>NC_141877.1:121921600-124421600 GCF_056163025.1 Triticum urartu | reverse complement strand
CGAGCAACAGAAAAAGCACTAGGGCTATATCTCGCCCGCGGCAAGAGGAGCATCTGTCCTGCCACTCGGATTGGTGTGTCCTCGCCTTAGCGGGCTCACCCATCAAAGCAGTTTTGGGATGGTTCTGTAGACCAGCATGGACTGGTTTTAGAACCTTGCATGCGAGTTTTTCCTTTTGTTTTTTCTATTTTCTTTAGTTGTTTTATTTTTATGTTTCTTTCTTCTTTTTTTTCTTTTTGTTGTCACAAATAAGTGTATACTTTGTGAATACAAGTTTTACATTTTCCATATACACATGGACCATTTTCTTGATATATGTTGAGCATTTTTTTTCAAATATATGTTTGAACATTTTCTCAAATATATGTCGAACCTGTTTTGAATACATGTTTGAACATTGTTTTGAATGGTATGAAACACGTTTTTAAATTACACGAACATTTGTTTTACACTGTATATATTTTAAATGGCATAAACATAGTGTTTGTAGCGTGTGAACTTTTTTCAAATGTCACATATATTTTTTGAATGGTACAAGATTCTCTTTTGAAATTACAAAAATATTCTTACATTTTTTTACTAAGATATTTTTTAGACCATAATTTTTTAAATGTATTGCATATTTATGTCAATGGTATGAACCGCTAATTATAATTACCAAAATTACCTTTTGTATTGTATGAACATTTTTATAAGTGTCATGAACATTTTTTTAAGCGCATAAACATTTTTAGATGTCAAGAGCATTTTTATTTAAATGGTCCAAACATTTGTTTTCAATGATATGAACTTGTTTTTCAATGTTTCAAATACCTTTTAATGTTAAAGTAAATTAATTTTGAAATATGTATATTTAATATTTTTCAGAATATAAACAAAAGTAAAAAAAAGAGAAAAGAAACAGACGAACTAGCTAACTAACTAACATTCGTAGCGAATAAAGGGCCGACCCACTACAATGTTGCTACAACCGAGCGCTCACTGCGTCTCGGTGCGCGTGCGAGGACTTCCTATGTGACGCTCTCTGCGTCAGAGTGTCGAGGTTTCGCATAGGGCGCGCCTCAACTGGGCCGGCCTAGAGTGGCCCGCGGTGGCACTTCGCGTCATGGAAAAAATGCCAAAAAAATGCGGGGCTAGTCATGTGATTCGAACCTAGACTTGGCAGATACTCCCTTCATCCGGATTCTTTAGGCCTCTTAGCATCATAAGAATGTCCTTTTTTATAAGACCTCACTTTGGAAAGGTGCATACATGGAACCATTTCATTAGTTGTATTGAAAATCATTGTTGCTGGTGCCATGATTGAGAAATTAATACATTTTCATGCGTGTTTTTTTATTGATTGCATGCATGTGAGAGAGTGCATTGGAAATGAAATGGAAGAATTAATGTGGGCAAATTACTATGTATCTTAGTCTAAGAAAAGTTGTCTTTAGGCTAATAAACGTCCGGAGGGAGTAGTAGCGAGCTGTGCTAGCCGCTCCTTCCATCTAGCTTCTGTGCTATACATGCATTGCGGCTCTTAAAGAAGGAAACGACCGTGGTGAAATCTAAACATTAATAATAGAGGCCTGCTGCGAGTGAACCAAAATCGCTAGGCATTGTAACTAAAAATAGCAACCTAGTGCTTATGAACTATAAGTCGCACCAGACTTAAATCTTTTTTGAAATTTCAAAAGTTATTTCTTGAAATATGTAAATATTTTTTAAAGTGACCTTTTCAAATTTATGAACAAATATTTCAAAACACAAACATTTCATGAAAAAACTTGAACATTTTTTGAATTTCTCAACCATTTCTTGAAAAAAGGAATAAAATTAAAAACGAGAATAATTTTAGATATTACGAAGAATATTAAAAAACAGAAACATTTTCTTAAAAAAGGAACATCATTTGAAAATGCGAACATTTTTGGAAATTATGAATAACTTTTCAAGATGGAAACATTTTCCGAAAATTCCCTGTACATTTCTGATTTAGGATCAAACTTTCAAAACATGAACATTTTTCAAATATGTGAAAAAACTTGGAAAAGGTGGACATTTTTTGAAACTCTGAAAGATGTTTTTCAAAACATGAACATTTTTCGGAATTATATACAATTATTAAAAAACGCAAACATTCTTAAAATTACAAAGAACAAAATGAAAAAAATTATTTCAATATGCGAACAAAATGAACACGAACATTTTCATAGTAAGTGAACAAATTTGGAAATGCTGGAACATTTTTAAAAATTCCAGAACATTTTCCAAAATTCAGGAACATTTTTTGAATTTATTATTACAACTAAAAAGTACGAACATTTTATTCAAATTCTCCGAACATTTTTTAATTTTGCGAACAAATTAATAAAAGCATGAACAATTAATGAATTTTTTGAACAAAATTTGAAAGTAGAAACATTTTTTGAAATTTTGAACATTTTGTGAACTTTTGAAAAAAAATGCAAAACATTTATTAAATTTGAAAATAATAATTGAATTTTGATCTTTTTTGTAAAAGAATCTAACAATATTTGAAATTCTAAACTCTTTTGGAATTTCTGAACTAAATTTAACGTCAGGAACATTTCTGGAAAAATGAAAAAGAAATTAAGAATTAACATCTTTAAAATTCCTGAACATTTGATGAAAGAGAGAAAAAGATAAGATAAAAATTGAAAGAATAGAAGAAGAGAAACAGAAAAAAGAAGAAAAAAGAAACAGAAAAGGAAAAAAGAGAAACAGAAAAAAAAACGGTTCAGGAACCTTCTAGAAGGTTCCCAAAACCCAAATAACCGGCTGGGGAACCTTCGAGAATGTTCCCAAAACCGGGATATGGGAGATGCCCGTCTGGCTACTAAATGTGCCAGCGCGCGTCGGGTCGATCGCGATCCCCTCTGTGCGACGCGCCGGCAATTTGACGCAGAATGCGTCGAATAGGTTTTTCCGCGCGCGAGACATATCCCCGCCATTTCCTATTCAGCGCGCGTACCACGTTCCTATTGTTTTTGTAAATTAACACACACCCCGTTTTCGGTAACCTTTTTTTGGCCCGGTTTCTCCCTGATTTCTTTGGTTCTTTCAGTATTTTTGTTTGTTCTTTTTTATTTTTAGATTTACTTTTCCTTTTCATTTTCTTTTTTATGGATTTTTAATTTCCTCTTTTCATATTTTTTAAATTCATGAACATTTTTTAACTTGGTGAAAAAATTCAAATTCATGGTTCATGTTCAAGTTCGTGAAAGTTTTTCAAATTAGCAAAAAAAATTAAGGTTGTCATCTTTTTTCAATATTGTGTACTTATTTTCAAAATCACGAACATTTTTTAAATCTGCATAGTTCTTTCATACTTGTGAACATTTTTCAAATTCGTAAACCTTTTTTTTACAAATCCGTGAACTTTTCAAACTCCAGAACATTTTTTCAATTCATGAAATTTTACAAAAATAATAATTAATATTTCTGAATCTACAAACTCTTTTTAAGTTCAATGAACTTTTTAGAGAAAGTCAATGATCAATATTCACTTTGTGAGGGGTGGGGGGTGGGCGACCAAGCGAGAAGCGCTACTAGCGTCACTGTGCTGGCCCATGCGAGGCGCGCGCGGGGGGGGGGGGGGGGGGGAGGATATACCTGGCCATCCCTCGGGACGGGCCAGACAGAGCCCAACGAAGAGAACCTAGGCCCGGGCCGGCCATCGGGGCTAAAATCCAGGCCCAAGCCTGGCCTGTCAACGTAAAAGCTTGCCGGGCCTCGGGCCTCGGGCCGGGCCTCTTCAGTAAAACCCAAATATGATGGGCCCAGGCCCGCCCCGACCTGACTTTCAGGCTCAATTTCCAGGCCCAGGCCCGGCCCTTGGGCAACACTGGGCTGGGTCAAGTCAGGCTTTTCCCGGCCGGGTCGGGTCGGGCCGTCCAGGGCAAGTTGCCCATGGCGAGGTGCAGCTGGGGGGTCCGTGAGCGCTCGTTTTGACTGCACTGCTATAAGCGCTGACTAGGAGATCTCCATATCCCCTCACATAAAAAAGAGCTCCTGTAAATGCTAGATGCTTGACTACTTTATTATTAAAAAAGGTTCTTGACTACTAGGCCACACATTCTGCATGTGTGAAATGCCACTTTTTATAGAGACAACCAAATTCACAAAGTAAGATGGTCATCTATGCAAGCTCTTCTGGCCCATAAAACCAAATTTGTTACAAATCAATGTATTGCACTAAAATTGAAGTGTCATAGATTTTTTGACAACTAAATTATAAATTCCTTTTTTGGGTGAACTAAATTATGCATTCAAATTGCTAAACTAAACAAGGATAAATTGTAAAAAGGGAAGAGGCAAACAAATAAAAAGACACAATTTTATTGAAGGCAGACAGTTTAATTCTTCCTACAAAAGTCTTGCCCACGCTATAACAAATATAAGTGAAGCAAAAGAGTATTCTACAAATGAAGTTTTTCCTATGTAGAGAAACAAGCAATCCAAACTTCAAATGATATAGGTGAAGCACATGAAGCATTCTATAAAGTCATACTCAAAAGATATAAGTGAAATGCAAATAGCATTCTATAAATCAACCAAGGACTATTTCATGCCAGCGTGGTGGATAAAAGAAAAGGAAAATAAAAAAGCACACAACGCTCCAAGAATTTACGCATATCATGTGAACAAAACAGCAACCGAAACATACCGATACTTGTTGAAGAAAGATGAGATGCCTTCCGGGACATCCCCAAACTTAGACGCCGAGTCTCCTTTACTTGGGGTGCCTTGGGCATCCCCAACCTTGAACTCTTGCCTCTCCTCCTTCTCCTTATATCAAGACCTCTTCGATCTTCGAACACTTCATCCACACAAAACTTAACAAAATCTTCATGAGATCCGTTAGTATAATAATGCAAATCACTACTTTAAGTATTGTTGCAAACCCATTCATATTTTATTATTGCATTATACCTATTGTATTCTAACTTCACTATGGCTTATACCCCCGATACAATTTAGAGATTCATCAAAACAAGCAAACATCGTAACAAAAACAGAATCTGTCAAAAACAGAATAGTCTGTAGTAATATGAACATTAACCATACTTCTATAACTCCAAAATTCTGAACAATTAGGATAAAATAAAATAAATTCATAGAAGTATTGTGTTAAAATTTCAGAATTTTAGCATGTTCCAGTAAAAAATGTAAATTCACGCACCACGGCAAAAGTTTCTGTTTTTGCACCGCACACACCAAACAAGCAATCTAAACATCCTAAATGTAAATCTTGACACATTATTTTTATAATACAATGGATTTGTACAAGGGGCTAATTATTTTTGTTGAAAAGTTTCTGTAATCAAGGTTTGCAAAGTTTCCATGGGCATGAACAAAGTTCAAGGAGCTCCCCCACTTCAACAGTGCTCGTCTTTCTTACTGTCACTTTTCCTTATGTAAAGTTTTAGTTTCCCCTTTGGTAACCCACAAGTATAGGGGATCGCAACAGTTTTCGAGGGTAGAGTATTCAACCCAAATTTATTGATTTGACACAAGGGGAGCCAAAGAATATTCTCAAGTATTAGCAGCTGAGTTGTCAATTCAACCGTACCTGAAAGACTTAATATCTGCAGTAAAATATTTAATAGCAAAGTAGTATGGAAGTAACGGTAATAGTGGCAAAAGTAACAGTAGCAAGCATAATAGTGGCAACGGAAAAGTAACAAAGCAAATATCAATATGAAACGAACTCGTAGGCAATGGATCAATGATGGATAAATATGTCGGATGGCATTCATCATGCAACAGGTATAACATGAGAGAATTCCTTATTTGACCCATTCTTAAAATCTAGTTCCCTTTTTGACCCTAAATTTTTTATTTTTTCCTTTTTTGACACCACAACTTCATTTTCTTCCTTCTTTGACACATCTATCAGTTTTTGCCGTTAGAAACGTTAACTGTGACTGGAAATGTCGATCTTACCCCTGCTAGGACGCTGGAAAAAAACTGGTTGAGTGAACCGTCAGGCGCTGCACTGGGTCAACCACCCCGATCCCCTCCCTACTCTCCTCGATTCCCCTTTCCCTCGATCCCTAACCCTAAAAAAATCGCGGATGGAGGAGGGCGTGGCCGATGCTGGTGGCGGGATGGACGGCGTGGTGGAGGGCGTGGCCGACGCTGCGCCGGTCTCGGCCTCGGTCGGCCATGGCGGGGAGGCGACGGGCGGCCATGGCGGGGAGGCGGAGGGAGTTCCAGGCGCGCCACTGGATGGCGTCCATGGCGGGAAGGCGGAAGGAGGTCCAGGTGCGGCGCCGGAGGGCGGCCATGGCGGGGAGGCAGAGGGAGGTCCAGGTGCGACGGCCTCGGATGCAAGTGCTCCGGCATGGCTACAAGGGTAAGTGCCTGTTTTCTCTATATTTGAGTATTTGCTGCCATGATACGTCCTTGAACAAACAGATTACTTAGAGATGGATCCAAAATGCAACATATTTGCTTCACCTTTATTGACATGATTTTTCTCAAAATGCAACACTATGTTCATATTAAACAATGTACTTGAGATGGATCGAAGATGCAACAGAGTAGTTAGAGATGGATATTTGTTGCTGCCAAATCTACAATGAAACAATAGACAAAGATTATGTTCATATAAAACAAATATGTTATATTGGATAATCTATTTACACATGTCACTTTTTTATTTAAAACATGAATCAAGTATGTTCATGCACAATTGATCTTTTGCTTTTACAGGATGGATCCAAATTCAACATATTTGCTGAAAATCAAATTGCTTGGCAACCCAAAAAAAAACTAGGAAGGATATCAAATGCTTTTGTTATGATAAGGTTATTGATTCCAACTTAACAAATTGTAAGGACTTGGTTGAATCAATCGTAGAGTAGTACTCGCCTCGCTATTTGGAAGTTGCACATGTTTAATACTATGATCCTTTTCTTAAAATCTACCCAGAAGTAACATCTGACCAGGAATTGGTGTCTATGTTTGAGAAACTCTCTAACACAAAGGTTGTGCACTTGTTTGTTGCATATTGTGATCCATCTGAACCATATGAGCCTATCACGAAGTGGCATATTGATGTGCATATCCAACCTAGCAACACAGAACAAGACGATGATGATTATCTTCGCAACCCAATACCTGAGAATGAACATGTTGGTGTTGATGAGGAAAATATTTATTTAGACGATGATGATTATGATAAATTAGATCCTCTTATCATGGTTCCCTGTTACGATAAAGAAAGGGACGAAGACTATGTTCCTGGTCATGAGAGCGAGGATGAGAGCGATGAGGAAGTAGAGGAAGATGAGGAAGTGCACGAGGCAGAGCATGCACCACATTTAGAATATGATAAATTAGATCCCCAAATGACCGAAGGAAGAAAATATCCCAATATGGCAGAGTTTAAGTTGGCGCTTTCTCAACATGCAATCAAACATGAATTTGAGTTTAACACCGAGAAAACTGCACCACATAGGTTCAGTGCCTATTGTTCAAGAAGGGATGAAGATAAGTGTCCATGGAGGATATATGCTTCTACAATGGAAGATGGGTGCACCGTAATGGTAATTTCTAACTTTACTCATGTGTGCTTAAATTGTTAAAAGATCTTTACTAATTATCTATGTTTGTCTTTTGTAGGTGAGAAAGAACTCTTGTGGTCATGATTTCTCAAGTACAAAAAGGAAAAAGAAGATAAAGAATGCAACCAAGCGGTGGATATGTGAGCACGTGAAGGATTGGCTAATTGAGGATGCAACTCTAGGACCAAAGGCATTGCGAAAGAAGCTTAAAGAGCACCATGGAATCAACATCAAGTACAAGAGAGTATACATGGGTAAGCTGCTAGCCTTGAAGGAACTATATGGTGATTGGGATACAAGCTTTGATAATCTGTATAGTTTTAAGGCACAAATTGAAAGGTGCTGCCCCGGTAGCATAGTGATAATTGAGCACCACACAATAAAAGATAAAATCAAATTTAAGAGATTTTTTGTCGCTTTGAAGCCTTGCATCGGCAGGTTCCTTAGTGGTTGCAGGCCATACTTGGCAGTAGATAGCACCTTCTTGACAGGCAGATTCAAGGGGCAACTGGCTAGTGCTACCGCCGTTGATGGCCATAGTTGGATGTATCCAGTTTGTATGGGTGTTTTTGATTCTGAAACTAATGAGAACTGGATCTGGTTCATGCAATTGGTTAGGCAAGCCATAGGATCCCCAAGGGGTTTAACCATATGCACCGATGCTGGGCAGCCAGTGATGACAGGTGTAAAAGAAGTGTTCCCAGAGGCTGAACATAGGGAATGTATGTTTCACTTGGTGTCCAACTTCAAGAAGAAGTTTCATGGAAAGGTTTTTGATGACCACCTTTGGGCTGCTGCTTACTCATGGAACCCATATTTATTTGAGAAAAATTGGGTTGCAATGGACATAGCAAAGCCAACAGCGACTGCATATCTTAGGAAGTGGCACACTAGGTTGTGGTCTAGGAGTCAGTTCTCAACAATTTCCAAGGTGGATTATGTTACAAACAACTTGGATGAGTGCTTCAATAATCGGATTAAGCATCACAAGTCCTTGAACTTGGACGACTTCTTTGATAAGCTTAGGCAATTGATTATGATCATGTGGAACCGAAGGAGAAAGGTAGCAAGAAAGTTAGTTGGGTTGATTCTTCCCCACATAATTAAGAAGTTGAATGCAAAGACCAGAGAATTAAACTTGGAGGTGGTTGAAAGCTCAGAAGAAGTTGCTGAAGTAACCGCATTGGGAGGCAACGGCTTTAGGTTTGTGGTCAACTTGCTTGACAGGACATGTTCTTGTAGATAATGGGAAGTTTCTGGCCTTCCTTGCAAACATGGTCTAGCATTTATCACATCTCTTACCAATGCACGCATAGAGAACTATGTGGACTCGTGTTACTCCATTCACAAATTTAGAGCAGCTTATGACCAACTAATCCCTGCCATGGTTGACAAGAACCAGTGGCCTAAATCAGACCATGGATTCTTCATGTATCCACCACTACTAAAAGCCACAGCGGGTAGGCCTAAAACTGAGAGGTATAAAGGCTGCAGTGAGAAGAAAAGAAAAAGTGGCCAACACTTATGCCCTATTTGCAAGGACTATGGGCATCATTGGCACAAATGCAAGAAGGGTAACCCAGATGACATTGCTGCTATTTTAGATGTGAGGTAATGAATTTTATTGTATATTGCATCACTTGCATTTTTTGTAAAAACCATACATGTTAACTACTTTTTTGTTGCTCATGTAGAGGACCACCAAAGAAGAGGACAAAGACCACCAAATCAGCTCAATCATCAATTGTGCCTTGCGAGGATGATGCTCCATCAGCCATGCGTTTTCCGCCAAGGTTAGCAACAACCATGCTCATAATTAAATATAATTAATTGTGCCTTTGTGTTCTGAGTGCATTCTTCTCACCATAGCCAAATCTTGGAGAAAACAACCAAGGAAAAAGGGAAATGTGGTAAATCTGGATCCACAGGAGCAAAAAGGTAACCTATGGTAGTTTCGAAGTTCTAATGTTATGTTATGCATTGTTCTATTGTTAACTTGGGCTACCTGTATGTCATGTATGTGTATGTCTAGATCAAGAACACAACCCATTTGTGGCGAACATGATGTCGCCGAAAAGAAAACACATGTTGCTGTGAAGGTACATGCCAAAAGAAAAAGCAAAGAGGTTGCTGAAATTACTCCGCACCTTCCTATGGTGCCACTTGACAGCCCTGCAATGGGTACACGCAGCAAGAAATTCAACCCTGCTAGCCCTGCAATGAGCACACGAAGCAAAAGGAGACTTAGTTTGTGATTCTCATGTCATTACTTTCTGTATCATGTTTCATTTTGAAAACGGAGCTGTTTATGTGATGTATGTGTGGACCTTGGCTCTTTACGTGCTATATGCGACCTGTTGTGAACCCTCTTTACGTGCTATATGCGACCTGTTGTGAACCTGGGCTATTATGTCATCTTTATGTGAACCTGGACTATTGTATGTCACTTTTATGTGAACCTGAATGTGTGTAGATGACCAGCTATGTGGGATGTTTGCATATATGTGAACCTGGAGCAATTAGAGATCTCGAGCAATTATGTGTGTTTTTTGTGCATATGTGTACTGTACAGGGGATATGCCTCCAAAATACAAGGGAGGCTCTGTCCAAATTTTCAATTGAAATTTGTGCATGTGTGTACTGTACTGTACAGGGGATAATTGCAGATTTTGTTTCATTTGGTAATATATTCCAGTTCATATTGCCATTGTTTTGACTTCCATTTTGGTCACAAAATACACCAGGGGTAAAATGGACTTTTCATGTTGTATTTAACGGTGTTATTTGGCAAAACTGACGGAAATGTCATAGAGGGAACAAAATGAAGTTTGAGTGTCAGAAAAGGAAAAAAATTCTTTTAGGGCCAAAAAGGGAACCAAATTTTAAGAGAGAGACAAATAAGGAATTCTCTCTTATAACACAGGGTGACACAGAACTAGCTCCAATTCATGAATATAATGTAGGCATGTATTCCGAATATAGTCATACGTGCTTGCTACGTCTTGAGCTTGCGTTGGTTTTCCCCGAAGAGGAAGGGATGATGCAGCAGAGTAGCGTAAGTATTTCCCTCAGTTTTCGAGAACCAAGGTATCAATCCAGTAGGAGCCCACGCTCAAGTCTCTCATACCTGCACAAAACGATAGCTACTCGCAACCAACGCGATTAGGGGTTGTCAAGCCCTTCACGGTCACTTACGAGAGTGAGATCTGATAGATATAATATTTTTGGTATTTTTGGTATAAAGATGCAAAGTAAAAAGTAAAGGCAAAGTAAAAAAGCAAAGCAAGATTAAAGTAATGGAGATTGATATCATGAGAATAGACCCGGGGGCCATAGGTTTCACTAGTGGCTTCTCTCAAGAGCATAAGTATTCTACGGTGGGTGAACAAATTACTGTTGAGCAATTGACAGAATTGAGCATAGTTATGAGAATATCTAGGCATGATCATGTATATGGGCATCACGTCCGTGACAAGTAGATCGAAACGATTCTGCATATACTACTATTACTCCACTCGTCGACCGCTATCCAGCATGCATCTAGAGTATTAAGTTAAAAACAGAGTAACGTCTTAAGCAAGATGACATGATGTAGAGAGATAAATTCATGCAATATGAAATAAAGCCCATCTTGTTATCCTCGATGGCAGCGATGCAATACGTGCCTTGCTGCCCCTTCTGTCACTCGGTAAGGACACCGCAAGATCGAACCCAAAGCTAAGCACTTCTCCCATGGCAAGAAATACCAATCTAGTTGGCCAAACCAAACGGATAATTCGAAGAGACTTGCAAAGATAACCAATCATACATAAAAGAATTCAGAGAAGATTCAAATATTATTCATAGATAGACTTGATCATAAACCCACAATTCATCGGTCTCATCAAACACACCGCAAAAACAAGATTACATCGAATAGATCTCCACAAGAGAGGGGGAGAACTTTGTATTGAGATTCAAAGAGAGAGAAGAAGCCATCTAGCTACTAACTATGGACCCGAAGGTCTGAGGTAAACTACTCACACTTCATCGGAGAGGCTATGATGATGTAGAAGCCCTTTGTGATGACGGCCCTCTTCCGGCGGAGCTCCGAAACAGGCCCCAAGATGGGATCTCGTGGATACAGAAAGTTGCGGCGGTGGAATTAGGTTTTTGGCTCCTGTTCTGATAGTTTGGGGGGTACGTGGGTATATATAGGAGGAATAAGTACGCCGGAGGAGCAACGAGGGGCCCACGAGGCAGGGGGCGCGCCCCCACCCTCGTGACCGCCTCTTTTGTTCCTTGGAGCAGGGTCCAAGTCTCCTGGATCACGTTCGGTGAGAAAATCACGTTCTCGAAGATTTTATTCCGTTTGGACTCCATTTGATATTCCGTTTATCCGAAACACTGAAATAGGCAAAAAACAGCAATTCTGGGCTGGGCCTCGATTAATAGGTTAGTCCCAAAAATAATATAAAAGTGGAAAATAAAGCCCAATATCGTCCAAAATAGTAGATAATATAGCATGGAGCAATCAAAAATTATAGATACGTTGGAGACGTATCAGGCATCCCCAAGCTTAATTCCTGCTCCTCCTCGAGTAGGTAAATGATAAAAAGAGAATTTTTTGATGCGGAGTGCTACTTGGCATAATTTCAATGTAAATCTTCTTAATTGTGGTATGAATATTCAGATTAGAAAGATTCAAGACAAAAGTTTATATTGACATAAAAGATAATAATACTTCAAGCATACTAACAAAGCAATTATGTCTTCTCAAAATAACAAGGCCAAAGAAAGTTATCCCTACAAAATCATATAGTCTGGCTATGCTCCATCTTCACCACACAAAGTATTTAAATCATGCACAACCCCGATGACAAGCCAATCAATTGTTTCATACTCACTTTTTCAATCTTCACGCAATACATGAGCGTGAGCCATGGATATAGCACTATAGGTGGAATAGAATGGTGGTTGTGGAGAAGACAAAAAGGCGAAGATGGTCTCACAGCAACTAGGCGTATCAACGGGCTATGGAGATGCCCATCAATAGATATCAATGTGAGTGAGTAGGGATTGCCATGCAACGGATGCACTAGAGCTATAAGTATATGAAAGCTCAAAAAGAAACTAAGTGGGTGTGCATCCAACTTGCTTGCTCATGAAGACCTAGGGCAATTTTTGAGGAAGCCCATCATTGGAATATACAAGCCAAGTTCTATAATGTAAAATTCCCACTTGTATATGAAAGTGATAACATGAGAGACTCTCTACTATGAAGATCATGGTGCTACTTTGAAGCATAAGTGTGGTAAAAGGATAGTAACATTGTCCCTTCTCTCTTTTTCTCTCATTTTTTGTTTGGGCCTTTTCTTTTTTATGGCCTCTTTTTATTTGGGCTTCTTTGGCCTCTTTTTTTATTATTTTATTATTTTATTTTTCGTCCAGAGTCTCATCCCGACTTATGGGGGAATCATAGTCTCCATCATTATTTCCTCACTGGGACAATGCTCTAATAATGATGATCATCACACTTTTATTTTTCTTATAACTCAACAATTACAACTCGATTCTTAGAACAAAATATGACTCTATGTGAATGCATCCGGCGGTGTACCGGGATATGCAATATGACAATGATGAATGTGTCATGAACAGAACATGGAAAGTTGCATGGCAATATATCTCGGAATGGCTATGGAAATGCCATAATAGGTAGGTATGGTGGCTGTTTTGATGAAGGTATATGGTAGGTGTATGATACCGGCGAAAGGTGCGCGGTATTAGAGAGGCTAGCAAAGGTGGAAGGGTGAGAGTGCGTATAATCCATGGACTCAACATTAGTCATAAAGAACTCATATACTTATTGCAAAAATCTAGAAGTTATTAGAGCAAAGTATTACGTGCATGCTCCTAGGGGGATAGATTGGTAGGAAAAGACCATCGCTCGTCCTCGATCGCCACTCATAAGGAAGACAATCAATAAATAAATCATGCTCCGACTTCATCACATAACGGTTCACCATACGTGCATGCTACGGGAATCACAAACTTTAACACAAGTATTCTTTAAATTCACAACTACTCAACTAGCATGACTTTAATATTATCACCTCCATATCTCAAAACAATTATCATGCTTCAATCTTTTCTTAGTATTCAACACACTCAAAAGAAAGTTTCACAAATCTTGAATACCAAGCATATTATTATTAAGCAAATTACCATGCTATTAAGAGACTCTCAAAATAATTTAAGTGAAGCATGAGAGATCAATAGTTTCTTTAAAACAAATCCACCACCGTGCTCTAAAAGATCTAAGTGAAGCACATAGAGCAAAATTATAATGCTCAAAAGATATAAGTGAAGCACATAGAGCAAAACTACTTAGCTCAAAAGATATAAGTGAAGCACATAGAGTATTCTATCAAATTTTAATTCATGTATGGCTCTCTCAAAAGGTGTGTACAGCAAGGATGATTATTTCATACTAATACACAAAGACACAAATAATACAAGACGCTCCAAGCAAAACACATATCATGTTGGTGAATAAAAATATAGCTCCAAGTAAATTACCGATGGAAGTGGACGAAAGAGGGGATGCCTTCCGGGGCATCCCCAAGCTTTGACTTCTTGTTGTCCTTGGATTATCTTGGGGGTGCCATGGGCATCCCCAAGCTTAGGCTCTTTCCACTCCTTGTTCCATGATCCATCAAAAGAATTCACCCAAAACTTGAAAACTTCACAACACAAAACCCAAAATAGAAAACTCGTGAGCTCCGTTAGCGAAAGAAAACAAAAGACCACTTCAAGGTACTGTAATGAACTCATTCTTTATTTATATTGGTGTTAAACCTACTGTATTACAACTTATCTATGGATTATAAACTATTTTACTAGCCATAGATTCATCAAAATAAGCAAACAACACACGAAAAACAGAATCTGTCAAAAACAGAATAGTCTGTAGTAATCTGTAGCTAGAGCAAGATATGGAACCCAAAAAATTCTAAAATAAATTTCTGGACGTGAGGAATTTATCTATTAATCATATGCAAAAATAATTAACTAAATATCACTCTCCAAATAAAAATGACAGCAGTTCTCGTGAGCGCTAAAGTTTCTGTTTTTTGCAGCAAGTTTAACAAGACTTTCCCCAAGTCTTCCCAACAGTTCTACTTGGCACAAACACTAATTAAACACAAAAAACACAACAAAAACAGAGGCTAAATAATTTATTTATTACTAAGCAGGAGCAAAAAGCAATGAATAAAAATAAAATTGGGTTTCCTCCCAACAAGCGCTATCGTTTAACGCCCCTAGCTAGGCATAAAAGCGAGGATAGATCTAAGTATTGCCATCTTTGGTAGGCAATCCATAAGTGGCTCTCATGATAGTTTCATATGGTAATTTTATTTTCTTTCTAGGAAAGTGTTCCATGCCCTTTTTAATGGAAATTGAAATCTAATATTCCCTTCCTTCATATCAATAATCGCACCAACCGTTCTAAGGAAAGGTCCACCAAGAATAATAGGGCAAGAAGGATTGCAATCTATATCAAGAACAATGAAATCTACGGGCACATAATTCCTATTTGAAACAATAAGAACATCATTAATCCTTCCCATAGGTTTCTTAATAGTGGAATCCGCAAGATGCAAGTTTAGAGAGCAATCATCAAAATTACGGAAATCTAGTAAATCACACAAAGTCTTGGGAATAGTAGAGACACTAGCACCCAAATCACACAAAGCATAAAACTCATGATCTTTAATTTTAATTTTAATAGTTGGTTCCCACTCATCATAGAGTTTTCTAGGGATATAAACTTTCAACTCAAGTTTTTCTTCATAAGATTGCATCAAGGCATCAACAAAATGTTCGGTGAAGGCTTTATTTTGACTATAAGCATGTGGAGAATTTAGCACGGATTGCAACAAGGAAATACAATCAATTAAAGAGCAACTTTCATAATTGAAATCCAATATAGTGGGTTTAGCAACATCTAGCTTTTTATTTCTTTCAATCCCACTTTCATCAATTTCATCATTAACTTTTAGATCTTCATCTTGATTTTCATAGGTATTGGAAGAACACGCTTTAATAAAGGCATCTTTAGAAGCACGCATCCTAGCGGTTCTTTCCTTGCACTCATCAATGGAAATTCTCATGGCTTTGAGAGACTCATTGATATCATGCTTAGGAGGAATAGATCTAAGCTTTAAAGAATCAATCTCAAGAGCAATTCTATCAACGTTCCTAGCCAAATCATCAATCTTAAGCAATTTTTCTTCAATCATAGCATTAAAATTCTTTTGCGAAGAAATAAATTCTTTAATATTAGATTCAAAATCAGAGGGTATCTTATTATAATTTCCATAAGAGTTATTGTGGGAATTCCCATAATTATTAGAAGAATTACTAGGATATGGCCTAGGATTAAAATTCCCTCTATAAGCGTTGTTACCAAAATTATTCCTACCAACAAAATTCACATCCATAGATTCATTGTTATTCTCAATCAAAGTAGACAAAGGCATATCATTAGGATCATAAGAAACACTCTTAGTAGCAAATAATTTCATAAGTTCATCCATCTTTCCACTCAACACATTAATTTCTTCTATCGCATGCACTTTTTTATTAGAAGATCTTTCAGTATGCCATTGAGAATAATTAACCATAATATTATCTAGGAGTTTAGTAGCATCTCCTAAAGTGATTTCCATAAAAGTGCCTCCCGCGGCCGAATCTAAAAGATTTCTAGAAGCAAAATTCAATCCGGCATAAAAAATTTGTATAATCATCCACAAATTCAAATAATGAGTAGGGCAATTACGTATCATTGATTTCATTCTCTCCCAAGCTTGTGCAACATGTTCATGATCAAGTTGTTTAAAGTTCATAATATCGTTTCTAAGAGAGATGATCTTAGCGGGAGGAAAATATTTAGAAATAAAAGCATCTTTGCACTTGTTCCATGAATCAATACTATTCTTAGGCAAAGACGAAAACCAAGCTTTAGCACGATCTCTAAGCGAAAAAGGAAATAGCTTCAATTTAACGACATCATTATTGACATCTTTTTTCTTTTGCATATCACATAAATCAACGAAGCTATTCAGATGAGTAGCGGCATCTTCACTAGGAAGGCCGGCGAATTGATCTTTCATAACAAGATTCAACAAAGCAGTATTAATTTCACAAGATTCAGCATCGGTAAGAGGAGCAATCGGAGTGCTAAGGAAATCATTATTGTTGGTATTGGTGAAGTCACACAATTTAGTAGTATCTTGAGCCATCGCGACAAACAAGAAAACTACCACACGAGCAAGCAAAAAGCAAACGGGCAAAAAGAGGCAAATAGAGAGGGAGGATAGGGAGAGGGAGGGCAAATAAAACGGCAAGGGTGAATTGGGGGGAGAGGAAAACGAGAGGCAAATGGCAAATAATGTAATGCGAGATATAGGGATTGTGATGGGTACTTGGTATGTTGACTTTTGCGTAGACTCCCCGGCAACGGCGCCAGAAATCCTTCTTGCTATGTCTTGAGCTTGCGTTGGTTTTCCCCGAAGAGGAAGGGATGATGCAGCAGAGTAGCGTAAGTATTTCCCTCAGTTTTTGAGAACCAAGGTATCAATCCAGTAGGAGCCCATGCTCAAGTCCCTCGTACCTGCACAAAGCGATAGGTACTCGCAACCAACGCGATTAGGGGTTGTCAAGCCCTTCACAGTCACTTACGAGAGTGAGATCTGATAGATATAATATTTTTGGTATAAAGATGCAAAGTAAAAAAGTAAAGGCAAAGTAAAAAGCAAAGCAAGATTAAAGTAATGGAGATTGATATAATGAGAATAGACCCAGGGGCCATAGGTTTCACTAGTGGCTTCTCTCAAGAGCATAAGTATTCTACGGTGGGTGAACAAATTACTGTTGAGCAATTGACAGAATTGAGCATAGTTATGAGAATATCTAGGCATGATCATGTATATAGGCATCACGTCCTTGACAAGTAGATCGAAACGATTCTGCATCTACTACTATTACTCCACTCGCCGACCGCTATCTAGCATGCATCTAGAGTATTAAGTTAAAAACAGAGTAACGCCTTAAGCAAGATGATATGATGTAGAGAGATAAATTCATGCAATATGAAATAAACCCCATCTTGTTATCCTCGATGGCAGCGATGCAATACGTGCCTTGCTGCCCCTTCTGTCACTGGGTAAGGACACCACAAGATCAAACCCAAAGCTAAGCACTTCTCCCATGGCAAGAAATACCAATCTATTTGACCAAACCAAACGGATAATTCGAAGAGACTTGCAAAGATAACCAATCATACATAAAAGAATTTAGAGAAGATTCAAATATTATTCATAGATAGACTTGATCATAAACCCACAATTCATCGGTCTCAACAAACACACCGCAAAAACAAGATTACATCGAATAGATCTCCACAAGAGAGGGGAAGAACTTTGTATTGAGATTCAAAGAGAGAGAAGAAGCCATCTAGCTACTAACTATGTACCCGAAGGTCTGAGGTAAACTACTCACACTTCATCGGAGAGGCTATGATGATGTAGAAGCCCTCCGTGATGACGGCCCTCTTCCGGCGAAGCTCCGGAACAGGCCTCAAGATGGGATCTCGTGGATACAGAAAGTTGCGGCGGTGGAATTAGGTTTTTGGCTCCTGTTCTGATAGTTTGGGGGTACGTGGGTATATATAGGAGGAAGAAGTACGCCGGAGGAGCAACGAGGGGCCCACGAGGCAGGGGGGTGTGCCCTAGGGGGGGGGGCACCCCCCACCCTCGTGACCGCCTCTTTTGTTCCTTGGAGCAGGGTCCAAGTCTCCTGGATCACGTTCGGTGAGAAAATCACGTTCCCGAAGATTTTATTCCGTTTGGACTCCGTTTGATATTCCGTTTATGTGAAACACTGAAATAGGCAAAAAACAACAATTCTGGGCTGGGCCTCCGGTTAATAGGTTAGTCCCAAAAATAATATAAAAGTGGAAAATAAAGCCCAATATAGTCCAAAACAGTAGATAATATAGCATGGAGCAATCAAAAATTATAGATACGTTGGAGACGTATCAGTACTTATGGAAAAGAACTTGCATGTCATCTTTTGTCCTACCCTCCCGTGGCAGCGGGGTCCTATTGGAAACTAAGGGATATTAAGGCCTCCTTTTAATAGAGTACCAGACCAAAGCATTAGCACTTAGTGAATACATGAACTCCTCAAACTACGATCATCACCGGGAAGTGTCCCGACTATTGTTACTCCGGGGTTGCCAAATCTTAACACGTAGTAGGTGACTATAACTTGCAATATCGGACCAAGAACACAAATATATTCATGAAAACATAATAGGTTTAGATCTGAAATAATGACACTCGGGCCCTAATGACAAGCATTAGGCATAGCAAAGTCATAGTAACATCAATCTTAGAACATAGTGGATACTAGGGACCAAACCCTAACAAAACTAACTCGAAGACATGGTAAATCTCATCCAACCCATCACCGCCCAGCAAGCCTATGATGGAATTACTCACGCATGGCGGTGAGCATCATGAAATTGGTGATGGAGGATGGTTGATGATGACGATGGCGATGGATTCCCCTCTCCGGAGCCCAAAACAGACTCCAGATCTGCCCTCCCGAGGAAGAACAAGGCTTGGCGGCGGCTCCGTATCGTAAAACGCGATAAATCCTTCTCTTCGATTTTTTTCTCCCCGAACGTGAATATATGGAGTTGGAGTTGTGGTTGGTGGAGGTACAGGGGGCCCACAAGGATGGAGGGCGCGCCCCCACCCTTGTCGCCAGGGTGTGGGCCCCCTTCAGTTGATTCTTTCTCCAACATTTTTTATTAATTCCAAAAATGATCTTCATGAATTTTTAGGTCATTCCAAGAACTGTTATTTCTGCACAAAAATAACAGCATGGCAATTCTGCTGAAAACAGCATCAGTCCGGGTTAGTTCCATTCAAATCATGGAAGTTAGATTCCAAAACAAGGGCAAAAGAGTTTGGAAAAGTTAATATGATGGAGACGTATCAACTCCCCCAAGCTTAAACCATTGCTTGTCCTCAAGCAATTCAGTTGACAAACTGAAAGTGATAAAGAAAAACTTTTACAAACTCTGTTTGATCTTGTTGTTGCAAATATGTAAAGCCAACATTCAAGTTTTCAGCAAAGATTATGAACTAACCATATCCACAATAACACTTAGGTCTCACATTTACTCATATCAATGGCATAATCAACTAGCGAGCAATAATAAAAAATCTCGGATGACAACACTTTCTCAAAACAATCATGGTATGATATGACGAGATGGTATCTTGCTAGCCCTTTCTGAAAAAGAAAAACTTAAATGCAGAGCACCCTTGAAGATCAAGGACTAACTAGACATTGTAATTCATGGTAAAAGAGATCCAGTCACAGACATACTCAATATAAATTAATAATAATGCATACAAATGACAGTGGTGCTTTCTAACTGGTGCTTTTTATAAGAGGAGGATGACTCAGCAATAGAAGTAAATAGATAGGCCCTTCGCAGAGGGAAGCAGGGATTTGCAGATGTGCCAGAGCTCGAGTTTTTGAAATAGAGATAAATAATATTTTGAGCGGTATGCTTTCACTGTCAACATAACAACCAAGAGATCTCAGTATCTTCCATGCTACATACATTATAGGCGGTTCCCAAACAGAATGTTAAAGTTTATATTCCCCCACCACCAACAAGCACACTCCACGGCTGGTCCGAAACAACGGGTACCGTCCAACTAACAACAGTCCTGGGGGAGTTTTATTTGCAATTATTTTGGTTTGATTTGAGCATGGGACTGGGTATCCCAGTTACCAACCATTTTCTCATGAATGATGAGCGGATTCCACTCATCGTGAGAATAACCCACCTAGCATGAAAGATATTGACAGCCCTAGTTGCTACATGAGCGATTCGAGCATACAAAACAGATTATCATTTGAAGGTTTAGAGTTTGGCACATGCAAATTTACTTGGAACGGCAGGTAAATACCGCATATAGGTAGGTATGGTGGACTCATATGGAACAACTTTGGGTTTATGGAAGTGGATGCACAAGCAGTATTCCTGCTTAGTACAAGTGAAGGCTAGAAAGAGACTGGGAAGCGACCAACTAGAGAGCGACACCAGTCATAAACATGCATTAAGATTAACCAACATTGAGTGCAAGCATGAGTAGGATATAAATCACCTTGAATATAAATATCGTGGAGGCCGTGTTGATTTTGTTTCAGCTATATGTGTGAACATGTGCCAAGTCAAGCCACTCGAATCATTCAAAGGACGATACCATCCTATCATACTCACTACTGCAGGATGCTGCTAACGCGACACTACGAACAGAGACCCTTCGATGAAACTATGTGCGATGCAATAATCACAAACGGTGGTGTAAAAGAACCGTAAAAAAGGTGCAAAACATTTGCGATGGCAGAGCCATCAAACACGGTTTAGATTTTAGTTGCGTGTGCGATGCAGGGCATACGGTTGATCCAGATAAACTGTTTGCGTTTACACAGAACAACAAAAACGGGCAGCCATATCAATGTGTGTGTGATATACGACATACAGTTCGCTGTGATGGACTGTTTGCTATTAGGGAAAGCAACAGAAACGGTCAGCCAAATCAAGGTGTGTGTGATATATGGCATACGGTTCAGTTGAATGAACTGTTTTCGATTAGGGAAGAGAACATAAACGGTTCAACTTAACAAGATGTGTGTGATACGCGGCAAAAGGCCCAGAGGTTAATTCGAGAACAAGTACACATAGGTTAATTTTACATACATGACTTATAAGTTTCACAAAAATCATATCACTTTTTTTTGGAAAACATTTAATTGCGTTGAATGTATATAGTGCTCCGTCCTATTAGTTGAATTAACCTCGAGGTCCATGTTTTGGAAACATGTCGTAAAGCAACGGGATATACCTTCATTCAAGCCAATCAACATGTGTTCAAAAAACAAAAAATATCAAAAAGTAACAAGATAGACCTTCTTCAAGCGAATCAACATGTGTACAAAAAACAAAAAATGTCAAAAATTACAAAACAAGGACCTCGAGGTTAATTCAACTAATATGATGGAGCACTATATACATTCAACGCAATTAAATGTTTACAGTGACCCATCACATCAGTTAATTTAACATCGAGGCCACTTCCCATCTGGTCACCCATCTGATGACTATTCAAGCCTCAGCACAGTTAACTTGGGAGCTCTGTTAGATGAGCTATCGGTAGGGAAGTTGGTCCTTGCTACTGTAGGATCCCTCTTTGCATCCTTTATTGGGCACTCGGATGACCGACTGTTGCCGCCCAATGGTCAATGCCACGTCCCCCGCATGGCAGTTTTTGCAGCGGGTAACTGCATTGTTGCGCCGCGCCCGGCGCAACCGCATGCACACGAACGTGCGTGATCGTGCGCCGGCCCCAAACACTAGCATCACAACTTATAAATTGACGGATGGAGTACTAGCTAGTTATAGTGATGCATATAATTAAGCAAAGCGATCACACATGTCTGTATTGACTAGAATGAGAATGCAATAGCACAATAAGAATTAAGGCCATGATGATGCGATCGCAGTGGTGGTTACACGAGGCAACAAGAAAGATGCATCCATCAACGTACGACCTCCTCCTCCTCAACTCAGTACACCGTGCCACCGACTGGCGGCTTTTGTGGCGAGGTCAAGATGCTTATCAGCAAAGGCATCCAAGGCTTCCAGCCGGTTGAAGAAGGCCAACGTCGTAGCGTCCTCACTGGCCTTGTAGATACCTATGTACATGATTTGGTCGTACACGTGGATGTGTAGGTCGAAGAATTCTTGCAGGGCGAGGTGCCTCACGCCGAGCGCGACCTCCAGGTGGACATTCTTCGTGGCATCAGCGGGTAGTTGCAGGGACACCAGTGCTTGAAAGAAGTTTCAACCATGGAGGCCGATTAGGGAGGCAGGCAATGAGGAGCCCAGGTGCGCGGGCTGGAGGAGTACGGCGATGTTGTCCGCGAGCTTCTTGACGACGGTGAACTTGTTAGTGGTGGCAACGATCATCTGGTCCAACTGAGAGTCGTAGCTGGCGTCGACGACGGCCATCCACCAGCTGGTCGCCAACACCGTCTGGAGTCGATCCTCGGTGCCATGCCGCAGGCCGGGGACGTGGACCATCTGGCACAGCCGCTGGCCGCTCGCACAGATCGCCGCCATGGGTCTGGAGTGAGCACTTTTGTGCTTATAGTGTAGGTGCTTAGGCAAATACTTAGGTGCGTACGATGTGATAGATGCATTGGAATGGAGGGGCGCATTTATATGAGTGCAAACTGTGTTGCATTCACATCGTGCTGCCTCTTTTCCCGGTCCTCCTCTCATTACTTCCCTCATGCATTCACACGATGCTAATTGAAGGAGGATGCATCATTGGTCGTTCAATATTTCGGGAACCGCTATCCTATCCCTCATCTGCATTAAAGCCGTATCGGGAACTGCGCTGCCCGCTGTCAAATCAAGTAGTACTGCATCACCCGCTACACGCCCAGCTGAACACGCCTCCTCGCCTCCATCTATGCTTAATTACTGAATTTTAGTTGAAAAAATTATATACTGCTAGTGATTTTTAGCTTCATATTTTGACAAATCGCAGTGTTACAATGTTGACAAATGGCAATGTTACTAGATCAACAAATGTCAATCTTTCCAGTTTGACAAATGGCAACATACCCAATATGACAGATGCAAATCTTACCAAATTGTTTGTAAGTGGTTGCACACGGGTCATCCAAAAGAACCGTTTGCGTTCAAGAGATGCACAAATCCTGCTCTCACTTTGCATACAGGTGTTCAATCTAAAATGTTTGCGATCAAGAGCCATTAAAATCTATAGCCATTAAAACCAAGACACGTGTCGTCACGTGAATGGTTAATAGAACGCACATGGTTGGATTATACAACTGTTTGAGATATTAAAGTGGCAGCTATTTTTTCAAAATGCCTTTGTTGGTTGTTATTCGAGTGCGCCTTCTCTCAAAATGGACACGAAAAATACCACAACATATCGGGTGCCATTCCATGATAGCATGCCAAGTTTCATGAATTTCAGGCGAGTTTTGGATTTACTAGAATTTAAAAACAAAGTATCTCAACATTTTGCCGACAATCGACGGTGCCCTGGTGTTCAAAATTCATTCCCATTTCTTCCATTAGACCTAATCATGCACCCAAGGACAAATATTTGATTTTTCAACCAATTTATATGCACTGGAGCATGTGCATGTAGTTCAAATTTGAATTATGCACATAAATGCATTGAAAACTCAGCTATTGCATAAAATGTCCAAACGAACCTCGAAAAATCACAAAAATTGACACAACACTCCTATTGTTCTATGTTGACACGAGAATTTTTTTGAAAGAAATAAGAGGCAATGGATATTGTTTCGTCCCCAAAGGTGGGGCATTCCCTACCGAAACCATCATGCTTGTTGTGAGAAGCTCTGGTTTGTGAGAAGCATATACCCAAACCTGCCCCAAATGGAACAAAAAAAATTACCACGGCATGTTGATGCCGCTCCATGATAGCATGCCAAGTTTCATGAATTTAAGATGAGTTTTGGATTTACTAGAATTTAAAAACCAGGTATCTCAATGTTTGCGGCCGAGTGACGGTGGCATGGCGTTTGACATTCATTCCCATTTCTTGCATGGGACCTAAGCATGCAACCAAGGACACAGATTTGAATTTTCAACCAATTTATATGCATTAGAGCATGTGCATGTAGTTCAAATTTGAATTATGCACATGAGTGCATTGAAAACTCAGTTAATGCATAAAAATTTCCAAACGAACCCCGAAAAATCCCAAAAATTGACACAACACCTCCTGTCGTTCTATGTTGACACTAGGAAAAAAATTGAAATCGAGAAGAGGCAATGGATATTGTTTCGTCCCCAAAGGTAGGCCGTTCCCTACTGAAACCATCAGGCTTGTTGTGAGAAGCTCTGGTTTGTGAGAAGCATATCCCCAAACCTGCCCCAAATGGGACAAAAATTTTATCACGGCATGTTGATGCCGCTCCATGATAGCATGCCAAGTTTCATGAATTTCTGACGAGTTTTGGATTTACTAGAATTTAAAAACCAGGTATCTCAATATTTGCGGCCGAGTGACAGTGGCAGGGTGTTTGACATTCATTCCCATTTCTTGCACGGGACCTAAGCATGCAACCAAGGACACAGATTTGAATTTTCAACCAATTTATATGCATTAGAGCATGTGCCTATAGTTCAAATTTGAATTATGCACATGAATGCAAAGAAAACTCGGTTAATGTATAAAAATGTCCAAGTGAACCCCGAAAAATCCCAAAAATTGACACAACACTCATGTTGTTCTATGTTGACACTAGGAAAAAAATGAAATCGAGAAGAGGCAATGGATATCGTTTCGTCCAGAAAGGTGAAACATTCCCTACCGAAACCATCAGGCTTGTTGTGAGAAGCTTTTGTTTGTGAGAAGCATATCCCCAAACCTGCCCCAAATGGGAAAAAAATTACCACGACATGTTGATGCTGCTCCATGACACCATGCCAAGTTTCATGAATTTCAGATAAGCTTTGGATTTACTAGAATTTAAAAAACAGGTATCTCAATGTTTGCGGCCGAGTGACGTTGGTAGGGTGTTTGACATTCATTCCCATTTCTTTCATGGGACCTAAGCATGCAACCAAGGACACATATTTGAATTTTCAACTAATTTATATGCATTAGAGCATGTGCATGTAGTTCAAATTTGAATTATGCACATGCATGCATAGAAAACTCAGTTAATGTATAAAAATGTCCAAGAGAACACCAAAAATTCCCCAAAATTGACACAACACTCTTGTTGTTCTATGTTGACACTAGGAAAATTTGGAATCGAGAAGAGGCAACGTATATCATTTTGTCCAGAAAGGTGAAATGTTCCCTACCAAAACCATCACACTTGTTTTGAGAAGCTCTGGTTTATGAGAAGCTTATACCCAAACCTACCCAAATGGGACAAAAGATTTACCATGGCATGTTGATGCCGCTCCATGATAACATGCCAACTTTCATGAATTTCGGACGACTTTTGGATTTACTAGAATTACAAAAGCAAGTACGTCAACGTTTGCTGGAGAGAAACGGTGCCGTGGTGTTCGAAACTCATCCCCATTTCTTGCATGGGACATAAGCATAAACCCATGGTCACATATATGATTTTACAACCCATGTTGGTGCACCGGAGCATGTGCATGTAGTTTAATTTTGAATTGTGCACCTGAAATGGTTAGAAAACCAATTTAATGTATAAAATGTCCAAACAAACCCTGAATAATCCCAATTCTTTTACGACACACATATAGTTGCATGTTCACTCCATATAAAAGGTCTAGCAATTCAAACACCGTCCATTGCCGTTGTGACCCCATTATGTAATTCAAATCAAGTAGATCCCACACAGTTTATTATACCCAGCCGTGTGAGATGCAACACAAAATATGTTGGAGCACCATCGGAGTATAGTACCCATACAGCTTACGCGAGAAGGTGCGACGGCTGATACGTCTCCATCGTATCTATAATTTTTTATTGTTCCATGCCAATATTCTACAACTTTTATATACTTTTGGAACCTTTTTATACTATTTTTGGGACTAACATATTGATCCAGTGCCCAGTGCCAGTTCCTGTTTGTTGCATGTTTTTTGTTTCACAGAAAATCCATATCAAACGGAGTCCAAACGGGATAAAAACCGATGGAGATTTTTTTTGGAATATATGTGATTTTTGGGAAGAAGAATCAATGCGAGACGATGCCTGAGGGGGGCACGAGGCAGGGGGCGCCCCCCTGACCCTCGTGGCCACCCCATAAGGCGGTTGGTGCCCTTCTTTCTCCGCAAGAAAGCCAATATCCGGATACAAATCGTGTTAAAATTTCAGCCCAATCGGAGTTACGGATCTCCGGGAATATAAGAAACGGTGAAAGGGCTGAATCAGAAGTGCAGAAACACAGAGAGACAGAGAGACAGATCCAATCTCGGAGGGGCTCTCGCTCCTCCGCCTCCATGGAGGCCATGGACCAGAGGGGAAACCCTTCTCCCATCTAGGGAGAAGGTCAAGGAAGAAGAAGAAGAAGAAGAAGAAGAAGGGGGGCTCTCTCTCCCCCCTCTCTCCCGGTGTCGCCGGAACGCCGCCGGGGCCATCATCGTGTGACGGCGATCTACACCAACACCTCTGTCATCTTCACCAACATATTCATCACCTTCCCCCATCTATCTACAACGGTCCACTCTCCCACAACCTGATGTGCCCTCTACTTGAACATGGTGCTTTATACTTCATATTATTACCAATGATGTGTTGCCATCCTATGATGTCTGAGTAGATTTTCGTTGTTCTAGGTAATTGGTGAATTGCTATGATTGGTTTAATTTGCTTGTGGTTATGCTGCTGTCCTTTGGTGCCCATCATATGAGCGCGCGCGTGGATCACACCATAGGGTTAGTTGTATGTTGATAGAACTATGCCATGGAGGGCAAGAGTGACAGAAGCTTCAACCTAGCATAGAAATTAATGCATATGGGATTGAAGGGGAACCAATATATCTTGATGCTATGGTTGGGTTTTACCTTAATGAACGTTAGTAGTTGCGAATTCTTGCTAATGGTTCCAATCATAAGTGCATAGAATTCCAAGTCGGGGATGACATGCTAGCAGTGGCCTCTCCCACATAAAACTTGCTATCGGTCTAGTAAAGTAGTCCATTGCTTAGGGACAATTTCGCAACTCCTACCACCACTTCTCCACACTCGCTATACTAAATTTATTGCTTCTTTACCTAAACAGCCCCTAGTTTTTATTTACGTGCACTTTATTATCTTACAAACCTATCCCGTTACACCTACAAAGTACTTCTAGTTTCATACTTGTTCTAGGTAAAGCGAACGTCAAGCGTGCGTAGAGTTGTATCGGTGGTCGATAGAACTTGAGGGAATATTTGTTCTACCTTTAGCTCCTCGTTGGGTTCGACACTCTTACTTATCGAAAGAGGCTACAATTGATCCCCTATACTTGTGGGTTATCAAGACCTTTTTCTGGCGCCGTTGCCGGGGAGCAATAGCGTGGGGTGAATATTCTCGTGTGTGCTTGTTTGCTTTATCACTAAGTAATGTTTATCTGTTGTTCTAAGTTGTTCTCTATCTTTCGTTATGGATACGGAGAAATACCAAAAAATTTAGGTTTACTTGCTACTCATGGAGATGGGGAACCTCCTAAAACCCACGATGCTCATTATGTGAAAGATATTATGTACTACTTTGATAATCCTAAGAAAACCCCATTTAACTTAGTAATGGGAGACACGTTGGATCAACGTGAATACTTTAGGGATTATCTCTTGACTCAAAAAGGGAAACTATTATGGGATCAAATTCATATGTTGCATTGGTATGCTCGGGAACTATGCTTGAGATATGATTATACTTGTTGCTCTAGGATGAAGGCTCCACACCTTCCCTTTTCATGCAAATTTAATGATTATAAAACCTTGGCTTCTTATGCTAATGGTATATATGATTACTATGATGTGGAACAAATATAAGAATTTGTTGCTTTTATGGGTGCTTATGAAATTGAATCTTTGTTTAAAGAGTGTGAAAATTTTGATGATTCAGTTTATAGACCTGAAAATTTAGCTATCCTTAAATATTGCTATGAGAATTATGAATTCGATTCCAATATTGATGGTTTTATTGAGAGAGTCTCTGCTGTCCAAGAAGAGACTAATATTTTGCAGGAGTCTATAGAAGAAGAAATTAATGACATTGTGAGCTCATTGGATGAAAAATATGAGGAGGAGAGCGAAGAACAAAAGGAGGAAGAGCGGATTGATCACCCGTGCCCACCTTCTAATGAGAGTAACTCTTCAACTCATACATTGTTTAATTTTCCTTCATGCTTACCAAAGGATGATTGCTATGATGATTATTATGATCCCGTTGATTCTTTTGAAATATCCCTTTATGATGATGCTTGCTATGCTTGTGGCCAAGATGCTAATATGAATGATGCTTATGGAGATGAACTTGCTATAGTTCCTTATGTTAAACATGAAATTGTTGCTATTGCACCCACGCATGATAGTCCTATTATCTTTTTAAATTTTCCCGACTACACTATATCGGAGAAGTTTGCCCCTATTAAGGATTATATCGATGGGTTGTGTTTCACTACTACACATGATGATTTTGATAGATATAATATTCATGTGCTTGCTGCTCCTACTTGCAATTATTATGAGAGATGAACTACATCTCCACCTCTCTATGTTTCCCACACGATAAAATTGCAAGAAACTGTTTATACTATGCATTGGCCTTTACTATGTGTGCATGAATTGTTCTTTTATGACATGCCTATGCATAGGAAGAGAGTTAGACTTAGTTGTTACATGATATATGTTACTTTGTGCTCACTACTAAATTACAAATCATTGTTAATTAAAATTGGCTTTGATATACCTTGGGATCCGGGTGGATCCATTACTTGAGCACTATATGCCTAGCTTAATGGCTTTAAAGAAAGCGCTACCAGGGAGACAACCCGGAAGTTTTAGAGGGTCATTTATTTCTGTTGTGTGCTTTTATAAAGTTTAAAAACAAAAAAAGAGGGGAACCCAAAACTTTTTCAAAAAGGGAAGTGAAAGTGAGAGAGACAATCATTGTTGAAGTGGGGAGCTCCTTGAACTTTGTTCATGCTCACAGAAACTTTGTGAATCTTGATTACAGAAAATTTTCAACAAAAATAATTGTCCCCTTGCACAATTCCATTGTATTATAAAAATAATGTGCCAAGGTTTGCCTTTAGGATGTTTACATTTCTTATTGGTTTGTGCGGTGCAGAACAGAAACTTTGGCTGTAGTGCGTGATTTTACATTTTTTGCTTGAACGTCAAACGGTTCTGATACTTTTTGCAATGTCTTTCTATACAAATTTTTTATTTTTCCTAATTTTGGTAGAATTTTTGGAGTACCATAGGTATGGTGAATGTTCAGATTATTACAGACTGTTCTGTTTAAGACAAATTCTGTTTTTGATGCATAGTTTGCTTGTTTTGATGAAACTATCGATTTATATCAGTGGATTAAGCCATGGAAAAGTTATATTATAGTAGCTACAATGAAAAAACAAAATATAAATTGGTTTTCAATAGTATTTAGTGTAAGTGCATCTAGTGCCACCCCTAGTTGGTTTTGGAGTATTGACGACAACCTGGTTGAGGGACTAATGTGTTTGTGAGAATTGCAGGATAACACAGGTAGTAGTCCCTCATTGATTCGTTTTACCTACCGGAGATGACCCCTAAAAATGTGTGAAGGCATTGAAGATAATGATGGTATGTGAATATATTCACATTGAAGACTATGACATGAGAAGACATCGCATGAAGACTTTGGAGCGCAAAGACAGAGTTGTTTCGTAGTTTCATTTTCTTCTTTGTTGAGTCATAGGAACCACCGTACTGTTAAGTGGGGTCCAAGTGAACATAGTCAGAATGACTAAAGTGATGCTCAACCAAATCCTAAGTTTTCGAGCGAAGACAATGAGAGCAAATCTTATCCAGAGCTGGATAAGTCAGCTTTACTTGTAGCCCAAGTTAAGCTGCCGCGTGTGTTTGAAATCTGACCGTTTGAACACGTGTTAGTTCCTTAGTGACCCAGGGTCATTTCAGACAAATCATGTCGGGTTGCCTAGTGGCTATAAATAGCCCACCCCCTACACCATAAATTGGTGGCTGCTCAGAGTTAGTGCACGGCTTTTGTCGTTTGAGAGCAACCCACCTCCGAAGCATTTGAGGGAGAAATCCTTGCGAGGACAAAGCCCTAAACACCCAGAGCCAAAGAGTGTTAGGCATCACTGAAGTCTTCCTGTCTGTGTGATCTGAAGACTTGTTACACTTGAGGACTGTGAATCCTCCAGCCGGTTAGGCGTCGCGTTTTGAGCATCCAAGAGTCATTGTGGATCGCCGGTGAACGAAGTCTGTGAAGGTTTGGAAGTCTACCTTGAAGACTTACCTGAGTGATTGGGCGAGGACTGTGTGTCCTTAGCTCAAGGGGAATAAGGTGAAGACACGGTCTTCTGAGTTAAATCTCAGCTTCCCTAACCATACGTACAGTTGTCACAGCAACTGGAACTGGTCCAACAAATCATTGTCTTCAACAAGCAACTGGTTCTATCCATCCCTTCTCTTTATTTACAGTTGGTCCTTATGAAGTCATTGCATGCTTGCATTATTTGTTTGTCTTCACTGTGTGACTGATTGTTCTGATTGGCTTCATACTATCTTCCATCCTGATCTATACTGCCTAGTTTCTATTAGTCTTCATGCTTTCACTTCATTGAATACTTGACTATGGCTTGCCTAGTGTAGTCTATCTTCCGCTGCATGTTTATAGGTTCATTTCTATCGTTTGTCTTCGAAACATCCATGTTTTGAAGACTTCCATAAAAATTGCCTATTCACCCCCCCTCTAGTCGATAACTAGCACTTTCAATTGGTATCAGAGCAAGGTACTCCCTTGTTCTGTGTGATTCGGTTTAACCACCTGGAGTTTTAGCTATGTCAACTGCAGGGATAATCAAAGTCTCCGCTGCGTGCCCCGTGTTTGATGGAACTGAATATCCCTACTGGAAGAATAAGATGCGTATGCATCTTGAAGCATTGATGTTGACCTCTGGTATGTCGTCAAGAATGGCGTTCCCAAGACTGGTGAAGGTGTCACCCCTGCTGATGTCAAGAAGTTCGTTCAACTGGATTCTACTGCCAAGAATATCATCTGTGGTCATCTGACCAAAGGATAGTATGGCCGTGTGAGTGCTCTGGAAACATCGAAGCTAGTCTGGGACTGGCTCTCCAAGGTCAACGAAGGCATCTCAACCCAGAGAGATCAAAGGATCAGTGTCTTTCGCAACCTTTTCAACCGCTTCAAGAGAAATGACAATGAGAATGTTCATCTCGCGTTTGATCGCCTCACTGACATCACAAATGAGCTTCAAGCTCTTGGTGCTACTGAGATCACCAAGCATGAAATCGTCAAGACGCTCCTGAGATCACTTGACAGCTCGTTTGGCACCATAGCCCTGATGATTCAAGAACGCCCTGACTTCAAGACACTCGATCCGTCTGACATACTTGAAAGGCTCAACACACATGAGTTTAAGCTTTCTGAGAAAAGAGATATCTACGGTCCCAACTATGGCCGAACTCGCGCCCTGAAGGCAAAAGATGTTTCCTCATCTGAAGAAGAATCTGACTGCAGTTCTGATGATCCTGAAGATATTGGAAAGGAGCTTGCTATGCTAGTGAAGAAGTTCCAGAAGTTCACTAGGAAGAAAGGCTTCAGAAAGTCTTCACGATCCAGCTCAAGGAATGATGAAGCTTCTACTCATGACTACAAGAAGAGAACATGCCACAAGTGCAAGAAACCTGGTCACTACATCTCTGAGTGTCCGTAGTGGGACAATGAGAACAAGAAGAAGAAGAGCAAGGAATATGATTCTGATGACAAGAAGAAGAAGAAATACTCAAGGTCTTCTTCCAAGTCTTCCTCAAAGTCTTCATCACACAAGAAGAGCTCATCTGGCAAGGCTCGTGCGTTTGTTGGCAAGGAAATGGATTCAGAGGAGGAGTCTGCTTCTGAGGAGGCGAAGGTGGAGTCTGAGGAGGAGTCCGACTCTGGCGTCGCAAGTCTGGCTACAGCCTACGTTGCCAAGTCCATCTTCAACACTGAAGACAATGGTTCCATCACCCACGCTGATGACAAGGACGACTCCAATCCCACCTATTGCTTCATGGCACGTGGTGCCAAGGTAAACTCACGCAATGATCACTATCAAACATCCAGTGAAGATGACTCTGATTGTGATTCCAAACCCAGCTACAAAACACTTGCTAGAATTGCAACTGAATAACAGAAAGCTATGGAACATATTCAAAAACTGTTAGACAAAAGCGATGACCTGTTGGACGCGGAAATGACTCGATCTCAGTCCTTAATTGAAGACATAAAAATCTTCATGTTAAGTATGAGGAACTTGAAAGTCGTCATGAAACACTCTCAACAACTCATGAAAAGCTTTCCTATGATTATATTCAAAGGAAGTAAGAACTTGAGAAATTGAGAGCAATTCATGAAGATCTTCAAAAGGAAAACGAGTCACTTCGCGCTCAACAGATCAGTCCCGCTCAGGAAGGATTTGAACCACCATGTCTAAAATGCCTTGAGCATGATAACGCTACTTCTGTTGCTGAATGTTCTACTGCTACTACTGTTGCAATATCTTCAACTGTTGATGTGGTAACTAACCCCCGTGCTGAGGATGCCACTGCTATTGCTGATGAAAATGCTAGGTTGAAGAAATTTCTTGAAACGGGGATGTACAAAAGTCTCAAAGGACATCAGACACTATGCGATGTCCTCAAAAGGCAGATTCTGAACTGAAACCCTAGGAAAGAGGGTGTTGGGTTCGAAAGGAAAATGAATGTTGATGGATCTTACTGGAAGCCTAAGCAGTACCCCAAAACCACATGGGTTGCTGCAAAGGAACCTTCAGTGGATCCATCCACCCTATCTGGCTTCACTTGTGCTAACTCTATTGTCATTGATGAATCCTTTGATACAAACTATAAACTATTTAAGAATCAGAATGGTGAAGTGTTTGCCAGGTATATTGGTACTAACTGCAGGAATGGGCCACCTATGAAGAAAGTCGGGGTGCCCAAAAGGTGTCTAGAGAATCTTCCTGTGAATGTCGTCATGACACCACAAGGGAAGAAGACAAACCCCGGACCACAGGCTTCATATGGTCCAAAGGCTTCATACAGACAGAGGACTCACCTGAGTCGCACTAACACAAATGTTTTGCAGGGAAACCATACTCAGGCCTATGAATATGAGTGTGTTTCATCAAACTCGCCATGTTCATAAGACCAAGAACTACTCTGCTTATTCTTATGAGTATTATTCACCTCCTGCAAAACTATTTGCCAGGGCTTCAAAGCCAAAGTTCTCAGATGCTGCACTTAGACTCATTGCTTCGAAGCCACCCCTGAAGATGTGGGTGGCTAAGAAAGCTTAACTCTCTTTTGCAAGGAATGGTCTCCAGCCGAAAATCAAAGGCATCTAAAGCTATTGCTGGGGACCTAAAAAATCTTGTGGGGCACAAGATAAAATGCCCAAATGACCTTATTATGTATTTCATTTCTGAGTCGCTTAACATGCATCCTATCAGTTCTAACTTGGGCCTGAGCTTTCATAATTCACTTTGCTCATTAAATGCTTATGCTTCACAATACTTTTCATGAAGCCTATCCCCCTAATTGTTCTGTAGGGTATGACACCAGCTGCTTCAGAATGGATTATCGATAGTGGATGCACTAATCATATGACTGGTGATCAAAGTCTTCTCATGGACTCAATCTTACGTCCATCTGAGAAGAGTCACATCACATTTGCTGACACTGGTAAAAGCAAGGTATTGGGTCTAGGTAGAGTTGCAATCTCAAAGGATCAGCACATGGATAAATTGATGTTGTTGAATCCCTTGGTTTCAACTTAATGTCTGTCTCAATGCTTTGCGATTTGAACATGATTGTGATATTTGGAAAATATTGTTGCCTTGTTCTAATGGAATCTGACAAGTCTCTAGTCTTTGAAGGGTATCGGAAAGATGATTTGTAGATGGTAGATTTCTCAGCAGGACCACAGCTTGCCGTATGTCTTCTTGCAAAAGCTTCAGAGTGTTGGATCTGGCATCGGATGCTAGGGCATGCTGGCATGAGGAACTTGCATACTCTCGCAAAGAAGAAGAACGTCATAGGCATCGAGGGCGTCAAGTTCGAGAAGGATCACTTATGCGGTGCCTGCGAAGCTGGAAAGATGACGAGGGCCAAGCATCCCTCGAAGGCAATCATGACAACGACTCAACCCTTCGAACTGCTACACATGGACCTCTTCGGCCCTACTCACTACTCTACTCTAACTACTACTGCTTCTCTCTATGGCTTCGTCATTGTTTATGATTATTCAAGATATACATGGGTACACATAATCCTCTACAAGACTGAAGTGCAGGATGTCTTCAGACGCTTCGCCAATCGAGCCATGACCAACTATGACGTCAAGATCAAGCACATCAGAAGTGACAATGGTGCAGAATTCAAGAACACCGGTCTCGACACTTATCTTGACACCTTGGGTATCACTCATAAGTTCTCAGCTCCATACACGCCGCAGCAGAATGGCATCGTGGAACGCAAGAACAGAACACTCATTGAGATGGCAAGAACGATGCTTGATGAATATAAAACCCCAAGAAAGTTCTGGCCCGAAGCCATTGATACTGCCTGCCATGTCATCAACCGTGTTTATCTTCACAAGCTTCTGAAGAAGACATCCTATGAACTCTTTACTGGTAAGAAGCCAAATCTCAGTTACTTCATAGTATTTGGTGCTAGGTGCTGGATCAAGGATCCACATCACACTTCAAAATTTGCACCGAAAGCACATGAAGGTTTTATGCTTGGTTACGGAAAGGATTTACACTCCTATAGAGTGTGACGCCCCAAGACCGGAGCTTCAGATGCCTTCCATGGTTTCCGGGTTTCGTCGTGTGATTTGTTTGGTCCATTGCAGTCATCATTGCATCATGTGCATTGCATCATGTCATCATGCCATCATGTCATTTCTTTTCTTAACTCAACTAAATAAATGACATGGATCTTTGATCCCTTTTAAACCGAGGGAATTCACGTGGTGATTCTCTTTATAACATATCCTCCCAATAGTAGGGAGCTATATTCAATATTTCATTAATGTGGAATTACCTTGATACACTTGCAAAATAATTCCCCATGCCTTTGACCCATGCATCATCTCCTTCTTCTTTCCTTATTCTTTCTTTCATTTTGGCAAGTGTCCTTTTCTCCTCCTCCATATATGTTCATTCCTTTCCTGGTGCTAGTTCTCCATGCCTAAACCCTCTCTATCAAATTCCAAATCCTTTGGAGTTGTTTTGGTTAGGTTCAAAAATGCCTCAAGTTTGAATCATATTTAAACTTGTTGTATTTTTTTACCTCTAAAAATGTCCATACCAATTTTACCAAATAGGGCATGAATTCAAGGTCTTGAGGATATTCTCATATCTCTCATACACCTCTCCTTTCACCCTGTGCATTCATCTTTATTTTTCTGTCTGAAGAAAAAGAAAAGAGAAGAGAGTAGCACTGCAGGCCCCAGCGGGGCCTCCAACCTCCTGCACCGGCCCTTTTGGCCTAAGGCCTCCCTCATGCCCATGGGCACCGCAGCCCACCAAAGACCTAACCCTAGCCCAATTCACCTCATCTCCCCCTCGTTCCCTGCTGCCGCTAGTCTTTTGCCTGATCTGGATCGCCCCGATCAATCTCTCCCTCTCTCCCTCGTTTCCACCTTGTCAAAAGGAGAGCGCACACATTGCTAGGGAGAGACTCCCTCGATCCCCTCCTGCTTCGCCTCGCTCGAACCCAACACCACGCGCGCATCGGGACAGGGAGAGGAGCTCCCCTCGACGCCCGATCCCCTTGCCGCCTCGGACCGCGACCACAGGAGCAGGAGCAGGAGCTCCTCGGCTCGCGCACCTACGCCGCGTCCCTGGAGGTCTCCTTCCTCTCGTCATCGAGCTTGCCTCGATCTCTGATGCCGCCGGAGCACCAGCAGTCAACAAGAGCTTGCCGGCGGCGACCAGCAGGAGCGCATCTTCGATGCCGGCGACCTCCAAGGCCTCTTCCCTCGCTGCCTAGTTCCCCTCCAAGCTCGAGCCGCATCGTTCATCTCCTGCCGCAGGAGCCCTGCACCGCCCCGCGCCCTCAAGTGCCCGCCGGCCTGCGACGCCACCGCCTCTCTTCGTTGCCGCCAACAGGAGCTCGAAGCGCCACGGCCGCCCCCTTGATGCTTCAAGAAGCGCCTGACCTCCTCCTTCCGGTGGCCTCAGCCTCGCACGGCGCGCCATATGGGAGAGGAGCTCCCCGCATCAGGGATCGAACCCATCCAGCCGCAGCCACCTAAGACCCCTGCCACGCCGGAGGCCCGCCGTTCCTGCGCCTCCATCGTTTCCCTATTCCAGCGAAGCTGCTATTGACCACGTCACTTCTCGTTGCCTGCCAAGACCGTCTCCATGGATTTGCGCCGAGTACCACTACCGCCAAGTTCCACTCCGTACGTGCACGACTACATCGGGTGATGCGACAAGCCCTGACAACGTGTACATCTACTCCGTCAAGACCGGACCGACAAGTACCCCAACATCATGTTTACAATGACCGTCGTCGAAGACCCGGGTAGCAAAATGTCAAGTACCTATGACCGAAGAACGCCAAGTACCTCTCCAAAAAATGAGCATGTACCACTATGTTCGGAGACATCGGATCCGTCAAGTCCAACAACGAATGGGTACAACTATCGGCGACCCCAAACGTCTACGTAACGTGAACCTCTATCGTCGACCCTAGAGCATGCGAGATCGACTACTTCCACTACCGTCGTCGCGAGAACGCCTACTTCCCTCTACGAACGAGAACCGTCCCCTTTGCACGCTACAAAGGTATAACCACCGAGATCGGCGTCCGAGAATTAATGCTTGTGATGTTTGAGATGCTCATGTTTGAACCATGTCCGTTTTGTCACTCGTTCTCATGCCACTAACCCGTGGGAACCCGGTATCCGGGAGTGCCCCACCATCTTTTGCCTGCATCCGCACACTTCTCCTTTGCATCGGTATCTCAATCGAGTTACCGGAACCGGAACGTTGCCGTGGCACCGTTACTGTTATCGTTGCCGTGGCACCCCTTTTCATTTCCGCCACGATGACAAAATGCTTCATGATGCTCTTATCAACATTTTCATTAAAAATTGCATAATCTTGAACATGACATCCGCATCATGATAACAACATTTAATATGTTTAAAATTGTTGTTGCACCAAATTGCTAAATGCATATGGGGATTTACCAGAATTGTTGTTTGATGGTTTCGGCCCCATTTAAATTGCTTAGATTGTGTAGTTTACTTTGCTTCACCTCTTGCCTTGGTTAACAACATTTAATATTGTTGGGTACATAAACCAGATCGATCTAAATAAGTCATGTGGTGTTTTCTTCAATATGCAACTCCGTTGCATATTGAGCTCCACTTAATTTGTAGGATTGTTTGTGCTTTTTTTGCCATGCCATACTTCATTAAGCCGGACATGCATCATACTCGATTGTGCATCATGCCATGTTTATGTGTTGGTTGTTTACTATGTTGTGTGCTTCTTTCCGGTGTTGCTTCTTCGGGTTGGTTCCGATAACGTCGCGTTTGTGAGGATTCATTCGTCTACGCCCGTTTGACTTCTTCATGGACTCTTTCTTCTTCTTTGCGGGATTTCAGGCAAGATGACCATACCCTCGAAATCACTTCTATCTTTGCTTGCTAGTTGCTCGCTCTTTTGCTATGCCTATGCTGCGATACCTACCACTTGCTTATCATGCCTCCCATATTGTTGAACCAAGCCTCTAACCCACCTTGTCCTAGCAAACCGTTGTTTGGCTATGTTACCGCTTTGCTCAGCCCCTCTTATAGCGTTGTTAGTTGCAGGTGAAGTTTGAAGTTTGTTCCTTGTTGGAACATGGAGATGTCGTTCCTTGTTGGAACATTGTTTACTTGTTGGGATATCACAATATCTCTTATTTAATTAATGCATCTATATACTTGGTAAAGGGTGGAAGGCTCGGCCTTATGCCTGGTGTTTTGTTCCACTCTTGCTGCCCTAGTTTTCGTCATACCAGTGTTATGTTTCCGGATTTTGCGTTCCTTACACGGTTGGGTTATAATGGGAACCCCTTGACAGTTCGCTTTGAATAAAACTCCTCCAGCAAGGCCCAACCTTGGTTTTACCATTCGCCACCTAGCCTTTTTCCCTTGGGAGTCGCGCATCCCGAGGGTCATCTTATTTTAACCCCCCCGGGCCAGTGCTTGTCTAAGTGTTGGTCCAACCCAGAGCACCGTGCGGGGCCATCCCTTGGCAACTTGGGTTACGTTGGCTCCCGTACGCTTAGCTTATCCGGTGTGCCCTGAGAACGAGATATGTGCAGCTCCTATCAGGATGTCGGCGCATCGGGTGGTCTTGCTGGACTTGTTTTACCATTGTCGAGGATGTCTTGTAGAACCGGGATACCGAGTCTGATTGGAATGTCTTGGGAGGAGGTCTGTTCCTTCGTTGACCGTGAGAGCTTGTCATGGGCTAAGTTGGGACGCCCTTGCAGGGATTTGAACTTTTGAAAGCCATGCCCGCGGTTATGGGCAGATGGGAATTTGTTAACGTCCGGTTGTAGAAAACCTGAAGTTGACCTTATTTAAAATGCATCAACCGCGTGTGTTACCGTGATGGTCTCTTCTCGGCGGAGTCCGGGAAGTGAACACGGTGTTGGAGTTATGCTTGATGTAGGTTGTTCTAGGATCACTTCTTGATCATACTTTTATCGACCGTGCTTTGCCTTCTCTTCTCGCTCTCATTTGCGTATGTTAGCCACCATATATGCTAGTCGCTTGCTGCAGCTCCACCTCATACCTTTACCTTACCCATAAGCTTAAATAGTCTTGATCGCGAGGGTGCGAGATTGCTGAGTCCCTGTGGCTCACAGATACTTCCAAAACCAGCTTGCAGGTGCCGATGAGTCCATGCAGATGACGCAACCAAGCTTAGGAGGATCTCGATGAAGATCTTGTCCCTTTGTGTTGTTCCGTTCTAGTTGATCAGTAGTGGAGCCCAGTTGGGGTCGATCGGGGACCTTTGTCGCACTTGGGGTTCTTCTTTTATTTTAGTTCCGTAGTCGGACCTTGATTGTATTTGGATGATGTAATGCTTTATTCATGTATTTGTGTGAAGTGGCGATTGTAAGCCATCTATGTATCTCTTTCCCTTATGTATTACATGGGTTGTGTGGAGATTACCTCACTTGCGACATTGCTTTCAATGTGGTTATGCCTCTAAGTCGTTCTTCGACACGTGGGAGATATAGCCGCATCGAGGGCGTTACATAGAGTCTTCAACCTCTTTCACTATAAAGTGGTTGAAACTGTGGATGTGCGGTTCGATGAGACTAACGGCTCACAAAGAGAGCACCTGCCAAATGTGCTAGATGAAATTCCACCTAGTGAATCCATCAAGCTTATGGGAACTGGAGAAATCATACCGTCTGAAGCTCAGGTTGAAGAGGAACTTATCATTTCTGCACCTAATCAACCTGAAGACAATGCTCATCCAGAAGACAATGCTCAACCCGAAGACAATCCTCCTAATGATGACAATGATCAGCAAGGGCAAAATCTTCGTCCAGCTCATCCTTGTGTTGCAAATGAAGTATAGATTGAGAAGATAATTAATAGCATCAATGCACCTAGTCCACTCACTCGTTCAAGGGCAACATAGCTAGCAAATTTCTGTGGGCACTTTGCATTTGTCTCAATATCTGAACCCAAGAAAGTTGATGAAGCCTTCATGGAACCTGAATGGATTCAAGCTATGCAAGAAGAGCTTCAATAGTTCGAGCTGAATAATGTATGGGAACTGGTCAAGCGTCGTGATCCTCGTAAACACAATATCATAGGTACTAAATGTATATATCGCAACAAGCAAGATGAGCATGGTCAAGTTTTCAGAAACAAGGCTCGTCTCATTGCTCAAGGATACACTCAAGTTGAAGGAATTGACTTCGATGAAACATTTGCTCCCGTGGCTAGGCTTGAAGCCATTCGCATACTGCTAGCCTACGCAAATCATCATAACATCCTTATGTATCAAATGGATGTGAAGAGTGCCTTTCTCAATGGCAAGATTGAAGAAGAAGTGTATGTTGCACAACCACCTGGTTTTGAAGATCCAAAGCACCCTGATATGGTATACAAGCTCAATAAGGCACTGTATGGCCTCAAACAAGCCCCTCGGGCTTGGTATGACACACTCAAAGACTTCTTGAAGAGCAAAGGCTTCAAACCTGGTTCCCTGGATCCCACACTCTTCACAAAGACATATGATGGTGAACTGTTTGTGTGCCAAATATATGTGGATGACATTATCTTCGGCTGCACTAATCAAAAATACAGTGATGAGTTTGGACACATGATGCAAGAGCAATATCATATGTACATGATGGGTGAGATGAAGTTCTTCCTTGGTATTCAAATACAGCAGCAACGCAACGACATCTTCATATCTCAAGAGAAATACCTCAAAGACTGCCTGAAGAAGTTTGGAATGCAAGACTACAATGGTTACACGATGCCAATGCCAACCAAAAGTCATCTGGGTCCTGACGCCAATGGTAAAGAGTTCGATCAAAAGGTATACCGCTCCATGATTGGTTCTTTGATTTATTTATGTGCATCTAGGCCAGATATCATGCTTAGTGTTTGCATGTGTTCCCGATTCCAAGCGGCACCAAAGGAATTGCATCACTTAGCTGTGAAGTGAATTCTTCGATATTTGGCTTACACCCCAACACTAGGATTATGGTATCCAAAGGGATCAGAGTTTGATCTAGTTGGATTCTCGGATGCTGATTATGCTGGTGACAAGGTGGGTTGCAAGTCTACATCAGGCACATGTCACTTTCTGGGACGATCACTTGTCTGTTGGCCTTCAAAGAAGAAGAACTGTGTATCTCTCTCCACTGCTGAATCTGAATACATTGCTGCTGGATCTTGCTGCGCTCAGCTTCTATGGATGAAGCAAACACTCAAAGACTATGGCGTCCATCTAAAGCAAGTGCCACTCTACTGCGACAATGAAAGCGCCATCAAGATTGCCAACAACCCAGTTCAGCACTCGAAGACAAAGCACATTCAGATCCGTTGTCACTTTCTCAGAGATCATGTCATGAAGGAAGATATTGATATCATTCACGTCAACACTGAAGAGCAACTGGCAGATATCTTCACAAAGTCCTTGGATGAGAAAAGGTTTTGCAAGTTGCGGTGTGAGCTAAATATCTTGGAATCCTCAAATGTCTTATGATCAGGCACCCATCCTAACACTTATGCATGGTGATGACTTAGATGTGCAACACACGAAGTAATGTATATCTTCAATTAATGAAGACTTACACTCTAAGTGTGAATACATTAACATGGAATTTGACTTCAGAGCGCCACGATAATTGTGCGCCGTGTCTGGGTCTAATACTTCCTATACGATGGGTAACGCCACCACCAAACTTTCGCTTGAAGTGTTTTCTGTTGGCGTTACATTTGCAAAATCTTCGCGTTTGGTTTGTCTTCAATATTAACATGACTTCATGTTTATCTTCACTATATTGATTTGGTCTTATTCGGATATATTCATATATTAGCGTTCTGTCCTCTACAACATTCACTTATAGCTATGTCTTCTTGTTTGAATCTTTTGAACTAAGTGAATGTGATCGGACCCTAACCTCTCTATGCTCCCGTCTCAAATCTTATCTGTCCAAATCATATGCATTCTGTTGAAACCGTCGAATGTCTTCTCTGCGTCCTTGTCAGCAGAAGACACAGAGACAAACATTAAATCTGATTTAAATGCTCTATCCTTTTTGCGTGAAACCCGGAGAAGCGGGAACGACCACCCGACAATCCAGGCGTGCGTGGGAACATGGAACAACTTCCAATGTGTTGCATGTTTGCCACGTGTCCTTCAGATGTGAATCGCCAGGGGCACCTGCTTAATAACGCTATGTCGTCCCTATCCTTATAAATACATGCCTCACCCTAGTCATTATCTCCTCTTCCACTTCTCCTTCTCGCACAAACCCTAGAGCCACCGCTAGCCCTCGACGACGCCTGCGATGAAACGCTTAGCTGCCGTGACCTCACCAACGCCGTCCTCACGCCGACCGCGGACATCGTCTTCTCCGCCGTCGCCGTAGGTGTCCTCTGTCGCCAAGTTAGGGCATGAAAGATCGAAATGCTCGGCCTCATCTTCTACTCCGTCTAGCAGTTCCTCAAGTGGTAAATTAAATCTCTTTTTACAGTCCTTTTGATCCGATAGATTCATCCTTCTCAACCACAAGTGGTTTCTGTCCCAACAAATTGGATCTATCCTGTTCTGCATCTCATAACATGCCTAGTATGTTCACTTATGCTTCACAAAGAAGTTAGATTCCTCACTTGTACTTATTCTTGAATTCGTACAAATCTGGAACCAACTCTCAATATATGAGTGAATGTCTTCGCACTATGAGGTCAATGTCTTCTAAACTGATTTATCTTCAAAATCTTGTGAGAATGCATATGAACTCTTCCCCTTCCCTCGCATCCTAATGCTGTCACAGGTACATGTCCGTGGGAGAATCCCTTTCTCATAGTCTGCATTCATTTGCAGAATTCTTACAATGTCACATCAATTCTCCCGAAGCCAGTTCCTGTCTGACCAGCAGACGGAAGCCTTTGCAAGTTCTGAAGCCATTCAGTATGAACTTCATGGCGACAGAAAAATCAGTCAGGAAGGGTGGCAGACAGCGCCGTGAAAACACTGCTAAGGACCTACCACCGGATCTCTATGAGCTATACAAGTCAGATCCAGAAGAGACCTATGGAGAATGCAAGAACCGAATCCAATGGATTCGAAGACATTGGGCAGAGGAATGGTTCAAGTACAAATTTGTCACTAATGAATATGCTGAAAAGAATGCCATCAAGGGCCCCTGGGGAGATATTATATACAAAGGTCTTCAGCCCAAGTCGAAGTCTGAAGCCATTGCTCAAGGCTTCTACCGGTGCATGATCCGTGGATCTCAGACTGCTAATGCCGACCCATCCTCTCTGTTATGGTGTCGTGAAGACAATCTCTTTAAGTGCAACTTCCAATTTGCAAAAACTTCTGCCAAAGAGAACAAGAAGTCGCTTGGGTTAGACTTCAACCCGGTCCCTCTGCTCCTCGTGCCGACGGCACACGCGATGATGAACCCAATATTCTTGGGCCCTTCTACAACCTTGAAGGTCTCATCACTCACATTCAGGTTCAAGGGGCAGCCGTGGATCACTCTATAGATGACACTGATTCTGACGAAGCGCTTGCACCTCTGAAGCCTGTGAAGCAGAAAAAACCAAAGGCTTCAAAGCCCTCATCTACACCAAAATTTTCGTGTGCGAAGCCTCTGGCCACTGCACCTCCTAAAGCCAGTGTGCAGTCTGAAGATCTCTCTCGCATCTCCAAGTCTGACAAGATAAAGAAGCCCATGCAACCTACTGGTCAAGCATTGACCCCTGCTGCTGTTCTGAGGAATGAGAACGAAGCCATTGATTTGTCTAGCGACGACGATCTTGGCGATGATGCTCTTGAGCTGCTTATAAAGAGCAAGCAAGAGGCGGAAATCTTCAATGATCTTCCCCTCTTTGATGTGGAGATCCTGTACAAGTTCATTGATGAGTGGTTCGATAGCCCAGACCTCAGTTTTGATGATCTTCAACTCCCAATTGGCCTCAGCGTCTCCTTCCATGGAGCCATTGCTCCTGAGCTGGCTCTTGCACAGAGAATTGTTGAGCTGAAGCACAAGATTGACTATGAAAAGGCTCAGTTCAAGAAGCACATGGCCCAACTTAGCATGACAAACGTCCAAAACTTCAAGCAAATGATGCATGAGCTCAAGGAGGTGTTTCACAAGAAACATGAAGAAGCTAAAGGTTCTCGAGAGCGCATGAAACACCTAGCTGCCAAATGTGTTCAAGGCTACAATGAAGCTGAAAAGCGCAAGGCTCTGGGGTGACCTGGCATCGACCCCAGAATGGCTGCCAAGAAGAAAAAGAAGCCTGTTGTGGCCCAAGCTGAAACATCTAGGCAGGAGGAACCTCGCATTGTCTTCCCTGCCAGTATGACAGGATCAAAGCCTAAGGTCCCCACAGTGGCATCGGAGCTCAAGAAAACAAGGGCAGCTGAAGCCGAAGCCCGCAAGCGCAAGACCAAGCACACCACTGACGACGCTCCACCGACGAAAAAGAGAAAAACCAAGAAGAAAGATCGGGCTGCTCCCATAGAGCCCCTTGTCGTTTAGCCGATCTCACTAGCTCGTCCTATGTCTGAACAGCATGAGCATCAGTTCATAGTTCATGTGCTTTCTACCAAAGAGGCTAATGAAGCTGAAGAAGATCCAGCTATTGACCCCACTACAGCTGAAGACATTGGTCACCACGACAATGTTGAAGATGATGACGTCCTTCCTCAAATCGAGCACAATATGGTATCATTGCCTGTTCTGACGAGCAACGAACTTATCAGCATTGGTCGTCCTTTGACGCCAATTGCTCAGGATGATTCATGGGCTGATCACTCTCAAGACCCCCCCCGCCATGAAGAATCACCAAGTACTCCCCCACCTCAAGTCACCACTTTGGTGCTTGAAGATGATGACTTTGTGGCCCAGCCAACTCCCTCTCCAAAGGCGTCGCCCACACTCCGCAGGCTTCGCAAAGGACCAAGGCCGCAAGTCCCTCTATCAAGTGTTCCAGAAGGAGAAGAACACCACTCAGTATCACGCCAAGTATTTCCTGAAGCCTCTCCTACTGAGAACATCCACGAGTCTGAAGCCAAAGATGTTGAAGACATTCCGGCTGCATCAGCCGATGAACAAGAAGAGCCAAGAGCTGAAGAAGAACGTGTTGCCACACCCCCAACCAACCCTGAAGTTGTTCTCGCGGAGAACGTGTCTGACCCTCCAGCTACCACTACAAAAAAAATACACTTCCGTGATGATACGTGTTTGTGACAGTAGGTCGCGTTTTCTGTCATGCATGTACATCCATGACAAATTTATGACAGAATCAAGATAGTCATACCTGTGCTGTCGTAGAAGTGTTCCATGACATTGCCAAAATTATCATCACGGAAGTGTCCACTTCCATGATGATAAATCGCGCGTCACAGAAGTGCTTTCGTTAAGGGTGACCGACACGTGGCATCCACCGTAACGAAACACCATTAAGCTACCAGGTCGGATTTTGGATCCGATAACCCGTTAACAGCCACGACCAATGCTGATTTTCCACGTGTAAAATTCTCATTGGCTGACGGATCCACGCATCAGCTCCGCGTTGGCACAGGTGTCACTCATCCAACGGTCGAGATGGGCCTATGATATGTTAACACGTGGACCGGCCCAAAAGTGGCCCACAAAGTTTAAATGGGCCAGCCCAACCGAAGGCCCATAAGATTTAGCGGACCATAATGGGCTGGCCCAGCTAAAGGCCCACAAAATTTAGCATACCATAATGGGCCAGCCCAGCTAAAGGCCCACATGATTTTGCAAACCATAATGGGCCGGCCCAGCTAAAGGCCCACAAGATTTTGCGGACCACAATGGGCCGGCCCAGCTAAAGGCCCACAACATTCTACAGACCATAATGGGCCGGCCCAGTTAAAGGCCCAACATTCAATGTCAAATCGGCCCGTCAACGGCCTGTCCTAAACTTGTCATCAATGCGGACCATGGTCACTTCTGGCTCGTTAACAGTCCGCTAAGTAATTGGGCCGAATTACGGCCCGGTGTATTTCCGACCTGTTAAAGGTCCGGCTTCATTTGGACCCATTTACAGGCCATCAAAACTTTCGGCCCATAAACGACCGTCAAGGATTTGGGTCATATTCGGCCATGTCTAACATTCGGCCCGTTAGAGGCCCACTATAGCTTTGGGCCACTTTCGGCCTGTTGTCATTTTCGGCCTGTTAACGCCGGACGTAAACCATGGGCCATATGTGGCCCAATGTCATATCGGGCCCATTAACGGCCCATATAAAAATGACGATAATCTAGCCCGACCGAAGTTCCGGCCTGTTAAAGGCCCGTGTATTAGGTCAGCGCATTTACGGCCCGTTCGAATTTCGGCCTGTCAAAGATCCGCGTCGTAAATGGGCCACCATTTCGGCCTGCTAAGTCCAGTGGGTTATTTGGCACAATCAGGGCCCAATCTCACTTTCGGTCTATTAAAGGCCCATGTTTTTTATGGGCTCGAGATATTTGTGCGTGTAAACGACCTATTTTTACTGAGGGCCCAAATTATGTTTAGGCCTGTTAAAGGCCCACTATGGGCACAGGCCTACCAGAAAAATATGGAAGCTTATGCTGATTTAGGCCCAGATATTTTTAGTGGGCTACATGCCAATTTCGGCCCGTAATTGTTTTTAGCCCAATTCGAATGGGCCCAACGAATGCTGGCATGTTGGGCTCCTACGAAGCTTTCGGCCGAATACATTACTAAGATAAACCTACACTATACAAAAATAGCGTCGTAATTACTGCAGCCTGAGGCAGCATCATAAATGCTATATCACAACAAAATAAATTCCAACCATACAACCAAAGGCCTGTTGGCATAAAGTTTATAGTCCTTCCAGATAAAAGCACCATCAGATGTATAGAAGCAGAGATCATTTGACCTGAGTGCTAATGTTTCAGGCTGTAGAATCTGATGGAGCAGCACGATCTCCACCTTTTTCCTCCATTGCTCTTGAACAATGAAGCGAATGTCTGATAGTCTGGTTTCAAAACCATTCATATCTTGACGACATTTCTCAACCATTATTCTTGTTTCCGAAACAACGTCCATTAGGGATTGGACTTGTGTCTGGAGCACAGATATATCACTCTGTCTAGCAGGAAGATTTTGTTCAGTACGTGATTTGGACGAGGTTACCTTGACAACCAACCCAGAATTATGCAGGAAGGTGCTTTTTGCACTGTTAGTGGAGAGATACTGACGCACTATAGCAAGAGGTGACATTGTGCCTATAGTAGCCTCGTCACCTTCAGGTGGTTGTGGCTGTTCAATCATTTCTTCCGTAGCTTCCTGAAAGTTTGAACTTGTAGATTAGTGTACCAGATAAGTTACTAATTAATGAGACAAAAACAAACAAAGTAGGTTAAACGTTTATACATAACTTATTTTTGTGAACTACTTTAATACATTAGCATGTATTGTAGTGCCAACTACATAATAAAATCACTTTCGAAACATATGTCCATGTAGCATGCCTACTGTATTGTCTATTTCCTCACATTCGTTGACATCTAAGGATAAAGAGACATGGTTTAAAGTAGGATGAACATAGTATGACATCATTCATATCATTGTGTGTGCACATGAACATAACAACTAGATTACAGATCAAGACCAAAAGAATATCCTTCATCTCTTTTAAACCATGTAAGGTGAAATGATCCGTTAAGACAACTGTGAATAAAAGTGAACAGAGTAACTGACATTGGCTGCAAACCAAGTAGTTAAATGAACACATCACAGTACCAATCAGTTCAAGGCAGGAGGAGTAAGGACTTACAATAGCGGGATTTCCTCTGTATTTGGAACAAGTCAATATAGATATGATAATATGGCACAAAAAAGAAGGAAGTAGCAGCTATTTACAAGAGCCTCGCAGTGTGCAATATAGCTACGAGATCCTGTTGTCTGTTGGAATTTCACTTTAGAACGGTTGGTTTTGTTCTTCAAACAGTTAGCCTAGAAGAAGATACACGTGTAAGGCACATACATAAATACAAGTTCAATATGTGGTCTGATCAAATACATATAGCCTACCTGATACTTTGGATCAGACCAGTGTTTAACGAGGGCTGTCCAGTCTTCATCTGTAATATATTCCACTGGAGATGTTTGGGAGATTTCATTGTTAGCCTTGCCTTCAAAGTGAGATTTTCTAAGGTGGTACCGATACTGTCGCAAAGCAAACTGAAAAACATGAGTGCATGCTTGTTTAGTTGCATCATCTTTCGGATCCAACTTGAACCTCATCTGTTGAAAAAAGAATGTGAGTCTTATTAGGAGGAAGCTAGAAAGTATGGGACAGAGCAAGACAATATTACTAATTGCGATGAATAACATTACTTACGGATAAATGGTCAAGGAAGGTGTCAAACTGGGTATTGTCTTTCTCATTCCTGTACTGGATCCACATTGGGAGGATACGTGCATGACACCTAACGGCAACGGCTGCCTCTGATACTAACTTGGCTGACTCTGTAGCATCATGTGGCCTTTTTAAACCTGCCTCAAAATGGATCTCCATTCTTCCTCCTTTAGATTTTGTTAATCTGTCAAGCATTATCCCTGATGTCTGTTTCCGCTTGCGCCGTGGTGCTAGTTCAACAACGAATATGGAAAGTGTTAGTGTACATCAAACTGTGAGAGTACATATAAAGGAGCATGCAACTGCAACTTGACTCGGTCAGGTACCGTCTTGGTGTTGATGCTCATGAGGTTCATCTGATCTTGCCAAGTCCCGTTGTGTCACCAGTGCTTCGGAAGTAGTGTTAGGTGTGAAGGCAGCTTGGGAATTGGCCAGTTCCGGAGCAAACGAACGAGTAACTTGAGATGCTGGTACAGTTGAAGCGGATGCTGCAGCTGGTGGAGCAGGTGATACTATGTTTGTAGATTTAGCCGGTGGACTTGGACCTTCTACTGCACTATAAGTACCAGCAGAATCTCGACGGCAGAACCTTTTCCGTTTCACCCGACGAGTAACAGCACTCCCTACTATATTATTTTCCTTGCTCTTTTTTGACTTTGCCATGTCAAGCTGTACCCACAACACAAAAGAATAAAATCACTCTTCAGAACTCATTGATGCATGATACAGACAAGCAATACCTTGATGTAAGACAACCGTATGAGGATGGAATATGTAAGAAAAACAGGATGGCATGACATATTCACACCTACGATGTGCAAACTAAGCAGAAGGATTTTCAAGAAAATAGAAGTAATGCAAGCTAGACACCATATGAAAGATGCAACCAATATTACTCTGCCAAGTTAAAAGTGTCTTGTCATAACTGGCAATTCGAAAAATTAGAAGCAGTACAATGTAGAAATCAATGCAAGATGCAACCACTATCAAACTGCCATGTTAAAAGCATCCAATCATGAATGACTGATGCGGGATACACAACAGAAGTACTTTGATGTAAGAACATGGTATGATAGATAGATGCAGTGTATTCTAGACACAGAAAGCCATGTCATATGCACATGTATAACGTATAAACTCAGCAGGTGCAATTTAATCAAAATAGAAGAAATACAGGCTAGACAGCATATGCAACATGAAACCAATTATCACACTGTCAACTTAGAGCAAGCACCTGCAATGGTGGAGTATGGGAGATGAACTCATCATGTAGACTTGTGACTTCAACTTCATTAGCAGTAAGTGACAAATCTAGAGAGTCTCTGTTTGCGTCGGTGCGGAGGACCACCAACATCCCCTAACTTACTCTTTTCCTTCCTATTTTCTGATATTGCCTTATGAAGTCAAAACCACAAGAAGATGAATAAAATTAGCTTTGCATAACCGGTTGATGCATGATACAGACGGACACTACTTTCATGTAAGGCAAGAGCAGGATAGGAGGATGGAATATATACAAAAAAAGACAGCGTTTCATATTCACACGTACGATAGGAGGATGGAATATGTATGAAAAAACAGTAAGCGGAAGGCATTTCAACAAAATTAGAAGAAATGAAAGCTAGGCACCATATGAACATGCAACCAATATCACTCTATCAGGTAAAAAGTGTCTCGTCGTAAGTGCCATTTCAAGAAATTAGAAGTAGTACAAGCTAGAAGACAATGCAAGATGCAACCTACATCACAGTCCCATGTTAAATGTGTCTTATGGGTAAGTGATCGTTGCAGGTATAAGTTGTAAGCTACGCAGATGCAATTCAACATAATCAGAAGCAATACAAACTAGACATCATATGGAAAACGCAACCACGTACGTATAACAGTTCCAAGTAAGAGCAAGCACCTGTGATGGTGGAGTAGGGGAGATGTGCTCATCATGTACACGTATGTTCTAGAAAGAGGAACACGTGTCATATTCACATGCATTATGTGTAAAGTAAGCAGATGCAATTCAAGTTAGAAGCAATACAAGCTACACATCATACGCAACATGCAACCACATATAATAGTGTCAAGTTAGAGCAAGCACCTGTGATGGTGGAGTAGGGGAGATGTGCTCATCATCTACACAGCTACGTTGACTGTCCAGCCTTGTGTTGTCTTGCTAATCTTGTTGGGAGGATGGCGGACTAGAATCTATATAGACCCCCTGTTTGAGTTGCCCCGAAGGACCACCATCATCCACTGTCGGACTAATTTCCTTCAGCTGTAATGATTTTGCATTGTGAAGTCAAACCGATAAGAAAAAGGAATAAAATTCGCTCTTCAGAACTCATTCATGCATGATACTGATGAACACTACTCGGATGAAAGGCAAACACATGATGCGAGGATGGATTATGTATGAAAAACAGGATGGTGTGACATATTCACACCTATGATGTGGTAACTAAGCAGAAATCATTTCAACAAATTAGAAGCACTGCAAGCTAGACACCATATGAAAGATGCAACCAATATCACTCTGCCAAGTTCAAACTGTACGGCGTTTCAACAAATTAGAAGCAGTACATGCTAGAAATCATATGCAAGACACAACCAATATCACAGTGGCGACTTAAAGGTGCCTTATCATAAGTGACTGATGCGAGATATGCAAGAATAGTAGTTTGATGTAGAAACGGAGTGATAAGGCACAACCAATATCACATGTTTCAACCAATATCTGATGTAGAAACGGACTGATGCGAGATATGCAAGACACAACCAATATCACATGTCATATTCACAGGCATTATGTGTAAAGTAAGTAGATGCAATTCAACAAAGTTAGAAGCAATACAACCTAGACATCATACGCAACATGCAACCACATATAATAGTGCCAAGTTAGAGCAAGCACCTGTGATGGTGGAGTAGGGGATATGTGCTCATCATCTACACAGCTACGTTGACTGTCTAGCCTTGTGTTGTCTTGCGAATCTTGTTGGGAGGATGGCGGAGTAGAATCTGTAGAGAACCTCCGTTTCAGTTGCTCGGAAGGACCACCATCATCCAATGCCTTGCCAATTTCCTTCAGCTTTATTGATTTTGCATTGTGAGGTCATACCGACAAGAAAAAGGAATATCATTCGCTCTTCAGAACTCATTCATGCATGATACTGACGAACACTACTCTGATGAAAGGCAAAGTTATGATACGAGGATGGAATATGTACGAAAAAATGGACGGCTTGACATATTCACACCTATGATGTGGTAACTAAGCAGAAGGCACTTCAAAAAATTAGAAACACTGCAAGACACCATATGGAAGGTGAAATTAATATCACTCTGCCAAGTTAAAATTGTCTCGTCATAGGTGGCATTCATCAAACTAGAAGCAATACATGCTAGAAATCATATTCAAGACACAAACCAATATCACACTGCCAACTTAAAGGTGTCCCATCATAAGTGACTGATGCAGGATACATAAGAAGAGTAGTTTCATGTAAGAACATGGTGTGATAGATAGATATAGTATGTACCAAAAACAGGAAAGCGTGTCATAATCAGATGTATCATGTGTAAGCTAAGTAGATGCAGTTTACACTAATTAGGAGCAATACGAGCTAGACACCATATGCAGCATGCAACCAGATATCACAATGCCAAGTTAGAGCAAGCACCTTGGATGGTGGAGTAGGGGAGCGGAGACTTGGACCTTGTAATGCACTATCAGTACAGATGCTCCGTTTACGTTGCTGCAGAGGACCACCATCATCGCCTTTCTTACTCTTTTCCTTCCTCTTTCTTGATTTTGCCTTGTCAAGTCAAACCCACAAGAAAAAGGAATAAAATTTTCTCTTCAGAACTCATTGATGCATGATACTGACGAACACTACTTTCATGTAAGGCAGCCGCATGATAGGAGGATGGAATATGTATGAAAAACAGGACGGCATGACATATTGACATGTATGATGTATAAAGTGTAAACTAAGCACAAGGTGCTTGAACTTGTTAGAATCGATGCAAGCTAGAAACCATATGAAAGATGAAACCAATATCACTCTGCCAAATTAAAAGGGTGCCCTAACAAATGTATTTGACCAAATTAGAAGCAATACATGGCAACAGGCTAGAAATAATATGCAATATGCAACGAATAAAGGTGACTCATCGTAAGTGATTGATGCAGGATACAGAAGAGAGGTAGTTTCATGTAAGAACAAGGTTAACACATAGATGTAGTGTGTACCAAAAATAGGAAGGCATGTCATATTCACAGGTATAGTGTGTAAACTAAGCAGATGCAATTTACCCTAATTAGAAGCATTACAAGCTAGACACCGTATGCAACATGCAACCACATATCACACTGCGAAGTTAGATCAAGCACCTGTGATGGTGGTGTAGGGGAAGTGCGGTCTTCAGGTATAGAGCTACGTTCAATATCTTCATTTAGGCTTGCTGTTTCTTGAGAATCATGTGGAGAGGATGAAATTGCATTCTTTATAAGAGTATTGCATCTCATATTAACCCACACGCGTGACTGTCTCATCATAAGCGATAGACGCAGGATACACAAGAACAATAGTTTGATGTAAGAACATGGTGTGATAGGCAGATGTAGTATGTACCAAAAACAGGAAGGCATGTCATATTCACATGTATAATGTGTAAGCTAAGGAGATGCAATTTAACAAATTAGGAGCATTGGTGAGGGATACACAAGAAAAGTAGTTTGATGTAAGAACATGGTTAATAGAAAGACATAGTATGTACCAAAAACAGGAAGGCATGTCATATTCATAGGTATAATGTGTTAACTAAGCAGATGCAATTTACCCTAATTAGAAGCATTACAAGGTAGACACCATATGCAACATGCAACCACATATCACACTGCCAAGTAAGAGCAAGCACCTGTGATGGTGGTGTGGGGGAATTACGGTGATCAACTAGAGAGATACGTTGACTATCTTCATTTAGCCTTGCTGTTTCTTGAGAATCATGTGGGGAGGATGACACTGCACTCTTTAAACGAGTAGGGCGTCTCACAGTAACCCACTCGGGTGACTGTCTCATCATAAGTGATTGACGAGGGATACAAAAGAGCATTAGTTTGATGTACGAACATGGTGAATAGACATATGTAGTATGTATCAAAAACAGGAAGGCATGCCATTATCAAAGGCATAATGTGTAAAGTAAGTAGATGCAATTTAACCAAATTGGAAGCAATACAAGCTAGACACCATATGCAACATGCAACCACATTTGACAGTGTGAAGTTAAAGCAAGCACCTGGAATGGTTGCGTGTGGTAATTGAGATCATCAACTGCAGAGCTACGTTTACTGTCTCCAACTGCTGACACTGCACCCATTAGAGTGCTGAAATGCTTAGTGCTTATCTTCGAATTACACTGGAGCGACTTCTGTCTTTTCTTTTCTGCATTCATCAACACTGCATCAGAGTCTGAAATAACCATGCATAAAAAAACAATAGTGTGAGTATGGGTGAAGTGTGTGCACAATTAGTATAGTGTAAAGGTAGCAGATAGCATGTCAGTGAGAAATAAATGAGGGGAGACATATGATAGCTCTACAACATGCATGGCACACTAAATTACTATAGGATTCTATGAAATAAACAGTCAACTGAAAGCAAATAGGTCAGTCCATTTTTTCTGCACCGTCCGATGTACAAAGAACGGGAAGATCGCCTTCATCTACCTCCAGCCAGTCAGTGTTGACGATCTTCCTCGAAACGCCAGCGACCACCGGCCCAGTATTTCTCCCCTGCCTGCGCCCTCCCCTCGACCTCACCGCACCGCCGTGCTTGGCACCGCCCCCGGCCATCCATTCAAGCCCCGCCGACCTCCAGATTGGGCGCAAGCAGATCCTGCGCCCCACACCCCTATGATAGACACCGATGCGCCGCTTCCCTGGGGAACAGGCGGACTAGGTGCTCTGCGCGCCTAAGCGGGTGCTGCTTCTTTCAATTGCGGTTCGACTGACCATGAATTGAAATCTAGGCGGGCTACTGACCTCTAGCAAAGGTGAAATAGTAAAAGGGAGCAAACCTTGTGCATTTAGTATCACGAAGAAGATGCAGTAAGAAGCGCTCAACTAGTTTCTTTCGTGGGATGAATACGGTGTGAGCGGAGACGTAAGATTTGCACGAATAAGGGAAGAGGAGTACCTCTTTCTGCTGGCAGTGTTGTGTCCTCCTTCTGTTTTTCCGACGATCTTCTTGTTGTTCGCCGGAAACCAGTAGTTGTGGAGGACGGTGCAGCCTTGGACGAACCCATGGCCAAGTTGTTGAGTGTGGTGCGGTGGCCGTCAGTCGGCAGCGGGGAAGCAGATCCGAGGCGGCGAACGACGGCGTAGCGGGAACAACTCCGGTGCGGTGGACGATTGCGACAGTGGAACCGCAGCAGTGAGGCGCAGGACGGCGTGGTCGGAGTGGTTCTGGTATAGTGCACGTCGGCGTCGGCGTCGGCGTCCTAGAGGCAGCTCTGTCTCAGCTTCAGCTGCTACGTCCTTGAGGGCGTTGCGGTTGCGGTTGCGTTGGACGACAACGTCGGGGTACCGCCTCCAGCGTGATGGAGGAGGGAGACGGTGGATTGGCCTCTATGGGGTGGAGGACAGAGGAGGCTGGGGTTTCGCGGCTGGTGGAGAGGGCGTTTTCGTGCCCATGGAGTATGAATGGGGAAACGGAGGGTGGCGGGGAACTAAGGGGGGACAATGTTTCGGTTTGAGATGCGCTTGTTTGAAATTTGGGGAAAGTTACAAACTTTGCCCCCATCTAAAATTTCGGACATATTGCGGGTTGGGGGTAGGACAGTCATGTCAGGTGTCCCAAATGTGGGCGGGATAGATTTCGGCCGAGCACATGGGTAGGCTCCCACGGCGTATGAATGCTTCTCAGAGGCGGTTGAGACTGGCGTCTTGGTGAAGTTACAAACCTACCCCGGTTTAGACCTTTGGACATCAGGCCAATAGGCTACACGGGCCAGAGTCAGGACAGTAATTTCCTACCACCAAAACATTAGTCTCGCGCGGTTTCGGGTGACCAGAGGCCTATGTGGCACTTCGTTCAATATTTGGGAGCAGAAGCATTAACGTTTTCGGTTCTCTTGAATTGAACTTTCGGGATTTGTCAAACTTCACAAATCTTTACTCTTGAAAATCCTAAAGCTACGATTATTTTGGAATGGAGGGGGTACATTTGAATATACATTGTACACGAGTATATATTAAAAAATATGCAACTTACCTCAGTTCATGCATGGTTCCAGATATAATCTCCTTGGTTGCAAAAAAAAGTTAGATATGCGTATGAATATATATATATATATAGCATGTTCAAACTCACAACAAAGATTGATGCCCCCTTTTACATATGATTTACAAATGCCATTATCTCGGGTTCAAATAGATGGATGCACTTCCTATGAATTCGAATCTTCGAAACCCCGTTTATGTTGAATTCGACATGTATTCTATTTCGCAGCTAGCAATTTGGAATGTATCCATGCAAGTGACAAATGTATAAAGTCCTTCACACTAACAACATGGAGTGCACTAATTAATGTTTATATATGAATTGCAAAAGCATCCATTGCCTGTATTTCAAACCGCTCTCACTCTATGGATCGATAATATGAAATAAACACATGCACATGCTAGAATTCAATAGAGTATGGGTGTCTGATAGACCGATTTTCGTCCATATGCAATTTGCAAAATTCATGATCTCATCCAAAAATAATAATGCCATTTATATTTTAAATTAATGCGTAGAACCGCCTTTTACACATAGATGCACTATGCCTCGCCCCGTTCTCACAAACGCGTTATATATCTCTCTATCTAACGCATAAGTGCACACACTTTATATGCATCGGCATTTCTCTTTCACACATGCTCACAATCTCTCTCAGGGTGTCGGGGTATCTCACGCACATGCTCTCTCTGTTTCTCTCTCTCTCTCTTTCTGACTACTATGTACCACTCTTTTCACTAATCTTAGTTGGAAAACACTATTTCTCTCACATGCATATATACACATGCACGGTCTCTACTAGCCCTCTATACGCACATATATGTGCCTACGTGTCTCTCGCATGCACATTATCTTTAGGCCTCTCTCGCACACATTGCCTCCCCGGACACACCTCTCTCTTAGTAGTTGGCAGATATGATTTCATCATATCATTCGGTAGGATATCCCTGGCTGTTAGGCTGGATGGTAATATGAGGCAAAATATTACCCTAGTTCGGATCGGACCCTTGCAGTTGAAGAAAGATCCTACTCCTGGTACTGTATATTAGTGATAGGGGTGTGTACAAAGTACACGTGAATACCAGGCATTGTGCGTGTGTGTATACTATCGACGAACTAGCCCCCAAGCTTGTATAACATACTAAGGGCCTAGGGTTACAAATCATATATAGTCGGCTTATCACTAGTGGGGATAGAGTCCTCCGCGACTCTGGTAGCTTCGTGTTGTACGCCGAGTCCTCCACATGGATCTTCGTATAACACGTCTCGGTCCAACCTATATGTGGCACATGATGGAACCGACCCATGATTCTTCATGTTGACCCACCACAACTAGAAATGATGTGCCCACCACACCACACACGCAATCAGCCACTAAGAAAATAAGCATATACAATAGTACAACAGTATCTAGCTCATGATACGTCTCCATATTTTGTTGATGACACTGACGGACTTTGCATTTGATGTGTGCTCCGTATTTTGTTGACGACACTTACGGTCATTGTATTTGCAGCGAAAGCACGATATGGTCACTGGACTTCAGAATAAGCTCATCATGGTCACCACATACATTTTGTCGTGCTAACCAACATGTGGTTGGATGGTTAGAGGACAGTGGTTTCTCGAGCCCACCAAGGTTAAAGTCCCGGTGCTCTCATTTATCTTGTGTTAATTTCAGTATTTTCTGGCGATGTACGTTCAGTGGGAGGAGACGTTCCACTCGACTACGAGGCACCTATGGTGACTTCGTAAAATCTCAAGATCATATATGCTGGCCCACTCTCTCGAAGGTGCTCATAGGGGTAGGGTTCGCGTGTGTGCGCTTATAGCGGTGAGTGCTTGCGCGTATATATGAGCCCTTGCATCTGTACCGTGTTAAACAAATAAATATCATGATTATATGGTCACTGGCTCACCCGTACAATTCCGTATTTTGTTGATGACACAATCAATTAACCAGTCAAACGTTCCACGCGGCGCAACTAGTGTTGCACCATCGGGGCACGTAACCGTGGGGCCCACCTGTCAGCCCGTATATGAAAGAAAGAAATGGTACTTTGAGTCTGTACTGTGTTAATAAAATAGGAGTACATTTTAGGGTGATCATACGATCACTGGCTCACCATACAGCTCCGTAATTTGTTGATAACACGATCAATTGACCAGTCAAACGGTCCACATTCAGCAGCGCACATTACCATAGGGCCCACCCGTCAGCGCGTATATGAAGGACAGAAATGGTAATAAATTAATGGTCGGTGGGTATTCGAAGTCATGAGACCTTTGGTTGGCAGTCACTGGCGGTTGGGGGGCGTTCATTGGGCGGTGGGGTGGGGAGTGGTTTCGGGGAGGGCGGGCCGGCCGCGGGCAGCGGGGGCTGGCAGTTCGGCCGGTGGTGGCTGGCGGCTCAGGGGGTGGAGTTTGATGATAAACTGGAGGCGCTTATTTCGTATCCAACGGCTGGAAAATCTAATGACCAGAGATGAAAAAGTCAGTCGACTGACGTGTAGCCTCACCCCGCACGTACACATGCACGCCCGCAAGACATGCATGCATGTAGGCGTGCAACACTGACACATACACACGCACACATGCTGGCGTGCAACACTGACACGTACACATGCACTCACGAACACACGCACGTACGCACCCATGCATGCAACACTGAAACGTACCCTTGCACGCACGCAACACTCGCATGCCTGCATGCACACAGCACACGACGCAAGACCGGCTCAACCTATACGTGCATGCACCCTTTGTTAAGGACATGGATTGTTACGGGTATTAATCAATCTTATCTGTGATAAGAAGAACATTGATGTTTGCAGCGGTCTTTATGAATCACAACGTATCGAACTGGCTATCAACATAGTAGGCTTATATACATGAAAAAGATGACGTCACACTCAATGAACAATCATCGGTTTATGAAATGCCCGCTTGTGACCGCCTTGGCCCATCAAAGGTTCCTCTGTTGCGCTGCCTGCGTTGGGTCACTGACATGCAGGCCATGCACCCAAAGAGCCCACACGTCAGTGGAAGAACGGCGCATTGTCCTAGGTCAGAGTCGAGGGCACCACTCGCAGCATGCCCGGCTGAATACGCCTCCATGCCGCATTCAAACGCCTCCATGAAACCCGCCCGTGTGGAAGCCGAGAAACCTACTTAGGACACACGTCCGTTCATGACTGGGCCGGCGTTAAACGCAACGTCGACTGAGCTCCTCCTGTCTGTCATCTATTTAATCTCCTATTTAAACGAGGCCAAACGCCGGCCAAGAATCGCACACCTCCGCCGCTCCCCTGTCTCCTCCACCATTTTGTCCACTCTTACAATGGCTTATGAAGAGTAGTTATTCTGCATCCAAGCCGGCTGGGTAGCCCGCCAGATACGAGCTATGCAGCTCGCTGATCCACCTCCCTCCCCTCGCCCGATGGAGCCAGTTGCCACCCCAAGCCGGCGCGCGGTTCAGCAACTCGCCGCTCCAGGCCAGCTCGACGAGGAGCGGCGCACGGGGGTCGTTGCTGTCGTCCACACCGCCACCTCGTACTGTGTCTCCCTTTTTTGTGGCCAAGACTCCCATGCCGGCGGCCACGCCATGCAAGTAGCGACAGAAGCCGGGTGCATGGAGAGCGACGAGTCGGTGGCCAGCGCCTCCGCGTTCGCCACCATCATCGAGGAGAAGTAGAACACGGGAGGCCGCAGCCGCTTGGGTCCCATGAAGGCCACCACGGAGGCGACGCCAGCGTACACAACAGGTGTCTTGCCGGATCCTTTTGTTGCGAGGACCTTCGTCGACCCCGCATGGGCTCCACAGAAGAGGGGAATGTTAGGATGAACTCGAGCCAGTGCCGGGCATGGCGAAGTAGTGGTTTCATCTTGACACTGCTTGCGTCGGGTGATCTAACGCACCTCGAAATCCAACATGTAATGGTACTACTACTAGTATAGTAGAATTGAGACTTATCAAACAGAAAAACGAATGTTTTTTAGATGAGCCCTATAAACCCTAGTGGGTACGTACTCCGTAAAAACAGATTTTTCGAAAACTAAGTCGCTCCCTTTCATGAATTCTGTAGTATACGCCTCCGTCGACGCCCCCTTTCATGAATTCTGTATTTCCTGTCGTCGACATGTGGGACATATAGCAACCGGGTCGACGTGTCAAGCACCAAATAACAGTGCAGAACAACAGGGGGGACGCACCCCACTTGTACCGGCCCAGTAGTAGTAATGAGCAATGAGACGTCAAATCACAATGCCGCACCTTCCCAGACGGACGAAGCAACCATTATTTCACACTTCGGTTCGCCATCATCTCAAACCACGTAGTATTGCTTCTGCCTCAAGAAGGACACGTGAATCGCCTTGGTACATCATGACACGTGGGACCGCATGACAGGCCATGCTCCCCCGCTGATCGCTCGGTAAAATCACCTCATTTTTACTATACTTCCTCCGTATCCGTTTACTACATTGCATGCACATTGTTCTAGGTTGAGAATTTAATTGGCTATATATGTGATGAACAGTACTCTAACCTTTTAAAAAATGTATACTTTTGTACAGTAGTACTATCGATGGATTGCGCCATGGAGCAAAAATTGAAATTTAAAAAAAGGTGGTACATATAGAGAGCGCTCGTCGCCAAATTATGCATATAGTACTATTAAAAAAGCTGGTACGTGCTTAATTGGGGTGCTAAATTCTATTAAAGAAATACTAGTAGTATGTACATACTGAAGAGTTAAAGTAACGAGAAGAAACATAACACAGTTCTGCTGGGGGCTCAGCACAACACACCCCTCAAATTAAACTAAGCACACCTGAAATTAAATTATGCAACTAATCTGGTAGACACCACATTAGAAGTTTAGAACCACCATGAGCAACGACACTGCCACCTTACTCGGAGTCCTCGTCCATATCCTCGACTTCGTCCTTGTCCCTATTCCTCTTGGCCGATACTTCTTTGCTTGAACCGTACACTTGGTTGTTGCTCTTCATCCAACCCTTGTAGATATTGAAACAAAGTTAGCCATCCATTGCAGCGTAGTGGATGTGGTCTATATCTAGTACATTCCGCTGCCATGCATGACGATGAAACGTGTAATGAGGTTTCTCCAGTTTATGGTACGAAGGATGAACCATGGCTCCTGCCAGGGTCAGCATTGAAGGCTGACGAGAGGGCACCAACCAATTCTTCTGGAGGTCGAAGGGGTTGCCTACAACGAGGCCTATCCGACCCAGGACTTCTTTGTCGTTCTTAAAGTCTATAGTAACGAATTTCACTGTTTTGTCCTTGAGGAAATTCTTAAAATCCTGGCACTCAATGTCGGCATGGCATATGTGGTATACCAAGAAAACGTTATGTACGCAAACCTAGATCACGGCGGGCTTCTTCCTCTCTTCGTCCTTTAGATCCTTCTCTCGTCCCAGGACTGTGGTGTACTCAACATCTAGCCTAGTGACCCACTCATCATCTGAGTTTTCGAACATGCATCTGAAGCGAGAAAGGCATCCTTCCACCGTCGCGGAAGAACGGGTATAGATGACGTCGAACTCATCGCCGGTGATGGTTCTAACCTTGTACTCACCGCCAATCGTGGAGATTTGGGACGCCATGGATTTGGGAGGAGGGTTAGGATTAGTGGAACTGCCGTAATGTGAATGGACGGGACGACTAGGAGCGAACCACCGTAGTATTGAAGGACGTGCGGGGACGAGTAGGAGCGAACTGCCAGAGTGCGAACGGCAGGGTAGTGGCTTTCCATTCTCCCACGATACGGGCATCCGAGAGCCCTTGGATCTGAGATCGAACGGTTGCATGGCGTGATTCTAGACCTATGGGTGAATATCCTATCCTAGAGGGTTATTCTGCAAATTTTTAGCAACTTAGCATGCAACAGTTTGATCTCAGATCCAAGGGCTGCTAGCAGCCCGTATCATGGTCGCGCCTACCACGACCGTCGCGTCGCTCGCGTGGTCGCGCCCTTGGGGATTTAACATGGTGCGTTAGGCTATCTGATGTTGGCATGTCATACATAGTCATCACTTAGTCACTCATACTACAACAAGGTTGGCTATAAGGTTGGCTATAAGTGTATTTTTTTACTCCTCTCTATCTCTTTCTTCGTACTCCCTCCGTCCCATAATATAAGAACATTTTTGACACTAGTTAGTGCCAAAAACGTGCTTATATTATGGGACACAGGGAGTACTAGTACTTATTGCATTTGCCAAGGAGTGACCTCTTTCCAATGAAATGGTGTTGCCAAGTTTGCTTCATTTAATTAGCTATAGACTCAAAATTGTCTTTTCACCTAGGTACACGCGCTTAGCACCGTTTCTTCCTTGGGTCACCAAACTAGTCTCTCTCTCTTCTTGATTAACTTGCCACATCAGACTTTATGCCTATGTGGCAAGCTTAAGCACCTGTAGGAGCAAGTAAAAGTAAGTACAATAGTGCGCTTTACATGGCATTTTTGCATATGTGGAGGAAAGAGAGGCAAGGAAAAAGTGGAGAAGTGGGCTCTCATGCAAGAGCCAGCCTCTACTACATGGTGGAACATTGGGAGAGGCACCTGCATGGAGGTGGTCAGGAATCGGGAGACTCACGCCAGTCGTAGCACCGTAGTTAAAATGATAATGGCAAGTCAAATCACGGGGCCCCACCTGTCCAGCAGTAACTCGCTGTCAAATCACACAACCCTACGTTTGCAGCAGCCTACTCCCTCGTCTTCTCGCATCTCTGTCGAACCGACTAGGCGGAACTGCCCCGCCTACCGCACAGGAAAAGCCCCGCCCTCGACTTTTAAATACAACTACATCCGCTTAAGAATCCAATGATATACTTTTTATGACATAGTAACTCATATTTAGTTAGTCAAATGGATGACCTAGAACTATGTGCAGGCCCTATAAACCGAGACGCCTAAAAATAAAAAAACCGAGATGGAGAGGGTAGTTCAGCACGTATCTTTTCAGATCAATATAGTCGGGATTCACCAAGGAGCAAAACCAAGTGGTAGGCTGCTCCTGTCGTGTTGGCGTAGCAGCTCAAGCAGGGTCAGTCCGCACACAAAATGGCGACACACTTAACAGGACCCCTTTGGCCGACATGTGGCTCATCCACCGTCTTGTTCCACGTGCGATGCACCAAATTACAGTTCGGAGCATCGGTTGGAATTGGATGCACCCCGGTTGTAGCGTCGCAGTAGTAGAAAATGAGCGATGAGGGGTCAAATCACAAAGCCCCACCTTTCCCGCATTAAGCTGGACGGACGAAGCAACCATCATTTCACTCTAGGGCGCAAGAGCATAAAGAAAAGAGAAAACAATGATGCGTGCGGCAGCTACCTAGGGCACCCTAGGGTAGGGGTCTACACTACAAATCCTTTTTTTGAGAGCGCCTCCACTACAAATCGGCTTCTCCCTCGTCCTCTTGAAGAAAACCGATGATGAGTGTGGCGGTAGGGTTTGTAGGAGTACTACGGCGTGCGGGGCCATGTTGTAGTAAACGGGTTCAAGTCGACGCCTTAAATATGTGTGGGCCACTTGGTTTTACGGGAACAGGCAACATTTTGGGTTCGGGGACCAGTGGAGATATAGTACGTACAAAAAATTGTGGACGTAGGTTTGACCGAAAGGCAATGATGCATGGGCCCTGCATTTTGATATACCCGGGGCCGCGTGAAATTTGCTACTCTACTCAAAACTAGTAAGGTACACATGTATTGAATGCATGAGATTTTGAAACCAAATTATGAATAAATACACACTATAACATGTAAAGCTTTGAGTCATATATGCATGATGTAGATGTTCATTTAGTTCTTATAGTTCATCTCATTCAAAATCAATTAGTTTTATAAAAATGTTAAGATTCATGGGGTTGTGCATTGTAAATCATAAAGTAAAAAACAAATAATGGCAATTCATTTAGAAAAAAATAATCAATTATGATACAGAAGATTCTAGAACAAAGGAGAAGTGCTTGTGTTTTGAGGTTTGTGCATTATGCTTAAGTTCAACCATGGAGTCTTCTAAATTGTACATGTGGCAGATCTGGTGGAATGTTGATGATATCCAACGGCTAGTAGTGCTCGGATTTGCCTATCTCTGCACTGTCGGGCTAGCTTCATCCAGTGACCATCTTTCAAAGTTATTGGCACACTATATAGTTCTTGTGCCATAGTTGCATGTTTTGAAAAAAGCTACTAGTGGGTTGTACTATCTATTTAGGAATAGGAGATGTATACATGGAAGTTGTGGGGAAAGAGATGACATGGAGAATCTCAATTCCTATGAGTAGGGATTGGAAAAGAGATGTCATTTGGTTCACATCATAGGAACTTTTCTATTGAATCTAGAGATGACATGTATCTCAATTCCTATGAGGAGGGATTAGAAAAGAGATGTAATTTGGTTCATATCATAGGAACTTTTCTATTGAATATACGCTAATGTTTATTTTCCTTTGAATTAAGTGGCTCTAAAGCTATAGAAATGATATCATGTTTATTTCCTTTGAAATGTGGAGTATATGAATCTATTCCTATGAACCAATTGGCTCTAAAGGAAAAATCCTATAAAAATTATATCATATAGAGTTCCTATGATATTCCTCGACACTAAAGGATGCTTGAAATTGCTGCGGGTGATACGATGGTATTTCTTTGTAGACTCCTCATCCATCTTTATAGTTACCTCTCGAAGATGAATGAAATGATATATACATGGTATTCTACATGTGCAATTTGGTACACGAAAACTCGGTAAAAGTTTGCGAGGTTCGAATTTTCAATAAAGCTATATGCACTGCATTTCGGAACGGAGGGAGCATACGGCAGTTGCTAACACTCACGTGGAAGATTTGTGTGTAGGAGGAGTGGCTATTCTGTTAAATGACATGGCAAAACTCACACTGTCGGATGCCGATCTAACGGTTCTTACGGCGTTCGTTAGGAAAAGGCTTGTGGCGAACGTTTGTCAGATAATGATTTACGGACACATGCATTGCATTGATACGTGCCCCCCTCTCTCTCACGCACACGCACCATCACGAGTCACGACTCTCCCGAGCCCTCTCGCAGACTCGCACGTCGCACCCGCCATCTATCTGCAGGTAGACGTCACGCACATATGTGCTCTTCACACCCTACCCTCAGAACTTCTAAAAAACGAAATACGGCGTGCACATTTTATTTTAGCTCACACGTCACACACTTATACTATTACTCTTGCGGCGAACGTTCTTTGGGCATAGTATATTGTACTCTCACGAAGAGAAGCGGTGCACGCACGCACTAGTTCTCTCACACCCACTCGCGGGTACACGTAGGAGCGCATTTTTTTGAAGCTGGTACAACAAAATCACTCCACTATATATAAAAGCAGGAGCCTTAGCGCTTGCTTTACTAGGGTTCCTCTCGTTCACTCTCTCATGCTCTCCAGATCTAAGCAACACATAGGTGGCCACACTCTCTCTCAGCTCATGGCTGGTCACAAATCCGGCCGGACAACCTCGACCGGGGCAGGGGTGTAGGTGCATCATTCACGCTGTCGCCGGCGGCAATGGAGGAGACCAACGGCTGCCCGCGCGTCCCGATCGGCGGTCGTGTCGTTCTCTCCGAGAGAGCGCCGGCTCGGGAGGGCCTCCGACCCCTTCTTCCTCCCTGTGGTATTGTGGCCAAGATGCGGCCTCCCGACGCCGTCTTTGCCACATGCCGACGACCCCCAGTTATATATTCCTTCGAAACCTGCCTTGCTCTACTGCCCCAGCTCCCTTCGTGTGGATCCTTTTCTACTTCCGTCCGCTGTTCCAAAGCCACCTAGACTTCTACTATTGTTAGAAGTAAAGCTAGTTCATACAGTCGACTCAAAGCGTTGGTTCAAACAGGGAAGAAAGTGGGAAAGTTGTAGCATGAATCTAGGACTTGGTTCTAAGAGGAAACGGGGGAAAGTAGTAATATCTATCACTACTTAAATAACCGTATTTCATATTTGCGCAAACAGGGATGTCTGTCTCCATATTGTTTCGGGATGTCTGTCTCCGTATCGTTTCTATCCGCGCAATCAAAAGCACAGACCTCAGGTTTAGTACAACTGCGCAAAATGAGATGGCTATCCCTCGTTGTCGTCGTCTAACCTCCTTTCTTCAAGGTATCCCTACATTGGTAGTAACTAAGGTAGAATGACCAACGCAATCTAAAAGAAGTTGATTCGTACGTTTTACTTCCTGATTGCAGTGCAGGGAAGAGCGAAAACAACTGCATCCTAGTCCGGAATGCACTTTCTACCAGTTCATCCATGGACCAAGGACTAGCTGGCACGGCTGCACGACGGTTTTTTGGACAGGTGCGCGGACAAGAGGCATTGTGGTCTGCTTATTTCTGCAAATAGCGGTTCTTAAATTTAGTGGAATGCACAAGCATTTCAGCTAGTCAGTACACTGCATGGTTTAGTTCAGCATTCCAGCTGAGACCACAATTATAATTGGTTATTCTGGAATGAGAGAACCTAACCCTGGATGGTGGCAACAAGAAAAAACCAGAGTGAACTCTAGGAAATTTAAGCCTGCCGGGAGGCCCTTTGCTCAGAGAAGCCTTGCTTATTTTTTCCGGATTTGTAAACCATCTCACAACTTTGTCTTTTGCTATGAACTAGTATATGTTTGTTATGTTCTATGAATCATTGAGATGTACAAAATTTCTTAACTTATGCTTTTCAAGTTTTTTATGAAGATGAGTTTAATGTGAGTGTTCCACATGAGCGCTGGATTAGCGTGTGAATCTTTGGAATTTATTACATTGTGGCTTCAATTAACTGCATGAACCACTGTAACAAGATACATAGTTGCTTATATGTCAGACATCAGATTGTTGATTGTTAGCTGGTCGATAGCCTAGTGTTGAAGCGAGCTGAGCCAATGTGTCGTGTTTTGCACAACTGCTTACAAGTGGGGTAGCACCAATAGTGTTCACAAGTACTTATGTATACGTCGGCGCACGGTTCTCGAACGAGTGCTCTATTTCATCAAAACACACACTGCTCATATGATAAACCATGACAACTTATGTCTTACCATGCCATATTCATGAAAAAACTAGTGAGGACGCATCTGTTTCGGCAACAATTACGATGGTTCTCACATGATTCACGGGCACACAAACGTAGCAGCAGTTCCCATAGATGGATTCAAACAGAGTACTAGCCCCGGAGGGGTTGATAACAGGCAAGGTTCGGATAATTAGACACAATCCAAACTACTACTAAACACTAGCTGGGGCAACTATTTCATGACTCGATCTAATTTGGGCTGGACACAAGACGGACCTTGCCATGAACATCATCGAGGACGTCCCCAGCAGCTCAATCCTATGAACCTTCATGAAGACAACCTTGTAGCCTTGCCACTGATAAACTTGTTTGTGGAGGCATGCCACTTCATCTTCCTACGTAAGCTTGACAAGAACAGTATGCCTCACAAACGAAGGAGTAGCTCCGAACTTCTTGTGCTTCAGTACACCTTGGACAACACGCCTGACAACAGTGAGGCTGGAATAGAACTCTTCATTGGGTATAACCGCAAATGGCTTCCAGGATCCAACAGCATAAGAACTCTGTTTTCCCAGTGCGTATATTCAGGTCGTCTGCCTCATAGGGAGTGACATGTACAACCACACAATCCTTGTCTGCATCAGGGCTCTAATTGAAATAGAAACAAATTCTGAATTACTTTTCAGTATAAGAAACACAAGTTATTTAAACCACTATGTATACCATGGCATCGAAGCTAATAAATTTTTGCATTATTAATCACCACATACTTCCTTTTCTAAAAAAATCACCACATACTTAGATGAAAAACCACAATCGAGATCGGCAAAGAAGGAAATCACCTTGGGCAGCTCAGCGGGGGGGGGGGGGGGGGGGACACATCCTCGAAGGGGGAAAACTGCTCCTGCAGTGCCACGGGGGCTGTAACCTCAAACGGGGCGTTGACCATCTCAGTAGTGGCCGTGAGCGTATCTGGGGTCGGCTCAGTGGTTGCCTCCATCTTCTTGGAGCTCTCTGTCTCATGGGGATCAGCCTCCCGCGTCTGCTCCAATATCAGCAGATATTTGCCTGGTTCTCCTTGGTCTATCATGAAACTGATGAATACTAGGAGACCACTGAAAGGAAAACACAATCGCAATGACAATGAAACAAAAAAGAGAGTGAGGATCGGTTACTCCTTTGCAAAAGTTCTTTTTTTTTCTCTGAACGAAAATATACCAACATCACGGATCCGCTTACCTTCCCTTTGTTTGGAGAGAAGAATAGTGGCAGATGCGAGTGTTGCCTTTCTTGAAGACGGAGAGGTAGAAGGGGATTCAGCGAAGAGTGAAATGATGGTTGCTTCATCCGTCAAACTTAGACTGCGGGGAGGTGGGGTTTTGTGATACGACGGCTCGTTACTGCCGCGCTACGACCGGGGTGACTCTCCGCCTGCATACTGCCTTCTAATTTGGTGGATGGAATTTGGGCCTGCACACTGCATGGCCCGCATGTCGGTGAACAAAAGTATAACGACATTCAGTAGAGGGAGACGTTTCAATGACCTAGGAGGAGCCAGAAGCGGTAGAGTGTCTCCACTATACTAGTAGTAATTGTTTTTTTGGGTAGCTGTAGAGTGTCTCCACTGTACTAGTAGTAATTGTTTCTCTGGGCCCAAGACAAAACAGCCCATCCACACTAGTAAATAGTAAAATCAATTCAAAATCCCATATATTTACTAAATTGACGGATGGGTATGTCAAAGAGCAAAAAAGGAGTTTCAGGTGGGCAAAAGAGCTTCTGAACGTGTCGGGCTTCTATTTACAACATATTGTGGTCATAATCTAGTAAATTTTACGACCCAGGATGTTCATTCTATGGACCTGACCGTTCCATTTGATTGTGACTGCCGAAAACAGTGCTGGAGTTAGATGTTGTTGCCCTTTTCAATCTGGTTATTTTGTAAACCTGATGAACAATTAACCCTCGTGCTTTTGTATAGTCTGTAAGCTGGAGTTAGATGTTCCTGCCCTTTTCAACTCGGCTGTGACTGTCATATTTTCTTTGAAACAAGGCAAATGGCTTTCCATTCATTTAATTTAGAGTGAAATATTGTAACAAATCCCAACCAAGGGAAATAACATCACTCTCGCCGGCTGCTTGAGCTCACTCTGCATTACAGAAGCCAAGTGATTAGCCCCCACCAGCACCCACAAACTTATTTCGAACTAGCACATATAATGGGCTGTAAATTTTCATAGGAAAGGCTGCATGACCGTGACAGATTTGGATTCTGAAATTTGGGACCCATGAGGAAATAGCCTATCCAAGGTGGTGTCGACTTACTAGCCAGTCAACAAACGATTCTGCCTACCAGCCGTTGGATTGACATCCAACATCTGTCGTGTATCTTCTATCTCTTGTCTTCTTCTTCCTCCAGCCGCCCAAACCAAACCACCCCGTCGGCTCCGCCTGCTCCCGCCTCCCATGCCTGGCCGTGCCTCCGCCGCCCTACCGTACGTACCCTCCAACGTTGGCCAATCCCTCCCTCTATTCCCCCAAACGTCCTATTATTCTCCGGCGACGTCAGCCCCAACACGCACCCGCATCCAAACCAGTCAACCCTCGCACTCCCCTCTGCATGCGAGTGGACCGGCGCATCTTCAACAGCTCCTGTTCGTTCCGTCCGAGGCCTCGATGTCGTCCTCCGCCTTGCGGCCTTGGTTCGCTCGTCGTGCGCGGTGCGCTGCCCTCTTGCGTTGTCAATGTCGTCAACAACCGAGAGGAACAAGGAGATGACTGTACGTGGAGAGGATGATAGTAGGGACCCACCAGCGTCATGGCAGTATGCAAGCAAGTGCCTCTATAGTACAAGCCCAAAAATATGGTTCCTCCTAATGGTTGGACATCTGGGGCTCACGCCATTGTCAACGTAGTCAATAAATGAGAGAATTACACTATGAGTGGCTGACACCAGGGACCCAGCAAGTCGCGCAGTTTTTTTTGAGGAACAAGCAGTTGTTATTTATACTAGTTTTAGCGACGGATCAGGGTAACAACGGGGTGTGCAGGGGCTGTGGCCCATCTAGCCAGGGTTTTATTTATGTTTACCACATCATGAGCCCAGTTGTGTTTTTTTCTTGCTGAAAATGGCTAGCACAGTTCTATTTTTTAAAAGAAATACCCAAACAAGGCCTACTTTCTTTATCGGCCCTGCCGGGCTGCAAATCTTTCAAGATGAGGAGAGTTTCATTCGGTGTGCCCAGAAATGGGCTGTACATTTTTAAAAAACATCAAACCGGGAATTAGTTTCAATTTTTTTTCATTACAAGATCTTAAATTCCATTGATTTTTATGCGTGGAAAATTATTTGGATTTTATATTTATATAAATTATTTTCAAAATAGTTTGAATGTGAATCGATATTTCTGGATTAAAAATAGTTGACCGCACCAAAATATGCAAAATTTCGTATACTTTTTAACCGTGGCCACAATATGGGGTGTAATGCTGACAAAAAGAAGATGGGCTCCAAAAAAAATCTTAAGAATTAGCAAATGGGTTGTACATTATTAGAAATAATGGCAGATGGGTTGTATGCTGTTTTCCACAGATTTGAGGCTGACTTGTGCGCCTACTACAGGTTGACGCATATGCTTTCATCAAAAAAAGGTTGACGCACACGCAACGCCCTGTCAACTTAGTCAACACACGAGAGCAGTGACTGTTGGATGTCCATCCAATGGCTGTCGTGCTTCTTCAATCTCCGCTCTTCATGCTCCAGCCGCTCAAACAAGCGCCGGCGGGACTGCCTGCTCCCTCCTCCCGCGGCTGGCTATGCTGCCGCGCAGGCCTCACGGCCCCACTGTACTCCCATCGCTGGCCTAGCCATCCCTCTACTCACCCACACATGTTGTTATTCTTCGGCGACGGCAGACGAACCAGTAAACCCTCGTACTCCTCCGCGTGGGAAACAACTGCCGAGTATTCCCGGGCTCCGTTTCATTCCCTTCCTAGGCCTCGCCGTCGTCCACCGCCATGGTGCTCTCGGCGCGGCCTGGTCAACGTGGTCAATGAACGACATCCATCGGAAGTGGACTATATGTGAAGAGGCTGACAGCTGGGTCCACGGCCGCATCCAAGGAAATGCCTCCTTATTACGTGCAAAATAATGATTCCTCCATTTGACAGCTAGGACCCACAGGAAGGGCCTCTGTATTTCGCGAAAAAAACGTTCCCCCCGCTGACAGGTCGGACCCACCAGCTATATCTTCGCACGCAAGGAAGTGCCTCCTTATTACGCCCAAAAAAATGAATACCCCCTGCTAGCTGGGACCCACCATATTGTTGGGCTGACTTGTGGGCCTACTAAGTTGACAGGGACGGAGGGCTTTGTGAACTTAGTCAATACTCCAGTGACCGTATGATGTCCATCCAACGGCCATAGTGCTTCCTCAACCTCTGGTCTTCTTGCTCCAGCCGCCCAAAGCAGCGCCGGTCGTGCCACCTGCTCCTCCCTCCCGTGGCTGGCTGTGCTACCGCGGAGGCCTCACCGCCCCCATACTACTCCCACCACTGGCTAGGCCATCCCTCTACTCACCCACACCCCATGTTATTCTGCAGCGACGGCAGCCTCACACCGCAGCCGAACCAGTGAACGCTCGTACTCCTCTCCGCGTGGGCATCCACTGCCGCGTCTTGCTCGGCTCCGTGTCGTCCCCTTCCTAGGCCTCGCTGTCGTCCACTATCGTGGTGCTCTCGGCACGGCATGGTCAATGTGGTCAACGACCGACTTCCATCGGAAGAGTACTGTACGTGGAAAGGCTGACAGCTGGGTCCATGGCAGCCGCAAGGAAGTGCCTCCTTATTACGTGAAAAATAATTATTCCTCCACCTGACAGCGGGGACCCACCGGACGGGCCACCAGTATTTTGTGGAAAAATCGTTTCCCCTGACTGCTGGGACCCACCGGACGGGCCACCATATTTCGTGAAAAAAATGTTCCCGCCGCTGTCAGCTCGGACCCACCGGAAGTGCCTCCTTATTACGCACAAAAAAATGAATACTCCCCCGGCTAGCTGGGACCCACCTTGGTGGGAGGCTGACTTGTGGGCCTACTAAGTTGACGGGGATGAAGGTCTTTGTCAACTTAGTCAATCTGAACGATTCTAGCTCCAGTGACCGTACGATGTCCATCCAATGGCCGTAGTGCTTCTTCAACCTCTGGTCTTCTTGCTCTAGCCGCCCAAAGCAGCGCCGGTCGTGCCGCATGCTCCTGCCTCCCATGGCCGGCTGTGCTGCCGCAGAGGCCTCACCGCCCCTACTATTCCCACTACTGGCTAGGCCCTGCGGCGACGGCAACCTCACACTGCAGCCGAACCAGTGAACCCTCGTACTCCTCTCCGCGCGGGCTTCCACTGCCGCGTCTTCCCCGGCTCTGCGCCGTCCCCTTCCTAGGCCTCGCCGTCGTCTACCGCCGTGGTGCTCTCTGCGCGGCGTGGTCAACATGGTCAAGGAACGACCTCCATCGGAAGAGTACTATACGTGGAGAGGCTGACAGCTGGGTCCACGGCCACAGCCCAGTTTTTTTGTGATTTGCCAAGTAAGTCGCTTTGTCAGGCCTGTTGGGCTGCAAATCATTCAAGACGAGGAGAGCTTTCATTCGGTTGGCCGAGAAAATGGCCCATCAGTAATGAGAAATGGGCTATACATTTTTAAAACACATCAAACCGGCAATTAGTTTTAAATATCTTTTTTTCATTTCAAGATTTTAAATTACATTAATTTTTATGCGTGGAGAATTTGTTGGATTTTATATTGATATACATTTATTTTTAAAATCAGTTTGAATGTGAGTTGAAATTTCGGGATTAAAAACAGTTCGGACCGCATCGAAAGATGCAAAATGTCGTATAATTTTTTAACCGTGGCCACAATATGGGCTGTAATGCTAACAAAAAGAATATGGGCTCCAAAAAAAACCTTAATAATTAGCAAATGGGCTGTAAATTATTAGAAATAATGGCAGAAGGGTTGTATGCTGTTTTCCACAGATTTGAGGCTTTCCTAAAAAAAGGTTGACGCACAAGCACTGACTGTTGGATGTCCATCCAATGGCCGTCGTGCTTCTTCAATCTCTGCTCTTCCTGCTCCACCCGCTCAAACAAGCGCCGTCGGGACTGCCTGCTCCCTCCTCCCTGCGGCCGGTTGTGCTGCCACGCAGGCCTCACCGCCCCACCGTACTCCCATCGTTGGCCTAGCCATCCCTCTACTCACACACACCTGTTGTTAATCTCCGGCGATGGCAGATGAACCAGTAAACCCTCGTATAGTCATACTCCCCTCCGCGTGGGAAACAACTGCCTTGTCTTCCCTGCCTCCGTGTCATCCCCTCCCTAGGCCTCGCCGTCGTCCACCGCCGTGGTGCTCTCGGCGCGGCGTGGTCAATGTGGTCAACGATCGACTTCCATCGGAAGAGTACTGTGCGTGGAGACACTGACAGCTGGGTCCACGGCCGCAGTAAGGAAGTGCCTCCTTATTACGCGCAAAATAATTATTCCTCCACCTGATAGCGGGGACCCACCAGATGGGCCACCGTATTTCTAGAAAAAAACGTTTCCCCCCTGACTGCTGGGACCCACCAGCTACACCTTCGCACGCAAGGAAGTGCGTCCGGGCAAAAAAAACGATTCGCCCCCTGACTGCTGGGACCCACCAACTACATCTTCGCACGCAAGGAAGTGCCTGACAGTCGGGACCCACCTGGTCGAAGCGTACGTAGTGTTGTCATTCTGGTCGCGAATGTGTACGTACATATATACTGGTGGATGTAGAGGCACGCACGTGTCGTAGTAGAGGCGCGCACGTAGCATGTACACGTACGTACATCGGCCAGGGTGCAAGAAAGAAAATACGGCCACGAATGTGTACATACGGGAGGGTTCTCGAACGCCTACTCACGCATACGTATGGCGAGGGCTCGTTGACATGGCTGGGTCGGAACGGAGAAACAACGTCGTCGTCGTGTTCATGGGGAGGCAACGGAATGCTTCGTGTTCATGGGGAGGCAACGGAATGCATCGTGTTCATCGGGAGGCAAAGGAACATGTGGGAGCCAACCGGCTGGGTCGGAACGGAATGTGTGGTCGTGTTCATCGGCAGGGTTTGGACAGAACATGCGATGGAAACGAGGCCTGGCGTACCGCAGATGGAGGAAACGGCCTTGTGTTCGACCGGCCACGTTTGAAACGGGATCCTGTTCATCGGGAGGGGTCTGGCGTACCGCAAAACGGACGAAACAGACCTCCTACGGTCGAAACGGGGGTCCTATTGATCGGGAGGGGTGTGGCGTACCGCAAAACGGACGAAACGGACCTCCTATGGTCGAAACGGGGGTCCTGTTCATCGGGAGTGGTGTGGCGTACCGCAAAACAGATGAAACGGACCTCCTACGGTCGAAACAGGGGTCCTGTTCATCGGGAGGGGTGTGGCATACCGCAAAATGGGACTCCACGGGATACTGTTCATCTCCACCGTCGACCTCCTCCAGCCTCCACGGGCTCCTGTTCATCCAGCCTCCACCGCGCGCTACTCCACCGTCTATTGTTCAACCACCCCTCCACGGGCACCCCTCCACCGTCTACTGTTCATCCAGCCCTCCACACCACGGGGTCCTGTTCAACCACCCCTCCACGGGCACCCCTCCATCGTCTACTATTCATCCAGCCCTCCACACCACGGGGTCCTGTTCATCCAGAGGCAACACCACCGCTCACTGTTCATCCACCCCCCCACAATGCTCACCATTCATCCCAAACACAGCATCAATCGGCTTCAGTTAGCAGCAGTAGCGAAGGAATCGCTCGATCGGGTTCAGTTAATAGCCATCGATCGATCGCTCGGGTTCAGTAACGCGTAGCCTGACGTGCAATCGCTCGGGTTCAGTTAGAGCCCAACGCCTCGCTCGGGTTCAGTTAGAGCCAACGCCTCGCACACACACGTGTACGTGTACGAGAGAAACACGCATCGCTCGTCCCCCGACCTCCCACCGTAATCGGGAACTCCCCGAAATTTTCCTCGCCCTCGCTTCTACCATGGTTTTTTCCGTCATGGTCGGCCCAAAGAATGTCATGCAGCTGCGTCTTCGGCCCGCCCAGGACGAAAAGCCCATTTTCTGTCATGGTTTTTTGTCATAGAAGTAGGAGCCCACCATATCTATGATGATACCGGGTTTTGTCACAATTATCGTCATAGAAGTGTCATATGTATGACAAAAAAATTTCGTTCATCCCAAAATGTCACGGATGTGTCTTTTTTTTTTGTAGTGTACTCAAGTGGAGGTTAACAATACTGAGGCGGCCACAAATAACTCAACTAAAGCCAATGACATCGTCATGGTTGAAGCTAATGTGGCGCTTGAAGCTAATGAGGTACCAGAAGTTCCTGAACCTGAAGCAAATGCTGCACCTGATGCAAATCTGTAGCCTGAAGTCAATACCACTGCCACTGCCACTGCTCCTGTACCGCCTCCAAGGCCACACACCATCGAGCAAGCATTTGATCGTGGTCAGCTGGTTACTATCAGATGGCCCATTCTAGTTCCTCCACCTGCTGCTGGTCCGCAATTTGATTATCATGTAGAGCACATGCCTCAGGTCCAGAAGCCTAAGCCAAGACTGCCAAGGTTCCCAGGTACCGCAACTTCACCAGGATCCTTTAATGTCAATGGCTTCAAGGCACACAACACATTCTTTGACAGTGCCTAGAACCCCTACACAAGGCCAAGAATTTCATCAGATCGATTCTAGAGTTATCAGCAGCGGAGTTACTATTCCAGCATCTTATACAATCAGGGGCACATTTTCCCTCATATGCGTCTAGACAGCGAAGCCATGGCTGGCCTGCCTTGCCTAGAAGAAGCCCTTGACTGCTTCAAAGATGCTGGTATTCTCCCATTTGTGATTGCAAAAGAACATTGGAATGAAGAAATTCTGCTTCAATTCTATGCTACCCTCCACATTCGTGGCTACAACAGGGATCCAAAGACATGGATCCTTGAGTGGATGATGGGCGATGTACATCATGAAGCTAAAGCCCCAGACATCATTGATCTTATAGCCCTGCCCACTCCTAGCGAACATTATGAACCAGGTTGTCAACTACACCAGAATGCTTTGGAGAGCATATTCCAGAAGTCAGAGCCTAATTTGAGCCAAATGCTGAGCATGAGGAAGCTTCTGCCACGCGACACTGAATACCCAATGGAATTCTTTGTTGAAGACCTAGAGTATCTACCCCGCACCATTTATCACATCATCAGGCGAACTCTATGGCCTGTCAAAGGACATTCCTCTGCAGCGAAGCTTGAAGGAGCAATGAAGACCTTGGTTTTCTATATCTTCAATGGCATCAACTTCAATGCTCAAGACTTTTTCATTAGGCAGTTGGCTGCATCTGGCTCCGACATCTTTGGTCTGAAATCCTATGCTCCATGGGTAATGCGCCTTATAAAGCTTCACTCTGTAATCACCTATCAGCCTTCTGCACGCAATCATCTCATATTCTTGCCAGAGGTTGATCTGTCTGTTGAAGCCATCTACCTAGAGCCTGCCAAAGAGCATGTTACTCTTCACAATGCTGATCACCAAAGCTTCTCCCAGCCCATTGAAGGAGTTCAGGTTGTTTCTCGTGTTTATCCCTTGGCTGGCAATACACGTGCCCCTCGCACCCAAACTGAAGCCACTGAAAGCACCATTGCCCAAAGGCCTCGGAAGCGATCTTGTGTTCTCAATGACCGAGAGCTTCTCGTCGCTCTGCATCAGAAACAGGACAAGCATCATGACTGGCTTAAGCGTCAAATGCAAAGCCTCTTGGTGGATGTCAATCGCATTCGCAACCTTGCCACCAAGAATGCCTTTGTTACACATGAAACATGTCGCCGATCGTGGAAGAGTCTGACTCTGCTGAGCTCTGAAGATGATCTTCACCAGGATGGCTTCGCTGAGAGATTCAAGTCTGATTCAACTCCTCCTCGGAACGCTCACTTGCGTCGGACTCCCTCACTCGAAGACTCTGACTATTCTTTGCCAGCTACAACTGTTAATGCCAGAGTCATTGATGACCAAGATGATGCTACCTCACCACCTCCAACTTTGGCCCGTATCGACACTGCACCAAGTTCGTCTGCACCACCAAACCTCAACGACGACCCTGCTGCTTCGCCTACTCCTCATGGGAACGAGTAGCAAGCTCTATGTATTCAAACCTTTTTGGTCATTACTGACAAAAAGGGGAGAAGCATATGAGTTGATAGTCTTCAAGCGGGTCCATATGGGTGGTTGCTATACTTATGCTACATTTGCCAAGTGCTTACAACTCTCGCTTTTGATACATTTGGTTATTTTGAGTTGTAACACTTAAAATTGATGGTCGTTCGCTACCTTTTCGTCAACTATGTGATGCGATGATAAATTCCGCATATGCGACGATAAATTCCACACGAAGTCATTTTGCAGACGTCCATTTTTCATTATGCATGTCACTATCTTTGTTATATCCCTTCATGCATGATGAATTGTCTTCATAAGTAGACGAGGAGCTCCACAAGTACAACCTGCCATGTGCATTTGCATTCAAAAGCAAAATACTTATATGCACATCTTTAGGGGGAGCCTTTTGTGATGCCCCAAGACCGGAGCTTCAGATGCCTTCCTTTTATCTCGTTGTCGTTGTGTGTTTGATCTGTTTGTTGCCATGTTCGGATGAGTGTCATTGTCATATTTTGCTTCTTGCATCATGTTCATCATTTGGTTATATTGCATTGCCATGCCCATCGTTGTCATGTTGCATTTGTGCCTCTTGTATTTTTTTTGCATTCTCATAATCATTATGTGCATTGTCATATTCATGCATGTCAATTTGTTGGATGCTCCATGTATGACCATGCATCATCACCTCCTCCTTCCTCCTTCTTTATTTCATTTTGGCAAGTGACATTTTCCCCTCCTCGAGTAATGCTCGTTCTTTTCCTATTAACCATACACCTTTCCTTTAACCTCTCTGTCAAATTTCAGATCCTTTGGAGTTGTTTTGGTTAGGTTCAAAAATGCCTCAAGTTTGAATCATATTTAAACTTGTTTTATTTTTCTACCTCTAAAAATATCCAAGACAATTTTATCAAATAGAGTATAGTTTCAGGAGATTGAGGATATTTTTATATCTGAAAGACTCCTCTTCTAGCCCCCTGGCCTTTTTCTTTTATTGTAACTGTTTATTTAAATAAACAGAAAGTAATGAAAAAGGAAAAGGTTTTCCTGGGCTGGCCTCCAAGCGCAGCAGCTGCCGCGGCCCATCAACGCATCGCCAGCCCGCTCACCATCCCCGCAAGCCACTGGTCTGGGCCGACCTCTAAGGCCCAGCCGGGCGCCGCTGTACCCCTAGCTCACAGCCTCGCCAACTCCCTCGCATCTTCCCCTCGCGCCGTCAGAGCCCCCACGTCCGAACCCCATCTCCTCGATCCCGATCTCCCTCGCGCAGCAACCTCCCAATCCCATTGCCCCTCTCCCTCGACCCCCTCCTGCTTCCCTCCGTCGCACCGTCCCTCAAGCTCCTGCAAGCCCGCGACCTCTGCTGCCCCGCGAGCACCTCCTCTGCCGCTGCTCAAGTCCGAGAACCCCGCCTCCTGCTTCTCCTCGCCCTCGCTGCTTGCCTGCGGGCCATGCGGCCTGAGGTCGGCGACCAGCGCCGCCGCGCTCGATCCTCATCATCGCCAGCGCGCTCCCGTTGCCCGGTCGTCGGACCTCGCCGCATCCGGCCGTCTCCGGCACCGCACCACTGGAGCTGCTCCTTCCCCGCGACCTCGAGCCCCAAAGCATCACCTCATCACCCTGCTTCGTCAGGCCGCCGCGTCGCCATGCTCCAACACCGCTTCGAGCTCGTCTTCCTAGACCTCCATGCCATCCCGGAGTCTCTCGCCGCCATGCCGAGTCCTGCTGCTGCTGTTGCTTCACTGTAGAGCTCCGCCGCATCAAGTACCCTTGCTTTCGAGCGACAGGATGGGGTCCCGTGCCTACGCTGACTTCCCTGTCGCAAGCCTCCATGCGGCTTTGTCATTCTCCCGAGGTCCTTGTGCTACTTCTTTTCATACCATCAAGACCGGCAAGGTCAACTACAGGGATACCACGTACCACGACACACGGATGCCCGAACGAGTACCATGACAGACCGCCCAGTACCCCTTCGAATCCTTCAAGACCGTCAAGTGAATGACTACCATCGCTCCAAGATCCGAACGGCTACGACGACATGAACATCTACGGAACGTTTACGACTACACGATGAACCGCCAAGTCCGGCCACAACCCTTGTACCACTACTATCACCAAGTACCACGATGACCGAAGCATAGTACCTCTACGTTTGCCATGTACAACTACACCAAGTCCGGACCGTCAAGTGTCTTGAGAACGTCTGTACCTCTCCTGTCGCCGAGAACCAAAAATATAACTACGTCCCATCGAACCCGTCCGCCTTGAAACACTCACTTTGAAGGTATAACCGCCGAGAACGACCGCCCGTGAACGAATGCATGTGTGATGTATGAGATGCTCGAGCATGCGCCGTGCCCGAATTGTCGATGCACGTTGCCCCTCTTTTGCCTTGTCACCGTCGTTGACTCATGGGACACCCGGTATCCGGGAGTGCCCCACCATCTTTTGCACACATCCGCGCACTTCTCCTTTGCATCGGTATCTCAACCGAGTTACCGGAACCGGAACGTTGCAGTGGCACCGTTTTCGTTTTTGTTGCCGTGGCACCCCTTTTATTTCCACCACGGTGACAAATGCTTCAAAATGCTCTTGTCAACTTTTAATAAAAATTGCATAAAACTTGCACATGTCATCCGCATCATGATAACAACAATTAAAATGTTTAAAATTGTTGTTTGCTTTAAATTGCTAATGCATATGGGGATTTACCGGATTTGTTGTTTGTTATATCCGGCCCCATTTAAACTGTTTAAATGATATAGTTTTGTTATGCTTCACCTCTTGCCATGTTAACCAACATTTAATATTGTTGAGTACCTAACCGAGAGTGAACTAAATAAGTCATGTGGTGTTTTGTCAATATGCAACTCGTTGCATATTGAGCTCCACTTAATTTGTAGTATTGTTTGTGCACTTGGCCATGCCATGCTTCATTAAACCGCACATGCATCATACTTGGTTGTGCATCATGCCATTTTCATGTGGTGGTTGTTTATTATGTTGTTTTGCTTGTTTCCGGTGTTGCTTCTTCGGGTTAGTTCCGATAACGTCGTGTTTGTCAGGATCCGTTCGACTACGTCCGTTTGTATTCTTCATGGACTCGTTCTTCTTCCTTGCGGGATCTCTGGCAAGATGACCATACCCTCGAAATCACTTCTATCTTTGCTCGCTAGTTGCTCGCTCTTTTGCTTTGCCTATGACGCGATACCTACCACATGCTTTATCATGCCTCCTATATTGCCATGTCAAACCTCTAACCCACCTTGTCCTAGCAAACTGTTGTTTGGCTATGTTACCGCTTGCTCAGCCCCTCTTACAGCGTTGTTAGTTGCTGGTGAAGATGGAGTTTGTTCCGTGTTTGGAACATGGATTTTGTTGGGATATCACAATATCTTTTATGTTAATTAATGCATCTATAAACTTGGTAAAGGGTGGAAGGCTCGACCTTATGCCTGGTGTTTTGTTCCACTCTTGCCGCCCTAGTTTCTGTCATACCGGTGTTATGTTCCTTGATTTTGCGTTCCTTATGTGGTTGGGTTATAATGGGAACCCCTTGACAGTTCGCCTTGAATAAAACTCCTCCAGCAAGACCCAACTTTGGTTTTACCATTTGCCACCTAAGCCTTTTTCCCTTGGGTTCTGTAGACTCAAGGGTCGTCTTTATTTTAAACCCCCCGGGCCAGTGCTCCTCTGAGTGTTGGTCCAACTTGTCAGCCGCCGGTGGCCACCAGGGGCAACTCTGGGTTGGCCTGCTAGAAGTTTGGACAATCTAGTGTGCCCCGAGAATGAGATATGTGCAGCTCCTATCGGCATTTGTCAGCACATTCAGGTGGCTTTGCTGGTCTTGTTTTACCACTGTCGAGATGTCTTGTAACCGGGATTCCGAGTCTGATCGGGTCTTTCAGGGAGAAGGAATATCCTTCGTTGACTGTGAGAGTTTGTGATGGGCTAAGTTGGGACACCCCTGCAGGGATTTGATCTTTCGAAAGCCGTGCCCGTGGTTATGGGCAGATGGGAATTTCTTAATGTCCGGTTGTAGAGAACTTGAAACTTATCTTAACTAAAATGCATCAACCGCGTGTGTAGCCGTGATGGTCTCTTTCCGGCGGTGTCCGGGAATTGAACACTATGTTGGAGTAATGCTTGAACGTAAGTAGTCTAGGATCACTTCTTGATCATAGATTCTCGAACGTGCTTTGCCTTCTCTTCTCGCTCTCATTTGCGTAAGTTAGCCACCATATATGCTAGTGCTCGCTGCAGCTCCACCTCATCCCTTTTCCCTACCTATAAGCTTAAATAGTCTTGATCGCGAGGGTGTGAGATTGCTGAGTCTCCGTGACTCATAGATACTTCCAAAACCAGTTTGCAGGTGCCGATCATACCGTGCAGGTGACGCAGCCGAGCTCAAGTGGGAGCTCGATGAAGATCGTGCTCGTTGGATTGTTTTCGTTTCCTTTCGATCAGTAGTGGAGCCCAGTTGGGGCGATCGGGGATCTGTAGCATTAGGGGTAGTCTTCTTTTATTTTGGTTCCTTAGTCGGACCTTGATTGTATCTGGATGATGTAATGCTTTATTCATGTATTGTGTGAAGTGGCGATTGTAAGCCTACTATGTATCCCTTTCCTTATTCTTTACATGGGTTGTGTGAAGATTACCTCTCTTGCGACATTGCCTTCAATGCGGTTATGCCTCTAAGTCGTGCTCCGACACGTGGGAGATATAGCCGCATCGAGGGTGTTACACCTTTCTGCTACTTACGAAGACAATACCTCAATCCTTCACAATTTCACATACTTTTATCCCCATTGAAAACTTCAACCAGTTTGTCATCAATCACCAAAAAGGGGGAGATTGTAAGTGCATCTAGTGCCACCCCTAGTTGGTTTTGGAGTATTGACGACAAACCTGGTTGAGGGACTAATGTGTTTGTGAGAATTGCAGGATAACACAGGTAGTAGTCCCTCATTGATTCGGTTTACCTACCGGAGATGACCCCTAAAAATGTGTGAAGACATTGAAGATAATGGTGGTATGTGAATATATTCACATTGAAGGCTATGACATGAGAAGGCATCGCATGAAGACTTTGGAGCGCGAAGACAGAGTTGTTTCGTAGTTTCATTTTGTTCTTTGTTGAGTCATAGGAACCACCGCACTGTTAAGTGGGGTCCAAGTGAACATAGTCAGAATGACTAAAGTGATGCTCAACCAAATCCTAAGTCTTCGAGCGAAGACAATGAGAGCAAATCTTATCCAGAGCTGGATAAGTCAGCTTTACTTGTAGCCCAAGTTAAGCTGCCGCGTGTGTTTGAAATCTGACCGTTGGAACACGTGTCAGTTCCTTAGTGACCTATGGTCATTTCGGACAAATCAGGTCAGGTTGCCTAGTGGCTATAAATAGCCCACCCCCTACACCATAAATTGGTGGCTGCTCAGAGTTAGTGCACGGCTTTTGTCGTTTGAGAGCAACCCACCTCCGAAGCATTTGAGAGAGAAATCCTTGCGAGGACAAAGCCCTAAACACCCAGAGCTAAAGAGTGTTAGGCATCATTGGAGTCTTCCTGTCTGTGTGATCTGAAGACTTGTTACACTTGAGGACTGTGAATCCTCCAGTCGGTTAGGCATCGTGTTCTGAGCATCCAAGAGTCATTGTGGATCGCCGGTGAATGAAGTCTGTGAAGGTTTGGAAGTCTACCTTGAAGACTTACCTGAGTGATTGGGCGAGGACTGTGTGTCCTTAGCTCAAGGGGAATAAGGTGAAGACACGGTCTTTTGAGTTAAATCTCAGCCTTCCTAACTAGACGTATAGTTGTCACAGCAACTGGAACTGGTCCAACAAATCATTGTCTTCAGTAAGCAACTGCTTCTATCCATCCCTTCTCTTTATTTACAGTTGGTCCTTGTGAAGTCATTTCCTGCTTGCATTATCTGTTTGTATTCACTGTGTGACTGATTGTTCTGATTGGCTTCATACTATCTTCCATCCTGATCCATACTGCCTAGCTGCTATTAGTCTTCGTGCTTTCACTTCATTGAATACTTGACTATGGCTTGCCTAGTGTAGTCTACCTTCCGCTGCATGTTTATAGGTTGATTTCTATCGTTTGTCTTCGAAACATCCATGTTTTGAAGACTTTCATAAAAATCTCCTATTCACCCCCCTCTAGTCGATAACTAGCACTTTCACTTAGAGTAGTGATTTGCTTTATTATACTAACGGATCTTACCGAGCTTTCTGTTGTGTTTTGTGTGGATGAAGTGTTCGAAGATCGAGGATGTCTCAATATGAGGAGAAGGAGGAGAGGCAAGAGCTCAATCTTGGAGATGACCAAGGCACCCCAAGTAAATATTCAAGGAGACTCAAGCGTCTAAGCTTGGGTATGCCCCGGAAGGCATCCCATCTTTCTTCAACAAATATCGGTATGTTTTTGGGTTCATTTCATTCATGCAATATATGCAAATCTTGGAGCGTCTTTTGCAATTAGTTTTAAATTTTCTTTTATGCACCATGCTGGTATGAGATAGTCCTTGGTTGATTTATAGAATTCTCATTGCCCTTCACTTATATCTTTTGAGTATGGCTTTATAGAATGCTTCATGTGCTTCACTTATATCATTTGAAGTTTGGATTGCCTGTTTCCCTACACATAGAAAACTGCCATTTTTAGTATGCTCTTTTGCTTCACTTATATTTGTTAGAGCGTGGGCACATCTTTTGTAGAAAGACTTAAACTCTCTTGCTTCACTTATATCTATTTAGAGAGATGACAGGAACTGGTCATTCACATGGTTAGTCATAAAATCCTACATAAAACTTGTAGATCACTGAATATGATATGTTTGATTCCTTGCAGTAGTTTTGCGATATAAAGATGGTGATATTAGAGTCATGCTAGTGGGTAGTTGTGGATTGTAGAAATACTTGTTATCGGTGTCAAAACTGGTGGATCTTGGGTAGGGGGTCCCGAACTGTGTGTCTAAGGCGGATGGTAACAGGAGGCAGGGGACACGATGTTTTACCCAGGTTCGCGCCCTCTTGATGGAGGTAAAACCCTACGTCCTGCTTGATTATTCTTGATAATATGAGTAGTACAAGAGTAGATCTACCACGAGATCAGAGAGGCTAAACCCTAGAAGCTAGCCTATGGTATGATTGTATGTATATCTATCGACTAGCCTGGCCTCGGTTTATAGAATGCACCAGAGGCCTAGGATAACAAGAGTCCTAGATGAATACGCCGGTGGGGAGAAAGACCTTGTCTTGATTGCCAAGTCTTGTGGAATCTTCCTTGTATGCGGCAGCTGTCCGAACTGGCCCATGAGTATACGGCCATGGGGGTCCTCGGCCCAATCTAATGGATCGGGAGATGATGTGGTGAGTACCCCCTAGTCCAGGACACCGTCAGTAGCCCCCTGAACCGTTCTTCAAGTTAGGGACGCTCCTCGATTCTTCTGAACTGTTCTTCATCTTCGGTCATCGGTCTTGAAAACTGATTCAACAAATCTTCTCATCTTCGATCTTGAGGATCGCCAAAGTGAATCCGAAGAGTTTATACGTCGGGTATCCAAGGAGCCCCCTTAAGTTTCCGGCCTTTATCAATGCCTTATTATTTTTATGCCACACCTCGGGTTTGAAGTTGTTCCCGGGAGGCAGTGTCCTCTTGCGTCCGAGCTCTAACGCCGAACTGCATTCGAGGTATCTTTTGCGGCCGAGCACCAATGCCAGACCGCTTTCTGAGCTCCAACGCCGGAATGTATCCGAGCTCCAACACCGGACTATGTCCAAACTCCAACGCTGGACTGTATCCGGGCTCCAACGCCAGAATATATCCGAGGTGTCATATCACCTTGGTTCAAAAAAGTTGAAGGAGTTTAGCCGAGCTTAATGCTGGAAATGCCCTCTATGGAGCCAGCCACTAGCGCCTGAGATTTATGCTGGAATGCTTCCGAGGTGGTGCACCACCCCGACTGTGGGCTGATTTTTTTGACAATATTTTTGATTGGTGCAATTTATTCTCTGCCGAGATATATAGCCAGTAGCCCTCAAGGTGTGTATCGGTTTAAAACCCGAGATGCACTTGAAGGATGACGTAAGACCACTGATCCCAGTAGCCGCTGAGACTCAGGTTGATTTGCAAAATCGGCCTGAGGATCAAGTCCTAGCTCGGCAGAATACTTCAGGACACAAAAAGCGGCGTGCTCAGTCCTCGAGACTCAGGTTGGGTGCGGCCGACCAACCTAAGGATCAAAATCTCCTCGGCAACTGTATTGCACTTCAAATTTTCTGCATTGAACAGGCAATGCAGTAGCCCCCGAGACACTGGTCGGGTGGCAACACCAGATCAGGGGATCGATGTGCCCCTTTAATATGTTTAAATAATAAGCCCAAAGTCCAGTAGCCCCCGAGCCTTAATGCGGGAACGGGTGGCCGAATTAAGGATCGATATCCATAGTAAAATCACAAATTATGTGTAATGACTCTATGTATCCAAGTACTTTACATCATTAATGCTCAGATCCGCATTGTACAAAACTTTGTTGACCGACCATCGGCTTCCACCTCCTCGGCTAGTAGCCGAGGAGTGTTTGTCCTACTTTATAAAGCCTTTATGAGGGCAAAGATTTATGACAAACAAGGCAATCTGGCCATACAGTTTTATAAACAAAGGTACGCAGAGAGATATGTTATATTACTGCTTAACATAAGAAATGTCTTCCAAAGAAAATAGTCCCGCTATCGGTTCCTTTCTTTGGGTTGTCATGCTAAGCATGGTCATGAAACCTCAGCTCTAATGTAAGAGAGAAATATCGAAGATTTAGTTTGGGAGGCCAGTTAATAGCCCCCGGTAGTGCTCGGCGACAGTCGAGGTCAAGCCATAAACACTTCAGCCATTGTTATGAATGGCCCGTCATTTAACACAGTCATTAGATCGCTGACCAGTTTACGCTTATTGTGACAGTCAGTTTTCGGCTTTCTCCACTGAGGTGCTTAACCATGTGAGCTGGAAGCGCAATCGCAGTGGTTCTCCCTTTGCACACCTAGCCGAACAAAGCGGAACGTAGGAGGCAAGTGCAGGAGCCGGGCAACCCAACTATTGACCGAAGACACAATTCGAAACCGATGCATATATAGCAATATCCGAGAATGTTTTTGCCGAATCTCTAAAGGTGTCCGGTGCTGCACTGCGAGACTTGTGCTGAAAACACATAAATAGTTTAAAAGTGCAAAAAGCTTGGAAAACCAAAAAACATCAGTAAAAACATAACGTCCGAACAAGATCAAGTGTTCGGCGCCAATCCGAAAATTGGAAGAGAAAGAAAAAAATTCTGCTTCTGTCGTGTTTTGACAACGACCAAGAAGAAAACACATTTACAGCTCATATATAAATTTTAAGAGCCCCCAAGTGACTTGGGTAAGAATTTTATGTATAATGATTGTATGTGCCGAAGTACTAATATCATATCTTTGTTCACCCGAACTTTAAACGCGTCTTAACCGACCGTCGGCTTCTCCTTCTTCGGCCAAGGGCCGAAAGTGTCATGTACTCCGCTTGTCAAGAGTATCGACGGTGTTTCCGATGACCAGGCAATCAGGCCATAGGGCTGTAACAGACAAAGTGCACTCAGGGAACTTATGATATATTACTAACGAAGTGCAAGAAGCATCTTCGAAGAAAATAGTACCCCCACCGATACCTTTCTTCGGTGCTCATTATTACTATGAGACTTGTGCAATAGATTTTTTGTACTCATGAGTTCCGTTGTGTGCCGACCATGATTGAAAACAATAAGAGCGCTAGCTTTCTGCTTCACCCAGTCTGAGGTCAGAGCTCGGATGACCCGGTCATGACAATCGCAGAGGTGCTCCCTTTATTCCCTAGCCGAACAATCGGGAACGTAGGGGTAAGCACAGGAGCCAGGCAACCCAGCTTGCAAATCACTTAGGTCAATATGGTGCATATTGTGGCATAATACACGAACAAGGAACGAAGCCGTACAAGTATAATCATATGCAAGAGGAAAGAGCTTCATGAAGGAAGCCCCCAAGTAAACGGGGTATTTGAATTTATGTGTCACAAACAAAGTTTTGACAAGGAGATTCTTTACAAGCAACTTTTTTTCAAAAAGGTATAATGCTTGGTCGAACCGAACACAAGTTAAGAATTTAAAACTTTGAGCATGAAGGCAACTTAGCTGGTTAATGTGTTCGGTATTGATGACGTGGTCCAAGCTTGATGCGGGACAAGGTTCCATCCCCCAAGCCGGTTCTGAGGTGGCGGAGCAAAGAGCTCGGCACTCCGAAGTGGTGACATAGCACGGTCAATGCAGGCTGACAGAGTGATGCCGAAGTCCCCGACATGGAGTAATGAAGTGCTGACGAAGCCCCCCGTCTAGCCGAGGTGACGTGGTATGTCAGTACGCCGAGTTGATGATACTGCCCAACCCGGATCATTTTCCTGTGCACAAAAAATAGTGCAAGCCAGAGATAATAATAATAATGAAAAAATGTTGCATAATAAATAATTTATGCAAAGTGAGTAATAAAAGAAATATGGCCTGGCGCTGAAGTCAATGTCGATGCAGGGCGTCGGCGTGGTGCGGTAAAGGTGTGGCAAAGCCTGAATTCATAGGTCGGTCCGAGTTCTGGATGCGGCGTTCGCCGGACCATGTACATAAACTGACCGAACCACCATGCGACCATTATTAATGCGGCCACCATTTGATAGACCTGTGTACATATGATGGACAAACCAGAGTAATAATTCCTTGGGAAAAATGAACCCAAACAAGCAAAAAATACTAGGATTAATAGCACCTGGTTTATTTGTTGTAGCAATCCGAAGAAAGGTGATTCCCAAAATTGGGACTCGATCCGCACACCCATTGCCTGATGGGCGATAAAGCGATGGCCTGGTGATGCTGGCAGAGGTTGACTTGCCGAGGCGAAGCCCTCAGTCCAGCTAACGTGACGAAGCTGGTCGGCTGGTGACGCCGAAGTCATCGAAGTATGTTGATGAAGAGACGATGAAGCCCCTAGTCTAGCTGAGGTGTTGGAGCGGCTTGCCAAAGAGATGCCGGAGTCTATCTGTCAGCCGATGTGTCGAAACAGGTCGGCGTGTTTGATGATGATTTGAAGAAGAGGTAGCATGGTGATGCCGACACAGGTCAAGACTTGTGACGTGATCGACGCTGCTTGATGCAGCTACCGCATGGCGATGCCGGTGTGCTCGCTCCGTGTAGTCCGTGGGGCAGCAACGTTGACGATGATTTATCCTTCGCGATGCTGAACTCTTGTTCGGCTTGCCGAGATGATGATCGAAGTAGTTGAGCTCGGCTCAATAAAGCGGCGACGTGTCTAGTGCAGGTCGACAACCGTGGAGTTATACTACCGGACTAGTTTGAAACCAGCGTGATGGTGAAGATTACCTCGGAGGAGGCTTAAAATTTTATCGGTACGTGTTTAAAAACAACGCACAATAACATCGAAGAAAATTCCTGAAAAAAGGTTGTCCAATATCACGATCATAAAGAAACATGAATTCTGGCCGGATCCGTATTCGCGCAAAAAACAGATCTGAAAATTGGTCCATTCATCAGAAGCTTCCCCGAATTTGAACCGTCTGATTGAGCTGAAATTTGGAGGGGTGGTAGATATGGGAATTCCGCAGTGGATGAACGGTTGGATCTTCTGAAGGACCTCCGAGCTGGGCTCTGCAGACCACGCCCTAAACTCGTCCAGATTCCTGTCCAGATTTGACAGGTCTCCGGTATATCGTAGTTTGTCGGAGATTCTTCCATCGGAACTCGACGAAATTTTCCAGGGTTGTTGTAAACTCTACTCCGCACAATTTCACCGAAGCGATCGTTAAAATGACACTTGAGGAGGTGGTGGCGGTGGATACGCGTTCGCTGTCCAGAAAAACAGCACGGTCGCCCGAGGGCAATGTTGACGTTGAGCCCCCGGGCTCCATCGACGTTTCCTCCATGATCTTGATAGAGATCGGAGTTGGTGTTGATGAAGGCCCTCGTTCGAACATGACGATCGGAGGCAAGGCATAGTCCTCGGTCAAGCCAAGGTGACCAGTCGAGCCAGTGACGAAGATGTCGACGTCGCAGTTAATCTGCAGACGAGCCATCGATCCTTTTGCTGATCACACAACGGAACTCTCAATGAAAGCACCAATGTCGGTGTCAAAACTGGCGGATCTCGGGTAGGGGGTCCCGAACTGTGCGTCTAAGGCGGATGGTAACAGGAGGCAGGGGACACGATGTTTTACCCAGGTTCGGGCCCTCTTGATGGAGGTAAAACCCTACGTCCTGCTTGATTATTCTTGATAATATGATTAGTACAAGAGTAGATGTACCACGAGATCAGAGAGGCTAAACCCTAGAAGCTAGCCTATGGTATGATTGTATGTATATCTATCGACTAGCCTGGCCTCGGTTTATCTAATGCACCAGAGGCCTAGGATATCAAGAGTCCTAGCCGAATACGCCGGTGGGGGAGAAGACCTTGTCTTGATCGCCAAGTCTTGTGGAATCTTCCTTGTATGCGGCAGCTGTCCGAACTGGCCCATGAGTATACGGCCATGGGGGTCCTCGACCCAATCTAACAGATCGGTAGATGACGTGGTGAGTACCCCCTAGTCCAGGACACCGTCACTTGTGTTGAAGTTTGTGATTCCCATAGCATGCACGTATGGTGAACCATTATGTGATGAAGTCGGAGCATGAGGTATTTATTGATTGTCTTCCTTATGAGTGGCGGTCAGGGACGAGCGATGGTCTTTTCCTACCAATCTATCCCCCCTAGGACCATGCGTGTAGTACTTTGTTTCGATGACTAATAGATTTTTGAAATAAGTATGTGAGTTCTTTATGACTAATGTTGAGTCCATGGATTATACGCACTCTCACCCTTCCATCATTGCTAGCCTCTTCGGTATCGTGCATTTCCCTTTCTCACCTAGAGAGTTGGTGCAAACTTCGTCGGTGCATCCAAACCCCGTGATACGATACGCTCTATCACACATAAGCCTCCTTATATCTTCCTCAAAACAGCCACCATACCTACCTATTATGGCATTTCCATAGCCATTCCGAGATATATTGCCATGCAACTTCCATCATCATCATATACATGACTTGAGCATTTATTGTCATATTGCTTTGCATGATCGTAAGATAGCTAGCATGATGTTTTCATGGCTTGTCCGTTTTTTGATGTCATTGCTATGCTAGATCATTGCACATCCCGGTACACCGCCGGAGGCATTCATATAGAGTCATATCTTTGTTCTAGTATCGAGTTGTAAGTAAATAAAAGTGTGATGATCATCATTATTAGAACATTGTCCCATGTGAGGTTATCAAAATAAAAGAGGCCAAAGAAGCCCAAATAAAAAAGAGGCCAAAGAAGCCCACCAAAAAAGAGACAAAAAACAAAAAAAATAGAGAAAAAGAGAGAAGGGACAATGTTACTATCCTTTTAGCACACTTGTGCTTCAAAGTAGCACCATGTTCTTCATATAGAGAGTCTCATTGAGTTATCACTTTCATATACTAGTGGGAATTTTCATTATAGAACTTGGCTTGTATATTCCGATGATGGGCTTCCTCAAATGCCCGAGGTCTTCATGAGCAAGCAAGTTGGATGCACACCCACTTAGTTTCAGTTTGAGATTTCATATACTTATAGCTCTAGTGCATCCATTGCATGGCAATCCCTACTCCTCACATTGACATCAATTGATGGGCATCTCCATAGCCCGTTGATTAGCCGCGTCGATGTGAGACTTTTTCCTTTTTGTCTTCTCCACACAAACTCCACCATCATATTCTATTCCACCCATAGTGTTATGTCCATGGCTCACGCTCATGTATTGCGTGAAAGTTGAAAAGGTTTGAGAACGTCAAAAGTATGAAACAATTGATTGGCTTGTCATTGGGGTTGTGCATGATTTGAATATTTTGTGTGGTGAAGATGGAGTATATCCAGGCCATATGATTTTGTAGGGATAACTTTCTTTGGCCATGTTATTTTGAAAAGATATGATTGCTTTATTAGTATGCTTGAAGTATTTTTGTCTTAATGTCAAATGATAGACTATTGCTTTGAATCACTCGTGTCTTAATAATCATGCCATGATTAGATTACATGATCAAGATTATGCTAGGTAGCATTCCACATTAAAAATTATCTTTTTTTATCATTTACCTACTCAAGGATGAGCAGGAATTAAGATTGGGGATGCTGATATGTCTCCGTCATATCTACAATTTTTTATTGTTCCATACCAATATTCTACAACTTTCATATACTTTTGGCAACTTTTTATACTATTTTTGGGACTAACATATTGATCCAGTGCCCAGTGCCAGTTCCTGTTTGTTGCATGTTTTTTGTTTCGCAGAAAATCCATATCAAACGGAGTCCAAACGGAATAAAAATGGACGGAAAATATTTTTGGAATATTTGTGAAATATGGGAAGAAGAATCAACGCGAGAAGGTGCCCGAGGGGGCCACAAGGCAGGAGGGCGCGCCTGCCCCCCTGGGCACGCCCCTGACCCTCGTGGGCCCCCTATAAGGCGGTTGCTGCTCTTCTTTGGCCGCAAGAAAGCTAATTTTCGAAAAAAATTGGGTGAAGGTTTCAATCCAATCGGAGTTACATATCTCCGGATATATAAGAAATAGTGAAAGGGCAGAATTCCAGAACGCGGAAACAGAGAGAGACAGATCCAATCTTGGAGGGGCTCTCGCCCCTCTCATGCCATGGAGGCCATGTACCAGAGGGGAAACCCTTCTCCCATCTTGGGAGAAGGTCAAGGAAGTAGAAGAAGGAGAGGGGCTCTCTCCCCCTCTCTCCCGATGGCCCGGAACGCCGCCGGGGCCATCATCATCACCGCGATCTACACCAACACCTCCATCATCTTCACCAACATCTCCATCACCTTCCCCAATCTATCTACAGCGGTCCACTCCCCCACAAACCGCTGTACCCTCTACTTGAACATGGTGCTTTATGCTTCATATTATTATCCAATGATGTGTTGTCATCCTATGATGTCTGAGTAGATTTTCTTGTCCTATCGGTCATTGGTGAATTACTATGATTGATTTAATTTGCTTGTGGTTATGTTGCTATACTTTGGTGCCCATCATATGAGAGCGCACATGGATCACACCATAGGGTTAGTTGTATGTTCATAGGACTATGTATTGGAGGGCAAGAGTGACAAAAGCTTCAACATAGCATAGAAATTGATGCATACGGGATTGAGGGGGGGACCAATATATCTTAAAGCTATGGTTGGGTTTTACCTTAATGAACGTTAGTAGTTGCGGATGCTTGCTAATAGTTCCAATCAGAAGTGCATAGAATTCCAAGTCAGGGATGACATGCTAGAAGTGGCCTCTCCCACATGAAACTTGCTATCGGTCTAGTAAAGTAGTCAATTGCTTAGGGACAATTTCGCAACTCCTGCCACCACTTTTCCACACTCGCTATACTAACTTTATTGCTTCTTTATCTAGACAGCCCCTACTATTTATTTACGTGCTCTTTATTATCTTGCAAACCTATCCAAAAACACCTACAAAGTACTTCTAGTTTCATACTTGTTTTAGGTAAAGCAAACGTCAAGCATGCGTAGAGTTGTATCGGTGGTCGATAGAACTTGAGGGAATATTTGTTCTACCTTTAGCTCCTCATTGGGTTCGACACTCTTACTTATCGAAAGAGGCTACAATTGATCCCCTATACTTGTGGGTTATCAGCATGGTATAGGCTATGCGATGATATTGGATCTTGGAATTGGAATCATTTGAAATTGGAGTTTCACCAAAAAAATTATCCTATGCATCTAGTTCACCGTGATCGGAATTATATATATAATTTTTGGCCTCGTGAAGGAGAAAGTATCGCTCTAGCTTGGGGGAGGCTTAAGTCAATGTTATATTCATTCCCCAATCAGGAGCTCTCAAGAGAAATTATTATCCAGAACTTTTATGCTCGGCTTTCTCGTAATGATCAAACCATGCTTGATACTTCTTGTGTTGGATATTTTATGAAGAAGACTATTGAATTCCAGTGGGATCTTTTGGAAAGAATTAAACTCGACTCTGAAGATTGGGAACTCGACGAAGGTAAAGAGCTAGGTATTAAACTTAAGTATGATTGTGTTAAATCTTTTATGGATACCAATGCTTTTCAAAAGTTTAGCACTAAATATGGACTTAACTCTGAGATAGTAGCCTCCTTTTGTGAATCATTTGCTACTCATGTTGATCACCCTAAAGAGAAGTGGTTTAAATATCACCCACCTATTAAAGAAGAAATTAAAGAACCGGTACTAGTTAAAGAAGAAACGATACTTTATAATGTTGATCCAGTTGTTCCTTCTGCTTATATTGAGAAACCACCTTTCCTTGATAGGATAAAGGAACATGCTAAAGTTTCAACTATGGTTAACAAAATCTATATTAGAACACCTAAACCTGATGAACAAATTAAAGTAGAACCTAGTATTGCTATGGTTAAATATCTCTTAGAAGAAGATATGGATGGGCATGTTATTTACTTCTATGAAGAAGCTGCTAGAATTGCCAAATCTGATAAAAAAAGATAAACATAGACCTGTTGTTGGCATGCCCGTCATCTTAGTCAAAATAGGAGATCACTGTTATCATGGTTTATTTGACATAGGTGCTAGTGTGACTGCTATTCCTTATACCTTATATCAAGAAATTATGAATCACATAGCACCCGCGGAGATAGAAGAAATAGATGTTACTATTAAACTTGCTAATAGAGACACTATATCACCAATTGGGATTGTTAGATATGTTGAAGTCTTGTGTGGGAAAATAAAATACCCTACTGATTTTCTTGTTCTTGGTTCCCCACAAGATGAGTTTTGTCCCATTATCTTTGGTAGACCTTTCTTGAACATCGTTAATGCTAGAATAGACTATGAGAAACAAACTGTCGGTGTTAGTTTTGGTGATGAGTCTCATGACTTTAATTTTTCCATGTTTAGTAGAAAGCTTCATGAAAAAGAATTGCCTAGTAAGGATGAATTAATTGGTCTTGCTTCTATTGCTGTACCTCCTACTGATCCTTTATAACAATATTTGCTAGACCATGAAAATGATTTTCATATGCATGAAAGAAATGAAATAGAAAAGATTTTCTTTGAACAACGTCCTCTGCTTAAACACAATTTGCCTATTGAAACTCTAGGAGGTCTTCCTCCACCTACAGGTGATCATGTGTTTGAATTAAAACAATTGCTAGACACTTTGAAATATGCGTATCTTGACGAAAAGAAGATATATCCTGTTATTATTAGTGCTAACCTTTCATAACATGAAGAAGAAAGATTATTGGAAGTTCTAAGGAAGCACCGAGCTGCTATTGGATATACTCTTGACGATTTAAAGGGCATTAGTCCCACTCTATGTCAGCACAAAATTAATATGGAACCTGATGCTAAACCCGTTGTTGATCACCAACGTTGGTTAAATCCGAATATGAAGGAAGTGGTAAGAACGAAAACATTAAAACTTTTCGAAGTCGGTATAATATATCCCGTAGCTGATAGTAGATGGGTAAGTCCTGTTCATTGTTTCCCTAAGAAAGGAGGTATAACTATTGTTCCTAATGATAAGAATGAACTTATTCCACAAAGAATTGTGACATAGTATAGAATGGTAATAGATTTTAGAAAATTAAACAAAGCAACTAGAAAAGATCATTACCCTTTTCCTTTTATTGATCAAATGATTGAAAGATTATCTAAGCACACACACTTTTGCTTCCTTGGTGGATATTCTGGCTTTTCACAAATACCTGTTTCTCAACCTGATCAAGAAAAGACCACTTTTACTTGTCCTTTTGGAACCTATGCTTATAGACGTATGCCTTTTGGTTTATGTAATGCACCTGCTACCTTTCAAAGATGTATGATTGCTATATTCTCTGAATTTTGTGAAAATATTGTTGAGGTTTTCATGGATGACTTTTCTGTTTATGGGAAGTCTTTTGATGATTGTTTAAGCAATCTTGATCGAGTTTTGCAGAGATGTGAACAAACAAATCTTGTCTTGAATTGGGAAAAGTGTCACTTCATGGTTAATGAAGGCATTGTCTTGGGTCACAAAATTTCTGAAATAGGTATTGAAGTGGACCAAGCTAAGGTTGATGCAATTGAGCAAATGCCATGTCCTAAAGATATAAAAGGTATTCGTAGTTTCTTAGGTCATGTTGGTTTCCATAGGAGATTTATCAAAGACTTTTCAAAAATTTATAGGCCTCTCACTAGTCTCTTGCAGAAGGATATTCCCTTTGTTTTTGACGATGATTGTTTAGAAGCCTTTGAAACACTCAAGAAAGCCTTAATATCTGCACCTATTGTTCAACCACCTGATTGGAACTTGCCTTTTGAAATTATGTGTGATGCTAGTGATTATGCTGTTGGAGCTGTTCTAGGACAAAGAGTTGATAAGAAATTAAATGTTATTCATTATGCTAGTAAAACTCTAGACAGTGCTCAAAGAAATTATGCTACTACTGAAAAAGAATTCTTACCAGTGGTGTTTGCCTGTGATAAATTTAGACCTTATATTGTTGATTCCAAAGTAACTGTTCACATAGACCATGTCGCTATTAAATATCTTATGGAAAATAAAGATGCTGAACCTAGACTTATTCGATGGGTTCTCTTATTACAAGAATTTGATTTACATATCATTGATAGAAAGGGAGCTGAGAACCAAGTAGCTAATAATTTGTCTAGGCTTGAAAATGTGCTTGATGACCCACTACCTATTGATGATAGTTTTCCCGATGAGCAGTTAGTTGCAATAAATGTTGCTCATAGTACTCCTTGGTATGATGACTATGCTAATTACATTGTTGCTAAATATTTACCACCTAGCTTTACATACCAACAAAATAAAAAAATATTCTATGATTTAAGACATTACTTTTGGGATGACCTACATCTTTATAAAGAAGGAGTAGATGGTATTATTAGACGTTGCGTACCTGAGCATGAACAGGGACAAATCCTATGGAAATGTCACTCCGAAGCTTACGGAGGGCATCATGCTGGAGATAGAACTGCTCACAAGGTATTGCAATCTGAATTTTATTAGCCTACTCTCTTCAAGGATGCCCGTAAGTTTGTCTTGTCTTGTGATGAATGTCGAAGAATAGGTAATATCGGTAAGCTCAATAAATGCCTATGAATTATTCACTTGTTGTTGAACCATTTGATGTTTGGGGATTTGATTATATGGGACCTTTTCCTTCCTCTAATGGGTATACACATATTTTTGTTGCTGTTGATTATGTTACTAAATGGGTAGAAGCTATTCCAACCAGTAGTGTTGATCACAACACCTCTTTTAAAATGCTGAAGGAAGTTATTGTCCCAAGGTTTGGAGTCCCTAGATATTTAATGACTGATGGTGGTTCACACTTTATTCATGGTGCTTTCCATAAGATGCTTGCCAAGTATGATGTTAACCATAGAATTGCATCACCCTATCATCCTTAGTCTAGTGGTCAAGTTGAACTTAGCAATAGAGAAATAAAATTAATTTTGCAAAAGACTATCAATAGGTCCAGGAAGAATCGGTCTAAGAAATTAGATGATGCACTTTGGGCTTATAGAACAACATATAAAAATCCTATGGGTATGTCTCCTTATAAAATGGTTTATGGAAAAGCTTGTCATTTGCCTCTTGAGTTAGAACATAAAGCATTTTGGGCAATCAAAGAACTCAATTATGACTTCAAGATTGCTGGTGAAAAGTGGTTATTTGATATTAGCTCTTTAGATGAATGGAGAGCCCAAGCTTATGAAAATGCAAAAATATTCAATGAAAAAGTTAAAAGATGGCCTGACAAAAGAATCCCAAAGTGTGAGTTCAAATTCGGAGAATATGTTCTTTTGTACAACTCTCGTTTCAGATTCTTTGCAGGAAAACTCCTCTCAAAATGGTAAGGGCCCTATGTATCAAGGAGGTTTACCGGTCTGGAGCCATCAAAATAAATAATTCCGAAGGTACTAACATTATATCTCAGGTACGCCCATTAATGTTGAAAGTAATATTATCCAAGCTTTGACACCAAAAGAACACATAAAAGAGTCCTTCCGGAACACTCCAAAATCGTGAAAATAAGGAGGTATGTGATACGCTAAGTAAACAGACTCCGAAAAATCCACAAAAATATTTTTTATCAATTTTGGAATACATAAAAAATTTGGAAATAAAGAAACTTCCAGGAAGCGTCCCCTGGTGGGCACAAGACACCTTTCGGACTTTGTTTTTCTACCATATGCTTGTCCTCCAAGATAAAAAAATCTATATATACTTCTCGGACCTATTGATCACCGTATCATGAAGAAATCCCATGTTCTCTTTTCTTGCTATTTCTGGTTAAATTTATCAAGCCAGGCATCATGTCTTCTTGCTCCTCCAACAACATGGAAGAAGATGCTTGGTTGATGAAGATCGAGATGAAGCGGGGAGAGCCTACGGACGCCGTCAAGGGAGACAAGGGCAAGAAAGCTACCTTAGATCCATCCCTGGTGGCAGCACAAGCACTGTTGGCCGAGGAGGAGGAAGAGGATATCCTTAAGCCCTACCTTACTCACCTTACTCCTGCTGAGAATGAAGCTTTTTGTGTCATTGAAATAGTTCGCATATAGAATAAGTATCTCACTCGCAAAAATATTCTGCATCAAGAGCATATCATTCATCTCCGGAGCGTCATCCGTTGATTGGAGAATCTCTTGATCCTTAATGATAGGGTCGCTTCATCACCACCATCATCTTCTTCACCACCAAAAGAGAACTGAGTATCGGGTATGGACACTCCCCTTGGCTTCTGCCAAGCTTGGGGGAGGTGCCTCGGTATCGTATCATCCCACTATCTTTTTACTTTTACTTATTCTAGTTCGATCTTTTGCTTTAGAAGAATAAAAGTTTAGTTCAATCATTTCTTCTTCGAGAGTTTGCTTAGTGATCTATCCTTGTAACCGTGTGCAAATTATATAATAAAGTTTAGTGTGAGTTTTTGCTTTCTTTACTCTCATGTTGCAAATAAAGAAAAGAAATAAGAAAGGAAAAATTGTCATCGGTGCAAAAAGGCAATCCCTCAAGTAAGTTGTCATCAGTGCAAAAAGGCAATAAAAATTGCTTCTAAATGTGTGAGATCATTTAGTGTAAGAGAAAATTGAGCATTGCACGAACTTGTGATGGTGAAGAATAAAAGCGACAGACTACATAATAAAGGTCGCTATCACAAGGGGCAATGTAAAGTGACGTTCTTTTGCACTAAGGGATTGAGCATACAAACAAATAAGCGCATGGAAACCTCTGCTTCCCTCTGTGAAGGGCCTATCTTTTACTTTTTATGTATTTACCTTTATGCAAAGAGTCAAAGTTTTCCTTCTATTCCTTTTATTTTTCTCCTTTGGCAAGCATCATGTGGCGAGGAAAGATCTAGGCACATATGTCCAGTTGAATATGGGTGGCACGAGTTATTATTGTTGACATTAACCTTGAGGTGAGTACGTTGGGAGGCCAAACCATAAGCCCCTATCTTTCTATGTGTCTAGTTGAAACGTTTTGCTCATGTGTACGCGGTGAGTGTTAACAATCATAGAATACTATATGATGGTTGAGTATGTGGACTTTCCTAAAGGCTCCGACACATGACCCTTCCTGAAAAGATGATGAATTGTAGTTGCAAAGTTGACTGAGAACATAGTTTGTTAGTTTCTAATAGAGTTTTTGCTTTATACTTCGATTGTGTGATGAACTATTACTTATTCATGAGAAGTATATGATAGAAGTTCTATGAGAAAAGTCCTATGTTTAATTTTGTTGCTGTTATAATAATAAACATGATGCTTCTATGTCCGTATTTTGTTTTTATCGACACCTCTCTCTCAAAGCATGTGGACATGTTTTTCGATTTTGGTTTTCGCTTGAGGACAAGCGAGGTCTAAGCTTGGGGGAGTTGATACGTCCATTTTGCATCATGTTTTCTTACTGTTATTTATAATGGTTTTATCCATAATAATGCCTTTTGGAGTAATTCTAATGCCTTTTCTCTCATAATTTGCAAGGTACACACCAAGAGGGAGAATTCCGACAGCTGGAAATCTGGACCTGGAAAAGCTACGTCAGGCTACCTATTCTGCGCAACTCCAAACAAGCTGAAACTTTATGGAGATTTTTTATGGAATATTTAAGAATTATTGGAGCAAATAACTACCAGAGGGGGCCCACCAGGTGGGCACAACCCACCTGGGCGCGCCAAGGAGCCCAGGCGTGCCCTGGTGGGTTGTGCTCACCCAGGCCCACCTCTGGTGCCCATCTTCTGGTATATAGGTCATTTTGACCTAGAAAAAAGGGGAGGACTTTCGGGACGGAGCGCCACCATCTCGAGGTGGAACTTGGGCAGAAGCACTTTTGCCCTCCGGCGGAGCGATTCCGCCGGGGGAATTTCCCTTCCGGAGGGGGAAATCATCGTCATCATCATCACCAACAACTCTCCCATCTTGGGGAGGGCAATCTCCATCAACATCTTCAACAGCACCATCTCCTCTCAAACCCTACTTCATCTCTTGTGTTCAATCTTGTTACCGGAACTATAGATTGGTGCTTGTGGGTGACTAGTAGTGTTGATTACATCTTGTAGTTGATTACTATATGGTTTATTTGGTGGAAGATTATATGTTCAGATCCAATATGCTATTTAATACTCCTCTGATCATGATCATGTTTATCATTTGTGAGTACTTACCTTTGTTCTTGAGGTCACGGGAGAAATCATGTTGCAAGTAATCATGTGAACTTGATATGTGTTTGATATTTTGATAGTATGTATGTTGTGATTCCCTTAGTGGTGTCATGTGAACATCGACTACATGACACTTCACCATATTTGGGCATAAGGTAATGCATTGTGGAGTAGCAATTATATGATGGGTTGCGAGAGTGACAGAAGCTTAAACCCCAGTTTATGCACTATTCCGTAAGGGATCGATTGGATCCAAAAGTTTAATGTGATGGTTAGAATTTATTCTTAATACTTTTATCATAGTTGAGGATGCTTGCAGGAGGATTAATCATAAGTAGGAGGTTTGTTCAAGTAAGAACAACACCTAAGCACCGGTCCACCCACATATCAAATTATCAAAGTACCGAACACGAATTAAACCAACATGATGAAAGTGACTAGATGAAATTCCCGTGTACCCTCAAGAACACTTTGCTTATCATAAGAGATCATTTTGGCCTGTCCTTTGCCTCAAAAGGATTGGGCTACCTTGCTGCACTTTTGTTACTACTATCGTTACTTGCTCGTTACAAACTATCTTGCTATCAAACTACTTTGCTACTTACAATTTGAGCACTTGCAGACATTACCTTGCTGAAAACCACTTGTCATTTCCTTCTGATCCTCATTGGGTTCGACACTCTTACTTATCGAAAAGAGATACAATTGGTCCCCTATACTTGTGGGTCATCAAGTGCATCTGTCTATGTAACATCTATGATGCTAATTTTGAAAGGTTCTAGATGTTGCATGTGAAACTTGGTGCTGGTGCAGTTGTGTAATGGGGTAGCTGGGTGCTGAAGCTATATCATGTTGTACTTGGATGTATTTCAATTATGAAATCCTACTTCCTTAATATGGAAATGAAATATATTATGTGCTTAATATGAATGTAAATTATATTAGTAAATGGATTATTAATAATAGGGCAATTAGCCTGCTAATTGGGTTTTCCTATTGCAAATGGTTATTGAGAAAACACCATTGGCGATGACCTTAGGCAACGCACACAGTTTATAGGAATAAACCGTGTTGGATCAATGAACAATCACACATGACATTCTCTTGAAAACTGTTTGCGTTACGCCACCTTGCGCAAATGTTTTCCTTGGAGTGACTGTGTGGGATGTATATACGAACGGAAACATTTAGCGGGGAATGACTGTGTGGGATGTACTTATGACCGGAAACGATATCGCCTGTATAATTGTATTTTTTAGCACTACTGTACATATAACTGTATTTGGTCGCTCGAAGGCCGCACACGACCTCATTTTGCCGAGCGTGTGTGCCAGGAGGGCTTATTCCCGACGGTTTCTGGGTCGTGTGGGAAGGACCCCCCTATCGCAATCACTCACTAGGTGACGGTTTCGAACGCTATCGCGGAAAGGGGTTAAAAACCGTTTGTATAGCACCTCGATGTACCAGTGACTACATCGCAACCATTTTAATTTCCATGTTGACACGCAAGGTAAACCTGTGACGCCCCGAGACCGTTGCGCCAGGTGTCTTCCAGTTATTCGCCGACGTTGCCATGTCATTTGCTTGCGTGTTGCATTTTATCATGTCATCATATGTATTGCATCATCATTTTTTTCAAAACTTGCATCCGTCCGGGTTTTCCCAGTTCCGTCTGTTGTTCATTCTGAGCCCAGACACACTTGCACGCGCCCGCGGCACGTCCGAAATATTATTTTATAAGTGGCCGGAAAATGTTCTCGGAATGGTTGAAAGTTGGTGTGCGGTCTTATTTTAGTGTAGGTAGACCGCCTGCCAAATTTCATCGCGTTCAGAGTCCATTTGATGCCCCAACGGATAACTACAGCGGCAGTATAGCCGGTCTAACGTCGGACGTTTTCGGTCTCCAGAAACAGTCGCCGGGCCTCTCTCTTTTCTTTTCTATCAGCTCGAGCCCTTCTGCACAGCGCACAAGTTCCATCGACCCCTCACGCGTGTCTGAAACTTACCCGAACACGACCGGGCAGTCGCCACCGATGGGTCCGGATCATCCCCTAACATCCCTAAAACATCATCGATTTATTATTTGGGCTTCCTAATCTTTTTATCTCGGACCGTCCGATTTTTATTGGAGGGACCAAATAGTCTAACATCCAATCCCCTACTATATATATATCTAGACACCACCTAATTTCTAGGGATCCTCCCGAGCGCCGCCACTCTTCCTGTCTCCTCCTCATCGGGATCCTCCCCGATCCAAAATCCCTCCTCTGTTTCTGTGCCTGTCCAACCCCGCTCCTCCTCCCGATCCCCATGGATCTTTCTTCCTCGTTGGCACGCATAGCAGCCAGCCGCAGCGCCTCCCCTCGTTTTCAACCCTGAGCCCAACTGATGGCCGAGGAGCCAGCGTGCCGAGCTCCCTCGCCAGAGCAGTACCTCCCACCTTCCCCAGCCTCCTCTGCTCCCATGGCGCCCGAGGCCCCCCTTCTCCCTGCATCTTCCTCGTCGCTGCCGAGGTGAGCAACAGCTCCACCGTGACATAGCTCACGCCTCCCTTTACCTCTCTAGTCCTTCTCTCGCTCATGATCTCTTCGTCTCTCTCCCTTGCCTCGAACAGGAAGACCCCGCCGCCGTGGATGCCCTGCGACGCCTCGTCTCCGTCTTAACCAGCGCCGCCGCTAGCGACCTCAACCACCACCACCAAAGCCGCCAGGACTGGCCTTGTCCCTCTCGCTCCCTTCGTTCTCCTCCTCCCGTTGTCTCTCTCTCGGGTGCCTGCCGCCGCCGCCCAGGGAGTTCGCCATTGACCCCGCCTTCGCCAGATCCGGCCGGGATCCACCGGATCCGGGGCCCTGCGAACCATTACCGGCCTCACCAGCGTCACCAGACCCGTCGTCGCTGGAGCTTCGTTGCGCCACTGCCTTCCCTGCGTCCAGACGAGGATGAACACGCGCCGCTCCCGTTGACCGCGACGCACAGGCCCAGCGCTCCCCTGCTTCCGTTGGACAGGTCCATGGCCACCTATTTCCTGCAGCCCACAGAGCAGGCCCAGCTTGCTTCCCCTCCAGATCCGACCTGGGCTTGGCCCAAAGTGAGCAACCCTCACCCAGATCCAGATTTGGCCCGATATGTTTTTTTCCTGTTGCTGCGATTTTGTCTATTTTTCCAGAGGAGACCAGTTTTGCAGAAAAGTCCCTAGAGTTCATGCATATAATAACTTCAAAACCGTGTATCGGATTAAAATCAATTATATATGAAACTTGCTTAGAATTTTGTCTAGTTTAATAATTTGCAACTTTCATCCTTGTTAAAAAAATGTTTAAAATGCTGTTTGATTAAATTTGCTCCTATGCCATGCTAAAATGGTTTATTTCATAACTTAATAACCGTAGCTCGGTTTTAAATAAACTTTATATGCATTTGGGGTAGAGAAATGCCTAGTTTAACTTGGTGGCATCACTTTGCATGTTTAACAACTCTAAAATATGGTTTAGGGCAGAACAGTACCAAATCCTTAAATTGCATATGGGGATTTTTCCGGACTTGTTGTTTGTTGTTCCGGCCTCATTGAAACTTGCCTAGATAGGTAGTTTTCTTATGCTTCACCCTCTTGCCATGTTTAACAAAATTTAATATTGTTGGGTACATAAACAAGATCGAACTAAATAAGTCATGTGGTGTTTCGTCAATATGCAACGGAGTTGCATATTGATCTCCACTTAATTTGTAGGGTTGTTTGTGCACTTTGCCATGCCATGCTTCATTAAACCGTACATGCATGATACTTGACTGTGCATCAAGCCATGTTTATGTGATGGTTGTTTACTATGTTGTTTGCTTCTTTCCGGGTTACTTCTCGCGTTAGCTTCGGTTTCGTTCCGGAGTTGTGAGGATCCGTTCATCTACGTCTGTTTATCTTCTTCATGGACTCGTTCTTCTTCCTTGCGGGATCTCAGGCAAGATGACCATACCCTCGAAATCACTTCTATCTTTTCTTGCTAGATGCTCGCTCTTTTGCTATGCCTATGCTACGATACCTACCACATGCTATATCATGCCTCCCACATTGCTAAGCCAAGCCTCTAACCCACCTTGTTCTAGCAAACCTTTGTTTGGCTATGTTACCGCTTTGCTCAGCCCCTCTTATAGCGTTGTTAGTTGTAGGTGAAGATTGGAGTTTGTTCCATGTTGGAACACGGTTATTGTTGGGATATCACAATATCTCTTATTTAATTAATGCATGTATATACTTGGTAAAGGGTGGAAGGCTTGGCCTTATGCCTGGTGTTTTGTTCCACTCTTGCCGCCCTAGTTTCCGTCATATCGGTGTTATGTTCCCGGATTTTGCGTTCCTTACACGGTTGGGTTATAATGGGAACCCCTCGACAGTTCGCCTTGAATAAAACTCCTCCAGCAAGGCCCAACATTGGTTTTACCATTTGCCACCTAGCCTTTTCTTTCCCTTGGGTAGGCCTGCCCAAGGGTCATCTTTATTTAAACCCCCGGGCCAGTGCTCCTCTGAGTGTTTGTTCAACCTGTCAGCTGACGGTGGCCACCAAGGGGCAACTCTGGGCTGGCCTACCGGAACCTTGGACAATCCGGTGTGACCTGAGAACGAGATATGTGCAGCTCCTATCGGGATTTGTCAGCACATTCGGGTTGCTTTGCTGGTCTTGTTTTACCATTGTCGAAATGTCTTGTAACCGGGATTCCGAGTCTGATCGGATTGTCTTGGGAGAAGGAATATCCTTCGTTGATCATGAGAGCTTGTGATGGGCTAAGTTGGGACACCCCTGCAGGGTTTTGAACTTTCGAAAGCCGTGCCCGCGGTTATGGGCATATGGGAATTTTTTAATGTCCGGTTGTAGAGAACCTGAAACTTAACTTAATTAAAATGGATCAACAGTTTACTTCCAAAACCAGTTTGCAGGTGCCGATGATACCCGTGTAGGTGACGCAACCGAGCTCAAGGAGGATCTTGATGAAGATCTTGTTCATTGTGATGTTTCGTTTCCAGTTGATCACTAGTGGAGCCCAGTCGGGGCGATCGGGGATCTTTCGCATTAGGGGTGGTCTTCTTTTATTTTGGTTCTCTAGTCGGACCTTGATTGTATTCTGGTTGATGTAATGCTTTATTCTTGTATTGTGTGAAGTGGCGATTGTAAGCCAACCCTGTACCTCTTTCTTATTCTGTACATGGGATGTGTAAAGATTACCCCTCTTGCGACATGCCTACTATGCGGTTATGCCTCTAAGTCATGCTCCAACACGTGGGAGATATAGCCGCATCGTGGGTGTTACAAGTTGGTAATCAGAGCCTTCCCGAACTTAGGAGCCCCTTGCTTGATCGAATCATTGGCGTTGTTGAGTCTAGAAAAATGTTTTGAGTCTTTTAGGATTATATATATCGGAGAGTAGGATTCTTTTTATTCCTCAGTCCCTTCGTCGCTCTGGTGAGGCGTCCTGACGTAGAGTTTTGACTCTTCTCTTCTCAAATTTCACTAAAAAATTTAGCATCACGCGGGTATCTTGGAATCGTTCCGATGGTTTTGTGATGAGAACATTGTTCTTGGTGCCTCTGACATTTAGGGGTTGTGGCAGTGTCCCGGGGAGTTGAGCTCCGAGGTGTTGTCGTCACAATTTTATCATTGCAATTCTGGTATACCTGAGTTTCGCCGACATCGAAAATATCTTTTATGCATTTGTTGGTGAGATAACCTCGACGCCACCCAGTACTGGGGTGGGAGTTCGGGAGTATTGCCATAACTCGTATAATAGATGCTTTTCGAAGGTTGAGGTAAATGATTTCCGAAGGTTTCTTGGTTATGTGTTGAAGGATGGATACAGCTGGATGTAGGGTTTGCTAGTTTTGGGTGAGATATTATGCTTCCCCTGTATCCCCAACACCTGATTGCATAACCGGAAAATTTCGGGAGTTTATAAGTGGGAATTCAAGTAGCTCTTAGGATATCTTTCCGACAGATGTATGATATGAAATTGGGGTTCGACGTCTAGTGGTCCGCCTATCCACAGTTGGTTTTACAGTGGTCTCATTGTGTCTTAAAGAGTCCTTGGCTATGCCGACTCGGGGACGCTTAGTATGTCATGTGCACTGCCTTGTACATGATGGTGATGTACGATCGAGCCCGTGTAGGCCCCACCATGAAAACTTCGGACGAAATCTCTATCATATGTTTGTTCCGGCTTATTCCGCAAGCCAATCCTTTGTTTTGTTTTTGAGCTGTGGTATTGGAGTTGCTTCGAAGTCAAGAGTTGATTCCATACCTTTCCTAAGCGGTGTTCTCATATTTCTATGTGAATACTAATCCTTCATGATAATCGAGATTGTCATGTCAATCCTTTTTCAACCGGCGTGTTTCTCTTCAAGTGGATCCGACCATTCCTACATCCGCAAGATCAACTCAAGTCTTCCCAATGTTGGTGGTCTCATCCGTCTCCAAGTTGCCTTTGTTTTCCCGCCCACCCACCCTTTTTTCTTCAAGTACTAAGATTCCTTATTCAACTATCAATTTTATTGATGGAAGCCTCTCCATTCTTTTCCATCAATATTCTTACCCGGTGGTTCTCATGAAGATGCTCCACAAGTTTATTATTCTTCCTGCTCTTTTCTTCTCCGGTGGATTGAAGTCAAGCTTTGTTGATCATATCCCTTTTTTCTCGTTTCAAATACCTTCTCATGTCGGTGCACCTCATAATCATTCACTTCTCTCTATTCATTTGTTCGGGAGTGCTGAAGATATCTCAGAAGGCTCGTCTTGTCTTTCAAGATCAGTTCAACCTATTTCGAGGTTGTTATCTCATTCTAGCCATTTAATTCTTACTGGTGCATTCTCTCTTTTAAATCGTTCTACGGTGTTTCTTTTGAGTGCGCCCTAACCCACAGGTCTTTTTCCAGGATCTTACCTGACTCCTCTTATTTTCCCGGAGCAATCCTAAATTATTTTAGGAGTTTGACGTAAGAATGATTCATCATCGGTCATATGTATTTCTCCAAGATCTTTCAAATTCTTTTCATCGTTGGCTCAACCTTTCCATTCTTCATTCTGGTGTGCCTCAATAATTCTTTGTGGTGTTTCTCGTCGTCATTCTCAACATTTGAAGACCGAAGAAGAGTTTAACCTCCATATCTTATCCGTTCTCTCAGAGATTCATGGTTCTAGTTCGAGGCCATCCTCTCATAATTGTTTTGATTGTGAGAATTCTTTTAACCTATCCGGAGCAATTCAAGAGTCTTCTCAGTTTGATTATCCGGAGTCCATCAATTCAGGTTTATTCATTCTTAGCTTTTAGTTATCATTCTCTGATCTTAGCGGTGCATCGTGCAAGTGATCTCTAATCGGTCCGTGTTCTATTCGTTTCACTTGTATCTAAATTCTCCCAAACATCTTCGTTCTTTGCTAATTCTTCCCGGTGCTTCGATATCTTTCCTTTGATCGTTCCCAATTCTTACGGTGGTTTGCTCAAGATTCTCTTCCATGGTGATCATATCAATTCATTCGTTGTTTCAATCCTACCGGTGTTTCGTTGAAGACCTTATCAAGTTATCGATATCTCTCTTAATCCTTTTCAACGAGAATAAGTAGTATGCCAAATCCGTTTGCTCGTCATCAATTTAAATTGATGAAGGATAAGCATAATGTAATTTTTATTCTTGTTTCATCCAAGCGATTAATTCTTTATTCCGGAGGCTCATCAAATTCTTGGTTTCAATTGTTTCATCTTTTCTTTTCCGGAGTTCCAAGCTTTTCCGCATTATCTCGTCGCGAAGCTCCTTCTAAATCATCGCAAGGCTTCACTTTGTGTTTTCAACTTCTCTTTCATTTCGATTGATCATTTCTTTTGTTACCGGAGTTCTTCATGGAGGCTCAACATGGTGGTTCATCAAGGATTTAATTCCTTCTCGAAGTGTTCTTCAAAATTCTTTTCAGAGGAGGTGGTATTATGTCATTCTTGATAACTTGAGTTCATTCTTCATGTTTCACATGTTGTTAAGAATGAGGTATTTTAAATCCATCAACCTCTTTGTTGGAGTTATCTTGTGTCATGTTTCACCTAAAAGTTTTTCCTAGGGATTTTGCTATTTATGGTCATCATAAAAGACCCAAGTTCTTCTTTTATCCTTCCGGTGAATAAGTTTCTCGTCTCCTTCTTGATATCAAGCCAAAATATTGTTTCGTCAGTGGCAGGATTTCACCTCATAATTTTGAGATGTCTTACATAAGCCCACATCAAGCTTATTCTTTTCGTTGTTGGTTTTCAAACAACTTCGTTCGACCCTTCTCCTAAAGAGGCCTTTTCAAGCTCATTTGTGGCAGAAGCTGGCATTTTCTCCTCCATACTTTATTTCAATTATCTATCTTCTATCTCTTCCGTCCTGAGGCATTTTGATGTTGCTCTCTTCAACCCATCTTCTTGTTTTGTCAGGACCATGCTCTTTTAGTGCTTATCCATTTAACCGGAGTGTCATGCCCTCTTTTCAAGTTCTATCATCTTATCAAGTTTTACCTTCCTTCTCAACCGGAGTGTTGTTTGAGATCTTTCTTACACCTTGTACCATTCTTTCAATAGTTCCAGAGGCAGTGTATTGTGATTTCCTCAAGTATCTTCTCATCTTACCAAGTTCTTATTCAATTCCTTTTCTTGTCAACCAGAGTGCTGTCCGAATATGTTCTTCCTTGTTACTCTTCCCTACGGGAGTGATTTCAACTTTGTTCTTCTTCGTTGAATTCTTTCTTTCTATTTGTTCAACCTCTCAAGGTTCTTTGGTATCACTCATTGGTCAGAGAAGCAACTTAGTTTTATCTCTTCTCTTTCTCTTCCGTTTTCCCTCCGGTGCCATCCTAGATCTCGGGATGAGATCCTCTCGTAGTGGTGGAGTGTTGTGATGCCCCGAGACCGTTGCGCCAGGTGTCTTCCAGTTATTCGCCGACGTTGCCATGTCATTTGCTTGCGTGTTTCATTTTATCATGTCATCATATGCATTGCATCATCATGTTTTTCAAAACTTGCATCCGTCCGGGTTTTCCCAGTTCCATCCGTTGTTCATTTTGAGCCCAGACACACTTGCACGCGCCCGCGGCACGTCCGAAATATTATTTTATAAGTGGCCAGAAAATGTTCTCGGAATGGGTTGAAAGTTGGCATGTGGTCTTATTTTAGTGTAGGTAGACCGCCTATCAAATTTCATCGCGTTCGGAGTCCATTTGATGCCCCAACGGATAACTACAGCGGCAGTATAGCCGGTCTATCATCGGACGTTTTCGGTCTCCGAAAACAGTCACCGGGTGAGGGAGTCCTGGATTAGGGGGTCTTCGGACAGCCGGACTATATCCTTTTGCCGGACTGTTGGACTATGAAGATACAAGATTGAAGACTTCGTCTCGTGTCCGGATGGGACTCTACTTGGCGTGGAAGGCAAGCTAGGAAGTACGGATATGGATATCTCCTCCTTTGTAACTGACCTTGTGTAACCCTAACCCTCTACGGTGTCTATATAAACAGGAGGGTTTTAGTCCGTAGGACACAATAAGATACAACCATACCATAGGCTAGCTTCTAGGGTTTAGCCTCTCCGATCTCGTGGTAGATCAACTCTTGTAATACCCATATCATCAAGAATAAATCAAGTAGGACGTAGGGTTTTACCTCCATCAAGAGGGCCCGAACCTGGGTAAAACATCGTGTCCCCTGCCTCCTGTTACCATCCGCCTTAGACGCACAGTTTGGGACCCCCTACCCGAGATCCGCCGGTTTTGATACCGACATTGGTGCTTTCATTGAGAGTTCCTCTGTGTCGTTGCCGTTAGGCTTGATGGCTCCTTCTATCATTGATAGCGATGCAGTCCAAGGTGAGACTTTTCTCCCCGGACAGATCTTTGTGTTCGGCGGCTTCGCACTGCGGGCCAACTCGATTGGCCATCTGGAGTAGATCGAAAGCTACGCCCCTGGCCATTAGGTCAGGTTTGGAAGCTTAAATTACACGGCCGATATCCGCAGAGATTTGATCTTCGACGGATTCGAGCCCCTACCTTGTGCGCCACGCGGTCACGATGAGTACGATTTAGCTCTACCATCGGACCGTATTCAGGAGATCGCACCAGCAGCCGCTCCGAGCCTCAATTCAGAGCCAGTTGCGCCATCCATGGACGGGTGGATAGACCCCGTCACAGAGGCCGTATCCTCAGCGGCGATCGAGCCAAATATCGACCTTACCCTTCACAAGAGCCATGTTGCCAAACTGCCGGATCCTTCCCCGGCCACGGACTGTGAACTGCCTGTGCCCGTGCCTATCAAATCCGAATGGGCGCCAATCATGGAGTTCACCTCCGCGGATATCTTTCAGCACTCGCCCTTCGGCGACATACTGAATTCATTAAAGTCTCTCTCCTTGTCAGGAGAGTCATGGACGAACTATGTCCGACAGGATTGGGATGCGGATGACGAAGAAATTCGCCACCCACCCACCACCCACTTAGTAGCCACTGTCGATGACTTAAGCGACATGCTTGACTTCGACTCCGAAGACATCGACGGTATGGACGACGATGCAGGAGACGGACAGGAACCACTGCCCACAGGGCATTGGACGCCCACTTCATCACATGATGTATACATGGTGGACACACCAAAAGAAAACAACGACGAGGAACGGAAGGACGCAACAAAGGGTTGTCCCCTCGAGAAGCAGTCAAAGCGGCGGCGTAAGCGCCGCTCCAAATCCTGCCTCGGCAGAAACAACGATCATATAGACCCAGCGTTAGAGCAGGGTGAACCATCGCCGGACCACGGCAACACGGAGAATCAAACCGAACAACCCGACTCTGTCAAAGATAATAGTCCGGACGACATCACACCGGACAGACACCCGGAGCAATAGAATTCCCGTCAAAGGCTTGTTGCCACCGCGAGGAGTCTAAAAACGCAGAGGCAAAGGCTCAAGGCTGCGCAAGACACACTCAGAATCAGATGGAGTAAAGTACTCAACACAACAGCGAAGTACGGCGGTAATCGCCCCACCAAGAGCTACCCAAAGCGGAAGTTGCTACCTGAATTCGATGAGGAGGCCTTAGATCCCCCGCAACCAAAAATTAAAATGGCCATTTGGCCAGGTAGATGACCTCACGACCAACATAGAGAGGCAAACAACGCCGCACATAAGCCAATACGCGATCCACGCGAGGGTTCGCATCAAAAGGACGGCGCAGCCAGATCCATCTATGGATCACGCAAGCGCGCTCCAGTATACGATGCAACACAACAAACATCCGAACAACGTGGTACACCCAGATACAGGGGTGTCGCACACCCCCTATGTTTTACCGACGAGGTGCTGGACCATGAATTTCCAGAGGGATTCAAACCCGTAAACATAGAAGCATACGACGGCACAACAGACCCTGGGGTATGGATTGAGGACTATATCCTCCATATCCATATGGCTTGAGGAGATGATCTCCACGCCATTAAGTATTTACCCCTCAAACTCAAAGGGCCAGCTCGGCACTGGCTTAAAAGCCTCCCCGAAAGCTCCATTGGAAGCTGGGAAGAGCTCGAAGACGCTTTTCGGGCAAATTTTGAAGGGACTTATGTCCGACCTCCGAATGCAGACGATTTGAGTCATATCACTCAACAGCCCGGAGAGTCAGCCCGAAAGCTTTGGAACAGGTTTCTTACTAAAAAGAACCAAATAGTCGACTGTCCGGACGCCGAAGCCTTGGCAGCTTTTAAGCACAGCGTCCGAGACGAATGGCTTGCCAGACACCTCGGCCAAGAAAAGCCGAGAACAATGGCAGCATTAACAAGCCTCATGACCCGCTTTTGCACGGGCGAGGATAGCTAGCTAGCCTGATGCAGCACCAGCGACCCAAGTACATCCGAAGTTAGAGATGGAAACGGGAAATCACGACGCAGCAAAAATAATAAGCGCCGGAATAAAGAAGACATCCCAAAGAGCACGGCGGTAAACACCGGATTCAGAAGCTCTCGGCCAGGTCAGCAAAAGCCGTCCTCTAAAGGCGACAGAGATGAACTGTCCAGCCTAAACAAAATTCTGGACCAAATATGTCAGATCCATAGCACCCCCGATAAACCCGCAAATCATACCCACAGAGAATGTTGGGTCTTCAAGCAGTCCGGCAAGCTCAACGCCGAACATAAGGGGCAGGATACACCAAGCAAAGACGAGGATGAGCCTCGCAAGCAAAGCACTGGGGAACAAAAGAAATTTCCACCAGAAGTCAAAATAGTAAACGTGTTACACGTGATCAAGGGGAGAAACAAAGCGGCACTCCCAGAGAAATATGCCCAAGGGCCTATCACCGCGGAGTCCTGCCACTGGTCGTCTCAACCGATCACTTTCGACCATCGGGATTACTCAGCAAGTATCCGGCGTGCAGGATGGGCTGCCTTGGTATTAGACCCAATAATTGACGGATACCTCTTCACACGAGTCCTGATGGACGATGGCAGCAGTCTAAACCTGATATATCAGGACACAGTCCGCAAAATGGGGATAGACCCAACAAAAATTTGCCGCAGCAATACTACCTTTAAAGGAGTAACGCTAGGCCCAGGGACTCATTGCACGGGCTCCCTGCTACTAGAGGTTATATTCGGCTTCCCCGATAACTTCCGTAGTGAAAATTTAACCTTCCACATTGCTCCATTCCAAAGTGGCTATCAAGCACCACTCGGACGCGAGGCTTTCGCTCGCTTCAACGCAGTACCGCATTACGCTTCCCTCACGCTTAAGATGCCCGGTCCATGTGGCATTATTATAGTAAGTGGAAATATTGAGCAATCCCTGCGTGTCGAAGAGAGTGCGGCGGCCTTGGCAGCCGCACACTAAAACGACCTCACCAACTAAAGCATTCGATAGGTCGTCAAGACCACGGACACGGTTAGATGAGTCCGGCGCAGCTATATGTACTTCATACAGGTTTGATGGCCACACCCCTATTACAAATACAAGGGGCTCAACGCGCGCAGACAAGTGGCAATTTTTACTCATCTTGAATTGTACATGGTTTCTTCAAACCTACCTTTTTGCACGACAACTTTTCACCTAAGTTCCTCTCTTTTACAGATGACCATTGTGCTACACCCGTCCAGGATACGGCACAACGGAGACACATGCGCAGACGTACAGCAGGGACCCGTTCTAAGGATTCTTTTTAGATTAAGACCCTGTGTCAACCTTTTTTACTGTCTATTGTTGATACACATCCCTCGGATTCTCAGTACTATTGAGAAGGATGCTGGCGTCTTGGCATGTGTCCACGTCAGAATAATGCACGTACCAGGACACCAGGGGCTTCTTACAAAGGGCACTGTTTAGGCCCGGTTTACACCATAAAGACGGAATACCTTAGGGAGTGTTCGGCGTCGCGAGTTTGGCCTTATATGTATCAGCTCCGAATCATGTCTTTGGTCAAATGTTGGGTTTGCCCGGCTCCTGTGTTTTGCTGCCTTACGTTCCACTCTATCGGCTAAGGCGGCACCAGGAGAACTACTGCGATTGTACCCTGGTTCATCCGGACGAGCACCTCAGTAGAGAAAGCCGAAAACTGACTGTCATGATATAGCATGAGACTAGTCAACCACTCGATGACCTATCGGAATGTTAGAATTCCTCTGCCTTAACGAAGGGTCGTTTCCCGGCCAGGCATGTACGCACCCCGAATTCGGATGAGTGCGGAGCCACCAGGGGCTATATAGTAGCCCCACTGTCAAAATCCTATGGCTAAGTGAAAGTGTTAAAGCATTATAGTCCGGTTGCCTAGTTCGCTGCGCCATCGCCCCCTTATTAGGACCAAGACGTTGGATTAAGTGTGAATACGCCTCTTCTGCGAAAACCCCCGCATTATATGCATGGGGGCTGAAGCCGACGACTGCAATCTTTCAGGTTATACACATGTATACATAAACGGCCGCACAGGAGGCATCACAATACTTTCGGCCACAAGTATAAATACAGCCTTGATAAATTCAATAAAACATTGTTTTTACAATGGGAATACATGTCACTCAAACATAATATTCTTCGAGCACTGGGCCTCTATCAAACGAGCACCCTCAATAACTTCTTCAAAATAGTTCTCGGCAGCCACTCGACCTATGGCCAAACCCTGCGCCGCAACAGTGGCACCATCCATCTCCGCCCAGTATGCTTTGACACGGGCAAAGGCCATTGATGTGCGGCACCGCACCAAGGAACTACTGCACTAAGCTGAAATAGCTGCTCGGCTTCGGCTTCTCCGGCCAAAAATGATCTACGACGGACCTCATGGCAAGTCCGGACAATCTATTGAGTTCGGCCCATTCGACAGGCTGATCAGTTAGTGGAAGCGGACGCTCTGGAATGTTAAACTGTGACCAGAATAGCTTGTCCACTTCACGATCTGTTTGATCTCGGAAGTATTCGGCCGCATCGACAGCGCTCACCGCCAAGTCCATATATGCGTCTGCCGAACTCCACAGCCGACCCAGAGGGGCATACCGCGGATCTCTCAACTTCCTTCGCAGCATAAAGGGCTTCCCAGCCGCAATATCCCCGGCTTCACGCAGTTCCTCCTTCTTCGCTCTCATGGCAGAGCGGGTGTCCTTGGTCGCCATTGTGGCCTTCTTAAGGTCCGTCGCCCTCGCCCGGTTTTCTTCTTCGAGGAACTGGCAACGGTCGGCAGTGTCTTTTAACTTTACAACCATCTTGGCCATTTTATCGTCGCTCTCGCAATGTGCAACCTTTTCGGCTCTCAACTCTTCGGCCGCCTTTAAAGCGGCTGCATTACTAATCCTTGCTTGTTCCTTGGCTCGGGCAAGTTTCGCCCGAAGGGTCTCCACAGTGGAAGCTCCGTTTGCAGTCACAACATATTAAAGATACTGGCATCACGCTTCTCTTACTATGTGACATCCACCAGAAAACATCACTTACCCCGTGCCTCGTCAAGCCGCTTGTTAACAAGCTCGATGTCGGCATCTGCTGCATCCAGTTGTCGCTTTAGTTCGGCAAACCCATTAGTCCGGCTTGCCACCGGAGATTCAACCACCTGCACATAAAGGCGGTCTGGTTATTACCTGGGACTACGATCCTCTATTTGCCGCCGTTCTCAACGACAACCAGAGTCTCAGGGGCTACTATCTACACAGGGCACACCTAAAAATGTGGGGTACTATCACAAATATATATCATTTCACGTACCTCAAAACCCGTCAGTAGACTCATAAAGGCTTCATGCAACCCGCTTTCGGCGGACGAAATCCTTTCAATCACCGTACCCATCAATGTACGGTGTTCTTCCAAGATGGTCGCTCGCTTTAGCAGATCCCTCAGTGCATCTGACCGCATACCAGACGGTGTCGGATTCTTTTGGTTGCTCTCTTCAAGAGCCGGACACTGGGGACTTTGGGTGACCACAGGAATACCTTCTAGCCTCACCTGATCCGGCGAGGCCCTCCGTGACGACACTTCAAGGTCGCCCGCTTCTTGAGCGGAGGAGTCCGGGGGAGGCGTTTCGCTCTCCATCATCTCCGGAAGAAGATCCCCCAAAGACGAGCTCTGCTGAGAAGGGATATGATCCGAACTGCAAGATAAATGCTTTGGTTATTTTCCTCAGAGGTCAGGTAGCATATCTTCACCATTAAAGTACCTTTTTATTACTTACAGCTCGTTAGAGGGCTGATCCCCGCGCGGACTTTGTGCGGCTAGAGCACCCTCCAAGGCAGGACCCTCTGGTGGAGATTTCTTCTCCCGTTTGGAAACCTTGGTTTCCGGATCTTTAGAGGTAGTCCTCTTCCTTCCCCGGGGTGAGAGAATGTCAGATTCCTCCCCTTGGTTATCCTCCCTCACGGAGGCGCTCGTTCCCTCAGTTGGAATTGGTAGCGATGGGGGCCCACTTTCGCCCTCATTATTCCCCCCTTTATCTTCCTTTGAGGTGCTAGCTCGAGCATCTTTTCTAGTACCGGATTTTCCAAACCCTCAGGAAGGGGGGCCGAACACCGAATCATCTTCGCCTTTGTTAGCCAGTCCTGGTCAAAGAGCGATTTCTCAGAATGACGTCATGATAAATGAAAGACGGTGTGTTCGGCTAGAGGATTACTTACATGGTCGGCGGTGCGGTTGCTGCTCAGGCCCAGGTCCTCGGTAGTATCCGAACACTCTATTTGGGGTCCGAAGAATGATTTATACATCTCCTCGTGCGTCAGGACAAGGAAATTCTGATTAGTGTGCGGTCCTTCTGGGTTGAACTCCCACATGCGGAGGGGCCAGCGTTTGCAGGGCTGGACTCGACGAACTAGCATGACTTGCACCACCGTAACCAGACTGAAATCTCCTTTGAAGAGATCCTGAATGCGGCTTTGCAGTATAGGCATGTCCTTGGCTGGACCCCATCTCAGCCCTCTACTAAACCATGACATCAGTTGTGGTGGACGGCCCGAGCGGAAAGCAGGGGCAGCCACCCACTTGCCACTTCTGGGAGCTGTGATGTAAAACCACTCCCGTTGCCATAATCCGGACACCTCTGGAAAGGAACCCTTTGGCCATGGAGCTCCAGCGATCTTGCTTATTAATGCGCCTCCGCACGCTACATGCTTCCCCTCGACCATCTTTGGCTTCACGTCAAAGGTCTTGAGCCACAGGCCGAAGTGAGGGGTAATGCGGAGGAAGGCCTCACATATGACAATAAATGCCGAGATGTGGAGAAAGGAGTACGGGGCTAGATCATGGAAATCTAGCCCGTAATAGAACATCAAACCCCTAACGAAGGGATCCAGAGTGAGGCCTAGACCTCGGAGGAAGTGGGAGACAAACACAACGTTCTCGTTGGGTTCGGGAGTAGGGACGACCTGCCCTCGGGAAGGCAGCCGATGCGAAACCTCGGCGGTCAGGTATCTGGCCTCCCTCAACTTCTTGATATCCTCTTCCGTAATGGAGGAGGGCATCCATCGGCCTTGAAGGCTAGATCCAGACATAATTGAAGGTCCGAAGCACCTGACCTAGGCTTTGGGTGTTAGAACTCAAGGCGGGGGAAGGATTCGATTGAGCACGGGAGGGAGAAAAGTAAAAGCCTTGTCCCTTTATAAAGAGGGTGAATATCAAGCGTCCTCCTAGTGGCCGTTTGGGACTTGCCTAAAATCTAGGGGTCCTAGGCACGGTTGGGTTACCCACGACCGTATTGATGAGAATCCCGTAATTAGGGGAACACGATCTCTGCTTTGACAAGACGTGTCAAGAAACTGCCTCGCGTTATGTGCGGAGCTAGTTAAAGAAAAACGGTTCGAATAATCGCCGAGCCATGGCATGATGTCATGTTGCCTAAACGTGTCAGCAGATTAGATTTGTGGAAATATTATTCTCTCTACGGTGGTATGTGGAACTTATTTTGCAGGGTCGGACACTATCCTTGTATTCAAATTCTTCCGTGATGTATTCGGAGGAGGAACCCGCCTTGCAATGCCGAAGACAATACTGCTCGCCGGACTCATCGTCATTGAAGCCTGGTTCAGGGGCTACTGAGGGAGTCCTGGATTAGGGGGTCTCCGGACAGCCGGACTATATCCTTTTGCCGGACTATTGGACTATGAAGATACAAGATTGAAGACCTCGTCTCGTGTCCGGATGGGACTCTACTTGGCGTGGAAGGCAAGCTAGGCAGTATGGATATGGATATCTCCTCCTTTGTAACCGACCATGTGTAACCCTAAGCCTCTCCGGTGTCTATATAAACCAGAGGGTTTTAGTCCGTAGGACACAATAAGATACAATCATACCATAGACTAGCTTCTAGGGTTTAGCCTCTCCGATCTCGTGGTAGATCAACTCTTGTAATACCCATATCATCAAGAATAAATCAAGCAGGACGTAGGGTTTTACCTCCATCAAGAGGGCCCGAACCTGGGTAAAACATCGTGTCCCCTGCCTCATGCTACCATCCGCCTTAGACGCACAGTTCGGGACCCCCTACCCGAGATCCACCGGTTTTGATACCGACACCGGGCCTCTCTCTTTTCTTTTCTCTCAGCTCGAGCCCTTATGCACAGCCCACAAGTTCCATCGAACCCTCGCGCTGATTTCTACTACACAACCTTCTTCTTGTAGACGTTGTTGGGCCTCCAAGTGCAGAGGTTTGTAGGACAGTAGCAAATTTCCCTCAAGTGGATGACCTAAGGTTTATCAATCCATAGGAGGCGTATGATGAAGATGGTCTCTCTCAAGCAACCCTGCAACCAAATAACAAAGAGTCTCTTGTGTCCCCAACACACCCAATACAATGGTAAATTGTATAGGTGCACTAGTTCGGTGAAGAGATGGTGATACAAGTGCAATATGGATGGTAGATAAAGGTATTCGTAATCTGAAATTATAAAAACAGAAAGGTAACTAATGGTAAAAGTGAGCGTAAACGGTATTGCAATGATGGTAAACAGGGCCTAGGATTCATACTTTCGCTAGTGCAAGTTCCCTCAGCAATGATAACATAATTGGATCACATAACCATCCCTCAACATGCAACAAAGAGTCACTCCAAAGTCACTAATAGCGGAGAACGAACGATGAGATTATGGTAGGGTGCGAAACCACCTCAAAGTTATTCTTTCCAATCAATCCGTTGGGCTATTCCTATAAGTGTCACAAACAGCCCTAGAGTTCGTACTAGAATAACACCTTAAGACACAAATCAACCAGAACCCTCATGTAACCTAGATACTCCAATGTCACCTCAAGTATCCGTGGGTATGATTATACGATATGCATCACACAATCTCAGATTCATCTATTCAACCAACACAAAGGACCTCAAAGAGTGCCCCAAAGTTTCTACCGGAGAATCACAACGAAAACGTGTGCCAACCCCTATCCATAGGTTCATGGGCAGAACCCGCAAGTTGATCACCAAAACATACATCAAGTGAATCATGTGGTATCCCATTGTCACCACAGATACGCACGGTAAGACATACATCAAGTGTTCTCAAATCTTTAAAGACTCAATCCAATAAGATAACTCCAAAGGGGAAAATCAATTCATTACAAGAGAGTACAGGGGGAGGAGAAACATAAGATCGAACTATAATAGCAAAGCTCGCAATACATCAAGATCGTGCCAAATCAAGAACACGAGAGAGAGATCAAACACATAACTACTGGTACATACCCCCAGCCCGAGGGAGAACTACTCCCTCCTCGTCATGGAGAGCACCGGGATGATGAAGATGGCCACCGGAGAAGGATTGCCCCCTCCGGCAGGGTGCCAGAACGGGTCTAGATTGGTTTTCGGTGGCTACGGAGGCTTCTGGCGGCGGAACTCCCGATCTATTGTGCTCATGGATGTTTTTAGGGTATATGGAGATACATAGGCGGAAGAAGTACGTCAGGGGGGGCACGAGGGCCCACGAGGGTGGAGGGCGCGCCCCCTGCCTCGTGGCCTCCTCGCAGGTCCCCCGATGTGCACTCCAAGTCTTCTAGGCTTCTTTCCTTCCAAAAATGGGTTCCGTGAAGTTTCAGGTCAATTGGACTCCGTTTGATTGTCCTTTTCTTCGAAACCCTAAAACAGGGTAAAAACAGAAACTGGCACTGGGCTCTGGGTTAATAGGTTAGTCCCAAAAATGATATAAAAGTGTATAATAAAGCCCATAAACATTCAAAACAGTAGATAATATAGCATGGAGCAATCAAAAATTATAGATACATTGGAGACGTATCAACATCCCCAAGCTTAATTCCTGCTCGTCCTCGAGTAGGTAAATGATAAAAGAAATAATTTTTGATGTGGAATGCTAGTTGGCATAATTTCAATGTAATTCTTCTTAATTGTGGTATGAATATTCAGATCCGAAAGATTCAAGACAAAAGTTCATATTGACATAAAAATAATAATACTTCAAGCATACTAACTAAGCAATCATGTCTTCTCAAAATAACATGGCCAAATAAAGTTCATCCCTACAAAATCATATAGTTTAGTCATGTTTCATTTTCATCACACAAGAATGCTCTCATCATGCACAACCCCGATGACAAGCCAAGCAATTGTTTCATACTTTAGTAATCTCAAACTCATAAACTTTCACGCAATACATGAGCACGAGCCATGGATATAGCACTATGGGTGGAATAGAATATAATGAGGGGGGTTATGTGGAGAAGACAAAAAAGGAGAAAGTCTCGCATCAAAGAGGCTAATCAATGGGCTATGGAGATGCCCATCGATTGATGTTAATGCGGGGAGTAGGGATTGCCATGCAACGGATGCACTAGAGCTATAAATGTATGAAAGCTCAACAAAAGAAACTAGTGGGTGTGCATCCAACTTGCTTGCTCACGAAGACCTAGGGCACTTGAGGAGGCCCATTGTTGGAATATACAAGCCAAGTTCTATAATGAAAAATTCCCACTAGTATATGAAAGTGACAAAACAAGAGACTCTCTATCATGAAGATCATGGTGCTACTTTGAAGCACAATTGTGGCAAAGGATAGTAGAATTGTCCCTTCTCTCTTTTTCTCTCATTTTTGGGGGCATTTTCTCTTTTTTATGGCCTTTCTCTTTTTTTTGGGCCTTCTTTTTTTATGGCCTTTCTTTTTTGGGGGCCTTCTCTTTTTTATGGCCTTTCTCCCTTTTTTTATTCATTCCTCACTTGGGACAATGCTCTAATAATGATGATCATCCCACTTCTATTTATTTACAACTCAATGATTACAACTCGATACTAGAACAAAGATGACTCTATTGAATGCCTCCGGTGGTGTACTGGGATATGCAATGAACCAAGCGTGACATGTATGAAGGAATTATGAACGGTGGATTTGCCACAAATACTATGTCAACTAATGATCTTGCTAAGCAATATGACAATGATGAATGTGTCATGATGAACGGAATGATGGAAAGTTGCATGGCAATATATCTCGGAATGGCTATGGAAATGCCATAATAGGTAGGTATGGTGGCTGTTTTGAGGAAGATATAAGGAGGTTTATGTGTGAAAGAGCGTATCATATCACGGGGTTTGGATGCACCGGCGAAGTTTGCACCAACTCTCAATGTGAGAAAGGGCAATGCATGGTACCGAAGAGGCTAGCAAGGATGGAAGGGTGAGAGTGCGTATAATCCATGGACTCAGCATTAGTCATAAAGAACTCACATACTTATTGCAAAAATCTACAAGTCATCAAAAACCTCGGTACTACGCGCATGCTCCTAGGGAGATAGATTGGTAGGAAAAGACCATCGCTCGTCCCCGACCGCCACTCATAAGGAGGACAATCAAATAACACCTCATGTTTCAAATTTGTTACACAACATTTACCATACGTGCATGCTACGGGACTTGCAAACTTCAACACAAGTATTTCTCAATTTCACAACTACTCAACTAGCACGACTTTGATATTATTACCTCTATATCTCAAAACAATCATCAAGCATCAAACTTCTCTTAGTATTCAACACACTCATAAGAAAGTTTTATTATTCTTGAATACCTAGCATATTAGGATTTTAAGCAAATTACCATGCTATTAAGACTCTCAAAATAATCTAAGCGAAGCATGAGAGTTCATCTATTTCTTCAAAATAAAACTACCACCATGCTCTAAAAGATATAAGTGAAGCACTAGAGCAAATGACAAACTACTCCGAAAGATATAAGTGAAGATCAATGAGTAGTTGAATAATTATGCAACTATGTGAAGACTCTCTAACATTTAAAAATTTCAGATCTTGGTATTTTATTCAAACAGCAAGCAAAGCAAAATAAAATGACATTCTAAGAATGGAAAACATCATGTGAAGAAGCAAAAACTTAGGATCAACCGAAACTAACCGATAGTTGTTGAAGAAGAAAGGTGGGATGCCAGCCGGGGCATCCCCAAGCTTAGAAGCTTGCGACTTCTTGAAATATTATCTTGGGATGCCTTGGGCATCCCCAAGCTTGAGATTTTTTGTCTCCTTAATTCCTCTCATATCACGGTCTCCCTAAATCTCAAAAGCTTCATCCACACAAAACTCAACAAGGACTCGTGAGATAAGTTAGTATAAACCATTGCAAAAACCTTATCATACTGTACTGTAGCAAATCACTAAAATTATTATTCAACATTTCATACTAAATGCCTCTGCATATTTAATAGTCCTATCCTCAAATAGAATCATTAAAGAAGCAAACATATGCAAACAATGCAAACATAACAGCAATCTGCCTAAAACAGGATAGTCTATAAAGAATGCTGCAACATCAATACTTCCCTAGCTCCAAAAATTATGAAAGAAAATTCCCACTGTAGTAAATTTATCAGAGCTTAATATGCAAAAGTTTTCAACATTTTATCGCATTCTGACTTTTCTAGGGAATTATTGCAACAGCGGTAAACTTTCTGTTTTCAAACAGCAACATGTGGACTTCTAAAATAGGTATAGTAAAGGCTATCAATGCCAATTTTATTGAAATAAAAGTTGCAAAACATTGTTCTAAATAACAGCAAGAAAATCCTAACAAAATAAATTGACGCTCCAAGGAAAACACATATCATGTGGTAAATAAAAATATAGCTCCAAGTAAAGTTACCGATGAACGAAGACAAAAGAGGGGATGCCTTCCGGGGCATCCCCAAGCTTAGGCTCTTGGCTATCCTTGAATATTACCTTGGGATGCCTCAGGAATCCCCAAGCTTAGGCTCTTGCCACTCCTTATTCCATAGTCCATCGAATCCTTACCCAAAACTTGAAAACTTCACAACACAAAACTTAACAGAACACTCGTAAGCTCCGTTAGTATAAGAAAATAAATCACCACTTCAAGGTACTGTAATGAACTCATTATTTATTTATATTGGTGTTAAACCTACTTTATTCCAACTTCTATATGGTTTATAAACTCTTTTACTAGCCATAGATTCATCAAAATAAGTAAACAACACATGAAAAACAGATTCTGGCAAAAACAGAACAGTCTGTAGTAATCTGGATCAAACGTATACTTCTGGAACTCATAAAATTCTCAAATAAATTGATGGACCTGAGGAATTCATCTATTAATCATCTGCAAAAATAATTAACTAAATATCACTCTCCAAATAAAAATGGCAGCAATTCTCGTGAGCGCTAAAGTTTCTGTTTTTTACAGCATGATCAACAAGACTTTCCCCAAGTCTTCCCAACGGTTCTACTTCGCTCAAACACTAACTAAAACATAAAAACTCAATCATAACAGAGGCTAGATAAATTATTTATTACTAAACAGGAGAAAAAATCAAGGAACAAAAATAAATTTGGGTTGCCTCCCAACAAGCGCTATAGTTTAACGCCCCTAGCTAGGCACGATGATTTCAATGATGCTCACATAAAAGATAAGAATTGAAACATAAAGAGAGCATCATGAATAATATGACTAGCACATTTAAGTCTAACCCACTTCCTATGCATGGGGATTTTGTGAGCAAACAACTTATGGAAACAATAATCAATTAGCATAGGAGGGCAAAACAAGCATAACTTGAAAATTTTAAGCACATAGAGAGGAAACTTGATATTATTGCAATTCCTACAAGCATATATTCCTCCCTCATAATAATTTTCAGTAGCATCATGAATGAATTCAACAATATAACCAGCACCTAAAGCACTCTTTTCATGATCTACAAGCATAGAAAATTTACTACCCTCCACCAAGCAAATTTCTTCTCATGAATAGTAGTGGGAGCAAGCTCAACAAAATAATTATCATGTGAGGCATAATCCAATTGAAAACTAAAATCATGATGACAAGTTTCATGGATATCATTATTCTTTATAGCTTACAAGTCATCACAATAATCATCATAGATATCAACTTTGTTCTCATAATCAATTGGAACCTCTTTCGGAATAGTGGATTCATCACAAAATAAAGTCATGACCTCTCCAAATCTACTTTCATCAATATAATCATCATAAATAGGAGGCATGATTTCATCATAATAAATTTGCTCATCAAAACTTGGGGGACAAAAAATATCATCTTCATCAAACATAGCTTCCCCAAGCTTGTGGCTTTGCATATGTTTAGCATCATGGATATTCAAGGAATTCATACTAACGACATTGCAATCATGCTCATCATTCAAATATTTAGTGCCAAACATTCTAATGCACTCTTCTTCTAGCACTTGAGCACAATTATCCTTTCCATCATACTCACAAAAGATATTAAAAAGGTGAAGCGTATGAGACAAACTCAATTCCATTTTTTTATAGTTTTCTTTTATAAACTAAACTAGTGATAAAACAAGAAACTAAAAGACTCGATTGCAAGATCTAAAGATATACCTTCAAGCGCTAACCTCCCCGGCAACGGCGCCAGAAAAGAGCTTGATGTCTACTACAAAACCTTCTTCTTGTAGACGTTGTTGGGCCTCCAAGTGCAGAGGTTTGTAGGACAGTAGCAAATTTCCCTCAAGTGGATGACCTAAGGTTTATCAATTCGTACGAGGCGTAGGACGAAGATGGTCTCTCTCAAGCAACCCTACAGCCGAATAACAAAGAGTCTCTTGTGTCCCCAACACACCCAATACAATGGTAAATTGTATAGGTGCACTAGTTCGGTGAAGAGATGGTGATACAAGTGCAATATGGATGGTAGGTAAAGGTATTTGTAATCTGAAATTATAAAAACAGCAAGGTAACTAATGGTAAAAGTGAGCGTAAACGGTATTGCAATGATGGTAAACAGGGCCTAGGGTTCATACTTTCGCTAGTGCAAATTCCCTCAACAATGATAACATAATTGGATCACATAACCATCCCTCAACATGCAACAAAGAGTCACTCCAAAGTCACTAATAGCGGAGAACGAACGAAGAGATTATGGTAGGGTACGAAACCACCTCAAAGTTATTCTTTCCAATCAATCCGTTGGGCTATTCCTATAAGTGTCACAAACAGCCCTAGAGTTCGTACTAGAATAACACCTTAAGACACAAATCAACCAAAACCCTAATGTCACCTAGATACTCCAATGTCACCTCAAGTATCCGTGGGTATGATTATACGATATGCATCACACAATCTCAGATTCATCTATTCAACCAACACAAAGGACCTCAAAGAGTGCCCCACAGTTTCTATCGGAGAATCACGACGAAAACGTGTGCCAACCCCTATGCATAGGTTCATGGGCGGAACCCGCAAGTTGATCACCAAAACATACATCAAGTGAATCATGTGGTATCCCATTGTCACCACAGATACGCATGGCAAGACATACATCAAGTGTTCTCAAATCTTTAAAGACTCAATCCAATAAGATAACTCCAAAGGGCAAACTCAATTCATTACAAGAGAGTAGAGGGGGAGGAGAAACATACGATCCAACTATAATAGCAAAGCTCGCGATACATCAAGATCATGCCAAATCAAGAACACGAGAGAGAGAGAGAGATCAAACACATAGCTACTGGTACATACCCTCAGCCCCAAGGGAGAACTACTCCCTCCTCGTCATGGAGAGCACCGGGATGATGAAGATGGCCACTGGAGAAGGATTGCCCCCTCCGGCAGGGTGCCGGAACGGGTCTAGATTGGCTCTCGGTGGCTACGGTGGCTTCTGGCGGCGGAACTCCCGATCTATTATGCTCCTGGATGTTTTTAGGGTATATGGAGATATATAGGTGGAAGAAGTGCGTCAGGGGGGCCACGAGGGGCCCACGAGGGTGGAGGGCGCGCCCCTGCCTCGTGGCCTCCTTGCAGGTCCCCCGACGTGCACTCCAAGTCTTCTGGGCTTCTTTCCTTCCAAAAATGGGTTCCGTGAAGTTTCAGGTCAATTGGACTCCGTTTGATTTTCCTTTTCTTCGAAACCCTAAAACAGGGTAAAAACAGAAACTGGCACTGGGCTCTGGTTAATAGGTTAGTCCCAAAAATGATATTAAAGTGTATAATAAAGCCCATAAACATTCAAAACAGTAGATAATATAGCATGGAGCAATCAAAAATTATAGATACGTTGGAGACGTATCACGCGCGTGTCCGAAACTTACCCGAACCCGACCGGGCAGTTGCCACCGATGGGTCCGGATCATCCCCTAACATCCCTAAAACATCATTGATTTATTATTTGGGCTTCCTAACCTTTTTATCTCGGACCATCTGATTTTTATCGGAGGGACCAAATAGTCTAACATATATAGACACCACCTAATTTCTAGGGATCCTCCCGAGCGCCGCCACTCTTCCTGTCTCCTCCTCATCGGGATCCTCCCCGATCCAAAATCCCTCCTCAATTTCCGTGCCTGTCCAACCCTGCTCCTCCTCCCGATCCCCATGAATCTTTCTTCCTCGTTGGCACACGTAGCAGCCAGCCGCAGCGCCTCCCCTCGTTTTCAACCCTGAGCCCAACTGATGGCCGAGGAGCCAGCATGCCAAGCTCCCTCGCCGGAGCAGTAGCTCCCACCTTCTCTAGCCTCCTCTGCTCCCATGGCACCCAAGGCCCCCCTGCTCCCTGCATCTTCCTCGTCGCTGCTGAGGTGAGCAACAGCTCCACCGTGACATAGCACACGCCTCACTTTACCTCTCTGGTCCTTCTCTCGCTCACGATCTCTCCGTCTCTCTCCTTTGCCTCGAACAGGAAGACCCCACCACCGTGGATGCCATGCGACGCCTCGTCGCCGTCTTAACCAGCGCCGTCACTAGCGACCTCAACCACCACCACCGAAGCCACCAGGACCGGCCTCGTCCCTCTCCCTCCCTTCGTTCTCCTCCTCCCGTCGTCTCTCTCTCTCTAAGTTCTCTCTCTCTCTCTCAGGTGCCCACTGCCGCCGCCCAGGGAGCTCTCCATTGACCCCGCCTTCGCCAGATCCGGCCGGGATCCACCGGATCCGGGGCCCTGCGAACCGTTCCCGGCCTCACCAGCGTCACCAGACCCCGTCGTCGCCGGAGCTTCATCGCGCCACTGCCTCCCCTGCGTCCAGACGAGGACGAACACGCACCGCTCCCGTTGATCGCGATGCACAGGCCCAGCGCTCCCCTGCTTCCGCTGGACAGGCCCATGGCCACCTCTTTCCTGTAGCCCACAGAGCAGGCCCAGCTTGCTTCCCCTCCAGATCTGACCTGGGCTTGGCCCAAAGTGAGCAACCCTCACCCAGATCCAGATTCGGCCCGATATGTTTTTTTCCTGTTGCTGCGATTTTGTCTATTTTTCCAGAGGAGACCAGTTTTGCAGAAAAGTCCCTAGAGTTCATGCATATAATAACTTCAGAACCGTCCATTGGATTAAAATCAATTATATACGAAACTTGCTTAGAATTTTGTCTAGTTTAATAATTTGCAACTTTCATCCTTGTTAAAAAAATGTTTAAAATGTTGTTTGATTAAATTTGCTCCTATGCCATGCTAAAATGGTTTATTTCATAACTTAATAACTGTAGCTCGGTTTTAAATAAACTTTATATGCATTTGGGGTAGAAAAATGCCTAGTTTAACTTGGTGGCATCACTTTGCATGTTTAACAACTCTAAAATATGGTTTAGGGCAGAACAGTACCAAATCCTTAAATTGCACATGGGTATTTTTCCGGACTTGTTGTTTGTTGTTCCGGCCTCATTTAAACTTGCCTAGATAGGTAGTTTTCTTATGCTTCACCCTCTTGCCATGTTTAACAACATTTAATATTGTTGGGTACATAAACAAGATTGAACTAGATAAGTCACGTGGTGTTTCGTCAATATGCAACGGAGTTGCATATTGATCTCCACTTAATTTGTAGGGTTGTTTGTGTACTTTGCCATGCCATGCTTCATTAAACCGGACATGCATCATACTTGACTGTGCATCATGCCATGTTTATGTGATGGTTGTTTACTATGTTGTTTGCTTCTTTCCGGGTTACTTCTCACGTTAGCTTCGGTTTCGTTCCGGAGTTGTGAAGATCCGTTCATCTATGTCCGTTTATCTTCTTCATGGACTCGTTCTTCTTCCTTGCGGGATCTCAGGCAAGATGACCATACCCTCGAAATCACTTCTATCTTTGCTTGCTAGATGCTCGCTCTTTTCCTATGCCTATGCTACGATACCTACCACATGCTATATCATGCCTCCCACATTGCTAAGCCAAGCCTCTAACCCACCTTGTCCTAGCAAACCGTTGTTTGGCTATGTTACCGCTTTGATCAGCCCCTCTTATAGCGTTGTTAGTCGCAAGTGAAGATTGGAGTTTGTTCCATGTTGGAACATGGTTATTGTTGGGATATCACAATATCTCTTATTCAATTAATGCATCTATATACTTGATAAAGGGTGGAATGCTCGGCCTTACGCCTGGTGTTTTTTTCCACTCTTGCCACCCTTGTTTCCGTCATATCGGTGTTACGTTCCTGGATTTTGCGTTCCTTACACGGTTGGGTTATAATGGGAACCCCTCGACAGTTCGCCTTGAATAAAACTCCTCCAGCAAGGCCCAACATTGGTTTTACCATTTGCCACCTAGCCTTTTCTTTCCCTTGGGTAGGCCTGCCCAAGGGTCATCTTTATTTAAACCCCCGGGCCAGTGCTCCTCTGAGTGTTGGTCCAACCTGTTAGCTGCCGGTGGCCACCAGGGGCAACTCTGGGCTGGCCTACCGGAACCTTGGACAATCCAGTGTGACCTGAGAACGAGATATGTGCAGCTCCTATCGGGATTTTTCGGCACATTCGGGTGGCTTTGCTGGTCTTGTTTTACCATTGTCGAAATGTCTTGTAACCGGGATTCCAAGTCTGATCAGATTGTCTTGGGAGAAGGAATATCCTTCATTGACCGTGAGAGCTTGTGATGGGCTAAGTTGGGACACCCCTGCAGGGTTTTGAACTTTCGAAAGCCGTTCCCGCGGTTATGGGCAGATGGGAATTTGTTAATGTCCGGTTGTAGAGAACCTGAAACTTAACTTAATTAAAATGGATCAACAGCGTGTGTTGCCATGATGGTCTCTTTCCGGTGGAGTTCGGGAAGTGAACACGGTGTTGGAGTTATGCTTGAACGTAAGTAGTTTCAGGATCACTTCTTGATCACTTCTAGTTCCCCACCATGCTTTGCCTTCTCTTCTTGCTCTCTTTTGCGCAAGTTAGCCACCATATATGCTAGTGCTTGCTGCAGCTCCACCTCATACCTTTTTTTCCCTACCCATAAGCTTAAATAGTCCTGATCGCGAGGGTGTGAGATTGCTGAGTCCCCGTGGCTCACAGTTTACTTCCAAAACCAGTTTGCAGGTGCCGATGATACCTGTGCAAGTGACGCAACCGAGCTCAAGGAGGAGCTTGATGAAGATCTTGTTTGTTGTGATGTTTCGTTTCCATTTGATCAGTAGTGGAGCCCAGTCGGGGCGATCGGGGATCTTTGGCATTAGGGGTGGTCTTCTTTTATTTTCATTCCGTAGTCGGACCTTGATTGTATTCTGGTTGATGTAATGCTTTATTCTTGTATTGTGTGAAGTGGCGATTGTAAGCCAACCCTGTACCTCTTTCTTATTCTGTACATGGGATGTGTAAAGATTACCCCTCTTGCGACATGCCTACTATGCGGTTATGCCTCTAAGTCGTGCTCCGACACGTGGGAGATATAGCCGCATCGTGGGTGTTACAAAACCATTATAAACTCCTAGCTAATTAAACATGCATGAGTAACTATAATCTCTAATTGTCATTGCCAACATGTTCCATTCATAATAGGCTGAATCAGGAACGATGAACTAATCATATTTACAAAAACAAGATAGATCAAGTTCATACCAACTTTTCCTCATCTCAATTATTTCATCATATATCGTCATTATTGCCTTTCACTTGCACGATCGAACGGTGTGGATAATATAATAGTGCACGTGCATTGGACTAAGCTGGAATCTGCAAACATTTATTCAAAGGAGAAGACAAGGTAATATGGGCTCTTTGTTAGATCAACAGTAATGCATATGAGAGCCACTCAACATTTTCATCGTGGTGTTCTCCTCTAGACCCCCAAAGAAAAGAAAAGAATTTCAAAGAAACACACTGGAATATTTTTGGAGTTATTGTTTTTCTGAAGGAAGTAAAACAAGAATGAGAAAAACTATTTACACGGGAAAGCTCCCAACAAGCAAAAGAAGAACGAGAAATCTTTTTGGGTTTTATTTTAATACTACAACTAAGCATGCATAGAAAGTGAACTAACTACAACTAATTTTTTGGTTTTTCTTAAGGTTTTTCAAACACACAAGAAGAAAGCGGGAAAAATAAATAAACTAACATGGATAATACAATGAAAAAGTATGAACACGGACAACTGAAATGAGTTTGTGAACATGAATGTAATGTCGGTGAGGAATACGTACTCCCCCAAGCTTAGGCTTTTGGCCCAAGTTAGTCTACGGCCACGGCTGGCCTGGCGGATATCCAAAGTTGTAGTCGGGGTTGTATTGAGATGCACCAGCTACTGCTTGGCGAGCTGCCTCCGTTGTTCGCTCATACTTTTTTGCCTCCTCTCTAGTTATAAAATATCGCCCATTTTCCTGAAAGTTAAAGAAAGCATGAGCAGGAAGAGTAACATGGACGGCGCACCGTCTATCAAAGATTAGTCGGTACTGGAGGAACTGTTTGTTCCTCTTAAGAAACTGGTAACGTACCATAGCCTCATAATGTAGAAAAGCAGGTGGCAACTGAATATCATACCCCTTATGGGTACACCCAAATAATTAGCTAAACAAGTTGCATAAATCCCACCAAATAAATCTCCATCTTTAGCATTATGGTGTAACCTCCTAGCAATGATAGCCCCTAAATTATATCGCTTATCGCCCAACACTGCACACTTGAGGACACTAAGATCGGATGCCCAAAGGTGGCTATGATCATGTTTAACATTAATGCATCTGCCTATCAAGAGAGCAAAATAATGTATGGCAGGAAAATGAATGCTCCCCATGGAGGCTCGTGTGATATTTCTAGTTTCTCCAACGGTGATGCTAGCAAGGAAATCATTATATTCAGATTTGTGAGGCTCACTAAGAAGACCCCATGTGGAATTTTGCATGCATCACAAAAGTCTTCTAGGTCCATGGTATAAGATTCATCATAAAGATCAAACAGGACAGTATGAGTATTACGCTTGGATGAAAACTCAAACCTACGCAGAAAGGAATCGATGAGATAATAATATTGTAAGCACTTGTCTGATAAGAAATCCTCAAGGCCGGCATTTTGTACGTATGCATAAAAATCATCCTTGAAACCCGCACAAACCATAAATTCATCCGATGGCCATTCACATGACTTCACTTGAGCTTCTCTTGGTGGTTCAAGGTCCAGTTCGCGTATCACATGCCTTGGTGCTTGCTTCCTTGAAGAACCACCTTTGTACATTTTCCTAGACATTTTTATTCCACTGAAAAATTTCTAAAATTTTTAGTGACTCAAAATAAAAGTGAACCAAACTCAAAAAGATCGACAGCAACTACTCCTGCAAGTTCCTAGAGGCTATATCATTCATCAAAACTACTTTGGACCATATAAATTTGACATGCAAGCTCAAGAACAGGGTCACCAAGGCAGCAGAAATTTGCAATAAATAAAACACTAGATCAAAAACTAATTGGACCATTGGAGGAGTCACATACCGAAGAACAATCCCCCAAAGCAGTTTTGTGAATGGAGCTTTGAGTAAGGAGATCTAAAATGGCAGCAAAATGAGGAAGAACACGGGTTTGAGCTATGGAGTGATTTTTTCTGGAGGAAGGAGTGGATGGGTGATCGAATAAGTGGATGGGGCACGTGGGGCCCACAAGGATAGTGGGCGCACCCCCACCCTTGTGGCCAGTTGGTGAGGCCCCCTGGTGTGTTCTTAGCACCAGAAATTCTAAAATATTATATAAAAATCATACTAAATTTCAGGGCATTTGGAGAACTTCTATTTTCGGGACATTTTTTATTTCACGAATAATTCAGAAATCAGACAGAAAATACTATTTTTGCTTTATTTAAACTAAATAACAGAAAGTAAAAGATGGGTACAGAGAGATGTGCCTTCTAAATTCATCCACCTCATGCCCATCAAAAGGAATCCATTAACAAGGTTGATCAAGTCTTATTAACAAACTTCTTCCGAATGACATGAAACCGGAGAACTTTCGAATAACACTAGGTTACCTCAACGGGGATAAGCATGTCCCCAACAATAAGGATATCATATTTCTTTTTAATAGTAGGAAGAGGAAATTAAGAACTTCCGATAGTAATAGTTGAAACTTTGCCGATAGAATTGATACTATGAACTTGAGGTTGTTTCTTTGGGAAGTGTACCATATGCTCATTATCATTAACATGAAAAGTGACATTCCCTTTGTTGCAATCAATAACAGCCCATGCAGTATGCAAAAAGGGTCTACCAAGGATGATCGACATACTATCGTCCTCAGGAATATCAAGAATAACAAAGTCTGTTAAGATAGTAATGTTTGCAACTACAACAAGCACATCCTCACAAATACCGATGGGTATAGCAGTTGATTTATCAGCCATTTGCAAAGAGATTTTAGTAGGTGTCAACTTATTCAAATCAAGTCTACGATACAAAGAGAGAGGCATAACACTAACACTGGCTCGAAGATCACATCAAGCAATTTTAACGTAGTTTCTTTTAATGGAGCATGGTATATTTGGTACCCCTGGATCCCGAAGTTTCTTTGGTATTCCACCCTTAAAAGTATAATTAGCAAGCATGATGGAAATTTCAGCTTCCGGTATCTTTCTTTTATTTGTAACAATTTCTTTCATGTACTTAGCATAAGGAGGCATTTTAAGCATATCAGTCAAACACATACGCAAAAAAATAGGTCTAATCATCCCAGCAAAGCTCTCAAAATCCACACCATCCTTTTCCTTGGAAAGGGCATGGGTTTCTGAACCCATGGTTCTCTTTCTTTACCATGTTTTCTAGCAACAAAATCTCTCTTATCATAATGTTGATTCTTTGATTGTGGGCTATCAAGATCAACAGCAGGCTCAATCTCTATGTCATTATCATTACTGGGTTGAGCATCAACATGAACATCATCATTAACATTATCACTAGGTTCATGTTCATTACCAGATTGTGTCTTAGCATCAAAAATAGAAATATCATTGGGATTCTCACGTGTATCTAAAACAGGTTCACTAGAAGCATGCAAAGCCCTATTAGTTTTCTTTTTCTTTTTATTAGAAGGACTAGGTGCATTAGTATTAATTCTATGAGAATCTTGCTCAATTCTCTTAGGATGGCCTTCAGGATACAAAAGTTCCTGGGTCAGCTTACCACATCTAGTCATAACCCTAACAACATTATCATTATTCTTATTATTCAACTCATTAAGCAAATCATCCTGAGCTTTAAGTACTTGTTCTACTTGAGTTGTAACCATGGAAGCATGTTTACTAATAAGCTTAAGATCATTAACGGTTCTACTCATATAATAGCCCAAGTGGTTAAGCATGTAAGCATTACATTTCAATTGTCTACTAACATAAGCATTGAAATTTTCTTGTTTAACAATAAAATTATCAAACTCATCCAAGCATTGACTAGAAGACTTATTATGAGGGATATCACCTTCATCAAATCTATGGAGAGAATTTACCTCTACTACCTGTGTCGGGTTATCAAGACCATGTATTTCTTCAATAGGCAGTAATTTTTTAATATCTTCAGCTTTAATACCCTTTTCTTGCATAGATTTATTTGCCTCTTGCATGTCTTCAGGACTGAGAAATAGAATACCCCTTTTCTTCAGAGTTGGCTTAGGATTTGGTTCAAGAAGTGTCCAATCATTATCATTACTCAATATATTATTCAATAGTAACTCAGCTTGCTCAATAGTTCTTTCCTTGAAAACACAACCAGCACAACTATCCAGGTGGTCTCTGGAAGCATCGGTTAGTCCATTATAAAATATATCAAGTATTTCATTTTTCTTGAGAGGATGATCAGGCAAAGCATTAAGTAATTGGAGAAGCCTCCCCCAAGCTTGTGGGAGACTCTCTTCTTCAATTCGTTAAAAATAAATATTTCCCTTAGGGCAGCTTGTTTGTTATGAGTGGAGAAATATTTTGCAGAGCAGTAGTAAATCATATCCCGGGGACTACGCACACAACCAGGAGCAAGCGAATTAAACCATGACTTAGCATCAACCTTTAATGAGAAAGGAAACAGTTTGAGAATATAGTAATAGCGATTTTTTTCCTCATGAGAAAATAGGGCGGCTATATCATTCAATTTAGTAAGATGTGTCGCAACGGTTTCAGATTCATAACCATAGAAAGGATCGGATTCAACCAAAGTAATTAACTCAGGATCGATAGAGAATTCATAATCCTTATCAGTAACAAAGATAGGTGAAGTAGCAAAATTGGGATCATATTTCATTCTAGCATCCAAAGATTTTTCTTTTTTGCTTATCTAACAATTTCTTAAGATCCTCTTTATCATTGCAAGCAAAGAAGTCTCTAGCAGTTTCTTCATCCATAACATAACCCTCAGGTACAACAGGCAATTCATATCTAGGGGAGAATCATAATCTTCATCATCAGTTTCAGTAACTTCATTCTCTCTAACCCTACCAAGTTGTTCATCAAGAAACTCACCTAGTGGCACAATATTATCAAGCAAAAAAGTAGTTTCATCATAAGCATCATGCATAGCAGAAGTGGCATCATCAATAACATGCGAAATATCAGAATCAATAGCAGGAGTAGGCGTCACAAGTTTACTCAAAATAGAAGGAGAATCAAGCGTAGAGCTAGATGGCAGTTCCTTACCTCGCCTCGTAGTTGAGGGGTAGATCTTGGTTTTGTTATCTTTCAGATTCCTCATAGTGATCAACAGATATAAATCCCAAGTGACTCAGAGAATAGAGCTATGCTCCCCGGCAACAACCCCAGAAAAAGGTCTTGATAACCCACAAGTATAGGGGATCGCAACAGTTTTCGAGGGTAGAGTATTCAACCCAAATTTATTGATTCGACACAAGGGGAGCCAAAGAATATTCTCAAGTATTAGCAATTGAGTTGTCAATTCAACTGCACCTGAAAGATTTAATATCTGCAGCAAAATATTTACTAGCAAAGTAGTATGGAAGTAACGGTAATAGTGGCAGAAGTAACAGTAGTAGTTTTGTAGCAAGCGTAACAGTGGCAACGAAAAAGTAACGAAGCAAAGATCAATATGAAATGAAATCTTAGGCAATGGATCGATGATGGATACTTATGTCTAATGGCATTCACCATGCAACAGTTATAACATAGGGTGACACAGAACTAACTCCAATTCATCAATATAATGTAGGCATGTATTCCGAATATAGTTGTACATGCTTATGGAAAATAACTTGCATGACATCTTTTGTCCTACCCTCCTGTGCCAGCGGGGTCCTATTGGAAACTAAGGGATATTAAGGCCTCCTTTTAATAGAGTACCGGACCAAAGCATTAGCACTTAGTGAACACATGAACTCCTCAAACTACGGTCATCACCGGGAAGTGTCCCGACTATTGTCACTCCGGGGTTGCCGGATCATAACACGTAGTAGGTGACTATAACTTGCAATATTGGACCAAGAACAGAAATATATTCATGAAAACATAATAGGTTAAGATTTGAAATCATGGCACTCGGCCCTAGTGACAAGCATTAGGCATAGCAAAGTCATAGCAACATCAATCTTAGAACATAATGGATACTAGGGATCAAACCCTAACAAAACTAACTCGATTACATGGTAAATCTCATCCAACCCATCACCATCCAGCAAGCCTATGATGGAATTACTCACGCATGGCGGTGAGCATCATGAAATTGGTGATGGAGGATGGTTGTTGATGATGATGATGGCGACGGATTCCCCTCTCTGGAGCCCAAAACGGACTCTAGATCTGCCCTCCCGAGGAAGAACAGGGCTTGGCGGCGGCTCTGTATCATAAAACGTGATGAATCCTTCTCTCTGATTTTTTTTCTCCCCGAACATGAATATATGGAGTTGAAGTTGAGGTCGGTGGAGGTCCAGGGGGCCCACAAGGACGGAGGGCGCGCCCCCCACACTTGTGGCCACGGTGTGGGGCCCCTTCAATTGATTCTTTCACCAATATTTTTTATTAATTCCAAAAATGATCTCCGTGAATTTCCAGGTCATTCCGAGAACTTTTATTTCTGCACAAAAATAACACCATGGCAATTCTGCTGAAAACAACGTCAGTCCGGGTTAGTTCCATTCAAATCATGCAAGTTAGAGTCCAAAACAAGGACAAAAGAGTTTGGAAAAGTAGATACGATGGAGACGTATCACCCTCTATTTTTTTAAACTTTATAAAAGCACACAACAAAATAAAATGGCTCTCTAAAACTTCCGGATTGTCTCCGTGGCAGCGCTTTCTTTGAAGCCATTAAGCTAGGCATATAGTGCTCAAGTAATTGATCCACCTGGATCCCAAGGTATATCAAAGCCAAATTTAATTAGCAATGGTTTGTAATTTAGTAGTGAGCACAAAGCAACATATATCATGCAACAATGAAGTCTAACTCTCTTCCTATGCATCGGCATGTCATAAAAGAACAACTCATGCACATCAAGTAAAGGCCAATGCGTAGTATAAACAGTTTCTTGCAATTTTATCGTGTTGTAAACATAGAGAGGCGGAGATGTAGTTCCTCTCTCATAATAATTGCAAGTAGGAGCAGCAAGCACATGCATATTATATTCATTCAAATCATCATGTGTAGTGGTAAAACGCAACCCATCAATATAATCATTAATAAGAGCAAACTTCTCCGATATAGTGTAGTTTGGAGAATTCAAAAAGATAATAGGACAATCATGTTTGGGTGCAATAGCAACAATTTCATGTTTAACATAAGGAACAATAGCAAGTTCATCTCCATAAGCATAATTCATATTGACATCTTGGCCACAAGCATAGCAAGCATCAATTTCATCGAAAAGGGATATTTCAAATGAATCCAAGGGATCATAGCAATCATCATAGCATTCATCCTTCTATAAGCATGAAGGGAAATTAAACAAGGGATAATTAGATTTATGCCCCTAGTTGTGTCTCACTCGTCTGTTTTACCCCTAATTTCCAAAAGTCACCGGTTCTATCCAAGTCACTTTGCTCCTCTTATGCTTTTGCCCTTTGACCGTTTGACTGCCAGTTTGAAAACTTCATAACTAATTCATACTGAATCAGAAAAATGCAAATAAGATACCAAAATGTTCAAAAAAACATCACCTATATGTCAGTGTCATTTGCATTCATAAAAAAAGTGTTGGAAAGTGCACATCCGAGTTTTAGCTCTTTTGATACCACCATGAATAGTAAAATCTAAAAAAAATCAAAAAAATTCAGAAAAATATGGTGGCAAAGAACGACAAATGTTCTAAGTGCTTGCCAAGTTTCATCAGGGAATGACATTCGTGGAAGTCGTGGCAAACAAACAATCTATTTTGGAGTGTTGATTGTTTTTTCTCCTGGGGCACCCATGAATGTCATTCCCTGACGAAACTTGGCGAGCACTTAAGACATTTCTCATTCTTTGCCACCATTTTTTTTGAATTTTTTGAATTTTTTTAGATTTTACTATTCATGGCGGTAGCATAAGAGCTAAAACTCAAATGGGCACTTTCAAACACTTTTTTCATGAATGCAAATGACACAGACATATAGGTGATGTTTTTCCGAACATTTTGGTATCTTATTTGCATTTTTGTGATTTAGTATGAATTACTTATGAAGTTTTCAAACTGACGGTCAAACGGTCAAAGGGCAAAAGCATAAGAGGAGCAAAGTGACTTGGACAAAAGCGGTGACTTTTGGAAATTAGGGGTAAAACAGCCGAGTGGGACACAACTAGGGGCATAAATCTAATTATCCCATTAAACAATGGTCTTTTACATTTGTATCCCTAACTCAAACCCACTACTCAGATTTGCCCCTAATTTCAAGGTCTGGTCAAATTTTCCCCTCTGTCGTTAGGTGCCCTTATAGAAACCTTCTGCGCCATTACCGTCCGGCCAAAGGTCTTTAACTGTCTTGAAAAAATAGCAAAAAATCAAAAAAGCTGAATTTTTTTGGGATCAAAGATACTCAGGTGCGCAAGGTGCATGCAAATTTTTGTGCTATTTAGACATACCAGGAGCTTGTGGCAAAGGAAAACAATAAATCTCTATGCGTGTGAATAGTAAATTCAAAAAAAAGCAAGAAAATTTAAAAAATATGATTTTTTTTGGCATCCAAGATGCTCGGGTGCGCAAGGTGTGTGAATTTTTTTGATGTATTTGGACATTGTAGGAGCTCGTGGAGAAAAATACAAAATTTAGCTCGGAAAACAACGTTGAAAAAATACACTATTTTGGTTTTTTTTGCTAGAAAAAGCTCCTTGCATGTCATTTGATAACGAAATTCTGCATGCACCTTGCACACCCGAGCATCTTGGATGCCAAAAAAATTCATATTCTTTTGAATTTTCTTGCTATTTTTTGAGTTTACTATTCACAAGCGTAGAGATTTATTGTTTTCCTTTGCCACGAGCTCCTGGTATGTCTAAATAGCACGAAAAATTGCACGCACCTTGCACACCTGAGTATCTCTGATCCCACAAACTTTCATATTTTTTTGATTTTTTTGCTATTTTTTTCAAGACGGTCAAAGCCCTTTGACTGGACGGTAATGACGCAGAAGGGCATTTCTGTAAGGGCATCTAACTGCAGAGGGGAAAATTTGAGCAGGCTTCGAAATTAGGGGCAAACCTGAGTAGGTGGTTCGAGTTAGGGACCAAAATGGAAATGGCCCATTAAATAATGTATGGGATAAAGAGTTAATCTCATTAGAAGGTGGGCACGGGTGATCAATCCGCTCTTCCTCCTTTTGTTCTTTGCTCTTCTCTTCATCTTTTTCATCTAATGAGCTCATAGTGTCATCAATTTCTTCTTCCATAGTTTCCTACAAAATATTAGTCTCTTCTTAGATAATGAAGGCTTTCTCAATAAATGCATCAATATCGGCATTGTATTTATAATTATCATAGCAATATTTAAGTATAGCAAAATTTTCAAGTCTATAAATAGCATCATCAAAATCTTCATACTTTTCAGACAAAGATTCAATTTCATAAGCACCCTTAAAAGCAATAAATTACTCTATTAATTTCACATCATAGTAATCATATATACCATTAGCATAAGAAGCCAAGGTTTCACTATCATTAAATTCACATGAAAAGGGAAAGTGTGGAGCCTTCATCCCAGAGAAACACGTATAATCATATCTCAAGCATAAATCCCAAGCATACCATTGCAAATAATTAATTTGATCCCATAAGAGTTTCCCTTTTTAAATCAAGCGATAATCCCTAAAGTATTCACGTTGCTCCATCAACGTGTCTCCCATTATCAACTTGAACGAGGTTTTCTCAGGATTATCAAAGAAGTGTTTAATATTTTTACCATAACGAGCATCGAGGATTTTGGGAGGTTCCCCATCTCCATGAGTAGAAAGTAGAACTAATTTTTTTGGTATTTCGTGTTCCATATCCATAACTAAAGATAGAGAACAACTTAGAATGGAAAATAAAATCTACATAGTGATAAAGCAAACAAGCACACACGGGAATATTCACCCCATGCTATTGCTCCCCGGCAACGGCGCTAGAAAAAGGACTTTATGACCCACAAGTATAGGGGGTCAATTGTAGCTTTTTCAGTAAATAATAGTGTCGAATGCTACCTCTTGAGCACTGCATTCGTTTTTCCTTGAAGAGGAAAGGGTGATGCAGCAAAGTAGCGTAAGTATTTCCCTCAGTTTTTGAGAACCAAGGTATCAATCCGGTAGGAGACTACACGCCAGTCGCTTCGCACCTACACAAACAAATAAGAACCTTGCAACCAACGCGATAAAGGGGTTGCCAATCCCTTCATGGCCACTTGCAAAAGTGAGATCTGATAGAGATAATAAGATAAATATTTTTGGTATTTTTATGATATAGATTGAAAGTAAAGTTTGCAAAGTAAAATTGATTGGAAACTTATATGATGGAAAATAGACCCGAGGGCCATAGGTTTCACTAGTGGCTTCTCTCAAAATAGCATAAGTATCACGGTGGGTAAACAAATTACTGTCAAGCAATTGATAGAAAAGTGCATAATTATGAGAATATCTAGGCATGATCATGTATATAGGCATCACGTCCGCGACAAGTAGACCGAAACGATTCTGCATCTACTACTATTACTCCACACATCGACCGCTATCCAGCATGCATCTAGAGTATTAAGTTCATAAGAACAGAGTAACGCATTAGGCAAGATGACATGATGTAGAGGGATAAACTCAAGCAATATGATATAAACCCCATCTTTTTATCCTTGATGGCAACAATACAATACGTGCCTTGCTGCCCCTGCTGTCACTAGGAAAGGACACCGCAAGATTGAACCCAAAGCTAAGCACTTCTCCCATTGCAAGAAAGATCAATCTAGTAGGCCAAACCAAACTGATAATTTGAAGAGACTTGCAAAGATAACAAATCATACATATAAGAATTCAGAGGAGATCAAATATTGTTCATAGATAATCTTGATCATAAACCCACAATTCATCGGATCTCTACAAACACACCATAAAAAGAATTACATCGAATAGATCTCCAAGAAGATCGAGGAGAACTTTGTATTGAGATCCAAAGAGAGAGAAGAATCCATCTAGCTAATAACTATGGACCCGAAGGTGTGTGGTAAACTACTCACACATCATCGGAGAGGCTATGGTGTTGATGTAGAAGCCCTCCGTGTTCAATTCCCCCTCCGATGGAGCTCTGGAAAAGGCCCCAAGATGGGATCTCACGGGTACAGAAGGTTGCGGCGGTGGAAATAGGGTTTCGTGGTGCTCCTGGATGTTTTCGGGGTACACTACAAAAAAAAAGACACATCCGTGACATTTTGGGCCGAACGAATTTTTTTTCTGTCATACATATGACACTTCTATGACGATAATTGTGACAAAACCTGGTATCATCATAGATGTGGTGGGCTCCTACTTCTATGACAAAAAATCATGACAGAAAATGGGCTTTTCGTCCTGGGCGGGCCGGAGACGCAGCTGCATGACATTCTTTGGGCCGTCCATGAAGGAAAAAACCGTGGTAGAAGTGAGGGCAAGGAAAATTTCGGGGAGTTCCCGGTTACGGTGGGAGGTCGTGGGCCGAGCGATGCACGTTTCTCTCGTACACGTACGCGCGTGTGTGCGAGGCGTTGGCTCTAACTAAACCCGAGCGAGGCTTTGGGCTCTAACTGAACCCGAGCGATTGCACTGCAGGCTACTGAACCCGAGCGATCGATTGATGGCTGTTAACTGAACCTAATCGAGCGGTTCCTTCGCTACTGCTGCTAACTGAAGCTGATCGATGTTGCCTCTGGATGAACAGTGAGTGTTGCCGGGGGGGTTGGATGAATAGTTCCCGGTGGGGTGGATGAACAGGACCCCGTGGTGTTGCCTCTGGATGAACAGGACCCCGATCGATCGAGCCGGTTGGGGCTGGATGAACAGGACCCCATGGAGGTCTGGATGAACAGGACCACCCCGTGGAGGGCAGGATGAACAGTAGACGGTGGAGGGCAGGATTAACAGTAGCCCGTGGAGGGGTGGTTGAACAGGAGCCCGTGGAGAGGGCTGGTTGATCAGTAGCCGGTGGAGTAGCGCGCGGTGGAGGCTGGATGAACAGGAGCCCGTGGATGAACAGTCGCGGGTGGAGGCTGGAGGAGGTCGATGGTGGATGAACAGTAGCTCGTGGAGGCTGGAGGGGGGTCGACGGTGGAGATGAACAGTATCCCGTGGAGTCCCGTTTTGCGGTACGCCACACCCCTCCCAATGAACAGGACCCCCGTTTCGACCGTAGGAGGTCCGTTTCGTCCGTTTTGCGGTACGCCACACCCTCCCGATGAACAGGACCCCCGTTTCGACCGTAGGAGGTCCGTTTCCTCCGTTTTGTAGTACGCCAGACCCCTCCCGATCAACAGGATCCTGTTTCGAACGTGGCCAGTCGAACACAAGGCCGTTTCCTCTGTTCTGTGGTGCGCCGGGCCTCGTTTCCATCGCATGTTCCGTCCAAGCCCTCCCGATGAACACGACGCATTACGTTGCCTCCCCATGAACACAACGCATTCCGTTGCCTCCCCATGAACACAACACATTCCGTTGCCTCCCCATGAACACGACGACAATATTGTTTCTCTGTTCCGACCAAGCCATGTACACGAGCCGTGGCCGTACGTATGCGCGAGTAGGTGTTCGAGACCCCGCCCATATGTACACATACGTGGCCGTATTTTCTTTCTTGCACCCTGGTCGCTGTACGTACGTGTACATGCTACGTGCGCGCATCTACTACGACACGTGCGCGCCTCTACATCGACCAGTATATATGTACGTACATGTTCGCGACCAGAATGACAATGCTACGTACGCTTCGACTAGGTGGGTCCCGACTGTTAGGCACTTCCTTGCGTGCGAAGATGTAGCTGGTGGGTCCCCGCTGTCAGGTGGAGGAATAATTATTTTGCGCGTAATAAGGAGGCACTTCCTTGCTGCGGCCGTGGACCCAGCTGTTAGCGTCTCCACGCACAGTACTCTTCCGATGGAAGTCGGTCGTTGACCACATTGACCACGTCGCGCCGAGAGCACCACGGCGGTGGACAACGGCAAGGCCTAGGAAGGGGATGAGGCGGAGCCGGGGAAGACGCGGCAGTGGAAGCCCGCGCGGAGAGGAGTACGAGGGTTCACTGGTTCGGCTGCGGTGTGAGGCTGCCGTCGCCGCAGGGCCTGGCCAGCGATTGGAATAGTAGGGGGCAGTGAGGCCTCTGCGGCAGCACAGCCGGCCACAGGAGGCAGGAGCATGCGGCACGACCGGCGCTGCTTTGGGCGGCTGGAACAAGAAGACCAGAGGTTGAAGAAGCACTACGGCCGTTGGATGGACATTGTACGGTCACTGGAGCTAGAATCGTTCATATTGACTAAGTTGACAAAGCCCTTCGTCCCCGTCAACTTAGTAGGCCCACAAGTCAGCCTCCCAGCAAGGTGGGTCCCAACTAGCCGGGGGAGTATTCATTTTTTTGTGCGTAATAAGGAGGCACTTCCGGTGGGTCCGAGCTGACAGCGGGGGGAACATTTTTTTCATGAAATACGGTGGCCCGTCCGGTGGGTCCCAGCAGTCAGGGGGAAACGATTTTTTTCGCAAAATACTGGTGGCCCGTCCGATGGGTCCCTGCTGTCAGGTGGAGGAATAATCATTTTGCGTGTAATAAGGAGGCACTTCCTTGCGGCTGCCGTGGACCCAGCTGTCAGCCTCTCCACGTACAGTACTCTTCCGATGGAAGTCAGTCGTTGACCACATTGACCACGCCGCGCCGAGAGCACCACGGCAGTGGACGACGGCGAGGCATAGGAAGTGGACGACATGGAGCCGGGGAAGACACGGCAGTGGATGCCCACGCGGAGAGGAGTACGAGCGTTCACCGGTTCGGCTGCGGTGTGAGGCTGCCGTCGCCGCAGAATAACAGGGGGTGTGGGTGAGTAGAGGGATGCCCTGGCCAGCGGTGGGAGTAGTAGGGGGCGCTGAGGCCTGCGCGGCAGCACAACCGGCCATGAGAGGCGGGAGTAGGCGGTTCCACTGGCGCTGCTTTGGCGGCTGGAGCAAGAAGATCAGAGATTGAAGAAGCACGACGGCCGTTGGATTGACATCCAACGGTTACATCTGCTAGAATCGTTTGTTGACGTATATAATAACTAAAAAAATCTTGCATACGCGTCAACTAAACAGGCCCACAAGTCAGACCACTCCCTCTTTTTTAATAATTTATATATAGCTCATGGCAACTTCTTATGCAATTTATTGCAGTCATTTTTTTGGTTGGCCGGGGCCAATTTCGCATATTTCTGTGGGTTGCAAACTATTTTTAATACCGAAATGTCCAGCTAGATTTAAAGTACTTTGAAGATATATTTAAATTAGGTTAATGCCTGGTGAAATAGGAATCTAAAAATGTAATAAAATTTAGAAATTATAAAGTAATTGCCAATTTGTCATCTGTTTTTATATTTACAACCCACAATTCAAGGCGTAGAAAATTAAGTAGGCCTGGATTGGGTATTTTTAGAAAAAATAAACTGGGCTCATTTTCACAAAGAAAAAAAATAGCTGGGCTGGTCACATGGTGAACATAAAATGTAAGCCTAGGCTAGACGGGCCACAGCCCAGTTCAAACCCTGCTTCGTCCCAACAATACCAAACAAAAAAATACTGCTCGAGTAGCTACGTCCCAGGTGTCAGCCGATCTTGTGCTATTCTCTTGTCTATTGACTATATACGCTCCCAATGTCGTGGGTCCCAGATGTCACGAAAACACTAGGAGGAAGCATTTTATTTTTCCATACGCTGACGTGGTGGGCCCCTACTGTCATCCTCTCCATGTACTTCTGCCGATTCCTGTTGTTTGTTGACCATGTTGACAACGCGAGAGGGCGGCGCCGCGGCGAGCGCACCAAAGCGCGCGGAGGACGTCGGCGTTAACGATTTAGGAAACGGTGGGGCAGCGATGCGTGCGCTGAGGCGCAGCCAGCTGTGGGAGGCGGAAGCAGGCGGCCCCGCCGGCGCTGGTTTGGTTTTGGCGGCTGGAGGAAGACGGGACTGAAGAAACACGACAGACTGTAGTACTTAACAACCTTAACTGAAACCAGCAGGGGCACTTAACAACCAAAGCTGAAAGCAGTATGAGTACTTATATAGGTTCAACCATACAAAGCACGCCTCGAACATTGCTACTTTGCCTACAGTTAACCAAGGGTGAGGCCGCCAAGCCCCAGGACAAGGCCCAGGCGCCACCCCGCGCATCCACAACCTTCTAAAAGCGGCTTCATCTCGCAACATGGTCAATAAACAGGATATTCGCTTTAGAGCCATGTAAAAGCATGAACATAATCTTCTGTCCTATTCTCCAAGATGGACGGGCCTTCATTATTTGAGACCACCCATGAATAAGTATCTTTTCACCTCCAAGGGGAATTGAGTAGGTCGACATAAACATCATGTTGTGACCAAGCGCAAGTCTGACCCGACCATGGTCAGGCATCTATATAGGAACAATAGAACTCGGCAGTTCCTGTTTCAAGAAGATCACAGCTGTAAAATTGTGTATAAGCAATAGTTTATGAACAACATATATAACAGAAAACAGCTCGTACCATAAGTTTCTCGACACAGTTGGACCTGTTCAACGAGTGCAGCAGCGGCACACATATCCCACGTGGCCTTCCACCATTGAAACGCCCCACAAGGACCTCAAGATGATCAATAAAGTGTAGGAACTTGTGGATGTCGATCCAGTCAACATCAGTGCCATTAGTAACAGCCAAGTTATTATAGAGTAACAAACGAGCAGATTGCTTTACTCTGAAAAAACCTACACATGCCACCAATTATAAGAAAATATTAGTTATAAGTAGCATCTTCGTGAGATATTCGTTGCTACTTCTAGAGTTAAATTGTGAGTAGTTAGACAGAATAGGTGGATTAAGAAGTAATCGAGGCAACAAGCAAGAACCAGATACAAAACTAACATGGATGAACAATTGGAACGACGTCGGGGTGGAAGATCGCAGTGAAGATGAGACCAGGTTCTTCTATTCCCATCAACATTCATGCGCCAACTTTCAGTCCGTAACACATGAGAAAGTTTATCCTAGTTCGGCCATAAAAAAAGCAGCGATCTTCTTGGTTCATGAACCCAACTCAGAACTTATATCCATGGCTTGTCTTCACTGTGACCATTAAACTAGTGTATTCAGTTATGGCAAGGCTGAGCATCTTGAGTACATGTGTTCTGGCAGAGCAAATAATACACTGCAGGAAAAATAATATGAGAACACAGCATGTTAAAAAAAACCCCACCCTCCCGGATAGAAAAGAGGATTCTAGGAACATATTGTGCGTGTTTCAAAATGATGTGTTAGGATGAGAAGGAACAAGTGTGGCGTCTCGCCGAGGGCGCAGAAACCTGTAGGGTACTCGCACTTTGGGCACTGCAAATGAAACACACTAGATTCAGTAAGAAGAAAAATGCATCAACGGCGGCGGCTGCCATCCTAGGATTACCTGCGACCAAGGGACTTGGGTTTATCGGGGATGGATGAAGAATTCGTACCTGGTTCTCCATGAGAAAACCCTATGCAATCGCCGAGAGGGGGTTTTCTCTGAACAAGCAGACGAGGGAGAAAGGGATTCAGGCCCAGTGAAATATTGCCGCTTCGTCCGTCCAGCTTACTGCTAAAGCTGGAAAGGGGGGTTGTGATTTGACGGCTCATTGGGCATTACTGCGGCGCTACGACCGGGGTGTGTCTACCGTGAAGTTGTGCACTCTAATTTGTGCATATGGCACGTGGACCCCATTGCCGGTTGCCCCACATATCAGCGAAAGGAAGTAGAAAGACAGGAGTAACTAGTTACACATAAATATATTTTTTGACAGAGAGATACTCCCTTTGTAAAGAAATATAGAAATCTTTTATATCATAGGCTCACCTTGTCGAGAAAAATACTCCCTCTGCAATGCACGGGCATTATGGGGGTTCAGCTGAGAATATAATACTCAGATGTTTTTTTGAGGGATAAAAGCTGCTTTATTGAAGATTAACAGTCATAGGTATACAAATAATTTCGGGGGTTCCTGTGAGCCAAAGATGGCATCCACAGGTCAAAGAAGTAGCAGCTTTTGCGAGCACATGCGCTTCAACATTACACTCGCGTTTTTCATGTATGATCTCCATGGTTTGGAACATATTCTTCTTCATCTTGATCTCATCCATAATAACTTTGCTGGGCCCCAAGTATGCCTCTCCGATATGCTTGACTGTTGCTGAACAATCGGTGCTAATCTGAACTTGTTGCAGGTTTAAGTCAAGAGCCAGAGATAGCCCCTCGCAACATGCCATTGCCTCTAGGATCTCTAGATCAGTAACACTTTCGCACACCAGTGTCGATGCTCCAAGGAAGAAGCCTGTGTGATCCCGGCTCACAACTGCTAGGGCTCCCCTTTCACCATTGCGAGATAACGCAGCATCAACATTCATCTTCGCCCAACCCACAGCAGGAGGAGGACGCCACTTCTGCACTGAGCTAGTGCTTCTCGAAACCAGGTTCTGGACTTTGGGCCGCAGGCCGACCCTGCATGTTTGGGGCCCATGTGTTCTACCTCAGCGCTTTTCATATTGCAAGCGATCGGTACGGCGCTGGTTTTAGATGATGTCGCAAGGCGAATACACAAAATTGAATAAAGCACGGGAGCTGTCGGAATGAAATCAAACGACAGTTCCTAACCAGTAATCAGAGTTGCAATTCTATCAACGATATACCATGTGATAAATAATACTATCGTACTACTTATCCCTGTTCAAGAATTCATCCGATTAACCAGTTAACTTGCCGATTAATCCCTACTCGTAGGGTCACCGAGTAGCCGATAAACTCAAAAATCGTCTGATTAATTGATTAAATGGCCGATTAACTTGCCGATTAGCCGATTAATCCCCTACTCACCAGCCAACCGAGCAGCTACCAGTTAATGATTTCCTCAACAATGCTACTTATACACACAGGACACTTGTTTCACCATGCCAGATTATTACATCAAAATCTCTCGGAGGATAGATCAGTTAGGCAGTTGCGTGCTGCTACTGAATAATTTCAAAGTTGATTTGGACCAGCTCTCCTTGCCGAGAAAGTTCGATTTTGACATCATCCCCTACCGCAAGATATGATTTAGATTTGAACCTTGACCATCCTTTAGCATCAATCATCATGCGACCATCCTTTGTACTTATGATATATTGAGCAGGTTCATTCACACCAAGGTTGCGCATGGTAAGAGAAACTTGACCGCGGTCGCCCGGATTGTTGAACGACTCCCTCGTTGCTCTAGAAATTCTCTGTTTGCAAACAAGAATACATACCCAAACAGTTAGATCAACACCGTGAATCATGTGAAACAACATGGAAAGAAAAAAGAACGAAGTACTTGGGCGGCCAATGCTTACCAAGAAGGTGGACATGTCGGTTTTTGTAAGGACTTTGGTATATGAAGTGCGAACAGCAGCCCAGTCTGTTGCCGGTGCAACTGCACGGGCCGGAGCAGATGCAAGTGCAAGTGTTGGTGCAGGTGCCGAAGCCGCTGCTGCTGCCGAAGATGGTGCTCCTTGTAGAGCTGGTGCCGGTGTCGGAGCAGGTGCCGGTGTCGATGCCCGATCCTCCGGTAGACCAGACTGATCCGCTGACGCGGTCGGTGCCCAATCCTCAGCTGGATCAGACTGAGCTGATGCCGCTGTCAGTGCTAGAGCAACTGTCGGTGCTCGATCTGTGCGAGACAGCGACGATCGTGTCTGGTCTGCTATGATCAGCTTTCTAACTTGACTAGGATCCGTAACCGTGATCCAGTTTTTTTCTTCATTTCTTTTAAACGTGAGAAAGACTAATTGTGGCGTTTTTGTTAAACCAAACTGCAGTCCATCATAGGGATTCAGCTTGTACTCAGACAATAGACTGATCCAATTTTTTCCAGTAATATAAGTGATGGACAGTGCCTTCGTTACTGACACGACATAAGAAGTGAAACCTACAAAAATAGCCATCGTGGAGCAAACCAAACTGTTTATTCTGTGATGAATGTCACATGGCAAAACCTGCATCGTAAAATTGCAGGAAAAGAAAGAAAACATGACATTAAATCAATAAGATTTACTTGATGTGACACGAGTGAATCCTTACCAGGAAATCACTATGTTGAAGTACTAAACAGAAGATTGATCATTCAACTACGCATGGCATGCAGGGGCCCCGCCTACTCCCACAAGTAGGACAGTCCAAAGGTCGTGACAAATCGTATGGACCGAACATCCATGGGGCTAGAAATCTTGGTGGGTGCGATAAACCCTGCAATGCATACAGATATTGGAGTGTAACCATAATTGATAGACCGTCCTCACAAAAAATATGATATGGATACTTCAAAATATACAGACTGAATTGAGTGGACAGACATTAACATAGACCGTTCTCAGGACTGACCACACCCCAAAAGCGGCAGTACTAATAAACAATACAGGGTTCACAAACACAAATCAAGTACTGAACAATAGTACTTACTACAGACAAGCAAAGTTGCACTAACTAAACTCTGCAGACTATTTTTTGCTACCGACCTACGAGATGAACCCCGCATAACTGACTAGGCCATGGACTTCGTGTGAGATGTCTACATGCACCATCACCATCTTGTCAACCTTGGAGAACCTAACAGAGTGGTCTTTCCACTCATAAACATGATGATGAAGATAGGCCTCATCAGATTTGTTGGGAAGCTTTACAAGAACCACACCCTTCGTAATCGAAGGCACAGCCAGGAAATTGTTGTGGTCAAGTACAGCCTCGAGAACACGCCTGACAACAATGCTACAGGAAAACACTAGTTCAGGACACGTGGCGACAAGGACACAGCAGCTGGATAGTTCAGCAGTAGAACTCATCATCAGGTCGTCCAGTTCACAAGGCATGACTTTGAGAACTTCATCTCCACCGCGGACCTGGTTCTAATTCAAACAGAAACCATATTTTATTAGTACCTCCGTTCAGAAATATAAGATGATTTTCGATATTATACTCCATATATGACTACATATACGCACAGAAATGAGTGAACAAAGACACTAGAACATGTCTTCAAAGGCATGAGAGCAGAGGGATTACATACAATATCCATAACACAAGTTACTGAGGCAAATATACCCTCTTAAAAGGTAGCATTGATGTTCATAAAGTACTCCCTCCGTCCCAAAATTCTTGTCTTAGATTTTTCTAGATACAGATGTATCAAGTCACATTTTAGTATTAGATACATCCGTATCTAGACAAATCTAAGACAAGAAATTTGGGACAGAGGGAGTAGTTGAAAGTAATCTATAAGAAATCAGTGTCAACCTCTCGCATGTTTTGGTCAAAAGAGGAATTTAGAACCGTCATTTGGCACACAAAAATCACATGCAAGATCACCCAGAAAGTTGTACTACTAGTACTAGTACTACGTGTTAGATGAAAAAACACGATCAAGATCGAGAAAAAGATCGTCAAGAAGAGATATTACCTGGACTTGCTTAATGAGGGATCCTGGAGAGGGGGGCTTGGACAGGGCAATGGCTTTGAGCTTGTCTGCGGTAGTCTCGGCGGGGTGCTTGCGCTTCTTCATACCATGAGCCTCGACGGTTTTGGCCGGAGCCATAGACATCACTTCAGCCGGTGCTCCAGTGTCCGTCAAGAAACTGTCAAATAGAAATAAAAGAAAAGAAACCATAATCACAAACCCAAAAGAAGAAAAGAGAGGGAGTTATAGGATCAGTCTCGGGGTTGCAAGACCGGGCCTTGGCCAGAATCAACACAATTGATGCGCTCACCTTTCCTTCTATGGGAGAGAAGAACAATGGCAGAAGCAGGTCGGGGTTTTCTTGAAGAAATGAGGAAAAAGATGAGGCAGAAGCGAGGGTTGGGTAGAGACGAAGCTGAGAGAGAAGAGTGAAATGATGGTTGCTTCGTCCGTCCAACTTACTGCTGGAAAGGAGGGGTTTTGTGATTTGACGGCTCATTGGGCATTATTGCGACGCTTCAATCGAGGTAGTCTACCGTCACTCTACTACGGAGTAATTTAGTGTATGGCTGGTGGACCCCGATGCTGGCTGTCCCACACGTCGGTGAAAGTGAGTAATTTAGTGCATGGATGAAGGAGGATCCGCACGGTAGAGCGTGTCCACTATTTTTTAGAAGAAAAGAAAATGATTACAGCAAGCGTTTCCACTCTTACGACGGAGGAGTGCGAAACACGGCAGTCACTTGAACATACACAGTGCTCCTACTACTAGGCATGTGCAGTGGTTCATACGTCAGTACTACACAATCTTGTTGCTAGTGTAGTAAGATATGACGATAACAAATGATGCTGTGCGCATGTCAACTACTCCTATATATAACATAGTACCGCTTTTTCGACTGTCCGGTCAAGAATGGACGGTGAGATCAAAGTTAACAGAACTAGGTCCACAGCGCACGGAGAGTACGGTGCTACTGTACTCCACGAAACATGAACCACATGAAGCACGAATAGTGTTAGGCAGGGTGTATGAAGGGTGCACGGGATGGGAGCAAAAGTTCCCTTCTCGACCCACTTTTGGGTGTTTGGCAGAGTGCATGAAGGGTGCATGAGTCCACACTAGTAGGTTGACAAAAATACACGAAGAGGAAACAACTATATTGAGATGAGAATGCAACCAAACACACCCACACGCTTTGTGCTACAGTGACTGACCTGCACTGTCTGAGTTTGATCCAACGGTCATGTTGCGCCGAGACATGGACATGCCCATGTAGAGGGTTTAGCCCAATGGCCGGCATCATCGCGCTGGCACAACGGTAGGCATCGTGCAGCCGCAACACATGCGTGGCAACTTGGTTCACCAAGTGGCTGAGGCGATCCTGGACCTCGTCACGATCGGCCTGCTCGCGCTCCAGCCGGTTCCCCTGACGGCCTATCGTATCTCCCGCTTTCTGCAGCAACGCCGCCGACGCCTCGAGCATCTTTGTGGTGGACGCCTGCCGCTTTTGAAGCTCCGTGAACTCCCGCACATAACAGAGGAGCATGGCACTCCTCTGCTCCTTGAGCTCACGGAGCTCCACGTCCTTGGCCCTGAGCTCCGCATCCTTGGCATGGAGCTCCTGTGTCAGGAGCCTCACCTCGGACTCCGTGATCTACTGCGCCGCCATGGCACCAGGTAGAAGCAATTGGGAGAGGAAGCAAAGGGGGCGAAACGGCTGAAAGGCAATGCAATCTACGGGAAGGCGGAGGGAGCGGGGAATCTTTTGGTTTTCACCATGGTAAAACACCAGTCGACGACTTCTCACATCAGGGAGCAGTGGGTACAGGTGGAGTCATCGTAACTAATTGCTGACGCGCCTGCTCCCGTCAATCAAAAAATTAAAAATCCTGCCGCGCCTGCTCCCGTCAATCAAAAAATTAAAAATCCTGCCGCGCCTGCTCCCGTCAATCAAAAAAATTAAAAATCCTGCCACACCCAAACACCAGAGCAACGCCACGGTGGATATTTAAATTTACCTGCCGAAAAGTAGATAAAAAAAGGGGTGAAAAACAAATGTGGCGGTGGCCTAGCTAATCGGTCGAACTAGCCCAACTAGCTAGCCACCGTGCTTCACTGATGTACTTGGCTGGAAAGGTGGTCTTTCATGATTTGACGACTCATTTACTTGCTTCAGCGCTACGACCGAGGAGGACCCAGAAAACACATGGTAGGGCGTCCCACGTCAGGAAGAATATATGCGTGCACCACCCGGGAGGACCCCGAACCGCGCGGTAGGGTGTGCCACGTCTCGGCACGGAGGAAAAATGTGCGTGTAAAAATATACTATATTAGACGTAGTAGAGTACCTATGGTTCGACCTCGGGACCCAGCTAGTCGGTTGAAAACACCCCACTAGGCACACAGCTTCATGATGCAAACGTGGCACGGAGGATAGATGTGGTTAGCTCCGTCTCGACCAGCCACAACGTCTCTTGTTCTAGGCGATTCTTCTATTTTCCAAGTTTTTTTAGTTGTAATAACACCACGGCAAGCTAGCGCCGCTCTTCGTGTGTGCCTGTGCAAAGGTTAGACGATGGAGAGAAGAGAGATTGAGATCGCAGACCTAGGACCCACCAGTAAGTGAGATAACGGCCATGCACGTGTTGACGAGGCACTCCCTCTACTCTACTCAACGCAAGTACTGTATAAAATCAAGTTATGGGACAAAGCCAACAACTGTTCGTTTTTTCAGGCTATCGACTTATGCTTTGTAGTCCAGGTTGCCAGTTCGAATCTCGTCTTTCAGATTTGTTAGTTTTAGGTCCAACTTTGATTAATGACAAGTGGGACCCCCGTGTGTTGTTCCGATATTTCAGTGTAGTATGGTTTTTTTGAACAAACACTTTGCGCGGTTAGACAAGTAACGACACGAGTTACACGTTTTTTGCAAGTTTACAAACAAAAATGACAGTGGCATAGAATACCACATCCACCCCGCAACTTAGATACTATGGTGATACAAGTTTTTACACCGTTGGAAGTGAGATCCAATGGCTTGGGAGTAATCTTTGTAATTATGCGCAATTTCCAAACTCTCCAAAGGTTTTTTTGCAAATAAAACATTCAGGCCTCGTGTGTGCCGCTGCATCTTCGATCCAATGGCTCCCCGCTGCTCATATTAGGTGCTCCCCGTAGCTTAATTACCCGCTACGGTGATTGGAGTAGTTGTGGGTCGAAAATGCTACAAAAATATAATCTAAACCGACCGGAATAAATGCCTACACAAATTAATCCAAGGTTGGAGTGCCCCTCGCAATGTAAATAGCTCCGGCTTTGCGAGGGATGGAGAGGTAGTAGCTTCAATGCATGGAAGATACGGTGTGAGAAAGTGAGGTCAATCGAGAGACATATACATAGAGAGACAAAGTGAGTGTCGTCCGACATTCATTGAACAAATATATATGCTCTGGAGAGATATTGTTCGATTGAGCTTTTTGGCAAGGGTGAGGGCTATAAGATAGAGCTTGAGAGATGATCCAGTCATAGACGTGTAGATATATTTTGTGCGTGAGAGGAAGCAAGGTCAACCGATCACATAGGGTCGCCGTGCGATCGAAAGAGTGAGACGGATTAGAGAGAGTGGCCTAGATAGACGATGTGCGTGAGAGAGTATACAATGTGAATAGGTCGAATTGGGCTCAACATGGTGATATATCGTTTTTGTCCGAGAAAGAGTGAGGTCAATCGAGACATACGGAGAGAGAGAGAGAGATTGATTGAGCGTGGCCCACCATGAGGTCGAAAGAGTGGTGGCGGCTTGGATGGACTGACCTGGATAGACAATCTGCGTGAGAGAGTATAGAGTGTGTCGATCGAGGCCCGAACAGGGAGATATATCATTTGTCTGTGAAAGAAAACGAGGTTAAACGAGACTCGGATAAAGAGAGCGAGATTGACCGAGTGTGGCCCGCCGTGTGGAAGAAAGAGTGAGACAGTCTCGAGGGAGTGACCTAGATATACAACGTGTGTGCGTGCGCATGCACGAGAGGTTGGGGGGCTAGATAGGCAATGCATGTATTTAGCGCGAGAGGGTGAGAGGGAGAGGGGGAGAGAGAGCTCGGCATGGGGTGCAATGGCGGGTGTGTGAGGTAAATACATTTGGTAACAGAGTGGAAAAGGGGGTTGTGTAGTTGAGAGACTAAGAGATCGAAACATGGAGAGAAAGAATGAACGTGTGTTGGAAACCGATAGCTTCCTAAGGTGGTTAGGAGAGGAAGATTGACCGATACAGGAAGTATGTAGGGTTTGTGCGGGGGGGGGGGGGGGGCTAAAAACAACATTTTAATGTACATAGTACGAGACTTAATATCGATGTTTCAATTCGGTGTACATTGTAAGATTTGAACCGAGGACCAGGCATACGGGTAATTATTTCGAATTCGTGCCATACTAAGTTTCGAAAAGTTGACATTGACTCAGTTTGTTGTGCTATTTTGTAGGTCATATGCTTGAATCCATCCAAAAGTTTTCTCACTACCATGGTGTTCAGCATATACATATGAATTTGTATTAAAAAAGTAGCGTGGATACAGTGAAATGTGAAATACACGTTAGAATTGGAGATCGCTACGTGACACACACTCTAATTCAAATAACTAACTATGTGACACACACTCTAATTCAAATAACTAATTATGTGAAACACACTCTAATCCACGTTAGCGTGGGTACCGTTTCGATTTTTTTCAAATAACTCCTCATTAATTAATTTATAGTACTCCCTCTGTTCACTTTTATAAGACCTTGAAGACATTTCAGACTATGTGCAAAATAGTTCATTTTAAGTTGTCTGAACCGACTTACAAAAGTGAACGGATGGAGTATCTCATTTCGAATGACTAATTATTGCAAGGAAAACACGGGCATGGTAATACATACAGATTCCTTTGCAAATGAAAGAAGATTTGTTTGCATTCTCAAATGTAGGCGCACCAGGCAAACCAGGGTCGTGTCCGGGTGGACGCTGCTTCGGTGCCTTAAAGGCAACTGCCTTTGGGTCACTGACATGTGGGCCAGCCACCAGTTGGGCCCATATGTCATGGACACAAAGGCAGGTGCCTTAAGGCACCGAAGCATAGTCCTGTCGGGGTGGTCGCGTGTGTCGGACGGACGCGTAGCACCCAGCCACCCACCCCCCTCCCCCCAAAAAAGGACGATGACAATATAAGTTCACGCTTCCACGTTTCGGATTGAAATATCTGGGGGCCCTAATTCCAGCCCTGCAAAATCTCTCTTCTCCACCATCCCCTTCCGCGCCCAGATTTCTCAAATCCCTAATTCGCCGCCAACCCTCGAATCGCCCCTCGTCTCGTCTCTTTCCCCACCATTCCCCACATCTGTGCGGACGACGACGACGAAGACGACGGTCGCGCTTCACCACCGCACCGGAGCTACCTCATCTACGCCCTCGTCCACCGTACCGGGTGGTCCACCGACAACGTCGGCCGCCGCAACCGACGTGCCTCACAGACACCGAGTTCCATTGCATCAGGTGCGCTTCACCGACGTCATCTCCCATCTCACCGGGGCTACTTCACCGAGCACATCGTCGCACCTCCGCCCCCCGAGGCCGTTGGGGCTTCACCAACGGTCTTGTCCACCGCATCGTAGCGCTCCGCTGCCACTCAAGATCTGCATCCGTGCGTGGCCAGCCAGCGCATCACCCTCAACGGCTCTGAAGTGACCCGCACTCTAGCTAGGCGAGCATGCCCAAATGCCGGCCCGAACTAGGTATCCACACATCACTCCCTTGTGCACTGTTCCGACGATGTTTGGATATCCTTTGACTGCTCTCTTAGCTTACACACCTATGCAACTCTGACCTTAACTCTTATTTCTTCTGGAGATATCATCTGAAACAAGCAAATCCATATTTTAGCGAAGCATGACGGCGCTACGGGATCTAGTACACATCCTGCACACCCGTATAACCTTGTAAGTATCTGTCCTCCGGTACAACATCAAGGTCGATTCCTCTTATTTGATCAACCATTAGGCGTGTCAAAAATGCAGAGGGGGATGCAAGGAGCACAAGGCCTGCACATCCAAGCAAGTGGTAACATGGACTTGTACATGGAACATCCCAAGCGCAAGCAGAGCTACAGTGAGCCTGTACAACGAGCTAGCGTAAGTCCCTGCATTTCATTAAATTCATACTGGCATTCGTGTATGATTTGTGTGCAGTGGCTGATCCACGAATTCAAGTTACCAGGGGCAAACATTTAACTTAAAAAATACGAAGGCACTTGCACTCCGAAAATCAACATAACTTGAGAAATGTGAAGCTACATGCACTTTGAAAACCAGCTAATGATCCAAAGTAGTTCAGATTATAAACACTAAATGATGCAAGCACCAAAAAACACAAAATGCAACATGGTGTACAAGGACTACAAACATGGTCTGTACCTGCTTGAATTATTCGTTCTCTGGCTGAAAATATTGAAGTGTAATTGCATGTAAAACCAGTGCGCAAACTGCATATCAATATATCTGTCCTGCACAGGTATGCCAATAGTTTCAAACAACAGATTAGAAAAGTATTTATGCTATGTTGTCATGATACGGGGACTTTCTGGTAGATGGCCTCGACGTTTCCTCAAGCTATGAAAATGCACTATAATTTGCTTGTCATCAATGCCTGCAAATCTCTGTCTCTCTCAACATAGTAGATCATCATTAGACACTAAATCCTTCAATGAGCTTGCAAAATGCTTGCATTAGATCCCTCATTAGACACTATATGTTCATCTCCAGGAGCATGTCAAATGTTTGCATCAAATCCTTCATTAGCAGTCTGTTCATTAGACACTTCAGGCTCAAGAACAACATGAGCTTGTATGTTTGCACCGGAAACTTGATTAGATACATCAGGTTCAGTCAGTTCAGTATTGATTGGGGGAGTTATAAAATAAGTAGAAATTGGTTTCATTTTCTCATAGATTCCCTACATACAAGCAGTTTTACAACACCGTCAGGTTTAACTATTGGCCAGAAATTGAAGAGTTGAATTAGATATAATCAGGGATGTGATGTACCTGCTCGTTGCGCATGCTACTCTTGCGATCTACGACTGTCCGTTTGGGCAAGCTCGATGCCATGCCCGTGATGCCGCCGCTGCCTCCCACGCAGGCTACACCTAGGGTTGGATCTTCATCTTCTTGTCATTCCGTTCGCTTGAAGCCCGGCGACCACCCTCCAACGAGGGCGCGAGGAAGTGCTGTGTCGGTCTGTCCAGTGGCGGCTAGGTTAGGAGCGAACCAGACTAGAGGCTGGAGCGAATGAATTGGGATTTTTCCTGCTGTCGATCGATATGGGAGGCGCTTGTTTGGGCCGCGAGCCTGCTATAGGGCCTGCCTTGCACTTATGTTATTGTCCCATCCAAATTGAGACATTTTTCTTCATTTTTTACATTGCCTGCTCGTGCGTTGGGACGAACAAAACTAGCGTGGGCCAACTTGGACGACTCAAACTAGGTGCACACTTTCCAGCCACCTAAGGCGGCCGCCCATACCAGCCCCTATGGTGGTCTCGCCCCTTTTTGCGTGTATGATTGGATAGTGAAAAATATTCCAGTGGCGCTTTTGATTTACCCACAGAATAGTTGAATTGCTTGTTTCTATGAACTGAGTTCGCCAATAATATGAAGGATGCCAGTCTTTTCATCCAATTGTAGATTGCTTAGATCTTGATATGCCAAAAGTAATCGCATGAAATATACAGTAAAAGCCAATGTGATGTGTTTGGCTACAACTAGTCTGACTACATGTCCTCATATAGCATATCAAGGACACACCATCTTACCAGATTAACCATTTGACTTACCCATGCAGTGTGGGAACAAAAAAGTATTGGGACTGCATATCCAAGCAATTGATGCCATCGACTCCTTCGTACAACCTTGTAAGCGAAAAAGAAGTTGCGGTGTGCCTGTACAAAGAACTAGCGTAAGTTCAGTTACCTGCTTCTCGGAATTTTAGTTAGCCACTTAGTGCAAAATTGTTCAATTACGTTGCTTGGCTTAATTTAGTTTGCTACTGATTACATAATGGCACCGCCTGTTAATCATATTGTAGACTGCGCCTATCTATGTGTTTGATACTTACTGTTAAGAATTACATGTTTGCCTTAACTTAAATATCTACTTGTTTGTTTAACTACTTTGCTGCTACAACAGCGGGTTACAATGATGTTAATAACTACTTGTTAGCATCCAATTGAAACTCTTTAATTCCTTGTTTGTTTAACTGGTTTGCTGTTATAACTCCCAATTGAGATGTTTTGCTAACTTCAACTTTTCTGAATCCAATCGAAACTTTAATGGAAAAACAGGTTAGCCCAAGATCAAAGAGCGAGGTCCCCATGGACGTTGCATCATCCCACAGAGTGGCACCGGCCCAATCGTGCATTATGAATTGCCAACTGCTGATGCTCTAGAGGCTAAACTAGTGGTAGAAAGAGATTCTGCTTCTGCACTTAGAGATGAAGTTGACATGTTGAGGAAGCAAACAGCACAATCACAAGCAGTACTCAAGACAACCATTAAATATTTGGTGGATTTCAAAACGAAGCAAGCTGAGACTGACCAGATTGTTAAGGTCCTGAAGGAAAAAAGGAAATTAAATTCCTACTTGGTAAATCATAGGTGAAATGTTCTTTCCATAGTTGAATAACCTTTGTGTTGTCTGTTCATGTAATCAATCAAACCATTTCTTTTAGAGATCATGTAATAATTGTTTTTTTTGTTTTTTTGTTTGTAATTTTATTTGAGCACAAGTCTGTATTAATTGATAAGACTCGGAGACATTTCATTTGGATTGTGGTGCCAGACCTACAAATATGCCAATCGGGCTGAATGTGCATTCAGCAATAGTAGTATAGATGGACCATAAGTGGCACGCATCGGAAAGGGACAAGATGCTGGCTAAAAAAAGGATGTTGTTGTAGCCAAAAAAAGTACAGCGGCCTGGCTTATGTATGTTAGTTGATATTATTGATCCATATACTCTATAAGTGTTTATATGTCTGTTAGTTCCGTACATTCTTGGTTGATTGACTCGGTATTTGAATCTTGATACATCGCTTGTGTACATATCTAAATGGGAGTACACATTATGCTGCGTGTGACATTTGAGTTGGACATGAAGTGTTCCAAATATTCGAATTCACCTTAAACTGGATTCTAGTTTCTGAATTTGAGTATCGGCATTTGTAAACCATATTCATATATGACAGTGGAATACATCTTTGTCGTCCTTTTGAAGATATATAAAAACACATAGAATGATTTATAAAGATTCATATAGGAATACAAAATGGATTCGAATTTAGTTGCCAGGGTAAACATGGATGCTTATTGTCCCAAAATTTGAAAGAAACAGCAAAATGTCCACTCCGACATCGGCTGCCCAAAGCCAAGTGTTTGGGAGATGGAAATTACTGTCTACCCATTACACGGACAATCCATCGGCCCGATTTCCACTGCTCTAAATAGGGGTAGGTTAGTAACTTCAATTAGATGTGACACGACCGCCTCTGAGCCCATTCCGACACGGTGGGCGTCAAACATGGGCGGCAAAACCCATTTGATTCAAGCTCGTCCAAAAGACCTCTGTTTCTCCCTCCATTCCCCATTCATACATGGTGGGCGGCAAAACACCCTCTCCTCGTCCGAAATAGATGTAGGATAATATTTTAAATAGGGGCAGATGTGTAACTTCCATCAGACGTGACAGAACCGCCCTACCTGTCAGCCCCATTCATACACCGTGGGCACCAACCGTGGGCGGCAAAACACCCTCTCCTCGCCCGAAATAGTTATCGGCAAATATTTGGGAGATGCGAGATTACCATCCTATCCCCAACCGACGAGACGTCCAAATTTGAAATGGGGGATAAGTTCGTAACTTTCCCATATTTCAGACAGGCACGTCCCAAAAACATGGTTCCGCGTACCTCTCCCTCCATTTTCCCATTCATACACCGTCCGCGCTAGAACACCCCATTCCCACTCCAGCCTCCCTCCGCCACCCCATCCATCGCCGCCGTCCTCCACCACATCCATCGCCACCGTCCTCCGCCATGTCGGAGCGCCTACCAAGACCGCGTCGTCCACTGCTAGAGATGGACGTTTCTCATCCACGGCGATGGACCAATAGCCTTGCAACACGTCCTCTCGCTTCATCGACGCCGTCGTCCTCTTTGCCGGGGCCGCTCACAAGACCTTCTCTTCCACCGCAACGGGACTTATCCCCCGATGCACCCGTCTACCATCGTAGATCTGCTTCAACGCCACCGACAGCCATCGCACCCCCGATGCCTACACGGCGCCGCAAGAGAGGTGGTACTTCATATCTCCTCAACTTTTTGATCTCAACCAGAAAATAGATCTTAACTTGATTACTCTACTTTCTTTTCAGCTCTTAGAATTTAGTTCTTAGTTCGAAGCAAACAATGGATGCTAAATATCATTTCTCCAGTTTGCAGCTTCAAATCTGCCATGGCACAGCCATAATACGGTTTAATTGATCATGCTTAGGGTTTAATTGATCATGTTGGTTCCGTGGTGGTTTCTTTAATAGAAATCAGAGGGGAAACCCTCTTTTGCTAAAAAATATATGCTTAGAGTTTCCCCCTTTTATGATCACTATACGATCAGAATACATGCTTCGTGTCATAATAACACTGCTCCACCCATCAAGCTAAACAAGCTTAGTTGTTCAAATACGAATCTGATATTATTAAAACAGAGTTGTTTAATTGGTCAGTTAAATGTTCCTAAATTAGTTTCGAAAATGCATGTTCGCCGCTCGGGTGTGTATCTTTGTGTGTGGTCTGGTCAGCACGGTTGGGGAGGTGAACTTTGCATATGCAGGGGTTTATAGGGAGACACTCTCCGAGTTGAAACCACAATGCATTCCATAGATAATCTGACTACTTTTTATGTTTTCATGAATCTCAGATTCTGAACAGCATCATAATGATTATGAGCTTGCGCGCATGAAAAGAATAAAGCAGAACAATGCCATGGCTGTCAAACTTGGCATTAAGGGACTGAAATCAAGTCTGGATGCAATGCAATGCAAACACTCTCCACCTACAGATTCATGCTCATAATATGATCCTAACAGTGATTCTGAGCTAGAGGGAGACCTAAGTCAATGTAGCTCCCTAGTGGAGGAGTCAGAGGAAGATGCCCTATCTTATTCACCCATCAAGGTACTTGCTCTAACTTTCCAAGGTTACATTGTTTGCACATATCTTGCAACTGATGCTTTGCATTGCTTCTACTTTGTTGAACTGCCATTAGCTTAGTTTACACATCGTGTACGTGAATACGCCCTGCCTATCCATTTTTAGTACATATTCCATCTGTCATCATACCATATTTATCCATTCAAATGATGTTCTTGTGTATCAGACGTTCAAAAGGAAGAGGGTGATTGCTGATCATGGAGGAGCACAAGCAAAGTATTTGGAAAAGGTAGTGGCACCTGATAAATCAAATAGCCCATTAGGTGTAGTTGCAATATCACCTGACCCACAAAATACCCCAACTCTAGCAGACTCTAGCCCTACTACACTGGTCATTTCTGATGCCCCAACTCAGCAGACCCCAACTGCAGCAAACAGTATGATTATGCCAGTTGACATAGCACCAGCTGTACGACGCAAAACCCCCATTCTAGCAAAGAGTACACCAAATCCAGTTGCCAAATCCCTTTTCGAACCAGAGAGAGCCCCAATTGCAGCAAATAGGACCCCTGTTCCATTTTTTCCCAGTTTAGAAGACGAAGCTTATGTTGTTGTCAGGAACTTTGTGTGCATCTTTCCTTCATGGAAAGATTATACCGCAGACACAGAACAATTTCCAGTCTTCCTCCGCAACTTACGCGTAAGTAATGTACTAATGTTATTCAAGGTCATTATTGCATATGTTTCTGTTGACAGAAGACACAAGATTTCATTCTTTTAAATAGGCGAGGCGCAAACTGGATTGTGATGACGAGCAAGGGTTGGTTGCGCTTTTCAAGCACTCGTTGATGAAGTATCGTTCCTACCTGAGGCAAGCGCACTTCGATGGCAAGCCTCTGAACGAAATTTCTGTAAAGTCTCCGGTGCTACATTTATCCGACGGTGACTGGAATAATCTTGTTACACATTGGTCTCAGCTGCAGCGTAAGGTACTGTCTATGATATCACATCACAATTTGAACTACATTTCTGCATTTGCCTTAATGTCTCACTTGTATGAAAACTGTTAGCAGAAGAACATTCGTTCTCAAGGAACCACAGAATCTCGCAACTATACTGCACACTGCATTGCTCTTGTGAGTACCTCTTGCCATGTATGACCATACTTACTTTCATAGCTGTTTGATTATGTAGCATCACTGCACATGTTAGCCTCGTAATCGTCCATTTGGTGGACATTATAAGATCCGTATGGACTCTTACATAAATTTAGAATCAACCCAATGCTTTTGAAGAGGTTTAGCTCTACAGTCCTCTTGTAAGGACTGAACATGGTCTATCACTGTACTTACATTAACAGCTACTCCCTCCGTCCCATAATATAAGAACGTTTTGTACAGTACACCAGTGTTCAAAACACTCTTGTATTATGGGAAGAGGGATTGGTTCATTTTGTAGCATTCTGCATCTTATCTCCCTCGCCCACCATTTACTAAAAAGATCAGATCTATATTTAATCTTACCAACAAGTAGAATACACAGACAATGCCAATGTAGAAGTGTAGCCCATTGCTCTTGTCAGTACATTTTGTCCTGTAACGCTTATACTTCCAGGGATTGGTAGTTGATTATGTAGCATCAATCTGCATCTTATCTTCATTATCCTCTATCCCTTCCAGTATTATCATATCTATAATTACTCTCTACAAAATGTAGAGTACAGGCAATGCTTATGAAGAAGATTTTGTGCTGAAATTCTTGAGTTATCCTTCCCTTGCCATGGAGAAGGGCATTATAAAGCCGATGTTAACTGTTAATGTAAGTCAGTCCTTCTAAAGCCTTTATCCTCAACTGCTATTTAATTTGCTCATACTCCCTATCGTTTACTGCTGTTTAGTTTGCTGTTTCTACCAAAATGCATGTTCATAAGAACCGTAAGTTCTAAGTTTTACTTGTAAAACCAAATTCCTTATTCATACCATGCACATTACTTAATACTCCCTATATGTATGCTTGTTTTTGTGGATCTATAATCCAGTGTGTGGTGAAGCAGCCCACATTTGTACCTTGTCATCTCCTATTTTATCTTACTGATGTGGCTGATGATATGAACAACATGCCATGCACATTATCCAAAATAGATACAATGATTTTCTTTGCCCTTCATCTATGCTTGTTATGTTGACATGGTAATCTAGTAGTGTGGTGAAGCTCCCCGCATTATGAACAATGTCAAATTATGCTATTGATATTTTGAACATACTCTTTATTTTCTAATTTGAAATTGGATAGAATTGACAGAACAGTTATCATCTTTGTTTATACACGTGCAAAACCTGTCATCTCTCTGCTTTGTTTCAGGGTGATATGCCTGATGGCATGCACAAGTCTGCTGAAGGCTGTGAGACAAACCCAACATATATTGCAGCAAAGAAGGCAAAACATCTTGAAGATAGCGAGACAACCCCAAAGTCTTGTCTTGATGCAGTGTTCAAGTTACTTGAGACTAACAGTCAGACAAGCTCACAGAATTCGTTGTCTGAATCAGTTCGACTTCTTCAGTCCCAAGTTCTAGCAGAAAGGCATTCTGCAACTCAACTTCGACTTGAAGTCCTATCTCTAAGAAAGATTGCGGAGAACACCAATGAGAACATCATCCCTAAACAGCTACACCTGGAAGCTATGACCGACATGCTAGGCCGGTCTCACAGCCTTGCTCAGCAGCTTGCGCAGCAGTTCCCTCGCAAGGCTAACCTTTCTTGAACTATCTTGGAAGTGGTCTCGGTTCAGTATTATTTTGTTACGCTGCAATGGTGCCCAGTTTTTGTAATCTGCTTCTTCGTTGCACTTTATGATCACTGGTGGCGAACTTTGATGCCCAGTGGATGTAATATACCTTAAATCCTTTATTGTGTAGTGTAGGTTTATTCTTAGTTACTATGCCGTAATTTCTTTATTGTACAGAGTAGGTTTGTTCTTAATTCCTACTAGTTACGCAGCAGCCTGAAATGAATCCCGGAACATGATTGTGCGAATCAAATCACGGGCTTTTAACAGGCCAAAATTCTCTGGGTCCTTGTTTGGCCCAATCAGATATCGGCTGCGAGAAAGCCGGATGCAAACTGGGCCGTAGTTAGGCCCAACTATATGACGGGCTTTTAACAGGCCAAAATTAATATAGGGCCGAAATGTTAAACGGGCCCTTAACAGGCCAAAACTAATATCAGGCCGAATTACTAAGTGGGCCTTTAGCAAGTGGGCCCAAAAGCATAGTGTCCAGTTGACGGGCCGAATCTGATATGGGCCATAATTGAGCCCAAAGTCTCTTAAAGGGCCAGACCTGATCTGGGCCGTAATTTGGCCCAGAACGTGGTAGGCTTTTAACGGGCCGGATCTCACATGGGCCACTATTAGGCCCGGAGAGTGGCAGGCCATTAATGGACCGGATCAAATATGGGCCGGCATTTGGCCCAAAACATGGCAGCCAGTTAATGGGCCGGCCTACTAGGGTCCTCAAAATCTTGTGGGCCTACAGGTGGGCCGGCCCATTAATGTCGGCGAAATCTCGTGGGCCTTTAGCTAGGCCGGCCCATTATGACCCGCAAGAATCTTGTGGGCCTTTACTTGGGCCGGCCCATTATGGCACAAAAAATCTTGTGGGCCTTTACCTAGGCCGGCCCATTATGGCTCGCAAAATCTTGTGGGCCTTTAGCTGGGCCAGCCCATTATGGTCCTCAAAATTTCATGGGACTTTAGCTGGGCCGGCCCATTATGGTTCGCAAAATCTTGTGGGCCTCTAGTTGGGCCGGCCCATTTAATCTTGTTGGGCTGTGCCACATGTTGACATATCATAGGCGCCTTCTGTCCAGTGAGTGGATGACATCTGTCCCAACGATGAGCCGACATGTGTTTCCTCTAGCCAATGATGATTTTACACGTGGAAAATCCCCATTGGTCGGGGCTGTTAACGGGTTATCGGATCCAAAACCCGACCCGATAGCTTAACGGCGTTCCGTTATGGTGGATGCCACGTGTCGGTCACCCTTGACGAAAGCACTTCTGTGACGCGTGATTTATCGTCATGGAAGTGGACACTTCCGTGATGATAATTTTGGTAATGTCATGGAACACTTCTACAACAGCACAGGTATGACTATCTTGATTCTGTCATAAATTTGTCATGGATGTACATGCATGACAAAAAAGCGACCTACTACGACAAACACGTATCATCACAGAAGTGTATTTTTTTGTAGTGGTATATGGGTATATATAGGAGGAAGAAGTACGTCGGTGGAGCTGCGAGGGGCCCACGAGGGTGGGGGCACACCTACCCCCCTGGGCGCACCCTCCTTCCTCGTGGCTCCCTCGTTTCTTTCTTGACTTAGACTCCAAGTCTCCTGGATCACGTTTGTTCCAAAAATAACTCTCCCGAAGGTTTCATTCCGTCTGATATTCTTTTTCTGTGAAACACTGAAATAGGAAAAAAAACAACAATTTGCATTGGGCTTTTGGTTAGTAGGTTAGTCCCAAAAATAATGAAAAAAAGGTATAATAAAGCCCATTAAACATCCAAAACAGATAATATAATAGCATGGAACAATAAAAAATTATAGATACATTGGAGATGTATCAAGCATCCCCGAGCTTAATTCCTGCTCGTCCTCGAGTAGGTAAATGATCAAAACAGAATTTTCGATGTGGAATGCTATCTAGCATAATTTTCTATGTAATTTTCTTTTTTGTGGCATGAATGTTCAGATCCGAAAGATTCAAGACAAAAGTTTAATATTGACATAAAAATAATAATACTTCAAGCATACTAACAAAGAAATCATGTCTTCTCAAAATAGCATGGCCAAAGAGAGTTATCCCTACAAAATCATATAGTCTGGTTATGCTCTATCTTCACCACACAAAATATTTAAATCATGCACAACTTCGATGACAAGCCAAGCAATAGTTTCATACTTTTGATGTTCTCAAACTTTTTCAATCTTCACGCAATACATGAGCGTGAGCCATGGACATGGCACTATAGGTGGAATAGAATGGTGGTTGTGGAGAAGACAAAAAGGAGAAGATAGTCTCACATCAACTAGGCATATCAACAGGCTATGGAGATGCCCATCAAAAGATATCAATGTGAGTGAGTAGGGATTGCCATGCAACGGATGCACTAGAGCTATAAATGTATGAAAGCTCATCAAAAGAAACTAAGTGGGTGTGCATCCAACTCGCTTGCTCATGAAGACCTAGGGCATTTTGAGGAAGCCCATCATTGGAATATACAAGCCAAGTTCTATAATGTAAAATTCCCACTAGTATATGAAAGTGACAAAACAAGAGACTCTCTATCATGAAGATCATGGTGCTACTTTGAAGCACAAGTGTGGCAAAGGATAGTAGCATCTTCATCACACAAAATCATATAGTCTGGCTATGCTCCATCTTCATCACACAAAATATTCAAATCATGCACAACCCTGATGAAAAGCCAAGCAATTGTTTCATACTTTTGATGTTCCCACACTTTTTCAACTTTCACGCAATACATGAGCATGAGCCATGGACATAGTACTATAGGTGGAATAGAAGGTGGTTGTCGAGAAGACAAAAAGAAGGAGATAGTCTCACATCAACTAGGCGTATCAATGGGTTATGGAGATGCCCGTCAATAGATATCAATGTGAGTGAGTAGGGATTGCCATGCAACGGATGCACTAGAGCTATAAGTTTATGAAAGCTCAAAAGGAAACTAAGTGGGTGTGTATCCAACTCGCTTGCTCACGAAGACCTAGGGAAATTTGAGGAAGCCCATTATTGGAATATACAAGCCAAGTTCTATAATGAAAAACAATATACACTGGTATATGAAAGTGACATCATAGGAGACTCTCTATCATGAAGATCATGGTGCTACTTTGAAGCACAAGTGTGGTAAAAGGATAGTAACATTGTCCCTTCTCTTTTTTTCTCTCATTTTTTTTCTTTTTTTTATTTGGGCCCTTTTTTTATGGCCTCTTTTTTATTTTTTTTATTTTTTTCGTCCAGAGTCTCATCCCGACTTGTGGGGGAATCATAGTCTCCGTCATCCTTTCCTCACATGCGACAATGTTCTAATAATGATGATCATCACACTTTTATTTACTTACAACTCAAAAATTACAACTCGATTCTTAGAACAAAATATGACTCTATGTGAATGCCTCCGGTAGTGTACCGGGATGTGCAATGACTCGTGAGTGACATGTATGAAAGAATTACGAACGGTGGCTTTGCCACAAATACGATGTCAACTACATGATCATGCAAAGCAATATGACAATGATGAAGCGTGTCATAATAAACGGAAGGGTGAAAAGTTGCATGGCAATATATCTTGGAATGGCTATGGAAATGCCATAATAGGTTGGTATGGTGGCTGTTTTCAAGAAGGTATATGGTGGGTTTATGGTACCGGCGAAAGTTGCGCGGTACTAGAGAGGCTAGCAATGGTGGAAGGGTGAGAGTGCGTATAATCCATGGACTCAACATTAGTCATAAAGAACTCACATACTTATTGCAAAAATCTATTAATTATCAAAACAAAGTACTATGTGCATGCTCCTAGGGGGATAGATTGGTAGGAAAAGACCATCGCTCGTCCCCGACCGCCACTCATAAGGAAGACAATCAATAAATAAAGCATGCTCCGACTTCATCACATAACGGTTCACCATACGTGCAAGCTACGGGAATCACAAACTTTAGAACAAGTATTTCTCAAATTCACAACTACTCGACTAGCATGACTCTAATATCACCATCTTCATATCTCAAAACAATCATCAAGTATCAAACTTCTCATAGTATTCAATGCACTTTTTATGAAAGTTTTTATTATACCCATCTTGGATGCCTATCATATTAGGACTAATTTTATAGCCAAAGCAAATTACCATGCTGTTCTAAAAGACTCTCAAAATAATATAAGTGAAGCATGAGAGATCAATAATTTCTATAAAATAAAACCACCACCGTGCTCTAAAAGATATAAGTGAAGTACTAGAGCAAAACTATGTAGCTCAAAAGATATAAGTGAAGCACATAGAGTATTCTAATAAATTATGAATCATGTGTGTCTCTCCAAAAAGGTGTGTACAGCAAGGATGATTGTGTTAAACTACAAAGCAAAGACTCAAATCATGAAAGATGCTCCAAGCAAAACACATATCATGTGGTGAATAAAAATATAGCATCAAGTAAATTACCGATGGAAGAAGACGAAAGAGGGGATGCCTTCTGGGGCATCCCCAAGATTAGGATATTGGTTGTACTTTAATTTTACCTTGGGGTGCCTTTGGAATCCCCAAGCTTAAGCTCTTGCCACTCCTTATTCCATAATCCATCAAATCTTTACCCAAAACTTGAAAACTTCACAACACAAAACTCAACAGAAAATCTCATGAGCTCCATTAGTATAAGAAAACAAACCACCACTTAAGATACCGTAATGAACTCATTATTTATTTATATTGATGTTAAACCTACTGTATTCCAACTTCTCTATGGTTCATACCCCCCGATACTAGCCATAGATTCATCAAAATAAGCAAACAACACACGGAAAACAGAATCTGTCAAAAACAGAACAGTCTGTAGTAATCTGTAGGTTTCTAATACTTCTGTAACCCCAAAAATTCTGAAATAAATTGGTGTACGTGATTAATTTGTCTATTAATCATCTTCAAAAAGAATCAACCTAATCGCACTCTCCAGTAAAAAATGGCAGCAAATCTCGTGAGCACTAAAGTTTCTGTTTTTTACAGCAAGGTCGCAAAAACTTCCCCCAAGTCTTCCCAAAGGTTCTACTTGGCACAAACACTAATTAAAACATAAAACCACATCTAAACAGAATCTAGATGAATTATTTATTACTAGACAGGAACAAAAAGTAAGAAACAAAAATAAAATTGGGTTGCCTCCCAACAAGCGCTATCATTTAACGCCCCTAGCTAGGCATAAAAACAAGAATAGATCTAGTAGGAAATTCTTCAATAGAACACTTATAACCCTTGGGAGTTTCCTCCTTTTTATTCATGATCAAACTCCTAGGCAAGAAATCAAGAAATTCATTTGTGGCAAAAGGTTCCTTAATGATAGCGAAAAAGTTGGGTTGAACACTTATTGATTTGAGATTCGCATTTTCCATACTAGAAGATTCACCCTTTTTATTTTTAGGCACATACATAAACTTGGCAACTCTAGTAGTAGGAGGGTTTGGAGTATTTTTTACGGAAGAAAAAGCAGACCCTAAGTTGGTAATAATGCCCTCAAGTTTATCAATTCTTGTAAAATCTTGATCTATCTTTTCGTTAACTATAGGTTCTTTTTCTTTAAAAAAATTCAGAGTAACTCCTACCTTAGATCCATATTGGGCGATTTGGTTGTGGATCTTTTTATCCAAATTTTCAATCAACTCCACAGAGGCAACCTTATTTTCAATAATTTCAAGCCTTTGCATCACATGTTCCAAAGTTAAAATAGTTCCATTAACCAAAAGAGGTGGTGGGCCAAACAAATCTATCATAGCATTATAAGAATCAAAAGTATGGCTACCAAAGAAATTCCCTCCGGTAATGGTATCAAGAATATATCTGTTCCAAGGAGTGATGCCTACACAAAAATTGTGAAGAAGCACGGAAGTGGATTGCTTCCTAGTAGATCTATTCTGAGCATTGCAAATTCTATGCCAAGCATCTTTTAGATTGTATCCCTCCCTTTGTTTAAAATTAAGAACTTCATGATCAGGAGTACTAACAATGATAGAGGGACTAGCCATGATGACACATGGCAACACAAAAAGCAAGCGAAAAGGAGACGAACGGAAAAGAGGGCGAATAAAACGGCAAGGGTGAAGTGGGGGAGAAGAAAACAAGAGGCAAATGGAAAATAATGTGATGCGAGGGATAAGAGTTTGTGATGGGTACTTGGTATGTCTTGACTTGACTTGACTTGGTGTAGATCTCCCCGGCAACGTCGCCATAAATCCTTCTTGCTACCTCTTGAGCATTGCGTTGGTTTTCTCTTGAAGAGGAAAGGGTGATGCAGCAAAGTAGCGTAAGTATTTCCCTCAGTTTTTGAGAACCAAGGTATCAATCCAGTAGGAGACTACACGCAAGTCGCCTAGCACCTACACAAACTAATAAGAACCTTGCAACCAATGCGATAAAGGGGTTGTCAATCCCTTCACGGCCACTTGCAAAAGTGAGATCTGATAAAGATAATAAGATAAATATTTTTGGTATTTTTATGATATAGATTGAAAGTAAAGATTCCAAGTAGATTGGAAACTTATATGATGGAAAATAGACCCGGGGGCCATAGGTTCCACTAGTGGCTTCTCTCAAAATAGCATAAGTATCACGGTGGGTAAACAAATTACTATCGAGCAATTGATAGAAAAGTGCATAATTATGAGAATATCTAGGCATGATCATGTATATAGGCATCACGTCCGCGACAAGTAGACCGAAACGATTCTGCATCTACTACTATTACTCCACACATCGACCGCTATCCAGCATGCATCTAGAGTATTAAGCTGATAAGAACAGAGTAACACATTAGGCAAGATGACATGATGTAGAGGGATAAACTCAAGCAATATGGTATGAACCCCATCTTTTTATCCTCGATGGCAACAACACAATACGTGCCTTGCTGCCCCTACTGTCACTGGGAAAGGACACTACAAGAATGAACCCAAAGCTAGGCACTTCTCCCATTGCAAGAAAGATCAATCTAGTAGGCCAAACCAAACTGATAATTCAAAGAGACTTGCAAAGATAACAAATCATACATATAAGAATTCAGAGGAGAATCAAATATTTTTCATAGATCATCTTGATCATAAACCCACAATTCATCGGATCTCGACAAACACCGCAAAAAGAATTACATTGAATAGATCTCCAAGAAGATCGAGGAGAACTTTGTATTGAGATCCAAAGAGAGAGAAGAAGCCATCTAGCTAATAACTATGGACCCGAAGGTCTGTGGTAGACTACTCACACATCATCGGAGAGGCTATGGTGTTGATGTAGAAGCCATCCATGATCGATTCCCCTCTGGCGGAGCTTCGGAAAAGGCCCCAAGATGGGATCTCACGAGTACAAAAGGTTGCGGCGGTGGAAATAGGGTTTCGTGGTGCTCCTGGATGTTTTCGGGGTATATGGGTATATATAGGAGGAAGAAGTACGTTGGTGGAGCTGCGAGGGGCCCACGAGGGTGGGGGAGCGCCTACCCCCCTAGGCGTGCCCTCCTCCCTCATGGCTCCCTCGTTTCTTTCTTGACGTAGACTCCAAGTCTCCTGGATCACGTTTGTTCCAAAAATAACTCTCCCGAAGGTTTCTTTCCGTTTGATATTCCTTTTTCCGAAACACTGAAATAGGCAAAAAAACAGCAATTTGCATTGGGCCTTTGGTTAGTAGGTTAGTCCCAAAAATAATAATAAAAAGGTATAATAAAGCCCATTAAACATCCAAAACAGATAATATGATAGCATGGAACAATAAAAAATTATAGATATGTTGGAGACGTATCATTGAACCCAATGAGGAGCTAAAGTATAGGATTTATATTCCCTTCAAGTTATATTGAGCACCGATACAACTCTACACACACTTATCGTTCGCTTTACCTAGAACAAGTATGAAACTATTTTGTACATGATAGGATAAGTTTGCAAGAATAAAACTACATGCACTTAGCAAGAATAAAACTACGAGTAATTTGCAAGATAATAAGTTAGTTTTTTAGTATAAAGATTTTTATGACACAAGAGAAGTATTTTGTCCTTAGCCAATCGATAACTAGACCGGTAATCATTATTGCAATTTTATGTAAGGGAGAGGCATGAGCTAACATACTTTCCGTACTTGGGTCATATGCACTTATGATTGGAACTCTAGCAAGCATCCGCAACTACCAAAGATCATTAAGGTAAAACCCAACCATAGCATTAAGTATCAAGTCCTCTTTATCCCATACGCAACAACCCACCTACTCGGGTATTTGTTTTAGTCACTCACGCCACCCACCATAAGAGAATCATGAACGTATTGCAACACCCTACAGCGGGAATCCCTCGTGCTTGCGTGACACGGACGACACCATAGGACAACACAAAATAAAACATACAACTCAAACCAATCACGATCATCAATCAACCCATAGTACAAAATGAATCTACTCAAAATAATAGGATGGCCACACATCATTGGGAAATAATATATGGCATGAAGCGCCATGTTTAAGTAGAGATTACAGTGGGGAGAAGAGGTGTTACACCGCTGCATAGAGGGGGAGAGGGTTGGTGATGACGGCCGCGAAGTTATTGGTGTAGATCATCGTCATGATGATTGCCCCGGCGGCATTCTGACGCCACCGGGAGAGAGGGGGAGAGAGCCCCCTCCTTCTTATTCTTTGGCCCTCCTGTAGATGGGAGAAGAGTTCCCCCCTCTGGTCCATGGCCTCCATGGAGGTGGAGGGGTAGGATCCCCTTCGAGATTGGATCTCTCTCTCTCTCTCTCTCTCCGTTCTCTTTTGTTTCGCGTTCCTGTTTTGGCCCTTCACCATTTCTTAAATTCCCGGAGATCCGTAACTCCAATTGGGCTGAAATTTTGAGGGGGTTTTTATCCATAAAGTATCCTTCTTGCGGCGGAAGAAGTGCAGCAACCGCCTTACGAGGTGCCCACTACCCACCTGGGCACACCTGCCCACCAGGCACGCCTTGATGCCTAGTGGGCCCCTCGAGAACCGTCTTGCATTGATTCTTCTTCCGAAATTAACATATATTACAAAATAAATCTCCGTAAATTTTTATCGCGTTTGGACTTCGTTTGGTATGGATATTCTGCGAAATAAAAAACATACAATAAATAGGAACTGGTACTGGGCACTGGACCAATATGTTAGTCCAGCAAATCATATAATTTTTTGCCAAAAGTATGTGAAAGTTGTATAATATTGGCATGGAACAATCAAAAATTATAGATACGACATCTGATCACGCGGTGAGGCTCGAGTGTGTCAGGTGAGGAGGCTGAAGCGATGAGGCTGACACGAGGAAGTCCGCATGACAAAGTTAATGTAGTGAGGCCTGAGTCCGCTGGGTGATGAGGCCAACGCGAGGAGTCTGGCGGTTAGGACAGCGGCGACGAAGGTCCATCGGATGATGTGGACGGCACAAGGAGGCCAACGATGAGGTCCGTGGTGGAGAAGGTCCGCCGGGGATGAGGACAGCGTGAGCTGGCTGACGCTAAGGCCCATGGTGACGAAAGTTCACTAGGCGCCGAGGCCGGCGTGAGGAGGTAGGCGGTGAGGCCCGCCACAGTGAAGGTCCACGGCGACGAAAGTCCCTCGGGTGACGCGGCCGACGTGAGAAGGCCGGCGGTGAAGGGCCACTAGGCGATGAGGCCCGTGACTACAAAGGTATGATTGGTGATGAGGCCGACACAAGGAGGCTATCGATGAGGCCCGCAGCAGCGAAGATTTCCGGTAACGAAGGTCCACCGGGGCGATGAGGCCGACAAGAAGAGGCCGGCGGTGTGGCCCATGATGGCCAAGATCCGCGAAGGAGGTCCGCGTGGTGAAGACCCCCGCGCATGATGAAGGTCCGTGCGATGATCTTTGATAGCCCGTTCATCAAAAAAGATGAACTCGGGTTGGATTTATTTTCAAGCAAAAAAACATATTCATAACTCGATGTACTCCTCGGGCTCGTCCTGGAGTTTGAATAGTCAGATTGATCTAAAATTTTGAGGGGTTGTCGATAAGGCAAAATTCCACATAATCTGAATTGTTGTATCTTCGGAAGGATGTCAGAGTTGGTCGCCGGACTCATTCTTCCGAACTCACACAAATTTCCATCCAGATCCGACAGGGTGTCAGTATTTTAGAGATCAATGGAAATTCCACCTTTTGATTGCGATGAAACTTTAGAGGGTCGTTGTAGACTCAATTCCGCACAATCCCATCCAACAAAATGACGAAATGATCTTTGAGGAGGTGTGGCCGACGAAAATGAATCTGTTGTCTAGATAATTCTGTAGGTCACGCGAGGACTATGTTGACATTGATCCCCGAACTTCACAGACGATTTCCATGATCTTGGTTGAGATGGAAGTTTATGATGATGAAGGAAACCTCATCTAAACATGGTATCTATGTGCGCCACCCCTACCTAGCACGCCAATTGATGATGGGAAAATCTTCAGATCCCTGCATAGGGTTATTCATGGGGCAGAGCGCGCATAGGGGATCATAATAGGGTACACACGGGACGCAAGTTGTACCCGCGTTCAGGCCCTCGTGGTGAGTTAATACCCTACATCCTACATGTAATTGTATTGATGTGCCTCGTATGAGGAAGTATTATTGGATCTGTTGCGATCTAATGGATGGCTCCTTGGGAGGCCTCTACTTTCCCTTATATAAGTGGATGAGGGGTAGGGTTACATGACTTGTTGTCCAAGTTTTCTACTCATACATGTCTTACGGTACAAGTAATGATATATCCTTCTAGACGAGGCCCGCCATCAGGGCGAGGGGCCTAGGCTATAGCCGAGCATCGAGGCCATCCTCGCGACCTTATTCCTCGGAGGTCGGGTACCTTCGGTGTAACACCCCGGATGTAACCTACCTTATTTGTATTCCAACTCTTGCCTTTTTCGGCACTAAGTTATGATATTTCCTCCTTGTTGGGTTTTGTCTCCGTGTGTTGTTTCTTTGTCATGCATCTCATGTCATGTCATCATGTGCATTGCATTTGCATACATGTTCGTCTCATGCATCCGAGCATTTTCCCTGTTGTCCATTTTGCATTTCGGCGCTCCTATGTCCTCCGGTGTCCCTTTCTACCTCTTTTCGTGTGCGGGTGCTAAACGTTTTCGGATTGGACCGAGACTTGTCATGTGGCCTTGGTTTACTACTGGTAGACCGCCTGTCAAGTTTCGTGCCATTTGGACTTCGTTTGATACTCCAACGGTTAACCGAGGGACCGAAAAGGCCTTGTGTGTGTTGCAGCCCAACACCCCTCCAAAGTGGCCCAAAACCCACCTAGACCTCGTACATCATCTAGATTGTTCGATCACGATCGTGTGGCCACAAACCGTGCTCCATTTGGAGACTCCTAGCTCCCTCTACCTCTATAAATAGGCCTCCCTCGAAATTTTCGGATCTCTCCAACCCTAACCCTAGCAAACTATCCCGCCGCCTTCGGACAATGTCCGCCACCTAGAGGACGAAATCAACGCCGCCGCCTCAGCCAACCAGGGTCCGACACCTGTCCCGGGAGCGCCCACATCGCCACCTCAGCCCCGCCGGCCCGCGAGGCCCAGGGCGGGCCCTCCTCCACCGCCGCCCTGGCCGAGTCGCCCGACGCCCGCGCCTCCATCGCCGCCTTCGCTGCCCCGCCGCCTCGTCTCCGCCGCCCCTCGCTGTCCGGCGACCACCGGCCGCACCCACGCCGGCGACCGGCGCCGCCCCGCGCCGGCGCCGCCCCGCTCCAGTCTCCGCGCCGCCAACGCCGCCCCCGGCAAGTCCCTGTTGTAGATCCGGACGCCCCCTCCTCCCCTCGCCAAGTCCGGCGACCTCAACTCCGGCGCCGACGAACCTCGGGCCGCATGCAGCTACAGTGACAGATCCAGATCCAATCCTCTCGGTTGACTTTTTCACCCGAAACCCTAACTTTTTGCATACTTTGACATGCCATAACTTCCTCACCGTGGCTCCGATTCGTGCGTGTAGCATATCGAAATGTTCGCCTCGAAGAGTACTTCATTTCATCTCATTGCATCATTTTCATTTGAGCTCATCTTGATGCCTGAAATGCTGTTGGAAGAGGGTTATATGATGTTAGTTTCAGATTCATATCAGCAATTGCACTTTTGTCATTTTTGCCATGATTAATGTGTGCATGCTATGATCCTGAGCTCTACATGTGTTTTGAAGTATGCCATGCCATCTTTACAGGGGTGTATGTCATGTATTTTTGTGATCTTCGTGGTGACTAGCACAAGCATGCAAAGTAGCTTACTTAATGTTGCTGATTTCAGGGACTTAGAAATATTCTGTCTCTGCCCTATCATTATTTTTATGCCATATGTTCATGTTGCTACCGAGTGATCCGTGCATCCTTTGAGCATGATCAGTAAGGATGTTTTGTAGATATTATGGTGCTCTATCCATCCATGTCTTTGTTTACAATTATGGAGCACCCTAGCTTGACTCAATCGAGATCTACTTTTGCTATAAAATGTTCCTGGCAGATTGTTACCATGTTTAGCTATTTTGCCGAGCTTATTGTTGTTGATCCGTGCATGCTATGATGTTTTTCTTGCCATGTCTAGCTTCTATGCCATGTCTACTTGCTGGGTGTATGATTAGTTTATCATGCAATGTCTCGTACTGAGTGCATCGAGCTCGTAAACATGCCTACTTGATGTATGTTTTGCCATGTTCCAATTTCTCACCAAGTCTGAATCTGTTAACGATAATTGCTATGTTCATGTGGATGCAATTGTGTTTTCTGATCCCTTTTGGCTTATGGTCAGTAAGGGACTTTTGTTGTATGCTTTGAGTAGTTCATGTCATGCTTTGCTTTGCCATGATATGTTCCTGTAGCATGTAGTTATCGTGCTCTAAACATTGCTTCCTGATGTTAAATTCCTGACATGCTGTTAATTTCACTAAGTCTGAAACCTGTTATCTTTTGCACTTTTGCCATGCTTGTTTGAACCTGCTATTGATTGAATTAGCCGTAGCTCAGTGTTCATCTTTTTTCAAGCATCTTGAGTGGATCCCTGCCATGTATTTTGTTGCTATGTTGGTGTGTTGTAGCTTATTTATCTTGATGCATTTAGATGGTCTTGTGCTGTTAATCGCAGACCGGTGCCATATTTGTTTTGCTTGTCATTTCCAAACCGTGCATCCGATTCCGGTGATCTTTATATCGATTTCGACCGAAATCAACTCACCTTTCCAGTTGCACTCTTGGATTTCCAAGTTGAGTCCAGGTTCAATCATTCTTTCCCAAATCATGCATATGCATCACATATTGCATCCCGCATATCATACCATGTTTTGCATCATGTTGCTTGTGCATTGCGCGTGGTTGATTGTGTTCCCTTTTGCTTGTTGTTCTTGCTTGGGTTGAGCCGAGAGACGAGTACGTGATCGAGGAGCCCGTTGAGTACACTTACGAGGATCAAGTCAACTCAGAGAACTTTGCAGGCAAGAAGACCATACCCTTGAAATCACTTCTATCTTTGCTTGCTATATGCTCGCTCTTTTGATATGCCTATGCTACGATACCTACCACTTGCTTATCATGCCTCCCAAATTGCCATGTCAAACCTCTAACCCACCTTGTCCTAGCAAACCGTTGTTTGGCTATGTTACCGCTTTGCTCAGCCCCTCTTATAGTGTTGCTAGTTGCAGGTGAAGATTGGAGTTTGTTCCTTGTTGGAACATGTTTATAGTTGGGATATCATCATATTATCTTGTTTATCTTAATGCACCTATATACTTGGTAAAGGGTGGAAGGCTCGGCCTTATGCCTGGTGTTTGTTCCACTCTTGCCGCCCTAGTTTTTGTCATACCGGTGTTATGTTCCTTGATTTTGCGTTTCTTACACGGTTGGGTTATAATGGGAACCCCTTGACAGTTCGCCTTGACTAAAACTCCTCCAGCAAAGCCCAACATTGGTTTTACCATTCGCCACCTAGACTTTTCCCTTGGGTTTCGCGGACTCAAGGGTCATCTTTATTTTACCCCCCCCCCCCCCCCCGGGCCAGTGCTTCTCTAAGTGTTGGTCCAACTGAGCAATGTCCGGGGCTACCAGGGGCAACTCTGGGCTGGCCTACCCGACGTCTTGCTCATCCGGTGTGCCCTGAGAACGAGATATGTGCAGCTCCTATCGGGATTTGTAGGCACATCTGGGTGGCTTTGCTGGACTTGTTTTACCATTGTCGAGATGTCTTGTAACCGGGATTCCGAATCTGATCGGATTGTCTTGGGAGAAGGAATATCCTTCGTTGACCGTGAGAGCTTGTGATGGGCTAAGTTGGGACACCCCTACAGGGATTTGAACTTTCGAAAGCCGTGCCCATGGTTATGGGCAGATGGGAATTTGTTAATGTCCGGTTGTAGATAACCTGAAACTTAACTTAATTAAAATGCATCAACCGCGTATGTAACCGTGATGGTCTCTTCTCGGCGGGGTCCGGGAAGTGAACACGGTGTTGGAGTTATGTTTGACGTAGGTTGTTCTAGGATCACTTCTTGATCATAGTTGTCCGACCGTGCCTTTGCCTTCTCTTCTCTCTCTCATTTGCGTATGTTAGCCACCAAATATGCTAGTCACTTGCTGCAGCTCCACCTCATACCTTTACCTTACCTATAAGCTTAAATAGTCTTGATCGCGAGGGTGTGAGATTGCTGAGTCCCCGTGACTCACAGATTCCTTCCAAAACCAGATGCAGGGACCGATGATACCATTCCAGGAGTTTCAACTGAGCTCAAGTGGGAGTTCGATGAGGACTCAGGACGATATTACGTGTCTTTCCTAGATGATCAGTAGTGGTGCCCAGTTGGGACGATCGGGGACTATGTTGCATTTGGGGTTTATCTTTATTTTGGTTCTGTAGTCGGACCTTGAGTGTAACTGGATGAATGTAATGTTATTTATGCATTTGTGTGACGTGGCGAGTGTAAGCCAACTATGTTATCTCTTTCCCTTATGTATTACATGGGTTGTTGTGAAGATTACCTCACTTGCGACATTGCTTTCAATGCGGTTATGCCTCTAAGTCGTGCTTCGACACATAGGAGATATAGCCGCATCGAGGGCGTTACAAGTTGGTAATCACAGCCTTCCCCGACCTTAGGAGCCCCCTGCTTGATCGAATCGCTGGCGTTGTTGAGTCTAGAAAAAAAATTGAGTCATTTAGGAATTATATATATCGGAGAGTAGGATTCTTTTTACTCCTCAGTCCCTTCATCGCTCTGGTGAGGCATCCTGGCATAGAGTTTTGACTCTTCTCTTCTCAAATTTCACTAAAAAAATTAGGATCACGCGGGTATCTTGGAATCGTTTCGATGGTTTTGTGACGAGAACATTGTTCTTGGTGCCTCCTGACATTTAGGGGTTGTGGCAGTGTCCCGGGGAGTTGAGCTCTGAGGTGTTGTCGTCACAATTTTATCGTTGCAATTCTGGAATACCTGAGTTTCGCCGACATCGAAAATCTCTTTTATGCAGTTGTTGGTGAGATAACCTCGACGCCACCCAGTACTGGGGCGGGTGTTCGGGAGTATTGCCATAACTCGTATAACGGATGCTTTTCGAAGGTTGAGGTAAATGATTTCCGAAGGTTTCTTGGTTATGTGTTGAAGGATGGATACAGCTGGATGTAGGATTTTCTAGCTTTGGGTGAGCTATTATGCTTCCCCTGTATCCCCAACACCTAATTGCCTAACCGGAAAGGTTCGGGACTTTCATAGGTGGGAATTCTTGTAGCTCTAGTACTTATTCCGCGGATATTTGGTTTGTGATTGGGTAATCCTTACCAAGTATTTGTTCTTGTCCGTACCTTGTTGTTTTATTCTTCTACCTCTATCTAAGTGGCTTCTCAACTTATGGAAATGTGACCATTTCAATTGGAGTGCATTCGTTCATTTTGTTCGGATGTGAAGACTATATGTTGCAATTTCGATCCATTGGATTCAGCTTGAATATTTGTCTGCCAAGATGCTATCGGATGTCACCCTCTTCAGGATGGCTCCTCCAACACGCACGACTCCGAATCCTGATCCGCCACCACCACCTCCACCTCCGGAGGCAAGCTGTGATGGCCGCTACCAATGCAAACACGCAGATGCTTTTGCAAATCTTGCAAGAGCGCAACCAAGGGATCATGGCCATGGCAACAATCAGAATCAGTTTGCTACACTCAACCAGTTCCTCGCTAATCAGCCAAAGACCTTCAGCAACTGTGTTGAGGCAACAGACGCTGATGATTGGCTCGTGGATATCTGCAAGCATTTCGAGTGCGATGCTTCCAAGAAGCGAGTCAGGGATGCTTCCAAGAAGGATAGACTGCTCAAAGAGCACGAGAGCTAGTTGAAGATCTTCTCTGAGGCCACCTCTGAACTGATATATCATGCTCTTCTCGTCAGCGACGTCTTGCTCAGAGAAATGGGCGAGCTTCTGAAACAAGATGTTGTACTGGTAAACAGACAAGGTGTCTTGCTTCAGGTTGCGGAATTCCTCACGCTTGCTCTCAAAAACACTCTGAGGAATGTGGTGAGCTTTGAAGTCTTGACGGAATTCATCCTAGGTAATCACACGGCCTCCTCTGGAATCTTTGTATTGCTGAAACCATTCTGCAGCTTGGTCTTTGAGTTGGAACGAGGCAAACTTTACAAAGTCCTTAGGCCTGACGTTGCTACACTCGAAATGCTCAGCTCAAGTGCTCAGCTCAAGTGCGATGCTTCCAAGAAGCAAGTCAGAGATGCGACTCCTTCTTCCTCAACTCAAGTGGCAACTAAGCAGCAGAAGAATTGGTTGCCTCCTCCTCCTCCGTTCTATTAGCCTTATCAGCAGAAGAGCAAAGGTGGCAATGGATCTTCCCACCCACCCAACCCAGGCTTTCAGAACAAGACTTTGTCTCATGCTCCAAGACCAAGTGCTCCGTATCACCGTCCGCTCTCGGAGGTCACGTGCAACAAGTGTCAGCAGAAGGGTCACTATGCCAACAAATGCTTCAATCAGAGGCGTCTTCCTCCTCCTATGAGATATGCCAGCACCACAGTGGTCAAGCATAATCCCAAGCCTGCTAAGATCAACATGATGAACGCAGCTCAGGCAGAGGACTCTTCAGAAGTGATCAAGGGTAACCTTCCTGTTAATGATATTCCTGCAAGAGTTCTTTTTGATACTGGTGCATCTTTGTCATTCTTATCTAAGCCTTTTGCATCCATGCATGATGTGCATACTGTTAATTTGCCTAAGCCGATAGCGGTTTCTTCTCCGGGTTTGTTCATGAACACCAAAATGATGGCTCCGGATGTTACTATCACATTGGGAGACTATAAGTTTCTTTCTTCTCCAATGGTCCTTGGTAACTCGGATATTGATCTTATTCTCGGAATGGACTGGCTTTCTAAGCACAAGGCTCACCTTGATTGTGCTGCCAGGCAGATTCAGCTAACACATTCGTCTGAGGATGTAATCGTATTTGCCGCTCGTGATGATACTAATCGTTTGTTTTCTCTCAATGAGAAGGGTGAGATGGATGCCATCTCTCAAATTCCAGTCGTTTGCGAATATCAAGACGTCTTTCCAGAAGAGCTTCTAGGAATGCCTCTGCACCGGCCAGTTGAACTCGTCATCGATCTTGAGCCTGGCACGGAACCTGTTTGCAAATGTCCTTACAAGCTTGGACCTGAAGAGCTGAAGGAGCTGAAGAAACAACTCGATATTCAAGAGCGTATGGGTCTCATCCGACCAAGTTCTTATCCATGGGGTTGTGGCGTTCTTTTCGTCAAGAAGAAGGATGGAACGGACCGACTCTGTGTCGACTACCGTCCATTGAACAAGAAGACTATAAAGAACAAGTACCCACTTCCCAACATCAATGAGCTGTCTGAACAACTCAAAGGTGCTCAAGTATTCTCCAAGCTTGATCTCCGTATGGGCTATCATCAGATTCGCATTCGTGAAGAAGATATCCCTAAGACAGCATTCAGAACAAGCTATGGTTCATATGAATACACCATCATGTCTTTCGACCTTGTCAATGCTCCGCCAACATTATCTCGCATGATGAACTTCATCTTCAACGCCTACACAAATGACTTCGTCTTGGTCTACCTCGATGACATTTTGGTCTTTTCCAAGAACAAGGAAGATCATGCCAAGCACTTGTGTTTGGTGCTGGATAAACTCAGAGAACATCAGTTCTATGCGAAGTATTCGAAGTGCGAGTTTTGGCTCGATGAGGTTCTCTACCTTGGGCATATCATTTCTGCCAAGGGCATAGCGGTTAATCCTGAGAAGGTGTCTGCAATTGTGAATTGGGAACCACCTCAGAACGTGAAGCAACTCCGCAGGCTCACAAGCTATTGTCGAAGGTTCGTTGAGAACTTCTCTAAGATCACGAAGCCTCTTTCCAACCTCTTGCAGAACCATGTGAAGTATGTCTCGTCTCCTGAATGTGACATCGCTTTCAACACCCTGAAAGAGAAGTTAGTCACTGCTCCAGTTCTGACTCCTCCTGATGAATCCAAACCGTTTGAGGTCTTCTGTGATGCTTCCCTTCAAGGTCTTGGTGCAGTGTTGATGCAAGAGAAGAAAGTTGTGGCCTATACCTCTCGCCAATTGAAGCCCAACGAAAAGAACTACCCCACTCATGACCTCGAGTTGGCGGCAGTTGTCCATGCTCTTTTAACTTGGAGACATCTCTTATTGGGAAGAAAAGTGGACATCTTCACTGATCACAAGAGTCTCAAGTACATCTTCACTCAGCCAAACCTCAACCTCAAGCAGACTCGTTGGGTCGAAATGATTCAAGAGTATAATCCGAGTATCAAATATACTCCAGGCAAGGCCAATGTAATTGATGATGCATTGAGCAGGAAGGCTTACTGCAACAGTCTAATTCTCAAGCCTTACCAACCCGAGCTTTGTGAAGCTTTTCGCAAACTGAACCTTCAAGTTGTTCCTCAAGGTTTCCTTGCCAACCTCCAAGTCTCTCCTACTTTGGAAGATCAGATTCAGGAGGCTCAACTTCTTGATGCTATGGTGAAGAAGGTGAAGATTGGGATTGCCAAGAGTCAACCCAAGTACAAGTGCTATCGTCTTGACAATAAGGATACTCTATTCTTCGAGGATCTCATTGTGGTGCCTAAAGGTGACCTTCGTAAAGCCATTATGAACGAGGCTCACGATTCACTCCTCTCTATTCACCCTGGAAATACAAAGATGTACCAGGACCTCAAGCAGTCGTATTGGTGGACTCGAATGAAGCGCGAGATTGCTCAGTTCGTGAATGAATGTGATGTCTGCAGAAGAGTGAAAGTAGAACACCAACGACCAGCTGGTCTCCTCCAACCTCTTGCCATTCCAGAATGGAAGTTTGACCATATTGAGATGGACTTTGTGACTGGGTTTCCAAAGTCTAAGCGTGGCAATGATGCTATCTTCGTTGTCATCGACAAGCTCACTAAAGTGGCTCATTTTCTTCCTATCAAAGAATCTATCACAGCAGCTCAGTTGGCAGAGCTATATACCTCCAGGATTGTCTCTCTACACGGCATTCCGCAGTTGATATCTTCGGATCTTGGCATCATCTTCACCTCCAAGTTTTGGGATTCTTTTCAAAAGGCCATGGGCACCAACATTCGCTTCAGCACAGCTTTTCATCCTCAAACTAGTGGCCAAGTCGAGCGAGTAAATCAGATTCTTGAAGATATGCTCAGGGCTTGTGTCATCTATTTCGGTATGAAGTGGGAAGATTGTCTTCCATATGCCGAGTTCTCCTACAACAACAGCTTCCAAGCGAGTTCGGGCAAGGCCCCATTCGAGATTCTCTATGGCAGGAATTGTCGTACTCCTCTTAACTGGTCAGAGACTGGTGAACGTCAACTTCTTGGCAATGACTTGATCACAGAGGCAGAAGAAATGTGCAAAGTCATTCGTGATAATCTCAAAGCCGCGCAATTGCGCCAGAAGAGTTACTATGATAGCAAGCATCGTGACTTGGCTTTCGAGATCGGAGACCATGTCTACCTCCGCTTCTCTCCAATGAAAGGAACTCGTCGCTTCGGTATCAAAGGGAAGCTTGCCCCTAGATACGTGGGTCCTTTCAAGATCATCTGCAAAAGAGGCGATCTCGCCTATCAACTTGAGCTTCCTTCCAACTTTGCAAAAGTGCACGACATGTTTCATGTCTCTCAGCTCCACAAGTGTTTCAAGACTCCTGACCGCACCGTCAACTTCGAAGACATTGATCTCCAAGAAGACCTTTCTTATCATGAGCACCCAGTTGCTATTCTTGAAGAAACTGAGCGCAAGACTCGCAACAAGTCTATCAAATTCCTCAAAGTCAAGTGGTCACATCATTCCGACCGTGAAGCCACCTGGGAATGCGAGGATCACCTCCGTTCTGAGTACCCGGAGTTTTTCTAGTCCTAGATCTTGGGACGAGATCCTTTCGTAGTGGTGGAGTGTTGTAACACCCCGGATGTAACCTACCTTATTTGTATTCTAACTCTTGCCTTTTTCGGCACTAAGTTATGATATTTCCTCCTTGTTGGGTTTTGTCTCTGTGTGTTTTGTCTTTGTCATGCATCTCATGTCATGTCATCATGTGCATTGCATTTGCATACATGTTCGTCTCATGCATCCGAGCATTTCCCCCGTTGTCTGTTTTGCTTCCTAGTAGATCTATTCTGAGCATTGAAAATTCTATGCCAAGCATCTTTTAGATTTTATCCCTCCCTTTGTTTAAAATTAAGAACTTGATGATCGGGAGTACTAACAATGATAGAGGGACTAGCCATGACGACACACGGCGACACATAAAGCAAGCGAAAAGGAGACGAACGGAAAAGAGGGCGAATAAAACGGCAAGGGTGTAGCGGGGGAGAAGAAAACGAGAGGCAAATGGCAAATAATGTGATGCGAGGGATAAGAGTTTGTGATGGGTACTTGGTATGTCTTGACTTGACTTGACTTGGCGTAGATCTCCTCGGCAAGGGCACCATAAATCCTTTTTGCTACCTCTTGAGCATTGCGTTGGTTTTCCCTCGAAGAGGAAACGGTGATGCAGCAAAGTAGCGTAAGTATTTCCCTCAATTTTTGAGAACCAAGGTATCAATCCAGTAGGAGACTACACGCAAGTCACCTCGCACCAACACAAACAAATAAGAACCTTGCAACCAACGCGATAAAGGGGTTGTCAATCCCTTCACGGCCACTTGCAAAAGTGAGATCTGATAGAGATAATAAGATAAATATTTTTGGTATTTTTACGATATAGATTGAAAGTAAAGATTCCAAGTAGATTGGAAACTTATATGATGGAAAATAGACCCGGGGGCCATAGGTTTCACTAGTGGCTTCTCTCAAAATAGCATAAGTATCACAGTGGGTAAACAAATTACTATCGAGCAATTGATAGAAAAGTGCATAATTATGAGAATATCTAGGCATGATCATGTATATAGGCATCATGTCCGCGACAAGTAGACCGAAACGATTCTGCATCTACTACTATTACTCCACACATCGACCGCTATCCAGCATGCATCTAGAGTATTAAGTTGCTAAGAACAGAGTAATGCATTAGGCAAGATTACATGATGTAGAGGGATAAACTCAAGCAATATGGTATAAACCCCATCTTTTTATCCTCGATGGCAACAATACAATACGTGCCTTGCTGCCCCTGCTGTCACTGGGAAAGGACACTACAAGATTGAACCCAAAGCTAGGCACTTCTCCCATTGCAAGAAAGATCAATCTAGTAGGCCAAACCAAACTGATAATTCGAAGAGACTTGCAAAGATAACAAATCATACATATAAGAATTCAGAGGAGAATCAAATATTTTTCATAGATAATCTTGATCATAAACCCACAATTCATCGGATCTCGACAAACACACCGCAAAAAGAATTACATCGAATAGATCTCCAAGAAGATCGAGGAGAACTTTGTATTGAGATCCAAAGAGAGAGAAGAAGCCATCTAGCTAATAACTATGGACCTGAAGGTCTATGGTAGACTACTCACACATCATCGGAGAGGCTATGGTGTTGATGTAGAAGCCCTCCGTGACCGATTCCCCTCCGGCGGAGCTCCGGAAAAGGCCCCAAGATGGGATCTCACGAGTACAAAAGGTTGCGGCGGTGGAAATAGGGTTTTGTGGTGCTCCTGGATGTTTTCGGGGTATATGGGTATATATATAGGAGGAAGAAGTACGTCGGTGGAGCTGCGAGGGGCCCACGAGGGTGGGGGTGCGCCTACCCCCCTAGGCGTGCCCTCCTGCCTCGTGGCTCCCTCGTTTCTTTCTTGACATAGACTCCAAGTCTCCTGGATCACGTTTGTTCCAAAAATAACTCTCCCGAAGTTTTATTCCGTTTGGATTCCGTTTGATATTCCTTTTCTGTGAAACACTGAAATAGGCAAAAAAAACAGCAATTTGCATTGGGCCTTTGGTTAGTAGGTTAGTCCCAAAAATAATAAAAAAAAAGGTATAATAAAGCCCATTAAACATCCAAAACAGATAATATAATAGCATGGAACAATAAAAAATTATAGATACGTTGGAGACGTATCATTGAACCCAATGAGGAGCTAAAGTATAGGATTTATATTCCCTTCAAGTTATATTGAGCACCGATACAACTCTACACACACTTATCGTTCGCTTTACCTATAACAAGTATGAAACTATTTTGTAGGTGATAGGATAAGTTTGCAAGAATAAAACTAGATGCACTTAGCAAGAATAAAACTACGAGTAATTTGCAAGATAATAAGTTAGTTGTTTAGTATAAAGATTTTTATGACACAAGAGAAGTATTTTGTCCTTAGCCAATCGATAACTAGAACGGTAATCATTATTGCAATTTTATATAAGGGAGAGGCATGAGCTAACATACTTTCTGTACTTGGGTCATATGCACTTATGATTGGAACTCTAGCAAGCATCCGCAACTACCAAAGATCATTAAGGTAAAACCCAACCGTAGCATTAAGTATCAAGTCCTCTTTATCCCATACGCAACAACCCACCTACTCGGGTAATTGTTTTAGTCACTCACGCCACCCACCATAAGAGAATCATGAACGTATTGCAACACCCTACAGCGGGAATCCCTCGTGCTTGCGTGACACGGATGTGTAACATCCTCGATGCGACTATAGCTCCCACGTGTCGAGGCACGACTTAGAGACATAATCGCATTGAAGGCATATGTCGCAAGTAAGGTAATATTTACAACATCCCATGTAATATAATAATAAAGGGGAGATAACATAGTTGGCTTACACTCGCCATGTCAATCAAGGTACATAAATAACATTACATCATCCAAACACTCATGGCCCGACTACGGCGCCAAAATAAAAGATAACCCAACATACGACACGGTCCCGATCACCCCCAACTGGGCACCACTACTGATCATCAGGAAAAGAGACATAGTATCGTTGAGAGTCCTCGTCGAACTCCCACTTGAGCTCGAGCGCGTCACCTGGAGCGGAATCATCAGGCCCTGCATCTAGTGTAATAGTAATCTGTGAGCCATAGGGACTCAGCAATCTCGCACCCTCGCGATCAAGACTATTTAAGCTTATAGGTAAGGCAAGGTAAATATAAGTGGAGCTGCAGCAAGCGACTAGCAAATATGGTGGCTATCCTGTTCGCAAAAGAGAGCGAGAAGAGGAGGCAAAGCGCGAGCGAGAAACTAGAGGACAACCTACGCAAGCTTTACTCCATCACCGTGTCCACTTCCCGGACTCCGCCGAGAAGAGGCCATCACGGTAACACACTCAGTTGTTTCATTTTAATTAAGTTAAGGTTCAAGTTATCTACAACCGGACATTAACAAATTCCCATCTGCCCATAACCGCGGGCACGGCTTTCGAAAGTTCAAATCCCTGCAGGGGAGTCCCAACTTAGCCCATGACAAGCTCTCATGGTCAACGAAGGAATAGACCTCCTCCCAAGACGTTCCGATCAGACTCGGTATCTTGGTTCTTCAAGACAACTCGACAGGTTAAAACAAGACCAGCAACACCGCCCGAATGTGCCGACAAATCCTGATAGGAGCTGCACATATCTCGTTCTCAGGGCACACTCAGATGAGCGCTCCATACAACTAAAACCAAACCTCGAGTTTCCCCGAGGGGGCGCTGCATAGGACTCTAGTTTGGACCAACACTCAGAGGAGCACTGGCCCAGGGGGGGCTAAAATAAGATGACCCTCGGCTCCGGAAACCCAAGGGAAAAGAGGCTAGGTGGCAAATGGTAAAACCAAGGTTGGGCATTGCTGGAAAAGCTTTAATCAAGACGAACTATCAAGGGGTTCCCATTATAACCCAACCGCGTAAGGAACGCAAAATCCGGGAACATAACACCGATATGACGGAAACTAGGGCGGCAAGAGTGGAACAAAACACCAGGCGAGAGGACGAGCCTTCCACCCTTTACCAAGTATATAGATGCATTAAGATAACAAGATAATATAATGATATCCCAACAAGTAAATAAATGTTCCAACAAGGAACGGCCTCCAATCTTCACCTGCAACTAGCAACGCTATAAGAGGGGCTGAGCAAAGCGGTAACATAGCCAATCAACGGTTTGCTAGGATAAGGTGGGTTAGAGGTTTGACATGGAAATTTGGGAGGCTTGAAAACAAGTGGTAGGCATCGTAGCATTGGCATAGCAAAAGAGCGAGCAATCTAGCATAGCAAAGATAGTAGTGATTTCGAGGGTATGATCATCTTGCCTGTAAAGTTGTCAGAGTTGACTGGATCCTCGAAAGCAAACTCAATGGGCTCCTCGTTAGCGAACTCGTCTCCCGGCTCTACCCAAACAAGACAAACAAGCAACAAGGACACAATCAACCACGTGCAAAGATCAAACAATATGATGCAAGGATGGTATGCGATGCGGGATGCGATGCGGGATGCATATGCAAGATTTGACAAAGGATGCATGAACCTGGCCTCAACTTAGAAATCCAAGTGTGCCACTGGAAAGATGAGATGAAATCGCTTGAAAACGATATAAAGAACGCCGGAATCGGAGTTACGGCTTGGAAATGGCAAGCAATTCAAATATGGCACCGGTCTGCGATTTACAGCAAGTAGTCATCTAAATGCAATGAGATGGACATGCTACAGCACCCAAACATGACAACAAAATACATGGCAGGGATGCACTCAAGATGCTTAACAAAAGACTAGCACTGACCTACGGCCAATTCATCCATTAATAGGTTCAAACAAGCATGGCAAAAATGTATATGGCAAACAGATTTTAGACTTAGTGAAATTAACACTTGTCTGGAATTTCAGATCAGGTAGCCCTCTTCGGAGCAGCAAAACTACATGCTACAGGACCCAAACATGGCAAAGTAAAGCATGGCATGGAGCCACTCAAAGAGCTTAACAAAAGTCCCTTAGTGACCTTGAGCCAAAAGGGATCAGAAAATATAATTGCAAGCATGTGAACATGGCAAAAACATAATCTGATCACAGACTTAGTGAAAACTGGAGCATGCTGAAAACAGATATCAAGTAGGCATGTTTACGAGCTCGATGCACTCACTACGGAGCAAGTCATGGTAAACTAAGCATACACCCATCAAGAATACACAAAATGCAAGCTAGACATGGCAAGAACAATAGCATAGCATGCACGGATCAACTATAACATCCTCGGCAAAATCGCTAACAAGTAGACAATCTGCCCAGATTTACGAAGTAGCAAAGGTAGAGCTCGATTGACTCAAGCTAGGGTGCTACATAATTGCAAACAAAGACATGGATGGATAGAACACTACAATATTAACAAAACATCCTTACTGATCATCCTCAAAAGAGGCACGAATCACTAGGAAACAACAAGAACATATGGCCATATGAAATAAACAGCCCAAGGACTTAGTGGATTTGCTAAGTCCCTGAAATCAGCATTACCAAGTGCATCACTTTGCAAGCTTGTGCTTGTCACCACACACATCACAAAAATACATGGGTTGCACCTCTGGAAAGATGGCAAAACCCTTAACAAAACATATGTAGAGCTCATGGGCATATCATGCACACAATAATCATGGCAAAAATGACAAATATGCAAATGGAGTAGCAGATCTGACAATTAACTCAAGTAGCCCTCTTCTAACAGCATTTCGGGCATGAAGATGAACTCAAATGAAAATTATGCAATGGAATGAAATGATGTACTCTCTGAGATGAACATTTTGATATGCTATACGCCCAAAACGGAGCTACGGATGCGGAGATATAGCATGATGAACAGGAGCACATGGATTAGGGTTAGGGATAAAAGGTCAACCGAGAAAATATCTCAGATCTGGATCTGGCGGTTACTGTAGCGGCGCGGGGATCGAGGTTCGCCGAAAATGGGGGGTTCGCCGGAGTCGGGCCGGATCTTCGCCGGAGAGGGGCACGGGCGCCGGATCCGGGCGTGGGGACGCCGGATCTGGCCGGCAGCGAGGCGGCGCCGGTGGCCGGAGGAAGCGGCGAGGCGGCGGCCGTCGTCGGGCGGCAAAGGGCGGCGGTGGCCGGCGAGGGGCGTCGGCGGCTGCGCGGTGGAGCGGCAGAGGCGGACGGGCGGCGCTAGGGCGGAGGAGAGGCGCGGCGGGGCGCGGCCCGGTGGCGGCGCGGGAGGGCCGGCCGCGGGCTTCCGCGGGCCGCGGCGGCGGACGATGCGGTGGCGACAGGTGGCGGGCTTTGGTTGGCGGCGGCGGGAATGTCCGGCGCGCGGAGAGACGAGGGGGGCTAGGATTAGGGTAGAATGATCCGAAATTTTCGGGGGAAGGCTAGTTTTATAGGTAGGAGGAGCTAGGAGAGTCCAAATGAGGTGCGGTTTTCGGCCACGCGATCATGATCGAACGCTCTAGATGATGGAGCAGGTTTAGGTGAGTTTTTGGCCAAATTGGAGGGGTGTTGGGCTGCAACACACACGAGGCCTTTTCGGTCCCTCGGTTAACCGTTGGAGTATCAAACGAAGTCCAAATGATACGAAACTTGACAGGCGGTCTACCGGTAGTAAACCAAGGCCGCTTGGCAAGTCTCGGTCCAATCCGGAAATGTTTAATCCCCACACATAAAAGAAAAGTAGAAATGACCACCGGAGGAGAACGAAGCGCCGGAATGCAAAACGGACAACGGGGAAAATGCTCGAATGCATGAGATGAACACGTATGCAAATGCAATGCACATGATGACATGATATGAGACGCATGACAACGATAACAACACACGGAGACAAAGACCCAACCCGAGAAAATAAAATAACTTAACGCCAGAAACGGCAAGAGTTGGAGTACAAATTGGGAAAGTCATATCCGGGGTGTTACAGGACGGCACCATAGGACAACACTAAAATAAAACATACAGCTCAAACCAATCACGATCATCAATCAACCCATAGGACAAAATGAATCTACTCAAAATAATAGGATGGCCACACATCATTGGGAAATAATATATGGCATGAAGCGCCATGTTTAAGTAGAGATTACAGTGGGGAGAAGAGGTGTTACACCGCTGCATAGAGGGGGAGAGGGTTGGTGATGATGGCCGCGAAGTTTTTGGTGTAGATCGTCGTCACGATGATTGCCCCGGAGGCATTCCGACGCCACCGGGAGGGAGGGGGAGAGAGCCCCCTCCTTCTTATTCTTTGGCCCTCTTGTAGATGGGAGAAGAGTTCCCCCTCTGATCCATGGCCGCCATGGAGGTGGAGGGGTAGGAGCCCCTTCGAGATTGGATCTCTCTCTCTCTCTCTATCTCTCTCTCCATTCTCTTTTGTTTCGCGTTCCTGTTTTGGCCCTTCACCATCTCTTAAATTCCCGGAGATCCGTAACTCCAATTGGGCTGAAATTTTGAGGGGATTTTTATCCATAAAGTATCATTCTTGAGGTGGAAGAAGGGCAGCAACCGCCTTACGAGGTGCCCACTACCCACCTGGGCGCACCTGCCCACCAGGCACGCCTTGATGCCTAGTGGGCCCCTCGAGAACCGTCTTGCATTGATTCTTCTTCCAAAATTAACATATATTACAAAATAAATCTCCGTAAATTTTTATCACGTTTGGACTTCGTTTGGTATGGATATTCTGTGAAATAAAAAACATACAACAAACAGGAACTGGTACTGGGCACTGGATCAATATGTTAGTCCAGCAAATCATATAATTTTTTGCCAAAAGTATGTGAAAGTTGTATAATATTGGCATGGAACAATCAAAAATTATAGATACGACAGAGACGTATCAGATCACGCGGTGAGGCTCGAGTGTGTCAGGTGAGGAGGCTGAAGCGATGAGGCGGACACGAGGAAGTCCGCATGACAAAGTTAATGTAGTGAGGCCTGAGTCCGCTGGGTGATGAGTCCAACGCGAGGAGTCCGGTGGTTAGGACAGCGGCGACGAAGGTCCATCGGATGATGTGGCCGGCACAAGGAGGCCAACGGTGAGGTCCGTGGTGGAGAAGGTCCGCCGGAGATGAGGACAGCGTGAGCTGGCTGACGGTAAGGCCCACGGTGACGAAAGTTCACTGGGCGACGAGGCCGGCGTGAGGAGGTAGGTGGTGAGGCCCGCCACGGTGAAGGTCCACGGCGACAAAAGTCCCTCGGGTGACGCGGCCAACGCGAGAAGGACGGCGGTGAAGGGCCACTAGGCGATGAGGCCCGTGACTACAAAGGTATGACTGGTGATGAGGCCGACACAAGGAGGCTATCGATGAGGCCCGCAGCAGCGAACACTTCTGGTAACAAAGGTCCACTGGGGCGATGAGGCCGACAAGAATAGGCCGGCGGTGTGGCCCATGATGGCCAAGATCCGCGAAGGAGGTCCGCGTGGTGAAGACCCCCGCGCATGATGAAGGTCCGTGCGATGATCTTTGATAGCTCGTTCATCAAAAAAGATGAACTCGGGTTAGATTTATTTTCAAGCAAAAAACATATTCATAACTCGATGTACTCCTCGAGCTCGTCCTGGAGTTTGAATAGTCAGATTGATCTAAAATTTTGAGGGGTTGTCGATAAGGCAAAATTCCACATAATCTGAATTGTTGTATCTTCGAAAGGATGTCAGAGTTGGTCGCCGGACTCATTCTTCCGAACTCACACAAATTTCCATCCAGATCCGACAGGGTGTCGGTATTTTAGAGATCAATGGAAATTCCACCTTTGGATTGTGATGAAACTTTAGAGGGTCGTTGTAGACTCAATTCTGCACAATCCTATTCAACAAAATGACGAAACGATCTTTGAGGAGGTGTGGCCAACGAAAACGAATCTGTTGTCTAGATAATTCTGCAGGTCACGCGAGGGCTATGTTGACATTGAGCCCCGAACTTCGCGGACGATTTCCATGATCTTGGTTGAGATGGAAGTTTATGTTGATGAAGGAAAACTCATCTAAACATGTTATCTATGTGCGCCACCCCTACCTAGCACGCCAATTGACGATGGGAAAATCTTCAGATCCCTGCATAGGGTTATTCATGGGGTAGAGCGCGCATAGGGGATCATAATAGGGTACACACGGGACGCAAGTTGTACCCGCGTTCAGGCCCTCGTGGTGAGTTAATACCCTACATCCTACATGTAATTGTATTGATGTGCCTTGTATGAGGAAGTATTATTGGATCTGTTGCGATCTAATGGATGGCTCCTTGGGAGGCCTCTACTTTCCCTTATATAAGTGGATGAGGGGTAGGGTTACATGACTTGTTGTCCAAGTTTTCTACTCATACATGTCTTACGGTACAAGTAATGATATATCCTTCTAGACGAGGCCCGCCATCAGGGCGAGAGGCCTAGGCTATAGCCGAGCATCGAGGCCATCCTAGCGACCTTATTCCTCGGAGGTCGGGTACCCTCGGTGTAACACCCCGGATGTAACCTACCTTATTTGTATTCCAACTCTTACCTTTTTCGGCACTAAGTTATGATATTTCCTCCTTGTTGGGTTTTGTCTCCGTGTGTTGTTTCTTTGTCATGCATCTCATGTCATGTCATCATGTGCATTACATTTGCATACGTGTTCGTCTCATGCATCCGAGCATTTTCCCGTTGTCCGTTTTGCATTCCGGCGCTCCTATGTCCTCCGGTGTCCCTTTCTACCTCTTTTCGTGTGCGGGTGCTAAATGTTTTCGGATTGGACCGAGACTTGTCATGTGGCCTTGGTTTACTACTGGTAGACCACCTGTCAAGTTTCGTGCCATTTGGACTTCGTTTGATACTCCAACGGTTAACCGAGGGACCGAAAAGGCCTTGTGTGTGTTGCAGCCAAACACCCCTCCAAAGTGGCCCAAAACCCACCTAGACCTCGTACATCATCTAGATCGTTCGATCACGATCGTGTGGCCACAAACCGTGCTCCATTTGGAGACTCCTAGCTCCCTCTACTTCTATAAATAGGCCTCCCCCGAAATTTTCGGATCTCTCCAACCCTAACCCTAGCAAACTATCCCGCCGCCTTCGGACAATGTCCGCCACCTAGAGGACGGAATCAACGCCGCCGCCTCAGCCAACCAGGGTCCGACACCTGTCCCGGGCGCGCCCACATCGCCGCCTCAGCCCCGCCGGCCCGCGAGGCCCAGGGCGGGCCCTCCTCCACCGCCGCCCGGGCCGAGTCGCCCGACGCCCGTGCCTCCATCGCCGCCTTCGCTGCCCCGCCGCCTCGTCTCCGCCGCCCCTCGCTGTCCGGCGACCACCGGCCGCACCCACGCCGGCGACCGGTGCCGCCCCGCGCTGACGCCGCCCCGCTCCAGTCTCTGCGCCGCCAACGCCGCCCCCGGCAAGTCCCTGTTGTATATCCGGCCGCCCCCTCCTCCCCTCGCCAAGTCCGGCGACCTCAACTCCGGCGCCGACGAACCTCGGGCCGCATGCAGCTACAGTGACAGATCCAGATCCAATCCTCTCGGTTGACTTTTTCACCCGAAACCCTAACTTTTTGCATACTTTGACATGCCATAACTTCCTCACCGTGGCTCCGATTCGTGCGTGTAGCATATCGAAATGTTCGCCTCGAAGAGTACTTCATTTCATCTCATTGCATCATTTTCATTTGAGCTCATCTTGATGCCCGAAATGCTGTTGGAAGAGGGTTATATGATGTTAGTTTCAGATTCATATCAGCAATTGCACTTTTGTCATTTTTGCCATGATTAATGTGTGCATGCTATGATCCTGAGCTCTACATGTGTTTTGAAGTATGCCATGCCATCTTTACAGGGGTGTATGTCATGTATTTTTGTGATCTTCGTGGTGACTAGCACAAGCATGCAAAGTAGCTTACTTAATGTTGCTGATTTCAGAGACTTAGAAATATTCTGTCTCTGCCCTATCATTATTTTTATGCCATATGTTCATGTTGCTACCGAGTGATCCGTGCATCCTTTGAGCATGATCAGTAAGGATGTTTTGTAGATATTATGGTGCTCTATCCATCCATGTCTTTGTTTACAATTATGGAGCACCCTAGCTTGACTCAATCTAGATCTACTTTTGCTATAAAATGTTCCTGGCAGATTGTTACCATGTTTAGCTATTTTGCCGAGCTTATTGTTGTTGATCCGTGCATGCAATGATGTTGTTCTTGCCATGTCTAGCTTCTATGCCATGTCTACTTGCTGGGTGTATGATTAGTTTATCATGCAATGTCTCGTAGTGAGTGCATCGAGCTCGTAAACATGCCTACTTGATGTCTGTTTTGCCATGTTCCAATTTTTCACCAAGTCTGAATCTGTTAACGATAATTGCTATGTTCATGTGGTTGCAATTGTATTTTCTGATCCCTTTTGGCTTATGGTCAGTAAGGGACTTTTGTTGTATGCTTTGAGTAGCTTCATGTCATTCTTTCTTTGCCATGATATGTTCCTTTAGCATGTAGTTATCGTGCTCTAAACATTGCTTCCTGATGTTAAATTCCTGACATGCTGTTCATTTCTCTAAGTCTGAAACATGTTATCTTTTGCACTTTTGCCATGCTTGTTTGAACCTGCTATTGATTGAATTAGCCATAGCTCAGTGTTCATCTTTTGTCAAGCATCTTGAGCGGATCCCTGCCATGTATTTTGTTGCTATGTTGGTGTGTTGTAGCTTATTTATCTTGATGCATTTAGATGGTCTCATGCTGTTAATCATAGACCTTTGCTATATTTGTTTTGCTTGTCATTTCCAAACCGTGCATCCGATTCCGGTGATCTTTATATCGATTTTGACCAAAATCAACTCACCTTTCCAGTTGCACTCTTGGATTTCCAAGTTGAGGCCAGGTTCAATCATTCTTTCCCAAATCATGCATATGCATCACATATTGCATCTCGCATATCATACCATGTTTTGCATCATGTTGCTTGTGCATTGCACGTGGTTGATTGTGTTCCCTTTTGCTTGTTGTTCTTGCTTGGGTAGAGCCGGGAGACGAGTACGTGATCGAGGAGCCCGTTGAGTACACTTACGAGGATCAAGTCAACTCAGAGAACTTTGCAGGCAAGATGACCATACCCTTGAAATCACTTCTATCTTTGCTTGCTAGATGCTCGCTCTTTTGCTATGGCTATGCTACGATACCTATCACTTGCTTATCATGCCTCCCAAATTCCCATGTCAAACCTCTAACCCACCTTGTCCTAGCAAACCGTTGTTTGGCTATGTTACCGCTTTGCTCAGCCCCTCTTATAGCGTTGCTAGTTGCAGGTGAAGATTGGAGTTTGTTCCTTGTTGGAACATGTTTATTGTTGGGATATCATCATATTATCTTGTTTATCTTAATGCACCTATATACTTGGTAAAGGGTGGAAGGTTCGGCCTTATGCCTGGTGTTTTGTTCCACTCTTGCCGCCCTAGTTTCCGTCATACCGGTGTTATGTTCCTTGATTTTGCATTCCTTACACAGTTGGGTTATAATGGGAACCCCTTGACAGTTCATCTTGAATAAAACTCCTCTAGCAATGCCCAACATTGGTTTTACCATTCGCCACCTAGCCTTTTCCCTTGGGTTTCGCGGACTCAAGGGTCATCTTTATTTTACCCCCCCCCCCCCGGGCCAGTGCTTCTCTAAGTGTTGGTCCAACTGAGCGGTGTCCGGGGCTACCAGGGGCAACTCTGGGCTGGCCTACCCGACGTCTTGCTCATCCGGTGTGCCCTGAGAACGAGATATGTGCAGCTCCTATCGGGATTTGTCGGCACATCTGGGTGGCTTTGCTGGACTTGTTTTACCATTGTCGAGATGTCTTGTAACCGGGATTCCGAGTCTGATCAGATTGTCTTGGGAGAAGGAATATCCTTCATTGACCGTGAGAGCTTGTGATGGGCTAAGTTTTTTTTTGACTGAATTGTGATGGGCTAACTTGGGACACCCCTACAGGGATTTGAACTTTCAAAAGCTGTGCCCGCGGTTATGGGCAGATGGGAATTTGTTAATGTCCGGTTGTAGATAACCTGAAACTTAACTTAATTAAAATGCATCAACCGCGTATGTAACCGTGATGGTCTCTTCTTGGCGGGGTCCGGGAAGTGAACACGGTGTTGGAGTTATGTTTGACGTAGGTTGTTCTAGGATCACTTCTTGATCATAGTTGTTCGACCGTGCCTTTGCCTTCTCTTCTCGCTCTCATTTGCGTATGTTAGCCACCAAATATGCTAGTCGCTTGCTGCAGCTCCACCTCATACCTTTACCTTACCTATAAGCTTAAATAGTCTTGATCGCGAGGGTGTGAGATTGCTGAGTCCCCATGACTCACAGATTCCTTCCAAAACCAGATGCAGGGACCGATGATACCATTCCAGGAGTTTCAACTGATCTCAAGTGGGAGTTCGATGAGGACTCAGGACGATACTATGTGTCTTTCCCAGATGATCAGTAGTGGTGCCCAGTTGGGGCGATCGGGGACTATGTTGCATTTGGGGTTTATCTTTATTTTGGTTCCGTAGTCGGACCTTGAGTGTAACTGGATGAATGTAATGTTATTTATGCATTTGTGTGATGTGGCGAGTGTAAGCCAACTATGTTATCTCTTTCCCTTATGTATTACATGGGTTGTTGTGAAGATTACCTCACTTGCAACATTGCTTTCAATGCGGTTATGCCTCTAAGTCGTGCTTCGACACGTGGGAGATATAGCTGCATCGAGGGCGTTACACTCGGTATATTGTACCATAAGTCGGTCCACTCGTATGAAAGCCATCTCAGACGAAGGGCAGTAGCAAGCTTCTCGAGGTTGAGGTCCACCGAAGGTATTGTGCTTGCAAACAAACTCCTGATTGACCTAGAAGTTTCCTCTTGCCACCTTGTCACATCTCTCCCAGAGATAGGTGCGTCGTAAGATGTCAACCTTCTTAATCACTTCCACCAGTAAGTCTAGAGGTGCCAAATCATATATAGCAATTGTGGTAAGCATGACTTTGGCCAAGACATTGTGACTAAGTGCTTGGCGATCCAAGGTGCAAGCTTTCCAGCGATCTTATCCTCCAAGAACTGAAGTGAATCTTCTTAAGCCTCGAAACCGAAAACCACAACCCCAGATGTCTCATAGGAAAGGTAGTATGGACCGCCATAAAGGCTTGAAGGATATCATCAAGGGTAATGTTACCGTAGCGAATGGGCGCAATGAGACTTTAGGCACAATTATTGACTAATCCGGTAAAGTATCTCAAGGAGGAAAAACTTGAAGGCAAGAGCTGGATGTCATTTTTTATAGGGGCAACAAATATGATAACATCATCGGCCATGCAAAGACACACGGATGGACCACCCCTAAGGCAAACGGGAAAGAGTGCCCCCCCCCCCCCCGCTGCCGAAGACCCCTACCATGTATGATAGGATCACATGCAGTACCATTGAGCATCACATGCGAGTAGGCCGAACAAAGGAGGCTCGACCATGACCCAAATTCTGAAGCGACTCGGGAAGCCTTGGTGTTTTTTTCTTTCTTTCTCTCCCTTCCATCCACAAATTATCTTGCATGGTTTGCTATGATATGATTAATATAAACGTCCTAAGAGCATCTCTAACAGATGATGTAGATGCAAAAATAACTAACTTTTGCATTTTCAAGGCCCAAAACCCCCTCTAAAACAAATGATGTAGATGCAAAAAAATTACATCTCTGCCTCCCGGAGATGTAAAATACAAAATGTAAAAACGCCAGCCTTGTGCCAACCGCCCAACTGCCTTCATTTGGCTTCCACACGACCACCTGCCACCCGCACAACTCCCCTACCGGCCAATTTTTCCCAAAATCAATGTCACCACGCACCCGCCCGATGGCCGCCCGCCCCACCATGAGTCCTCCCACCTGTCCCCCGCCGCCTACCTCGCTGTAGTAGCGACGGCTGCCCCTCGCAACCGCGGATTTGCTTTCTGTCGCCGCTTTGAATTGAAGCTTCGCCGGAGGTCTAGCTGTTGTAATGCCTTCCACGGCGAGGTCGTGGGCGGGTTGGGCTTGTTCCTAGCCAAGACCTACCGCCAGAGGTAGGGGAGGCGCGCCACGCCACCAGCCCGACGACCGCCCGCCTGCTTCGTTATTCCCTCCACGCGAAGCCGGCCGCCTGCAGCACCGAGCTCCTGCTGTCTTCTCTGCAGGGTTGCGGACGTCTCCTCTGCCAAGCTGACGCTGCCGCTCACACAAGCTACCGCTGAACGGCTGCCTAACCCGCAGTCGGCCAATTTCTTCCACCTCGCAAGCAAGGTGTTCGACGAAATTCCTCAAGGTAAAAAATCAAGCAAATTTGAAGGTGTTTTTATTGGGGTTCGAGAGGTATTTTGACGGAGATTTCGGCATTGTAGATGAGCTCATGCGACTCCTCTTTCATGGATGATTCCTTGTCGAATGAGGAATTTGATTTGAACGAAGAAGAAGACATTGCTATGCTAGTGGCCATGCACAAGAGGAAGTCGAAGCACGACGGTTCTGTGTATGGACGTGAGTTCATCAGGAGAGAACGGGTTGAGGCGCACAAGTGGTTGATGTGCAACTATTTTGGTTCACCACCTGTTTTTCTGGAGAGGTACTTCTGACGCCTGTTCAGAATGTCCAAATATTTATTCATCCACATTTGCAATTCCATGAAGCAGCATGATCGATCCTTCGAGCAGAGGAGGAATTGTGTCAGGATGCTTAGACATAGCACCGAGCAGAAGGTCACTGCCGCTTTGCGCATGATGGCCTATGGTGTTCTGGCAGACTACATTGATGACAACTTGGCGATGGTAGAGAGCACTTGTATCTTCTATGCCAAACAATTTGCGAAGACCATGGTAGAAGTGTTTGGTCTAGAGTACTTGAGCCAGCATCCAATACTCAGGACACTCAGAGGCTTTTAGAGATGAACAAAACTCTTAGTTTCTACATATGCTAGGGTTCGTCAATTGCATGCATTGGAAATGTAAAAACTTCCCAAAAGCATGGCATGGATAGTTTAGGGGTCCCGGGAAGGATGTCACTATCATTCTTGGGGCTTTTGCCGATCAAGAAACATGGTTTTGGCATTCATATTTTGGGATGCCTGAATCTTGTAATGACATCAACGTGTGCGACCGGTCGCCTCTTTTTGCCAAGTTAGCAAATGGAGAAGCACCACCGGTGACCTTCGAAGCAAATGGCTGCACATACAACTATGAGTACCATCTTGCAGATGGGATCTACCTGAGGTGAAGTACTTTTGTCAAGCCAATTGCAAAACCCTAAGGTAAGAAAGAACTCATCTTTCACAATGCACAAGCGGCTGCTAAGAAAGATGTTGAGAGGGCTTTTGCAATTTTGCAATCCCAATTTGCTATTGTGCAAGGACCATCTAAATTTTAGGATAAAAAAACCCATTGGTGTATCATGACTGCTTGCGTCATCATGCATAAAATGATCATTGAGAATGAGCATGGACAGGATGTAGATTACACCTTCTATGTGAAAATCTTAAGTTGTTTTCGTAATGTTTTATTTCAATTTATGCGGTTGTACAGTGGCTGTACATAAACACACGGTCGACGACCAGTTTTACATCTCCACTTTGCATCATCTGTTGGAGTTGCTCTTTTACATCTTCAATATATATCATCTGTTAGAGTTGCCTCTTTTTAGATGTAAAAAGCACTTTTTGAAGCTGTAAATTTTTACATCTTCAAATTTGCATCTTCTGTTGGAGATGCTCCAAGACTAATAGAAGATAACATTATTATACACGTCCTAAGGGCATCTTCAATGCCGAGCCGTAAACCTCCGACAACCGTCTGGACCATGGAAGCCATTCAATGCGGCCCTGTATCGGTCCGCGGAGCGGTTCGGACGCGTTTTTCCCGCAAACCAAAGACAAAAGTGGGGGAGGTTTGTGGGAGTTCGGGCCGCTCTCATGCTCGTTTCTGACCGCCCTGGCCCACCAAAAAACCCTCACCCCTCCCGCGCGTTTTCGGCCAGCGCCGCTCCAAAGCGTCGGCCCCGGCATTCATGCTCGCCCAGAGCGGACGTGACCGCTCACTAGCGCCAGTATTGAAGCGGCGCGCCGGCCGAGGGAGCGTTGCCCGCGCCGTTTCCTGGTGCAGGCGACTGCCACACGTTCAAACGACACGATAGCCACCCGTCGTCTATCTGTCGCCCGCATTGATGGCACGCGGTTGCCTAGGCGTCTCCTCCGGTGCCACCCGTCCATTTGTCTACTGCTCACCGGTGCTATATAAACCGATGCCCGGTGCCCCGGCCATAGCCACAGTTATCCCTCTCCACACCAGTCCGTGCCATGGATCCCTCCGCGGCCAAATCTCTCTTGGACGGGCCAACATCAGAGCAGAAGAAGGCCATGGCCGCCATTGCTGCTGACTAGCAGGCCGGTAGGCAGCCACAGGACATGGAAATGGAGGACGCCTCCGAGGACGAGCCAGCGTCACCCTCCTCTTCCTCCGCAGCACCCTCCTCCTCCTCCGCAGCATCCTCGATGGTGTATTGCACCCTAACCATCAGCGAGGCCCGTGCCCATTATATGGACATGGTGTGGGAGGAGCAGTTCCTGGAGGCGCAGGCCGACGCCAACTACAACCACACACCCCCCAGGAGCATCTGCAGGCGGAGGAGCAGGTCGCCGCCGGCAGGGCAGTCGCGTCGGACGCGGACCTGGCAGAGCAGGAGGCGATGCTCGAGTCCTACCGCTCCGCCCGTGAGATCCGCCTTGCCCGCTGGCGGTACCCGCAATGGGTGGCGGAGGTGGCGGCCGCCGGCAAGGAGCGGGAGAGGCGTTGTTCGGCGACACCGACGACAACGAGGCCGCGCCCCGACGCCACGACCACGAAGAAGCCGGCACGTCCGCGGACGCCGCTGGCAGCGAGGAAGAGTATTGCACGGTAGGTCACCGCGGCTCGGGTCTCAAGAAGGCCACTGCTCCTCCCCTCCCATCGACGCCAAGCTTGGTGGGCTCAGCATTGACGGCCAATTAGTCGCTTCCCGGGGCTCCGGAGGTGAAGGTCACGGAGGCGAAGCTTCCTGTCTCTTGGTTCATGGCCGGAGACGGGACCGGACGCTGTTGATCATTTAGATTAGCCCGCCTAGTACCGCTTCATGTATTTGTAATGAAATCCGTCATGTTTATATGAAATCCAGCATGAATTCATATAAAATCAGGTTGTGTTTATATGAAATCCACACTTGTTTGTACGAATTTCGTCCGGTTGATTTGAGTTGTTGCGAAAATGTATGCGGCTATGATTGGATGATTGTCTCTCGCATCCATGTCCGCGGACTGATCAACCCCTATCCATAGACGGATGCGGGAGATTTTTTACGGGTTGCGGTTGAAGATGCCCTAAGACTTTTAGAAAATTATTATTTCCTCAAGCAACATAAGTTTGCACGGATATAAACGATCGTGCATTAGCTGTCTTTCGGGAACATCTGACAAGAGCCTCCTCGCAAATAAAGAAAAAGAAAAAGTTAGGCTCGACGTTCCCTCAAAAAAGAAACTTAGGCTCGACGTCCGCTCCAATAAAAAACTGCTGCAGAAAAAGGCGGAAGCCACCAAAAGTACAGCACACCGGGCCGGTCGAGGCATGCAAGACCGAACAAAAGAAGAAGTGCGCCGCGGCACACGCCATGGACACACCCAAGAGCCAAGCATGCATGGGGTCACCAGCACCGTACACGATAAATACAAGAACTCACTGAACAAACAAGTGAGAACAGCAGCGTGCGTTCCCTACACTACACTCTCCCGATGAAGCACGCAATGCATCCGCTAACAAACCTACCAACAAACACCGCGAGCTATGGGCTATGGCGTTCGTGGAGACGAATCCCGTGGAGAAAACCATGAAGGCCAACGAGATAATGGCACGCTTCCGCCGCATCGCGCCCAAACCCGTGCTCGCATCACCACCCACCGCCGCCGTCGACCAGTCTCAGCAGAGAAGGTCGGGCAAGCGTGGGGCCCGGGACCTCGTTCCAGCGCCGGCCGACAAGAGGCTCAGGGGGGCGCTGTGTTATCCTTTCCCCCCATACCGCGCCTTGCCGTGGACTTCGCCGCTGGAGGCGACACCGGTGGCGTCCTCCCGATGCTTATTCCCCGGTGATCGCGACGGCGACCTGCTCCGGAAGCCACAGGCGCCCAAGGTCATCGTGCCCCGCCCGGCGCGGCCAGTTCGCACCACCATCTGCGTCGACGCCAGCAGCGTCACGGGCGCCAACTCGGTGAAGCTGCCCGCGTGCAGGATGACGGCGGAGCAGCTGGAAGCCGAGATAGAGCGCGACGCTCTCCCGGCGGTCATCTCGGGCCCTGGCGACCGTGTCATCCGGGCCAACGACGCGTACAAGGCGCTGGTGGGACAGCCGGTCTGCCCGTGGCTAGACTCCGTGCCAGATGACTCGTGCGCTGGCGCGTCTAGGCGGATCAACGGCGAGGTGGTGCTGGACGTGCGGTGGTTCACCTCGACCGAGACGATTAGGTCGAGCGCCGGAGGGACATTCTCGTGCAGCTCCAGGATCTCGTGGGAGCGCAATGGCACACTGACCTCCGTCGCCATGCCATGCGACGTCATGCGTTTTGACTGCGGCTCCGGTGACCACCGCTTCGTCTGGAGATTTGACACCTATCGAATATCGAAGGGAACGGTAAAAACTGAAAATTGAAGTGCTCATTTACATGCATACAGTCTCCATCACATGCCCTAATTTTCATCCTCATGCAAACGAGTTGATTAAATACTCCTACTTGTTTTGTACACTCAAAAAAAAAACTTGTTTCATTAGAGAATTGTATCTGTGCCGGGGGTCGTTAATATTCTGGATGTTGTACACCGCTGAGCATTAAGGGTTTGTTTTGTTGTTTGCACTGTTTTTTAAGGATATTTACATATGTGGCTCAACTGACCTGACTGAGTGGATACATGCATAAAAGCATGCTTTGCATATAGTTTGATTGAAACTATTATTTGATTGCATGGGGGTTTGGTTGCAAGCCTCTGCTAGAGACCCTCTGCTAACAAGAGGCAAAAAGCTATTATTTGATTGCATACAAGGCATGCACGATGGTAAACTTTTTTTTTCTAATGATGAGGTTACCAACACACACTCATAGGTACAACATAGCAAGTCTTAAACTAACAAGCACATTTGAACAACTACTCCATGAGTGTGTGTGCTAGTATTAAGCATTACGCGGTGCATCAAGAGACCCCCACGTTTATATAAGGAGCAAGATTCCACCAAACTTTGGAGACACCCCTCCCCTCCCCTCACGAGCCGCACCTCCCCTGGCGGTCGCCCCTCCATTGTCGCTACCCCCCCCCCCCCAGCGGGTGACCGAGGGGCCCTACCTCCAGTCGCCGGCCCTCCCCGCCTTCCCCTCCCTCCACTCCACCGTCGCCTGTGGTTGGCGCCGGGCAAAGCCCGTGTGTCCGACGGCGATGGCGGAGGTACTGCCTCCCCTCTCAGGTCTTCAGGTGGTGTGGAACGCCCCATCTCGAGGGTGTGATCCCGATCTGGATCGTGGCGGTGCCGATCTGGACCAAGGCGCCTTGATGGACAACAATGGCGTAGCGGCTGGCCGGCGTCCCAGCGGTGGCCTTGGTGGCAGGTCTGGCGCAGCCCTTCCCGATCAGGGGTGGAGGGCCGTGGATCAAGGGTGGCAGCCCCTAGGATGGCCTCCCTGCCCGGTGGCGCAGCGAGGCGGGTGGGCTGCCGGGGATCGGACCAGGTGGCCGGCGATTCAGGGTTGGTGTCGCGGTTGGCTGCCCCGGCGGCCAACGGTGCCAAGTTGCACCTTCCTTCAACCCATGTTGCATGCACTCCATCTTACCGGACATGGTCATGCTGCTAGCTAGTTATCGGGTTGGGATGGAGCAGGGGTGGGGGTCCGGATTGGGATAATTCCCAGGTCAGCTCTTGCCGGCTGCGATGGCAACGACACCCGAGGGTGCCGTTTTTCTTCCTAGAGATGTCATTCGGGTCCACCCTACCTTTTTCCACCTCACGGTCTCTCGGGTGAAAACCCTAGGGCGGCGACGATGCTCTTGGCACCATGTCTGTCTTGAAGGCATCGTCATGAGAGCTATATGGCAGTGGGCACTGCTTGTGTGCGTCGGCGTTTGCAGATGGCGTGCCCCCACTACAAAAAAAAGACACATCCGTGACATTTTGGGCCGAACGAAATTTTTTCTGTCATACATATGACACTTCTATGACAATAATTGTGACAAAACCCGGTATCATCATAGATGTGGTGGGCTCCTACTTCTATGACAAAAAATCATGACAGAAAATGGGTTTTTCGTCCTGGGCGGGCCGGAGACGCAGCTGCATGACATTCTTTGGGCCGTCCATGACGGAAAAAAATCATGGTAGAAGCGAGGGGGAGGAAAATTTCGGGGAGTTCCCGGTTACGGTGGGAGGTCGGGGGCCGAGCGATGCGCGTTTCTCTCGTACACGTATGCGCGTGTGTGCGAGGCGTTGGCTCTAACTGAACCCGAGCGAGGCGTTGGGCTCTAACTGAACCCGAGCGATTGCACTGCAGGCTACGCGTTACTGAACCCGAGCGATCGATCAATGGCTGTTAACTGAACCCGATCGAGTGATTCCTTGGCTACTGCTGCTAACTGAAGCCGATCGATGGGATGAACAGTGAGCGTTGCGGGGGGGGGGGGGGGGGGGGGGTTGGATGAACAGTGAGCGGTGGCGTTGCCTCTGGATGAACAGGACCCCGTGGTGTGGTGGAGGGCTGGATGAACAGTAGACGGTGGAGGGGTGCCCGTGGAGGGGTGGATGAACAGGACCCCGTGGTGTGGAGGGCAGGATGAACAGTAGACAGTGGAGGGGTGCCCGTGGAGGGGTGGTTTAACAGGACCCCGTGGTGTGGAGGGCTGGATGAACAGTAGACGGTGGAGGGGTGGTTGAATAGTAGCCGGTGGAGTAGCGCGTGGTGGAGGCTGGATGAACAGCAGCTCGTGGAGGCTGGAGGAGGTCGACGGTGGATGAACAGTAGCTCGTGGAGGCTGGAGGGGGTCGACGGTGGAGATGAACAGTATCCCGTGGAGTCCCGTTTTGCGGTACGCCACACCCCTCCCGATGAACAAGACCCTCGTTTCGACCGTAGCCCTCCAACACAAGTCCGTTTCCTCCGTTTTGCGGTACGCCACACCCCTCCCGATCAACAGGACCCCTGTTTCGACCATAGGAGGTCCGTTTGCTCCGTTTTGCGGTACGCCACACCCCTCCCGATCAACAGGACCCCCGTTTCGACCGTAGGAGGTCTGTTTCCTTCATTTTGCAGTACGCCACACCCCTCCCGATCAACAGGACCCTCGTTTCGACCGTAGGAGGTCCGTTTCCTCCGTTGTGCGGTACGCTAGGCCTCGTTTCCATCGCCTCTTCCGTCCAAGCCCTCCCGATGAACACGACCACGCATTCCATTCCGACCCATGAACACGACGACGACGCTGTTTCTCCGTTCCGACCCAGCCATGTACACGAGCCCTCGCCGTACGTATGCGCGAGTAGGCGTTCGAGACCCCGTCCGTATGTACACATATGTGGCCGTATTTTCTTTCTTGCACCCTAGCCGATGTACGTACGTGTACATGCTACGTGCGCATCTCTACTACGACACATGCGCGCCTCTACTACGACACGTGCGCGCCTCTACATCGACCAGTATGTACGTACACGTTCGCGACCAGAATGTCAACGCTACATACGCTTCGACCAGGTGGGTCTCGACTGTCAGGCACTTCCTTGCCTGCGAAGATGTAGCTGGTGGGTCCCAACAGTCAGGGGGGCGAAATACGGTGGCCCGTCCGGTGGGTCCCCGCTGTCAGGTAGAGGAATAATTATTTTGCACGTAATAAGGAGGCACTTCCTTGCTGCGGCCGTGGACCCAGCTGTCAGCCTCTCCATGTACAGTCCACGTCCGATGGAAGCCGTTCCTTGACCATGTTGACCACGCCACGCCGAGAGCACCAGGGCGGTGGACGACGGCGAGGTCTAGGAAGGGGACGATGCGAAACCGGGGAAGACGCGGCAGCGGATGCCCACGCGTAGAGGAGTACGAGGGCACTGGTTCGCTGCGGTGTGAGGCTGCCGTCGCCGCAGAGTAACAGGGGGTGTGGGTGAGTAGAGGGATGGTCTGGCCAGCGGTGGGAGTAGTAGGGGGCGGTGAGGCCTCCGCCGCATCACAGCCGGCTACGGGAGGCAGGAGCACGAGGCACGACCGGCGCTGGTTTGGGCGGCTGGAGCAAGAAGACCAGAGGTTGAAGAAGCACGACGGACGTTGGATGGACATCGTACGGTCACTGGAGCTAGAATCGTGCATATTGACTAAGTTGACAAAGCCCTCCGTCCCCGTCAACTTAGTAGGCCCACAAGTCACCTGCCACTATACTGGGTCCCAGCTAACAGGGGGAGAATTCATTTTTTTGTGCGTAATAAGGAGGCACTTCCTTGCGTGCGAAGATATAGCTGGGGGAGAATTCATTTTTTTGTGCGTAATAAGGAGGCACTTCCTTGCGTGCGAAGATATAGCTGGTGGGTCTGAGCTGTCAGCGGCGGTAACGTTTTTTTTGTGAAATACAGAGGCCCTTTCGGTGGGTCCCAGATGTCAGGTGGAGGAATCATTATTTTGCGCATAATAAGGAGGCATTTCCTTGCGTGCGGCCATGGACCCAGCTGTCGGCCTCTACACCTAAAGTCCACTTCAGATGCATGTTTTCGTTGACCACGTTGACCAGGCCGCGCCGAGAGCACCAGGGCGGTGGACGACGGCGAGGCCTAGGAAGGGAACGACACGGAGGCAGGGAAGACTCGGCAGTTGTTTCCCACGCGGAGGGGAGTACGACTGTACGAGGGTTTACTGCTTCATCTGTCGTCGCCGGAGAAAAACAGAGGTGTGGGTGAGTAGAGGGATGGCTAGGCCAGCGATGGGAGTACAGTGGGGCGGTGAGGCCTGCGCGGCAGCAGAGCCGGCTGCGGGGAGGAGGGAGCAGGCAGTCCCGCCGGCGCCTGTTTGAGCGGCTGGAGCAGGAAGAGCAGAGATTGAAGAAGCACGACGGCCGTTGGATAGCCATCCAACAGTCACTGCTTGTGCGTCAACCTTTTTTTTAGGAAAGCCTCAAATCTGTGGGAAACAGCATACAGCCCATCTGCCATTATTTCTAATAATTTACAGCCCATTTGCTAATTATTAAGGTTTTTTTGGAGCCCATATTCTTTTTGTTAGCATTACAGCCCATATTGTGGCCACGGTTAAAAAATTATATAAAATTTTGCATATTTCGGTGCGGTCCGAACTGTTTTTAATTCGGAAATTTCGACTCACATTCAAGCTAATTTTAAAAATAAATGTATATCAATATAAAATCCAACAAATTCTCCATGCATAAAAATTAATGTAATTTCAAATCTCGAAATGAAAAAAAGATATTTGAAACTAATTGTCGGTTTGATGTGTTTTAAAAATGTACAGCCCATTTCTCATTACTGATGGGCCATTTTCTCAGCCAGCCGAATGAAAGCTCTCCTCCTCGTCTTGAAAGATTTGCAGCCCAACAGGCCTAACAAAGAGACTTACTTGGCAAATCATAAAAAAACTGGGTGGTGGCCGTGGACCTAGCTGTCAGCCTCTCCACGTACAGTACTCTTCCGATGGAATGTCGTTGACCACGCCGCGCCGAGAGCACCAAGGCGGTGGACGACAGCGAGGCCTAGGAAGGGGACGACGCAGAGCCCGGGAAGACGCGGCAGTGGATGCCCACGCGGAGAGGAGTACGAGGGTTCACTGGTTCGGCTGCGGTGTGAGGCTGCAGTCGCCGCAGGGCCTGGCTAGCGATGGGAGTAGTAGGGGCGATGAGGCCTCATCGGCAGCACAGCCGGCCACTGGAGGCAGGAGCAGACGGTCTCCCCGGCGCTGGTTTGGGCGGCTGGTGCAAGAAGAGCAGCGATTGAAGAAGCAGCAGGACCGTTTGATTCAAATCCAACGATTACTGCTGCTAGAATCGTTTGTTGACTAAGTTGACAAGCCCTGCGTACGCGTCAACTTAGTAGGCCCACAGGTTAGCCTCCCAACCGGTGCGCCCCAGATGTCAGTGAGAGGAATCACTTTTTTCGCGTAATAAGGAGGCAGTTGATTGCGTGCGGCCAGGCCAGCGGAGGGAGTAGGATGGGCGGGGAAGCCTGCGCAGCATCACAGCGGGACACAAGAGGAGGGAGCAGGCAGTCCCGCCGGTGCTAGTTTAGGCGGCTGGAGCAGGAAGATCAGGGATTAAAGAAGCACGTCGGCCGTTGGATGGACATCCAACACTAACTGCTGCTAGAATCGGGTGTACACTGACAAAGCCTTTCGTAAACAAGTCAGCCTCGAAATCCGTGGCGTGTACAGCCCATTTGCTATTATTTTTATATTTTTACTCATTTTCTAATTCATATGGAATTTATTGCAGCTCGTTTTTCATTTTTAGAATTGCTGCCCATTCTCTGGTCAGTACCAGGGTCAAAAAATTAACTAAATATGTGGGAAATTTTGAAAATTCGCAAATTTTTGCTGGGGAACGAAATATTCTTAATCCAAAAATTAATAGCCATAGTAAAACAAATTTAAAAATAAATTAGTACTATGTCATGTTAAATCCAATGAAATACGTATAAGATATCAGTGAAGAACAAAAACAAAAAAAGAAACTTATATCCCATTTGCTATAATTTTTTAGAATTTTCTGAAGGAAATATGCCCTAGAGGCAATAATAATGTTATTATTTTATTTCCTTATATCATGATAAATGTTTATTATTCATGCTAGAATTGTATTATCCGGAAACATAATACTTGTGTGAATACATAGACAAACTAAACGTCACTAGTATGCCTCTACTTGACTAGCTCGTTAATCAAAGATGGTTATGTTTCCTAACCATAGACATGTGTTGTCATTTGATTAACGGGATCACATTATTAGGAGAATGATGTGATTGACATGACCCATTGCATTAGCTTAGCACCCGATCGTTTGGTATGTTGCTATTGCTTTCTTCATGACTTATACATGTTCCTATGACTATGAGATTATGCAACTCCCGTTTGCCGGAGGAACACTTTGTGTGCTACCAAACGTCACAACGTAACTGAGTGATTATAAAGGAGCTCTACAGGTGTCTCCAAAGGTAAATGTTGGGTTGGCGTATTTCAGGATTAGGATTTGTCACTCCGATTGTCGGAGAGGTATCTCTGGGCCCTCTCGGTAATGCACATCAAATAAGCCTTGCAAGCATTGCAACTAATGAGTTAGTTGCGAGATGATGTATTACGAAATGAGTAAAGAGACTTGTCGGTAACGAGATTGAACTAGGTATTGAGATACCGACGATCGAATCTCGGGCAACTAACATACTGATGACAAAGGAAACAACGTATGTTGTTATGCGGTCTGACCGATAAAGATCTTCGTAGAACATGTGGGAGCCAATATGAGCATCCAGGTTCCACTATTGGTTATTGACCGGAGACATGTCTCGGTCATGTCTACATTGTTCTCGAACCCGTAGGGTCCGCACGCTTAAGGTTTCGATGACAGTTATATTATGAGTTTATGAGTTTTGATGTACCGAAGTTAGTTCGGAGTCCCGGATGTGATCACGGACATGACGAGGAGTCTCGAAATGGTCGAGACATAAAGATTGATATATTGGACGGCTATATTCGGACACCGGAAGTGTTCCGGGTGATTTCGGAGAAAACCGGAGAGCCGGAGGGTTTCCGGAACCCCCCCCCCCCCCCCCGGGAGAAGTAATGGGCCATATGGGCCTTAGTGGAGAGAGAGAGGAGCAGCCAGGGTGGGCCGCGCGCCTCCTCCCCCTGGTCCGAATTGGACTAGGAGAGGGGGGCGGCGCCCCCCTTTCCTTATCCCTCCCCCTTCCTTTCCCCCTCCTAGTAGGAGTCCTACTCCTACTAGGAGGAGGACTCCTCCTTGGCGCGCCAATAGGGCCGGCCGGCCTCCTCCCCTTGCTCCTTTATATACGGGGGCAGGAGGCACCCTAGACACACAAGTTGATCCTCGTGATCGTTTTCTTAGCCGTGTGCGGTGCCCCCTTCCACCATATTCCTCGATAATATTGTAGTGGTGCTTAGGCGAAGCCCTGCGACAATTGAACATCAAGATCGTCACCACGCCGTCGTGCTGACGGAACTCTTCCCTGACACTTTGCTGGATCGGAGTCCCGGGGTCATCATCGAGCTGAACGTGTGCTAGAACTTGGAGGTGCCGTAGTTTCGGTGCTTGATCGTTCGGGCCGTGAAGACGTACGACTACATCAACCGCGTTGTCATAACGCTTCCGCTGTCGGTCTACAAGGGTACATAGATCACACTCTCCCCTCGTTGCTATGCATCACCATGATCTTGTGTGTGCATAGGAAATTTTTTGAAATTACTACGTTCTCCAACAGTGGTATCAGAGCCTAGGTTTTATGTGTTGATGTTATATGCACGAGTAGAACACAAGTGAGTTGTGGGTGATATATGTCATACTGCTTACCAGCATGTCATACTTTGGTTCGGCGGTATTGTTGGACGAAGCGACCCGGACCGACATTACGCGTACGCTTACGCGAGACCGGTTCTCCCGACGTGCTTTGCACAAAGGTGGCTAGCGGGTGTCAGTTTCTCCAACTTTAGTTGAACCGAGTGTGGCTACGCCCGGTCCTTGCGAAGGTTAAAACAGCACCAACTTGACAAACTATCTTTGTGGTTTTGATGTGTAGGTAAGATTGGTTCTTGTTTAAGCATGTAGCAGCCACGTAAAACTTGCAACAACAAAGTAGAGGACGTGTAACTTGTTTTTGCAGGGCATGTTGTGATGTGATATGGTCAAGAGATGATGCTAAATTTTATTGTATGAGATGATCATGTTTTGTAACCAAGTTATCGGCAACTGGCAGGAGCCATATGGTTATCGCTTTATTGTATGCAATGCAATTGCGCTGTAATGCTTTACTTTATCACTAAGCGGTAGCGATAGTCGTGGAAGCATAAGATTGGCGAGATGACAACGATGCTACGATGGTGATCAAGGTGTCGCGCCGGTGACGATGGTGATCATGACGGTGCTTCGAAGATGGAGATCACAAGCACAGGATGATGATGGCCATATCATATCACTTATATTGATTGCATGTGATGTTTATCTTTTATGCATCTTATCTTGCTTTGTTTTGATGGTAGCATTTTAAGATGATCTCTCACTAATTATCAAGAAGTGTTCTCCCTGAGTATGCACCATTGTGAAAGTTCTTCGTGCTGAGACACCACGTGATGATCGGGTGTGATAGGCTCTACGTTCAAATACAACGGGTGCAAAACAGTTGCACACGCGGAATACTCAGGTTATACTTGACGAGCCAAACATATACAGATATGGCCTCGGAACACGGAGACCGAAAGGTCGAGCGTGAATCATATAGTATATATGATCAACATAGTGATGTTCACCAATGAAACTACTCCATCTCACGTGATGATCGGACATGGTTTAGTTTATTTGGATCACGTAATCACTTAGAAGATTAGAGGGATGTCTATCTAAGTGGGAGTTCTTTAGTAATATGATTAATTGAACCTAAATTTTGTTGGAAATATGCCCTAGAGGCAATAATAAATTGGTTATTATTATATTTCCTTGTTCATGATAATCGTTTATTATCCATGCTAGAATTATATTGATAGGAAACTCAGATACATGTGTGGATACATAGACAACACCATGTCCCTAGTAAGCCTCTAGTTGACTAGCTCGTTGATCAATAGATGGTTACGGTTTCCTGACCATGGACATTGGATGTCATTGATAACGGGATCACATCATTAGGAGAATGATGTGATGGACAAGACCCAATCCTAAGCATAGCACAAGATCGTGTAGTTCGTATGCTAAAGCTTTTCTAATGTCAAGTATCATTTCCTTAGACCATGAGATTGTGCAACTCCCGGATACCGTAGGAATGCTTTGGGTGTGCCAAACGTCACAACGTAACTGGGTGGCTATAAAGGTACACTACAGGTATCTCCGAAAGTGTCTGTTGGGTTGGCACGAATCGAGACTGGGATTTGTCACTCCGTGTGACGGAGAGGTATCTCTAGGCCCACTCGGTAGGACATCATCATAATGTGCACAATGTGATCAAGGAGTTGATCACGGGATGATGTGTTACGGAACAAGTAAAAGAGACTTGCCGGTAACGAGATTGAACAAGGTATCGGGATACCGACGATCGAATCTCGGGCAAGTATCGTACCGCTAGACAAAGGGAATTGTATACGGGATTGATTAAGTCCTTGACATCGTGGTTCATCCGATGAGATCATCGTGGAACATGTGGGAGCCAACATGGGTATCCAGATCCCGCTGTTGGTTATTGACCGGAGAGTCATCTCGGTCATGTCTGCATGTCTCCCGAACCCGTAGGGTCTAAACACTTAAGGTTCGATGACACTAGGGTTATAAAGGAAGTTTGTATGTGGTTACCGAATGTTGTTCGGAGTCCCGGATGAGATCCCGGACGTCACAAGGAGTTCCGGAATGGTCCGGAGGTAAAGATTTATATATGGGAAGTCCTGTTTTGGTCACCGGAAAAGTTTCGGGTTTTATCGGTAATGTACCGGGACCACCGGGAGGGTCCCGGGGTCCACCAGGTGGGGCCACCAGCCCCGGAGGACCACATGGGCTGTAGGGAGTGCTCCTTGGCCTACATGGGCCAAGGGCACCAGCCCCAAGAGGCCCATGCGCCTAGGGTTACAAGAAGGGAAGAGTCCCACAAGTGGAAGGCACCCCCTAGGTGCCTTGGGGGGGAGGGAATCCTCCCTTGGCCGCCGCCCCCCTAGGAGATTGGATCTCCTAGGGCCGGCGCCCCCCCCCTTGGCCCCCCTATATATAGTGGGGGAGATGGAGGACTTCTTACCTTTGCCTTTGGTGCAGCCCTTCCCCTCTCCCAAGTCCTTCTCCTCTCCCGTGGTGCTTGGCGAAGCCCTGCAGGATTGCCACCCTCCTCCATCACCACCACGCCGTTGTGCTGCTGCTGGATGGAGTCTTCCTCAACCTCTCCCTCTCTCCTTGCTGGATCAAGGCATGGGAGACGTCACCGGGCTGTACGTGTGTTGAACGCAGAGGTGCCGTCCGTTCGGCACTAGGATCTCCGGTGATTTGGATCACGACGAGTACGACTCCATCAACCCCGTTCACTTGAACGCTTCCGCTTAGCGATCTACAAGGGTATGTAGATGCACTCTCCTTCCCCTCGTTGTTGGTTTCTCCATAGATAGATCTTGGTGACACGTAGGAAATTTTTGAATTATTGCTACGTTCCCTAACAAATTTATCATGAACTTAGTACCTGATAGTATCTTGCTTGTTTATGTTTGGTTGTAGATAGATGGCCCGTGCTATTGTTCCGTTGAATTTTAATGCGTTCCTTGAGAAAGCAAAGTTGAAAGATGATGGTAGCAATTACACGGACTGGGTCCGTAACTTGAGGATTATCCTCATTGCTGCACAGAAGAATTACGTCCTGGAAGCACCGCTGGGTGCCAGGCCTGCTGCTGGAGCAACACCAGATGTTATGAACGTCTGGCAGAGCAAAGCTGATGACTACTCGATAGTTCAGTGTGCCATGCTTTACGACTTAGAATCGGGACTTCAATGACGTTTTGAACATCATGGAGCATATGAGATGTTCCAGGAGTTGAAGTTAATATTTCAAGCAAATGTCCGGATTGAGAGATATGAAGTCTCCAATAAGTTCTATAGCTGCAAGATGGAGGAGAACAGTTCTGTCAGTGAGCATATACTCAAAATGTCTGGGTATAATAATCACTTGATTCAATTGGGAGTTAATCTTCCATATGATTGCGTCATTGACAGAATTCTCCAATTACTGCCACCTAGCTACAAGAGCTTCGTGATGAACTATAATATGCAAGGGATGAATAAGACTATTCCCGAGCTCTTCGCAATGCTGAAAGCTGCGGAGGTAGAAATCAAGAAGGAGCATCAAGTGTTGATGGTCAACAAGACCACTAGTTTCAAGAGAAAGGGAAAAGGGAAGAAGAAGGGGAACTTCAAAAAGAATAGCAAGCAATTTGCTACTCAAGAGAAGAAACCCAAACCTGGACCTAAGCCTGAAACTGAGTGCTTCTACTGTAAGCAGACTGGTCACTAGAAGCGAAACTGCCCCAAGTATTTGGCGGATAAGAAGGATGGCAAGGTGAACAAAGGTATATGTGATATACATGTTATTGATGTGTACCTTACTAATGCTCGCAGTAGCACCTGGGTATTTGATACTAGTTCTGTTGCTAACATTTGCAACTCGAAACAGGGACTACGGATTAAGCGAAGATTGGCTAAGGACGAGGTGACGATGCGTGTGGGAAATGGTTCCAAAGTCGATGTGATCGCGGTCGGCACGCTACCTCTACATCTACCTTCGGGATTAGTATTAGACCTAAATAATTGTTATTTGGTGCCAGTGTTGAGCATGAACATTATATCTGGATCTTGCTTGATGCGAGACGGTTATTCATTTAAATCAGAGAATAATGGTTGTTCTATTTATATGAGTAATATCTTTTATGGTCATGCACCCTTAAAGAGTGGTCTATTCTTATTAAATCTCGATGGTAGTGACACACATATTCATAATGTTGAAACCAAAAGATGCAGAGTTGATAATGATAGTGCAACTTATTTATGGCACTGCCGTTTGGGTCATATCGGTGTAAAGCGCATGAAGAAACTCCATACTGATGGACTTTTGGAACCACTTGATTATGAATCGCTTGGTACTTGCGAACCGTGCCTTATGGGTAAGATGACAAAAACACCGTTCTCCGGTACTATGGAGAGAGCAACGGATTTGTTGGAAATCATACATACAGATGTATGTGGTCCGATGAATGTTGAGGCTCGTGGCGGATATCGTTATTTTCTCACATTCACAGATGACTCAAGCAGATATGGGTATATCTACATAATGAAACATAAGTCTGAAACGTTTGAAAAGTTCAAAGAATTTTAGAGTGAAGTTGAAAATCATCGTAACAAGAAAATAAAATTCCTACGATCTGATCGTGGAGGAGAATATTTGAGTTACGAGTTTGGTGTACATTTGAAACAATGTGGAATAGTTTCGCAACTCACGCCACCCGGAACACCACAGCGTAATGGTGTGTCCGAACGTCGTAATCATACTTTACTTGATATGGTGCGATCTATGATGTCTCTTTCTAATTTACCGCTATCGTTTTGGGGTTATGCTCTAGAGACGGCCGCATTCACGTTAAATAGGGCACCATCAAAATCCGTTGAGACGACGCCTTATGAATTGTGGTTTGGCAAGAAACCAAAGTTGTCGTTTCTGAAAGTTTGGGGTTGCGATGCTTATGTGAAAAATCTTCAACCTGATAAGCTCGAACCCAAATTGGAGAAATGTGTCTTCATAGGATATCCAAAGGAAACTATTGGATACACCTTCTATCACAGATCTGAAGGCAAGACTTTTGTTGCTAAATTCGGAAACTTTCTAGAGAAGGAGTTTCTCTCGAAAGAAGTGAGTGGGAGGAAAGTAGAATTTGATGAGGTAACTGTACCTGCTCCCTTATTGGAAAGTAGTACATCACATAAACCAGTTTCTGTGACACCTACACCAATTAGTGAGGAAGCTAATGATGATGATCATGAAACTTCAGAACAAGATACTATTGAACCTCGTAGATCAACCAGAGTAAGATCTGCACCAGAGTGGTACGGTAATCCTGTTTTGGAAGTCATGCTACTAGATCATGATGAACCTACGAACTATGGAGAAGCGATGGTGAGCCCAGATTCCGCAAAATGGCTTGAAGCCATGAAATCTGAGATGGGATCCATGTATGAGAACAAAGTATGGACTTTGGTTGACTTGCCCAATGATCGGCAAGCAATTGAGAATAAATGGGTCTTCAAGAAGAAGACTGACGCTAACGGTAATGTTACTGTCTACAAAGCTCAACTTGTCGCAAAAGGTTTTCGACAAGTTCAAGGGATTGACTACGATGAGACCTTCTCTCCCGTAGCGATGCTTAAGTCTGTTCGAATCATGTTAGCAATTGCCGCATTTTATGATTATGAAATTTGGCAGATGGATGTCAAAACTGCATTCCTGAATGGATTTCTGGAAGAAGAGTTGTATATGATGCAGCCGGAAGGTTTTGTCGATCCAAAGGGAGCTAACAAAGTGTGCAAGCTCCAGCGATCCATTTATGGAGTGGTGCAAGCCTCTCGGAGTTGGAATAAACGTTTTGATAGTGTGATCAAAGCATTTGGTTTTGTATAGACTTTTGGAGAAGCCTGTATTTACAAGAAAGTGAGTGGGAGCTCTGTAGCATTTCTGATATTATATGTAGATGACATATTACTAATTGGAAATGATATAGAATTTCTGGATAGCATGAAAGGATACTTGAATAAGAATTTTTCAATGAAATACCTCGGTGAAGCTACTTACATATTGGGCATTAAGATCTATAGAGACAGATCAAGACGCTTAATTGGACTTTCACAAAGCACATAACTTGACAAAGTTTTGAAGAAGTTCAAAATGGATCAAGCAAAGAAAGGATTCTTGCCTGTGTTACAAGGTGTGAAATTGAGTAAGACTCAATGCCCGACCAATGCAGAAGATAGAGAGAAAATGAAAGATGTTCCCTATGCTTCAGCCCTAGGCTCTATCATGTATGCAATGCTGTGTACCAGACCTGATGTGTGTCTTGCTATAAGTCTAGCAGGGAGGTACCAAAGTAATCCAGGAGTGGATCACTGGACAGCGGTCAAGAACATCCTGAAATACCTGAAAAGGACTAAGGATATGTTTCTCATATATGGAGGTGACAAAGAGCTCATCGTAAATGGTTACATTGATGCAAGCTTTGACACTGATCCGGACGATTCTAAATCGCAAACCGGATACGTGTTTACATTAAACGGTGGAGCTGTCAGTTGGTGCAGTTCTAAACAAAGCATTGTGGTGGGATCTACATGTGAAGCGGAGTACATAGCTGCTTCGGAAGCAGCAAACGAAGGAGTCTGGATGAAGGAGTTCATATCCGATCTAGGTGTCATACCTAGTGCATCGGGTCCAATGAAAATATTTTGTGACAATACTGGTGCAATTCCCTTGGCAATGGAATCCAGATTTCACAAGAGAACCAAGCACATCAAGAGACGCTTCAATTCCATCCAGGATCTAGTCCAGGTGGGAGACATAGAGATTTGCAAGATACATACGGATCTGAATGTTGCAGACCCATTGACTAAGCCTCTTCCACGAGCAAAACATGATCAGCACCAAAGCTCCATGGGTGTTAGAATCATTACTGTGAAATCTAGATTATTGACTCTAGTGCAAGTGGGAGACTGAAGGAAATATGCCCTAGAGGCAATAATAATGTTATTATTTTATTTCCTTATATCATGATAAATGTTTATTATTCATGCTAGAATTGTATTATCCGGAAACATAATACTTGTGTGAATACATAGACAAACTAAACGTCACTAGTATGCCTATACTTGACTAGCTCGTTAATCAAAGATGGTTATGTTTCCTAACCATAGACATGTGTTGTCATTTGATTAACGGGATCACATTATTAGGAGAATGATGTGATTGACATGACCCATTCCATTAGCTTAGCACCCGATCGTTTAGTATGTTGCTATGGCTTTCTTCATGACTTATACATGTTCCTATGACTATGAGATTATGCAACTCCCGTTTGCCGGAGGAACACTTTGTGTGCTACCAAACGTCACAACGTAACTGGGTGATTATAAAGGAGCTCTACAGGTGTCTCCAAAGGTAAATGTTGGGTTGGCGTATTTCGATATTAGGATTTGTCACTCCGATTGTCGGAGAGGTGTCTCTGGGCCCTCTCGGTAATGCACATCAAATAAGCCTTGCAAGCATTGCAACTAATGAGTTAGTTGCGAGATGATGTATTACGAAACGAGTAAAGAGACTTGCCGGTAACGAGATTGAACTAGGTATATAGATACCGACGATCGAATCTCGGGCAAGTAACATACCGATGACAAAGGGAACAACGTATGTTGTTATGCGGTCTGACCGATAAAGATCTTCGTAGAATATGTGGGAGCCAATATGAGCATCGAGGTTCCGCTATTGGTTATTGACCAGAGACATGTCTCGGTCATGTCTACATTGTTCTCGAACCTGTAGGGTCCGCACGCTTAAGGTTTCGATGATAGTTATATTATGAGTTTATGAGTTTTGATGTACCGAAGTTAGTTCGGAGTCCCGGATGTGATCACGGACATGACGAGGAGTCTCAAAATGGTCGAGACATAAATATTGATATATTGGACGGCTATATTCGGACACCGGAAGTGTTCCGGGTGATTTCGGAGAAAACCGGAGAGCCGGAGGGTTACCGGAACCCCCCGGGAGAAGTAATGGGCCATATGGGCCTTAGTGGAGAGAGAGAGGAGCAGCCAGGGTGGGCCGCGCGCCTCCTCCCCCCTGGTCTGAATTGTACTAGGAGAGGGGGGCGGCGCCCCCCTTTCCTTCTCCCTCCCCCCTTCCTTTCCCCCTCCTAGTAGGAGTCCTACTCCTACTAGGAGGAGGACTCCTCCTTGGCGCGCCAATAGGGCCGGCCGGCCTCCTCCCCTTGCTCCTTTATATACGGGGGCAGGGGGCACCCCTAGACACACAAGTTGATCCTCGTGATCATTTTCTTAGCCGTGTGCGGTGCCCCCTTCCACCATATTCCTCGATAATATTGTAGTGGTGCTTAGGCGAAGCCCTACGACAGTTGAACATCAAGATCGTCACCACGCCGTCGTGCTGACGGAACTCTTCCCCGACACTTTGCTGGATCGGAGTCCGGGGATCGTCATCGAGCTGAACGTGTGCTAGAACTCGGAGGTGCCATAGTTTCGGTGCTTGATCGTTCGGGCCGTGAAGACGTACGACTACATCAACCGCGTTGTCATAACGCTTCCGTTGTCGGTCTACAAGGGTACGTAGATCACACTCTCCCCTCGTTGCTATGCATCACCATGATCTTGTGTGTGCGTAGGAAATTTTTTGAAATTACTACGTTCCCCAACATTTTCAACCCCTTTTGATATTACTTTTAACAGACATTGACCATACTCTTAAGCCAGGCCGGAATGCATCCCTCCTCATCTTGAAAGATTTGCAGCCCAGTAATTCGGAGAAAACAAATAGGCCTAGCTTGGGTATTCTTCAAAACGAAATACTGGGCTAGCTATTTTCCCAAAGAACTGGTGCATGAGCATTTAGCTTTATTTATTTATTTATTTACTTATTTATGTTTAGGGGACCATGAGCATGTACCTGGGCCGGATTCATGTGAGAGCCTCCCTTCCAGTTAATTATGGGCTTCTCTATTGGGCCTTCATCACCCGGCTGCATGTTATCAACAAGTGGAAAATGTGTTCTGAGTTTCAAAAAAAATGTGATCCGTACGATAAATAGTATGCGCTACGTACAGTACGGGGCACTAAAGGATCGAACCGTGTAACGACTTCCAAAACATTGTATTTGTCGTTCTAACAACACATTTACTCAACCAACAGACGAAATATACTACTGATTGTACATTCAAAACAACAGCAGCAACAAACACATGAAATATACTACCGATTGTACACGTCCGCTTAGTAGGCCCACAAGTCAGTCACCAAATCTGACGGGTCCCAGCTGTCAACGGAATGAATAATTTTTTTCGCAAAACAAGGAGGCACTTCCTTCCGTGAGAAGATACAGCCGGTGGGTCCCAGCTGTCAGGTGAAGGAAACATTTTTTTCAGCTTAATAAGGAGGAACTTTCCTTGCGTGCGACCATGGACCTCGTGGGTCCTAGCCGTCAGGCTCTCCACGTAAAGTTCTCTTCCGATGACTCTCGTTTGTTGACTAGGCCGCACCGAACGCAGCGAGGCGGTGGATGACGGTGAGGCCCCGGACGGGAACGACTCGGAGATGGGAAAACGTGGCAGTGGAGTCGTAGATTGAGAGGAGGAGAAGGGTTATAACTGGTTCTGTTGCGGCGTGGGGTTGTAGTCTATGGAGAATAACAGGAGGTGTCGAGGGGTGGATGGATAGCCTGGCCGGCGGTGGGGTAGCGCTTCGCAGCGATGCGTGCTAAGCAGAGCCGCTAGCCGCCGGAGGCCGGACCAGGCGGTCCCGGCGACGCTGGAGGAAGAAGACGATAGATTGAAGGTGCATGCCGGCCGTTGGATATAAATCCAATGGCTGTGGATAACACAATCATTTGTTACCAAGTTGACAACGCCCTGCGTAGGCTTCGACCTATTGGCCCACATGTCAGTCTGCAAAAATGTGGCATATATTTAACCCATGTTTTCTAGAATGTACAGTCCATTTGCTGGGCTGGGTGAACAAATAATTTCGCGTCAATCAGGCCCATTTATATTTTCTAAGAAATCCCAGCCCATTTGCACTTCCTTGAAATACACGTATTAGGTGGGCTCGTTATATATACGTATAATGTTATGTTAGAAGGAACAATTAATATCAAAGAATAAACCGGAGAGGCACATTTTTTATATATATAATTAAGAAATTAGCGAGTTATTGCTCAAAATGAAAATGAGTGCGTTATTATTAAATTGGTCCTTAAAATATTCGCAATCACCAGGATTTTCCTTGCGTGTGAGTCAAAAACAACCAGGATTTTCCTTGCCTGTGAATCAAAAACAACCAGGATTTTCCTTGCCTGTGAGTTAAAAACAACCAGGATTTTCCTTGCCAACTTCCGTTAAATATTTACTTTTATAAGTTGGGATGTTTTTATAATGTATATATAAGTCTCTATAAAATATACGATAATAGTAATAATATAAATATATGTAATGTGGTTAGAAGGGAAAACATAAATTGGACACGGCATTACTTTTATAAGAGACCTGTGTTTTATACCCCACAGTAGGCATACTAACAAGTTCACACACAAATACAACAGAAAAGGTAAACATTCATATCAAACTCAAGTTCACAGGACACGTTCATATCCATAGCCAACATTCACAATCAACAACTCAAAAGATTCATATATACACAAGCTCAGCATATCTATGGATCCAAATGATTGATAGATCACACGACAATATTCATACATAATTTACAAAAAGATTCAGATATACACATGTTCAGTATGTTTATGCATCCAAATGATTGAGATCACAACCAATATGATCCATGGACGAACTTTAATTACCTAGGGTACGGACTGGTAAATGGTGTTCAATCGGAGGTACTTCTTGCTAAAATTAGTTCTTGTACGAGTAAACTTTCGAGTACATAAGAGGCAGCACAGACAATCTGAACTTGGCTTGTAGATTTATCCTCAAATAGTGGCCTCGTGCCGAGGGAGGTTTGAACAAATTGGCCACTACTTTCATCCAACCAGTTTACTGGCTCATCTTGGTCCTGTATCTCGCCAAAATTCTACATTGCAGACGAGAAAGGAGGCGGTTGAGAAAATGAACCACCCAAATTTTTTGTGCAGTTCAACTGAAATGGAGCATCCTTGGCTTGCAGACTGATTAAGTGCCAGATGAATATAAGCGTCAACCAACTTGTCTGGAATCTTTAGACTCCATGCCATATAGTTCGCTACCATATGTGCCGATAACCAAAAGGCACAAGTTGGGACCAAAGACTGGACTGTGTTTTTCTAGGCTATGCACCAAGCGATATTTTTGGCGTTCACTCTCCTAACACTTGGAGTTTGACAATTGATTGACGCCGGTTGATACTCGAATGAATATAGGCACTTCTTGTCAACATCTGATCATTTTGTGCAGTTCTACTAAAATCACCCGATGTAATGATTTGCCTGCGAGTTCAGGCTCCAAATTACTCCTTTATGAAATCGGCAAACAGTAGCACAATACCAAATTACCAATACATATGACAGGCACAATAATCAGGATAAAGACTAGTACCAACCTATGTGAGGTAGCATATCAATTACTATTTCCTTTGACTGGAAGCCGACTGACAGCTAAGGAAGAAAGCATGCAGAGTTTAGCGACTGATAGGAAAGGACGGAAGCTGTCGAGGCAATGAAGCACCCAAAGTTTTTGTGTAGTTCCACCAAAATCGAGCATCCCTGTTGGCACATATATTGAGAGAGTGAGATTGCTATAATAGTGGGACTATTTTATGAAACATACACTAACAAATAGAAGCACCATCATTATCTTAATGGGTAAAGTTAGCAACATAGTAGTCTTGCTTAAAGAGAGGTAATAGTTCATTTAATCAGTGCCAATTAGCTCAACTCAACACTCAAAGCATTGCCATTTATCATAGGTTGCAAAACATTAACGTGCAAAGATAAAGGAGTTTCTCATGACAGTAGCACAATACAAATAGAGATGACAGCAAACTAATATGGATGAAGGCCTTAGGCCCGTACCAACCTGAGAAAAAAAAGCTTATTCATGTAGTCCCATAAGAGATGATAACGCACTCACTGGAATCACGCAATAGTATATATTTTTGTGCACTTCAAATGTATGGTTGAAATCACTCTTGTTTACCAGTGCTGAGATTATATCGAAAGATTATCAAGAACTTCCAGCAGGGTTAAAGCACTGGCTGGGATACAGTTCATTGTATTGTCTTGTGTAGTTCCATTTAATGTATGATTGGCACAACATGATCCCTGTTTGCACAAGTAGGAACAAGGTGAAACCTTCATTAGCTTAGTGAGAAAGGGTAGGAAGACATTAGCATATTACTCAACCAGTAGCATCAAATTCATGATGGACAATACGCAAAACATTGCCTCATTGAACCAATGGCAATAAATTGACATGCAAAACAATAGCACTATTATGTCATGACACTAATAATATTCCCTCCCTGCTCCACCACATGATTCACCTCCATAGACAAACATACACACATACATGATTCAGCATAGGGTCCTACTAAAGATTTGTTTAACTCCAACAGGAAAATTAGGCAGTAATAAATTAGTGGTACTTAAGTACTCCTAATTAATTAAGTGAGACAGCAGAAGTGGAAGGGCTCCCTGGAGGATCGTCTCACATGTAAGGTAGTCGTTGACGGAGCCCTTGAATGGCCTCGACTTGAGGCCTTTGGCTTCAGCAAGATCGCCTTGGCACTATTTATTCTTCTTCTTCTTCCTCTTCATGCTCTGTTTCTCTTTCTCCTCACCAGTTGGTGAAACCAAGTACATGATTGGCCTTCTAATTCGGAATTGGTTTTGTCAGTGAGGGAGTACAAGTGTACTAGTAAAAAACAGCATTATTTTCTCATGGCAGTCGGAAAATAGAGATGAACACATGCATTAAATATCATTCTTACCTAAAGGAAGGTTATGGCGCCAATATGGATGATGAGGATTGGAACACAGATCTCCCTTTGTGTAGTTCCACCAAAATGAACCAACTGTTCCATTCTGACATTCCAGTTAAACAGCACAAAAGTCACTTCTTTTAAGAAGAGTTTTGTGCAGTGCACCAAAAGGTCACAACAGCAACCAGGTGAATTGGATATCCCTGTTTGCACAAAAAGGCACAGAGGAAACAGTCAGAGTCTCAAACAATTACAGGCAAAAACATTTGGCTAAACTTGTCATGTCTTATAACAGTGGCATGGCTTCATTTTTACCAGGGACATTAGATTAAGAACAGCTAAGGCTGCGTTCGGTTCACAGGTTTGGTGCAGGATTTTCGTAGGAACATATTCCTACGGTATTCTTTCCCTTCCAACCGTTCGGAACACGGGAAAGGTGAATAGTGTTTCATAGGAAAGTTGTTCTGGTAGTACTGATTCCATAGAATTAGAAACATCCACACGCTGCTCATTTTTTGGGCGGAAGCCCGAGGCAGGCACTCGCTGCCATGCGTTAGACAGGTTGCTGTGCTGTGTTACCGGAATAAAAAATCAACCTATGTGTGGTACGTGAGGTGAGGACAAGAGTAGTCACTATGCAGCTGAATAAACAAATAGCATCTCATACTGCCAAGCATGCTACTCTAAAAAACAAATCTGTACATTTCGTAGTCCATCCGAACACATTCTCTTGAGAGTTTCCTCCGGTTCGCTGTTCCATAGTTTTATACCTACATTCCTTTCCTATTCCTCTATTTTCATCAAGACCTGTGTTTTCTGCCCCTTTATTCTGAACGGAGCCTAAATATTTGGTATAAGGGCATGGGACAGTGGGTGCACCAGCAGTCCAGCACCATGTACGTAAACAGGGGCATAAAGTGGTGATTCATAGTTTGTTGCCCCAAGAAACAAACATCCAAGAAACATATCTGGGTTGGTCCCATTTTTGTTCACTCTAGCCACCTACTCCTATGTGTGGATAGCAAATCTAGTCCTGGTCATACCACTGTGTACAGCGTTACCCCTGTATTTCCCTTTTCGACCAAGAGACCGGTTGGATGACCAGTCTGTACTACTTTCACCCCCTTTCCTTCCTGTTTGTACCAAATCCGATGTACATACTAAATTTCCCCACCCCCACTTTATTTCTTGTTTGAACCAAGTAGTACAAGATTCGACTCCATGAAGTAGCTTTACCTCTAACAATAGAAGAAAAAAAAGTATGTGACGTTGGACCATCTGATCGAGAGGGGCTGAGAGGTAGAAAATGATGCACATGCAGTGACGTAGCGAGCTGGGGAAGTAGAGCTAAGGCTATTTCGAACGAAGATATACCTGAAGGTCGTCGGGATGTGGATAGGTGGGCGGCAGAAAGCCGGATCTGCTCACAGGCAACGATGAACGGATCGGAGGACCTCCCGCGCTGGTGCTCGGCCAGAGATAACGGTGCGGCCGGCAGTGGGTCTCCTCCCTTGCTGTCGACGACGGCCTAAACGCTACCCCTCCTCCCCTTCACCGGCGGAGGGGGATACGTTCGGATCTGTAACTAGCGGTGAGGATAGAAAGCCGGTGTTTTTTGAAGGGAGAAAGATAGTGTTACTACCCCTATCTTGTTTAGATCTGGAGAGGATGAGAGTGTGTGAATAGAGCAACCCTAGCAAGCAGCGCGGAGGCTCCGGCCTATATATACGTAGTGAGCAACCCTAGCAAGAAAGCAACCCCTATCTTCATCAACTCGTACAAGACCGAGAAATTTGATTACTACAACGCCCTCTCCCTTGCGGACTGAGCTCCGGTGCCTTAACTGCACCTGCCTTTGGCTGCATGATAGGAGGGCCAACCACCTGTTGGGCCCACCTGTCATAGACGCAAAGGCAGGAGCAGTAAGTAGAAGCTTTCGCTACACGCTATCCCTCCCGCACGAGGTGGACGGACATGCAGCAGTGGATTCGATACTGTAGAAGTAGGAGTAACATCATTGTTCGTCTTCTCGAAGAGGCGAAGAGCCAAGCGCAACCAGGACGTGGCAGTTGCGAACGCTCGCCTGGTGCGATTCCTTGGAGTACTAACCAGGCTCTTGCATGAGACAAAATTGCTATTGTTTAACAATTAAACTCCATTATCCATTTGTTGATACTCATTCTACATAGGTCCACGTGCTTAGCACTGTTTCCTCCTGGGGTCACCAATGTTTATTTGCTAATTAATAGCATTGCATGCAATGAACTAGCCATTGCAAGTCATTAAAAGCATGCACACCTCTCATCTCTTATTGGTTGATATGTCAAGAAACAAGAAACAAGGTAGAAGTTAATGCACCGCGCCTAAGTGTTTTGGGACTACGTATTTGGTTTTCATAAGATGACTTACACACCTAGACGGAGGGAGTAGTATAGCCCTGTAAACCGAAAAGGAGTATTTGCATTTCTAGAGATTTCAACAAGTGACTAGACTACACCGTGTGCAGTACTCCCTCCCTTCCGGTTTATAGGGCTCAAATCTCAAATCTCATGAACCAAGGCATTTTGCGATTGGAGAAATGTATCTCGTACTTTACAAAACTACCCTAATAAACTCATGCATTTATTACGTAGTTCTCTCGTTTTCCTCTCCGCCTTGGTCGCGGTGCACAATATTGAGCACTCCTACTCCCTCCTTTCCGGTTTATAGGGCTTATCTCAAAATCTTAGTTTTTTCATTTTATAAGGCTCAATTTGGTTGTTCCCCATCACAAGTTCAGATTCCAAGGTGCATTAAATAATTGCATGCATGTATTAAGAGAAAATTGACCAATGCATGTACTTTATGCATGCATGCATTGCAATTAATACATTGGTAAACATACATTTTTTAAGAAAACAAGAGAATTAATTGGGTGCTTTTGCAAATTACAAAAGGGATTCCACCACTCACCATCTACCTTGGTTGGTGAAATTTTTGAATTGAGCCCTATAAACCGGAAAGGAGGGAGTATATGACTAGCCGCTCTATCTACATGCGGGACATTTCAAAGCATCCGGGCCCGCGTGCCATCCACCAAATCACAACGAGGTGCTACAGTCGAGACTCACCTGTCACCCGGGTGTGGCCGTCATGACCCGTCATATCACAAAATGCACACCTTTACCAGCAGTGGTAAGGTGGCCTCCAAGTTGGACTGGACGAAGCAACCATCATTTCACTGGAACGCTCGTTCAAGCCCTTTCTTCCCTTTCTTGAAGAAAACCTCACTCCAGGCTACTCACTTCAGCCATTTTTCTTCTGTACCAATGAAGGAAAGGTGGGCGAATTAGTTATGCTGCTATATTTTCATTCCAAGAATCTTCTTTTTGCGAAGCACCGACCGATTCTCACATCCTATTCTTTTCCCGTTTTCACTGCGATTGTGGTTTCCTTTCGATTGCTTTTTGTTTGTCAGTTCATTGATGGATCCTGGAGCACAAGGCAAAGAGTTGCCGGCGGACAACCCACTGGAGACAGCGATCTCCAGGAAGCGAGCACCGACCAACGAGTTGACCATGTTGGCGGGCCAACCCATGGAGACGAAGAACTCCAAGAAACAAGCACTAGCCCAGGAGTTGAGGGCGTTGGCGGACGAACTCCTCAAAGAAAGTTGGAAGAACAGCAATGGCCCCACCGTGCCTATCCCAGGAACTCTGATTACCACCTATGTGAGGCTCAAGACCGAGTTTGAGGAGATAGTCGCCGTTGAGAAGCAGTATTCCCCTGGCAAGGTGATGGCCCCATCGAGGACGAGGATGGCCCCCGGAGGGATGAGATCCCCCGGTGAGCTGCACAAGGTAAAAAATAATGGCTTATTACCATAGTTGTGGTTTTTGATTATTTGCAATGTGCTTGCTAATATGTTAGGGTTGTGCAAGTGCCGGTGGATGTCCTTGATGATTCCGATGTCGTGGCCCGTCCTGTTGGCATCGCCTCGGAGATCGATTCCGATGCCACTGTCCATCCTGTGGACATGGCCCCAGAGATCGATTCCGATGTCGCGGTCAGTCCTGCGGACATCGCCCCAGAAATCGATTCCCATGCCGCTGTCCGTGCTGTGGTCATTGCCCGAGAGATCGATGACAAGAAATAGTTGGTCGCGCTAATCCTTCAGGGTAGTTTGCATTGCCCTGTGTTTAATTACCAGAACGATGTGTGTTATCAAACCATCTTAGGGCTAGTGCACTGTCTTGTGTGGGCGGATCTTGCTACTTTTGTTTGATAGTGAATCATGTGAACCCTCTCCGAGTTATGGGAATAGATGTATCCTCACCAGCTTTTGATGTAATATATGGCATGATTAGATGTAAGTTTGAACTGTTTATCATATCAGCGGGGCTTGTTTGATGATTCTTGGTGTTAGTAGGCTAGCTACTGTGCGAGCTATAGTACTTGCAAAACACTCACCGAAGAGAAACGTTGGGGCTGATGAGCTCATGGTACGCTTATACTTATCCCTCGTCGATCGACCAATAGCCCTAGCTCCTAAAACTGTAGGCTTAGCGATCGATGACCTAGGCGGGCTAGTTTGGCCTAGTGGGTTTCAGTGATATGATGTGCAACACAAAATCATAGCAGTGCAGAGACGTACTCCCTCCATTCCAAAATAGATGACCTAGGCGGGCTAGTTTGTCCTAGTGGGTTTTAGTGATATGACATGGTACAGTGCCGTCCAGTCTTTGCGTGTGGTAGCAGTATTGAGGGTATAGTAAGTTTTCTTGAAGAAGCGGAATTCAACGAAGTCATGATGGTTCCTTCGTCCGAACAACTTACAGTGGGAAAGGTTGGGCCTGCGATACGACCGGGGTAGACCAGGATAATTTTGTGCATGGCAGGTGGACCAGGATGGTCGACGTCCCACATGTCGGCGAATGAAAGTATTCTTTCCGATATAGAGGACGAGCAACGAGTATTCATTGTTTATTTTTGATGAAAGCTATTGTCTCCACTTTTACGACAGAGGAGTGTGAAACACGGTAGCCTAGTGAACTTGGCATGTGCACCACTCCCTCCTTCCTCATGTAATGCCCAGGTTACAGCTTTTTCTCACTTTCTCTCTATCTATTTCCTCTCAAATGTTTTTTACCTTTCTTTTTTAAGACACAATTGTTTTTTATGCCTTTTTTAGAATTATTTTTTTTATACCTAGGAGCACGTGTAGAGACGGGCTCTTGTAGAGCCCACTCCATGACTTTGTCAATGCCTCTCTCTCCTCCACATAAGGAGTACTACTTGCTATGCATGCATGCGGCGGGCAGCTGGCGTCTTGAGGGGCCAGGGCGGTGAGAGCGGGCTCCGGAAGCGGTCCAGACTCTAGCATAATTTTGGTTTTTACAGTATTTCTTTCTCCATTGACAGGTAGGCCCGCATAGATAGATAAAGAACACGAACTAATGAGGCGCATGCGGACTGTTTGATTGGTCAACCAGACAATATGGAGCTATAGGCTGAGCCAGTGACTGTATAATCACCATATCTCGTATACAATGATCAAAGTGAGCTACCAAGACAAGTTCGATGACCGCCAATGCATTTTACTCGGTAATAAATGACCAGGATTGAAGGGGAATACAAATTTGCTTCGTCTTCTGTCCTTGAGCTCTTGACAAACCAATGCACTATACGATTGTCCGGCCACTCCACCGCAGAGCTGTCACCAAGCATCGTTCATGCCACTGTGCCGCACACTAACCGGTAAGGCAGCGATGGCATCCCGCCGCGCCGAGTTCCTCGCCACCCACGACCGCACACAAAATGGTAGGGAAGCGATGGCATCCCGCAGTGCCGAGTTCATCGCCGCTCGTGACCTCACAACTATGTGGGAGGAATTTGAAGATGCCAAGGCCGAATGGGCGGTAGAGCAAGAGGCGGCCAAAGCCGCACAGAGGGAGCGGAAAAGTCAGAAAGCACTCAAGAAAAGAGAGGCCCGCCTCCGCAAGAAAGAAAAGGACGCACGCGCTGCTGCGGAGAGGTCGGCGGAGATCCAAGCACGGTGGGGCGTCGCCGACAAAGCTGGGAAGGAGAACGATGGCGTCTGGCCAGCATGTGAGAAGTAGTAGTACTAGTAGTTAGTGTGTGTGTGTGTGTCTGAGTACGAGCATGTACCAGTACTACTAGTTACTACTGTAGTTTTTAGAGCAAATTACCAGTACATTAGCCTAGACTAAATGGAAAAATTCCTATCCTAAGCATCAAATGGCATCTCTTTCTCTATAGGAATTGAGATGCATGTCATCTCACTTCCTATGATTTTCATATTCCTATCCTATGAACGAAAGGAGACCTCTGTTGTAGTAACTACTGTAGCTAGCAGTACTGCTGGTACAGTAGTTTTCTTCAAGAAGCGGAATTCAACGTAGTCATGATGGTTCCTTCATCCAAGCAACTTCAAAGTGGGAAGTGGGCCTGTGATTTGACGGCTCATTAGTCATTGTTACTGCGGCGCGACGACCTGGGTGACTCCCTTGGAGTTCTGCGTGCATGGCAAGTGGACCAGGATGGTCGACGTCCCACATGTTGGCGAACGGAGTAGTATTCTTTCCGATATCGAGGTATAGTATCACTACTGATTGGTTCGCAAAAAATTAGTATCACTGCCGATTTATAATTAATTTTTATTTCTGATGAATGCTAGCATTTCAACTCTTACGACGAAGGGTGCCAAACACGGCACGTGCTGGATGTCCCACACGTCAGCGAAAGGAGTGGGACATGAACAGCGTGGTAGAGCCCAGCATAAAAAAACAGTGTGGTAGAGCGTCTCCACTTCTTCCATTTCTGGGTCGGAGACCACACGTAGTAGTACTTAGTGGTATGAACGATACAAAGTGCGACATGGAGACAAAGACACATTTTCCGCAAAAAAATGGAGACAAAGACACGTCTAGTTGGATGGTCTCGGGGCATACACGTAAACAAATATAAAAGTTAATATGTGCCTCCAACTAATATAGTAGTAGTAGAGTACTTAGGCACGTACTCCATAACATCACCGTGCATTGCACGTACAACATTTAGTGGTAGTACGTAGTAAGAGACAAATGCCGCCCAAGAGTTCCCTTCTCGACCTACTTTTGGGTGTTTGGTAGAGTGTATGGAGGGTGCATGAGTCCACACTAGTTTAGCACAAATACACTAGAAGCATGCATGAAGAGAGCATGCATGAAGAGGGGTGTTGAGTTGAGCATGGCTGAAGAGGGAACAACTATGCTGAGACGAGAACGCAACCAAACACACCCTATATGCCACGCATGTTCATACGATTTGTGCATTTCTACTTCACTTACTGCGCTACATTACTCAGGTTCGTACGTCCACTCCTGGGTACATGTTCGTCTCGTAGTTCCAGTCCCACGTGTTCTTCATATAGATGGAACGATCCTTGCATAACACGTGCACCTTGATGCTAGATGTCTCGCGTGTTGGCAAAAAGATGAACAAAGCTCACGTAAAAAAATAGAGTGGAAGAACATAGATTCCGGACGACCGAGAAGGAGCAAGGAACCTCGTGGTGGAGCGTCTGCACTCATAATATTTAATATTATTCAGCGATATAAAATTAACCAATCATCTCCATAGTGGACTGGAAGAGTACGAAACACGACAGCCAAGTGTAGTTACATCATACTAGTACATGGCTAACCCACGCTATCACCATATTTCTTGGCTTCCGTGTGACACCTATCTCTAGTAATCCAGCAGCCTGTATCGCTTCTCCCTCCTCGTCTCTATCAAAGTGCGGCGGGCTGGCGTTTCTGCCATTTATTGAGGTCGGTTAACTATCACATGTTAGCGACATGCCAAGAGCATTCTAAAAAAATTCCTTTCACATTCCGTTTTCAAAAAGAAAAAAATCCTTTCACGTACGAATTTGCCTATATGCTTTGAGCAACTTGCATGTCCTATACTGCTCCTGTTTGATACTCTAACTTAGCTAGAGGTTAGACTAACTTATGACTAACCCTGAACTAACTGTAGCCAAAGAGGTGTTTGGGTGACAGGGTTAGATTGACAATAAATGCACTTCATGGAGAGAGAAAAGTGATTTTTCAGTGGTCCCAATGAGAACTATCTCCAGTTTAAACCCTCATGGGTGGGATAGTTTTTTTTGGTGGGTTCGGTGCAACTTGCTCCAATTTAAACCCTCATGCTTGGATAGTTTAGGGATATTTGAGCCCCAACTAGCTCAAACTAACTCTAACCCATGGATCCAAACAGGGCCTATGGCCAGTCTCGACGCGGAGCAGTCGCGTGCACCGGGAAGCGGCACTCTCTCGGCCGTCGCGCCACTTCAAAGCCGGCGCCAGTGAGAGGTCGCCTCCGCTCTGGTCAGGCATTAATGCGGCACTGACGCTCCAGGACAACGCTGACCGTTTCACGCGGCAAGCGCGCGCTGGCAAGGGAGTATAGGTTTTGAACCATTTCAGGTCTAGTACTGGTAGTTTGCAAAACTACTCAATTATTGCACTCGATTTCCTAGGAAATTGTGGTAAAAAACGTTACTCCACAGCCCGCTTCCCTTCTCCTTCCTCTTCCACCGCCCGCGCACGTCCGCGGGAAGCGACCGGTCAACCCTTATATAGGAGTGCTAGCACAAAAAGATGCATGCATGGCCACTAAAATTTCCATATTAAAGCGCCGCTCTGGCGGGAGTATGGCGTATGTTGTTACCTTCAGCCGGCCCATGGCTACCGGGCGACAGCGACCAGAGAAGAGGCGGCGGGAGGGGAATGAATGCAGCTACTGTTTGGGTTCGCCTTCCGGCTTAAATAAATGCGCAGCATCACGTGTACCCGCGGGTGCACAAATTGTAACATACGTGTCTGCTTAAGTGGGCGTCACGTAACTGGTGTGTGTGTGAGAGAGAGAGATTCTGAGAGACAGAGTGCGTGTGTGCGACTCTACTCTTCGGACATGTACTCAACCTTTTGCATCGGGATATAAGTATAATGGTATTTACTTTAGCTAGTGATTTACGTGGCCATGTTAACGTGGTTATGTCAAAAAAATGTCACTTCCTGCTCGTGATTTGCGTTATATAATTACAAGCAAGATTCTCGTGCATTGCACGGAACATCAATATGCATTTTTTTATAGAACACCTGTTGTGATTGACCCATGCAGGAGTAATCCCATGTGTAAAAACTAATGATATCTCGAGAATTTCATCGGAAAACTGGTATCTCGAGAATGTCATCGAAAAAATGAAAGATGAGAGATAAGGCGAGGAGGAGTGGAGCGTGGTGGTGACTGGTAGTCGGAATGGGCGGAGGCATGGGGATGGACGGCGCCGGCAGGCGGCAGCGGCCACCATGCATGCTAGATTGTTCCAGAGACTTATTCCTTTTTTAATTGCTGAGCAATGAGGTTGCGGGAGATAATGATGTGGAGAGAGGTGCGGGTATCTTTTGTAAAATTATCATAGTTTGCTTTCTATCCTCAGATATAGATCATACGGTCTGTATTACAAGACGGCAGGCACACCATCACCACCAACTCGTTTTTTTATAAGGGTACAGATGATAAGTTTGTTCACTACTAAAGTAAAGTGGAATTTTTCCATGTTATGCAAGTAAATAAAGCTGATTGTTCATCATACGGGTAAGGTTGGATGAAGGATGGTAGGAACAAATGCTCCGCCTAGAGCATGTGTGTGTGAGATGGAGTCTTAGTGTGTGTGTGGGGTGTGTGTGAGAGAGAGAGAGATGGAGTCTTAGTTTGTGTGTGAGAGAGAGAGAGGGAGAGAGATGGAGTCTTAGTGTGTGGGGGGGCGTGCGTGCTTGCGTGTGTGTGTGTGTGTGTGTGTGTGTGTGTGTTTGTGTGTGTGTGAGTGAGAGAGAGAGAGAGATGGAGTCTTATTGTGTGTGTGTTGGGGGGTGCGTGCGTGCGTGTGTGTGTGTGTGTCGCGGGGTACTCTATGGCGAATGTAATTTAAGTGTCCATGGCTTTCATCATAGAGAGGTGATGTGTATGGCAGAGGCCACCAACGATGGGGTGCGAGAGAGAAAATGCCCGTAGAGAGGGAAGAGAAGGTGTGTGCGTGTGAGAGGAGTCGACTTCGAGAGAACGTGTTTGTTCGAGAGACACTGAGGAAGACTACTATATATCAATGGTGCATGTAGGCGGGAATTAAACTAATGGATGGTCTTATTGGTTTCAGGGATATAGGGGAAGAGTGAGAGGCGGGGGGGTAGCTAGAAGGAGATTGTTAAGTGTGAGTGTGTGTTTTACCCATCCAGGCGGAAGTTATGTGCACAAAAGAGGAGAACGATTCGATGTGGAGTTAGGATTGAGGGTAATTAACTACGTATGGAGACATAGAGACCTTGAACGTGCATGTGTGAGAGGTATACATGTATACATGGGATGTGTGTGTGCGCGCGCGCATGATCGAGATAAAAGAAAGAAGACATAAGTCATAAGATCAACGACATGGGAGAGACGGATCGGTATGACAATATGCATGCATGTGAGAATGCATGGAAGAAGTACCGACAATTGAGCATGTGTTTTTGTCTTTAAGAGATAGTGGCGTGGGCTGGAGCATGCATCTATGGCAAGCAGAGGGAGTGAGGCGCAACGATTGTGCAAAAGAGAACAACCTATAAATGCATATGTATGGAGAGACATATATAGTGTGGGTGATAGGAAGCAAGACTCCGTGCGAGAAAGAAATGTTGACGGAGAAACTACAGATAGATATAGAGATGGAGATGCTAGCTAGAGGGACATCCACTAGTTTGGGTGTTGGAGATGACCGTCGGGTGGTTCAAAGGGTGAAGTTATATATGTGTGTGAGAGGGCACTTGACTGCATGTAGAGAGAAACATATGTAGTGTGCGTGATAGGAATCAAGAGTGAGGGCGAGAAAGAAGGTTGATGGAGAAACAGATAAATAGAAAGATAAAGATGCTAGCTAGTGTGCGTTAGAGATAGGAGTATAGTGGATCAGAAGGCTGGGTTATGTGTATGGGTGTGAGAGAGATAGAGAGAGGGTGCGTGTGAGTCACATACAAACAGATATTAGAGAGAAATGAGATCCAGAGAGACGGAGTTTTGTGTCTGCGAGAGAGAAAGATATTTCACAACGATAGTGATAGCTAGAGAGACATATGAGGGAACGCAAGATATCTCTAGGGAGAGAGGGTGTGTGTGAGCGACATACAAGAGAACAATGGAGAAATATGAGACCCTGGGAGACAGAGTTTGTGTTTGTGTGTGAGAAAGAGATATTGAAGAGGAAGAGGCGTAGGTTCTCATATCTAAGGAGCGAAAGACATATCTGTATGAGGGGTGTGCGAGTGGCACACATGGGAATAGTAGAGAGAAATGAGACCCCGGGAGACAAAGTTTTGTGTTTGTGTGAGAGAAAGAGATTCCACATGGAGAATCATAGTTAGAGACACATAGCAGGGAGCGAGATATACTTAGAGAGAGATAGAGTGATGAAGGTCGAGGGACAGAGTGCCGTCAGTGTGTTACGAAGATAAAAGATCATTGTCGACATACAGGTAGCACGAGAGATACCTGAGAGACGATGAACGCGTATAGGTCCAGAGAGATAGTCCTATATAAGCATGAGTGATAGCTATATGAGACGAATATCTGGATTAAAGGGGATTCAAATATTTAAAGTGGAGATCACGACATCGATAATATCATAACGCAAATTGGTGTATCAAACATGCATATTCATTTGAATTTGGGTACACTATAATGTTATATAGTTTATCAAGATTGGTGATCCATAGATTCTTCAATTACAAACAATGCATGGTTTATATGCAATTAATGTCTAAACGGGATTACACTATATGTTGCGTGTGTGAAACACATTATACATGTTTGAGAAGTAAAAAAACCGCATGAAACACACATTAATTGGAGACGGTTAGCGAGGAATGCATACATTGGATTTCAACATAAAGTGGTTTCAAATATTTGAAAATCCAAATTGATGGATACAACCTTATGAATCTGAGATCATGCCATTTGTAAACCATATTTATGTATAAATGGTGTTGTGCTTTTGAAAGTATATATAAAAAAATGATGTATATAGAATGTAATTCCAATTGAAAATGGATCCCGCCCGAAAAAATAGAATACAAACGGGATTCGAATTGAGTTGGCACGGTAAACATGCACTCTGCAAAATTTGAACGAAGCAGGGAAAGTCGCAGTAACTGCCCGAAACCAAAATCTGTGAGATGGAAATCACTATTGCCTATCCCTGCCACGCAAAGCCTATATGCTGGATTTCTATAGGTTTTGATAGGGGTAGGTTTGTAATTTCACCCAAACGTGACGTAACCGCCTCTCACCCGGATTCATACACGGTGGGCGCCAAAACATAGTGTGTCCTCAGCCGAAATCGACTCCCTCCCCGATTCATATTCATACACGGTGGGCGCCAAAAACAAACTCTCGTCTACAAATATTCGGTGTATGCGAGATTACCGTCCTATCCCCAACCGACTAGTGTTGCTGTGATGTAGTAGAAATTTGAAACGGGGGCTAAGTTTGTAAATTTCCTCGCATTTGAGACAAGCGCGCCCTGAATACATGGTTCCCCCCTTCCTCTCTACCTTCCTTTTCCCCATTCGTACTCCGTGGGCGCCAAAACACCCTCTCCACCCCACCCTCCTCCGTCCGCTGCCGTCCGCCACCCCATCCACCGCCGTCCTCCTCCACCATGCTGGAGCTGATACCCCGACGCCGCCGTCCATTACGAGAGATCGACCTCTCTCATCCATGGCTTTGGACCGGGATCCTTGCATCCCGTCCTCTCGCTTCATCCCCGCCGTCGTCCACCTTGCCGGCGCCGCTCCTACGACCGTCTCGTCCACCGCACCCTGCCGCCACCGTCTACCCTCCTAGATCTGCTTCCACGCCGCCGACAGCCATCACTACCACAGCACCGTCAAATTCTCAGCAGATGCGTACACGGCGCCGCACCAGAGAAGGTACTCTTTCGTATCTGCTCAACTTATTTATCGCAGCAAAAAAATAGATCGCCACTGCTTTACTCTGATTTCTTGTCTTGGTTGCGAAGTTGCCTTTGTCCGGTTTGCACCTTCAGATCCGCCATGGCACGCTCAACACCATACTCGCAATGCTCATGGTTTTCCCCTTTTATATTCCACACTAGTTAAATCACAGTAGACTAAATTTCAAAATTGGGTCAGTCGATTTTTCAGAGCTCGCCGGAGTTCGCCGGTGCGATCGAAGGGGCTCGGGTGGGGACAGTGGATTTGGGGGGCGGTGGTGGGGCCTCGTCGAACGAAGAAAACTCGACACGGGTGGGGCGGGGGTGGGGGTGGGGGTGGCGGAGGAACACGGGCGGTGGGGCCGGTGGTTCGGCCGGCGGCCCGTGCGGTGTTCTGTATGGGAAGCACAGTATGTTCCTTGTCAGGAAGGGGAGCAGGGACATCTGCAGTCTAACAGCTGATAGAGCTGGCCTGTACGTGATCGATAGGCTTTCAATTACTAGTGGCAATACAACACCGTAATTTCCAGCCAGTTCCACTTTCCCGATTTATATATCCTGGTTATGGTGTACCCCTGTTATGTACACTAGGATCTGCCTAGTTGATGTGTGCTCTTGTTATCATGTTTGGCAATAAACTCTCTATACAGTATATTATGAACCTATCATCTGCCAGCTATCCTTACTTCTGGAGCCTATTTTTTTGTGTACTTGTGCCAGATTATATAAATGCACGCACCATATTACAGCACACATGAGCTCTCTCATCAGAATCCAGTGATAGCACACAAGTGTTTACAGGGGCGCCCCTATATTAGAATATCATCTGCATTACAAAGATAATCTCACAACTATTTATGTTTTCATGGTTCTCAGATATCATACGCAATTACAGTGAATATCAGAATCCGCGCATCAGAAGAATATTGTGGAACACTGCAATGACTTACAAAATTGGCACCAAGGCATTGAGTGTCATTCTGGAAGCAATGAAACTCGTACGCTCCCCACCTATTGATTATTGTTCAGAATATCATCCTAATGACTATTCTAACCTCGAGGAGTCAAAGGCAGATGGCCTGTCCTGTTCACCCATCAAGGTGTCTGTTCTAATTTGGCAAGGTTTTATTGATTGCGCGTATCTTGCATATGTTGTCTTGCATTTCTTCTACTTTGTTGCACCGCCATCTGCTTAGTTTACTCATCATATATGTCGAGATGCCATGCCCATCCATTATCAATACATATTCCATCTGTCATCGTACCATGTTTTTCCACTCAAATGCTTACATTAGTGTAGAATATATCCAATGCTAATGTTTTTATCAATTGTTCGCTCCAAATTATCTGATCTGTATGAATGGTTACATTAGTGTAGAATATATCCAATGCCAATGTTTTTTTAGCTCTGCATTGTTCTTGTAAGTACATGCTGTCCTTTATCAGTGTACTTATAATGACAGGTAGGTGTTCATGTACCATCACTCTGCAGCTTATTTTCCTTTGCCCTCCATTTTCTACACATCAGATCTATATTTACTCTTACCATAAGGTTGGTACTGAAGAAGTTTAGTTGTGCATTGCTCTTGGCTGTACCTTTTGCCTGTATCGCTGCACTTACATTTATAGCTACTTGGTTATGTAGCATCACTCTTCATCTTATCTTAAATATTCTCCATTTTTTTCATATATTATCACATCTATATTTACTCTTAACAAAATGTAGAATAAAGGCAATGCTTTTGAAGAAGATTATGTGGTAAACTTCTTGAATTGCCCCCCCCCATCAGCATGGACAAGGCCTTTATAGAGCATGTCTTCACCAATAATGTAAGTTTGTCCATCTCAAGCATTCAAACTTTGTTGTATATATTTGGTTAGGCATGACTGCAACAGCTGTTTATTTTTGGTGTTTGCATCAAATTGCTTGTTTAAAGTTTATTATATGTAGTTCATAAACAAAAGTTCGTCCTTTCTCAATTTAAGTTTTCAGTTGTACAACCAAGTTCCTTCTTCATACCATGTAAATTAAACTATACAGAGCAAGTGATCTTCTTTTGCACTGCATGTATGCTTCTGTTCTTCATCTGTAATCCAGTGGTGTGGTGAACCTACCCACTACAGCACAATGTCATATTCTGCAATGTCTTAACTATGAACAATGTCATATCATTCTACTATTATTTAAACCGTCTCTTTATTTGCCAATCTAAAATGGTATAAATTGACAACACACTAACCATTGATACTTATGAGTTCTTGATCTGTAATCCAGTGGTGTCGTGAAGCTGCCAACTCCTTCAGAATGTCATTTCCTGCCATGTCTTAACCTGAACAATATCATATTGTGTTAATGCAAATTTAAACTGTGTCACTTTATTCATCAGTAAGAAATGTGATGAATTGTCAGCACTGATACTTTTATGTGCAAAACCTGTCATCTGTCTGCTTGTTTATCTTTCAGAGTGAGGAAGATATAAGTGTTGAACAAGCGCAGTCTCATCATCTTGCTCAGCTGCTTGCGCTGCAGCTCCCCAGCAGGGCTAACCTTTCTTGAACTCTATTTAAGTGTTGTTGGTTTTGTATATTATTTTGTCGGCGTGTTTATTTGCACTGGTGGCGATCTTTGATGCCCAGTGTATGTAATCTGTTGTCTGCTTGTGCTTTATTATCATAGTGGCGAACTTTGATGCCCAGTGGATGTAATATGCCATAATTTCTTTACTGTATAGTATAGGTTTTTTCTTATTCACGATGCTACAGTTATTTTACTGTATATATCGTGTCTTCATAGTAAACCGGCCAAACCGTAAAATTACGGTACATAATCGGGCCGTCATGCAATCACGATGTAGGTTGGGCCTGAAACGTGCCGATCAGCTCACGGGCCGGCAGCAACCTGAAATGAACCCCGGCCCATGATTGTGCGAATCAAATCACGGGCTTTTAATAGGCCGAAAAATTGTCTCGGTCCTTGTTTGGCCCAATCAGATATCGGCTGCAAGCAGGCCGGATGCAAACCGGGTCGTAGTTAGGCCCAACTATATGACGGGCTTTTAACAGGCTGAAATTAATATAGGGCCGAAATGTTAAACGGGCCCTTAACAAGCCAAAACTAATATTAGGCTGAATTACTAAGTGGGCCTTTAGCAAGTGGGCCCAAAAGCATAGTGTCCAGTTGACGGGCCGAATCTGATACGGGCCATAATTGAGCCCAAAGCCTCTTAAAGAGCCGGACCTGATCTGGGCCGTAATTTGGCCCAGAACGTGGTAGGCCTTTAACGGGCCGGATCTCATATGGGCCACTATTAGGCCCGGAGTGTGGCAGGCCATTAATGGACCGGATCAAATATGGGCCGGCATTTGGCCCAAAACATGGCAGGCAGTTAATGGGCCAGCCTACTAGGGTCCACAAAATCTTGTGGGCCTATAGCTGGGCCGGCCCGTTAATGTCGGTGAAATCTCATGGGCCTTTAGCTGTGCCGGCCCATTATGACCCGCAAGAATCTTGTGGGCTTTACCTGGGCCGGCCCATTATGGCACAAAAAAAATCTTGTGGGCCTTTACCTGGGCCGGCCCATTATGGCCCGCAAAATCTAGTGGGCCTTTAGCTGGGCCAGCCCATTATGGTCCGCAAAATCTCGTGGGCCTTTAGCTGGGCCGGCCCATTATGGTCCGCAAAATCTTGTGGGCCTTCAGTTGGTCCAGCCCATTTAAACTTGATGGGCCGGTCCACGTGTCAACATATCATAGGCGCGTCTCGCCCATTGGATGAGTTGACACGTGTCTCCTCCAACCAATGATGATTTTACACGTGGAAAATCCCCATTGGTCGGGGCTGTTAACGGGTTATCGGATCCAAAACCTGACCCGATAGCTTAACGGCGTTCCGTTACGGTGGATGCCACGTGTCGGTCACCCTTGACGAAAGCACTTCTGTGACGCGCGATTTATTGTCATGGAAGTGGACACTTCCGTGATGATAATTTTGGTAATGTCATGGAACACTTCTACGACAGCACAGGTATGAATATCTTGATCCTGTCATAAATTTTTCATGGATGTACATGCATGACAAAAAAACGACCTACTGTGACAAACACGTATCATCACGGAAGTGTATTTTTTTGTAGTGCCCTCTTCCTCCAGGTGGTAGCTATTCCGGCGGAAACCCTAGACTGGGTCTCCCGGATCGGATGATGACGGAGACTTTGGTGTGGTTCTCCCTTCTAGGGGCATCGTCTTGGAGCAGTGGTTTACTGGAGAGGCCAACATGTGGAGGGTGTTACATCGACTACATTGAAGATGGTGGGTCTCGGCGCGTGGAACAGTGAATTCTCAGAGTTGGACGTGGATTGATCGACACGTGCAGGCTGGTGGCATCGTCTGGTTTCATGGTGACGTCGGCAATAGATGGGGCTGGCAAGACCTATGTAGTGATTCCTCATGAAGACAGGATGGCAGAAGATGGCGGCGGCAGATGCTAGAGTGTGCGCATGCGGCGCACGTTATGGGACGCCTAGACCGGATGGTCTTAAGGCCTCTGGATTAGATTGTGTTTATTATATGGATATGGCACATCTGTATACTTGTAGGTGTAGCGACTTTGTTCTCCTAGAAGGGGGCTTCGGGTTGATCCTTGTATTCATTTTTCCAGACTCTGGTGAATAATTAATAAAGATGGTTATGTGCATCATGGTGATGCAGAGGCCGGGGTAATCCTACTTTTCAAAAAAGAAAAAAAACACGGTACATTAAGAACGATGGTCATAGAAAGGCAGTACTAACAGTCACTTAAAACGGCATGCACTAACAGTCCAACGCCATTTCAACAAGCCTTAAACTCATAAACAGTACTAAAGAAAACAACCGAATAGTCCAAGCATCGTCGTGCTTCTTGCACTTGGTCACCACCTCAATGTCATTGATGAGAAAGATGATCACCCTGAAGCTATCGAGAGTTAGCACCTTGAAGGTGATGGGGTACTCGATCTCCAGTTAATGAGCTGCGATGAAGGGTGCCCACCCTTTATCAAGGGCGAGCCTCCCGTTGACCACCAAAACTATGACTTTCCAGGTGCAGCTGGTGTTCGTCATCAGAACGACTTCTGGTGGGATGGTGGTCATGTGCTTGGTGAAGTTAGTGGGTATAGGTTTACACTACATTTTTGGTGCCAAAATGATCTTGCATATGTGAGTTGGGCCCGAGTCATAATAGAAATGGGTGTAATTTCGAGGCCTCTTGGGGCACTGCTATCCACCACCGCCCTGTCCTTTGAGTAGTTGGTCGATGCTACCTCCTTGCCCAAAGCAGCATTCCCGATGACGAGATTCCCAACAGAGCACTACATTGAACACAAATGAATAAGACCAATGGAGGTACCATACTAGCAAATCAAAATGTACTACACATATGAGCAAGATCAATGGATAAACAACCCAAAGTAGATCATTCTTTCATCCCCACCCACCTAACGCATTCACTCTCAACCCTCCGACTCTCACCACCACTTCAATTTTCAAAGCCCCCATTTATGTACCACCGCGTTCCACTTCATCTTCCACCCATCTATTGTCGGGGAACGCAGTAATTCAAAAAAATTCCTACGCACACGCAAGATCATGGTGATTAATAGCAACGAGAAGGGAGAGTATCGTCTACGTACCCTCGTAGACCATAAGCGCAAGCGTTATGACAATGCGGTTGATGTAGTCGTACGTATTCACGATCGACCGAACTAGTACCGAAGATACGGCACCTCCGCGATCTGCACATGTTCGGCTCGGTGACGTCCCGCGAACTCATGATCCAGTAGAGTTTTGAGGAAGAGTTTCGTCAGCACGACGGCGTGATGACGGTGATGATGTTTCTACCGGAACAGGGCTTCGCCTAAGCACTGCTACGATATTACCGAGGTGGATTATGGTGGAGGGGAGCACCGCACACGGCTAAAGATCAATGATCAACTTGTGTGTCTATGGGGTGCCCCCTCCCCCATATATCAAGGAGTGGAGGAGGGGGAGGGGGCCGGCCTCTCTAGGCGTGCCCCAAGGAGTCCTACTCCCACCGGGAGTAGGATTCCCCCCCCCTTACCTTTGTAGGTACTAGGAGAGAAGGAAGGAGAGGGAAGAAGGAAGGAAAGGGGGGCCGGCCCCCTTCCCAATTTGGATTGGGCTTGGGGGGGGCTCCCCCTCCTTTCTTCTTTCCCCTCTCTTCCACTAAGGCCCATATACCTCCCGGGGGTTCCGGTAACCTCCCGGTACTCCGGTAGACTCCCGATTTCACCCGAAACCATTCGATGTCCAAACATAGGCTTCCAATATATCGATCTTTATGTCTCGACCATTTCGAGACTCCTCGTCATGTCTGTGATCAAATCCGGGCCTCTGAACTACCTTCGGTACATCAAAACACATAAACTCGTAATACCGATCGTCACCGAATGTTAAGCGTGCGGACCCTACGGGTTCGAGAACTATGTAGACATGAACGAGTCATGTCTCCAGTCAATAACCAATAGCGGAACCTGGATGCTCATATTGGTTCCTACATATTCTACGAAGATCTTTATCGGTCAAACCGCATAACGATATATGTTTGTTCCCTTTGTCATCGGTATGTTATTTGCCCGAGATTCGATCGGCGATATCTCAATACCTAGTTCAATCTCATTACCAGCAAGTCTCTTTACTCGTTCCGTAATGCTACATCCCGTAACTAACTCATTAGCTACATTGCTTGCAAGGCTTATAGTGATGTACATTACCGAGAGGGCCCAGAGAAACCTCTCCGACAATCGGAGTGACAAATCCTAATCCTGATCCATGCCAACTCAACAAACACCATCGAAGACACCAGTAGAGCACCTTTATAATCACCCAGTTACGTTGTGACGTTTGGTAGCACACAAAGTGTTCCTCCGGTATTCGGGAGTTGCATGATCTCATAGTCATATGAACATGTATAGTTATGGAGAAAGCAATAGCAACAAACTAAACGATCATTGTGCTAAGCTAACAAATGGGTCAAGTCAATCACATCATTCTCTAATGATGTGATCCTGTTAATCAAATGACAACTCATGTCTATGGTCAGGAAACATAACCTGTTGGGGAATGTAGCAGAATTTTTAAAATTTTCTACGCATCACCAAGATCAATCTATGGAGTCATCTAGCAACGAGGGAGAGGGGAGTGCATCTACATACCCTTGTAGATCGCGAGCGGAAGCATTCAAGAGAACGGGGTTAATGGATTTGTACTCGTCGTGATCCAAATCACCAATGACCTAGCGCCGAACGGACGGCACCTCCGCGTTCAACACATGTACGGTTGGGAAGACGTCTCCTCCAACTTGATCCAGCAAGGGGGAAGGAGAGGTTGATGGAGATCCAGCAGCACGACGGCGTGGTGGTGGAAGCAACAGTGATCTCGGCAGGGCTTCGCCAAGCTCAGGGAGAGGGAGAAGTGTCACGGGAGGGAGAGGGAGGCGCCAGGGGCTAGGGTGCGGCTGCCCTCCCCCCCCCACTATATATAGGACCCCTAGGGGGCACCGGCCCTAGGAGATGAGACCTCCAAGGGGGGGCGGCGGCCAAGGGGGTGGAGTGCCCCCAAGCCAAGTGGGGCGCCCCCCACCCCTAGGGTTTCCAACCCTAGGCGCAGGGGGAGGCCCATGGGGGGCACACCAGCCCACTAGGGGCTGGTTCCCCTCCCACTTCAGCCCATGGGGCCCTCCGGGATAGGTGGCCCCACCCGGTGGACCCTCGGGACCCTTCCGGTGGTCCCGGTACAATACCGATTACCCCCAAAACTTTCTCGATGGCCGAAACTTGACTTCCTATATATAAATCTTCACCTTCGGACCATTCCGGAACTCATCGTGACGTCCGGGATCTCATCCAGGACTCCGAACAACTTTCGTGTTACCGTATACTAATATCTCAACAACCCTAGCGTCACCGAACCTTAAGTGTGTAGACCCTACGGGTTCGGGAGACACGCAGACATGACCGAGACAACTCTCCGGTCAATAACCAACAGCGGGATCTGGATACCCATGTTGGATCCCACATGCTCCTCGATGATCTCATTGGATGAACCACGATGTCGAGGATTCAATCAATCCCATATACAATTCCCTTTGTCAATCGGTATGTTACTTGCCCGAGACTCGATCGTCGGTATCCCAATACCTCATTCAATCTCGTTGCCGGCAAGTCACTTTACTCATACCATAATGCATGATCCCGTGATCAACCACTTGGTCACATTGAGCTCATTATGATGATGCATTACCGAGTGGGCCTAGAGATACCTCTCCGTCATACGGAGTGACAAATCCCAGTCTCGATTCGTGCCAACCCAACAGACACTTTTGGAGATACCCATAGTGTACCTTTATAGTCACCTAGTTACGTTGTGACGTTTGGCACACCCAAAGCACTCCTACAGTATCCGGGAGTTGCACAATCTCATGGTCTAAGGAAATGATACTTGACATTTGGAAAAGCTATAGCAAACGAACTACACGATCTTTAAACTATGCTTTGGATTGGGTCTTGTCCATCACATCATTCTCCTAATGATGTGATCCCGTTATCAATGACATCCAATGTCCATAGTCAGGAAACCATGACTATCTTTTGATCAACGAGCTAGTCAACTAGAGGCTCACTAGGGACGTGTTGTGGTCTATGTATTCACACATGTATTACGATTTCCGGATAACACAATTATAGCATGAACAATAGACAATTATCATGAACAAGGAAATATAATAATAACCATTTTATTATTGCCTCTAGGGCATATTTCCAACAGTCTCCCACTTGCACTAGAGTCAATAGTCTAGTTACATTGTGATGAATCGAACACCCATAGAGTCCTGGTGTTGATCATGTTTTGCTCTAGGGAGAGGTTTAGTCAACGGATCTGCTACATTCAGGTCCGTATGTACTTTACAAATATTTATGTCTCCATTTTGAACACTTTCACGAATGTAATTGAAGCGACGCTTGATATGCCTGGTCTTTCTGTGAAACCTGGGCTCCTTGGCAAGGGCAATAGCTCCAGTGTTGTCACAGAAGAGAGTTATCGGGCCCGACGCATTGGGAATGACTCCTAGGTCGGTAATGAACTCCTTCACCCAGATTGTTTCTTGTGCTGCCTCCGAGGCTGCCATGTACTCTGCTTCACATGTAGATCTTGCCACAACGCTTTGCTTGCAACTGCACCAGCTTACTGCCCCACCATTCAAAATATACACATATCCGGTTTGTGACTTAGAGTCATCCAGATCTGTGTCGAAGCTAGCATCGACGTAACCCTTTACGACGAGCTCTTCATCACCTCCATAAACGAGAAACATATCCTTAGTCCTCTTCAGGTACTTCAGGATATTCTTGACCACTGTCCAGTGTTCCATGTCGGGATTACTTTGGTGCCTTCCTACCAAACTTACGGCAAGGTTTACATCAAGTCTGGTACACAGCATAGCATACATGATTGACCCTATGGCCGAGGCATAGGGGACGACACTCATCTTTTCTCTATCTTCTGCCGTGGTCGGGCATTGAGCCGTGCTCAATCTCGTACCTTGCAATACAGGCAAGAACCCCTTCTTTGACTGATCCATATTGAACTTCTTCAATATCTTGTCAAGGTACGTACTCTGTGAAAGACCAATGAGGCGTCTCGATCTATCTCTATAGATCTTGATGCCTAATATGTAAGCAGCTTCTCCAAGATCCTTCATTGAAAAACACTTGTTCAAGTAGGCCTTTATGCTTTCCAAGAATTCTATATCATTTCCCATCAATAGTATGTCATCCACATACAATATGAGAAATGCTACAGAGCTCCCACTCACTTTCTTGTAAATGCAGGCTTCTCCATAAGTCTGCGTAAACCCAAACCCTTTGATCATCTCATCAAAACGAATGTTCCAACTCCGAGATGCTTGCACCAGCCCATACATCGAGCGTTGGAGCTTGCACACCTTGTCAGCATTCTTAGGATCAATAAAACCTTCTGGCTGCATCATATACAATTCTTCCTTAAGGAAACCATTAAGGAATGCCGTTTTGACGTCCATTTGCCATATCTCATAATCATAGAATACGGCAATTTCTAACATGATTCGGACGGACTTCAGCTTCGCTACGGGTGAGAAAGTCTCATCGTAGTCAACCCCTTGAACTTGTCGATAACCCTTAGCGACAAGCCGAGCTTTATAGATGGTTACATTACCATCCGCGTTTGTCTTCTTCTTAAAGATCCATTTATTTTCTATGGCTCGCCGATCATCAGGCAAGTCAGTCAAAGTCCATACTTCGTTTTCATACATGGATCCTATCTCGTATTTCATGGCTTCCAGCCATTTGTCGGAATCTGGGCCCGCCATCTCTTCCTCATAGTTCGAAGGTTCACCATTGTCTAACAACATGATTTCCAAGACAGGGTTGCCGTACCACTCTGGTGCGGAACGTGTCCTTGTGGACCTACGAAGTTCAGTAGCAACTTGATCCGAAGTTTCATGATCATCATCATTAACTTCCTCTCTAGTCGGTGCAGGCACCTCAGGAACATTTTCTTGAGTTGTGCCACTTACCGGTTCAAGAGGTAATACTTCATCGAGTTCTACTTTCCTCCCACTTACTTCTTTCGAGAGAAACTCTTTCTCTAGAAAGGATCCATTCTTGGCAACAAAGATCTTGCCTTCGGATCTGAGGTAGAAGGTATACCCAATAGTTTCTTTAGGGTATCCTATGAAGACGCATTTTTCTGACTTGGGTTCGAGCTTTTCAGGTTGAAGTTTCTTGACATAAGCATCGCATCCCCAAACTTTTAGAAACGACAGCTTAGGTTTCTTCCCAAACCATAATTCATACGGTGTCTTCTCAACGGATTTCGATGGAGCCCTATTTAAAGTGAATGCGGCAGTCTCTAAAGCATAGCCCCAAAATGACAGCGGTAGATCGGTAAGAGACATCGTAGATCGCACCATATCCAATAGAGTGCGATTGCGACGTTCGAACACACCATTACGCTGAGGTGTTCCAGGCGGCGTGAGTTGTGAAACTATTCCACATTTCCTTAAGTGCATGCCAAATTCGTGACTCAAGTATTCTCCCCCACGATCTGATCGCAAGAACTTGATTTTCTGTCACGTTGATTCTCAACCTCACTCTGAAATTCCTTGAACTTTTCAAAGGTCTCAGACTTATGTTTCATCAAGTAGACATACCCATATCTACTCAAGTCATCAGTGAGGGTGAGAACATAACGATAGCCACCGCGAGCCTCAACACTCATTGGACTGCACACATCAGTATGTATGATTTCCAATAAGTTGGTTGCTCGCTCCATTGTTCCTGAGAACGGAGTCTTGGTCATTTTTCCCATGAGGCATGGTTCGCACGTGTCAAATGATTCATAATCAAGAGACTCCAAAAGTCCATCTGCATGGAGCTTCTTCATGCGTTTGACACCTATGTGACCAAGACGGCAGTGCCACAAGTATGTGGGACTATCATTATCAACCTTACATCTTTTGGTATTCACACTATGAATATGTGTAACATTACACTCGAGATTCATTAAGAATAAACCATTCACCAGCGGAGCATGACCATAAAACATATCTCTGATATAAATAGAACAACCATTATTCTCGGATTTAAATGAGTAGCCATCTCGAATTAAACGAGATCCTGATACAATGTTCATGCTCAAAGCTGGCACTAAATAACAATTATTGAGGTTTAAAACTAATCCCGTAGGTAAATGTAGAGGTAGCGTGCCGACGGCGATCACATCGACCTTGGAACCATTCCCGACGCGCATCGTCACCTCGTCCTTCGCCAGTCTCCGCTTATTCCGCAGCTCCTGCTTTGAGTTACAAATGTGAGCAACCGCACCGGTATCAAATACCCAGGAGCTACTACGAGTACCGGTAAGGTACACATCAATTACATGTATATCACATATACCTTTAGTGTTGCCGGCCTTCTTGTCCGCTAAGTATTTGGGGCAGTTCCGCTTCCAGTGACCACTTCCCTTACAATAAAAACACTCAGTCTCAGGCTTGGGTCCATTCTTTGACTTCTTCCCAGCAGCTTGCTTACCGGACGCAGCAACCCCCTTGCCGTCCTTCTTGAAGTTCTTCTTACCCTTGCCTTTCTTAAACTTAGTGGTTTTATTAACCATCAACGCTTGATGTTCCTTTTTGATCTCCACCTCCGCTGATTTCAGCATTGAATATACCTCAGGAATGGTCTATTCCATCCCCTGCATATTGAAGTTCATCACAAAGCTCTTGTAGCTCGGTGGAAGCGACTGAAGGATTCTGTCAATGACCGCGTCATCTGGGAGATTAACTCCCAGCTGAGTAAAGCGGTTATGTAACCCAGACATTTTGAGTATGTGCTCACTGGCAGAACTATTTTCCTCCATCTTACAACTGAAGAACTTGTCGGAGACTTCATATCTCTCGACCCGGGCATGAGCTTGGAAAACCATTTTCAACTCTTCGAACATCTCATATGCTCCGTGTTGCTCAAAACGCTTTTGGAGCCCCGGCTCTAAGCTGTAAAGCATGCCGCACTAAATGAGGGAGTAATCATCAGCACGTGACTGCCAAGCGTTCATAACGTCTTGGTTCTCTGGGATGGGTGCGTCACCTAGCGGTGCTTCTAGGACATAATCTTTATTGGCAGCTATGAGGATGATCCTCAGGTTCCGGACCCAGTTCATATAGTTGTTGCCATCATCTTTCAGCTTGGTTTTCTCTAGGAATGTGTTGAAGTTGAGGGCAACATTAGCATGGGCCATTTGATCTACAAGACATAATGTAAAGATTTTAGACTAAGTTCATGATAATTAAGTTCATCTAATCAAATTATTCAATGAACTCCCACTTAGATAGACATCCCTCTAGTCATCTAAGTGAAACATGATCCGAGTCAACTAGGCCGTGTCCGATCATCACGTGAGACGGACTAGTCAACATCGATGAACATCTTCATGTTGATCGTATCTTCTATACGACTCATGCTCGACCTTTCGGTCTTCCGTGTTCCGAGGCCATGTATTTACATGCTAGGCTTGTCAAGTTAACCTAAGTGTATTGCGTGTGTAAATCTGGCTTACACCCGTTGTATTCGAACGTTAGAATCTATCACACCCGATCATCACATGGTGCTTCGAAACAACGAACCTTCGCAACGGTGCACAGTTAGGGGGAACACTTTCTTGAAATTATTACGAGGGGTCATCTTATTTAAGCTACCGTCATTCTAAGCAAATAAGATGTAAAACATGATAAACATCACATGCAATCAAATAGTGACATGATATGGACAATATCATTTGCTCCTTTTGATCTCCATCTTCGGGGCTCCATGATCATCGTTGTCACCGGCATGACACCATGATCTCCATCATCGTGTCTTCTTGAAGTTGTCTCGTCATCTATTACTTCTACTAGTATGGCTAACGCTTTAGCAATAAAGTAAAGTAATTACATGACGTTTATGTTGACACGCAGGTCATAAATAAATTAAGACAACTCCTATGGCTCCTGCCGGTTGTCATACTCATCGACATGCAAGTCGTGATTCCTATTACAAGAACATGATCAATCTCATACATCACATATATCATTCATCACATCCTTTTGGCCATATCACATCACACGGCACATGCTGCAAAAACAAGTTAGACGTCCTCTAATTGTTGTTGCAGGTTTTTACGTGGCTGCTATAGGTTTCTAGCAAGAACGTTTCTTACCTACGCCAAAACCACAACGTGATATGCCAATTTCTATTTACCCTTCATAAGGACCCTTTTCATCGAATCCGATCCGACTAAAGTGGGAGAGACAGACACCCGCTAGCCACCTTATGCAACTAGTGCATGTCAGTCGGTGGAACCAGTCTCACGTAAGCGTACGTGTAAGGTCGGTCCGGGCCGCTTCATCCCACAATGCCGCCGAATCAAGATAAGACTAGTAACGGCAAGTAAATTGACAATATCGACGCCCACAACTGCTTTGTGTTCTACTCGTGCATAGAAACTACGCATAGACCTAGCTCATGATGCCGCTGTTGGGGAATGTAGCAGAATTTTTAAAATTTTCTACGCATCATCAAGATCAATCTATGGAGTCATATAGCAACGAGGGAGAGGGGAGTGCATCTACATACCCTTGTAGATCGCGAGCAGAAGCGTTCAAGAGAACGGGGTTGATGGAGTCGTACTCGTCGTGATCCAAATCACCGATGACCTAGCGCCGAACGGACGGCACCTCCACGTTCAACACACGTACGGTTGGGAAGACGTCTCCTCCAACTTGATCCAGCAAGGGGGAAGGAGAGGTTGATGGAGATCCAGCAGCACGACGGCGTGGTGGTGGAAGCAACGGTGATCTCGGCAAGGCTTCGCCAAGCTCAGGGAGAGGGAGAAGTGTCACGGGAGGGAGAGGGAGGCGCCAGGGGCTAGGATGCGGCTGCCCTCCCTCCCCCCCCCCACTATATATAGGACCCCTAGGGGGGTGCCGGCCCTAGGAGATGAGATCTCCGAGGGGGGCGGCGGCCAAGGGGGTGGAGTGCCCCCCAAGCCAAGTGGGGCGCCCCCCACCCCTAGGGTTTCCAACCCTAGGCGCAGGGGGAGGCCCATGGGGGGCACACCAGCCCACTAGGGGCTGGTTCCCCTCCCACTTCAGCCTATGGGGCCCTCCGGGATAGGTGGCCCCACCCGGTGGACCCTCGGGACCCTTCCGGTGGTCCCGGTACAATACCTATTACCCCCGAAACTTTGCCGATGGCCGAAACTTGACTTCCTATATATAAATCTTCACCTCCGGACCATTCCGGAACTCCTCGTGACGTCTGGGATCTCATCCGGGACTCTAAACAACTTTCAGGTTACCGTATACTAATATCTCAACAACCCTAGCGTCACTGAACCTTAAGTGTGTAGACCCTATGGGTTCGGGAGACACGCAGACATGACCGAGACGACTCTCCGGTCAATAACCAACAGCGGGATCTGGATACCCATGTTGGATCCCACATGCTCCTCGATGATCTCATCGGATGAACCACGATGTCAAGGACTCAATCAATCCCGTATACAATTCCCTTTGTCAATCGGTACGTTACTTGCCCGAGACTCGATCGTCGATATCCCAATACCTCGTTCAATCTCGTTGCCGGCAAGTCACTTTACTCGTACCGTAATGCATAATCCCATGATCAACCACTTGGTCACATTGAGCTCATTATGATGATGCATTACCGAGTGGGCCTAGAGATACCTCTCCGTCATACGGAGTGACAAATCCCAGTCTCGATTCGTGCCAACCCAACAGACACTTTTGGAGATACCCATAGTGTACCTTTATAGTCACCCAGTTACGTTGTGACGTTTGGCACACCCAAAGCACTCCTACAGTATCCGGGAGTTGCACAATCTCATGGTCTAAGGAAATGATACTTGACATTTGGAAAAGCTATAGCAAACGAACTACACGATCTTTAAGCTATGCTTAGGATTGGGTCTTGTCCATCACATCATTCTCCTAATGATGTGATCCCGTTATCAATGACATCCAATGTCCATAGTCAGGAAACCATGACTATCTTTTGATCAACGAGCTAGTCAACTAGAGGCTCACTAGGGACGTGTTGTGGTCTATGTATTCACACATGTATTACAATTTCCGGATAACACAATTATAGCATGAACAATAGACAATTATTATGAACAAGGAAATATAATAATAACCATTTTATTATTGCCTCTAGGGCATATTTCCAACATAATCATCATTGATTCAACGAGCTAGTCAAGTAGAGGCAAACTAGTGACACTATTTGTCTGTGTATTCACACATGTACTAAGTTTCCGGTTAATACAATTCTAGCATGAATAATGAACATTTATCATGATATAAGGAAATATAAATAACAACTTTATTATTGCCTCTAGGGCATATTTCCTTCAGTCTCCCATTTGCACTAGAGTCAATAATCTAGATTACATTGTAATGATTCTAACACCCATGGAGTCTTGGTGCTGATCATGTTTTTGCTCGTGAGAAAGGCTAAGTTAACGGGTCTGCGACATTCAGATCCATATGTATCTTGCAAATCTCTATGTCTCCCTCCTTGACTTGATCGCAGATGGAATTGAAGAGTCTATTGATGTGCTTGGTTCTCTTGTGAAATCTAGATTCCTTTGCCAAGGCAATTGCACCGGTATTGTCACAAAAGATTTTCATTGGACCCGATGCACTAGGTATGACAACTAGATCGGATATGAACTCCTTCATCCAGACTCCTTCATTTGCTGCTTCCGAAGCAGCTATGCATTCCGCTTCACACGTAGATCCCGCCACGACACTCTGCTTGGAACTGCACCAACTGACAGCTCCACCATTTAATAAAAAACATATCCGGTTTGTGACTTAGAGTCATCCGGATCAGTGTCAAAGCTTGCATCGACGCAACCGTTTACGACGAGCTCTTTGTCACCTCCATATACGAGAAACATATCCATTTTGAACTTCTTCAAAACTTTATCAAGGTATGTGCTTTGTGAAAGTCCAATCAAGCATCTTGATCTATCTCTATAGATCTTTATGCCCAATATATAAGCAACTTCACCGAGGTCTTTCATTGAAAAATTCTTATTCAAGTATCCTTTTATGCTATTTAGAAATTCAGTATCATTTCCGATCAACAATATGTCATCTAGATATAATATCATAAATGCTACGGAGCTCCCACTCACTTTCTTGTAAATACAGGCTTCTCCAAAAGTCTGTACAAAACCATATGCTTTGATCACACTATCAAAGCGTTCCAACTCCGAGGGGCTTGCACCAGTCCATAAATGGATCGCTGGAGCTTGCACACTTTGTTAGCACCTTTTGGATCGACAAAACCTTTTGGTTGCATCATATACAACTCTTCTTTAAGGTATGCATTAAGGAATGCAGTTTTGACATCCATTTGTCAAATTTCATAATCATAAAATGCGGCAATTGCTAACATGATTCAGACAGACTTTAGCATCGCTACGAGTGAGAAGGTCTCATCATAGTCAACTCCTTGAACTTGTCGAAAACCTTTTGCAACAAGTCGAGCTTTGTAGATAGTAACATTACCGTCAGCGTCAGTCTTCTTCTTGAAGATCCATTTATTCTCTATGGACTGCCAATCATCAGGCAAGTCAACCAAAGTCCATACTTTGTTCTCATACATGGATCCCATCTCAGATTTCATGGCCCCAAGCCATTCTGCGGAATCTGGGCTCATCATCGCTTCCTCATAGTTCGTAGGTTCATCATGGTCAAGTAACATGACTTCCAGAACAGGATTACGGATTACCATACCACTCTGGTGCGGATCTTACTCTGGTTGACCTGCGAGGTTCGGTAGTAACTTGATCAGAAGTTTCATGATCATCATCATTAGCTTCCTCACTTACTGGTGTAGGAATCACTCGAACTGATTTCAATGATGAACTACTTTCCAATAAGGGAGAAGGTACAATTACCTCGTCAAGTTCTACTTTCCTCCCACTCACTTCTTTCGAGAGAAACTCCTTCTCTAGAAAGGATCCATTCTTAGCAACAAATATCTTGCCTTCGGATCTGTGATAGAAGGTGTACCCAACAGTCTCCTTTGGGTATCCTATGAAGACACATTTCTCCGATTTGGGTTCGAGCTTATTAGGTTGAAGCTTTTTCACATAAGCATCGCATCCCTAAACTTTAATAAACGAAAACTTGGGTTTCTTGCCAAACCACAGTTCATAAGGTGTCATCTCGACGGATTTAGATGGTGCCCTATTTAACGTGAATGCAGCTGTCTCTAAAGCATAACCCCAAAACGATAGCAGTAAATCAGTGAGAGACATCATAGATTGCACCATATCTAGTAAAGTATGATTACGATGTTTGGACACATCATTACGCTGTAGTGTTCCAGGTGGCGTGAGTTGCGAAACTATTCCGCATTGTTTCAAATGAAGTCCAAACTCATAACTCAAATATTCGCCTCCACGACCAGATCGTAGAAACTTGATTTTCTTGTTACGATGATTTTCCACTTCACTCTGAAATTCTTTGAACTTTTCAAATGTTTCAGACATATGTTTCATCAAGTAGATATACCCATATATGCTCAAATCATCTGTGAAGGTGAGAAAATAACGATATCCGCTGTGAGCTTCAATGTTCATTGGACCACATACATCAGTATGTATGATTTCCAATAACTTTGTTGCTCGCTCCATTGTTCCGGAGAACGGAGTTTTAGTCATCTTTCCCATGAGGCATGGTTCGCAAGTACCAAGTGATTCATAATCAAGTGATTCCAGAAGTCCATCAGAATGGAGTTTCTTCATGCGCTTTACACCAATATGACCTAAACGGCAGTGCCACAAATAAGTTGCACTATCATTATCAACCCTGGATCTTTTGGCTTCAATACTATGAACATGTGTATCACTACTATCAAGATTTAGTAAAAATAGACCACTCATCAAGGGTGCATGACCATAGAAGATATTACTCATATAAATAGAACAACCATCATTCTCTGATTTAAATGAATAACCGTCTCGCATTAAACAAGATCCAGATATAATGTTCATGCCCAATGCTGGCACCAAATAAAAATTATTCAGGTCTAAAACTAATCCCGAAGGTAGATGTAGAGGTAGCATGCCGACGGCGATCACATCGACTTTGGAACCATTTCCCACGCGCATCGTCACCTCATCCTTAGCCAATCTTCGCTTATCTGTAGCCCCTGTTTCGGGTTGCAAATGTTAGCAACTGAATCAGTATCAAATACCCAGGCACTACTGCGAGCATTAGTAAGGTACACATCAATAACATGTATATCAAATATACCTTTCACTTTGCCATCCTTCTTCTCCGCAAAATACTTGGGGCAGTTCTGCTTCCAGTGACCAATTCCTTTGCAGTAGAAGCACTCTGTCTAAGGCTTAGGTCCAGACTTGGGTTTCTTCACTTGACCAGCAACTGGTTTGCTGTTCTTCTTGAAGTTCCCCTTCTTCCCTTTGCCCTTTTTCTTGAAACTGGTGGTCTTGTTGACCATCAACACTTGATGCTCCTTCTTGATTTCTACCTCCGCAGCCTTTAGCATTGCGAAGAGCTCAGGAATCGTCTTATCCATCCCTTGCATATTATAGTTCATCATGAAGCTCTTGTAGCTTGGTTGTAGTGATTGAAGAACTCTGTCAATGACACTATCATCAGGAAGATTAACTCCCAGTTGAGTCAAGTGGTTGTGGTACCCAGACATTCTGAGTATATGTTCACTGACAGAACTGTTCTCCTCCAGCTTGCAGCTGTAGAACTTATTGGAGACTTCATATCTCTCAATCCGGGCATTTGCTTGTAATATTAACTTCAACTCCTGGAACATCTCATATGCTCCATGACGTTCAAAACGTTGTTGAAGTCCCGGTTCTAATCCGTAAAACATGGCACACTGAACTATCGAGTAGTCATCAGCTTTGCTCTGCCAGGTGTTCATAACATCTGGCGTTGCTCCTACAGCGGGTTTGTCACCTAGCGGTGCTTCTAGGACGTAATTCTTCTGTGCAACAATGAGGATATCCTCAAGTTACGGACCCAGTCCGTGTAGTTTCTACCATCATCTTTCAACTTAGCTTTCTCTAGGAACACATTAAAATTCAACGGAACAACAGCACGGGCCATCTATCTACAACAATATAGACATGCAAAATACTATTAGGTACTAAGTTCATGATAAATTAAAGTTCAATTAATCAAATTACTTAAGAACTCCCACTTAGATAGACATCTCTCTAATCATCTAAGTGATCGCGTGATTCATATCAACTGAACCATGTCCGATCATCACGTGAGATGGAGTAGTTTTCAATGGTGAACATCACTATGTTGATCATATCTACTATATGATTCACGCTCGACCTTTCGGTCTCCAGTGTTCCGAGGCCATATCTGCATATGCTAGGCTCGTCAAGTTTAACCCGAGTATTTCGCGTGTGCAAAACTGGCTTGCACCCATTTTATGTGAACATAGAGCTTATCACAGTTGATCATCACATGATGTCTCGGCACGACGAACTATAGCAACGGTGCATACTCAGGGAGAACACTTATATCGTGAAATTTAGTGAGAGATCATCTTATAACGCTACCGCCAAACTAAGCAAAATAAGATGCATAAAGGATAAACATCACATGCAATCAATATAAGTGATATGATATGGCCATCATCATCTTGTGCCTTTGATCTCCATCTCCAAACCACCGTCATGATCACCATCATAACCGGCTTGACACCTTGATCTCCATCGAAATATCGTTGTCATCTCGCCAACTATTGCTTCTACGACTATCGCTACCGCTTAGTGATAAAGTAAAGCAATTACATGGTGATTGCATTTCATACAATAAAGCGACAACCATATGGCTCCTGCCAGTTGCCGATAACTGTGTTACAAAACATGATCATCTCATACAATAAAATTTAGCATCATGTCTTGACCATATCACATCACAACATGCCTTGCAAAAACATGTTAGACGTCCTCTACTTTGTTGTTGCAAGCTTTACCTGGCTGCTATGGGCTGAGCAAGAACCGTTCTTACCTATGCATCAAAAACCACAACGCGGTATAGTGATTGATTTTTGATCTTCAGAAAGAACCCTGTTCATTGAATCCGATTCAACTAAAGCTGGAGAAACAGACATCCACTAGCCACCTGTGTGCGAAGCACGTCGGTAGAACCAGTCTCGCGTAAGCGTACGCGTAATGTCGGTCTGGGCCGCTTCATCCAACAATGTCACTGAATCAAGAATCAACTAGTGATGGCAAGCAATATGTATATACCCACGCCCACAACTCCTTTGTGTTCTACTCGTGCATATAACATCTACACATAAACCTGGCTCGGATGCCACTATTGGGGAACGCAGTAATTTCAAAAAATTCCTACGCACACGCAAGATTATGGTGATGCATAGCAACGAGAAGGGAGAGTATCGTCTACGTACCCTCGTAGACCGTAAGTGGAAGCGTGATGACAACGCGGTAGATGTAGTCATATGTCTTCACGATCGACCAATCTAGTACCGAAGATACGACACCTCCGCGATCTGCAAACGTTCGGCTCGGTGATGTCCCATGAACTCACGATCCAGTAGAGCTTTGAGGGAGAGTTTCGTCAGCACACCGGCGTGATGACGGCGTGATGATGTTGCTACCGGAACAGGGCTTTGCCTAAGCACCGCTACGATATTACCGAGGTGGATTATGGTAGAGGGGGGCACCGCACACGGCTAAAGATCAATGATCAACTTGTATGTCTATAGGATGCCCCCCTCCCCCGTATATCAAGGAGTGGAGGAGGGGAGGGGGCCGGCCTCTCTAGGCGCGCCCCAAGGAGTCCTACTCCCACCGGAAGTAGGATTCCCCCCTTCCCTTTGTTGGTACTAGGAGAGAAGGAAGGAGGGGAAGACGGAAGGAAAGGGGGGTCGGCCCCCTTCCCAATTCAGATTGAGCTTGGGGGGCGCCCCCTCCTTTGCTTCTTTCCCCTCTCTTCCACTAAGTCCTAATAAGGCCCATATACCTCCCGAGGGGTTCCGGTAACCTCCCGGTACTCCGGTATACTCTCGATTTCACCCGGAACCATTCCGATGTCCAAACATAGGCTTCCGATATATCGATCTTTATGTCTCAACCATTTCAAGACTCCTCGTCATGTTCGTGATCAAATCCGGGACTCTGAACTACCTTCGGTACATCAAAACACATAAACTCATAATACCGATCGTCACCGAACGTTAAGCGTGCGGACCCTGCGGGTTCAAGAACTATGTAGGCATGACCGAGACATGTCTCCGGTCAATAACCAATAGCGTAACCTGGATGCTCATATTGGTTCCTTCATATTCTACGAAGATCTTTATCGGTCAAACCGCATAATGATATACGTCTATTCCCTTTGTCATTGGTATGTTACTTGCCTGAGATTCGATCGTCGGTATCTCAATACCTAGTTCAATCTCTTTACCGGCAAGTCTCTTTACTCATTCCATAATGCTACATCCCGTAACTAACTCATTAGCTACATTGCTTGCAAGGGTTATAGTGATGTACATTACCGAGAGGGCCCAGAGATACCTCTCCGACAATCGGAGTGACAAATCCTAATCTTGATCCATGCCAACTCAACAAACACCATCAGAGACACATTTAGAGCACCTTTATAATCACCTAGTTACGTTGTGACGTTTGGTAGCACACAAAGCGTTCCTCCAGTATTCGGGAGTTGCATGATCTCATAGTCATAGGAACATGTATAGTTATGGAGAATGCAATAGCAGCAAACTAAACGATCATCATGCTAAGCTAACAAATGGGTCAAGTCAATCACATCATTCTCTAATGATGTGATCCCATTAATCAAATGACAACTCATGTCTATGGTCAGGAAACATAACCATCATTGATTCAACGAGCTAGTCAAGTAGAGGCAAACTGGTGACACTCTATTTGTCTATGTATTCACACATGTACTAAGTTTCCGGTTAATACAATTCTAGCATGAATAATAAACATTTATCATGATAGAAGGAAATATAAATAAAAACTTTATTATTGCCTCTAGGGCATATTTCCTTCATTTATGTCTCTGTCTTCTACCATTTCCTCTTCCACAACTAACTTTCTATTCTCTCTCTCACCACCACTCCACCACCATGAAACCTTCCTCACTGGCCCTGGATGGACAACATTGCTCCTTGGGTGCTCGCGCGGCAACCACCTAAAGTTTGTGAAGTCTATGGAGGTCTGCTCTCAATTCAAAATGGCAGAGGAGATTATCAAGGAGGCATAAGTCATGCTCTCGCAGACGACAAAGATGAACACGTTGATGCATGACTGGGCCAAAGGCGCACTATGTCAGTGGACATATTGTTGCAGTCGATGGAGGAGGCCGATTCATCCGCTCCAGGTTAGAGAGCTAGGTGGGCTAAGTACATGTCTATCATAGTTCTGTTGACCAGGTGGCCATTCTGGTGGCGCCGACCACCATCGTTCTGGAGGATGGCGAAGAGGAAGAGTTGGTGGATGCAGCCAATGCAAAAGTGGTTGAGATGGTGCCCGAGGTTCCTGGGTCTGGCTGCTCTACAATGCCGCTAGAGGTCGACGACTAGTGTCAAGGCTACTACCGCTCAAAGTGCCTCCATGCCTGCTGTGCGTAGTCAAAATCAAGGGAATTAAGGGGATTGTCATCGATTTACCCCCTTATACGGACTAACATAGCATACCCTAAATCTATGCCAAAATAAATCTCTGTCCATTTAATCAATGTATCTCTTTGTTTAATCCATGCATGAAGTTTAATCGATGGCTACATCGATCCTTATGAAGAGATGAGGAGAGGGCTTACTGCCATTGACGAAGGTGTGGCAGAGAGGTGACGAATCAATGATGAAGCTTGTGCTCACTGCCAGACCTTGCCTCCTACGATGGTGATCGCTGCCGATGAGAGAGTGGAGAGAGGGGAGACTGAGCAATGAGAAAAGGGTGAGAGGATTTATGGCACGGCGTTGGTAAACAACACATCGTCTACCCATGCCCCACGCCATCTACAACCATGTGCGGTCAGTGCATTGCTCGGGCCTGGCTCGCGGGTTTTGTTATATTGATAGACTTCTTCCTGTCTACATTATGTCATCTTGCTTATTGTGATACTCTATTTCTTGCGAACGTAATACCTTAAGATGCATGTTGGTTAGCGGTTTTGGGGTGGAGTATTAGTGTTAGATGCAGTCGGATTAATGGTCCACTTATCACAGACTTAATGCTTATATGAGATTATGCCATGAATGATCGTAGTCATAAATATCCCATTCTTTTCAATTGCCTGTTGGGGAACGTAGTAATTTCAAGAAAAATTCCTACGCACACGCAAGATCATGGTGATGCATAGCAACGAGAGAGGAGAGTATCGTCCACATACCCTCGTAGACCGTAAGCGGAAGCGTTATGAGAACACGGTTGATGTAGTCGTACGTCTTCACGATCCGACCGATCCAAGTACCGAACGTACGGCACCTCCGAGTTCAACACACGTTCAGCTCGATGACGTCCCACGAACTTCGATCCAGCGAAGCTTCACAGGAGAGTTCCGTCAGCACGATGGCGTGATGACGGTGATGATGTTGTTACCGACGCAGGGCTTCACCTAAGCACCGCTACGATATGATCGAGGTGGATTATGGTGGAAGGGGGCACCGCACATGGCTTGGAACAATCAACTTGTGTGTCCTAGGGTGCCCCTTCCCCCGTATATAAAGGATCAAGGGGGAGGCCGGCCAGCCCTTGCAGGGCGCGCCAGGAGGAGGAGACCTCCTCCTAGTAGGAGTAGGACTCCCCTTTCCTACTCCTACTAGGAGAGGGAAAGGAAGGAGGAGAGGGAGAAGGAAAGGGGGGCGCCGCCCACCCCTTCCCTAGTCCAATTCGGACCAGAGGGGGAGGGGGCGCGCGGCCTGCCCTGTCCGGCCCTCTCTCTCTCCACTAAGGCCCATGTGGCCCATTACTTCTCCCCGGGGAGGGAGGGTTCTAGTAACCCTCCGGCACTCCGGTTTTCTCCGAAATCACCCGGAACACTTCCGGTATCCGAATATAGTCGTCCAATATATCAATCTTTATGTCTCGACCATTTCGAGACTCCTCGTCATGTCCGTGATCATATCCGGGACTCCGAACTACCTTAGATACATCAAATCACATAAACTCATAATACCGATCGTCACCGAACGTTAAGCGTGCGGACCCTACGGGTTCGAGAACTATGTAGACATGACCGAGACACGTCTCCGGTCAATAACCAATAGCGGAACCTGGATGCTCATATTGGCTCCTACATATTCTACGAAGATCTTTATCGGTCAAACTGCATAACAACATATGTTGTTCCCTTTGTCATCGGTATGTTACTTGCCCGAGATTCGATCGTTGGTATCTCAATACCTAGCTCAATCTCGTTACTGGCAAGTCTCTTTACTCGTTTCGTAATGCATCATCCCGCAACTAACTCATTAGTTGTATTGCTTGCAAGGCTTATAGTGATGTGCATTACCGAGAGGGCCCAGAGTTACCTCTCCGACAATCGGAGTGACAAATCCAAATCTCGATCTATGCCAACTCAACAAGTACCATCGGAGACACCTGTAGAGCACCTTTATAATCACCCAGTAATGTTGTGACGTTTGATAGCACACAAAGTGTTCCTCCGGTAATCGGGAGTTGCATAATCTCATAATCATAGGAACATGTATAAGTCATGAAGAAAGCAATAGCAGTAAACTAAAATGATCAAGTGCTAAGCTAACGGAATGGGTCAAGTCAATCATATTATTCTCCTAATGATATGATCCCATTTATCAAATGACAACTCATGTCTATGGTTAGGAAACATAACCATGTTTGACCAACGAGCTACTCAAGTAGAGGCATACTAGTGACACGCTATTTGTCTATGTATTCACACATGTATTATGTTTCCGGTTAATACAATTCTAGAATGAATAATAAACATTTATCATGAAACAAGGAAATAAATAATAACTTTATTATTGCCTCTAGGGCATATTTCCTTCATTGCCCAACTGTAATTTGTTTACCATGCCATTCACATGTTTTTGAGAGAGAGATGCCACTACTAACCTATGCCACCCGGGTCCATTCTCCATCAATACTTTCTTCTACAAAAATTGCTATATTTTGTTTGCGTATCTATTATTTGCTTTTAACCTTGTAACTAGCAAGACAAGGGGCTTGTTGACAACCCCGTTGCCGCGTTGGATGCAAGTATTTTATTTTGTTTGTGTGCATGTACCTCTTATCTTGTTAGCTTATAAACTCCTACTGTTTCGATAAACCTTGGTTCTTAATTGAGGAAAATCTTTGCTGTTATCTACTTCACCCTTCCTCTTTGCGGAAACCCAATGACTCCTATGGGAGTAGCACCCCCTAGCTCATATGCTAAGAGTATCATCAACAACAGACTAAAAAGCACAACCAAAACAAAAGTCATGATGCTTTAGCCTTTTAGGGGAAATAAGGAACTCCAACGCCAGACCAATACCTGCATGGTGACTATATTTTCTTATGACCAGAAAATTGCTATAGGAGTGGTATATTTGGGTCACCACTAGCAACCGACCAAAAACCTAAATTGTTGCCGCCAGAACCCCAACCGCCTGATCTGAAAGTTCCTCATCGCAACCGCCTCCTCGCCCACTGCCATCGCGCCCGATTCTGGCCACCCTAAGCCACCGCCACCACTCCCACGTCAGCCATCGTCGCCACCCGATTTTGGTAGCCCCTGAGTTGCCTGCTGCTGGATCCGAGTTCCCTGCCGCAAGATCTGCCCCGCCTCTAAGGTTGTCATTGCCGCCCAATCCCTCGCCTCGTTGGCCGCCCCCGAGCTCCTCCGCCGTCAAGCAACTACGCGATAGAGATCCGCAACCTGGACACCATCGAGCGTCGGTGGCTTGGCACCTTCACCACCGCAAAGGAGGTGACACGGGCGTACGAATCCACAGTGCGTTGCAACTTCGGGAGTTGGGCGAGGCTCAGTTTTCCACCGCCGCCTACTCGTCCTTCCACACACCTCCTGTGAAGGTAATCTCTTGGGACGATGAGAAGGAGCACCGCAAGGCTGAGGCGCAACTCAATGCGGAGCGCGTAGATGATGCCTTCGTGACGAAGCTCGTCGAGGACAATCCGCAACTCCTCGTCAAGAATCGCGCGTTCTTCAAGTCGAAGGAGGGCACACTACAAGGATCAAGAGCATAAGAAAACCGCCCGTGTGGATGCTGAGATGTTCGACCATCTTGAGGTTGAGCTCTTCGACAAGATATAATTGTTGCGGAGCAAGTCTACCACCAATGACCACGAGGCCGGGCCCTCCGGCGTGACGACTCGGATAAGGGTAGCTCTTAATTTATCGCCATGTAGCATAGAGTTAGTTTCTAATTTATGGTGTTTTATGTTTAATATGCATCATCTCATACTAGAGTTTAAATTTATGACAATGAACTCTGTGTTTATGTTTACATTTCTTGCTTTTAAAATTTCCGGTCTCTAGTTTTTATGTGCCGAAAGTAGAAAATTTTGTGAAGACAAAAATCTTCTCTCTCCACTCTAAAATCATTTTTTTCTAAATTTTTGTCTACAGTTGTAGATGCTGTAAGAGCAGCATCTTCAACAGGTGATGTAAAATACACCACTTGATGAAAAGATACTTTTTACATCACTGTGCCTAAAAATCTAGCTCCAACAGGTGATGTATATGTAAATTTGTATGGTCCCATTTTAGGGTTCGATGTAAAATCAACTCTAGGTGATGCAAATTTGCATCACCCGACCAGCCGTTGAAACGCAAAAACGGCCACAACCCCATAGTAGCGTGCAGCGTGAAACACCCCCTACCCGCCTGCATGTCGCCGCCACCGAATCCGTCACAGATCCGGCCTCTCCCGACCTCTCTTCGTCGTGGAGCCGCCACCAAATCCGCCTGTTGGAGCTGCCTCCACGGATCCGCCCCCACCTCCCCCCGCCTCTCTTCGCCTGTTTCGGTTGCCGTCACGATGCTACGGAGCCACCGCCCAAGAAGCTCCACCGGCTTCCACGGCGTGTGTTGGTGTCAATCAGGCTGTCACTCAGCCGAGATCACACAGGACGGCATGCGCTAGTGGCTCGACAGATGGGACGAGCCGGACATCGCCGTCTGCACCTTCGACAAGTCTTGTTGGCGCCTCAGCCAACCAAATTCATACTTGAACTTCCCGAAGATTGACAACCAGGCCGATGCGGAGTTGACCAGTCACGTGACCGAGATGACGACCGTCGCACAAGAACGAGACACACTTGATTAGTGTGACACTCGTGGGTGGGATGAGGCCGCGACGACGAGGTTTGCGGCGGAAAATCCGCACCTTGTGCAGGTGGGGTACAAGTTCTACTCGTCGCGGAACAAGAAGAAGAAGAAGGACGAGGAGGAGGAGGAGGAGGAGGAGGAGGAGTCTGACCCCTCGATGGTGGTCGTGCTCGATAGTTCGGACTCCGCGAAAAACGAAACCGACGAGTCGGGCTCCGACATCGACTGGGACGACCACTCCTATGAGTAGTCTGCAGTAGTTTGCAGTTGAATATTTTTTGCATCGGAACTACTTTTAGTTTGTAATCGAAACTATGTTTTTAGTTTGTATTGAAACTATGGTTAATATGATATGGCAACATGTCTCCCTGTACTATTAACCATGCTCTAATTGGAAGACGAGGGCCCCTTCCGAGGAACAGAAAGCGAACAGTCTCCGCCGTAGTATCCGGTTCACTGCCTGCTGCCTCCGACCTGCGACTCTCCGTCGTCTGGGCGTACGCCGCTCCGGGAGGTGGCGCGAAAATGACGCAGGTGGCGGCGGTATCGGCCGACATCGTCCTCCACAACGCGTTTGTCGTCACCATGGACGGCGCCCTCACGGTCATCCGGGACGGCGCCATCGCCGTCGTGGGCGACCGCATCGCCGCCGTGGGCCCTTCGGCGGACGTCCTTGGCGCCTTCCCCGGCGCCGCGCAGACCCTCAACCTCGCGGGTCGTATCCTCCTTCCCGGTTGGTACCCGCGCGCCTCTGCTTGACGAAGCTTCTTCCCCTTGCAAAAATCAGTCAGTTTCCACTTTCCAGTGACGCTTGTGCTTGTTGCTTGATTGCTTGGATTGGTAGGGCTTGTGAACACCCACGTGCACACGTCGCAGCAGCTGGCGCGGGGGATCGCCGACGACGTCGACCTGATGACGTGGCTGCACGGGAGGATCTGGCCCTATGAGTCTCACATGACGGAGGAGGACTCCTACGCCTCCACACTCCTCTGCGGCATCGAGCTCATCCGATCTGGGGTGAGCCAATTGTCCACCGGCATCAGTTCCACAGTATAGCTAATCTGTTGGTACTAGTTTGTATTGACTGATGATACACCATATATGTTTGCTCAAGCCCGGAATCCTTAATTTCGCCACCCAATCGCGCTTGCATTGGTGGAGATGTTACATAAAACACAATGAGAATTGAGCAATCTATACAGTGTTGTTAGCACGGCACTAGTATTACTCTCAGAATATGGTGGTGGTTCACAAGATCTGAAGATTACAAGCACCAAGGTGCCAAATTGGAGATGAGTGGAAAAGGAACTAGGGTTCTAAGGTAGTAGGTAGCCGCCGCCGTGCCGTGCCGTGCCTTGATCGATCTTCGATCCCCTCAGGGTTGCCAGCTTCTCCCTTTATCCCTCCTGTGTTGCGTTCACCCACTGGCTGCCACTCACTCTTGGGTTGGGTTTCTTGATCCTCTTGGCTGGGCCTTGGGCCGTCTCCTCGTCGGGCTCGGTGGTTGGTTGGGCTGATGGGCTGGTGCTGTCAGGGGTGCTAACACCCTCCCCTGCTTGAGTTGCGGCTTGTCCCCAAGCCGCTGCGCACGGGAAACGCGAATGAAGCTCGTCTCTGTCTTCCCAAGTTGGCTCGATGGAATCGCCGGACCAGCGCACCAACACTTGAGTCACCACTCTGTTCGCTTTAGTCTTCATGCGACTGTCAAGCACTTCCACGGGAATCGCAAACTGGTTAGTATCAGCAGGCAAAACAGAGGAAACGGACACACCTGGCTTGATGGCTTTGCGAAGTTGCGAAACGTGGAACACGGGGTGGATCTTTGAATGTTCAGGCAATCCCACTCTGTATGCTACCTGCCCAATCCGGTCTTGCACCAAGAAGGGCCCGAAGTAGCGGAAAGACAGTTTGTGACAGGCGCGACGAGCTACTGAACTCTGAACATATGGCTGAAGCTTGATATAAACCGAGTCACCAATGTCAAAGCTGCGTTCAGATCGGTTCTTATCAGCTTGATGTTTCATTCTTGTTTGAGCCTGCAGTAAGTGTTGACGGATTAAAGCTTGCATTTCCACCCTCTCGGAGAGCCAGGCATCCAGATCGGTGACAGGAGTAGCCGAAGCTGCCTCAATCCCCCAGTGTCGTGGTTCGTGACCATAGAGAACAAAGAAGGGGGTTTTTCCATGAGCGCTGTGGTAACTCGTGTTAAACCAATATTCAGCGAGGGGCAGCCAAGAACTCCATTTCTTTGGGCAGGCATGGACAAAACACCGGAGGAAAGTCTCCAGGCACTGATTGGTACGCTCGGTTTGCCCATCAGTTGCAGGATGGTAAGGAGTACTCATTCTCAGTGTTGTGTTGGTCAGACGAAAGAGCTCCTTCCAAAATCTGCTAGTGAAGATGGGGTCACGGTCCGACAAAATCGAGTCAGGCAAGCCGTGCAATCTGTAAACTTGATCAACATAAGCAGTAGCCACTTGAGATGCAGAGAATGGGTGTGTCAAGGCCAGAAAATGACTGTACTTGGAGAATTTGTCGACGACCACCAAAATACAATTGGCTCGCCCAGATTGAGGCAATCCCTCGATGAAGTCCATGGACACCATTTGCCAGGCACGTGCAGGGACTGGCAAGGGTTCCAACAGTCCGGGGTACTTGCAGCGCTCTGGCTTGGCTTGTTGGCATACCTCACAGGCCTGTACAAATTCAGTGACAAGCCGCTTCATACGTGGCCATGCACAAACTGTTTTCAAGCGCTGATATGTTGCAGGGGCCCCGGAGTGGCCACCAATAGCCGACTGATGCCCCGCGATCATCATGCGCTGCTGCATTTGGCTATTGCGCCCAATCCAAATTCGCCCTTGGTAACGCAAGAGGCCATCTTCCAAAGAAAATTGCTGGTGTGATTGGGGGTTAGCCTGTATCTCCTTAATGATTTCGAGGGTAGGTGCATCCTGGGCATATCCAGCTTTCACCTCCTCGAGCCACTCGGGTTGGCAGAGGGAGATAGCATAAAGCTCATCAGTTTCTGAGATTGGCCGACGAGAAAGAGCATCAGCAGCCCCATTGTCGACTCCTTTCCGGTAGCACAATCTGTAGCGAAGACCCAATAGCTTGGTGAAAGCTTTCTGCTGCCAAGGGGTGTGCAAGCGTTGATCTTCCAAATGAACTAAGCTGCGTTGGTCAGTTTTGATGATGAACTCTGCTGTCTGGAAGTACTGCCGCCAATGTTCAACTGCTAATAAAATAGCCAACAATTCTTTCTCACATGTAGAAAGCCCCTTATTGCAAGGACCGAGAGGCTTACTCAGAAATGCCAAGGGATGACCGTCTTGTTGCAAAACAGCTCCAACGCCAAGATCACTAGCATCGGTCTCAAGGACAAACTGCTTCGAGAAGTCTGGCAGGGCAAGGACAGGAGCTGTCACCAATGGAGTTTTCAAGGTCTCAAACGATGTTGTGCACTCACTCGTCCACACAAAAGGGATGTTTTTCTTCAAAAGATGAGTCAACGGCTTTGCTATAATACCATAATGGCGAACAAATTTGCGGTAGTAACCGGAAAGGCCCAAGAATTGCCTTAGCTGTTTGACATTGATGGGAAGAGGCCACTGTTGCACTTGCTTGATTTTATCAGGTTCTGTGGAAACCCCTTGTTCACTGATGACAAATCCCAGATAGGAGAGTTCTCGTTGAGCGAAAAAGCATTTGGAAGCTTTGATCTGCCATTGGTCATTGCGCAAGAGTTGTAAGACTTCTCGAAGATGCTTGACATGGTCAGTAAAGGTCTTGGAGAAGACGAGAATGTCGTCGAAAAACACCAGAACGCAGATACGCGATACCGGTTTCAGTGTGTGATTCATAGCTCCTTGAAAGGTTGCTGGGCCCCCTGCCACTCCAAATGGCAAGACCTTGAACTCGTAGTGACCAGAGTGAGTTTGAAAAGCAGTCTTGAATTCTTCTCCTTCTGCCAATCTGATTTGATGGTAACCGGAACGGAGATCTAACTTCGAAAACCAGCTAGCTCCTGATAGTTCATCGAGTAATTCATCAATGGCTGGAATAGGGAATTTTGGAGTGACGGTCAGCGCATTTAACTTGCGATAGTCAATGCACAAACGCCATTGGCCGTCTTTCTTGCGCACCAGAATTGCCGGAGAAGCAAAGGGACTATTGGAGTGTTGGATGATGCCCGAAGCTAGCAACTCTTCGACTTGACGCTCAATTTCATTTTTGGTATCTGGTGAGTGCCGATACGGACGGATATTGATTGGTTGAGCCCCTGGAAGGAGTGGGATCCGGTGGTCGCAAGCTCTGCGAGGTGGAAGGCCCTGGGGGGTGGCAAACACATCAGAAAACTCTTCTAAAATGTGCTGAATTTCAACTGGCACTGATGATGTATCAGCAAGCTGTTGTGCTTGTTTGTGCTGATCAGGAGTAGCACAGAGGTACACAAGATGATCCACTTCGCTCTGGACACACATGTGCTGCAGTTCTTTAGCAGATATTTGAGGGCATTTGTTTTCAGAGAATTTGTGCCCTTGTAACTGAATCGGGGTAGACGCCGAGGGAACTGTCACCGTTTTGTTGATCCAATCAATGTGTGGATTCAAAGCTTCCAGCCAGTCCATTCCCACAATCACATCAAAACCTCCCAAAGGCAACACTTTAAAAGAGGTGGCAAACTGATGCCCTTGTACTGTCCACTGACATTCAGTTAATTCTTGCTCACACCGCAGCTCTGCTCCGTTTGCAACCTTCACACGAGCTGCTTTGGGTAATTGTTGTAATCCCAGCAAGCCCTCGGCACAACGTGAGTTGATGAAGGACGCTGAGCTGCCCGAGTCAATCAACACTTCCACAGCTTGTTCCTGGATCAATGCGCTGAACTGCAGTAGTTTGGAAGAGTCATTCCCGTTGAATGCTTGCAAAGATACTGCATAAACTATTTCTTCAGTGGAATCTGGACCAACACTCGTCTCTCCGTCTGTGTTTTGTTCAATCCCCATGAAATCCATTAATTCCTCCAACACATGCATCTGGATTGTGGTTGGGTAAGTGTGGTCACGCCCCCAACGCTCGCCACACTTGAAGCATAATCCCCTGGCTCTTCTGTATGCACGAAGAGTGTTCAGCGGGTTTGTTTCTTGTGGTGCTTGCCTTGGTTGTTCAACCGGTGCTGCACGGGCCGCTTCGAGGCCGCGGCGATCCGCTGCGACTGGTGTTGTAGGAGGACGAGGTTGGTGGAGGGGCACTGCCTGAGGAGGTAGGCGAGGCGATGGCCGGAAAACTTGTTCAGGGGGACGAAACTGCTCCGGCCTTCCCCCGTCATGCGCTTCCTCCTGGACCAATGCAAGGGCGCAGGCCGTGTCCAAGTCTGGAGGCCGCTGCACCATGATCGCAGCGCGCAAGTCCGCCCTCAGGCCGCCGATGAACCGTGTCAAAAAGTAGAAAGGATGAACCTCGTCAGAATAAGATAATAACTGGTTCATCAAATGTTCAAAGCGATCAATGTAATCCTGTACTGAACTATGCTGTTTAATGGCAAAAAATTGTCTAATAAGGAGCTGATGGCGATCACGCCCAAAGCGGGTTGATAAAACATTGCATAGCCCCCCCCCCCCCCCCCCCCCCAATCCAAGCATAACACTTTCTTACGAACTGATTGCAACCAGACTGCTGTCGTAGGAGAAAAATTCAGTGTAGCCATTTGCACCCAAACTGACTCTGGGATCCCATAGATGGTGAAGTATTGTTCACGGAGATCTTTCCACAACAGTGGGTTCTCTCCATCGAACACAGGAAAAGGCATGGAAGGTGGACTGTGAGCATTTGAGGCAAAAAATGGTGCTAAATTCCCTGAACCCCCAGCCGGTGACAGAGTGTTGGTGACAGCAGGTAACTGAAGCCGGGAATTGACCGTACCGTTGGCCGGAGGGGCCGGCGGGCTGACGAGCACCGCGTCGACCGCCGTCCGTGGAGGTGATGCAGCGCCGAGGCCATCGGCCCGAGGAGGAAGACGCGCCGGGGATCCGTCCGAAGACGAATTGTTCTTCCGCGCCAACAGATCGGTGTGATCTGTTGCCGACGCCTCCTCTGCGTCGTTTCCCTTGTCGCCCGCGCGCTGCTTCTTGAGTAAGTCGACTTCCTCCTGCAGATCGGCGATCTGCGAGTCAATCCCAGGTCTCCATGACGCGAACTCGGCGGCGACGGAAGACTTGATGTCCTCCTTCCATTCCGCCCGCAGCTCCTTGAAGAACTCCTTGAGGTCGCCCTTGGTGACGGGCTCCTGGTCCTTCTGCATCCTTTCCGCTCGCTGCTGTCGTGTTTCGATGATGGACGCCGCCAGGGCGGAAGCAAAATTGGGCGCTGGGCTCTGAGTACCAAGTGTTAGCACGGCACTAGTATTACTCTCAGAATATGGTGGTGGTTCACAAGATCTGAAGATTACAAGCACCAAGGTGCCAAATTGGAGATGAGTGGAAAAGGAACTAGGGTTCTAAGGTAGTAGGTAGCCGCCGCCGTGCCGTGCCGTGCCTTGATCGATCTTCGATCCCCTCAGGGTTGCCAGCTTCTCCCTTTATCCCTCCTGTGTTGCGTTCACCCACTGGCTGCCACTCACTCTTGGGTTGGGTTTCTTGATCCTCTTGGCTGGGCCTTGGGCCGTATCCTCGTCGGGCTCGGTAGTTGGTTGGGCTGATGGGCTGGTGCTGTCAGGGGTGCTAACAAGTGTATTCCTGAAGGATTTATTGACACGTGCAAGTGCAAGCAGGTGCCCAGCATTTTGCATCTTGGGTTTGTTGATTCCGAATGTTGCTTTTACATGAGGACATTAGGTACATTTTGGTACTTGTACAGCTCTAATGCTCTGTTTGTGAGATTGTGCATCGTAGAGGCATGTTTGTCATGGAGGAAATATAGAGTTGGGTCCATCTGCAAATCAAGCTTGGTCTGCCTGCATATAAACTTCAAGGAACACTCTGTTATTTCTTAGTGTTGCATTGTGCTATTTGGACCAAGCTTGATACCATGTGAACCAAGTGTGGTTCCATTCCACCAGCAAAATGTATGTGGTCTGTGGTGTCATCTCTAAGAACCCGCCAAATCTTTTAATAGCATTGGCTTCCACTCCCACTTGTGGATGAGAACCCAGGGTAGAGTTGACCTTGTAGTTGTCTGATACTCTTATCCCATTTGACCAGATGGAATCATTCTGAGGGCTCCCTACTATCCTTTTGAGGGCTTTGGGTGCCTCGAGGTAGACACGATCCATTTGTTGCTGGATGAGTCCCACTCCTTCCTTATTCCTGACAGTACGAAAGATGTCATTAGTACCATTTTCATATCTTATTATATGCAAGAATTTCGTTCTTTGCAAGTTGAATCATGCTTATTATGTGTACAGATCCTATTCAATAGCTTTTTTAGATGAGTTTGTTGAAATATATGTTCATAGTATAGATCTTTACATGTTTTTTATTTGTACTGCTGAAACAAATCTACGCATGTTGGTATGTCCTTTTTGCTTATTTTTTACTCACATTCTTGTAGAAAGAGTGAGGAATATATTACTCGCATCCTAAAATCCTAACAAATTTGGAGCACCCGGCCACCTAATGATTGTTTATTGTCTGATCTGTATGCCCTTTGTATGTTGAAATGAATTCTGTACTCTGTTAGATCCAGCGTTTTGATTATTTACTAGTTGATCAAAACGCACGAGTTTTTTGTTATCCTCAGATCTAGAAGTCTCATTTTTCTTGTACTCCTCCAATGGCACTGGAATATAAGAATAGTGGCTAGAAACCAATTTCTAAGCTGAATGAAGTTCAATTTCTTTTGTGCTGTTAATCATAAAAATCCTGATTTATGGCTTCAGGCTTGGTTAATCTGGTAGTATGCTGTTTGTATATCTTAACAGATGTATTGTTGGTTACTTGTGTATGTTTAGGGTAAAGTTCAGTAGCACTTATGTTCATTTTACAGTTACAATACATCATGTATGTCTTTTGATGGCCTATGGGTTGATCTACACTCCAAAGGTGTGAACTAAAGATGGAGATATTTTTTAAGAGTTGGGCATGCCTTAGGCGGATCTGGGCAAAACCTTTTAAGTTAGTGTATTGTTAAAATCAGTGTTTAATCTTTATATTGTGCTCACCTATAGCTAATTGACAAACAACGTCACATGTGTTCTGTATGGTATGGTCGGCCTGTACTCAGCTTCCTGAATAGATACGCTCAAACTAGCAGCAACCTGATGAATTCTACTGTCCCAATGCACCTAAACATATTTGTATTTGTCATTCAATGGCAGGTAACATGCTTTGCCGAAGCAGGTGGGCAGTATGTTTCAGAAATGGCACGGGCGGTGGAATTGCTGGGATTGCGTGCATGCTTGACAAAGTCAACAATGGACTGTGGTGATGGGTTACCTCCAAACTGGAGTTCTTGTTCTACCGACGACTGCATTCAGGTTTTCCCTCAAATCGGGATCAGGATCACTTTCTTAAACACTGTCACATGATGCAGTTCTTTTACTTGAACTCAATTTGTATCCTAGACTCGAGCCTTTCCATGGAACACATAACACCTTCTGTTCTCTTCCCCCAATTTGAAATAGTGCCATTCATATCTTTAGTGACTGCCATTGACAGCTCTAAACCGGTCTTCAGGGCCTAATGCCATACATAAAGGGCTTGTTTTCACTTCATCATTCTAGGGATGTGCATGTGCAACATGTAATTCAATAGCAGCATGAGCTCAGTCATGGAAGTAGCAGCCACTTCAGGGGGGCCTGCAGCTAGCTGGCATGTCAGCTGGCCCATGCGCAGGGAAGCGCTGAAGCTGAACATGTTGACCAGATCCAGCATCTGATGTGTTTATCGAGTTGTTAAGTGTGTCTCGCCTATTAGTTAGCATTATTTTGCCAGGCCAGCCCTATTTGTGGCACAGCTGATGCATATGTTGTAAGCAGAAATCAGTTAAGCATATTCCATCGTATCGATATCTGCATATTTAAGAACAGAGTTACTCTAAGAACATGTGGTACGTTAGATACTACTATGTTTATTGCTGAAGTTCGACAAGCGCTGGTACCCAATGTAAAATCCGTGGACATGAGAAGTCTGCACGGAACAAACAATTCCTAAATTTGGAAAATCTGAGAAGGCATGATTCAAGTAGGCTACAGGGTATGGCAAAATTTGCAAGTACAATTGGAAGTAGAGAAGGAATAATAAGGTTACCAAAAATTGTTGCTTTTTCTATCATCCGTTGCTCATTTTTTCCTTGTTTTTCCTGTGCAACAGCTATTTGGGATTTACTGTACCTAAATAAGGTTAATTCTTATTTGATTGGTTTATGTCTGCACAAGTTAAGATCCATCTAAGTCCAAATACACATGTGTTTATTCTCGACATACTTGACTGTTATGTGATGTGAATGACTTTTCTTTCACGCAGTCACAGAAGGATCTATATGAAAAGCATCATAACACAGCTGATGGGCGAATCAGGATATGGTTTGGGTTGAGACAGATCATGAATGCGACAGATCGGTTACTGCTTGAAACAAGGGATGCTGCACAGGAACTGAATACTGGAATCCATATGGTATTAAAGTAGTTTATTTGTGCCGCAAAGTTTACCTTCTCTTTCTCCCCCCTCTCCCTTGCCCCTTCTGTGCACAAGCCGCAGGTCCTTATTATCTTCACAGGGATTACAATAGGATAGAATAATTTAAGCAAGAAAATCAGGCATTTTATCAAAGCAAAAAAAAAGTCACTCACAAATGCATGCTTCTCTCCTTATAAATTGGAGCTTGGAACCATGGAACGACGAAATGTTTTATCTCGTTTCGGATATTGTTGTATCATTTAATTAATTTATTGAAATAAAACCTGGATGCTATATTTAATGATGCTTGGAGGACTGCCTGGAGTTGTTTTTGCGTTGTGCATTTCTATGATTTGGGCTCCTAGAGAATTATCTTGCTAATTTAACTGAAATTCGTTCCAATGTGAGGAGCCGAACACAAAATGATTATACTATTTTACTATTCCAGTAGAAGTTTTTGCTCAGCTAACTGCTATACATTGCTTATGCTTTGCTTTTTATTATTTTTGCAGCATATTGCGGAAATACCATATGAAAATCAGCTTGTAATGCGGATGAAGAAAATTGATCATGGGACAGTTACATATTTAGAGAAAATTGATTTTCTGAGGAGTAATTTGCTGGCTGCCCATTCTGTTTGGTTGAATGAGTCTGAGGTAAGTAAGCTTTTCCACAATCGAATGTTACCTTTCACGTTATGTACCCTGGTTGTGCTCTGAGAATGTATGGTAATTATGGAATACCATAACTTTAAATCTAGGTTAAACTGTATGGCTTTTAATTGTACAAAGGCTGCCTCAGTGTACATCCAATTATGCCAGCAGTCATCACTGTACATAATCAGCATATAACCTGTTGCAGCAGCTATATGCTTCTTTTTTCTATATGTTAATTTCTCTGTCTAAATTCTTTACTATGCACTGTCTACCTTCTGATATGCTTTGTGATACTGGAATGCAAAATATAACTTTGGCAAACTTTTCATTTGAGTTTCTCACTTGCAGATAAGTCATTTTTCAAACGCTGGTGTCAAGGTTTCTCATTGCCCAGCATCTGCCATGAGAATGTTGGGGTTTGCTCCTATTAGGGAAATGCTGGATTCTGGTGTTTGTGTCTCTCTCGGTACCGATGGAGCACCAAGCAATAACAGAATGAGCATTGGTCTGCTTAATAAACTATAATCACAGATGTTTTTACGAGTGTGTTTAGCTTTGCTCTTAGTTTTCTTCACCTATGTTGTTTGGCACCCAGCAGTAGCGAGGATTCTGTCAGAGTTTTGCATCTAATATTTTATATTAAATGCACTCCGTAGTGATCCTAGGGCATATCCATTTGTTCTGTAAAGAAATAGGTGTGCCATATTTTTCTGTTATTATGTTCCTTGTCCAGTATCTATTGAATATGCATGGTTTTGATGATAGTTTTACAGATTCGATGCCTATTGTGGCTCACTCTATAATTTACAAGATTACCTTGTGCTGTACAGTTGATGAGATGTACCTAGCCTCCCTTATTAACAAAGGGCGTGAGGCCTATATCAGTGGTACAACAAACCCAACCGTGCTTCCTTCTGAGACTCTGCTGACGATGGCTACTATTAATGGTGCAAAAGCGGTTCTGTGGGATAATGAAATAGGCTCTCTGGAGGTTGGCAAAAAGGTGCTGCCGTTAGCTGCTAATTTTGTCATATGTGGTGCTTGAAAATACTGGTTTATGTATTCTTTTGAAACTGGATTTATGCCTACAGTTCAATCATCTTAAATGAAAACCCATTATGTTCTGTGCGGACATTCCAGATTATGATTTCCTAGTATAATCAAATGGTCTGGATCTATTGATTTCTTATTTATTTTAACTAATATCAATATCTTGTTGACGCTTGAGGTTTTTTGTTGGTTTTGCAGGCGGACCTGATTGTGGTGAATCCATTTAAGTGGTCCATGCTTCCGTTACATGACAGGTATGCACCACTGCTATTTTTCTAAGAGCAAATTACTGCATTTTTGTATTGAGTTCCCACTGAGTTTTGTTTCAACTCATTAACCAAGTATCCTTTGCATGCAATCCCTGTCTTGAAGGTTGCAATAGCCATTGTTCATATTCATTAATAACGCATTGTTTATTCTTACTGTTTACATACAGGACTCTCATAATACATGTAGCTTCGTTACTACTCCCTCCGTTCCTAAATATTTGTCTTTCTAGAGATTTTAACAAGTGACTACATACGGAGCAAAATGAGTGAATCTACATTCTAAAATATGTCTATATACATCCGTATGTGGTAGTCCATTTGAAATCTCTAAAAAGACAAATATTTAGGAACGGAGGGAGTAAATTATATTTCTAGCTCTGTAGCCTGCCTACAATGCAATACGTAAAGCTATTGAGCTTCAGCTCCCTATTATTGCACGAAAACAGAAGTACTACACATACTCAACATTACAATTTATTTTAAATAATATTTGACAATAAGAATCGAATTTAAAATCATGGTATTAACTTTTTTCTGCTATGCAGCATTGCCAACATTGTTTATTGCATGCGGTCAGAAAATATCGAATCTGTTATGTGCAATGGCCAATGGATTATGAAGGATCAGAAGATTATGAATGTAAATGAGGTAATTTTCTCCTTTTCTTTGCCTAATTAATATTGAGATGAAGGAAAAGAAGTACCTAGGTTGTTTCACTTTGCCAAAAGGCTAGGAAAGTTGTGCAAAGCTGCAGTTTCATTCCACATTTTCTCTGTAGATGCGACTCAGTTTGAAAGTATACTTTATTTTTCTGGAATGGTACTCTGCATCTCCTTGCATACTTGTATTAACACACTGTGGTTTAGTTATTAATGCAATGGAGCAAGAGGCCCGTTTCATTAAAAAAATCCAGTTAAAAAAACTCGCCGACATAATTTATTATAGCTGAGGAGATTCGACAATCGATGTTGTGCTTGCTCCTCAGCATATCACCAAGTAGTCGGACTAGAAAAGAGCAACATTGGAATATTCATGCTCTGGAATAACTGCAAATTTGTAATGGTTGTGAAAATGGAAGTGGTAACCACTTTCATCGCTAAAGATCATATGCTTTGCTCAAGCAATGTTTGAATCCCATAATAATAGCTAAGATACATCATTGATGGTGCTTCCGCTGTTTCTAATATATCTTTCTGTGGTCTAGGAGGAGGTAATTTCTTCAGCAGTAAAGAGAGCAACTGCCCTCCTAGCGCGAGCTGGCATCAATCTCCCTGAAAGGATGAACTACTTGTGATTTTATCATGCTAGTTCTTCTCCCCGAAACTTTCGGTCCAATGATCAAGCTGAATATGGAGCTCATGCATAACCTTTCGTGGGGTTATTCAATGCTTGTTCTTCTCCTGGAAACTGCTATTTTTGCACTTTTAAGCGAGGTTAATTGCTCGTTTGAGAAGGAATAAGTCGACGATTAATTTGGGGGGAGGACTAGCATGCGTAATCTTCAATCCAATGATAAAACTGAAGATGGAGCTCAATCTTCAAGTGAAGAATCTCAAGCTCCATTGTAGGACCCTCAAGTCCAAGGTGGAACTCAAGCTCCAAGTGAAGAAAACAAGTTTCATGTAATATCAAGATTCTGATCAAGCTCTGCCGCTGCCCCCCAATAGTTCATACTAGCGGCCTCGGTGCCATTGTTTGCTTAGTTGTGACTTGTCCGGTTGCTGCTTTTGTTCGAAAAATTAAGGTGACTTTGTGGTTCAGGTCCGTGTCGAGATTTAGTATAAAAATCCTGATAGTATCTGGGCATATTAACAACTCAACATGAAGCATGCATGATCCCAGTCTGCATGTTCTGAACGTATTAGTATCAATGCATATTAGTATTAGCAGGCTCTCATAAATAATATAGGAGATTTTATATTTTTAGAAAAGGAGGATGACCCCCGGCCTCTGCATTTGGGCGATGCATGCAGCCATAAATAGTATAGGAGATGGATGACGAAAACAGTAATTGAAACGCACAAAGAAATAATCAGCTTTATATTGAAGAAAACGATCATCACTTGCACATGCTGTCACTACTTAATCTCTTGTCATACTGATAACTTCCACTGAATCAGAAACTTGTTCTCATATCTAATCGGCGAAGTTGTTTGTCATAGTAAATGTGAAAAAGCAAAGCTTGTGCTTCCGAAGAGGTAGCCACTTATCTAAGGTCTGAACAACCCAATGCATCTAAACACAGCACACGAATTGTGCTAGCAATTTTAAATTCCTTACAAAGGAGGGAAAGTGAACCCTGGCAATGAACATTTACCTCATGTCTCATTTTACCTCATGGCCTTTGTTCCGTTATCAAACGGAACCCGGGCGTGCCCCCCTCCCCCCCCCCCCCCCCCTGAATATCGATTTTTGTACGACATAATCCTTTGAAAGACCGATGCAATTGTTCTATGCATTGACACCATTATCCTTCAAGAAACTAGATGATTCATTGCCGCATAGGTACCCTAGGAGCTAGCCGAGCGTGAGGTAACCGAATCCGTGAAGGACGTGAGTGGCAACGTCGTCCAACCCTTGGGAATCACACAACAAGCACGATAAGGAACTGCCATCTTTCTATAAGTGGAAGAAGATGGAGGAGGCATCCTCCTCGACATGCCATCTGTTGTTGAGCTAGATGCCCACCTCAGTGATGAGCCCTCCCTCCGAGTTGCGGCAGAGAGTGAAGGGACGTCATCCTCGTGCTCAAGCCTAATGATGAGGTGCACCACCAAGAAATCCAAGTCATTGCGTCTGTTCCCCTCGTGGCAGTGCTCCAACAAGAAGCCGGGGCCGAAAGCTGTAGGAAGCAGGAATAGTCTTAGCCGACATGGGAACGACTAAAGTGGATGGCGGTGGGCCGTGCCACCCACGCCCGGTCTTCGCCATTGTGCATGTTGCCCGTCATCGAAGTTGGCTTCGGGGCCTCTTCACTAGGAGCTCTAGCTCCTCAAGTTGGAGGAGCAACGGTGGAGGAAGAGGAAGAAGGAGAGACCTAGGGGGAGCACGCCACGTTGCCATTGTTTTCTATTGCTCTTGTGTGAGAAGAAGACCAAAGTAAAACACAAGTAAACGAGCTAGGGTTATAACTAAGACTCCGGCTCGTTACCCAGATACTCTAGGTGGAACCCAAGTGCAACCAGAGAAACAGATGGATACTCTAGCTCTGACCCGAGAGGGGTCATATAGTAAAACCCGGACGCTCCGGCTACAAAAACAACACGCTCCATAACCACAATTAGCTAGCCGGAGACTCCTGCTGAAATAGCTTGAAGACTCTGGTTGACTCAGAGCGACTCTTTTGCTGAGGCTTGGGATTTGGTTAGGCCTTTTGGCTTTTAGACTTAGGGCACAGGAAATGAGTATAATGATCAATGACATGAGATTTTCTTTGCCTCCTGATACGTCCATTTTGCATCATGCTTTTATATCGATATTTATTGCATTATGGGCTGTTATTACACATTATGTCACAATACTTATGCATATTCTCTCTTATTTTACAAGGTTTACATAAAGAGGGAGAATGCCGACAGCTGAGATTCTGGGCTGGAAAAGGAGCAAATATTAGAGACCTATTCTGCACAGCTCCAAAAGTCCTGAAACTTCACGGAAGATGTTTTCAGAATATATAAAAAATACTGAGCGCAAGAAGTTCACCAGGGGGGCCACACCCTGCCCACGAGGGTGGGGGCACGCCCTACCCCCCTGGGCGCGCCCCCAATCTCGTGGGCCCCCTGGTGGCCCTCCGATGGCCATCTTCTGCTATATTGAGTCTTTCGATGAGAAAAAAAAATCATAAGCCATCTTCTCGGATGAAACTCTACCGCCACGAGGCGGAACCTTGGCGGATCCAATATAGGGCTCCGGCAGAGCTATTCTGCCGGGGAAACTTCCCTCCGGGAGGGGGAAATCATCACCATCGTCATCACCAACGCTCCTCTCATCGGGAGAGGGCAATCTCCATCAACATCTTCACCAGCACCATCTCCTCTCAAAACCCTAGTTCATCTCTTGTATCCAATTCTTGTCTCCAAGTCCGGGATTGGTACTAGTAGGTTGCTAGTAGTGTTAATTACTCCTTGTAGTTGATGCTAGTTGGTTTATTTGGTGGAAGATCATATGTTCAGATCCTATATGCATATTAATACCCCTCTGATTATGAACATGATTATGCTTTGTGAGTAGTTACGTTTGTTCCTGAGGACATGGGAGAAGTCTTGCTATTAGTAGTCATGTGAATTTGGTATTCGTTCGATATTTTGATGAGATGTATGTTGTCTCTCCTCTAGTGGTGTTATGTGAACGTCGACTACATGACACTTCACCATTATTTGGGCCTAAAGGAAGGCATTGGGAAGTAATAAGTAGATGATGGGTTGCTAGAGTGACAGAAGCTTAAACCCTAGTTTATGCATTGCTTCGTAAGGGGTTGATTTGGATCCATATGTTTCATGCTATGGTTAGATTTACCTTAATACTTTTGTTGTAGTTGCGGATGCTTGCAATAGAGGTTAATCATAAGTGGGATGCTTGTCCAAGTAAGGACAGTACCCAAGCACCGGTCCACCCACCTACCAAATTATCAAAGTACCAAACGCGGATCATATGAACGTGATGAAAACTAGCTTGACGATATTCCCATGTGTCCTCGGGAGCGCTTTTCTCTATATAAGAGTTTGTCTAGGCTTGTCCTTTGCTACAAAAAGGATTGGGCCACCTTGCTGCACTTTATTTACTTTTGTTACTTGTTGCTCGTTACAAATTATCCTATCACAAAACTATCTGTTACCACTTATTTTAGTACTTGCAGAGAATACCTTGCTGGAAACCGCTTATCATTTCCTTATGCTCCTCGTTGGGTTCGACACTCTTACTTATCGAAAGGACTACGATAGATCCCCTATACTTGTGGGTCATCAAGACTCTTTTCTGGCGCCGTTGCCAGGGAGTGAAGCGCCTTTGGTAGGCGGAATTTGGTAAGGAAAATTTATATAGTGTGCTGAAATTTACTGTCACTTGTTACTATGGAAAGTAATCCTCTGAGGGGCTTGTTCGGGGTATCTTCACCCCGACCAGTAGAACAAAGAGTTGCTCCTCAACCTACTGAACCTACTGAAAATGAAAATGTCTGCTTTGAAATTCCTTTCGGTATGTTAGAAAAACTGCTAGCTAATCCTTTTGCAGGAGATGGAACAAAGCATCCTGATGAGCACCTAATATATGTGGATGAAGTTTGTGGATTATTTAAGCTTGCAGGTGTACCCGGAGATGTTATTAAAAAGAAGGCCTTCCCTTTATCTTTGAAGGAAGATGCATTGACATGGTATAGGCTATGTGATGATACGGGGTCATGGAACTACAAACGATTGAAATTGGAATTTCATTAGAAGTTTTATCCTATGCATCTTGTTCATCGTGATCGCAATTATATATATATTTTTTTTTGGCCTCACGAAGGAGAAAGCATCGCTCAAGCTTGGGGGAGGCTTAAATCAATGTTATATTCATGCCCCAATCATGAGCTCTCAAGAGAAATGATTGTTCAAAATTTATATGCTCGGCTTTCTGATAACAATCACACCATGCTCAATACTTCTTGTGCTTTTATGATGAAGACTATTGAGTTCAAATGGGATTTATTGGAAAGAATTAAACGTAACTATGAAGATTGGGACCTCGACAAAGGTAAGGAGTCAGGTATGACACCTAAGTTTGATTGTGTTAAATTATGGATACCGATGTTTTTCGTAAATTTAGCACTAAATATGGACTTGACTCTGAGATGGTAGATTCTTTCTGTGAATATTTTGCTACTTATGTTGATCTCCCCAAGGAGAAGTGGTTTAAATATCATCCTACCATAGAAGTAAAAGTAGTTGCACCTATTAAAGTTGAAGAAAAGACTATCACTTATAATGATCCTATTGTTCCTACTTCTTATGTTGAGAAACCACCTTTCCCTGTTAGGATAAAGGATCATGCTAAAGCTTCAAATGTGGTTCGTAAAAGCAATATTAAAACTTATACACCTCCTGAGCAAATTAAAGTTGAACCTGATATTGCTATTGTTAAAGATCTCTTGTCTGATAATATTGATGGGCATGTTATTCGTTTCCTTGATGAGACTGCTAGAATTGCTAAACCTTGTGCTAAAGATAAAAACAGACATGTGGTAGGCATGCATGTTATTTCTATTAAAATAGGAGATCACTGTTATCATGGCTTATGTGATATGGGTGCCAGTGCTAGTGCAATACATATTGACCTATATAGAGATATTATGCATGATATTGCACCTGTTGAGTTAGAAAATATTGATGTCACAATTAAACTTGCCAATAGAGATACTATTTCACCAATGGGAATTGTTAGAGATGTTTAAATCTTGTGTGAGAAAACTAAATATCCTGCTGATTTTCTTGTTCTTGGTTCCCCACAAGATAGCTTTTGTCCCGTTATATTTGGTAGACCCTTCTTAAACACTGTTAATGCTAAGATAGATTGCAAAAAGGATGTTGTTACTATCGTTTAAATGATATGTCTCATGAATTTAATTTCTCTAAATTTAGTAGACAACACCGTGAAGAAGAATTACCTAGTAAGGATGAAATTATTGGTCTTGCTTCTATTGCCGTACCTCCTAGTGATCTTTTAGAACAATATTTGCTAGACCATGAAAATGATATGTTTATGAGTGAAAGAAAGGAAATAGATGAAGTATTCTTTAAACAGGAACCTATTCTGAAACACAATTTGCCTGTTGAAATCCTAGGGGATCCTCCTCCACCCAAGGGTGATCCCGTGTTTGAGCTTAAACCGTTGCCTGATACTCTTAAATATGCTTATCTTGATGAGAAAAAGATATATCCTGTTATTATTAGTGCTAACTTTTCAGAGCATGAGGAAGAGAGATTATTGAAAACTCTGAAGAAGCACCGTGCTGCTATTGGGTATACTCTTGATGATCTTAAGGGCATTGGTCCCACTCTATGTCAACATAAAATAAATTTGGAAGAAGATGCTAAACCAGTTCGTGATCATCAACGACGGTTGAATCCTAAAATGAAAGAAGTGGTAAGAAAGGAAATACTAAAGCTCCTTGAGGCAGGTATAATCTATCCCATTGTTGATAGTCAGTGGGTAAGTCCTGTCCATTGTGTCCCTAAGAAGGGAGGTATTACTGTCGTTCCTAATGATAAAGATGAATTGATTCCTCGAAGAATTATTACAGGTTATAGGATGGTAATTGATTTCCGCAAATTAAATAAGGACACTAAAAAGGATCATTACCCCTTACCTTTTATCGATCAAATGCTAGAAAGATTATCCAAACATACATATTTTTGCTTTCTAGATGGTTATTCTGGTTTCTCTCAAATACCTGTGTCAGCCAAGGATCAATCAAAGACTACTTTTACTTGCCCTTTTGGTACTTTTGCTTATAGACGTATGCCTTTTGGTTTATGTAATGCACCTGCTACCTTTCAAAGATGCATGATGGCTATATTCTCTGACTTTTGTGAAAAGATTTGTGAGGTTTTCATGGACGGTTTCTCCGTCTATGGATCTTCTTTTGATGATTGCTTGAGCAACCTTGATCGAGTTTTGCAGAGATGTGAAGAAACTAATCTTGTCTTGAATTGGGAAAAGTGCCACTTTATGGTTAATGAAGGTATTGTCTTGGGGCATAAAGTTTCTGAAAGAGGTATTGAAGTTGATAAAGCCAAAGTTGATGCTTTTGAAAAGATGACATGCCCCAAGGACATCAAAGGTATAAGAAGTTTCCTTGGTCACGCCGGATTTTATAGGAGGTTCATTAAGGACTTCTCAAAAATTTCTCGGCCTCTGACTAATTTATTACAAAAAGATATACCATTTATCTTTGATGATGATTATGTAGAAGCATTTGAAATACTTAAGAAAGCATTGATCTCTGCACCTATTGTTCCGCCACCTGATTGGAATTTACCCTTTGAAATTATGTGTGATGCTAGTGATTATGCTGTAGGTGCTGTTCTAGGGAAAAGAGTTGATAAGAAATTAAACGTTATTCAATATGCTAGTAAAACCCTAGACAATGCTCAAAGAAATTATGCTACTACTGAAAAAGAATTCTTAGCAGTTGTATTTGCTTGTGATAAGTTCAGACCTTATATTATTGATTCTAAAGTAACTATTCACACTGATCATGCTGCTATTAAATATCTTATGGAAAATAAAGATGCTAAACTTAGACTTATTAAATGGGTTCTCTTGCTACAAGAATTTGACTTACATATTGTTGATAGAAAGGGAGCTGAGAACCCCATTGCAGACAACTTGTCTAGGTTAGAAAATGTACTTGATGACCCACTACCTATTGATGGTAGCTTTCCTAATGAGCAATTAAATGTCATAAATGCTTCTCATACTGCTCCATGGTATGCTGATTATGCTAATTACATTGTTGCTAAGTTCATTCCACTTAGTTTCACATATTAGCAAAAGAAAAGGTTCTTCTATGATTTGAGGCATTACTTTTGGGATGACCCACATCTTTATATAGAAGGAGTGGATGGTGTTATTAGACGTTGTGTACCTGGGCATGAACAGGAAAAGATCCTACACAAGTGTCACTCCGAAGCTTATGGAGGACACCATGCTGGAGATAGAACTGCACATAAGGTACTGCAATCTGGTTTTTATTGGCCTACTCTCTTCAAGGATGCACGTAAGTTTGTCTTATCTTGTGATGAATGTCAAAGAATTGGTAATGTTAGTAGACGTCAAGAAATGCCTATGAATTATTCACTTGTTATTGAACCATTTGATGTTTGGGGCTTTGATTATATGGGACCCTTTCCTTCATCTAATGGATATACACATATTTTAGTTGCTGTTGATTACGTTACTAAGTGGGTAGAAGCTATTCCAACTAGTAGTGCTGATCATAACACTTCTATTAAAATGCTTAAAGAAGTTATTTTTCCAAGATTTGGAGTCCCTAGATATTTAATGACTGATGGTGGTTCACATTTTATTCTTGGTGCTTTCCGTAAAATGCTTGCTAAATATGATATTAATCATAGAACTGCATCCCCTTATCACCCTCAGTCTAGTGGTCAAGTAGAATTGAGTAATAGAGAGCTCAAATTAATTTTGCAAAAGACTGTCAATAGGTCTAGAAAGAATTGGTCCAAGAAACTTGATGATGCATTATGGGCCTATAGAACTGCATATAAAAATCCTATGGGTATGTCTCCGTATAAAATGGTTTATGGAAAATCATGTCACTTACCTCTCGAACTAGAACACAAGGCATATTGGGCTATTAAGGAGCTCAATTATGATTTTAAACTTGCCGGTGGGAAGAGATTATTTGATATTAGCTCACTCGATGAATGGAGAACCCAAGCCTACGAAAATGCCAAGTTGTTTAAATAAAAAGTTAAAAGATGGCATGATAAAAAGGATACAAAAGCGTGAATTTAATGTAGGTGATTATGTATTGCTATACAACTCTCGTTTAAGATTTTTTGCAGGAAAACTTCTCTCTAAATGGGAAGGTCCTTATGTTATCGAGGAGGTTTATCGTTCCGGTGCCATAAAAATCAACAATTTCGAAGGCACAAATCCGAAGGTGGTGAACGGTCAAAGAATTAAACATTATATCTCAGGTAATACTATAAATGTTGAAGCCAATGTTATTGAAACCATAACCCCGGAGGAATACATAAGGGACACTTTCCGGAACGTTTCAGACTCCGAAAAGGAATAGGTATGTGGTACAGTAAGTAAACCGACTCCAAAACAGTTTCTAAGGCAATATTTCTCCGTTTTGGAATATTTAGAAAAATAGAAAAATAAGAAGCAGTCCGGGAAGGACACGAGGGCTCCATGAGGGTGGAGGGCACGCCCTACCCTCCTAGGCGCGCCCCTACCTCGTGGGCACCTCGTGCGCTCTCCGGACTCCGCTTTCTTACACGACACGTATTTTGGTCGGTAAAAATTCATTATATAATCTCCCGGGGGGTTTTGACTCCTGTATCACGCAATTATCCTCTGTTTGTGTTTCGAGCTATTTTTCTGTCAGATCCAGGACGTCATGTCGTCTTCAAGTGCCCCCAAAGACCAGTTCTTCGAGAAGGTCATCAACCCCTACCTCGCGGAGGTGCTGCAACACCCTTAAACCATTGAGATGCGTGAGGGGTTGTTGCACATCTGCGATGTTGAGGGACCAAGGAAGACCGGAAGCACAGAGGCATTTGATGACCCACAAGTATAGGGGATCTATCGTAGTCCTTTCGATAATTAAGAGTGTCGAACCCAACGAGGAGCAAAAGGAAATGATAAGCGGTTTCGAGCAAGGTTCTCTGCAAGTACTGAAATAAGTGGTAACAGATAGTTTTGTGATAGGATAATTTGTAACGAGCAACAAGTAACAAAAGTAAATAAAGTGCAGCAAGGTGGCCCAATCCTTTTGTAGCAAAGGACAAGCCTGGACAAACTCTTATATGATGTAAAGCGCTCCCGAGAACACATGGGAATATCACCAAGCTAGTTTTCATCACGTTCATATGATTCGCATTCGGTACTTTGATAATTTGGTATGTGGGTGGACCGGTGCTTGGGTGCTGCCCTTACTTGGACAAGCATCCCTCTTATGATTAACCTCTATTGCAAGTATCCACAACTATAACAAAAGTATTAGGTAAACCTAACCATAGCATGAAACATATGGATCCAAATCAGCCCCTTACGAAGCAACACATAAACTAAGGTTTAAGCTTCTGTCACTCTAGCAACCCATCATCTACTTATTTCTCCCCAATGCCTTCCTCTAAGCCCAAACAATGGTGAAGTTTCATGTAGTCGACGTTCACATAACACCACTAGAGGAGAGACAACATACATCTCATCAAAATATCGAACGAATACCAAATTCACATGACTACTAATAGCAAGACTTCTCCCATGTCCTCAGGAACAAAAGTAACTACTCACAAAGCATAAACATGTTCATAATCAGAGGGGTATTAATATGCATATAGGATCTGAACATAGGATCTTCCACCAATTAAAGCAACTAGCATTAACTACAAGGAGTAATTAACACTACTAGCAACCTACTAACACCAATCCCGTACTTAGAGACAAGAATTGGATACAAGAGATGAACTAGGGTTTTGAGATGAGATGGTGCTGATGAAGATGTTGATGGAGATTTCCCTCTCCCGATGAGAGGAGCGTTGGTGATGACGATGGCCATGATTTCCCCCTCCGGGAGGGAAGTTTCCCCGACAGAACAGCTCCGCCAGAGCCCTAGATTGGTTCCGCAAAGGTTCCGCCTCATGGCGGCGGAGTTTCATCCGAGAAGATGGCTTATGATTTTTCCCATCGAAAGACTCCATATAGTAGAAGATGGCCACCGGAGGGCCACCAGGGGGCCCACAAGGTAGGGGCACGCGCCCAGGGGGTAGGGCACGCCCCCACCCTCATGGGCAGGGTGTGCCCCCCTGGTGAAGTTCTTGCTCTCGGTATTTTTTATATATTTGGAAAACATCTTCCATGAAGTTTCAGGACTTTTGGAGCTGTGCAGAATAGGTCTCTAATATTTGCTCATTTTCCAGCCTAGAATCCCAGCTGCCGGCATTCTCCCTCTTTATGTAAACCTTGTAGAATAAGAGAGAATAGGCATAAGTATTGTGACATAATGTGTAATAACAGCGCATAATGCAATAAATATTGATATAAAAGCATGATGCAAAATGGACGTATCAACTCCCCCAAGCTTAGACCTCGCTTGTCCTCAAGCGAAAAGCCGAAATCAAAAAATATGTCCACATGTTTAGAGATAGAGGTGTCGATAAAAATAAAATACGGACATGAGGGCATCATGATCATTCTTAGAACAACAACTTATATAATTCTTGTCATATAATCTCTTATCCTAGAGTAATAATTCAATCACAATATCAAGTATGAATCGTAAACTTCATTGAAAACTAACAAACTACAATCTCAGTCATTGAAGCAATTGCAATTTATCATAACATAGGAAAGAGTCAATGTATAAGAGCTTTTCAGCAAGTCCACATACTCAACTATCATCTAATCTTTCACAATTGCTGACAGTCACGCAATACTTATGGGTATGGAGTTTTAATCGGACACGGAGAAAGATAGGGGCTTATAGTTTTGCCTCCCAATGTTTTACCTCAAGGGTAATGTCAATAGTAATAGTTCATGAAAACTCACATCCAATTAGCCATATATACCAGGATCTTTCCAACATATTGTGCTTGCCAAAGGATAAAATGTAAAAAGGAAGGGTGAAGATCACCATGACTCTTATGCAATGTAGGAGATAAAAGTAAAAGATAAGCCCTTCGTAGAGGGAAGCAGAGGTTGCCATGCGCTTTTATGGTTGGACGCACAAAATCTTAATGCGAAAGAACGTCACTTTATATTGCCACTTGTGATATGGACCTTTATTATGCAGTCTGTCGCTTTTATTACTTCTATATCACACGATCGTATAAAGCTTATTTCCTCCACACCAATCAGTCATACATATTTAAAGAGAAATTTTACTGCTTTGCACCGATGACAACTTACTTGAAGGATCTTATTCAATCCATAGGTAGATATGGTGTACTCTTATGGCAAGACTGGTTTGAGGGTGTTTGGAAGCACAAGTAGTATCTCTACTTGGTGCAATGAATTTGGCTAGCATAAGGGGGAAAGGCAAGCTCATCATGTTGGGAGATCCAAGACAATATAATTTATCTCAGATGTAAGAAAACATAACCCATTATGTTGTCTTCCTTATCCAATGTCAACTCTTTAGCATGTCATATTTTAATGAGTGCTCACAATCATAAAAGATGTCCAAGATAGTATATTTATATGTGAAGACCTCTCTTTCTTTATTACTTCCTATTAATTGCAACGATGACCAAAAATGTGTTTTTCAACCCTCAACAACTTTTATTCATCATACTCTTTCTATGTGAGCTCATTACTCTCCAGAAGACTCACATGATCTCTTTGTTTCTTTTTATTTCTTTCTCTTTTCTTTTATTCGCTTAGGATCATGGCAAAAGAATCAAGCCCTTGACTCAACACTAATCTTTATTATATAGCTCATGGACTCGATTACATAGGAGGATAATAAAGCAAAACTCACAACTAGATCATACTAAGAACTTTTATTCTACTAGATCAAGATATTACCAAAGGGATTGAACTAAGAAAAACGGTAAAGATAAAAGTGATGGTGATACGATACCGAGGCACTCCCCCAAGCTTGGCAGTTGCCAAGTGGAGTGTCCATACCCATGTGATTATGTCTGCTTTGTTGGTGAAGAAGGTGGGGACGTTGATGATGGATAGTCGCACATTGAGCGTAGGAGGTCTTCTAACTTGCGTATAATGCCCTTGAGTGCAATGATGTGCTCCTTCAACAAAATATTTTCACGTGTGAGATACTTATTTTGTATACGAGCTAACTCAATCATCTTGAAAACTTCGATTTCTATTGGGGGTAAGAAGATCCTGATTCAGTTGAAGGGTGTCTTCTGTTGCCGGAACTTGGTCCTCCATGGCCTTCTTGATCCCTTCATCCTTGTTGATCTCCATGGGTTCTTCTCTCTTCAGCTCTATCTTCATTAGCCAAGCATCGTTGCCCTCATGGTTGGAGGAGGAGGGAGATGACATAGTGCCTAGCCTTGACAAACCTGACAGAAAATAGCTCGAAACAAAGATAGAAGATTTTTGCGTGATACGGGAGTCAAAAACCCCGGGAGGTTGTACAATGAATTTTTACCGACCAAAATATGTGTCATGTACGAAAACGGAGTCCGGAGAGCACAGGAGGTGCCCACGAGGTAGGGGGCGCGCCCAGTAGGGTAGGGCGCGCCCTCCACCCTCGTGGAGGCCTTGTGTCCTTCCCGGACCGCTTCTTATTTTTCTATTTTTCTAAATATTCCAAAACGGAGAAATATTGCCTTAAAACTGTTTTGGAGTCGGTTTACTTACCGTACCACATACCTATTCCTTTTCGGAGTCTGAAACATTCCGGAAAGTGTCCCTTATGTATTCCTCCGGGGTTACGGTTTCAATAACATTGGTTTCAACATTTATGGGATTACCTGAGATATAATGTTTGATTCTTTGACCGTTTACCACCTTCGGATTTGTGCCTTCAAAGTTGTTGATTTTTATGGCACCGGAACGGTAGACCTCCTCAATAACGTAAGGACCTTCCCATTTAGAGAGAAGTTTTCCTGCAAAATATCTTAAACGAGAGTTGTATAGCAATACATGATCACCTACATTAAACTCACGCTTTTGTATCCTTTTGTCATGCCATCTTTTAATTTTTTCTTTAAACAACTTGGCATTTTCGTAGGCTTGGGTTCTCCATTCATCAAGTGAGCTAATATCAAATAACCTCTTCTCACCAGCAAGTTTAAAATCATAATTAAGTTCTTTAATAGCCCAATAAGCCTTGTGTTCTAGTTCGAGAGGTAAGTGACATGCTTTTCCATAGACCATTTTATACGGAGACATACCCATAGGATTTTTATATGCAGTTCTATAGGCCCATAATGCATCATCTAGTTTCTTGGACCAATTCTTTCTAGACCTATTAACAGTCTTTTGCAAAATTAATTTGAGTTCTCTATTACTCAATTCTACTTGACCACTAGACTGGGGGTGATAAGGGGATGCAATTCTATGATTAACATTATTTAGCAAGCATTTTACGGAAAGCACCAAGAATAAAATGTGAACCACCATCAGTCATTAAATATCTAGGGACTCCAAATCTTGGAAAAATAACTTATTTAAGCATTTTAATAGAAGTGTTATGATCAGCACTACTAGTTGGAATAGCTTCTACCCACTTAGTAACGTAATCAACAGCAACTAAAATATGTGTATATCCATTAGATGAAGGAAAGGGTCCCATATAATCAAAGCCCCAAACATCAAATGGTTCAATAACAAGTGAATAATTCATAGGCATTTCTTGACGTCTACTAACATTACCAATTCTTTGACATTCATCACAAGATAAGACAAACTTACGTGCATCCTTGAAGAGAGTAGGCCAATAAAAACCAGATTGCAGTACCTTATGTGCAGTTCTATCTCCAGCATGGTGTCCTCCATAAGCTTCGGAGTGACACTTGTGTAGGATCTTTTCCTGTTCATGCTCAGGTACACAACGTCTAATAACACCATCCACTCCTTCTATATAAAGATGTGGGTCATCCCAAAAGTAATGCCTCAAATCATAGAAGAACCTTTTCTTTTGCTAGTATGTGAAACTAGGTGGAATAAACTTAGCAACAACGTAATTAGCATAATCAGCATACCATGGAGCAGTATGAGAAGCATTTATGACATTTAATTGCTCATTAGTAAAGCTATCATCAATAGGTAGTGGGCCATCAAGCACATTTTCTAACCTAGACAAGTTGTCTGCAACGGGGTTCTCAGCTCCTTTTCTATCAACGATATGCAAATCAAATTCTTGTCACAAGAGAACCCATCTAATAAGTCTAGGTTTAGCATCTTTCTTTTCCATAAGATATTTAATAGCAGCATGATCAGTGTGAATAATTACTTTAGAATCAACAATATAAGGTCTGAACTTATCACAAGCAAATACAACTGCTAAGAATTCTTTTTCAGTGGTAGCATAATTTCTTTGAGCATTGTCAAGGGTTTTACTAGCATATTGAATACCATTTAGTTTCTTATCAACTCTTTGTCATAGAACAACACCTACAGCATAATCACTAGCATCACACATAATTTCAAAGGATAAATTCCAATCAGGTGGTTGAACAATAGGTGCAGAAATCAATGCTTTCTTAAGTATTTAAAATGCTTCTACACAATCATCATCGAAGACAATTGGTATATCTTTTTGTAATAAATTAGTCAGAGGCCGAGAATTTTTTTGAGAAGTCCTCAATGAACCTCCTATAAAAACTGGCATAACCAAGGAAATTTCTTATACCTTTGATGTCCTTGGGACATGGCATCTTTTCAATAGCATCAACCTTGGCTTTATCAACTTCGATACCTCTTTCAGAAACTTTATGCCCCAAGACAATACCTTCATTAACCATAAAGTGGCACTTTTCCCAATTCAAGACAAGATTAGTTTCTTCACATCTCTGCAAAACTCGATCAAGGTTGCTCAAGCAATCATCAAAAGAAGATCCATAGACGGAAAAGCCGTCCATGAAAACCTCACAAATCTTTTCACAAAAGTCAGAGAATATAGCCATCATGCATCTTTGAAAGGTAGCAGGTGCATTACATAAACCAAAAGGCATACGTCTATAAGCAAAAGTACCAAAAGGGCATGTAAAAGTAGTCTTTGATTGATCTTTGGCTGACACAGGTATTTCAGAGAATCACGAACTGGTTTAGAATCTTCTTCCAAATTAAATTCATAGACGGAAAAGCCGGCGTTGATGATCACGAACTGGTTTAGAATCTTCTTCCAAATTAATTTTATGTTCACATAGAGTGGGACTAATGCCCTTAAGATCATCAAGAGTATACCCAATAGCAGCACGGTGCTTCTTCAGAGTTTTCAATAATCTCTCTTCTTCATGTTCTGAAAGGTTAGCAGTAATAATAACATGATATATCTTTTTCTCATCAAGATAAGGATATTTAAGAATATCAGGTAACGGTTTAAGCTCAAACACGGGATCACCCTTGGGTGGAGGAGGATCCCCTAGGATTTCAACAGGTAAATTGTTTTTCAGAATAGGTTCCCGTTTAAAGAATACTTCATCTAATTCCCTTCTTTCATTCATAAACATATCATTTTCATGGTCTAGCAAATATTGTTCTAAAGGATCACTAGGAGGTACGGCAATAGAGGCAAGACCAATAATTTCATCCTTACTAGGTAATTATTCTTCACGGTGTTGTCTACTAAATTTAGAGAAATTAAATTCATGAGTCATATCATCTAAACCGACAGTAACAACATCTCTTTTGCAATCTATGGTAGCATTAACAGTGTTTAAGAAGGGTCTACCAAATATAATGGGGGCAAAAGCTATCTTGTGGGGAACCAAGAACAAGAAAATCAGCAGGATATTTAGTTTTCTCTCACAAGACTTCAACATCTCTAACAATTCCCATTGGTGAAATAGTATCTCTATTGGCAAGTTTAATTGTGACGTCAATATCTTCCATCTCAGCAGGTGCAATATCATGCATAACTTCTTAGTATAGGGAATAAGGTATTGCACTAGCACTAGCACCCATATCACATAAGCCATGATAACAATGATCTCCTATTTTAACAGAAATAACGGGCATGCCTACCACAGGTCTAGGTTTATCTTTATCACGGGGTTTTGCAATTCTAGCAGTTTCATCACAGAAATAAATAAAATGCCCATCAATATTATCAGACAGGAGATCTTTAACAATAGCAATATTAGGTTCAACTTTAACTTGCTCAGGAGGTGTATATGTTTTAATATTGCTTTTACGAACTACATTTGAAGTTTTAGCATGATCCTTTATCCTAACAGGGAAAGGTGGTTTCTTAACATAAGAAGTAAGAACAATAGGATCATTATAAGTGATAGTCTTTTCTTCAATTTAATAGGTGCAGCAACTTTTACTTCTATGGGAGGATGATATTTAAACCACTTCTCCTTGGAGAGATCAACATAGGCAGCAAAAGATTCACAGAAAGAAGCTACTATCTCAGAGTCAAGTCCATATTTAGTGCTAAATTTACGAAAAATATCGGTATCCATAAAAGATTTAACACAATCAAAACTAGGTGTCATACCTGACTCCTTACCATTGTCGAGGTCCCAATCTTCAAAGTTGCGTTTAATTCTTTCCAATAAATCTCATTTGAATTCAATAGTATTCATCATAAAAGAGCCAGCACAAGAAGTATCAAGCATGGTGCGATTGTTACCAGAAAGCCGAGCATAAAATTTTTGAATAATCATTTCTCTTGAGAGCTCATGATTAGGGCATGAATATAACATTGATTTAAGCCCCCCAAGCTTGAGCGATGCTTTCTCCTTCGCGAGGCCAAAAATTATATATGTAATTGCGATCACGATGAACAATATGCATAGGATAAAACTTCTGATGAAATTCCAATTTCAATCGTTTGTAATTCCAAGACCTCATATCATCACATAGCCTATACCATGTCAATGCATCTCCCCTCAAAGATAAAGGGGAGACCTTCTTCTTAACAACATCTCCGGGTACACCTACAAGCTTAAATAATCCACAAACTTCATCCACATATAAAAGATGTTCATCAGGATGTTTTGTTCCATCTCCTAAAAAAGGATTAGTTAGCAGTTTTTCTATCATACCCGCAGGAACTTCAAAGCAAGCATTTTCATTTTCAGTAGGTTCAATAGGTTAAGGAGCAACTCTTTTCTCTATTGGTCGGGCTGAAGATACCCCGAACAAGCCCCTCAGAGGATTACTTTCCAAAGTAACAAGTGACAGTAAATTTTAGCACACTATATAAATTTTTCCTTACCAAATTCCACCTACCAAAGGCACTTCACTCCCCGGAAACGGCGCCAGAAAAGAGTCTTGATGACCCACAAGTATAAGGGATCTATCGTAGTCCTTTCGATAAGTAAGAGTGTTGAACCCAACGAGGAGCAGAAGGAAATGATAAGCGGTTTCCAGTAAGGTATTCTCTGCAAGTATTGAAATAAGTGGTAACAGATAGTTTTGTGATAGGATAATTTGTAACGAGCAACAAGTAACAAAAGTAAATAAAGTGCAGCAAGGTGGCCCAATCCTTTTGTAGCAAAGGACAAGTCTGGACAAACTCTTATATGATGTAAAGCGCTCCCGAGGACACATGGGAATATCATCAAGCTAGTTTTCATCACGTTCATATGATTCGCGTTCGGTACTTTGATAATTTGGTATATGGGTGGACCGGTGCTTGGGTGCTGCCCTTACTTGGACAAGCATCCCATTTATGATTAACCTCTATTGCAAGCATCCACAACTACAACAAAAGTATTAAGGTAAACCTAACCATAGCATGAAACATATGGATCCAAATCAGCCCCTTACGAAGCAACGCATAAACTAGGGTTTAAGCTTCTGTCACTCCAGCAACCCATCATATACTTATTTCTCCCCAATCCCTTCCTCTAGGCCCAAAAAATGGTGAAGTGTCATGTAGTTGACGTTCACATAACACCACTAGAGGAGAGACAACATACATCTCATCAAAATATCAAACAAATACCAAATTCACATGACTACTAATAGCAAGACTTCTCCCATGTCCTCAGGAACAAAAGTAACTACTCACAAAGTATAAACATGTTCCTAATCAGAGGGGTATTAATATGCATATAGGATCTGAACATAGGATCTTCCACCAATTAAACCAACTAGCATCACATGAATATGTTGATGGAGATTGCCCTCTCCCGATGAGAGGAGCGTTGGTTATGACAATGGCGATAATTTCCCCCTCCGGGGGGGGGGAGTTTCCCCGGCAGAACAGCTGTGCTGGAGCCCTAGATTGGTTCCGCCAAGGTTCCGCCTCGTGGCGGCGGAGTTTCGTCTGAGAAGATGGCTTGTGATTTTTTCCCATCGAAAGACTCCATATAGCAGAAGATGGCCACCGGAGGGCCACCAGGGGGCCCACGAGGTAGGGGGGCGCGCCCCCACCCTCGTGGGCAGGGTGTGCCCCCCTGGTGAAGTTCTTGCTCTCAGTATTTTTTATATATTTGGTGAACATCTTCTGTGAAGTTTCAGGACTTTTGGAGCTGTGCAGAATAGGTCTCTAATATTTGCTCCTTTTCCAGCCTAGAATCTCAGCTGCCGGCATTCTCCCTATTTATGTAAACCTTGTAGAATAAGAGAGAATAGGCATAAGTATTGTGACATAATGTGTAATAACAGCCCATAATGCAATAAATATTGATATAAAAGCATGATGCAAAATGGACGTATCAGCATTGGAGCAGGATGTTTTCAAGTGTCAGAAGATGGTGGAGCGTGGACTCGATTCCAATCACATTATGATCACGGAGTTCACCAACACCCACAACCTGGACGCCAAGGACATTGAGGAGGCCATCTTCAAGCTTCATGAGAAAATCGAGCACCTCCAAGCCCAGATCTATGACCTGCAAAATCAAAACTGTGAGTATGAATATAGATTCAAGAGGATGAGTTTGGCTGCAGAATTGAGGTTTTAGGAGACTCGATCATCCTTCTATGATGGTGAGCCTATGCCTTGGAAGAAGGACGACAAGCCTACGCCATCAACAAAACCATCACCTTCTCCACCAACAAAGAAGAATTGAGTATCTGGTATGGCACTCCCCTTGGCAACTGCCAAGCTTGGGGGAGTGCCCCGGTATCGTATCACCATCACTTTTATCTTTACCGTTTTTGTTAGTTCGATCCTTTTGGTAATATCTTGATCTAGTAGAATAAAAGTTCTTAGTATGATCTAGTTGTGAGTTTTGCTTTATGATCTAGTCTGTGAGCTATATAATAAAGATTAGTGTTGAGTCAAGGGCTTGATTATTTTGCCATGATCCTAAGTGAATAAAAGAAAAGAGAAATAAAAAGGGGAACAAAGATCATATGGATCTTATGGAGAGTAATGAGCTCACATAGAAAAAGTATGATGAATAAAAGTTGTTGAGAGTTGACAAACATAGTTTTGGTCATTGTTGCAATTAATAGGAAGTAATAAAGAAAGAGAGGTCTTCACATATAAATATACTATCTTGGACATCTTTTATGATTGTGAGCACTCATTAAAATATGACATGCTAAAGAGTTGACATTGGACAAGGAAGACAACGTAATGGGTTATGTTTTCTTACATCTGAGATAAATTATATTGTCTTGGATCTTCCAACATGATGAGCTTGCCTTTTCCCCTCATGCTAGCCAAATTCATCGCACCAAGTAGAGATACTACTTGTGCTTCTAAATACCCTTAAACCAGTTTTGCCATGAGAGTCCACCATACCTACCGGTGGATTGAATAAGATCTTCCAAGTAAGTTGTCATCAGTGCAAGCAATAAAAATTGATCTCTAAATATGTATGACTTATTAGTGTGGGAGAAAATAAGCTTTATACGATCATGTCATATGGAAGAAATAAAAGCGACAGACTGCATAATAAAGGTCCATATCACAAGTGGCAATATAAAGTGACGTTCTTTCTGTTGGAAATATGCCCTAGAGGCAATAATAAAAGCATTATTATTATATTTCCTTGTTCATGATAATTGTCTTTATTCATGCTATAATTGTGTTATCCGGAAATCGTAATACATGTGTGAATAACAGACACCAACATGTCCCTAGTAAGCCTCTAGTTGACTAGCTCGTTGATCAACAGATAGTCATGGTTTCCTGACTATGGACATTGGATGTCATTGATAACGAGATCACATCATTAGGAGAATGATGTGATGGACTAGACCCAATCCTAAACATAGCACAAGATCGTATAGTTCGTTTGCTAGAGTTTTCCAATGTCAAAGTATCTTTTCCTTAGACCATGAGATCGTGTAACTCTCGGATACCGTAGGAGTGCTTTGGGTATGCCAAACGTCACAACGTAACTGGGTGACTATAAAGGTAGACTACGGGTATCTCCGAAAGTGTCTGTTGGGTTGACATGGATCAAGACTGGGATTTGTCACTCCGTATGACGGAGAGGTATCACTGGGCCCACTCGGTAATGCATCATCATAATGAGCTCAAAGTGACCAAGTGTCTGGTCACGGGATCATGCATTACGGTACGAGTAAAGTGACTTGCCGGTAACGAGATTGAACGAGGTATTGGGATACCGATGATCGAATCTCGGGCAAGTAACATATCGATTGACAAAGGGAATTGCATACGGGGTTGATTGAATCCTCGACATCGTGGTTCATCCGATGAGATCATCGTGGAGCATGTGGGAGCCAACATGGGTATCCAGATCCCGCTGTTGGTTATTGACCGGAGAGTCGTCTCGGTCATGTCTGCTTGTCTCCCGAACCCGTAGGGTCTACACACTTAAGGTTCGGTGACGCTAGGGTTGTGAAGATATGTATATGCAGAAACCCGAATGTTGTTCGGAGTCCAGGATGAGATCCCGGACGTCACGAGGAGTTCCAGAATGGTCCGGAGGTAAAGAATTATATATAGGAAGTGTTGTTTCGGCCATCGGGACAAGTTTCGGGGTTATCGGTATTGTACCGGGACCACCGGAGGGGTCCCGGGGGCCCACCGGGTGGGTCCACCTGTCCCGGGGGGCCACATGGGCTGTAGGGGGTGCTCCTTGGCCTACATGGGCCAAGGGCACCAGCCCTACTAGGCCCATGCGCCTAGGGTTTCCATGTGGGAGGAGTCCAAGTGGTGGAAGGCACCTCTAGGTGCCTTGGGGGGGAGGGAATCCTCCCCCTGGCCGCCGCACCTAGGAGATCAGATCTCCTAGGCTGCGCACCACCCCCCTTGGCCCTCCTATATATAGTGGGGGAGAGGAGGGATTTCATACACCAGCCCCTGGCGCCTCCCTCTCTCCCCGTTACGTCTCTCTCTCGCAGTATAGGCGAAGCCCTGCTACTGTGACGCCCTGCATCCACCACCACGCCGTCGTGCTGCTGGATCTTCATCAACCTCTCCTTCCCCCTTGCTGGATCAAGAAGGAGGAGACGTCTCCCGTCCCGTACGTGTGTTGAACGCGGAGGTGCCGTCCGTTCGGCGCTTGGTCATCGGTGATTTGGATCACGTCGTGTACGACTACATCATCACCGTTCTTTCGAACGCTTCCGTGCGCCATCTACAAAGGTATGTAGATGCATCCAATGACTCGTTGCTAGATGAACTCCTAGATGATCTTGGTGAAACGAGTAGGAAAATTTTTGTTTTCTGCAACGTTCCCCAACAGTGGCATCATGAGCTAGGTCTATGCGTAGTTCTTCTTGCGCGAGTAGAACACAATGAGTTGTGGGCGTAGATTTGTCAACTTTCTTGCCGTTACTAGTCTTTTCTTGCTTCAGCGGTATTGTGGGATGAAGCGGCCCGGACCGACCTTACACGTATGCTTACGTGAGACCGGTTCCACCGACTAACATGCACTAGTTGCATAAGGTGGCTGGCGGGTGTCTGTCTCTCCCACTTTAGTTGGAGCGGATTCGATGAACAGGGTCCTTATGAAGGGTAAATAGAAGTTGACAAATCACGTTGTGGCTTTAACGTAGGTAAGAAGACGTTCTTACTAGAACCCTAAATCAGCCACGTAAAACTTGCAACAACAATTAGAGGACGTCTAACTTGTTTTTGCAGCAAGTGGTTTGTGATATGATATGGCCAAAGTTGTGATGAATGATGAATGATCTATATGTGATGTATGAGATGTTCATGCTATTGTAATAGGAATCACAACTTGCATGTCGATGAGTATGACAACCGGCAGGAGCCATAGGAGTTGTCTTTATTCTTTTATATGACCTGCGTGTCATCGAGAAACGCCATGTAAATTACTTTACTTTATTGCTAAACGCGTTAGCCATAGTAGTAGAAGTAATGGTTGGCGAGCAACTTCATGGAGACACGATGATGGAGATCATGATGATGGAGATCATGGTGTCAAGCCGGTGACAGGATGATCATGGAGCCCCAAGATGGAGATCAAAGGAGCTATGTGATATTGGCCATATCATGTCACGTTTATTATTTGATTGCATGTGATGTTTATCATGTTTTTGCATCTTGTTTACTTAGAACGACGGTAGTAAATAAGATGATCCCTCATAACAATTTCAAGAAGTGTTCTCCCCTAACTGTGCACCGTTACTAAAGTTCGTCGTTTCTAAGCACGCCGTGATGATCGGGTGTGATGGATCCTTACGTTCACATACAACGGGTGTTGACGAGCCTAGCATGTACAGACATGGCCTCGGAACACATGCAAAACACTTGGGGTTAACTTGACGAGCCTAGCATGTACAGACATGGCCTCGGAACACAGAAGACCGAAAGGTCGAGCATGAGTCGTATAGAAGATACGATCAACATGAAGATGTTCACCGACGTTGACTAGTCCGTCTCACGTGATGATCGGACACGGCCTAGTTAACTCGGATCATGTAATACTTAGATGACTAGAGGGATGTCTAATCTAAGTGGGAGTTCATTAATAATTTGATTAGATGAACTTAATTATCATGAACTTAGTCTAAAATATTTTACACTATGTCTTGTAGATCAAATGGCCCACGTAGTCCTCAACTTCAACGCGTTCCTAGAGAAAACCAAGCTGAAAGACGATGGCAGTAACTATACGGACTGGGTCCGGAACCTGAGGATCATCCTCATAGCTGCCAAGAAAGATTATGTCCTACAAGCACCGCTAGGTGATCCCCCCGTCCCACAGAACCAAGACGTTATGAACGCTTGGTAGACACGTGTTGACGACTACTCCCTTGTTCAGTGCGGCATGCTTTACAGCTTAGAGCCGGGGCTCCAAAAGCGTTTTGAGAGACATGGAGCATATGAGATGTTCGAAGAGCTGAAAATGGTTTTTCAAGCTCATGCCCGGATCGAGAGATATGAAGTCTCCGATAAGTTTTTCAGCTGTAAGATGGAGGAAAATAGTTCTGTCAGTGAGCACATACTCACTATGTCTGGGTTACATAACCGCTTGTCTCAGCTGGGAGTTAATCTCCCGGATGATGCGGTCATTGACAGAATCCTCCAGTCGCTTCCACCAAGCTACAAGAGCTTTGTGATGAACTTCAACATGCAGGGGATGCAAAAGACCATTCCCGAGTTGTTCTCTATGCTGAAATCAGCGGAGGTAGAAGTCAAGAAGGAACATCAAGTGTTGATGGTCAATAAAACCACTAAGTTCAAGAAAGGCAAGGGTAAAAAGAACTTCAAGAAGGACGGCAAGGAGGTTGCCGCGCCCGGCAAGCAAGCTGGCGGGAAGAAGCCAAAGAATGGACCCAAGCCTGAGACGGAGTGCTTTTATTGCAAAGGGAAGGGTCACTGGAAACGGAACTGCCCCAAATACTTAGCGGACAAGAAGGCCGGCAACACCAAAGGTATATTTGATATACATGTAATTGATGTGTACCTTACCAGTACTCGTAGTGACTCCTGGGTATTTGATACTGGTGCCGTTGCTCATATTTGTAACTCACAGCAGGAGCTGCGGAATAAACGGAGACTGGCGAAGGACGAGGTGACGATGCGCGTCGGGAATGGTTCCAAGGTCGATGTGATCGCCGTCGGCACGCTGCCTCTACATTTACCTACGGGATTAGTTTTAAACCTCAATAATTATTATTTAGTGCCAGCTTTGAGCATGAACATTGTATCGGGATCTCGTTTAATTCGAGATGGCTACTCATTTAAATATGAGAATAATGGTTGTTCCATTTATATGAGAGATATGTTTTATGGTCATGCTCCTATGGTGAATGGTTTATTCTTAATGAGTCTCGAACGTAATGCTACACATGTTCATAATGTGAGTACCAAAAGATGTAAGGTTGATAATGATAGTTCCACATACTTGTGGCACTGCCGCCTTGGTCACATAGGTGTCAAACGCATGAAGAAGCTCCATGCAGATGGACTTTTAGAGTCTCTTGATTATGAATCATTTGACACGTGCGAACCATGCCTTATGGGTAAAATGACCAAGACTCCGTTCTCAGGAACAATGGAGCGAGCAACCGACTTATTGGAAATCATACATACTGATGTGTGCGGTCCAATGAGTGTTGAGGCTCGCGGTGGATATCGTTATGTTCTCACCCTCACTGATGACTTAAGTAGATATGGGTATGTCTACTTAATGAAACACAAGTCTGAAACCTTTGAAAAGTTCAAGGAATTTCAGAGTGAGGTTGAGAATCAACGTGACAGGAAAATCAAGTTTCTACGATCAGATCGTGGAGGAGAATACTTGAGTCACGAATTTGGTACACACTTAAGAAAATGTGGAATAGTTTCACAACTCACGCCGCCTGGAACACCTCAACGTAACGGTGTGTCCGAACGTCGTAATCGCACTCTATTGGATATGGTGCGGTCTATGATGTCTCTTACTGATTTACCGCTATCTTTTTGGGGCTATGCTTTAGAGACTGCCGCATTCACTTTAAATAGGGCTCCGTCGAAATCCGTTGAGACGACACCGTATGAATTATGGTTTGGGAAGAAACCTAAGCTGTCGTTTCTAAAAGTTTGGGGATGCGATGCTTATGTGAAGAAACTTCAACCTGAGAAGCTCGAACCCAAGTCGGAAAAATGCGTCTTCATAGGATACCCAAAAGAAACTATTGGTTACACCTTCTACCTCAGATCCGAAGGCAAGATCTTTGTTGCCAAGAATGGGTCCTTTCTAAAGAAAGAGTTTCTCTCGAAAGAAGTAAGTGGGAGGAAAGTAGAGCTTGATGAAGTATTACCTCTTGAACCGGAAAATGGCGCAACTCAAGAAAATGTTTCTGAGGTGCCTGCACCGACTAGAGAGGAAGTTAATGATAATGATCAAGATACTTCTGATCAAGCTCCTACTGAGATTCGAAGGTCCACAAGGACACGTTCCGCACCAGAGTGGTACGGCAACCCTGTCTTGGAAATCATGTTGTTAGACAACGGTGAACCTTCGAACTATGAAGAAGCGATGGCGGGCCCGGATTCCGACAAATGGCTAGAAGCCATGAAATCCGAGATAGGATCCATGTATGAAAACGAAGTGTGGACTTTGACTGACTTGCCCGTTGAACGGCGAGCCATAGAGAATAAATGGATCTTTAAGAAGAAGACAGACGCGGATGGTAATGTGACCATCTATAAAGCTCGGCTTGTCGCTAAGGGTTATCGACAAGTTCAAGGGGTTGACTACGATGAGACTTTCTCACCGGTAGCGAAGCTAAAGTCCGTCCGAATCATGTTAGCAATTGCCGCATTCTACGATTATGAGATATGGCAAATGGACGTCAAAACGGCATTCCTTAATGGTTTCCTTAAGGAAGAATTGTATATGATGCAACCGGAAGGTTTTGTCGATCCTAAGAATGCTGACAAGGTGTGCAAGCTCCAACGCTCGATTTATGGGCTAGTGCAAGCATCTCGGAGTTGGAACATTCGCTTTGATGAGATGATCAAAGCGTTTGGGTTTACACAGACTTATGGAGAAGCCTGCGTTTACAAGAAAGTGAGTGGGAGCTCTGTAGCATTTCTCATATTATATGTAGATGACATACTGTTGATGGGAAATGATATGGAACTCTTGGACAGCATCAAGGCCTACTTGAATAAGAGTTTTTCAATGAAGGACCTTGGAGAAGCTGCTTATATATTAGGCATCAAAATCTATAGAGATAGATCAAGACGCCTCATAGGTCTTTCACAAAGCACATACCTTGATAAGATATTGAAGAAGTTCAATATGGATCATTCTAAGAAGGGGTTCTTACCTGTGTTACAAGGTGTGAAATTGAGCTCAGCTCAATGTCCGACCACGGCAGAAGAAATAGAAGAGATGAGTGTCATCCCCTATGCCTCAGCCATAGGTTCTATTATGTATGCCATGCTGTGTACCAGACCTGATGTAAACCTTGCCGTAAGTTTGGTAGGAAGGTACCAAAGTAATCCCGGCAAGGAACACTGGACAGCGGTCAAGAATATCCTGAAGTACCTGAAAAGGACTAAGGAAATGTTTCTCGTTTATGGAGGTGACGAAGAGCTCGTCGTAAAGGGTTACGTCGACGCTAGCTTCGACACAGATCTGGATGACTCTAAGTCACAAACCGGATACGTGTATATGTTGAATGGAGGAGCAGTGAGCTGGTGCAGCTGCAAGCAGAGCGTCGTGGCGGGATCTACATGTGAAGCGGAGTACATGGCAGCCTCGGAGGCAGCACATGAAGCAATATGGGTGAAGGAGTTCATCACCGACCTAGGAGTCATACCCAATGCGTCGGGGCCAATCAAACTCTTTTGTGACAACACTGGAGCTATTGCACTTGCCAAGGAGCCCAGGTTTCACAAGAAGACAAGGCCCATCAAGCGTCGCTTCAACTCCATTCGTGAAAATGTTCAAAATGGAGACATAGAGATTTGTAAAGTACATACGGACCTGAATGTAGCAGATCCGTTGACTAAACCTCTCCCTAGAGCAAAACATGATCAACACCAGAATTCCATGGGTGTTCGATTCATCACAATGTAACTAGATTATTGACTCTAGTGCAAGTGGGAGACTGTTGGAAATATGCCCTAGAGGCAATAATAAAAGCATTATTATTATATTTCCTTGTTCATGATAATTGTCTTTATTCATGCTATAATTGTGTTATCCGGAAATCGTAATACATGTGTGAATAACAGACACCAACATGTCCCTAGTAAGCCTCTAGTTGACTAGCTCGTTGATCAACAGATAGTCATGGTTTCCTGACTATGGACATTGGATGTCATTGATAACGAGATCACATCATTAGGAGAATGATGTGATGGACTAGACCCAATCCTAAACATAGCACAAGATCGTATAGTTCGTTTGCTAGAGTTTTCCAATGTCAAAGTATCTTTTCCTTAGACCATGAGATCGTGTAACTCTCGGATACCGTAGGAGTGCTTTGGGTATGCCAAACGTCACAACGTAACTGGGTGACTATAAAGGTAGACTACGGGTATCTCCGAAAGTGTCTGTTGGGTTGACATGGATCAAGACTGGGATTTGTCACTCCGTATGACGGAGAGGTATCACTGGGCCCACTCGGTAATGCATCATCATAATGAGCTCAAAGTGACCAAGTGTCTGGTCACGGGATCATGCATTACGGTACGAGTAAAGTGACTTGCCGGTAACGAGATTGAACGAGGTATTGGGATACCGATGATCGAATCTCGGGCAAGTAACATATCGATTGACAAAGGGAATTGCATACGGGGTTGATTGAATCCTCGACATCGTGGTTCATCCGATGAGATCATCGTGGAGCATGTGGGAGCCAACATGGGTATCCAGATCCCGCTGTTGGTTATTGACCGGAGAGTCGTCTCGGTCATGTCTGCTTGTCTCCCGAACCCGTAGGGTCTACACACTTAAGGTTCGGTGACGCTAGGGTTGTGAAGATATGTATATGCAGAAACCCGAATGTTGTTCGGAGTCCCGGACGAGATCCCGGACGTCACGAGGAGTTCCGGAATGGTCCGGAGGTAAAGAATTATATATAGGAAGTGCTGTTTCGGCCATCGGGACAAGTTTCGGGGTTATCGGTATTGTACCGGGACCATCGGAGGGGTCCCGGGGGCCCACCGGGTGGGGCCACCTGTCCCGGGGGGCCACATGGGCTGTAGGGGGTGCGCCTTGGCCTACATGGGCCAAGGGCACCAGCCCTACTAGGCCCATGCGCCTAGGGTTTCCATGGGGGAGGAGTCCAAGTGGTGGAAGGCACCTCTAGGTGCCTTGGGGGGGAGGGAATCCTCCCCCTGGCCGCTGCTCCTAGGAGATCAGATCTCCTAGGCTGCGCACCACCCCCCCTTGGCCCTCCTATATATAGTGGGGGAGAGGAGGGATTTCATACACCAGCCCCTGGCGCCTCCCTCTCTCCCCGTTACGTCTCTCTCTCGCAGTATAGGCGAAGCCCTGCTACTGTGACGCCCTGCATCCACCACCACGCCGTCGTGCTGCTGGATCTTCATCAACCTCTCCTTCCCCCTTGCTGGATCAAGAAGGACGAGACGTCTCCCGTCCCGTACGTGTGTTGAACGCGGAGGTGCCGTCCGTTCGGCGCTTGGTCATCGGTGATTTGGATCACGTTGTGTACGACTACATCATCACCGTTCTTTCGAACGCTTTCGTGCGCCATCTACAAAGGTATGTAGATGCATCCAATGACTCGTTGCTAGATGAACTCCTAGATGATCTTGGTGAAACGAGTAGGAAAATTTTTGTTTTCTGCAACGTTCCCCAACACTTTCGCATTAAGATTTTGTGCATCCAACCATAAAAGCGCATGACAACCTCTGCTTCCCTCTACGAAGGGCCCATCTTTTACTTTTATCTCCTACCTTGCATAAGAGTCATGGTGATCTTTACCCTTCCTTTTTATATTTTATCCTTTGGCAAGCACGGTATGTTGGAAAGATCCTGTTATATATGGCTAATTGGATGTGAGTTTTCATAAACTATTATTGTTGACATTACCCTTGAGGTAAAACGTTGGGAGGCAAAACTATAAGCCCCTATCTTTCTCTGTGTCCGATTAAAACTCCATACCCATAAGTATTGCGTGAGTGTCAGCAATTGTGAAAGACTATATGATAGTTGAGTATGTGGACTTGCTGAAAAGCTTTTATATATTGACTCTTTCTTATATTATGATAAATTGTAATTGCTCCAATGACTGAGATTATAGTTTGTTAGTTTTTAATGAAGTTTACGATTCATACTTGAAATTGTGACTGAATTATTACTCTAACATAAGAAATCATATGACAAAAATTATGTAAGTTGTTGTTCTAAGAATAATCACCTCCCAATGACCCCTCCTGATAGTGCGAGATCCCCAATACTCAAGAACATAAAAGAAAGGCAATGCAGGCCCTTCACGACATCCTTCTTAAGCACTTGAATTTTTGTTCCATGAGACATCGATTGAGAATACTCCATTCCCTTATACAAGGTCATAAACTTAAATTACATGTGCCTAGATAAAATTTAATGACTATTTTGCAAGCCAAATTTTCTTCTTATTAACTAGGATCATTAATATGCCCGTATGCATGCAAGGAAGGAATGAGAAGGAAGTAGCACAGTATCATTATGACTACATGCATGTAAGTATTAAACAAGTTGCTAGTACGAGAAAACATCATTCAATTTTTCCCTAGTTATTATTAGTGGCCTTGTATAGATGCAAAATTTATTTTTCATAGTGACCTTGTATAAGGGAATGAAGAGAGTACCAATTTTTTTATGAGAAATGAAGGAAGCGTGGAGAGAAAAAAACCAACATACGAGGGACGGGAAGGAGGTGAGGCGAATGTACCAACTCCGCTTATAAATAGAGATTCACTATTGAGGCCGTAATATTTATTTTTTTGCCTCTTGCTTTCCAAGCTGCTGAAGGTAGCAAATACGTTAACCGAAAATGCATGGGAGTGGACGGGCTCGCCTACTCACTAAATCGTGAGACGTTGCTTCACTTCGGGATGCTGAACGCATGCAGTTTTTCAGGGCGTGTACGGCGGTTTATTTAATGTGTACTGTGCACGGAAGAGACGGTGCGTGCCGACGGCCGTCGCAGAGCTAGTGACGCCGTCTTGGTTCTGTGATACGTCAAAGGGTTTGGCTGATCGTTGGTGCTGATCACATTTAGATCTGCGAAATAAAAGCATCTACTGTACTTTTTATTAGCATGGCACACAAGTGCGGGATCTTTCAAATGACTTGCTAGACCGGACTTATGTTTTGTATGAAAACCAACGCATTCGAGTAATGTTTTTCCCAAACCTCTTTGCTTTTTCTGACCGTAAATCAAAAACCTAGATCCTTGCAAGGCGTTGATTTCTACAAAATCCATATATGCCTGGCCAGACGTGAATCAAATTTGTTTTTTGCATCGTGGTTGTGGGGGCGGCAGCTAGAATGAGTTCAACTTTTAAATAAACTATGAACATGAACATGAGACATGACGAAATGACCAATTTTAATGTTTGATGAACTAAGAGCATCTACAGAGGCGAATCTGGCTCCTAAAATGCCGCGGACGCGTCCACAAGCACTGATCAGTCACTCCTCAATTCCTGTCACCCACACCCTTGTACATATTCGATAGCATGTATCCATGCTAAAGCATGCAACGTGAATAAAAATACGTCAATCCCCAAACAAACATGCATAGAAATGTACATTTCGATTACCAAAAGATCACCAATGGATCTCCAAAAAGTTGCCGAAGTTCACATATATATCAACATAGACTGTGGCCAATTTTAAACTAGATTATTTGAAACTTGAAGTTAAAGATGGAGACACACCACTTCCTCGCCGGCCCTTTGCTTTTCCGTTGGCGGTGCTACTCTGGCCGTCGGTGTACACATCGGCCGCCGAAGGGACATCGTTGTCGTCGAAGCTTGATCCGTCTTCGTTGTCGTCCAATAGGTCCATGTGCATCCCGGCTAGCCTCTAGAGCAAGCGCTCCTGCTCCTCAGCATGCCTCCTCGCATTCGCCGTCGCCTCGCACTTCAATAGCTCGATGGCGAGCCGGAGCCATCGCGCAACTGACTCCGCAATATCAAGGAGTGGTGGAGGACATATGCAATGAGCGCGTCCTCAGGATCGACTGACATGCGCGCAATTGCCCGGCCCGTCGCCAACGTGTCACCCGGCGCCAACCTTCCCCTTGCGTGGTTCCGCTCACGTAGTGTGGTCCGCACCTCCGACTCGGGTGTCCTCGACCGGCCCGACACTGACAAGGGCACAAGCACCCAACGGTGCCCGTGGACGCTCTCCTGAGATGGATGTGGGTATATATGGGGTCGGTGGTGGCCAAGTTGACTGTTTGGCATTGGCCGCGCCACATGCCTCGGTGCCTGTCTAGCTGAGGGCTATGTTAGGTCGCGAAGAAGTGATGGCAATGGCAACCTCTACACCGTTTTCCCTCGACAGCGTGTGTACGTTCTTGTGTGGGTTGCTAGGTCGGCCGAGTGTGGCCTGTTTTTGTGGACGTGTTGTCACAATTTTCGCTTGGTTTTCCATTAATTAACCGGACAACTCTCTCCTTTTTAATGGATCGAGATCCTTCAGGGCCGACTTTTAAAAAAGTATGCGCCACTCCTCATATTTAGGGCAAAAGAAAAATCATGTCAAATACAACTTGCAAAAAGCCCATAATACCACAAGCGAAATTTTCTCTTTTTTATATTATACTCCCTCCGCTCTTTTTTAGTCCGCATATAAATTTTGTCCAAAGTCAAAGTGTCTTTACTTTGACCAAATTTATAGAAAAAAATATTAACATTCACAATGCCAAACTAACATTGTTAGATTCATTACGAAATGTAGTTTCGTAGCATACATATTTGATATTATAGATGTTGATACTTTTTAATATAAATTTGGTCAAACTTTGCGAAGTTTGACTTGACACATATCTAATATGCAGAGTAAAAAAGACCGGAGGGAGTATGTATATAATTTGCACATCGAGTTTTGCCTTTTTTTTACGAATTGTACTTGTAGAGTCTTTTTTTCTGTTATTTCCCCCGTATTTTCCAATCTTTAGAAATTTTCTGTTTGTTTTGTAGCCCCACTTTCCTCTTTTGCAATCGTCATCATACTTTTCAAATGAATCGCCTGTACATCAAGGAAGGCCTGGACGCGTTGAATCGCTATTACAATCCATGTCATGGACACATGCATGCTGTACCGCCATCATGTCGTTATATTACACGGTGCCGTCACCGTATACTACTATTGCTCGATGGGTATTGTTGAAAAAAAAATTATATAAGACCAGGTCTCACGGTTAGCAGATGAGATCTGCCCTGATGGATGACACGTAACATTCACAAATTTCAAAGCATCTAATCTCTCCTTCCTGATTTCAAGTGGGGATGAGATAGATACTTTGTGATTTGTGAATGTCACGTGTCATCTATCAGGTTGGATTTTACGTATCGTTCCTTGCTCTCTACGACCGCATTCAATAAAAGTAGCGACGAGTCGTTGTCCCATTGGTGCATGTAGCGGGAGCATGGGCGCTCGAACATACGTTAACTGCCTAAAAAAGGAGTCTTTCATGCATCCTTCCATTTCCTGCCCCTGGCCTATATATACAAACGCATGCGTCTATCCAATTAATCGTTCCCTTACAAGTTCATCCCTCAATAAACAAATAGAAGCCTAAATAAATAGATTGAACTATCAAATAGTTCATCTCTTTAGATCCTGTCACCATGCAGCAGGGGCACAATTTGCCTCTCGGCATTGCTGTTCTTGTGCTAATCCTAGCATCCATCTCCCCGGCTTCTTCGCAGAACCAGCAAGCCACCTTCAACATCGGTGGCGGTGGCGGCGCGGCCAAAAAGCCGATCTCCGGTGGTGGCGCGGGAGCCGGAGGCGGCGACGGCTTTGACCAGTTCATCGCCAAGAACGTCGAGCACTTTGCCGTCACCGAGCAGATCTACGCTAGCAAGGCCAAGGCCAGCGGCGGCAAGGTGCTCGACGCGGAGCTGGCGGCGGCCGAGGCCGCCACGGTGAGGTATGTCGTGAGCCCCGACGGCAAGGGAAATTTCAAGACCATCACCGATGCGATCAAGGCCGTGCCGGAGAAGAACAAGAAGAGGACCATCCTCGACATCAAGCCCGGCACCTACAAGTATATATCTCGGTCGATCCCAATAGATGTTGACCAAATTACGAGTTTGCAATTTTGATCAGATTGCAAAGGGAAAATGCAGGGAGAAGCTGACAATCCCGATGTGGAAGCCGTTCATCACGTTTGTGGGCAACCCGAAGAACCCGCCGGTCATCACGTGGGACGACACGGCAGGGACGCGCGGCAAGGACGGCAAACCTCTCGGCACCCTCGCCAGCGCCACCGTCGCCGTCGAGGCTGACTACTTCGTGGCCTCCGGCGTCGTATTCAAGGTTAACTAATCACCATCTTTTAGGGGAAATTAACCTGATCCTACCTATGCAATTGCGAACAAAATTGAGTTGCGTTCGGGGAATGTATGCAGACAAAATCCTATCGAAGAGATTTTTGTTTTGTTTTTTGCATGCATGCATATCCATCGAGTTGCGGACCATGGAAACTGGCCGAAAATTGTTGGGCTAACCTGAGCCGAGCATTTAGGCCCATACAATACTTTTACAGAGAGATATCGGCAGTGGATCTCATGAAATTGGCCGCTAATTGCTTGGATAGGACGTTTTTCCCTCCTGTTAGGGTTTATCTTCTCTCGCCGCCGCGGGCGACGTTGAGACTTTTCTACCTCTTTTCCCTCGTCGCCGGCTGATCTCTCCTCCTCTCGGGCTGCTGGGGACAGCTTATTGCTGTTTACTCCGGTTTGGACGGAGGGAGTCGATCGGTTTTTCAGGCGTCTAGGGTTTTTCTCCTCCACCAGCTCTTTGGCGGCTGGGGTTTTCTCTGCATCGGGACCATGGTGAACAAGAGCGGGACCTCTGGGTCTAGGGACAAATCCGGGGGCAAGATAGATGAACTGATGAAGGAGTTGGCCCTAGGTGAGGACGATCTGGACGACGTGATCTTTGAAGAAGATGATGCCCCGCCGGAAGAGGATCTTCGGTGGATGATTGTGGTCCGTGTACACATGGATAAAGATTTCAGCACGTACTGGTTCTTCAAGAACATGAGATCTGCTTGGGACCTGGCGAGGAACGTCAAGATCAAGACTTTGGAGAGCAATCTGTTCATCATGCAGTTTAACTGCTTGGGGGACTGGGAGACAGTAACTCAAGGCGGGCCGTGGCACTTCAGAGGTAATCCGGTGATTATTGCGCCTTACGACGGATATACTAAGTTGTCAACCATTGGACTCTTCAAGTTCGACATATGGGCTCGGATCATCGATCTGCCCATGGCGTATCATGGCAAGGTCAAGGCTTTGGCCTCAAAACTAGGCGAGTTTGTGGATTCAGAGCCCTCTTCCTTTGATTTTGAAGGCAATTTCTACCGTGTACGTGTGAGGCTGGATGTTCATAACCCTTTGAAGAAAGCAACTTCGATCATTCGCGGTGGTGAACGGGAAATCTTTGCCGTAACAATAACCAGAGGAAGAAGGAGAAGGACCAACCAAAGGGAGCTAATCTTCAAAGCCAACCTTCCAGCGATAGGGAAGATGATACTGAGATGGAATCTCATGACACTCCTGAAACTAACAGGAAAAGAGGCTCTGATGAAGTGGTTGTAGCTCCAACTACTGGCCTGGAAATAATTCCTGTGGGAAAAGCCATAGGGGGCAGTGGTGATACTATCAGCCCGCCGCCAAAACAAGACCCGAAGAGGGTCAGGACAGGCCAACAGGGAGAGAGATTGGGGCCGGACAAGATCAGCTCAAATAACATGAAGAAAATAGTAGGAGGAGGAAAATCAAATGATGGGCGTTTGGCGGCCTCCCCGGCGGAGGACCGCCGGGCCCAATGAATCTTCTATGCTGGAATTGTCGGGGGATTGGCAACGCCCCGACAATTCAAGAGCTTCGCGAACTCGCGATTAAGTTTGCCCCGAAGGTGCTTTGCATTGTAGAGACTCAGATTAGTAGAGTTCGAGCTGAAAAAATAGCAGGCACTATAGGATATGATAATGCTTTTGGTGTTGATCCCACTGGTCGTAGTGGTGGACTATGTATTTTTTGGAATAATGAAATAAAGGTGGAAAATTTGGGTTACTCGAAGTACCACCTAGATGCAAAAGTTTCTGATCTGGGGGGTTCCTCCTGGAGACTAACATGTTTCTATGGTGAGGCGCAGACTCATCTGCGCCATCATACGTGGAGCACTATGAAGAACCTTTCAACAACAGAGAATCTCCCGTGGGTTTGTATTGGTGACTTTAATGAGGTGCTGCGCCATGATGAGCATGATGGCATTGGAACTAGAAGTCAGTCGCAGATTGAAAATTTCAGAGATGCAGTTGATGTGTGTGGTTTACTTGATCTGGGCTATAATGGCACGAGATGGACCTATGAAAAGAAGGTCATAGGCGGCTCCTACACTAGGGTCCGACTGGACAGGGCCCTCGCGACAGCGGATTGGAGTCAGCTCTTCCCTTTTGCAGCACTGCAACACTTAACTGCCGCGACCTCGGACCACTCACCCATCCTTTTGCAGCTTGAAGCAGAGCGCAACAGAAGGACGAAGCCCTTCAGGTACGAGACGATGTGGGATACACATGCAGATTTAAAAGATACCGTCCGATTATCATGGCAGCCGGAAAATCAAGTGCTCACGACTCAGGAGGTCCGAGCGAAACTGCAAGCACTTGCTGCTGATCTTGGGGACTGGAGTAAAACCACCTTTGGCAGCGTCGGAGGTGAGATTCGGAAACTAAAGAAGGAGTTGGAAAGGCTACGGAGTAGTCCCACCAGAATGGGCCCGAGTCATGTTGAGATTAAGATCAACGATCGTCTGATAGAGCTTTATTTGAGAGAAGAATTAATGTGGAGACAACGCTCTAGGGTACAATGGTTATCAGAAGGAGACCGGAATACCCACTTCTTCCATCTTCGGGCGTCTATGCGAAGACGCAAGAACTTGATTAAGGCGCTTCAAAAGCCGGATGGCCAGGTAACAGAAAGCTTGACGGAGATGCAGCAACTTGCAAATGAGTATTACCAGCTTCTTTACACTTCAGAAGGTGTCCAGGGCATGGAGGAAGTTTTAGCACATGTCCCGGTCAAGGTGACAGCAGCAATGAACGCCCAGCTATTGGCTCCATATGATGATAAGGAGGTCAAAATTGCGCTCTTCCAAATGTTTCCGACCAAGGCTCCTGGTCCGGACAGTTTTTCCGCACACTTCTTCCAAAGGCACTGGGATGTGTGTGGTGATTCAGTGACTAAAACTGTTTTGGGAATTGTTCGAGGAGAGGAAAGTCCGGCCTGTGTAAATGATACCCTACTGGTGCTCATACCAAAGGTATCCAATCCCACTCTCCTATCACAATTCCGACCCATTGCTCTTTGTAATGTGTTTTATAAAATTGCATCAAAAGCTCTGTCTAACCGACTGAAGGTCATTTTACCGGAGATCATATCCGAGGAACAGTCGGCGTTTGTCCCAGGGAGGCTCATCTCTGACAATATAATTTATGCTTATGAGTGTTTGCATTTTATGAAAAAGAACAGATCAAAAAACAACAATTATTGTGCTCTAAAGTTGGATATGATGAAAGCCTATGATAGAGTGGAATGGAGTTATCTGAAAGCTATCATGGAGAAACTAGGCTTTGCTGCACCATGGGTTTCAGTGATTATGAATATGGTGAGCTCAGTTTCCTCATGTTCAATGGAAGTAAGTTGGAGGAGTTCAGACCTTCTCGTGGTATTCGTCAGGGAGATCCTATCTCTCCTTATCTTTTCTTGTTGGCAGCAGAGGGCCTTTCGTGCCTTTTAAAATCCCAACAACAGTCATCCCAACTTTGCGGCATTAAGGTAGCACCGACGGCTCCGGAGGTGAACCACCTTTTATTCGCGGATGATAGCCTGCTGTTTTTCAGGGCAAGCATTGATGGAGCTGAAAAGGTGTCACACATGTTGGATACTTATTGCATGGCCTCAGGTCAGAAAGTTTATAAGGAGAAGTCATCAATTTTCTTTAGTAAGAAGACCCCAGAGATTGTCAAAACAGCCATCAAGGGGCATCTTCAGGTCCCAAATGAGTCCTTAAGTGACCGGTATTTGGGGATGCCGACTGATGTAGGGCATTCTAAAAAAGGCACATTTAAGTATTTGAGTGATCGTGTATGGGATAAGGTGAAGGGATGGATGAGCAAGTGTCTTTCATCGGGAGGCAAAGAGGTACTGATTAAATCTGTGGCACAAGCTATCCCGGTATTTTCAATGTCTTGTTTCAAACTCCCTAGAGGTTTATGCGATCATATCAAGTCTATCATCCGCAAATTCTGGTGGGGATGTAAGCAAGGTGAAAGGAAGCCGGCTTGGGTCTCATGGGAAGTTATGACACGGCCAAAGTATTTGGGGGGTCTAGGTTTCAGGGACTTGGAGTTGTTTAACCTTGCTTTGCTAGCAAGACAGGCGTGGAGACTTTTACAAGAACCTTCATCTCTTAGTGCAAGGATCCTCAAGGCGTCATATTTCCCCAATGGCTCTATTCTAACAGCTGAACTTGGTTCTCGACCTTCCCAGGTTTGGAGAGCAATTCTTGATGGAAGGGACATGCTCAAACAGGGAATTATACGAAGAATAGGTAATGGCAGGACGACTAACATTTGGGAAGACAACTGGATTCCTAAAGATATGGTGCCAAGGCCGATCACATCACTTATCCCAGACCCACCTGTGTGGGTTTCAGACTTATTACAGCCGGCCATTGCCTCTTGGGACGTGCAGCTAATTCGCTCCATTTTTCTGCCAATTGATGCGGAAGCCATTCTTAGGATCCCAGTTTGTACACGTAATGTTGAAGATTTTTGGGCGTGGGCTCCGGACAAGAAGGGAAAATTTTCTATCAGTTCAGCTTACAAGTTCATGGTGAAGACAAAACTCCAACGAGAAAGCTGGCTAGAGGGGAGAGGAGGAGCTTCGAATGACGAGGCAGAACGTTCGGGATGGTGCTCGCTTTGGAGTTTAACTGTTCCTTCAAAGGTCAAAGTGTTCATGTGGAGATTGGCGAGGCATTCACTCCCCAACTACTGATCTGCTCAATAATCGGAACATGTCAGTCCGGGATGCGTGTCCTCTATGCGGCTGTCAAGACTCTTGAAGGCACGCGCTTATCTCTTGTACGATGTCTCGCAGTGTTTGGGCCCTCTCGGATGATTAGCTGGTCTCGGCCATGTCATTGAATGAGGAACCAAATGCCAAGAACTGGATGTTTGAGCTTAATGAATCCATGGATCATGAGCAGTTCACAAAGATGGTAATCACATTATGGGCAGTATGGTATGCTCGTCAAAAAGCCATACATGAGGCGATCTTTCAAAGCCCGATGCAAACAATATCTTTTGTTGAGGCGTATATTCTTGAGCTGAAGCAGCTACAGCGACCTAGAACTCAATCTACGGTTCCAAGTGTAGCACCGCAGCGCCAAGAAGAAAGATGGCTACCCCCCCCCCCCCCCCCACATCCGACTGTTGCAAGATCAATGCCGATGGAGCAGTAGCTCGACAGAGAGGAGGAGGAACTGTGGCTGCAGTATGCAGAGACCATCGTGGTGCCTACTTGGGATCATCATCGGTGGCCTTCCCAGGTGTTCTTGATCCGGTTATGTTAGAGACATACGCCTGCAGAGAAGCTTTGGCACTCGCAGAAGACCTCAATCTTCAGAAATTTGTCATTGCATCGGACTGTCAGGAGGTGATCAACGACATCAACAGAGGGACGGGGGGTCCCCATGCAGCTATAGTACATGAAATCATAGGTCGGCAGTCGAGTTTTCAGTTTAGCTCTTTTATTCATGAACGTAGAAACCATAATTTTGAGGCTCACAAACTTGCCAAGTTTGCTTGTAATTTAGATCGGGGTAGACATGTATGGCTGGGTATGCCTCATAACCCGACCATTGTACCGATGAATATTATCTTGGAATAAAGCTTGGCAGGTTATTCTAAAAAAATGAAATTGGCCGCTATATTTTTTTAAAGCTAATTGGCCGCTATATTTGGAACATTTATGTATTTGTCTATTTTTTTGAAACATTTATGTGAATAACATGTAAACATTATGAAATTATAAGATTTTTCTTTAAGCGGCCTGCTCTTCATGGCAGAACCACGCACCATTGGCAAAGGCGGGTCAAGAGGGCGGGCAAGCGGTGGCGCTGCGGTTGTTCGGCACCAAGGCCGCCTTCTACAACTGCACCATTGACGGCGGGCAGGACACGCTCTACGACCACAAGGGCCTCCACTACTTTAAGAATTGCATCATCCGAGGGAGCGTCGACTTTATCTTTGGCTTCGGGAGGTCCCTCTACACGGTAATTAACCAAACAAACATCTACATTCACACATGTCCTAAGTGAGGTAGGCAATGATATTTGATGCATTTTATGGTGACACCCACGCGCATGCGTGCAGGACTGCACGATCATGTCGGTGACGACGGAGATAGCAGTGCTGACGGCGCAGCAGCGGAGCAAGGGCATTGACGATAAGGACGCCATCGAGAGCGGGTTCTCGTTCGTGCGGTGCAAGATCTTCGGACTGGGCCAGATCTACCTCGGGAGGGCATGGGGGGACTCGTCGCGGGTGGTCTACTCCTTCACGGACATGAGCAAGGAGGTGGTGCCCGTCGGCTGGGACAAATGGAAGGTCGAGAAGCCAGATCGGTAACTATAGCACGTGTTACCTCTCACTTAATTTGGCCTCACCATTTCACATCGCACAAATTTTAACTGGCGGGCCGGCTGGTGATGATGGTTGCTGCAGGAAGGGTGGTGTATTCTACGGGGAGTACAAGTGCAGCGGGCCCGGGGCCATGTCCAACGAGAGGATCGGGTGGGCGCGGGTGCTCGACGACGCGCAGGCGAGGCCCTTCACCGGCTCGCACTTCGTCTACGGCAACTCCTGGATCCTACCCCCGCCCAAAAGCAACTTTTAGGTTGCTCAAAAAAGTAATTACTAAGTAGCTCATTTGTCACCAACTGTGTATCAGAGACCTCTACTTTTTTTTTGAATTGTTTGAATTGCTTATTACATTACATGGCGATAGCGAAAGCCTGTATAGTTGGCTTTAAGGAGGATTTGTAATAAATTATGTAAGAGCATTTTCAACAGATGATTTAATATAGGGCAACTATCCAAAAAACTAACTTTTAAGATATTTGGACCAAAAAATACAGCTCCAGCGGCTGATACTACAGAGTATTTGGGGCACCTCCATATTTTTGCCCGCACGTGCAACAAATATGCGATGACCACAGGGCTGCTGCAAAATAGACCGAAGCCATGCGGAGCCCAACTGTCACGCTGAAATTTTCGACCATCGCACCTGCCACCATCCTACAACTGCCGCCGGCGGGATCTCCACCGCCATGCCGTGTGTCCACCGTCCATACCCGTCTCAGCCAACGGATGGGATCTTCGTGGAACAGGAGCTTACGGCGGCGATAAAATTCTTCAGAAAATATGGCGAAGGGTTTTGATGTTTATAGAGAATTATGGCGGTGGAATCAGGTCAAGGCGGTGTAAGGGGGCACACATGTCCAGGTGGCTCACCCTTCCCTAGGGCACGCGGGGCGGCCGTGTGGGCCCTTGGCTTCTTGTCTCGATCTCTTCCGAAGCTTCATCTGGGTACTTTGGCACGCATGACTATATCTCGCTTTATGTAAGACAATAGCATGTCTTGCCTCAAGCAGCCGCCAAAATGGGCGGGCCCTGCACGGACAACAGGCCTTTAGCGCCCTCTTTTCTCATTTTTCATTTTTCATTTTATAGTTTTGCTTTTGTTTTTTACTTTATGTTTTAATACAAAATTTAAAAATGTTAATTGTGCACTGTAAAATATTAAACGTGTATAGAAAAATATTTTTAATGTATATAAAAATTGTATAATGTGTATGAAGAAAGTAGACATCAATACATAGATATGAAAAATGTTAATCGTGTATTTGAAAAATGATAGACGTGTATATATAAAATTTCCTGATGTATTAAAAAAATGTGCAATGTGTATGAAAAAGTAGGCATAAAAATAATATATTGAAAAAAAAATGTTTAATCATGTATTTGAGAAATGTTAATCATGTATTTCTGAAATATTAAATAAAAATTGTTCCTGGTGTATAAGTAGAATGTAGGATTTGTATGAAAAAACGTTGACATAAAAAATATGTTTAAACAAAGGTTAATCATGAATTTGAAAGAAATGATCAATGTTTACACACAAAAAATGTTTATACAATGTAAAAAAATGTGTAGGTTAAAAAATGTACACGATATTTTAAAGAAATAATAACGTGTTTTTGAAAAATGTCCATGAAGTTTTTTTAATTTTCTATACAATGCTAACAAATGTTTGCGTAGTTTAAGAAAATATTTATTGTCATTAGAAAAATGTTCATTGTGTATTTGAAGAAGGTTAACCATGTATTCAAAACCATTTATTGAATAATATTCTTGTCTCAAATTTTTTTTATTGAATAATATTCAACGAGTATCAAAATTTTCACGTGTACACTAAAATTATATATCATGTACTTACAATAAACATTTTTCAAATAAGGTAGACTTGTGTTAAAAAATTAAAACCAACAAAAGGAGCATAAAAGAAACTAAAAAGACTGAAGAAAATAAGGAAAGGAAAAAAACGAAAACCGAGAAAGAAAACTAGTGAAAAATAAAGAAAAAACAATAAAGACCAAGAAAGAAACAAAGAAATCAGTAAAATACAAAGAAAACAGAAAAAACAAAGAAAGCGAATCAAGAAACAATGAAACCCAAAGAGAAAAAGAAAGTGATGACCTTAAAAAACCGAGCCAAAAACCAGTACAGACCCAACAAAAGCAAAAGCGTCTTGATTGCCCAGTGAACAAGAACAAACTTCGCTAAAATATAGAAGCGAACAAGAACAAACAGGAAAAATAGGCCGGCCCAACAGCTACACGTGGAGTATTCCTTCAGGCAACGCTGTAAGCGAGATATAGGGACCGGATGGCGGCGGGCTCTGCACCGCAGATCCAGGGCGGATAGTCGCCGCGGCGGACCCTATGAGGCGGAGGCGGTGTCTCATGCGAGGAGGCCGGGGGTGGCAGTCAGGGCTGCGCCCCTGCAGTGCGGCGGCGATGGGAGCCTTCATGGCTGACAGTGTGGCGGCTGCATGCGCATGGGTGGCCCCGATGGCTGCGGATCCGGCATCTTGTCCAGATCCGTATCGGTATGGCCTTGGCCGGCCGGTGGCGTGAGGAAGACCGGTGAGGGGCGGCTAGAGGCTCCCTGCCGGCGTGCCGACGACGACCCTCGTCTCCATGGCGAGGCTCCATTCGGTTCCAACTAGCTGCGAGGTTGGTGGGACGTGACTTCCGGTGAAAATCGCGCCGACTTCGGTCATGGCGAACGATGGAGGCGTCTATGACGTCATTCTCTTCTCGAGGCATCATTGTTGCAGGTCGTGGCACCCCACTCGTGATACTTTGGAGGAAACTCTAGATCTGGATCTACCGGATCAGACAATGATGGTACCTTTGATGCCATTATCCCTCCTGTGGGCATCCTTTTGAGCAAGTGCTAGTTTGACGGGACAAGCGGAAGAGCGGTGTCTCATCTACCACAAGACCAACGACAGATCCCGGTGGCATGGCGCCGCGGAGGTTCAGCGACGGTCGCGTGTGGACGGATACATGCAGCACTGCAGCATGGTGGAGTTGTTTCGCGTCGTGGTGACGTCGACGGCAGGCCAGGCAAGGTCGATGGGTCATTTACTGCTCTGGAGATGGACTGGTGGAAGATGGTGGTGGCAGCTCTGAGAGTGCGTTGGCCCGGTATGGGACCCAGTCCCGGTGTGTGGCTGGGCTGGGGCATCCGGCTTTAGATATTAGGGTTTGGTGCGATGTCCGTTTGGTATTCGGACCGGATATTGGGCACACTTTCATCAATGGGATAGGAGTAGCAGCAAGTGTTGCCTAGACGGTGGCTTAAGGCTGACTGATGTATTACTTTGTATGGTTTCTATGAATAATTAATAAAATGGACGCATGCATCGTCCAGATACAGAGGCCAGGGTCTATCCTCCTTTTCAAAAAAAAAATAAATCTGCTTAATTGTTATCTTTGTCCTTACTTCAGTTATTTTGATCGAATTCAGGCTGTCGCTGCTTCAAGGATGAAAGGAGAGTATCCATACAGAGTTGGTCAACCCGAGTGTCAAGTGGGTTCGGTTTCTTATTGGCTCCCAAAATCATTATATCTACATTTGATTCTGCTCATATGTATTTTTGAACACACACCTTGTCTTATGCCGCTTTCATCATGTAGGGCCTTCAGAGTCTGGAAAGAAAGTCAAGGTCTCAGGTTTCTTAAGTTTGTAAGGTTCAGAACTTGGGTTCTGATTTTTTGATGGTGATTGGTATGTTTAGAGCCATACGCTAGCCAGCAATTTTTCTGGCCACAAGAAATATCAGAAACTAAAGAGGCAGAATGGAAAAGGACAGTGCCATACGCTCCAACCACCAACTTCTGGTGAGGCACCCTTGCTTGCAGATACCACACCCACAGCTCCACCCCAGAATCCATAAAGCCTCCACAGCAACAATGGGAGCTAAGCTTCCGAGCTCAGCAATTTCAGGATGCTGATGCCGTTTCTAGCTCAGACCTCTCAAACTACACGCCCTGTTGCGAGCTGTTTTGGGCTGCATCGCCGCCACCCGCCGCGGAATTTCGGCCGATGTCAGATCTTGATCTAGTTCTTGCTTGATCTTTATGCTTTTTTCCAAGTATATGCATATACCCAACTTTGAACTAAATCTTCCTGGTGCAGATTGTAGATGGTGGGGGACAAGAAGCAGGTCAATTCATTCCCCTCGCAGCGTATTTGGACCCAACAATGGCGCTCCATCTAGTGATACTGTGAAGAAAAGGTGCGGAACTCTTGTTCGAGCTAATGATTTACCTTGAGACCACAAAACTGAAATGTTCATCCTCAGATTTACATGGCGTTATAGTAGTACACACGCTGACTTGGTAGCATTGGCAGAAAGATAGTGGAGCACATTATTCTGCTCAGAGCCAAGCCAAACATCTCAGATGCTGAAGAAAAGGACATGCTTGATTACTTATATACATCTCAGTATCAGATGAGAGGGATACTCACTGTGTCATTAGGTAAGGGACTTGCATCTATCTATTGATGGAAAATTCATTCGAGTTCTGAACTGCACTTTGAATTTATATATTTGCAAACATGTGTCTCTTGGGTGCAGGCCGCATAGAGGGCCCTAATAGCGAGAGCTTCACGCATGCTGTATTCATGCGTTTCCAACAGAAAGAAGACATTGCAAAGTTCCAGAATAGCTCATACTATTTCAATGTTCTCGACGAGCATGTGAAACCCGTTTCCTATGTACGCCTCACCGCGTAATCCTCCTTTCCAGTTCTTAGACCGTACTGATCTCATTGCATTGTGAGAGTCACTGCTTGGATAACTTACAGGGCTTGGTTTCTGTAGATTTTGAATCTGAGGTGGAAGATGACATTATCCCTCTCTTTCGGAGGGGCGAGGTAACGTAATTGACTGTCATCTTCCTCTTTTGCTTAGCATTGCATCTGATCTGAACATAATTTTTGCTTTGCTCAACAGGATTTCAACTACGGAGTCGAGTTTATGCTGTTGATATCTTTCCTGGAGACTGCATCCAGAGAGTCTGTGGAGGATGCATTAGCCCATCTTCAAAAGCTGATCATCCACTACAATTCTTTCATTGTTCAGGCAACCTCAGGTATGACAAAAAAGGGGTTTATTTTTCTTCTGCCGTCAGATTTCCAATATGACAATTAATTTGCAGTGCACCTTCTATCTTGATCTGCTTGAAAAATTGTAATTTGCACAAACTTTCCCCTGCATAATTTTTCCTTGGTCTGAAAGAACCAATCCTGATATTATATTTCAAAAAGCAGGTTGCTGTCTGGATCATATGGATAGTCTGTACAGTCACGCTGCAGTTATCCGTTTTCCATCAAGTAAGTTCTCCCTACATTTTGTTTTTGTTCCCTTTCAGAGTCCCTGAATTATACAGATGTATAGCAAAGCTAGATGACGGGGATCGTCGCCGGGGCCGATTACTACAATTTTCTTGTTTCCTGCAGTTGACGACTTCAAATTATTCAAGGAGAGCACGGAATACAAGGATGTAAGACTTCTGCATTTTCATCGATAGGAATTTGGGAGTCAGTTTTTTTTTGAAAAGGGGGACTCCCCGGCCTCTGCATCAGAGTGATGCATACGGCCATCTTATTAACCAAATAAAGCAGTGCGAACATGGTTCCAAGGTCTCCAAAAGTAATGAAAAAGTAAAGAAAGCTCACACAGAGCCAAAACGGGCTAGAAACACCAACTAGCCATGAAAAGATGCCACAACCGGCTGGCTAAAACTAGGTAGGTAAACTAAATGCCTATCCTATTACATGACCGCCATCCAAACCGGTTGAAGATATCCCGAGCTACCATCTCCCAGCGGAAAGATCCAGTAACCAAATGCTCCCTGGCCTCCGTCGGGGTGAGTAGCGACCACGAACGGATCAGTGCCGTAGTTCGGAATATAACCTGCAAAAAGTGGATACATGATATTCTGTTAAAAACCAAATCATTTCTGCAAGTCCAGATAGTCCACATCAAAGCGCAAACACCAACCCGAATGTGTCTCGCTAAGTCAGGCTCAATCCCATTAAGCCATGTCCCAAATAATGCGTTAACAGAATTCAGTGGATTGATATTAAAAGCAATGTGGACCGTCTGCCAAAGTACTTTGGCCAACGGGCAATCAAAAAAGAGATGTTTGATTGTCTCATTCCGATCACAGAAACTACACCTAGTAGGTCCTGTCCAATTACGCTTTATCAAGTTGTCCTTGGTTAAAATAACTTGTTTATGGACAAACCACATAAACACTTTTATTTTCAAAGGAATTTGGGAGTCAGTAAATTCTGTTATTAATGGGTTTGGAAGAGGAATCTTGTTTCTGTCATGGATGGAACAACAATAAGAGATTGACATAATTAAATAAGTGTTCTGAAAACTTGTTTCGCTTTTGTGTAACTTCAGCTCAACAACTTAGAACATCCAGAACCTTGAACCTTTTGGGGACCTAAAAAAGAACCTAGTAACTGTTGCAGTCTAAAAAATGATCAGAAAATATCATTTGGTGCATTTCCAAAACAGAAGCTGAAGCTAGTCTTACAGAATGATGATGATTTGTTGTCTAAAATCAGGAGACACAGAGTTCAACAACTCTGAAACTCCCTACCCATGACAGCAAGAATAATGCACAGCAAGCACCATACTCGATTTTGTCACAAATGCTTGATGAAGTTCCATTTTTAACAATTCCTTTGTGCCTGTCTTGTGAGGTGCAGATGTGGACATCCAAATTTCATCCGGTTACCGAGAGATGTCTCGAGCTGCATTTCGTCGTTGACCCCGTCGGCAACCAGCTGATGTAGATCCTGAGCCCTTGTGCTCTGAAACTGAACCTGAAATGGAACCTTGCCACATCCGAAAGAGAGTTCTTGTGTTGGTGTGCTGTGTGTGTCATCTCATGTTTCTTCGGCTTGGGCGATCTTCTGCCCATGTCCAGAGTGGGCTCCACGAGGCAGTGACTGATGAGCGATGTTGTAAGGTCTCTCTTCTTGTTCAGCACGGATGAATGTGTATAGTGTTATAAGAAAAATGGATGTGTGTAGTCGGATATCCAGTAGGGCTCTAGGGAGCATTGGCTCCTGCACGCCAAAAAACATTTTTGCAAATGCCAAAAAAAATACTAAAATAAAATAAAAATGTAGTATATTTTTACGTCCAAATGTTATCTGCAAATGTTTAGGTGTAAAGCCTAAGCATTTTGATCTGTGCAGGAAAAAAGTAAGTTGAACGTCAAATTTTTCGCATTTCTTGACCACGTAACTTTGTTTTTAATATTGATGAAACACTATCGTTCTGGTTCGCATCAAAATTGTGAGTTGTCACACAAAAATATTAAAAAACATTGAAAAAGTTGCTACTCCCTCAATACATATTAGTTGAGCGACAATTAATAAGGATTGTTGCTGATTTCTTTATAAAATTGTACTAAATCAACAACCAGTTATAAGGATCGTATGGAGTATTATTTTTTAACTTACTATTCATCGTTTCTTAATTTTATTCCTCGTATATGGTGGAATGTGAAATGCTCCCTGGAACCCAAAGGCCATGCCCGTGTATAGTGGAATGTGAAATTATCAACGAAATCATGCTGTTAGTACTTAAATTTCTACAAGTCAAAATTATTAATTGCTACAAAACTATAATAATTTTTGGGAGGAAATATCATTTAATCACGGTACTGCTTTCTAAAACTATTGCTCCAAAAACTAAGTAGTGACATAAAATTGTTTCTTAATTTTATTCCTCGTATATAGGGTTACATGTTAGAATAATCCAAGACGCATAATCGATCATCCGAGAAACGAACAATCACACGAGATAGGACACCAAGATTTGTTAACAAGGTTCACCGAACATCAGCTACATCCTCGGGGCATGAGTACGGGTGCTCCTCTCCTTGACACCGTCACAATACCCCGGCCGCCGACACACGCCGTCAGCTTCTTATGCGTGCCTATGCTATTATGTTGGCATAAGTTACATCGTGTATCTACCCCCCATATTATATATGTCACGACCCAGTCTCGAGAGATGCCCCAAATCTCTGCGTTTACTGTGCCGGTCTCTGGATCAATAGCTGACACGCACAGTCAACAATGAAATACCAAAAATACATCACATGTCATAGTATTCCATCGCAGATCTAGTCTCTTTTACGCCTGACATGCTTAGCTCATGAGCTAACTTACAACAATCATGCAACGGAGGTAATATTCTAGTCTTGTGGCATCCATCCACTCATAGGCAAGAGCTGAGTATAGCATCGTAACCCGAATTCGTATCACTCCTTCGACATGGAAATTCCTGGAACATGATACGTTGCAGCCACAAGGGTCAATACGATGAATGTATTGGCAAGTTTCACGAGGATATGCTGAACTGAAATAAACATGCTACTTGGTGTAAGCCTGATTCCCATTTTGCTAACAGATCTCAGTAGAGTTGCTCAAAAGTTGTCTATAACCAGGGAAACGGCTAATCATGATCAGTTTTATGCACTCTGCAGAGGTTTGTCTACATTACCCATGCTTCCGAATCACACCCTTCTACTACTAAACTTCACTTGTGAGGTAGCTAGGTAGACCAAGATGCTTTTGGCAGGCGGTAACCCACGCCCAATGGTAGACCCAGTCAACCTACATGCAAAAATCTACAGCTGGTCATGTCGTAGGGGTTCCCACAACTTACTTGGTCAAGACATAACCCATACTGACTCATGGTTACACATAGTAGCTACTCAACCTTGAACTTGTGCAATCCCTTTGAGCCTGGGCGGTCACCCATTGGTGAGCTCCTCCTGCAGGTAAATCATAGACATGGGCTTGCGGGAATCACCCCAGTTTCCCATCAAAGAATATTGATGACCCACAAGTATAGGGGATCAATCGTAGTCCTTTCGATAAGTAAGAGTGTCGAACCCAACGAGGAACAGAAGGAAATGACAAGTGGTTTTTGGCAAGGTATTTTCTGCAAACACTGAAATAGTCGGTAACAGGTAGTTTGATAGCAAGATAATTTGTAACGGACGAGTAACAATAACGGTAAATAAAGTGCAGGAAGGTATCCCAATCCTTTTGTGGCAAAGGACAGGCCAAAACAGTCTCTTATAATAAGCAAAGTGTTCTTGAGGGCACACGAGAATTTCATCTAGTCACTTCCATCATGTTGGTTTGATTCACATTCGCTACTGATAATTTGATATGTGGGTGGACCGGTGCTTGGGTGTTGTTCTTACTTGAACAAACCTCCCACTTATGATTAACCCCCTTGCAAGAATCCACAACTACGAGAAAGGTATTAAGATAAAATCTAACCATAGCATTAAACATTTGGATCCAAATCGGTCCCTTACGAAGTAGCGCATTGAAGGAAATATGCCCTAGAGGCAATAATAAAGTTGTTATTTATATTTACTTATATCATGATAAATGTTTATTATTCATGTTAGAATTGTATTAACCGGAAACTTAATACATGTGTGAATACATAGACAAAACAAAGTGTCCCTAGTATGCCTCTACTTGACTAGCTCGTTAATCAAAGATGGTTAAGTTTCCCGACCATAGACATGTGTTTTCATTCGATGAACGAGATCACATCATTAGGAGAATGATGTGATGGACAAGACCCATCCGTTAGCCTAACATAATGATTGTTAAGTTTTATTGCTATTGCTTTCTTCATGACTTATGCATATTCCTTTGACTATGAGATTATGCAACTCCCGAATACCGGAGGAACGCCTTGTGTGCTATCAAACATCACAACGTAACTGGATGATTATAAAGATGCTCTACAGGTGTCTCTAAAGGTGTTTGTTGGGTTGACATAGATCGAGATTAGGATTTGTCACTCTGAGTATCGGAGAGGTATCTCTGGGCCCTCTCAGTAATGCACATCATGATAAACCTTGCAAGCAATGTAACTAATGAATTAGTTGTGGGATGATGTATTACGGAATGAGTAAAGAGACTTGCCGGTAACGAGATTGAACTAGGTATGAGGATACCGACGATCGAATCTCGGGCAAGTAACATACCGATGACAAAGGGAATAACGTATGTTGTCATTGCGGTTTGAACAATAAAGATCTTCGTAGAATATGTAGGAACCAACATGAGCATCCCGGTTCCGCTGTTGGTTATTGATCAGAGATGTGTCACGGTCATGTCTACATAGTTCTCGAACCCGTAGGGTCCGCATGCTTAACGTTCGATGACGATTTGTATTATGAGTTATGTGTTTTGGTGACCGAAGATTCTTCGGAGTCCCTGATGAGATCACGGACATGACGAGGAGTCCCAAAATGGTCGAGAGGTAAAGATTGATATATTGGACGATAGTATTCGGACACCGGAATGGTTCCGGAGTGTTCGGGTATTTTTCGGAGTACCGGGAGGTTACCGGAACCCCCCGGGAAAGTAATGGGCCAACATGGGCCATAGGGGAGAGAGAGGGGAGCCCACAAGGGGTGGCGCGCACCCCCCATGGGCTGTCCGAATTGGATAAGGGGAAGGGGGCGCGCCCCCGCCCCTTTCCTTCTCCCTCTCCCTCTCCTTCCATTTTCCCCTCTGAAAGAAAGGAAAGGGGGGCCAGACAAGGACTAGGAGTCCTAGTCGCCCCCCACTTGGGCGCGCCCCTAGGGCCGGCCTCCTCCCCTCCTCCTTTATATACAGGGGCAGGGGGCACCCCAAAGCACATCAATTGTTCTCTTAGCCGTGTGCGGTGCCCCCCTCCACAGTTTACTCCTCCGGTCATATTGTCATAGTGCTGAGGCGGAGCCCTGCGCGGATCACATCACCATCACCATGACGTCGTGCTAACGAAACTCTCCCTCGACACTTTGCTGGATCAAGAGTCCGGGGGACGTCATCGAGCTGAACGTGTGCTAAGCTCAGAGGTGTCGTATGTTCGGTGCTTGATCGGTTGGACCACGAAGACGTTCGACTACATCAACCACATTAAGTTAACACTTCCGCTTTCGGTCTACGAGGGTACGTGGACACACTCCCCCCCTCTCGTTGCTATGCATCTCCTAGATAGATCTTGCGTGATCGTAGGAATTTTTTTGAAATTGCATGCTACATTCCCCTACAGTGGCATCCGAGCCAGGTCTATGCGTAGATGATATGCACGAGTAGAACACAAAGAGTTGTGGGCGATCATAGTCATACTGCTTACCACCAACATCTTATTTTGATTCGGCGGTATTGTTGGATGAAGTAGCCCGGACCAACCTTACATGACCACGTTCATGAGACCGGTTCCACCGACAGACAACTTGTTTTGCATAAAGGTGGCTGGCGGGTGTCTATGTCTCCAACTTTAGTTGAATCAAATTTGACTACGACCGGTCCTTTTTGAAGGTTAAAACAACATGCTTGATGAAAAACCATTGTGGTTTTGATGCGTAGGTAAGAACGGTTCTTACTAGAAGCCCATAGCAGCCACGTAAAACTTGCAACAACAAAGTAGAGGACGTCTAACTTGTTTTTGCAGGGCATATTGTGATGGGATATGGTCAAGACATGATGAGATATACGTTATTGTATGAGATGATCATGTTTTGTAAAAGTTATTGGCAACTAGCAGGAGCCTTATGGTTGTCGCTTTATTGTATGAAATGCAATCACCATGTAATTGCTTTACTTTGTCACTATGCGTTAGCGATAGTTGTAGAAGCAATAGTTGGCGAGCCGACAATGATGCTATGATGGAGATCATGGTGTCAAGCCGGTGATGATGGAGATCATGACGGTGCTTTGGAGATGAAGATCAAAGGCACAAGATGATGATGGCCATATCATGTCACATATTTTGATTGCATGTGATGTTTATCTTTTATGCATCTTATTTTGCTTAAGTACGGCGGTAGCATTATAAGATGATCCCTCACTAAAATTGCAAGGTATAAGTGTTCTCCCTGAGTATGCACTATTGCGACAGTTCGTCGTGCTGAGACACCACGTGATGATTGGGTGTGATAAGCTCTACGTTCACATACAACGGGTGCAAGACAGTTTTGCACGTGCAGAATACTCGGGTTAAACTTGACGAGCCTAGCATGTATAGACATGGCCTCGGAACACTAAGACCGGAAGGTTGAACGTGAATCATATATATAGTAGATATGATCAACGTAGAGATGTTCACCATTGAAAACTACTCCATCTCATGTGATGACCAGACATGGTTTAGTTGATATGGATCACGTGATCATTTAGATGACTCAAGAGATGTCTATCTAAGTGGGAGTTCTTTAGTAATATGATTAATTGATCTTAAATTTATCATGAACTTAGTCCTGATAGTTTTTGCATATCTATGTTGTAGATCAATGGCCCGTGCTACAGTTCCCTTGAATTTTAATGCATTCCTAGAGAAAGCTAAGTTGAAAGATGATGGTAGCAACTACACGGACTGGGTCCGTAACTTGAGGATTATCCTCATTTCTTCAGAGAAGAATTACTTCCTTGATGCACCGCTAGGTGCAAGGCCTGCTGCAGGAGCAACTCCCGACGTTATGAACGTCTGGCAAGCTAAATCTGATGACTACTCGATAGTTCAGTGTGCCATGCTTTATGGCTTAGAATCAGGACTTCAAAGACGTTTTGAACGTCATGGAGCATATGAGATGTTCCAAGAGTTGAAGTTAATATTTCAAGCAAGTGCCCGAGTTGAGAGATATGAAGTCTCCAACAAGTTCTATAGCTGCAAGATGGAGGAGAATAGTTATGTCAGTGAACACATACTCAGAATGTCTGGGTACCATAACCACTTGACTCAGTTGGGAGTTAATCTTCTAGATGATAGTGTCATTAACAGAGTTCTTCAATCACTGCCACCAAGCTACAATGGCTTCGTGATGAACTATAATATGCAAGGGATGAACAAGACAATTCCCGAGCTCTTCGCAATGCTTAAGGCCGTGGAGGTAGAAATTAAGAAGGAGCATCAAGTGTTGATGGTTAACAAGACCACTAGTTTCAAGAAAAAGGGCAACTGAAAGAAGGGGAACTTCAAGAAGAATAGCAAGCAAGTTGCTGCTCCCGGGAAGAAGCCCAAGTCAGGACCTAAGCCTGAAACTGAGTGCTTCTATTGCAAAGGGACTGGTCACTGGAAGCGGAACTTCCCCAAGTATTTGGCGGATAAGAAGGATGGCAAAGTGAAAGGTATATTTGATATACATGTTATTGATGTGTACCTTACTAATGCTCGTAGTAGCGCCTGGGTATTTGATACTAGTTCTGTTGCTCATATTTGCAACTCGAAATAGGGGCTACAGATTAAACGAAGATTGGCTAAGGACGAGGTGACGATGCGCGTCGACAATGGTTCCAAGGTCGATGTGATTGCCGTCGGCACGCTACCTCTACATCTATCTTCAGGATTAGTTTTAGACGTGAATCATCGCTATTTGGTGCCAGCATTCAGCATGAACATTATATCTGGATCTTGCTTGATGCGAGACGGTTATTCATTTAAATCAGAGAATAATGGTTGTTCTATTTATATGAGTAATATCTTTTATGGTCATGCACCCTTGATGAGTGGTCTATTTTTGTTGAATCTCGATCGTGGTGATACACATATTCATAATATTGATGAAAAAGATGCAAAGTTAATAATGATATTGCAACTTATTTGTGGCACTGCCGTTTAGGTCATATTGGTATAAAGCGCATGAAGAAACTCCATGCAGATGGGCTTTTGGAATCACTTGATGCTTGCGAACCATGCCTCATGGGCAAGATGACTAAGACTCCGTTCTCTGTAACAATGGAGTGAGCCACTGACTTATTGGAAATAACACATACTGATGTATGCGGTCCGAGGAGTGTTGAGGCTCGCGGCGGGTATCGTTATTTTCTGACCATCACAGATGATTTGAGCAGATATGGGTATATCTACTTGATGAAATATATGTCTGAAACATTTGAAAAGTTCAAAGAATTTCAGAGTGAAGTGGAAAATCATCGTAACAAGAAAATAAAGTTTCTACGATCTGATCATGGAGGCGAATATTTGAGTTATGAGTTTGGTCTTCATTTAAAACAATGTGGAATAGTTTCACAACTCACGCCACCTGGAACACCACAACGTAATGGTGTGTCCGAACGTCACACCGTACTTTATTAGATATGGTGCGATGTATGATGTCTCTTACCGATTTACCACTATAGTTTTGGGGTTATGCATTAGAGACAACTGCATTCATGTTAAATAGGGCACCATCTAAATCCATTGAGATGACACCTTATGAACTTTGGTTTGGCAAGAAACCGAAGCTGTCGTTTCTTAAAGTTTGGGTTTGCGATGCTTACGTGAAAAATCTTCAGCCTGATAAGCTCGAACCCAAATCGGAGAAGTGCGTCTTCATAGGATACCCAAAAGAAACTGTTGGGTACACCTTCTATCATAGATCCGAAGGCAAGATATTTGTTGCTAAGAATGGATCCTTTCTAGAGAAGGAGTTTCTCTCGAAAGAAGTGAGTGGGAGGAAAGTAGAATTTGATGAGGTAGTTGTACCTTCTCTCAAATTGGAAAGTAGTTCATCACATAAATCAGTTCCAATGATGCCTACACCAATTAGTGAGGAAGCTAATGATGATGGTCATGAAACTTCAGATCAATTTACTACCGAACCTCATAGGTCAAACAGAGTACGTTCCACACCAGAGTGGTATGGTAATCCTATTCTGGAAGTCATGTTACTAGACCATGACGAACCTATGAACTATGAGGAAGCGATGATGAGCCCAGATTCCGCAAAATGGCTTGAGGCCATGAAATCTGAGATGGGATCCATGTATGAGAACAAAGTATGGACTTTGGTTGACTTGCTCGATGATCGGCAAGCCATAGAGAATAAATGGATCTTCAAGAAGAAGACTGCCGTTGATGGTAATGTTACTATCTACAGAGCTTGACTTGTTGCGAAAGGTTTTCGACAAGTTCAAGGAGTTGACTATGATGAGACCTTCTCACCCGTAGCGATGCTTAAGTCTGTCCGAATCATGTTAGCAATTGCTGCATTTTATGATTATAAAATTTGGCAAATGGACATCAAAACTGCATTCCTTAATGAGTTTCTTAAAGAAGAGTTGTATATGATGCAACTAGAAGGTTTTGTCGATCCTAAAGGTGCTAACAATGTGTGCAAGCTCCAACGATCCATTTATGGACTGGTGCAAGCCTCTCGGAGTTGGAATATACGCTTTGATAGTGCGATCAAATCATATGGTTTTTTACATACTTTTGGAGAAGCTTGTATTTACAAGAAAGTGAGTGGGAGCTCTGTAGCATTTCTAATATTATATGTGGATGACATATTGTTGATTGGAAATGATATACAATTTTTGGATAGCATAAAAGGATACTTGAATAAGAATTTTTCAATGAAAGACCTCAGTGAAGCTGTTATATATTGGGCATCAAGATCTATAGAGATAGATGAGGACGCTTAACTGGACCTTCACAAAGCACATACCTTGATAAAGTTTTGAAGAAGTTCAAAATGGATCAGTCAAAGAAAGGGTTCTTGCCTGTGTTACAAGGTGTGAAGTGGATTCAGACTCAATGCCCGACCACTGCAGAAGATAGAGAGAAAATGAAAGTCATTCCCTATGCCTCTGCTACCTCTTGAGCTTGCGTTGGTTTTCCCCGAAGAGGAAGGGATGATGCAGCAGAGTAGCGTAAGTATTTCCCTCAGTTTTTGAGAACCAAGGAATCAATCCAGTAGGAGGCCACACTCAAGTCCCTGTACCTGCACAAAACGATAGCTACTCGCAACCAACGCGATTAGGGGTTGTCAATCCCTTCACGGTCACTTACGAGAGTGAGATCTGATAGATATAATATTTTTGGTATTTTTGGTCTAAAGATGCAAAGTAAAAAGTAAAGGCAAAGTAAAAAGCAAAATAAGATTAAAGTGATGGAGATTAATATGATGAGAATAAACCCTGGGGGCCATAGGTTTCACTAGTGGCTTCTCTCAAGAGCATAAGTATTCTATGGTGGGTGAACAAATTACTGTTGAGCAATTGACAGAATTGAGCATAGTTATGAGAATATCTAGGCATGATCATGTATATAGGCATCACGTCCATGACAAGTAGACCGAAATGATTCTGCATCTACTACTTTACTCCACTCATCGACCGCTATCCAGCATGCATCTAGAGTATTAAGTTAAAAATAGAGTAATGCTTTAAGCAAGATGACATGATGTAGAGAGATAAATTCATGCAATATGAAATAAACCCCATATTGTTATCCTCAATGGCAACGATGCAATACGTGCCTTGCTGCCCCTTCTGTCACTGGGAAAGGACACCACAAGATCGAACCCAAAGCTAAGCACTTCTCCCATGGCAAGAACTACCAATCTAGTTGGCCAAACCAAACGGATAATTCGAAGAGACTTGCAAAGATAACCAATCATACATAAAAGAATTCAGAGAAGATTCAAATATTATTCATAGATAGACTTGATCATAAACCCACAATTCATCGGTCTCAACAAACACACCGCAAAAAGAAGATTACATCAAATAGATCTCCACAAGAGAGGGGGAGAACTTTGTATTGAGATCCAAAAAGAGATAAGAAGCCATCTAGCTACTAACTATGAACCCGAAGGTCTGAGGTAAACTACTCACACTTCATCAGAGAGGCTATGATGATGTAGAAGCCCTCTGTGATGACGGCCCTCTCCGGTGGAGCTCCGGAACAGGCCCCAAGATGGGATCTCGTGTATACAGAAAGTTGCGGCGGTGGAATTAGGTTTTGGCTCCTGTTCTGATCGTTTGGGGGTACGTAGGTATATATAGGAGGAAGGAGTATGTCGGTGGAGCTCCGAGGTGTTGGGGAATGTAGTAATTTCAAAAATTTCCTACACACACGCATGATCATGGTGATGCATAGCAACGAGAGGGGAGAGTGTTGTCTACATACCCTTGTAGACCGTTTGCGGAAGTGTTATATCAACGCGGTTGATGTAGTCGTACGTCTTCACGATCCGACCGATCCAAGTACCGAAAGCACGGCACCTCCGAGTTCTACACACGTTCGGCTCGGTGACGTCCTCGCCTTCTCGATCCAGCAAGAGGGGCGAAGTAGTAGATGAGTTCCGGCAGCACGACGGCGTGGTGACGGTGTTGGTGAAGAACAATCTCCGCAGGGCTTCGCCTAAGCACTAAGAAAATAGGACGGAGGATAAACTAGAGGGGACGGGGTTGCGGGCACACCACTTGGTGTTTCTTGATGTTTCTTGGGTGCTAGCCCTACCCCTCTATTTATATGTTGAGCCTTGGGGTCGAAACTTGGAGTAAAAGCATCCATAAAGTCGGTTTCACCCGAAAGGCAAGAGTCCTTCTCGGACTCCCGGGCCGGACGCCAGGGTTCCCGGCGTCTGGACCCAGACGCCAGGGACCCTGGCGTCTGGCCCCTGGACTCCGCAAAACTTCCTTTTGCGCTTTCCAAAAACCTTGTGGGCTTTCCCCTTTGGCCCAAATAAAGTGTTCTCGTACCCAAACATTTCGGGGAACATCCGGAACCCCTTCCGGTGAATTCCGGAACCCTTCCGGTGACCAAACACTATTATCCCATGTATCAAACTTTGTCTACGGACCATTCCGGAGTTTCTCGTCATGTCCGTGATCTCATCCTGGACTCCGAACAACATTCGGTCACCAACATAAATAACTCATATAGTACTATATCGTCAACGAACATTAAGCGTGCGGACCCTACGGGTTCGAGAACTATGTAGACATGACCGAGACACCTCTCTGGTCAATAACCAATAGCGGGACCTGGATGCCCATATTGGCTCCTACATATCCTATGAAGATCTTTATCGGTCAGACCGCATAACAACATACGTCGTTCCCTTTGTCATCGGTATGTTACTTGCCCGAGATTCGATCGTCGGTATCTCAATACCTAGTTCAATCTCGCTACCGGCAAGTCTCTTTACTCGTTCCGTAATACATCATCCCACAACTAACTCATTAGTTGCAATGCTTGCAAGGCTTATAGTGATGTGCATTACCGAGTGGGCCCAGAGATATCTCTCCGACAATCGGAGTGACAAATCCTAATCTCGAAATACGCCAACCCAACAAGTACCTTCGGAGACACCTGTAGAGCACCTTTATGATCACCCAGTTACGTTGTGACGTTTGGTAGCACACAAAGTGTTCCTCCGGTAAACGGGAATTGCATAATCTCATAGTCATAGGAACATGTATAAGTCATGAAGAAAGCAATAGCAACAAACTAAACGATCAAGTGCTAAGCTAACGGAATGGGTCAAGTCAATCACATCATTCTCCTAATGATGTGATCCCGTTAATCAAATGACAACTCATGTCTATGGTTAGGAAACATAACCATCTTTGATCAACGAGCTAGTCAAGTAGAGGCATACTAGTGACACTCTGTTTGTCTATGTATTCACACATGTATTATGTTTCCGGTTAATACAATTCTAGCATGAATAATAAACATTTATCATGATATAAGGAAATAAATAATAACTTTATTATTGCCTCTAGGGCATATTTCCTTCAGTCTCCCACTTGCACTAGAGTCAACAATCTAGTTCACATCGCCATGTGATTTAATACCAATAGTTCACATCACCATGTGATTAACACCCCTAGTTCACATCGACATGTGACTTATACCCAAAGGGTTTACTAGAGTCAATAATCTAGTTCACGTCGCTATGTGATTAACACCCAAAGAGTACTAAGGTGTGATCATGTTTTGCTTGTGAGAGAATTTTAGTCAACGGGTCTTTCACATTCAGATCCGTAAGTATTTTGCAAATTTCTATGTCAACAATGCTCTGCACGGAGCTACTCTAGCTAATTGCTCCCACTTTCAATATGTATCCACATTGAGACTTAGAGTCATCTGGATCAGTGTCAAAACTTGCATCGACGTAACCCTTTACGACGAACCTTTTGTCACCTCCATAATCGAGAAACATATCCTTACTCCAGTAAGGATAATTTTGACCAATGTCTAGTGATCTACTCCTAGATCACTACTGTACTCCCTTGCCAAACTCAGGGCAGGGTATACAATAGGTCTGGTACACAGCATGGCATACTTTATAGAACCTATGGCTGAGGCATTGGGAATGACTTTCATTCTCTTTCTATCTTCTGCCATGGTCGGGCTTTGAGTCTTACTCAATTTCACACCTTTGTAACACAGGCAAGAACTCCTTTGACTGTTCCATTTTGAACTACTTCAAAATCTTGTCAAGGTATGTAATCATTGAAAAACTTATCAAGCGTCTTAATCTATCTCTATAGATCTTGATGCTCAATATGCAAGCAGCTTCACCGAGGTCTTTCTTTGAAAAACTCCTTTCAAACATTCCTTTATGCTTTGTAGAATAACTCTACATTATCTCTGATCAACAATATGTCATACATATACTTATCAGAAATGTTGTAGTGCTCCCACTCACTTTCTTGTAAAAATAGGCTTCACCGCAAGTCTGTATAAAACTATATGCTTTGACCAACTTATCAAAGCGTATATTCCAACTCCGAGATGCTTGCACCAGTCCATAGATGGATCGCTGGAGCTTGCATATTTTGTTAGTACCTTTAGGATTGACAAAACTTTCTTGTTGCATCATATACAACTCTTCTTTAATAAATCCATTAAGGAATGCAGTTTTGTTTATCCATTTGCCAGATTTCATAAAATGCGGCAATTGCTAACATGATTCGGACAGACTTAAGCATAGATACGAGTGAGAAACTCTCATCGTAGTCAACACCTTGAACTTGTCGAAAACCTTTTTGCGACAATTCTAGCTTTGTAGATAGTAACACTACTATTAGCGTCCATCCTCCTCTTGAAGATCCATTTAATCTCAATGGCTCGCCGATCAATGGTCAAGTCAATCAAAGTCCATACTTTGTTCTCATACATGGATCTCATCTCAGATTTCATGGCCTCAAGCCATTTCGCGGAATCTGGGCTCATCATCGCTTCCTCATAGTTCGTAGGCTCGTCATGGTCAAGTAACATGACCTCCAGAATAGGATTACCGTACCACTCTGGTGCGGATCTCACTCTGGTTTACCTATGAGGTTCGGTAGTAACTTGATCTGAAGTTACATGATTATCATCATTAGCTTCCTCACTAATTGGTGTAGTAGTCACAGGAACAGATTTCTGTGATGAACTACTTTCCAATAAGGGAGCAGGTACAGTTACCTCATCAAGTTCTACTTTCCTCCCACACACTTCTTTCGAGAGAAACTCCTTCTCTAGAAAGGATACATTCAAAGCAACGAATAACTTGCCTTCGGATCTGTGATAGAAGGTGTACCCAACATTTTCTTTTGGGTATCCTATGAAGACGCACTTCTCCGATTTGGGTTTGAGCTTATCAGGTTGAAACTTTTTCACATAAGCATTGCAACCTCAAACTTTAAGAAACGACAGCTTAGGTTTCTTGCCAAACCATAGTTCATACGGTGTCATCTCAACGGATTTAGATGGTGCCCTATTTAACGTGAATGCAGCTGTCTCTAATGCATAACCCCAAAACGATAGTGGTAGATCGGTAAGAAACATCATAGATCGCACCATATCTAATAAAGTACGGTTATGACGTTCGGACACACCATTACACTGTGGTGTTCTAGGTGGCGTGAGTAGTGAAACTATTTCACATTGTTTTTAACTGAAGGCCAAACTCGTAACTCAAATATTTTACTTCTGCGATCATATCGTAGAAACTTTTAATTTTGTTACGATGATTCTCCACTTCACTCTGAAATTCTTTGAACTTTTCAAATGTTTCAGACTTGTGTTTCATCAAGTAGATATACTCATATCTGCTCAAATCATCTTTGAAGATCAGAAATAATGATACCTGCCGCGAGCCTCAATATTCATCGGACCACATACATCAGTATGTATGATTTCCAACAAATCTGTTGCTCGCTCCATTGTTCTGGAGAATGGAGTCTTAGTCATCTTGCCCATGAGGCATGGTTCGCAAGCATCAACTGATTCATAATCAAGTGATTCCAAAAGCCCATTAGCATGGATTTTCTTCATGCGCTTTACACCAATATGACCTAAACGGCAGTGCCACAAATAATTTGCACTATCATTATTAACTTTGCATCTTTTGGTTTCAATATTATGAATATGTGTATCACTACGATCGAGATCCAACAAACCATTTTCATTGGGTGTGTAACCATATAAGGTTTTATTCATGTAAACAGAACAACAATTTATTCTCTTACTTAAATGAATGACCATATTGCAATAAACATGATCAAATCATATTCATGCTCAATGCAAACACCAAATAACACTTATTTAGGTTCAACACTAATCCCAAAAGTATAGGGAGTGTGCAATGATGATCATATAAATCTTGGAACCACTTCCAACACACATCGTCACTTCACCCTTAACTAGTCTATGTTCATTCTGTAACTCCCGTTTCGAGTTACTACTCTTAGCAACTGAACCAGTATCAAATACCGAGGGGTTGCTACGAACACTAGTAAAATACACATCAATAATCTGTATATCAAATATACCTTTGTTCACTTTGCCATCCTTCTTATCCGCCAAATACTTGGGGCAGTTCCGCTTCCAGTGACCAGTCCCTTTGCAGTAGAAGCACTTAGTCTCAGGCTTAGGACCAAACTTGGGCTTCTTCACTTGAGCAGCAACTTGCTTGTCGTTCTTCTTGAAGTTCCCCTTCTTCCCTTTGCCCTTTTCTTGAAACTAGTGGTCTTGTCTACCATCAACACTTGATATTTTTCTTGATTTCTACCTTCGTCAATTTCAGCATTACGAAGAGCTTGGGAATCGTTTCCGTTATCCCTTGCATATCATAGTTCATCACGAAGTTCTACTAACTTGGTGATGGTGACTAGAGAATTCTGTCAATCACTATTTTATCTGGAAGATTAACTCCCACTTGATTCAAGTGATTGTAGTACCCAGACAATCTGATCACATGCTCACTGCTTGAGCTATTCTCCTCCATCTTTTAGCTATAGAACTTGTTGGAGACTTCATATCTCTCAACTCGGGTATTTGCTTGAAATATTAACTTCAACTCCTGGAACATCTCATATGGTCCATGACGTTCAAAACATCTTTGAAGTCCCGATTCTAAGCCGTTTAAGCATGGTGCACTAAACTATCAAGTAGTCATCATATTGAGCTAGCCAAATGTTCATAACATCTGCATGTGCTCCTGCAATAGGTTTGTCACCTAGCGGTGCATCAAAGACATAATTCTTCTGTGCAGCAATGAGGATAAACCTCAGATCACGGATCCAATCCGCATCATTGCTACTAACATCTTTCAACTTAGTTTTCTCTAGGAACATATAAAAAAAACAGGGGAGCTAAACACGAGCTATTGATCTACAACATAGATATGCTAATACTACCAGGACTAAGTTCATGATAAATTAAAGTTCAATTAATCATATTACTTAAGAACTCCCACTTAGAAAGACATCCCTCTAATCTTCTAAGTGATCATGTGATCCAAATCAACTAAACCATAACCGATCATCACGTGAAATGGAGTAGCTTTCAATGGCGAACATCAATATGTTGATCATATCTACTATATGATTCACGCTCGAACTTTCGGTCTCAGTGTTCCGAGGCCATATCTGCATATGCTAGGCTCGTCAAGTTTAACCTAAGTATTCTGCGTGTGCAAAAACTGGCTTGCACCCGTTGTAGATGGACGTAGAGCTTATCACACCCGATCATCACGTGGTGTCTGGGCACGACGAACTTTGGCAACGGTGCATACTCAGGGAGAACACTTTTATCTTGAAATCTAGTGAGAGATCATCTTATAATGCTACCATCAATCAAAGCAAGATAAGATGCATAAAAGATAAACATCACATGCAATCAATATAAGTGATATGATATGACCATCATCATCTTGTGCTTGTGATCTCCATCTCCGAAGCACCTTCATGATTACCATCGTCACCGGCGCGACACCTTGATCTCCATCGTAGCATCGTTGTCGTCTCGCCAATCTTATGCTTCCACGACTATCGCTACCGCTTAGTGATAAAGTAAAGCATTACAGGGCGATTGCATTGCATACAATAAAGCGACAACCATATGGCTCCTGCCAGTTGCCGATAACTCGGTTACAAAACATGATCATCTCATACAATAAAATTTAGCATCATGTCTTGACCATATCACATCACAACATGCCCTGCAAAAACAAGTTAGACGTCCTCTACTTTGTTGTTGCAAGTTTTATGTGGCTGCTACGGGCTTAGCAAGAACCGTTCTTACCTACGCATCAAAACCACAACGATAGTTTGTCAAGTTGGTGCTGTTTTAACCTTCGCAAGGACTGGGCGTAGCCACACTTGGTTCAACTAAAGTTGGAGAAACTGACACCCGCCAGCCACCTGTGTGCAAAGCACGTCGGTAGAACCAGTCTCGCGTAAGCGTACGCGTAATGTCGGTCCGGGCCGCTTCATCCAACAATACCGCCGAACCAAAGTATGACATGCTGGTAAGCAGTATGACTTATATCGCCCACAACTCACTTGTGTTCTACTCGTGCATATGACATCTACGCATAAAACCTGGCTCGGATGCCACTGTTGGGGAACGTAGTAATTTCAAAAATTTCCTACGCACACGCATGATCATGGTGATGCATAGCAACGAGAGGGGAGAGTGTTGTCTACATACCCTTGTAGACCGTTTGCGGAAGCGTTATATCAACGTGGTTGATGTAGTCGTACGTCTTCACAATCTGACCGATCCAAGTACCGAAAGCACGGCACCTCCGAGTTCTGCACACGTTCGGCTCGGTGACGTCCTCGCCTTCTCGATCCAGCAAGAGGGGCGAAGTATTAGATGAGTTCCGGCAGCACGACGACGTGGTGACGGTGTTTGTGAAGAACAATCTCCACAGGGCTTCGCCTAAGCACTACGAAAATAGGACGGAGGATAAACTAGAGGGGACGGGGTTACCGGCACACGGCTTGGTGTTTCTTGATGTTTCTTGGGTGCTAGCCCTACCCCTCTATTTATATGTTGAGCCTTGGGGTCGAAACTTGGAGTAAAAGCCTCCACAAAGTCGGTTTCACCCGAAAGGCAAGAGTCCTTCTCGGACTCCAGGGCCAGACGCCAGGGTTCCCGGCGTCTGGACCCAGACGCCAAGGACCCTGGCGTCTGGCCCCTGGACTCCGCAAAACTTCCTTTTGCGCTTTCCAAAAACCTTGTGGGCTTTCCCCTTTGGCCTAAATAAAGTGTTCTCGTACCCAAACATTTCGGGAAACATCCGGAACCCCTTCCAGTGAATTCCGGAACCCTTCCGGTGACCAAACACTATTATCCCATATATCAAACTTTATCTCCGGACCATTCCGGAGTTCCTCGTCATGTCCGTGATCTCATCCCGGACTCCGAACAACATTCGGTCACCAACATACATAACTCATATAGTACTATATCGTCAACGAACATTAAGCGTGCGGACCCTACGGGTTCGAGAACTATGTAGACATGACCGAGACACCTCTCTGGTCAATAACCAATAGCGGGACCTGGATGCCCATATTGGCTCCTACATATTCTACGAAGATCTTTATCAGTCAGACCGCATAACAACATATGTTGTTCCCTTTGTCATCGGTATGTTACTTGCCCGAGATTCGATCGTCGGTATCTCAATACCTAGTTCAATCTTGTTACCGGCAAATCTCTTTACTCGTTTCGTAATACATCATCCCGCAACTAACTCATTAGTTGCAATGCTTGCAAGGCTTATAGTGATGTGCATTACCGAGTGGGCCCAGAGATACCTCTCCGACAATTGGAGTGACAAATCCTAATCTCGAAATACGCCAACCCAACAAGTACCTTCGGAGACACCTGTAGAGCACCTTTATGATCACCCAGTTACGTTGTGACATTTGGTAGCACACAAAGTGTTCCTCCGGTAAACGAGAGTTGCATAATCTCATAGTCATAGGAACATGTATAAGTCATGAAGAAAGCAATAGCAACAAACTAAACGATCAAGTGCTAAGCTAACAGAATGGGTCAAGTCAATGACATCATTCTCCTAATGATGTGATCCCGTTAATCAAATGACAACTCATGTCTATGGTTAGTAAACATAACCATCTTTGATCAACGAGCTAGTCAAGTAGAGGCATACTAGTGACACTCTGTTTGTCTATGTATTCACACATGTATTATGTTTCCGGTTAATACAATTCTAGCATGAATAATAAACATTTATCATGATATAAGGAAATAAATAATAACTTTATTATTGCCTCTGGGGCATATTTCCTTCACGAGGGGCCCACGAGGCAGGGGGCGCGCCCTAGGAGGGGAGGGGGCGCCCCCCACCCTTGTGACCGCCTCTCTGATGCCTTGGCATAGGGTCCAAGTCTCCTGGATCACGTTCGGTGAGAAAATCACGTTCCCAAAGGTTTCATTCCGTTTGGACTCCGTTTGATATTCCGTTTCTTCGAAACACTGAAATAGGCAAAAAACAGCAATTCTGGGTTGGGCCTCCGGTTAATAGGTTAGTCCGAAAAATAATATAAAAGTGGAAAATAAAGCCCAATATAGTCCAAAACAGTAGATAATATAGCATGGAGATCTCAAAAATTATAGATACGTTGGAGATCTATCAGGCATCCCCAAACTTAATTCCTGCTCGTCCTTGAGTAGGTAAATGATAAAAAGAGAATTTTTGATGCGGAGTGCTACTTGGCATAGTTTCAATGCAAATCTTCTTAATTGTGATATGAATATTCAGATTCGAAAGATTCAAGACAAAAGTTTATATTTACATAAAAATAATAATACTTCAAGCATACTAACAAAGCAATTATGTCTTCTCAAAATAACATGGCCAAAGAAAGTTATCCCTACAAAGTCATATAGTCTGGCTATGCTCTATCTTCACCACACAAAGTATTTAAATCATGCACAACCCTGATGACAAGCCAAGCAATTGTTTCATACTCTAACTTTTTCAAAACCTTTTCAATCTTCACGCAATACATGAGCGTGAGCCATGGATATAGCACTATAGGTGGAATAGAATGGTGGTTGTGGAGAAGACAAAAAGGAGGAGATAGTCTCACATCAACTAGGCGTATCAACGGGCTATGGAGATGCCCATCAATAGATATCAATGTGAGTGAGTAGGGATTGCCATGCAACGGATGCACTAGAGCTATAAGTATATGAAAGCTCAAAAAGAAACTAAGTGGGTGTGCATCCAACTTGCTTGCTCATGAAGACCTAGGGCAATTTGAGGAAGCCCATCATTGGAATATACAAGCCAAGTTCTATAATGGAAGATTCCCACTAGTATATGGAAGTAATAACATGAGAGACTCTCTACTAGGAAGATCATGGTGCTACTTTGAAGCACAAGCGTGGTAAAAGGATAGTAACATTGTCCCTTCTCTCTTTTTCTCTCATTTTTTTATTTTTATTTGGGCCTTTTCTCTTTTTTATGGCCTCTTTTTTACTTGGGCTTCTTTGGCCTCTTTTTTTCGTCCGGAGTCTCATCCCGACTTATGGGGGAATCATAGTCTCCATCATTCTTTCCTCATTTGGGACAATGCTCTAAAAATGATGATCATCACACTTTTATTTTTCTTACAACTCAACAATTACACTCGATACTTTGAACAAAATATGACTCTATATGAATGCCTCCGGTGGTGTACCGGGATATGCAATATGACAATGATGAATGTGTCATGATGGAACGGTGGAAATTTGCATGGCAATATATCTCGGAATGGTTATGGAAATGCCATGATAGGTAGGTATGGTGGCTGTTTTGAGGAAGGTATATGGTGGGTGTATGATACCGGCGAAAGGTGCGCGGTATTAGAGAGGCTAGCAAAGGTGGAAGGGTGAGAGTGCATATAATCCATGGACTCAACATTAGTCATAAAGAACTCATATACTTATTGCAAAAATCTAGAAGTTATCAAAGCAAAGTATTACGCGCATGCTCCTAGGGGGATAGATTGGTAGGAAAAGACCATCGCTCGTCCCCGACTGCCACTCATAAGGAAGACAATCAATAAATAAATCATGCTCCGACTTCATCACATAACGGTTCACCATACGTGCATGCTACGGGAATCACAGACTTTAACACAAGTATTCTTTAAATTCACAACTACTCAACTAGCATGACTCTAATATTATCACCTCCATATCTCAAAACAATTATCATGCTTCAATCTTTTCTTAGTATTCAACACACTCAAAAGAAAGTGCCGGGGTTTCTGATCCACGGACACCTATGGGACCGGCGGACCGGGTCCCTTTTGGTTCGGCGGGGGGCGGAGGTTGCGCAAAGAGCAGATCGAGGCGAAACACGCAGGTGGTTGGTCGTGCGAAGGGAAAATCGAGGCGAAGCACGCAAGCGTTTTACCCAGGTTCAGGCCGCACAGATGCGTAAAACCCTACTCCTGCTTTGTGGTTTGGTATTGATTTCTAGCTCGGGAGCGCGGAGTGCTACAGTACACACCGGCGGCTAGCAAGACCGAGCGTGAGTGTTCGAAGTGGCTCCTCCCTTTCTTCGTTGCACTCGGGCCTCCTTTTATATGCTCAAGGGGTTACCGACATAGCAACGGAGGTAAAGGGCAAAAATGGAAAAGGTGCCGAGGATAGGCACAGCTAGGTGCTGTAGTAGGCACAGCTATCCGCTACAGTGTTATCGAACCTAACCCTGACGGCAGGGGACAAGGGCATTAAATGCCCGTCTGTGTCGCCTAAACAGTACCGAGAGGGACCGCTAGGGACGCCACCGTTTGCCACAATGGTTATCTTGCCAGCGCCTGCTCGCCACCACGCGCCCCTAGCTGCACGACCTCCCGCCACGTGTGCTCGGGAGAGCGACACGTGGGCAGGTGTGCTGGAGCGTGGGCTCGGAGAGGCGGTTCGCCGCGGCCAGCGCCTTGCCGCTTTCGTCGTCTTGTCGCGCCCGGGAGCTTGTCGCTCGCCGGGTCTTGCCGGGGCGCGTAGCGCACCGTGGCGAGTCCCTTGAAATGCCTCGAGTGGACTTCCCGGCAAGCTCCTCTTGCCAGGGTCTCGAGGTGCCTTTTATAGCCTTCCCGGCAAGCTCCTCTTGCCGGGGCCTTGGTTTGCCTTCCCGGAAAGCTCCTCTTGCCGGGGCCTTGTTTTGAGTACTTTGTTCTTGAATGGTCTTTGAAGTAGCCGCGGAGGGTCTTGGCGGTCACCCGGCAAGCCTTGCCGCGGGGATGCTGCGACTGCCCGTGCACAAGTTCGGGATACTAGGGTACCCCTACTCTAGTACACCGACAGGAGCCCCCGGGCCTGGGCCAGACACGGTGCCGAGCGCTGTTGGGCCAGGCCCAAAATAGTGCACGGGCACGCGCGGCCTAGGTCACACCGCATATCTCTCCGCTTCCACCGCGCACGCCCAGAACGGCACGCGTCAAACGCGGCGTCGTGGGCGACGTGGGCGGCGTGCGTGGGGCTAAGCCCCGCGAGCCTGCGTCAGGCCATGATGAAGGGGATGGTTCACGCCCTCCTCCTCAAACGGAGGTAGGCGGGAGGGCGTGGTGCATTTACTGGACGGGGCCGGTGCGCGGTTTCCGAGGCGCCCACTCCCCGCGATCACGGGGTAGGGTGAGGCCGCCTCATTCGTCGCTTCGGTCCCGCATTCTCGCCACGCGGCTCCCATGCGTTTGGGATCGCGGACGGTGGAAGTGGGAAACTGGGCCGCCGGGAGCAGGGGCAGCGGGTTGACCCCGACTCCTCGCCGTCCTTGTGCCTTGATTCGCCGAGCGGGGCGGCCGAGCCCCCACCTCGCTCCTTTATAAAGAGCGGGAGGGGAGCGCAGAAGCCCGCATTCTCCCATCTCCTCCTTTCTTCAGCTTCTGCTCCCCTTTCTCTCATCCGCCATGGAGAAAGGGAATCCTGGCCCTTCATCTGTGGCGGCGAGGGTCGCCGCCAGACAGCGCACCCCTTCCTCTCCCGCACCCGTGGCGGCAGGGCCGGCCACAAGGGGAAGAGGGAGGGGGCGAGGTCGTGGACGAGGTCGAGGCGCTCAGGGAAGAGGCGGACGGGGCGGCGCACCAGCTCCGCCTCCACCGGCGGCTCGCCTCCCCACGGCGGTCCATATAGGGGACGACCCTTGCGAGTTCTTCGTCAGGCTGCGCCGGGCGCCTCGTCGTCGCCTCCGGCTTCCAGCTCCGTTTGCGAGTGCGATGGAGTCGGACCCGCCCGAGACACTGAGGCTGCACATGAGGGGCTGTGGGATCAGGGCACGCGGGTCCGCGTTGTATTCCCAGCCCCTAATGTGATGTATATTGATCGAGGGTGGAAGACGTTCGCACGTATCCACAGCCTGACGGGGGGGCTCACCCTCCATTTTAAGTTGTTGGAGGGCGATCTCCTCTCCGTCAAGGTCTTCGGGTGCTTCGGCACTCGGGCGAAGTGCTGTGTGGACAGCTCCTCCGATAGCGAAGGCTCCCCCTCGAGCGAGAGTGACGAGGAGGGGAGCGACAGCGACGATGAGGGTAGCGGGCGGCGGGATGGCGGGTCCGACTAGGTGTCGGGCGCCGCTCCGCATCCGTGTCGCCGGCTCCTTGAGCTTCCCGGGGGCGTCTCCTTGGGCGGCTGGCGTAGGGAGGCTGCGGAAGGGGAAGAGGGCTGGCGACAAGGCCGTCAGGTCGGAGTACGAGGGCGTGGTGCCCTCGACAGCGTGCTGACGTCCTGCCGCCCCGTCTTCGAGCCCCGCTTCCGGCGTCGCCATCACTGTCAAGCCCTCGATCAGCCCCCCGGGATGTTCTCTTGGTGTCTTCTGGCACCTGTAGCTCGCCTAGGCGCCCCTTTCCCCCTTTTCGCCTCCTTGACCTACCTCCTGAAAAGAGGGACAGGAAAGGGATTACGGGCACCTTATCTTTTTAATTTGTAAGCCCTCGGGCCTTAGCTGCATTTAAAACTTGTAATCCTCTCATTCATGTTTTTCATCCTCTTTGGACTGTACCTGAGTGGGATGTTTTTTAATGAAAGGGGGATGTTTGCCGGGTTATTTGTCTTGCGGGTTGAACCCACGCCAAGGAGCGAATCCTTGGTATCCATCGGACAGACATTTCTTCACCCGGCAACAGGCCCTGCCGCCTTCCCACGTCGATCGCCCTTTCTCATGCCTTTGGCGGAGGCGGGAACGAGGTGGGTGCGGCCCCCTCATTTCATCCCTTTGTTGCCGCGACTACGACCAAGCCTGGCCCTGGGAACGCGCTCCAGGGCCTAGAGTCGAGGGAGTACGACAGTTTTCGGGAGGAAACACGGTTTCGCATTCCCCAGTCCATAAGAGGGTGCATGATGAGGGATGAAAAACTTATCTGATATCGCAACCCCCGGCAACTCTGGCTTTGCCGTGGTGAATCTTGGTACCCGCGGCCCCCGGCAATACTGGCTTGCCGGGGCTCAGGTGCCGGCGCGCCCTTCTTCTCCTTTTCGTCCTCAAGCGGTCTGGCCAGAATATGCGAGCCCTGCGAACGAAGGAAAAGCAAAGGGACGGACACTCGACCTCTAAGCTAGGGGTTAGGTGCTGTTAGGCACTATCGACCCTAACCAAGGACGAGACTCAACCTAGCATGCATGCTATAACCCCGGGATGATCAGCGCTTCATTTACTGGTGCTCAGGATCTGCGCCTGGCTCTGTACAAAGGATTACATGCAACAACGGCAAGACTTGTACAGAAAGGTGGTTGCCGGGCAGGGCCCGACAACCGCGCCTTACGGGTAAAACTTACGAAGATGCTCGATGTTCCAGGAATTGCTCACTGGTAGGCCATCTTCGGTCTCAAGGCGGGCAGCGCCAGGCCTTGTGACTCGCTTCACCCGGTAAGGGCCTTCCCACTTCGGCGTCAACTTGTTGGAATTCTTGGCCGACTGAATGCGCCGAAGAACAAGGTCGCCTTCCTCGAGACTCCTGGCATTGACTCTGCGGCTATGGTAGCGGCGCAGAGCTTGCTGGTAGCGAGCAGCTCGCACAGCAGCCTGGAGACGATCTTCCTCAAGGAGCAGCGCGTCATCTTGGCGCAGCCGCTCTTGCTCAAGCTCATCGTAAGCGAGCACTCGAGGTGACCCGTATACGAGTTCCGTGGGGGTAACTGCCTCTGCTCCATAGACTAGAGCAAAGGGTGTCTGTCCAGTGGCTCAATTTGGCGTCGTTCTGATCGACCAAAGAACCACCGGTAGCTCCTCGATCCAGTTTTTTCCGCACTTGTGCAGCCTGTCGAAAGTTCTGGTCTTGAGCCCGCGCAGCACCTCGGCGTTTGCCCTCTCCGCTTGACCGTTGCTTTTCGGGTGAGCAACAGAAGCGAAGCAGACCTTGGCGCCGAGACCTTGGACGTACTGCATGAAGGTGTGGCTCGTGAACTGTGTGCCGTTGTCGGTGATTATCCGGTTAGGGATCCCGAAGCGGCAAACAATCGACCTGAAGAACTTGACGGCTGACTGTGCGGTCACCTTCCTCACTGGTTCCACTTCCGGCCACTTTGTGAACTTGTCGATTGCCACGTACAAGCACTCAAAGCCCCCGACAGCTCGGGGGAAGGGGCCGAGGATGTCGAGCCCCCAGACCGAAAATGGCCAGGATAAAGGGATCGTCTGGAGAGCTTGAGCTGGCTGGTGTATCTGCTTGGAATGGAACTGGCACGCTTCACACTTGGTTACTTGTGCAGTTGCATCCTGGAGGGCTGTTGTCCAGAAGAAACCTTGCTGGAACGCTTTGCCGACAAGTGCTCTTGCGCCAATGTGGTGACCACATATGCCTCCGTGTATCTCTGCCAACAGCTCTTGTCCGTCTTCCCGGGGAATACACCTCAATTTCACACCGTTGAGTCTTCTTCTGTACAGTGTCTTGTCGACGAACTGGTACATACTTGACTGCCGGGCTACTCTTTCGGCTTCTTCTGGCTCTTCGGGAAGTTCTCCTGTCTGAAGGAAACGGACAATCTGCTGCGCCCATGTTGGAGCCTGTGGCTCGACAACAAGGACTAAAGGCAAATCCGCTGCTGCGGGAACATCCGCTTCTACGGCGAGAAGTTGTGTCTCTGCCGGAGCTTGACGTTCCCCGACAAGCTTGTCGGGGCAAGACTTGTCGAGAGCTTCTGCTTCAACGGAACAAGCCCCAAGGCTTGCCGGAGCAGGCTGCTCCTCAGCGCCTTCGATGTTGATCCTAGGGGCCTTCCTGGCGGCGGCTTCGGGAAGCTCTGCCAGCAGACGGTCACCAGGAATCAACTTCCTCTTCTTGCTCTGTCCAGTTGATGGTGTTACGGATGGTTGAGTCAGCTTGAGCACAAAGGTCCCTGGTTCCACAGGTAACTTAAGTGCGGCACACTTCGACAGGCTATCTGCAATGGCGTTCCGAGTTCTTGGAACGTGCTCCATTTGCAGGCCGTCAAAGCGCTCTTCCAGCTTTCTCACTTCGTCAACGTAAGCTTCCATCAACGGACTCTGATAATTCTTGTTTACTTGGCGGACGACAAGCTGTGAGTCACCCCTGATAATGAGCTTCTTGATCCCAAGGTCTGCCGCGATCCGGAGACCGGCAAGCAATCCTTCATACTCTGCAGTATTGTTTGTTGCTTGCTCCTTGGGAAAGTGCATCTGTACTATGTACTTGAGGTGCTCTCCGGTGGGTGCGATAAGCAGCACACCAGCGCCGGCGCCTTGCAGCGAAAAGGCACCATCAAAGTACATCAGCCACTCTTTGCTTGCTTCCTTGTCGGGGATGCTCGTTTCTGGAATTTCTTCATTTGGCGTTGGCGTCCACTCTGCTATGAATTCTGCCAATGCTCGGCTCTGGATAGTTGAAGTGCTTTCGAACTTGAGGCCAAAGCTTGACAGTTCCAGTGCCCACTCAACAATCCTGCCTGTCGCTTCGGGATTCTGCAGTATCCTCTTCAGCGGAAAGCGAGTGACGACTGTGATCTCATGTGCTTGGAAGTAATGGCGCATCTTTCTCGAGGCCATGAGAAGGCCGAAAAGCAATTTCTGCACACCAGAATACCTTGACCTAGCCCCCTGCAGGAGGGAACTGACAAACTAAACTGGGCGCTGCACCATTCTCTTCCGTGTCTCCTTGGGCATCTGCGCAGACCCATCTTTGTCGGGACCAGAGCTTGTCGAGGAAGCCCCCTGCTTGTCGCCGGGTGCGCTTGCCGCGGTTGCTGGCTCATCATCTGCCTCCCTTTCTGCTACTAGCGCAGCACTAACCACTTGATTGGTCGCCGCTATGTACAGCAGCAACTTCTCTTGTGGCTTAGGTGCGACAAGTATTGGAGGGGAGGACAGGTATCTCTTCAGGTCTTGCAGCGCAGCCTCCGCTTCCGGAGTCCATTTCATTGGACCTGCCTTTTTCAATAGTTTGAAAAACGGCAGGGCGCGCTCAGCCGACCGAGAGATAAACCTGCTGAGAGCAGCCACGCAACCGGCAAGTTTCTGCACATCCTTGACGCGCCTTGGTGCTTCAATCTGCTCGATGGCCTTGATCTTGTCGGGATTGGCTTCAATTCCCCGTTGAGACACGAAGAACCCGAGAAGCTTGCCGGAGGGAACTCCAAACACACACTTCTCTGGGTTGAGCTTGAGGCTGATCTTGCGCAGATTTGCAAAGGTCTCGTCTAGATCTTGAATCAGGGTTGCTCTGTCCTTGCTCTTGACCACTATATCATCCATGTAGGTTTCCACATTTCTGTGTATTTGTGGCTCAAGAGCAATATGGACTACTCTTGCAAATGTCGAACCAGCATTTTTTAATCCGAAAGGCATCCGTACGAAACAGTACGTGCCACATGGAGTAATAAATGCGGTCTTCTCCTCATCCTCTTCTGCCATGAAGATCTGATGATATCCTGAGTATGCGTCAAGAAATGAAAGCATATCACATCCGGCTGTGGAGTCAACAATCTGGTCGATGCGCGGCAAAGGAAATGGATCCTTGGGACAAGCTTTGTTAACATCAGTAAAATCGATACAAAGCCTCCATTTCCCGTTTGCCTTGCGCACGACTACAGGATTGGCCAACCACGTGGGATGGAGCACTCCTCTGACAAGGCCTGCTGCTTCCAGTTTCTTGATTTCTTCTGCAACGAACTCTTGGCGCTCCACCGCCTGCTTCCTGACTTTCTGCTTGATGGGCCGCGCGTGGGGACAAACGGCAAGGTGGTGCTCAATCACTTTCCTGGGAACACCGGGGATGTCAGACGGCTGCCATGCAAACACGTCGACATTCGCCCGCAGGAAAGTAACGAGCGCGCTTTCCTATTTAGGGTCAAGCGTGGCACTGATGGTGAAGGTACCACCAGCGCCGTCCACCTTGGCGGATACCCTCTTCGTCTCTGGCAGAGCCGCCATCGTCTTCTTGCACTTGCCGGTGGAGCTCGATGGTGTGTCCTCGACGGCAGCGCAGCACTCCGAAGAGGTGCGCTTGCCGGAGTGGGCATCAGAGCTCTTGCCGGGCTTGGTCTTGCCGGTGGAGCTCGATGGTGCGTCCTCAACGACGGCGCAGCACTCCGAAGAGGTGCGCTTGCCGGAGTGGGCACCAGAACTCTTGCCAGACTTGGTCTCCTTCCCCCCGGGAGCTTTAGCGGCAAGTGGGTTGCGGTCTGCCGTGGCTGCTGCTTCCCGGTAGATCTTGTCGGCACAGATAAGAGCATCCTTCTTGTCACCAGGGACAGAAATGACGCTTATCGGGCCTGGCATCTTCAGTATGTTATAGGCGTAGTGAGAGGCCGCCATAAACGTGGCGAGTGCTGGACGGCCAAGTATCCCATTGTAGGGCAATGGGATATCGGCAACGTCGAATGTGACCTTCTCAGTCCTGAAGTTGAGCTCGCTGCCAAATGTCACCGGCAGCGTGACTTTCCCCTTCGGCTTGCTCCTTCCCGGATTGATTCCTTGGAATGCGCCGGTCTCTTCGAGCTCGCTGTCAGGGATCTGGAGTTTTCGGAGTACAGCGGAGGAGATCAGGTTTAAGCCGGCCCCGCCGTCCACTAGCATCTTGGTGACCTTGAGGTTGCGGATAGTTGGTGATACCAACATCGGCAAACACCCGACCGCAGTGGTGCGGTCAGGGTGGTCCTCAATGTCAAAAATGATAGGCGTGTTGGACCACTTCAGAAGCTTGCACGATTCGATGGGTGGTTCTGCTGCATTGACTTCCCGCACCCACTGTTTGAGTTGGCGGTGCGAAGTATGCAGAGAAGCACCACCGTCAACGCACAAGACCTCTGTGGCTTTCTGAAACTCCTGCTCACTGGTCTCAACGTCATCCATGTCTTCGTCGTCATCGTCGTCTTCATTGTTGTCGCGGCCGCGGGGAGGTCTGTCTCCTTGCCGCTGCTTGGCCTTGCCGCGGCGTCCTTCCTGGCCGGTGCGCTTCTGGCCAGATTTCTCGGCACCCCCTTGGGCTCTCTCCTTGTCGCGCCGCTCATACTCAGCCCTCTGTTGCTGGACAAGCTGCTCGACCTTCTTGCAGCTTTGGAGGTCATGGCCCTTGGTGCGGTGAATCTTGCAATATTGCTTGCCGGAGCCGTCCCGCTTGTCGGCGACCGCCACAGCCTGGCAGTTGGTGCACGCGGCAACTTCCTTGGCAGAGCTACCAACCGCAGCCTTCTTGGCGTCACCTTCATCGCCGGACTGCTCAACCACCAGCACCTCTTTGCCTCTCTTCTTCCTGTTGTGCCGCCGGCCTTTCTTTGCCGGGGCAGCCTCCTCACTGTCAGATCCCTCTGCTCCAGTGCTTTCTCCGGGGAATTTCCTCCCTTCTTCAGCACGCGCACACTTGTCGGCCAGGGCATATAGCTCGCTGACGTCCCGAATCTTGCACATCGCCATCTCCTCCCGCATCCTGCAGTTACGCACGTTCTGATGGAACGCGCTGATTACCGCGGCAGGGTGGATGTTTGGGATGTTGTGGTGTACATGGCTGAACCTCTGGATATACTGGCGCAGGGGCTCTCCTTCCTTCTGGACGAGTAGATGTAGATCACTCTCTTGGCCATGGGGTTTGTGGCCGCCTGTGAAGGCGCCAACAAACTGATGGCACAAGTCTGCCCAGGAGGATACGGAGTTGTCCGGCAAGTGCATGAGCCAGGACCTGACATTGGGCTTAAGCACCAGCGGGAAGTAGTTGGCAAGGATTTTGTCGTCCCGTCCCCCAGCAGCCTGCATCGCGATGGTGTAGATGCTGAGGAACTCCGACGGATGCAACTTGTCGTCGTACTTCTCTGGTACATCGGGCTTGAAGTTCTTCGTACTGGGCCACTGGACTTGCCGCAGCTCACGAGTGAACACAGGGCAACCTACCGTGTACGGCAAGTTGCCTGGTTCCCCTGACGCATGCACGTCAACAGAGGGCCCAGCGCGCTGGTCTGATTGACGTCGCGCTTCTCTCCGGCGCTCGATGCGAGTACGAGCGTCTTCCCGCTGTCGTTCTTGAAGAACTTGGCGCTGATCGCGACGAGCTCGCGGATCCGACGACGCGGTAGAGTCGCTGTCGAGGTGGATCCGGCGAGTCGGCGATCTTGGCCTTCGGGGCGGAGAGTGCACGGTGGTCGTACCCTCGCCAGCCTCGTCGCCACCGGCTCGCGCATGGCTGGCTCGCTGCGGCTGCGGTGTGCCCGGCTGCCGAGGAGTGTCGCCGTTGGCGAAGCCGATGAGACTTTGGATAGTGGCCCTCCAGTCGTCGATCTTGTCCGCCGCTGGAGGGTAGTCTAGGAGTAGCTGAGCTCGCGCCAAGGCTTCAGCTATGGTGGCGGGCGGCGGTAGCGAACGGTGTGAGGGGCGGGATATGCTCGGACTTCTAACCACGTTAGAAGGAGCAGTATCCTGTCCAGGCGACCGTGTATCGCTCGTGCCGGCTTATTGACGTGCATGGCGGTCTTGAGCGCTCCGAGATCCATCAGCGCGGTCTTGGTCTAGCGAGCGCATGGCACCGTGAGTACCATTACGCTGCCGGTCCCGCGCCTCCTGAGACGGGCGCGGTGCGTGCATGGACGCCGAGGTCTTGGAGTGCGCCCGGTCGTTGTGAGAGCCGGCTACGCCGCCGACGGGCGGCGCAGCCTTGCCCTGGGACCTGGCAGCACCGCGAGTTCCCTCGTCGACGTGTGTTCCTCCGCCGGCGCCTGCCCCATCGGCCGTTTGCTCCGGCGGTGGCTGGCTCGGCGCGGACGGAGCGGCTGCCTCCGAAACCTTCTTCTTCGGCGGCATGTTGATGAAGATGATGGAGATCTAGCCCGCGAGAACACCGGATCTGAGGACGATGAAGATCTAGCCTGCGGGAACGCCGGATCTGGTTCACACAACTTCGACGCCCCCTACCTGGCGCGCCAAAGGTGCCGGGGTTTCTGATCCATGGACACCTATGGGACCGGCGGACCGGGTCCCTTTTGGTTCGGCGGGGGGCGGAGGTTGCGCAAAGAGTAGATCGAGGCAAAACACGCGGGCGGTTGGTCGTGCGAAGGGCAAATCAAGGCGAAGCATGCGAGCGTTTTACCCAGGTTCGGGCCGCACGGATGCGTAAAACCCTACTCCTGCTTTGTGGTTTGGTATTGATTTCTAGCTCGGGAGCGCGAAGTGCTACAGTACACACCGGCGGCTAGCAAGACCGAGCGTGAGTGTTCGAAGTGGCTCCTCCCTTTCTTCGTTGCACTCGGGCCTCCTTTTATATGCTCAAGGGGTTACCGACATAGCAACGGAGGTAAAGGGCAAAAATGGAAAAGGTGCCGAGGATAGGCACAGCTAGGTGCTGTAGTAGGCACAGCTATCCGCTACAGTGTTATCGAACCTAACCCTGACGGCAGGGGACAAGGGCATTAAATGCCTGTCCGTGTCGCCTAAACAGTACCGAGAGGGACCGCTAGGGACGCCACCGTTTGCCACGATGGTTATCTTGCCAGCGCCTGCTCGCCACCACGCGCCCCTAGCTGCACGGCCTCCCGCCACGTGTGCTCGGGAGAGCGACACGTGGGCGGGTGTGCTGGAGCGTGGGCTCGAAGAGGCGGTTCGCCGCGGCCAGCGCCTTGCCGCGTTCGTCGTCTTGTCGCGCCCGGGAGCTTGTCGCTCGTCGGGTCTTGCCGGGGCGCGTAGCACGCCGTGGCGAGTCCCTTGAAATGCCTCGAGTGGACTTCCCGGCAAGCTCCTCTTGCCGGGGTCTCGAGGTGCCTTTGATAGCCTTCCCGACAAGCTCCTCTTGCCGGGGCCTTGGTTTGCCTTCCCGGCAAGCTCCTCTTGCCGGGGCCTTGTTTTGAGTACTTTGTTCTTGAATGGTCTTTGAAGTAGCCGCGGAGGGTCTTGGCGGTCACCCGGCAAGCCTTGCCGCGGGGATGCTGCGACTGCCCGTGCACAAGTTCGGGATACTAGGGTACCCCTACTCTAGTACACCGACAGAAAGTTTCACAAATCTTGAATACCAAGCATATTATTATTAAGCAAATTACCATGCTATTAAGAGACTCTAAAAATAATTTAAGTGAAGCATGAGAGATCAATAGTTTCTTTAAAATGAATCCACCACTGTGCTCTAAAAGATCTAAGTGAAGCACATAGAGCAAAACTACATAGCTCAAAAGATATAAGTGAAGCACATAGAGCAAAATTATAATGCTCAAAAGATATAAGCGAAGCACATAGAGTATTCTATCAAATTTTAATTCATGTATGGCTCTCTCAAAAGGTGTGTACAGCAATGATGATTGTAGCATACTAAATCACAAAGACACAAATAATACAAGACGCTCCAAGCAAAACACATATCATGTTGGTGAATAAAAATATAGCTCCAAGTAATTTACCGATGGAAGTGGACGAAAGAGGGGATGCCTTCCGGGGCATCCCCAAGCTTTGACTTTTTGGTGTCCTTGGATTATCTTGGGGGTGCCATGGGCATACCCAAGCTTAGGCTCTTGCCACTCCTTGTTCCATAATCCATCAAAAGAATTCACCCAAAACTTGAAAACTTCACAACACAAAACTTAAAGTAGAAAACTCGTGAGCTCCGTTAGCGAAAGAAAACAAAAGACCACTTCAAGGTACTGTAATGAACTCATTCTTTATTTATATTGGTGTTAAACCTACTGTATTCCAACTTCTCTATGGATTATAAACTATTTTTTGCGAGGGATTATAAACTATTTTACTAGCCATAGATTCATCAAAATAAGCAAACAACACACGAAAAACAGAATCTGTCAAAAACAGAACAGTCTGTAGTAATCTGTAGATAGAGCAAGATCTGGAACACCAAAAATTCTAAAATAAATTTCTGGACGTGAGGAATTTATCTATTAATCATATGCAAAAAGAATTAACTAAATAGCGCTCTTCAAATAAAAATGACAGCAGTTCTCGTGAGCGCTAAAGTTTCTGTTTTTTACAGCAAGTTCAACAAGACTTTCCCCAAGTCTTCCCAACGGTTCTACTTGGCACAAACACTAATTAAACACAACCAAAACAGAGGCTAGATAATTTATTTATTACTAAACAGGAGCAAAAAGCAAGGAATAAAAATAAAATTGGGTTGCCTCCCAACAAGCGCTATCGTTTAACACCCCTAGCTAGGCATAAAAGCGAGGATAGATCTAGGTATTGCCATCTTTGGTAGGCAATCCATAATTGGCTCTCATGATAGTTTCATATGGCAATTTTATTTTCTTTCTTGGAAAGTGTTCCATGCCCTTTTTTAATGGAAATTGAAATATAATATTCCCTTCCTTCATATCAATAATCGCACCAACCGTTCTAAGGAAAGGTCTACCAAGAATAATAGGGCAAGAAGGATTACAATCTATATCAAGAACAATGAAATCTACGGGCACATAATTCCTATTTGAAACAATAAGAACATCATTAATTCTTCCCATAGGTTTCTTAATAGTAGAATCTGCAAGATGCAAGTTTAGAGAGCAATCATCAAAATTACGGAAATCTAGCAAATCACACAAAGTCTTGGGAATAGTAGAGACACTAGCACCCAAATCACACAAAGCATAAAAATCATGATCTTTAATTTTAATTTTAATAGTTGGTTCCCACTCATCATAGAGTTTTCTAGGGATAGAAACTTTCAACTCAAGTTTTTCTTCATAATATTGCATCAAGGCATCAACAATATGTTCGGTGAAGGCTTTATGTTGACTATAAGCATGTGGAGAATTTAGCACGGATTGCAACAAGGAAATACAATCAATTAAAGAGAAACTTTCATAATTAAATTCCTTGAAATCCAATATAGTGGGTTTAGCAACATCTAGATTTTTATTTCTTTCAATCCCACTTTCATCAATTTCATCATAAAGATCTAAATACTCTGAATTTTTAGAACGCCTTGTAGGTAAAGGAAGATCATATTCAGTTTCATCAAGATTCATATTGCAAAACAAAGATTTAATAGGGGACACATCAATAACTTTTAGATCTTCATCTTGATTTTCATAGGAATTGGAAGAACACGCTTTAATAAGACATCTTTGGAAGCACGCATCCTAGCGGTTCTTTCCTTGCACTCATCAATGGAAATTCTCATGGCTTTGAGAGACTCATTGATATCATGCTTAGGAGGAATAGATCTAAGCTTTAAAGAATCAATCTCAAGAGAAATTCTATTAATGTTCCTAGCCAAATCATCAACTTTAAGAAATTTCTCTTCAAGCAAAGCATTAAAATTCTTTTGTGAATTCATAAACTCTTTAACACTATTCTCAAATTTAGAGGGCATCTTATTATAATTTCCATAAGAGTTGCTGTAGGAATTCCCATAATTATTAGAAGGATTACTAGGATATGGCCTAGGATTAAAATTCCCTCTATAAGCGTTGTTACCAAAATTATTCCTACCAACAAAATTCACATCCATAGATTCATTGTTATTCTCAATCAAAGTAGACAAAGGCATATCATTAGGATCAGAAGAAACACTCTTAGTAGCAAATAATTTCATAAGTTCATCCATCTTTCCACTCAAAACATTGATTTCTTCTATCGCATGCACTTTTTTATTAGAAGATCTTTCAGTATGCTATTGAGAATAATTAACCATAATATTATCTAGGAGTTTAGTAGCATCTCCTAAAGTGATTTCCATAAAAGTGCCTACCGCAGCCGAATCTAAAAGATTTCTAGAAGCAAAATTCAATCCGGCATAAAAGTATTGTATAATCATCCACAAATTCAAACCATGAGTAGGGCAATTACGTATCATTAATTACATTCTCTCCCAATCTTGTGCAACATGTTCATGATCAAGTTGCTTAAAGTTCATAATATCGTTTCTAAGAGAGATGATCTTAGCGGGAGGGAAATACTTAGAGATAAAAGCATCTTTGCACTTGTTCCAAGAATCAATACTATTTTTAGGCAAAGACGAAAACCAAGCTTTAGCACAATCTCTAAGCGAAAAAGGAAATAGCTTCAATTTAACGACATCATTGTCGACATCTTTTTTCTTTTGCATATCACATAAATCAACGAAGCTATTCAGATGAGTAGCGGCATCTTCACTAGGAAGGCCGGCGAATTGATCTTTCATAACAAGATTCAACAAAGCAGTATTGATTTCACAAGATTCAGTATTGGAAAGAGGAGCAATCGGAGTGCTAAGGAAATCATTATTATTGGTATTGGTGAAGTCACACAATTTGGTAGTATCTTGAGCCATCGCGACAAACAAGCAAACTAGCACACGAGCAAACAAAAAGGCAAGCGAGAAAGGAGAGGGAGGATAGAGAGAGAGGGCGAATAAAACGGCAAGGGTGAAGTGGGGGAGAGGAAAATGAGAGGCAAATGGCAAATAATGTAATGCGAGAGATAGGGATTGTGATGGGTACTTGGTATGTTGACTTTTGCGTAGACTCCCCGGCAACGACGCCAGAAATCCTTCTTGCTACCTCTTGAGCTTGCGTTGGTTTTCCCCGAAGAGGAAGGGATGATGCAGCACGGTAGCGTAAGTATTTCCCTTAGTTTTTGAGAACCAAGGTATCAATCCAATAGGAGGCCATGCTCAAGTCCCTCGTACCTGCACAAAACGATAGCTACTCGCAACCAACGCGATTAGGGGTTGTCAATCCCTTCACGGTCACTTACAAGAGTGAGATCTGATAGATATAATATTTTTGGTATTTTTGGTATAAAGATGCAAAGTAAAAAGTAAAGGCAAAGTAAAAAGCAAAACAAGATTAAAGTGATGGAGATCAATATGATGAGAATAGACCCGGGGGCCATAGGTTTCACTAGTGGCTTCTCTCAAGAGCATAAGTATTCTACGGTGGGTGAACAAATTACTGTTGAGCAATTAACAGAATTGAGCATAGTTATGAGAATATCTAGGCATGATCATGTATATAGGCATCACATCCATGACAAGTAGACCGAAACGATTCTGCACCTACTACTTTACTCCACTCATCGACCGCTATCCAGCATGCATCTAGAGTATTGGTTTTTGGGTTTTTGGGTTTTTGGATCCAGCATGTAATTCTCTTCGAACTATTGGTTTTTGGGTTTATAGATCGGAAAGTAAAAGATTGCAAAATAGTAGATTGGAAACTAATATGATGGAATATAGAAGATCGGAAACTTATATGATGGAAAATAGACCTGGTGGCCATAGATTTCACTAGAGGGTTCTCTCAAGATAGAAAATAATACGATGGGTGAACAAATTACAGTCGAGCAATTAATAGAAAAGCGCAAAGTTATGACGATATCTAAGGCAATGATTATGAAATATAGGCATCATGTCCGTGTCAAGTAGACCAAAACGATTCTCCATCTACTACTATTACTCCACACATCGACCGCTATCCAGCATGCATCTAGAGTATTAAGTTCATGAAGAACGGAGTAACACATTAAGTAAGATGACATGATGTAGAGGAATAAACTCAAGCAATATGATGTAAACCCTATCTTTTTATCCTCGATGGCAACAATACAATACGTGCCTTGCTGCCCCTTCTGTCACTGGGAAAGGACACCGCAAGATCGAACCCAAAGCTAAGCACTTCTCCCATGGCAAGAACTACCAATCTAGTTGGCCAAACCAAACGGATAATTCGAAGAGACTTGCAAAGATAACCAATCATACATAAAAGAATTCAGAGAAGATTCAAATATTATTCATAGATAGACTTGATCATAAACCCACAATTCATCGATCTCAACAAACACACCGCAAAAAGAAGATTACATCGAATAGATCTCCACAAGAGAGGGGGAGAACTTTGTATTGAGATCCAAAAATAAAGAAGAAGCCATCTAGCTACTAACTATGGACCCGAAGGTCTGAGGTAAACTACTCACACTTCATCGGAGAGGCTATGATGATGTATAAGCCCTCCATGATGACGGCCCTCTCCGGCGGAGCTCCGGAACAGGCCCAAGATGGGATTTTGTGGATACAGAAAGTTGCGGCGGTGGAATTAGGTTTTTGGCTCCTGTTCTGATCGTTTGGGGGTATGTAGATATATATAGGAGGAAGGAGTATGTCGGTGGAGCTCCGAGGGGCCCACGAGGCAGGGGGCGCGCCCTTGGGGGGGGCGCCCCCCACCCTTGTGACCGCCTCTCTGATGCCTTGGCGTAGGGTCCAAGTCTCCTGGATCACGTTCGGTGAGAAAATCACGTTCCCGAAGGTTTCATTCCGTTTGGACTCCGTTTGATATTCCATTTCTTCGAAACACTGAAATAGGCAAAAAACAGCAATTCTGGGCTGGGCCTCCGGTTAATAGGTTAGTCCCAAAAATAATATAAAAGTGGAAAATAAAGCCCAATATAGTCCAAAACAGTAGATAATATAGCATGGAGCAATCAAAAATTATAGATACGTTGGAGACGTATCAGCCTCAGCCATAGGTTCTATCATGTATGCAATGTCGTGTACCAGACCTGATGTGTGCCTTGCTATAAGTTTAGCAGGGAGGTACCAAAGTAATCCAGGAGTGGATCACTGGACATCGGTCAAGAACATCCTGAAATACCTGAAAAGGACTAAGGATATCTTTTTCTTTTATGGAGGTGACAAAGAGCTTGTCGTAAATGGTTACGTCGATGCTAGCTTTGGCACTAATCTGGATGACTCTAAGTCGCAAACCGGATACATATTTATATTGGATGGTGGAGCTATCAGTTGGTGCAGTTCCAAGAAGAGTGTCGTGGTGGGATATACGTGTGAAGCGGAGTACACAGTTGCTTCGGAAGCAGCAAATAAAGGAGTCTGGATGAAGGAGTTCATATCTGTTCTAGGTGTAATACCTAGTGCATCGGGACCAATGAAAATCTTTTGTGACAATACTGGAGCAATTGCCTTAGCGAAGGAATCCATATTTCACAAGAGAACCAAACACATCAAGAGACGCTTCAACAACATCCGCGATCAAGTCAAGGAGGGAGACATAGAGATTTGCAAAATACATATGGATCTGAATGTTGTAGACCCGTTGACTACGCCTCTGCCACAAGCAAAACATGATCAACACCAAGACTCCATGGGTGTTAGAATCATTACAATGTAATCTAGATTATTGACTCTAGTACAAGTGGGAGATTGAAGGAAATATGCCCTAGAGGCAGTAATAAAGTTGTTATTTATACTTCCTTATATCATGATAAATGTTTATCATTCATGCTAGAAATATATTAACTGAAAACTTAATAAATGTGTGAATACATAGACAAAACAAAGTGTCCCTAGTATGCCTCTACTTGACTAGCTCGTTAATCAAAGATGGTTAAGTTTCTTGACCATATACATGTGTTGTCATTTGAAGAACGAGATCACATCATTAGGAGAATGATGTGATGGACAAGACCCATCCGTTAGCTTAGCATAATGATCCTTAAGTTTTATTGCTATTGCTTTCTTCATGACTTATACATATTCCTTTGACTGTGAGATTATGCAACTCCCGAATACTGGAGGAACACCTTGTGTGCTATCAAACATCACAACATAACTGTGTGATTATAAAGATGCTCTACAGGTGTCTCTGAAGGTGTTTGTTGGGTTGGCATAGATTGAGATTAGGATTTGTCACTCCAAGTATCGGAGAGGTATCTCTTGGCCTTCTTGGTAATGCACATCATGATAAGCCTTGCAAGCAATGTAACTAATGAGTTAGTTGCGGTATGATGTATTACAGAACGAGTAAAGAGACTTGTCGGTAACAAGCTTGAACTAGGTATGAGGATACCGACGATCGAATCTCGGGCAAGTAACATACCGATGACAAAGGGAATAACCTATGTTGTCATTGCGGTTTGACCGATAAAGATCTTCATAGAATATGTAGGAACCAATATGAGCATCCAGGTTCCGCTGTTGGTTATTGATCGGAGATGTGTCAGAGTCATGTCTACATAGTTCTCGAACCCGTAGGGTCCGCACGCTTAACGTTCGATGACTATTTGTATTATGAGTTATGTGTTTTGGTGACCAAATATTGTTCAGAGTCCCGGATGAGATCACAGTCATGATGAGGAGTATTGAAATGGTCGAGAGGTAAAGATTGATACATTGGACGATAGTATTTGGACACCAGAATGGATCCGGAGTGTTTCGGGTATTTTTCGGAGTACCGGGAGGTTACTAGAACCCTCTGGGAAAATAATGGACCAAAATGGGCTATAGGGGATAGAGAGGGGAGCCCACAAGGGGTGGCGCGTGCCCTCCCATGGGCTGTCCGAATTGGACAAGGGGAAGGGGGCGCGGCCCCCTCTTTCCTTCTCCCTCCCCCTCTCCTTCCCCTTTTCCCCTCCGAAAGAAAGGAAAGGGGGGGGGGGGCGACTAGGACTTGGAGTCCTAGTCAGTTTCCCCCCACTTGGGCGCGCCCCTAGGGCCGGCCTCCTCCCCTCCTCCTTTATATAAGGGGGCAGGGGGGCACCCCAAAGCACATCAATTGTTCTCTTAGCTGTGTGCGGTGCCCCCCTCTATAGTTTACTCCTCCGATCATATTGTCGTAGTGCTTAGGCGAAGCCCTGCGCGGATCACATCACCATCACTGTCACCATGCCATCGTGCTGACAAAACTCTCCCTCGACACTTTGCTGGGTCAAGAGTTTGAGGGACGTCATCGAGCTGAACATGTGCTAAACTCGGAGGTGACGTGCGTTCGGTGCTTGATCGGTTGGATCGCGAAGACGTTCGACTACATCAACCGCGTTAAGTTAACGCTTACGCTTTCGGTCTACGAGGGTACGTGGACACACTCTCCCCCTCTCGTTGCTATGCATCTCCTAGATAGATCTTGCGTGATCGTAGGATTTTTTTTTGAAATTTCATGCTACGTTCCCCTACAAGCATAAACTAGGGTTTAAGCTTTTGTCACTCTAGCAACCCATCATCTAATAACTACCCCATAATGCATTCCCTTAGGCGCAAAGATGGTGAAGTGCCATGTAGTCAATGTTCAAATGACACCACTAAGGAAATCACAACATACATATCATCAAAATATCGAACACATATCAAGTTCACATGATTACTTGCAACATGACTTCTCCCGTGACCTCGAGAACAAAAGTAACTACTCACGAATAATATTCATGCTAAAGATCAGAGGGGTATTAAATAGAATAATGGATCTGAACATATAATCTTCCACCAAATAAACCATATAGTAATCAACTACAAGATGTAATCAACACTACTAGTCACCCACATCTACCAATCCGAGGTTCCGATACAAAGATTGAACACAAGAGATGAACTAGGATTTGAGAGGAGATTATGCCGTTGAAGATGTTGATAGAGATTGGCCTCCCAAAGATTAGAGGGTTGTTGGTGATGACGATGGCTTCGATTTCCCCCTCCGAGAGGGAAGTTCCCCCGACGGAATCGCTCCGTCGGAGTACAAAAGTGCTCCTGTCCAAGTTCTGCCCTGAGACGGTGGCGCTCTGTATCGAAAGTCTTCCCCTTATTTTTTATAGGTCAAAATGACCTATATACCAGACGATGGGAATTGGAGGTGGGCCGGGATGGCCACAACTCACCAGGGCATGCCTAGGGGGCCTGGCGAGCCCTGGTGTCTTATGGTCACCAGGTGGCTGATACGTCTCCAACGTATCTATAATTTTTGATTGTTCCATGCTATTATATTATCTGTTTTGAATGTTTTATATGCATTAATATGATATTTTATATCATTTTTTGGACTAACATATTAACCTAGAGCCCAGTGCCAATTTCTGTTTTTTTCCTTGTTTTTGAGCTTCGCAGAAAAGAAATACCAAATGGAACGAAACCTTCGCGATGATTTTTCTTGGACCAGAAGATACCTGTTGGACTTGGACTCCAAGTTAGAAGACCTTGGAGTAGACGACAAGCCACAGGGGCGCGCCCCTGCCTTGTGGCCTACTTCAACACCTCCTGACCTAATTCTTCGTCCTATATATTCACATATATTCCCAAACCTCCAGAAGCATCCACAAAAACACTTTTCCACCGTTGCAACCTTCTGTTCCCATGAGATCCCATCTAGGGGCCTTTTCCAGCATCCCGCCAGAGGGGGATTCAATCACGGAGGGCTTCTACATCAACTCTATTGCCCTTTCGATAAAGCGTGAGTAGTTTACCTCAGACCTATGGGTCCATAGCTAGTAGCTAGATGGATTCTTCTCTCTCTTTGATTCTCAATACCATGTTCTCCTCGATGTTCTTGGAGATCCATCCGATGTAATCTTCTTTTGCGGTGTGTTTGTTGAGACCCGATGAATTGTGGGTTTATGATCACCTTATCTATTGAATATTATTTGAATGTTCTCTGAATTCTTTTATGCATGATTTGATATCTTTGTAATTCTCTTCGAACTATTGGTTTAGTTTGGCCAACTAGATTGGTTTTTCTTGCAATGGGATAAGTGCTTAGCTTTGGGTTCAATCTTGCTGTGTCCTTTCCCAGTGACAGTAGGGGCAGCAAGGCACGTATTGTATTGTTGCCATCGAGGATAAAAAGATAGGGTTTACATCATATTGCTTGAGTTTATTCCTCTACATCATGTCATCTTACTTAATGTGTTACTCCGTTCTTCATGAACTTAATACTCTAGATGCATGCTGGATAGCGGTCGATGTGTGGAGTAATAGTAGTAGATGGAGAATCGTTTTGGTCTACTTGACACGGACATGATGCCTATATTTCATAATCATTGCCTTAGATATCGTCATAACTTTGCGCTTTTCTATTAATTGCTCGACTGTAATTTGTTCACCCATCGTATTATTTTCTATCTTGAGAGAACCCTCTAGTGAAATCTATGGCCACCAGGTCTATTTTCCATCATATAAGTTTCCGATCTTCTATATTCCATCATATTAGTTTCCAATCTACTATTTTGCAATCTTTTACTTTCCAATCTATAAACCCAAAAACCCCAAAATATTTACTTTATCATTTGTTTAGTTTTATTTATCTCTATTAGATCTCACTTTTGCAAGTGACCGTGAAGGGATTGACAACCCCTTTATCGCGTTAGGTGCAAGTTGTTTAACTGTTTGTGCAGGTATTGGTGATTTGTGCATCGTCTCCTACTGGATTGATACCTTGGTTCTCTAACTGAGGGAAGTAGTTATCTCTACGTTGCTGCATCACCCTTTCCTCTTCAAGGGAAAAACCAACGCAAGCTCAAGAAGTAGCAGGAAGAATTTCTGGCGCCGTTGCCGGGGAGATCTATGCCAAGTCAAGACATACCAAGTACCCATCTTAAAACTATCATCTCTTGCATTACATTATTCGTCATTTGCCCCTTATTTTCCTCCCCCCCTCTTCTAAAATGATTTTCAAAAAGATTTGCCTTTTTATTTGCCTTCTTCTTGTTCAATCTTATGTTTGCTTGTGTTGCCATGTGCCTTCTATTTGCTTGCATATTTGCTTTCTAAAAATCTATTGATATGTCCTCATCCACTTGCAAATCTTTTTAAAAAGATCCAATTATGATGAACCTATTGCTAGTGAGTCAAGTGCACTAGATTATCTTTATGAGGTTTTTCTTGAAATCCATGAATCTGAAAATTGTGATGAAGTGTTGAAAGAAGAAAATTACAAAGTGATTCACGATAGCTCCTTGAATGAAAAGCATGATTGCAATGATATTATTATAAATTCTATTAATGTCAATTGTGTTAATGATATGCAAAACCCTAAGCTTGGTGATGCTAGTTTTGCAATGTCCACTACTTGTTGCAATGATCATGGTTGGGGTGATTCTTCTTATAATATTGAAAATTTATTTAAGCCCCATGATGAATATGAGATTGATAATAATTTTTGCAACAATACTGAAAGTGGGTTTGGAAGAGTGTCAACTTTAGATCCCACATATTTGGATAATGTTCAATCTTATGAAGTTTTTGATAAAAGTGGGTTCGGAGAGGTCATGACTTTATTTTATGATAGTCCCACTATTTAGGAAGAGTGTCAACTTTGCATGCATGTAGATCATTAAGAGAAAATTTTATGTGATAGCTATATTGTTGAATTTGATTATGATCCTACATGTAATTATTATGAGAGATAAAAATATGGTTTTAGAAATTTTCATGTCACTAAATTACCTCTCGTTATGTTGAGATTGCTATTGTTTCTTTCTTCTTCCTTGCATATGCTAGTTTTTGCTTGTCTTGATAATTTGTTTTCTTATATAATGCCTATGAATAGGAAGTATGTTAGACTTAGATGTGTTTGTCATGTGTTTTATGATGCTCTCTTTGTGCTTCAATCCTTGTCTTTTGTGTGAGCATCATTGAAATCTCAATGCCTAGCTAAAAGGCTTTAAAGAAAAGCGCTTGTTGGGAGACAACCCAATATATTTTCTTTCTTTTTTCCAATAAATAATTCATCTAGCCTCTGGTTAGATGTGTTTTTGTGTTTTATTTAGTGTTTGTTCCAAGTAAGACCTTCGGGATGGCTTACGGTGATAGTTGATTTGATCTTGCTGAAAAACGGAAACTTTTGCACCCAGGAAAACAATTCTCATTTTTAGCAGAAGCGTGATAAAATACTGATTATTTTTGCAAAAGATTAATAAAAAAATTCCCAGGTTTCCCTAATTTTTTAGAATTTTTGGAGTTACAGAAGCATTCGAGAGTTACTGATTACTACAGACTGTTCTGTTTTTGACAGATTCTGTTTTCTATGTGTTGTTTGCTTATTTTGATGAATCTATGGGTTCGGGGGGGGGGGGTATGAACCATGGAAAAGTTGGAACATTACACCAATATAAATAAAGAATGAGTTCACAACAGTACCAAAAGTGGTGATTTATTTTCTTACACTAACGGAGCTTATGAGATTTTCTATTGAGTTTTATGTTGTGAAGTTTTCAAGTTTTGGATAAGGATTTGATGGACTATGGAATAAGGAGTGGCAAGAGCCTAACTTGGGGAAGCCCAAGGCACCCCAAGGTAATATTCAAGGACAACCAAGAGCCTAAGCTTGGGGGTGCCCCAGAAGGCATCCCCTCTTTCGTCTTTGTCTATCGGTAACTTTACTTGAGGCTATATTTCTATTCACCACATGATATGTGTTTTGCTTGGAGCATATTGTATGATTTGAGTCTTTGATTTTTAGTTTTCCAAAATCATACTTGTTGTACACACCTTTTAAGAGGGACACGCATGAATCATGATTTATTAGAATAATCTATGTGCTTCACTTATATATTTTGAGCTAGGCAATTTTGCTCTAGTGCTTCACTTATATATTTTTAGAGAACGGTGGTGGCTTTATTTTGTAGAAATTGTTGAACTCTCATGCTTCACTTATATTATTTTGAGAGTCTCTAAACAGCATGGTAATTTGCTTCAGTTATAAATTTAGTCCTAATATGATAGACATCCAAGAGGGATATAATAAAAACCTTCATATAAAGTGCATTGAATATTAAGAGAAGTTTGATTCCTTATGATTGTTTTGATATATGAAGATGGTCATATTAGAGTCATGCTAGTGAGTAATTGTGGATTTTAGAAATACTTGTGTTAAAGTTTGTGATTCCCGTAGCATGCACGTATGGTGAACCGTTATGTGATGAAGTCGGAGCATGATTTATTTATTGATTGTCTTCCTTATGAGTGGCAGTCGGGGACGAGCAATGGTCTTTTCCTTCCAATCTATCCCCCTAGGAGCATGCGCGTAGTACTTCGTTTGATAACTAATAGATCTTTGCAATAAGTATGTGAGTTCTTTATGACTAATGTTGAGTCCATGGATTATACGCACTCTCATCCTTCCACCATTGCTAGCCTCTCTAGTACCGCGCAACTTTCGCCGGTGCATTAAACCCACCATATACCTTTCTCAAAACAACCACAATACCTACCTATTATTGCCATGCAACTTTTCACTGTTCCGTTTATTATGACACGCTCCATCATTGTCATATTGCTTTGCATGATCATGTAGTTGACATCGTATTTGTGGAAAAGCCACCTTTCATAATTCTTTCATACATGTCACTCTTGATTCATTGCACATCCCGATACACCGCCGGAGGCATTCATATAGAGTCATATTATGTTCTAAGTATCGAGTTGTAATTCTTGAGTTGTAAGTAAATAAAAGTGTGATGATGTTCATTATTAGAGCATTGTCCAATGTGAGGAAAGGATGATGGAAGCTATGATTCCGCCACAAGTCAGGATGAGTCTCTGGACTTTACAAAAAATAAAAGAGGCCAAAGAAGCCCATTCAAAAAAATGAGAGAAAAGAGAGAAGGGGCAATGTTACTATCATTTTTCCACACTTGTGCTTCAAAGTAGCACCATGATCTTCATGATAGAGATTCTCCTATGTTGTCACTTTCATATACTAGTGGGAATTTTTCATTATAGAACTTGGCTTGTATATTCCAATGATGGGCTTCTTGAAATTGCCCTAGGTCTTCGTGAGCAAGCGAGTTGGATGCACATCGACTTAGTTTCTTCTTGAGCTTTCATAAACTTATAGCTCTAGTGCATCTGTTGCATGGCAATCCCTACTCACTCACATCGATATCTATTGATGGGCATCTCCATACCCCATTGATACGCCTAGTTGATTTGAGACCATCTCCTTCTTTTTGTCTTCTCCACAACCACCATATTCTGTTCCACCTATCACTGGTGCGCGTCGGTCCTAAACAAACGGTTTAAAACCCCTTTCCGCGATGGCATCTGGAACCGTCGCCAAGTGAGTGTGGGCAATAGGGGGGTCCTTCCCACACGACCCAGAAACCGTCGGGGATATGCCCTCCTGGCACACACGTTCGGCAAAATGAGGTCGTGTGCGACCAGCGAGCACTCAAATATGGAGATACGTACAATAGAGCTAAAAAATACAATCATATGGCGAAATTGTTTCCGGTCGCAAGTCAGTCCCCGCTAAACATTTCCGTTCGTATGCATATCCCACACAGTCGCTCCAAGGAAAACGTTTCCATTCACAGGTACATCACACACAATTTTTCCCGTTAAATCGTTTGCGTTATTGAATGTAGCACACACGGTTCGTAGAAGAAACTACGTGGCAAAGGCTGTCCATGACACATAGTTTTTATGTGGTAAACGTTTGTGCAAGGTGGCCTAACACAAACAATTTTCAAGAGAAAGTCGTGTGTGATTGTTCATTGATCCAACACGGTTTATTCCTAGAAACTGTGTGTGTTGCCTGAGGTTATTGCCCACAGTATTTTCTCAACAATCGTTTGCAATATCAAAACCCAATTAGCAGGCTAATTCGCCATTAGCAGGTTAATTTCCCTATTATTAATAATCCATTTATTAATCTAATTGACATTCATATTAAGCACACAATATATTTCATTTCCATATTAAGGAAGAAGAATTTCATAATTGAAATACATCAGAGTACAACATGATATAGCTTCAGCACTCTTCTACCCCATTACACAACTGCACCAGCAGCAAGTTCCACATGCAACATGTAGAACCTTTCAAAATTAGCCTCGTAGACGGTATATAGACAGATGCATCCCATCTGGAAAACTGCTGAAGCGGAAGGCGAATATTGAGCCTTCATTCATGTTGAAGGTCTTTGCAAATTTAGGCCAGTGCCTGTGGATGATTGACCGTCCGTCCTTCGACCTCTTCAGGAACACTTCAATATTGAACCATGCGTATTGTATGAAAACCTTTCTCGCCTCCTGACCATAGAGGTGGTTTGAGAGTTAATCATCAGTGAACTGCTTTGGAAAGGCCTGAAAACAAGGATGTGCATAAATATCTTCTCTATATTGGAAATGGGGCAAAAGAATAAAAAAAAGGCAAGGTATAATAGTTAGTACCATCTTGTAGTGAACTGATGTCTTCTTCATTGTGCAGACAAAGATCTTGTTGTTTTTTGTCGCTAGTTTCTTTATCCTAACAGTCTTTCCGAGTTTCTTGATTTGATTGATATTCATGGACAACTCATTTCCCCATATGCAAAAAGGGTCGAACAGTGGGTCAAAACCTCTGACAGCAGGAGCTACATGTGCAAGACCAAATTGTTAAAAACCAAAATATTAGAATTGTTCCTGCAATTGCACAATAATGTGCTATTTGACAATGGACCATGCACGTGCTAACCTCGATTGTAAACCTCAGTGCTTCCCATTGTTTCCCTGCAACACATATAAGGTAGTTAGTCATCAGGTTAAGTAAGGGTCCACATGCTATCAGTAAAATATGTTGATGAAAAATAAGCACATTGCAGATTCATCAGATTACTTGAAGCCACACGGAAAACCCATTTACCCAAACCAAGCATGATTAAGAACTAGGAAATATAGCACTTGTATTTGTTTCTCATGCATTAAGTGCAGCCAAATTCGATTTATTCCTCTCATGCACAACAATACAAAATTCTACCCACGACAATTGGATATCGCATTGCAGAATTGAACTAAGCAGTTAACTAAACACCACAACAAATGAACCAAACATTAACTGAGCACCGCATTGTACAATATAACATTGAACCAAGTAGTTAACTAAACACCACAACAAATGAACCAAACATTAACTGAGCACCACATTGCATAATATAACATACTCCTAATAGAAGATCAGAGAGTTAACCAAACAGTTAACTACATCCAATTGTAGCAATTGTATTTGTTTCTCATGTATTTACTACAGCCAAATTCAATTTATTCCTCACATGGTATACAATAACAGAATGCACCCACAATTTTGTAAAGATAAATTTGATTTATTTCTCACATGGAAGACAATACAAAATTGCAGCCTGAAGAATTGAACATCACATTTGCATAATTGAACCAAATAGTTAACTGAAGACGACAACTAATTAACAAAACAGTTAATAAGTGAGCACCACACTGCACGACACATAGAACATATACACTAGAGCAACAGATTGCATGGTGAATTAGATAGCATAATTTACTAGATTTTGTGAAGGAAAGGCAGGAGTAGCACATGCAACGGGTAAACCGAGCATGCTTAACCAGCATAGCTAGCAATTGGCAAGGTGCTCCTCCAAGATCTGGGGGTCGGCACGAATGGTAGCCATATCAACCTCATCTACGCGTGCGGCCGCAATTTGCTTCTCTGCTGCCAAATGCTCCTTGACGTCCTGGCTATACTGTGTGCACCATGGCTTAGGCTAGCGCTTATTTTGTGGAGGGGTCGGGGATTTGGTTGGAAGGTGTCGCGCTCACACCGGCGGTCGGGCCATGTGGGATGTGGAAGGAGGAGGATGGGGGTCGGGTGTGGATTACCTGCCTGGATAGAGGACGCCGAGCAGCGTGAAGGAGGGTCGCCGGCGAGGAGGCGGCGGCGCTGCAAGCAAGGAGTGAAGGTTTCAACTTGGAAAGGAAGGCGGAAAGAGGGGAATGTGGCTTTTGGTAAGGTGGAGGGGGCGGGGAGGTAGGTATTTTCACGGAAGCTGAAAATTTGGGTCGCTTCAGCCAAAAAAGTGGCGTGCAAAGTGTCATTAGACACGGTCCCTTATTCAGAACAGTGTACGATATGTGGACATCACAAACGATTCAGATAGCTTAACCCGTGTGTGATGAGTTTGAACATCAAAAGTTTTGGTTCAAGTTTCCATGGTTACAGTGATCACCCACGTCATTGCATAATTTGGGTACACAAAGGAGACTACAGCACACCCACACTTCTTAATCGAGCAAGTTTAGCAATTAAACAGAGCTAGCTGACCTAAACATTACTCTAACAAATTAAAGACCGGCGCTCTTAATTAAACAAAACATAGAGTACTACTACGGCTGGTGCTCGTCGATCTCTGCCACCGCCTCCATGTCCAGCTCGTGCCCGACGGTCTCTTGGGGAACGGGCTCCATGGCATCCATCGTACCATACTCGGCAAGCATCTCGCCATCCACGTCCGCCATCTCTTTGGAAAAGGCCTCCACGAGCTGGGCATGGGCGGACGCGATCTGGGCTTGGACGGGCTCCGTCGTCACAAGGTATGCGGCGGAGGAACGGACGGCTGCTCGAACGCTCTCGGCGATTGCCAGCTCTTCGGCCGTGGGCTGCCGACCATTGTCGGAGAAGCTTCGCTCGATTTGTGCGATGACCGCCAGGAGCTGGGTGTGGGCAGCCTCGACATGGTCATGGGCGGCCTCCATCTGGGCTAAGGCTGCCGCTGTGGAAAGGACAACTTCTGTGCCGCTCTCGCCAGTTGCTATCCCCGACGCAGATGTTGCTGCCGTCACCTGAGAAGCAACAACGGCCATTTGGGCTGCCTTTGTCGCCCCGTCGCACATTGCGGCCGCGCTCATGCACCTTGTTAGCACGCGCATGGCGGCTGCGGCCGGGCTCTCGCCGGAGTGGGCCACCGAAGTTGCCCTCACGACGCGGGTCCATGTGCCCATCTCTCACCAGCAACAATTGAACAGTGAAATGATATTTGGGGAGCAAGCTAGTGTGCTTGAGACGCCGGATGTGGACTGTAGCCGACGCACCTTCTCACGTAAGCCATAGGCGTACTATACACCGATGGTGCTCCAAGATATTTTGTACTACATCTCACACGGTTGCTAATAATAAACTGTGTGCGATCTACTTGATTTTTCATCTTGATTTGAATTACATAATGGGGTCACGACGGCAATGGACGGTGTTTGAATTGCTAGACCTTTTATCTGGAGTGAACATGCAACTATATGTGTGTTGTAAAAGAATTGGAATTATTCGGGGTTCGTTTGAACATTTTATACATTAAATTGGTTTTCTAGCCATTTCAGGTGAACAATTCAAATTTGAACTACATGCACATGCTCCAGTGCATATAAATTGGTTGAAAAATCAAATTTGTGTCCTTCGGTGCATGCTTAGGCCCCATGCAAGAAATGGGAATGAATTTCAAACACCAAGGCACCGTTGATTGCCGGCAAAACATTGAGATGCCTGATTTTTAAATTCTAGTAAATCCAAAACTCATCTGAAATTCATGGAACTTGGCATGCTATCATGGAGCGGCATCAACATGCCATGGTACAAATTTTGTCCCATTTGGGGCAGGTTTGGTATATGCTTTTCACTAACTGGAGCTTCTCACAACGAGCATGATGGTTTTCGGTAGGGAACATCCCACCATTGTGGATGAAACAATATCCATTGCCTCTTATTGCTTTCAAATTTCTTTCTCGTGTCAACATAGAACAACAGGAGTGTTGTGTGATTTTTTTGTGATTTTTCGGGGTTCGCTTGGATATTTTTATGCATTAACTGAGTTTTCAATGCATTTTATGTGCATAATTCAAATTTGAACTACATGCACATGCTCCAGTGCATATAAATTGGTTGAAAAAAATCAAATTTGTGTCCTTGGGTGCATTCTTAGGTCCCATGCAAGAAATGGGAATGAATTTCAAACACCGGGGCACCGTCGACTGCCGGCAAAACATTGAGATGCCTGGTTTTTAAATTCTAGTAAATCAAAAACTCGTCTGAAATTCATGAAACTTGGCATGCTATCATGGAGCGGCATCAACATGCCGTGGTACAAATTTTGTCCCATTTGGGGCAGGTTTGGGTATATTCTTCTCACAAACCGGAGCTTCTCACAACAAGCATGATGGTTTTCGGTAGAACGTCCCACCTTTGTGGACGAAACGATATCCATTGCCTCTTACTGCTTTCAAATTTTTTTCACGTGTCAACATAGAACAATAGGAGTGTTGTGTGATTTTTTTGTGATTTTTGGGGGTTCGTTTGGACATTTTTATGCATTAGCTGAGTTTTCAATGCATTTATGTGCATAATTCAAATTTAAACTACATGCACATGCTCCAGTGCATATAAATTGGTTGAAAAATCAAATATGTGTCCTTGGGTGCATGCTTAGGTGCCATGCAAGAAATGGGAATGAATTTCAAACACCGGGGCACCGTTGATTGCCGGCAAAACATTGAGATGCATGGTTTTTAGATTCTAGTAAATCTGAAACTCGTCTGAAATTCATGAAACTTGGCATGCTATCATGGAGTGGCATCAACATGCCGTGGTACATTTTTGTCCCATTTAGGGCGGGTTTGGGTATATGCTTCCCACAAACCGGAGCTTCTCACAACAAGCATGATGGTTTTCGGTAGGGAACGTCCCACCTTTGTGGACGAAACGATATCCACTGCCTCTTATTGCTTTCAATTTTTTTCTTGTGTCAACATAGAACAATGATAACCCACAAGTATAGGGGATCGCAGCAGCTTTCAAGGGTAGAGTATTCAACCCAAATTTATTAATTCGACACAAGGGGAGCCCAAGAATATTCTCAAGTATTAGTAGCTGAGTTGTCAATTCAACCACACCTAGAAACTTAGTATCTGCAGCAAAGTGTTTAGTAGCAAAGCAATATGATAATGATGGTAACGGTAACAAAAGAGTAATGAAAGCAAAGTATTGTTTTTGGTATTTTGTAGTGATTGTAACAATAGCAACGGGAAAGTAAATAAGCGTAAACCAGTATATGGAAAGCTCGTAGGCATTGGATCAATGATGGATAATTATGCCGGATGCGATTCATCATGTAACAGTCATAACATAGGGTGACACAGAACTAGCTCCAGTTCATCAATGTAATGTAGGAATGTATTCTGAATATAGTCATACGTGCTTATGGAAAATAACTTGCATGACATCTTTTGTCCTACCCTCCCGTGCTAGCGGGGTCCTAATGGAAACTTAGGGATATTAAGGCCTCCTTTTAATAGATAACCGGAACAAAGCATTAGCACATAGTGAATACATGAACTCCTCAAACTACGGTCATCACCGGTAAGTATCCCGATTATTGTCACTTCGCGGTTAACGGATTATAACACATAATAGGTGACTATAGACTTGCAAGATAGGATCAAGAACTCTCATATATTGATGAAAACATAATAGGTTCAGATCTGAAATCATGGCACCCGGGCCCTAGTGACAAGCATTAAGCATAGCAAAGTCATAACAACATCAATCTCAGAACATAGTGCATACTAGGGATCAAACCCTATCAAAACTAACTCGATTACATGATAATTCTCATCCAACCCATCACCGTCCAACAAGCTTACGATGTAATTACTCACGCATGGCGGTGAGCATCATGAAATTGGTGATGGAGGATGGTTGATGATGATGACGACGACGAATCCCCCTCTCCGGAGCCCCGAACGGACTCCAGATCAGCCCTCCCGAGAGGTTTTAGGGCTTGGCGGCGGCTCCGTATCGTAAAACGCGATGATTTCTTCTCTCCTATTTTTTTCTCCTCGAAAGCCATTATATAGAGTTGGAGTTGGAGTCGGGAGGTCTCCAGGGGGGCCACGAGGTAGGGGGCGCGCCCTAGGGGGGCACCCTCGTGAGAAGGGTGTGGGCCCCCTGGTCTTCATCTTTGGCGAGGATTTTTTATTATTTATTGTAAGATATTCCGTGGAGTTTCAGGTCATTCCAAGAACTTTTGTTTTCTGCACATAAAACAACATCATGGCAATTCTGCTGAAAACAGTGTCAGTCCGGGTTAGTTCCATTCAAATCATACAAGTTAAAGTCCAAAACAAGGGCAAAAGTGTTTGGAAAAGTAGATACGACGGAGACGTATCAAACAACAAGAGTGTTTTGTGATTTTTGTGATTTTCGGGGTTTGTTTGGACATTTGTATGCATTAACTGAGTTTACAATGCATTTTATGGGCATAATTCAAATTTGAACTACATGCAAATGCTCCAGTGCATATAAATTGGTTGAAAAAAATCAAATATGTGTCCTTGGGTGCATGCTTAGGTCCCATGCAGGAAATGGGAATTAATTTCAAACACCGGGGCACCGTTGATTGCCGGCAAAACATTGAGATGCATGGTTTTTAAATTCTAGTAAATCCAAAACTCGTCTGAAATTCATGAAACTTGGCATGCTATCATGGAGCGGCATTAACATGCCGTGGTACAAATTTTGTCCCATTTGGGGCAGGTTTGGGTATATGCTTCTCACAAATCAGAGCTTCTCACAACAAGCATGATGGTTTTCGGTAGGGAACGTCCCACCTTTGTGGACGAAATGATATCCATTGCCTCTTACTACTTTCAATTTTTTTTCTCGTGTCAACATAGAACAACATGAGTGTTGTGTGAATTTTTGTGATTTTTCGGGGTTCCTTTGGACATTTTTATGCATTAACTGAGTTTTCAATGCATTTATGTGCATAATTCAAATTTGAACTACATGCACATGCTCCAGTGCATATAAATTGGTTGAGAAATCAAATCTATGTTCTCGGATGCATGCTTAGGTCCCATGCAAGAAATGGGAATGAATTTCAAACACCGGAGCACCGTTGATTGCCGGCAAAACATTGAGATGCATGGTTTTTAAATTCTAGTAAATCCAAAACTCATCTGAAATTCATGAAACTTGTCATGCTATCATGGAGCGGCATCAACATGTCATGGTACAAATTTTGTCCCATTTGGGGCTGGTTTGGGTATATGCTTCTCACAAACCGGAGCTTCTCAGAACAAGCATGATGGTTTTCGGTAGGGAATGTCCCAACTTTGTGGACAAAACGATATCCATTGCCTCTTACTGCTTTCAATTTTTTTCTTGTGTCAACATAGAACAACAGGAGTGTTGTGTGAATTTTTGTGATTTTTCGGGGTTCGTTTGGATATTTGTATGCATTAACTGAGTTTTCAATGCATTTATGTGCATAATTCAAATTTGAACTACATGCACATGCTCCAGTGCATATAAATTGGTTGAAAAATCAAATCTGTGTCCTTGGGTGCATGCTTAGGTCCCATGCAAGAAATGGGAATGAATTTCAAACACCGGGGCACCATTGATTGCTGGCAAAACACTGAGATGCATGGTTTTTAAATTCTAGTAAATCCAAAACTCGTCTGAAATTCATGAAACTTGGCATGCTATCATGGAGCGGCATCAAATGCCGTGGTACAAATTTTGTCCCATTTGGGGCAGGTTTGGGTATATGCTTCTCACAAACCGGAGCTTCTCACAACAAGCATGATGGTTTTCGGTAGGGAACGTCCCACCTTTGTGGACGAAACGATATCCATTGCCTCTTATTGCTTTTAATTCTTTTCTTGTGTCAACATAGAACAACAGGAGTGTTGTGTGATTTTTTTTGTGATTTTTCGGGGTTCGTTTGGACATTTTTATGCATTAACTGAGTTTTCAATGCATTTATGTGCATAATTCAAATTTGAACTACATGCACATGCTCCAGTGCATATAAATTGGTTGAAAAATCAAATATGTGTCCTTGGGTGCATGCTTAGGTCCCATGCAAGAAATGGGAATGAATTTCAAACACCAGGACACCGTTGATTGCCGGCAAAACATTGAGATGCCTGGTTTTTAAATTCTAGTAAATCCGAAATTCTGTTAACCATTCACTTGACGCCACGTGTCTTGGTTTTAATGGCTGTAGGAGGTGTCATGCGGACAGTTGCTTGACCTTGACTGAACAGGAGGCGTGCGAGCGCCATCCGGTGCGCAGGCTGACCGAGAGGCGTGCAAGCTATCCTTGAGCGCGCAGGCTCACCGGGAAGCGTGCGAGCTGTATGCTGTGCAGGCTCACTCGGAAGTGAGCCCTTTGACTTCCATGGCCGCCTACCTTGCTCGCATCCTCTCCATTAATGGCGCCCAAGCCGCAGTTTAATTCACGTTTTAAATATAAAGCACTCATCGCAAACGTTTTAGTTAGAACACCCGTAGGCAAACCGACAGCTTCCCCAGGAAGCCAAGGGAAAATGTGCCGAGCAGGATTTCTACAGCTCTTGGTCGCAAACGTTTTAGATAGAACATCCATATGCAAAGTGAGAGCAGCGCAACATTCGTGCATCCCTTCAACACAAACAATTGTTTGGATGACCCGTGTGGAACCACGTACAAACAATTTGGTAAGATTTTTCAATCCTTGTAACACCGCGATTTGTCAAAATGTAAAGCTAAAAATCACTAGCAGCATCTAATTTTTGCAACTAAAATTTAGTAATTAAGCATATATTTCATTCATAGATTAAGCAGTCGTTCTTAATTTATACAAACAGTTCAACTCGACAGCTGAACCGACCAAACTTTTCCCCAATTGTTGCCAACCACGTACTAGAATAGCTAGTTCAACTATATACACTAGCTAATTTTAAGTACGTTGTACAGTTCCACCACATCTATAGTTAGATGAACTGAACAAAATAGCCCCTAAATACTACTACTACTGCGGAGGGGCTTTGTACTACTTCCGACTACCTCTCCTCTGCCGAGCATGCTCAGTAAGAGGTAGAGGAGGAGGAGCCTATCGACGAGCTGGGCAACTGCAATGCGGTGCCTGCCGCTAATGCAGCTTCAGCAACGCTCGCCTCGAACACCCTCTGCCGCTCCAGACAACCCCTCTCGGAGCGGTGGTTCTCCTCGTAGATCTCCTGATTCCTCACCTCTAAGGCGGCGTGTGCCACTGCCACTGCGGCGGTGAGGCTCTTTGCATGCTCGACAAGGCGCTCTCCTCCTGCAGGAACTTGGTGTAGCGCGCAAGGTCGCTGTCGCACGTGCGGGCATCCACCTCCGCCTCCCGCCTTCGGACGGTGGTGGCGGAGCGGGTGATAACCCCGGCGGTCGATGGTGGGCTAGCGGCCACGACGGCCGACGACGGGGTGGCGGCCATGACCACCACCTCCCACCTTCGGGCCACGGTGGCGGAACGGGTGATGGCCACAGTGGCCGGCAATGGGGTGGCGGCCACGATGGCCATCTCCCGCCTTCGGGCCGCGGTGGTGGAGCGGGCGATGGCCCTGGCTTTCGATGGTGGTGTGGCGGCAATGGCGGCCGCAACAGCTGTCGACGGGCACCGGTGGCGGAGCGTGTGGTCGGTGTTCCGCGCACACCCAACAAGGACGCCATGCGCACTACACTACGATGGGGACTGCGCTGCCATCGCGGTGTAGCCTCCCAGCTGGAGCTGTCCTCTGATGACGGCGGAGTGGCTGAGCGATGACGACGGACCAGTACCATTGGCGAATGTGGGAGAAGCAGACGAGATAGGCTACAGGGATGGAGGGGAAAATGCGACGCAGGACTTGCCAGCCGTGAGGGTTTTTATAGCTAGTCGGTAAGAATTGGGATTTTGGGGGATTTCATCGAGTCGGGCGGTAAGCTTGCGCAGGAACCTGCGAGGTTGCGCGGAAACGGGCTCACCGACGATTCATTGGCGCCACCGTTTGGCAAAAAGAATGCCCCCGCGCGCTACACAAGCTTGCGCTATAAGCCGTCTATGGCAGCGGGGTCACAAGACGTGCGAGAGGAGGACGAAAAGCCACATACACATACGGTTAATAAAAAAACGTTTGCGATTTAATTACCTACTATACTACCGTCCTAGTTTATAAGTATGATTTAACTAATAAAATATGAATGCATGTCGCCAAAGATTATATAGTTGGATTTGTATTTGAACATAGTTTCCAATTATATAATTTTTAAGACATGCATTACATTTTCTTGGTTAAATTTGAGGGCAAAGTATGGCACGGAATATAAAGGAGACTATAGACTAGACGGAGGTGGTACCACATGGCTGCTCTCTACGCAGCGACGCAACTGTCGGCCGGCTTGTAGGCGACCATTTGCTACGTGTTCAACTGCTCCATGCGTGTGGTTGCTTGCGATTCAGGCGGCCGCGACACGCTCTGCTCGCGTCCCGCGCGCGCGCTCTGCTCTCGCGTCCCTCCGGGTGCTCTGCCCTCATCCCTCCACGTGCGCTGCCGGTGTTTTGGACCGGCGCACGATCATGCACGTTCGTGTGCAAGCAGTTGCGCCGGGCGCGGCGCGACGATGCAGTTACCCGCTGCAAAAACTGCCGTGCAGATGTGCCGAGAATCCACGCCGCCCGACCCCCTTTTATTCCTGCGGCCATTTACCTTCATCTCTCGTCTCACACGTCACAATAAGCACACCCATGAGGATGATACGTCCATTTTGCATCATGTTTTTATATCAATATTTATTGCATTATGGGCTCTTATTACACATTATGTCACAATACTTATGGCTATTCTCTCTTATTTTACAAGGTTTACATGAAGAGGGGGAATGCCGGCAGCTGGAATTCTGGGCTGGAAAAGGAGAAAATATTAGAGACCTATTCTTCACATCTCCAAAAGTCCTGAAACTCCACGTGAGCACTTTTTAGAATATATAAAAAATAATGAGCGCAAGAAGTACCAGAGGGGGGGCACACCCTGGCCACGAGGGTGGGGGGCGCACCCTACCCCCTGGGCGCGCCCCTGCCTCGTGGGACCCCTGGTGGCCCTCCGATGCCCATCTTCTGCTATATGGAGTCTTTCGTCGAGGAAAAAATCATAAGCAAGCTTTCGGGATGAGACTCCGCCGCCATGAGGCGGAAACTTGGCGGGACCAATCTAGGGCTCCGACGGAGCTATTATGCTGGGGAAACTTCCCTCCGGGAGGGGGAAATCATCACCATCGTCATCACCAACGATCCTCCCATCGGGAGGGGGTCAATCTCCATCAACATCTTCACCAGCACAATCTCATCTCAAACCCTAGTTCATCTCTTGTATCCAATCTTTGTATCCAAACCTCAGATTGGTACCTATGGGTTGCTAGTAGTGTTGATTACTCCTTGTAGTTGATGCTAGTTGGTTTACTTGGTGGAAGATCATATGTTCAGATCCATTATGCATATTAATACCCCTCTGATTATGAACATGAATATGCTTTGTGAGTAGTTACGTTTGTTCCTGAGGACATGGGAGAAGTCTTGCTATTAGTAGTCATGTGAATTTGGTATTCGTTCGATATTTTGATGAGATGTATGTTGTCATCCCTCTAGTGGTGTCATGTGAAGTCGACTACATGACACTTCACCATTGTTTGGGCCTAGAGGGAGGCATTGGGAAGTAATAAGTAGATGATGGGTTGCTAGAGTGACAGAAGCTTAAACCCTAGTTTATGTGTTGCTTCGTAAGGGGCTGATTTGGATCCATATGTTTCATGCTATGGTTAGGTTTACCTTAATACTTCTGTTGTAGTTGCAGATGCTTGCAATGGGGTTTAATCATAAGTGGGATGCTTTTCCAAGTAAGGACAGCACCCAAGCACCGGTCCACCCACATATCAAATTATCAAAGTACCGAACGCGAATCATATGATCGTGATGAAAACTAGCTTGACGATAATTCCCATGTGTCCTCGGGAGCGCTTTACTTCATATAAGAGTTTGTCCAGGCTTGTCCTTTGCTACAAAAAGGATTGGGCCATCTTTCTGCACCTTATTTACTTCTATTACTTGCTACTCGTTACAAATTACCTTATCACAAAACTACCTGTTACCGATAATTTCAGTGCTTGCAGAGAATACCTTACTGAAAACTGCTTATTATTTCCTTCTCCTCCTCGTTGGGTTCGACACTCTTACTTATCTAAAGGACTACAATAGATCCCCTATACTTGTGGGTCATCAAGACTCTTTTCTGGCGCCGTTGCCGGGGAGTGAAGCGCCTTTGGTAGGTGGAATTTGGTAAGGAAAAATTTATATAGTGTGCTGAAATTTACTGTCACTTGTTACTATGGAACATAATCCTTTGAGGGGTTTGTTCGGGGTATCTTCACCTCGTCGGGAACCACAATTAGTTACTCCTCAACCTACTGAACCTACTGAAAATGTTCACTTTGAAATTCCTTCGGGTATGATAGAGAAACTGCTAGCTAATCCTTTTGCAGGAGATGGAACATTGCATCCCGATTTGCACTTAATCTATGTGGATGAAGTTTGTGGATTATTTAAGCTTGCAGGTATGCCCGATGATGTTATCAAGAAGAAGGTCTTCCCTTTATCTTTGACGAGAGATGCATTGACATGGTATAGGCTATGTGATGATATGGGATCATGGGACTGCAAACGGTTGAAATTGGAATTCCATCAGAAGTTTTATCCTATGCATCTTGTTCATCATGATTGTAATTATATATATAATTTTTGGCCTCGCGAAGGAGAAAGCATCGCTCAAGCTTGGGGGAGGCTTAAGTCAATGTTATATTCATGCCCCTATCATGAGCTCTGAAGAGAAATGATTATTCAAAAAATTTTATGCTCGGCTTTCTGACAACAATCGCTCCATGCTCGATACTTCTTGTACTGGTTCCTTTATGATGAAGACTATTGAATTCAAATGGAATTTATTGGAGAGAATTAAACGCAACTCTGAAAATTGGGATCTCGACGAAGGTAAGGAGTCAGGTATGACACCTAAGTTTGATTGTGTTAAATCTTTTATGGATACCGATGCTTTCCATAAATTTAGCACTAAATATGGACTTGACTCTGAGATAGTAGCTTCTTTCTGTGAATCCTTTGCTACTCATGTTGATCTCCCTAAGGAGAAGTGGTTTAAATATAATCCTCCCATTGAAACAAAAGTAGTTGCACCTATTAAAGTTGAAGAAAAGACTATCACTTATAATGATCCTGTTGTTCCTACTACTTATGTTGAGAAACCACCTTCACTGTTAGAATAAAGAATCATGCTATAGCTTCAACTGTGGTCAACAAAATTAATATTAAGACACCTAAACCCCCGGAGCAAATTAAGGTTGAACCTAAAATTTCTATGGTTAAAGATCTCTTGGCTGATAATATTGATGGGCATGTTATTTACTTCTCTGATGAAGCTGCTAGAATTGCTAGACTTGATGCTAAAGATAAAAATAGACCTGTGGTAGGCATGCCTGTTATTTCTATTAAAATAGGAGATCATTGTTATCATGTCTTATGTGATATGGGTGCTAGTGCTAGTGCAATACCTATTTCCTTATACAAAGAAATTATGCATGATATTGCACCTGCTGAAATAGAAGAAATTGATGTTACAATTAAGCTTGCTAATAGAGATACTATTTCACCAATTGGGATTGTTAGAGATGTTGAAGTCTTGTGTGGGAAGGTTAAATATCCTGCTGATTTTCTCATTCTTGGTTCCCCACAAGATAGGTTTTGTCCCATTATATTTGGTAGACCCTTCTTGAATACTGTTAATGCTAAGATAGACTGCAATAAGGATATTGTTTCTGTTGGTTTAGGGGATATGTCCCATGAGTTTAACTTCTCTAAATTTCATAGACAACCCCGTGATGAGGAATTACCTAGTAAAGATGAAATTATTGGTCTTGCTTCTATTGCTGTGCCTCCTACTGATCCCTTAGAACAATATTTGCTAGACCATGAAAATGATATGTTCATGAATGAAAGAATGGAAATAGATGAAGTATTCTTTAAACAGGGACCTATTCTGAAACACAACTTGCCTGTTGAAATCCTAGGGGATCCTCCTCCACCGAAGGGTGATCCCGTGTTTGAGCTTAAACCATTACCTGATACTCTTAAATATGCTTATCTTGTTGAAAAGAAGATATATCCTGTTATTATTAGTGCTAACCTTTCAGAGAAGGAGGAAGAGAAATTATTGAAAACTCTGAAGAAGCACCGTGCTGCTATTGGATATACTCTTGATGATCTTAAGGGCATTAGTCCCACTCTATGTCAACACAAAATAAATTTGGAGGAAGACGCCAAACCAGTTATTGATCACCAACCATGGCTGAATCCTAAGAAGAAAGAAGTGGTAAGAAAGGAAATATTAAAGCTCCTTGAGGTAGGTATAATTTATCCCGTTGCTGATAGTAAGTGGGTAAGTCCTGTCCATTGTGTCCCTAAGAAGGGAGGTATTACTTTGTTCCTAATGATAAAGATGAATTGATCCCACAAAGAATTATTACAGGTTATAGGATGGTAATTGATTTCCGCAAATTGAATAAGGCTACTAAAAAGATCATTACCCTTTGCCTTTTATTGATCAAATGCTAGAAAGATTATCCAAACATACACATTTTTGCTTTCTAGATGGTTACTCTGGCTTCTCTCAAATACCTGTGTCAGCTGATGATCAATCAAATACCACTTTTACTTGCCCTTTCGGTACTTTTGCTTATAGACTTATGCCTTTTGGTTTATGTAATGCACTTGCTACCTTTCAAAGATGCATGATGGCTATATTCTCTGACTTTTTGTGAAAAGATATGTGAGGTTTTCATGGACGATTTCTCCGTTTATGGATCCTCTTTTGATGATTGCTTAAGCAACCTTGATCGAGTTTTGTGAAGATGTGAGGAAACTAATCTTGTCTTTAATTGGGAGAAGTGCCACTTTATGGTTAATGAAGGTATTGTCTTGGGGCATAAAATTTCTAAAAGAGGTATTGAAGTTGACAAAGCTAAAGTTGATGCTATTGAAAAGATGCCATGTCCCAAGGACATTAAAGGTATAAGAAGCTTCCTGGGTCATGCCGGTTTTTATAGGAGGTTCATTAAGGACTTCTCAAAAATTTCTCGGCCTCTGACTAACCTATTACAAAAAGACATTCCTTTTGTCTTTGATAATGATTGTATAGAAACATTTGAAATACTTAAGAAAGCATTGATTTCTGCACCTATTGTTCAGCCACCTGATTGGAATTTACCCTTTGAAATTATGTGTGATGCTAGTGATTATGCTGTAGGGGCTGTTCTAGGGCAAAGAGTTGATAAGAAATTAAATGTTATTCAATATGCTAGTAAAACTCTAGACAATGCCCAGAGAAATTATGCTACCACTAATAAGGAATTCTTAGCAGTTTTATTTGCTTGTGATAAGTTTAGACCTTATATTGTTGATTCTAAAGTAACTATTCACACTGATCATGCTGCTATTAAATATCTTAGGGAAAAGAAAGATGCTAAACCTAGACTTATTAGATGGGTTCTCTTGCTACAAGAATTTGACTTGCATATTATTGATAGAAAGGGAGTCGAGAACCCCGTTGCAGACAACTTGTCTAGGTTAGAGAATGTTCTTGATGACCCACTACCTACTGATGATAGCTTTCCTGATGAACAATTAAATGTGATAAATCCTTCTCGAACTGCTCCATGGTATGCTGATTATGCTAATTATATTGTTGCTAAGTTTATACCACCTAGTTTCACATACCAGCAAAATAAAAAGTTCTTCTATGATTTAAGACATTACTTTTGGGATGACCCACATCTTTATAAAGAAGGAGTAGATGGTATTATTAGATGTTGTGTACCTGAGCATGAACAGGAACATATCCTACGAAAGTGTCACTCCGAAGCCTATGGAGGACACCATGCTGGAGATAGAACTGCACACAAGGTATTGCAATCCGGTTTTTATTGGCCTACTCTCTTCAAGGATGCTCGTAAGTTTGTCTTTTCTTGTGATGAATGTCAAAGAAATGGTAATATTAGTAGACGTCAAGAAATGCCTATGAATTATTCACTTGTTATTGAACCATTTGATATTTGGGGATTTGATTATATGGGACCCTTTCCTTCCTCTAATGGGTATACACATATTTTAGTTGTTGTTGATTACGTTACTAAGTGGGTAGAAGCTATTCCAACTAGTAGTGCTGATCATAACACCTCTATTAAGATGCTTAAAGAAGTTATTTTTCCGAGGTTTGGAGTCCCTAGATATTTAATGATGATGGTGGTTCACATTTTATTCATGGTGCTTTTCGTAAAATGCTTGCTAAGTATGATGTTAATCATAGAATTGCATGTCCTTATCACCCACAGTCTAGTGGTCAAGTAGAATTAAGTAACAGAGAGCTCAAAGTAATTTTGCAAAAGACTGTTAATAGATCTAGAAAGAATTGGTCCAAGAAACTAGATGATGCATTATGGGCTTATAGAAATGCATATAAAAATCCTATGGGTATGTCTCCGTATAAAATGATTTATGGTAAAGCATGTCACTTACCTCTTGAATTAGAACATAAGGCATATTGGGCTATTAAAGAGCTCAATTATGATTTCAAACTTACCGGTGAGAAGAGGTTGTTTGACATTAGCTCACTTGATGAATGGAGAACCCAGGCTTATGAAAATGCCAAGCTATTTAAAGAAAAGGTTAAAAGATGGCATGATAAAAGGATACAAAAGCGTGAGTTCAATGTAGGTGATTATGTATTGCTATACAACTCTCGTTTAAGATTTTTTGCAGGAAAACTTCTCTCTAAATGGGAAGGTCCTTACGTTATCGAGGAGTTCTATCGTTGCAGTGCCATAAAAATCAACAACTTCGAAGGCACAAATCCGAAGGTGGTGAACGATCAAAGAATTAAACATTATATCTCAGGTAATCCCATAAGTGTTGAAACTAATATTATTGAAACCGTAACCCCGGAGGAATACATAAGGGACACTTTCTGGAATGTTTCAGACTCCGAAAAGGAATAGGTACGTGGTACGGTAAGTAAACCGACTCCAAAACAGTTCTAATGGCAATATTTCTCCGTTTTGGAATATTTAGAAAAATAGGAAAATAAGAAGCAGACCAGAAAGGGCACAAGGCTTCCATGAGGGTGGGAGGCGCGCCCTACCCCCTGGGCGTGCCCCCTGCCTTGTGGGCACCTCGTGCGCTCTCCGGACTCCGTTTTCTTGCACGATACTTCTTTTGGTCGGTAAAAAATCATTATATAATCTCCCGAAGGTTTTGCCACCGTATCACGCAAATATCTCTTGTCTTTGTTTTGAGCTGTTTTTCTGACAGATCTAGGTCGTCATGTCGTCTTCAAGTGCCCCCAAGGACAAGTTCTTCGAGAAGGTCATCAACCCCTACCTCGCGGAGGTGTTGCAACACCCTCAAACCATTGAGATGCGTGAGGGGTTGTTGCACATCCGCGATGCTGAGGGACCAAGGAGGACCGGAAGCACGGAGGCAAGGCTCGAGGCATTGGAGCAACAAGTTTTCAAGTGTCAGGGGATTGTGGAGCGTGGACTCGACTCCAATCACATTATGATCATGGAGTTCACCAACAACCACAAGATCGACGTCAAGGACATTGGGGAGGCCATCTTCAAGCTTCATGAGAAAATCGAGCACCTCCAAGCCCAGATCTATGACCTGCAAAATCAAAACTGTGAGTATGAATATAGATTCAAGAGGATGAGTTTGGCTGCAGATTTGAGGATTCAGAAGACTCGATCATCCTTCTATGATGGTGAGCCTATGCCTTGGAAGAGGGACGACAAGCCTGCATCATCAACAACTCCACCTTCTTCACCAACAGAGAAGAACTGAGTATCTGGTATGGGCACTCCCCTTGGCAACTGCCAAGCTTGGGGGAGTGCCCCGGTATCGTATCACCATCACTTTTATCTTTACCGTTTTTTCTTAGTTCAATCCTTTTAATAATATCTTGATCTAGTAGAATAAGGTTTTAGTATGATCTAGTTGTGAGTTTTGCTTTATGATCCTTCTATGTAATCGAGCCCGTGAGCTATATATAATAAAGATTAGTGTTGAGTAAAGGGCTTGATTATTTTGCTATGATCTTGAGGGAATCAAATAAAAAGAGAAAGAATAAAAAGAAACAAAGAGATCATATGGATCTTATGGAGAGTAATGACTTCACATATAAGAGTATGATGAATAAAAGTTGTTGAGAGTTGACAAACATAGTTTTGCTCATTGTTGCAATTAATAAGAAGTAACAAAGAAAGAGAGGTTCACATATAAATATACTATCTTGGACATCTTTTATGATTGTGAGTGCTCATTAAAGTATGACATGCTAAGAGTTGACGTTGGACAAGGAAGACATTGTAATGTGTTATGTTTTCTTACATCTGAAATAAATTATATTGTCATGGATCATCCAACATGTTGATCTTGCCTTTCCCTCTCTTGCTAGACAATTTCTTTGCACCAAGTAGAGATACTACTTGTGCTTCCAAATATCCCTAAACCCAGTTTTTCCATGAGAATCCACCATATCTACCTATGGATTGAGTAAGATCCTTCAAGTAAGTTGTCATCGGTGCAAGCAATAAAAATTGCTCTCTAAATATGTATGACTTATTAATGTGGAGAAAATAAGCTTTTTACGATCTTGTGATGTGGAAGAAATAAAAGCGATGGACTGCATAGTAAAGGTCCATATCGCAAGTGGCAATATAAAGTGACGTTCTTTTGCATTAAGATTTTGTGCATCCAACCATAAAAGCGCATGACAACCTCTGCTTCCCTCTGCGAAGGGCCTATCTTTTACTTTTATCTTCTACCTTACATAAGAGTCATGGTGATCTTCACCTTTCATTTTTACATTTTATCCTTTGGCAAATACAATATGTTGGAAAGATCCTGATACATATAGCTAATTGGATATGAGTCTCCATGAACTACTATTGTTGACATTACCCTTGAGGTAAAACGTTGGGAGGCAAAACTATAAGCCCCTATCTTTCTCTATGTCCAATTAAAACTTTATACCGATAAATATTGCGTGAGTGTTAGCAATTGTGAATGACTAAAAGATGGTTGAGTATGTGAACTTGCTGAAAAGCTCTTATATTGACTCTTTCCTATGTTATGATAAATTGCAATTGCCTCAATGACTGAGATTAGAGTTTGTTGGTTCTCAATGAAGTTTATGATTCATACTTGAAATTGTGATTGAATTGTTACTTTTGCATAAGAGATCATATGACAATATATATATATATATATATATATTGGTGTTCTAGGAATGATCATGATGCCCTCATGTCCGTATTTTATTTTTATCGACACCTCTATCTCTAAACATGTGGACATGTTTTTTGGTTTCGGCTTTCGCTTGAGGACAAGCGAGGTCTAAGCTTGGGGGAGTTGATACGTCCATTTTGCATCATGCTTTTATATCAATATTTATTGCATTATGGGCTGTTATTACACATTATGTCACAGTACTTATGCCTATTCTCTCTTATTTTACAAGATTTACATGAAGAGGGGGAATGCCGACATCTGGAATTCTGGGCTGGAAAAGCAGCAAATATTAGAGACCTATTCTGCACATCTCCAAAAGTCCTGAAACTCCACGGGAGCACTTTTCAGAATGTATAAAAAATACTGAGTGCAAGAAGTACCAGAGGGGGGCCACACCCTGGCCACGAGGGTGGGGGGCGCGCCCTACCCCCCTAGGCGCGCCCCCTGGTGGCCCTCCGATGCCCATCTTCTGCTATATGGAGTCTTCCGCCAAGGAAAAAATCATAAGCAAACTTTCGGGACGAGACTCCACCGCCACGAGGGCGGAACCTTGGCGGAACTAATCTAGGGCTCCGGCGGAGCTGTTCTGCCAGGGAAACTTCCCTCTGCGAGGGGGAAATCATCACCATCGTCATCACCAACGATCCTCTCATCGGGAGGGGGTCAATCTCCATCAACATCTTCACCAGCACCATCTCATCTCAAACCCTAATTCATCTCTTGTATCCAATCTTTGTATCCAAACCTCAAATTGGTACCTGTGGGTTGCTAGTAGTGTTGATTACTCCTTGTAGTTGATGCTAGTTGGTTTACTTGGTGGAAGATCATATGTTCAGATCCATTATGGATATTAATACCCCTCTGATTATGAACATGAATATGCTTTTTGAGTAGTTACGTTTGTTCCCGAGGACATGGGAGAAGTCTTGCTATTAGTAGTCATGTGAATTTGGTATTCGTTCGATATTTTGATGAGATGTATGTTGTCATCCCTCTAGTGGTGTCATGTGAACGTCATCTACATGACACTTCACCATTGTTTGGGCCTAGAGGGAGGCATTGGGAAGTAATAAGTAGATGATGGGTTGCTAGAGTGACAGAAGCTTAGACCCTAGTTTATGCATTGCTTTGTAAGGGGCTGATTTGGATCCATATGTTTCATGCTATGGTTAGGTTTACCTTAATACTTCTGTTGTAGTTGCGGATGCTTGCAATGGGGGTTAATCATAAGTGGGATGCTTGTCCAAGTAAGGACAACACTGATACGTCTCCAACGTATCTATAATTTTTGATTGTTCCATGCTATTATATTATCAACCTTGGATGTTTTATATGCATTTATATGCTTAAAAAGAAAAAAAAGAGAAAGGCCATAAAAAAAGGGAGTAGACCCAAAAAAGGGAGAAAGGCCGTAAAAAAAGAGAAGGCCAAAAAATGAGAGAAAAAGAGAGAAGGGACAATGCTACTATCCTTTGCCACACTTGTGCTTCAAAGTAGCACCATAATCCTCATGATAGAGAGTCTCTTGTTTTGTCACTTTCATATACTAGTGCGAATTTTTCATTATAGAACTTGGCTTGTATATTCAAACAATGGGCCTCCTCAAGTGCCCTAGGTCTTCCTGAGCAAGCAAGTTGGATGCACACCCACTTAGTTTCTTTTGTTGAGCTTTCATACATTTATAGCTCTAGTGCATCCGTTGCATGGCAATCCCTACTCCTTGCATTAACATCAATCGATGGGCATCTCCATAGCTCATTAATTAGCCTCGTCGATGTGAGACTTTCTCCTTTTTGTCTTCTCCACATAACCCCCATCATCATACTCTATTCCACCCATAGTGCTATATCCATGGCCCGCGCTCATGTATTGCGTGAAAGTTTATGAGTTTGAGATTACTAAAGTATGAAACAATTGCTTGGCTTGTCATCGGGGTTGTGCATGATGAGAGCATTCTTGTGTGACGAAAATGGAGCATGACTAAACTATATGATTTTGTAGGGATGAACTTTCTTTGGCCATGTTATTTTGAGAAGACATAATTGCTTTGTTAGTATGCTTTAAGTATTATTATTTTTATGTCAATATGAACTTTTGTCTTGAATCTTATGGATCTGAATATTCTTGCCAGAATAAAGAAAACTACAAGGATAAATATGTTAGGTAGCATTCCACATCTAAAATTCTGTTTTTATCATTTACCTACTCAAGGACGAGCAGGAATTAAGCTTGGGGATGCTGATACGTCTCCAACGTATCTATAATTTTTTATTGTTCCATGCTATTATATTATCAACCTTGGATGTTTTATATGCATTTATATGCTACTTTATATGATTTTTGGGACTAACCTATTAACCTAGAGCCCAGTGCCAGTTTCTGTTTTTTCCTTGTTTTAGAGTATCACAGAAAAGGAAAACCAAACGGAGTCCAATTGACCTGAAACTTCACGAAACTTATTTTTGGAAGGAAAGCAACCCGGGAGACTTGGAGTCTACGTAAGGGAAGCAACGAGGAAGCCACGAGGCAGGGGGGCGCGCCCTCCACCCTCGTGGGCCCCTCATGGCTCCCCTGACGTACTTCTTCCGCCTATATATCTCCATATACCCTAAAACGATCGGGGAGCACAATAGATCGAGAGTTCCGCCGCCAGAAGCCTCCGTAGCCACCGAAAACCAATCTAGACCCGTTCCGGCACCCTGCCGGAGGGGGTAATCCCTCTTCGGTGGCCATCTTCATCATCCCGGTGCTCTCCATGACGAGGAGGGAGTAGTTCTCCCTCGGGGCTGAGGGTATGTACCAGTAGCTATGTGTTTGATCTCTCTCTCTCTCTCTCGTGTTCTTGAGGTGATACGATCTTGATGTATCACGAGCTTTGCTATTATATTTGGATCCTATGATGTTTATTCCCCCTCTACTCTCTTGTAATGGATTGAGTTTCCCCTTTAAAGTTATCTTATCGGATTGAGTCTTTAAAGATTTGAGAACACTTGATGTATGTCTTGCCGTGCGTATCTGTGGTGACAATGGGATACCACGTGATTCACTTGATGTATGTTTTGGTGATCAACATGCGGGTTCCGCCCATGAACCTATGCATAGGTGTTGGCACACATTTTCGTTGTGATTCTTCGGTAGAAACTTTGGGGCACTCTTTGAGGTTCTATTTGTTGGTTGAATAGATGAATCTGAGATTGTGTGATGCATATCGTATAATCATACCCATGGATACTTGAGGTGACATTGGAGTATCTAGGTGACATTAGGGTTTTGGTTGATTTGTGTCTTAAGGTGTTATTCTAGTATGAACTCTAGGGCTGTTTGTGACACTTAAAGGAATAGCCCAACGGATTGATTGGAAAGAATAACTTTGAGGTGGTTTCGTACCCTACCATAATCTCTTCGTTTGTTCTCCGCTATTAGTGACTTTGGAGTGACTCTTTGTTGCATGTTGAGGGATAGTTATGTGATCCAATTATGTTATTATTGTTGAGAGGACTTGCACTAGTGAAAGTATGAACCCTAGGCCTTGTTTCCTAGCATTGCAATATCATTTGTGCTCTCTTTTATAATTAGTTACCTTGCTGCTTTATATTTTCAGATTACAAAAACCTATATCTACTATCCATATTGCACTTGTATCACCATCTCTTCGCCGAACTAGTGCACCTATACAATTTACCATTGTATTGGGTGTGTTGGGGACACAAGAGACTCTTTGTTATTTGGTTACAGGGTTGCTTGAGAGAGACCATCTTCATCCTACGCCTCCCACGGATTGATAAACCTTAGGTCATCCACTTGAGGGAAATTTGCTACTGTCCTACAAACCTCTGCACTTGGAGGCCCAACAACGTCTACAAGAAGAAGGTTGTGTAGTGGACATCAAGCTCTTTTCTGGCGCCGTTGCCGGGGAGGTTAGCGCTTGAAGGTATATCTTTAGGTCTTGCAATCGAATCTTTTTGTTTCTTGTTTTAGCACTAGTTTAGTTTATAAAAGAAAACTACAAAAAAATATGGAATTGAGTTTGCCTCATACGCTTCATCTTTTTAATATCTTTCGTGAGTATGATGGAAAGGAAAATTGTGCCAAAGTGTTAGAAGAAGAATGCATTAAAATGTTTGGCACTAAATATTTGAATGATGAGCATGATTACAATGTTGTTAGTATGAATTCCTTGAATATCCATGATGCTAATGATATGCAAAGCCACAAGCTTGGGGAAGCTATGTTTGATAAAGATGATATTTTTTGTCCCCCAAGTTTTGATGAGCAAATTTATTATGATGAAAGCATGCCTCCTATTTATGATGATTATATTGATGAAAGTGGATTTGGAGAGGTCATGACTTTATTTTTTGATGAATCCACTATTCCGATAGAGGTTCCAATTGATTATGAGAACAAAGTTGCTATCTATGATGATTATTGTGATGACTTGTATGCTATAAAGAATAATGATATCCATGAAACTTGTCATCATGATTTTAGATTTCAATTGGATTATGCCTCACATGATAATTATTTTGTTGAGTTTGCTCCCACTATTATTCATGAGAAGAATTTTGCTTGTGTGGAGAGTAATAAAATTTCTATGCTTGTAGATCATGAAAATAATGCTTTATGTGATAGCTATATTGTTGAATTCATTCATGATGCTACTGAAAATTATTATGAGGGAGGAACATATGTTTGTAGGAATTGCAATAATATCAAGTTTCCTCTCTATGTGCTTAAAGTTTTGAAGTTATGCTTGTTTTACCTTCCTATGCAAGTTGATTCTTGTTCCCACAAGTTTGTCCAGGCTTGTCCTTTGATAAAAAAAGGATTGGGACATCTTGTTGCACCTTATTTACTTTTATTACTTGCTACTCATTACAAATTACCTTATCACAAAATTATCTGTTACCGATAATTTCAGTTCTTGCAGAGAATACCTTACTGAAAACTGCTTATAATTTCCTTCTGCTCCTCGTTGGGTTCGACACTCTTACTTATCGAAAGGACTATGATAGACCCCCTATACTTGTGGGTCATCAGAGGACACATACAAAGAGGACATCTAGCGGTTCCTATGGCGCTCCCTGTGGCTCCAATGGCGCTCCCAGCGGCCGACGACGACAACGGCGGGTAGTTCACCACACATCATGTAGTGGACTCCCACATGAGGGGGGAAGTCCCTCTCGGTGGTGTACACGAACGATCCGGTCTCGGTGGAGAGCTCCATCCAAACTATGGAGCAGTTCCTTTCCGAGGACAAGTACCGAGTGGTCGGCTTCGACCTCGAGTACACCATCGGTCGTGCCGGGCATGATCAGAAGGTTGTCGTCGCCCAGTTGTGTGTGAGACATGACGTCCTCGTCTACCACTTCCACCTTACCACAAGGCCTTGCGAGCGTTTCTCCAGGTTTATCAACATCTCCGACTACAGTTTCGCTACGGTCGACACCACCAACAATCTAAAAGCGCTCAAGGTTAGTGACTTGAAATGCCCGAATGTTGTCAACATCCAGCACCACTACAAGGTCTGGGGCAGCGACAAAAGCAAACTGAACTCCCTGGTTGACCTCGCCTCGGCCATCATCGACCCCTACTACACGAAGATGAAGAAAGAGAGCAATAAGGACAGGAACACCTGGCACAGTGTGTGGCATAAGAGACTGGATGAACAACATGTCAAGTACGTGGCCATGGACGCATACACAAGCTACGAGATGTACAAGCGGATCGTTGACATGAGGAACTGTCTTCTTCCTGACCCAGACGAGGGATCGAGCCACATAGCAGTGGCGGGAGCGTCACAAGAAGTAGATGACTAGACGATCGTTTCGCCTACTTTTGAATGCATGCAATTGTTTATTGAGGTGTGTGCGAATGATCTGTATAGTCACTTATGTAATTGGATGTTTATTTCAGTTATATATATACATGTTATTCTACTATAGACAGAGCAATTCACACGGCTTATTAGCAGCAATCGTCTGTGTTATTATTGGTCTTCGCACACATTTCAAATTACGGACCCGTTTGCCGCGTATCACACACATCTTGTTCAGTTGAACCATTTCCATTGTGTTGCCTAATCACACACAGTTCATCCCAGTGAACTGTCTGCTGTATATCGCACACGCCCTGCGTCGCACACGCAACTAAATTCTGAACCATGTTTGATGCATCTGTCATCACAAACGTTTTGCACCTTTTTTGACCATTTTCCTACACCACTGTTTGCGATCATTACGTCACACATAGTTTCTCGAAGGGTCTCTGATCGTTGTGTCACGTGTGGACCATCCTACAGTAGTGTATAGTGCTATGTCCATGGCTCACGCTCATGCATTGCGTGAAAGTTGAAAAAGTTTGAGAATATCAAAAGTATGAAACAATTTCTTGGCTTGCCATCGGGGTTGTGCATGATTTGAATATTTTGTGTGATGAAGATGGAGCATAGCCAGACTATATGATTTTGTAGGGATAAGCTTTCTTTGGCCATGTTATTTTGAGAGGACATAATTGCCTTGTTAGTATGCTTGAAGTATTATTGTTTTTATGCCAATAGTAAACTTTTGTTTTGAATCTTTTGGATCTGAACATTCATGCCGCAATATAGAAAAATTACATGGATAAATATGTTAGGTAGCATTCTACATCAAAAATTCTGTTTGTATCATTTACCTACTCAAGGACAAGCAGGAATTAAGCTTGGGGATGCTTGATACGTCTCCAACGTATCTATAATTTTTTATTGTTCCATGCACTGGTACGCATCGGTGCTATATAAACGATTTTTGACCCTTTCCGCGACGGCATTTCGAACCGTCTCCTAGTGAGTGACGACGATAGGGGGTCCTTCCGACATGACCTAGAAACCATCGGGGATATGCCCTCCTGGCACACATGCTCGGCAAAATGAGGTCATGTGCGACCGGCGAGCGCTCAAATACGGAAATACGTACAGTAGAGCTAAAAATACAATTATACAGGCGAAATAGTTTCCGGTCTCAAGTACATCCCACACAGTCAGTCCCCGCTAAACGTTTCCGTTCGTATGTACATCCCACACTGTCACTCCAAGGAAAACGTTTCCGTTCACAAGTACATCACACACAATTTTCCCCGTTAAATCATTTGTGATAGTGTTGCCATTGCACACGATATTAACAATTTTATCGTTTGCGTTATTGAATGCATCACACACGGTGCATAGAAGAAACTGTGTGGCAAAGGCTGTCCATCACACACAGTTTTTATGTGGTAAACGTTTGCGCAAGGTGGCCTAACACAAACCGTTTTCAAGAGAAGGTCATGTGTGATTGTTCATTGATCCAACATGGTTCATTCCTAGAAACTGTGTGTGTTGCCTAAGGTCAACGCCCACGGTATTTTCTCAATAACTGTTTGCAATAGCAAAACCCAATTAGCAGGCTAATTGCATATTATTAGTAATCCATTTATTAATCTAATTGACATGCATATTAAGCACATAATATATTTCATTTCCATATTAAGGAAGCAGGATTTCATAATTGAAATACATCAGAGTACAACATGATATTGCTTCAGCACTCAGCTACCCCATTACACAACTGCACCAGCACCAAGTTTCACATGCAACATGTAGAACCTTTCGAAATTAGCATCATAGACGGTATATAGACAGATGCATCTCATCTGGAAAACTGCTGAAGCGAAAGGCGAATATTAAGCCTTCATTCATGTTGAAGGTCTTTGCAACTTTAGGCTAGTGCCTATGGATGATTGACCGTCCGTCCTTCCTTCTCTTCAGGAACACTTCAATATTGAACCATGGGTGTTGTATGAAAATCTTCCTCGCCTCCTGACCATAGAGGTGGTTTGAGAAGTAATCATCAGTGAACTGATTTGGAAAGGCCTGAAAACAAGGATGTGCATAAATATCTTCTCTATATTGGAAATGGGGCAAACGAATAAAAAAGGCAAGGTATAATAGTTAGTACCATCTTGTAGTGAACTGATGTCTTCTTCATTGTGTAGACAAAGATCTTGTTGTTTTTTGTCGCTAATTTCTTTATCCTAACAATCTTTCTGAGTTTCTTGACTTGATTGATATTCATGGACAACTCATTTCCCCATATGCAAAAAGGGTCGAACAGTGGGTCAAAACCTCTGATAGCAGGACCTACATCTGCAAGACCAAATTGTTAAAACCTAAATATTAGAATGGTTCCTGCAATTGCACAATAATGTGCTATTAGATAACGGACCATGCACGTGCTAACCTTGATTGTAAACCTTAGTGCCTCCCATTGTTTCCCTGCAACACTGATACGTCTCCAACGTATCTATAATTTATGAAGTAGTCATGCCAGTTTTACAATAATTTTATATGGTTTTGGTATGATTTGCATGGAACTAACCCGGACTGACGCTGTTTTCAGCAGAACTACCATGGTGTTGTTTTTTGTGCAGAAATGGAAGTTCTCCAAATGAGCTGAAACTTTTTGACGATTTTTTTGGAACAAAAGAGACCCCGAAGCTTCGTGGGAGGGCCAGAAGAGCCACAAGGAGGGCACAACCCACCAGGGCGCGCCTGGTGGGCCTGGCTTGCCCCGGTGGGTTGTGCACACCTCGAGGCCATCTTAGCGTGAAACCAACACCAAAAAATCCTATAAATAGAGAAACCATCAGGGGTTACCCTAGATCAGAAGTTCCGCCGCCACAAGGCTCTATAGCCACCACAAACCAATCTAGACCCCATTCTGGCACCCTGTCGGATGGGGGAATCATCACCGGTGGCCATCTTCATCATCCCGGCGGGCACCACGATGAGGAGGGAATAGTCCACCCTCGGGGATGAGGGTTTGTACCATTAGCTATGTGTTTAATATCTCTCTATCTCTCGTGTTATTGAGATGTCACGATCTTGATGTATCACGGGCTTTGCTAATACAATCAAATCATATGGTGTTTTTCCCTCTATATCTTGTTGTGATGAATTGAGTTTTTTCCTTTGAGATTTCGTTGTTATTGAATTGAATACTTTTATGGATTTGAGAGCACTTGATATATGTCTTGCATATGAATACTCGTGGTGAAAATGGGGTATCGTATTGATTCACTTGATATATGTTTTGGCATTCAACTCACGGATTCCCGTGGTAACATTGGGGTAATCTATGCATAGGGGTTGATGCAAGTTCTTGTCTTTGTTTCTCTGGTAGAAATCTTGGGGCACTCTTTGAGGTTCTTTATGATGGATTACCTATTATGAATCTGAATTTTCTTTGGTGTTATTTTAGTAAGAACTCTTGGTTAGATTGATCAGAAAGAATAGCTTTGTGTTATTTTAGTACGAACTCTAGGATAGATCGATCGGAAAGAATAGCTTTGAGGTGGTTTCGTACCCTACAAACAATTTTGTCTTATGTTCTCCGCTAGATAGGAACTTTGGGGTGATTCTTCATCGCACGTTGAGGGGTGGTTATATGATCCAATTATATTAGCACTGTTGAGAGATTGCACTAGCGAAAGTACGAACCCTAGGCCTGATTTTCAAGCATTGCAATACCGTTTTGTGCCCGTTTACTATTTGCTACCTTGCTGTTTTTATTTATTCAGATTATAAAAATATATTTCTACCATCAAAATTACACTTTTATCACCATCTCTTCGCCGAACTAGTGCACCCATACAAATTGCCATTATATTGGGTGTGTTGGGGACACAATAGGTTTCTTGTATTTGATTGCAGGGTTGCTTGAGAGAGAGAGACCATCTTCATCCTACGCCTCCCACGGATTGATAAACCTTAGGTCATCCACTTGAGGGAAGATTGCTACTGTCCTACAAAACTCCGCGCTTGGAGGCCCAACACGTGTCTACAAGAACAAAGTTGCGTAGTAGACATCAAGCTCTTTTTTGGCGCCGTTGCCGGGGAGGTGAGTGCTTGAAGGTATATCTTTAGATCTTGCAATCGAATCTTTTAGTTTCTTGTTTATCACTAGTTTGGTTTATCAAAGAAAACTACAAAAAATGGAATTGTGGTTGCATCATATTATTCATCTTTATAATGTATTTCGTGAAAATGATGGAAAGGAAAATTGTGCTCAATTGATAGAAGAAGAATTCAATAGAATGTTTGGTATAAATGATGAGCATGATTGCAATGTTGTTAGTATGAATTCTTTGAATATCCATGATGCTAATGATATGCAAAGCCATAAGCTTGGGGATGCTATGTTTGATGAAGATGATATTTTTAGTCCCCCAAGATTCGATGTGCCAATTTGTTATAATGATTGCATGCCTCCTATTTATGATGATTATATTGATGAAAGTGGATTTGGAGAGGTCGTGACTTTATTTAATGATGAATCCACTATTTTGGAGGAGGTTGCAATTGATTATAACAACAAAGTTCCTATATATGATGATTATGGTGATGACATGTATGCTATATTGAATAATTATAAACATGAAACTTGTCATCATGATTTTAATTTCCAATCACATGAGAGTTATTTTGTTGAGTTTGCTCCCACAATTATTGATGAGAATAAATTTGCTTATGTGGAGAGTAATAAAATTTATATGCTTGTGAATCATGAAAAGAATGCTTTATGTGATAGCTATATTGTTGAATTCATCCATGATGGTACTGAAAATTATTATGAGAGAGGAACTTATGCTTGTAGGTATTGCAATAATATCAAGTTTCCTCTCAATATGTTGAAAATCTTGAAGTTTTGCTTGTTTTGCCTTCCTATGCTTGTTGATTCTTGCTCCCATAGATTGTTTGCTCACAAAATCCCTATGCATAGGAAGTGGGTTAGGCTTAAATGTGCTTGCCATGTGTTTAATGATGCTCCCATTGTGGTTCAATTCTTTACTTTTATGTGAGCATCATTAAAATCATCATGCCTAGCTTAAAAGGCATGAAAGAAAAGCGCTTGTTGGGAGACAACCCAACACTTTTACCTACTATTTTTGTGTGTTAACATGATTATGCTACTACAATAATCATGTTTTATTGCCTTTGTTTCAATAAAGTGCCATGTAAGACCTTTGGGATGGCTTACGGTGATAGTTGATTTGATCTTGCTGAAAAACATAAACTTTTGCGCTCAGGAAAACAATTCTAATTTTTAATAGAAGTGTGATAAAATTCTGATTATTTTTGCAGAAGATTAATAGACAAATTTCCCAGGTTTTCCTATTTTTCAGGAATTTTGGAGTAGCAGAAGTATGTTTGGAGTACAGATTACTACAGACTGTTCTGTTTTTGACAGATTCTGTTTTCAATACATAGTTTGATTGTTTTCTAGTTTCCATGGATTATATTGCTCAATATAAATTGTAGAAATGATATGCTACTGTAGTCATTGTGTGTAAACAATTATGAATCTTGTCTTTGACAATACCAAAGTGAAATGGTTTGCTCTTAATCATACTAACCTATCTCACAAAGTTCCGTTAAGTTTTGTGTGATTGCAGTTTTCAAGTTTTGGGTGAGATGTCGATATGCGAAGAATAAGGAGTGACAAGACCCTAAGATTGGGGATGACCAAGGCACCCCAAGGTAATATTCAAGGAATATCCAAGCAACTAAGCATGGGGATGCCTCGGAAGGCATCCCCTCTTTCGTCTCCAACATTATCTGTAACCTCACTTGGAGCTATACTTTTATTCGTCTGATATGTGTTTTGCTTGGAGCGTCATTTTATTTTGTTAGTATTTGCTTTCTGTTATTTAGAATAATGTTTTGCATGTTTCTTTTCAATAAAAATGTCAAGGATAGCCTTTACCAGGCTTATCTTGCAAGTTTATGAGTTGCTGTTTGAAAATAGAAAGTTTACCGCTGTTGCAAAAATTCCCTAGAAAAGTCAGAATGTTATAAAATGTTGAAACTTTTTGAAAAATAAACTATGATAAATTTTATACAGTGTGGTAAATTTTCATAATTTTTGGAGTTGAAGAAGTATTGATACTCTTGCATTCTTTACAGACTGTACTGCTTTGGCAGATTGCTGTTATGTTTGCATTGTTTGCATATGTTTGCTTGTTTAATGATTCTATTTGAGGATAGGAGTTTTAAATATGCAAATACAATTAGTATGCAATGTTAAATAATAATTTTAGTGATTTTCTACAGTAGAGAATGATAAGTTTTTTGCATTGATTTATACTAACTTATCTCACGAGTTCTTGTTTAGTTTTGTGTGGATGAAGTTTTTAAGATTTAGGGAAACCGTGATATAAAAGGAATTAATGAGACACAAAAGCTCAAGCTTGGGGATGCCCAAGGTATCCCAAGATAATATTTCAAGAAGTCTCAAGCATCTAATCTTGGGGATGCCCCGGTAGGCATCCCACCTTTCTTCTTCAACAATTATCGGTTAGTATCGGTTCAGCCTAAGTTTTTGCTTCTTCACATGATGTGTGGTATTCTTGGAATGTCATTTTATTTTGTTTTGCTTGCTGTTTTAATAAAAATCTTAGATCTGAAAGTTTTTGAATAAGAGAGAGTCCTCAAATAGCTACCTATTTACTTAACTACTCGCTTGATCTCCACTTATATCTTTTTGGAGTAGCTCGTCATTTACTCTTGTGCTTCACTTATATCCTATGAGTAAATCATTGGTTGAATTGAATATCATGAGGTTGAAATTATATCATGCCTAGTGGTAGCTTCATATTGGGTTTAGAAAGTGAATCTTTTGAGGCTTGACAATCACAATATTGGTCATACAAGCAATTCACGAATAATTAGTATAAGGAAGTGAACTTTCACATGCAAATACACTATCATGGAGATCTTTTGTGATTGTGTGCCCCCATCAAAATATTATATGGAAAAATTGTTGATGTTGGACAAGGGAGACAATGTAATGGTTTGTGTTTGTTCATATTCACATAGAAGTTATATTGTCATAGATCCTTCAACATGTGGTGCTTGTCCACATCCTTGCTAGCCAAAAATTCCGCACCAAGTAGAGATACTACTTGTGCATCCAAAAACCCTTAAACCCAAATCTTATCTTCAAGAGTCCACCATACCTACCTAAGGATTGAGCAATATCCTTCAAGTAAGTTGTCATCGGTGCAATAAGGCAATAAAAATTGCTTCTAAAAGTGTTAGATCATTTAGTGCAAGAGAAAATTGAGCGTTGTACGAACTTGTGATGGCAAAGAATAAAAGCGATAGACAGCATAATAAAGGTTGCTATCATAAGGGGCAATATAACATGATGTTCTTTTGCACTAAGGGATTGATCATACAAACAAATAAGTGTATGGCAACCTCTACTTCCCTCCGCGAAGGGTCTATCTTTTACTTTTATGTATTTACTTTCATGCAAGAGTCAATTTTTTTCTCTCTATTCTTTTTTATTTTTCTCTTTTGGCAAGCATCATGTGGTGAGGAAAGATCTAGGCACATATATCCAGATGGATATGGGTAGCATGAGTTATTATTGTTGACATCACCCTTGAGGTGAATACATTGGGAGGCAAAATTATAAGCCCCTATCTTTCTTTGTGTCTGGTTGAAACATTTTGCTCATGTGTATGCGGTGAGTGTTAGCAATCATGGAAGATTATATGATGGTTGAGTATGTGGAGCTCTTACTTAAACTCTGTTGAATAAGTTGAATTGCAATTGCTTGGTGACTAAGAACATAGGTTGTTGAGTTTCAAGAGAATTCATTGTTTGAACCTTAACATGTGAATTGGTTGCTACTTTAACATGAAAAGTTTTATGAGAAAGAATTACTATTATGATGCTAGGAAAAGTTATTGAAATTATCATTGATCAAACTTATGCACTTCGCTAGCATTCACACTTCATAAATTATTTCTTTTATCATTTACCTACTCGAGGACGGGAAGAAATTAAGCTTGGGGATGCTGATACATCTCCAACGTATCTATAATTTATGAAGTATTCATGCCATGTTTACAACAATTTTATATGGTTTTGCTATGATTTGCATGGAATTAAACCAGACTGACGCTGCTTTCAGCAGAACTACCGTGGTGTTGTTTTTTGTGCAGAAATGAAAGTTATCCAAATGAGCTGAAACTTTTTGATGATTTTTTTGGAACAAAAGAGACCCCCGAAGCTTCGTGGGAGGGCCATAAGATCCACGAGGAGGGCACAACCCACCAGGGCGCGCCTGGTGGGCCTGGCTTGCCCCGGTGGGTTGTGCTCACCTCGAGGCCCATCTTAGCATGAAACCAACGCCAAAAAATCCTATAAATAGAGAAACCATCAGGGTTTGCCCTAGATCGGAAGTTCCGCCGCTGAAAGGCTCTCTAGCCACCGAAAACCAATCTAGACCCTGTTCCGGCACCCTGACGGAGGGGGGAATCATCACCGGTGGCCATCTTTATCATCCCGGCAGCCACCCCGATGAGGAGGGAGTAGTCCACCCTCGGGCTGAGGGTTTGTACTAGTAGCTATGTGTTTAATCTCTCTCTCTCTCTCTTTATCTCTCTCGTGTTCTTGAGATGTCACGATCTTGATGTATCGTGGGCTTTGTTAATATAGTCGGATCATATGGTGTTTTCCCCTCTATATCTTGTTGTGATGAATTGAGTTTTTCCATTTGATATTTCGTTGTTATCGAATTGAATACTTTTATGGATTTGAGAGCACTTGATATATGTCTTGCATATGAATACTCGTGGTGACAATGGGGTATCGTATTGATTCACTTGATATATGTTTTGGCATTCAACTCACGGATTCCCGCAGTGACATTGGGGTAATCTATGCATAGGGGTTGATGCAGGTTCTTGTCTTTGTTTCTCTGGTAGAAATCTTGGGGCACTCTTTGAGGTTCTTTGTGATGGATTGAATATTATGAATCTGAATTTGCTTTGGTGTTATTTTAGTACGAACTCTTGGTTAGATTGATCGGGAAGAATAGCTTCGTGTTATTTTTGTACGAACTCTAGGATAGATCGATCGGAAAGAATAGCTTTGAGGTGGTTTCGTACCCTACAAACAATTCCGTCTTATGTTATCCGCTAGATAGGAACTTTGGAGTGATTCTTCATCGCACGTTGAGGGGTGGTTATATGATCCAATTATATTAGCACTGTTGAGAGATTGCACTAGCGAAAGTACAGACCCTAGGCCTCATTTTCAAGCATTGCAATACCGTTTTTGTGCCCGTTTACTATTTTCTACTTTGCTCTTTTTATTTATTCAGATTATAAAAATATGTTTCTACCATCAATATTACAGTTTTATCACCATCTCTTCGCTGAACTAGTGCACCTATACAAATTGCCATTGTATTGGGTGTGTTGGGGACACAACAGGTTTCTTGTATTTGATTGTAGGGTTGCTTGAGAGAGAGACAATCTTCATCCTACGCCTCCCACAGATTGATAAACCTTAGGTCATCCACTTGAGGGAAAATTGCTACTATCCTACAAAACTCTGCGCATGGAGGCCCAACACGTGTCTAGAAGAATAAAGTTGCGTAGTAGACATCAAACACATATAAGGTAGTTAGTCATCAGGTTAAGTAAGGGTTCGCATGCTATCAGTAAAATATGTTCATGAAAAATAAGCACATTGCAGATTCACCAGATTAATTCAAGCCACATGGAAAACCCATTTATCCAAACCAAGCATGTATTAAGTGCAGCCAAATTCGATTTATTCCTCACATGCACAACAATACAAATTTCTACCCACGACAATTGGACATCGCATTGCAGAATTGAATCAAGCAGTTAACTAAACACCACAACAAATGAACCAAACATTAACTGAGCATCACATTGCACAATATAACATACTCATAATAGAAGATTAGGCAGTTAACCAAACCAAGCATGCTTATCAACTTGGAAATATAGCAATTGTATTTGTTTCTCATGTATTTACTACAGCCAAATTCAATTTATTCCTCACATGGTAGACAATAACAGAATGCACCCACAACTATTGAACATCGCATTGCAGAATTGAACCAAACAGTTAACTAAACACCACAACACAAACGAACCAAACATTAACTGAGCAGCACATTGCACAATGTATAACCAAACCAAGCATGCTTGACAAGTTGGAAATATAGCAATTGTATTCGTTTCTCATGTATTTTGTAAAGATAAATTCGATTTATTTCTCACATGGAAGGTAATACAAAATTGCAGCCTGAAGAATTGAACATCACATTTGCAGAATTGAACCAAACAGTTAACTGAAGACGACAACTAATTAACAAAACAGTTAATAAGTGAGCACCACACTGCACGACATATAGAACATATACACTAGAGCAACAGATTGCATGGTAAAATTAGATAGCAAATTCACTAGAATTTGTGAAGGAAAGGCAGGAGCAGCACACACAATGGGTAAACTGAGCATGCTTAACCGACGTAGATAGAAAATGGCAAGGTGCTCCTCCAAGATCTGGGGGTCGGCACGAATGGCAGCCATCGCGACCTCATCCGCGCGTGCGACCGCGATTTGCTTCTCCGCTGCCAAATCCTCCTTGAGATCCTGGCTATACTGCATGCACCATCGCTTAGGGCGGCACTTATTTGGTGCAGGGGTCGGTGATTTGGGTGGAAGGTGTCATGATCATGCCGGTCGGGGCATGTGGGATATGGAAGGAGGAGGAGGATGGGGGTCGGGTGTGGATTACCTGCCTGGATAGACGAGGCCGAGCAGCGTGAAGGGGGGTCGTCGGCGAGGAGGCAACGCTGCAAGCAAGGAGTGAATGTTTCAACTTGGAAAGGAAGGCGGAAACAAGGGAAATGTGGCTTTTGGTAAGGGGGAGGGGCGGGGAGGTAGATATTTCCGCGGAAGCCGAAAATTTGGAATCGCTTCAGCGAAAAAACTGGCGGGTAAAGTGTCATCAGACACGGTCCCTTATTCAGAACTGTGTATGATATGTGAACATCACAAATGATTCAGATAGCTTAACCCGTGTGTGATGAGTTTGAACGCCAAAAAATTGGTTTGAATTTCCCTGGTTATAGTGGTCACCCACGTCATTGCATAATTTGGGTACACAAAGGAGACTACAGCACACCCACACTTCTTGATCAAGCAAGTTCAGCAATTAAACAGAGCTAGCTGACCTAAAAATTACTCTAACAAATTAAAGACCGGTGCTCTTAATTAACTAAAACAAAGAGTACTACTACGACTAGTGCTCGTCGATCTCCGTCGCCGCCTCCATGTCCAGCTCGCGCCCAATGGTCTCCTAGGGAAGGGGCTCCATGGAATCCATCGCACCATACTCAGCAAGCATCTCGCCATCCGCGTCCACCATCTCTTTGGAAAAGGCCGCCATGAGCTGGGCATGGGTGGCCGTGATCTAGGCTTGGACGGGTCGCGGAGGAATGGACGACTGCTTGAACGCTCTCGGCGATTGCCAACTCTTCGGCCGTGGGTTGCCGACCATTGTCGGACAATATTCGTTCGATTTGTGCGGTGACCGCCACGAGTTGGGCGTGGGCGGCCTCCATCAGGGCTAAGGCCGCCGCTGCGGAATGGAGAACTGTTGTGCCGCTCTCGCCAGTTGCTATCCCCGAGGCAGATGTTACGGCCGCCACCTGAGAAGCAACATCGGCCGTTTGGGCTGCCTTGGCCGCCCGGTTGCAGATTGCGGCCGCGCTCATGCACCTTGTTAGCACGCGCATGGCGGCTGCAGCCGCCCTCTCGCCGGAGTGGGCCATTGAAGTTGCCCTCACGATGCGGGTCCATGTGCCCATCTTTCACCGGCGATGATTGAACAGTGAAAATTATTTGGGGAGCGAGCTAGTGTGCTTGAGATGCCGGTTGTGAACTGTAGCCGACGCACCTTCTCGCATAAGCCATTGGCATACTATACACCGATGGTGCTCCAGGATATTTTGTGCTGCATCTCACACGGTTGGGGATAATAAACTGTGTGGGATCTACTTGATTTTTCATCTTGATTTGAATTACATAATGGGGTCACAGCGGCAATGGACGATGTTTGAATTGCTAGACCTTTTATCTGCAGTGAACATGCAACTATATGTGTGTTGTAAAAGAATTGGAATTATTCAGGGTTCGTTTGAACATTTTATACATTAAATTGGTTTTCTAGCCATTTCAGGTGCACAATTCAAAATTAAACTACATGCACATGCTATGGTGCACCAACATGGGTTGTAAAATCATATATGTGTCCATGGGTTTATGCTTATGTCCCATGCAATAAATGGGGATGAAATTCGAACACCACGACACCGTGGCTCTCTGCAAATGTCGACGTATTTGCTTTTGTAATTCTAGTAAATCCAAAATTCATGAAACTTGGCATGCTATCATGGAGTGGCATCAACATGCCGTGGTGAAATTTTTGTCCCATTTGGGGCAGGTATGGGTATAAGCATATCATAAACCAGAGCTTCTCATAACAAGTGTGATGGTTTCGGTAGGGAACGTTTCACCTTTCTAGACGAAACGATATCCATTGCCTCTTCTCGATTTCAATTTTTTTCCTGGTGTCAACATAGAACAACAGGAGTGTTGTGTCAATTTTTGGGATTTTTCGGGGTTCGCTTGGACATTTTGATACATTAACTGAGTTTTCTATGTATTCATGTGCATAATTCAAATTTGAACTACAGGCACATGCTCTAATGCATATAAATTAGTTGAAAATTCAAATCTATGTCCTTGGTTGCATGCTTCGGTCCCATGCAAGAAATGGGAATGAATGTCGAACACCCTGCCACCGTCACTCGCCCGCAAACATTGAGATACCTGGTTTTTAAATTCTAGTAAATCCAAAGCTCGTCTGAAATTCATTAAACTTGGCATGCTGTCATGGAGCGGCATCAACATGTCGTGGTAAATTTTTTGTCCCATTTGGGGGCAGGTTTGGAGATATGCTTCTCACAAACCAGAGCTTCTCACAACAATCCAGATGGTTTCAGTAGGGAACGTTTCACCTTTCTGGACCAAACGATATCCATTGCCTCTTCTCGATTTCAATTTTTTTCCTAGTGTCAAAATAGAACAACAGGAGTGCTATGTCAATTTTTGGGATTTTGGGGGTTCGTTTGGACATTTTTATGCATTAATTGAGTTTTCAATGCATTTATGTGCATAATTCAAATTTGAACTACATGCACATGCTCTAGTGCATATAAATTGGTTGAAAATTTAAATCTCTGTCCTTGGTTGCATACTTAGGTCCCATGCAAGAAATGGGAATGAATGTCAAACACCCTACCACCGTCACTCGGCCTCAAACATTGAGGTACATGGTTTTTAAATGCTAGTAAATCCAAAACTCGTCTGAAATTCATGAAACTTGGCATGCTATCATGCAGTGGCATCAACATGCCGTGGTAAATTTTTTGTCCCATTTGGGACAGGTTTGGGTATATGCTTCTCACAACCCAGAGCTTCTCACAATAAGCATGATGGTTTCGGTAGGGAACGTCCCACCTTTGGGGACGAAACTATATCCATTGCCTATTATTGCTTTCAATTTTTTTGTCGTGTCAACATAGGACAATAGGAGTGTTGTGTCAATTTTTGTGATTTTTCGGGGTTTGTTTGGACATTATTATGCACTAACTGTGTTATCAATGCATTCATCTGCATAATTCAAATTTGAACTACATGCACATGCTCTAATGCATATAAATTGGTTGACAATTCAAATCTGTGTCCTTGGTTGCATGCTTAGGTCCCATACAAGAAATGGGAATGAATGTCAAACACCCTGCCACCGTCACTCGGCCACATTGAGATACCTGGTTTTTAAATTCTAGTAAATCCAAAGCTCGTCTGAAATTCATGAAACTTGGCATGCTATCATGGAGCGACATCAACATGTCGTTGTAAATTTTTTGTCCCATTTGGGGCAGGTTTTGGGATATGCTTCTCACAATAAGCCTGATGGTTTCAGTAGGGAACGTTTCACCATTCTGGATGAATCAATATCCATTGCCTCTTCTCGATTTCAATATTTTTCCTAGTGTCAACATAGAACAAAAGGAGTGTTGTGTCAATTTTTGGATTTTCGGGGTTTGTTTGGACATTTTATGCATTAATTGAGTTTTCAATGCATTTATGTGCATAATTCAAATTTGAACTACATGCACATGCTCTAATGCATATAAATTGGTTGAAAATTCAAATATGTGTCCTTGGTTGCATGCTTAGGTCCCATGCAAGAAATGGGAATGAATGTCAAACACCCTGCCACCGTCACTCGGCCGCAAACATTGAGATACCTTGTTTTTAAATTCTAGTAAATCCAAAACTCATCTGAAATTCATGAAACTTGGCATGTTATTATGCAGCGGCATCAACATGCTGTGGTAGTTTTTTTGTCCCATTTGGGGAAGGTTTGGGTATATGCTTCTCACAAACCAGAGCTTCTCACAACAAGCATGATGGATTCGGTAGGGAATGTCCCACCTTTGGGGATGAAACGATATCCATTGCCTCTTATTGCTTTCAAAAAATTTCTCGTGTCAACGTAGAACAACAGGAGTGTTGTGTCAATCTTTGTGATTTTTTGGGGTTTGTTTGGACGTTTTTATGCATTAACTGAGTTTTCAATGCATTCATGTGCATAATTCAAATTTGAACTACATGCACATCCTCTAATGCATATAAATTGGTTGAAAATTCAAATATGTGTTCTTGGTTGCATGCTTAGGTCCCATGCAAGAAATGGGAATGAATGTCAAACACCCTGCCATGTCACTCGGCCGCAAACATTGAGATACCTGGTTTTTAAATTCTAGTAAATCCAAAACTTGTATGAAATTCATGAAACTTGGCATGCTATCATGGAGTGGCATCAACATGCCATGGTAAATTTTTTGTCCCATTTGGGGTAGGTTTGCGTATATGCTTCTCACAAACCAAAGGTTCTCACAACAGGCATGATGGTTTCGGTAGGGAACGTCCCACCTTTGGGGGCGAAACGATATCCATTGCCTCTTATTGCTTTCAAAAAATTTCTCATGTCAACATAGAACAACAGGAGTGTTGTGTCAATTGTTGTGATTTTTCGGGGTTCATTTGGACATTTTTATGCATTAACTGAGTTTTCAATGCATTTATGTGCATAATTCAAATTTGAACTACATGCACATGCTCCAGTGCATAGAAATTGGTTGAAAAATCAAATATGTGTCCTTGGGTGCATACTTAGGTCCCATGCAAGAAACGGGAATGGATTTCAAACAACATGGCACCGTTGATTGCCGACAAAACGTTGAGATACTTTGTTTTAAATTCTAGTAAATCCAAAACTTGTATGAAATTCATGAAACTTGGCATGCTATCATGGAATGGCACCCGACATGCTGTGGTATTTTTCGTGTCCATTTTGAGAGAAGGCGCACTCGAGTAACAACCAACAAAGGCATTTTGAAAAATTAGCTGCCACTTTAATATCTCAAATGTTTGTGTAATTCAAACCATGTGCGTTCTGTTAACCATTCACATGACGCCATGTGTCTTGGTTTTAATGGCTATAGGAGGTGCCGTGTGGACAACTGCTTGACCTTGAATGAACAGGAGGCGTGCGAGCGCAGTCCGGTGCGCAGGCTGACTGAGAGGCGTGCAAGCTGTCCTCCAATGCGTAGGCTCACCGGGAAGCGTGCAAGCTGTACGCTACGTTGGCTCACTGGGAAGCGAGCCGTTTGACTTCCATGGTCGCCCGCCTTCCTCTCCATTAATGGCTTTTGAGTTGCTGCTTAATACGGGCGGCCTTACTGTTCGCCTCCCATTCCCCTCCCACCTGCAGACCTCCACCAACGCCATGGCGCAGAAGGATCATCCGCAACTAGTCTTCAAGTTTGGCGAAGTTGACTCCGAGCCGTATTAGATAGAAAATAAGGAGGAATGGGGCCTCGTGGACATGGCCCAGAACAAGCTGGCCGTGGCGGTTGCTGCCCCCGCTCCCGTCCCAGCTCCCATCCCTGCGCCTGTGCCAGCGACCATCCCCATAGCATTGACGTGCTGGTCGCCGAGCACTATCGTAGAGCTGGAAGCCGCGGGCGTCGGCGAGGTCTCCGCGGACCCGCGCGAGCTCGTGTACATGCCAGTGCCAGCGCCCGTGCCTGTGCCCGTGCGCGCCCCTCCACCCACCGCGGCGCCGGTCCCCGTGCGTTTGGCTGCACCCGCCGCGCCCGTGCCCGTGCGCGCATCCCCTGCCTGTGCGTGTACCCCCCTCAGCAGCATGGGACGCCGCCATCAACCGCTACCTCTCAGCGCCGCCAGCTGCCGTCCTCCCGCACCCCATCCATCGATCGCGCGATGACATGATGTTTGATTTACAAGTGAAGAACATTCTGTGCTGCATTAAAGACTTCAACAACGGTGTCCTGGAGGACGACAATGACAACGACAACGACGGCACGGCACGCCGCCGCCGGAAATAGTTTTTTCTTGGGTTTAATACTGTATCTCGGTCATATGAATGTAAATTTGCAGTATGACTGAATGAAAGATATGGTTTGAGCAAACTTGCGTTTTTCTCTCTTAATGTACAAACTTATGAAACGATTTTCTTTTGAAAAAAACGTCAATGGTTTTTAAATATAAAACACTCATCGCAAATGTTTTAGTTAGAACAACCGTATGCAAACTGACAGCTTCCCGAGGAAGCCAAGGGAAAATGTGCCGAGCAGGATTTTTGCGGCTCTTGATCGCAAATGTTTTAGATAGAACACCTGTATGCAAAGTGAGAGCAGGATTTGTGCATCTCTTCAACACAAACGGTTCTTTTGGATGACCCGTGTGCAACCACTTACAAACAATTTGGTAAGATTTGCATCTGTCATATTGGGTATGTTGCCATTTGTCAAACTGGAAAGATTGACATTTGTTGATCTAGTAACATTGCCATTTGTCAACCTTGTAACACTGCGATTTGTCAAAATATGAAGCTAAAAATCACTAGCAGTATCTATTTTTTGCAACTAAAAGTCAGTAATTAAGCATAGATTTCATTCATAGATTAAGAAATCATTATTAATTTATACAAATAGTTCAACTCGACAGCTGAACCGACCAAACTTTTCCCCAATTGTTGCCAACCACGTACTGAAATAGCTAGTTCAACTACATATACTAGCTAATTTGAAGTACCTTGTACAGTTCCACCACATCAATAGTCAGATGAACTGAACAAAATAGCCCCTAAATACTACTACGGAGGGGATTTTTACTACTTCTGGCTGCCTCTCCTCTGCCAAGCACGCTCAGTAAGAGGCAGAGGAGGAGGAGCCTACCAACGAGCTGGACAACTGCAATACGGTGCCTGCCGCTGCTGCAACTTCAGCGACTCTCACCTCGAACGCCCTCTGCCGCTCCAGACGACCCCTCTCGAAGCGGTGGTTCTCCTCGTAGATCTCCTGATTCCTCGCCTCTGAGGCGGCATGTGCAGCGGCTGTAAGGCTCTTTGCATGCTCGACGAGGCGCTCCTCGTCCTCCCGCAGGAACTCGGTGTAGCGCGCAAGGTCGCTGACGCATGTGCGTGCATCCACCTCTGCCTCCCGCCTTCGGGCGGCGGTGGTGGAGTGGGTGATGACCCCGACGGTCGATGGTGGGCTGGCGGCCACGGCGGCCAATGATGGGTGGCAGCCACGACCAGCACAACCCGCCTTCGGGCCGCGGTGGCGGAGCGGGTGATGACCATGGTGGCCGGCAGTGGGGTGGCGGCCACGACGGCCACCTCCCGCCTTCGGGCCGCGGCGGCGAAGTGGGCGATGGCCCTAGCTTTCGACAGTGGTGTGGCGGCAACGACGACCGGCAACAGGTGCCGACGGGCAGTGGCGGTAGAGCGTGTGGTGGGTGTTCCGCGCACACCCAACAGGGACGCCATGCGCACTACACTACGCCACCGTCGCGGTGTAGCCTTCTAGCTGGAGATGTCCTCTGATGACGGCACAGTGGCTGAGCGGCGACGATGGACCGGTGCCATTGGCGATTTGGATGCACCAGCGAATTTTGCACCAACTCTCAAGGTGAGAAAGGGCAATGCACGGTATCGGAGAGGCTAGCAATGATGGAAGGGTGGGAGTGCGTATAATCCATGGACTCAACATTAGTCATAAAGAACTCACATACTTATTGCAAAAATCTACAAGTCATCAAAAACCAAGCATTACGCACATGCTCCTAGGGGGATAGATTGGTAGGAAAGGACCATCGCTCGTCCCCGACTACCACTTATAAGGAAGACAATCAAATAACACCTCATGTTTCAAATTTGTTACACAATGGTCACCGTACGTGCATGCTACGGGACTTGCAAACTTCAACGCAAGTATTTCTCAAATTCACAACTACTCAACTAGCACACTCTAATATTACCACCTTTATATCTCAAAACAATTATCAAGTATCAAACTTATCCTAGTAATCAATGCACTTTTATGAAAGTTTTTATTATAACGATCTTGGATGCCTATCATATTAGGACTAAATTCATAACCAAAGCAAATTACCATGCTGTTCTAAAGGACTCTCAAAATAATATAAGTGAAGCATGAGAGATCAATAATTTCTATAAAATAAAACCACCACCGTCCTCTAAAAGATGTAAGCGAAGCACTAGAGCAAAATTATCTAGCTCAAAAGGTATAAGTGAAGCACACAGATTATTCTAATAAATTCCGATTCATGTGTGTCTCTCCCAAAAGGTGTCTACAGAAAGGATGATTGTGGTAAACTAAAAAGAAAAGACTCAAATCATACAAGACGCTCTAAGCAAAACACATATCATGTGGTGAATAAAAATATAGCTCCAAGTAAAGTTACCGATGGACGAAGACGAAAGAGTGGATGCCTTCCGGGGCATCCCCAAGCTTAGGCTTTTGGTTGTCCTTGGATTTTACCTTGGGGTGACTTGGGAATCCCCAATCTTAGGATCTTTCCATTCCTTGCTCCATAATCCATCAAATCTTTACCCAAAACTAGAAAACTTCACAACCCAAAACTTAAAAGAAAATCTCGTGAGATCCGTAAGTAAAAGAAAACAAACCACCACTTCAAGGTACTGTAATGAACTCATTCTTTATTCATATTGGTGTTAAACATACTGTATTCCAACTTTTCTATGGTTCATAAACTATATTACTAGCCATAGATTCATCAAAATAAGAACACAACACACGAAAAACAGAATCTGTCAAAAACAGAACTGTCTGTAGTAATATGTAGGTTTAGAATACTTATGGAACCCCAAAAATTCTAAAATAAATTTCTGGACGTGAGTAATGTATATATTAATCATCTGCAAAAATAATTAACTAAATATCACTATCCAGTAAAAATGGCAGGAAATCTCGTGAGCGCTAAAGTTTCTGTTTTTTACAGCAAGACCGCAAAGACTTTCCCCAAGTCTTCCCAAAAGTTCTACTTGGAACAAACACTAAATAAAAGCATAAAACCACATCTAAACAGAGGCTAGATTAATTATTTATTACTAAACAGAACCAAAAAGCAAGAAACAAAAATAAAATTGGGTTGCCTCCCAACAAGCGCTATCGTTTAACGCCCCTAGCTAGGCATAAAAGCAAGGATAGATCTAGGTATTATCATCTTTGGTATGCAATCCATAAGTGGCCCTCATAATAGATTCATAAGGTAATTTAATTTTATTTCTAGGAAAGTGTTCCATGCCCTTCCTTAACGGAAATTGGAATCTAATATTCCCTTCTTTCATATCAATAATTGCACCAATTGTTCTAAGGAAAGGTCTACCAAGAATTGCAATCAATATCAAGAACAATGGAATCTACAGGCACATAATTCATATTAGCAACAATAAGAACATCATTAACTCTTCCCATAGGTTTCTTAATGGTGGAATCCGCAAGATGCAAGTTTAAAGAGCAATCATCAAATTCACGGAAACCTAGCAAATCACATAAAGTTTTAGGAATCGTGGAAACACTAGCACCCAAATCACATAAAGCAAAGCATTCATGATCTTTAATTTTAATTTTAATAGTAGGTTCCCACTCATCATAAAGTTTTCTTGGGATATAAACTTCCAATTCAAGCTTTTCTTCATAAGATTGCATTAAAGCATCAACGATATGTTCAGTAAAAGCTTTATTTTGACTATAAGCATGCGGAGAATTTAGCACGGATTGCAACAAGGAAATACAATCTATCAAAGAGAAATTATCATAATTAAATTCCTTGAAATCCAAGATAGTGGGTTCATTGCTATGTAAAGTTTTGACCTCATCAATCCCACTTTTATCAATGTTTGCATCAAGATCTAAAAACTCCGAATCATTGGGACGCCTTCTAACTAAAGTTGACTCATCTCCGGTCCCATCATTATCAAGATTCATATTGCAAAACAAATATTTAATAGGGGACACATCAATAACTTTTAGATCTTCATCATTATTATCATGGAAACTAGAAGAACATGCTTTCACAAAACAATCTTTTTTAGCATGCATCCTAGCGGTTCTTTCTTTGCACTCATCAATGGAAATTCTCATGGCTTTGAGAGACTAATTGATATCATGCTTAGGTGGAATAGATCCAAGTTTCAAAGAATCAACATCAAGAGAAATTCTATCCACGTTCCTAGCCAACTTGTCAATCTTAGACAATTTTTCTTCAATCAAAGCATTGAAACTCTTTTGTGAACTAATAAATTCTTTAATATTAGATTCAAAATCAGAGGGCATATTATTATAATTTCCATAAGAATTGTTGTCGGAATTACCATAATTATTTGAGGAATTACTAGGAAACGGCATAGGATTAAAATTACCTCTATACGCGTTATTACCAAAATTGTTCCTACCAACAAAATTCACATCCATAGATTCATTATTATTCTCAATCAAATTAGACAAGGGAATATCATTAGGATCAGAAGAAACACTCTTATTAGCAAAAAAATTCATAAGCTCAGCCATCTTTCCACTCAAAACATTGATTTCTTCTATAGCATGCACCTTTTTATTAGTAGATCTTTCAGCATGCCATTGAGAATAATTAACCATAATATTATCTAGGAGTTTAGTATCTTCTCCTAAAGTGATTTCCATAAAAGTGCCTCCCGCGGCCGAATCTTAAAGATTTCTAGAAGCAAAGTTCAATCCGGCATAAATTTTTTGTATAATCACCCAAAGATTCAAACCATGTGTAGGGCAATTACGTATCATTAATTTCATCCTCTCCCAAGCTTGTGCAACATGTTCATGATCAAGTTGTTTAAAATTCATAATATCGTTTCTAAGATTGATGATCTTAGCGGAAGGAAAATACTTAGAGATAAAAGAATCTTTGCACTTATTCCATGAATCGATACTATTTTTAGTCAAAGATGAAAACCAAGTTTCAGCACAATCTCTAAGAGAAAACGGGAATAGCTTCAGTTTAAAAATATCATTATCCACATCATTCTTGTTTTGCATATCACACAAATCAACAAAGTTGTTTAGATGGGTAGTGGCATCTTCACTAGGAAGGCCGGAAAATGGGTCTTTCATGACAAGATTCAGCAAAGCAGCATTAATTTCACAAGATTCAGCATCGGTAAGAGGAGCAATCAGAGTGCTAATAAAATCATTATTGTTGGTATTGGAAAAAATCACACAATTTAGTATTATCTTAAGCCATCGTGACAAGCAAGCAATCCAACACACAAGCAAACAAGAAACAAGCAAAAAGAGGCGAACTGGAGATGAGAAGGGGAACGGAAAAGGAGGGCGAATAAAACGGCAAGGGTGAAGTGGGGGAGAGAAAAATGAGAGCCAAATGGAAAATAATGTAATGCGAGGGATAAGAGTTTGTGATGGGTACTTGGTATGTCTTGACTTGTGCGTAGACTCCCCGGCAACGGCGCCAGAAATCCTTCTTGCTACCTCTTGAGCGCTGTGTTGGTTTTCCCTTGACGAGGAAAGGGTGATGCAACAAAGTAGCGTAAGTATTTCCCTCAGTTTTTGCGAACCAAGGTATCAATCCAGTAGGAGGCCACACGCAAGTCCCTCGTACCTACACAAACAAATAAGAACCTCGCAACCAATGCGATAAAGGGGTTGTCAAGCCCTTTACGGTCACTTACGAGAGTGAGATCTGATAGAGATAATAATAACAAGATAAATATTTTTGGTATTTTTATGATATAGGTTGAAAGTAAAGATTGCAAAATAAAATAGATTGGAAACTTATATGATGGAAAATAGACCCGGGGGCCATAGGTTTCACTAGTGGCTTCTCTCAAGATAGCATAAGTATTACAGTGGGTGAATAGATTACTGTCGAGCAATTGATAGAAAAGCGAATAATTATGAGAATATCTAGGCATGATCATGTATATAGGCATCACATCCGCGACAAGTAGACTGACTCCTGCCTGCATCTACTACTATTACTCCACACATCGATCGCTATCCAGCATGCATCTAGAGTATTAAGTTCATAAGAACAAAGTAACGCATTAGGTAAGATGACATGATGTAGAGGGATAAACTCAAGCAATATGATATAAACCCCATCTTTTTATCCTCGATGGCAACAATACAATACATGTCGTTTCCCCTTTTGTCACTGGGATCGAGCACCGCAAGATTGAACCCAAAGCTAAGTACTTCTCGCATTGCCAGAAAGACCAATCTAGTAGGCCAAACCAAACTGATAATTCGAAGAGACTTGCAAGGATAACAAATCATGCATAAAAGATTTTAGAGAAGAATCAAATATTGTTCATAGATAGACTTGATCATAAACCCACAATTCATCGGATCTCGACAAACATACCGCAAAAAGAGTTACATCGAATAGATCTCCAAGAAGATCGAGGAGAACTTTGTATTGAGATTCAAAGAGAGAGAAGAAGCCATCTAGCTAATAACTATGGACCCGAAGGTCTGAAGTAAACTACTCACACATCACCGGAGAGGCCATGGAGTTGATGTAGAGGCCCTCCGTGATCGTTGCCCCCTCCGGTGGAGCTCCAGAAAAGGCCCCAAGATGGGATCTCTTGGGTACAGAAGGTTGCGGCGGTGGAAATAGGGTTTCGTGGTGCTCCTGGATGTTTTCAGGGTATATGAGTATATATAGGAGAAAGAAGTAGGTCGGTTGAGCCACGAGGGGCCCACTAGGGGGGAGGGCGTGCTCAGGGGGGTAGGCGCGCCCCTGCCTCGTGGACACCTCATTCGTTTCTTGACGTCCACTCCAAGTCCTCTGGATCACGTTTGTTCCAAAAATCACGTTCCCGAAGGTTTCATTCCGTTTGGATTCCGATTGATATTCCTTTTCTGCGAAACACTGATATAGGCAAAAAACAACAATTTGCACTGGGCCTTGGTTAGGTTAGTCCCAAAAATAATATAAAAGTGTAAATAAAGCCCATTAGCATCCAAAACAGATAATATAATAGCATGGAATAATCAAAAATTATAGATACGTTGAAGACGTATCAATAAGCTACAGGGAGGGAGGGGAAAATGCAACGCAGGACTCGCCGGCCGTGAGGGTTTATATAGCAGGCCGGTAAGCATTGGGATTTTGGGTGATTTCACCTGTCGTACGAGAAGCTTTTGCGGGAACCTGCGAGGTTGCGCGAGAACGGGCTCACCGACGATTCATTGGCGTCACCGTTTGGCCAAAAGAACGCCCCCGCGCGCTGCGCAAGCTTGCGTTGTAAGCCGTCTGCGGCAGCGGGGTCTTGCTGTGGGGTGACAAGACGTGCGAGAGGAGGACGAAAGTTCACATACACATACGGTTAATAAAAAAACATTTGTGATTTAATTACCTACTATACCCCGTCCTGGTTTAACATAACAATGAAATACGAATGCATGTCGCCAAAGATTATATAGTTGGATTTGTATTTGAACATAGTTTCCAATTATATATTTTTTATAACATGCATTAAAATTTTGTTGGTTAAATTTGAGGGAAAAGTATGGCACGGAATATAAAGGGGACTATAGACTACACGGAGGTAGTAGCACATGGCCGCTCTCTACACAGCGACGCAATTGTCGGCCGACTTGTAGGCGACCATTTTCTGCATGTTCAACTGCTCTATCCGTGTGGTTGCTTGCGTTTCAGGCGGCCGCGGCGCACTCTGCTCGCATCCCGTCGCGCGCGCTCTGCTCTCGGGTCCCTTCGGGTGCTCTACCGTCATCCCTCCACGCGCACTGCAGTGTTTGGGGCCGGCGCATGATCACGCACATTTGTGTGCATGCGGTTGCGCCGGGCGCGGCGCGACAATGCAATTACCTGCTGCACAAACTGCCATGCGGACGCGCAGAGAATCCAGGCCGTCCGACCCCCATTTATTCCTGTGGACATTTACCTTCATCTCTCGTGTCACACGACACAATAAGCACACCCACGATGACACATACAGAGAGGACATCCAGCGGTTCCAATGGCGCTCCCAGCGGCCGACGATGACAACGACGGGCAATTCACCACGCATCACGTAGTGGACACCCACGTGAGGGGGATGGCCCTCTCGGTGGTGTACACGAACGATCCGGTCTCAGTGGAGAGCTCCATCCAAACTATGGAGTAGTTCCTTGCTAAGGACAAGTACCAAGTGGTCGGCTTTGACCTCGAGTACACCGTCGGTCATGCCGAGCACTATAAGAAGGTTTTCGTCACCCAGTTGTGCGTGCGACATGACGTCCTCGTCTACCACTACCACCTTGCTACAAGGCCTTGCGAGCGTTTCTCCAGGTTTATCAACAGCTCCGACTACAGTTTCGCTACGGTGGACACCACCAACGATCTAAAAGCTCAAGGTTTCGGGCTTGAAATGCATGAATCTTGTCAACATCCAGCACCACTACAAGGTCTAGGGCAGCGAAAAAACAAACTGAACTCCTTGGTTGACCTCGCCTCGGCGATCATCGACCCCTACTACATGAAGATGAAAATGAGAGCAAGAAGGACAAGAACGCCTGACACAGTGTGTGGCATGAGAGACTGGATGAACAGCATGTCAAGTACGCGGCCAAGGACGCGTACACAAGCTACGAGATGTACAGGCGGATCGTTGACATGAGGAAGTGCCTTCTTCCTACCCCAGGCGAGGGATCGAGCCACAGAGCAGTGGCGGGAGCGTCACAAGAAGTAGATGACTAGACGATCGTTTCTCCTACTTTACAATGCATGCAATTGTTTATTGAGGTGTGTGTGAATGCTCTGTATAGTCACTTTTATAATTGGATGTTTATTTCAGTTATATATATACACACACACACACACACACATGTTATTCTTCTGTAGACAGAGCAAATCACACGGCTTATTAGCAGCAGTCGTCTGTGTTATTATTGGCCTTCACACACATTTCTGATTACAGACCTGTTTGCCGCGTATCACACACATCTTGTTCAGTTGAACTGTTTCCATTGTGTTGCATGATCACACACAGTTCATCCTAGTGAACTGCATGCTGTATGTCGCACACACCTTCATTTGGCTGCCCGTTTCTTTTGTTCCTCCTCATCCCAAATAGTTAATTGAACTGAACCATATGCCCTGCATCGCACACGCAACTAAAATCTGAATCGTGTTTTATGCGTCCATCATCGCAAACGTTTTGCACCTTTTTGACGGGTTTTTGACACCACCGTTTGCGATTATGGCATTGCACACAGTTTCGTCGAAGGGTCTCTAATCGTAGTGTCGCGTTTGGACCATCCTGCAGTAGTGATGCTATTATATTATCTGTTTTGCATGTGTTATATGCATTAATATGCTATTTTATATCATTTTGGGACTAACCTATTAACCTAGAGCCCAATGCCAATTTATTTTATTTCCTTGTTTTTGAGCTTCACAGAAAAGGAATAGCAGACGGAACGAAACCTTCACGATGATTTTTCTTGGGCCAGAAGACACACTACAAAAAAATACACTTCCATGATGATACGTGTTTGTCACAGTAGGTCGCTTTTTTGTCATGCATGTACATCCATGACAAATTTATGACAGAATCAAGATAGTCATACCTGTGCTGTCGTAGAAGTGTTCCATGACATTACCAAAATTATCATCATGGAAGTGTCCACTTCCATGACGATAAATCGCACGTCACAGAAGTGCTTTCGTCAAGGGTGACCGACACGTGGCATCCACCGTAAGGGAACGCCGTTAAGCTATCAGGTCAGGTTTTGGATCCGATAACCCGTTAACAGCCCTGACCAATGGGGATTTTCCACGTGTAAAATCATCATTGGCTAGAGGAAACACGTGTCGGCTCATCGTCGGGATAGATGTCATCCACTCACTGGGGCGCCTATGATACGTCGACACATGGCACGGCCCAACAAGTTTAAATGGGCCAGCCCAGCTAAAGGCCCACGAGATTTTGTGGACCATAATGGGCTGGCCCAGCTAAAGGCCCACAAGATTTTGCGGGCCATAATGGGCTGACCCAGGTAAAGGCCCACAAGATTTTTTTGTGCCATAATGGGCCGGCCCAGGTAAAGGCCCACAAGATTCTTGCGGGTCATAATGGGCCGGCCCAGCTAAAGGCCCATGAGATTTCGCCGACATGAATGGGCCGGCCCAGCTGTAGGCCCACAAGATTTTGAGGACCCTAGTAGGTCGGCCCATTAACTGGCTGCCATGTTTTGGGCCAAATGCCGGCCCATATTTGATCCAGTCCATTAATTGCCTGCCACGCTCCGGGCCTAATAGTGGCCCATATGAGATCCGGCCCATTAAAAGTCTACCACGTTCTGGGCCAAATTATGGCCCAGATCAGGCCCGGCCCTTTAAGAGGCTTTGGGCTCAATTATGGCCCATATCAGATTCGACCCGCCAACTGGACACTATGCTTTTGGGCCCACTTGCTAAAGGCCCACTTAGTAATTCGGCCTGATATTAGTTTTGGCCTGTTAAGGGCCCGTTTAACACTTCGGCCCTATATTAATTTCGGCCTGTTAAAATCCCGTCATATAGTTGGGCCTAACTACGGCCCGGTTTGCATCCGGCCTGCTCGCAGCCGATATCTGATTGGGCCAAACAAGGACCCAGACAATTTTGGCCCGTTAAAAGCCCGTGATTTGATTCGCACAATCATGGGCCAGGGTTCATTTCGGGCTGCTGCGTAACTAGTAGGAATTAAGAACAAACCTACTCTATACAATAAAGAAATTACAGCATAGTAACTAAGAATAAACCTACACTACACAATAAAGGATTTAAGGTATATTACATCCACTAGGCATCAAAGTTCGCCACCAGTGATCATAAAGCACAATGAAGAAGCAGATTACAAATACTGGGCACCATTGCAGCATAACAAAATAATACTGAACCGAGACCACTTCCAAGACAGTTCAAGAAAGGTTAGCCTTGCGGGGGAACTGCTGCGCAAGCTACTAAGCAAGGATGTGAGACCGACCTAGCATGTCGGTCATAGCTTCCAGGTGTAGCTGTTTAGCGATGAGGTTCTCATTGGTGTTCTCTGCAATCTTTCTTAGAGATAGGACTTCAAGTCGAAGTTGAGTTGCAGAATGCCTTTCTGCTAGAACTTGGGACTGAAGAAGTCGAACTGATTCAGACAATGAATTCTATGAGCTTGTCTGACTGTTAGTCTCAAGTAACTTGAACACTGCATCAAGACAAGACTTTGGGGTTGTCTCGCTATCTTCAAGATGTTTTGCCTTCTTTGCTGCAATATATGTTGTGTTTGTCTCACAGCCTTCAGCAGACTTGTGCATGCCATCAGGCATATCACTCTGAAACAAAGCAGAGAGATGACAGGTTTTGCACGTGTATAAACAAAGATGATAACTGTTCTGTCAATTCTATCCAATTTCAAATTAGAAAATAAAGAGTATGTTCAAAATATCAATAGCATAATTTGGCATTGTTCATAATGCGCGGAGCTTCACCACACTACTGGATTACCATGTCAACATAACAAGCATAGATGAAGGGCAAAGAAAATCATTGTATCTATTTTGGATAATGTGCATGGCATGTTGTTCATATATCAGCCACATCAGTAAGATAAAACAGGAGATGACAAGGTGCAAACGTGGGCTTCTTCACCACACACTGGATTATAGATCCACAAAAACAAGCATACATAGAGGGAGTATTAAGTAATGTGCATGGTATGAATAAGGAATTTGGTTTTACAAGTAAAACTTAGAACTTACGGTTCTTACGAACATGCATTTTGGTAGAAACAGCAAAGTAAACAGCAGTAAATGATAGGGAGTATGAGCAAATTAAACAGCAGTTGAGGATAAAGGCTTTAGAAGGACTGACTTACATTAACAGTTAACACCGGCTTTATAATGCCCTTCTCCTTGGCAAGGGAAGGATAACTCAAGAATTTCAGCACAGAATCTTCTTCATAAGCATTGCCTGTACTCTACATTTTGTAGAGAGTAATTATAGATATGATAATACTGGAAGGGATAGAGGATAATGAAGATAAGATGCAGATTGATGCTACATAATCAACTACCAATCCCTGGAAGTACAAGTGTTACAGGACAAAATGTACTGACAAGAGCAATGGGCTACACTTCTGCACTGGCATTGTCTGTGTATTCTACTTGTTGGTAAGATTAAATATAGATCTGATCTTTTTTAGTAAATGGTGGGCGAGGGAGATAAGATGCAGAATGCTACAAAATGAACCAATCCCTCTTCGCGTAATACAAGAGTGTTTTGAACACTGGTGTACTGTACAAAACGTTCTTATATTATGGGACGGAGGGAGTAGCTGTTAATGTAAGTACATTGATAGACCACGTTCAGTCCTTACAAGAGAACTGCAGAGCTGAATCTCTTCAAAAGCATTGGGTTGATTCTAAATTTATGTAAGAGTCCATACGGATCTTATAATGTCCACCAAATGGATGATTACGAGGCTAACATGTGAAGTGATGCTACATAATCAAACAGCTATGAAAGTAAGTATGGTCATATAGGGCAAGAGGTACTCACAAGAGCAATGCAGTGTGTAGTATAGTTGCGAGATTCTGTGGTCCCTTGGGAACGAATGTTCTTCTGCTAACAGTTTTCATACAAGTGAGACATTAAGGAAAATGCAGAAATGTAGTTCAAATTGTGATGTGATATCATAGACAGTACCTTACGCTGCAGCCGAGACCAATGTGTAACAAGAGTATTCCAGTCACCGTTGGATAAATGTAGCACCAGAGACTTTACAGAAATTTTGTTCAGAGGCTTGCCATCGAAGTGCGCTTGCCTCAGGTAGGAACGATACTTCATCAACGAGTGCTTGAAAAGCGCAACCAACCCTTGCTCGTCATCACAATCCAGTTTGCGCCTCGCCTATTTAAAAGAATGAAATCTTGTGTCTTCTGTCAGCAGAAACATATGCAGTAATGACCATGAATAACATTAGTACATTACTTATGCGTAAGTTGCGGAGGAAGACTGGAAATTGTTCTGTGTCTGCGGTATAATCTTTCCATGAAGGAAAGATGTGCAAAAAGTTCCTGACAACAACATAAGCTTCGTCTTCTAAACTGGGAAGAAATGGAAGGGGGGTCCTACTTGCTGCAATTGGGGCTCTGTCTAGTTTGAAAAGGGATTTGTCAACTGGATTTGGGGTACTCTTTGCTGGAATGGGTTTTTTGCGTCGTACAGCTGGTGCTATGTCAACTGGCATAATCATACTATTTGCTGCAGTTGGGGTCTGCTGAGTTGGGGCATCAGAAATGACCAGTGTAGTAGGGCTAGAGTCTGCTAGAGTTGGGGTATTTTGTGGGTCAGGTGATATTGCAACTACACCTAATGGGCTGTTTGATTTATCAGGTGCCACTACCTTTTCCAAATACTTTGCTTGTGCTCCTCCACGATCAGCAATCGCCCTCTTCCTTTTGAACGTCTGATACACAAGAACAGCATTTGAATGGATAAATATGGTATGATGACAGATGGAATATGTACTGAAAATGGATAGGCAGGGCGTATTCACATACACGATGTGTAAACTAAGCTAATGGCAGTTCAACAATGTAGAAGCAATGCAAAGCATCAGTTGCAAGATATGTGGGAGCAATGTAACCTTGGAAAGTTAGAGCAAGTACGTTGATGGGTGAATAAGATAGGGCATCTTCCTCTGACTCCTCCACTAGGGAGCTACATTGACTTAGGTCTCCCTCTAGCTCAAAATCACTGTTAGGATCATATTCTGAGCATGAATCTATAGGTGGAGAGTGTTTGCACTGCATTGCATCCAGACTTGATTTCAGTCCCTTAATGCCAACTTTGACAGCCATGGCATTGTTTTGCTTTATTCTTTTCATGCGCGCAAGCTCATAATCATTATGATGCTGTTCAGAATCTGAGATTCATGAAAACATAAAAAGTAGTCAGATTATCTATGGAATGCATTGCGGTTTCAACTCGGAGAGTGTCTCCCTATAAACCCCTGCATATGCAAAGTTCACCTCCCCAACCGTGCTGACCAGACCACACACAGAGATACACACCCGAGTGGCGAACATGGATTTTCGAAACTAATTTAGGAACATTTAGCTGACCAATTAAACAACTCTATTTTAATAATATCATATTCACATTTGAACAACTAAGCTTGTTTAGCTTGATGGGTGGAGCAGTGTTATTATGACACGAAGCATGTATTCTGATCATATAGTGATCATAAAAGGGGGAAACTCTAAGCATATATTTTTTTTAGCAAAAGAGGGTTTCCCCTCTGATTTCTATTAAAGAAACCACCACGGAACCAACATGATCAATTAAACCCTAAGCATGATCAATTAAACCGTATTATGGCTGTGCCATGGTAGATTTGAAGCTGCAAACTGGAGAAATGATATTTAGCATCCATTGTTTGCTTCGAACTAAGAACTAAATTCTAAGAGCTGAAAAGAAAGTAGAGTAACCAAGTTAAGATCTATTTTCTGGTTGAGATGAAAAAGTTGAGGAGATATGTAGTACCACCTCTCTTGCGGCGCCGTGTAGGCATCGGGGGTGTGATGGCTGTCGGTGGTGTTGAAGCAGATCTGCGATGGTAGACGGGTGCATCAGGGGATAAGTCCCGTTGCGGTGGAAGAGAAGGTCGTGTGAGCGTCCCCGGCAAAGAGGACGATGCACCGATGAAGCGAGAGGACGCTATGCAAGGCTATTGGTCCGTCGCCGTGGATGAGAAACGTCCATTTGTAGCAGTGGACGACGCGGTCTTGGTAGGCGCTCCGGCATGGTGGAGGACGGTGGCGATGGATGTGGTGGAGGACGGCGTCGATGGATGGGGTGGCGGACGGAGGCTGGTGTGGGAATGGGGTGTTCTAGCGCGGACGTTGTTTGAATGGGAAAATGGAGGGAGAGGTACGGGGAACCATGTTTTTGGGACGCGCCTGTCTGAAATACGGGAAAGTTACGAACTTATCCCCCGTTTCAAATTTGGACGTCTCGTCAGTTGGGGATAGGACGGTAATCTCGCATCTCCCAAATATTTGCCGGTAACTATTTCGAGCGAGGAGAGGGTGTTTTGCCGCCCACGGTTAGCGCCCATGGTGTATGAACGAGGCTGACAAGTAGGGCGATTGTGTCACGTCTGATGGAAGTTACACATCCGCCCCTATTTAAAATATTAGCCTACATCTATTTCGGACGAGGAGAGGGTGTTTTTCCGCCCACCGTGTATGAATGGGGAATGGAGGGAGAAACAGAGGTCTTTCGGACGAGCTTGAATCAAATGAGTTTTGCCGCCCATGTTTGACGCCCACCGTGTCGGAATGGGCTTAGAGGCGGTCGTGTCACGTCTAATTGAAGTTACTAACCTACCCCTATTTAGATCAGTGGAAATCAGGCCGATGGATTGTCCGTGTAATGGGTAGACAGTAATTTCCATCTCCCAAACACTTGGCTTCGGGCAGCCGATGTGGGAGTGGACATTTTGCTGTTTCTTTCGAATTTTGGGACAATAAACATCCACGTTTACCCTGGCAATTAAATTCGAATCCATTTTGTATTCCTATATGAATCTTTATGAATCATTCTATGTGTTTTTATATATCTTCAAAAGGACGACAAAGATGTATTCCACTGTCATATATGAATATGGTTTACAAATGCCGATACTCAAATTCAGAAGCTAGAATCCAATTTAAGGTGAATTCGAATATTTGGAATACTTCATGTCCAACTCAAATGTCACACGCAGCATAATGTGTACTCCCATTTAGATATGTACACAAGCGATGTATCAAGATTCAAATACCGAGTCAATCAACCAAGAATGTACGGAACTAACAGACATATAAACACTTATAGAGTATATGGATCAATAATATCAACTAACATACATAAGCCAGGCCGCTGTACTTTTTTTTGGCTACAATAGCATCCTTTTTTTAGCCAGCATCTTGGCCCTTTCCGATGCATGCCACTTATGGTCCATCTATACTACTATTGCTGAATGCACATGCAGCCCGATTGGCATATTTGTAGGTCTGGCACAGCAATCCAAATGAAATGTCTCCGAGTCTTATCAATTAATACAGACTTGTGCTCAAATAAAATTACTAACCAAAAAGCAATTATTACATGATCTCTAAAACAAATGGTTTGATTGATTACATGAACAGACAACACAAAGGTTATTGAACTATGGAAAGAACATTTCACCTATGATTTACCAAGTAGGAATTTAATTTCCTTTTTTCCTTCAGGACCTTAACAATCTGGTCAGTCTCAGCTTGCTTCGTTTTGAAATCCACCAAATATTGCTGTCTTGAGTACTGCTTGTGATTGTGCTGTTTGCTTCCTCAACATGTCAACTTCATCTCTAAGTGCAGAAGCAGAATCTCTTTCTACCACTAGTTTAGCCTGTAGAGCATCAGCAGTTGGCAATTCATAATGCACGATTGGGCCGGTGCCACTGCTGTGGGATGATGCCACGTCCATGGGGACCTCGCTCTTTGATCTTGGCCTAACCTGTTTTGTGTAACATCCCAAATTTTCAATTTGGAATGTTATACATTAGATCATCATGCATATCATATTTTACTTTGCTTTTTGGTTGATCCTAGAAATTCTACGCAACTCAATGACCCACGGAGAGAGTTGGGGATTTCGTTATTTTCATATTTGAGTTCTCTCAAATTTTGAGAATAGGATCATTTGATTTTATTTATTTTATCGTCAATTATTTCTATTACAAAAATATGAGAGAGGGAATAAAATGACTTTCCCAAAATAAAGAAATATTGAGGATTTAATAATAAAATTAAATAAGATTTTATTTCGGAGTTTTTCGGTGTTTTATTAGAATTTAGGAAAAATGTGCATTTTTCAAAATTGCATTTAGGGCCCAAATAAATGTTCACCTTGTGCGGCTTGATTTTAGAAGCCCGTGAAAATTTATTTCGGAATTTTTGGAGTCCGTTTAGTACTTCTTTTTATTTTTTTCTTCCGAGCGGAATAAAAAAACGAACCGACTTCGGGCCGTACCCGAGCGGGACACCGCCCGGGGGCAGCCTTTAAATAGCGCCGCCCCGAGCCGCCCCAGCCCATCAACCCCGCCTCGATCCACGCACGCCGCCGGAGCCGCCGCCGCCGACGATCCCGCCGCCCGAGGTTCGTCGCGCCTCATTTTCCATGCCGAAAAAAAAAAAGAAAAAAAAAGAGAAAAAAATTCGGTGTTCGTCGTTTTTCTTTTTCTCGGATTAAATCCACGATTTTTCTGATCGCGATTCCTGATCCGATTTTCGTTTTAGTATAACTTTTCGCTCGTTTATCGGAATCAGGCGATTCAAGCGCCTAGAGTTTCGTCTCGAAACCCTCTATCCGTTTAACCAACTTAAACAAGTTTTTGCTACTGTAAAATTTGCCCTAGATCCAGATTGCTAGAATGAAGTTGTTTTCTTTCGCCGTTTGACTTTCGTTGCTTCGTTCGATTTGATTCTTTTTGCCAGGCGGAGTTCTTAAGTTGAACCTTCTGGTTAGATCTTTTATTTGAGTTTTACCTGTGCATTAGATGAGTACTTATTGTATGCTTGTTTGTTTGTCTGCGATAGAATACCCGGAGTGCGCCGCCTGTTACTTCGAATCGTTAGGTTTCGCGGATCATCAGCAAGGCAAGTAACACTTTGATCATACCTTTTGTACTACCCAGTTTTATTGCATTAGATCAATCCTCACACATTGCATGATTAGGATCTAATTAAATTGTGGGATGGGAAGTAGATGAGGTAGTACCTATTACCTGTTTATTATCAACCCTTTGGGAGTTACTTCTACGTTTGCTTATTATGCCATGCTATGCTAGTAGACGTGGATTGGGTGAGTGAAATCCATGACACATGTGAGATTGTTAATTAATGGTTTATCTAAGGTGGCAACTTAAACACACATCTGGGTGGATTGAGGCACCTGGGTATTCCAGGACTTGCCTGTTTTCTTTGGACCGCCACCCAGGCTCAAAGGGATCATGAGACTATTCATACTAGAAACTTCCGTGTGCAGTCACAAGCTATTATGGGCTCTAGCATAGTTGACTAAGTCGTGCGAACTCTTACAGTGGTAGACTAGCAGATGTAGGGGATGTAGGTGGTACGGTCTACCCATCGTAAGGTGCTAGCGCTTCTGAAAGACTATGTCTCGGTCATCCGTCTTCTCAAACACCATGTAGTGCGAGAAACCAAACGGAGGCGATCGAGTCTTGTGGGGAAAAGTGCGCAAACCTCTGCAGAGTGTAATGAACTAATCATGGTTAGCCGTGTCCCCAGTTATGGACATCTTGAGTGTCTAGTACTTGGATTTTCATGTGAATCTCAAAATGTTACTCTAAATTAATTTTGTTGGGTTATGTTTAATGATGATGCTTAATTGGGATTGAGAATGCTGTCAACCATTCTCAATGTTTAACAACTACCATGATAGTAATTAAATTTTATTCCTTTGTAGTAGGGAAAAATTGGTTTTACGCAAAACTGTAACCATAGAGCTTTCCACCAGCCAAATATGCATATAGTATAGCTGTTTGATTCCATTACTCTCTATGTGTTACCTTGCCAGCATATTCCATGTGCTGACCCATTTTCGGGCTGCAACATTAATGTTGCAGACTTTTCAGACAACGATTAAGGAGTTTTTAGGTCGTGGTTCTATACTCAGTGATGCCGTTGGAGTTGATGGACTCACTTATCTTCCAAGCCTTCCGCTGTTATCGTTATTAGATGGCCTTAAGCCATATTTATTGTAATAAGTTCTCTTTTGAAACACTCGATGTAATAAGTGTGTGATTGCTACTCTACTATAAATCCTCCGAGTACTGTGTGGTGTCAGCATTACTGATCCAGGGATGACACCGGAGCACAGAGATCAGACTGTTTGAGGTCTGGTCGCTACATAGATGGTATCAGAGCACACCCTGACTGTAGGACACGACCACTAAGCACAAGACCTAGATCACTATTCACTCTCTTCTCTTCTGACCTCTCATCTTTTCTACTCTTTAGGATGGTGGATGCAAGGAACAAGTTCACGCAACCGGATGAAGATACACCCTTTGGACGCCGCTTGAAGGAAGTCACTAGATACCTGAATATAGGAGTACCAAGCTTCACTGGAACCTACAACGCCACTTTACCTGAAGAAGAGCGCTAGATGATTCAAGTTCAAGTACCAGGAAGGACGTTCATGCCAGTCACTGAGCCCATAGAATTTTCTTTTGATGCACCAACTTGGAGTCTAGGAAAGAGCATGGCAGCTCACATCGCCATGGGACGCATTGGAGAAGTCTACCGCAAAGATCTCAAGGATACTATCTACCAGATTTGTGGGCGTCGAGATGAACACTGGGAGATGATCAGCACCAGGAAGGATAGATCAATTGCAGCTTTTATCCAGGAGTTAAATCAGCACATTCGACGACAGGAGAACCAGATGTGCGCCAACATGATAGATCTGAAGAAGGCTAAGACTAGAATCAAGGAACTGGAGGAAGAACTCAAGGCTACACATGAAGATTATGAAGAGGAAATTGAAGTATTGGTGGAGAAGAATGACGACCTGATCAAGAAGATTGGAATATTTATGGGAGGCCCTACGCCAGTAGATGAAGACGAAGAACCTGAGGAAATTATCCCGGAAGACTACATCATCATCGACGACACCGACTCGGAAGCAGATAGTAGCGATGATGACTATGTTGATGAAGCTGGAGCAGATATCATGGAGTCAACGACCGTAGAATATTTCTAGTAGACCACCTCATCAGTAGTAGTAGTCCACCATGTAAATATAGTAGTCCGAGCACTTTTGCGATAGATAGATCGATTATATGCCTTTGTTTGATTGATTGAAGTGAATTGTTTGCTTTTGCCTCATGTGCATATGGGTAGTGTTTTCTCTATAGACCCCCTCTATTCTTATACCTCATCTTTTCTAAACCCTCAGATGCCTCCGAGACGTGACCCCGGATTTGTCTTTCCACCGGAGCTCACCCAGTTGATCCAGCAGCAGAACACATTGATGCAGTTGCTAGTCCAGAATCAGAATCAGGGGAACAACAACAACAACAACAACAAAAACCCACCACCACCACCACCTGTTGACCACTTAGCCCGTGTTCTTAGGCTGAATCCGCCGGTGTTTTCCAGTAGCACCGAGCCGATAGTAGCAGATGATTGGCTCCGCAAGACAGCTAGGGAGTTGACCACAGCAGGATGCACAGATGCGGAGAAGGTGAAGTTTGCCGCACATCAGTTAGAAGGACCCGCAGCATCATGGTGGGAGAATTTCACAGCCACTTTCCCTGTCGACACTGTCACATGGGACCACTTTCAGCAGGCTTTTTGTACTGCCCATGTTTCAGCAGGAGCTATGGCCATGGAGAAGCGTGAGTTTCGCAACTTGCGCCAAGGAGGACGGACAGTTGGCCAGTATGTGGAGGAATTTAGTAAGCTAGCACGTTATGCCCCAGATGACGTCGCTACGGATGCAGCTAAGCAGGAGAAGTTTCTAGAAGGACTGAATGATGAGTTGAGCATGCAGTTGATGGTAGCCACCTTCAACAACTACCAGGAGTTGGTAGATCGTGCTCTTATGATTGAAGGGAAGCAGCAGCAAATTGAGAATCGCAAGAGGAAGTATGGACAAGGGAAGTACACTTCAGGAGCTCAGCAGAAGCCACGTTTTACCCCTAGACCGGGAGGACATTTTCAGCATACTCATGGAGGAGGTAGCTCACACAATCACAATGGCACCAAGAATGGTAATGGCAATGGAGGAAGCAACGGCCAGAACCGCACCAACCCCTCAACCCCAGCCAAGAAGGACCTAAGCCAAGTCACTTGCTTTAAGTGTTCGAAGACAGGACATTATGCCAATGAATGTCCTGAATTACAAAATGGAAATAGCAATGGAAGTTCTGGGAAGAAGCCGAACTCTTTCAATAGGGGACAGGTGAACCACGTTAGCATGGAGGAGGTTGAAGCTCAGCCCGATGTAGTAATAGGTAAGTTTTTGGTTAAGTCATTTACTGCACTCGTTCTTTTTGATACTGGTGCATCGCATTCATACATCTCAAGGGGATTTGTGGATAAGTATAACCTACCAACCCAAGCCCTTAGGTCACCCATGTTAGTAACCTTGCCCGGAGCAGAGTATGTGGCTAGTCTATGGTGTGATCGGTTACCATTAAGGATTGGTAACTATGTTTTTCCCTCAGACCTAATAGTATTGGAATCTCAAGGATTGGATGTGATATTAGGCATGGATTTGTTATCAAAGTATGAAGGGAATATTGAATGTGCTAGTAAGTCAATTTTGCTTACCACCCCAGAAGGGAGAAGGATCAAGTATGTATCCTGGCATGTGCCAAAGAGGACTCAAGTAAATTGCCTAACAGGAGTTGTGCAGGAGGAAGTACCAGTGGTAAGGGATTTCCCTGATATATTTCCAGAGGAGTTGCCAGGCATGCCACCGGATAGAGATATTGCGTTTTTGATTGAGCTATTGCCAGGCACAGGTCCAATATCAAAGAGACCATATAGGATGCCACAAAAGGATTTGGTGGAAATTAAGAAGCAGATTAAGGAGTTACTGGATAAGGGATATATTCGCCCAAGTTCTTCACCTTGGGGATCGCCAGTACTTCTAGTGGAGAAGAAGGATGGATCATTAAGGATGGTTGTAGATTATCGAGGATTGAATGAAGTAACGATCAAGAACAAGTACCCACTACCGATGATCAATGATCTGTTTGATCGATTGCAAGGAGCTAAGGTATTTTCCAAGATCGATCTGCGATCAGGATACCACCAGTTGAAGATTAACAGGATATTCCGAGACAGCTTTTACCACCAGGTATGGGCTGTACGAGTATACCGTTATGTCATTTGGTCTGACTAACGCACCTGCCTATTTTATGAACATGATGAACAAAGTGTTATGGAGTTTTTGGATAAGTTCGTCGTAGTGTTCATTGATGATATCCTGGTTTATTCGAAGAATGAAGAGGAACATAAGGAGCATTTGTGTTTGGTACTTGGAAAGCTCAGAGAACATCAATTATATGCCAAGTTCAGCAAATGTGAGTTTTGGTTGAAGGAAGTAGGATTCCTCGGACATGTTATATCTGGAGAAGGTATAGCAGTAGATCCCGCTAAAGTTGAAACCGTGACCAAGTGGGAAGCCCCAACAACAGTTGGAGAGATCCGGAGTTTCCTTGGACTCGCAGGATACTACCGGAGATTTATTGAGAATTTCTCAAAGATTGCGAAGCCTATGACGGAGTTATTAAAGAAAGATACCAAGTTCATATGGACAGAGGAATGTGAGGCTAGTTTCCAGGAGTTGAATAAACGTTTGGTTACCTCACCAGTGTTGATTTTGCCAGACCAGACCAAAGATTATGAGGTGTATTGCGACGCTTCACGTCGAGGACTTGGAGCAGTGCTTATGCAGGAAGGGAGAGTTGTTTCATATGCCTCAAGACAACTGGAGCCTCATGAGTTAAATTATGCCACGCATGATTTGGAGTTAGCAGCCGTAGTGCATGCATTGAAGACATGGAGACATTTTCTCATTGGAAATCATTGTGAGGTGTACACGGATCATAAGAGTTTGAAGTACATTTTCACACAGAAGGAGTTAAATCTCAGACAAAGGAGATGGTTGGAGCTTATCAAGGATTATGATATGAAATTGCATTATCATCCTGGAAAGGCTAATGTAGTAGTAGATGCATTAAGCCGCAAGAGCCATGTCAATACGTTAATGATGGGAGGAATACCAAGGGAGTTAGCCGAAAATCTTCGTGAACTATGTTTGGAAATAGTTCCGAGAGGCTATGTAGCAGCATTGGAGATTCAGTCAACTTTGATGGATACAATCAGAGATGCTCAGAAAGCTGACAAAGAGATTGCCGCTATAAAGGAGAAACTGAGCAAAAGAAAAGCTAAAGGATTTCGTGAGGATGAGCACGACACCCTATGGTTTGAAGACCGTGTCTACGTGCCCAATGACCCGGAGATCAGGAAATTGATTTTGCAAGAGGCACATGACTCACCATATTCAATTCACCCAGGAAATACCAAGATGTATCTGGATTTGAGGGATATTTTCTGGTGGATCGGAATGAAGAAGGATATAGCGGAGTATGTAGCAGTTTGTGATGTATGTCAGAGAGTAAAGGAAGAGCATCAGAAGCCAGCAGGATTGTTACAACCATTGCCGATACCCGAATGGAAGTGGGATAAGCTAGGCATGAATTTTATCACGGGATTGCCCAGGACACGTTCAGGCTATGACTCGATTTGGGTTGTAGTTGATCGATTGACGAAGGTAGCTCATTTCATCCCAGTAAAGACCACTTACACCAGTGCTAAGTTGGCAAAGATATACATGACCAGGATCGTATGTCTGCATGGAGTTCCGAGGAGTATCGTATCAGATAGAGGAACCCAGTTTACCTCAAAGTTTTGGAAGTAGCTGCACGAAACTTTGGGTACCAGGCTAGAATTCAGTACAGCTTTTCATCCACAGACAGATGGACAGACCGAGAGAGTCAATCAGATTTTGGAGGATATGCTGAGAGCTTGTGCACTAGATTACGGATCTAGTTGGGACGATAATTTGCCATATGCAGAGTTCTCTTACAACAACAGTTACCAAACCAGTTTAAAGATGGCCCCTTTCGAAGCTTTGTACGGAAGGAGGTGCAGGACACCGTTGTCATGGGACGAAGTTGGAGACCGCCAGTTGTTTGGTCCTGACTTGATTAAAGAGTCTGAACAGAAGGTGAAGCTGATTCGCGATAGGCTCAAGGTAGCCCAGTCCAGACAGAAGAGTTATGCGGATTCTAAATGCAAGGAGATTGTTTACGAAGTCAGAGACAGAGCTTATCTTCGAGTATCTCCACTTCGGGGAACAAAGCGTTTTGGAGTTAAAGGGAAGTTAGCACCACGATTTGTAGGACCATATCGAGTTTTGGAGCGTATGGGAGAAGTGGCCTACAAGTTGGAATTGCCCGAAGGATTGTTAGGAGTACATGATGTGTTCTACATTTCTCAGTTAAAGAAATGTCACGCGGAGATGGCTGACATACCATTGAGAGACACAGTGCCTTTGGAAACTATTCAGTTGGATAACGATTTGACCTACGAGGAGAAACCAGTCAAGATTCTCGAGTTTGCCAGCCGAGTTACTTGCAGCAAAGTTATTAAGTTTTGCAAAGTTCAGTGGAGCCACCACACAGAGGATGAAGTCACCTGGGAGCGAGAGGAAGATTTGCTCAAAGACCACCCTCACCTATTTTCTAGCCAACCCAAATCTCGAGGCCGAGATTCATCTTAAGGGGGGTAGGTTTGTAACATCCCAAATTTTCAATTTGGAATGTTATACATTAGATCATCATGCATATCATATTTTACTTTGCTTTTTGGTTGATCCTAGAAATTCTACGCAACTCAATGACCCACGGAGAGAGTTGGGGATTTCGTTATTTTCATATTTGAGTTCTCTCAAATTTTGAGAATAGGATCATTTGATTTTATTTATTTTATCGTCAATTATTTCTATTACAAAAATATGAGAGAGAGAATAAAATGACTTTCCCAAAATAAAGAAATATTGAGGATTTAATAATAAAATCAAATAAGATTTTATTTTGGAGTTTTTCGGTGTTTTATTTGAATTTAGGAAAAATGTGCGTTTTTCAAAATTGCATTTAGGGCCCAAATAAATGTTTAGCTTGTGTGGCTTGATTTTAGAAGCCCGTGAAAATTTATTTCGGAATTTTTGGAGTCCGTTTAGTATTTCTTTTTTTTCTTCCGAGCGGAATAATAAAAAAAATGAACCGACTTCGGGCCGTACCCGAGCGGGACACCGCCCGGGGGCAGCCTTTAAATAGCGCCGCCCCGAGTCTCCCCAGCCCATCAGCCCTGCCTCGATCCGCGCGCGTCGCCGGTGCCGCCGCCACCGCCGCCGATCCCGCCGCCCGAGGTTCGTCGCGCCTCGTTTTCCGTGCCGAAAAAAGAAAAAATAAAAAAAGAGAAAAAAATAAAAAAAAATCGGCGTTCGTCGTTTTTCTTTTTCTCGGATTAAATCCGTGATTTTTTTGATCGCGATTCCTGATCCGATTTTTATTTTAGTATAACTTTTCGCTCGTTTATCAGAATCAGGCGATTCAAGCGCCTAGAGTTTCGTCTCGAAACCCTCTATCCGTTTAACCAACTTAAACAAGTTTTTGCTACTGTAAAATTTGCCCTAGATCCAGATTGCTAGAACAAAGTTGTTTTCTTTCGCCGTTTGACTTTTGTTGCTTCGTTCGATTTGATTCTTTTTGCCAACCGGAGTTCTTAAGTTGAACCTTCTGGTTAGATCTCTTATTTGAGTTTTACCTGTGCATTAGATGAGTACTTATTGTATGCTTGTTTGTTTGTCTGCGATAGAATACCTAGAGTGCACCGCCTATTACTTCGAATCGTTAGGTTTCGCGGATCATCAGCAAGGCAAGTAACACTTTGATCATACCTTTTCTACTACCCAGTTTTATTGCATTAGATCAATCCTCACACATTGCATGATTAGGATCTAATTAAATTGTGGGATGGAAGTAGATGAGGTAGTACCTATTACCTGTTTATTATCAAACCTTTGGGAGTTACTTCTACGTTTGCTTATTATGCCATGCTATGCTAGTAGACGTGGATTGGGTGAGTGAAATCCATGACAGATGTGAGATTGTAAATTAATGGTTTATCTAAGGTGGCAACTTAAACACACATCTGGGTGGATTGAGGCACCTGGGTATTCCAGGACTTGCCTATTTTCTTTGGACCGCCACCCAGGCTCAAAGGGATCATGAGACTATTCATACTAGAAACTTCCGTGTGCAGCCACAAGCTATTATGGGCTCTAGCATAGTTGACTAAGTCGTGCGAACTCTTACAGTGGTAGACTAGCAGATGTAGGGGATGTAGGTGGTACGGTCTACCCATCGTAAGGTGCTAGCGCTTCTGAAAGACTATGTCTCGGTCATCCGTCTTCTCAAACACCATGTAGTGCGAGAAACCAAACGGAGGCGATCGAGTCTTCTGGGGAAAAGTGCGCAAACCTCTGCAGAGTGTATAAACTAATCATGGTTAGCCGTGTCCCCGGTTATGGACATCTTGAGTGTCTAGTACTTGGATTTTCATGTGAATGTCAACATGTTACTCTAAATTAATTTTGTTGGGTTATGTTTAATGATGATGCTTAATTGGGATTGAGAATGCTGTCAACCATTCTCAATGTTTAACAACTACCATGATAGTAATTAAATTTTATTCCTTTGTAGTAGGGAAAAATTGGCTTTACGCAAAACTGTAACCATAGAGCTTTCCACCAGCCAAATATGCATATAGTATAGCTATTTCATTCCATTACTCTCTATGTGTTACCTTGCCAGCATATTCCATGTGCTGACCCGTTTTCGGGCTGCAACGTTATGTTCCAGACTTTTCAGACGATGATTAAGGAGTTTTTAGGTCATGGTTCTATACTCAGTGATGCCGTTGGAGTTGATGGACTCACTTATCTTCCAAGCCTTCCGCTGTTATCGTTATTAGATGGCCTTAAGCCATATTTATTGTAATAAGTTCTCTTTTAAGACACTCGATGTAATAAGTGTGTGATTGCTACTCTGCTATAAATCCTCCGAGTACTGTGTGGTGTCAGCATTACTGATCCAGGGATGACACCGGAGCACAGAGATCAGACTGTTTGAGGTCTGGTCACTACATTTTGCAATTAAAGTTCCGATTGGATTCAGAAAAGTTGAAGTTAGCAAAACATCTCAACTGGGAGTTATAACAGAAAACCGGTTAAAAAAACAAGGAATTAAAGAGTTTCAATTGGATGTTGAAAAGTAGTTATTAACATCATTGTAACCCACTGTTGCAGCAGCAAAGCAGTTAAACAAACAAGTAGATATTTATGTTAAGGAAAACAGGTAATTCTTAACAGTAAGTATCAAACACATAGATAGGCGCAGTCTACAATATGATTAACAGGTTGTGCCATTATGTAATCAGTAGAAAACTAAATTAAGCCAAGCAACGTAATTTAACAATTTTGCAATAAGTGGCTAACTAAATTTCCGAGAAGCAGGTAACTAAACGTACGCTAGTTCTTTGTACAGGCACACTGCAACTTATTTTTCGCTTACAAGGTTGTACGAAGGAGTCCATGGCATCAATTGCTTGGATACGCAGTCCCAATACTTCTTTCTTCCCACACTGCATGGGTAAGTCGAATGGTTAATCTGGTAAGATGGTGCGTCCTTGATATGTTATATGAGGACGTGTAGTCAGACTAGTTGTAGCCAAACACATCACACTGGATTTTAATGTATATTTCATGCGATTACTTTTGGCATATCGAGATCTAAGCAATCTACAATAGGATGAAAAGACTGGCATCCTTCACATTATTGGCGAACTCAGTTCATAGAAACAAGCAATTTAACCATTCTGTGGGTAAATCAAAAGTGCCACTGGAATATTTTTCACTATCCAATCATACACGCAAAAAGGGGCGACACCACCATAGGGGCTGGTATGGGCGGCCGCCTCAGGAGGCTGGAAAGTGTGCGCCTAGTTTGAGTCATCCAGGTTGGCCCACGCTAGTTCCGTTCGTCCCAATGCACGAGCAGGCAATGTAAAAAATGAAGAAAAATGTTTCAATTTGGATGGGACAATAACATAAGTGCAAGGCAGGCCCTATAGCAGGCTCGAGGCCCAAACGAGCGCCTCCCATATTGATCGACAACAGGAAAAATCCCAATTCATTCGCTCCAGCCTCCAGTCTGGTTCGCTCCTAACCTAGCCACCGCTGGACAGACCGACACAGCACTTCCTCGCGCCCTCGTTGGAGGGCGGTCGCGGGGCTTCAAGCGAACGGAAGGACAAGAAGATGAAGATCCAACCCTGGGTGTAGCCTGCGTGGGAGGCAGCGGCGGCAGCACGAGCATGGCATCGAGCTTGCGCAAACGGACAGTCGCAGCTTGCAAGAGTAGCATGCGCAACGAGCAGGTACATCACATCCCTGATTATATCTAATCCAACTCTTCAATTTCTGGCCAATAGTTAAACCCGACGGTGTTGTAAAACTGCTTGTATGTAGGGAATCTATGAGAAAATGAAACCAATTTCTACTTATTTTATAACTCCCCCAATCAATATTGAATCTGATGTAACTAATCAAGTTTCCGATGCAAACATACAAGCTCATGTTGTTCTTGAGCCTGAAGTGTCTAATGAACAGACTGCTAATGAAGGATTTGATGCAAACATTTTACATGCTCCTGGTGATGAACATATAGTGTCTAATGAGGGATCTAATGCAATCATTTTGCAAGCTCATTGAAGGATTTAGTGTCTAATGATGATCTACTATGTTGAGAGAGACAAAGATTTGCAGGCATTGATGACAAGCAAATTATAGTGCATTTTCATAGCTTGAGGAAATGTCGAGGCCATCTACCAGAAAGTCCCCGTATCATGACAACATAGCATAAATACTTTTATAATCTGTTGTTTGAAACTATTGGCATACTTGTGCATGATAGATATATTGATATGCAGTTTGCACACTGGTTATACATGCAATTACCCTTCGATATTTTCAGCCAGAGAACGAATAATTCAAGCAGGTACAGATCATGTTTGTAGTCCTTGTACACCATGTTGCATTTTGTGTTTTTTGGTGCTTGCATCATTTAGTGTTTATAATCTGAACTACTTTGGATCATTAGCTGGTTTTCAAAGTGCATGTAGCTTCACATTTCTCAAGTTATATTGATTTCTGGAGTGCAAGTGCCTTCGTATTTTTTAATTTAAATGTTCGCCCCTTGTAACTTGAATTCGTGGATCAGCCACTGCACACAAATCATACACGAATGCTAGTACGAATTAAATGAAATGCAGGGACTTACGCTAGCTCGTTGTACAGGCTCACTGCAGCTCTGCTTGCGCTTGGGATGTTCCATGTACAAGTCCATGTTACCACTTGCTTGGATGTGCAGGCCTTGTGCTCCTTGCATCCCCCTCTGCATTTTTGACACGGTGAATGGTTGATCAAATAAGAGGAATCGACATTGATGTTGTACCAGAGGACAGATACTTACAAGGTTATACGGGTGTGCAGAATGTGTACCAGATCCCGTAGCACCGTCATGCTTTGCTAAAATATGGATTTGCTTGTTTCAGATGATATCTCCAGAAGAAATAAGAGTTAAGGTCAGAGTTGCATAGGCGTGTATGCTAAGAGAGCAGTGAAAGGATATCCAAACATCGTCGGAACAGTGCACAAGGGAGTGATGTGTGGATACCTAGTTCGGGCCGGCGTTTGGGCATGCTCACCTAGCTAGAGTGTGGGTCACTTCAGAGCCGTTAAGGGTGATGCTCTGGCTGGCCGCGCATGGATGCAGATCTTGAGTGGTAGCGGAGCGCTACGATGCGGTGGATGAGACCGTTGGTGAAGCCCCAATGGCCTCGGGGGGTGGAGGTGCGACGATGTGCTCGGTGAAGTAGCCCCGATGAGCTGGGAGACGGCGTCGGTGAAGCGCACCTGATGCGGTGGAACTCGGTGTCTGTGAGGCACGTCGGTTGCGGCAGCCGACGTTGTCGGTGGACCACCCGGTGCGGTGGACGAGGGCGTAGATGAGGTAGCTCCGATGCGGTGGTGAAGCACGACCATCGTCTTCGTCGTCGTCGTCCGACACAGAGGTGGGGAACGATGGGGAAAGAGACGAGACGAGGGGCGATTCGAGGGTTGGCGGCGAATTAGGGATTTGAGCAATCTGGGCACGGAAGGGGACGGTGGAGAAGAGAGATTTTCCAAGGCTGGAATTGGGGCCGCTAGATATTTCAATCCGAAACGTGGAAGCGCGAACTTATATTGTCGTTGTCCTTTTGGGGGGGAGGGGGGTGGGTGGCTGGGTGCTACGCGTCTGTCCGACACACGCGACCACCCCGACAGGACTATGCGTCGGTGCCTTAAGGCACCTGCCTTTGTGTCCATGACATATGGGCCCAACAGGTGGCTGGCCCACATGTCAGTGACCCAAAGGCAGTTGCCTTTAAGGCACCGAAGCAGCGTCCACCCCGACACGACCCTGGTTTGCCTGGTGCGCCTACATTTGGGAATGCAAACGAATCTTCTTTCATTTGCAAACGAATCTGTATGTATTACCATGCCCGTGTTTTCCTTGCAATAATTAGTCATTCGAAACGAGATACTCCATCCGTTCACTTTTGTAAGTCGTTTCAGACAACTTAAAATGAACTATTTTGCACATTGTCTAAAATGTCTTCAAGGTCTTATAAAAGTGAACAGAGGGAGTACTATAAATTAATTAATGACGAGTTATTTGAAAAAAATCGAAACGGTACCCATGCTAATGTGGATTAGAGTGTGTGTCACAGAATTAGTTATTTGAATTAGAGTGTGTGTCATGTAGCTAGTTATTTGAATTAGAGTGTGTGTCACGTAGCGATCTCCAATTCTAACATGGATTTCACATTTCACTGTATCCATGCTACTTTTTAATACAAATTCATATGTATATGATGAACACCATGGTAGTGAGAAAACTTTTGGATGGATTCAAACATATGACCTACAAAATAGCACAACAAACTGAGTCAATGTCAACTTTTCTAAACTTAGTATGGCATGAATTTGAAATAATTACCCGTATGCCTGGTCCTCGGTTCAAATCTTACAATGTACACCGAATTGAAACATCGATATTAAGTCTCGTAATATGTACATTCAAATGTTGTTTTTAGCCCCCCCCCCCGCACAAATGCTACATACTTCCTGTATCGGTCAATCTTCCTCTCCTAACCACTTTAGGAAGCTATCGGTTTCCAACACACATTCATTCTTTTTTTCCATGTTTCGATCTCTAAGTCTCTCAACTACACAACCCCTTTTTCCACTCTGTTACCAAATGTATTTACCTCACACACCCGCCATTGCACCCCATGCCGAGATCTCTCTCTCTCCCCCTCTCCCTCTCACCCTCTCGTGCTAAATACATGCATTGCCTATCTAGCCCCCCAACCTCTCGTGCATGCGCGCGCACGCACGTTGTATATCTAGGTCACTCCCTTGAGACTGTCTCACTCTTTCTTCCACACGGCGGGCCACACTCGCTCAATCTCGCTCTCTTTATCTGAGTCTAGTCTAACCTCGTTTTGTTTCACACACAAATGATATATCTCCCTGTTCGGGCCTCGATCGACACACTCTATACTCTCTCACGCAGATTGTCTATCTAGGTCAGTCCATCCAAGCCGCCACCACTCTTTCGACCTCATGGTGGGCCACGCTCACTCAATCTCTCTCTCTCTCTCTCTCTCTCCGTATGTCTAGATTGACCTCGCTCTTTCTCGGACAAAAACGATATATCACCATGTTGAGCTCAATTCGACCTATTCACATTGTATACTCTCTCACGCACATCGTCTATCTAGGTCACTCTCTCCAACCCGTCTCACTCTTTCGATCGCACGGCGACCCTATATGATCGGTTGACCTTGCTTCCTCCCACGCACAAAATATATCTACACGTCTGTGACTGGATCATCTCTCAAGCTCTATCTTACAGCCCTCACCCTTGCTAAAAAGCTCAATCGGACAATATCTCTCCAGAGCATATATATTTGTTCAATGAATGTCGGGCCACACTCACTTTGGGGCTGTTTGGTTTGTGACTAACTTTGCCAAAGATTGCCACACCTAAGGTTAGGCAAGTTTGACCAACTTAGGTGAGTGTTTGGTTCAAGCCACACCTTAGGCAAGCCACACTAGGAACCCCACATGGCATACACACAAAAAGTATGGCAAGATTCCCTTAGGCTTGCCAACTTGTGTCTCTCATTTTGATGAACTAACCTTAGACAAGCTTGGCAAAAATGTGTGGAAAAGTGTGGCAATGCTAGACCTAGAACCAAATAGCCCCTTTGTCTCTCTATCTATATGTCACTCGATTGACCTCGCTTTCTCACACCGTATCTTCCACGCGTTGAACCTACTACCTCTCCATCCCTCGCAAAGCCGGAGCTATTTACATTGTGAGGGGCACTCCAACCTTGGATTAATTTGTGTAGGCATTTATTCCGGTCGGTTTAGATTATATTTTCGTAGCATTCGGCCCACAACTACTCCAACCACTGTAGCGGGTAATTAAGCTACGGGGAGCACCTAATATGAGCACCGGGGAGCTGTTGGATCGAAGATGCAGTGGCACACACGAGGCCTGAATGTTTTATTTGAAAAAAAATCTTTGGAGAGTTTGGAAATTGCGCATAATTACAAAGACTACTCCCAAGCCATTGGATATCACTTCCAACGGTGTAAAAACTCGTATCACCATAGTATCTAAGCTACGGGGTGGATGTGATATTCTATGCCGCTGTCATTTTTGTTCATAAACTTGCAAAAAACATGTAACTCGTGACGTTACTTGTATAAACGCGCAAAGTGTTTGTTTAAAAAAGAACATCCTACACTGAAATATCGGAACAACACACGGGGGTCCCACTTGTCATTAATCAAATTTGGACCTAAAACTAACAAATCTAAAAGACGAGATTCGAACTGGCAACCTGGACTATAAAGTGTAAGTCGATAGACTGAAAAAACATAACTTGCGTTGAGTAGAGTAGAGGGAGTGCCTCATCAACACGTGCATGACCGTTATCTCACTTACTGGTGGGTCCCAGGTCTGCGATCTCAATCTCTCTTCTCTCCATCATCTAACCTTTGCACTGGCACACACGAAGAGCGGCGCTAGCTTTTCGTGGTGTTATTACAACTAAAAAAACTTGGAAAATAGAAGAATCGCCTAGAACAAGAGACGTTGTGGCTGGTCGAGACGGAGCTAACCACATCTATCCTCCGTGCCACGTTTGCATGATGAAGCTGTGTGGCTAGTGGGGTGTTTTCAACCGACTGGCTGGGTCCCGAGGTCGAACCATAGGTACTCTACTACATATGATACAATATATTTTTACACACACATTTTTCCTCCGTGCCGAGACGTGGCACACCCTACCGCGCGGTTTCGGGGTCCTCCCAGGTGGTGCACGCATATATTCTTCCTGACGTGGGACGCCTGGGTCCTCCTCGGTCTTAGCACCGAAGCAAGTAAATGAGTCGTCAAATCATGAAAGACTACCTTTCCCGCCGAGTACATCAGTGAAGCACGGTTGCTAGCTAGTTGGGCTAGTTCGACCGATTAGCTAGGCCACCGCCACATTTGTTTTTTCACCCCTTTTTTATCTACTTGCCGGCAGGTAAATTTAATATCCACCGCGGCGTTTCTCTGGTGTTTGGGTGCGGCAGGATTTTTAATTTTTTGATTGACGAGAGCAGGCGCGACAGGATTTTTAATTTTTTGATTGACGGGAGCAGGCACGGCAGCAATTAGTCATGATGACTCCGCCTGTACCCACTGCTCCCTAATGTGAGAAGTCGTCGACTGGTGTTTTACCGTGGTGGAAACCAAAAGATTCCCCGCTCCCTCCGCCTTCCCGTACATTGCATTGCCTTTCAGCCTTTTCGCCCCCTTTGCTTCCTCTCCCCATTGCTTCTACCTGGTGCCATGGCGGCGCAGCAGATCATGGAGGCCGAGGTGAGGCTCCTGACACAGGAGCTCCATGCCAAGGATGCGGAGCTCAGGGCCAAGGACATGGAGCTCCGTGAGCTCAAGGAGGAGAGGAGTGCCATGCTCCTCCGTTATGCGCGGGAGTTCACGGAGCTTCAAAAGCAGCAGGCGTCCACCACAAAGATGCTCGAGGCGTCGGCGGCGTTGCTGCAGAAAGCGGGAGATACGATAGGCCGTCAGGGGAGCCGGCTGGAGCGCGAGCGGGCCGATCGTGACGAGGTCCAGGATCGCCTCAGCCACTTGGTGAACCAAGTTGCCACGTACGTGTTGCGGCTGCGCGATGCCTACCGTCGTGCCAGCGCAACGATGCCGTCCGTCGGGCTAAACCCGTTCGACCACCCGGTCGACTTCAACGAGCTGCGGCTTCCTGACCTGGTCTCCTTCTTCACCTATATCTCCGAGGAGCTGAGCCGTCTCCGCGCGATGGTGGGGGCTGAGCTGGACAAGGAGGGGTTGTGGGCTGCCGTCGCCGTTGTCGGGCGAATCCTTTCAGGGCTCCGTCACTGGAATCCATTCGTGCCATTGGATGCCGTCTTTGACGAGCTGGCTCCCGTCGATCGGGAGCGGGCTCTGCGAGTGGTTGCACCCTGCATCACCAACGTCTTACGCCTCGAGAAGCAGAGGGACTTCGGTGGTGTTTAGGCACCCTCTGCATGGGCATGTCCATGTCTCAACGCAACATGACCGTTGGATCAAACTCAGATAGTGCAGATCAGTCACTGTAGCACAAAGCGTGTGGGTGTGTTTGGTTGCATTCTCATCTCAATATAGTTGTTTCCTCTTCGTGTATTTTTGTCAACCTACTAGTGTGGACTCATGCACCCTTCATGCACTTTGCCAAACACCCAAAAGTGGGTCGAGAAGGGAACTTTCGCTCCCATCCCGTGCACCCTTCATACACCCTGCCTAACACTATTCGTGCTTCATATGGTTCATGTTTCGTGGAGTACTGTAGCACCGTACTCTCCGTGCACTGTGGACCTAGTTCTGTTAACATTGATCTCACCATTCATTCTCGACCGGACAGTCAAAAAAGCGGTACTATGTTACATATAGGAGTAGTTGACATGCGCACAACATCATTTGTTATCGTCATATCTTACTACACTAGCAACAAGATTGTGTAGTACTGACGTATGAACCACTGCACATTCCTAGTAGTAGGAGCACTGTGTATGTTTAAGTGGCTGCCGTGTTTCGCACTCCTCCGTCGTAAGAGTGGAAACGCTTGTTGTAATCATTTTCTTCTTCTGAAAAATAGTGGACACGCTCTACCGTGCGGATCCTCCTCCAGCCATGCACTAAATTACTCACTTTTGCCGACGTGTGGGATAGCCATCATCGGGGTCCACCAGCCATGCACTAAATTACTCCGTAGTAGAGTGACGGTAGACTACCCCGATCGAAGCACCGCAGTAATGCCCAATGAGCCGTCAAATCACAAAACCCCCTCCTTTCCAGCAGTAAGTTGGACGGACGAAGCAACCATCATTTCACTCTTCTCTCTCAGCTTCCTCTCTACCCAACCCTCGCTTCTGCCTCATCTTTTCCTCATTTCTTCAAGAAAACCCTCACCTGCTTCTGCCATTGTTCTTCTCTCCCAAAGAAGGAAAGGTGAGCGCATCAATGGTATTGATTCTGGCCAAGGCCCGGTCTTGCAACCCCGAGACTGATCCTATAACTCCCTCTCTTTTCTTCTTTTGGGTTTGTGATTATGGTTTCTTTTCTTTTATTTCTATTTGACAGTTTCTTGATGGACGCTGGAGCACCGGCCGAAGTGATGTCTATGGCTCCGGCCAAAACCGTCGAGGCTCATGGTACGAAGAAGCGCAAGCACCTCGCCGAGACTACCGCAGACAAGCTCAAAGCCATCGCCCTGTCCAAGCCCCCCTCTCCGGGATCCCTCATTAAGAAAGTCCAGGTAATATCTCTTCTTGACGATCTTTTTCTCGATCTTGATCGTGTTTTTTCATCTAACACATAGTACTAGTAGTACAACTTTCTGGGTGATCTTGCATGTGATTTTTGTGTGCCAAATGACGGTTCTAAATTCCTCTTTTGACCAAAACATGCGAGAGGTTGACACTGATTTCTTATAGATTACTTTCAACTACTCCCTCTGTCCCAAATTTATTGTAAAGCTTCCCAACAAATCTGATGTGGCCTGTCTTCATCATCATGTTTATGAGTGGAAAGACCACTCTGTTAGGTTCTCCAAGGTTGACAAGATGGTGATGGTGCATGTAGACATCTGACACGAAGTCCATGGCCTAGTCAGTTATGCGTGGTTCATCCCATAGGTCGGTGGCAACAAATAGTCTACAGAGTTTAGTTAGTGCAACTTTGCTTGTCTGTAGTAAGTACTATTGTTCAGTACTTGATTTCTGTTTGTGAACCTTGTATTGTTTATTAGTACTGCCACTTTTGGTGTGTGGTCAGTCCTGAGAACGATCTATGTTAATGTCTGTCCACTCAATTCAGTCTGTGTATTTTGAAGTATCCATATCATATTTTTTGTGAGGACGGTCTATCAATTATGGTTACACTCCAATATCTGTATGCATTGCAGGGTTTATCGCACCCACCAGGATTTCCAGCCCCATGGATGTTCGGTCCATACGATTTGTCATGACCTTTGGACTGTCCTGCTTGTGGGAGTAGGTGGGGCCCCTGCAAGCCACGCGTAGTTAAATGATCAATCTTCTGTTTAGTACTTCAACATAGTGATTTCCTGGTAAGGATTCACTCGTGTCACATCAAGTAAATCTTATTGATTTACTGTCTAAATCTTATTGATTTAATGTCATGTTTTCTTTCTTTTCCTGCAATTTTACGATGCAGGTTTTGCCATGTGACATTCATCACATAATAAACCGTTTGGTTTGCTCTACGATGGCTATTTTTGCAGGTTTCACTTATTATGTCATGTCAGTAACGAAGGCACTGTCCATCACTTATATTACTGGAAAAAATTGGGTCAGTCTGTTGTCTGAGTACAAGCAGGACACAATTAGTCCTTCTCGCGTTTAAAGAAATGAAGAAAAAAACTGGATCACGGTCACGGATCCTAGTCAAGTTAGAAAGCTGATCATAGCAGACCAGACACGATCGCCGCTGTCTCGCACAGATCAAGCATCGACAGTTGCTCTAGCACTGACAGCAGCAGCAACTCAGTCTGATCCAGCTGAGGATTGGGCACCGACCGCGTTAGCCGATCAGTCTGATCTACCGGAGGATCGGGCATCGACACCGACACCTGCTCCGACACCGGCACCAGCTCTACAAGGAGCACCATCTCCGGCAGCAGCAGCGGCTTCGGCACCTGCACCAACACTTGCACTTGCATCTGCTCCGGCCCGTGCAGTTGCACCAGCAACAGATTGGGCTGCAGTTCGCACTTCATATACCAAAGTCCTTACAAAAACTGACATGTCCACCTTCTTGGTAAGCATTGGCCGCCCAAGTGCTTCATTCTTTTTTCTTTCCATGTTGTTTCACATGATTCACTGTGTTGATCTAACTGTTTGGGTATGTCTTCTTGTTTGCAAACAGAGAATTCCTAGAGCAACGAGGGATTCGTTCAACAATCCGGGCGACCGCGACCAAGTTTCTCTTACCATGCGCAGCCTTGGTGTGAATGAACCTGCTCAATATATCGTAAGTACAAAGGATGGTCGCATGATGATTGATGCTAAAGGATGGTCAAGGTTCAAATATAAATCATATCTTGCGGTAGGGGATGATGTCAAAATCGAACTTTCTCGGCAAGGAGAGCTGGTCCAAATCAACTTTGAAATTCTTCAGTAGCAGCACGCAACTGCCTAACTAATCTATCCTCCGAGAGATTTTGAGGCAATAATCTGGCATGGTGAAACAAGTGTCCTGTGTGTATAAGTAGTACGATAGTATTATTTATCACATGGTATATCGTTGATAGAATTGCAACTCTGATTGCTGGTTAGGAACTGTCGTTCGATTTCATTCCAACAGCTGCCGTGCTTTATTCAATTTTGTGTATTCGCCTTGTGACAGCATCTAAAACCAGCACCGTACCAATCGCTTGGAATATGAAAAGCGCCGAGGTAGAACACATGGGCCCCCAAACATGCAGGGTCAGCCTGCAGCCCAAAGTCCAGAACCTGGTTTCGAGAAGCACTAGCTCAGAGCAGAAGTGGCATCCTCCTCCTGCTGTGGGTTGGGCGAAGATGAATGTTGATGCTGCGTTATCTCGCAATGGTGAAAGGGGAGCCCTGGCAGTTGTGAGCCGGGATCATACAGGCTTCTTCCTTGGAGCATCGGCACTGGTGTGTGGAAGTGTTACTGATCCAGAGATCCTAGAGGCAATGGCATGTTGCGAGGGGCTATCTCTGGCTCTTGACTTAAACCTGCAACAAGTTTAGATTAGCACCGATTGTTCAGCAGTAGTCAAGCATATCGGAGAGGCATACTTGGGGCCTAGCAAAGTTACTATGGACGAGATCAAGATGAAGAAGAATATGTTCGAAACCATGGAGATCATACATGAAAAACGAGAGTGTAATGTTGAAGCGCATGTGCTCGCAAAAGCCGCTACTTCTTTGCCCCGTGGACGCCATCTTTGGCTCACAGGAACCCCCAAAATTATTTGTATACCTATGACTGTTAATCTTCAATAAAGCAGCTTTTATCCCTCAAAAAAACATCTAAGTATTATATTCTCAACTAAACCCCCATAATGCCCGTGCGTTGCAGAGGGAGTATATTTCTCGGCAAGGTGAGCATGTGATATAAAAGATTTGTATATTTCTTTATAGAGGGAGTATCTCTCTGTCAAAAAATATATTTATGTGTAACTAGTTACTCCTCTCTTTCTACTTCCTTTCGCTGATATGTGGGGCAACCGGCAACGGGGTCCATGTGCCATATGCACAAATTAGAGTGCACAACTTCACGGTAGAAACACTCCGGTCGTAGCGCCGCTGTAATGCCCAATGAGCCGTCAAATCACAACCCCCCTTTCCAGCTTTAGTAGTAAGCTGGACGGACGAAGCGGCAATATTTCACTGGGCTTGAATCCCCTTCTCCCTCGTCTGCTTGTTTAGAGAAAACCCCCTCTCAGTGATTGCATAGGGTTTTCTCATGGAGAACCAGGTACGAATTCTTCATCCATCCCCGATAAACCCAAGTCTCTTGGTCACAGGCAATCCTAGGATGGCAGCCACCGCCGTTGATGCATTTTTCTTCCTACTGAATCTAGTGTGTTTCATTTGCAGTGCCCAAAGTGCGAGTACCCTACAGGTTTCTACGCCCTCAGCGAGACGCCACACTTGTTCCTTCTCATCCTAACACAACATTTCGAAACACGCACAGTATGTTCCTAGAATGCTCTTTTCTATCCGGGAGGGTGGGGGTTTTTTGAACATGATGTGTTCTCATATTATTTTTCCTGCAGTGTATTATTTGCTCTGCCAGAACACATGTACTCAAGATGCTCGGCCTTGCCATAACTGAATACACTAGTTTAATGGTCACAGTGAAGACAAGCCATGGATATAAGTTCCGAGTTGGGTTCATGAACCAAGAAGATCGCTGCTTTTTTTTATGGCCGAACTTGGATAAACTTTCTCAAGTGTTACGGACTGAAAGTTGGCGCACGAATGTTGATGGAAATAGCAGAACCTGGTCTCATCTTCACTGCGACCTTCCACCCGGGCGTTGTTCCAATTGTTCATCCATGTTAGTTTTGTATCTGGTTCTTGCTTGTTGACTCAATTACTTATTAATCCACCTATTTTGTCTAACTAATCACAATTTAACTTTAGAAGTAGCAACGAATCTCCCACGAAGATGCTACTTCTAACTAATATTTTCTTATAATTGGTGGCACATGTAGGTTTTTTCAGAGTTAAGCAGTCTGCTCGTTTGTTCTCTGTAATAACTCGGCTATTACTAATGGCACTGAAGTTGACTGGATCGACATCCACAAGTTCCTACACTTTATTGATTGTCTTGAGGTCCTTGTGGGGCGTTTCAATGGTGGAAGGCCACATGGGATATGTGTGCCACTGCTGCACTCGTTGAACAGGTCCAGCTGTGTCGAGAAACTTATAGTACGAGCTATTTTCTGTTATATATGTTGTTCATAAACTATTGCTCATACACAGTTTTATAGCTGTGATCTTCTTGAAACAGGAACTGCCGAGTTCTATTGTTCCTATACTTATGCCTGACCATGGTCGGGTCAGACTTGCGCTTGGTCACAACATGATGTTTATGTCGACCTACTCAATTCCCCTTGGAGGTGAAAAGATACTTATTCATGGATGGTCTCAAATAATGAAGGCCCTTCCATCTTGGAGAATAGGACAGATGATTATGTTCATGCTTTTCCATGGCTCTAAAGCAAATATCCTGTTTATTGACCACGTTGCGAGATGAAGCCGCTTTCAGAAGGTTGTGGATGCGCGGGGTGGCTCCTGGGCCTTGTACTGGGGCTTGGCGGCCTCACCCTTGGTTAACTGTAGGCAAAGTAGCACTATTTGAGGCGTGCTTTGTACGGTTGAACCTGTATAGGTACTCATATTGCTTTCAGCTTTGGTTGTTAAGTGCCCCTGCTGGTTTCAGTTATGGTTGTTAAGTACTCCTGCTGCTTTTACAGTCTGTCGTGTTTCTTCAGTCCTGTCTTCCTCCAGCCACCAAAACCAAACCAGCGCCGCCTCCCACGGCTGGCTACGCCTCAGCGCATGCATCGCCGCCCCACCGTCTCCTAAATCGTTAACGCCGACGTCCTCCGCGCGCTTTGGTGCGCTCGCCGCGGCGCCGCCCTCTCGCGTTGTCAACATGGTCAACAAACAACAGGATTCGGCAGAAGTACGTGGAGAGGATGACAGTAGGGGCCCACCACGTCAGCGTATGGAAAAATAAAATGCTTCCTCCTAGTGTTTTCCTAACATCTGGGACCCACGACATTGGGAGCGTATATAGTCAATAGACAAGAGAACAACACAAGATCGGCTGACACCTGGGACGTAGCTACTTGAGCAGTATTTTTTTGTTTGGTATTGTTGAGATGGAGCAGGGTTTGAACTGGGCTGTGGCCCGTCTAGCCCAGGCTTATATTTTATGTTCACCACGTGACCAGCCCAGCTATTTTTTCTTTGTGAAAATGAGCCCAGTTTATTTTTTCTGAAGAATACCCAATCCAGGCCTACTTATTTTTCTACGCCCCGATGGGCTGCAACTCTTTCAAGATGCCTGCAAATCTTGAAAGTAATATGAAATGGGTTGTAAATATAAAAATAGATGACAAATTGGCAATTACTTTATAATTTCTGAATTTTATTACATTTTCAGATTCCTATTTCACTGGGCATTAACCTAATTTAAATATATCTTCAAAGTACTTTAAATCTAGCTGGACATTTTGGTATTAAAAATAGTTTGGAACCCACAAAAATATGCGAAATTGGCCCTAGACAACCAAAAAAATGACTGCAATAAATTGCATAAGAAGTTGCCATGAGCTATATATAAATTATTAAAAAAAGAGGGAGTGGTCTGACTTGTGGGCCTGTTTAGTTGACGCGTATGCAAGATTTTTTTAGTTATTATATACATCAACAAATGATTCTAGCAGACGTAACCGTTGGATGTCAATCCAACGGCCGTCGTGTTTCTTCAATGTCTGATCTTCTCACTCCAGCCGCCAAAGCAGCGCCGACGGGACCGCCTACTCCTGCCTCCCATGGCCTATTGTGATGCCGCGCAGGCCTCAGCGCCCCCTACTACTCCCACCGCTGGCCAGGGCATCCCTCTACTCACCCACACCCCCTGTTATTCTGCGGCGATGGCAGCCGAACCGGTGAACGCTCGTACTCCTCTCCGCGTGGGCATCCACTTCCGTGTCTTCGCCGGCTCCGCGCCGTCCCCTTCCTATGCCTCGCCTTCGTCCACCGCCGTGGTGCTCTCGGTGCGGCGTGGTCAATGTGGTCAACAACCGACTTCCATCGGAAGAGTACTGTACGTGGAGAGGCTGACAGCTAGGTCCATGGCAGCCGCAAGGAAGTGCCTCCTTATTACACGGAAAATAATCATTCCTCCACCTGACAGCGGGGACCCACCGGACGGGCCACTAGTATTTTGCGAAAAAAGTCATTTCCCCCTGACTGATGGGACCCACCCGACGGGCCACCGTATTTCATGAAAAAGACGTTCCCCCCGCTGTCAGCTCGGACCCACCGGAAGTGCCTCCTTATTACGCACAAAAAAATGAATACTCCCCGGCTAGCTAGGACCCAGCTTGGTGGGAGGCTGACTTGTGGGCCTACTAAGTTGACGGGGACGAAGGGCTTTGTCAACTTAGTCAATATGAACGATTCTAGCTCCAGTGACCGTACGATGTCCATCCAACGGCCGTAGTTCTTCTTCAACCTCTGATCTTCTTGCTCCAGCCGCCCAAAGCAGCGCCAGTTGTGCCGCATGCTCCTGCCTCCCGTGGCCGGCTGTGCTGCCGCGGAGGCCTCACCGCCCCCTACTATTCCCACCGCTGGCCAGGCCCTGCGGCGACGGCAGCCTCACATCGCAGCCGAACCAGTGAACTCTCGTACTCCTCTCCCCGCGGGCTTCCACTGCCGCGTCTTCCCCGGCTCCGCGTCGTCCCCTTCCTAGGCCTCGCCATCGTCCACCGCTGTGGTGCTCTCGGCGCGGCATGGTCAATGTGGTCAACGATCGACTTCCATCGGAATAGTACTGTACGTGGAGAGGCTGACAGCTAGGTCCACGGCAGCCGCAAGGAAGTGTCTCCTTATTACGCGCAAAATAATTATTCCTCCACCTGACAGCGGGGACCCACCGGACAGGCCACCAGTATTTTGCGAAAAAAATCGTTTCCCCCTGACTGCTGGGACCCACCGGATGGGCCACCGTATTTCCCGAAAAAAACGTTCCCCCCGCTGTCAGCTCGGACCCACCGAATGTGCCTCCTTATTACGCACAAAAAAATGAATACTCCCCTGGCTAGCTGGGACCCACCTTGGTGGGAGGCTGACTTGTGGGCCTACTAAGTTGACGGGGACGAAGGGCTTTTTCAACTTAGTCAATATGAACGATTCTAGCTCCAGTGACCGTACAATGTCCATCCAACGGCTGTAGTGCTTCTTCAACCTCTAGTCTTCTTGCTCCAGCCGCCCAAAGCAGCGCCGGTCGTGCCGCATGCTCCTGCCTCCCGTGGCCGGCTGTGTTGCCGCGGAGGCCTCACCGCCCCTACTATTCCCACCGCTGGCCAGGCCCTGTAGCGATTGCAGCCTCACACCGCAGCCGAACCAGTGAACCCTCGTACTCCTCTCCGCGCGGGCTTCCATTGCCGCGTCTTCCCTGGCTCTGCATCGTCCCCTTCCTAGGCCTCGCCGTCGTCCACCGCCGTGGTGCTCTCGGCGCGGCCTGGTCAATGTGGTCAATGACCGACTTCAATCGGAAGAGTACTGTGCGTGGAGACGCTAACAGCTAGGTCCACAGCCGCAGCAAGGAAGTGCCTCCTTATTACGCGCAAAATAATTATTCCTCCACCTGACAGCGGGGACCCACCGGACGGGCCACCGTATTTCGTGAAAAAAACGTTTGCCCCTGACTGCTGGGACCAACCAGCTACATCTTCGCACGCAAGGAAGTGCCTGACAGTCGGGACCCACCTGGTCGAAGCGTACGTAGCGTTGTCATTCTGGTCGCGAACGTGTATGTACATATATACTGGTCAATGTAGAGGCGCGCACGTAGCATGTAGACATACGTACAGCGGCCAGGGTGCAAGAAAGAAAATACGGCCACATATGTGTACATACGGGCGGGGTCTCAAACGCCTACTCGCGCATACGTACGGCTAGGGTTCGTGTACATGGCTGGGTTGGAACGGAGAAAAAGCGTCGTCGTCGTGTTCATGGGGAGGCAACAGAATGCGTCGTGTTCATGGGGAGGCAACAAAATGCGTCGTGTTCATGGGGAGGCAATGGAACGCCTCGTGTTCATCGGGAGGGCTTGGACAGAACAGGCGATGGAAACGAGGCTTGGCGTACCACAGAACGGAGGAGACGACCTTGTGTTCGACCGACCATGTTTGAAACGGGATCCGGTTGATCGGGAGGAGTCTGGCATACCGCAAAACGGAGGAAACGGACCTCCTATGGTCGAAACAGGGGTCCTGTTCATCGGGAGGGGTGTGGCGTACCGCAAAACGGACGAAACGGACCTCCTACGGTTGAAATGGGGGTCCTGTTCATCGGGAGGGGTGTGGCGTACCGCAAAACGGGACTCCACGGGATACTGTTCATCTCCACCGTCGAGCCCCTCCAGCCTCCACAAGCTACTGTTCATCCACCGTCGACCTCCTCCAGCCTCCACCTGCGACTGTTCATCCACGGGCTCCTGTTCATCCAGCCTCCACCGCGCGCTACTCCACCGGATACTGTTCAACCAGCCCTCTCCACGGGGTCCTGTTCAACCACCCCTCCACGGGCTACTGTTCATCCTGCCCTCCACCGTCTACTGTTCATCCTGCCCTCCACGGGGTGGTCCTGTTCACCCAGCCCTCCACAGGGTGGTCCTGTTCATCCAGCCCTCCACGGGGTCCTGTTCATCCAGCCCCAACCGGCTCGATCGATCGGGGTCCTGTTCATCCAGAGGCAACACCACGGGGTCCTGTTCATCCACCCCCACCGGGACTGTTCATCCACCCCCCCCCCCCCGCAACGCTCACTGTTCATCCAGAGGCAGCATCGATCGGCTTCATTTAGCAGCAGTAGCAAAGGAATCGCTCGATCGGGTTTAGTTAACAGCCGATCGATCGCTCGGGTTCAGTAACGCGTAGCCTGCAGTGCAATCGCTCGGGTTCAGTTAGGGCCCAACGCCTCGCTCGGGTTCAGTTAGAGCCAACACCTCGCACACACACGCGTACGTGTATGAGAGAAACACGCATCGCTCGGCCCCCGACCTTGCACCGTAACCGGGAACTCCCCGAAATTTTCCTCGCCCTCGCTTCTACCACGGTTTTTTCCGTCATGGACGGCCCAAAGAATGTCATGCAGCTGCGTCTCCGGCCCGCCCAGGACGAAAAGCCCATTTTCTGTCATGATTTTTTGTCAAAGAAGTAGGAGCCCACCACATCTATGATGATACGGGTTTTGTCACAATTATCGTCATAGAAGTGTCATATGTATGACAGAATTATTTTTCGTTCGGCCCAAAATGTCACGGATGTGTCTTTTTTTGTAGTGTCTCCCCCTCTCTTGTGGAGATCTATTCGATGTAATCTTCTTTTGCGGTGTGTTTGTTGAGACCGATGAATTGTGGGTTTATGATCAAGTATATCTATGAACAATATTTGAATCTTCTCTGAATTCTCTTATGTATGATTGGTTATCTTTGCAAGTCTCTTCGAATTATCAGTATGGTTTGGCCTACTAGATTGATCTTTCTTGCAATGGGAGAAGTGCTTAGCTTTGGGTTCAATCTTGCGGTGTCCTTTCCCAGTGACAGTAGGGGCAGCAAGGCACGTATTGTATTGTTGCCATCGAGGATAACAAGATGGTTTTTTTTATCATATTGCATGAATTTATCCCTCTACATCATGTCATCTATCTTGCGGTGTCCTTTCCCAGTGACAGTAGGGGCAGCAAGGCACATATTGTATTGTTGCCATCGAGGATAACAAGATGGTTTTTTATCATATTGCATGAATTTATCCCTCTACATCATATCATCTTGCTTAAGGTGTTACTCTGTTCTTATGAACTTTATACTCTAGATGCATGCTGGATAGCGGTCGATGTGTGGAGTAATAGTAGTAGATGCATGCTGGACAAGCCACAGGGGATCGCCCTAGGGGGCGCCCCTGCCTTGTGGCCTACTCCAACACCTCCAGACCTAATTCTTCATCCTATGTATTCACATATATTCCGAATGTAAACCCCATCTTTTTATCCTCGATGGCAACAATACAATACATGCCTTGCTTCCCCTACTGTAACTGGGAAAGGACACCGCAAGATTGAATCCAAAGCTAAGCACTTCTCCCATTGCAAAAAAAAAACAATCTAGCTGGCCAAACTAATCGATAGTTCAAAGAGAATTACAAAGATATCAAATCATGCATAAAAGAATTCAGAGAAGATAAAACGTTCAGGAGGCATATAAAGATTTTTAATCTTAGGAAACAAGCAAAACAGAAGGAAAACGGAGTCGGGAATGTTCCCGAGGTGGGCACAACCCACCTGGGCGCGCCAGGAAGAGCAGGCGCGCCCTGGTGTATCGTGCCCTCCTCGATTACCTTCCTGGTTATTTCTTATTTTCCTAATTTTTCTAATATTCCAAAACTGACAGAAAATATTTTTGTGGATTTTTTAGAGTCCATTTACTTACGGTATCACGTACCTCCTCTTTTTCAGAGTTCTGGAGTGTTCTGGAAGGTTTCTTTTATGTGTTCCTCCGGTGTCATGGTTTGGATAATATTGATTTCAACATTAATAGGCGTACCTGAGATATAGTGTTTAATTCTTTGCCCATTAACAACCTTTGGATTAGTGCCTTCGGCATTATTGATCTTAATGGCTCAAGAACGGTAGACCTCTTCGATAACATAAGGTCCTTCCCATTTGGAGAGAAGTTTTTCCACAAAGAATCTAAAACGAGGGTTTTATAGGAGAACATGTTCACCAACTTTGAATTCCCACTTTTGCATTCTTTTGCCATGCCACCTTTTGACTTTTTCTTTGAATAGTTTCGCATTTTCATAAGCTTGGGTTCTCCATTCATCTAGTGAGCTAATATCAAATAACCTCTTTTCACCGTCAAGTTTGAAATCATAATTGAGTTCTTTAATTGCCCAAAAAACCTTTATGTTCTAACTCAAGAGGCAAATGAGAAGCTTTTCCATAAACCATTTTATAAGGAGACATACCCATAGGGTTTTTATAAGCGGTTCTGCAGGCCCAAAGTGCACCATCCAATTTCTTAGACCAATTCTTTCTGGACCTATTGACAATTTTTTGTAATATTAATTTTATTTCTCTATTGACAAGTTCAACTTGACCACTATATTGAGGATGATAGGGTGAAGCAATTATATGGTTAACATCATATTTAGCAAGCATTTTGCAGAAAGCATCATGAATAAAGTGTGAACCACCATCAATCATTAAATATCTAGGGGCTCCAAACCTTGGAAAAATAACTTCTTTAAGCATTTTAATGGAAGTGTTATGATCAGCACTACTAGTTGGAATAGCTTCTATCCACTTAGTAACATAATCAACAACAACCAAAATATGTGTATACCCTTTAGAGGAAGGAAAATGTCCCATATAATCAAAACCCCAAACATCAAATGGTTCAACAACAAGTCAATAATTCATAGGCATTTATTGATGCTTACCAATATTACCTATCCTTTGACATTCATCACAAGATAAAACAAACTTATGGGCATACTTGAAGAGAGTAGGCCAATAAAACCAGATTGCAATACCTTGTGAGCAGTTCTATCTCCCGCATGATGTCCTCCATAAGCTTCGGAGTGACATTTTCGTAGGATTTGTTCCTGTTCATGCTCAGGTACACAACATCTAATAATACCATCTACTCCTTTATAAAGATGTGGATCATCCCAAAAGTAATGTCTTAAATAATAGAAGATTTTTTCTTTGTTGGTATGTGAAACTAGGCGGTATAAATTTAGCAACAATATAATTAGCATAAGCATCATACCAAGGAGCATTATGAGAAACATTTATTGCAGCTAGTTGTTCATTAGGAAAGCTATCATCAATGGGTAGTGGGTCATCAAGAATATTTTCTAACCTAGACAAGTTATCAGCTACGGGGTTCTCAACTCCTTTTCTATCAGTGATATGTAAATCAAATTCTTGTAACAAGAGAACCCAGCTAATGAGTCTAGGTTTAGAATCTTTCTTTTCCATAATATATTTTATAGCAGCATGATCAGTGTGAACAATCACTTTGGAATCAACAATGTAAGATCTGAATTTATCACAAGCAAACACAACTGCTAAAACTTCTTTTTCAGTAGTAGCATAATTTCTTTGGGTGATGAAGCTAGGTACCTGGGGTAGGAGCACGGACCCGTCCCAAAGAGTCCTACCCAAGGACATCCCTAGAAGAAATCACCCATCAATCGACTTAAAGGCACTCCACTCGACGGGTTCAAGACACTCGACCAACAAGCTACCACTCGACCATGAAGCTATTCACTCGACTGCCAGGAGATCTACAGTCACTCTGTAGGCAAATAGTCAGCTGTTAAGTAGTCTTCATGGTCATTACAGCACTTTATTAGAGGCGTTACCACTAACGCCCCATCTTAAATGTACTTTAAAACCCTGCATTACTGAGGGCAGGAGGGGGTCGGCGAACTCTATATAAGCCACCTCCCTCCTCAGTAGGAAGGGTTCGCACCCCTGTAATCTATACACGCATAATCCAGTCGACCGCCTCCGGGCTCCGAGACGTAGGGCTATTACTTCCTCCGAGAAGGGCCTGAACTCGTAAACCTCGCGTGTAACAACTTCCCAATAGCTAGGATCTAGCCTCTCCATACTCACCCCCCTACATCACTGTCAGAGTTAGAACCACGACAGTTGGCGCCCACCGTGGGGCCGGAATCTTAGCGCTTAGTTGGAGAAGTTGTGGTTTTTCTCGATCCCTTTGATCATGTTTCCTTGCGGAGTTTTGGTGGAGGACCGCGAGATCCGTCTCGGCGCGCTCACCTTCATCGTCGACGACTCCGCCTGGCTTCAGGAGGCACCGCTCGACATCGACGCGCTCCCCGCCCGCGGTGCGACACATTTCCGCGCATGCGTTCGCGGCGTCCTCCTGCGGCAACCGTCGACCCAATATGGGCGGCCCCCGTATCGTCTCCCCGCCCTGTCTCCCACCAGCGCAAGCGCTCCGGTCAGTCAAGACTTCAGCGGTGGGTGAGGCATGCCGTGGCCCGCCAATCGGCAGCCCCGCAGGTCGCGGCCATCGAGCCCGTCGAATCCCTCTACGGCCTGTTCGACTGGCTCCGTGGAGACCACATCCGAGTGTGACAGCAGCGATCCAGTGGCTGAGGTTCTGGCGGTCGATGGAACACACAGTCCCCCTGGTTTCCCTCGCACTGATGGAGGCGCGGGTGGGGGCGATCCGTCGCACCCCCACGACGAGTATCTCCCCGAACCTCTCACGTCATTGCAGCGAGAGGAGCTTCGCCGCCGGAACATGGACGCGCTCCGCACTCCTATCGTCGGAGAGACCCCCGAGGCCCGGGCTTTGGAGGACGCGCGTTTGGCCAACTTGGCCGAGCACACTCGACTGGAGAATCTCCAGCGAGCACTCGACGCGCGAGCGCGTCAGCGGGCTCCCGAGTCTAGTCGACGCCAGCTCTTCCCGCCGACGCAGGTATATCGAACCCCAGTTCAGAATCTGGCCGCCGCGGCCCGTATAGCAGAATCGATTCAGCCCTCCCAGTCGGAGGCTGGCAGGGGCTTGTTACAGATCAGAGCATTGCTCCGGGCGGCGGGAGACCAGAATTCCGCTGCCTCATAGTCACGGAATAGGATCCACAGTCGGTCTGTCGCAGCAGATACAGCCGAGTCAGCTCACAGCCCGAGATCGCCCCCGAGGCGTGAGGGACGTGGTGGCCAGCATGATCAGTACAGGAGGAATGAGCAGTATGATCACCGATTCGACCGTGATGATCGACGTCGAGTGCCAACCCCTCCCCCGAGGAGTGGGTCATATGCGCCTCGACGGCAAGATGACAGACGCCCTCATATTGTTGGGCAGAGGATTCCAGTCGACCCCAGAGACCCAGGCTTTGATGCGAGATCCATCCTCATTCAAGGTTTGATTGACAGGAACAGAGCTCATCGAGAAGGCCATAACAGAGATGCGCCTGCCAGCAGCAGAGTACGTGCTTCAGGGCCAGAGTGTTTCAGTCGAGCCATCAGAGCCGCAGTGATACCTCCCAATTTCAGGTTGGCGACTGGAATCGGCAAGTTCACCGGTGAATCTAAGCCTGACACCTGGATCGAAGACTACCGAGTGGCTGTACAGATTGGCGGTGGCAATGACGAGGTGGCCATGAAGCATTTGCCTCTCATGTTAGAGGGCTCGGCCAGAGCATGGCTAAATCAGTTGGCACCCAGCAGCATTTACACTTGGGAGGACCTCTCCCGAGTGTTTATCACAACCTTTGAAGGAACATGCAAGCGACCTGCAGGCCTAACCGAGCTGCGGTCTTGCGTGCAAAAGCCGAATGAAACTCTGAGGGAATACATCCAGAGGTGGATCACGCTGCATCACTCGGTTGAGAACGTGCCAGACCATCAAGCAGTTTGTGCCTTCAAGGAAGGTGTTAAATACAGAGAGTTGAATCTGAAGTTCGGTCGAACTGGAGAGATGTCTCTGAATCAGATGATGGAGATTGCCACCAAGTATGCTAACGGAGAAGACGAAGATCGACTCCGGAGTGGCAAGCAGAAAGCAATTGCCCAGGAAAATGGAGGCAATTCCAGTTGGAAGCAGAAGCGGAAGGCCGAGCCAGCCGCTCCTGGAGAGGCCCTGGCCGTAGCCCAGGGAAACTTCAAGGGAAAACCCAAGGGCACCTGGAAGCCCAAAAAAGTCAAGGATCAAGACGGAAATGATGTTTTGGATCTGCCATGTCACATCCACACTAAGAAGGATGAAGAGGGTAATTTTATTTACCCAAAGCATACCACTCGACAGTGCCGGCTCCTGATCCAGCAGTTCCAAGGAAAACAGTCCAAGGATAAGGAAAAAGAGTCGGACAGAGTCGAGGACAAGGAGGACAGTGACGATGGATACCCCCAAGTCAATTCCACCCTCATGATTTTTGCTGATGTCGAAAGCAAAAGTCGACTGAAAGTCATTAACCGAGAGGTGAACATGGTTGCCCCGGCAACACCCAGTTACCTGAAGTGGTCTCAGACTGCCATCACATTCGACCAGTCTGATCACCCGACGCACATTGCCACCCCTGGGAGGCAAGCTTTGGTGGTCGACCCAATTGTTGAAGGCACTCGACTGACTAAAGTCCTGATGGATGGGGGCAGTGGCCTGAACATACTGTATGCTGAAACATTGAAAGGAATGGGCATTCCGATGTCCAGACTCAGCACCAGTAACATGAGTTTCCATGGAGTCATTCCTGGGAAGAAAGCCCAATCACTCGGCCAGATCGCTCTTGATGTGGTTTTCGGTGATTCAAAGAATTACCGCAAGGAAAAGTTGACATTCGAGGTCATGGACTTCCAAAGTGCTTATCACGCCATTTTGGGCAGGCCAGCTTACGCACGCTTCATGGCCCGGCCATGTTACGTGTACCTCAAACTGAAGATGCCTGGCCCCAAAGGTGTGATCACTGTCACAGGCAATCGGAAGAAGGTAGAAGAGTGCTTTCAGAAGGGTTCAAAGATTGCAGATGCTCAGATGGCAGTGGTCGAGCTGCAAGAGTACCAAAAGACTGCCGACCCAAGCGAGTTGCTACGAGCCAAGAAGCCTGCTTCAGAATCAGCTTTTCAGTCGTCCGGTGAAACAAAAATAGTCGACATTCACCCGACCGACCCCGATGCTGCCCCGACCCACATCTCAACGACGCTTGACTCCAAATAGGAAGAAGCGCTCATCCAGCACCTCCGTGAGAACTGGGACATCTTCGCATGGAAACCCTCCGACATGCCTGGAGTTCCCAGGGGGCTGGCTGAGCACCGTCTATGGGTCAACCCAAAATTCAAGCCTGTGAAGGAACATCTTCGACGGTCCGCCGTCCAGAAGAAGCAAGCCATTGGCGAGGAGGTGGCTCGGCTCTTAGCAGCAGAGTTCATCCGAGAAATTTACCACTCCGAGTGGCTCGCCAATGTCGTCATGGTCCCCAAGAAGGACAAGTCACTTCACATGTGCATTGATTTCAAACATATCAATCGGGGCTGCCCGAAAGATCATTTTCCTCTCCCTCGCATCGACCAAATAGTCGACTCGACTGCGGGGTGCGAGAGATTGTCTTTTCTAGATGCTTATTCCGGGTACCATCAGATCCGTCTGTATGGACCCGACGAAATCAAAACAGCTTTCATCACCCCATTCGGATGCTTCTGTTATGTCACTTTGCCGTTCGGCCTCAAGAACGCCGGAGCCACGTTCATGAGAATGATTCAGAAGTGTTTACTCACTCAAATCAGTCGAAACATGGAGGCATACATGGATGATATTGTGGTCAAGTCATGCAAAGGTTTCGACCTACGAGCTGACCTTGCCGAAACCTTTGCCAACCTCAGGAGGTATGATATCAAGCTCAATCCATCAAAATGCACATTCGGAGTTCCAGGCGGAAAGCTACTCGGTTTTCTCGTTTCCGAACGAGGGATCGACACCAATCCTGAGAAAATTGGCACGATACTCCGGATGAAGCGTCCTGTACGCGTGCACGATGTCCAAAAGCTTACAGGCTGCTTGGCCGCTTTAAGTCGATTCATTTCTCGCCTCGGTGAAAAGGCGTTGCCTCTCTACCGACTGATGAAGAAGTCTGACAAGTTCGAGTGGACTCCAGAAGCTGACGCAGCGTTTGCAGAACTCAAAGCTCTGCTCTCCACCCAGCCGGTGCTTGCTGCCCCAATCAGCAAAGAGCCTCTGCTGCTGTACATTGCGGCCACGGGACAAGTTGTCAGTACAGTACTCACGGTCGAGCGGGAAGAAGAAGGAAAGGCCTTCAGAGTTCAGCGCCCAGTCTATTATCTGTCTGAAGTTTTGACCCCTTCAAAACAAAGATACCCTCACTACCAGAAGCTTGTATATGGGATTTACATGACCACAAAGAAGGTTGCACATTACTTCTCTGACCACTCCATTACAGTCGTCAGCGACGCCCCACTGTCAGAGATACTGCATAACAGAGATGCAACTGGTCGAGTGGCCAAGTGGGCGATTGAACTCCTTCCCTTAGATATCAGGTTTGAAGCAAAGAAGGCTATTAAGTCCCAAGAAATCGTAGATTTTGTCGCCGAGTGGATTGAACAGCAGCTTCCGACTCAAGTTCACTCGGAGCACTGGACCATGTTCTTCGATGGATCTAAGATGCTGAATGGTTCCGGTGCTGGAGTAGTTCTAGTCTCCCCCCGAGGAGAAAAGCTCAGATACGTCCTCCAGATTCACTTCGATTCCTCCAACAATGAAGCAGAGTATGAAGCACTTCTGTATGGGTTGCGCATGGCCATTTCACTCGGCGTCCGTCGCCTCATGGTCTACGGCGACTCAGATTTGGTGGTTAATTAGGTAATGAAGGAGTGGGACGTCAGAAGCCCAGCTATGACTGGTTATTGCAACGCAGTGAGAAAGCTAGAAAAGAAATTCGAGGGGTTAGAGCTTCATCACATCCCCCGACTCAAAAATCAAGCAGCCGATGATCTGGCAAAGATAGGCTCCAAGAGAGAAGCCATTCCCAGCAATGTGTTTTTGGAGCACATCCGGTCGCCGTCAGTCCAGGAGGATCCTTTCACAGAAGAAGCCCCACAACCGAAAAGTGCCACAGATCCGACTGAAGTCGAAGTTCCTGCTGTGGTCGACCTGATCATGGAAGTCTTGGCCATCACTCCCGACTGGACGATACCATACATCGCGTATATCCTAAGGAAAGAGCTCCCAGAGGACGAGGAAGAGGCTCGACAGATCGTCCGCCGATCCAAGGCCTTCACAGTCATAAAGGGGCAGTTGTACAGAGAAAGCGCGACTGGAATCGGTCAGAAGTGCATAACTCCGGAAGAAGGTCAGATGATCCTTGATGAGATCCATTCGGGGACCTGCGGTCACCATGCGTCCTCCCGAACCATTGTGGCCAAAGCATACCGGGCGGGATTTTACTGTCCAAGAGCAAATGAGATGGCAAAGGAGATAGTTGACAAGTGTGAGGGGTGTCAGTTCTACTCCAACATGTCCCACAAGCCCGCATCAGCCCTAAAGACCATTCCACTCGTCTGGCCCTTCGCTGTCTGGGGACTGGACATGGTCGGTCCTCTGAGAACAGGCAGGAGCGGTTTCACCCATGTGCTTGTGGCAGTCGACAAGTTTACCAAGTGGATTGAAGCTAAACCCATCAAGAACCTCGATGCTGGCACTGCTATTAGTTTCGTCAGAGGACTAACATTCAGATATGGAGTCCCTCACAGCATCATCACTGACAATGGGTCAAACTTCGATTCAGACCAGTTCAGAGCCATTTGCGCCTCTCAAGGCACTCGTGTCGACTATGCGTCAGTCGCCCATCCCCAGTCGAATGGACAAGCTGAAAGAGCAAATGGTCTGATCCTCAAAGGACTAAAGCCTCGGCTAATGCGTGATCTCAAGCACGCAGCAGGTGCCTGGGTCGACGAGCTTCCGTCAGTTCTGTGGGGATTAAGGACCACCCCTAACCGGTCGACTGGAAGAACCCCATTCTTTCTTGTATATGGAGCCGAAGCCGTTCTGCCAAGTGATCTCCTTCACAACGCTCCCCGAGTCGAGCTTTACACCGAAGATGAAACAGAACAGGCTCGGCAAGATGCAGTAGACCTCATGGAAGAAGAAAGAGAGATGGCCATGATCAGACCGACCATTTATCAGCAAGACTTGCGTCGATTCCATGCCCGACATGTGAAGAGTCGAGCCTTCCAAGAAGGAGATTTGGTCCTCCGAGTGGATCAACAGAAACCACACAAGCTTGCTCCTACTTGGGAAGGCCCCTTCATCATCACCAGAGTCCTCCACAACAGAGCGTATCACCTCTACAATGTTGATCGCCAGATTGACGAGCCGCGAGCTTGGAATGCGGAACTACTCCGCCCCTTTTACACTTAAGTTCCTTCCCATAAACATGTAATAAGAGAAACTTCGCAGTTCATTTTTATCAAAGTCAAGAGTGTTCCAATGATTGCTGTCACTTCCGTTTACATGCGAGAACCCCCAGTGGGTGACTTAGCCGCGAACGCGTTTCGCCTAAGTTCAAAAAAAAATCCTACCGAGTGGAGAGCAAACCTCCCACTCGGGGGCTTAGCTGCAGTCCAGCACTCGCCTAAGTTCTCCTACGAAGAGACTTAGCTGCGGTCAGCACTCGCCTAAGTTTGAAAAATCCTACCGAGTGGAGAGCAAACCTCCCACTCGGGGGCTTAGCTGCAGTCCAGCACTCGCCTAAGTTCTCCTACGAAGAGACTTAGCTCCGGTCAGCACTCGCCTAAGTTTGAAAAATCCTACCGAGTGGAGAGCAAACCTCCCACTCGGGGGCTTAGCTGCAGTCCAGCACTCGCCTAAGTTCTCCTACGAAGAGACTTAGCTGCGGTCAGCACTCGCCTAAGTTTGAAAAATCCTACCGAGTGGAGAGCAAACCTCCCACTCGGGGGCTTAGCTGCAGTCCAGCACTCGCCTAAGTTCTCCTACGAAGAGACTTAGCTGCGGTCAGCACTCGCCTAAGTTTGGAAAATCCTACCGAGTGGAGAGCAAACCTCCCACTCGGGGGCTTAGCTGCAGTCCAGCACTCGCCTAAGTTCTCCTACGAAGAGACTTAGCTGCGGTCAGCACTCGCCTAAGTTTGAAAATCCTACCGAGTGAAGAGCAAACCTCCCACTCGGAGGCTTAGCTGCAGTCCAGCACTCGCCTAAGTTCTCCTACGAAGAGACTTAGCTGCGGTCAGCACTCGCCTAAGTTTGAAAATCCTACCGAGTGAAGAGCAAACCTCCCACTCGGACGCTTAGCTGCAGTCCAGCACTCGCCTAAGTTCTCCTACGAAGAGACTTAGCTGCGGTCATCACTCGCCTAAGTTTGAAAATCCTACCGAGTGAAGAGCAAACCTCCCATTCGGAGGCTTAGCTGCAGTCCAGCACTCGCCTAAGTTCTCCTACGAAGAGACTTAGCTGCGGTCAGCACTCGCCTAAGTTTGAAAATCCTACCGAGTGGAGAGCAAACCTCCCACTCGGGGGCTTAGCTGCAGTCCAGCACTCGCCTAAGTTCTCTTACGAAGAGACTTAGCTGCGGTCAGCACTCGCCTAAGTTTGAAAAATCCTACCGAGTGGAGAGCAAACCTCCCACTCGGGGGCTTAGCTGCAGTCCCGCACTCACCTAAGTATGAAACACTTCTCATTTCCCAAGGACGACGAGGGGCAGGTCGACCGCCACCTTCTCCTTCGGAGCTGCACCACAGACACAAAGTTATTTCGAGTGAAGATCAAATCCCACTCGACGAGTCATCCAAAGAGATTCAACGACAAATCAAGTTCAAATAAAGCCTAAAATATCCGAGAGACCTCAGATCGAAGTACCCGAGCCCCCGGCTCGGCAGAGTTTAACTGTTACACTTCCACTCGGCATTCCGAGGCAAATTTAAGGCAGAGTTTAACGGTTTACAAAATATACTCGGCATTCCGAGGCAAGTTTTTTCATTCCTCAGGAGGAGGAGGACTGGCAGGGGCGACAAACTCATCCAAGTCGATCCCATCTGCGATGCGGGTAGCAGCAGCAATAAATGTCTCCATGAAGTCCTGGAAGTTGTGCTTCCTCGTGTTGGCAACTTGGATGGCGGCCAGCTTCTCCTCCCGCGCCTCCTTGCAATGGACGCGGACCAGAGACAGAGCCACGTCGGCACCACACCGAGCTGAAGACTTCTTCCACTCTTGCACTCGGTCAAGGATTCCGTTGAGTCGAGTCATCAGAGACTCGAGATCGTTCTGGAGCGTGGACTCTGGCCAAAGCGTCGGGTCGATCCGCGTCATGGCGACCTTCAGTCGAGCCAAGTAATCCACAATGCCGTCAACACGGGATTCCAGTCGGAGCAGGTTCATGGCAGCTTCGTCTTGCACCGGAGAGTTGATTGGATCCAAACCTGTTTCGATCCGCCCGGTCTCCTCTTCGAAGTTCTGGCAAAGTTCTGCATACACGGCCCAAGGATAAGTCAAATTTCATAAAACTGAGTCGACACAAAAAGAACCAGTCGGAACTGATTGTGCACCTTCGAGCTTGATGTACAGCTTCTTGGCAAAGCTCCTCAAGTAGCTCTCCAGGTCGTCTCTCCTGCGAGCGACGCTTTCCATCTTCTCGCTCAGGGTGAGGTGCTCCTTCTTCCAACGCGAACACTCCCTATTGGCTTCCTTCAGAGCGGTCTTCAACTTGGTGTTCTCCCCTTCTAATTGGTCGACCGAAGCCAACTTCTGCGCGGCCAGAGCGGTCTTGTCATCAGCCTCCTTGCGAGCAGCAGCCAAGTCCTGATCCTTCTTCGCCAGAGCTTCTTTCAGTTTTTCTGCAAAAAATGACGATTGAGTCGGAGGAAGCGAAAAGATAGTCAAGCCTAAAAACCAACCAGTCGACAAAGGTGTCTTACCTGCGGCGCCGTCTCTGACATTCTGCAGCTCTGTCCTGGCCAGCTCCAGATCAAGGTTCATTTGAATTTGCTGCTTCTCCAAGTCAGCCAAGCGGGTTCCAAGATCACAAGATTTCTGAAGCCAAAGAGGAGGAGTTACAATTTCAGTAGAAAGGAAAAAGCAACAAAGGCAGTAAATACTAAGACTACGGTCGACTGCCAGCAGTCCACCATAGTCTCGGGGACTACACCCAGTGGGTGCACTTAGCGTGCCCCCACCGGTTCCTATCCCACTCGACCGATCCCTGAAGTCGAGTCCAAGACAAGCTGCTTCCGAGCAGTTAAGAGACAATAACAGAGCAACAAAGACAATAAATACTAAGACTACGGTCGACTGCCAGCAGTCCACCATAGTCTCGGGGACTACACCCAGTGGGTGCACTTAGCGTGCCCCCACCGGTTCCTATCCCACCCGACTGACCCCTGAAGTCGAGTCAAAGACAAGTTGCTTCCGAGCAGCTGAGAGACAATAAGCCTACACCCAGTAAAAAAAGAGAGAAAGATGTCGACTCCCCGCAGTCGACTTCCATTCGACATGGCCCGATCAGATAGAGCGAAGAAACTCAACTACGACTCAATTTAAAGACTACAGCCGATCGCCAGCAGTCGACCGTAGTCTCGGGGACTACACCCAGTGGGTGCACTTAGCGTGCCCCCACTCATCCAAAAAAAACACCCAGTGGGTGTACAAACTTAAAGATCTTCGGAAAAGAGGTTCTTCAAAGAACATACCAAAACAGACCAAGTGTTGAAGTCGACTGACCTGGACATTGCTCTGAAGAGCCGAGCTCGCGTCGTAAGCCGCCTGGCAAGCCTCCCGAGCCACTTTTACCTGCTCCATCATGACTCCAGCCTGGCGTACAGCCTCCTTCGCAGCAGCCGCTTGGTCCTCAGGGACGGGGTACGCAGCAAAAAGCGAAGACGGATCTGCAGTCGACGCTGAAGGCTGCACACTCGTCAAAGGAATAGCGAAAGTCACGGAAGCCCGAGTGGGTTCGCCATCATACCGAACTGCAGCCTCAGGCGCGGGAGTGGATTGCGGAGCCTTGCCAGCCAACACCTTCTTCTTCCTCTTCACCCTCAGTGGTGTGTTGTCGTCGTCGTCCGGGAGGTCGATAACATGAGGAGGAGCTGCAAGGAAAACATTCAATCGACCAACGCTTCAGTCGACTTGTAAGCAGGACGGCAGTGATCGTACCAGGGTTGGAGGTGACAGCGTCCTCCATCTCTTGGTCGTCGTTCCTGGCAGAGACCTCAGAAGTTGCACCACTGCAAATCTTGAAAGTTAGTCAGTTGGCCCAGTGAATCGACCAAGGATCCGTCCATAGTCGACAAAGGAAAGCAAGTGTTGTTGTTACCCCGAAATGGTGGGAACAGCTATCTTCATTTTGGGCAAGGCCTTGGGCGGCTTAGATGGCGCCGTTCGTGGGTGCTTGGGAGCCTTCCCGGTCGGAGGAGGAGAAGAAGTCCGAGGGAGTTTCGACGACTGCCCAACAGGAGCGGCCGCCTTGCCACGTTCCTGCGCTGGATCGTGGGCGAGCTTGGACCGTCCCTCCGGGCGGGAAGGTTCAGCCTCCTCCTCCTCCTCACTGGAGAAGATGTCGTCGCCCTCCTCTCCCTCGCCGTCGGACTCGCACTCGACCTGGTCGTCCCCGCTCTCGCCTTCGCTCCCCTCACCTTCCTCGGTCGGCCCTTGTGCCCCGTTGGGCGTCGAGTACATCTCAGTGGTAGCCTGGAGGACAACGGACAGGACGAAAGTCAGTCGACTCACACAAAGAAGACTAATACAGAAGGCCAGATATCCGACACAAAGACATACCTGATCCACTTCATATGAGTTGTCGAGTGGAATCACCCTTCTGGCTCCTCGGGGGTTGTCTTTGTTCCCCGTGATGCTTGACAGCCACCCCGCCAGCATCTCATCGGTGACCTACTCCAGGTGGATCCGAGTGGTGTCGTCAAGGCCAGAATACAGCCACATTGGATGGTCTCGCGCCTGGAGCGGTTGGATGCGCCTCTGGAGAAAGACCTCTAATAGGTCCATCCCAGTCACCCCCTCACGGACAAGTTCAACCACTCGACCCGCCAATACCTTGACTTGGGCACTTTCCTCCGGCGTGACCTTCAGAGAGATAGGCTTCTCGACTCGGTCGAGTGAAAAAGGAGGAAGACCGGTCGACTGCCCGGGGGTCGCCTGGTCCTGGCAGTAGAACCAGGTCGACTGCCAGCCGCGGACCGACTCCGGGAAGGTGATAGAGGGGAAACAGCTCTTCCCCCTCGTCTGGATCGCTAGACCCCCGCACAACTGGATGACTTGCGTCTTCTCGTCACTCGACTTGGCCTTCTTCACCGACTGGGAGCGGCAAGTAAAGATATGCTTCAAAAGCCCCCAATGTTGACGGCAACCCAGGAAGGCCTCGCACATGGAAATGAACGCGGCAAGGTAGACTATGGAATTGGGGGTAAAGTGATGGAGCTGCGCTCCGAAGAAATTCAAGAAGCTCCGGAAGAATGGATGGGGAGGCAGAGAAAACCCTCGGTCGATGTGGGTGGCGAGGAGCACGCACTCACCGTCGCGGGGTTGCGGCTCAATCTCCCTCCCCGGGGACGCGCGGCCTCGTGGGGAATGGATCCTCCCTCGACCATGTCGTCGAGATCTTCCTGCCGGAGCACCGATGGCATCCAATCGCCCTGAATCCAACCCTTGGGCAGGGTGGTCCGGGAGGAAGATCCCCCTCGCGAAGACTTCTTTCCTTCCCCTGCCGCCGCCGCCTTCTTCGCGCGCTCCAAAGCAGTGGTCTTGCCCTTCACCATCGTCGCCGGCGAAGTCTCGCATGGGCTAACGGCGCTAGGGTACGGCCGAGGGTCACAGGAGAGCTGGCGAAGGAAGAGAGGAAGAAAGAAAGAAGGAAGCAGAAGAGAAGCGCGCGGCTTGGAAACCCCGAGCCGGCAACTTATAAGGGGCTGCTCCCGAGTGACTGACCGGTAGGCCCAGGCAGCCCAGTCAAATCCCGCAACAGACGCGCGCAGTACATGGCGAAAAAGGCGACGCGAGGATCGAGGAGTTTCCGCTTTTTCACTCCCGATTACTGCGGCTACTCCCGTCCCGCGCGCTTCCCAAAATCCAAATCCCGTGAGATCCGCGGGCCGCAGAGCCGCTTGCTAAAAGCAGAGTATCCCGCTCGTACCAACACTCGGCATGTCGCAAGCAAGGATATTCACTCGACGAAGGGCCTGGAATGGATCAAGGCGACTGAAAGAGGTTGGTGACGTCGTCCGCGACAACTGACCCTAAGCGAGGCACTCCTACAACCTCGAAGAACCGGTCGGAAAGGATCCCCAACTCTTCCTCCACTCTAACCTCGATCCATTCTGGGGCTAATGATGAAGCTATGTACCTGGGGTAGGAGCACGGACCCGTCCCAAAGAGTCCTACCCAAGGACATCCCTAGAAGAAATCACCCATCAATCGACTTAAAGGCACTCCACTCGACGGGTTCAAGACACTCGACCAAGAAGCTACCACTCGACCATGAAGCTATTCACTCGACTGCCAGGAGATCTACAGTCACTCCGTAGGCAAACGGTCAGCTGTTAAGTAGTCTTCATGGTCATTACAGCACTTTATTAGAGGCGTTACCAGTAACGCCCCATCTTAAATGTACTTTAAAACCCTGCATTACTGAGGGCAGGAGGGGGTCGGCAAACTCTATATAAGCCACCCCCCTCCTCAGTAGGAAGGGTTCGCACCCTTGTAATCTATACACGCATAATCCAGTCGACCGCCTCCGGGCTCCGAGACGTAGGGCTATTACTTCCTCTGAGAAGGGCCTGAACTCGTAAACCTCGCGTGTAACAAGTTCCCAATAGCTAGGATCTAGCCTCTCCATACTCACCCCCCTACATCACTGTCAGAGTTAGAACCACGACATTGGGCACTGTCTAGAGTTTTGCTAGCATAATGAATAACATTTAATTTCTTATCAACTCTTTATCCTAGAACAGCACCAACAACATAATCACCAGAATCACACATAATTTCAAAAGGCAAGTTCCAATCAGGTGGTCGAACTATAGGTGCAGACGTTAAGGATTTCTTAAGTGTTTCAAAGGCTTCTACACAATCAACATAAAAACCAAATAGAACATCCTTATGTAAAAGATTTGTAAGAGGCCTATAAATTTTAGAGAAGTCTTTAATAAACCTCCTATAGAAACCAACATGACCAAGGAAACTATGAATACCTTTAACATCTTTAGGACATGGCATTTTCTCAATTTCATCAACTTTAGCTTTATCCACCTCAATACCTCGTTTAGAAATTTTATGCCCCAAGACAATACCTTCATTAACCATAAAGTGGCACTTCTCCCAATTGAAGACAAGATTAGTTTGTTCACATCTTTGCAAAACTCGATCAAGGTTGCTTAAGCAATCACCAAAAGAAGTTCTGTAAACAGAAAAATCATCCATGAAAACCTCAATAATCTTTTCACAAAAATCAGATAATATAGCAGTCATACATCTTTGAAAGGTAGCAGGTGCATTGCATGAACCAAAAGCATACGTCTATAAGCATAAGTTCCAAAAGGACAAGTAAAGGTGGTTTTCTCTTGATCAGGTTGTGAGATAGGTATTTGAGAAAAACCAAAATATCCCTCAAGAAAAAAAGTGTGTGTGCTTAGACAACCTTTCTAGAATTTAATCAATAAAAGGTAGAGGGTAATGATATTTTTTAGTAGCTTTATTTAATTTTCTGAAACCAATTACCATTCTATAGCTAGTAACAATTCTTTGTGGAATGAGTTCATTTTTATCATTAGGAATAACGGTAATACCTCCCTTCTTAGGGACACAATGAACAGGACTTACCCATCTACTATCAGCTATGGGATAGATTATACTTGCTTCGACAAGCTTTAGTATTTCAGTTCTTACCACTTCATTTTAGGATTCAAACATCGTTGTTGAAGAAGCATCATGTTGCTGTTGGATATACTATTGGATATACTAATGCCCTTAAGATCATCAATAGTATATCCAATAGCAACATGGTGCTTCTTCAACATTTTTAATAATCTTTCTTCTTCATGCTCTGAAAGGTTAGCACTAATAATAACAGGATATATCATTTTCTCATTAAGATAAGCATATTTCAAATTGTCTGGCAATTGTTTTAGTTCAAACACAGGATCACCTTTCGGTGGAGGAGGACCTCCTAGGGTTTCAATAGGAAAATTGTGTTTAAGGAGAGGTTGTTGTTCAAAGAATAGTTTATCTATTTCATTTCATTCATGCAAGTGCATCTCATTTTCATGGTCTACCAAATACTGTTCTAGTGGATCAGTAGGAGGCATAATGATAGAAGCAAGACCAATTATTTCATCCTTACTAGGTAATTCTTTATTATGAGGCTGTGTATTAAAATTAGATAAATTAAACTCATGAGACTCATCACCAAAGCTAACACTGCCAGTTTGTTTATGGCAATCTATACTGGCACTGATAGTGTTCAAGAAGGGTCTACCAAAGATTATGGGACAAAAATCATCTTGTGGGGAACCAAGAACTAGAAAACCAGTAGGGTATTTTGTTTTCCCACACAAGACTTCAACATCTCTAACAATCCCAAGTGGTGTGATGGTGTCTCTATTAGCAAGTTTAATAGTAACATCTATGTCTTCAACCCCAACAGGTGCTATGTCATTCATAATTTCTTGATATAAGGTAAAAGGAATAGCACCCACACTAGCACCTAAATAACATAAACCACGATAACAATGATCTCCTATATTAACTGAGACAACAGGCATGCCAACAACAGGTCTATGTTTATCTTTTTCATCGGGTTTGGCAATTCTAGCAGCTTCATCACATAAATAAATAACATGCCTGATGCGGCTTAAAATACGTCGGTATTTCCCCAAAAAGGAAGGGATGATGCAACATAGCTACATTAGGTATTTCCCTTAGTGATGAGATCAAGGTTATCGAACCAGTAGGAGAACCACGCAACACTATGTGAACGGCACCTGCACACAAAGAACAAATACTTGCAACCCGACGTAAAAGAGGGGTTGTCAATCCCTCCCGGGTAAAAGATAGGTAAATTTTGTAGTAGATTGGATAAATAGATCTCCTGGGAACGCGAGATAAAATAAATAACAATAAATTGCAGAAAAAGTATTTTGGGGTTTTTGGATTAATAGATCTGAAAAAAGCAAATAAAAATAGATCTCGAAGGCAAATATAATAAAGAAGAGACGTGAGGGCCGTAGATTTCACTAGTGGCTTCTCTCGAGAAAAATAGCATAGGGTGGGTAAGCAAATTACCGTTGGGAAATTGATAGAATTTCAAATAATCATGACGATATCCAGGCAATGATCATTATATAGGCATCAAGTCCATGATTAGTAGACCAACTCCTGCCTGCATCTACTACTATTACTCCACACATCGACCGCTATCCAGCATGCATCTAGTGTGTTAAGTTCATGGAGAAATGGAGTAATGCAATAAGAACGATGACATGATGTAGACAAGATCTACTCATATAGGAATAGGACCCATCTTGTTATCCTTAAGAGCAATGATACATATGTGTTGTTTCCCCTTCTGTCACTGGGATCGAGCAGCGTAAGATCGAACCCATCACAAAGCACCTCTTCCCATGGCAAGAAAAATCGATCTAGTAGGCCTAACAAAACCAAAGATTTGAAGAATAAATACGAGGCTATAAGTAATCATGCATATAAGAGATCAAAAGACTCAAATAACTTTCATGGATAAAAACATTGATCTGATCATAAACTCAAAGTTCATTGGATCCCAACAAACACACCGCAAATAGATCTCCAAGAGACCATTGTATTGAGAACCAAAAGAGAGAGAGAGGAATCCATCTAGTTACTAACTATAGACCCGTAGGTCTACAATGAACTACTCGCACATCAACGGAGAGGCACCAATGAGGATGATGAACCCCTCCGTGATGTTGTCTAGATTGGATTTGTGCTTTCTGGAACTTGCGGCAGCTGTAATTTTTTTTCGTCGACTACCCTAGGGTTTCTATAATATTGGGGTATTTATAGAGCAAAGAGGTGGCGTGGGAGGCCACCAAGGTGGGTACAACTCACCTGGGTGCGCCTGGGCCTCCAGGCGCACCCAGGTGGGTTGTGCCCCCTCGAGGCACCCCTTTGGTACTTCTTTGGCCTATCATGTGTCTTCTGGCCCAGAAAAATTCTCCAAAAGGTTTCGCTTCATTTGGACTCTGTTTGGTATTGATTTTCTGCAAAGTAAAAAAACAAGCCAAAAACAACAACTAGCACTAGGCACTATGTCAATAGGTTAGTCCCAAAAAATTTTATAAAGTTGCTATAAAATGATTCTAAAACATCCAAGAATGATAATATAATAGCATGGAACAATAAAAAATTATCGACACGTTGGAGACATATCAACATCTCCAAGCTTAATTCATGCATGTCCTCGAGTAGGTAAATTATAAAACAAAATTTTTGATGTGGAATGTTGCCTATCATGTTCATCACATATTCTTTTCTTTGTATTATGGACATTTGGACTTCTATAAGATTTGAAGCAATAGTCTAGTTTTGACATGAAGATTTCAATACTCAAGCATATCAACAAGCAACCATGTCTTTCAAAATATCAACACTAAAGCAAGTTATCCCTAGCCCATTATGCTCAACCATTGATCCATTCATGAAACACCCAATGCTGAAGTACGATCATAGTGCCCCTTAGGTGGTGCTTTATAAGAGAAGGTGGAGACTCATGTAAAAATAAAAATTGCATAAATTAAATAGAAAGTCCCTTCGCAGAGGGTAGTACGGATTTGTAGAGGTGCTAGAGCTCAAAGCGAAAAAGGTAGAGATAAAAACATTTTGGGTGGCATGCTTTTCCTGTCAATGAAAACGATCAAGTAGTTCCCAATACTTTCCATGTTAGATATATCATAGGCGGTTCCTGTTGGGGAACGTAGTAATTTCAAAAAAATTCCTACGAACACGCAAGATCATGGTGATGCATAGAAACGAGAAGGTAGAGTGTTGTCTACGTACGCTCGTAGACCGTAAGAGGAAGCGTTATGACAACGCGGTTGATGTAGTCGTACATCTTCACGATCGACCGATCCTCAGTACCAAACATACGGTACCTCCGCGTTCAGCACACGTTCAGCTCGGTGATGTTCCGCAAACTCATGATCCAGTAGAGCTTCCGGGAAGAGCTTCGTCAGCACGACGGCGTGGTGATGGTGCTGATGAAGCTACCGACGCAGGGCTTCGCCTAAGCACCGCTACGATATGACCGAGGTGGATTATGGTGGAGGGGGCACCGCACACGGCTAAGAGATCAATGATCAATTGTTGGGTTCTAGGGTGCCCCCTACCCCCGTATATAAAGGAGCAAGGGGGAGGCCGGCCAGCCCCTGTAGGGTGCACCAGGAGGTGGAGTCCTCCTAGTAGGAGTAGGACTCCCCTTTCCTACTCCTACTAGGAGGAGGAAAGGAAGGGGGAAGGGGAGAAGGAAGGAGAGGGAGGAAAGGAGGAAAGGGGGCCGACCCCCTAGTGCAATCCGGTTTGGGCTAGGGGGGCCGCACTCCCTGCCTCCTCTCTTCCACCACTTGGCCCATGAGGCCCAATACTTCTTCCCCGTATCCCCGTAATTCCTCGGTACTCCTAAAAATACCCGAATCACTCGGAACCTTTCCGATGTCCGAATATAGTCGTCCAATATATCGATCTTTACGTCTCAACCATTTTGAGACTCCTCGTTATGTCCCCGATCTCATCCAGGACTCCGAACTACCTTCGGTACATACATTCACATAAACTCATAATACCGATCGTCACCGAATGTTAAGCGTGCGGACCCTATGGGTTCAAGAACTATGTAGACATCACCGAGACAAGTCTCCGGTCAATAACTAGCAGCGGAACCTGGATGTTCATATTGGCTCCTACATATTCTACGAAGATCTTTATCGGTCAAACCGCACAACAACATACGTTGTTCCCTTTGTCATCGGTATGTTACTTGCCCGAGATTTGATCGTCGGTATCTCAATACCAAGTTCAATCTCATTACCGGCAAGTCTCTTTACTCATTTCCGTAATGCATCATCCCGCAACTAACTCATTAGTCACAATGCTTGCAAGGTTTATACTGATGTGCATTACCGAGGGCGCCCAGAGATACCTCTCCGATAATCGGAGTGACAAATCCTAATCTCGATCTATGCCAACTCAACAAGTACCATCGGAGACACCTGTAGAGCACCTTTATAATCACCCAGTTACGTTGTGACGTTTGGTAGCACACAAAGTGTTCCTCCGGTAATCGGGAGTTGCATAATCTCATAGTCATAGGAACATGTATAAGTCATGAATAAAGCAATAGCAGTATACTAAAACAATCAAGTGCTAAGCTAACAGAATGGGTCAAGTCAATCACATCATTCTCCTAATGATGTGATCATGTTTATCAAATGACAACTCATGTCTATGGTTTGGAAACATAACCATCTTTGATCAATGAGCTAGTCAAGCAGAGGCAAACCAGTGACACTCTGTTTGTCTATGTATTCACACATGTACTAAGTTTCCGGTTAATACAATTCTAGCATGAATAATAAACATTTATCATGATATAAGGAAATTTAAATAACAGCTTAATTATTGCCTCTAGGGCATATTTCCTCCAGTCTCCCACTTGCACTAGAGTCAATAATCTAGATCACATTGTCATGTGATTTAACACCAATAGTTCACATCTCCATGTGACTAACACCCAAAGGGTTTACTAGAGTCAATAATCTAGTTCACATCGCTATGTGATTAACACCCAAAGAGTGATCATGTTTTGCTTGTGAGAGAAATTTAGTCAATGGGTCTGCCACATTCAGATCCGTATGTATTTCGCAAATTTCTATGTCTACAATGCTCTGCACGGAGCTACTCTAGCTAATTGCTCCCACTTTCAATATGTATCCCAATCGAGACCTAAAGTCATCTAGATCGATGTAAAAAGCTTGCATCGATGTAACTCTTTATGATGAACTCTTTTATCACCTCCATAACCGAGAAATATTTCCTTAGTCCTCTAAGGATAATTTTGACCGCTGTCCAGTGATCTACTCCTAGATCACTATTGTACTCCCTTGCCAGAAAAATGCTAAGGTATACAATAGGACTGGTAAAGAGCATAGCATACATTATAGAACCAATGACTAAGGCATAGGGAATGACTTTTCATTCTCTTTCTATTTTCTTCCGTGGTTGGGTTTTGAGTCTTTACTCAATTTCACACCTTGCAACACAGACAAGAAATCCTTCTTTGACTGTTCCATTTTGAACTACTTCAAAATCTTGTCAAGGTATGTACTCATTGGAAAAAAACTTATCAAGCGTCTTGATCTATCTCTATAGATCTTGATGCTCAATGTGTAAGCAGCTTCATCGAGGTTTTCTTTGAAAAACTCTTTTCAAACACTCCTTTATGCTTTCTAGAAAATTCTATATTATTTCTGATCAACAATATGTCATTCACATATACTTATCAGAAATGTTGTAGTGCTCCCACTCACTTTCTTGTAAATACAGGCTTCACCGCAAGTCTGTATAAAACCATACACTTTGATCACTTTATCAATGCATATATTCCAACTCCGAGATGCTTGCACCAGTCCATAGATGGATCGCTGGAGCTTGCTAAATTTGTTAGCACCTTTAGGATCGACAAAACCTTCTAGTTGCATCATATACAACTCTTCTTTAAAAAAAATCCATTAAGGAATACAGTTTTGACATCTATTTGCCAGATTTCATAAAATGCGGCAACTGCTAACATGATTCGGACAGACTTTTAAGCATCAATACGAGTGAGAAAATCTCATCATAGTCAACACCTTGAACTTCTCAAAAAAAATTTGCGACAATTCGAGCTTTGTAGATAGTAACACTACTATCAGCGTCCGTCTTCCTCTTGAAGATCCATTTATTCTTAATGACTCACCAATCATCGGGCATGTCAATCAAAGTCCATACTTTGTTCTCATACAAGGATCCCATCTCAAATTTCATGGCCTCAAGCCATTTCACGGAATCTGGGCTCATCATCGCTTCCTCATAGTTAGGTTCGTCATGGTCTAGTAACATGACTTCCAGAAAGGATTACCGTACCACTCTGGGGCGGACCATACTCTGGTTGTCCTATGAGGTTCGGTAGTAACTTGATCTAAAGTTTCATGATCAGCATCATTAGCTTCCTCACTAATTGGTGTAGAGATCACTAGAACTAATTTCTGTGATGAACTACTTTCCAATTCGGGAGAAGGTACAATTACCTCATCAAGTTCTACATTCCTCCCACTCACTTCTTTCGAGATAAACTTCTTCTCTAGAAAGGATCCACTCTTAGCAACAAAGATATTGTGTTTCAGATCTGTAATAGAAGGTGTACCCAACAATTTCTTTTGGGTATCCTATGAAGACGCACTTTTCCGATGTAGGTTCGTGCTTATCTGGCTGAAACTTTTTCACATAAGAATCACAACCCCAAACTTTAAGAAACGACAGCTTAGGTTTCTTGCGAAATCATAGTTCATACAGTGTCATCTCAACGGATTTAGATGGTGCCCTTTTTAACGTGAATGTAGTTGTCTCTAATGCATAACCCCAAAAACAATAGTGGTAAATCAGTAAGAGACATCATAGATTGCACTATATCCAATAAAGTACAGTTATGATGTTCGGACACACCATTATGCTGTGGTGTTCCAGGTGGCATGAATTTTGTGAAACTATTCCACATTGTTTTAATTGAAGACCAAACTCATAACTCAAATATTCGTCTCTGCGATCAGATCGTATAAACTTTATTTTCTTGTCATGATGATTTTCCACTTCAGTATGAAATTCTTTGAACTTTTCAAATGTTTCAGACTTATGCTTCATCAAGTAGATATACCCATATCTTCTCAAATCACCTGTGAAGGTCAGAAAATAACGATACCCGCCGCGAGCCTGAACACTCATCGGACCACATACATCAGTATGTATTATTTCCAATAAGTCAGTTGCTCGCTCCATTGTTCCAGAGAATGGAGTCTTAGTCATCTTGCCCATGAGGCATGGTTCGCAAGCATCAAGTGATTCATAATCAAGTGATTCCAAAAACCCATCAGCATGGAGTTTCTTCATGCGCTTTACACCAATATGACCTAAACGGCAGTGCCACAAATAAATTGCACTATCATTATTAACTTTGCATCTTTTGGCTCAATATTATGAATACGTGTATCACTACGATCGATATTCAATAAACCATTTATATTGAGTGTATGACCATAGAAGGTTTTATTCATATAAATAGAACAACAATTATTCTTTGACTTAAATGAATAACCGTATTGCAATAAGCATGATCCAATAACATTCATGCTTAACGCAAACACCAAATAACATTTATTTTAGGATCAACACTAATCCCGAAAGTATAGGGAGTGTGCGATGATGATCATATCAATCTAGGAACCACTTCCAACACACATCATCACTTCACCCTTAACTAGTCTCTATTCATTCTGCAACTCCCGTTTCGAGTTACTAATCTTAGCAACTGAACTAGTATCAAATACTAAGGGGTTGCTATAAACACTAGTAAAGTACACATCAAGAACATGTATATCAATATACCTTTGTTCACTTTGCCATCCTTCTTATCCGCCAAATACTTGGGACAGTTTTGCTTCTAGTGACCAGTCCCTTTGGAGTAGAAGCACTTAATCTCAGGCTCAGGTCCAGACTTGGGCTTCTTCACTTGAGCAGCAACTTGATTTCCATTTTTCCTGAAGTTCCCCTTCTTCCCTTTTCCCTTTTCTTGAAACTAGTGGTCTTGTCAACCATCAACATTTGATGCTTTTCTTGATTTCTACCTTCGTCGATTTCAGCATCACGAAGAGCTTGGGAATCGTTTCTGTTATCCCTTGCATATTATAGTTCATCACGAAGTTCTAGTAACTTGGTGATAGTGACTAGAGAACTTTGTCAATCACTATCTTATCTGGAAGATTAACTCCCACTTGATTCAAGCAATTGAAGTACCCAGACAATCTGAGCACATGCTCACTAGTTGAGCTATTCTCCTCCATCTTGTAGGAAAAGTACTATCAAAGGTCTTCTACCTCTCGACATGGGCATGAGTATGAAATACCAATTTCAACTCTTAGAACATCTTATATGCTCTGTGGCGTTCAAAACGGTTTTTGAAGTCCCGGTTCTATGCCATAAAGCATGGTGCACTAAACTATCAAGTAGTCATCATACCGAGCTTTGCCAAACGTTCATAACGTCTGCATCTGCTCCTGCAATAGGTCCGTCACCTAGCGGTGCATCAAGGACATAATTTTTCTATGCAGCAATGAGGATAATCCTCATATCACAGATCCAATCCGCATCATTGCTACTATCATCTTTTAATATAGTTTTCTCTAGGAACATATCATAAATAAAACGGGGAAGCTATATGCGAGCAATTGATCTACAACATAGATATGCAAATAATATTAGGACTAAGTTCATGATAAATTAAAGTTCAATTAATCATATTACTTCAGAACTCCCACTTATATAGACATCCCTCTAATCATCTAAGTGATCACGTGATCCAAATCAACTAAACCATGACTGATCATCACGTGAAATGGAGTAGTTTTCAATGGTGAACATCACTATGTTGATCATATCTACTATATGATTCATGCTCGACCTTTTGGTCACAGTGTTCTGAGGCCATATTTGCATATGCTAGGCTTGTCAAGTTTAACCCGAGTATTCTGCGTGTGCAAAACTGGCTTGCACCCGTTGTATAAGAACGTTGAGCTTATCACACACGATCATCACGTGGTGTCTCGGCACGATGAACTTTTGCAACGGTGCATACTCAGGGGGAACACTTGTACCTTGAAATTTTTAGTGAGAGATCATCTTATAATGCTACCGTCAATCAAAGCAGAATAAGATGCATAAAGGATAAACATCACATGCAATCAATATAAGTGATATGATATGGCCATCATCATCTTGTGCCTTTGATCTCCATCTCCAAAGCACCGTCATGATCACCATCGTCACCGGCGTGACACCTTGATCTCCATCGTAGCATCGTAGTCGTCTCGCCAACTATTGCTTCACGATCGACCGATCCTCAGTACCGAACGTACGGCACCTCCGCGTTCAGCACACGTTCAGCTCGATGACGTCCCGCGAACTCACGATCTAGTAGAGCTTCTGGGAAGAGCTTCATCAGCACGACGGTGTGGTGACGGTGTTGATGAAGCTACCGACGTAGGGCTTCGCCTAAGCACCGCTACGATATGACCGAGGTGGATTATGGTGGAGGGGGGCACCAAACACGGCTAAGAGATCAATGATCAATTGTTGTGTTCTAGGGTGCCCCCTGCCCCCATATATAAAGGAGCAAGGGGGAGGCCGGCCGGCCCCTGTAGGGCGCGCCAGGAGGAGGAGTCCTCCTCCTAGTAGGAGTAGGACTCGCCTTTCCTACTCCTACTAGGAGGAGGAAAGGAAGGGGGAAGGGGAGAAGGAAGGAGAGGGAGGAAAGGAGGAAAGGCGGGCCGACCCCCTAGTCCAATCCGGTTTGGGCTAGGGGGGCTGCACGCCCTGCCTCCTCTCTTCCACCACTTGGCCCATGAGGCCCAATACTTCTTCCCAGTATTCCCGTAATTCCCCGGTACTCCGAAAAATACCTGAATCACTCGGAACCTTTCCGATGTCCGAATATAGTCGTCCAATATTTCATTCTTTACGTCTCGACCATTTCGAGACTCCTTGTCATGTCCCCGATCTCATCCAGGACTCCGAACTACCTTCGGTACATCAAATCACATGAACTCATAATACCTATCGTCACCGAATGTTAAGCGTGCGGACCCTACGAGTTCGAGAACTATGTAGACATGACCGAGACACGTCTCCGGTCAATAACCAATAGCGGAACCTGGATGTTCATATTGGCTCCTTGTGGTGTTGTTATAGTGTAGATAGGCCGCTTGCCAAGTTTCATCGCATTCGGAGTCCGTTTGACGCCCCAACGGATAACCATAGCGACAATATAGTCGGTCAAACGTCGGACGTTTTCGGTCTCCGAAAACTTCTGCCGGGCCCTCTCTCTCTTCTCTCCTCTCAGCCTCGCCATAGCCCACCTAGTCCATCCACCTAACCCTCCTCACATCCGGAGCCGTCCATTTGTTATCGAGGGGCCCCGAAACCCCCCTATCCACCTAAACCCTCTTTGCACCGTGCTTCGACCCCCTCGCATGCGTGTTCGAAACTTACCGAACCCGACCCGGACAGTCATCACTGTTGGATCCGGATCATCCCCAAACATCTACAAAACATCTCCATTTTGTTAACTGGACTTCCTAACATATTTTTTCTCGGTCGTCCGATCATAATCGTAGGGACGAGATAGCCCTACCCTAATCCCTACCTATATATATAGACCAACCCTGCCCAAATCATACAAATCCCTAATTTCTAGGGATCCTCCCTTCGCCACCGCCACTCTCTACCATCTCCCTCGGGATCCCTTCCGATCTAATCCAGCTCATCTTCTGCAGCCAACCAACCGGCACCGCTCACCGTTTTTCCTCGTGCCCGAGGCCTCCAAGTCACTCCTCGCCGGCACTAGCAGTCGCCGTCAAGCTCCTGCAGGGCACCGCCATGCCAGCCCGCCCCGTCTGGCAACCTCTGGTGCCGCCACCCACCGGACCCGGCCTCCGCGCCTCTGATTCTTCCGTCCCCAGCGAGATCCGCCGCATCCCCGTCGGGGTTGACCTCCAGCGCAGCCAAGCCAAGGCCTCGTTGTCCCGCTGCTCGCTCGAGCGCCAGCTGGACTGCCTCCCTTCAATCCCAGCTACCCCGGCGACCTTGCATCCCTGACGAAGCCCGCGCCAAGTCCTCGCAAGCCGCCGCCCGGAGCAGGCTTGCCTCTGCTCCTCCGCTGCCTCGCGTCGCCCTCCGCCGTCAAGCGCTGCCCTCGTCCGGATCCGTCGGGCCCCGTCGTCCCTGACCTTTCCTGCGGTCCACCTCGCCTCGCCGTTCCATTCGTCAAGTCCAACCGCAGCCTCCTCTGTTCGCCGCCTCCTTCAGGTCGCTGCGCCCACGCGCCAAGTTCCTGCCAGAGCTCCGTCCGCCACCGTTGCCTGGAACCGAGGTCGGACGACTCGATCCTCCTGTTCCTCCAGTTTCCCGCCGACCCTATCACCAAGGCCCCCTGCGGGCGTCTTCTCCATCACCATGGCCTTCTGTCGTTTCACTTCTTCAAAACAGAGAGCAGCAGCAGCTCGCTCATCCAGAGCGGTGACCGCACATCCAGCGCCAGCAAGGCCCAGTCCCCTCCACCGAGCCGGGCCACGGCCCATGGGTGAGCCGCCCCCTCTCCTGTGCACCTTGGGCCCAACAGCTTTGGCCCGCTTCTGTTTTTTTCCTTTCAGTGATTTTTCCTTTTTTCTAGAGAATGGCAGATTTACAGAAAACCGCCTAGCTTCATGCATTTAATAACTCATCATCTGTGCACCGAATTAAAATGATTTATATATGAAACATGATTAGACTTTCATCTAGTTTCATAATTTGCAATTTTCATCCATGTTTAAAAAGTTTAAAATGTTGTTTGTTTAAATTTTGCCTATTGCCATGCTAAAATGCTTTATTTCATAACTAAATAACCGTAACTCGGAATTTAATAAACTTTATATGTAAATGGGGTGGAAAAATGCCTAGTATATCATGGTGTACTTACTTTGCATGTTTAACAACTCTAAACTTATGTTTAGAGCAGAACAGTACCAAATCCATAAATTACATATGGGGATTTACTGGAATTGTTGTTCGTTGTTTCCGGCCTCATTTAAACTTGCCTAGATAGGTAGTTTTCTTTTGCTTCACCCCTTGCCATGCTAACAAACATTCAATGTTGTTGAGTACTTAAACGGGAGAGAACTAAATAATTGTTGTGGTGTTTCGTCAATATGCAACTCGTTGCATATTAAGTTCCACTTAACTTGTAGTTTTTGCTTGTGCACTTTGACATGCCATGCATTTTAAACCGGACATGCATCATAATTGTTTGCGCATCATGCCATGTAATGTGACGGTTGTTTACTATGCTGCTTGCTTCTTTCTGGGTTGCTTCTCTCGTTAGCTTCGGTTTTGTTCCGGAGTTGTGAGGATTCGTTCGACAATGTCCGTTTGTCTTCTTCATGGACTCGTTCTTTTTCCTTGTGGGATCTCAGGCAAGATGACCATACCCTCGAAATCACTTCTATCTTTGCTTGCTAGTTGCTCGTTCTATTGCTATGCTGCGATACCTACCACTTGCTATATTATGCCTCTCATATTGCCATGTCCAGCCTCTAACCCACCTTGTCCTAGCAAACCGTTGTTTGGCTATGTTACCGCTTTGCTCAGCCCCTCTTATAGCATTGCTAGTTGCAGGTGAAGATGAAGTTTGTTCTATGTTGGAACATGGATATGTTGGGATATCACAGTATCTCTTATTTAATTAATGCATCTATATACTTGGTAAAGGGTGGAAGGCTCGGCCTTATGCCTGGTGTTTTGTTCCACTCTTGTCGCCCTATTTTCCGTCATACCGGTGTTATGTTCCTGGATTTTGCGTTCCTTACGCGGTTGGGTGTTATGGGAATCCCTTGACAGTTCGCTTTGAATAAAAATCCCCCGGGCCAGTGCTTCTCTAAGTGTTGGTCCGAACCGAGTAGACTGCGGGGCCACCTCGGGGTAACTTGAGGTTTGGTTTTACTCGTAGGATGTCTCATCCGGTGTGCCCTGAGAACGAGATACGTGTGACTCCTATCGGGATTTGTCGGCACATCGGGCGGCTTTGCTGGTCTTGTTTTACCATTGTCGAAATGTCTTGTAACCGGGATTCCGAGTCTGATCGGGTCGTCATGGGAGAAGGAATATCCTTCATTGACCGTGAGAGCTTGTGATGGGCAAAGTTGGGACACCCCAGCAGGGTTTTGAAATTTCAAAAGCTGTGCCCACAGTTATGGGAAGATGGGAATTTGTTAATGTCCGGTTGTAGAGAACTTGAAACTTAACTTAATTAAAATGCATCAACCGCGTGTGTAGCCGTGATGGTCTCTTTCCGGTGGAGTCTAGGAATTGAACACAGTTTTGGAGTTATCTTTGTGCGTAAGTAGTTTCAGGATCACTTCTTGATCACTTCTAGTTCACGACCGTGCTTTGCTTCTCTTCTTGCTCTCTTTTGCGTAAGTTAGCCACCATATATGCTAGTGCTTGCTGCAGCTCCACTTCACTACCCTTTCGTACCGATAAGCTTAAATAGTCTTGATCTCGCGGGTGTGGGATTGCTGAGTCCCCGTGTCTCACATATTACTTCCAAAACTAGTTGCAGGTGCCGATTATAACCGTGCAGGCGACGCAACCGAGCTCAAAGAGGAGCTTGATGAAGATTGTGTTCGTTGTGTTGTTTCGTTTCCAGTCGATCAGTAGTGGAGCCCAGTTGGGGCGATCGGGGATCTTATGCATTTGGGGTTGTCTTTATTTTGGTTCCGTAGTCGGACCTTGGTTGTATTCTGGATGATGTAATGCTATATTTATGTATTGTGTGAAGTGGCGATTGTAAGCCAACTCTTTATCTTTATCTTACTCAGTACATGGGATGTGTAAAGATTACCCCTCTTGCAACATGCCCACTATGCGGTTAAGCCTCTAAGTCATGCTCCGACACGTGGGAGATATAGCTGAATCATGGGTGTTACACCGGCCATGTTGGAATGGATTTTTTTTGAACACGCTCCGATGGAAACTCGCCGTGGGAGGATGGAGTGGTTTGGATCTAAGAATCCCCGTCCCTTTAATAGACAGTTTACTTACATGGCTAGGGTGGCGAATGTAAAAATGCCTCGGCTCCTCGCATTCGCTTGACACATGGAAGATAGCCCTTATTGGGCGCAGAAGCCAAGAGGTGCAACATTTATGGGGAGCCGGACACTACTCAGCGGATATTCAGAATTTGGAGAAGAACCCGCCTTGCAATGCCGAAGACGATCTGCGCGCCGGACTCATCGTCATTGAAGCCTGGTTTGGGGGCTACTGAGGGAGTCCTGGATTAGGGGGTCTCCGGACAGCCGGACTATATCCTTTGGCCGGACTGTTGGACTATGAAGATACAACATTGAAGACTTCGTCCCATGTCCGGATGGGACTTTCCTTGGCGTGGAAGGCAAGCTTGGCAATACGGATATGTAGGTCTTCTCCCTTGTAACCGACTCTGTGTAACCCTAGCCCCCTCCGGTGTCTATATAAACCAGAGGGTTTAGTCCGTAGGACAACATACAATCATACCATAGGCTAGCTTAGGGTTTAGCCTCTACGATCTCGTGGTAGATCAACTCTTGTAATACTCATATCATCAAGAACAATCAAGCAGGACGTAGGGTATTACCTCCATTAAGAGGGCCCGAACCTGGGTGATCATTGTGTCCCCTGCCTCCTGCTACCATCCACCTTAGACGCACAGTTCGGGACCCCCCTACCCGAGATCCGCCGGTTTTGACACCGACATCGACTCCGACTGACTGCGCCACCCCTTCCTCGGCCACGCGCCTTGCCGAGGGCCATTCTCGCCAAGCTCTCCATCGGGGTGCTCCCTGTCGTCTCCTTGGGCGGCTGGCGTAGGAGGGCCGGAGAAGGCGAAGAAGGCGAGCGGTGGCCGTCAAGTCAGAGTACACGGGCATAGACGCCTTCGTCGCGTATCGCCAGCCCGCTGCCTCATCTTTCAGCTCCCCTCCAGGCACCGGGACGTTCTCTTGGTGCCTTCTACTCCTCGCACCTTGCCTAGGTGCTCTTTTCTCCCTCCAGCCCTCTTGTTCCACCTTCTGAGGAGAGGTACAAGAAAGGGATTACGGGCATAGTTTTTAGTTTGTAAGCCTGCGTGCACTTGTTAATTTTAAGACTTGTTATCCCCTTGCTCATGTTTTTAATTCCGTATGAACTATACATGTATGGGATGTTTTTAATAAAAAGGGTGCTTGCCGGGTTCTTTGTGCATGAGGGAGGCCCATGCCAAGGATGAATCCTTGTTATTCTTAAGATAAACATTGTCGCCCGGCAACAGACCTTGCCGTCTCCCCACTTCGGTCGACCATTCTCACGCTCTTGGAGGAGGCAGGGCGAAGTAGAGTTAGGCCTCTTATTCATCTCCTCGCTACCGCGACTACTACCAAATTCCAACCCAGGAGGTAGCTCTTGGGTACAGGAAAGGGGGAGCACGGTGGTTTCAAGAACATAAACGAGGTTTCACATGTCCCAGTTCTATACGGAAACACATAACAGGGGGATGAAAAACTTATCTGAATCCGCAGCCCCCGGCAACCTTGGCTTGCCGTGGTTGGATCCTTGTATCTTCAGCCCCCGGTAGTCTTGGCTTGCCGCGGCTAGAGCGCCGGATCGTTTTCTTTTTCCGAAGTGGCTCAGCAGAAGTGTTCACGTGCCCTGCGAGCCAAAGAGAACAGAAAGACGCACACTCGAGCTCTAGGCTAGGGGTTAGTCGCCGCTAAGCACTATCAACCCTAACCGAGGGAGAGACTTAACCTAGCATGCATGCTACAACTTAGGGCGCCAGCGCTTCATTTAATTATGCTTAGGGTCCGCGCCTGGCTTTGTACAGAGGGTTACATGCCTTGCCGGCAAGGCTCATAGAAAGGTGGTTCACCGGGAGGCCCGACAACCGCGCCTTATGGGTAAAACTTGCGAAGATGTTCGAGGTTCCAGGAATTTCTTACTGGGACAGCATCTTCGGTCTCCAGGCGGACTGCGCCGGGCCTGGTGACTCGTATTACCCGATAAGGGCCTTTCCACTTTGGCGTCAACTTGTTGGAATTCTTGGCCGACTAAACATGCCGAAGAACAAGGTCGCCTTCCTCAAAGCTTCAGGCATGAACCTTGCGGCTATGGTAGCGATGCAAGGCTTGCTGGTAGCGTGCTGCTCTCACAGCCGACCGAAGACGATTTTCCTCAAGGAGCTCTTGCTCAAGCTCGTCATAAGCGAGCACTCGAGGTGACCCGTATATGAGTTCAGTGGGGAGAACTACTTCTGCCCCATATACCAGGGCAAAGGGTGTCTGGCCGGTGGCTTGATTTGGCGTCGTTCTGATCGACCAAAGAACCGCCGGCAACTCATCAATCTAGCGGCTTCCGCTTTTGTGCAGCTTGTCAAAAGTCTTTGTTCTCAGGCCTCGCAGTACTTCAGCATTTTCCCCTCCGCCTGGCCATTGCTCCATGGGTGTGCCACAGAAGCAAAACAGACCTTGCTGCCGAGGTCTCGGATGTATTGCATGAAGGCGTGGCTTGTGAACTGCGTGCCGTTGTCGGTGATGACTCTGTTTGGCACACCAAAACAGCAGACTAGTCCCTTGAAGAACTTGATGGCTGACTATGATGTCACCTTCCTCGCTGCTTCCACCTCCGGCCACTTTGTGAACTTGTTAATTGCAACGCACAAGTACTCAAAGCCCCCGACAGCACGGGGGAAGGGGCCCAGTATGTCGAGCCCCCAGACCGAAAATGGCCAGGAGAGAGGAATTGTTTGAAGGGCTTGAGCTGGTTGATGAAGCTTCTTTCAATGGAACTGGCACGCTTCACACCTGGTTACTAGTGCCGTCGCATCATGGAGGGCGGTGGGCCAGAAGAAAGCCTTGCCGGAATGCTTTGCCGGCAAGGGCCCTCGACCCTATGTGAGAGCCACATATGCCTCCATGTATCTCTGCCAACAGCTCCAGTCCTTCCTCCCGGGAGATGCACTTCAATTTCACACCGTTCGGTCTTTTTCTGTACAGGACGTCATCGACGAACTGGTACAGGGCAGACCAACAGGCTACTTTTTTCGCTTCTTCCTGCTCCTTAGGAATTTCCCCTGTCTGGAGGAAATGGACGGTATGCTGGGCCCATGCCAGAGCCTGGGGCTCAACGGCAAGGACAAAAGGCATCTCTTCCGCCATGGGGGCAGCCGTCTCTACGGCCAGGGCTTGGCGCCCTGCCAAAGCCAGCTGCCCCTTGGCAGGCTCGGAATCCGTGGCAACACCCTTGCCGGCGGCCCCTGGGGGCTCGGCGGGAAAGTACTTGCCGGGGCCCGATTTCCTCCACTTGTTCCACTCCGTTGACGGTTCGACGGATGGTTGAGTTAACCGAAGCAAAAAGGTACCTGGTTCCACAGGTAGCTTAAATGCAGCGCGCTTTGACAGGTAGTCAGCGATGTCGTTCTCCCGCTCAGGGAATGTGCTCCGCTTGAAAACCGTCGAAGCGCTCCTCCGGCTTCCTCACCTCATCTACGTAGGCCTCCATCAATGGACTTTGGTAATCTTTGTGGACCTGTCTGACGACAAGCTGCGAATCACCCCTGACGATGAGCTTCTTCACCCCAAGGTTTGCCGCGATCCTGAGACCGGAAAGCAGCCACTTGTACTCAGTAGTGTTGTTTGTGGACATCTCCCTGGGAAAGTGCATCTGGATCACATACTTGAGGTGCTCTCCGGTGGGTGCGACAAGCAGCACACCGGCACTGGCGCCTTGCAGCGAGAAAGCCTCGTCAAAGTACATGATCCAGTCGCGACTTGCTTCCTTGCCGGGGAGAGCGGTCTCCTGGATTTCCTCGTCGGGTGTTGAGGTCCATTCTGCAATGAACTCCACCAAGACTCTACTCTGGATTGTCGAAGTACTTTCAAACTTCAACCCAAAGCTTGACAACTCCAAGGCCCACTCCACAATCCTTCCGGTTGCATCTGGGTTGTGCAGTATCCGTTGCAACGGGAGGTGGGTGACGACAGTGATCTCGTGGGCTTGGAAGTAATGATGCAGATTCCTCGAGGCCATAAGGACGCCGAAGAGCAATTTCTGCACACTAGAGTACCTTGACCTGGCCCCTACAAGAGGGAGCTGACAAAGTAAACCGGGTGCTGCATCATCTTCTTCTTTTGCACCACTTCACTTGGCGGCGCGGGCCCTGCCCCGATGGCGTCGGACTATGCCGGGGGCCTTGCCTTGCTGGACTAGGCCCTGCCGGGGGAATCTCTGACTTGCCATCCACCGGTCCTTCTATGGCCACTGCCTCTTCGTCAACCTCCCTCTGCGCCACTAGTGCGGCGCAGACCACTTGATTCGTTGCCGCCAGATACAGCAGCAACGGCTCTTGTGGTTTAGGCGCAACCAGTATTGGTGTAGAGGAAAGGTATTTCTTCAGATCCTGCAATGCCGCCTCGGCCTCTGGGGTCCACTCCATTGGGCCTGCCTTCTTCAAGATTTTGAAAAAGGGAAGGGCACGTTCAGTGGACTCGGAGATGAATGTGCTCATGGCGGCAACAGAGCCGGTGAGCCGGCGCACATCCTTGATCCGCTTGGGTGCCTCAATCTGCTCAATATCCTTGATCTAGTCTGGGTTTGCCTCGATCCCACGTTGCGACACAAAGAACCCGAGAAGTTTTCCTGACGGGACGCCAAAGACAGACTCCTCAGGGTTCAGCTTGAGGTTGATCTTGCGTAGGTTGGCAAACGTCTCTCCTAGGTCTTGTACAAGGGTCGCCTTGTCCTTGGTTTTGACCACTATGTAATCCATATATGCTTCCATATTTCTATGTAGCTAGGGCTCAAAACCAATCTGGACCACCCTTGCGAATGTCGAGCTAGCACTCTTCAACCTGAAAGGCATCCGTAAAAAGCAATACATACCACATGGGGTGATAAAGGCTGTCTTCTCTTCATCTTATCTTGCCATGAAGATCTGGTGGTAGCCCGAGTAGGCGTCGAGGAATGACAACAGATCACACCCGGCCGTGGAGTCATCAATCTAGTCGATGTGCGGCAACGGGAAGGGGTCCTTAGGACAAGCCTTATTAACATATGTGTAGTCAATACACAACCTCCACTTCCCATTTTCCTTGCGCACCACCCCCGGATTGGCCAACCACGTCGGATGGAGCACTTTTCTCACCAAACCTGCTGCCTCCAATTTCCCGATCTCCTCTGTGATGCACTCCTGTCGTTCCAAAGCTTGCTTCCCGACCTTCTGCTTGACGGGTCGCGCATGGGGACAGACAGCAAGGTGGTGCTCAATCACTTCCCTGGGAACGCCGGGGATGTCGGATGCTTGCCGCGCAAACACATCGACATTCGCCCGCAGGAAAGTGACGAGCGCGCTTTCCTATTTTCTGTCGAGGGTGGAGCTTATGGTGAAAGCCCCTCCTGTGCCATCCTCCTTGACGGACACCCTCTTGGTCTATGGTGGTGCAGCTCTAGATTTCTTGCTCTTGCCGGCAGAGCTCTCGGGCACGTCCTAGACGGTAGCACAGTACTCCGAAGAGGTGCGCTTGCCGGAGTGGGTGCGACAGGTCTTGGCGGTCTTCTTCTTCCCTCCCGGGGCCTCAACGGCAGGAGCAAGTGCCTTGGCGGCAGCTGTTGCAACTGCTTCTCGAAAGAGTTGGTCAGCATAGATCGGCTCATCCTTCTTGTCGGAGGGGACGGTGATGATGGTCATCGGCCCAGGCATATTCAGCGTATTGTAGGTGTTGTGCGACACTGCCATGAACTTGGCTAGTGTCGGGCAGCCGAGGATCCTGTTGTAGGGCAAGGGGATCTCGACCACATTGAAGATGATCCTCTCCGCCCTGTAGTTCAACTCACCTCCAAATGTCATGGGCAATGTGACCTTCCCCTTCGACTAGCTCCTTCCCGGACTGACCCCTTGAAACGTACATGTTTCCTCAAGGTCTCCATCAGAAATTTGCAGCCTTTTGATCACGACGGGTGAGATCAAGTTCATGCCGGCCCGCCGTCAACCAGCATCTTATTCACCTTGAGGTTGTGTATCATTGGTGGGACCAACAACGGCAAACACCTGACCGCAGTTGTGCGGTCAGGGTGGTCCTTGGCGTCAAAGATGAGGGGCGTGCTAGACCACTTCACTGGCTTCTGAGCGCTGTAATCTCACGCACCCACTGCTTGAGCTGGCGGTGAGAAGTGTGCAGCGAGGCGCCACCATCGACGCGCATGGCCTCCGTAGCCTTCTGGAACTCATGCTCACCGGACTCATCGTCCTCGTCACGATCATCGTCTTCATGCTTCTTTTCGCGGCCCCGAGCGGGCCTCTCTTTCTGGTTATCCTTGCCACAGCGACCTCCTTGGCCGCCACGCTTCTTGCCGGATCCTTCGGCACCATCCCGACCCTTCTCCTTGTCCCGCCTCTCATACTTGGCTTTTTGCTTTTCAGCAAGCAGCTCAACTTGTCGGCAGTTCTGGAGGTCATGGCCCTTGGTGCGGTGGATCTTGTAGTACTGCTTGTCGGAGCCCCCTGGCTTGTCGGCAGCCGCCAAGGCCCGGCAAGCGGCGCACCCGGCAATCTCCTTGCCGGGGTCGTCTGCCTTGGCCTTCTTGGTGGCGCTGGTGTTGCCGGATCCCTCGACGGCAAGCATGGTCTTGTCCTTGCGTTTCCTGTTGTGACACCGGCCCTTCTTCATCGGGGCAGCGGTGTCTTCGTCGGTAGAGTTGGTTTCCGCACCGGCGTCTTCGCCGGGGTACTTCCTTCCCTCTTCAGCCCGGGCGCATCTATCGGCCAGAACGTAAAGTTCGGCCACGTCCTTGACCTTGTTCATTGCCAGCTCTTCACGCATCTGGCGGTTACGCACATTCTGATGGAATGCGCTGATCATGGCGGCATGATGAACATATGGGATGTTGTATTGCACTCGGCTGAACCTCTGTATGTACTTCCGCATGTTTTCACCTTCCTTCTGGGGAATGATATGCAAATCACTCGCCTGGCCATGAGCTTGGTGGCCTCCAGTGAAGGCACCAACGAACTCGTGGCATAGATCCGACCAAGAAGAAATGGAATCTGCCGGCAAGTGCATCAACCAAGACATCACATTGGGTTTCAGGGCCAACGAGAAGTAATTGGCAAGCACCTTGTTGTCACGAGCTCCAGCGGCTTGCATGACGATGGTGTAGATGTTGAGGAACTCTGATGGGTGGGTCTTGTCATCGTACTTCTCGCCGACGTCGGGCTTGAACATGCGGTGGGACGGCGACTGGAACTGCCGCAGCCCGCAGGTAAAGGCTGGGCAACCCACCTCGTAAGGTAGGCCGCCGGAGCCTCCCGGTGCTAGGTGGTCCATAGGGTGCCCCGCCTGCCTATCTGACTGGTGTAGATGCCGGCGCTCGATGGCGCTCGATGGCGGTTTGAGCGTCTTCATGGGCTCATTTCGAAGAACGTGGCGTTGGTCGCGGCGGGTCCGTGAGTCGGGCGATGCTATGGAAATGTCATCACAAGCGTCATCACGACGGACCGACATCCGCGGTGGTTGGCATGGAGAAGGAGACTGCACCGTGGCCACGGCGCCTCCGGCCCCTCCACCACCGGCATGCAGTGGCTCGATGGAGTGTCGGCCTGTGGGCCCCGCCGGTCGTGGCTCGTCTTTGTTGGCGACGCCGACGAGGCTCCGGATAGTGGCTCTCCACTCGTCGAGCTTCTCCGCGGCGGGAGGGAAGTCGAGGAGCAGTTGTGCGCGCGCCAAGGCTTCTTCTGGCATGGGTGGCGGCGAAAGCTGCGTGTACCATGGCGCGCTTCGACTTCTAACCACGTTAGAAGGAGCTCTGTCACGGCCCAGCGGCTGTGCGCCGTCCTCGCCAGCACTTCGGCGGGCATGCTGGCCTCCTTCGTCCCGCGGATAACGCACATGACTCTTCCCACGGCGGCGTCCAGGGTCACCGGTGTGGTGACGCTGCTCGTCGCGCACAACCTGGGAAGAGCGTGCTGTGGGCGCCGGAGTGAGCGTCTTGGAGGTCTCCGCGCCGCCCGCAGGTGGTACGGCGACGCCCCCAGAGGGTCCCGCACCGTCTGTGGGGGGCCCAGCTCCATCTCTGGATTTCGTGGCGTGTGGCCCATCGCCTTGCGCACGAACGACGCTGCTCGCCAGGCTCTGACTTCTAGAGCGATGTTGGTGCTCGCGGGTCGCGCCTCGGGTTCTGTCCGCGACCGGCCCGCTGCTCGCCCGCACTGGTACGGGCCGTCCAGCTCCCGACGAACCGACCGCCGTGGCCGCCTTCTTCTTGGGAGCCATGGCGACAAAGAACTTCTAGGCTAACTGCTAGACCAGATTCTCACAACTACGCCCCCTACCTGGCGCGCCAAAGATGTTGGTGGGAACGACACCTATGGGATCACCGGGATCCCTTCTGTGGTCGGCGGGCAGGGGGTCGTGAGAAGATCAGGTTTAGGAGCAAGCACACAAGTCGTTTACCCAGGTTCGGGACACGAGGATGCGCAAAACCCTAGTCCTGCTTTGGTCGATGTATTGAGTGTTCTTGAGCTTTCTGAACTAGCTACGGTGGCTGTGCCATTCCAAAAGTCCGAATCCCTCTCCTGCTCGCCTCGGGCCTCCTTTTATAGGAAAAAGGGGCTGCCACAGTGGCACACAGGAGGTGGAAAGGTCTACAGTGCGCGAGCTTATCGCACGGCATTACGGCACAAAGCGCATTAAATGCGCTACATAGGTGTCCATTAGCTTTATCGGGGACGGGAACGAGGCCCGTCCCGTCCGTCACCACTTCGCCTCGCTTTGACACGCGCCCAGACCAACGATGCATGTAGCGCCATGTAGGCAGGCAGGCAGCTGAGGTGGCGCGGTGGTAGGGCCTCCATGAAGATCTGCATGCCGCCACGCAGGTGCTTGCTGATTTGGACTGGAAGCTGCATGTTGCCACGCAGGTGCCTGCCCAGCTGGTTGGTCTGGCAGCTGCATGCGAACGGTGGCGGGGTTTTGGCTGATGCGGGCTTGGCAGTGGCCCTGCTGATGCCCTCGGCAAGGGTCTTGCCGGGGGCCTGGCAAGGGTCTTGCCATGGCGTTGCTGTCATCCTCGGCAAGGGTCTTGCCGAAGGTCTTGTGGATTTCCTCGGCTAGGGTCCTGCCGAGGGTCGCCGTCTTCTAATCCCCATCTGATCTTGCGTTTATGATCTTGACGAAGATTTGCATGCCACCACAAAGGCACCTCCCGAGCCTTTGTTCCAACGCAGTTGGTTAGGTTGGAGCCGGTGGGCTCAAGGGTGGCTCACTCCGCTGGCATCGGGCAAGTTCCCTCGGCAAGGCTCTTGCCGGGGCTGCGGGGGAGGGGGGGCCTCGGCAAGGACCTTGCCAAGGGAGTCCACCTTGCCCTCTTGCCCTCCTGCGCTTCTGGCCTTGGCGTTGCCTTGGTTGTCTTGTGCTTTGGCTTCTCTCCAGCTTCCCTCCTCTGCCCTGCTAAGTGTGGCCGCGGCGCGTGGCTCTGACTGCCCGTGCACAAGTAAAGGGGTCAAAAGGAGAGCTCGTACTTTTGTACACCGACACCGGCGATCCCGACGCCACCGCCCACCACCGCCGGCGACCACCTCCCCCACCCTGAACCCAAGATAGATAGTGGGGTACCTCTCCGGTGAGCCCCCCTCCCTGCTACGGCTGGTTCTTCCTTAACTCTGGCGAGTCCCCCACCCCCTGAAAATCGACTGACCCAAAGTCGATTCAGTCAACTGAAGTGTAGCCAAATCGGAGCAGCATCGCAAGCAAGAGCAAGAGCGAGAGCAGCAACGCGAGCAAGAGCAATAGCAAGAGCAGACTAGGCAGTGGACCGAGAGCAAGAGCAGAGCAGCAGCGCGAGCGAGCGAGAGCTAAAGCAGCAGCAACTCCTACTGATGTGGAGGTCGCCGCCGAGGGAGCGACACCGTGGAGGAAGTGGCCGGCGACGCCTCCTTGGATGGAGCCGCGCCATGTCAGCTCGGGACCGAGCACCGGCAGCACCGTGAGATCGAATCAAGAAGAAAATGCGGCAGTTAGTATACAACCTCTTTGGTGGCACCGATTAGCCCTCAGCTTCATCTGAGGAAACGGTGATTATGATGCTCTTCCGATGGTGCAGGTGAAGACGACGGTGTGGGAATGGAGGTGGCGTGAAAGACGAGGGGAACATCGGGGCAGCTCCTTGGAGGTGGAGGATGGGGTGGCTGAACCAGCGGGACGACGAGATCGACGACGGATCATCATCTGGTACGGTGGATGAGGGACGTCGAGGTGTTGCTGTGGATGACGTCGTCGGGGAAGAGGCTCCGACTAGGCAGCGGTGAGGTGGCGGACGGAGGAGGGTGGGGTTTCATGGCTGGAGCGGAGAGGTTATGGCGGCCTGAGATTACAAATGGCGAAAAGGAGGCGATGGGAGGGGTGGAACCATGGCTCAGGGACGCGCTTGTCCGAAATGTGTGGTAAGTTATGAAAGTACCCCCACCGATTTGAGCTAGGTGGTTCTTTCGGTTCAGGGGTATCACGGGCATTTCATGTGTCGGGATTTCGCATGAGGTGGGAGTTTTGGCACCCGTTGTAATTTTGGGATAGCAAGGCGCAGGTTGAGATGGACGGAGTTTTCGGAGCACAACGAGACAAAGATATATCTGAAATATTTTGGGGTAACAAGGCGCGGGTTGAAGAGGTGGGAGTTTCGCAGCATGATAGACAGAGATGCTAGCTTGAAATTTCGGCATAATAAGGCACGGCTTGAAATTTCGGGAGAACAAGCTTAATGTGTACCCAAAAAACAATTCGCACCTCATCACTAGAGAGAGCCATGTCCCGTTACTATATTACTAGAAATGCATTCAAATACAACAACAAAAACCAAAAGAATCGGGACAACAAACATAATGTGTACAGTACCAAAACAATTTGCACTTTCCTCAATAATAAAAAAACAATGTGTGTTGTCTAGCATATGGACTAATTAAATTTGAGTACATTTTCCCTGTTTGAATGGGATTGTACTCGGGTTAATTATAGAACCATCTAAATATTATCTTCACAACACATGACATGAATATAGGAGAAGTAAATTCCCATATAAATACAAAGTACATGTACATACGATCTCAAAATCAATATATGTATCCATTTTATGTTGAATTCAAATCATAGTACATGTATGCTCTAGCTAGATGTTCGGAATCTAAACCATGTATGATACTACATACAATGTGTTTAACACGCACAACACACACACACACACACCATTTAGACTATTAAGGTACACGTGCATTGCACGCATGAGATTTGGCAACCAAATTATGAACAAATACCACATTATAGCATGTAAGCTTTGAGTCATATATGCATGATGTAGATGTTCGTTTAATTCTTATAGTTCATTTCATTCAAAATCATCTAGTTTTTATAAGAAAGCTAATATATTTTAAAATTCATGGAATTGTGCATTGTAAAGCATAAAGTAAAAAAGAAATAATGGCAAATCATGTAGAAACACACTTGGGCAATTCTGATACGGAAGATTCTATAACAAAGAAGAAGTGCTTGTGTTTTGAGGTTTGTGCATTATGCTTAAGTTCAACCATGGAGTCTTCTAGATTGTACATGTGGCAAAATCTGGTGGAATCTAGATGATATCCAACGGGCAGTAGTGCCCAAATTTGCCATCTCTGCACCATCGGAGTGGCTTCATCCAACGACCATTTTTCAAAGTTAAAGTTACCCGCACAGTATATAACAAATATAAAATATAGGGGTATAGATATAGATATGTGATGCGAAAGCCAACCATCATCTCTAGTTAGAATAGTGTGTCCATGCATGGATGCAATGTGGCCAAACGATGCCTGCCATCGGTATCTCAAATTCAAATCAGTCTGACCTTGTTCAATGTGTATACAGTACAACATGCTCATTTCCAAACCACACCTGCACATATCTCAGTTATATTCATGCATGCATGGGTTTCAAACATCATGATCTCTTATTCAAATATTTGAATTCAACTTTACATTGATTATGACCTCACCTAGTCTTTTACACCCACACAGTAGTCTTCTCTTCATAATTGTACTACTAACTTTCTCCCATGCATGCATGCACACATACTAGCAGTCGGCATTATCCATCGCACACATGCAATCTTTTTCTTCAGGTCGGTCTTCCATGCATGCACACACACACCCCTCTCCATCACATCGGGCATTATTTATCTCTCACATGCACACGCAACGATCGATGTTCCTCTAAATGGTTTAAGTTGATGAATTGGCCCCTCCTCGTAAAGTATTAGCAATGCTTGGCCCCCTAGCTCATTTATTTTTCATCACTCCTCCACTGCGCGCAACAGCGCACATTCTCGCCTCCTCTCTTTAAATATCGATCTCGCATATGTGCACTCCTTCATAGTCTCCCTCCACTTGGACCCTCGCACCATCTTCTAGCCCCCACCGGATTTTGCCACATGTATAATCTAGCAGACTCCATGGTTGAACTTAAGCATAATGCACAAACCTCAAAACACAAGTGCTTCTCCTTTGTTCTAGAATCTTCCGTATCATAACTGCCCAAACTTTTTTTCTAGTTGAATTCCCATTATTTATTTTTTACTTTATGCTTTACAACGCACAATTCCATGATCATAAAATAGATTAAGGGTTCTTTGATTCAAAGGATTCTCAAAGGAATTTTGGAGGATTCTAATCCTTAGGAATTTTTCCTATCTTGGTTGTTCGATTCGAAGGATTGTAAACCACAGGAATTTTTCCATAGGATTAATTTGCACTAGATTTCATAGGAAACATCCCATCCACTCAAACTTGTTTGAAAGAATCCTGCATTTTTTGTATGCACAATCAAACACTCGTACAATCCTATAGGATTCAAGACGACATTCCACTCTAATCCCATGTTTTTCCTATTCCCGCGTTTTGGAAATCCTATGAATCAAAGAGGCCCTAGCTTTTTTAGAAAAACTAATTGATTTTGAATGAGTTGAACTATAAGAATTAAACGAACGTCTACATCAGACATATATGACTCAAAGCTTGCATGCTATAGTGTGGTATTTATTCATAATTTGGTTGCCAAATATGATGCGTGCAATGCACGTGTACCTTACTAGTACTTTGAGTATGTGCAAAACACGTAAATTAGAATTCCAATGGCACGCTACACAGTGTCTCTCTTAGAGTTCATGAAGCCACGTGGCACATGTGGAGGCATTGTCGCGACCTCCTTGTGTGGATTGAACACAGTGGCGTGCTACTGGTTCCAGAAGAATGTACTCGTCCTCTCTGAGGCACACTGACGGTACATGCATGAAGCGAAGATGTGCACGCACGCCACACACGCACTCATTCCCTCGCATGCACACGCACGTACACGAGGGGACGCATTTTTGTACGAAGATTCACCCCATGTGATACTTTGACGCGTGTAAAGTCCTTCACTTCATTGATGGTCAATTAATACAACGCATGCAAATTGAGTGGACACGAGGGAGGAAGAAAGACACTACTACTCCACTGCGTGCATGCGAGTAGTTAAATCATGGGTTGATACTTCCATTGGTCTCCTTTGTATTTTGTGCCAATTTTTGACCATATTTTTAAGTAACATCATATTTATGCATGTCACAAAAAGTGGCACAAAAAAAGGGGCCAATAAACCAGGACGCAGGCAGCATGATCAATTTTTGTCAGGGCTACTGTTGGTGGCCTTTGTATTTAAATATGGACGGAGTGGAGTAGTACTATCTTTATCTTAGCCTCGTAGGGCTCTCCCAGCACCTAGGCTTGCCTCCCCGCCTCGCCCATCGGATCCCGCCATGGAGGATCCTGCCATGGATAATCCCTTAGATCCCAGGATCCGGCGGGCTGCCCTCTCGCTGCGGCCCGCAGCACTGCCGCCTTTGAGCAAAACCCACTGTAGCGACCAGACCTCAAATGGTCCAATCTCTGTGCTTAGGTGTCATCCCTGGATCAGTAATGCTGACACCACACAGTACTTGAACGATTTATAACAGAGTAAAAATCACACACTTATTACATCGAGTGTCTCAAAAGAGAGCTTATTACAATAAATATGGCTTAAGGCCATCTAATAACGATAACAGCGGAAGGCTTGGAAGAAAATTGAGTCCATCAACTCCAACGGCATCACTGAGTATAGAACCATGACCTAAAAGCACCTTAATCGTCGTCTGAAAAGTCTGCAACATGAACGTTGCAGCCCGAAACGGGTAAGCACATGGAATATGCTGGCAATGTAACACATAGAGAGCAATGAAAGAAATAGGCTATACTATATGCATATTTGGCTGGTGGAAAGCTTTATGGTTACAGTTTTGCGTAAAGACAATTTTTCCCTACTGCAAAGGAATAAATTTTTATTTAACTATCATGGTAGGTGTTAAATATTGAGAATGGTTGACAGCATTCTCAATCCCAATTAAGCATCATCATTAAAAAAAACCCAACAAAATTAATTTTTGAGTAACATGATGAGATTCACATGATAATCCAGGTACTAGATACTCAAGATGTCCATAACCCGGGACACGGCTAACCATGATTAGTTTATACACTTTGCAGAGGTTTGCGCACTTTTCCCCACAAGACTCAATCTCCTCCGTTGGGATTTTCGCACTACAAGTTGTTTGAGAAACGGATGACCGAGACATAGTCTTTCAGAAGCGCTAGCACCTTACGATCGGGTAGACCGTTACACCTACTTTCCCCTACATCTGCTAGTCTACCACTGTAAGAGTTCGCACAACTTAATCAACTATGCTAGAGCCCATAGTAGCTTGTGGCTGCACACAGAAGTTTCTAGCATGAATAATCTCACGATCCCTTTGAGCCAAGGTGGCGATCCAAAAGAAAACAGGCAATCGCTGGAATACCCAGGTGCCTCAGTCCACCCAGATGTGTATTTAAGTTGCCACCTTAGATAAACCTTTAATTTAACAATCTCACATCTGTCATGGATTTCACCCACCCAATCCACGTCTACTAGCATAGCATGGCATAATAAGCAAACGTAGAAGTAACTCCCAAAGGTTTGATAATAACAGGTAATAGGTACTACCTCAACTACTTCCCAAACCCACAATTTAATTAGATCCTAACCATTCAATGTGTGAGGGTTGATCTAATGCAATAAAACTAGGTAATTGGAAGTATGATCAAAGTGTTACTTGCCTTGCTGATGATCCACGAAACCTAGCGATTCGAAGTAGCAAGCGGCGCACTCCGGGTACTCTATCGCAAACAAACAAGCACACAATAAGTACTCAACTAATGCACAGGTAAAACTCAAATAAGAGATCTAACCAGAAAGTTCAACTTAAGAACTCCGGTTGGCAAAAAGAATCAAATCGAACGAAGCAACGAAAGACAAACGACAAAAGAAACATGCTTCGTTTACTATTCTGGATCTAGGGCAATTTTTATAGTGGCAAAAACTTGTTTGAGTTGGTTAAACGGAAAGAGGGTTTCAAGATGAAACTCTAGGCGCTTGAATCGCTTGTTTCCAATAAACGAGCGAAAAGTTATACTAGAACGAAAAACGGATCAGGAATCGCGATCAGAAAAATCACGGATTTAATCTGAGAAAAAGAAAACGACGAACAGATTAACGAACGGACGTTCGTTAACTGGATCTAAATGAAGAACGCGTTCGTTAAAATGAAGGAACGAGCGAACGCTCGCTAATTAACTAAACCGAAGAAACCGATCTATCTAAAAAACGAATCTAAAAAAACCAAAAAAACCCGGTGAAAACCTAACGGTTTTCTAAAAAAAACTGGTGGCTCGACCTCGTCGGCGGCGAACTCCGGCGGCGGCACGGCGGCGGCGGCTACAGGGGGCGGCAGCTAGGGTTTGGGCGCGGGGCGCGGCGCGGCTGGGCCGGCTGAGGCGGCCCGGGGCGCGGCTATTTAAAGCCCCGGCCAGGCGGAGTCGTGGCCGGTTACGGCCCAAAGTCGGTTCGGATTTTTTTTTAAAGTTACGCTCAGAAAAAATAACAAAAGGAATACTAAACGGACTCCAAAAATCCCGAAATAAATTTTCCCCGGCTTCTAAAATCAAGCCGCACAGGATGAACATTTATTTGGGGCCTAAATGCAATTTTGAAGAACGCACATTTTTCCTAAATTCAAATAAAATAGCAAATAAAAACCAAAATAAAATCTTATTTGATTTTTTATTAAATCCTCAATATTTCTTTAGTTTGGGAAAGTCATTTTATTCCCTCTCTCATATTTTTGTAATAGAAATAATTGAAGATAAAATAAATAAAATCAAATGATCATATTTTCAAAATTTGAGAAAACTCAAATATGAAAATAACGAAATCCCCAACTCTCTCTCTGAGGGTCCTTCAGTTGCGTAGAATTTTCTAGGATCAACCAAAATGCAATAAAATATGATATGCAATGATGATCTAATGTATAACATTCCAAATTGAAAATTTGGGATGTTACACCCACATGTGTATTAGAGTGGATCCATTGCTCTGGAATCACAGATCGGTGGCTCCGGAGGACATGCCAGGGCTGCGTTTCAGGTGGTGGGCAGCAAGGGCAAATCAGATCGAGGAAGCGTCGCATCGATTGGAGAGAAGTTCCAAGGAGCTGCGCCTGGAGGAGCACCAGGCGGAGGCGCATGTCGATCTTAGGGGAGAGATGCTGAGGGATGTCAGCATCTGGCAGCGTTTCATTGATTTCGAGCTAGGGCTAATGGCAGAGATCATATTCACGGAGTCGACTGCGGAGGAAAGAACGTGCATCCCTGCGCAATGGCATGAGCAGCCGGTCCAACTGTTCAAATGGGCGGTAGGAGAAGCTGAATCCCAGGACCAGTTGTGGCGGCACCGCTGGGCATGCATCATAGGCGAGGTGACCTTCCCTCCTTCCCCGCCAGCGATGCAGTGACCTAGTCGGTTGCTGCTGTAGTGAACTTGCAATGCCATGTCGGTTTGCAACCTTGACAATCACTCCATGTATATGTATTGTATTCCTGTGAAAACACTTGGTCGTTTGGAAAAATCTGGTAATTGATTTATCACTACTTTTAGAATGCATGGTCGTGACAATCAACCGAAGCCACAACCAGAAGTCTCCAACGCGTAATACTGTACGGTCGGTCGCACCAACAGACGGTTAGTTAGACTCGCGTCTCACCGAAGGGACACACATCAGCTTCGTCTGACATGTATGACCAGTTACATCACTGACTTGTACAGCCGCATTTGAGCAGTGTAGTACTCCCTCTATCTCAGTTTACAAGTCTTGCACATGTACCTAGGTCGTTAATTTGACCAACTTAATAACAGGCATACATTACAAAAAATCATTACAAACTTGAAATATTTAGAGTATTTTTTATGTTAAACAATTTATTTTATATAAGTTACATTGATGACCTAGATACACGTGCAAGCCTTGTAAACTGGAGATGGAGGGAGTACTTGAAATTTATGTTCCACTAAACTCATCGGGAGCCATTTCAGGCATCGAAACCTAAACCATAAATTAATCTTTAGCTTGTCCCCATCACATTCCAAAAGTGTATAAAAATGCTCCCACCTCATTTCTTGTTTATTAACATATCAACAAATAAGAGATGTGGGGCGTGCATGTTTTCAATGACTCAAGACTACCAAACACGACATGCAGTGGTTAGTTCATTGCATGCAATGCTATTAATTAGCAAATAAACATTAAGTTCTATCGTTCTCCCCTCCTTCGTCACGGTGCACAACCTAAGATGAATTATTCACCTAGACGGAGGGAGTAGTATAATTAAGTGCAAACCTGCTCACACCTAGTACGTGTCAAACCTGAATGTGTTCCCACTATGCATGTTTTAGTACTAGTGCTAGTACTAGGTTATAAAAAGGGGTACTAGTACCTAGCCGAAAATCACTCTACCTATTCCTCCTCATAAGTCTTTCTTATTCGTCCATCCTTGCCATGGCCGGTGTGCAGAGCTCTAGGTTGAGAACTATCCGAACTACTCGTAACAAGGGAGCGGTCACCAAGGCCACGGAAAAAAGGAGAGGGATCACCGCCTCGCAGAGACCTCGAAAGATCTCTCACAGGTAGGCGATGGCTCCGAGGAGCGCCCTAGCCGCGGAGGTGAACATGCCGGCATGCCCGATCAGCTCAATAAGCAGAAGGAGTTCCTCCATGGCTTGGAGCTGCTGAAGGAGAGCCTCAACGATGTGCCCGCTGAGCTCAATGAGTAGGGGGGTTGACCGCCGGCTTGTTGATGCTGCTGAAGAAGAGCATTGCCTCGGAGAAGAAGGCGACCGGTGAAATCCTACAACTTCAGGAGGTCAAGGCGAAGCTCTGCCACGAGCTCCACCCGCTGAAGGAGGAGAATGCCGGCTGGAAGAAGCTGCATGAGAATAGTAGTTCCTCGATGAAGATGCTGCAAACCCTTGTCATGGAACAAAAGGAGGAGTTGGCGAAGCTCCGCATTGAGCACCTGGCTGCTGTCAAGGTACGTAATGCGGCCGTGGAATAGATGATGAAGGCTCATGTCGAGAAATCCTGCGTCATGGATAGAATGAAGAAGATGGTGGAGGAGACACACAAGGAGATGGATGTCGTGGAGGCGATGAAGAAGTAGTTACGACTCCGCGGCCAGCAACCCTTCATGTAGTAGAGAGCAGCGCCCCAGACTTATGTGTACGTCTTCCTTCTTTTTGGGGGGTGATAATCTTCCTTCTTCTTTTGCTCCTATGTTTCTTCTTTTGCTTTGGATGTTTCACCGTATGTGTCACGTTCTCTGCGAGGCATGAATAGAACAATGCTAACAATGAGATGACTAGCAAATAGATCATTTTTATCGCCATATGTGACTGGGCTGTCGTGTTTCGTGCTCCTCTGTCGTACTACTCCAATGGAAAACTTGAGTATACCGCACGGTTCTTTGCTCCTCCTCAAGTCATCAACACATTTATACGAGCAGTCAAATCACAAAGGCGCTTGCCTCTCTTGAAACTGACCAAGCTAGACTGCCCCGCCCTCTAGCCTTTTAAAAGATGTATACTTTCGTACAGTAGTAGTATCGATGGATTGTGTCACGGAGCAAAACTAACAAGATGGAATTAAAGAAAAAAGGTGATACATAGAGAGCGCTCGTCGCCAAATTATGCATATAGTAGTATTAAAAAAGCTAGTACGTGCTTAAATGGGGTGCTAAATTATACTCCCTCCGTTCCTTTATGTAAGGTGTATTATTTTCGGCACGGTGACCAAGGCATGAAATTATAGACATGTTAGGACAAAATTACCCTTGGCATATTTATTTGTTAGTGGCAAGTAAATCAGTTAGTCGAGGAAAGTATGAAATACATGCAATCGACAGAGAAATACTTTCCTTCTTTTACTACAAGGAGAGATACAGACAATCAGGAGAAAGATACTTTCCCTTTTTCTAGAGGGCTAATAAGGGAATTATGAGGAATTAGAAGAAATGCACCTTACATTCTGGAATTTTATCAAAAAACAAATACACCTTATATAAAGGAACGGAGGGAGTATTAAAGAAATTAGCATACCTATTTAATTCTTGGGTTCTTATTATTTATGCCACTAGTTGTGTATCACTACCCAGTTTTGCCATTAGAAGTTACAACTACTCAAAAATGCCATCGATCCGTGAGATGCCTACTCAAAAATGCAATTAGATATCTCAAAAATGCCATAATTAAGTTAGATGTTTTCTCAAAAATGTCATTAGACATTGTTATTTTCATGTCAAACCTGTTGGCCATGATATACGTATGACAAAAATAAGCCGATTCTCACAATGATAAGTGTGGGCCCGCTTGTCAGGAGTAACCAAGCGAATAATTTTACACGAAAATAAGAACGTTGTTGGGGTCAAGTAGGCCCCACACTTTATTTTACTATAGTGAGATAGAGGGAGAGCCGGCATGTTGGTCCATCGGTATTTATGTGATTATAACATGGCCAAAGAGATTTGGGTTACAATAATGGTTTCCAGCACAACACACCCCTCAAATAAAACTAAGAACCCTGAAATTCTTTGACAACTAAACTGCTGGCTATATGATGTTGGCCATATATATTGTACGTATATATGTGAAGAAACGAGTGGTAGTACTATAACAACTAAAAGATGAACTGTAAGAAAAACTAGTATGTACGTACTGAAGAGTTAAAGTAACGAGAAGGAACATAACATAGTTCTTCTGGGGGCTCAGCACAACACACCCCTCAAATAAAACTAAGCACACCTGAAATTACACTAAGCAACTAATCCGGTAGACACTTCATTAGAACCACCATGAGAAACGACACTGCCACCTTACTCGGACTCCTCGTCCACGTGCTCGACTTCGTCCTTGTCCCTCTTCCTCTTGGCCGATACTTCTTTGCTTGAACCGCACACCTGGCTCTTGCTCTTCATCCAACCCTTGTAGATATTGAAACAAAGTTAGCCATCCATTGCAGCGTAGTGGATGTGGTCTATATCTAGTACATTCCACTCCCATGAATGATGAAACTTGAACGGAGGTTTCTTCAGTGTACCGTATGAAGGATGAACCATGGCTTCTGCCAGGGTCAGCATTGAAGGCTGATCACGGGAGGGCACCAGCCCTTTCTTCTAGAGGTCGAAGGGGTTGCTTACAACGAGGCCTATCTGATCCAGGATTTCCTTGTCATTCCTAAAGTCTACAATAACGAATTTGACTCGGCCGTCCTTGAGGATGTTCTTAAAATCCTGGCACTCAACGTTGGCATGCCATATGTGGTAGACCAAGAATAAGTCATGCATGCAGACCTGGATCACGGTGGGCTTCTTCTTCTCTGCCTCCTTTAGAGCATTTTCGCTTTGCAGGACAGTGGTGTACTCAACATCTAGCCCAGCGACCCACTCATCCTTTGAGTTTTCGAACATGTGTCTGAAGCGAGCAAGGCATCCTTTCACCATCGCGGAAGAATGGGTGTAGATGACATCAAACTCATCGCCGGTGATGGTTCTAACCTTGTACTCACCGCCGATCATGGAGATTTGGGACACCATGGATTTGGGAGGAGGTTTAGGATTAGTGGAACTGCCGCAATGTGAAAGGACGGGACGACTAGGAGCGAACTGTTGTAATGTTAAAGGACATCCAGGGACGAGTAGGAGCGAACTGCCAGCGGTTTTTGTAAAAATGCTGAGTGGGGCGTGTGAACGGCAGGGTAGTGGCTTGCTTAGTGGATAAATGTATTCATGCACTGTACTATGGGGGCCCAATTAGATGTCATGTCTACTTAACGCCCAATTAAATGGCTTTCGATGTCATGTCAAGCGTTGGGAAAATTACAGGTGATACGAAGCTTTCCATTCTCCCATGATACGGGCTTCCGAGAGCCCTTGGATCCGAGATCGAACCGTTGCATGGCGTGATTCTAGACCTATAGGTGAATATCCTATCCTGGAGGGTTATTCCACAAATTTTCAGCAACTTAGAATTCTACCGTTCGATCTCAGATCCAAGGGCTGCCAGCAGCCCCTATCATGGTCGTGCCTACCATGACCGTCGCCTCGCTCGCGCGGTCGTGCCCTTGGAGATTTAACACGGTGCGTTAGGCTATCTGATGTTGGCATGTCATACATAGTCATCACTTAGTCACTCATACAACAAGGTTAGCTATAAGGTTGTCTATAAGTGTTTTTTTTACTTCTCTCTATCTCTTTCTTCATATGTAGTATTTATTGCATTTGCCAAGGAGTGACCTCTTCCAATGAAATGGTAGTCTCAAGTCATTAAAAGAATGCACACCCATTATCTCTTATTGGTTGATACATCAAGAAACAAGAAACGATGTATGCACCACGCCTAAGTGTTTTGGGATTATTTAGTTTTCGTAAGATGACTTGCACACCTAGACGGAGGGAGTAATTAACTTGCCACAACAGACTTTATGCCTATGTGACATGCTTAGCACCTGTACGAGCAAGTACAATAGTGGGCTATAAGCCCACTTACATGGCATTTTTGCATCTGTGGAGGAAAGAGGCAAGGAAAAAGTGGAGGAGCGGGCTCTCATGCAAGAGCCAGCCTCTACATGGTGGAGCATTGGGAGAGGCACCTATATACCATGGAGGTGGTCTGGAATCAGGAGACTCACGCCGATCGTAGAGCCACAGTTAAAATGATAAAATGCCAAGTCAAATCATGGGGCCCCACCTATCCAGCAGTAACTCGCTGTGAAGTCACACAACCCTACGTTTGCAGCAGCCTAGTCCCTCATCTTCTCACATCTCTATCGAACCGACTAGGCAGAACTACCCCGCCCTCGACTTTTGAATAGTACAATATACTAATTTTGTATCCAGAGATTGCGCCATGGAGCAAAGCCTCAAGAAAATGGTGGTACACATGTACGGAGTATACAACACGTCCATCGTGTTCGCGTCCATCCCAGACAGTCGGTCGGTCTGGCACGCCGCTCTCCGAATGGAACACGCGTCATATTGCGTTTGCACACACATGTGGGACCGCAATTGAGAACCGACCATAGGCACACTCCCCGGCCCCGCAAGTCAGGTGAGTTAATAGAAGAGAGGGACGAGTGATAGTACTAGAGAAGTGTTGTACAGACGTTGGTGCCTGGATGATCCTTGCATGACACGAAAGATCAGTTCGTCCATGCATGTGACTAGACTCCAGTAGACACGCCTGGATTGGCTATCGTCTACATATCGTGTAGGCTGTGTTGTACAGGGCTGTAGTTCCGGTGAGAAATCTAAAAAAAGGTTTCTTGTCATCTCGCATTATTAGGTGTCATGTGCTTCGGATCACTGCGAGGGTTAAACAGCAACAACTGAGTTCCTCCAAGGCACTGGTCATTGGGGGCACATGCACGAAGACTACTTGGCTGCCATCTAGGTCAAGTCGGCTATGTTAATTAGGACATCTATCGATGGACCCCTTTTCTAGGAGTTTATCTTTAATTTGAGCTTTGATCCTCGTCTAGTTTATCCGTCGGGATTCATGTTGTCTCCTTTGGGCAGTGAGATTATGGTTTGTTACAATCCAGTGCTTCAGATGAAAATGACGACAACTGCGCCTCTGGGGCACATGCATGAAGACTTCTCGACAGTCATTGACGAGGTCAAGCCGGCTCCGGTAGACAAAAGAAAACTAGTACTACACTATATAGGCAGGACCCTCCGCGCTTGCTTGCTAGTGTTTCTCTCTTCACACTATCTTGTCCTCTCCAGATCTAAACACGACAGCAGTGGTCACACTCTCTCTCAGCTCACCGCTGGTCATAGATCTAGCCGGATCCTCTCGGCCGGGGAAGGTGAGAAGGTGCAACATTCACGCGGTCGTCCTTGGTGATGGCTCTTACCCACTGTCGGCGCGTCCCGATCAGTGTGCCTTGACATTATCTCCCAAGCACCGCTCGCTAGGGAGGGCCTCCGACCCCTTCTTCCTTACTACTGTAGTGTGGGCAGATTCGGCCTCCCGCCGCCCACCTAGCGACATCCCGGCGACCCTCAGGTATAACTTCCTTCGAACCCGGCCTTGCTGTACTTCCTGAGCTCCTAACGTCACTGCATTTGTATCATTTACTATTTCCCAGGCCCCCTCGTAGATAGGATTGATCGGTTATTTGAATGCCACCTAAATTTTTACTGTTAAGAGGGAAAAGTAGTTCATGTACTCGAATCTAGTACTACTTGGTTCAAACAAGGAAGAAAGGGGGTGGGGTGGGGGAAGATCTCTTACCTGAATCTAGGACTTGGTCGAAAGAGGAAATAATGGGGGCAAAAAGTAGCAGAGACTGGCTATCCAACTGGTCTCTTGGTCTAATATGGAAATAAAGGGAAACACAGTACAAACTCAATATAAACCCGATCTATTGGTTGAAAAAGGAAAGAAAGTGGGGACTGGGGGACAAGTCAACAGAGTAAGTCCAACACTAGGTTTGCTAGCCTCACATAGTATAAGGTGGCTATACCGAACAAAAATGGGACCAACCCAGATATCCTATTCTGATGTTTGTTGCCCCGAGCAACTCTTATGTAATGCCACTGGTAAAATGTAGCAGTCACACTATTAAACGAAAGGACACGTTAATCCAATGTTGTTTTCAATGTAATGCCTCCAATAATATGAATCAATGGCACTTTTTTCATGTCCTCCTAAATTTCCCATTAAGATAAGTTGCTTGTTTTCGTTAGAAATGCAACTGTCCTGGTCCACCTACTCTCCCGTGCCCAAATACCGACTCTATAGTAGCTGTTAATGTAATGTTGCTGGTAAAATGAAGCAATGTCACCATTAAAGTAATGTCGTATTTAACGGTTGTCATAGTTAATCCTAATGCCCACACTTATATCTAGCAATGCTGCTCCGTTAGAAATTGTGACTGTCCTTGTAGGATTTCCATTCAGATAAGGAACATGCTTATTTTCATTTGATGTATGTTTCATCACTTGTTTGTCACCCTCCTTTCCACCTTTTTTGTGCAAACAGAGACATACATTTCACGCTTGATCTTAGTTGAACTGCACAAATGATATCCAAACTATAGTTGAACATTCTAGGAGCTTCACAACCAACCTTGATGTTGCTCAATTTTATTGCAACTAATGAAGAAGAAGCTATGTGGGTTTCGTTTTCTGATGGAAATGGAACCAGGGCTGAAGCCATTTTCTTAAAAAAATGAAGAAGCTGCTAGCTCATGGGACATTGCTTCATTTTAGGTGAACTGCACCAAAAGGTTCCATGAATTGAATCATCCATGTTAGTGACTGGTGTCATCCCTTCTACGATGGCGTTGACTGCAGGTATGGTTCCCATCACGAGGTATGTAGATTTTTGGTCTGACCGTTTTCCAAAGATCCTCCATGTTGAGTCTGCTCCTGTGCTACTGTTTTGGCACTACCATGATAAAGCAGTAATGTTATTATTTTGCACCTTAATCTAGTAGCATTATTAATTTGAGGCAATGTTTTGGCACCTCTAGTGCCACTGATTTTTTTATATATCAAAAGAGGGGGTTTCCTCCGATTTCATTAAAGATACCCTACCATAAAGAACCATTATCCGACAACATCTCAGTGTAAATGGGCAGTTATGCAACTACTACTAGACGGGACTGACTACTAGCAGGAGACAAGTTCGCCACATAAGTTAGGCAGGTAGGGGGACGCAGCACCAGCTCGACCAATTTTGGATTACAACCCAAATGCTACCGCAGAAACATCAGGGGGGAAGATAGAGCCAGCTTCAGCATCCTAGTCTAAGCACCCCCACCCTCCATCCTTGCGACGCACGGTACACCTCATTTGCCACCTGCTCGACCCTAGTGCCACTGATAAAATGAAGTAATAATACAGTTAAAATAGAGTGAGTGCCCTCTGTATCATTTCATTTCCAATGTAGATAAAGAAAGTGCTTCTCTTTGTTAGTATATGTTTCATCAACTAGTCCCATTGTTAATGTTTAAGCGTTTTCGCAAACCGGGGTGCTTAATTTTAGTTGATCTGCACAAAAATAGAGATGAGAATGTCTCAAGGCCCCTCCTTGTACTACCGTTGTACACTGATGTTCATCACTGGCAAAAGGTGTATCGGGGAGACTTGGGTCGATTTCCAGTATGAGGCGTACCGTATGAGGCGTCGCAGGGCCCATCTCGCCCTCGCAGCATGGCATACTATGATACTATCACAATATTTTATTCTATTTATTAGTGTATATTTCATCAACTAGTGCCACTATAATGTAATCACACTTTTTCAGTATCTGTGCAAACAGGGTTATTCAGCTACATTTTGGTGGAACTGCACAAATGTACGGATGGAACCGGCATATATGCAAAGTGCGAGGTGCCAAGTAAAAATTACCGACACCAATCCAACTCCATCTAAGCATTGGCATCCACCACCACCAGTTGGATCTTTCTCGGCAGCAAATCCTCTAACCAAATACTAGTAGCTTAGACTTCAAAAAAATACTAGTAGCTTATATTGGCAGTTTTCTAGGGAGTACTCTTTTATGAAAGAAGCACCAATATATTTTTCTTTATTTGTACATAGTGTCACAACTTTGACCCAAAGGTTTAGAGCTATTTTAGGGTGATTGGCGTAGTACTCGAAGACTGATTGTAAGCATGATTTTTATTAGTTGTCGCACTAATTGTAAGCATGAGAAGATGGAAGATTAGGTTAGTGCGAAGCTTACCTTAAACCCTACGGACGTCGTTGAAGCGAGGCAAGCGTCGAGGGAACCATGGAGAACGGCGGGGAAGCAACGTCACACCATCCGGCGTCCTCTTGCGGTGGTAGAACGAATACTCCTGTGGCTTCGGCTGGCTCTGCACCCTCACGAACAGCACACTGTACTCGATCGATTCATTATCCTCTGGGTGCTCGACCTTCGACCTGTACGCCCACCACATCCGCCTGACTTTTGCCTCGGGCGAATCTGTCTGCTCCATCGCCCAGAGAAGATACTCGATGAACTCGAAGGACTGCGGCGTGACTGCCGTGGAGGAGTACATCGCCGCCCTTATCACCGTCGTTTCGCTCTTTTCCATACATTGCCACGTGGTCCTCACCGTCCTCGAAATCTCCCACTCATTGTCAAACCAAGTAAGGATCTCCTTCAACCTGGCTAACTTTGCCTGGTCACTGCCGGCGATCTGCCTGATTTGCTGCTGCATCCTCTCCATAGATGTCCTTCTGAGTGGTCCGGTGCTAGCTTTGGAAGATGGGAGGAGAGACGATGGTCTTGCAATAGAGAAGAGGGAGAGGCGAGATGGTGGTTTTGGAATGGAGATGATGGAGAGGAGAGGGGTGGTTTTTCAATGGAGAAGAGGGAGAGGCGAGACAGTGGTTTTGGAATGGAGATGATGGAGAGGAGAGGTTTCCCTGTCTTTCGATCGCTGACAGGTGGGCCCCACGCTTGCTGGGACCCATGTGTCAGTGTCTCAATGGCAGGATGGGCTACGTCAGGGGAACCTCGTCCGAGGAGAGAGGAGGTGGTTTTGCAATGGACAAGAGGGAGAGGCGAGGCAGTGGTTTTGGAATGGAGATGATGGAGAGGAGTGGAGGTGGTTTTGCAATGGAGGAGAGGGAGATGAGCTTAGGGTTGTCAGTATTTGCAGGTTGTGAATTGTATTTTGTATTGTGTATTTTGAGAGTACTTTCAGATATGAATGTCTTTTGAAGTTCAGATTTGCAGTACTAAGCATATGAAGTATTTTATGAATTCTATAGATCTATTTTTAGCACTTAAAAATGTAGTTTCATAGGAGTATAAAAGTGCAGACAATGTGATTCTCAAAGAACAAACTGCAAGTTTCAGTTTCAGATAAGAAACTGCAAGTTCAGTTTTAGATAAGAAACCGCAACTTTCAGAGGCAGAGCATTTATATTAACACGGACTTTTCAAACAAGGTTAACATCATGTTGGAAGTTTTATTCATGGCCGAAAATGGAACTACCAGCCTGTTAACATCATACTGATCAACATTCATGCATAGCACATCTTCATATGATGCATAGTCAAAAAGGTATGCTATTTTCAAAATGCCCACACAATGTCGAGTGTGCGAAAAACAGAGAAAATGAGGGATGAAGTTTTGGCAAGTGTTGGACGTGGTGTGCGTAGATGAAAATTGGGAGGCAAAAAATTTGGACATATTTTCCCTGCATCAGGTGGAATCGAACCCGTGCGGAACAGTTGTCGGGTAGTATCACTTGGCCACTGGGCTAGTTCAGTACTTTCATTACAAATAAGGCACTGCCTCAGGTGGTCTGATCTCCTCATGCGCCTTTGTGCGCTCGCTGTAGCGCCGCTGTCTGCCGTTGTGAACATGCTGAACAAATGAGAGGAATCTGGAGAGGACTGTATGTGGAGAGGCGGACAGTCGGGACCCACCAGGTCTATGGCCGTACACAAGAAAGTGCCTCATCTAAAAAATACTTCCTCCTAATGTTATACTGACGTTGGGGCCCACGGGTTTGTCAACATAGTTACAGTTTTTAGGTGCTTCAATGTAGTTACTATAGGAGATAAATTCACAACGAAGCCGGGGAGCTGGCAGGTATCATTTATTATCACTAGGGCAGCAAGTTTCAGCTTGGTTTTGGGCTGCCGCGTCTAGGCTTTCTTTTTTAACATGCGCAGCCCACGACATGCCGGTTAGTATTTTTTGAGGGCCGTCATGTATCGACCGGCCTATGGACCTCCCATCTGAGGTTTTATTTTTCCTGAAACATCGGCAGCCCAATTTATGTATTTTTTTGAAGAAAACGCAGAGGTATGTTCTATTTTTCTTTATAAGAATAATAACGCCTGGTCTAACTTATGTTTCCCTTCTAACTATATTATATATATGTAAATTATTGTATATGTTATTATATATTATTGTTATTGTCATCATGTATTTAACATATACTTACATATGTAAGAAAACAATATCCCACATCTTATTAACTTATAAAAATAATTTCTTAATAGTATAATCCTGGATTTTTTAGGCAACAAAAATCCTGGTGATTGTGTACAAAAGCTTGGTAAGATTTAAGGACCAATGTAATAATAAAGCACTTATTATTTAAATATATTTATAACAAAATGCTCAACCCATGTTTATTTTTTGATAACATTGTTGTGCCCAACCCAACATTATAATTAGAATCAGCCCAGCAAAATCATGTATTTCGAGAAAGTGCAAATTGCCTGTAATTTTTAGGAAAAAAATAAATGGGCCGCATGGATGCTACATTATTTGTTCACCCAGCCCAGCAAATGGACTGTAATTCTAAAAAATATCAAATTGACTGTAAATTCTGAAAAAATGGGTTGAATATGTGCCACATTTTTAGAGGCTGGAATGTGGGCCAATAGGTTGAAGCCAACGCAAGTCGTTGTCAACTTAGTCAACAAATGATTCTGACATCGTTAGCCATTGGATTTACATCCAACGACAGACATCCATCTTCAATCTCTCGTCTTCTTCCTCCAGCGCCGCCTGGACCAACTGCTCCCGCCTCCTGCTGCTAGCAGCTCTGCTTAGCATGCTTCGCTGTGAAGCGCTACCCCACCGTTGGCCAGGCCATCCCTCCACACCTCCTGTTCTTCTTCACCGACTGCCGAACCACACCACACTAGAATCAGTTAACCCTCGTACACCTCTCCGTCTGTGACTCTACTCCCGCGTCTTCCCATCTCCGGCTCATTGCTGTCCGGGTCCTCGCCGTCGTCCACCACCTTGGATGCGCTCGGCGTGGAATGGTCAACGTGGTCAATGAATGACATTCATCGGAAGTAGACTGTGCGTAGAGAGGCTGACAGTTGGTTCCACGGCCGCACGCAAGGAAATGCCTCCTTATTCCATGCAAAATAATGATTCCTCCACTTGATAGTTGGGACCCATCGGAAGGGCCTTTTGTAACGCCCCGAGACCGATGTGCCAGGTGTCGTCCAATTATTCGCTGTTGTTGCCTTGTCATTGCTTGTGTGTCATGCATCTCATATCATGTTATCATGTGCATTTCATTTGCATACATGTTCATCTCATGCATCCGAACATTTTCCCCGTTGTCCGTTTTGCAATCCGGCGCTCCTATGTCACCCGGTGTCCCTTTCTACTTCTTTTCATGTGCTGGTGTTAAACATTTCCGGATTGGACTGAGACTTTCCAAGCGGCCTTGGTTTACTACCGGTAGACCGCCTGTCAAGTTTCATACCATTTGGACTTCGTTTCATGCTCCAACGGTTAACCGAGGGACCGAGAAGGCCTCGTGTGTGTTGCAGCCCAACACCCTTCCAAACTGGCCCAAAACCCACCTAAACCCCCTCCATCATCTCGGTCATTCGATCATGATCGCGTGGCCGCAAACCGCACCTCATTTGGACACTCCTAGCTCCCTCTACCTATAAATATGTGATCCCCTTCGAAATTCGCGGTGCAAACCCTAGCCCCGCTCCTTCTCACGTCGCCGGACAAATATCCCCGCGCCGGACATGTCCGCGCCGCCGTCCACGACGAATCCGCCACCGCCACATCACCTCTGCCGGTTTCTCTCTCCTCCGCGGCCCGCCGTGGCCCGGGGCGGGCCCTCCCGGCCCGGCTCCTCGCGCCGCCCGACCGTGCCCGGCTCTCCTCCGCCCCGCCGCCCAGCTCGCCGCGCCGCCCGCCGCCGACGTGCTCCGCCGCCGCCGCGCCATCTCCGACACCCATCGCCGCCGCCTCCACCCACCGCTTCTCCCGCACCGTAGAGCTTCACCGGCGCCGCCCGTCCCCGCCGCCCGCATCGCCCGGATCCGGCTCCGGCCGACCGGATCTGGCCGGACCCGTCGCCCCCGGTGCCGTTCCCGTCGCCGGCGGCCCTCTCCAGGGCAGCGCCGCCGCCGCCTCGCTTCCTGCTCGAGCTCCCGGTCGGGGAGACAATGAGCGTGGGCACACACCCCGCTGCAGGCCCAGCAGCGCTAGGGCCGGCCCAGCTTCGCCGCCCCTCGGTCCGCTTCGATCCGGCCTAAGGGCCCAGGGTGAGCAAGCCTGCTATCCCTCGCCTGTGAATCCTATAGTTATCTAGCGCTCATGTTTTTTTTCTGAAAAACTGCCAAGTTCTGAGATTCCAGGTTCATGTGCCTCTCTTCATCATGTCATAACTACATCACCGTTGCTCCGATTTGTGCGTGTAGCGTATCAAAATGTTCGTCTCAGAGAGTACATCATTTCATGTCATTGTATCATTTTCATTTGAGCTCATCTTGATGCCCGAAATGCTGTTGGAAGAGAGCTATTTGAGTTAATTGTCAGATCTGCTGCACCAAATAGCTATTTGTCATTTTTGCCATGATTATTGTGTGCATGTTATGCTCATGAGCTCTACATGTGTTTTGTTATATGCTTTGCCATCTTTACAGAGGTGCTATCCATGTATTTTTGTGATACGTGTGGTGACTAGCACAAGTTTGCAAAGTGGTGCATTCGTTAATGCTGATTTCAGGGACTTAGCAATTCCACTAAGTCCTTGATCTGCTTTTATCAATATGCCATATGTTCATGTTGTTTCCTAGTGATACGTGCCTCTTTTGAGGATGATCAGTAAGGATGTTTTGTTAATGTTGTAGTGCTCTATCCATCCATGTCTTTGTTTGCAATTATGGAGCACCCTAGCTTGAGTCAATCGAGCTCTACTTTTGCTATTTCGTGAATCTAGGCAGATTGTCTACTTGTTAGCGATTTTGCCAAGGATGTTGTAGTTGATTCGTGCATGCTATGTGGTTGTTCTTGCCATGTCTAGCTTGTATAATGTGTATTCTTGATGGGTGCATGCTTATATTGTCATGCCTTGCTCTGTAGTGAGTGCATCGAGCTCGTAAACATGCCTACTTGATATCTGATTTGCATACTCCAGTTTTTCACTAAGTCTGAGATCTGATTATGTTTTGGCCATGTTCACATGCTTCCAATTGTATTATCTGATCCCTTTTGGCTCAAGGTCACTAAGGGACTTTTGTTAAGCTCTTTGAGTAGCTCCATGCCATGCCTTACTTTGCCATGTTAAGTTCTTGTAGCATATAGTTTTCATGCTCCAAAGAGTGCTACCTGATCTGAAATTCCAGACAAGTGTTAATTTCACTACGTCTGAAACCTATTTATCAATTGCACTTTTGCCATGCTTGTTTGAACCTGTTAATGGACGAATTGGCTGTAGCTCAGGGTTCATCTTTTGTTAAGCATCATGAATGGATCCCTACCATGTATTTTGTTGCCATGTTTGGGTGCTGTAGCATGTTTAACTTGTTGCATTTAGATGGCTACTTGTTGTATATCGCAGACCGGTGCCATATTTGTTTTGCTTGCGATTTCCAAACCGTGCATCCGATTCCGGTGATCTTTATATCGATTTCAACCGAAATCACCTCACCTTTCCTGTGGCACTCTTGGATTTCCAAGTTGAGGCTGGGTTCCATCATTCCTTTGCAAATCATGCATAGGCATCACATACCGCATCCCGCATATCATACCATGTTCATGTGTTGGTTGTTTACTATGTTGTGTGCTTCTTTCCGGTGTTTGCTTCTTCGGGTTGGTTCCGGTAACGTCGCATTTGTGAGGACCCGTTCGTCTACGTTCGTTTGTCTTCTTCATGGACTCGTTCTTCTTCCTTGCAGGATTTCAGGCAAGATGACCATACCCTCGAAATCACTTCTATCTTTGCTTGCTTAGTTACTCGCTCTTTTGCTATGCCTATGATACGATACCTACCACTTGCTTACCATGTCTCCCATATTGTTGAACCAAGCCTCTAACCCACCTTGTCCTAGCAAACCGTTGTTTGGTTATGTTACCGCTTTGCTCAGTCCCTCTTATAGCGTTCTTAGTTGCAGGTGAAGATTGGAGTTGGTTCCTTGTTTGAACATGGATATTTTGTTGGGATATCACAATATCTCTTATTTAATTAATGCATCTATATACTTGGTAAAGGGTGGAAGGCTCGGACTTATGCCTGGTGTTTTGTTCCACTCTTGCCGCCCTAGTTTCCGTCATATCAGTGTTATGTTGTCGGATTTTGCATTCCATACGCGGTTGGGTTATAATGGGAACCCCTTGACAGTTCGCCTTGAATAAAACTCCTCCAGCAAGGCCCAACATTGGTTTTACCATTCGCCACCTAGCCTTTTCTTTCCCTTGAGTCGGCCGGCTCAAGGGTCATCTTTATTTTAAACCCCGGGGCCAGTGCTTATCTAAGTGTTGGTCCAACCCAAAGCACCGTGCGGGGCCGTCCCTTGGAAACTTGGGTTACGTTGGCTCCCGTATGCTTAGCTTATCCGGTGTGCCTTGAGAATGAGATATGTGCAGCTCCTATCGGGATTTGTCGGCATAGCGGGTGGTCTTGCTGGTCTTGTTTTACCATTGTCGAAATGTCTTGTAACCGGGATTCAGAATCTGATTGGGTCTTCCCGCTAGAAGGAATATCCTTCGTTGACCGTGAGAGCTTGTGATGGGCTAAGTTGGGACACCCCTGCAGGGATTTGAACTTTCGAAAGCCGTGCCCGCGGTTATGGGCAGATGGGAATTTGTTAATGTCCGGTTGTAGAAAACCTGAAGTTGACCTTTTTTAAAATACATCAACCGCGTGTGTAACCGTGATGGTCTCTTCTCGGCGGAGTCCGGGAAGTGAACACGGTGTTGGAGTAATGCCTGACGTAGGTTGTTCTAGGATCACTTCTTGATCATAGTTTTATCGACCGTGCCTTGCCTTCTCTTCTCGCTCTCATTTGTGTATGTTAGGCACCATACCTTTTCCCTACCTATAAGCTTAAATAGTCTTGATCGCGAGGGTGCGAGATTGCTGAGTCCCCGTGACTCACAGATACTTCCAAAACCAGTTTGCAGGTGCTGATGAAACCTTGCAGATGATGCAACCAAGCTCAAGGAGGAGCTCGATGAAGATCTTGTCCTTTGTGTTGATCCGTTTCCAGTTGATCAGTTGTGGAGCCCAGTTGGGGTCGATCGGGGATCTGTGTAGCATTTGGGGTAGTCTTCTTTTATTTTGGTTCCGTAGTCGGACCTTGATTATATCTGATTGATGTAATGCTTTATTAAGGTAATTGTGTGAAGTGGCGAGTGTAAGCCAACTATGTATATCTTTCCCTTATATATTACATGGGTTGTGTGAAGATTACCTCACTTGCGACATTGCTTTCAATGCGGTTATGCCTCTAAGTCGTGCTTCAACACGTGGGAGATATAGCCGCATCGAGGGCGTTACACCTTTGTATTTCGCGAAAAAAACATTCCCCCCGCTGACAAGTTGGACCTACCAGCTATATTTTCGCACGCAAGGAAGTGCCCCCTTATTACGCATGAAAAAACGAATCCCCCTGCTAGCTGGGACACACCATAGTGGGAGGCTTACTTGTAGGCCAACCAAGTTGACGGGGACGGAGGGCTTTGTCAACTTAGTCAATATGAACGATTCTAGCTCTAGTGACCGTACGATGTCCATCCAACGGCCCTAGTGCTTCTTCAACCTCCGGTCTTCTTGCTCCAGCCGCCAAAACCAGCGCCGATCGAGCCGCGTGCTCCTGCCTCCCGTGTCCGGCTGTGATGCCGCGGAGGCCTCACCGCCCCCTACTACTCCCACCACTGGCCTGGCCATCCCTCTACTCACCCACACCCCCTGTTATTCTACGGCGACGACAGCCTCACACGGCAGCCGAACCAGTGAACCCTTGTACTCCTCTCCGCGTGGGCAACCACTGCCGTGTCTTCCCCGGCTCCGCGTCGTCCCCTTCCTAGGCCTTGCCATCATCCATCGCCCTGGTGCTCTCGGCACGGCGTGGTCAACATGGTCAAGGAACGACTTCCATCGGAAGAGTACTGTACGTGGAGAGGCTGACAGCTCGGTCCATGGCCGTAGCAAGGAAGTGCCTCCTTATTACGTGTAAAATAATGATTCCTCCACCTGACAGCAAGGACTCACCGGACGGGCCACCGTATCTCACGAAAAAATGTTTCCCCCTGACTGCTGGGACCCACCAGCTACATCTTCGCACACAAGGATGTGCTTCACAGTCGGGACCCACCTGGTTGAAGCGTATGTAGCGTTGTCATGCTGGTCGCGAATGTGTACGTACATACTGATCGATGTAGAGGCACGCACATGTGTCGTACTAGAGGCGCGCACGTAGCATGTACACGTACGTACAACGGCCAAGGTGCAAGAAAGAAAATACGGCCACGTACATACATACGGGCGGGATCTCGAACGCCTACTCGCGCATACGTACGACCAGGGCTCGTGTACATGGCTGGGTCGGAACGGAGAAGCTGCGCCGTCGTCGTGTTCATGGGGAGGCAACCGGCTGCGTTGGAACGGAATGTGTCGTCGTGTTCATCGGGAGCCAACTGGCATGGACGGAACAACCGATGGAAACGAGGCCTGGCGTACCGCAGAACGGAGGAAACAGCCTTGTGTTCGACCGGCCACGGTCGAAATGGGATCCTGTTCATAGAGGGGTCTGGCGTACCGCAAAACAGAGGAAACGGACCTCCTACGGTGGAAACAGGGTCCTGTTGATCGGGAGGGGTGTGGCGTACCGTAAAATAGAGGAAACGGACCTCCTACGGTGGAAACAGGGTCCTGCTGATTGGGAGGGGTGTGGCGTACCGCAAAACGGAGGAAACGGACTTGTGTTGGAGCGCTACGGTCGAAACGCGGTTCTTGTTCATCAGGAAGGGTGTGGCGTACCGAAAAAGGGACTCCACGGGATATTGTTCATCTCCATCGTCGACTGCCTCCAAGGGCTACTGTTCATCCACCATCGACATCCTCCAACCTCCACCTATGACTGTTCACCCATGGGCTCCTGTTCATCCAGCCTCCACTGTGCGCTCCTCCACCGACTACTGTTCAACCAGCCCTCTCCACGGGGTCCTGTTCAACCACCCCTCCGGGGGCAACTGTTCATCCAGCCCTCCACCGGCTACTATTTAACCTGCCCTCCATGGGGTCCCGTTCATCTAGCCCTCCATGGGGTCCTGTTCATCCAGCCCTCCACGGGGTCCTGTTCATCCACCGGCTCGATCGATCGGGGTACTGTTCATCTAGCGGTAACAGCCTCTACTACAACGAGGTCATGTTCATCGAACCCCCCACCGGGAACTGTTCATCCAACCCCCCCCCCCAAACAACGCTCATTGTTCATCCAGAGGTAGCATCGGTCGGCTTCAGTTAGCAACAGTAGCGAAGGAATCACTTGGGTTCAGTTAAAAGCAAGGGATCGATCGATCGCTTGGGTTCAGTAACGCGTAGCCTACAGTGCAATCACTCGGGTTCCGTTTCCGTTAGAGCCCAACCCCTCGCTCGGGTTCAGTTAGAGCGCAACGCCTCGCACACACGCGCGTACGTACGAGACAAACGCGCATTGCTTGCCCCCCGACCACCCACCGTAACCGGGAACTCCCCGATATTTTCCTCGCCCTCACTTCTACCATGGTTTTTTCCATCATGGACGGCCCAAAGAATGCCATGCAGCTGCGTCTCCGGCCCGCCCAGGACGAAAAGCCCATTTTCTGTCATGATTTTTTGTCATAGAACTAAGACCCCACCACATCTAAGATGATATCGGGGTTTGTCACAATTATCTTCATAGAAGTGTCATAAGTATGACAAAAAAAATTAGTTTGGCCCAAAATGTCACAGATGTGTCTTTTTTGTAGTGATTCTTACATCAGACTATTGTTCTTGCGTATCCTACATCAGTCACTTATGATGAGGCACCTTTAAGGCGCCACTATGATATTGGTTGCGTCTTGCATATGATTTCTAGCATGTACTACTTCCAATTTGTTGAAACGCCCGATAGTTTGAACTTGGCAGAGTGATATTGGTTGCAACTTTCATATGGTGTCTAGCTTGCAGTGCTTCTAATTTGACGAAATTCCTTCTGCTTAGTTACCACATCATAGGTGTGAATATGTCACGCCGTCCTGTATTTCATACATATTCCATCCTCGTATCATGTGTTTGCCCTTCTTCCAAGTAGTTTTCGTCTGTATCATGCATGAATGAGTTTTGAAGAGCAAATTTTATTCCTTTTTCTTATCGGTTTGACTTCACAATGCAAAATCAATACAGCTAAAGGAAATTAGTAAGGCAGTGGATGGTGGTGGTCCTTCGGTGCAACTCAAACAGAGGGTCTCTACAGATTCTACTCCGTCATCCTCCCAACAAGATTCGCAAGACAACACAAGGTTGGACAGCCAATGTAGTTGTGTAGATGATGAGCACATCTCCCCTACTCCACCATCACAGGTGCTTTCTCTAACTTGAAACCGTTATATGTTGTTGCGTGTTCCGTATGATGTCTAGTTTGTATTGCTTCTAATTTTGTTGAATTGCATCTGTGTAGCTTACAACTTATACATGCAACAATTACTTACCCATAAGACACATTTAACTTGGGAGTGTGATGTAGGTTGCATCTTGCATTGTCTTCTAGTTTGCGTTGCTTCTAATTTCTTGAAATGGCACTTACGACAAGACACTTTTCACCTGGTAGAGTGATATTGGTTGCATGTTCATATGGTGCCTAGCTTTCATTTCTTCTAATTTTATTGAAATGCCTTCTGCTTACTGTTTTTCATACATATTCCATCCTCCTATTGTATGTGTGAATATGCAATTGAAAGTGCGTTATATCGACTAGAGGGGGTGAATAGGCGGTTTTAACAAATTCGTCACTGAGAAATTTCTCGGTGAGGAAATTCCTAAGTCATGAACAACTAGCAGCGGAATAAGTACTCAGATGCAAGCGTAACAGAGTAGTAACACAGTCATCATGATGAAATGAAAACAAGCACATAGTACAAGAAGCATATAAACAGGATAAGCAGGCTGAAGATAAAGTGACTAAAGAATTAAGACTGTAGAAATTGAGAAAGTCTTCTGTCAAAGTCTTTAAACAGTAATGATCAAGTTCATCAACACATGAATAAGGAAATGAAAGGCTTGAGGAAATAGAACCAGTAGCTTGGTGAAGACGATGATTTGGTAGACCAGTTCCAACTGCTATGACAGTCGTACGTCTGGTTGGAGCGGCTAGGTATTTAAACCGAATGACACACAGTCCCGGACACATAGTACTCACCGTATTCTCCTCGAGCTAAGGTCACACAGACCTGGATCAATCACTGGTGGTAAGTCTTCAGGTGACTTCCAAACCTTCACACAACTGGTCACTCGGCGATCCACAATTTCCTCTTGGATGCTCTAGACCATGACGCCTAACTGTATGGAGGATGCACAGTCCTCAAAGGTAACAAGCGTCAGTTCCACACAGGAACAATCTCTTCAGTGATGCTCAATCACTTTGGGTTTGTAGGTGTTTGGGTTTGGGTTTTCTTTTCCTCACTTGATGATTTTTGCTCAAAGTCCTCGAAGGATGGGATGCTCTAAATGACAAGTGTTAGTTTCTCTCGGAGCAGCCAACCAACTAGTGGTTGTAGGGGGCAGCTAATTATAGCCTAGGGAGCAGCTCGACATGATAAGACATAAATGCCCTTCAGTGGTATGACCATTAGGTGGGTAGATATTTTGGGACAGCTGGCGCATAGCACATCAACGGTCAGAAATTTGAGTATCAAATTCCTCAGGGCTATCATGTTCGTCACTTGTAGGCAATCCGCACTGGCGAATCCCTAACTCCTCAGTCAGGATAAATTCCTCAGAGACCAGAAGAACTTCGTCTCTATCACTGAAGAAATTGACTGAACAGTATGAGATTTCCATTGGCTTCACTCGAAAGGATTGGGTAGGTGTAGGATTTTGAGATGAGCATCGCTTGGAAACTTTTCCTTAGTTTTACCTCAACCCCCTTTAACAGTATGGTGTTTCCTACGACTCAAGAAAGAGAAAATGAAACTATGAAAACAAAAGTCTTCACGCTTCATAATCCTTGCATGAATATCAAGTTTTCAAGGTCAGACAAATTTCCTCACTTTCCAAGTCTTCAAGAAACCCAAAGTCTTCAGCTGAAGACATTCATTTTTAGGGGTCGACTTTCATCGTAAATATCAAACTCCTCATAGACTTATAGACCTGTGTACACTCAGAAACATATTAGTCCCTTAACCTATAAGTCTTCAATATACCAAAACACTAAGGGGCACTAGATGCACTTACAATCTCCCCCTTTTTGCTGATTGACGACAATATAGGTTAAGTTATCAATGGGGATAAACATTTGAAGTGTAATTACTGATGTTGAGGAATTTGATTGCAAGATATAGAAGAATTCCCCCTGAAGATGTGCATATATGAGGAATTTGCTTTGAATAGCAAATGCACATTGTAGAGTAGAATCATGGAGATCTCCCCCTATATCTTGTAATTCATACACGCATATAACATATGATATGAAGAATTTCAAATGCATGATGAAATATGGTATCTGATGAAATTTAGCATGCGTGCATTAACAAACTTGAGGAAATAGCATGCAAAAATAGAGCAGAAGTATCAAACCACCATAGGACTTAAGTTACAACTCGATCAACAAACACTTCAGAAGAGCGAGAGTTGTAACTTAAGAAAAAATGCCCATATATAGAGACCCTCTTGAAGACTAACTCGAATTTCTCCCCCTTTGTCATCAAATGACCAAAAGGGTCGTAAAATGAGGACTAACGCCCCTGAAGAATATCATCAAGATGTCGGTGGAGGAGTGCCAACGTTGTTGGGGTCATCTGTTTGAGTAGGGTCTGCCGCAGTGTCGTTCAAGTCTTCGGCTTCATCAGTCTCGCACGATGAAGAATATGAACTGGAGACCAGGTGAGGAACTTTGACCTTCTTGAATTTCTTCGAAGGAGGCTGAGACCAGTCAAAGTCCTATTGGAAGCCCATCTACTTGAGATCTTCATCACCGTAGAGGTGAGACAATACGTCCCAAGTGCGATCAAAAACTTCATGCAAGTAGTAATGGTTCTTCTTCATAGTGTTTTGCGTGATCATCATGTTCTGAAGAATTGAACCAAACTGTCGCTTGACCCACTTGTCGTTGTGATTGACCTTCTGATGAAGACTTAATAGAAGCTCACGATCAGTCATCACACGCAGAGTTGTGGCTTGAGGATATTGCTTTGAAGTATTTTTGGTAGTATCATGTGCGGCAGAGTCATCATTGGTGGAATAATATGCATCTTTGCGAAACTGTCCATCCAATGGACGAGGGCCTTCATCTATAACAGCAGACTTGCCCTTCTGATCAACTGAGGAAATGGTCCTTTTGAGGACTTCAACCGGGGGCAAATAGCTGAGGTGATTTTGAAAAAAGGTGACAGAGCTACATTAGCCAAAGTCCTCATGAAGAAATCGTGGTAGTTGATAGGAATACCATGTATGATATTGAATAGTAGATTCTTCATTATGCCAACAACTTCTTCGTAATCAGAGTTGTGTCCCATGATTGGACTGAGGGTTTTGGTCAATATGCGATATATAGTTCTTAGCACATAAAGCAATTCCTTGACGAGGAATGTGGTCCTTGGAGCTTGGCCTGGCTTCAAAGGCTTCATTAGCACTTGCATCAGATGATTTGAAAGTTCTGGTTCATCATAGATGCGCCATGCACCTTCACTGGGAGGACTGACTGGAATGGCATGAAGCAATTCAGAGGCCGGAGCTTTCTAGTGAGTGTTTTCGGTCATCCAGTCAAGCACCCATGAATTCACATCTTCAACATTGCCTGATGTGCAGCGTGGCATAGAACTGAAGAATGAGTTCTTAATTCTGATCGCATATGTCAGTGCAAAAGTTGAGCAGCCTAGCGTCATAAAGAACACAGAGGACTAGGGTGAAGTACGGAAGAGGCTCCATATCCACATGAGGAATTTGCTCATGGTCAAGAATCTTGTCCTTACAAAACAACAGTGAAGATTAGAAGTTCATCTGACTGGTAGTCCAGAAGCGCTTGCGACGAAGTCAAGCAGAGTCATATGATTGTAGTCAGTGAAGAAATAATGCTCAGCAAAGAAGTCATCATCCTCGAACTTCTGCTTCTTGGTGTGAGGATTTTGTGGCTTGGGCTGACCATTAGTAGTTGAAGTCTTCACAGCCTCTTGATGCATAACTTCTGGAGTCATAGGCTGGGGAATTTCAGGAGCAGTTTCATCAGCTGCAGCCTTGGCCTCCATTTCTTCAGCACTAGCGGTTGGAACTTCTTCAGGAATAGAGACAAGTGAGGCTTGATGTCCTTCAGATCCCATATGAATTTCTTTGGTTTGGACTGAGGACTAAGGAAGTTGTTGCAGAGGCATTGTCAGAGGTGAATTGGGGTGATGACATTCCCAATAGTCATCATTCAGAATAGGAGTAGTTGACCCAATGTCCACATCCTTGTCTTCTTCATCAATTTCTTCAACGACTGCCTCTTCAGCTGTGAGCTGAGGCATGGACAATGATACCAGAGGAGTTGAAGGGATATTATCCACTTTAATTTCTTCATCCAACTGCTCTAATGAAGCAACAGAAGGATTTTCCTCATCCGAGTCGCTGGGTATAACATATTCCTCACCAAAGGGAACAATCTCCGTTGATGGCATGCTTGATATCGGAACATCATCTATGGGGTTGGAGTATGACTTGTCAGAGTCTTCACTTTCTTAGGAGCTGAAGACTCTGCAGTCGCAGATGCTTTCCTTTTCTTCACAGCTGCTCGCTCCGCAGCTTTGGTATTCTTCGCTTCTGATGTAGAAGGAAGGTTGATGCTTTTCAGCTGTGATGATGTGGCGGGGGGAGTAGATGAAATTGGTTCAATTTCCTTCAGGCGCAACGGATGCAGCTTCCCTGGCATGTTCAATTTCCTCAAGCGCAGTAGCAGATGCTTCAACTGGCCTGGCTTGTTCTTCAGGCGCAACATTGGAGGTTGCCCTAGCAGTTAATTCAGAGGCTGGAATTTCTTCAGCAGCCCTGGTGCTCCCATTTTCTTCAACAGTCTGATTTTCATCAGTTGTGCTTGCATGTTCTTCAGTAGGCTGAGCAGATGTCTCAGCGTGAGGAATTTCATGTTGCGATGAAGCTACAACATTTGTAGTGAGTCCTTTCATCAGCTTGACAAATCTCACTTTGGCTCCTAGCCAATCAGCATAGTATCTGTCAAATTCATCACTCAGTCCCTTGATTTCTGTTTGCAGAGCTACAAGTTCATACGGTGGTAGCTTCAGAACATTGTTCTTCAGAAAGAGTTCTTTCTTGTACTGAGCTTTCTTCACTTTCCTCCCCTGTTCAAATTTCCATTTTTCTTCATTTATGAAGACCGTCAACATATGACTTTGGCCAGGAGTGAGGTTCAGATCAGGCAGAGGAGTGTTCGGGTCCTTGTGCCATATGTCGATGAAGTCAAGGATCAGCTTTGGATCCAACATGAGGGGCACAACACTGTCATTGGATCTAGTAGTCTTGGCTTGTCTGTCTTTGATGATTTCAGCCAATTCTTCATCATCAGCTTCATCTTCGCTTGACGGTACTTGAAAGGCGTCCTGTTTCTTGTGAGGATTTGGCCTTGTGCCTCGTCCAACAATGGCCTTTTTCTTCAGCAATGTTGGACCAGTTGAGGACTGAGGAGGATCTGAAGAACTTGATATTCCAGTGGTCCTTTGGCAAGAGGCGAGATGCGCAGGTGTCGAGGACTTTGCAGTAGTTGTTGAGGATTTTGCAGTGGGGACTGGAGCTGCTTTTGAGGAAGTAGCTTGAGTAATAGGCTGTGAGGGCTTAGAAGAGCTTGGCTGTGAGGGCATTGCAGCTGAGGAACTAGGCTTGTGAGCAGGCTTCTTTGGCATAGCCTTCTTGGGCTTGCTAGCACAGGCCTCAGCAGCGGCAGCACCAGAGTCTTCATTGAATTTCTTCACTACTTCCTTGTCCATTTTGGCCAACTTAGCTTGCCGCTTGGCCCATTCTTTTGGAAAGTCCTCACCACGCTTGATGCTAGTGGGATCAGCTTCTTGGCCTGGTGCCAATGTAGGGTGTACCGTGAATTTTTTCATGTACTTAGGAGTCACATATCTGTACTCCCTCCATTCTCATGCCCATCTCCTCTCTATCCTCTAAATGTGCACTTTGCGCTCATTCTTTGTCTCCTTGCCATGAATTGCTTCATCAGGAGTGCAGTACCCTGCATAGATATCATCAGGGATCTCGAAAGCAGTATTCACTTCTGGTCTCTTGCCTCCCTTCTGAGGTCTTTTTCCATCAGCCATTTTCTTCACTTGACGATTTTGAACAATCAAATTTTTAGAAGAGGTATGCAATTTGTCTTTAAGGAACGCTGCACATGAGTTAAGTTGATAAGAGCCTAGAGATTCAGCAGCGGACATGTGTACATGTCAACAGAATATGGGTGTGAAGAATTTGGAGAGGTCATATGCGTTCTTAAAAGTTTTTCAAAAGAAAAAAGTTTGAGGAATTTGACCAGGGATGTCTTGAGGAATTTCACTAAGCGTTCTTTGACTTAGGTTCCAGAGTTGTATAGACTGAAAATCCACACAATTGAGGAATCTTGAAGAAAATCGTGGCTTGGAGAAACAAATCAAGAACAGATGCAAGTATGGTGTTTAAGAGTGTGGAAGTTGAAGAATAAACACCTTTTGAAGATTTTGTGGAAATCATCAGAATCAACAAGGGCAGTAAAAATAAATTTTACTTACCCTTGTGGAAGAACATGATGAACTGAGAGTAGAAGTTGAGAAGTTCATCCGTTCACATCTTCCACACCCTAACTTGGCGGCGGAAAACAGCTACGACGGCGGCGGAGTGAAGATTTCCGCGGCCGGCGCGAGTACGACGGCGACGAGGTCGAGGCAGTGAAGCTCTTCCTCACCGGCGACAATGGAAGTAGTGGCGGCGCTAGGTCGGACAGCTTGAGGGAGGGGAGTGAGGTCGAGCGGGGTAAATGAGGTCAGAGGAGGGTGAGGGGTATTTATAGCCGAGGTGAAAACCGCTCGTCCAAGGAAAATGGACAAACGTGCCCCTGACCCTTCTCATCTTAGCGACATGTGTCACCCACATACTATGAAGTGGAGATCGTGTTAGATCGTGGATGAATAGAATAATCTCATCGTGGGATGTGGAACGGTTTGAGCGGCAAAAGCCAAAAGTTCAGATAAGAATATTTTAAAGTTTCGTTCGCCAATTCTTCAGCTGACAAGGACAAAGTGAAGATTTTGAATGGGTTTAAAATAGAACGCACATGAAGAATTTGTGAACAGACTGGGTTGAGTTTAGCATAGAGGGGGGCGTGTCCAATCACATTCACTTAGGTAAAAGTCAACTTGAAGAATTAGCAATAAGAGAATGCTATAGAGGACAAAAAATTCAAATATATATATAGTCAATGAAGAACACAGTCGAAAAGAGTCAAGAATTTGCAAAGATGAAGAATTTGAACAACTGAGGAATTTCAAAACTGGAGAAAAACTCAAATTGAAGATTTTCACCTTTTGTTGGTGGCGTGACCCACCACATAATAATGATGATTTAAGACGCCGCGTACAATTGTCATAGGGATCTGAGAATCAAACTATTCATTAATTTCTTCACACTTAGAGGGTTAGTCTTCATTGATTAAAGAAAAACGTTACTTCGTGTGTTGCACATCTAAGTCATCAATTTTGCATAAGTGTTAGGATGTGTGTCCTTTTCAAAGAACATTCGAAGATTCTATGATATTTAGCTCACATCGCAACTTGCTAAATCTCTTCTCATCCATGGGCTTTGTGAAGATATCGGCTAGCTGTTCTTCAGTCTTCACGTGCTCAATAGAGATGTCTCCCTTCAACACATGATCTCGAAGAAAATGATGATGAATCTGGATGTGCTTTGTCTTCGAGTGGTGAGCTGGGTTATGAGCAATCTTGATGGCACTCTCATTGTCATAGAAGAGTGGCACATTATTCACATTGATGTCGTAGTCCTTGAGGGTTTGCTTTATCCATAGCAATTGAGCACAGCACGAACCAGTAGCAATGTACTCAGCTTTAGCAGTAGAGAGTGATACGCAGTTGTGCTTCTTCGAGGACCAACATACCAAGGATCGTCTGAGGAAATGGCATGTGTCTAATGTTGACTTGCGATCCACACGATCAGTAGCATAGTCAGAGTCCGAATATCCAATGAGATCAAAAGCCGAGCCCTTGGGATACCATAATCCAAGTGTTGGAATGTGAGCTAGATATCGGAGAATATGCTTCACAGCCTTATGGTGTGATTCCTTCGGTGTAGCTTGAAAACAGGTACACATACAAACACTAAGCATAATATCTGGCCTAGACGCACATAGATACAATAAAGAGCCAATCATGGAGCGGTATACCTTTTGATTGAAATCTATACCATTTTCATCAGTGCATAGATGGCCATTTGCGGGCATAGGGATTTTGACGCCTTTGCAATATTACATGTCGAATTTCCTCAACACATCCTTGAGGTATTTCTATTGAGATATGAAGATGTCGTTGTGCTATTGACGAATTTGAAGACCTAAGAAGAATTTCAGTTCTCGCATCATATAGGCAAATTCGTCACTATAATGTTTGTTAGTACAACCAAAGATAATATCATCAACATATATTAAGCACACGAATAATTCATTATCATAGGTTTTGGTGAAAAGAGTTGGGTCAAGTGAACCGGGTTTGTAGCCTTTCTTCATGAAGAATTCCTTCAAAGTATCATACCACGCCCGTGGGCCTTCTTGAGGCCATAGAGGGCCTTATTGAGTCTGAAGACTTTGTCAGGATGCTTAGGATCTTCAAAACCCGAGGGTTGAGCAACATATACTTCTTCCTCAAGCTTACCATTGAGGAATGCACTTTTCACATCCATTTGATATAAGATGATATTATGATGGTTAGCATAACCAAGCAATGTGCAAATAGCCTCAAGTCTACCAACAGGTGCAAAAGTTTCATCAAAATCAATTCCTTCAACCTGTGTGTAGCCTTGAGCTACAAGAAGAGCCTTATTCATCGCCACAAGGCCATTTTCATCTTGCTTGTTGCGATAGATGCATTTGGTACTAATATTGTGCTTGCGTGGGTCTGGTCTCTTGACAAGTTCCCATACATTGTTGAGCTCGAATTGATGTAATTCCTCTTGCATCGCTTGAATCCACTCAGGCTCCAGAAATGCCTCATCAACTTTGGTGGGCTCTGTGATAGAGATAAAAGCAAAGTGGCCACAAAAGTTAGACAAATGTGAAGCCCTTGAGCGTGTGAGAGGACCTGGTGCGTTGATGTCACCGATGATTTTCTCGATCTGCACTTCATTTGCAACGCAAGGATGAGCAGGTTGACGACGTTAATTGGGCTCATCATTTTCTTCAGAGCCATTTTCCTCAGGTGCACCAGCATGATGTTCTTCACATTCTAGAACGACTTCTTCAGCAGATTCTTCAGTAGGAATGACATCCTCAGTAGCCTTGAACTTAATGGATTCCTCAGGTGACATTTCATCTAGCACGGAGGCAGGTGCTCTCTTTGTGAGCCGTTAGTTTCATCGAACTGCACATCTATAGTTTCAACAACCTTGTGGTGAAAGGTGTTGAAGACTCTGTAGGTGTGCGAGTCCTTTCTGTAAACAAGCATAAAACCTTCATGTGCTTTCGGTGCAAATTTAGAATTGTGATGAGGATGTCTAATCCAACATTTAGCACCAAAAACTTTGAAACAACTCACATTGGGTTTCTTGTCAGTGAGGAGTTCATATGAGGTCTTTTTGAAGAATTTGTGAAGATATACCATGTTGATGATGTGGCACGCACACTAGTGCAGGATGCTGCTAACGCGACACTACGATCAGAGACTCTTCGACGACCTGTTGATGATGTGGCATGCACACTACTGCAGGATGCTGCAAACGCGGCACTATGATCAAAGACCCTTCGACGAAAATGTGGGTGATGCAATAATCGCAAACGATGGTGTAAAAAACCGTCAAAAAGGCTGCAAAACATTTGCGATGGAGGATGCATTAAACATGGTTCAGATTTTAGTTGCGTGTGCGATGCAGGGCATATGGTTTAGTTCAATTAACAACTTTCGATGAGGAGGAACAAAAAATGGGTAACCAGATGAAGGTGTGTGCAATGTATAGCATACGGTTCACTCGGATGAACTATTTGTGATTAGGAAACACAAAAGAAATGGTCAGCCAGATCAAGGTGTGTGCGATGTACAGCATACAGTTCACTCGGATGAACTATTTGTGATTAGGAAACACAAAAGAAATGGTCAGCCAGATCAAGGTGTGTGCGATATACAACATGCAGTTCACTCAGATGAACTATTTGCATTGAAACAAGAGAACAGAAACGGTTCAATATAACAAATGCCATAAATATTGCAAGGTTCAAATTCAAAGATTACAACGCCAAACTCAAACATTGCAAGCATCGTCATTTCTGCAAAGGGATCATCCGCTGACAAGTCATGTTTGGGTTTGACACAATGACTTCCAATTGCTCCGGCATATGCTCTTCCAATACGAAGTTTAGCTTTTTTGGAGGCTCTTACATTCCGCCGTACCTGTCGACTCTGATAATCATACCATTCATCTTTCGTAATTAAATGCGTGTTCAACCTCAGTACCCTCAGCACCCTCGCTCTGGTAAGAAAGAACCTGGCGAGTGTAATCTTTGGTAAGGTCCCTCGGTAGGAGTTCAAAGTAATATTTGAGAGATGCAGATCCAGGCATTCAATGTGATTGTCGTTATAAACAGTATCCACCTCCGGGCCTATTATTATCTGCAAAAGAAGAGAACGTGTTAGTGCCTACATGCAGTTTTGAACACTTCTACATGCCCATTTGGTTTGCAGGATTTTTAAAATGCACCAACGTGCCATCTTCGATCTAACATGATAAACATGGGCATTTGATTACAATCTAGAAACATGTAGCCTTCTTCACAAGTGGTTGGATTGGATAAAAAAATCCCTAAGAGAACTAGTACAGATGAATCCAAAGGAGAAATGCTTATGGACGATTGTAACCATATGAATGAAGCAACCAATATGGGGTCGGGGTGTATGTCCTAAAATCCTCCAAAATTCCTTCAGAAATCGTAGTACATTGTCATTGTAAACTTGGGAAAAGGTGCAAAAAATTGAAGTCCCTTATGGTTAACATTTAACAGGGAAGGAACATCACCTCGATATATAGCTTCTTCAGGCATGGAAAGCATCTCAGACAACTAACAACTTGGTCCAGGTTGGGGCCGACAAATTCTAGTGCCAAGACCTTCACTACGCCCAGAATCTGGGTGAAGCTTTGTTGGATGATAGATGAACATACATTTTCAAAACTAGAAATAACATTGATATCAAGAAGGAGAGGTATAAGGCGACTGTTGTACCTGAAAGTTGTAGTATTTGACAGACGAGTAGCCCACCATTGTCAATTTCGGCGCAGAAATGACATTGATTCTTGTTGGACCTTGTAGATCAACTACCAGTAATCTCTCAAGTGAAGGTGTGTCCTCAATGACCATATTGTGGTCCACCTTTTGTTATCTCTCGTTTGCAGCACCAGCAACACACAAAAATAATCTAGAGAGTCCTGGAGGTGATGTGCAAGGTACTTGACCAATTCATTGCCTGAAGACGAAGGAACTCGAGTGCAGTACGGCCATGGAGCAGGAGCTCCATGTCATCCTTTGGGATGTAGACGGCGACGAGCTCAAGGTGCTTCAGTCGTGGTAGAAAAAGAGCGGGCATGTCATTAAGGGGGGTGGCAGTTCATGAACTTGGTGAGGCGCAGCGTGGACGTGAAGCGAAGCGCGGGCGTTGGCAGCAAGCGCATATGCCCATCATTAAACCTGGGCTTCTCGAGCTGATCTATGGCAGGGGATTGGAACCACTCGTCAAGCTTGGCTCGGTCCTTCCATTGGAACGGAACTTGCCCGTGATAAGGCCTTTGATTGGGCCATGGTGACTGTTGAGGATCTCGGAGAACGCATCCAAGCTTTGGCGATAGCCATGGCAGAGCTTGTGGGCATCGAGGAGGTCGACATGGGTGAGGAGCCATAAGGGGCCCCACCGCAGGGAAAGGGCATCCGTCCTCGCCCGATATTTGATTGGGAGGAGGGATATGATGATTATCAACATATCATCGGGGAGGTTGTTGATGAAGTCTAGGCCTGCTGGAGTCGCTTGCAGTTCTATCTCGACCCGCCTCCGCTTGTTGGCAGCCTCGTTCTCCACCTCGTCGGTGGCAACGGAAACATCTGTCTCCATATTCACGCCGTGCTCTGGTGCTTCAGCAGCCCCGGCGTCGCCACTCCCTCTGATGGGGCGCTTCGGCGGCATCCTCATACACTGACGGCTTTGAGGACTCGACCGGCGCCGAGGATGCGGGTGGAGAGAGAGGATTGTGTGTGTGGCGAGGATGGGGGGTGCGGCCGCTCGGCAGCACCATTAGTACAGACCAGTGGGAGCAAGGCGGGCGGTGGTCCAAGCCTGTCTCGCTACCCGGTGATAACGACTACTTAATCTCTATGAATGAAATCTATGCTTAATTACTGAATTTTAGTTGCAAAAAAGAGATAGTGCTATTGATTTTTAGTTGCATATTTTGACAAGTTGCAGTGTCTCTTGGCTTAGCGCCGAAGTCTAGCTTTAATTTGCATACCGTAATCTGAACCATTTGCATTGAAGAGATGAACAGAAACGGCGTTGAATAGCTTGCATGATTCCCGGTGAGCCTGCGCACCGGACTGTGCTCGCACGCCTCCCGTTTAGTCAAGTAGTTGTCCACACGACACCTCCTATAGCCATTAAAACCAAGACACATGGGGTCATGTGAATGGTTAACAGAACGCTCGCAGTTTGAATTATACAAACATTTGAGATATTAAAGTGGCAGCTATTTTTTCAAAATGCCTTTGTTGGCTGTTATTCGAGTGCACCTTCTCTCCAAATGGACACGAAAAATACCACAGCATGTCGGGTGCCATTCCATGATAGCATGCCTAAATTTCAGACGAGTTTTGGATTTACTAGAATTAAAAAGCCAGGTATCTCAACATTTAGCCGACAATCAACAGTCCCCTGGTGTTTGAAATTCATACCCATTTCTTGCATGGTACCTAAGCATGCACCCAAGGACACATATTTGATTTTTCAACCAATTTATATGCACTGGAGCATGTGCATGTATTTCAAATTTGAATTATGCACATAAAATGCCTAGAAAACCCAGTTAATGTATAAAAATGTCCAAACGAACCCCCAAAAAATCCAAAACTTAACACAACACTCATGTTGTTCTATGTTGGAACTAGAATTTTTTTGAAAGCAATAACAGGCAACGGATATTGTTTCATCTACAAAGGTGGCACGTTCTGTACTGAAATCATCAGGCTTGTTGTGAGAAGCTCTGGTTTGTGAGAAGCTTACACCCAAACCTACCCAAATGGGACAAATTTTTTACCACAACATGTGGGTGCCATTCCATGATAGCACGCCAAGTTTCATGAATTTCAGACGAGTTTTGGATTTACTAGAATTTAGAAGCCAGGTATCTCAACATTTTGCCGGCAATCAACAGTGCCCTGGTGTTTGAAATTCATTCCCATTTCTTGCATGGGACCTAAGCATACACCCAAGGACACTGATTTGATTTTTCAACCAATTTATATGCACTGGAGCATGTGCATGTATTTCAAATTTGAATTATGCACATAAAATGCCTAGAAAACCCAGTTAATGTATAAAAATGTCCAAACGAACCCCGAAAAAATCCAAAACTTAACACAACACTCCTGTTGTTTTATGTTGGTACTAGAAATTTCTTGAAAGCAATAAGAGGCAACGGATATCGTTTCGTCCCCAAAGGTGGCACGTTCCGTACCGAAACCACCAGGCTTGTTGTGAGAAGCTCTTGGTTTGTGAGAAGCTTATACCCAAACCTGCCCCAAATGGGACAATTTTTTACCATGGCATATCGGGTGCCATTCTATGATAGCATGCCAAGTTTCATGAATTTCAGACGAGTTGTGGATTTACTAGAATTTAAAAACCAGGTATCTCAACGTTTTGCAGGCAATCAACAGTGCCCTGGTGTTTGAAATTCATTCCCATTTCTTGCATGAGACCTAAGCATGCACCCAAGGACACAGATTTGATTTTTCAACCAATTTATATGCACTCGAGCATGTGCATGTATTTCAGATTTGAATTATGCATATAAAATGCCTAGAAACCAAGTTAATGTATAAAAATTCCCAAACGAACCCCGAAAAATTCCAAAAATTAACACAACACTCCTGTTGTTCTATGTTGGCACTAGAATTTTTTTGAAATCGGTAAGAGGCAACGGATATCGCTTCGTCCCCAAAGGTGGCACGTTCCGTACCGAAACCATCAGGCTTGTTGTGAGAAGCTCTGGTTCGTGAGAAGCTTATACCCAAACCTGCCCCAAATGGGATAATTTTTTACCACGGCATGTTGATGTCGCTCCATGATACCATGCCAAGTTTAATGAATTTCAGACGAGTTTTGGATTTACTAGAATTTAAAAACAGGTATCTCAATGTTTTGCCAGCAATCAACAGTGCCCTGGTGTTTGAAATTCATTCTCATTTCTTACGTGGGACCTAAGCATGCACCCAAGGACACAGATTTGACTTTTCAACCAGTTTATATGCACCGGAGCATGTGCATGTATTTCAAATTTTAATTATGCACATAAAATGCCTAGAAACCCCAGTTAATGTATAAAAATGTCCAAATGAACCACGAAAAATTCCAAAACTTAACACAACACTCATGTTGTTCTATGTTGACACTAGAAATTTTTTGATAGTAATAAGAGGCAACGGATATCATTTCGTCCCCAAAGGTGGCATGTTCCATACCAAAACCATCAGGCCTGTTGTGACAAGCTCTGGTTTGTGAGAACCTTATACCCTAACCTACCCCAAATGGGACAAAAAATTTACCACGGCATGTTGATGCTGCTCCATGATAAAATGCCAAGTTTCATGAATTTCAGACGAGTTCTGGATTTACTAGAATTTAAAAAATAGGTATCTCCATGTTTTGCCGGCTATCAGTAGTGCCCTGGTGTTTTAAATTCATTCTCATTTCTTGCATGGGTCCTAAGCATGCACCCAACGACACATATTTGACTTTTCAACCAATTTATATGCACCGGAGCATGTGCATGTGGTTTAATTTTGAATTGTGCACCTGAAATGGCTAGAAAACCATATTAATGTATAAAAAATCCAAACGAACCCTGAATAATTCCAATTCTTTTATGACACACATATAGTTACATGTTCATTGCAGATAAAATGTCTAGCAATTCAAACACCGTCCATTGCTGTTGTGACCCCATTATGTAATTGAATTCAAGATGAAAAATGAAGTAGATCCCACACAGTTGATTATCACCAACCGTGTGAGATGTAGTACAAAATATCTTGGAGCACCATCGGTGTATAGCACACCTATGGCTTACGCGAGAAGGTGCGTCGACTACAGTCCACAGCCGGTGTGTCAAGCATGCTAGCTCGCTCCCCAAATACTCCTGCCTCTGCATCCCTCGCAATCTCAAAAATATTACTTCCTCGTAATCTTGAAAACAGCTACCGCCTGGTTTTAGTGTTTGTTAGCACACGATTAGTATGTGCGGACTGTGTGCAATGTCTGTTACTCCCGCTCTGCTTCAGTCCCTTGATTCAAATTTTCAGTAGCCCCGACATTTTACTCCCGCCTCTGCATCCCTCGCAATCTCAAAAATATCTGCTCGCCCTTGATCCAAATTTTCACTATCCCTGCCTAGTAAAATTTTCAGTTGTTGCAGTATTTCCTCAAACACCACCTTTCCCGCCCGCCCCCTCCACACACACCACACACTCCCCAAAACCTTCGCTCACATAGACACACACAACCCTCGAAACCATTGGTAGATCGCCGCTGTCGCCGGCGCCTCCATCCTTAACCTCTGCATGTATGCCGGGGAGCTCGAGGAGCCAATGGCCAAAAAGAGGTTTATCGCGGCCTTTTCGCCTGACGCCGGTGAGGTGGCCGCTGAGGTGTCCCTGTCTTCCTCTGCGGGCTCGATCCGCTGTTGCTGGTCCCCCGTGAGGGACTCCTGGATTAAGGGGTCCTCGGGCGTCCGTCCTATGTGGCGTGGGCCGGACTATTGGGACTCTCCTTTGCGTGGAAGGCAAACTAGGCGGCTGGATGTATAATTTCCTTTCTATGTGACCAACTTTGTACAACCCTAGGCCCCTCCGGTGTCTATATAAACCGGAGGGTTTAGTCCGTAGAGGCAATCATAATCATACAGGCTAGACTTCTAGGGTTTTAGCCATCACGATCTTGTGGTAGATCAACTCTTGTAAGCCTCATACTCATCAATATCAATCAAGCAGGATGTAGGGTATTACCTCCATCAAGAGGGCCCGAACCTGGGTAAAACTTCGTGTTCCCTGTCTCCTGTTACCATCAACCTTAGAGCACAGTTCGGGACCCCCTACCCGACATCCGCCGGTTTTGACACTGACATTGGTGCTTTCATTGAGAATTCATCTATGACGTCGAAGACAGGATTGATGGCTCACCTTGTTATCAAGGATAGCATCACCTCCGGAGGAGCCCTAGCCTCAGGCCAAACCCTTCGGCTGGGCGGCTTTACCATGACCGCCCGTCCAGCCGTTAAGCCGATGATGGCTTCTTGGGTCATCGAAAATCGCCTTCGTGTTGACCCTGAATACTACAAACGGATGGATCCAACAGAGTTGCCGTCCTTAAACGAAGTCCTCGATCGCATCGTCGCCTTGGGAGTCGCTACAAACTACGATCGGATTGGGCTTAAACCCGATCGGAGAGAAATCAAATCTCCGCCGATCACCCATCAGATAGCAGTAGTAGAGGAGCAAATCAACAACTCTTCCTCTATATTGAGGATGAACTATGTTTGGATTTTCGAGCTCAGAGAGCCGGATACCCATCCGCAGAACAACACGCCCCGTCCTCCGAACCTAGAATCGGACGATGGACCTGAATAATCGGTTGATATCCCGGAGCCCGAACTATTAAGCTCGGAAGTTTCTCAAACTCCGGATCCCAAATTGGGTCAGGGTTCGGATTTAAAGCCACCCACCCACCTAGATATGCGCGATTTCATGTGCATACGACAACAGTCTCAGGAAACAGTCCATCACTTTTGGGCAAGATTCCTCCTTGTCAAAGACAAGATTAAAGATTGTCGCGATGAAGACGCAATCTCAGTATTCTGCAGTAATTGCACGGGTGAAGGAATCCTCAACACCATCAACCGCAGTCGCGTATTACACTTCGCTGACTTGGCAACCATAGTACAGAAGTACTATGCAATGGAAAGCGCCTGGAAAACACAAGCAGCTCGCTGGGAACCACCGGTTTCCACTCATCCCCTCATCCGGGCAAAAAGGATGCACCCTCGCGGAGCGCCCGACCCAATAGTAAAGAAATCTAAGCCCATTACGGGGCGCGGAACTGTTCTGGAGGGATGGCTCGGTAGGCCATGCAAAATACACACAACACCGGATACCATACCAACCCGCAACCTTAGAGCATGTTGGATACTCCGGAAAGTGGCCAAGAGCGGCGAGGATATCCTCATCAAAAACACCTCTGAGCAACACCCCCCGGAAGATGACGACCACAGAATATTGACAGTCTTCGAGACCTTCGCTTCAAACAATCGGCGCAAGAGGGCAGTCCGCGACCTCGCCGAAGTCTGCCAAGTCGCAACAATAAATGCCCGGAATGACACGGCCATAACTTTCAATGCCAGTGATGAACCAAAAATCCAGTCAGTCCAGGCACCAGCTGCCTTGGTCCTCAACCCAATTGTGGATGGCTTTCGGCTCACTAAAGTGCTCATGGACGGCAGTAGTGGACTGAACCTCATTTACGAGGACACACTGAATAAAATGGAAATAGACACGAGCCGCATCGAGCATAGTAATACAACCTTCCGAGGGATCATCCCCAGCCGGGAGGCGCGATGCGCGGGGAAAATCACACTTGACGTGGTATTCGGCACGCAGGAGAATTATCGGTCCGAAGAGATAACCTTCCAAGTGGCCCCTTTCAACAGTGGCTATCACGCCCTGTTGGGGCGAGACGCATTCACATGCTTTCAAGCTATACCTCATTACGGGTATATGAAGCTCAAGATGCCCGGGCGCAATGGTATTATAACTCTCTCTAGTGATCCGGACATAGCCCTCCGTGCCCAAAACAAAACCGCATCCCTGGCCCTCGAGGCACTATCTGAAGCCCTCGCGGTCGAAGAGTTAATCTTGCTACGTCCTATAGTGGACAAAGACGACGTAATCCTGGACAAGCGACCCAAATCCAACTCCTTTAAACCAGCAAACTAAATAGTCAAATTTCAAGTCCACCCGACGGACTCCAAGAAGACAACATCCATCGGGGCACAGCTGGACCCAGCGGTTGACGCCGTGCTATGAGAATTCCTGTGCGCGAACTGGGACATATTCGCCTACCACCCTTCTGATATGCCAGGAATCCCAGACAGGTTGGCCGAACACAGCCTCAACATATTGAAAGGATATAAACCGGTCAAGCAAACACTGTGGCGCTTTTCCGAACCCCAAACGACAAGCTATGGGGGAGGAGCTAGCCAAGTTAATCGAGGTCGGATACATCAGAGATATAAACACCCAGACTGGCTAGCAAACCTAGTGATGGTGCCAAAGAAGGACAAATCCAGTGCCTGTGCGTTGATTTCAAAGACCTCAATAAGGCTTGCCCAAAGTATCCCTTCCCCCTACCCCGCATCGATCAGATTATTGATGCAACGGCAGGACATGACTCACTGTATTTCCTCGACGCATACTCCGGATACCATCAAATTAAAATGAAGGAGTCCGATCAAGCCGCAACGGCATTCATCACCCCATATGGACCCTTCTGCTTCAACACTATGCCCTTTGGGCTTAAAAACGCCGGCGCCACCTACCAACACATGATTCAAACATGCTTGGAGAAACAAATCGGCAAGACAGTTAAAGCATATGTGGATGACGTCATCATCAAGACTAAGCATGTCGAGTCGTTAATAGATGACCTGCGTCTCACATTAGACGACCTCCGGACATATGATGTCAAGCTCAATCCGGAAAAATGTGTTTTCAGCGTTCCCACCCGAAAACTACTAGGCTTCATCGTTTCCAATAGAGGAATTGAGGCAAATCCAGCCAAAATCTGAGATTTGTCACAATCGGATACACCAACGGACCTTAAACAGGTCCAAAAACTAGTCGGATGCGTGGCAGCTTTAAGCCGCTTTATCTCCAGACTAGGAGAAAAAGCATTGCCACTTTATCGCCTTCTCCGACGTACCGACCACTTCAAGTGGACGGAAGCAGCAACAGCCGGATTGGTGGAAATAAAGGATCTTTTAGCAAGCAACCCAATCCTAGCCGCACCAAACGTTGGCGAACCGATGTCATTATACATCTCTACAACACACCAGGTGGTGAGCGCAGTGCTCGTCGTTGAGCGAGAGGAGGACGGACACAACTTCCCACTCCAAAAACCGGTGTACTACGTATCCACTATCCTCACACCATGCAAATCCCGATACCCTCATTACCAAAAGATAGCATACGCGGTATTCATGGCATCCTGGAAGCTACGACACTACTTCCAAGAGTATTAGATTATGGTAGCTTCTGAAGTACCACTCAATGATATAATAAATAACCGCGACACTACGAGTCGGATTTCCAAGTAGGCTATTGAGCTCCTACCATTTGACATAACATACAAACCACACCGGGCCATTAAATCCCAAGTATTGGCCGACTTCATCGCCGAATGGAAAGAGGTCGAACTCCCTAAAGAGTATGGCACATATTCCAACTGGGTCATGTACTTTGATGGCTCTAAAATGCTGGCTGGTTTAGGAGCAGGCGTTGTTTAAACGTCCCCCACTGGAGACATAGTCCAGTATTTACTCCAAATATTATATGTAGACTCAAACAACACAGCCGAATACGAGGCCTTATTGCACAGTCTACGGATGGCTACCTCCATGGGCATACAACACCTGGAGGTGCGCGGGGATTCAAATCTCGCAATATCCCAAATAAATGGAGACTTCGATGCCAAGGATCCGAAGAAGGCGGCCTATCATAACGCCGTACTCAAGATATCATCTCGGTTCGAGGGACTCGAGTTTCATCATGTGGCTCGAGAAAGTAATCAAGCGGCGGACGTCCTTGCTTGCATGGGCGCCAAGCGCGACCCCGTCCCGCCTAACATCTTTTTGGAAAGGCTCTTCAAGACATTTGTGGTGTGGCAGGATGAGAGTGGCAACACTAGCCCGGATCCGACTATACCCCCAGATTCTGAACAAAATACTGATATCATCAGGGGCTCAGCCACCGAAATAACACCATCGGCCCACGTAATAATGGCAGTAATTGCCCCATGGACCGAACCGTTCTTGGCCTACCTTAATAGGAGAGAGCTCCCTGAACACCAGAATGAGGCTCGCTGCACTGTTCGGCGCTCGAAAGCCTACAAGGTCCATGACGGAGAGCTCTGCAAGAAAAGTGCTACCGGAGTCCTTCAAAGATGTATCTCCGAAGAAGAAGGATGGTAACTCCTGGCTAAAATCCATGCTGGTCTCGGCGGTCACCACGCCGCGGCTCGGGCCCTTGTAAGTAAGGTCTTCCGTACAGGTTTCTTCTGGCCGACGGCCCGAGCAGATGCACAGGACTTGGTCCAACATTGTGTCGGATGCCGGTTCTTCACTAATCAAAGCCATATGCCACCTACTGCGCTACAAACAATCCCCATTACTTGGCCTTTTTCGGTTTAGGGCCTGGATATGGTGGGGCTCCTTAAAGGAGGAAGCCATAAGAAAACATATGTGCTAGTCATGGTAGATAAATTCACTAAGTGGATAGAGGCTAAACCAGTGAAAACGATCGAAGCTGGACCGGTGATACACTTTATATCCGGTGTCGTGAACCGTTATGGTGTCCCACACAGCATCATCACCGATAATGTCTCCAATTTCACAGCCGATTAAGTGAAATCTTGGTGTGCTAAATTGGGCATTAAACTCGATTATGCCTCGGTTTATCATCCACAAACAAGCGGTCAAGTCAAAGGAGCTAATGGTCTTATTATGAGCAGCATTAAGCCTAGACTAGTGCGGTCTTTGAAAGAATCAGACAAGCACTGTGTCGGTGTCAAAACTGGTGGATCTCGGGTAGGGGGTCCCGAACTGTGTGTCTAAGGCGGATGGTAACATGAGGCAGGGGACACGATGTTTACCCAGGTTCAGGCCCTCTTGATGGAGGTAATACCCTACGTCCTTCTTGATTGTTCTTGATGATATGAGTATTACAAGAGTTGATCTACCACGAGATCGTAGAGGCTAAACCCTAGAAGCTAGCCTATGGTATGATTGTCTGTAGTCCTACGGACTAAACCCTCCGGTTTATATAGACACTGGAGGGGGCTAGGGTTACACAAAGTCGGTTACAAGGGAGGAGATCTACATATCCGTATTGCCTAGCTTGCCTTCCACGCCAAGGAGAGTCCCATCTGGACACGAGACGAAGTCTTCAATCTTTTATCTTCATAGTCCAACAGTCCGGCCAAAGGATATAGTCCGGCTGTCCGGAGACCCCCTAATCTAGGACTCCCTCAGTAGCCCCTGAACCAGGCTTCAATGACGATGAGTCCGGCGCGCAGTTTTGTCTTTGGCATTGCAAGGCGGGTTCCTCCTCCGAATACTCCATAGAAGATTTTGGACCCAAGTATAGTGTCCGGCCATGCAAAATAATTTCCACATACCACCGTAGAGAGAATAATATTTCCACAAATCTAATCTGCTGACGCGTCTTGACAGCACGACGTTACGTCATGGCCCGGTCATTATTCGAACCGTTTTTCTCAACCAGCGCCGCACATATCGCGAGGCAGTTTTCTTGACACGTCTTGTGAAAGCAGAGATCGTGTTCCCCTTATTATGGGATTCTCATCAATACGTACGTGGGTAACCCACTTGTGCCCGTTGGTATGACTCCTCGATTTTAGGCAAGTCCAAAACGACCATGAGGAGGACGCTTGCTATTCACCCTCTTTATAAAGAGGCCAAGACATGCCCTTTTTTCCTCTCGTGCTCAATCGAATCCTTCCCCAGCCTCGAGTTCCAACACCCCCGGCTCAGGTCAGGCGCTTTGGACCTTCAACCATGTCCGGATCCAACCTTCAAGGTTGGTGGATGCCTTCCTCTGTCACAGAGGAGGACATCAAGAAGCTGAGAGATGCCAGATATCTGACCGCCAAAATTTCGCACAGGCTGCCCGCCCGAGGGCAGGTCATCCCCACTCCCGAACCCAATGAGAGTGTTGTGTTCATCTCTCACTTCCTCCGAGGACTAGGCCTCACTCTGGATCCCTTTGTTAGGGGCTCATGTTCTATTATGGGCTGAATTTCCATGATCTGGCCCCGGATTCCCTCCTTCACATCTCGTCGTCCATCGTCGTATGTGAGGCCTTCCTTCGCATTACCCCTCACTTCGGCATGTGGCTCAAGACTTTCAATGTGAAGCCGAAGATGATTGAGGGGCGGCACGCAGAGTGCGGAGGTGCCGTAATAAGCAAAAGCGCTGATGCTTCATGGCCAGAGGGTTCCTTCCCAGAGATGTCCAGTTTGTGGCAGCGGGAGTGGTTTTATATCACAGCTCCCCGGAGTGGCAAGTGGGTAGCCGCCCCTGCCTTTCGCTCGGGCCCCCCACCACAACTGATGTCATGGATTAGTGAGGGGCTAAACTGGGGTCTAGTAAAGGATGTGCCGATATTGCAGAGTCGCATCCGAGATCTCATTGAGAGAGACGTCAACCTGGTCACGGTGATGCAGGTCATGCTATTTTGGAAGGTCCCGCCTTGCAAACGTAGATCTCCGTCTGTGGGAGTTCAACCCAAAGGGGCTGCGAATCATTCAACACTTCCTCGGCACGACGCTCGAGGAGATGTACAAGTTGTTCTTCGGACCACAATAAAGTGTCCTGCCACCACCGAGGATGCGGGTATGAGATATAATCGCCCGGGTACCCAAGTAAGTAATTCCATGGCCGAACACGCTGTTTCTCTTATTTATCATAACATCATTCTGAAAAGTCGCTCTTTGACCAGGACTGGATAACAAAGGCGAAGATGATCAAGTGTCCGTCCCCCCTTCCCGAGGGCTTGGCCAATCCAGTACTAGAAAGAATGCTGGAGTCGGCGCCTTATCAGGTGCCCTCGAAGGAAGATAAAGGGGGAATAAAGAGCCCAAAAGCGAGCCTCACTCACTACTCGTCCCAACCGGGGGAATGAGCGCCTCCGCGAAGGAGGATAACCAGGGAGAAGAATCTGACATTCCCTCTCCCCGAGGAAGGAAGAGGACCACCTCTGAAGATCCAGAAACAGAGGTTTCCAAACGAGGGAAGAAATCTTCGCCAGAGGGTCCTGGGTACCCTTGCCGCACAGTGTCCGCAAGGGAATCAGCCCTCTACCGAGCTATAAGTAATCAAAAAGTACTTAGTAGTGAAAATATCCTACCTTACTTCTAAAGACAATAACCGAAGCTTATATCTTGTAGTTCGGATCGTAGCCCTTCTCGACAGAGTTCGTCTTCAGGGGATCTTCTTCCGAAGATGATGGAGAGCGAAACACCTCCCCCTGCCACCCCGTCTCATGAGGCGGGCGACCCTGAAGTGTCGTCGCGGAGGGTTTCTCCTGATCTGCCAAGGCCAAGGGGTAATCCCTTGGCCACCCGGAGTCCTCAGTATTCGGCTCCTAAAGAGAGCAAGAGAAAGAGTCCAGAACCATATAGTGTGCGGTCGGACGTACTGAAGGATCTACTGGAGCAAGCGGCCATCTCAGAAGCGCATCGTACGCTAATGAGTACAGTAGTTGAAAGGATTTCATCCGCTAAAACCGGATTGCATGGAGCTTTTATGAGTCTGCTGAAAGGCTTTGAGGAACGTGAAATAGTGTATGTTTTTTACGGTACTGCACACGTTACATGTGCCCTATGCAGATAGTAGCCCCTGAGACTCTGGTTGTCATCGAAAACGGCGGCAAACAGAGGATTATAGTCCCAGGTAATAACCAGACCGCCTTTATGTGCAGGTGGCTGAAGCTCCGATGGCTAGCCGGACTGATGGGTTTGCCAAGCTAAAGAGGCAACTTGATGCGGCAGATGCCGACATCGTGCTTGTCAACAAGCGGCTTAACGAGGCACAGGGTAAGTGATTTCTCCGATGATCAATGCATAGTAAGAGGAGCATGATGCCGGTATCTTTAATATGTTGTGACAGCAGATGGAGCTGCCACCGTGGAGACCCTTCGGGCAGAGCTTGCCCAAGCCAAGGAACAAGCAAGGAATAGCGATGTGGCCGCTCTAAAGGTGGTCGAAGAGCTGAGAGCCGAACAGTCCGCGCATCGCCAGAGCAAGGAAAGGATAGCCAAGATGGCCATTGAGTTGAAAGATGCCGCTGACCGTTACCAGCTACTTGAAAAAGAAAGCTGAGCGCGGGCAACGCGCCTGGAAAAGGCCATGGTAGCAGCCAAGGAAGCCCGCTCTAAAATCAGAGCGATGAAGGAGGAGTTGCATCAAGCTGCGGATATCGTGGCTGGGAAGCCCCTCTTGTTGCGGACTAAGTTCGAAGATCCGAAGTATGCTCCTCTTGATCAATTATGGAGTTCGGCGGACGCCTACATGGATTTGGCGGCAAGTGTTGCTGATGCGGCCGAGTACTTCAAGGATCAGAAAGATCGCGAAGTGGAAAATCTGTTCTAGTCACAGTTCCATGCTCCAGTGCGTCCACTGCTGTTGAATGAGCGAATGGCTGAGTGGGCCGAGCTCCATAGGTTGTCCGGAGTTGCCATGAGGTCTATTGTGGATCATCTGTGGCTGGGAGGGCCAAGGCCGAATAGTTACTTTAGTTTAGTGCAACAATTCCTTGGTACGGTGCCGCACATCGACGCTATGAAGAGGTCAGCGTGCATAGAGGGTGCGCAGATGGCCTTTGCCCGTGTCAAGACATACTGGGTAGAGATGGAGGCCACCACTATTGCAACACAGGGTTCGGCCGTGGGCCGAGTGGCTGTCGAGCACTACTTTGAAGAAGTTCTTGAAGGCGCTCGTTCGATACACGCTCAGTGCTCGAAGAATATTATGTTCTAGTGACATGTACTCCCATTGTAAGAACAATGTTTTATTGAGTCGTCAAGGCTGTGTTTATACTTTTGCCTGAAAGTATTATGATGCCTCCTGTGTGGCCGTTTATGTATATATGTATATAACCTAAAAGTTTGAAGTCGTCAGCTTTCGCCCCACGCATATAATGCGGGGGTGTTCACAAAAAATGTGTATTCACACTTGATCCAACGTCTTGGTCCATTAAGGAGGTGGTAGCGCAGCGAACGAGGCAATCGGACTATATTGCTTTAACACTTTCACTTAGCCATATGAGTTTGACGGTGGGGCTACTATATAGCCCCTGGTACTTCTGCGCTCGTCCGAATATGGGGCGCGTACGTACATGACCGGGAAACGGCCCTTCGTTAATGCGGAGGAATCCCAAAGATTCCGCTGAGTCATCGAGTGGTTGACCAGTCTCGCGCTATATCATGACAGTCAGTTTTCGGCTTTCTCTACTGAGGTGCTCATCCGGATGAACCAGGACACAATCGCAGTAGTTCTCCCAGTGCTACATTAGTCGATATAGCGGAACGTAAGGTACCAAAACATGGGAGCCGGGCAAACCCAACATTTGACCAAATACATGATTCGGAGCTGATGCATATAAGGCCAAACTCGCGACGCCGAACACTCCCTAAGGTATTCCGTCTTTATAACATATGACGGGCTGAACAATGCCCTTAATAATAAACCCCGGGTGTCCAGGTACGTGCAATATCCTGACATGGCCACATGCCAATACGTCGGCATCCTTCTCGGTTGTATTGAGTATCCGGAGGATGTGAACAACAAGAGACAGTAAAAAAAGGTTTATGCGGGGTCTTAATCTAAAAAGAAACCTTTGAGCGGGTCCCTGCTACACGTCTGCGCCTGTGTCTCCGTTGTGCCGTGTCCTGGACGGGTGTAGCACGATTGTCATATGTAAAAGAGAAGAACTTAGGTGAAAGTTGTCGTGGCCGAAAATTGGTTATTATCAATAAACCATTAAAATTCAAGATAAGTCAAGTTGAGCCGAACTAGCCCTGATTACACGCGGGAAGCCTCTGGTACCATCTAGGATGGCTTGATCATCAAACCAATCACATGTATACGTAGTGGTGCACCGGACTCGTCTAACCGTGTCCATGGTCTTGACGACCTGTCATTATTTCTTGTTGGTGAGGCCGTCTAGTGCTCGGCGGCTAAAGCCGCCGCACATTCTTCCACGCGTAGAGCACGCTCAGTATTTCCGCTAACTTTGATGGTGCCATGTGGACCGGGCATCTTAAGCTTGAGAGAAGCGTAATGCGGGATTTCATTAAAACGAGCGAAAGCCGCTCTTCCGAGTAGTGCCTGATAGCCACTTCGGAATGGAGCGATGTAGAAAGTTAACCTTTGGCTTCGGAAGTTGTCGGAAGAACCGAATACAACCTCTAGTAATAGAGAGCCTGTGTAGCGGGCCTCTAGGCCTGGTATTACTCCCATGAAGGTGGTAGTACGGTGGCTTATTTTTGCGGACCGTGTCCTGATATATCAGATTTAGACCACTGCTGCCGTCTATGAGGACTCGTGTGAGATGGTATCCGTTTATTATTGGGTCTAACACCAAGGCAGCCAATCCTTCGTGTCGGATGCTTGTCACGTGATCCCCGCGATCAAAAGTGAGTGGGCAGGCCAACCAGGGGTTGAACCTAGGGGTGACGGGCTCTATGGCACGTGTGTCTTGGAGTGCATGTTTGCTTCTCCTCTTCGTCACATGGATCATGTTGACTGTTTTAACCTCTGGTGGGAATTTTTTCTGTCCTCCAGTGCTTTGCTGGCGAGGCTCGTCCTCGTCTTCGCTTGGTGTCTCCCCCCCCTTGTGTTCGGCATTTAGCTTACCTGCCTGCTTGAAGACCCAACATACTCCGTGGGTGTGATTTGCAGGTTTATCGGGGGTGCCATGAATCTGACATAGTTTGTCAAGAATCTTGTTTAGGCAAGACGGTTCGTCTCTGCGGCCTTTGAAAGGCTTTTTCCGCTAGCCTGGCTGAGAGCCCCTGAATCCGACGTTTACCGCCGTATTATCTGGGCTATCTTCTTTATTTCGACGCTTGTTTTTATTGCATCGTGGTTTTCCATTGCTATCCCCGACTTCAGATGTGCTTGGGTCGCTGGTGCTACTGCGGGCTAACCAGCTATCTTCGCCCGTGCAAAAGCGGGTCATGAGGCTTATTAGGGTTGCCATTGTTCTTGGTTTTTCTTGGCCGAGGTGTCTGGCGATCCATTCGTCTCGGATGCTGTGTTTAAAATATGCTAAGGCTTCAGCGTCCGGACAGTCGATGATTTGGTTCTTCTTGGTGAGAAACCTGTTCCAAAGCTTTCGTGCGGACTCTTCGGACTGTTGAATTATATGACTTAAATCGTCTGCATCCGGAGGTCGGACATAGGTCCCTTGAAAATTAGCCCGAAAAACATCCTCGAGCTCCTCCCAACTTCCAATTGAGTTTTCGGGGAGGCTTTTCAGCCAGTGTCGAGCTGGTCCTTTAAGCTTGAGGGGCAAGTATTTAATGGCATGGAGATCGTCTCCGTGAGCCATATGGATATAGAGGATAAAGTCCCCGATCCAGACCCCAGGGTCTGAGGTCCCGTCGTACGCCTCTATGTTCACTGGTTTAAATCCTTCTGGGAATTCGTGGTCCAACACCTCATTGGTGAAACATAGGGGGTGTACGGCACCCCTATACTTGGATGTACCATGGCGTTTGGACGGTTGTGGTATTTGGTTTAGAATTTGTGCTGGAGCACGCTTCCTGGATCCATAGATGGATCTGGTCGTACCGGATTTTTGGCGCAAGTCCTCACATACATCGTGTGTTGACTTATGTGCGTATTTGTTATCCGCTCTATCATGGTCACAAGGTGGTGCCGCCGGCCGGTTGGCCGTTTCATTTTTTGGCTGTGTGGGATCTAAGGCCTCGTCGTCGAATTCAGGTAACAGCTTGTGCTTTGGATGCTCTTTGTGTGGTAACTTCCACCATACTTTGCTTCATTGTCGAGCACTTTGTTCCACCTGCTGTTGAGTGTATTTTGTGCAGCCTTAAGCCTTTGCTTCTGCTTCTTTAGACTCCTCTTTGTGGCAATAAGCCTTTTGCGGAGGTTCTCTTGCTCCAGGTGCATTTTCGGGATGATGTGTGCATCTTCGTCCGGACTGTTTTCCTCCCCAGAGGGGGTTTGATGAGGTTTATACTCGGCATCGCTGTGTTCGGACGTCGGATTCGTACTATGTTCGCCGCTTGCAGCTTCATCGTGCTCTGCCCCCGGGGCAATGTGGTCGTCGTTTCCTCTCGAGTTGACTGGAGTGTTATTTTCTCTTGCGCTGTTATCGCTGTTTTTGCTATGGCAGGACTTAGAGCGGCGCCGCTGACGTCGGCGCTTGGGTTGCTTCTTGGAGGGGCCATCCTCCGCTGTCTCTTCGCCAATGCCATCTTTGGGTGTATCCACCATGTAAATGTCATGTGATGAAGTGGCTGTCCGGCGCACTGTGGGCGCTGGTTGCTGTTCGTCTCCTGCATCTTCGTCCATGCCGTTGATGTCTTCGGAGTCGAAGTTGAGCATGTCGGTTAAGTCGTCGACAGTGGCTACTAAGTGGGTGGTGGGCGGGCAGCGAATTTCTTCGTCATCCGTATCCCATTTTAGCCGGACATAGTTCGGCCAAGGTTCTCCTGACAAGGAGAGAGACTTTAATGAATTTAGCACATCGCCGAAAGGCGAGTGCTGAAAGATATCCACGGAGGTGAACTCCATGATCGGCGCCCAGTCAGATTCGATGGGCACGGATGTAGGCGGTTCGGAGTCCGTGGCCGGAGACGAATCCAGTGGTTTGGCGACACGGCTCTCGTAAGGGGTGAAGTCAGTATCCGTCTCCATTGCCACTGAGAGTGCGGCCTCCATGGTGGGGTCTATCCCTTCGTCCTTGAAAGCGATCTCCCGTACACTGTCCGACAGCACAGTTACGTCGTGCTCGTCATGACTATGCGGTGCACCTGACACGGGCTTGAATCCGTCGAAGATCAAGTCTCCGCGGATGTCGGCAGTGTAGTTTAAGTTTCTGAATCTGACCTGATGGCCAGGGGCATAGCTCTCGATCTGCTCCAGATGGCCAAGCGAATTGGCCCGCAGTGCGAAGCCGCCGAATACAAAGATCTGTCCGGGGAGGAAAACCTCACCCTGGACCGCATCGCTACCAATGATCGAAGGAGCCATCAAGCCTTATGGTGACGACACAGTGGAACTCTCAATGAAAGCACCAATGTCGGTGTCAAAACCGGGGGATCTCGGGTAGGGGGTCCCGAACTGTGCGTCTAAGGCGGATGGTAACATGAGACAGGGGACACGAAGTTTACCCAGGTTCGGGCCCTCTTGATGGAGGTAATACCCTACGTCCTGCTTGATTGTTCTTGATGATATGAGTATTACAAGAGTTGATCTACCACGAGATCGTAGAGGCTAAACCCTAGAAGCTAGCCTATGGTATGATTGTCTGTTGTTCTACGGACTAAACCCTCTGGTTTATATAGACACTGGAGGAGGCTAGGGTTACACAAATTCGATTACAAGGGAGGAGATCTACATATCCGTATTGCCTAGCTTGCCTTCCACGCCAAGGAGAGTCCCATCCGGACACGGCACGAAGTCTTCAATCTTGTATCTTCATAGTCCAACATTCCGGCCAAAGGATATAGTCCGGCTGTCCGGAGACCCCCTAATCCAGGACTCACTCACACTGGGTTGAGGATCTGGACTCCGTACTCTGGGGGCTGTGGACCACGCCCAATCGCACTACCGGATATACACCCTTCTTCATGGTGTATGGCGCAGAGGCTGTGTTGCCCTGTGACATTATTCATGACTCACCTCAAGTGCGCATGTATGAAGAGAGAGAGGCTGAGCTTGATCAATAGGATAGCTTCGATGCCCTGGAGGAGGAGCGCGACGTCGCAAAAGCCCATTCCGCATTTTATCAACAGTAGGCTCGCAAATATGAAAGCAGAGAAGTGCGGGCCAAGACATATAACGCTGGCGAACTCGTTCTACGCTTACCAGAGAAGAAAAAGGACAAACTCAAGCACAAGTGGGAGGGTCCCTTCATCATAGATGAGGTTCTCACTTGAGGAGCGTACCGCCTGTGTGACGCGTCTGACAATCGCCTAGAGCCGAACCCATGGAATGCCGCAAGACTCCAAAGATTCTATGCCTAGAGCCGTACTCTTTGTTCGTCTTCTTCTCCCTTTGTTTTCATTTTTTAACCTCTTGAATTTTTCTCTAGCTCTTGTGCGGCCAAACCGCACACCTATGATGTGCACATCCTTAAATGTATACACTCATAATACCTGGGGGCTTCTTTTACAGAAGCTTATTATTATTTTCCGAGCATCAAGCTCAACACATGTGTCCTCTTCCGCATATGTACCTTTTCTTCGCCATTATATGCATCGTTATGACTTAAATTTTGGCCAAGCTGGGTTGTCTGGCTCCTGTGCTTATGCCCTACGTTCCTGTTTATTCGGCTAGGGCATAAAGGGAGCACCTCTGTGATTGTTACTGCCGGGTCATCCGGACATGTACCTCAGACTAGGTGAAGCCGAAAGCTAGCGTTCTTAAGGGAATATTCGGTCGGCGGACTAAAGAAGTTTCACCTTCATCACACCATGAACCCCCGGATGTTACGTATACTGCGATTTTTCAATCACAGTTCGGACATGCATCGCATATCCGCCCAGGGAAAGGAACCCTTAACGGAACTATTCTCTCTAGAAGATATTTCTTACAATCAACATGTAATATAACAGAGCTAGCCGGATACAACTTGTCTGTTGAAGCAACTATGATGATTACGCCTGGTTTCCATGCATGCCCTGATTTATATTACTGAACGAGTATCCGGAAACACTCCGCGCCTTCGGGTCCAGAGGTCGAAGTGAAAAGGTCTGCCATGACAACCATTTTACAATCCGGCTAGGGACAAATTTGTCAATTGAAGTACATAGTCATTTGGACTCAAAAACTTCTTCCTCTATGCCATCTAACAGGTTGTCTAGCTTACAATCCTGTTGGGAATATTTGGCGGCTACCTTTACTTGGTCATATACCAAACTAACTAGAATTTCTTTTCCATCTGACCCCTTTGGTCCGACCCGGGCCATATGATTCTGATCGAGCTTGGTGTACCGTGTTTTTACCATGGCCCAGGCCTCTCGCGCACCATCTCGGCAGGCCGATATCTTCCATAATGGGAAGCGCCGCCAAGCTCCCTGGAATAGCTTCACAAGCTCCTCCATACTTCTTGGAGGAGAGGCGGACGGCCACAAAGCTTTGGCAAAGCTCTGCATTGCTTGCCGAGCTCACTCGTGCAATTGGGACAACTCTTGCAGAAGGTCTCCTTGAGAGCCAGACATTTACTCTTCGGGACGGCCAGTCAGCATACCTGCAGACATAAACCTGTCAGATCATTTCTTCGCTGAAATGCATAAAGGTGTGGTCAAAAACATACTGAATATGCCGCCTTGTAGCCTCCTATTCTCCTTGATGGCGTCAGCTACCTGGGCTCGCACATCTTTTAGTTCTTTGCCCGGCAGGGTATTGGAATCCTGCAGCTTGTTATTTTCATCCGTGACCCGCGTCAGCACATGTTCTCCTGCCGCATGTTGCCTTTTGGCCTCCTGTTCACTAGCGTGGGCGATTTCCAGTTTTTCCCTCGGTTGATCTACTGATCCTGTCAGCGGAAACACATCGATATTAATATTACCGGTATATATACTTTTTTTGATGAGGGGAAACGTTACCAGGAGGTGCCCCCTTGGATTTCTCCATTTCGGTGGTAGCCGCAGCTAGCTGGGTCTGACACTTTTCCAGCTCTTGAGACAGATGGCTATTCTTCTCCGTGAGTACCTGATTATACAATGATCCTTAAATCAGTTGTATCAACTGCTTCAAGTCTCGGGGGCTACTGGTATATGAGTATCAAATCTACACTTACCCACATATCTTTTAAATGCTGGTCTGTGGCTCTAGCAAGTCCATCCCGAGCAGCTCGGATGTATGCATCGGCCGAGCTGGAGGCATTGAATGCCTCTTTTGAAAAGCCGGGGTCGCGGAGAGCGGCCCTTCGGCGCCGATGATTCATGGCGCTCTCCACTTTAGAGTTTGTGACAGATACATCATCTGAATCCTCTGCCGAAGGACAATCCGGCGTCACTCTCATATTAGCCCTTGCCTTTAAAGCATGGTATGGAACCTGACCTGTGGAGGCATGGCCGGTAGGATCCCCGGACATAGTCCGGCGAACGCTAATCCTGATAAGACACAATGGATAATGTCATAGTTTGATGTGACTACCAGGAGGCATGATTAAAAAATCATACCTCTTTGATGAAGGTTCTACCGTATTGTCATTCGCCTTTCTCTTTGAAGATTTGCTCAGTGCGGGCACCGCTCTCCTAGGAGATGCCTCTGGTGCACGTTGTGGCGTCGAGCGCCTCCCCTTTGGAGCACGAAATAGTGCGGTGGGTAAGGCGTAATGAGGAAGCTCTTTCGAAGAAGGTGTCTCTTGATTACTTACGTGTGAGGTAGGAAGGAGGCCGGGATAGTCGGCCATGATTGGCACTACTGTGCCATTATAGCTTGCCTGGTAGAATACTCCCTCCTCGAGCTCCACAAATATGTTCGGATCCTCTTTGAATCCGGGGTCAAGGTCCCGGTTGTGATCCTCTAGCTGTGGAGCGGGGTTATGGATCCCCTCGGTAACCTCCCGCCATTCCTGTTACAAATAGATGGGTTAATGTCCATTAAAAGTGATTCAGGGAGAGGATTGAGCAAAGTGGTGGGATTAGAGCTCACCCAGCTAGGAGGATTGTACATGGAAAATTCATCTCGACTTTTAAGATGAGTGAACTCCTCTTTCTCCCCTTTGTACAGTTAGGCCAACATTTTGACCAAAGCGGCGGGGGTGTCCGGACCGTTCCGACCGCAGCGTGAGGCATCATCCTCCCCATTATAGTGCCACATGGGAAGCCCTCTGTATTGGAGTGGCTAGACCCCACGCACTATGAAAGTCACCATCACATCGATTGTTGATAATCCAGACTGGGCAAGTGTCCTTATCTTGCCCATCAATTGACGGACTTCCGCGCTATCTTCCTCCTCGAGGCTCCGAGGGTGCCAGCTGTGGCATTTCTTCAACGGAGCATTTGAAAATTCGGGAAGACCCATTCGAACTGGGTTGGGGAGAGCAATGTCTTCAATATAGAACCATTCCGAGGGCGCCTTCTTCAGTGTACCGGACAGGTATCCGGTCCCGGCTATGCGCCATACTTCGGCGTCGCCCACCTCGAATATTGACCCCTCTCGGTTGCGAGGGACGAGGCATAATAGCTTCCTCCATAAATCAAAATGGGCTTCACAGCCCAGGAAGAGCTCGCACAGGGCAACAAAACCTGCGATGTGCGGGATAGAGGCCGGCATGAGGTTGTGCAGTTGGAGGCCGTAATACTCTAGGAGTCCATGGAGGAAAGGGTGGATTGGAAACCCGACGCCTCTCAACAAGTAAGATACGAAGCACACCCGTTCCCCCTGGTTGGATTGGGGGAATTTTCCGCCAGAACTTCGCCTGTGAAGGAGGTCAATCCTGCTCGAACAGGGACCAGATCCGTGGGGGGAGGAATCCCTGTGTTTGGAGCTTAACCAACTGCTCATGGGATAAAGAACATCTCTCCCAATCGCCTTTTTCGGAGCCACGAGGGCGGGAGGAGGAACTAGGGACGCTAGCCATGTTGAATGGTTTCCCCTGGCAAGACTCTGAGGATTTTCCGCTGGGTGTGGAATGGATCTGAGATCCAATCCCTTTAAATAGAGGCCTTTCTTACGTGGCCGGGGGAGTTATGTGCAAAAATACCCCGACATCTCGTATTCGCTCGACTTGTGGAAGCAGAAGGTGTGGAGGCACAGAAGCCGATGGGTATGACATTAAATGGAAGGCCGAATATAGCTCTTTAGGTCAGGTACTTTCAAGTGATCGGAGGAGGAACCCGCCTTGCAATGCCGAAGACAATCTGTGCGCCGGACACCTCGTCATTGAAACCTGGTTCGAGGGCTACTGAGGGAGTCCTGGATTAAGGGGTCCTCGGGCGTCCGACCTGTGTGGCGTGGGCCGGACTATTGGGCCATGAAGATACAAGATAGAAGACTTCCTCCCATGTCCGGATGGGACTCTCCTTTGCGTGGAAGGCAAGCTAGGCAGCCGGATGTATTATTTCCTTTCTATGTAACCGACTTTGTACAACCCTAGGCCCCTCCGTTGTCTATATAAACCGGAGGGTTAGTCCGTAGAGGCAATCATAATCATACAGGCTCATGGCCATGGAGTACGACCGCTAGCAGGTCCGCTACCACGGCGCGGCGGCTAGGCTCAATTTCCCCTTCGGCACACGTCCGGTCGACCTCGTTCCGCCGGAGCCAGGAATGGTGAGCTCGGCTATGGCACGGGAGGACCGCGAGGCATGGGAGCACCTCGAGTCTGAGGCCGCCGCCGAGGCCTACATGCAAGAACTCCACCGGCAGCACCCGGAGCTCGTGGAGGCGTAGCGGGCGATCTTTGCCAGCGCGGAGGGTGGCGAGGTTATCGCGCTCTCCTCCGAAGATGAGGTCGAAGGCGGTGAGGACGGCGGCATGGAGGGCGGCGAGGTTATCACGCTCTCCTCTGATGAAGAGGTCGAAGGCGCCGGCGACGGCGGCACGCAGGGCGTAGAGGTAGGCCCCGATGACGAGGAGATCGATGTCGACGACTGGACCCCGATGACAGTACCGGCCCGGACCCAGCTCGCGGCACACCGTACACGACGAGGAAGGATTGGCTCGACCTCTACTTCGACCGAAAGTAGTTTAGCTTAGTTTAAATTTATGTTTTATGTTCGGTTATCCAAAACTATATATGTTTATGTTTGAATGCATGCTACTTTCGGTTGAACCTGCTTTGAACTTGATCAAATTGAAGTTTACAACCTTAAGTTTAGGGGATCGACTAGAGAAGGCCAAAAATTGCTGCAGTATATATATATATATATATATATATATCCACTAAGGGTTTTAGTCCTTTAACTTTTGAAAGATCGGCTAGAGATGGCCTTATGACTTGTTTATTTCAGTTCTTCACAATGCGATGCTCTATATGTGCAACTATTTGCCGTGTAGTTCAATTTCATCAATAACAGTTTCAACAATACCATTATGAATTATGATATTTGGTTGCTGTTAAGGATACTGTAGTTAACATGCCTTTTCATTTTCTAACAATAACTAGTGTACTATAGACCTGCACAATACCAGTTTGAATGACTAGTTGCTTGTTTTTAAATGTTATGCCTAATGCATTTAACACACGTTTCCACTTCTTGTTTTGCTTAACTAACGTGCTTAAGCCTGCACACTGAAGCTATCACTTGTACATTATGTTGTCTACCATGGATATATTTGGTTGATGTTCAGCTTGTTGTGCTTAACATGCCTTTATATGTACTCATGCAGGAAAATATTGAGAACAGTGTTGTTTTCCATCGCGGTTAATTTCATCGCATTGCTTATATGTACTCACTGTTCAGGATATCGGTAGCTGGTACCATACAGCCTAGGGCTGATAAGGGACTAATCGTCGAATCGGACATTTCACTAAATATATATGTAACCCATTTATTAGTAGGTTAACTAGGGTCATATTTAATATATCTGAGACGACATAGCAACATGCATTGTACTGAATAACTAGATATGCAATCCCAGGCTACATGTAACATCCCAAATTTTCAATTTGGATTGTTATACATAGGTCATCATATGCATATCATATTTTATTTGCATCTCGTTTGCGATCCTAGAAATTCTAAGCAACTCAAGGACCCACGGAGAGAGTTGGGGATTTCACTATTTTCATATTTCAATTTTTTTCTCAAATTTGAAAAGAGGATCATTTTGGTTTTAATATTTTCTCTCTGAAATATTTCCAATATAAATAAAATGAGAGGAGATAAAAGGACTTCTCCAAAAATAAAAGAAATATTGGAGTAAATATGTTAAAATCAAATAAATATTTTTTGGGGATTTTATTGTTATTTTATTTGAATCAGAAAAATATGCATTTTTCCAAATTGCATTTTAGGCCATAAAAATGTTCACTTTGTTCTAAATATTCTATTTAGACGGTGAAAATTGTTTTTCGCATTTTTAGAATTTTTTATATTTCTTTAGGACCTTTTCCTTCAGCAGAATTTATTTAAAACAAAAGAGAGGTCGCGCCGAACTAGGCCGGCCCAGCTGAGAGCCAGGCCTCGGCCCAGCCGCACCGCGCCACCACCGCCTCCGTCGCCGTGAGCGGCACGGACTCCGAGGAGTCTAGCGCTCCGCCGCCGCCGCCGACTTTGCCTCCAAGTCGAAGCCCCCTCCTCCTCGAGGCTATTTAAGCCCCCCCCTGTCGCCTCTCACCCTGCCGCCCGTAGCCCCACCACCCAGCGTCGCCGCTTGCTGCGCCCGCCGCCCCCGTGCCGCTCCACCGCCCACCCGCTGCAGCCGCCGCCGCTCGAAGCCGCGCCCTGCCGCCTTGCAGCCTCGCCGGAGCAGCCGCCCCGCACGACGCCGCCGCCACCGTTGACTTCGTCACCGCCGGGTTTTTTCCGTTTTAGTTAAACCGCTCGGTTTTTCTTTAAAACCCTAGCTCATTTTTTTTATTTTAGATCGGTTCAGTTTTCTCGGTTTTCTTCGGTTAGCTCTAATCTACGAACGTTCATTTGTTAGTTCATTTTAACGAACGAATTCATTCTTTAGTCTCTGTTAGCGGACGTTCGTCTGATAGATTTTTCTTTTTATTCTTATTTTCTTCCAGGGGCCTATCCATGATTACTTTTATCGCAGATTAACCCCTGATTTTCAAACCCTCGCAACTTTTTAACCGTTTGTCCAAATCCGGTGAAACCATCGCCAAAATCTTCGTCTTGAAGCCCTATTTCCAGTTAATCAACTTGAACATGGTTTTGACAATTTAAAATTTGGTTTCAAGCAGATTTGTATTCAAAGTTCTTTTAACCGTAGTTTCAGTTCCGTAGCTCCGGTTCAATTGATTCTTTTTGCAAATCGAAGCTCTTCAGTTGAACTTTTAGATTGGATTTTCTTATTTGAGTTTTACCCTTGCATCTATGCTTGAGTGCTTATGTATGCTATTTTTTGTTTGCGATAGAATACCCGAAGTGCTAAGCGTGCTACTACGAGTCTCTAGGGTTTGCGGATCGTCGGCAAGGCAAGTAACACTTTGATCATACTTCTTCAGTACCAGTTTTTATGCATTAGCTACAATACTCAAACATTGCATGAGTAGGATCTCTTAACATGTGGGTTTGGGAAGTAGATGATGAGGTAGAACCTATTGCCTTTTTATTACCAAACCTTGGGAGTTACTTCTACGTTATGCTTAGGTTGCCATGCTATGCGCATAGACGTGGTTTGGTTTGAGTGATCCATGACAGATGTGAGATTGTTAATTAATGGTTAACTTAAGGTGGCTACTTAAATACACATCTGGGTGGATTGGTTGCGGGCACCTGGGGATATACCAGTGTCGTCCTTTGGTTCGCCACCCAAGCTCAAAGGGGTCATAAGATTATTCATGCTAGAAACTTCCGTGTGCAGCCACAAGCTATTATGGGCTCTAGGATAGTTGAGTATGTTGCATGACCTCTTTCAGTGATGGGCTAGCAGATGTAGGGGAAAGTAGGTGTAACTATCCACCCAAAGTAAAGAGTTAATGTTTCTGAAAGACTGTGTCTCGGTTATCCGTTTCTCAAACACCATGTAGTGCGAGAAATCTAACGGAGGAGATCGAGTCTTGTGGGGAAACGTGCGCAAACCTCTATAGAGTGTACAAACTAATCATGGTTAGTCGTGTCCCGGTTATGGACATCTTGACTATCTGGTTCTTGAATTATCATGTTGATCTCATCACTCTAAATTAATTTGTTGTGTTGTTAACTACTGTTTAATTGGGATTGAGATGGGGTTACCATTCTCAATGTTTGTCAACTACCATGATAGTTAAACAAAATATATTCCTTTGTTGTAGGGAAAAATTGGATTTTCACAAAACAATATAACCATAGAGCCTCCACCAGCCATATATGCATGTAGTGATAGCATTTACTTGTTCATTGCTCTATTGTGTTATCTTGCCAGCATCTTCCATGTGCTGACCCATTTCGGGCTGCAACATATCATGTTGCAGACTTTTCAAACGAAGAGTAAGGTGCGCTAGGTCGTTTGTCGTGCACTCAGTTATGCCGTTGGAGTTGATGGACTCACTTTATCTTCCAAGCCTTCCACTGTTATCATATTTAGGTGGCCTTAGGCCATATTATTGTATTAAGTACTCTTTTGAGACATTATTGATCCAGGGATGACACTTATGCACAGAGATTTGACTATTTTAGGTCAGATCGCTACACTACATAGCAACAAGGAAGAGTGTCACCTTAATGTTCTAATGATGTCTGGATATACATGTAATAAAATCTTATATAATGGGATGGAGGGAGTGTTGTACTACATCAACTTTCAATTGTTATTTAGCTTCTAATATTAACTTGGTGCTTTTAGGTACATATATCATTGCCAAAGATCCGCACTTCAACCCTTTCTACGTATGGGGCAATAAGATATTCATGAACCAGCATCAAGTGAGGAAACTGATAAAGATTGTTATTAAAATGGGTCAAAAGATGTCAATCGAACAATCTGTTTACACTTTATGCCAAACAACAGTGAACTGCAGGATGGTAAGTAAGAACCCTATAGCCTTCTTTTTACTGCCCGTAATGAGTTGTGTTAGATGACAATGTCTGAATCTTTTTTCTTTTGCAGTGGATCCTGAAGCAGATTACTCAAGATTACCTCTCATACTACATGATTGGCGGCTGGCCATCACAAGGGGTTGGACTAGAGTCCTGCATGCCTTCTGCATCCAGGAGAGCACAATAGGGCCATTCCGCTTCACCTTGTTCAGCAACCGGAATGTCTGTCTGTAATAGTACAAGTATAGAACCCTGGTTCATCATTCTTTATTTGGTGCTTATGTAATTCTTAAACATATGTACCTGTGAATCGAATAATGCATTGGTTGTTTGAACCTGATGGATATGAATAAAGTTATAGCCTACTTTCAAGTTTAAATTAGGTACAATTTTAAATATCATCAATTAAATTAGGGTGAAATTACGGTGTGCGGGTCATTACGGCACACACGATTGGTAAAACACAAACGTTTGTGATATACACCATAATCCAAGATGGTTCACAGAAAGGAAATGTGTGCAAGCATGCACATAGTTGCCGTTTGCAAAGCGTGTGTGATGTCAGACACTATCACATACGGTGCAGGAAATCTAAATGTGTGTGATTGTCTAACTATCATACATGGTTTATAATCATGAACAGTTTGTGATGTGCAAGGCATCGTAAAACTCCCATGCCTGGAATCTGCCTGGAAAGCTCCCGTGCCTGGAATCTGCCTGGTTTTAGGTAAAACCATAAAACTCCGACTACGATGGCAAAGCGAGCACAAACGAGTAGCAAGGATGAAGCGTTTGGGATATTCGAGATATCGGAAACGGTTATATAGGGACAACTATATGCATCAAGGGTCCCTATCCCTGACGGTTTCTGGGTCGTGTGGGAAGGACCCCCCTATCACCGTCACTCACTAGGCGACGGCTCCAAATGTCATCGCGGAAAGGGGTTAAAAACTGTCTGTATAGCACTGACGCGTACTAGTGGCAGTATCAATTGCCTCAGGCCAGAAGCGAGGAGGCGTCTTGTATTCATCAAGCATAGTGTGAGCCATCTCAACAAGAGTCATGTTCTTGTGCTCCACGACGCCATTCTGCTGAGGAGTATAAGGAGCAGATAATTCGTGAGTAATACTAAGTTCATATAGATAGTCATCAAGACCAGTATTCTTGAACTCGGTCCCATTGTCACTTCTAATGTGCTTGATCTTCACACCGAAGTTTGTTGAAGCCCTCGAGGAAAATCGTTTGAAGACTTCCTGCACTTCAGTTTTGTAAGTGATGATATGTACCCATGTGTAACGAGAATAGTCATCAACAATAACAAAGCCATATAAATATGCAACATTAGTGAATGTGGCATAATGAGTAGGGCCGAAGAGATCCATGTGAAGCAATTCAAATGGACGAGTGGTAGTCATGATGGTCTTTGAGGGATGCTTGGACTTGGTCATCTTTCCAGCTTCACAAGCTCCACACAGATGGTCCTTGAGGAATTTTACACCCTCGATGCCAATGACGTGCTTCTTCTTCGCGAGTGTGTGCAAGTTCCTCATGCCAGCATGACCTAGCTAGTCGTTGATGCCATAACCAGCCTTCTGAAGCTTTTGCAAGTAGACATGTGGCAAGTTGTGGTCCTGTAGAGAAATCAACCATATACAGGTCTCCTCTCCTAAAGCCTTCGAAGACTTTGGAATTGTCAGCTTCCATGATCACAACACAACGATACTTGCCAAAGACAACAACCATATCAAGATCACAAAGCATTGAGACCGACATGAGGTTGAATCCTATGGACTCGACAAGCATGACTTTGTCCATGTGTCGATCCTTTGAGATCGCAACCCTACCTAGACCCAATACCTTGCTTTTGCCTTTGTCAGCGTAGGTGATATGCTTCATATGTGATGGAGATAAAGCAGTGTCCATCAATAGGCTCTTGTCAACGGTCATGTGATTTGTACATCCACAATCAAGGACCCACTCAATGGCTTTGGGTTGATCATCCTGTAGATGAATTAGTGCATCTTACGAACTCATATACTTCATCAGTGAAGAATATGAAATCAAATTCATCCGATCAATTTCATCAAGCAATACAATAGATATAGCAATATGAGGACGTGATAAATGAATATTCATTTCTTCATGATTAGCTTGCGTCCTTTCAAGCATATTCAGGTCTCCGGAAAATTCTTCAGACGTTTAAGTTCGTCCGGAGACCTGACCCTGCATAAGAGATTAGTTCTTTTTCTTCACCACCCACATCTGGAGGGATGGCAAAGAGTTCATCATTCTGCGAGCTCCGTAAGAAAAAGGTGGCATAGAAGCCAGTCCACTTCATTTCACAGAAGAGGGGTTAGAGTAAGCATATGAATAAGTAGAGAAATTCTTCAAGGAATTATGAACATAATGATTTGAAGAATAATGCACATATTCATAGCCCTTATGCTTTCGCTGCGAAACAGAAATGTTAGCACGATGATGTTCATATGAGGATTTTGATCCGTATGAGGAATTTGATCCACGTGAGGAATTTGGTCCATATGAGGACTTGGATCCATATGAAGACTTTGGTTCATATGAAGAATTTGATCTGGGGTTCCTATTCTTCACACGTGGTGTCAGGATGACATTCACCTAAAGGCTTTCAAGGCACCTTTTGGGAACCCAGGTTTTCTTCATATGGGGACCGTTCCTGCAGTTAGTTCCAACATATCTAGCAAATACTTCACCATTCTGATTTTTGAAAAGTTTATAGTTGGAGTCAAATGACTCATCAGAAGAATATGAAGATTCACATGTAAATCCAGATAAAGTGGATGGATCTACGGGAGGTCCTTTCGTAGCAACCCATGAGGTTTTGGGATACTGCCCAGGTTTCCAGTAGCTCCCATCAGCATTGAGTTTTCTCTCAAAGGCAATACCCTCTTTCCTAGGGTTCCTATTGAGGATCTGCTTCTTAAGCACATCACAAAGAGACTGATGCCCTTTGAGGCTTTTGTACATGCCTGTCACATACAATTCCTTCAACCCTGCATTGTCAGTGATACTTGTGGTATCCTCCGATGAGGAATTTGTGACCATAGAAACAGTTGAAGAATTTGCAGCAATAGAAGCATTTGAACTTTTAGGTGAAGAATTAGCAGATTCATGTTCAATGCATTTCAAAAATGGTGGAATGAATTCATCCTGAGCGGCACTGATCTGTTGAGCAAGCAATGAATCACGTTCCTTCTGAAGATCTTCATAACTCACCCTTAGGTTCTCAAGATCTTGCTTTCTTTGAAGAAATTCATAAGAAAGTTTCTCATGATCAGCTAAGAGACTGTTATGTTGACTTTCAAGGTTTTCAAACTTAGAGTGAAGTCTCTGAAGATTTTCAGTCAGAGTTTGAGTTCGATCCATTTCTTCACCCACCAGGTCATCGCCTTTGTCTAGCATATTTTGAACCTTTTCAAAAGCCTTTTGTTGTTTCACAACAATCTTGGCAAGTTTACAATAGCTAGGATTAAGGTTTTCATCAGATTCATCCTCACTTGATTCAGAGGAGGGATATTTGAGTACCTTGGCACCTTTTGCCATGAAGCAATAGGTGGGAGCATAGTCATGATCACAGTCGTCAGCAGTGTTGGGGAAGTAATTTTCCTCATAGTTGAAGATGGACTTGCTGACGAAAGCAGTAGGGAGAGCTGAGCTCGCCACACCAGAGTTTGACTCCATAGATGCCTCCTCTTCCTCATTTTCCTTAGATTCAGCTCCAGAGTCCATTTCCTTGCCAATGAATGCCCGAGCCTTTTTGGAGCTACTCTTCTTGTGAGATGAAGACTTTGAAGATTTTGACGATGACGACTTTGAAGATTTCTTGTTCTTCGAGTCATCAGAACTGGCATCCTTGTATTTCTTCTTATTTGATTCCTTCTCCCACTGAGGACAAACAGTAATATAGTGACCAAATTTCTTACATTTGTGGCAAGTTCTCTTCTTGTAGTCACGGGATGAGGAATCTGATCTCATGTCATCACCCCTTGAAGATTTTCCAAAGCGACCACTGTCGGTGTCAAAACTGGTGGATCTCGGGTAGGGGGTCCTGAACTGTGCGTCTAAGGCGTATGGTAACAGGAGGTAGGGGACACAATGTTTACCCAGGTTCGGGCCCTCTCGATGGAGGTAATACCCTACGTCCTACTTGATTGATCTTGATGATATGAGTATTACAAGAGTTGATCTACCACGAGATCGTAGAGGCTAAACCCTAGAAGCTAGCCTATGATTCTGATTGTTCTTGTCCTACGGACTAAACCCTCCGGTTTATATAGACATCGGAGGGGGCTAGGGTTACACAGAGTCGGTTACAAGGGGGAGATCTACATATCCGAATTGCCAAGCTTGCCTTCCACGCAAAGGAGAGTCCCACCTAGACACGAGACGAAGTCTTCAATCTTGTATCTTCATAGTCCAACAGTCTGGCCAAAGTATATAGTCCAGCTGTCCGAGGACCCCCTAATCCAGGACTCCCTCAGTAGCCCCTGATCCTGGCTTCAATGACGATGAGTCCGGCGCGCAGATTGTCTTCGGAATTGCAAGGCGGGTTCCTCCTCCCAATACTCCACAGAAGTTTTTTGAACACAAGGGTCATGTCCGGCTCTGCAAAACAAATTCCACATACCACCGTAGAGAGTATAATATTTCCACAAATGTAATCTGCTGACAACTTTGCATAACGTGACATCACGCCACGGCCCGGTCATTATGCGAACTGTTTTTCTCAACCAGCTACTACGCGTATAGTGATGCGGTTTTCTTGGCACGTCTTGTCGAAGCAGAGATCGTGTCCCCTTATCATGGGATTCTCATCAATACGGGTGTAGGTAACCCAACCGTGCCATCAATTGCGGTGCTTGGGGAATAAGCGAGTTTACCGGGCAGGTGGGGAGGCGCATAGCTTCTTCCACCCTTATAAAGGGACAAGGACTCCTCCTTTTCACCCACGCCTTCTTCTTCCCTGCCCATCCATTCTTGCGCACTCGAGCTCTAGTGCCCAACTTCGCATTTTCTCCGTAAAACCACTCCAAACATGTCTGGAGCAGGAGGCAAGTGGATGGTCTCCTCCGTTACGGAGGAGAACATTACGAAGCTCCGGGAAGCCGGATACCTGGCCGCAGACATCGCGCACCGGCTCCGAGACGAGGGGCAGATCGTCCCTACTCCAAGACCCCATGAGAGGGTTGTATTCCTCCCCCAATTCGTTCGCGGGCTGGGATTTCCCCTCCACCCGTTCGTCCGCGGGCTCATGTTCTACTACGAGCTGGACTTCCATGATCTGGCCCCCAATTTCATCCTCAACATTTCGGCGTTTATCGTCGTGTGCGAGGCCTTCCTCCGCATCAAGCCCCACTTTGGCCTGTGGCTGAAGACCTTTAACGTGAGGGCCAGGAAGCGGAGTGCGGAGGCGCCATGGTGGGAAAAATGCCAAATGTCACCTGGCTCGAGGGTCCTATGTGGATACCGTGAAGGGGTGGCAATCGGGGTGGTTCTACATCACCGAGCCGCGCGACACCAACTAGGCGGCGGCCCCCGAATTTCGATCCGGCATCCCCACGCGGCTCACCTCCTAGAAAGAGAAGGGCATATCCTAGGGTTCATCAGTGGAGCTGACCAGACTCCAAAACTGCGTAAGAAATATGATAAGCAAGAAAATCAAGCTCGTCAACGTAGTCCAAGTCATGCTCTTCCGCCAGATCCTTCCGTGTCAAGGACGGGCATTCAATATGTGGGAATTCGACCCGGCCAAGCACCAGACGCTGCGAGAGTTTTTTGACACGACGCGCCAAGACGTCTGGAGGGTGCTATTCAAGGCCGCCGAGGTACCTCCTCCCCTTACCGAGGATCGCGGACTCAGCGCAAAGCGCCCTGCCAATCCGGTAAGCTCTTTATATCTCATAAGATGTTTCTTTCCCCGGTATAATCATGTGGGGGATCTAAGCCTCCATGCCATTTGACAGGAATGGGTCGCGACAGCGGAGCAGATCGATTGTCCGGCCCCACTTCCCGAGGATCCAGCAAGTGCTCTCTTAACTGCGATGCTGGCTCCGGTGCCCTATGAGGCACCGAAGAAGAAGGCCACGGGGACCAGGAAAGGTCTCTGACGCAAGGTCATATCGGACTCATTGTCCGATAACACCGAGGCGCCCTCCTCCCACGAAAACGAGGAGGAGGAAGAGGAAAGTTCTCCCCCCTAGCCGGGGGAGACAAGAAAAGGAAGGCCGCCCCATCAGGGCAAGCCGAAGGGTCCAAGAAGGGAAGGACTCTCCTTCCGGACTGCTCCACGGCGGCCGCTGTTTGCGACGAGGCACGGTTACCGAGGGACAAGCCCCTAGCGAAGTCGTAAGTATCCGGATACCATAATAGTTATTGGTATGTTTTATTTTATTGCTTCTTATCATGTCGAACGTGATCATGCATCTCATCCAAAGCCCATATTGATGTATCCTCTTCGGATGAGTCTTTGGGCCAATCGGAGATGAATAGCGATTCACTCCCGACCGCCTCCTCCCCCCGCCCTACGGACGATGTCGAGGTGCTGTCTCAAAGGGTACCGAACCAAGGGGAGACAGTTTCGGAAGCGCCCCAAGGCGACATTCTGGACGCTGGGCGCACGAGGGGCAAGACTCCCATGGGCTCTAACACCGTGGGCAGCAAGTCTGTGCCGATGGCCTCTCTCCATCCAGGGTCATCGGACAATTTGCTGGAAGCCCTTTGTGGCGCTTCCATTAACGAAGAGCACCGCACTATCATGAGTCCGATGGTCAAGAAGATTCAGTCCACCAAAAGCAGACTGACTGAAGCCTGTGCCGGCCTCCTAACAGGCTTTGAGGTAAGTAGTCAAATTATGAGAAAATGTTATAGCATAGACAGTAGCCCCTGATGCTCTGTTTGGTGTTCTAATAGAAAAGCTGAACAGAGGATCAAATAATAATCACAGGAGTCTAATCAGAATATGTCTATGTGAATAAGCAGGCTTCACTTCTGGCCGCTGCCGCTCACACGGCGGAGGTCTCCGCACTGAAGCGGGACCTTGAGCAGTATGAGGAAGAGCTCAGCCTTACCAAGAGGCAGCTCGAAGAAAACAAAGGTAAGTGATACCTCGTATGTTTATTGATAAAAAAGCAAACTTGTCATTGGATCACAGGATCGTCATGAATTTTTCTAGGGGCCACGACCGAAGTGGCAGCCCTGAAGAAGGCGCTGTCCGAGGCCGAAAGCAAAGCGGCCAAGGAGCGCACCGAGTGTGAGAAGTAAGAGGCCTGAGTTGGCGAGTTTTAGCAAGAGCTCCGGGAGTTCGTCAAGAAGTACGAGTCCTTGTAGCATGACTCTAAGACACAATGGTCCGAGCTTGCGAAGGCCCTCGAGAACGCGCAAAATGCCAAGGCCGAAGCCCAAAAGGCCCTCCAGGAAATTGAGGCGGTCAAGAAGATAGCGGCGGGTAAGGCATTCATTATGCAAAGCAAGCATGTGAAGGAAACTTTCCTTTTACTTACCCAAATTTGGAGTTCTCTAGGAGTGTTCGCAGACCTACCCCGCAGTGTGTCGGATGCATGGAGTTCTACCGGGCCGAGCAAGGGAGATCGATGGAGAAGTTGTTCTGGTATCAGTATACTGGGACCAAACATCCGATGCCCTTGAGCGACCAGTTGAAGCAACTGGTCGAGCTTCACAAGGCGGTCGAACTGGCCATGAAAGGCCTCATAGTTCGGATGTGGCCTGGTGAGCCCCTGCCTGGCAGCTATTTCGGCTTGGTAAGGCAGCTCGTGAACGCCTGCCCGTAGTTTGAAGTCATAAGGCGGTCCGTCTGCATTGAGGGTGCGCGTAGAGCTTTTGCCCGGGCGAAAGTGCACTGGGCGAAGATGGACGACGAAAAGCTGGTGAAGGAAGGGCCGCCGGAGGGCAAGGACCATCGCCACCCCGAAAAGTATTATGACAGTGTCCTGAAGGGTGCTCGCCTTGTGGCAGAGGAATGTACTAAGGATGTAATATTCGAATGAATGTACGTTCTGATCCTATAATGTGAACCAAGTTCATGTGCGCTATGTAGCGCTTGTTTGATTTAAAATATTACCTTCTGTGCGGCCCTTTATAAAATTTGAGAGTTGGCCAGTTGTCGGCTTCTGCCCCCATGTAACTAGTACTGAGGTGTTCGGGATAAACCTGATCACTATTTATCCCAGTTGTGGGTCCTTCGAAGGAGGTGTTCAGCACAACGAACCAGGCAATCGGACTATAAAGCTTTATCACTCTCACTTAGCCATAGAAGTCTACAATTTTAAATTTTGGCAAAGCCCCTGGTATTCGGAAGGCCAAACTTGGGGCGCTATGTACGCCTAAGTCGGACAAGACCGACTCCTCGCCCGAAGCGAAAAAAATCTTTAAGGATTTGAGACCTCTCAAATAGTGACCAGCTCTCGCCGCATCATGATAGTCAGTTTTCGGCTTTCTCTACTGAGGTGCTCGTCCGGAATAACCGGGACACAATCGCAATAGTTTTCCTAGTGCTACCTTAGCCGATATAGCGGAACGTAAGGTACCAAAACATGGGAGCCGGGCGAACCCAACTATTGACCCAAGACATGATTCGGAGCTGATGCATATAATGCTATAAGTTTGGGGTGCCGCACTGTCAAAAGTGTTCGGACTTTTCTTGCCGTGTTATGGGGCACACTGAAGCCCCTCGCGCACTGTACATACCAGAATGTACGGGTGCAATTTGTCGTAAATAGGCAGACAGGAAAAAGGACGAAGAAATGTAATCATAAGCTAACGTTGTACATTGTTATTGAAATGATACGTCAAAGCATATGTATACAAGTAGTGCAATAAGCAAAAATAGGACTATTTGACATGTCCTATCTGAGGGCAAGCTGCGTGTGGGTATGTAAAACAGGTATAGTGATCATTATCAGAGACCACTTGGGGATTCCCTTGTACGTCAAAGCTTCTTGCTTCCTTGGTGTTTCCTTCCCGTGACGGGTCCAAAAATCAGACTACCGGAGAGGGCCTTTGGAGAGTAGGGGCCTGAAAGGAAGAAAATGTTAAAGGTATACAGGCCCTGAAGTAGTTGAGCCGCATTATGGGCTGTGTCGTGGCCGTGCCTCCGCCTATGCCCATGGTATCTTGAGTGCGTAATTATGTACGCGCGACACTAATTTCGCCGCTTGAATGGGACTAGGACGGAGGCAGAACTGCTAGGCAAGCTCTAAACGTGCCTGGCGATCCTCTTGCAGGGTACTCCAGACTCGCTTGAAGGTGTCCGGGGTCTTTTTCTCTGAATTGGCGGTTTGCCTCATAAGGATGCTTTGTGCTTCTGCTGCGAGGGCCGCAGTGTGTTCCTCCATGCGGAGTGAGTGCTCTGTGTTTCAATTAACTGTTATAACCCCGCGAGGTCCTGGCATTTTGAGCTTGAGGTATGCATAATGCGGTACCACATTGAATCTAGCAAATGTGGTTCGTCTGAGCAGTGTGTGATAGCCGCTGCAGAAGGGGACGATATCAAAGATTAATTCCTCGCTTCGGAAGTTATCCGGAATCCGAAGACCACTTCCAGCGTGATTGAGCCCGTGCAACAGGCCTCTACACCTGGGATGACACCTTTAAAGGTGGTTTTGGTGGGTTTTATCCTTGAGGGGTCTATACCCATTTTGCGCACTGTATCCTGATAGAGCATGTTCAGGCTACCGCCACCGTCCATAAGGACCCGAGTGCGGTGAAATCCGTCAATGATGGGGTCAAGGACCAATGGGGCAGAACCGCCATGACGGATACTGGTGGGATGGTCCCTGGGATCGAAGGTGATCGGACAAGAAGACCACAGGTTGAACTTTGGGGCGACTGGCTCCAATGCATAGACATCCCTTAGTGCATGCTTCTGTTCCCTCTTGGGGATATGGATTGCGTATATCATGTTTACCGTTTTCACTTGTGGAGGAAATTTCTTCTGCCCTCCTGTGTTCAGCGGCCGGGGATCCTCCTCGTCGTCTCTATGCAGCCCATTTTCCTTATTTTTGGCATTCAACTTGCCGGCCTGTTTGAACACCCAGCATTCTCTGTTGGTGTGGTTGGCTGGTTTATCGGGGGTGCCGTGAATTTGACACGAACGATCGAGTATGCGGTCCAAACTGGACAGTCCCGGATTGCTTCTTTTGAACGACTTTTTCCGCTGACCGGATATAGAGACACTGAATCCGGCATTAACTGTCGTGTCTTCGGCGTTGTCATCGTTGTTGCGGCGCTTGTGCCTGTTACGATGTGGCCTGCCGTTGCTATCTTTGGCATCTGAATTGCCAGGGTTTCTTGATGTGTTGTTGTTGTGAGCCAGCCAACTATCCGCGCCCGCACAAAAGCGGGTCATGAGTGTCATGAGGGCTGCCATGGATTTTGGCTTTTCTTGGCCGAGGTGTCGGGCGAGCGACTCGTCGCGGATATTATGCTTAAATGCTGCTAAGGCCTCGGCATCCGAGCAGTCAACAATTTGGTTCTTTTTAGTTAGGAACCGAGTCCAGAATTTCCTGGTTGATTCCCCTGGCTATTGGGTTGTGTGACTCAAGTCATCGGCATCTGGTGGTCGCACATAAGTGCCCTGGAAGTTGTCAAGGAATGCATCTTCCAAATTCTCCCAACTGCCAATGGAGTTTGCCGGCAAGCTATTGAGCCAATGCCGAGCAAGCCTTTTGAGTTTTAATGGAAGGTACTTGATGGCATGTAGATCGTCACCGCGGGCCATGTGGATATGGAGGAAATCTTTGATCCATACCGCGGGGTCTGTTGTGCCATCATGTGATTCGATATTCACGGGTTTAAAACCTTCTGGGAACTCTTGATCCATTACTTCATCAGTGAAGCATAGGGGGTGTGCGGCGCCTCTGTGCCAGGCTATATCACGACGCAATTCATATGAGTCTTGTCTGCTGTATTCAGCCTCGCCGCATTTGCTTTTAGTGTATCTGGCATGACGGTCGTCGTCACGCGTTGGGGAGCACCCCCATGATCCGTAGATCGATCTTGTAAGTCCTTCTTTGTTTTCCAATACGTCTCGCAGGTCCTGCGTGTTGCCCCGGGCCTTTGTGTTTTTAATTGACTGCCGACGGGGTGCGAGCTGGACTTCGGCCTAATATGTCGCTTTGTCTCGGGCACGAGGTGGTCGGTCAGCCGCATCATACGCTGGGAGCGTAGGCTTTAATGCTTCCTCCTCGAGTTGGGATAGCAACATGCGCTTTGGGTAAATTTTGGTTGGGCGTTCGAGTTTGTATTCCTCGGCCGCCAGGACCTCGGTCCATCTATCCGCTAGCAGATCTTGGTCAGCTTGAAGCTGTTGTTGCTTTTTCTTCAGGCTTTTTGTTGTGGCTATAAGCCGGCGCTTGAAGCGCTCCTGTTCGGCGGGATCCTCAGGCAAGATAAATTCGTCGTCGCTGAGGCTCACCTCGCCTTCGGAGAGAAGCATGTAATTGTCATCCTCTGATTCTCCGTCTCCTGCCTGTTCCTTAGGGCTGGCTTGCCCATCCTCCCGCTCGAGGCCTGGCTAGAGGGGATTGTATTCGTCTTCGGCGCTATCCGCAGCGTTATTGTCTCTTGTGTCGGTATTGCCATTTTTGCTATGGCGGGGCTTAGAGCGGCGCCGTTGACGCCGATGCTTAGATTGCTTCTCGGGGGGATTATCCTCTGTTGCCTTATTGCCATCGCTTTCTTTGGGGGTGTCCACCATGTATATATCATATGATGAGGTGGCAGTCCAACGCCCTGTGGGCGGTGGTTCCTGCTCTTCTACATCGTCGTCCATACCGTCGATGTCTTCGGAGCCGAAATCAAGCATGTCGGTTAAGTCGTCGACAGTGGCTATTAAGTGGGTGGTGGGTGGGGAATGAGTTTCTTCGTCGTCCGCTTCCCACTCAAGCCGGACATAGTTCGGCCAAGGGTCTCCTGACAAGGAGAAAGATTTCAATGAGTTTAGCAAGTCACCCAAAGGCGAATGCTGAAAGATATCCGCGGAGGTGAACTCCATGATCGGTGCCCAATCAGATTCGATAGGCACGGACGCGGGCGGTTCAGAGCCCGTGGCCGGGGATGAATCCAAGGGTCCGGCAACACAGGTCTCATAGGGGATGAAGTCAGTATTCGGCTCTATCACCACTGAGCGTGCGGCCTCCGTGGCGGGGTCTATACACACGTCCTCGGACGGCACGATCTGCTCCGGATCGAAGGCCGGAGTAGCCACAAGTGTGATCTCCCGAACACCGTCCGACGGCAAAGTTAAGTCATGCATGTCGAGACTGTGCGGTGCACCTGACATGGGCTCGAATCCGTCGAAGATCAAGTCTCCACGGATGTCAGCAGTGTAGTTTAAACTTCCAAACCTAACCAGATGGCCGGGGGCGTAGCTCTCGATCTCCTCCATATGGCCAAGCGAGTTAGCCCGCAGTACAAAGCCGCCGAATACGAAGATCTGTCCGAGGAGAAAAACCTCACCCTGGATCGCATCGTTGCCGATGATCGAAGGAGCCATCAAGCCTTATGGCGACGACACAGCGGAACTCTCAATGAAAGCACCAATGTCGGTGTCAAAACCGGCGGATCTCGGGTAGGGGGTCCCGAACTGGGCGTCTAAGGCGGATGGTAACAAGAGGCAGGGGAACACAATGTTTACCCATGTTCGGGCCCTCTCGATGGAGGTAATACCCTACATCCTGCTTGATTGATCTTGATGATATGAGTATTACAAGAGTTGATCTACCATGAGATCGTAGAGGCTAAACCCTAGAAGCTAGCCTATGATTCTGATTGTTCTTGTCCTATGGACTAAACCCTCTGGTTTATATAGACACCGGAGGGGGCTAGGGTTACACAGAGTTGGTTACAAGGGAGGAGATCTACATATCCGAATTGCCAAGCTTGCCTTCCACGCAAAGGAGAGTCCCACCCGGACACGAGGCGAAGTCTTCAATCTTGTATCTTCATAGTCCAATAGTTCGGCCAAAAGTATATAGTCCGGCTGTCCGAGGACCCCCTAATCTAGGACTCCCTCAACCACCTCTTGAGAACTTCTAGAATTTTCTCACGGGCATTGCTATCTCCTGGCTCAGTTCTTCAGGATCACCAAGGCTGCAACTAGAATCTTCATCTTCGGATTCAGAGACTGCCTTGGCCTTCAGTGCGCGAAATCGACCATAGCTTGGTCCGTAGAGATCTCTCTTCACAACAAGTTGAAACTCATGGGTATTAAGCCTCTCGAGGATATTAGCAGGATCAAGTGACTTGTAGTCTACACGTTCTTGAATCATTAGTGCAAGAGTGTCAAATGAGGAATCAAGCAATCTCAGCAATTTCTTCACCACCTCATGGTCGGTGATGTCAGTGGCACCAAGTGCTTGAAGCTCATTTGAGATGTCAGTGAGGCGATTGAAGGTTTGTTGAACATTTTCATTGTCAAGTCTTTTGAAGTAGTTGAAGAGCTTGCGAAGAACGTCAACTCGAGAGTCACATTGTGTTGAGACTCCATCGTTGACCTTGGACAGCCTATCCCAGATAAGTTTAGCTGTCTCCAAAGCACTCACTCTGCCATACTGCCCTTTCCTCAGATGGCCACATATGATATTCTTTGCTTGAGAGTCGAGTTGCTTGAATCTCTTCACATCAGCAGCATTAATTGTAGGAGTGATGGAGGGAACGCTATTTTCCACAACGTACCAAAGATCGTTGTCAATTGCCTCAAGATGCATTCGCATCTTATTCTTCCAGTAGGGGTAGTCTGTCCAATCGAAGGTAGGACACCCAGCCGAGACCTTGATCATGCCTGCAGTCGACATAACTAAAACTCTAGGTGGTTAAACTAAAATCACACAAAACAAGGGAGTACCTTGCTCTGATACAAATTGAAAGGGCATTATATCGACTAGAGGGGGTGAATGGACGATTTTTACAAATTCGTCACTGAGGAATTTCTCGGTGAGGAAATTCCTAAGTCAAGAACAACTAACATCAGAATAAGTACTCAGATAAAGCGTAACAGAGTAATAACACAGTCATCATGATGAAATGAAAACAAGAAAAGAGTACAAGAAGCGTATAAACAGGATAAGCAGGCTGAAGATAAAGTAACTAAAGAATTAAGGCTGAAGAAATTGAATGAAGAATTAAGGCTGAAGAAATTGAGAAAGTCTTCAGTCAAAGTATTCAAATAGTAACGATCAAGTTCATCAACTCATGAATGAGGAAATGAAAGGCTTGAGGAAATAGAACCAGTAGCTTGGTGAAGACGATGATTTGGTAGACCAGTTCCAACTGATGTGACGGTCGTACGTCTGGTTGGAGCGGCTAGGTATTTAAACCTGAGGACACACAGTCCCCACCATATTCTCCTTGAGCTAAGGTCACACAGATCTCGCCCAATCACTCGTGGTAAGTCTTCATGTGACTTCCAAACCTTCACAGACTCAGTCACTCGGCGATCCACAATTTCCTCTTGGATGCTCTAGACCATGACGCCTAACCGTCTGGAGGATGCATAGTCCTCAAATGTAACAAGCGTAGGTTCCACACAGGAACAATCTCTTCAGTGATGCTCAATCACTTTGGGTTTGTAGGTGTTTGGGTTTGGGTTTTTCCTCAATTTATGATTTTCGCTCAAAGTCCTCGGAGGATGGGGTGCTCTCAATGACAAGTGTCAGTTTCTCTCGGAGCAGCCAACCAACTAGTGGTTGTAGGGGGCAGCTATTTATAGCCTAGGGAGTAGCCCGACATGATAAGACATAAATGCCCTTCAATGATATGACTGTTAGGTGGGTAGATATTTTGGGACAGCTAGCGCATAGCACAGCAACGGTCGGAAATTTGAATATCAAATTCCTCAGGGTATCATGTTCCTCACTTGTAGGCAATCCACAATGGCGAATTCCTAACTCCCCAGTCAGGACAAATTCCTCAAATACCAGAAGAACTTTGTCTCTGTCACTAAAGAAATTGACTGAACTGTATGAGATTTCCAATAGATTCACTCGAAAGGATTGGGTAGGTGTAGGTATTTGAGATGAGCATCACTTGGACACTTTTCCTTAGTTTTACCTTGACCCCCTTTAATAGTACGGTGCTTCCTATGACTCAAGAAAGAGAAAATGAAACTACGAAAACAAATGTCTTCACGCTTCACAATCCTCGCATGAATATCAAGTCTTCAAGGTCACGCCAATTTCCTCACTTTCAAAGTCTTCAAGAAAACCAAAGTCTTCAGCTGAAGACATTCATTTTAGGGGTCGACTTTCATCGTAAATATCAAACTACTTATAGACATGTGTACACTTACAAACATATTAGTCCCTTAACCTATAAGTATTCAATACACCAAAATCACTAAGGGACACTAGATGCACTTACAGCAATGTTGTAGGTTTTTTTGTATATATTCCATCCTCCTATCATGCACTTGCCTTACATCAAAGTAGTGTTTGTCTGTATCATGCATCAACCAGTTATGCAGGGCTAATTTTATTCATTTTCTTGTGGTTTTGATTTCAGAAGGCAATATCAAAAAAGAGGAAGGAAAAGAGTAAGTTAGGGGATGTTGGTGGTCCTCCGGACCGATGCAAACGGAGACTCTCTAGATTTGCCACTACTATTGCTAATGCAGTTGAAGTCCCAAGTCTACATGATGAGTCCATCTCCCCTACTCCACCATCGCAGGTGCTTGCTCTAAGTTGACAGTGTGATAATTGGTTTCATGTTACATATGTTGTCTAGCCTATATTTCTTCTATTTTGATTAAATTCCACCTATTGAGTTTATACGTTATACATGTGCATATGATATGCCTTTCTGTGTCTAGAATACACTGCATCCATCTATCATACCATGTTCTTACATCAAAGTACTATTGTTGTGTATCCCACATCAGTCATTCATGATTGGACACTTTTAACATGGTAGTTTGATAGTGGTTGCATCTTGCAATGATTTCTAGGTTGTACTGCTTCTAATTTTTCGAAATGCCACTTATGACAAGACACTTTTAACTTGGCAGAGAGATATTGGTTGCGTCTTTCATATGGTGTCTAGCTTGCATTACTTCTATTTTCTTGAAAAACCTTCCGCTTAGTTTACACATTGTAGCTGTCAATATGTCACGCCATCCTGTTTTTCTTACATATTCCATCCTCATACGGTTGTCTTACATCAAAATATTGCTTGCTTGTATCATGCATCAATGAGTTCTGAAGTGCAATTTTATTCTTTTGTGTTGTGGGTATGGCTTGACATGGCAAAGTAAAAAAAGAGCAAGGAAAAGAATATAGTAGGGAATGGTGTTACTCATCTGGTGCAACGGAAAAGGATCTGCCCTCGAGATTCTGCTGGTACTTATAGTGTAGTAGAAGGTCCAAGTCCACCGGCTAAATCTACAAACACAGTATCACCTGCTCCACCAACTGTAGCATCCACTTCAACTGTACCGGCATCTCAATGATTTACTTGTTCGTTTGCTCCGCAACTGGCCAGTTCCCAAGCTGCCTTCACACCTAACACTACTTCCGAAGCACTGCTGACACAACAGAACTTGGCAAGATTAGATGAACCTCATGAGCATCAATACCAAGATGGTAGCTGACTGAGTCAAGTTGCAGTTACGTGCTCCTTTATATGTACTCTCACAGTTTGATGTGCACTAACACTTTTCACATTCGTTGTTGAACTAGCACCACGGCGCAAGCGGAAATAGACATCAGGGATAATGCTTGAAAGATTAACAAAATCTAAAGGAGGAAGAATAGAGATCCATTTTGAGGCAGGTTTAAAAAGGCCACGTGATGCTATAGAGTCAGCCAAGTTAGTATCAGAGGCAGCCGTTGCCATTAGGTGTCATGCATGTATCCTCCCAACGTGGATCCAGTACAAGAATGTGAAAGACGATACCCAGTTTAACACCTTCCTTGACTATTTATCCATAAGTAATGTTATTCATCACAATTTCTGATATTGTCTTGCTCTGTCCCATACTTTCTAGCTTCCTCCTAATAAGACTCACATTATTTTTTCAACATATGAGGTTCAAGTTGGATCCAAAAGATGATGCAACTAAATAAGCATGCACTCATGTTTTTCACTCTGCTCTGCGACGGTATCGGTATCACCTTAGAAGAACTCACTTTGAAGGCAAGGCTAACAATGAAATCGCCCAAACATCTCTAGTGGAATATATTACAGATTAAGACTAGACAACCCTTATTAAACACTAGTCTGGTCCAAAGTATCTGGTAGGGTATATGTATTTGATCAGATCACATATTGAACTTGTATTTACATATGTGCCTTACAAGTGTATCTTCTTCTAGGATAACTGTTTGAAGAACAAGACCAACCATTCTAAAGTGAAATTCCAACAGAGAATAGGATCTTGTAGCTATATTGCACATTGTGAGGCTCTTGTAAATAGCTGCTAGTTCCTTCTTTTTTCTGTGCCATGTTATCGTATCCATATTGACCTGTTCCAAATATAGAGGAAAGCCCATGCGGAACAAAAAGAACCTGAACTGAATGCAGTGCAAATCTTCAAGGATTGCCACACCAGCAAGATGAAGGGCATGAGCACACCAGTTCAAGCCATTGTTGTAAGTCCTTACTCCTCCAGCCTTTGAACTGCTTGTTATTGTGACGTGTTCATTTAACTACTTGGTTTGCAGCCAATGTCAGTTACTTTGTTCACTTTTATACACAGTTGTCTTAACGTATCATTTCACCTTACATGATTTAAAAGAGATGAAGGATATTCTTTTGGTCTTGATCTATAATCTAGTTGTGATGTTCACGTGCCCACACAATAATACAATAGCATGTTTGTTTTATATCTGTTTGCCTATGATATGAATGATGTCATACTATGTTCATCCTACTTTAAACCATGTCTCTTTATCCTTAGATGTCAATGAATGTGAGGACATAGACAATACAGTAGGCATTTATCCTTAAATGTCAACGAATGTGAGGAAATAGACAATATAGTAGGCATGCTACATGGACATATGTTTCGAAAGTGATTTTATTAGGTAGTTGGCACTACAATACATGCTAATGTATTACAGTAGTTCATCAAAATAAGTTATTTATAACCCTGAAACCTACTTTGTTTGTTTTTGTCTCCTTAGTAACTTATCTGGTACACTAATATACAAGTTCAAACTTTCGGCAAGCTATGGAATAAATGATTGAACAGCCACAACCACCTGAAGGTGACGAGGCTACCACAGGCACAATGTCACCTCTTGCTGCAATGCGTCAGCATCTCTCCACTAACACTCAAAAAGCACCTTCCTGCGTAATTCTGGGTTGGTTGTCAAGGTAACCTCATTCAAATCACCTACTGAACAAAATCTTTCGGCTAGACAGAGTGATATATCTATGCTCCAGACACAAGTCCAATCCCTATTGGAGGTCATTTCGGAAACAAGAATAGTGGTTGACAAATGTCATCAAGATATAAATGAATGGTTTTGAAACTAGACTATCAGACATTTCCTTCATTGTTCAAGAGCAATGGTGGAAAAAGGGGAAGATCATGCTACTCCATCAGATTCTACAGCCTGAAACATTAGCACTCGGGTCAAATGGTTTGTGCTTCTATACATCTGATGGTTCTTTTATCTACAAGGACTGTAAACTTTATGCCAATAGGCCTTTTGTTGTATGGCTGGAATTTATTTTGTTGTGACGCAAAATTTATCGTGTTGCCAAAGGTTGTAGATATTACGACGCTATTTTGTTATAGTTTAGGTAATGTATTCAACCGAAAGCTTCGTAGGAGCCCAACCTGCCAACATTCGTCGGGCCCATTCCAATTGGGCTAAAAACGATTATGGGTCGTACTTTGTATGTAGCCCACTAAAAATATCTGGGCCTAAATCAGCATAAGCTTTCATATTTTTGGTAGGCATGTGCTCATAGTGGGCCTTTAACAGGCCTAAACATAATTTGGGCCCTCGGTAATAATAGGCCGTTAACATGTGTAAATATCTCGAGCCCATAAATAACATGGGCCTTTAATAGGCTAAAAGTGACATTGGGCCCTGATTGTGCCAAATTACCCACTGGTCATTAGCAGGCCGAAATATATCTCAACTTGTGGTGGCCCATTTACAACGCGGACCATTCACAGGTTGAAATTCAAATGGGCCGTAAATGCGCTGACCTACTACACGGGCCTTTAACAGGCCAGAAGTTCAGTCGGGCTTGATTAGTATCAGTTTTATATGGGTCGTTAATAGGCTCGATGTGACGTTGGGCCACTGATACGTCTCCAACGCATCTATAATTTTTGATTGTTCCATGCTGTTATATTATCAATCTTGGATGTTTTATAATCATTTTTAGTCATTTTATATCATTTTTTGGTACTAACCTATTGACATAGCGCCAAGTGCGAGTTGTTGTTTTTGCATGTTTTTTACATCGCAGATAATGAATATCAAACGGAGTCCAAACGCACCGAAACTTTTTGTGGAATTTTTATGGACCAGAAGACATCCAATGGGCCGGAGAAGCACCTGGGGGTGCCCTGAGGGCGCCACAACCCACTAGGGCGCGCCTGGGCCCCCAAGCGCGAACTAGGTGGGTTGTGCCCCACTTTAGTGGCTTCTAGCATCGCCTCTCTGCTCTATAAATACCCCAGTATTCCAGAAACCCTAGGGGAGTCGACAAAGTCGCCGCAGACTCCAGAACGACCAGATCCAATCTAGACACCATCACGGAGGGGTTCATCACTTCCATTGGTGCCTCTCCGATGATGCGTGCGTAGTTCTTTGTAGACCTTCGGGTCCGTAGTTAGTAGCTAGATGGCTTCCTCTCTCTCATTTGATTCTCAATACAATGGTCTCTTGGAGATCCATATGGTGTAACTCTTTTGTGGTGTGTTTGCTGGGATCCGATGAACTTTGAGTTTATGATCAGATCTATCTCTTTTTATCCATGAAAGTTATTTGAGTTTCTTTGATCTCTTATATGCATGATTGCTTATCACCTCGTATTTCTTCTCCGATATTTGGGTTTTGTTTGGCCAACTTGATCTATTTATCTTGCAATGGGAAGAGGTGCTTTGTAGTGGGTTCGATCTTACGGTGCTTGATCCCTGTGACAAAAGGGGAACCGACACGTATGTATCATTGCTACTAAGGATAAAACGATGGGGTCTATTTCTACATAAATAGATCTTGTCTACATCGTGTCATCATTCTTATTGCATTACTCTGTTTCTCCATGAACTTAATACACTAGATGCATGCTGGATAGCGGTCGATGTGTGGAGTAATAGTAGTAGATGCAAGCAGGAGTCGGTCTACTAATCTTGGACATGATGCCTATCTAATGATCATTGCCTGGATATCGTCATGATTATTTGAAGTTCTATCAATTTCCCAACAATAATTTGTTCACCCACCGTTTGCTATTTTTCTCGAGAGAAGCCACTAGTGAAACCTACGGCCCCAGGGTCTCTTTCTCATGTTATTTGCCTTTGCGATCTATTTTATTTTCCTTTTGTTTTCAGATCCATAAAACCAAAAATACAAAAATACCTTGCTGCAATTTATTCTTATTATTTTATTTTGCGTTCGATCTATCAATCTACTATAATTTATTCACGTCCGTTTGCCAATTTCTGGCGCCGTTACCCGAAAGGGATTGACAACCCCTTTAATACGTCGGGTTGCGAGTATTTGTTATTTGTGTGCAGGTGCCATTTATGTGTTGTTGCTTGGTTCTCCTACTGGTTCGATAACCTTGGTTTCATCACTGAGGGAAATACCTACCGTCGCTGTGCTGCATCATCCCTTCCTCTTTGTGGAAATACCGACGTAGCTTCAAGCCGCTATCAAAAGGAATTTATGGCGCCGTTGCCGAGGATGATCTTCAACATATACCAGGTTCCTAATCACAAATCTCATCTCCACGCAATTTACATTATTTTCCATTTTCCTCTCCCCCACTTCACAAAAAATTGCCGTTTTATTCGCCCTCTTTTTTCGTTCGTCGTTTTCTTGTCGGATCTGTTTTTTAGTGCAATCTTGTTGTGTAGTCATCATGGCTCAAGAGAACACCAAGTTGTGTGATTTCTCAAATACCAACAACAATGATTTTATTGGCACTCCGCTTGCTCCCCCCGCCATTAGTGCAGAGTCTAGTGATATTAATACTGCTTTGCGGAATCTTGTTATGAAAGATCAATTTTCCAGTACTCCTAATGAGAATCCCGCGTCCCATCTTAATAACTTTGTGGAATTATGCGATATGCAAAAGAAAAAAGATGTGGACAATGATATTGTGAACATGGAATTATTTCCGTTTTCTTTGTGTGATTCTGCAAAAATTTGGTTTTCTTCTTTGCCTTGTAATAGTTTTGATTCTTGGAATAAGTGCAAAGATGCTTTTATCACTAAGTATTTTTTGCCCGCAAAAATTATTTCCCTTAGAACCCAGATCACGAATTTCAAGCAACTTGAACATGAGCGTGTTGCACAATCTTGGGAAAGGATGAAAATGATGCTAAGGAATTGCCCAACTCATGGGTTAAATCTTTGGACGATCATACAATTTTCTTATGCGGGATTGAATTTTGTTTCTCGTAATCTTTTAGATTCCGCCGCGGGTGGTACTTTTATGGAAATTACTTTGGGTTAAGCCACTAAATTGCTTGATAATATTATGGCAAATTATTCACAATGGCATACCGAAAGAGCTCCTACTAGGAAAAAAGTTAATTCGGTTGAAGAAATTTCTTCTTTGAGCGAAAAAGTTGATGCTTTTATGAAATTGGTTGCTAGTAAAAGTGCTCCTATTGATTTTAATGATGTGCCTTTGTCTACTTTGATTGAGCAAAATAGTGATGCCATATATGTGAATCTTATCTCGCGAAACAATTTCAATAACAATGCTTATAGAGGTAATTTTAATCCCAGGCCTTTTCCTAGCAATTCCTCTAATAATTATGGTAATTCCTATGGTAATCCTTCTCATAATAATAATAATAGTAACACCTCTGATCTTGAGAATAATACTAAAGAATTTATCAACACGCAAAAAGTTTTCAATGCCACAATGGAAGAAAAGTTGAATAAGATTGATGGTTTGTCTAGAAGTGTTGATAGAATTTCTCATGATATGGAAAATATCAAGATGAAAATTTTTGTGCCTAAAGTTGAGGTATCAATTAAAGATCTTTGTGTTTCTATGGATGAAAGTAAGAAAAGGACTGCTATGCTTAGAGCTAGAAGAGAATTTTTAGAAAAAGCGTTTTCTAGTGATTACTTTCATAAAAGTGATGAAGATCTTAAAATGGTTGGTGTTTCTTCTATTGATTCCTTGTTTAGTAAAGTTAATATTTATGAAAAAGGGACTGGGGAAGAGTCAACTTTAGTTAGAAGGCGTCCCGATAATTCGGTAGGTGAAAATCTTGTTGAGAAAATTGATAAAAGTGGGTTTGAAGAGTCAAAACTTTAACTAGTGATGTGCCCGCTCTTTTGGATTACAAAGACTTTAATTATGATAGTTGCTCTTTGATTGATTGTATTTCTTTGTTGCAATCCATGATAAATTCACCCCATGCTTATGAACAAAATAAATCTTTTACTAAATATATTGTTGAAGCTATGATGAAAGCTTTAGAAGAAAAGTTGGAATTAGAAGTTTCAATTCCTAGAAAATTGCATGATGAATGGAAACCTACTATCAAAGTCAAGATTAAAAATTATGAGTGTTTTGCTTTGTGTGACTTGGGTTCTAGTGTTTCTACAATTCTAAAATCTTTATGTGATGTGCTTGGTCTTACCGATATTGAAGAATGTTCTTTAAATTTGCACTTGGAGGATTCTACTATTAAAAAGCCTATGGGAATAATTAGTGAGGTTCTTATTCTTGCAAATAGGAACTATGTGCCCATAGATTTTATTGTTCTTGATATTGATTGCAATCCGTCTTGTCCAATTATTCTTGGTAGACCGTTTTACGCACTACATGTGACGTGATTGATCTGAAAGAAGGCAATATTAAGTTCCAATTTCCCTTGAGGAAGGGTATGGAACACTTGCCTAGAACAATAATTAGGCCACCATATGAATCTATCATGAGGGCATCTTATGGATCTCGAAACAAAGATGACAAAACTTAGATCTTTTCTTTATGCCTAGCTAAGGGCATAAAACTATAGCGCTCATTGGGAGGCAACCCAATGAATAAAATTTATTTTTTGCTTTTTGCTTTCTGTTCTTGAGTGTTAGCACAATTATGTTACTGTTATGATTGTGTTTTTGTGTTTTAATTAGTGTCTGTGCCAAGTAAATCCTTTATGTTCTTCTTAGGTGATAGTTGTTCGATCTTGCTGAAAAACAGAAACTTTTGCGCTCACAAAAACAATTCTCATTTCTAACCAGGGAGCGATAAAATACCAATTATTTTTACAGAATATTAATATACAAATTGCCCATGTCGTCCTAATTCTTTAGAGTTTTTAGAGTTACAGAAGTATTCGGAATATCCAGATTGCTATAGACTGTTATGTTTTTTGACAGATTCTGTTTTCTTTGCATTGTGTGCTTGTTTTGATGATTTTATGGTTTTCTTTGATGAGTTTTTGCCATAGAAAAGTTGAAATACAGTAGATATAATGCAAGAACAAAATATGAATTGGTTTTCTACAGCACTTATAGTAGTGATTTGTTTTCTTATACTAACGGATCTCACGAAGGTTTTGTTGAGTTTTGTGTGATTGAAGTTTTCAAGTTTTGGGTTATCTTACAATGGATGAAGGAATAAGGAGTAAGAAGAGCCTAAGCTTGGGGATGCCCCGGCATACCAAGCTATTATCCAAAGAGAGCAAGCAACTAAGCTTGGGGATGCCCTGAGTGGCATCCCCTCTTTCTTCTAATGACTATCGGTATTTTACTCGAAGCTATATTTTTATTCGTCACATACTATTTGTTTTGCTTGGAGCGTCTTGTATGATATGAGTCTTTGTTGTTTTATTTTGTGTTTTCAGTCTTGATCCATTGCTGGACACACCTATTTGAGAGATCCAAAATATGACATGACCTACTAGAATTACTCTCTATGCTTCACTTAATTTTTTATGAGCTATGGATTTGCTCTAGTGCTTCACTTATATCTTTTTGAGCATAGTGTGCTTTAGTATTTTTGAAGAAATGCTCTCTTGCTTCACTTAGATTTATTTGAGAGTTAGTAAAAAAATTAAGAAATTCTCTCTTGATTCACTTAAATTAATTTGAGAGAAAGACATATTATGCTCATGATCTTCACTTATATTTGTTTGAGTTATCAAAAGCAACACATGAAAATTAGTCCCAAAGTGATAGATATCCAAGAAGGATATAATAAAAAATTTCATGAAGATCACTGGACAAATTAAACTTGATTCTTAGTAATAGTTTTGAGATATGATGATGCGATATGTGAGTCATCTTGATGAGTAATTATGCTTTAGTAAGAATATTGGTCATAAGGTTTGTGATTCGCTATGCAAGCACGAAAGTCAATAGTCATGCAATGAAATTATATCCTACTTGCGGTGCATTATTCGGTGTTAATTATGATTAATGCTCGCTTATGAGATTATTCGTTTTTTGGTTGGTAGCTTCTCAATCTTTTGCTAGCCTTCATTTTGCACTAAGTATGATCACTACTTGTGCATCCAAAATCCTTTAAACCAGTTTTGCCACATGAGTCCACTATATCTACCCATATGCGGTATTCTTTTGCCTTTTTAAGCAAATTTGTATGTGCCATCTCTAATATTCAAAATAAATTTCCCTTTTGTGTGCTCGTACAGCTTGCGAGGTGGTGAGGGGTGGCTAATATTTTCCATGCTAGATGTGTTATTCTCACGATGAGTGTTTATTCACTTGTCATTGCACGAGAGAAAGGCAAAGGTATTAGGGATGCCCAGTCCCGACATAAAAAATGAATTTACTTTATGTTGTCAAATAATAAATTTCTTAGGAAGTGTTGGTATGGAAGGCACCCGTAGATATGGTTAGCCATGGAAAGTGAAAGTATGGTGGAAAAAGGAATAAACTTTATTTTCTGTTTGGGAACCGCCTATGATATATCTAGCATGGAAAGTGTTGGGAACTCTAAGTCATTTTTGTTGGTGAGAAAATTATGCCACTCAAAATGTTTTTATCTCTCAAATTTCGCTTTGAACTCTGGCACCTCTACAAATCCCTACTTCCCTCTGTGAAGGGCCTTTCTTTTACTTTATGCAATTTTTATTTTTGAATTTGAGACTCCATCTTCTCTTACAAAATCACCAATTAGGAGGCACTATGATCGTACTTGAGCATTGGATGTAGTTAATATGCGAGTGTGTTTCATGAATGGATCAATGATTGAGCATGATGGGCTAGGGATAGCTTATTTTAGCATTGATATTTTGAAAGACATGGTTGCTTGTTGATATGCTTGAGTATTTAAGTTATCATGTCAAAACTAGACTATTGCTTTGAACAATATAAAAGTCCAAATGTCCATGCTATAAAGAAAGTAATATGATATGACATGTTAGGCAGCATTCCACATCAAAAATTCTGTTTTTATCATTTACCTACTCGAGGACGAGTAGGAATTAAGCTTGGGGATGCTGATACGTCTCCAACGTATCTATAATTTTTTATTGTTCCATGTTGTTATATTCTCAATCTTGGATGTTTTATAATCATTCTTAGTCCTTTTATATCATTTTTTGGTACTAACCTATTGACATAGTGCCAAGTGCAAGTTGCTGTTTTTTGCATGTTTTTTACATCGCAGATAATCAATACCAAACGGAGTCCCAAACGCAGCGAAACTTTTTGTGGAATTTTCATCGACCAGAAGACATTCAATGGGCCGAAGAAGCAGCTGGGGGTGCCCCAAGGGGGGCACAACCCACCAGGGCACGCCTGGGCCCCCAGGCACAACCAAGTGGGTTGTGCCCACCTCAGTGGCCTCCCGCACCACCTCTTTGCTCTATAATACCCCAATATTCTAGAAACCCTAGGGGAGTCGACGAAAATCAATTCCAGCCGCCACAGAGTCCAAAACCACCAGATCCAATCTAGACACCATCACGGAGGGGTTCACCACTTCCATTGGTGCCTCTCCGATGATGCGTGAGTAGTTCTTTGTAGACCTTCGGGTCCGTAGTTAGTAGCCAGATGGCTTCCTCTCTCTCGTTTGATTCCCAATACAATGGTCTCTTGGAGATCCATATGATGTAAGTCTATTGCAGTGTGCTTGTTGGGATCCGATGAACTTTGAGTTTATGATCAGATCTATCTCTTTTTATCCAGGCAAGTTATTTGAGTTTCTTTGATCTCTTATATGCATGATTGCTTATAGCCTCGTGTTTCTTATCCGATATTTAGGTTTTGTTTGGCCAACTTGATCTATTTATCTTGCAATGGGAAGAGGTGCTTTGTAGTGGGTTCGATCTTACGGTGCTTGATCCCAGTGACAGAAGGGGAACCGACACGTATGTATCGTTGCTACTAAGGATAAAATGATGGGGTCTATTTCTACATAAATAGATCTTTACTACATCATGTCATCGTTCTTATTGCATTACTCCATTTCTCCATGAACTTAATACACTAGATGCATGCTGGATAGCGGTCAATGTGTGGAGTAATTGTAGTAGATGCAGGTAGGAGTCGGTCTACTAATCTTGGACGTGATGCCTATCTAATGATCGTTGCCTGGATATCTTCATGATTATTTGAAGTTCTATCAATTGCCCAACAGTAATTTGTTCACCCATCATTTGCTATTTTTTCTCGAGAGAAGCCACTAGTGAAACCTACGGCCCCCGGGTCTCTTTCTCATATTATTTGCCTTTGTGATCTATTTTATTTGCCTTTTATTTTCAGATCTATTAAACCAAAAGTACAAAAATACATTGCTGCAATTTATTCTTTTTAATTTTATTTGCCATACGATCTATCAATCTACAACAATTTATTCATGTCTGTTTGCCAATTTCTAGCGTCGTTACCCGAAAGGGATTGACAACCCCTTTAATACGTCAGATTGCGAGTATTTGTTCTTTGTGTGCAGGTGCCATTTACATGTTGTTGCTTGGTTCTCCTACTGGTTCGATAACCTTGGTTTCATCACTGAGGGAAATACCTACCGTTGATGTGCTACATCATCCCTTCTACTTTGGGGAGATACCGTTGTGGCTTCAAGCTGCTATTAGCGACATATGGCCCACGGATTTAGTTCGATGTTAATAGGCCAAAAATCACAACAGGTTGTAAGTGGCCCAAATCTACAGTGGGCCTCTAACAGGCCAAATGTCATACATGGCCGAAAATGACCTAAATCTTTCATGGTCGTTTATGGGCCGAAAGTTTCAATGGCCAATAAATGGGCCCAAATGAAGCAGGACCTTTAACAGGCCGGAAACACACCGGGCCGTAATTCGGCCCAAATACTTAGCGAGCGGTTAATGGGCTAGAAGTGACCATGGGCTGCGATGATGACAAGTTTAGAACAGGTCGTTGACGGGCCGATTTGATACTAGTCGTACGGGCCTTAACTACGAATGGGCCGTCTACAAGCAGGCCGTTAAGGGGCCAGCCTGCTAATTTTAACTAGGACAGCCTTTTTAACCTAGATGGGACGCTGTTGGGCCTTGTCACGTGTCGACGTATCATAGGAGCCTCCTGTCCATTGGGCGGTTGACATATGTCCTTTCCCGGTGCTGACACGTGGTTGCTTTAGCCAATGATAATCTTACACGTGGTAGAACCTCATTGGTTCCAGCTGTTAACGGGTTATCGGATCCAAACCAGAACCCGATAGCTTAACGGTCACCCGTTATGGTGGATGCCACATGTCATTTACCCTTGAAGAAAGCACTTGTATGACGCGCGATTTATCATCATGGAAGTGGACACTTCAGTGATGATAATTTTGGTAATGTCATGGAACACTTCTACGACAGCACAGGTATGACTATCTTGATTCCATCATAAAATCGTCATGGATGTACATGCATGACAGAAAACGTGACCTACTATGACAAACACGTATCATCACGGAAGTGTATTTTTTGAAGTGATAGTAGCATTGACGGTGTTCAAGAAAGGTCTACAAAAGATAATGGGACAAAAATCATCTTGTGGGGAACCAAAAACAAGAAAATCAGTAGGATAATTTATTTTCCCACACAAGACTTCAACATCTCTAACAATCCCAAGTGGTGTGATGGTGTGTCTATTAGCAAGTTTAATAGTAACATCTATGTCTTCTATTTCAGCGGGTGCTATGTCATTCATAATTTTTTGGCATAACGTAAAAGGAATAGCACTCGCGCTAGCACCTAAATCACATAAAACCATGATAACAGTGATCTCCTATTTTAGCTGAGACAACAGGCATGCCAACAACTAGTCTATGTTTATCTTTTTCATCGGGTTTGTCAATTCTAGTAGCTTCATCACAGAAGTAAATAACATGCCCATCTATATTTTCTACCAGGAAATCTTTAACCATAGCAACACTAGGTTGTACTTTGATTTCTTCAGCAGGTTTAGGTGCTCTAATACTACTTTTGCGAACCACAGTGAAACCTTAGCATGTTCCTTTATCCTAATAGGAAAGGTGGTTTTTCAATATAAGCAGTAGGCACAACTGGATCAACATTGTAAATAATAGTTTCATCTTTAGCTATGACTGGTTCTTTAACTTCTTATTTAATAGGGGTGATATTTAAACCACTTCTCCTTAGGGAGATCAACATGAGTAGCAAAAGATTCACAAAAAGAGGCTACTATCTCAGAGCCAAGTCCATATTTTGTGCTAAACTTGTGAAAAGCATTGGTATTCATAAACGATTTAACACAATCAAACTCAAGCTTAATACCTGACTCCTTACCTTTGTCGAGTTCCCACTCTTAAGAGTTGCGTTTAATTCTTTCCAAAAGATCCCACTTGAATTCAATAATCTTCTTCATAAAAGAACAAGTACAAGAAGCATCGAGCATGGATTGATCATCACGAGAAAGCCACGCATAATAATTCTGAATAATAATTTCTCTTAACAGCTCATGATTGGGGCATGAATATAACATTGACTTAAGCCTCCCCCAAGTTAGAGCGATATGTCCCCCTTCACGAGGCCTAAAATTATATATGTAATTCCGATCACGATGAACTAGATGCATAGGATAAATTTTTTGGTGAAATTCCAATTTCAATCGATTCCAGTTCCAGGATCCAATATCATCGCATGGCGTATACCATGCCAATGCTTTTACCTTCAAAGATAAATGGAAAACCTTCTTCTTAGCTTCATCTCTGGGCAAACCTGCAAGCTTAAATAATCCACAAATTTCATCTACATATATCAAGTGCATATCAAGATGTTCAATTCCATCTCCTGCATATGGATTAGCTAGCAGTTGCTCTATCATACTTGCAGGAATTTCATAACCAATAATTTCAGTAGGTGCGATAGGTTGAGGGGCAACTAATTGTGGTTCCGGTCGAGGTGAAGATACCCCGAACAAACCCCTCAAAGGATTGTTCTCCATAATAACAAGTGACAATAAATTTCAGCATGTAGTAATAATTTTTCCTTACCAATTTCCACTTACCAAGAGCGCTTCACTCCCAGCAACGGTGCCGGAAAAGAGCCTTGATGACCAACAAGTATAGGGGATCAATCATAGTCCTTTCGATAAGTAAGAGTGTCGAACCCAACGAGGAGCAGAAGGAAATGACAAGTGGTTTTCAGCAAGGTATTCTCTGCAAGCACTGAAATTATAAGTAACAAGTAGTTTGATAACCAGATAAATTGTAATGAGCATATAACAGTAACGGAAAATAATATGCATCAAGGTAGGCAATCCTCTTGTGGCAAAGGACATGCCAAAACGGTCTCTCATGATAAGCAAAGTGTTCTTGAGGGTACACGGGGATTTCATCTAGTCACTTTCATCATGTTGGTTTGATTCGTGTTTGCTACTTTGATAATTTGATATGTGGGTGGACCAGTGCTTAGGTGTTGTTCTTACTTCAACAAACCTCCTACCTATGATTAACCCCCTCGCAAGCATCCGCAACTACGAGAAAAGTATTAAGATAAAATCTAACCATAGCATTAAACTTTTGGATCCAAATTGGTCTCTTATGAAGTAGCGCATAAACTAGGGTTTAAGTTTCTGTCACTCTAGCAACCCATCATCTAATAACTACTCCACAATGCATTCCCTTAGGACAAAATATGGTGAAGTTTCATGTAGTCGACGTTCACATGACAACACTAAGGGAATCACAACATACATATCATCAAAATATCAAACACATATCAAGTTCACATGATTACTTGCAACAAGATTTCTCTTGTGACCTCAAGAACAAAAGTAACTACTCACAAATGATAATCATGCTCAAGATTAGTGGGGTATTAAATAGCATAATGGATCTGAACATATAATCTTCCACCAAATAAACCATATAGTAATCAACTACAAGATGTAATCAACACTATTAGTCACCCACAAGCACCAATCTAAGGTTCCAGTACAAAGATTAAACACAAGAGATGAACTAGGGTTTGAGAGGAGATGGTGTTGTTGAAGATGCAGATGGAGATTGCCCTCCCCGAGATGGGAGAGTTGTTGGTGATGATGATCCGCCGGAGGGAAAAAGTGCTCCTGCCCAAGTTCAGCCTCGAGACGGCGGCACTTCCTCCCGAAAGTCCTCCCCTTATTTATTTTTCTAGGTCAAAATGACTTATATACCAGAAGAGGGGCACCGGAGGTGGGCCAAGGAGGGCACAGCCCACCAGGGCGCGCCTGGGGGGGCTGGCACGCCCAGGTGGGTTGTGCCCACCTAGTGGGCCTCCTCTGGTAGTTATTTGCTCCAGTATTTATATTGCAAAATAATTCTCCGTAAATTTTCCAGGTCCAGAATTCCAGCTGCCGGCATTCTCCCTCTTTGTGTGACCCTTGAATATTATGAGAGAACAGGCTTTAGAATTACTCTAAAAGGCATTATTATGCATAAAAACATAGTAAATAACAGTAGGTAAACATGATGAAAAATGGACATATCAGTGCTCCATCTAGTTCTACCTGATTCGCGATTATCTATATGAACAACAATCCCGTTTTGATCACCCTCAATCTTTGGAAGGACAAACTAGCAAAGCTCCATTTTTTGAAAAAGTAACCGGATCTATTATGGAAAGTTCACTAGAAATACAAATCGTCCCAAACATAATGAATTACACAAAGCTCCTTAGATCACGAAATGATCACGAGCTCTACATCGTCCTGCTCAAGCGACACAGGGAGAACTATACTAGCACCGCCACCTTCCAACCCTCCTCCTCCCCCTCGCTTCACCATTGCTTGAGTAGCCTGACAGTGAAGCCTGGGTAGGCTCCAGTGAGGGTGGTGGTGGGGCTTCTCCTTGGGAGGCGCACATGCAGATCCTACATCATAGCGTATCAGCGATGGCAATTCAGCTTTATCCAACGTGCGGTGGGGTTGTGCAGGCGGCGTGATGTTCGCTTGAACTACATTGATATTTCCGCAAAGAGGAAGGGATGATGTAGCACAACAACGGTAGGTATTTCACTCAATGATGAGATCAAGGTTATCGAACCAGTAGGAGAACCACGCAACACTGCATAAATAGCTCCTGCACACAAAGAACAAATACTTGCAACCCTACGTAAGAGAGGGGTTGTCAATCCCTCACGGGTAAAAAGATAGGTAAAATTGTAGTAGATTGGATAAATGGATCTCGCGGGAACGTGAGATAAAATAAATAAAAATTGCAAAAAGATATTTTTGGGTTTTTGGATTAATAGATCTGAAAATATAAGCAAATAAAAATAGATCGTGAAGGCAAATATAATAAAGAAGATACCCGGGGGCCGTATATTTCACTAGTGGCTTATCTCGAGAAAAATAGCGAACGGTGGGTAAACAAGTTACTATTGAGCAATTGATAGAACTTCAAATAATCATGACGATATCCAGGAAATGATCATTATATAGCATCACGTCCAAGACTAGTAGACCGACTCCTGCCTGCATCTACTACTATTACTCCACACATCGACCGCTATCCAGCATGCATCTAGTGTATTAAGTTCATGGAGAAACGGAGTAATGCAATAAGAACGATGACATGATGTAGATAAGATATATTTATGTAGAAATAGACCCCATCTTGTTATCCTTAATAGCAACTATACATACGTGTTGGTTCCCCTTATGTCACTGGGATCAAGCACCGTAAGATCGAACCCATCACAAAGCACCTCTTTCCATTGCAAGATAAAAAGATCAAGTTTGCCAAAAAAAACCCAAATATCGGAGAAGAAATATGAGGCTATAAGTAATCATGCATATAAGAGATCAAAGAAGACTCAAATAACTCTCATGGATAAAAACATAGATCTGACCATGAACTCAAAGTTCATCAGATCCCAACAAACACACCGCAAAAAAGAGTTACATCATATGGATCTCCAAGAGACCATTGTATTGAGAATCAAAAGAGAGAGAGGAAGCCATCTAGCTACTAACTACGGACCCGTAGGTCTACAAAAGACTAGTCACCCATCATCGGAGAGGCACCAATGAGGATGATGAACCCCTCCGTGATGGTGTCTAGATTGGATCTGGTGTTTCTGGAACTTGCGGCGGCTGGAATTGATTTTCGTCGACTCCCCTAGGGTTTCTGGAATATTAGGGTATTTATAGAACAAAGAGGCAGTGCGGGAGGCCACCCAAGTGGGAACAACCCACCTGGGCGCGCCTGGGGGCCCACACGCGCCCTGGTTAGTTGTGCCCCCCTCGGGGCACCCCTAAGGTGCTTCTTCGGCCCATTGGATGTCTTATGGTCCATAAAAATTCCACAAAAAGTTTCGCTGCATTTGGACTCCGTTTGATATTGATTTTCTGTGATGTAAAAAACAAGCAAAAAAATAGCAACTGGCACTTGGCACTATGTCAATAGGTTAGTACCAAAAATGATAGAGAATGATTATAAACATCCAATAATGATAATATAACAGCATGGAACAATCAAAAATTATAGATACGTTGGAGACGTATCAACATCCCCAATCTTAATTCCTGCTCGTCCTCGAGTAGGTAAATGATAAAAACAGAATTTTTGATGTGGAATGCTGCCTAACATGTTCATCACATATTATTTCTTTTATAGCATGGACAATTTGACTTTTATATGGTTCAAAGCAATAGTCTAGTTTTGACATGACGACTTTAATACTCAAGCATATCAACATGCAACCATGTCTTTCAAAATATCAACACTAAAGCAAGTTATCCGATCCCTAGCCCATTATGCTCAATCATTGATCCATTCATGAAACACACTCGCATATTAGCTACACCCAATGCTCAAGTACGATCATAGTGCCCCTTAGTTGGTGCTTTATAAGAGAAGATGAGAATCAAGTAAAAATAAAAATTGCATAAACTAAATAGAAAGGCCCTTCGCAGAGGGAAGTACAGATTTGTAGAAGTGCCAGAGATCAAACCGAAAAAGATAGAGATAAAAAATTTTGGGTGGCATGCTTTTCTTGTCAGCGAAAATGATCGAGTAGTTCCCAATACTTTCCATCTTGGATATATCATAGGCGGTTCCCAAACAGAAAATAAAGATTATTCCTTTTTCCACCATACTTTCACTTTCCATGGCTAACCGTATCCACGGGTGCCTTCCATACCAACACTTTCCAAGGAATTTATTGTTTGACAACATAAAGTAAATTCATTTTTCATTTCGGTACTAGGCATCCCTAATACCTTTGCCGTACTCTTGTGCAATGGCAAGTGAATAAACACTCATCTTGAGAATAATAGATCTAGCATGGAAATATAGCAGCCACCCCCTATCGTTTCATGAGCGGTATGAGCACACAAAGGAGTAGTTTATTTTGAAAATTAGAGATGGCACATACAAATTTGCTTAGAACGGCAAAAGAATACCGCATATAGGTAGGCATAGTGGACTCATATAGCAAAACTGGTTTAAAGGATTTTGGATGCATAAGTAGTGGTCATACTTAGTGCAAAACGAAGGCAAGCAAAAGATTAAGAAGCGACCAACCGAGAAACGAAAAATCTCATAAGCGAGTGATAACCCACAAGTATAGGGGATCGCAACAGTTTTCGAGGGTATAGTATTCAACCCAAATTTATCGATTCGACACAAGGGGAGGCAAAGGATATTCTCAAGTATTAGCAGCTGAGTTGTCAATTCAACCACACCTGGAAACTTGATATCTGCAGGAAAGTATTTAGTAGCAAAGTAATATGATAGTAGTGGTAATGATAGCAAAAGTAACGGTAGCAAAAGTAATATTTTTGGTGTTTTGTAGTGATGATAACAATAGCAACGGAAAAGTAAATAAGCAAAGACAATATATGGAAAGCTCGTAGGAAATGGATTGGTGATGAATAATTATGCCGGATGCGGTTCATCGTGTAACAGTCATAACATAGGGTGACACAGAACTAGCTCCAGTTCATCAATGTAATCTAGGCATGTATTCCGAATATAGTCATACGTGCTTATGGAAAAGAACTTGCATGACATATTTTGTCCTACCCTCCCGTGGCAGCGGGGTCCTATTGGAAACTAAGGGATATTAAGGCCTCCTTTTAATAGAGTACCAGACCAAAGCATTAACACATAGTGAATACATGAACTCCTCAAATTACGGTCATCACCGGTAAGTATCCCGATTATTGTCACTTCGGGGTTAACGGATCATAACACATAATAGGTGACTATAGACTTGCAAGATAGGATCAAGAACTCTCATATATTGATGAAAACATAATAGGTTCAGATCTGAAATCATGACACTCGGGCCCTAGTGACAAGCATTAAGCATAGCAAAGTCATAGCAACATCAACCTCAGAACATAGTGGATACTAGGGAACAAACCCTAACATAACTAACTCGATTACATGATAAATCTCATCCAACCCATCACCATCCAGCAAGCCTATGATGGAATTACTCACGCACGGTGATGAGCATCATGAAATTGGTGATGGAGGAAGGTTGATGATGACGATGGCGACGGATTCCCCTCTCCGGAGCCCCGAACGGACTCCAGATCAGCCCTCCCGAGAGAGTTTAGGGCTTGGTGGCGGCTCTTTATCGTAAAATGTGATGAATCCTTCTCCTCTGTTTTTTCTCCCCGAAAGTGAATATATGGAGTCAGGGTTGAGGTCGGTGGAGCGTCAGGGGGCCCACGAGGCAGGGGGCGCGCCCCCCACCCTCGTGGACAGGTGGGACACCCCCTGACGTGGAGCTTCCTTCCAATATTTATTATATATTCCAAAATAATTCTTCATTGATTTTCAGGTCATTCCGAGAACTTTTATTTCTGCACAAAAATAACACCATGGCAATTCTGCTGAAAACGGCATCAGTCCGGGTTAGTTCCATTCAAATCATGCAAGTTAGAGTCCAAAACAAGGGCAAAAGTGTTTGGAAAAGTAGATATGACGCAGACGTATCAACTCCCCCAAGCTTAAACCTTTTCTTGTCCTCAAGCAATTCAGTTGATAAACTGAAAGTGATAAAGAAAAACTTTTACAAACTCTGTTTGCTCTTGTTGTTGTAAATATGTCAAGCCAGCATTCAAGTTTTCAGCAAAGATTATGAACTAACCATAGTCACAATAATATTTAGGTCTCATGTTTACTCATATCAATGGCATAATTGACTAGCGAGCAATAATAATAAATCTCGGATGACAACACTTTCTCAAAACAATCATAATATGATATAACAAGATGGTATCTCACTAGCCCTTTCTGAGACCGCAAAACATAAACGCAGAGCACTTTTAAAGATCAAGGACTGACTAGACATTGTAATTCATGATAAAAGAGATCCAGTCAAGTCATACTCAATGTAAACTAACAGTAATGGATGCAAATGACAGCGGTGCTCTCCAACTGGTGCTTTTTAATAAGAGGTTGATGACTCAACATAAAAGTAAATGGATAGGCCCTTCGCAGAGGGGAGCAGGGATTTGTAGAGGTGCCAGAGCTCGATTTTGAAATAGATATGAATAATATTTTGAGCGATATACTTTCATTGTCAACATAACAACCAAGAGATGGTGATATCTTCCATGCTACACACATTATAGGTGGTTCCCAAACAAAATGGTAAAGTTTATACTCCCCCTCCACCAACAAGCATCAATCCATGGCTTGCTCGAAACAACGAGTGCCTCCAACTAACAAGAGTCCCGAGGGAGTTCTGTTTGCAGTTAATTTGATTTGATTTGCATAAAGCATGGGACTGGGCATCCCGGTGACCATCCATTTTCTCGTGAGTGAGGAACGGAGTCCACTCCTCTTGAGAATAACCCGCCTAACATGGAAGATACAGACAGCCCTAGTTGATACATGAGCTATTCGAGCATACAAAACAGAATGTTTATTTAAGGTTTAGAGTTTGGCACATACAAATTTACTTGGAACGGCAGGTAGATACCATATATAGGTAGGTATGGTGGACTCATATGGAATAACTTTGGGGTTTATGCAATTGGATGCACAAGCAGTATTCCCGCTTAGTACAAGTGAAGGCTGGCAAAAGACTGGGAAGCGACCAGCTAGAGAGCGACAACAGTCATGAACATGCATTAAAATTAATCAACACCGAATGCAAGCATGAGTAGGATATAATCCACCATGAACATAAATATCATAGAGGCTATGTTGATTTTGTTTCAACTACATGCGTGAACATGTGCCAAGTCAAGCCACTCGAATCGTTCAAAATAGGATACCACCCTATCATACCACATCACAACCATTTTAATAGCATGTTGGCACGCAAGGTAAACCATTATAAGCTCCTAGCTAATTAAGCATGGCATAAGCAACTATAATCTCTAATTGTCATTGCAAACATGTTTATTCATAATAGGCTGAATCAGGAACGATGAACTAATCATATTTACAAAAACAAGAGAGGTCGAGTTCATATCAGCTTTTCTCATCTCAATAAGTTCATCATATAATCATCATTATTGCCTTTCACTTGCAAGACCGAACGATGTGAATAATAATAATAGTGCACGTGCATTGGACTAAGCTGGAATCTGCAAGCATTCAATTCAAGAGAGAAGACGAGGTAATATGGGCTCTTTGTTAGATCAACAATAATGCATATAAGAGCCACTTTAACATTTCAGTTATGGTCTTCTCCTATCGACCCCCAAAGAAAAGAAATAAAACTATTTACACGGGAAAGCTCCCAACAAGCAAAAGAAGAACGAGAAATATATTTGGGTTTTCCTTTTAGTTATTACTACTACAGGTATGAAAAGTAAACTAGCTAAAAGCTACAACTAATTTTTTTTCGTTTTTCTTAAGGTTTATTAAACACACAAGAAGAAAGCAAAAAAGGAAAATAAACTAGCATGGATGATACAATGAAAAAGTATGAGCACCGACAACTAGCAATGAGTGTGTGAACATGAATGTAATGTTGGTGAGAAATACGTACTCCCCCAAGCTTAGGCTTTTGGCCTAAGTTGATCTATGGCCACGGTTGGCCTAGAGGATATCCAAAGTTGTAGTTGGGGTCATACTGAGATGCAGCAGCTATTGCATCGTGGGCTGCCGCTTAGATACAAGCTGTCTCCGTCCTCCTCTTATACTCGTGCGCCTCCTCCCTGGTTATAACATATCTCCCTTTTGCCTGGGAGTCAAAGAAAGCAGGAGCAGGGAGAGTGACATGATAGGTGCGTCGTCTGTCAAAGATTAGTCGGTACTGGAGGAACTGATCGTTCCTCTCAACAAACTGATGACGAACCATGGCCTCATAATCCAAATAAATAGGAGGCAACTCAATATCATACCCGCGTACGGGTACACCAAGAAAATTAGCTAGACGGGTTGCATAAATTCCACCGAAGAAATCTCCACTAAATCTATTATTATGCAACCTACTGTCGGTGTACTAGAGTAGGGGTACCCTTATACCCCGAACTTGTGCACGGGCAGTTGCAGCGTCCCGCGGCAAGGCCTGCCAGGTCACCGCCAAGATTCCTTGTGGTCCCTCTGAAGACCATTCAAGAACAAAGTACCCAAGACAAGACCCCGACAAGAGGAGCTTGCTGGGAAAAAAGCAAGACCCCGGCAAGAGGAGCTTGCCGGGAAGGCCATCAGAAGCGTCCCAAGACCCCGGCAAGAGGCGCTTGCCGGGAAGGCCGTCCGAGGCATTCCAAGGAACTTGCCGCGGCGCGCTACGCGCCTCGACAAGGCCCGGTGAGCGACAAGCTCCCGGAAGCGACAAGTCGACAGCCGCGACAAGGCGCTTGCCGCGGCAAGCCCCCACTCCACGCCCGCGCTCCAGCACATCCACCCACGTGTCACTCCGGGGCCCCTCCCGAGCGCACGTGGCAGGAGGCTGTGCAGCTAGGGGCGTGCGGTGGCACGAAGGCGCTGACAAGACAACCACCGTGGCAAGACGGAGGCGTCCCTAGCGGTCCCTTTCGGTGCTGTCTAGGCGACACAGACGGGCATTTAATGCCCTTGTCCCCTGCCGTCAGGGTTAGGTATGATAACACTGTAGCAGCTAGCTGTGCCTACTACAGCACCTAGCTGTGCCTACCCACAGCACCCTTTCCACTTTTGCCCTTGGCCCCCGTTGCTCTATGTCGGTAACCCCTTGAGTATAAAAGGAGGCCCGTGTGCAACGTAGAGGGGGTCGGCCACCTCGAGAGCCCTCGCGAGGTTTAGCATTTCCACACTCACGCTCGCCCTCGCTCGCGGGCGAGAGATCAATACCAATCCACAAAGCAGGAGTAGGGTTTTACGCATCCTTGCGGCCCGAACCTGGGTAAATCGTTCGTGTGCTCCACCTCGATTTACCCCTCGCGCGACCAACCGCCCGCTTGCTCCGCCTCGATCTGCTCTTTGCGCCACCTCCGCCCCCCGCCGAACCAAAAGGGACCCGGTTCGCCGGTCCCACAGGTGCCCGTGGATCAGGAACCCCGGCATCTCTGGCGCGCCAGGTAGGGGGCGTCGAAGTGGTGTGAATCAGATCCGGCGTTCTTGCGGGCTAGATCTTCATCTTCTTCATAGATCTTCACCATCTTCATCAACATGCCGCCGAAGAAGAAAGTCTCAGAGGCAGCTGCTCCGTCCGCGCTGAGCCACCCACCGCCGAAGCAAACGGACGGTGGGGCAGGCGCCGGCGGAAGGGCACACATCGACGAGGGAACTCTTGGTGCTGCCAGGTCCCAAGGCAAGGCTGCGCTGCCCATCGGCGGCGTGGCCGGCTCCCACAACGACCGGGCGCACTCCAAGACCTCGGCGTCCGTGCATGCGCCGTGCCCATCTCAGGAGGCGCGGGACCGGCAGCGTCATGCTACCCACGGTACCATGCGCTCGCTGGATCAAGATCGAGCTGGTGGATCCCGGAGCGCCCAGGGCCACCATGCGCGTCAACAAGCTGGCGCGAGCGAGACACGGTCGCCTGGACGGGATACTGCTCCTTCTAACGTGGTTAGGAGTCCGAGCGTGTCCCGCTCCTCGCACCGTTCGCTACCGCAGCCCGCCACTGCAGCGAAAGCTCTGGCACGAGCTCAGCTGCTCCTAGACTACCCTCCAGCGGCGAACAAGATCGACGACTGGAGGGCCACTATCCAGAGTCTCATCGGCTTCGCCAATGGCGACACTCCTCGGCAGCCGAGCACGTTGCAGCCACAGCGAGTCAGCCAGGCGCAAATCGGTGGAGACAAGACTGGTGGGGGTGCAACTACTGTGCACTCCCCACCCCGAAGGCCAAGATCACCGACCCGCCGGATCCGCCACGACAGCGACTCCACCGCGTCGTCGGATCCGCGAGCTCGTCGCGACCAACGACAAGTTCTTCTAGAACGGCAGCGGGAAGACGCTCGTACGCGCATCGAGCGTCGGAGAGAAGCGCGACGTCAGTCAGACCAGCGCGCTGGGCCCTCTGTCGACATGCATGCGCCAGGGGAACCAGGCGACCTGCCGTACCCGGTAGGTTGCCCTGCGTTCACTCGTGAGCTGGGGCAAGTCCAGTGGCCCAGTACGAAGAACTTCAAGCCCGACGTACCAGAGAAGTACGACGGCAAGTTGCATCCGTCGGAGTTCCTCAGCATCTACACCATCGCGGTGCAGGCTGCTGGGGGGCGAGACGAAAAGATCCTTGCCAACTACTTCCCACTGGTACTCAAGCCCAACGTCAGGTCCTGGCTCATGCACTTGCCGGACAACTCCATATCCTCCTGGGCTGAGCTATGCCATCAGTTTGTTGGTGCCTTCACAGGCGGCCACAAACCTCATGGCCAAGAGAGCGATCTTCATCTGCTCGTCCAGAAGGAAGGAGAGCCCCTGCGCCAGTATACCCAGAGGTTCAGCCGTGTACACCACAACATCCCAAACATCCACCCTGCCGCGCTAATCAGCGCGTTCCATCAGAACGTGTGTAACCGCAAGATGCGGGAGGAGCTGGCGATGTGCAAGATATGGGACGTCAGCGAGCTTTATGCCCTGGCCGACAGATGTGCACGCGCTGAGGAGGGGAGGAAATTCCCCGGGGAAAGCACTGGAGCAGGGGGATCTGACAGTGAGGATGCCGCCCGGCAAAGAGAAGCCGGCGGCGCAACAACAGGAAGAAGCAGAATAACGAGGTGCTGGTCGTTGAGCAGTCCGGCAATGAAGGTGACGCCACGAAGGCTACAGTTGGTAGCTCCGGCAAGGAAGTTGCCGCGTGCACCAACTGTCAGGCTGTGGCGGCCGCTGACAAGCGGGACGGCTCCGGCAGGAGGTACTATAAGATTCACCGCTTCAAGGGCCATGACCTCCAGAACTGCAAGAAGGTCGAGCAGCTCGTCCAGCAACAGAGGGCTGAGTACGAGCGGCGCGACAAAGAGAGAGCCCAAGGGGGTGCCGAGACGCCTGGCCAGAAGCGCACTGGCCAGGAAGGACGCCGCGGCAAGGCCAAGCAGCGGCAAGGAGACAGACCTCCCCGCGGTCGCGACAACGACGACGACGACGGCGAGGATGAAGACATGGATGACGTTGAGACCAGTGAGCAGGAGTTTCAGAAAGCCACGGAGGTCTTGTGCGTTGACGGGGGTGCTTCCCTGCATACCTCGCACCGCCAACTCAAACAGTGGGTGCGGGAAGTCAATGCAGCGGAGCCACCCATCGAATCGCGCAAGCTTCTGAAGTGGTCCAGCACGCCTATCATCTTTGACATTGAGGACCACCCTGATCGCACAACCGCGGTCGGGTGTCTGCCGATGTTGGTTTCACCAACCATCCGCAACCTCAAGGTCACCAAGATGCTAGTCGACGGCGGGGCCGGCTTAAACCTGATCTCCTCCGCTGTGCTCCGGAAACTCCAGATCCCTGACGGCGAGCTCGAAGAGACCGGCACATTCCAAGGAATCAACCCGGGAAGGAGCAAGCCGAAGGGGAAAGTCACGCTGCCGGTAACATTCGGTAGCGAGTTAAACTTCAGGACTGAGAGGGTCACGTTCGACGTTGCCGATATCCCGTTGCCTTACAATGGGATAATTGGCCGTCCAGCGCTCGCCAAGTTCATGGCGGCCTCTCACTATGCGTATAATGTGCTGAAGATGCCAGGCCCGATAAGCGTCATTTCTATCCCTGGCGACAAGAAGGACGCTCTTATCTGTGCCGACAAGATCTACCGGGAAGCAGCAGCCACGGCAGACCGCGATCCGCTTGCCGCTGAAGCTCCCGGACCAAGAAGACCAAGTTCGGCAGGAACTCTGGTGCCCACTCCGGCAAGCGCACCTCTTCGGAGTGCTGCGCTGCCGTCGAGGACGCGCCATCGAGCTCCACCGGCAAGAAGACCAAGTCCGGCAAGGACTCTGGTGCCTACTCCGGCGCGCGCACCTCTTCGGAGTGCTGCGCTGCCGTCGAGGACACGCCATCGAGCTCCACCGGCAAGAAGACCGAGCCCGGCAAAAGCTCTGGTGCCTACTCCGGCGCGCGCACCTCTTCGGAGTGCTGCGCTGCCGTCGAGGACGCGCCATCGAGCTCCACCGCCAAGAAGACCAAGTCCGGCAGGAACTCTGGTGCCCACTCCGGCAAGCGCACCTCTTCGGAGTGCTGCGCTGCCGTCGAGGACGCGCCATCGAGCTCCACCGGCAAGAAGACCAAGTCCGGCAGGGACTCTGGTGCCTACTCTGGCGCGCGCACCTCTTCGGAGTGCTGCGCTGCCGTCGAGGACGCGCCATCGAGCTCCACCGGCAAGAAGACCAAGTCCGGCAGGGACTCTGGTGCCTACTCCGGCGCGCGCACCTCTTCGGAGTGCTGCGCTGCCGTCGAGGACGCGCCATCGAGCTCCACCGGCAAGAAGACCGAGTCCGGCAAAAGCTCTAGTGCCCACTCTGGCAAGCGCGCCTCTTCGGAGTGCTGCGCTGCCGTCGAGGACGCACCATCGAGCTCTGCCGGCGAACACAAGAAGACGATGGCGGCTCCGCCAGAGACGAAGAATGTGTCCGCCAAAGAGGATGGCGCTGGTGGTACCTTCACCATCAGTGCCACGCTTGACCCTAAATAGGAAAGCGCGCTCGTTGCTTTCCTGCGGGCGAACGTCGACGTGTTTGCATGGCAACCGTCTGACATCCCCGGTGTTCCCAGGAAAGTGATTGAGCACCACCTTGCCGTCTGTCCTCATGCGCGGCCCGTCAAACAGAAAGTCCGGAAGCAGTCGGTGGAGCGCCAAGAATTCATTGCGGAGGAAATCAAGAAACTGGAAGCAGCAGGCCTCGTTAGAGGAGTACTCCATCCCACGTGGTTGGCCAATCCTGTAGTCGTGCGCAAGGCAAACGGGAAATGGAGGCTTTGCATCGATTTCACCGATGTTAACAAAGCTTGTCCCAAAGATCCATTTCCTTTGCCGCGCATTGACCAGATTGTTGACTCCACAGCTGGGTGTGATTTGCTTTCATTTCTTGATGCATACTCCGGGTATCATCAGATCTTCATGGCAGAGGAGGATGAAGAGAAAACCGCATTTATTACTCCATGTGGCACGTACTGCTTTGTACGAATGCCTTTCGGATTAAAAAATGCCGGTTCAACATTTGCAAGAGTAGTCCATATTGCTCTCGAGCCACAAATGCACAGAAATGTGGAAGCCTACATGGATGATATAGTGGTCAAGAGCAAGGACAGAGCAACCCTGATCCAAGACTTGGACGAGACTTTTGCAAATCTGCGCAAGATCAGCCTCAAGCTCAACCTGGAGAAGTGCGTGTTCGGGGTTCCCTCCGGCAAGCTTCTCGGGTTCTTCGTGTCTCAGCGGGGAATTGAAGCCAACCCCGACAAGATCAGGGCCGTTGAGCAGATTGAAGCCCCGAAGCGCGTCAAAGATGTTCAGAAACTTGCCGATTGCGTGGCTGCTCTCAGCAGGTTTATATCTCGGTCTGCTGAGCGCGCCCTGCCGTTTTTCAAACTATTGAAAAAGGCAGGTCCAATGAAATGGACTCCGGACGCGGAGGCTGCGCTGCAAGACCTTAAGAGATACCTGTCCTCCCCTCCAATACTTGTCGCGCCTAAACCACAAGAAAAGTTGCTGCTGTACATAGCGGCGACCAATCAAGTGGTTAGTGCTGCGTTAGTGGCAGAGAGGGAGGCGGATGATGAGCCAGCAACCGCGGCAAGCGCATCCGGAGACAAGCAGGGGGCTTCCCCGACAAGCTCTGGTCCCGACAAAGATGAACCCGCGCTGATACACGAGGAGATACGGAATAAAATGGTGCAGCGCCCAGTTTACTTTGTCAGTTCCCTCTTGCAGGGGGCTAGGTCAAGGTACTCTGGTGTGCAGAAACTGCTTTTCGGCCTTCTCATGTCCTCGAGAAAGCTGCGCCATTACTTCCAAGCACATGAGATCACGGTGGTCACTCGCTTTCCGCTGAAGAGGATACTGCAGAATCCTGAAGCGACAGGCAGGATTGTTGAGTGGGCACTGGAACTGTCAAGCTTTGGTCTCAAGTTTGAAAGCACTTCAACTATCCAGAGCAGAGAATTGGCAGAATTCATAGCGGAATGGACGCCAACTCCGGACGAAGAACGCCGGAGATGAGCATCCCTGACAAAGAAGCGAGCAAAGAGTGGCTGATGTACTTTGATGGTGCTTTCTCACTGCAAGGCGCCGGCGCCGGTGTGCTGCTTATCGCGCCCACCGGAGAGCACCTCAAGTACATAGTCTAGATGCACTTTCCCAAGGAGTAAGCAACAAACAATACTGCAGAGTATGAGGGATTGCTTGCCGGTCTCAGGATCGCGGCAGACCTTGGGATTAAGAAGCTCATTGTCAGGGGTGACTCACAGCTTGCCGTCCGCCAAGTAAACAAGAATTATCAGAGCCTGTTGATGGAAGCTTACGTCGACGAAGTGAGAAAGCTAGAAGAGCGCTTTGACGGCCTGCAAATGGAGCACGTTCCGAGAATTCAGAACGCCATTGCTGATGGCCTGTCAAAGTGCGCTGCACTTAAGTTACCTGTGGAACCAGGGACCTTTGTGCTCAAGCTGACTCAACCGTCCGTAACACCATCAACTGGACAAAGCAAGAAGAGGAAGTTGATTCCTGGTGGCTACCTACCGGCAGAGCTTCCCGAAGCCGCCGCTGAGAAGGTCCCCAAGATCAACACCGAAGGCGCCGGTGAGCCAGATGCTCCGGCAAGCCCTAGGGTTTGTTCCGTTGAAGCTGAAGCTCCCGACAAGCTTGCCGCGGAACGTCAAGCTCCGGCAGAGACACAGCTTCTCACCGTCGAAGCAGATATTCCCGCAGCAACCTCCAAGATCAACGCCAAGAGCGCCGGTGAGCCAGATGCTCCGGCAAGCCCTAGGGTTTGTTCCGTTGAAGCTGAAGCTCCCGGCAAGCTCGTCGCGGAACGTCAAGCTCCGGCAGAGACACAGCTTCTCGCCGTAGAAGCGGACGTTCCCGCAGCAGCAGAGCTGCCTTTAGTCCTTGTTGTCGAGCCACAGGCTCCAACATGGGCGCAGCAGATTGTCCGTTTCCTTCAGACGGGAGAACTTCCCAAAGAACAAGAAGAAGCCGAAAGAGTAGCCCGGCAGTCAAGTATGTACCAGTTCGTCGACAAGACGCTGTACAGAAGAAGACTCAACGGTGTGAAATTGAGGTGAATTCCCCGGGAAGCCGGACAGAAGCTGTTGGCAGAGATACACGGAGGCGTATGTGGTCACCACATTGGCGCAAGAGCACTCGTCGGCAAAGCATTCCGGCAAGGTTTCTTCTGGCCAACAGCCCTCCAGGATGCAACTGCACAAGTAACCAAGTGTGAAGCGTGCCAGTTCCATTCCAAGCAGATACACCAGCCAGCTCAAGCTCTCCAGACGATCCCTTTATCCTGGCCATTTTCGGTCTGGGAGCTCGACATCCTCGGCCCCTTCCCCCGAGCTGTCGGGGGCTTTGAGTACTTGTACGTCGCAATCGACAAGTTCACAAAGTGGCCGGAAGTGGAACCAGTGAGGAAGGTGACCGCGCAGTCAGCCGTCAAGTTCTTCAGGTCGATTGTTTGCCGCTTCGGGATCCCTAACCGGATAATCACCGATAACGGCACACAGTTCACGAGCCACGCCTTCATGCAGTACGTCCAAGATCTCGGCGCCAAAGTCTGCTTCGCCTCTGTTGCCCACCCAAGGAGCAACGGTCAAGCGGAGAGGGCAAACACCGAGGTGCTGCGCGGGCTCAAGACCAGAACTTTCGACAGGCTGCACAAGTGTGGAAGAAACTGGATTGAGGAGCTACCAGTGGTTCTTTGGTCGATCAGAACAACACCAAATCGAGCCACTGGACAGACACCCTTTGCTCTAGTCTATGGAGCAGAGGCAGTTACCCCCACGGAACTCGTATACAGGTCACCTCGAGTGCTCGCTTATGATGAGCTTGAGCAAGAGCGGCTGCGGCAAGAGGACGCGCTACTCCTTGAGGAAGATCGTCTCCAGGCTGCTGTGCGAGCTGCTCGCTACCAGCAAGCTCTGCGCCGCTACCACAGCCGCAGAGTCAATGCCAGGAGTCTCGAGGAAGGCGACCTTGTTCTTCGGCGCGCTCAGTCCGCCAAGAATTCCAACAAGTTGACACCAAAGTGGGAAGGTCCTTACCGGGTGAGACGAGTCACCAGGCCTGGCGCTGTCCGCCTGGAGACCGAAGACGGTATTCCAGTGAGCAACTCCTGGAACATCGAGCATCTTCGCAAGTTTTACCCGTAAGGCGCGGTTGTCGGACCCCGTCCGGCAACCACCTCTCTGTGCAAGTCTTGCCGCTGCTGCATGTAATCCTTTGTACAGAGCCAGGCGCAGACCCTGGCGCAGAAACAGATATCCTCACGGAACTCGTATACAGGTCACCTCGAGTGCTCGCTCATGATGAGCTTGAGCAAGAGCGGCTGCGGCAAGATGACGCGCTGCTCCTTGAGGAAGATCGTCTTCAGGCCGCTGTGCGAGCCATCGCTCCCAGCCCGTGCCAGAAGCTTCGAGGAAGGCGACCTTGTTCTTTGGCGCGTTCAGTCGGCCAAGATCCAAACAAGTCGACGCCGATGTGGGAAGGCCCTTACCGGGTGAAACGAGTCACCAGGCCTGGCGCTGTCCGCCTGGAGACCGAAGATGGCACGCCAGTGAACAACTCCTGGGACATCGAGCCTCTTCGCAAGTTTCGTTCGTAAGGCGCGGTTGTCGGACCCCGTCCGACAACCACCTCTCTGTGCGAGTCTTGCCGCTGTTGCATGTAAACCTCTGTACAGAGCCAGGCGCAGACCCTGGCACCAGAAAATGAAGCGCTGCATACCCCGGGGGCTATAGCATGCATGCTAGATTGAGTCTGAGTCTCGTCCTTGGTTAGGGTCGATAGTCCCTAACAGCGGCTAACCCCTAGCTTAGAGGTCGAGAGTCCGTCCCTTTACTTTTCCTTCATTCGCAGGGCTCGCACGTCCTGGCCAGGCCACCTGGAGACGAAAAGGAGAAGAAGGGCGCACCGGCACCTGGGCCCCGGCAAGAACGCCAGGGGCTGCGAACGCCAAGATGTCACCCCCGGCAAGCCAGAGTTGCCGGGGGTTGCGATATCAGATAAGTTTTCATCCCTCTTCATGCATCCTCTTATGGACTGGGGAATGCGAAACCCCGTTTCTTCCCGGAAACTGCCGTGCTCCCCCGACTCTAGGCCCTGGAGCGCGTTCCCGGGGCCAAGTTCGGTCGTAGTCGCGGCAGCAGAAGGGATGAAACGAGGAGGCCGCGCCCACCTCGTTCCCACCTCCGTCAAAGGCGTGAGAAAGGTCGAGCGGCGTGGGAAGGCGGCAGGGCTTGTTGTCGAGGAATGGAATGCCTGTCCGAGAGATACCAAGGATTTGCTCCTTGGCGTGGGTTCGACCCGCGAGGCAAATAACCCGGCAAACATCCCCTTTTCATTAAAAAAACATCCCATACAGGTACAGCCCATAGAGGATGAAAAACATGAAAGAGAGGATTACAAGATACAGCTAAAGGCCCGAAGGCTTACAATTAAAAAGATAAGGTGCCCGTAATCCTTTTCCTGTCCCTCTTTTCAGGAGGTAGAACAAGCAGGCGAAAAGGGGAAAGGGGCGCCAAGGCGAGCTACAGGTGCCAGAAGACACCAAGAGAACATCCGGGGGCCGGACGGAGATGGCGACGCCGGGAGAAGGGTGCGAAGGAGGGGCGGCAGGACGTCAGCACGCTGTCGAGGGCACCACGCCCTCGTACTCTGACCTGACGGCCTTGTCGCCAGCCCTCTTCCCCTTCCACGACCTCCCTACGCCAGCCGCCCAAGGAGACGCCCCCGGGGAGTTCAAGAAGACGGCGCCGCGGATGATGGGGTCGCCGGTGCCGCACGAGACGGCGCCCGACACCTAGTCGGAGCCGCCGTCCTGCCGCCCGCCACCCTCACCATCACTGCCGCTCTCCTCCTCGTCACTCTCGCTCGAGGAGGAGCCTTCGCTATCGGAGGAGCTGTCCACGCAGCACTTCGCCCGGGTGCAGAAGCACCCGAAGACCTTGACGGAAAGGAGATCGCCCTCCACCAGCTTAAAAAGGAGGGTGAGTCCTCCTGTCAAGCTGTGGATGCGGGCGAACGTCTTCCACCCTCGATCGAGATACATCACACCAGGGGCTGGGAACGCCACGCGGACTCGCGTGCCGCTGATCCCACAGCCCCTCATGTGTAATCTCAGAGTCTCGGGCGGGTCCGACTCCATCGCGCCCACGAACGGAGCCGGAAGCCGGAGGCGACGACGAGGCGCCCGGCGCAGCTTGACGAAGAACTCGCAAGGGTTGTCCCCTATATGGACCGCCGTGGAAGGAGGAGCCGCCGGCGGGGCGAAGCTGGCGCGTCGCCACGTCCGCCTCTTCCCCGAGCGCCTCGACCTCGTCCTCGACCTCGTCCACGACCTCGCCCCCTCCCTCTTCCCCTTACGGCTGGTTCTGCCACCACGAGTGAGGAAAAGGGGAGGGAGCGCTGTCTGGCGGCGACCCTCGCCGCCACCGATGAAGGCCCAGGATTCCCTTTCTCCATGGTGAATGAGAGAAAGGGGAGCAGAAGCTGAAGAAAGGAGGAGACGGGAGAGTGCGGGCTTCGGTGCTCCCTTCCCGCTCCTTATAAAGGAGCGAAGTGGGAGCCCAGCCGCCCCGCTCAGCGAATCAAGGCACAGGAAGAACAGGGAGGCGGGCTGACCCGTCCCCTCTGCTCGCCACGGCCCAGGTTCCCGCTCCCGCCATCCGCAATCCCAAATGCATGGGAGCCGCGTGGCGGAGATGCAGAATTGAGGCGACGGATGGGGCGGCCTCACCCTACCCCGTGATCTCGGGGAGTGGGCGCTTCGGAAATCGCGCACCGGCCCCGTCCAGTAAATGTGCCACGCCCCCACGCCTACCTCCGTTTGGAGGAGAGGGCGTGGGCCGTTCCCCTTCATCATGGCTTGACGCATGCTCGCGGGGCTTAGCCCCACGCGCGCGCGCCGCCCGCGTCACCCACGACGCCGTGTTCGACGTGCGCCGTTACGAGCGTGCGCGATGGAAGCGGAGAGATATGCGGCGCGACCTAGGCCGCGCGTGCCCGTGCACTGTTTTGGGCCTGGCCCAACAGCGCTCGGCACCGTGTCTGGCCCAGGCCCGGGGGCTCCTGTCGGTGTACTAGAGTAGGGGTACCCTTATACCCCGAACTTGTGCATGGGCAGTTGCAGCGTCTCGCGGCAAGGCCTGCCAGGTCACCGCCAAGATTCCTTGTGGTCCCTCTGAAGACCATTCAAGAACAAAGTACCCAAGACAAGACCCCGGCAAGAGGAGCTTGCCGGGAAAAAAGCAAGACCCCGGCAAGAGGAGCTTGCCGGGAAGGCCATCAGAAGCGTCCCAAGACCCCGGCAAGAGGCGCTTGCCGGGAAGGCCGTCCGAGGCATTCCAAGGAACTTGCCGCGGCCCGCTACGCGCCCCGACAAGGCCCGGTGAGCGACAAGCTCCCGGAAGCGACAAGTCGACAGCCGCGGCAAGGCGCTTGCCGCGGCAAGCCCCCACTCCACGCCCGCGCTCCAGCACATCCACCCACGTGTCGCTCCGGGGCCCCTCCCGAGCGCACGTGGCAGGAGGCTGTGCAGCTAGGGGCGTGCGGTGGCACGAAGGCGCTGACAAGACAACCACCGTGGCAAGACGGAGGCGTCCCTAGCGGTCCCTTTCGGTGCTGTCTAGGCGACACAGACGGGCATTTAATGCCCTTGTCCCCTGCCGTCAGGGTTAGGTATGATAACACTGTAGCAGCTAGCTGTGCCTACTACAGCACCTAGCTGTGCCTACCCACAGCACCCTTTCCACTTTTTCCCTTGGCCCCCGTTGCTCTATGTCGGTAACCCCTTGAGTATAAAAGGAGGCCCGTGTGCAACGTAGAGGGGGTCGGCCACCTCAAGAGCCCTCGCGAGGTTTAGCATTTCCACACTCACGCTCGCCCTCGCTCGCGGGCGAGAGATCAATACCAATCCACAAAGCAGGAGTAGGGTTTTACGCATCCTTGCGGCCCGAACCTGGGTAAATCGTTCGTGTGCTCCACCTCGATTTACCCCTCGCGCGACCAACCGCCTGCTTGCTCCGCCTCGATCTTCTCTTTGCGCCACCTCCGCCCCCTGCCGAACCAAAAGGGACCCGGTTCGCCGGTCCCACAGGTGCCCGTGGATCAGGAACCCCGGCACCTACGTGCAACAATGGCTCCCAAATTATAATGTCTATATTCTAATACAGCATTCCTGAGAACATTGAGGCCAGGGACACACATGTGACATGCTTCATCCTTACAATTTATGCACCTACCTATGAAGAGAGCAAAATAATGTATAGCAGGAAAATGGATGCTCCCTATGGTAGCTTGTGCTATGTCTCTAGATTCCCCCACGGTTATACTAGCAAGAAAATCTCTAAAGTCATATTTTCGAGGTTCATTAGGACTACCCCATTGTGGAAGTTTGCAAGCAGTGTTAAAATCCTCTAAGTCCATAGTATAAGAATTTTCATAGAGACCAAACGGGACAGTTTGAGAATTGCGTGATGATGAAAATCCAAACCTCCTCACAAAGGAATCAGTGAGATAGTGGTACTGGCGGCATTTGTCTTCCTCAAAGCTCTCAAGATCAGCATTGCACAAATATGTGTAAAATTCTTCCTTGATTCTTGCTCGATCCATAAAGTCCTCTGAAGGCCATTCACAAGCCCGCACTTGAGCTTCCCTCAGTGGTTCTTCGTCGGCATCGCACATTGCGAGCCTGGGTCCTTGCTTCCTTGAAGAACCACCTTGGTATATTTTCCTAAGCATATTTCTTCCTCTGAAGAATTTCTGAAATTTTATTAACTTCAAAATAAAAGTGAAACAAACTCAACAATATTGATAGCAACTACTCCTACAAGTGCCTAGAGGCAATATCATGCATCAAAACTATTTTTGACCGTATAAATTTGACATGCAAGCTCAAGAACAGGGTCACCTAAGCAGAAAAAATATGCAATGAATAAAGCACTAGAACAAAAACTAATTGGACCATTGGAGGAGTCACATACCAAGGAACAATCCCCCAAAGCAGTTTTGTGAGAGGTGCTTTGAGCAAGGAGATCAAAAATGGCAGCAAAATGAGCTTGGACTCGGGTTTGAGCTGGTTGGTGGTGTTTGTGGGAGGAAGAAGGAGTGTGTGGTAGCTGGAATAAGTGGAGGGGACCCACCGTGGGCCCACGAGGTAGGGGGCGCGCCCTCCACCCTCGTGGCCAGGTGCTTGCTCCCCCTGCTGTGTTTTTACTGCCAGATATTCTCAAATATTCTAGAAAAAATCATATTTAAATTTCAGGGCATTTGGAGAACTTTTATTTTCGGGGTATTTTTTATTGCATGGATAATTCAGACAACAGATAGAAATTACTATTTTTGCTTTATTTAATATAAATAGCAGAAAGTAAAAAGAGGGTACAGAGAGTTGTGTTTCCTAAATTCATCCATCTCATGCTCATCAAAAGGAATCCACTAACAATGGTTGATCAAGTCTTGTTAACAAACTCATTCCGAATAACATGGAACCGAGGAATTTTCGAATAACACTAGGTTACCTCAACGGGGATATGCACATCCCCAATAATAAGAATATCATATTTCTTCTTGACAGTAAGTAGAGGAAATTCAAAACCTCCAAAAATAATCAATGGAATTTTTCCAATAGAATTGATATTGTGGACTTGAGGTTGTTTCCTCGGAAAGTGTACCGTATGCCTATTACCATTAACATGAAAAGTGACATTGCCTTTGGTGCAATCAATAACAGCCCCCGCAGTATTCAAGAAGGGTCTTCCAAGAATAATAGACATACTATCGTCCTCGGGAATATCAAGAATAACAAAGTCCGTTAAAATAGTAACGTTTGCAACCACAACAGGCACATCCTCACAAATACCGACAGGTATAGCAGTTGATTTATCAGCCATTTGCAAGGATATTTCAGTAGGTGTCAACTTATTCAAATCAAGTCTACGATATAAAGAGAGAGGCATAACACTAACACCGGCTCCAAGATCACATAAAGCAGTTTTAACATAGTTTCTTTTAATGGAGCATGGTATAGTTGGTACTCCTGGATCTCCAAGTTTCATTGGTATTCCACCCTTAAAAGTATAATTAGCAAGCCTGGTGGAAATTTCAGCTTCCAGTATCTTTCTTTTATTTGTCACAATATCTTTCATATACTTAGCATAAGGATTCATTTTGAGCATATCAGTTAAACGCATACGCAAAAAGATAGGTCTAATCATTTCAGCAAAGCGCTCAAAATCATCATCATCCTTTTTCTTGGATGGTTTAGAAGGAAAGGGCATGGGTTTCTGAACCCATGGTTCTCTTTCTTTACCGTTCTTCCTAGCAACAAAGTCTCTCTTATCATAACGTTGATTCTTTGATTGTGGGTTTTCAAGATCAACGGCAGGTTCAATCTCTACATCATTATCATTGCTAGGTTGAGCATCAACATGAACATCATCATTAACATTATTACTAGGTTCATGTTCATTACCAGATTGTGTTTCAGCATCAGAAATAGAAATTTCATTGGGATTCTCAAGTGTGTCTACAACAGGTTCACTAGAAGCATGCAAAGTCCTATCATTTTTCTTTTTCTTCCTTTTAGAAGGACTAGGTGCATCAATATTATTTCTCTGAGAATCCTGCTCAATTCTCTTAGGGTGTCCTTCGGGATACAAAGGTTCCTGAGTCATTTTACCAGTTCTAGTAGCCACTCTAACAGCACAATCTTTGTTCTTACTATTCAGTTCATTGAGCAAATCATTCTAAGCTTTAAGTACTTGTTCTACTTGAGTGGTAACCATAGAAGCATGTTTACTAATAAGTCTTAGTTCACCTTTAACATTAGCCATATAACCACTCAAGTGTTCAATCATATAATTATTACGTTTTAATTCTCTACCAAAATAAGCATTGAAGTTTTCTTGTTTAACCATAAAGTTATCAAACTCATCTAAGCATGGGCTAGCAAACTTAGTAAGAGGAATTTCAGCTTTATCATATCTATAGAGAGAATTCACCTTTACTACCAGTGTCGGGTTATCAAGACCATGTGTTTCCTCAATAGGTGATGGATTAAAACCATGTATTTCTTCAACAGGCGGTAAATTAAGACCATGCATTTCTTCAATAGGAGGTAAATTCTTAACATCTTCAGCTTTAATACCTTTTTCCTTCATAGATTTCTTTGCTTCTTGCATATCTTCAGGACTAAGAACTAGAATACCCCTTTTTCAGAGTTGCCTTAGGAGTTGGTTCAGGAATTGGATCAGGAATTGGATCAGGAAGTGTTTAATTGTTTTCATTAGTCAACATATATTCAATAAAATTTCAGCTTGATCAACAGTTCTTTCCGTGAAAACACAACCAGCACAACTATCCAGGTAATCTCTGAAAGCATCGGTTAGCCCATTATAAAAGATATCAAGTATTTCATTTTTCTTAAGAGGATGATCAGGCAAAGCATTAAGTAATTGGAGAAGCCTCCCCCAAGCTTGCGGGAGACTCTCTCCTTCAATTTGCACAAAATTATATATCTCCCTTAAGGCAGCTTGTTTCTTATGAGCGGGGAATATTTAGCAGAGAAGTAATAAATCATATCTTGGGGACTACGCACACAACCAGGATCAAGAGAATTAAACCATATCTTAGCATCACCCTTTAATGAGAACGGAAATAATTTAAGGATATAATAGTAGCGAGTTTTCTCATCATTAGTGAACAGGGTGGCTATATCATTTAATTTAGTAAGATGTGCCACAACAGTTTCAGATTCATAGCCATAGAAAGGATCAGATTCAACTAAAGTAATTATCTCAGGGTCGACAAAGAATTCATAATCCTTATCAGTAACAAAGATAGGTGAAGTAGCATAAGCGGGATCATATTTCATTCTAGCATTCAGAGTTTTTTGTTTCAGCTTAGCTAATAATTTCTTAAGATCACTCCTACCATTGAAAGCAAGAAAGTCTCTAGCAGTTTCTTCATCCATAACATAACCCTCAGGAACAACAGGCAATTCATATCTAGGGGGAGAATCTTCATCATCACTTTCATCAATATTATCAGCTTCAATAATTTCATTCTCTCTAGCCCTAGCAAGTTGTTCATCAAGAAATTCACCAAGTGGCACAGTAGTATCAAGCATAGAAGTAGTTTCATCATAAGTATCATGCATAGCAGAAGTGGCATCATCAATAACATGCGACATATCAGAATTAATAGCAGAAGCAGGTTTAGGTCTCGCAAGCTTACTCAAAATAGAAGGTGAATCAAGTGCAGAGCTAGATGGCAGATCCTTACCTCCCCTCGTAGTTGAGGGATAAATCTTTGTTTTCTCGTCTTTCAAGTTCTTCATAATGATAAGCAGATACAAATCCCAAGTGACTCAAAGAATAGAGCTATACTCCCTGGCAGCCGCGCCAGAAAATAGTCTTGATAACCCAAAAGTATAGGGGATCGCAACCGTTTTCGAGGGTAGAGTATTCAACCCAAATTTATTGATTCGACACAAGGGGAGCCAAAGAATATTCTCAAGTATTAGCAGTTGAGTTGTCAATTCAACCACACCTGGAAACTTAATATCTGCAGCAAGGTATTTAGTAGCAAAGTAATATGATAGTAGTGGTAAAGATAGCAAAAGCAACGGTAGCAAAAGTAATATTTTGGGTGTTTTGTAGTGATGATAACAATAGCAACGGAAAAGTAAATAAGCAAAGAACAATATATGGAAAGCTCGTAGGCAATGGATCGGTGATGGAGAATTATGTTGGATGAGGTTCATCATGTAACAGACATAACATAGGGTGACACAGAACTAGCTCCAATTCATCAATGTAATGTAGGCATGTATTCCGAATATAGTCATACGTGCTTATGGAAAAGAACTTGCATGCCATCTTTTGTCCTACCCTCCCGTGGCAGCGGGGTCCTATTGGAAACTAAGGGATATTAAGGCCTCCTTTTAATAGAGTACCAGACCAAAGCATTAACACATAGTGAATACATGAACTCCTCAAACTACGGTCATCACCGGTAAGTATCCCGATTATTGTCACTTCGGGGTTAACGGATCATAACACATAATAGGTGACTATAGACTTGCAAGATAGGATCAAGAACTCTCATATATTGATGAAAACATAATAGGTTCAGATCTGAAATCATGACACTCGGGCCCTAGTGACAAGCATTAAGCATAGCAAAGTCATAGCAACATCAACCTCAGAACATAGTAGATACTAGGGATCAAACCCTAACAAAACTAACTCGGTTACATGATAAATCTCATCCAACCCATCACCGTCCAGCAAGCCTACGATGGAATTACTCACGCATGGCGATGAGCATCATGAAATTGGTGATGGAGGAAGGTTGATGATGACGATGGCGACGGATTCCCCTCTCCGGAGCCCCGAACGGACTCCAGATCAGCCCTCCCGGGAGAGTTTAGGGCTTGGCGGCGGCTCTTTATCGTAAAACACGATGAATCCTTCTCCTCTGTTTTTTTCTCCCCGAAAGTGAATATATGGAGTCAGGGTTGAGGTCGGTGGAGCGTCAGGGGGCCCATGAGGCAGGGGGCGCGCCCCCCACCCTCGTGGACAGGTGGGACACCCCCTGACGTGGAGCTTCCTTCCAATATTTATTATATATTCCAAAATAATTCTCCGTTGATTTTCAGGTCATTTCGAGAAGTTTTATTTCTGCACAAAAATAACACCATGGCAATTCTGGTGAAAACGGCATCAATCCGGGATAGTTCCATTCAAATCGTGCAAGTTAGAGTCCAAAACAAGGGCAAAAGTGTTTGGAAAAGTAGATATGACGGAGACATATCAGCGAGCATTAAGCATAACTAATACCGAATATTGCACCACAAGTAGGATGTAATTTAATTGCATAACTATTGACTTTCGTGCTTGCATAGGGAATCACAAACCTTAACACCAATATTCTTACTAAAGCATAATAACTCACATATTATATCAACATATCTCAAAACTATTACAAGGTATCATGTTTATTTCGTCCAATGATCTTCATGAAAGTTTTTTTATTATATCCTCCTTGGACATCTATCGCTTTGGTACTAGTTTCATATGTTGCTTTTGATAGCTCAAACAAATTTAAGTGAAGAACATAAGCATAAAAAATTTGTTCTCTGAAAATAATTTAACTGAAGCAAGACAGAATTTCTAAAAAAATTACTAACTCTCAAATAAATCTAAGTGAAGCATGAGAGCATTTCTCCAAAAATACTAAAGCACACCGTGCTCAAAAAGATATAAATGAAGCACTAGAGCAATTCCATAGCTCAAAAAGATTTAAGTGAAGCATAGAGAGCAATTCTTACAAGTCATGGCATAATTTTGGCTCTCTCAAATAGGTGTTTCCAGCAAGGATTCATGACTAAAAACACAAAGAAAAAAGCAAAGACTCATATCATACAAGATGCTCCAAGCAAAACTCATAATATGTGACGAATAAAAATATAGTTTCAAGTAAAATGCCGATGGTTGTTAGAAGAAAGAGGGGATGCCACTCGGGGCATCCCCAAGCTTAGTTGCTTGATACTTCTTGAATATTATCTTGGGGTGCCATGAGCATCCCCAAGCTTATCCTTTTGCTAATCCTTATTCCTTCATCCATCGTAAAGTCACCCAAAACTTGAAAACTTCAATCACACAAAACTTAACAAAACCTTCGTGAGATCCGTTAGTATAAGAAAGCAAATCACTACTATAAGTATTGTTGAAAACCCATTCATATTTTATTTTTGCATTATAGCTACTGTATTCCAACTTTTCTATGGCAAAAACTCTTCAAAGAAAACCATAGAATCATCAAAACAAGCACACAACGCAAAGAAAACACAATCTGCCAAAAACATAACAGTCTGTAGCTATATGGAGATTTCCAATACTTCTGCAACTCCAAATATTCTGAAAAATTAGGACAACGTAAGCAATTTTTATACTAATATTCTGCAAAAACAATCAATATTTTATCATGCTTCTATTAAAAACTAAAATTATCTTTCTAGGCGCAAAAGTTTCTGTTTTTCAGCAAGATCAAATCAACTATCACCCAACATGATCCCAAAGGCTTTACTTGGCACAAACATTAATTAAAACACAAAAAACACAATTATAACAGTAGCATAATTTTGCAAACACTCAAGAATAGAAAGAAAAAGACAAATAAATTTTATTCATTGGATTGCCTCCCAACAAGCACTATTGTTTTATGCCCCTAACTAGGCATAATGCAAAATATCTAAGTGTTGGCATCTTTGTTTCTATTTTCCTTAGAGGTGTCCTTGTCAAGGGGTTTTGTAAAGACAGCATAGAACATCTTATCCATACAGACCTTAGCACTATCAAGTTGCTTGTCATCATAACATTTTTGATTTCCGGCAACAATCCAAGAATAGTGTTGATTAACATCATTGAAAACTTGTTGGATTATATCTAAAATAGGGGCTTACTTTTTAAGATTCTCATCAAAGATTTGATTATCCCCAAGCAAATGTCTTAGCACATAATCACTATTATAAAGAATTTCATCTATCTCCGGTTTTTCACGATCATACCATAGAAATCAAAATTTTCTCTAGCTTCCCGTATTATGTATTCAAATTCATTCATAAGAACAAGGGTGGCTAACTTTTTAGTTTTAGGATTCTTTATAATGGGTAGCTCAAAAAACAATCTTTGCAAGGTAGGATGGGTACGGATAAATTTATTTTCAAGTTTCAGAATTAGTGATGAAATAGCTTCCGCATAAGATTTAGTCCTCTTAAGAATAGGAGCATCATATCAAGACTCAAATTTCCAACACAATTGAAAAATTCTTGGATACGTTCTTTTCCTATAACATTCCTGATGTCTACTACACAACCTTCTTCTTGTAGATGTTGTTGGGCCTCCAAGTGCACAGGTTTGTAGGACAGTAGCAAATTTCCCTCAAGTGGATGACCTAAGGTTTATCAATCCGTAGGAGGCGTAGGATGAAGATGGTCTTTCTCAAGCAACCCTGCAACCAAATAACAAAGAGTCTCTTGTGTCCCCAACACACCCAATACAATGGTAAATTGTATAGGTGCACTAGTTCGGCGAAGAGATGGTGATACAAGTGATATATGGATAGTAGATATAGGTTTTTGTAATCTGAAAATATAAAAACAGCAAGGTAACTAATGATAAAAGTTAGCGTAAACGGTATTGCAATGTGTTGAAACAAGGCCTAGGGTTCATACATTCGCTAGTGCAAGTTCCCTCAACAATGATAACATAATTCGATCACATAACTATCCCTCAACATGCAACAAAGAGTCACTTCAAAGTCACTACTAGCGGAGAACAAACGAAGAGATTATGGTAGGGTACGAAACCACCTCAAAGTTATTCTTTCCAATCAATCCGTTGGGCTATTCTTATAAGTGTCACAAACATCCCTAGAGTTCGTACTAGAATAACACCTTAAGACACAAATCAACCAAAACCCTAATGTCACCTAGATACTCCAATGTCACCTCAAGTATCTGTGGGTATGATTATACGATATGCATCACACGATCTCAGATTCATCTATTCAACCAACACATAGAACCTCAAAGAGTGCCCCAAAGTTTCTACCAGAGAATCACGACGAAAACGTGTGCAAACCCCTATGCATAGGTTCATGGGCGGAACCCGCAAGTTGATCACCAAAACATACATCAAGTGAATCACGTGATATCCAATTGTCACCACAGATACGCACGGCAAGACATACATCAAGTGTTCTCAAATCTTTAAAGACTCAATCCGATAAGATAACTTCAAAGGGGAAACTCAATACATTACAAGAGAGTAGAGGGGGGAAGAAACATCATAGGGTCCAAATATAATAGCAAAGCTCGCGATACATCAAGATCATATCACCTCAAGAACACGAGAGAGAGAGAGAGAGAGAGAGAGAGAGAGATCAAACACATAGCTACTGGTACATACCCTCAGCCCCGAGGGAGAACTACTCCCTCCTCGTCATGGAGAGCACCGGGATGATGAAGATGGCCACCGAAGAAGGATTCCCCCTCCGGCAGGGTGCCGGAACGGGTCTAGATTGGTTTTTGGTGGCTACGGAGGCTTCTGGCGGCGGAACTCCCGATCTAATCTCCGTTCTGGAAGTTTTAGGGTATGTGAGTATATATGGGTGCAGAAAGTACGTCGATGGAGCTTCGGGGGCCCCACGAGGCAGGGGTCGCGCCCCCACCCTCGTGAGCACCTCCCTTGGCTCCTGACATGGGGTCCAAGTCCATCCGGTAGCTTTCCTTCCAAAAATAACTTCTCCAGTTGATTCCGTTCCGTTTCGACTCCGTTTGATATTCCTTTTCTTCGAAACACTGAAATAGGCAAAAAAACAGCAAATCTGGGCTGGGCCTCCGGTTAATAGGTTAGTCCCAAAAATAATATAAAAGTGGATAATAAAGTCCAATATTGCCCAAAACAGTAGATAACATAGCATGGAGCAATCAAAAATTATAGATACGTTGGAGACGTATCAAGCATCCCCAAGCTTAATTCATGCTCGTCCTCGAGTAGGTAAATGATAAAAACCAATTTTTTGATGCAGAGTGCTACTTGGCATAATTTCAATGTAATTCTTCTTAATTGTGGTATGAATATTCAGATCCGAAAGATTCAAGACAAAAGTTCATATTGACATAAAAATGATAATACTTCAAGCATACTAACTAAGCAATTATGTCTTCTCAAAATAACATGGCCAAAGAAAGTTCATCCCTACAAAATCATATAGTTTATTCATGTTTCATTTTCTTCACACAAGAATGCTCTCATCATGCACAACCCCGATGACAAGCCAAGCAATTGTTTCATACTTTAGTAATCTCAAACTCATAAACTTTCACGCAATACATGAGCGCGAGCCATGGATATAGCACTATGGGTGGAATAGAATATAATGAGGGGGGTTATGTGGAGAAGACAAAAAGGAGAAAGTCTCACATCAACGAGGCTAATCAATGGGCTATGGAGATTCCCACCGATTGATGTTAATGCAAGGAGTAGGGATTGCCATGCAACGGATGCACTAGAGCTATAAATGTATGAAAGCTCAACAAAAGAAACTAAGTGGGTGTGCATCCAACTTGCTTGCTCACGAAGACCTAGGGCACTTGAGGAGGCCCATTGTTGGAATATACAAGCCAAGTTCTATAATGAAAAATTCCCACTAGTATATGAAAGTGACAAAACAAGAGACTCTCTATCATAAAGATCATGGTGCTACTTTGAAGCACAAGTGTGGCAAAGGATAGTAGCATTGTCCCTTCTCTCTTTTTCTCTCATTTTTTTGGGCCTTCTCTTTTTTATGGCCTTTATATTTTTTTGGGGCCTTCTCTTTTTTATGGCCTTTCTCTTTTTTTTATTCCTCACTTGGGATAATGCTCTAATAATGATGATCATCACACTTCTATTTATTTACAACTCAATGATTACAACTCGATACTAGAACAAAGATGACTCTATATGAATGCCTCCGGCGGTGTACCGGGATTGCGATGAATCAAGTGTGACATGTATGAAAAATTATGGACGGTGGCTTTGCCACAAATACGATGTCAACTACATGATCATGCAAACCAATATGACAATGATGGTGCGTGTCATAATAAACGGAATGGTGGAAAGTTGCATGGCAATATATCTCGGAATGGCTATGGAAATGCCATAATAGGTAGGTATGGTGGCTGTTTTGAGGAAGATATAAGGAGGTTTATGTGTGAAAGAGCGTATCATATCACGGGGTTTGGATGCACCGGCGAAGTTTGCACCAACTCTAAATGTGAGAAAGGGCAATGCACGGTACCGAAGAGGCTAGCAAGGATGGAAGGGTGAGAGTACGTATAATCCATGGACTTAACATTAGTCATAAAGAACTCACATACTTATTGCAAAAATCTACAAGTCATAAAAAACCTCGGTACTACGCGCATGCTCCTAGGGGGATAGATTGGTAGGAAAAGACCATCGCTCGTCCCTGACCGCCACTCATAAGGAGGACAATCAAATAACACCTCATGTTTCAAATTTGTTACATAACGTTTACCATACGTGCATGCTACGGGACTTGCGAACTTCAACACAAGCATTTCTTAATTTCACAACTACTCAACTAGCACAACTTTGATATTATTACCTCCATATCTCAAAACAATCATCAAGCATCAAACTCCTCTTAGTATTCAACACACTCATAAGAAAGTTTTTACTATTCTTGTATACCTAGCATATTAGGATTTTAAGCAAATTACCATGCTATTTAAGACTCTCAAAATAATCTAAGTGAAGTATGAGAGTTCATCTATTTCTTCAAAATAAAACTACCACCATGCTCTAAAAGATATAAGTGAAGCACTAGAGCATCGACAAACTACTCCGAAAGATATAAGTGAAGATCAATGAGTAGTTGAATAATTATGCAACTATGTGAAGACTCTCTAACATTTAATAATTTCAGATCTTGGTATTTTATTCAAACAGCAAGCAAAGCAAAATAAAATGGCATCTAAGAATACCAAACATCATGTGAAGAAGCAAAAACTTAGGATCAACCAAAACTAACCGATAGTTGTTGAAGAAGAAAGGTGGGATGCCAACCGGGGCATCCCCAAGCTTAGACGCTTGAGACTTCTTGAGATATTATCTTGGGGTGCCTTGGGCATCCCCAAGCTTGAGCTTCTGTGTCTCCCTAATTCCTCTCATATCACGGTCTCCCTAAATCTCAAAAAGCTTCATCCACACAAAACTCAACAAGGACTCATGAGATAAGTTAGTAAAACCATTGCAAAAACCTTATCATACTCTACTGTAGCAAATCACTAAGATTATTATTCAACATTGCATACTAAATGCCTCTGCATATTTAATAGTCCTATCCTCAAATAGAATCATTAAAGAAGCAAACATATGCAAACAATGCAAACATAACAGCAATCTTCCTAAACAGGACAGTCTGTAAAGAATGCAGCAACATCCATACTTCCCTAGCTCCAAAAATTATTAAAGAAAATTCCCACTGTAGTAAATTTATCAGAGCTTATGAAAAAGGTTTCAACATTTTATCAAATTCTGACTTTTCTAGGGAATTATTGCAACAACGGTAAACTTTCTGTTTTCAAACAGCAACATGTATACTTGTAACATAGGCATAGTAAAGGCTATCAATGCCACTTTTATTGAAATAAAATATGCAAAACATTGTTCTAAATAACAGCAAGAAAATCCTAACAAACTAAATTGACACTCCAAGCAAAACACATATCATGTGGCGAATAAAAATATAGCTCTAAGTAAAGTTACCGATGAATGAAGACGAAAGAGGGGATGCCTTCCGGGGTATCCCCAAGCTTAGGCTCTTGGTTTTCCTTGAATATTACCTTGGGGTGCCTTGGGCATCCCCAAGCTTAGGCTCTTACCACTCCTTGTTCCATAGTCCATCGAATCTTTACCCAAAACTTGAAAACTTCACAACACAAAACTTAACAGAAAACTCGTAAGCTCCGTTAGCGAAAGAAAATAAAACACTACTTCAAGGTACTGTAATGAACTCATTCTTTATTTATATTGGTGTTAAACCTACTGTATTCCAACTTCTCTATGGTTTATAAACTTTTTTGCTAGCCATTGATTCATCAAAATAAGCAAACAACACACGAAAAACAGAATCTGTCAAAAACAGAACAGTCTGTAGTAATCTGTAACTAACGCAAACTTATGGAAACCCAAAAATTCTAATATAAATTGCTTGACCTGAGGAATTTATCTATTAATCATCTTCAAAAAGAATTAACTAAATATCACTCTCCAAAAAAAAATGGCAGCAATTCTCGTGAGCGCTAAAGTTTCTGTTTTTTACAGCATGATCAACAAGACTTTCCCCAAGTCCTCCCAAAGGTTCTACTTGGCACGAACACTAATTAAAGACATAAAACCACATCTAAACAGAGGCTAGATGAATTATTTATTACTAAACAGGAGAAAAAATCAAGGAACAAAAATAAAGTTGGGTTGCCTCCCAACAAGCGCTATCGTTTAACGCCCTAGCTAGGCATGATGGTTTCAATGATGCTCACATAAAAAATAAGAATTGAAATATAAAGAGAGCATAATGAAGAATATGACTAGCACATTTAAGTCTAACATACTTCCTATGCATAGGGATTTTGTGAACAAACAACTTATGGGAACAAGAATCAACTTGCGTAGGAAGGAATGCAAGTAAAACTTCAAAACTTTTAGCACATAGAGAGGAAACTTGATATTATTGCAATTCCTACAAGCATATGTTCCTCCCTCATAATAATTTTCAGTAGCATCATGAATGAATTCAACAATATAACCATCACCTAAAGCATTCTTTTCATGATCTATAAGCATAGAAAATTTACTACTCTCCACATAGGCAAAATTCTTCTCATTCGAAATAGTGGGAGTATCATAGGAAACTCGAATACTATAAATTGTTTCCACATTAAAAGAGTAATGTTCAGAGAAGGGGTAATCATAATCATGACAAGTTTTATAAATATAATCACTACTTTTTATAGCATAAGTATCATCACAATAATCATCATAAGTAGGAGGCATGCTATCATCATTATAAACTTGCATATCAAAACTTGGGAGACTAAAAATATCATCTTCATTAATCATAGCATCCCCAAGCTTGGGACAAAAATTAATTGCATCAAATATATTCTCAAAAACATCATCTTTATCAAACATAGCATCCCCAAGCTTGGGCCTTTTCATATCATAAGCATAATCACTCTTATCATTAATAGTATGGATAGCACCAATAGTATAGCAATTATCATATTCTTCCAAGCAAGTGCCAAAAAGATTTTCAAGATCATAAGAAGTATAATTATATTCCACAATTATATTTTCATGAGGCACAACAGTAATAGGAGCAGCATTATTTGGTATAGATGTCTTTTTACCTCTCTTCCTTTTTCTTTTCTTCTTCTTCACCACATCATGTGTGGGTTCAATCCTCTTTATGGAGCTCCTTATTAATGAGATTGGTTGAATAGGAGGCTCCTCCTCGTTACCTAATTCATCATAAGAAATAATAGGAGGATATTGGGAAGTCTCTTCCCTTTCATTAGTATTCTCTTCATCTTCTATTTGTTTTCTTTTCTTTATGTAGTTGGCAATATAAGGATTTTCAATGCAATTCACCGCACAATACATATAAATTTTCTCTAGATCAAAATGAAGAACTTTATCAAGGGCAAATTTTGGAATATCCTTAGTTATACGTTTAATTTCTTCATAACCCAAGAGCAAACTAAGTTCATTATGATGTGCAAGGGAAATCAAGTCATCACAATTTTTGGACATGCTACGATCATGAAACAATTTGCATGGGTACTAAAATGATCACGTTCATTGCAAAGTTCACAAGTAGGGCTAAGAAAAATTAAATTTTCAGCACATTCATCTAGCTCTTCTTGCAACAATTTAGTTTCTAAGTACTTATGCCTCTTGCAATATCTATCTTCCCTATTTGGTGTGTACTTACAAACCCAATGCACTCCACAAAAATTGACATGTTTATAGGAGATATTTTCATCATAACTAGTGCAATCATCATTAGTATCATGGATATTCAAAGAATTCGTACTAACAACATTGCAATCATGCTCATCATTCAAAGATTTAGTGCCAAACATTTTAATGCATTCTTCTTCTAACACTTTGGCACAATTTTCCTTTCCATCATACTCACGAAAGATATTAAAAAGATGAAGCGTATGAGACAAACTCAAATCCATTTTTTTATAGTTTTCTTTTAAAGACTAAACTAGTGATAAAACAAGAAACTAAAAGACTCGATTGCAAGATCTAAAGATATACCTTCAAGCACTCACCTCCCCGACAACGGCGCCAGAAAAGAGCTTGATGTCAACTACACAACCTTCTTCTTGTAGACGTTGTTGGGCCTCCAAGTGCAAATTTCCCTCAAGTGGATGACCTAAGGTTTATCAATCCGTAGGAGGCATAGGATGAAGATGGTTTCTCTCAAGCAACCCTGCACCCAAATAACAAAGAGTCTCTTGTGTCCCCAACACACCCAATACAATGGTAAATTGTATAGGTGCACTAGTTCGGCGAAGAGATGGTGATACAAGTGGTATATGGATAGTAGATATAGGTTTTTGTAATCTGAAAATATAAAAACAGCAAGGTAACTAATGATAAAAGTGAGCGTAAACGGTATTGCAATGTGTTGAAACAAGGCCTAGGGTTCATACTTTCGCTAGTGCAAGTTCCCTCAACAATGATAACATAATTCGATCACATAACTATCGCTCAACATGCAACAAAGAGTCACTCCAAAGTCACTAATAGCGGAGAACAAACGAAGAGATTATGGTAGGGTACGAAACCACCTCAAAGTTATTCTTTCCAATCAATCCGTTGGGCTATTCTTATAAGTGTCACAAACAGCCCTAGAGTTCGTACTAGAATAACACCTTAAGACACAAATCAACCAAAACCCTAATGTCACCTAGATACTCCAATGTCACCTCAAGTATCTGTGGGTATGATTATAAGATATGCATCACACGATCTCAGATTCATCTATTCAACCAACACATAGAACCTCAAAGAGTGCCCCAAAGTTTCTACCGGAGAATCACGACGAAAACGTGTGCAAACCCCTATGCATAGGTTCATGGGCGGAACCCACAAGTTGATCACCAAAACATACATCAAGTGAATCACGTGATATCCAATTGTCACCACAGATACGCACGGCAAGACATACATCAAGTGTTCTCAAATCTTTAAAGACTCAATCCGATAAGATAACTTCAAAGGGGAAACTCAATCCATTACAAGAGAGTAGAGGGGGGGAAGAAACATCATAGGATCCAAATATAATAGCAAAGCTCGCGATACATCAAGATCGTATCACCTCAAGAACACGAGAGAGAGAGAGAGAGAGAGAGAGATCAAACACATAGCTACTGGTACATACCCTCAGCCCCGAGGGAGAACTACTCCCTCCTCGTCATGGAGAGCACTGGGATGATGAAGATGGCCACCGGAGAAGGATTCCCCCTCCGGCAGGGTGCCGGAACGGGTCTAGATTGGTTTTCGGTGGCTACGGAGGCTTCTGGCGGCGGAACTCCTGATCTAATCTCTGTTCTGGAAGTTTTAGGGTACGTGAGTATATATGGGTGCAGGAAGTATGTCGATGGAGCGTCGGGGTCCCCACGAGGCAGGGGGGGCGCCCCCCACCCTCGTGAGCACCTCCCTTGGCTCCTGACGTGGGGTCCAAGTCCGTCCGGTAGCTTTCCTTCCAAAAATAACTTCTCTAGTTGATTTCGTTCCGTTTCGACTCCGTTTGATATTCCTTTTCTTCAAAACACTGAAATAGGCAAAAAAATAGCAAATCTGGGCTGGGCCTCCGGTTAATAGGTTAGTCTCAAAAATAATATAAAAGTGGATAATAAAGCCCAATATTGCCCAAAACAGTAGGTAACATAGCATGGAGCAATCAAAAATTATAGATACGTTGGAGACGTATCAATTCCCTTGCCCCAAAATAAAAGTTTTAGCGTCCAAATTGCCAGATCGTCCAATTTTAGGAGTTGGGCCATCATCTATTTCTGCCATACCGAAATCACTCATGATTGCAAGCAAAAAGATAGATCTGACGTGAAAACGGTGAATGAAAAAGAGGGCGAATAAAACGGCAAACTTTTGTGAAGTGGGGGAGAGGAAAACGAGAGGCAAATGGCAAATAATGTAAATTACAAGGAGATGAGATTATTGATTAGGAACCTGGTAGATATTGATGATGTCTCCCTGGCAACGGTGCTAGAAATTCCTTTTGGTGTTTGCTTGAACTACGTCGGTATTTCCCCAAAGAGGAAGGGATGATGTAGCACAACAACAGTAGGTATTTCCCTCATTGATGAGACCAAGGTTATCGAACTAGTAGGAGAACCAAGCAACACCACGTAAAAAGCTCCTGCACACAAAGAACAAATACTTGCAACCTGACGTAAGAGAGGGGTTGTCAATCCCTCACGGGTAAAAAGATAAGTAAAATTGTAGTAGATTGGATAAATGGATCTTGCGGGAACGCGAGATAAAATAAATAAAAATTGCAGCAAGGTATTTTCGGTTTTTTGGATTAATAGATCTGAAAATATAGGCAAATAAAAATAGACCGCGAAGGCAAATATAATAAAGAAGAGACCTGGGGGTCGTAGATTTCACTAGTGGCTTCTCTCGAGAAAAATAGCAAATGGTGGGTAAACAAATTACTGTTGGGCAATTTATAGAACTTCAAATAATCATGACGATATCCATGCAATGATCATTATATAGGCATCACGTCCAAGATTAGTAGACCGACTCCTGCCTGCATCTACTACTATTACTCCACACATCGACCGCTATCCAGCATGCATCTAGTGTATTAAGTTCATGGAGAAACAGAGTAATGCAATAAGAACAATGACATGATGTAGACAAGATCTATTTATGTAGAAATAGACCCCATCTTGTTATCCTTAATAGCAACGATACATACGTGTCGGTTCCCCTTCTGTCACTGGGATCAAGCACCGTAAGATCGAACCCATCACAAAGCACATCTTCCCATTCCAAGATAAATAGATCAAGTTGTCCAAATAAAACCCAAATATCGGAGAAGAAATACGAGGCTATAAGTAATCATGCATATAAGAGATCAAAGAAGACGCAAATAACTTTCATGGATAAAAACATAGATCTGATCATAAACTCAAAGTTCATCAGATCCCAACAAACACACCGCAAAAAGAGTTACATCATATGGATCTCCAAGAGACCATTGTATTGAGAATGAAAAGAGAGAGAGGAAGCCATCTAGCTACTAATTATGGACCTGTAGATCTACAAAAGACTACTCACGCATCATCGGAGAGGCACCAATGGGGATGATGAACCCCTCTGTGATGGTGTCTAGATTGGATCTGGTGTTTCTGAAACTTGCGGCGGATGGAATTGATTTCCGTCGACTCCCCTAGGGTTTCTGGAATATTGGGGGTATTTATTGAGCAAAGAGGCGGTGCGGGATGCCATCGAGGTGGGCACAACCCACCTGGGCGCACTTGGGGCCCACGCGTGCCCTGGTGGGTTGTGCCCCCCTCGGGGCACCCCCAGGTGCTTCTCCGGCCCATTGGATGTCTTTTGGTCCATAAAAATTCCATAAAAAGTTTCATTGCATTTGGACTCCGTTTGATATTGATTATCTGCGATGTAAAAAACAAGCAAAAAACAGTTGTCACTTGGCACTATGTCAATAGGCTAGTACCCAAAATGATATAAAATGGTTATAAAACATCCAAGAATGATAATATAACAGCATAGAACAACAAAAAATTATAGATACGTTGGAGACGTATCACGGCGCCGTGTAGGGATGTGTGGAAGAGGTGGCAATGTTGTGGGTGAGGTGTGCTTGTGATGCTGGTTGTGGGTACGGACCAATTTAGGCCGCAGTGGGCCTGCAGCCATGCATGATGTCACGACTCACGATCGGCATGCCATCTAGCCGCATGAGAGCTACATCTTGCATTAACAAAGATGAAAGAAGCTCTCGCGTCGAGGGGCTACAGTATCGGCCGACCCGTTACGTGTGGACACACTTAAAAATAACAATTAAAAAGGAGGATAACACAAGGATTGAACCCTAGTCTCTGAGATGTTGTGCATCGCTCCTGCGACTCGGCTAGCGTCGTGTTCTTTCTTAGGTAACTGGTGCAACCATACTTGAGGCGAAAAGATATGGTCTTTCACTGGATTATCTGGGTTTTTCTGTTTCTGTTTTTCTTTTTTTTCCTTTTGTGTTTCCCAATTTTCTTTGTTTTCATTGGATTTTTTGTTGTCTTTCTTCTATTTTCTTCGTATCTTTCTTGGTTTTCACTATATTTTTTCTTTTCTTTATTTTCTCTTCGTTTTTCTTTGGTTATGTTTCTTTCTTTCTTGTTCTTTATCGGTTTTCTTCAAATACCAAGTTAACATTTTTTAAATACATGGTCAACTTTTTTCTATACACACTCAACTATCTTTTTAAAATTCTTGATTAACCTTTTCAAATACAATTTTAACATGTTTTAATACATGGTTAACATTTTTTGTACATATTTAACATTTTTTAAATGTTTGATTAACATTTTTTGAATACTCGTTCAACATTTTTCTCAAATGCTTTATTAATATTTTTTATATACATGATAAAAAAATTCAGCGTTTTTTAGTACATGGTCAATGTTTTTTCTATACACATTTAACATTTTTGAAGTGCTTGATTAACATTTTTAAATACTTATTCAACATTTTTTTCAAATGCTTGATTAAGATTTTTATATACATTATAAAAAATCATCATTTTCTAATACATGGTCAAAAAAATCTATACACATTTTTTACAGTTTCCAAATGCTTGATTAACATTTTTCAAGTAGTTGTTCAACATTTTTTCAAATGCTTGCTTAAAAATTTTATATACAAGGTAAATAAATTTCGTCATTTTTTAATACATGGTCAACATTTTTACTATACACATTTAACATTTCCAAATGCTTGATTAAATTTAAAAAAACTTGTTCAACATTTTCTTGAAAAGCTTGATTAACATTTTTTATATACATGATAAAAAATCATCATTTTTTAATACATGGTCAAAATCTTGTCTATACACATTTAACATTTTCCGAATGCTTGATTAAAAAATTTCACATACTTATTCAAATGTTTTTCAATTGCTTGATTAACATTTTTTGTGAATACATGATCAATTTTTAATACATTGTTCGTATACGTGATAAACATTTTCTATATACACATTACACTTTTTTAAATGCTTGATCAACACTTTTGAAATGTTTTATATAGATTTTTAATATATATTGAGAATATTTGAAAGTATAATTAAAAGTAAAAAAATAAAGAAAAAAAACTAAAACAGAAAATATAAAAAAACAGGAAAAGGAGGTTGTAGCCTCTTGAGGCTGGGCTGGCCCACCCGGCGCGAGCTTTGCCACTGTCTCGCATAAACCTTACATGGGTGGCCCGACGCGATAGGCCTAGCCTGAAGCCCGACGCCAGGGCCGGGCTTGGGACTCACTTTCCCGCCCGCAGACCTGCCCGAAGCCCTGTAAAAGCCCGGTAAAACATGATTTTCAAGTTTTTTTATATAAATATAGGCATAGCATTATAGTATTAATCGTCGGAAAATAGTTATTTTATTATTTAAGATACGAAAAGTAGGCATTTTGCCAGGCTACAGGCCAGCCCGGGCTTGGGATTTGGGGGTCGGGCTTTGTGGAACCCGACCCGGCCAGAAGAATGCCCAGGTTTAATCTCTCCTACAATAATACATAGGGGCGCCCGTCTTGCCGAGGGTGGCGTGGGGTGATCTTGCGGTTCCACCCGTTGGTATCAAGCGTCATGTTTGGATGGCTGCATGGTCGCTGGACTTGCGTAAGTTGTGGCCAGGGCAGTGCGGTTGGCCTCCTTCTTGCCCACGGGATGCCGCCAGTGATTGCGCGACGCGGTTGGCTAATAGCACTGGTGAGGCTTCATGACGATATTGGAGGGGTGGTGCCGACGTCCATTTGGGCTCCCATCACGGAGTTTGTGTTGGCTAGAAGCGCTTCTACCCCGTTTGGCATGGCTCATCAATGATGAATACAAATGGAGTCATGGCTCCATTTCAAATGTTGGCAACGGTTAGACCACTCCCTGGATCTGTCAAGGTGGCGAGGCATCGGGCTATGGACGAGAGGTTTGCATTCCACGGGGATCGATGTTGATGATGAGGACTCATCTGGCCATCATTTACCTCCTTTGAGGCATTGCCGAAGAGCTCTTTCCTCAACACTCGCCCTTGTTCCAATCGGTTTGGGAGCGGTAGTGATGGTTGTTGGTTGGGCCGGAGTTGTTACCCAAGGTTCAGTGGATAGTCATGTGCAAATCAGATGAAAAGTTTTGTTGATGAGGACAGCAATACCATTGTTACACCCACAACCCCTGCTACTATACATACTGGACCAATTACTAGAGCTCGCGCACGCCAATTGAATTACTAGGTACTTCCGTTTCTTGGTAACAATTCTAATGTTCATGAGAATATGATGTTGCCTAAATTGGATACATTTGTTTTGCTTACAAATGAAGGGCCTAGCTTGGACAAGAAAGATGTACCTTGGAGCAAGTTCAAGCATGGAGATGATGGCATGCGCAAGGGGAACAAGAACGGCGTTACAAGTGATGATTCCAGGACTTTGAAGCCACCATAATGTGTGCATGAAGCCTTGGACGAAATATACAAGATGTCACTTCATAAATGTCGTCCAAAGGCTATTCTAGGTGTTGCGTCACCTTATTATTGGGCCAGGCCCATGTAATTTTGAAATACTTGATTATAGGCTATTTTTAGAGTCTGTATGTGTGGGGAAACAAGAGTTAGGTTTGGTTTCGGACCCCTCCTCCAAGGGCCACGAAATTCCCCCCTCTTCCTCCATATATATAACGCTTAGGGCATCGTTTAGACTTTGGGTTTTGTTTAGATTAAAAGTTCGCCATAGTTGCAACTTCGTGTACTTCGTCTGTGTTCAATGACCAGACCAAGGCGTCACAGAACCCCACCTTGATCAATAAAGCTTTCATCTTATATTCGCAATATCCAGATTGCAATATTAGTTTCTTGCTCGTTCTTCATTTGCTTGCGGGAAATAGACCTTTGTGGTCAGGTTAATCATGCTCCGACGTGGTCAATAACCTCTCGGAGTTGGTTTAGCGATTGTTAAGGAGCGACGTCCTCGCACGTTCGTAGTCGGATCCCCAAGGTCGACTCCCACAGAAAGCGATAGCTTTCTCATCGAAACATCGCAACACCTTCGCCTCTATCAAGTGGTATCAGATTTCTAGGTTGCTTGGTGAGATTTCATAGTTTTTTTTGTAATATCTAGTCTGTTCTTCATACCTATAGTCCACAAAAAAACCACAAAAAAATTAGGGTTAGTTCATCATATCCGAACCAGTCTAAGCCTTTGCATAATCTTTTTTGTATTTGCTTTGTTTAATTTGCAGTTGCATTGTCATGTCTAATTGCTGTTCTTAGCGTCTAGTCTTTTAGAGTTTCGAGTTCTATTCATGGTATTCATGCCGTTGTCGCACCATCATCATCTGCTGCCATATACCACCACCACACCAGTTTCAACATCCGCTGCCATATACCACCACCACACCAGATTCATCATCCGCTGCCATATACCACCACCACCACCACACCAGATACATCGCCGCTGCCATATACCAGCATATATCCCCCACCAATCTGAGTTCATATATACCACATCACCAATCCGAGTCCACATATACAACCGCCTGTCCATAACCAATCCGAGTCCACATATACCACCGCTGCCATATCTTACCATCATATATCCACCACCAATCCAAGTTCTGTTCATATTAGGTTTGTTTTCGACATGCTTCCATTTTCTGATTCGTGTTTCCTTGCCTAAGTAGGTTTCGGAAAAAAATTGGAGACCCCCGGGCAGTTTTTAGGCCAAAATTTCGGCACGCGAAAATATTTTTCCCTATCCTGTTTTTAGGCTTTTCTAAGTCTTTTGAGACACTCGCCATCATAGTGATTTTTTGTCGCACTTTTTCGTCGTCGCTACCCTGATTTCTCAAGAAAACAAATTGTCAAAAAAAATCGTGCGTATCCTGTTATTTTGACTTGGGAAGAGTTTTGAGACACTCGCCATTATAGTGATTTTTTGCAAAAAAAAAGAGCGCAAAAAAAGAGTGATTTTTTCCAGAGTGTGATTTTCCCTTGTTCCTATGCCGTGTCTTGATTTTGTTAGTGTTCTAGGCTCGCTTCTCTAGTATAGTCTAGCCTAGGACCAGCACAGTACCATGGTTGAGCGTTTATTCAACTTTGCATCTCTGAATTGATTATTGCTTACCCGTTTTGCTACCATATTATAAGCCTTCCTAGCTCCACATACATCTACGTCGTGTGTTTGACTCTCCCTGGTAATCTCTCTATCCAAGCTTTGAGAGTTTTTTATTATAACGGTTGCCAATCACCACCTGCTGCTTGTAAAAACTGGTAAGAATTTGAGATCGTTTTGATGGACTTGTGACTTTCGACAACACCACAGCCACTTCCTAGTAGTCTATAGGATCATATTCTTGTGTTTTTCTCTTCCTGCTAAACATGGCAGGATCACAAGCTGACGAGACTGACTGGGAGAACATGACGAACAAAGAGTTACATGATAAGTTTCAGCAAATGATGAGTGGACAGGTGGAAGATGTGCTAAACAGATTTGAAGAGGCCATGGAGAATATAGATGGCATTAAGAAGGCGTTCGAAACAAAGCTCGATAACAAGTTTAATGAATTGCTCGCGCTTCTTCCACAACCACTGCCTGCTGCACCTATCGCACCTCTACAGCAACTACAACAACATCGCCTTCGAAATCAAGTGGGACGAGCACTGCGCATTCCCCTTGAGCCTGGTCAAACTTTTGGTGCCGCTGTACATACTATTGATGCTTCTGTAGCTCCTGCTGCTACTGCTGAGGTGGAGGACCATTACGAGGATGAGGTTGATCAAAATCAGAACTACGTGCAACCACCACCACCACCAGGTCGTCCTCATGCATGTCATCGCAACAATAGGGCTGCACCACCACCTCAGGCACGAGATCATGACCATCTTCCTAAACGAAAATTGAATATTCCACCATTTGAGGGTAGATATGTTCCTGATATATATCTTACTTGGGAGTTAGAAACTGAACAACGTTTTACATGTTTACAATATCCTGTGGAGAGACTGTTCCTACTGCTATTTGTGCTTTCACTAGTTTTGCATGTGTTTGGTGGTCTGAACATTGTAGATTATATCCTATTCCATCTACTTGGGCTGCTTTGAAAAATGCTATGCGTACTCGCTAGGTTCCACCATATTATCAACGTGAATTGCTTCAAAAATTGCAGTGTTTGAGACAAGGAATTTTTTTGTAGAAGAATATTATTGGGAATTACAAACTGGTATGAATAGATGTGGTATTGTTGAGGATAATGAAGCTATGCTTGCACGTTTTATGGGTAGATTAAATAAAGAGATTCAAACCATTCTGTAGTACAAGGAATATAATAATATCACTCGTTTATTCCATCTTGCTTGCAAAGCTGAACGTGAAGTGCAGGATCGACAGGCATTGGCGTGAACTAACTTTTCTGCAGGTCGACCTTCATCATGGACACCGCGTGCATCCTCTACTTCCACACGTTCTGCTGCACCGGCACCTCCGTCAGCCGCCACCTCCAACCGTGATACAAGAAAGCAGGCACAACCACCACTGTCTGCCAAGAGCACACCTTCTGGGCCTGCATAGAGCTCTTCTTCATCCATGGCATCAACAGAGCAAACACATGATATTATTTGTCGTCTTTGCAAGGGTGGAGGTCATTATGCGAGAGAATGCCTATCTAAGCGTGTGATGGTTGTTACTGAGGATGGTGGGTATGAGTCCACTAGTGACTATGATGAGGAGACTTTGGCTCTTATTACAAGTGAAGAACACAGTGGAGATGATTCTGATCATGAGACGCAATACATGGCTGCTGAAGATGCTGACAGATATGAATGTTTAGTTGCTCAAAATGTTTTGAGTGTGCAGCTTACACAAGCTGAGCAAAATCAGAGGCATAATTTGTTCCATACAAAGCACTACAAAAAATACACTTCCGTGATGATACGTGTTTGTCACCGTAGGTCGCTTTTTTGTCATGCATGTACATCCATGACAAATTTATGACAAAATCAAGATAGTCATACATGTACTGTCGTAGAAGTGTTCCATGGCATTACCAAAATTATCATCACGGAAGTGTCCACTTCCATGACGATAAATCGCGCATCACAGAAGTGCATTCGTCAAGGGTGACCGACACGTGGCATCCATCGTAATGGAACGCCGTTAAGCTATCGGGTCGGGTTTTGGATCCGATAACCCGTTAACAGCCCCGACCAATGGGGATTTTCCACGTGTAAAATCATCATTGGCTAGAGAAAACACGTGTCGGCTCATCGTTGGGACAGATGTCATCCACTCATTGGATAGGAGGCGCCTATGATAGGTCGACACGTGGCACGGCCCAACAGTGGCCCATTCCGGTGAAAAAGGCCGGCCCAGTAAAAATTAGCAGGCCGGCCCATATAAGGCCTACTTGTGTCAGGTCCATTTAAGCCGACGGCCCATACGAGATGTGCCAATTCGGCCCGTTAAAGATTTGACACCATTGCAGCCCATCGTCAGTTCGAGCCCGTTAACAGCCCGCTATATATATGGGCTCAATATCAGCCCGATGAGATTTCGGCCTGTTAACGGCCCATTTAATGGATGGGCCAATTTTCAGGATGTACATCTTTCGGCCTTTTAGCGACCCATTTAAATGTTGGGCTAATTTCCGGCCCGGTGTGTCTTTCAGCCTGTTGACGGCCCATAAATTTGATGGGCCATTTGTAGTCCGACCTGAGTTTCGGCCTTTTAGCGGCCCATTTAAGTGTTGGGCCAATTTCTGGCCCGGTGTCACTTTCAGCCTGTTGACGGCCCATAAATCAGTTGGGCCAGTTGTAGTCGGACCTGAGTTTTGGCCTTTTAGCGACCCATTTAAGTGTTGGGCCAATTCCCGGCCATGTGTGCCTTTCGGCCTGTTAACGGACCATAAATGAGTTGGGCCATTTGTAGTCGGACCTTAGTTTTGGCCTCTTAACGGCCCATGCCCTTCATGGTCCAATACCAGCCCGGTTTCTCTTTCGGCCTGCTAAAGGCCCACAACACAGTTGGGCCGTTTACAATACGACCTGACTTTCGGCCTCTTAGCGGCCCATGCTCTTCATGGTCCAATACAAGCCCGCTGTCTCTTTCGGCCTGCTAAAGGCCTACAGTATAGTTGAGCCATATGTAGCCCAAACTTAGTAACGGCCTGTTAATGGCCCGTGAAATAAATTGGGGCCACCTGTTGCCCGCTTCGATGTCGGCCTATTAACGACCCGGGAGGTAAGAGGGCCGACCATTAACTTTCGGCCTAGTAACGGCCCATTAACTTAATGGGCCCACTAAAGTTCGTTCATGTATTTAGGCCAAATTAGATAATTTGAGCCCATTACGACAAGCAAAGGTACGGCATACAGGGAATAACGTTGCACATCTAGAATATATTACAGGAAATTACATCCACTAGGCAATCAAAGATTGATGCCAGTGCAAATAAATGAGCAGAACCTAACCATCTACAACGTCACAATCTACAACCTCAGCACAGATGACGCCCATAAGTATGTGGGCAAGTTCTTGCTGCTTTGCCACACTGTCTCTGAAAACATTGATCAGTTGTTGTGTCGCACGACTCTGCACCTCTGATTCATCCACCATTTCCATCATTGCTTCAGCCATTAATTGGTTCACAAACATACATTTACTCCGTCGCATTCGAGACAGAGGATACTGAACAGATTCAGATGGAGATTTTGGCAGGCTTGTATTATTGATAGTGGAGAGTGTCTTGACCACTGCATCAAAACATAAATTAGGACGGGAACCAAACGGATTAATCATGAGTTATTGCCATATTACCTGGCCTAGATTTACTGGAAAGAAACAATGGGGTTGCCTTGCTGTTTTCAGAGTTTGTCTTCTTATCTTCAGCAGCCTGCACAAAATTAACACACTAGCATTACTATCATTGGCCAAGTCAGATAATAGGAAAGCAATATTGACACAATGAACGTTTGGGCAACTAGCCTACACCAAATTAACACAATATGGCACAGCTATCATCAGCCAGGTAAGGTAATACGAAAGCAACATTGACACAATGAATGAATGGGCAACCAAAGAAGCACTACAATTCAGTAATGTGCGTGATATGAGATAGCACATTCATGCAGCTCAGTACGCAAAACTACCAGGCAGTTTTCCTTACAAAAATCAACATTGGCGCCTTTAACATTTTGCTACAACTAATTTTAGATCAGATAAAGGTTAGATTTAGGCCGATTAACAAAATACATGCTGATGTAAAAATATAGTGATATACAACATGTACTTACATCAGCACTGGAGCACAGAGAATTCCCACAAGATATTTTCCTCGAATACAATCCCAATGGAGGAAGTCTTGTATCGTTTAACCTTATTTTCTAAAAGAGAGACGGGTAAGAAACATGTAGAAAATATGATCAAAATGCTATAAAATTTCACGATGCGAGGATACGCACACGCTTCTTAGAATGGAGTTGACATTCTTTTGCTAGACTGGAGCGGACTAGTTCTTTGGCCACTGGAATCTGCTTATTATCAGTGGGAGTTGGGTTTCTCTGTGCTGGAGCAGTATCTATGAAAAATGGAGTTGGTTTATTATCTCCTGGCGTTTGGATCTTTTGCAAAGACCTGGTTTGTATACCTTCAGATTCTAACATAGCCATCTTCCCCTTGCATGCCTTATATAGAAGAATGGTGATTTAGTTATAAAACATGCTACAACAGAGATGGAATAGGTACTGAAGAATAGAAAGGCATGACATATTGATATGTATTCACTCCATCCGGAAATAAATGGATGGGTCTAGGCGTATTTCAGTTCTAGATACATCTAGTTTTATCCATTTCTACGACATTTAATCCGGATGGAGGGAGTATGATGTAAGAGCTAGGGATACGATAGGACAACATAGTAAAAAAACACTGAAAAACCCACTACAGAACCAAAGTATTCAAACCCACTGATATGAGATAGTACACTCATGCAGCTCAGGATGCAAAACTACCAGACAGTTTTCCTTGCAAAAATCCACATTGTGGCCTTTAATCATACATTTTGCTACAACTAAATTTAGATCAGATAAAGGTTGGATTCACGCCAATTAACAAAATACATGCTGATGTAAAAATATAGTGATATACAACAGGTACTTACATCTACATTGGAGCACAGAGAATTCCTGCAAGAATCTTTCCTCATAAACGATACCATTGCAGAAAATCTTCTATCTGTTAAGCTTATTTTCTAAAAGAGAGATGGGTAAGAAACGTGTAGAAAATATGATCAGCATGCTATAAAATTTCATGATGCAAGGGTATGCACACGCTTCTTAGAATTGAGTTGACATATTTTTGCTGGACTGGAGCGGACTAGTTCTTTGGCCACTGGAATCTGCTTATTATCAGTAGGAGTTGGGTTTCTCTGTGCTGGAGCAGTATCTTTAAAAACTGGAGTTGGTTTATTATCTCCTGGCGTTTGGATCTTTTGCAAAGGCCTTATTTGTAACTCTTCAGATTCTAACATAGTCGTCTTCCCCTTGCATGCCTTGTATAGAAGAATGGTGCTTTAATTATAAAACATGCGGCAGCAAAGAGATGGAATAGGTACTGAAGAATAGAAAGGCATGACATATTGACATGTATTCCCTCCATCCAGAAAAAAATGGAAGGGTCTAGGCGTATTTTAGTTCTAGATACATCCTTTTTTATCCATTTCAGCAACATGTAATCCGGATGGAAGGAGTATGGTGTAAGAGCTAGGGATACGACAGGACAACACAGCAAAAAAACACTAGTTGAATGTAAAACTGTATGCTAGCGGAATACATACAGAAATAACTAAGGCAACATACACGTGTATGATTGGGAAAATAAGATGGCATTGCAACAGAGCACTAGAACAGCACTTTAATGTAAAAAAACATGGTATGGTAGACAGATGAAGTACATACTAATGAATAACAATGCATAAGATATTCAGAAGCATGATGTCCAAATTAAGCAGATGGCATTGCGATAGAGTAGAATGACAATACTTAAATTTGAAAACATGTTATCATGAATGGAATAGGTACTGAAAAACAGGAAGGCATGACATATTTACATGCATGATCAGCATTCTAAGCACATGGCATTGTAACTGAGTAGATACACTCCAGGGCATTATATGCATGTTGTACCCATATCACAGGCCAAGTTAGAGCAAGGACCTTGTGGGGTGAATAGGATTCGTCATCTTTCTACAAGTCTTCTGAAGAACTGCCTTTACATGTTCCATCATATTGGGTATCATTGACATCAAGTTTATTGGCCTTTACATTGCTTCGTGAGGTTCTTCTGGATATAACAGTGTGTGCAATTATATCTGACATGCATGGAAGACAACCAGTAGTTAGATTTATGTAATGAGTGCCTGTAGGAGACGACAAAAATAGTAGGACTGGGGTTAACTAGCAGCAACAAGTCTCATAAACTAAAGGGAGAACACAGATGAAAGCTACAGAATATGTATCGTTTGTACTCGAGATTAACTAGATGGCACACAAAAGTATTAAAGAACAACATAGGAAATACTAGAAGTGGTATAATACTATAATCACTAGCCTGTGGGATAGCATTGGCTGATGGATGATAACTATGGAACAGTGTTACCTAAAGAACAAGTATCTTAGCTGAACTATGGAACAACGTTAACTCCTAAACAAGACCCGTAAGAGATCAGCATGAATATACCGTGAAATGTGATGATCTATTTTGCATGCTTAGATGAATAAAAAAGCCATAAATGTTGCACACAAGTAAGATGAGGGTACAACCTATCTGGCTGCCATCCATAGGAGTGAGCATCATGTGCTGACTTGTGGATGGCCCTGCAGTTGTTGTGGTTGTGCATGTCGGGCACGCGCATTCGATGCAGGGAACTATTGAATGGGGACTATAGCTCCCTTCTGGTGTATGCTTCCCTTGTTGGAGCAGCTGCGGTGAGTCGGAAGACGGTGTGTCTGAAGATGCAGATAACGCATAATGTTTAGAACGACATATCTCTTTGATCTGAAGAAATACACAAAGAGATCAACAGCAAGGTATGTGAGTGGTCACACGTCTGTTGACTTAAGACTAAATTGGGGTCACACGATTTTATTTTATTTTGGTACTGCCCGATCTACGCCGGATGGTTGGCCGTCTTGTGCCTCCCGGCTGACACTGTTCGGAATCTTCCCCGAAGAGCCAGCGACCAACGACAGAGCAGCCTGCCTCCGCCATCTGTGGCCCCGGCCAAAACCCCTCTCCCCGCCCCACCGCACTGCCGTGGTTGCGCCGCCCCCGGGCCAATCCACAAAGACTCCTCGTCATCCAGATCCGGCGGCGGCAGTACCTTCAACCCACGACTCTAAAAGATAGCCATCTAAGTGCTGCTTCCACGGCGAACTTTGCGGCCCCGCACCCTTACGTTAGACACCAGCCAACCGGCAGCCTAGGAGCTCCACCGCCTCAAGGGGTGCTTCTTCCCATTGCAAATCGATTGGCCCAGAATAAAAATTCAGACAACTGACGCCTAAATAAAGTGATTTGAGATGAGGGTGCGACCTATCTGGTGGCATGGTGAAGTAGGAAGGTCCAGCTGCCAAGTCGGTGAGGCCGGCGCGCTTGCGGTGGCGACCGGCGGCAGGGAAAGAGCGATGTCGCGACGGTCGACGGCTACGCCGAAGCAGCGCTAGGACTCTGGACGGATCCAAAGTTGGAGCCGCTCCGATGCCGTGAACAACGGCAGGGGTGAATCGGCTCCGGTACGGTTCACGCGGCCGTCGTCGAGGCAGCACCAGCAGCACGGAGTAAGAGGCGCACGGCCCAGTGCACGACGGCAAATGGACAGCGTCTCCGACATTAGGGAGGAGGGCGGCTGTGAAATTGGTGCGGTGGGGGCGCCATGGAGGTGGGGCTGAGGTTTCGTGGCTCGGGAGAAGGGAGCTTCCCAGGGAGAAGGTGATTTGGTGCCCACGAGGTATGAATGGGGGCGGGCGGGGGAAATTGGGAGGGGAGTGGAACCATGTCTTACAGACGCATTTGTCTGAAATGTGAGGGGGAGTTACAGTTCTACCCTTGCCTATAGGCTTCTCGGCTTGGGTCTGTGTACTAAGGGTCGGGGATAGTAGAGTAACTTTGCTTCTCTGGGCGGGAGCGATTTCGGGCGAGGAGGGCGTGTTTTGAACTATAGTGGGCGCGGGCGATTTCGGGCGAGGAGAGCGTGTTTTGAAATAGTGGGCGCGAGCTATTTCGGGCGAGGAGAGCGTGTTTTGCCGACCATGGTTTTTGAATTATTCGGCACATGTCATTTTGGCCGAGGAGAAGGCGTGCTTGGATGAAGTTACGAACCTACCCTGATGTACAACGGGCCAATTGATGCGTGTCCCACATAGGACGGTAATTTCGCGTCTCCCATTTATTTGCTCAGGCGAATTCCACTGAGCAGAGAGGATGTTTAACGGTTCGTTCAAATTTTGGGAGAACGAGCATCCACGTCTACCTTACCAAGTCGATTCGGATCAAATTTTGAAATATTAGCTTGCCACTTCTTTTTTAGATGGGGAGATGATGCTCGGGAGTAATGTGTTTTTACATGCTCGTTGCTAGCGATTTACTATATGACAAATATTTGACCCACTCAAAAACGCGAATCAAACCCAAAATGAAATATCACGATTCAATGAAATAGCTCGTTCAGTAGGTCAAAATAGTGAACTAAATCCAAAATTGGACACCTCAATCGAGTAGCATGTTGTACAGTATTATAGTACTCCATGAACATGTTGAAAGTCAAATTAATGAACTTGTTTGATATACGCATATATCCGTTCATGTGTGGATTGCAGACAACATGTTCTCCAATTTAAATATTTGAATGCAAGTTTATATCGAAACATGGTTTATATCAGTCTTTGATGCATAAAACATGACTTCCCCTCTCCCGGACTCCTGTTCTCTCTCTCTCTCTCTCGCCGACAATCTTCAATTCTGTCGCACACATCCGACACAAAAACCTTGTTCGTCCCTCTCCCTTTCTCTCCATCTCTCTCTCTCTTTGTGTGTGTGGGGGGGTCTTTCTAGTTCGCATGCATATATACACCATCTATAGGTCTCTCTCGCACACTATGTATGATACTCTAGCTAGTCCAAGCTAGATATCTTGGGTGCACTCATCGTACGCACACAGATTCCTTGGCTCTTTGCCTGTAACTCTCTCACGCACCACTATGTCGTCTCGGAACTCTTCCCCCCTCTCTCAAACTCTCCATCCACCTGGGTCACACATACACATGCATATCTCACTCGCACTCGATAGGCCCATCTAAAACTCTATCTCCCCCCTCGTTCTCTCTCCATCTCACATGCACACACACACAATCTCATGCCTAGCTAGCCAAGTATGATGGTCTCTCACTCAATTATAGGCACACGCAGTCCCCCCCTATATGTATATGACTAGCTAATCTTAGTCTCCATCATAAACATGTGCATGGTCTATCTCGGTTTCTCTCGGGGCATCTCTCTATCGCGCACGCACTCCCTCGATCTCCCACCCATATAGTCCCCTCACGACCTCGATGGGATCTCTCTATCACAAACACACCCTCTCTCCCTCCTCATGCGTCCATGCCATCCATGTGTCCCTCTCGACCTTTGTTCCTTGTTGGCCACACCTCTATTGGACATGTGCTACAGGGGTGTCTCTCTCCGTTGCAAACAATCACACACTAGCTATCTTCGTGTATCTCCTCGCCTCGCTTTTCCATCTCGGAGATGCATGCGTGATATGTTCGCATAAGAAACGAAAAAACACACACTCTTTCTCTAATTTATCGTTTGTTGTCACTTTATCTTTCACACACATACTCTTTTTGCACACTTACTCATTCTCCTTCACACGCACTTGATCTGTCTCGACTGAGGCACTCTCCTCGGCCCATAGCATATAGATTTATTGAAAAGTCAAACATCACAAAGTTTGACCATGTACGTGGAGAAAAAGAATTACATCTAGTACGGCAAACATATGCCATTAGATTCACCATGATATGTAGTTTTGTATGATGTATCTTTGGTATTGTACATATAAATAACATTTGCGTAAACCTGATCAAAGTTTCCAAAGTTTGACTTCTAAAAATTTACATGCACTGCATTATCGAGTGGATGGAATATCTCTTTCCCCCTCTCAGCCATCTGATGCACCACTCAGCCTTATCGGAGCTCCTCAATCTCTCTCAAACTTTATTGGTCAGTTTGGTTCATGACCTGACCCTCATGCCTTGATGGCCGGTATTGCCTGGTGTGGACGTGAGATGTAAAATATTTCTGCCTGGCCAGGCTTGTGTGGTGCTGAAGCGTTTGGTTCATGCTTGGGCCAGGCAAAGCATCAACGTCCCATCAATCAATCCATGCATCAATTATTTAATGCTAATATCCATCCATGTTGCTGTTAGCCTCGTGGCCACACGACCAGGCACGACCAGGCGTTCGAAATCGGTCGCCTGGGCCAGGCTACTTGTAGTGTCTGGAGTTCAGCCAGGCTAATTAAAGTGCAAGGGAACCCAGGCCAGGCGGGATTTCTTTTTCACAGGGTAGCAACCAAACAAGCATGCATGAAATCCAGCCACAACCCCAGGCCAGGCAAAAGATGCTCAGGACGCAAGCCAAACTGGCCTTATATCTCCCTGGTTCACACATACACATGTCTCGCTCATGCTATACATATAGACCCATCCAACACTCTCCGCCCTTGTTCTCTCTCCATGTCACACGCACCCCCCTAAATACCATAATCCCTCAATCCATCATAGGCGCAAGCACTCCCCCCTCCTAAGTATGATTATCTCTTACTAGCCAACAGGAACACAAGTATTGTCTCCTTCCATCCATACGTCTATCTCGATATCTCTCGGGGCATCTTCTATCGCGCACACACCTTGTCACTCGATCTCCCACCCATGTAGTCCCATCACGATCTCCAGGGGATCTCTCTATGACAAACATACACTCTCTCCTCCCCATGTCTGCATTTTCTCCGTACGTCTCTCTCGACCTCTCTCCCTTGTTTGTCAGACCCCTCTTGGCCACGTGCTAGGGGTCTTGCTCTCTCGGTTCCAAACAACCACACACTATCTCCTCACCTTGCCTCCGTTGTCGAAGATGCATGTGTGATATGTTTGCATAAGACACACACGCTTTTTCTCTACTTTTATCGTGTGTTGTCCATGTCTCTTTCACACACGCGCACACACTTTTTTCACTCTCTCTCTCTGTCTCTCTCTCTCTCTCTTGTTAGGGACTCTGTCACGTCCATAAGCATATGGATGTTTTGAAAAGTCAAACCTCAGAAACGTTTGACCAGGTATATGTGGAGAAAAACATTTACATCTGGAAGGATCATTAGATTCATCACAACATGTACTTACTTCATACTATCATTTATCTTTGATATTGTAGATATAAGTAATTTCTTTATAAACTTGGTCAAAGTTTCAAAAGTTTGACTTAACAAAATGTTGGAACTACATTATCGAACGGAGGGAGTAGCTCTTTATCTCTCTCTCTACTATCTCTCACGGGCCTCCCCTCTCACTCGAACTCTCTATACTGACGGATTATACGCTCACTGTGTCAGCGTATAGCTCCATATATTGTTTAGTTGACCGGTCAACCAATCCACATGCTGCCTTGTCAGCTCGTGTTCTGTATCTTCGTGTGCTGGCCCATGTGGCAGTGGGTGAAAATAAGTAAACTAGAGGCCCATCTGACACGCGGTGAAGTAAACAAAGTTGAAACCACTTGGGGTAGCACCCCGCACGCTAGTAAATTGAGGGCGCATTGAGGACAAACTTCTTGCGCGCGAAGGACGCACTCGCGCACAATTCACCACTGCGCGGCGGCATGCACAGAAGGACGCACTCGCGCACACCCAGCACACAACACACACCAGCACACGTGTACACATCTAGGAGTAGAAGGCCGTGGAAAAATCTAGCGCGATGGCCGCTGTCGGAGCCGTCCACCCAATCTTGGTGTTCCGTGCAATGCACGGGCATCTACGCACGGGAAATTATGTCGAACAGGGCTAGTTGTAAGCAGGCTAGCTCTATAGCCATGATGATAGTGACTGCAGACGGTGAGGCTGACTATGGTATGCCGAACATGACGCCTATACTTAGGTGTCATCTCCAGCGCAGGGTCTTGTCACTTCACTGTGAGGAGCAGCACGTAATAATTTGACCAACGGGTGGTACAGTGCTAGTACTCCTACTACTACATTGGTAGTACTACTACTAGTACTAGTAGCACCACCGTCTGGATTTAGGAGTACTACCACGTCCACCGGCACCGAGGAACGTCTCCAGGTAGTATTGCTTGAGGCCGCTAGGGCGAGGGGCCGCTTGGACGACAGCTTTGTCTCCTGGTTCGACGAGGTCCTCGTCGGTTTCCTCGACAAGTTCATCGTCGTCAAGAAGCTTGCGGACGACTTTGACGTAAGCCTCCAGCCGATGCGCCCAGGCTCTGCGATGCCCGCCACCCTCAACAGCCACTATGGTAACAACCTCTTCGACGCACTGGTGGCCCTGCGACTGCTCGCCGTCGCGCCGGAGAATGTCCACCTCGAGGTCGCGCTCGCCGCGCAGCGCCTGGTGCAGCAAGACACCATCGACATAATCACCCACGTCTACGCGCAAATCGTCCACAAGGACCACTACATGCAAGAGGAGGACGATAGGACGCTGGCCTTCTTGGAGCGCAGGGCAACCTTGGACGGCACTGTTCAGAAGCACATTGAGCTCGCCGCCAACGCCGCTGCTCCTCACACGTCGGTTGGTGACCCGGCGCACTAGGGCATGAGGATGTCGTTGAACGTTGATGGATCCGTATGTATTTTTATATTTTCGTCAAATCCATGTAGTAGTATATGATACTACAGTAATTATCTTACCTTTCGCATCAACTTCATAATTTTCGTATGTACTCCATGCATGAACGGCGCCAGAACCAAACTTCTCATTACTCTAGGCAAAATCGTTATTTTCTATCTATCGGTCGTGCCATGGAGCAGAACCAAATTTTACAAGTTACGAGTTCAAAAGGAAAATCCTACCATGTTCGCGTTGCACCCCCACACGGTTGGTCCGGCACGTCGCTCAAGCGGGAATGCATGCGGTGTTGCATTTTCACTTACAAGTGGGACCACAGTTGAGCAAACCGACTATCGGCAAACCCCCACCCCGCCCACCGTGCGATGGCTGAGAAAATAGGAGGGAGAAGAGATGGATGTAGCATGGACTCCAAGAAAATTGGTGTCGGATGGGACTCGTGTGGGTGGCGTGTGCCGTACTGCTAGATGTGAATGCTACTGAGTTATGGCCCATGCCACCCCACTATATCGAGCCTATATCGAGGTACATAGAACAAATTTCCTGCAGTCCGTGCTCAGCCCTCCTCTATCTCTCTTCTCAGCCAGCCAGCGGACGCGCGGAGCCCATCGTCTATTTGCTCACATGCGGCCCCACATGTCAGTGAAAACGCAAGAGGACCCACTGAACCTGCACATCTTTCACCTCGACGTGCCGATGATGAAAAACAAATCCAATAAAGATCTTCGGTGGCCGCTTTTGGAGTTACTCAAGAGTAGTAAGATTCTATTTACAGTTTAACCCAAGATGCACATCTCGTGGCTTCAACTACCACTCTATTTTCTTTCATGACACGACCTAGATGCTGGATGTCCCACGTGTCGGCAAAAGGAGGAAGAACCCGACCAAATCTTCGGTTCTGCTCTCGGATTAGACTAGTTGTGCTAAATTAAAAAATTTATTGTGTACTCCCTCCGTTCCAAAATACTTGACTTCCATTTGTCCAAAAATGGATGTACCTATATACTAAGACATGTCAAGATACATATATATTTTGACAAATAGAAGGCATGTATTGTGCAACGGAGGGAGTGGAATGGATGCAAGTTTTTGTATTGGGAAGAAGAGTACATCCATATATTGATAGAGCGCAATTTAGTAGATGTTCTATCACTTTTAGCTAGCACAGACGCAAGATCGAGCCTCCGCAGATCAACAATGAATGCATCGAGAAGGCACTAATCCAACTTGCAGGAGTAGTAAAATGTATTCTTGTGGTTCTTGTTTTCTTTGGTCTTGCTTTTCTAGTCAAAATTATCGTTGGAGTCCGTGCAAAACGGAGGTGCGTTTGGGGCCGTGTGTTGGAGTTGTCCTTACAAGTGGGACCGCAGTTAAGGAAACTGACTATCGGCAAACCCCCACCTCGCCCGCCGCGCGATGGATGAAGTTAGAGAAACGACGAGGTTGAAGAGGTTGCTCTAGCACGGACTCCAAGAAATAATATGGTGTCAGATGGATGTCGTGGTGGTGGCATGTGCCGTACTCCTGGACGTGAGTGCTTGTTCTGGCCCATGCCACCCTACTACTCCCTACTACTTACTCCTACTATATAGTACTAGTATCGAGGATTCGAGGTGCTGGTCACGTACAGCGAACACATTAACATATGGCTACAGTAAAAACACCCGCCCGACGCGCGAAGCATCTGAAGCTAGTACAAATAGTATACTACTATTGTTGATTGGCCTCATCCGATAACCTGTTGCAATGCACGTACAATTATGTATTCGGAAAATATTTTTTGCCTCGTCGCACCACTCACTCAGAGAAGCGACTCGAAAGCCATTCATAAATTTAGTAAGTTTATCACACGCATATCATTTTATTCCATACAACAGGTCATCAACCCACATCGACAACGAGGATACATTATAAATACTAAAGTTTTCACCACACAACAAATAACAAGCAATGAAATGAACTTCAACTCAACCATTCCTCGGTGTTGGAAACGCTTGCTTTGAAACACAAGTGATTCTTTGGGACGGGCCATCGATTGTCGATCTGGAAACCAACGCAGGACTGATCATCTAGGCTGAAGCGGCCTACTATATCCCTACCAGGGTAGGGAACCACACAAATGTCCAAGGTATAGACACAGTTGCTTCTCATACATGTGTCAACAGCAGTTGGATCGCCTTTCACCATCATCGGATAGTTTTGTCCAAGGAAGAGCGAGTTTTCTCCAAGACTATCAATTCTGTACCAGGGAGAAGGAGTTGGCGCTAGCACACTAGTATCCATCCTGAATACCATGCAATGGGTGTTGGAATAGGTCCGGAGAGTGCGACCATGGGAGACACCTTCTTCCTTAGCAGTAACATCATCAGTGGGTTGTATACACACAAGAAGAGGTGATCCATCGGAATTAGTTGCCAGGCGCCACAGAGTATATGGGCGCTGCTCGTGATCATCACCATCGTCATGTCCCCCTTGGTTATAAAAAATTTCAAGTATAGGTGGTGGGATGTTCACAGGACCTTGGAAACACAAGAAGAAGGTTAATTAGTAAAGGGAAACTTGCTAACCCGCATGCATGTGGATGAAACAATTATAATTATGGTGGAAGACAAACGTTCCGAAACTATGAGGATGCCATGCAAAAACAGTGCCACGAGTGGTGGCAGCAAACACAAGGCGCTCGTATTGAATTGCATCACAGTACTCATCTGTGTACAGAAACTGATTTTTGAGCAATATCCATCGAGTGAAACCATCAAGGAAGGCAACAAGCTTGTCGAAGATAGCAACAACATCATAGTTTCTGTAATTCCAAGAGCGGTTGGGAACTCGACAAATTGCTATCTTCCATAGAATACAGTCACCATGATTGTATTTGAACATGCGTACATTACCAGTGTGCTCAACCTCTGGGCAGTGTGCTGAGATTTTTGGAAGTGGAACCCGGTGACGAGTGTACACATTCACAAGTTCCCACTCGCAATTGGACCCAATGTAAACAACCCAATCTCCATTTGCACCCGCCCAAGCCTTGCCCTCAAGCGATGGCATCTTAACATCATACATATCATTATCAAGCGGCATTAACTTACACAGGGCGAGGCCTCTGCCGTGCCGGCGCCAGTCATCATCAGGGTCACGGCGAAGAAGATAGGGGAGATCAAACCGCTCCTTGACTCTTGGGTTCTTTGTAATGATGTTATTAGTTGAGTCGAGAATGGGCTTGAACGCACCTGCCATGCTAGCCGAGGTGATGACGTCGCACCGATCAATGAGTTCCTCCACCATGTCATCTTTCAGATCGGGGCAAGAATAACGGGGTCGTTTTCGTCCTGTTCCCTCCATGGAGAAGACGATCGAACAATGGCAGAAGAAAGGGTGAAGGGCTGAAGGAAAATGGAGGAGGGAGAGGAAGAGCGTGCGACAGCAGTTCCAAATCGAGAGGGAAAGGCGAAGAGTCGGTGGACGGTTGCGAGTTTTCCACGGTTCACGAAGAGGCGCCCCGGCCTACATGTCCGTTCGGAAATACTCCTACTACTCGTCGTCGTCTCACTGATATGTTGGAACGGGACCACATGTCAACGAAACATGGTGTGTAATTTCTCGTGCAAAATGCGATCTGGCCGCGTTGGCCCAACGTGCCGCATTAGTTATCGACCTTTATTTTTTTAATGGCGTGCCGCTTAGTTTTGAAGCACGACTAACTGGTACTGTACGCAGAGAAAATATAAACTACTCTACCACTACTCCACCTCTAGTACTAGTAGTATAAAAAAGATATATAGGCTGAAGCTTGAGCGCTTTCTTGCTAAGGGCTGCCCACTTGCTTCTCACACTACCACCCTCTCTCCAGATCTAAAAAAGACGGCCCTTCTCTCCCTCCTCACTGGTGGTCATAGATCCGCTGGGGGAGAAAAGGACGTGCAACGTTGACGCACTCGTCGTCGACGAGCGAGGTCACGCACTGACCACAAGGCCATCCTCTCAGACCTAGCGCCCGCGCGGGATGGCCTCCGTCCCCAAGCTCGCTGCCGTAGTGTGTGCGGAGGACGACGACCACAAGCGAAGCCACTTCCCGCCGACCCTCAGGTATGCTACCTCTTTTTGAACCATAACCTTGTTCTATTGCCCCATCTGCCACGTCGTTGCATGTGGATCTTTTTCCACTCCACCATCTTCCCAATTTGCTATCCTCTGCTCTGCTGGCCACGCAGACGAAAACCATAATTTGCACTATTAAAGGAAACCCTACTTCATGCAGACTAATACATGTCTGGGTTGAATAAGGAAAGGAAGGGAGACTGTACTATCCAAGAGAGTAGGCATCGAACCCGCATCTAGGTTGAAAAGGGGAAAATCAGTAGCTAAGGAACGAGTCTCGTGTCTCTTGGTTGAAGAAGGGTAGAAAGGCATGACAACGCAATAGAGAATGACCAGGTCGATCGGTTTGTTGTCCTCGCATAGGAAATGGGCTGTAAATTATTTGAAATAATGGCAGATGGGATGTATGCTGTTTTCCATAGATTTGAGGCTTTCCACAGACGGCTTGTATACTGTTGGATGTCCATCCAACGGCCGTCGTGCTTCTTCAATCTCTGCTCTTCCTGCTCCAGCCGCTCAATCAAGCGCCGGCGGGACTGCCTGCTCCCTCCTCCCCGTGGCCGGCTGTGCTGCCGCGTAGGCCTCACCGCCCCACCGTACTCCCATCGCTGGCCTAGCCATCCCTCTACTCACCCACACCTGCTGTTATTCTCTGGCGACAGCAGATGAACCAGTAAACCCTCGTACAGCCGTACTCCCCTCCGCGTGGGAAACAAAAACAATGGCCGAGTCTTCCCTACCTCCGTGTCGCTCCCTTCCTAGGCCTCGCCGCCGTCCACCGCCCTGGTGCTCTCGGCGTGGCGTGTTCAGCGTGGTCAACGACCGACATGCATCTGAAGTGGACTGTACGTGGAGAGGCTGACAGCTGGGTCCACGGCCTCATGCAAGGAAATGCCTCCTTATTACGCGTAAAATAATGATTTCCTCCACCTGACATCTGGGACCCACCGAAACGGCGTCTGTATTTCGCGAAAAAAACGTTACCGCCGCTGACAGCTCGGACCCACCAGCTATATCTTCGCACGCAAGGAAGTGCCTCCTTATTACGCACAAAAAAATGAATACTCCCCCTGCTAGTTGGGACCCAGTATAGTGGGCCTACTAAGTTGACGGGGACGAAGGGCTTTGTTAACTTAGTAAATATGCATGATTCTAGCTCGACTGACCGTACGATGTCCATCCAATGGCCGTAGTGCTTCTTCAACCTCTGATCTTCTTGCTCCAGCCGCCCAAAGCAGCGCCGGTCGTGCCGCCTGCTCCTGCCTCCCGTGGCCGGCTGTGCTGCCGCGGAGGCCTCACCGCCCCCATACTACTCCCACCGCTGGCCAGGCCATCCCTCCACTCCACTCACCCACACCCCCTGTTATTCTGCGGCGACGGCAGCGCAACCGAACCAGTGAACCCTCATACTCCTCTCCGCGTGGGCATCCACTGCCGCGTCTTCCCCGGCTCCGCGTCGTCCCCTTCCTAGGCCTCACCGTTGTCCACCGCCGTGGTGCTGTCGGCGCAGCATGGTCAATGTGGTCAACGACCGAATTCCATCGGAAGAATACTGTACGTGGAGAGGCTGATAGCTGGGTCCACGGCAGCCGCAAGGAAGTGCCTCCTTATTACGCGGAAAATAATTATTCCTCCACCTGACAGCAGGGACCCACCGGACGCCCACCAGTATATCGCGAAAAAACATTTGCCCCTGACTGCTGGGACCCACTCGACGGGCCACCATATTTCACGAAAAAATGGTCCCCCTGCTGTCAGCTCAGACCCATCGGAAGTGCCTCCTTATTACGCACAAAAAAATGAATACCCCCTGCTAGCTGGGACCCACCTTGGCAAGAGGCTGACTTGTGGGCCTACTAAGTTGACGGGGACGGAGGGCTTTGTCAACTTAGTCAATATGCACGATTCTAGCTCCAGTGACCGTACGATGTCCATCCAACGGCCGTAGTGCTTCTTCAACCTCTGGTCTTCTTGCTCCAGCCACCCAAACCATCGTCGGTCGTGCCTCGTGCTCCTGCCTCCCGTGGCCGGCTGCGATGCGGCGGAGGCCTCACCGCCCCCTACTACTCCCACCGCTGTCCAGGCCATCCCTCTACTCACCCACACCCCTTGTTATTCTGCGGCGACGGCGGCCTCACATCGCAGTGAACCAGTGAACCCTCGTACTCCTCTACGCATGGGCATCCACTGCCGCGTCTTCCCCGGCTCCGCATCGTCCCCTTCCTAGGCCTCGCCGTCGTCCACCGCCCTGGTGCTCTCAGCGCGGCGTGGTCAACATGGTCAAGGAACGGCTTCCATCGAACATGGACTGTACGTGGAGAGGTCAAGCTGGGTCCACGGCTGCAGCAAGGAAGTGCCTCCTTATTACGTGCAAAATAATTATTCCTCCACCTGACAGCGGGGACCCACCGGACTGGCCACCGTATTTCGCCCCCCTGACTGCTGGGACCCACCAGCTACATCTTCACACGCAAGGAAGTGCCTGACAGTCGGGACCCACCTGGTCGAAGCGTATGTAGCGTTGTCATTCTGGTCGCGAACGTGTACGTACATATATACTGGTGGATGTAGAGGCGCGCACGTGTCGTAGTAGAGGCGGCCAAGGTGCAATAAAGAAAATACGGCCACGTATGTGTACATATGGGCGGGGTCTCGAATGCTACTCGCGCATATGTACGGCGAGGGCTCGTTGACATGGCTGGGTCGGAATGGAGAAACAGCGTCGTCGTCGTGTTCATGGGGAGGCAACGGAATGCGTCGTGTTCATGGGGAGGCAACGGAATGCGTCGTGTTCATGGGGAGGCAACGGAATGCGTCGTGTTCATGGGGAGGCAACGGAACGCGTGGGAGCCAACCGGTTGGGTCGGAACGGAATGCGTGGTCATGTTCATCGGGAGTGCTTGGACGGAACAGGCGATGGAAACGAGGCCTGGCGTACTGCACAACGGAGGAAACGGACCTCCTACGTTCGGAATGGGGTCCTGTTGATCGGGAGGGGTCTGGCGTACTGCAAAACGGAGGAAACGGACCTCCTACAGTCGAAACGGGGGTCCTGTTGATCGGGAGGGGTGTGGCGTACCGCAAAACGGACGAAACGGACTTGTATTGGAGCGCTACGGTCGAAACAGGGGTCCTGTTCATTGGGAGGGGTGTGGCGTACCGCAAAACGGGAGTCCACGGGATACTGTTCATCTCCACCGTCGACCCCCTCCAGCCTCCACGAGCTACTGTTCATCCACCGTCGACCTCCTCCAGCCTCCACCTGCGACTGTTCATCCACGGGCTCCTGTTCATCCAGCCTCCACCACGCGCTACTCCACCGGCTACTGTTCAACCAGCCCTCTCCACGGGCTCCTGTTCAACCACCCCTCCATGGGCTACTGTTCATCCTGCCCTCCACCGTCTACTGTTCATCCTGCCCTCCACGGGGTGGTCCTGTTCATCCATCCTTCCACGGGGTCCTGTTCATCCAGCCCCAACCGGCTCGATCGATCGGGGTCCTGTTCATCCAGAGGCAACACCACGGGGTCCTGTTCATCCACCCCCACCAGGAACTGTTCATCCAACCCCCCCCCCCCGGCAACGCTCACTGTTCATCCAGAGGCAGCATCGATCGACTTCAGTTAGCAGCAGTAGCGAAGGAATCGCTCGATCGGGTTCAGTTAACAGCCATCGATCGATCGCTCGGGTTCAGAAACGCGTAGCCTGCAGTGCAATCGCTCGGGTTCAGTTAGAGCCCAACGCCTCGCTCGGGTTCAGTTAGAGCCAAGGCCTCGCACACACGCGCGTACGTGTACGAGAGAAGCGTGCATCGCTCGGCCCCTGACCTCCCAACGTAACCGGGAACTCCCCGAAATTTTCCTCGCCCTCGCTTCTACCACGGTTTTTTCCGTCATGTACGGCCCAAAGAATGTCATGCAGCTGCGTCTCCGGCCCGCCCAGGACGAAAAGCCCATTTTCTGTCATGATTTTTTGTCATAGAAGTAGGAGCCCACCACATCTATGATGATACCGAGTTTTGTCACAATTATCATCATAGAAGTGTCATATGTATGACAGGAAAAAAATTCGTTCAGCCCAAAATGTCACGGATGTGTCTTTTCTTTGTAGTGAAGGGAGTTGTGAAGGAACGGTCTGTTCGCGTCATCATAGATGGAGGGAGTTGTAACAACTTGGCTAGCATGGAGATGGTGGAGAAGCTATCTCTCACCACAAGACCACATCCAAATCCTTACTACATCCAATGGTTCAACAACAGCGGCAAGGTTAAGGTAACACGTACTGTTCATGTGCATTTTAGTATCTCTACATGTGCTGATTATGTTGATTGTGATGTGGTACCTGTTGGGGAATGTAGTAATTTCAAAAAAAATCCTACGCACACGCAAGATCATGGTGATGCATAGCAACGAGAGGGGAGAGTTTCGTCCACGTACCCTCGTAGAACATAAGCGGAAGCGTTATGAGAACGCGGTTGATGTAGTCGTACGTCTTCACGATCGGACCGATCCAAGTACCGAACGTATGTCACCTCCGAGTTCAGCACACGTTCATCTCGGTGACGTCCCACGAACTCCGATCCAGCAGAGCTTCGAGGGAGAGTTCCGTCAGCACGACGGCGTGATGACGGCGATGATGATGCTACCGACGCAGGGCTTCGCCTAAGCACCGCTACGATATGACCGAGGTGGATTATGGTGGAGGCGGCACCGCACACGGCTAAAAGATCAACTGATCAACTTGTATGTCTTGGGGTGCCCCCTGCCACGTATATAAAGGAGCAAGGGGGGTGGTCGGTCGGCCCTAGCAGGGCGCGCCAGGAGGAGTCCTACTCCCACCGGGAGTAGGATCCCCCCTTCCCTACTTGGACTAGGAGAGATGGAAGGGGAAGAGAGGGAGGAAGGAAAGGGGGCGCCGCCCCCCCCCCTCCTAGTCCAATTAGGACCAGAGGGAGAGGGGGTGCGCGACCTGCCCTGGTCTCCTCTCTATCTCTCCACTATGGCCCAATAAGGCCCATACATTTACCGGAGGGTTCCGGTAACCTCTCGGTACTCCGGTAAAATCTCGATTTCACCCGGAACTATTCCGATGTCCAAATATAGGCTTCCAATATATCAATCTTTATGTCTCGACCATTTCGAGACTCCTCGTCATGTCCGTGATCATATCCGGGACTCCGAACTACCTTCGGTACATCAAAACACATAAACTCATATTACCAATCGTCACCGAACTTTAAGCGTGCGGACCCTACGGGTTCAAGAACTATGTAGACATGATCGAGACTCGTCTCCGGTCAATAACCAATAGCGGAACCTGGATGCTCATATTGGTTCCTACATATTCTACAAAGATCTTTATCGGTCAAACCGCATAACAACATACGTTGTTCCCTTTGTCATCGGTATGTTACTTGCCTGAGATTCGATCGTCTGTATCCTTATACCTAGTTCAATCTCGTTACCGGCAAGTCTCTTTACTTGTTCCGTAATGCGTCATCCCGCAACTAACTCATTAGTCACAATGCTTGCAAGGCTTATAGTGATGTGCATTACCGAGAGGGCCTAGAGATACCTCTTCGACAATCAGAGTGACAAATCTTAATCTCGATCCATGCCAACTCAACAAGTACCATCTGAGACACCTGTAGAGCACCTTTATAATCACCCAGTTATGTTGTGACGTTTGGTAGCACACAAAGTGTTCCTCCGGTACTCGGGATTTGCATAATCTCATAGTCATAGGAACATGTATAAGTCATGAAGAAAGCAACAGCAACAAACTAAACGATCGTCATGCTAAGCTAACGGTATGGGTCAAGTCAATCACATCATTCTCTAATGATGTGATCCCGTTAATCAAATGACAACTCAAGTCTATGGTTAGGAAACATAACCATCATTGATTCAACGAGCTAGTCAAGTAGAGGCAAACTAGTGACACGCTGTTTGTCTATGTATTCACACATGTACTAAGTTTTCGGTTAATACAATTCTAGCATGAATAATAAACATTTATCATGATATAAGGAAATATAAATGACAACTTTATTATTGCCTCTAGGGCATATTTACTTCAGTCTCCCACTTGCACTAGAGTCAATAATCTAGATTACACAGTAATGATTCTAACACCCATGGAGTCTTGGTGCTGATCATGTTTTGCTCGTGAGAGAGGCTTAGTCAACGGGTCTGCAACATTCAAATCTGTATGTATCTTGCAAATCTCTATGTCTCCCTCCTTGACTTGATCATGGATGGAATTGAAGCGTCTCTTGATGTGCTTGGTTCTTTTCAGAAATCTGGATTCCTTTGCCAAGGCAATTGCACCAGTATTGTCACAAAAGATTTTCATTGGACCCGATGCACTAGGTATGACACCTAGATCGGATATGAACTCCTTCATCCAAACTCCTTCATTTGTTGCTTCCGAAGCAGCCATGTACTCCGCTTCACACATAGATCCCGCCATGACGCTTTGCTTAGAACAGCACCAACTGACAGCTCCACCGTTCAATAAAAACACGTATCCGGTTTGTGACTTAGAGTCATCCGGATCAGTGTCAAAGCTTCCATCGACGTAACCATTTACGATGAGCTCTTTGTCACCTCCATAAACGAGAAACATATCCTTAGTCCTTTTCAGGTATTTCAGGATGTTCTTGACCACTGTCCAATGACCCACTTCTGGATTACTTTGGTACCTCCCTGCTAAACTAATAGGAAGGCACACATCAAATCTAGTCCACAGCATTGTATACATGATAGAGCCTATGGCTGAAGCATAGGGAACATCTTTCATTTTCTCTCTATCTTCTGAAGTGGTCAGGCATTGAGTCTGACTCAATTTCACACCTTGTAACACAGGCAAGAACCCTTTCTTTGCTTGATCCATTTTGAACTTCTTCAAAACTTTATCAAGGTATGCGCTGTGTGAAAGTCTAATTAAGCGTCTTGATCTATCTCTATAGATCTTGATGCCCAATATATAAGCAGCTTCACCGAGGTCTTTCATTGAAAAACTCTTATTCAAGTATCCTTTTATGCTATCCAGAAATTCTATATCATTTCCAATCGACAATATGTCATCCACATATAATATTAGAAATGCTACAGAGCTCCCACTCACTTTCTTGTAAATACAGGCTTCTCCAAAAGTCTGTATAAAACCATATGCTTTGATCACACTATCAAAACATTTATTCCAACTCCGAGATGCTTGCACCAGTCCATAGATGGATCGCTAGAGTTCGCACACTTTGTAAGCTCCCTTTGGATCGATAAAACCTTCGGGTTGCATCATATACAACTCTTCTTCCAGAAATCCATTCAGGAATGCAGTCTTTACATCCATTTGCCAAATTTGATAATCATAAAATGCGGCAATTGCTAACATGATTCAGACGGACTTAAGCATCGCTACGGCTGAGAAAGTCTCATTGTAGTCAACACCTTGAACTTGTCGAAAACCTTTTGCAACAAGTCGAGCTTTGTAGATAGTAACATTACCGTCAGCGTCAGTCTTCTTCTTGAAGATCCATTTATTCTCTATGGCTTGCCGATCATCGGGCAAGTCAACCAAAGTCCACACTTTGTTCTCATACATGGATCCCATCTCAGATTTCATGGCCTCAAGCCATTTTGCAGAATATGGGCTCATCATCACTTCCTCATAGTTCGTAGGTTCATCATGGAAGTAACATGACTTCCAGAACAGGATTACCGTACCACTCTGGCGTGGATCTTACTCTGCTTAACCTGCGAGGTTCGGTAGTAACTTGATATAAAGTTACATAATCTTCATCATTAGCTTCCTCACTAATTGGTGTGGGAGTCACAAGAACAGATTTCTGTGATGAACTACTTTCCAATAAGGGAGCAGGTACAGTTACCTCATCAAGTTCTACTTTCCTACCACTCACTTCTTTCGAGAGAAACTCCTTCTCTAGAAAGTATCCATTCTTAGCAACGAATGTCTTGCCTTCGGATCTGTGATAGAAAGTGTACCCAACAGTCTCCTTTGGGTATCCTATGAAGACACATTTCTCCGATTTGGGTTCGAGCTTATCATCTTGAAGCTTTTTCACATAAGCATCGCAGCCCCAAAATTTAAGAAACGAGAACTTCGGTTTCTTGCCAAACCACAGTTCATAAGGTGTTGTCTCAACGGATTTAGATGGTGCCCTATTTAACGTGAATGCAGCCGTCTCTAAAGCATAACCCCAAAACGATAGTGGTAAAACGGTAAGAGACAACATAGATCGCACCATATCTAGTAAAGTACGATTACAACGTTCGGACACACCATTACGCTGTGGTGTTCCGGGTGGCGTGAGTTGCGAAACTATTCCGCATTGTTTCAAATGAAGACCAAACTCGTAACTCAAATATTCTCCTCCACGATCAGATCGTAGAAACTTTATTTTCTTGTTATGATGATTTTCCACTTCACTCTGAAATTCTTTGAACTTTTCAAATGTTTCAGACTTATGTTTAATTAAGTAGATATACCCATATCTGCTCAAATCATATGTGAACGTGAGAAAATAATGATACCCGCCGCGAGCCTCAATATTCATCAGACCACACACATCAGTATGTATGGTTTCCAACAAATCTGTTGCTCGCTCCATAGTTCCGGAGAACGGCGTTTTAGTCATCTTGCCCATGAGGCGTGGTTCGCAAGTACCAAGTGATTCATAATCAAGTGATTCCAAAAGTCCATCAGAATGGAGTTTCTTCATGTGCTTTACACCAATATGAACTAAACGGCAGTGCCACAAATAAGTTGCACTATCATTATCAACTCTACATCTTTTAGCTTCAGTATTATGAATATGTGTATCACCACTATCGAGATTCATCAAAAATAGACCACTCTTCAAGGGTGCATGACCATAAAAGATATTACTCATATAAATAGAACAACCATTATTCTCAGATTTAAATGAATAATTGTCTCACATTAAACAAGATCCAGATATAATGTTCATGCTCAACGCTGGCACCAAATAACAATTATTCAGGTCTAAAATTAATCCTGGAGGTAGATGTAGAGGTAGCATGCCGACCGCGATCACATCGACTGTGGAACCATTTCCCAAGCGCATCGTCACCTCGTCCTTAGCCAATCTTTGCTTAGTCCGTAGCCCCTATTTTGAGTTGCAAATATTAGCAACAGAACCAGTATCAAAACCCAGGTGCTACTGCGAGCATTTGTAAGGTACACATCAATAACATGTATATCACATATACCTTTGTTCACCTTGCCATCCTTCTTATCCGCCAAATACTTGGGGCAGTTCCGCTTCTAGTGACCAGTCCCTTTGCAGTAGAAGCACTCAGTCTTAGGCTTAGGTCCAGACTTGGGCTTCTTCACTTGAGCAGCAACTTGCCTGCCATTTTTCTTGAAGTTCCCCTTCTTCCCTTTACCCTTTTTCTTGAAACTGGTGGTCTTGTTGACCATCAACACTTGATGCTCCTTCTTGATTCCTGCCTCCGCAGCCTTTAGCATTGCGAAGAGCTCGGGAATCATCTTATCCATCCCCTGCATATTATAGTTCATCACGAAGCTCTTGTAGCTTGGTGGTAGTGATTGAAGAACTCTGTCAATGACACTATCAACAGGAAGATTAACTCCTAGTTGAGTCAAGTGGTTGTGGTACCCAGACATTCTAAGTATATGTTCACTGACAGAACTATTCTCCTCTATCTTGCAGTTGTAGAACTTATTGGAGACTTCATATCTCTCAATCCGGGCATTTGCTTGAAATATTAACTTCAACTCCTGGAACATCTCATATGCTCCATGACGTTCAAAACATCGTTGAAGTCCCGATTCTAAGCCGTAAAGCATGGCACACTAAACTATCGAGTAGTCATCAGATTTGCTCTGCCAGACGTTCATAACATCTGGTGTTGCTCCTGCAGCGGGTTTGGCACCTAGCGGTGCTTCCATGACGTAATTCTTCTGAGCAGCAATGAGAATAATCCTCAAGTTACGGACCCAGTCCGTGTAATTTCTACCATCATCTTTCAACTTTGCTTTCTCAAGGAACGCATTAAAATTCAACGGAACAATAGCACGGGCCATCCATCTACAACAACATAGACATGCAAAATACTACCAGGTACTAAGTTCATGATAAATTAAAATTCAATTAATCATATTACTTAAGAACTCCCACTTAGACAGACATCCCTCTAATCATCTAAGTGATCATGTGATCCATATCACCTAAACCATGTCCGATCATCGCGTGAGATGGAGTAGTTTTCAATGGTGAACATCATTATGTTGATCATATCTACTATATGATTCACGCTCGACCTTTCGGTCTCAGTGTTCCGAGGCCATGTCTACATATGCTAGGCTCGTCAAGTTTAACCCGAGTATTCTGTTGTGCAAAACTGGCTTGCACCCGTTGTATGTGAACATAGAACTTATCACACCCGATCATCACGTGGTGTCTCGGCACGACGAACTTTCGCAACGGTGCATACTCAGGGAGAACACTTATACCTTGAAATTTAGTGAGAGATCATCTTATAATGCTACCGTCGATCTAAGCAAAATAAGATGCATAAAGGATAAACATCACATGCAATCAATATAAGTGATATGATATGGCCATCATCATGTTGTGCCTGTGATATCCATCTCCAAAGCACCGTCATGATCACCATCGTCACTGGCTTGACACCTTGATCTCCATCGAAGCATCGTTGTCGTCACGCCAACTATTGCCTCCACGACTATCGCTACCACTTAGTGATAAAGTAAAGCAATTACATGGCGATTGCATTTCATACAATAAAGCGACAACCATATGGCTCCTGCCAGTTGCTAATAACAGTGTTACAAAACATGATCATCTCATACAATAAAATTTAGCATCATTTCTTGACCATATCACATCACAACATGCCCTGCAAAAACAAGTTAGACGTCCTCTACTTTGTTGTTGCAAGTTTTATGTGGCTGCTACGGGCTGAGCAAGAACCGTTCTTACCTACGCATCAAAAACCACAACGCGGTATAGTGATTGCTTTTTGATCTTCAGAAAGAACCTTGTTCATTGAATCCGATTCAACTAAAGCTGGAGAAATAGACACTCACTAGCCACCTGTTTGCGAAGCACGTCGGTAGAACCAGTCTCGCGTAAACGTACGCGTAATGTCGGTCTGGGCTGCTTCATCCAACAATGCCGCTGAATCAAGAATCAACTAGTGACGACAAGCAATATGTATATACCCACGCTCACAACTCCTTTGTGTTCTACTTGTGTATATGACATCTACGCATAAACCTGGCTCGGATGCCACTGTTGGGGAACGTAGTAATTTCAAAAAAATCATACGCACACGCAAGATCATGGTGATGCATAGCAACGAGAGGGGAGAGTTTTGTCCATGTACCCTCGTAGACCGTAAGCGGAAGCGTTATGAGAATGTGGTTGATGTAGTCATACGTCTTCACGATCCGACCGATCCAAGTACCGAACGTATGGCACCTCCGAGTTCAGCACACGTTCAGCTTGGTGACGTCCCATGAACTCCGATCCAGCAGAGCTTCAAGGGAGATTTCTGTCAGCACGACGGCGTGGTGACGGTGATGATGATGCTACCGACACAGGGCTTCGCCTAAGCACCGCTACGATATGACCAAGGTGGATTATGGTGGAGGGGGGCACCGCACACGGCAAAAAGATCAACTGATCAACTTGTATGTCTTGGGGTGCCCCCTGCCCCCTTATATAAAGGAGAAAGGAGGAAGGCTGGCCGGCCCTAGCAGGGCGCGCCAGGCGGAGTCCTACTCCCACTGGGACTAGGATTCCCCCCCCCTTCCCTAGTTGGACTAGGAGAGAAGGAAGGGCCCCCCCTCCTAGTCCAATTCGGAGCAGAGGGAGAGGGGGCGCGCGGCCTGCCCTGGTCTCCTATCTCTCTCTCCACTATGGCCCAATAAGGCCCATACATTTACCGGGGGGTTCCAGTAACCTCTCGGTACTCCGGTAAAATCCCGATTTCACCCGGAACTATTCCGATGTCCAAATATAGGCTTCCAATATATCGATCTTTATGTCTCGACCATTTCGAGACTCCTCGCCATGTCTGTGATCATATCCGAGACTCCGAACTACCTTCGATACATCAAAACACATAAACTCATATTACCGATCGTCACCGAACTTTAAGCGTGCGGACCCTACGGGTTCGAGAACTATATAGACATGACCGAGACTCGTCTCCGGTCAATAACCAATAGCGAAACCTGGATGCTCATATTAGTTCCTACATATTCTACGAAGATCTTTATCGGTCAACCGCATAACAACATACGTTGTTCCTTTGTCATCAGTATGTTACTTGCCCGAGATTCGATCGTCAGTATCCTTATACCTAGTTCAGTCTCGTTACCGGCAAGTCACTTTACTCGTTCCGTAATGCATCATCCCGCAACTAACTCATTAGTCACAATGCTTGCAAGGCTTATAGTGATGTGCATTACCGAGAGGGCCCAGAGATACCTCTCCGACAATCGAAGTGACAAATCCTAATCTCAATCTATGCCAACTCAACAAGTTTCATCGGAGACACCTGTAGAGCACCTTTATAATCACCCAGTTATGTTGTGATGTTTGGTAGCACTTAAAGTGTTCCTCCGGTACTCGGGAGTTGCATAATCTCATAGTCATAGGAACATGTATAAGTCATGAAGAAAGCAATAGCAACAAACTAAACGATCATCGTGCTAAGCTAACGGAATGGGTCAAGTCAATCACATCATTCTCTAATGATGTGATCCCGTTAATCAAATGACAACTCATGTCTATGGTTAGGAAACATAACCATCATTGATTCAACGAGCTAGTCAAGTAGAGGCAAACTAGTGACACTCTGTTTGTCTATGTATTCACACATGTACTAAGTTTCCGGTTAATACAATTCTAGCATGAATAATAAACATTTATCATGATATAAGGAAATATAAATAACAACTTTATTATTGCCTCTAGGGCATATTTCCTTCACTACCCATGCAAGCGTGTTCCTTATTAGTTGGTAGACCATGGCAATTTGATAAAAATTCTGTACACCATGGTAAAAACAATCAATATACTCTTGTTCATAAGGATAAAAATATTACTTTGCTTCCTATGACTCCTGATTCCATTTTGAAAGATGATATTAATAGAGCTAATAAAGCAAAACAGGAGAAAAATAAGAGTTAAAATCAGATTGTGGCAAAAGAATTTGAGCAACAAATGAAGCATAATAATAAATCATCTAGTGTTGCTTCTGAAATTAAATTGAAAAGTGCATGTTTACTTGCCACCAAATCTGATATTGATAATCTAGATTTCAGCAAATCTGTTTGCTATGCTTTTGTGTGCAAAGAGGCATTATTTTCTTTTGAGGATGTACCTTCCTCTTTGACTCCTGTTGTCACTAACATTTTGCAGGAGTTCGCTGACGTCTTTCCACAAGACGTGCCACCGGGATTACCACCTAATCGAGGGATTGAGCATCAGATTGACTTAATTCCCGGTGCTTCACTGCCAAACCGTGCGCCATATCGGACCAATCCAGAGGAGACGAACGAGATTATGCGTCAAGTACAGGAGCTGCTCGACAAAGGTTATATACGTGAATCTCTTAGTCCTTGTGTTGTTCCTATTATACTAGTGCCAAAAAAGGATGGTACGTCACGTATGTGTGTTGATTGTAGAGGCATTAATAATATTACTATTCGTTATGGTCATCCTATTCCTAGACTAGATGACATGCTTGATGAATTGAGTGGCTCTACAATATTCTCCAAAGTTGATTTGTGTAATGGATACCATCAAATTCGTATGAAATTATGAGATGAATGAAAAATAGCATTTAAAACTAAGTTTGGATTATATGAGTGGTTAGTCATGCCGTTTGGGTTAACTAATGCGCCTAGTACTTTCATGAGATTAATGAATGAAGTTTTACGTGCTTTCATTGGATGATTTGTGGTAGTCTATTTTGATGATATACTAATTTATAGCAGATCTTTGGAGGAACATTTGGAACATTTATGTGATGTTTTTATTGCTCTACGTGATGCACGTTTGTTTGGTAACCCTGGGAAGTGCATCTTTTGCACCGACCGAGTATCTTTTCTTGACTATGTTGTTACTCCACAGGGAATTGAAGTAGATAAAGCCAAGATTGAAGCTATTGACAGTTGGCCGCAACCCAAAACGGTCACACAAGTGAGGAGTTTTCTTGGCCTCGCTAGATTCTATAGGCATTTTGTGAGAGATTTCAGCACCATTGATGCACCTCTCAATGAGCTTACAAAGAAGGATGTGCCTTTTGTTTGGGGTACCGCACAGGAAGAAGCCTTCACGGTATTAAAAAATAAGTTGACACATGCTCCTTTACTCCAACTTCCTGATTTTAATAAGGCTTTTGATCTTGAATGTGATGCTAGTGGAATTGGATTAGGAGGTGTGTTATTACAAGAAGATGGCAGACCTATTGCATATTTTTCTAAAAAATTGAGTGGGCCTAGTCTGAATTATTCTACTTATGATAAAGAATTATACGCTCTTGTTCGGACTTTAGAAACATGGCAACATTATTTATGGCCCAAAGAATTTGTTATACATTCTGATCATGAATCTTTGAAACATATTAAAAGTCAAGCTAAACTAAATTATAGACATGCTAAATGGGTTGAATTCATTGAGATTTTCCCTTATGTCACTAAACATAAGAAGGGTAAAGAAAATGTGATTGCTGATGTATTGTCTCGTCGTTATACTATGCTTTCACAACTTGACTTCAAAATATTTGGTTTGGAGACCATCAAAGATCAATATGTGCATGATGATGATTTTAAAGATGTAATGCAGAATTGTAAAGAAAGAAGAACGTGGAACAAGTTCGTGTTAATGACGGATTTGTGTTCTGTGCTAACAAGCTATGCATTCCAGCTAGCTATGTTCGTCTTTTGTTGTTGCAGGAGGCGCATGGAGGAGGATTAATGCGACACTTTGGCGTGAAGAAAACGGAGGACGTACTTGCTACATATTTCTTTTGGCCAAAGATGAGACGGGATGTTGAGCGTTTTATTGCTTGCTGCACTACATGTTAAAAAGCTAAGTCATGACTCAATCCTCATGGTTTATATATTCCTCTGCCTGTACCTAGTATTCCTTGGGAGGATATATCTATGGACTTTGTTTTAGGTTTACCTCGAACAACGAAGGGGAGGGATAGCATATTTGTTGTCGTGGATAGATTCTCTAAAATGGCACACTTTATACCATGTCATAAAAGTAATGATGTTGTTAATGTTGCTGATTTGTTCTTTCGCAAAATTATTCGCTTGCATGTTGTGCCAAATATTATTGTTTCAGATCGTGATACTAAATTTCTTAGCCACTTTTGGAGATGTTTATGGGCTAAGTTGCGGACTAAATTGCTTTTTAGTACTACTTGTCACCCCCAAACTAATTGACAAACTGAAGTAGTCAATAGAACATTGTCTACTATGCTTAGGGCTGTTTTGAAGAATAATAATAAGATGTGGGAAGAATACTTGCCTCATATTGAATTTGCTTATAATCGTTCATTGCATTCTACTACTAAGATGTGCCCTTTTAAAATTGTGTATGGCTTCCTATCTCGTGCACCTATTGATCTGTTGCCTATTCCATCTTCGAAGAAGGTTAATTTTGATGCTAAACAACGTGCTGAATTGATTTTAAAAATACATGAGTTAACTAAGGAAAACATTGAGCGTACAAATGCTAAATATAAACTTGCCGGAGATAAGGGTAGAAAACATGTTGTGTTTGCACCTGGAGATCTTGTTTGGTTACATTTGCGTAAGGATGGATTTCCTAATTTGCGTAAATCAAAGCTAATGCCACGTGCTGATCGTCCTTTTAAGGTGTTAGAGAAAATAAATGATAATGCATATAAACTTGAGTAGCCTACAGATTTTAGGGTTAGTCCCACTTTTAACATTGCATATTTGAAGCCTTATTTGGGTGAGGAGGATGAGCTTCCGTCGAGGACGACTTCATTTTAAGAATGGGAGGATGATGAGGACATCAATACCACTGTTACACCCACAGCCCCTGCTGCTATACATACTGGATCAATTACTAGAGCTCGCGCACACCAATTGAATTACCAGGTACTTTCATTTATTGGTAACGATTCTAATGTTCACGAGAATATGATGCTGCCTAAATTGGATACATTTGTTTTGCTTACAAATGAAGGGCTTAGCTTGAACAAGAAAGATGAACCTTGAAGCAAGTTCAAGCATTGAGATGATGGCATGCGCAAGGGAACAAGAACGACGTTACAAATGATGATTCCAGGACTTTGAAGCCACCATAATAAGTGAATGAAGCCTTGGACGAAATATACAATATGCCACTTTATAAATGTCGTCCAGAGGCTATTCTAGGTGCGGCATCACCTTATTATTGGGCCAGGCCCATGTAATTTTGAAATACTTGATTATAGGTTGTTTTTATAAATGTGGAGAAATAAGAGTTAGGGTTGGTTTCGGACCCCTCCCCCAAGGGCCACGAACCCCCCCCCCCCCCCTCTTCCTCCATATATACAGCCCTTAGGGTGTCATTTAGACTTTGGATTTTTTTTTAGATTAAAAGTTTGCCATAGCTGCAACTTCGCGTACTTCGTTTGTGTTCAACGACCAGACCAAGGCATCACAGAACCCCACATTGATCAATAAAGCTTTCATCTTATATTCGCAATATCCAGATTGCAATCTTAATTTCTTGCTTATTCTTCGTTTGCTTGCAGAAAATAGACCTTCGTGGTCAGGTTGATCATGCTCCGACGTGGTCAATAACCTCTCGGAGTTGGTTTAGCGATTGCTAAGGCGCGACGTCCTCGCAGGTTCGTAGTCGGATCGCTAAGGTCGACTCCCACAAAAAGTGATAGCTATCTTATCGAAACATCGAGACACCTTCGCCTCTATCATTTGTAGTCAACGGGAGTCGATGCGGGACGATGGCGTTCCTTGGGTGTTGTTTTCTTCTTAAAGCCACTGTCGAAGTTCTTACTCAAGATCATTCTGGATGGAAATCATATGATAGGTGTGGATGATTTGTTTAGATTATCGTCGGATAGTGTGAGAGTTGTTGGGTTTTTGTCTGGATCCCTTTATAAACTGGTCGGATTGCGTGTGAGTTATACAGTTTTTGTCTGATTTTCTTTATAAACTGGTCGCTCTTTGTCCCATCAAAAAATACTTTACTCCTTGTTCTTGCACGTGTCAGGATAAGCAATAAAACCACATATTGCTAATTTGCTATACATATGTTGTGAAAAAAGGTCATTTTTTCTACAACCATGCACGGCGGTGCATTTCTATAGGTTCTCACATCCGTTGTTTGTAGTTGTACGCATTTTGTCGTGTTTTGTAGGTTGTATACATTTTTCCTCGTCGTCCTCTGCCTCGACGCCCTATTCCTTGTCCCTCCTCGTGGACTTTCCTCGCGCCGTTGACACTAACAACTGCTTCGCCACGCCGCTGACGGTATCGCCTGCCTGTGACTTCGTGCTGGTCACGTAGGACCGCGGCATCCTCGTCCCTCCTCCTAGACTTTCCTCGCGCTGTCGACGCTAGCAACTGCTTCGCCACGTCGCTGACGGTGTGACTCCGTGCTGGTCACGTAGGACCGCAACATGCTCGTCCCTCCTCCTGGACTTTCCTCGCGCCGTCGACGCTAGCAACTGCTTCGCCCCGCCGCTAACATGATCGCTTGTCTGTGACTCCGTGCTGATCATGTAGGATGCGATGTGCGGCCACCGCAATGGTCGAGATTCTCTAGTGTAACTCCGTGTCAAATGTATGAATGTTAACTCTTAATCATGTTCAGTATATGCAACCAAACACCGTTTAATGCATTAGCCCAGCCAATACAGGTTACCAATCCTGAGGCAAAAATTGTTTCCCTAGTGCACAAACCTACATTGCAGCTTAACAAACCATGTGCCATGTGCACAATATGATTTTTACCTTGCATCTGCTCAGCTTGGTTTTTACCCTGCATCTACTCAGCCAGGTACGTTAGTGTCAAAAACGCTATTATATGGTTAAAATAGTACTTTTTCTGTCCAGAAATCCTTGTCATAAAAATGGATATAAATGCATATCTAAAATTAAAACACATCTAAATACATTCATTTCTTGAACAAGTATTTCCGAATAAAGAGAGTATTCAATTAAATGTACATCTAAATACATCCATTTTTGGACAAGTATTTTCGAACGGCGGGGTGCTCAACTAAGCAAGCGGCGAAGAATGCCGTGGATGGTAGCGGAATCTAATCCAAGATCCCACCAAATTGAAGAGGAACACATGGGATTCAATGCTCACCCAGAAGAAGAGAAACAGAGATGAGGTGACCACTAGTGCTCCCCCAATTTACTCACCCATTTGCTTGCTTCCTGCCACCTCAGATAAAGTACGAGTACCTAAATTAACGAAGGCAGTGCGTAGCAGTAGTAGTACCATCGATCGATCGGGTAGCGCCAGCTCATGGCAATGACATCCATTAAATTTCATCACATTAAAACCAGAAAAAGGCAAATTACATCGTTGTCGAACTGAACTCTCATCGATGGATCAGGTGATACATATGTGTGGATGGTTGATGACATGCTAATGCAATGCGTTATTCTGAAACAAATTTATGACTGGGTAACCGATCATGACGTGCCGCCGTCGCCGTTCAGTTCTTGGCTGCTACCGCCTCCGCCTGCACCGGTGCCTCCGTGTTCATCTCCTTCATTTTCTGACCGATCTCGTCGACGGCGGCGGGGGCAGGGGCGACGGCGGCCCCCTTGGGCTTCTCTGCCTCCTCCTCCTTCTTCTTCTCGTCTTTCTGGTCGGCGCTCTCCTTCTCTGTCTTCTTCTTGAGACGTCCGGTGACGGGCACGGGCAGGGCGTCGGTGGCCTCGAATGCCTCCACGGGGAAGCTGCGGGAGAGGCCGCCGATGGCCTTGCAGTGGAGCTTGCCGGTGGGCGGGTCGTCGACGCAGATCTCGTGGAGGTTGACCCAGATGAGCATCTCCTTGGCCTTGACGCCGGAGATCTTCTTCAGGCGGCCCTTCTCGGCGATGGCGGAGACCTCGGTGGCGTAGGAGACATGGCGGCCGGCCTTGGCGAAGTAGTGGTCCACCCGCTTCTTCTGCTTGAGCCACACGAAGCCAGTCTCCTCCACGTACCCGCACTCGATGATGTCCTTGAGCGGCAGGAGGCCGCTGGGGAGCTCCGTCTCCGCCAGCATCAGCCGCGTCTTCTCCTGCCCCGCCGCGTCGCCGGTGTAGATCTCCGCCATGGCGCGAACGTCGTCGGGGATGAGCATCGGCATCGTCGCCGGCCGGTCGGGTGGCTCAGCCGGAGCTTTGTAGGGTGGTTTCTGAGCTCGCTCGCTTGCACGCGCACGAGCTTCGCTTGCTTGCTGCAGCTGGGAGCTAGTGGGTGCGGCTTGGATGGGTGGAGAAGAAGCGTGTGAGGTGCGTGCTTATATAGGAGATGGAAAGGTGAACAATGATACTGTATGACTGATACGTATGATATGAAATGGCAGTGTAGTTGGGAGTTGTTTATTTATTACAGTAGAGTACTGGAGTATTTATTTATTCGAAATGTTTTTCCTTATCACGCAGTGGAGGACATGCATGGGGGAAGTGTAAATGCTACTCACCTAGCAGAGCACTAGCTGGAGTGGCCATGCCATGCCCCATCCTTTTGCATCTGGATCCATTGATGCATTCAAGAGGGCAGGCATTCTTCACTCAATGGAGAAGCAAGTAGAGCATGAATTGTTAGTTCCTCATTTGTTTGATGTTCCCTGTTTTTAGGAAATATATGTTCTTGTTGGTTAGCTTGTTGCCGACTTAGCCGTGTACGCGTCAAACTCTTCTCTATCTTTTCTTAATCTTTTTTTGAGGGGAAAACTCTTCTCTTTCTGTAGCTTATACTAGAATGGAGGTTGTCTAAGAATGGTTGTTTTGCTTAGGGGGTCTATTAGGTCCCGCTATTTCAAAAGCATATTTCAAAGTTCTAATTTTTTTAAAAAGATTCTACACGTACATATAGGTGATATCTAAATATCTGTTAGTTTTATCGGTAATGCCTTCCGGATCCCAAGCTCCATCGAGCATAGATTTAAAAAAAAATCAGAAATCATATTTCAAAGTGTTAAAAAAATCCGAAAATAAATATACCTAGGTATTTGTACTGCGTTCCTGCAAATTCTTAGATGTAGTAAATTTTGGTGCGAACAAAAAAAAATCATGTGCTGCTCGCTAAAAAGTCAGTGATTTTTGTGTGTGTATCGCACGCCAAAGTATTTCACCATGAAAATTTTCAGGAATGTAGTTTAGACATCATATATTTTTGAATTTTACTTGTGTGTAGTTCATTAGGTATGTGTGTATGTTTTTACATAATTTCTTTTAACCTTAAAAACCTTATTTTTGAATTTTGCAAAACCGAGGGCAAGAAATCCACACTCAAGTCTTAGTTGCTAGATAATTTCATTTGTGGGCTTCGCACTCACAAAAAGAATGTTGAACCATAATAGTGAAAAATACATCTGTTATATATGCATGTATTTATCTTTTGAAATAGCACTGAAATAGACAGAATACTTCACGAAAACACACACCAAACCGTCAAGAGTGATATATATTTTGAAACTATAAAATGCGCTTCTATATTATTTGTTTTCCTAAAGGGGCCCAGCAGAATTGAGCTCATTTTGCAATATTCCATTTGTCTATCGCTAAGTTATATGAAACATCTGTATACCCAAGTTACCTTTTTACATGGCTTTACATTTGCATCTGATGTATTTTTCGGGGTTTTCTCCTACGCGTGAGCAATTATTGGTTGATATCTTGCATACAATTATTTGCTAACTTTATCCTACTTATCCATGCTTAGGGCTTGTTTGGGACTGGTCCGCTCCACCAAAATCAGTTTCACTCATTCAAATCTACTTTGGAGCAGTTCCACGCAAGAGTTGCAGCTCCACCAAAGAGAAGTTTATCGTGTTTTGCTTCCAGCTAGCTCCATCTTTAAGAATGAGAAATTTGGTGAAAAAAATATATTTGATTGGATGACGTAGGAAGAAAAAAAGGGGTATCTACTTACTGGTGACAATGGTGGTAATTTCTCCCCAACTCTAGATTCTAGAGTTTTTGGAGCACCCCCAAAAGAGCTTCACAAAAAAACAGAGAGTTGTATCAGAGATTCTAGTTTTGCGGAGTGGCATATCATCGACCTACCCTGTTTAATTTGCATTTTTTAGAGCATAGCTGAATTTTAGGGAGCGAAGCAGTCCCAAATAGGCCCTTAGTGCTCCTTCAGACTATTAAGTGGACAGAAAAAAACAAGAAAATAAGAAGCAACTATTTAAGTATAAAGATATGAAACTTTAACTATGTTTGAAAGAACATAAGAGATATTGAGTTTCTTTAACAAAACATTCTAAAACTTAGGTAATTTATATTCGTTAGGATTGAGTATCGGGGATATATTACAAGATCAAAAATTCAATTTTAAAATAAAACGACACAATTTACCACAAACTTGAATAAAATTGTGACGCCAATGCAAAATTTGCATAGGCATAACACTAAACTTGCACTTTGTCGATACATGCAACAACAACAACTCCGAGATTCTATTACTTTGGATTGAAAAACTAATAGGCGTTGCAAAAAAATGATTTCCTTTGGAGTAGAGCGGCTATACCTTGAAATTTTCTCTTAAGATCTTTTTCCAATGTTAATTGGTATTTGTGTTTTATTTCAAAATCATCTTCAAACTACTTTTCGTTGTTAGATGCGGCTAGACAACGCAAATAATCTTGCAAGCTAACACATCTACCAACAATATGGTATACATCAAAGCAGCATTACTACGCTCATAAAATAAACCATACTCCCTTTGTAAACTAATATAAGAGCGTTTAGATTACTAAAGTAATGATTTAAACACTCTTATATTAGTTTACTAGTTTACGAAGGGAGTACATCGCATCAACAATACATTCTGGCGCAATATATCTCACACGGATACACGTACACATGCACGTGCCTGCACAGTGGCGGAGCTAGCGTAGAATGGGGCAAGGGGAGAAAATAGGGCAAATACCAAATGGTTCCTAGGTACATATGTATCCTATATGGGGATTTATTTTTAATAGTAAAACAAAAAGTCAAAATAGTTAAGAAACTATTTTTAGAATAAAGTTGACTTACTTGCGCACTAGTATACACATTTTCAGAAAAAAGAAAACTATGTTGACTTCACAGTGAAAAAGACAAAATTTATTTGCTACTATAGGTCACTATTCATGCTATTTTGACTGGAAATTTGTCTTTTTTGAAAAGAAGTCAAGGAGGAATTTTATGTTTTTGTCACTTTTCTCACTAGTACAATGGAAGGTCAAGTTTTTATCAAAAATATTTTTAGAAAATTTTAACTTTTTGTTGAATTACTATTTTTTTTTGCATATAGGGTACATATGTACCCAAGAACCAAAAGTTCCCCTCCGAGAAAATAGCATCTTTCAGGGGGAGCAAATGACTGCAATCTTCTTAATTTAAAGCCTTTAATATTTTTTCACTAAATATGCATGCATGTGGCTCCGCCATTGCCAGCATACATACCTTGGAAAATATCAGATGATATCATTACTCAAGTCCTCCCATTATACCAGTTTAAAATTTTCAATTTTAAATGTGTCAAAAAAATTGCGAAATTTTGTATCAATGTTCATCACATATGTCTAACCCCCTAAAAATATTCAGATCAAAACCTGAAACACAAAAGAGAAAAAAAAGAGAGAAATCCAACATGAATAGTGTCAACAAAGACAAAATGATGAATACTGTCAAAACGATAGTATTCACATATGGATTTCTTTTTTCTTTTCTCTTTGTGTGTTTAGGATTTTGATCTGAATTTTGTAGGGGGGTGTAGATACATTACATATGTGATTAACATTCATAATTTCTTTTTAATTTTTTGACACATCTAATATTGATTTTTTTTAAACTGGTATCATGAGAGCACTTGAGTGATGGTATCTTCTGATATTTTCCCTACATACCTTCTCACAAAGTCTCTAATAAAGACTAAATCACTAATTGAGTCCAAGGGGAGATACAACGAGGTCACTATCAATGTGTATGTCACCTACCGCCTTGAGAATAATATTTATTTTATTTTAAGTAACACGGTACAAATGCAGAGGATCACACACATGGCCATACACTCACAAATAATCGACTGTAGGTGACACTAGAAAAATAATCTGCACGATGAAACACAAATGACATCAAATCGCATGACACAAGTTACAGCTTGTGTGCACATAAAGTAAAAAAAGTACAGCTTGTGTGTATTGAATGTTATTCTGTTTTTCTTTTCTTTTCTACGAGATTGCGCCGCACTCCAACGGTCCAGTCTCTCTATTCCTTGTCGTGCATCTGGCCGTGCCATGGTTTTGCACGGAATTGAATTGATGTGAAGGAATTTTTTTTAGGGTAATTGATGTGAAGGATTAGTTAGTTGGGCAGCTGCTGCATCGTATTGTCCCATCCATCGCGCACACGATGTGTCGTGGTTTTTGTAGTACTAGTACGATCTAGCATAATAATCCACCGCACTGATTTGAGATCGCACGGTCCGGGACAGCGCTGGCCAGTGCTATGGCCCCCAGCGCCATAAATTGGGCGCAAGTTAAGAGCATTACTAGTAGAACCTTAAACCCTTAAACCCTTACTAGCGTTTTAAGGGTCAAAAATGATTTTTTTGTGCATTTTTACGGGTTGAAAAACAGGGGCAAAGATTAGAACCCTCAAACCCAACCCTTATAACGGAATATTCCCCATGAACGACGTTGTCGTTGCGCACGGGAGGTCGACGGGGCGGCCGCCAGCGACGGGGCGACTAGCAGCGGCGGTCGCGGGCGTGGGCGCGGGAGTTGGGAGAATTTTTCCCTTCCGCACGAGGATAACCGCCGAATGAGGGTTGGGGTAGGTTTTACTCCCCAACCCTTAATTTTGAGGATTGGGAGAGGGTTTGAGGGTTGGACCTTTAAAAAAATTTGAGGGTTTGAGGGTTAAGGGGTTCTAGTCTATGGCTTTTTTTCGATGAAAACTGTAAAAAAAACAGTTATTTTTAGGGGTCTGAGGGTTTGAGGGCTCTACTAGTAATGCTCTAAGGGCATCCGGCAACCCGCAAAAAATGCGCCCTCCTGAACAAGAGATTAATCCACAGATACGAATATGGGAGACAGCCATCTAATGCTAGGCGCATACATTTTCATAACAATTCAAACCAACTGGATAAAATTCGTGCAAACAAGGCCGGATTTCATGCAAACTCGACTGGATTTCATACAAAATGACGGATTTCATACAAACCAGACGCAAACGGTTACAATTTAAAATATTTTAATTAAAAAGTTAAAAATATATGCACGTAAGGTCGCATGGCGCTCCACTCTCACGACACGGATACACGACACTGTTATATGGCCGATCGCAGCGAATCCCTTCATCACTGGACTGCCGGGAGTTCCGGAGGCATATTCTTCACCCGTATCCCTATGTCTGGCTGCGCCGCTCATCAGAGTGTGGCGAAGAGGGTGCTTCAGACGGAGGGGGGAAGGGTGCATCCGTGGACGCCCAGGCCAAGGTGGTCTAAGATAAAGAAGAAATCGGGCACGTCACCGGTTGTACAAGCCGGCGATGTGCCGGCGGTGGCTTCCTGGGATCCAAGCGGTGACAGCCTTCCCTGTTCTACTTTCCCTCGAAGTTGCCAGCGGATGCGCTGGCTGCGGACTCATCGATCTCCTTCATGCACATGCCTTCTTTCTTTGTCTGCATGGTGTGGCTACGCGTGCGTCGATGGCGGATGGCACAGTCATAGGCACTGGAGGATATGACGCGGCCCGTCCATGCCCGTGCCGCCGTGCTCCTCTTCGTGCCAGCCTGGAGCAACTTGCCAATCCTCCGCGAGTTAGCTTGGAGCGACGAGTTGCTGAACCACGTGCCGGATTGGGCGGCAACTTGCTCCGTCAACCTAGGGGAGGAAGGTGGAGCAGCAAGCTGCCTCGCTCATATCCCCGGGCTCGGCGAGCCATCATGCCGACTTTTATGCCGGAGAACTGCTCTTCCTGTCCGTCGGATGCCATCAAAATGGTGGAGAAGATGGTGAAGGAGGAGATGGAGGGAGCGGCAGAGGGGTGTGATTCTTGCCCGACGCCTGCCATCGTTTAAATAGAGGGCAGACGGGAGGAGCTCGACCGGCATTGCATTTAATGCCAGCCCGCTCTTGAACGGACGTGTGGCCGGAATAGGTTTCTCGGCTTCCATGCGGGGTTAATGAAGGTGTATGAATGCGGCAAGAAGACGTATGCAACCGGGGGTGCAGCAGGCGGTGCCCTCGGCTGGCGCCCCGCTTCAATGGCGGGGTCAGTGAGAGGTCGCGTTTGTCCTGCACAGTCTTCAATGTGGAGGGCGCGCTTTACAATGGCATGAATGCAGGCAGCTGTCACCTGGCGGGAGTGCGTGGTACGGGAGGGTTTTTGATGGGTCAGGGCGGTCAGAAGCGGGCTTGGGAGCGGCCCGGACTCCCTCAAACCTTCCCATTTTTGTCTCCGGCTTGCGTGAGAAATCACGTCCGGACTGCTCCGTGAACTGATACATGTCGACGTTGGATGGCTACTGCGGTTCAGATAGGCCGGTCAGGACGGTTGCGGAAGGTTTATAGGTCCGTCTTGAAGATGCCCTAATAAAGACCTTTAAATCCTAATTGGAGCAGTAGCCACCGCCCAATCACCACCGGCCATCGGTGAGAGCATCACCGGAGGTACAGTGAGTCGCGATCTCACGGACACACTGTTTTTGTAAGAGCATTTAGACACAGCAAATCCAACCCTCTAAATATTCCCGGACACGTCTGGACGTGTTAATGACCGATTACTCCTCAAATGTCCGCATCCATAGCTGTGTACCTTATATCCGGCACAATGTGAGAGGAACTACATTGGTCGTCATACGAAACATAGCAACAAAAGAGGCATAGATTCACAGTTCATCGTACCAAAAGAGGCAGTTAATTGCTGGCAAAATGGCATAGATTCAAATTAAAACAACTAAATACTAAAATAGAATAGTGACGAACACGAGCGTTCGAAATCACCATTTCCTTGTCGGTTCTTTGCTCTTGCGGTCAACGGAGCAGTTGTAGCTCTCACTACTGGAATCAGCTAGTTTGCCATCTGCCAGTTCTTTGTCGTCCGCTAGCGGACGGCAAAGAAGCTCTTTGCCATCAGCTTCCAAAAAGCGGACGACAAAGAACTGGCTGATGGCAAAGACCAAGTTTGTCATCAGCCAGTTCTTTGCCGTCCGCTAGCGGACGGCAAAGAGGGAGGGGCCCCACTGACGAACTGCAAAAAAAACCTAACGGGGCCCCCTCTTTGCCGTCCGCTAGCGGACGACAAAGAGCAAGAAGGCGGACGGCAAAGTGCCGCGGACGGCAAAGAGGGAGGCCCCACGTAACGTTAACGGGGCCGCGCCCCACACCCCCTCTCTCTCTTTCTCTCCCACCTCTCGCCACCCCGTCGCACCACGCCCCGCCGCCGCCCCGGCGCCCCCCCGCCCCGTCGCCCCCGCCGCCCTGCCGTCTGGGCACCGGCACCTCCGTGCCCCGCCGCCCCGGCCGGGCCCGGCGCCGCCGCCCCAGGCCGCCCCGCCCCGCTCCTCCGCCGCCCCAGGCCGCACCACCCCCCTCCTCCACCTTGCAGGTGAGCTTCTTCCTTTTTTTCTTTTTTTCTGTTTTTTTAGTTTTAGGTTTATGTTTAATTTAGATTTAGTTTTAGTTTTAGGATTAGTTTTTAGGTTTATAGGTTTAGTTTTAGTTTAGTTTTAGGTTTAGATTTGGTTTTTTTTCTTTTTCTGTTTTTTTAGTTTTAGGTTTAGGTTTAGTTTAGTTTTAGGAAAGAAGAAAAAGAGAAAAAGAAGAGATCAGGAGAAGAAGAAGAAGAAGAAGAAGAGGAGGAGGAGAAGAAAAAAGAAGAAGAGGAAGAAGAAGAAGAAGAAAAAAGAGGAGAGGAGGAGAAGAAGAAGAGGAAAAAGGAAAGGAGGAAGAAGAAGAAGAAAAAAGAGGAGAGGAGGAGAAGAAGAAGAGGAAAAGGGAAAGGAGGAAGAAGAATAAGAAGAAGAAGAAGGAAAGAAAGGAAGAAAAGGAAAAAGAGGAAGAAGAAGAAAAGGAAAAAAAACCCGACCCGACACGGTACCCTGACCCCGACCCGGCACCCTGACACGACACCCCGACCCCGAGACCCCGACCCCGACACCCCGACTCCGACCCCGACCCCGACACCCCGACCCCGACACCCCGACCCCCCAAGCCTGACCCGACACCCCGACCCCGACACCCCGACCCCGACCCGACACGGTACCCAGACCCCGACCCGGCACCCCGACACGACACCCCGACCCCGACACCCCGACCCCGACCCCGACCCCGACACCCCGACCCCGACCCGACACGGTACCCAGACCCCGACCCGGCACCCCGACACGACACCCCGACCCCGAGACCCCGACCCCGAGACCCCGACCCCGACACCCCGACCCCGACCCCGACCCCGACACCCCGACCCCGACCCCGACACCCCGACCCCCCAAGCCTGACCCGACACCCCGACCCCGACCCCGACACCCCGACCCCCCGAGCCTGACCCGACACCCCGACCCCGAGCCTGACCCGACACCACACCCCGACCCCGAAACAACACCCCGACACCGACACGGCACTACCCCGACATCGACACGACACCCCGACCTCCCGACCCCGAAACAGCACCCCGACCCCGACACGGCACCCCGACACCGACAGGACACCCCGACCACTGACACCTCCCGAAAAGGTGTTCTTTGGCCTTTCAGAGGCCGACGGGGTCATATATTTGTGAATTATTAGTTAGGTCATATATTTTTCGATTTTGTTATGAAAAACATCATATATAATTGTGTTGATCGTGTAGTTTTAAATGTGCAGTTGTTTCATCGCTGCGAGGTTTGGTGTTCGACGACCTCGCTGTGCGTTTGACGAGCTCTGCCCCTTCGTTCGTGGGTGAGCACAAATGACAAGTCCTCCTCCCCCATTAATTATTTGATCTATTCCGATGAAACTTGATAGCTAGCTATATATGTGTCTTGAATCATCAGTATGCGTAACCAATATGTGTCTCCCGTTCGAAAGCGTCATAGTTATAAATATGCATGCATTTGCATATTTATAACCTTGATTCTTTCGAATTGTCCAACGCTATCCATGGACAGCCCGAGTATGTGTAGATTGGGTTCGTTTTTCCATATGCTGTGCTCCGGATCCGACGCATATATTTCGTCAGTGCCTCCCCTGTTGTTCTCCGGGTACACATCCTCTCTGTTTATTGCAGAGACGTGTATCAGGAGAACAGCGGGGAGGTGCTGCCGAAATTTTGCGTCGGATCCGGAGCATAGCATGGGAAAATAAACCCAATCTACACGTACACGGGTGGGATTAGGACCTATCATTACCTATTAGAGTGTAGGTTGCATGGACGTAATAAAATTGACAAAGTATATCAACTGATGAATATATACATGGTGAATTACATATATAATTGTTGTGTGTCCAGTAGCTCTGAAAGTCAAGATGAGTGACCGTGCTTGGATGTATACCGGTCACACTGGTCAGAACAAATGGAGCGCTGAATGGTTCACAAAAACTAAGGGGTTTGTGCAAGCCGCATTTGCAAATGGCCAAAAGAAAACCTGGTGCCCCTGTTTCCGGTGCGGCAATTGGGAAAAGAAGACAGAGGCTGAAATGGGCAAACACCTGCAGAAGAGTGGTTTTACGCCCGATTATACGGTGTGGACATTTCATGGTGAGTCTGCCCAACGTGACCGAGCTGAGGTGGATCGTCGTCGCACCGACGAGCATGGTACCAGGATGGAAAACATGGTGCAAGGCTATGATGATGCTCGGGATTCGGACGAGGAGATGGAGGAATCTGCAAAGGCCTTCAATGAAATGTTGGAGTCTTCGAAACATCCGCTCCACGAGCACACTAAGCTTTGTCAGTTGGATGCCATCTCACAAGTAATGGCTCTGAAGGCTCAGTTCAACTTGGGCAGAGAATGCTATGACGCAATTATGACAGTATTTGGACGCTTTCTACCCAAAGGCCATGTAATGCCTGCAAACCTGTACCAGTCGGACAAAATCCTCCGTGCACTGAAGATGCCCTATGAGAAGATACATGCCTGTGACAAAGGATGTGCCTTATTTAGGCTTGACTATGCGGACTTGAACTATTGTCCCATTTGCAAGTCTTCCAGGTATATTGTGGTAGACAATGGTATGGGTGAGAAGACACAGACCAAAATCCCCGTTAGTGTTCTTCGGTATATGCCAATCGTACCAAGACTTCAACGTCTTTTCATGGTCGAAGAGACGGCCAGACAGATGACATGGCACAAAACAGGCAAAAGAACCGAACTAGATGCAGATGGGAATCTGATGATGGTACACACATCGGATGGTGTTGCGTGGAAAAAGTTTGATAAATTACATGCTGACAAAGTGGCAGATCCGAGGCATCCTCGAGTCGGCATCAGCACGGATGGGTTCAGTGTGTTTGGTATGACGGCAGCCCAATACAGTTGTTGGCCCGTATTTGTCTTTCCACTCAATCTCCCCCCCGGACAGATTATGCAAAGAAAGAACATTTTCCTGACGTTGATAATTCCAGGACCCAACTATCCGGGCAAAAATATGAATGTGTACATGCAGCCGCTTAAGGACGAATTGCAAGAAGCCTGGGATAATGGGTTCAAGACATACGACTCCTTTAGCAAACGGAACTTCATAATGCGTGTCTGGTACATGTACTCGACGCATGACTTGCCGGCGTATGCGCTATTCGTTGGCTGGTGTGTGCATGGAAGGTTCCCGTGCCCCACATGCAAGGGAGCTCTTGAGTTTCGTTGGCTTCAGGCCGGTCGCAAGTTTTCTTGCTTCGACATGCATAGACAGTTCCTGGATCCTCGCCATAAGTTCAGGAAAGACAAGAAGAACTTCATCAGGGGTAGAGTTGTCAAAAACTCTGCACCACCTGCATTGACAGGCCAACAGACCCTGGATCAGTTAAATGCTCTCGAGCCAGATCCACAACGTCCAGGGTACTTCAAGGGGTATAATACTAAGCATGCGTGGACTCACAAAACATGCTTATGGGATCTGCCTTACTTCAAAGACCTCCTTTGCCCACACAACATCGACGTGATGCACACTGAGAAGAATATCGCCGAGGCACTTTTTGGTACATTGTTCGGCATAGATGGGAAGTCAAAGGATAATACTAAGGCTAGAGTCGATCTAGAGGCGCTATGTGATAGGCCGTTACAAAACATGAAAGAACCGAAAGGAAAGCAGAACTGGACGAAGCCAAAGGCATGGTTCAATCTTGGAAGGCCAGCTATGAGGGAAATTCTCTTGTGGGTGCAATAGCAGTTGATGTTCCCCGATGGGTATGCAGCGAATCTAAAGAGGGGAGCGAATCTTGATAAACTAAAGATATTTGGTCTCAAGAGTCATGATTGGCACATATGGATTGAGCGAGTAATGCCGGTGATGTTGCGTGGCTTCATCCCTGAGGATGAATGGCTAGTACTGGCAGAACTCAGCTATTTCTTCCGTGTTCTTTGTGCGAAAGAACTATCGCCTGGCGTGCTAGAAGAAATGGAAGAGTTGCGCTCAAGTTTCTATTTGCTAACTTAGGCGCCTCCGAGATGGTGTGTGGATCGGATGGATTGTTGGGAGGTGTTGGTCGATGAGTGGTGCTCACAACAATGGCTAGCCCTCCACAACGAGGCCAAGGACAAACGTGCCCAAATGGAAGGTGTGCCACACCATCAAGGCAGCTCCAACTTATATCAGTTCGGGCGCAACTGGGTATGTGGTTTGCTTCATGATTCATGCAATTCATTCATCATGCTAGCTTGAGCCCTTTAATTACTATTTTTCATTGTTTCTCTCTTTCAGGCACGCTACAATAAGGCGGATAAGGTGCCAGAGGTGTACGACCTGTATGCCATGGCCCACACTGCCTCTTTCAAGAAAGTCAAGGCTTTCTCTCAGTCTGACCTCGATGATGCAAACAACTTCACCAACATCTCCTCCCACAACAAGCTCGTGAGATATAGAGATGAGGGGAAGGCGAGGAAAGGGGAGGACTTTAACCCGAGCCAGGGTCCCATTGATCCAGAGCTGTTGATGATATCTGGTGGCGGGAGGTCCCATGGCTCCATAGCCATTGGAGATGGACTTATCCGTTGTCCTAGCACTCTCCCGGAGATCAAGGCGCGCCAGTCGAGCTCCGCTCCTGAGATAAGGCCTCGTGAACGGCCAGTGCAACTCGCCATCAAGGTTAGTGATACGTACTCAGTTATCTTTCTTCATTACATTGTGTGCGCTTCCATCAATGATTACAAATGGTCATGTGAGTGGTGTTGCAGGCTGCTATACAGAGTGAGAGAGATAGAACGGAGAAACTTCTGGCGGAGGCGGCGGAGAGGCAGCGGGAGTTGGAGGAGAGGACGACAAAGATGATGGAGGAGGAGAGGGCACGGAATGACATGCAGGCAAGGGCCATGTACGAGCTCCTTGTGGTAAGTTTCTTCTGCAGATTAGCCAAAACATTCATGTAGTGTTTGTCTCATTACTAACTAGTATGACTGAGTCGTCAAAACCAAATGTGCAGTCTGTGTGCGAGAAGACAGGTCAGACCGCTCCGCCGATGCCAGTGATTGCTCCTGGGACCACGGTGAGTTTTATTGAATGGACATTACTTGCTAGCCTTAACATTTGAGTGTCATCATGCTAACAAGACATTGGAAATGATCTTTGGTGCAGCGTAACTCCAGACAAGCATCGCACGATCCTTCTCCAGCTACCGACACGAGCCACCCCGCTCCTACACCTCCTACATCTTGGTAAGTTTATCTAGTGTTTTGCTTAACACATGCATAAAGACCTAGACTTAGCTTTATTTCCTCCAATGCTTACCATAATGACCTAGACTTAGCTTCTTCACCGCCAAAATGACTTAATAAGCTTACTGACCTCCAAAACCATCCATTTTACCTAAGTTAGCTCTAAAACGATCTGTACTTAGCTTACTTATGTCAAAAATTGCATAATTAGCTTAGTTAGCTTATAGACGATCCATTTTACCTAAGTTAGCTTTAAAATGACCCATTTTACCTAGGTTAGCTTATAAATGATCCAGTTCATCCAAGTTAGCTCAAAAATGACCCATTTTACCTAGATTAGCTCCTAAATGATCCATTTTACCTACGTTAGCTTTAAAATGACCCATTTCACCTAGGTTAACTCCAAAATGACCAATCTTACCTAGGTTATCTCATAAACGATCCATTTCAACTAATTTAGCTCATAAACGATCCATTTCACCTAGGTTACCTAAAAAACGATCCATTTCACCTAAATTAGCTCTTAAATGATCCATTTCACCTAAGTTAGCTCAAAAAGATCCATTTCAACTAAATTAGCTCATAAATGATCCATTTCACCTAAGTTAGCTCAAAAAGATCCATTTCAACTAAATTAGCTCATAAATGATCCATTTCACCTAAGTTAGCTCAAAAAGATCCATTTCAACTAAATTAGCTCATAAATGATCCATTTCACCTAAGTTAGCTCAAAAACGATCCATTTCAACTAAGTTAGCTCATAAATGATCCATTTCATCTAAGTTAGCTAAAAAAGATCCATTTCACCATAGTTACCTGAAAAACGATCCATTTGACCTTAGTTAGCTCATAAACGACCCATTTCAACTAAGTTAGCTCATAAGTGATCCATTTCACCTTAGCTAGCTCATAAACGACCCATTTCAACTTAGTTAGCTCATATATGATCCATTTCATGTAAGTTAGCTCATAAATGACATACTCTTCTTGTTCTAGTCTTCTTCTTGTTCTACTCTTCTTGTTCTAGTCTTCTTCTTGTTCTACTCTTCTTGTTCTAACTTTCTTATTTTTCATTTTGCAGAGATCATTCACTTGACGAAAGCTTGCATAGATGGAGTGCTCCTTATCCCTTTCTCTGTTTCTTTTGTATCGTTGAACTTGTTATGTATGATGGAACTATGCATGTAATATATATGGTTGGATGATGAAGTTATGTGTTGGATATCTTATATGTTTGCTCTGTAATGGCCTTTTGAAATATATCTATATATGTCATCTATATTTGTGATGAAAATTGTTGGATTTAATAAAAAACAGATAAAAGAGCCAATATGCAGGCTCTTTGCCGTCTGCCACCGACGGCAACGGGCTCTTTGCCGTCTGCCACCGACGGCAAAGAGGACACGTGGCATCCAGCTGTGCTTCCTGGGAGCTGACCCATTTGGTCAGTTTGCCAACAGTGGCAGACGGCAAAGACTTTGCCATCAGTGGCAGACGGCAAAGACTTTGCCATCAGTGGCAGACGGCAAAGACTTTGCCATCAGTGGCAGACGACAAAGAACCTACACTTTGCCATCAGTGGCAGACGGCAAAGAACCTGCCATGTAGTGACGTGTAGATGACATCATACGGCGGACGGCAAAGACACTAGCAATTTTGCCGTCAGCGGCGGACGGCAAAGGCCTGCCGTTAGCCACTTAACGGACTGACAGCGCAATTATTGCCGTCCGCCTTCTTTGCCGTCCGCCGCGCTCTCTTTGCCGTCCGCCGCAGACGGCAAAGACTTTGCCATCAGTAGCAGACGGCAAAGTAGCTGTTTACCGAAGCCTACTTTGCCGGAGCCTTTTGCCGTCCGCGGCTGACGGCAAAGGCCTTTGCCGTCCGCCGTTCATGCCTTTGCCATCCGCCGTGGCGGACGGCAAAGTAGCTGATTCCTGTAGTGTCTCCGTGTAGACATCAATGGCGGGAGCGGTGTCGTCAAAGTCATCGAACGAGGAGGAGATGATGTTGGCCATCTGACGGACTACACGCGCTCCTAATGCTTTGCTAGTTAGGCGGCTTTCGCTTCGACCGTCGCATTCTCCACCGCTTCACACTCTGATTGCTCGATGCCGAGCCAGAGCGCCTTCATGTTCTTGCGGCGGAGCCACTGAGCAGTCGTCTACACTATGGTGAGTGAGCGATGGAGGGCCGCAAGCTACTCCTCCTCATCGACCATCGGTTATACGCAGGACTAACGCGTGGAAGCTTCCTGCTCCGCCCCATCCTCTCCCTCGCCACCTATTTCTTGCGATGCACACCTTCGATTTGGCCATCCGTAGCTGCGTCACCGAGCGACAGAGGACGGAGCGTAGTTCGAGCTACCACCCTTGTCCACCCGTAACTGTTGCAGCATGATGCGAATGGCGAGCCCCTCAACATCGTCCGCCTTCGCCTCGCGGACAAGGGCGTCCAAATTGATGGGGTCATCCTTGCAATCGGATCCCTGCCGAAGGCGTTGTTGGTGCTCGACATTGTGAGAGGAGGTCACAGAGAAGGAAGGGGAATCGATGGGAAATGGAGAGGAGAGTGAGAGAGTAAGGTACGGTATAGTCCGGGTGAGGACTTTTTAGGGGACGGGGTGGGGTCGATGCAGGACAATGTGGGCCGGTCTGATGTGGCGGATGTGTCGTCCCTCCTCATATCTGCTCTAGATATGTGTTGGATATGGAGATGCCGATTAGCTCGGATGTATAGGGGCCATTTGAGGAGGCCGTATGGATCAAAAAAACTGACTGGTCACTGACCGTGCCGTCCGCTCGGTCAAAATACGGAGTCTGGTTGTACATGCTCTAAGGAAAAATCAAATGCGGTTCACCAAAGTGCTGTCAAATGTTCGGATCGCGGCACTTTTAGTCATCTAACACCATTGTGACACCCCCGATTCGACCGTACACTAATCCTACATGCAAATGTGTACGATCAAGATCAGAGACTCACGGAAAGATATCACAACACAAATCTAGACACAAATAAAATAATACAAGCTTCATATTACAAGCCAGGGGCCTCGAGGGCTCGAATACAAGCTCAATACACAAGAGTCGGCGGAAGCAACAATATCTGAGTACAGACATAAGTTAAACAAGGATGCCTTAAGAAGGCTAGCACAAAAGAAGCAACGATCGAAGAGGCAAGGCCTCCTGTCTGGGACCCCCTAACTACTCCTGGTCGTCGGCGGTCTCCACGTAGAAGTAGGCATCCTCCGGATAGTAGTAGTAGTAGTAGTCATCTGGGGTGGCATATAGCTCCTGGGATCCACCATCTAGTTGCAACAACCGGAAAGAAGAAAGAAGGGGGAAAAGGTGTAGCAAAACAACCATGAGTACTCATCCAAAGTACTCGCAAGCATCAGATATATACTAAGTATGCATTGGTATCAAATGGAAGGGTTGTATTTGTGGACTGAACTGCAGAATGCCAGAATAGAGGGGAAGGCCTAGCTTATCGAAGACTAGCATCTTCAAGCAGCTCCAAGCATCTTGCAGTATGTAGAAGAGTAAAGAATAGCAGTTTATATTTAACAAACATGTTGTAGTATTAACGCCAAGAGATCCTTCCTCGACTCCCTGCGAGAAAACAATCTCGAAGCCACATATCCATCTCATGTCTCAAGTATCCATTTCTAGTTGTAAAAGATTAGGATACAAGTCTGAACGTCCATTACCGTGAACACGGTATTCGAATATATAACTTCCCTGCAGGGGTGCACCACGTTACCCAACACGCTCGATCACTCTGGCTGGACACACTTTCCTGGGTCATGCCCGGCCTCGGAAGATCAACACGTCACGGCCCTACCTAGGCTCAGCAGAGAGGTCCCCACCGGTCTACATACTAAGTGCCCCGGGGTCTTGGGCCCATTGCCCGTTGCACTCCGGGTCGTTGCGCGCAGGGTGGATACCAGCACCGCCTCGGATGGTCAGCACGATCCAACCGTGCCGCCATGCTGAACTGGACGTCTAACAAAGCTTCGGCTGATACTATGATGTCAAGGCCCATAACTATTCTTGCATGGTGGTTAGTGCGTAAAGGCCAAAAGCCAACTCAGAACAAATACCCAAGCCTGTTAGTGCATTGGGGGCTCGCAGAGACGAGCAGAGACTCACGATAATGTGACCCCGTCGCCCTGCTCGTGGACTTATGGCAAGGGCCCAGAATGCCCGATCGTGCCTCGTAGAAAACTCGCGGGTGCTCTACAGGACCGCCTGACTTTCACATCAACTCGCGGGTACCCCTCAGGGCTGACCCGACTTCAACAATGGTCTCAAGTAAAGTCCGGGTAACCGTGTGTCCAAACATCAAGGGGAAAACCCGAGGAATCACCCTCGGTGGATTCCACTCGATGTAATCATCAAGGTGAATGTAAGAGGAACCACCATCGAGGTTCACACTTGAGGGGTTGCACGACAGAGTCGTATCGGGAGTGGTCAAGGAGGAATCACCCTCAATGACCACAGCCGAATAGCTACACTACAGAATTATCATCAGGAGTGTGTTATGAGGTATCTCCCTCGGCACTTGATAGTAGCTCTGCAGAGTCGAGCAACAAAAGGGGCGTGATGTGATGTGAGGTGTCGTGTCTGGTCGTAGATCATGTTGATCAAGTCATCGATGATGAAGCAGGGGCAACAAGGACAAGGTGGGGTCACTGATGGATCACTAACCAACCTATTCTAAGAAGTTTAGGATAAGTAAGTAAGGTACAATGAGTAGGTTACAAAAGCAGGCTATGCATCAGAATAGGAGCAATCAATTACAGTAGCAAAATCTAATGCAAGCATGAGAGAATGGAATGGGCGATGATCAAAGGGGGGCTTGCCTAGAAGCTCCGCTGAAAGGGAAGAAGGGTTGTCGATGACGTAGTCAATCACAGCGGCATCAATAGCGATCTCTGGTCTACCGGAGAGAAGAGGGAGAAGAAACAATAAATACAGAGCAACAAGTGCAATACTATGCATGATAACACAATAAGCAGCGCTACGGGTGAACTAACGCAAGGCTACGCGTTACCGGGGAAGGGGGAAAACATCCGGGAAAGTTTACCCGAAGTTTGACATTTTCAAACAGACGAACCGGAGGGGGAAGGTTGCATGTTCAATATGCTAGCGACGTGTGACGGACGAAGGGAGGGCGTATCCGGATTCGTCTCGTCGTTCTGAGAAACTTTCATGTACAAAGTATTTTCATCTGACTTATTGTTTATTTTATATTATTTTTCAAAGTTTTAAACAATATTCTGGAATCAATATTAAATCTAAAATGGAGTTATTGCATCAGCATGACGTCAGGAGGGTTAACAGTCAACTCTGACCAGGTTGACTGGTCAAAGGGGCAATGGGGCCCGATCGTCATTGTTCGCTTCATTAATTAACAGTTAATTAGCTAACTAATCAGACTAATTAGGTTAGGTTAATTAACATGATTAATTAAATTAATTAATTAAGTAAGTAATTACTATTATTATTTTTAATTCTTTATTTTACACGGGGGGCCCATGGGTAGTGGCTTAGGGGGGCATCCGGGGCGGGCGTGACTAACGGGCGCAAGGGAGTGGGTGCCCATGCACAGTTAGGCGCGGCCCATCGGGCGTCAGCCGCGGCAGGGTGCCGGCGAGTGCAGCAGCAGCATCGGGGTGGGGGCGAGCCACAGTGGGGCTCGGGGCCGCACGACGAGGTGGCCGGGCGGCTAGGCATGCCGCGGGGTAGGGGGGCGGAGCCGGCGAGGGCGGAAGCACAGAGCGGCCGACATGTCACGGCGAAGGCGCGAAGCAGGGGAGGCCGCGCGAGGTGGAAGGCAGGTGCGGAGGAGGCGAGTGGCGACGCGCCTGGAATCGTGCGGGGCGGCGTTGGCGAGCGGTGGGGTCGGAGGTTGCGGCGCGGGGCACGCGGGCCAGAGGCGCAGACGGGCACAGAGGGCACGACGACAACGGGGGTCGGGGTCAGAGGGGGAGAGGCCGGGCCTCACCGGCGTTGGAGGGTAGAGGGGGGCGTCGAGGCTTGATACGTCTCCAACGTATCTATAATTTTTGATTGTTCCATGTTGTTATATTATCAATCTTGGATGTTTTATAATCATTTTATAGTCATTTTTATATTATTTTTTGGTACTAATCTATTGACATAGTGCCAAGTGCCAGTTGTTGTTTTGTGCATGTTTTTACATCACAGGAAATCAATATCAAACGAAGTCCAAACACAACGAAACTTTACGGAGATTTTTTTGGACCAGAAGGAACATAATGGGCTCTGGCTATGCCTGGGGGGTGCTCCAAGGATAGCACAACCCACCAGGGCGCGCCAGGAGGCCCAGGTGTGCCCTGGTGGGTTGTGCCCACCTCAGGTGCCCCTCGGACCGCCCCTTTGCTCTATAAATACGCCAATATTCCCAAAACTCTAGGGGAGTCGACGAAATATTGATCCAGCCACCGCAGAGTCCACAACCACCAGATCTAATCTAGACACCATCTCGGATAGGGTTCTCCACCTCCATTGGTGCCTCTCCGATGATGGGTGAGTAGTTCTTTGTAGACCTTCGGGTCCGTAGTTAGTAGCTAGATGGCTTTCTCTCTCTCTCTCTCTCTCTCTCTCTTCTCAATACAATGGTCTCTTGGAGATCCATATGATGTAACTCTTTTACTGTGTGTTTGTTGGGATCGATGAACTTTGAGTTTATCATCAGATTTATCTTTTTATATCCATGAAAGCATTTGAGTTTCTTTGATCTCTTTTATGCATGATTGCTTATAGCCTCGTATTTCTTCTTCGATATTTGGGTTTTGTTTGGCCAACTTGATCTATTTATCTTGCAATGGGAAGAGGTGCTTTGTCGTGGGTTTGATCTTACGGTGCTTGATCCCAGTGATAGAAGGGGAACCGGCACGTATGTATCGTTGCTACTAAGGATAAAACGATGGGGTCTATCTCTACATAGATAGATCTTTTCTACATCATGTCATCGTTCTTATTGCATTACTCCGTTTCTCCATGAACTTAATACACTAGATGCATGCTGGATAGCAGTCGATGTGTGGAGTAATAGTAGTAGATGCAGGCAGGAGACGGTCTACTAATCTTGGACGTGATGCCTATATAATGATCATTGCCCGGATATCCTCATGAGTATTTGAAATTCTATCAGTTGCCCAACAGTAATTTGTTCACCCACCATTTGCTATTTTTTTGAGAGAAGTCACTAGTGAAACCTACGGCCCCCGGGTCTCTTTCTCATATATTTGCCTTTGCGATCTACTTTTCCTTTGCTTTTATTTTCAGATCTATTAAACCAAAAATACAAAATATCTTGCTGCAATTTATCCTTATTTATTTTATTTGGCGTTCGACCTATCAATCTACTACAATTTTATCTCATGTCCATTTGCCTATCTTGAGACGCCGTACCCGGAAGGGGTTGACAACCCCTTTAACACGTCGGGTTGCGAGGATTTGTTATCTGTGTGCCGCGGCTGTTTACGTTGTGTTACTGGTTCGATAACCTTGGTTTCATATCTGAGGGAAATACCTACCGCCGCTGTGCTGCATCATCCCTTCCTCTTTGGGGAAATACCGACGTACCTTCAAGCGACATCAAAAGGAATTTTTGGCGCCGTTGCTAGGGAGGATCAAGTCAAGATAGTTTCCCGTCAACACACCAATTTCTGGTGCTGTTGCCGGGGAGGATCTTCAACATATACCAGGTTCCTAATCACAAATCTCATCTCCTAGCAATTTACATTATTTTCCATTTGCCTCTCGTTTTCCTCTCAACTTTAAACAGAGGGGAGGAGAAAATTGAAAATATGCTTGGTATAGAATTTGCAATGCCCATAATGTTGGGGAACACAGTATTTCAAAAAAAATTCTACGGTCACGCAAGATCTATCTGGGAGATGCATAGCAAAGAGAGGGGAGAGTGTGTCTACGTACCCTCGTAGACCGAAAGCGGAAGCGTTTAGTAACGCGGTTGATGTAGTCAAACATCTTCGCGATCCAACCGATCCAAGTACCGAACGTACGACACCTCCGTGATCAGCACACGTTCACCTCGGTGACCTTCCTCGAGCACTTGATCCAGTTGAGGCCGATGGAGAGTTCTGTCAGCACGACGGCGTGGTGACGGTGATGATGAAGTTTACCGGCGCAGGGCTTCGCCTAAGCACTACGGCGATATGACCGAGGTGTGTAAATGTGGAGGGGGGCACCACAAACTGCTAAGAGAAACTTTGGTGTCCTTTGGGGTGCCCCCCTCCCATGTATATAAAGGGGGAGGAGAGGTGGCCGGCCCTAGGGGGCGCGCCATGGGGGGAGTCCTACTTGGATTCCCGGTCCAAGTAGGATTCGGTCCCCCCTGTCGGTGTCAAAACCGGCGGATCTCGGGTAGGGGGTCCCGAACTATGCGTCTAGGATCGATGGTAACAGGAGGCGGGGGACACGATGTTTACCCAGGTTTGCGCCCTCTCGATGAAGGTAATACCCTACTTCCCGCTTGATTGATCTTGATGATATGAGTATTACAAGAGTTGATCTACCACGAGATCGTAGAGGCTAAACCCTAGAAGCTAGCCTATGGTATGATTGTATGTATATCTATCGACTAGCCTGGCCCTAGTTTATATAATGCACCAGAGGCCTAGGATAACAAGAGTCCTAGACGAATACGCCGGTGGGGGAGGAGTCCTTGTCTTGACCACCAAGTCTTGTGGAATATTCCTTGTATGCGGCACCTGCCCGAACTGGCCCATGAGTATACGGCCATGGGGGTCCTCGGCCCAATCTAACTGACCGGGAGACGACGTGGTGAGTACCCCCTGGTCCAAGACACCGTCAGTAGCCCCCTGAGCCGGTCTTCAAGTTGGGGACACTCCTCGATTCTTCTGAATTGTTCTTCATCTTCGGTCGTCGGTCTTGAAAACTGGTTCAACAAATCTTCTTCGATCTTGAGGATCACCAACGTGCATCCGAAGAGTTTATACATCGGTTATCCGAGGAGCCCCTTTAAGTTTCTGGCCTTTATCAATGCCTTGTTATTTTTATGCCACACCTCGGGTTTGAAGTTGTTCCCGGGCGGCACCGTCCTCTTGCGTCCGAGCTCCAACGCCGGACTATATTTGTGGTATCTTTTGCGGATGAGCACCAACGCCGGACCGCTTCCGAGCTCCAACGCCGGAATGTATCCGAGCTCCAACGCCGGACTATGCCCAAGCTCCAACGCCGGACTATATCCGAGCTCCAACGCCGGACTATATCTGAGGTGTCATAAATCACCTTGGTTCAAAAAAGTTGAAGGAGTTTAGCCGAGCTTAATGCCGGAAATGCCCTCTATGGACCCAGCCACTAGCGCCCGAGCTTTATGTCGGACTGCTTCTGAGGTGGTGCACCACCCTGACCGTGGGCCAATTTTTTGTCAATATTTTTGATTGGTGCAATTTATTCTCTACCGATATATATAGCTAGTAGCCCTCAAGGTGTGTATCGGTCTAAAACCCGAGATGCACCTGAAGGATGACATAAGACCACTGATCCCAGTAGCCGCTGAGACTCAGGTTGATTTGCAAAATCGGCCTGAGGATCAAGTCCTAGCTCGGCAGAATACTTCAGGACACAAAAAGCGGCGTGCTCAGTCCTCGAGACTCGGGTTGGGTGCGCCGACCAACCTGAGGATCAAAATCTCCTTGGAAACTATATTGCACTTAAAATTTTCTGCATTGAACAGGCAATGCAGTAGCCCCCGAGACACTGGTCGGGTGGCAACACCAGATCAGGGGATCGATGTGCCCCTTTAATATTTGTAATAATAAGCCCGAAGCCCAGTAGCCCCTGAGCCTTAATGCGGGCACGGGTGGCCAAATTAAGGATCGATATCCATAGTAAAATCACAAATTATGTGTAATGACTCTATGTATCCAAGTACTTTACGTCATTAATGCTCGGATCTGCATTGTACAAAACTTTGTTGACCGACCATCGGCTTCCACCTCCTCGGCAGTAGCCGAGGAGTGTTTGTCCTAATTTATAAAGCCTTTATGAGGGAAAAGATTTACGACAAACAAGGCAATCTGGCCATACGGTTTTATAAACAAAGGTATGCAGAGAGATATGTTATATTACTGTTTAACATAAGAAATGTCTTCCAAAGAAAATAATCCTGCTATCGGTTCCTTTCTTTGGGTTCTCATGCTAAGCATGATCATGAAACCTCAGCTCTAATATAAGAGCAAAATATTGAGGATTTTGTTTGGGAGGCCAGTTACTAGCCCCCGGTAGTGTTTGGCGACAGTTGAGGTCAAGCCGCAAACACTTCGGCCAATGTTATGAATGGCCCGTCATTTAACAGTCATCGGATCGCTGACCAGTTTACGCTTATTATGACAGTCAGTTTTCAGCTTTCTCCACTGAGGTGCTTAACCATGTGAGCTGGAAGCACAATCGCAGTGGTTCTCTCTTTGCACACCTAGCCGAACAAAGCAGAACATAGGAGGCAAGCGTAGGAGCCGGGCAACCCAACTATTGACCGAAACACAATTCGAAACCGATGCATATTTATCAATATCCGAGAATGTTTTTGCCGAATCTCGAAAGGTGTCCGGCGTTGCACTACGAGACTTGTGCTGAAAACAAACAAATAGTTTAAAAGTGCCATAAGATTGGAAAACCAAAAAACTTCAGTAAAAACTTGATGACCGAACAAGATCAAGTGTTCGGTGCCAATCCGAAAATTGGTCTTACTTTTGTGCTCCTGTCGTGCATTAATATGACACATCCGATCTCAAGACTTCAAGCGGGTCAGCCTACAGTTGCAGCCTCCTATCCCGAAGGCGGAGTGCTGCTCGTTAGACCACTTTAGCGAACTAAACTCGAGCGGTCACTTGAGAGAAAATGGGTTATCTAGCTATTGACCACACACTCGCGTCGAAAAAGGAGTGATAGAAAAAAAATTGCAACGACTAGGAAGAAAACACATTTACTATAAAATAAATCCTATAGATTTTAAGAGCCCCCAAGTGACTTGGGTAAAAGAACTTTATGTATAATGATTGTATGTACCAAAGTACTTATATCATATCTCCGTTCACCCGAACTTTAAACGCGTCTTAACCGACCGTCGGCTTCTCCCTCTTCGGCCAAGGGCCGAAAAGTGTCATGTACTCCACTTGTCGAGAGTATCGACGGTGTTTCCATGACTAGGCAATCAGGCCATAAGGCTGTAACAGACAAAGTGCGCTTAGGGAACTTATGCTATATTACTGACGAAGTGTAAGAAGCATCTTCGAAGAAAAAAGTATCCCCACCGATACCTTTCTTCAGTGCTCATTATTACTATGAGACTTGTGCAATAGATTTTTTGTACTCATGAATTCCGTTGTGTGCCGACCATGATTGAAAACAATAAGAGCGCTAGCTTTCGGCTTCACCCAGTCTAAGGTCCGAGCTCGGATGACCAGGTCGTGACAATCGCAGAGGTGCTCCCTTTACTCCCTAGCCGAACAATCGGGAACGTAGGGGTAAACACAGGAGCGAGGCAACCCAGCTTGCAAATCGCTTAAGTCAATATGGTGCATATTGTGGCATAATACACGGACAAGGAACGAAGCCATACAAGTATAATCATATGCAAGAGGAAAGGCTTCATGAAGGAAGCCCCCAAGTGAACTGGGTATTTGAATTTGTGTGTCATAAACAAAGTTTTGACAAGGAGATTTTTTACAAGCAACTTTTTTCCAAAAAAGTATAATGCTTGGTCGAACCGAACACAAGTTAAAAAATTTAAAACTTTGAGCATGAAGGCAACTTAGCTGGTTAATGTGTTCGGTATTGATGACATGGTCCGATCTTGATGCGGGACAAGGTTCCATCCCCCAAGCCGGTCCCAAGGTGGCGGAGCAAAGAGCTCGGCACTCCAAAGTGGTGACATAACACGGTCAATATAGGCCGGCAGAGTGATGCCGGAGTCCCCGGCATGGGGTAATGAAGTGTTGACGAAGCCCCCCGTCTAGACGAGGTGGCGTGGTATGTCAGTACGCCGAATTGACGATACTGCCCAACCCGGATCATTTTCCTGTGCACAAAAATGGTGCAAACCGGAGATAATAGTATAAAAAATTGTTGCATAATAAATAATTTATGCAAAGTGAGCAATAAAAGAAATATGTCCTGGCGCCGAAGTCAATGTCGATGCCGGGCGTCGGCGTGATGCGGTAAAGGCGTGGCAAAGCCTAAATTTACAGGTCGGTCCGAGTTCCGGATGCGGCGTTCGCTGAACTATATACGAAAACGGACCGAACCACCATGCGACCGTCGTTAATGCGGCCACCATTTGATAGACCTGCGTACATATGATGGACAAACCAGAGTAATAGTTCCTTGGGAAAAATGAACCCAAACAAGCAAAAAAATACTAGGATTAATAGCACCTGGTTTATTTGTTGTAGCAATCCGAAGAAAGGTGATTCCCGAAATTGGGACTCGATCTGCACACCCATTGCCTGATGGGTGATAAAGCGACGACATGGCGATGCTGGCAAAGGTTGGCTTGCCGAGGCAAAGCCCTCGGTCCAGCTAACGTGACGGAGCTGGTCGGCTAGTGACGCTGAAGTCTCCGGAGTAGGTTGATGAAGAGATGGCGAAGCCCCCGGTCCAGCTGAGATGTCGAAGCCTCGATGTCAGCCGATGAGTCGAAGTAGGTCGGCGTGATGGACACCGGCTTGAAGGAGCAACAGTGCGGCCCTGCCGATGCAGGTCGTGACGTGGTCAATGCCGGCTTGATGAAGTGACCATGCGGCGATGCCGGTGTGCCCACTCCGTGTAAACCGTGGGGCGGCGATGTTGGTGATGATTTATCCTTCGCGATGCTGAACTCCTGTTCGGCTCGCCGAGATGATGATCCGAAGAAGTTGAGCTTGGCTCAACAAAGTGACGACGTGTCTAGCGTGGGTTGGCAGCCGTGGAGCAATATTGCCGGACTGGTTTGACACCAGCATGATGGTGAAGATCATGTTCAAAAGATTTTAAAATTAGTGGGATGTGTTCGGGAAGAAAACACAATACCCCATACAAAACTTCCTTCAAAAAGGATGTCCGAAATCCCGTTCATAAAAAAGATGAACTCGAGTCGGATTCGTTTTCGCACAGAAAACAGATCCAAAAAGTGATGCACTAATCGGAATGTTCCCGAAGTTTGACGATCGGATCGAGCTGAAATTTTGAGGGGTGGTAGATATAGGAATTCCGCAGCCGATCAATGGTTGGATCTTCCAAAGGACGTCCGAGCTAGAAGCTGCACACCACGCCCTAAACTCGTCCAAATTCCCAATCCAGATTTGATAGGGCTCTGGTATATCGCGGATTGCCAGAGATTCCTCCGTCGGAACTCGACGAATTTTTCCAGGGTTGTTGTAGACTCAATTCCGCACAATTCTACCGAAGCAATCATTAAAACGACACTTGAGGAGGCGGTGGCGGCGGATACGAGTTCGCTATCCAGAAAAAACAGCACGGTCGCCCGAGGGCAATGTTTACGTTGAGCCCCCGGGCTCCCTGGATGATTCCTCCATGATCTTGATAGAGATCGGAGTTGATTTTGATGAAGGCCCTCATCCGAACATGACGATCGGAGGTAGGGCACAGTCCTCGGTCCATCCAAGGTGACCGGCCGAGCCGGTGATGAAGAAGCCGGCGTCGCAGTTGACCTGTGGGCGAGCCATTGATCCTTTTGCCGATTGATGACCAACAAGTATAGGGGATCTATCGTAGTCCTTTCGATAAGTAAGAGTGTCGAACCCAACGAGGAGCAAAAGGAAATGATAAGCGGTTTCCAGCAAGGTATTCTCTGCAAGAACTGAAATAAGTGGTAACAGAGAGTTTGGTGATAAGATAATTTGTAACGAGCAACAAATAACAAAAGTAAATAAGGTGCAGCATGGTGGCCCAATCCTTTTTGTAGCAAAGGACAAGCCTGGACAAACTCTTATATGATGTAAAGCGCTCCCGAGGACACATGGGAATATCGTCAAGCTAGTTTTCATCACGTTCATATGATTCACGTTTGGTACTTTGATAATTTGGTATGTGGGTGGACCGGTGCTTGGGTACTTTATGGCCCACAATTATAGGGGATCTATCGTAGTCCTTTCGATAAGTAAGAGTGTCGAACCCAACGAGGAGCAGAAGGAAATGATAAGCGGTTTCCAGCAAGGTATTCTCTGCAAGTACTGAAATAAGTGGTAATAGATAGTTTTGTGATAAGATAATTTGTAACGAGCAACAAGTAACAAAAGTAAATAAGGTGCAGCAAGGTGGCCCAATCCTTTTTGTAGCAAAGGACAAGCTTGGACAAACTCTTATAAGATGTAAAGCGCTCCCGAGGACACATGGGAATATCGTCAAGCTAGTTTTCATCATGTTCATATGATTCGCGTTCGGCACTTTGATAATTTGGTATGTGGGTGGACCGGTGCTTGGGTGCTGCCCCTACTTGGACTAGCATCCCACTTATGATTAACCTCTATTGCAAGCATCCGCAAATACAACAAAAGTATTAAGGTAAACCTAACCATAGCATGAAACATATGGATCCAAATCGGCCCCTTACGAAGCAACGCATAAACTAGGGTTTAAGCTTCTCTCACTCTAGCAACCCATCATCTACTTATTACTTCCCAATGCCTTCCTCTAGGCCCAAATAATGGTGAAGTGTCATGTAGTCGACATTCACATAACACCACTAGAGGAGAGACAACATACATCTCATCAAAATATCGAATGAATACCAAATTCACATGACTACTAATAGCAAGACTTCTCCCATGTCCTCAGGAACAAAAGTAACTACTCACAAACCATAAACATGTTCATGATCAGAGGGGTATTAATATGCATATAGGATCTGAACATATGATCTTCCACCAATTAAACCAACTAGCATCAACTACAAGGAGTAATTAACACTACTAGCAACCTACTAGCACCAATCCCGGACTTGGAGACAAGAATTGGATACAAGAGATGAACTAGGGTTTTGAGATGAGATGGTGCTGATGAAGATGTTGATGGAGATTGCCCTCTCCCGATGAGAGGAGCGTTGGTGATGACAATGATGATGATTTCCCCCTTCGGGAGGGAAGTTTCCCCGGCAGAACAGCTCCACCAGAGCCCTAGATTGGTTCCGCCAAGGTTCTTCCTCGTGGCGGCGGAGTTTCGTCCGAGAAGATGGCTTATGATTTTTCCCATCAAAAGACTCCATATAGCAGAAGATGGCCATCGGAGGGCCACTAGGGGGCCCACGAGGTAGGGGGTGCGCCCAGGGGGGTACGGCGCGCCCCCACCCACGTGGGCAGGGTGTGGCCCCCCTGATGAGGTTCTTGCTCTCAGTATTTTTTATATATTTGGAAAACATCTTCCGTGAAGTTTGAGGACTTTTTGAGCTGTGCAGAATAGGTCTCTAATATTTGCTCCTTTTCCAGCCCAGAATCCCAGCTGCCGGCATTCTCCCTCTTTATGTAAACCTTGTAAAATAAGAGAATAGGCATAAGTATTGTGACATAATGTGTAATAACATCCCATAATGCAATAAATATTGATATAAAATCATGATGCAAAATGGACGTATCAACTCCCCCAAGCTTAGACCTCGCTTGTCCTCAAGCGAAAAGCCGAAATCGAAAAATATGTCCACATGTTTAGAGATAGAGGTGTCAATAAAAATAAAATACGGACATGAGGCCATCATGATCATTCTAAGAACAGCAACTTACATAATTCTTTGTCATATAATATCTAATGCTAGAGTAATAATTCAATCACAATATCAAGTATGAATCGTAAATTCATTGAAAACTAACAAACTACAATCTTAGTCATTGAAGCAATTGCAATTTATCATAACATAGGAAAGAGTCAATGTATAAGAGCTTTTCAGCTAGTCCACATACTGAACTATCATATAATCTTTCACAATTGTTGACACTCACGCAATACTTATGGGTATGGAGTTTTAATCGAACACAGAGAAAGATAGGGGCTTATAGTTTTGCCTCCCAACGTTTTACCTCAAGGGTACTATCAACAGTAATAGTTCATGAAAACTCACATCCAATTAGCCATATATACCAGGACCTTTCCAACATATTGTGCTTGCCAAAGGATAAAATGTAAAAAGGAAGGGTGAAGATCACCATGACTCTTATGTAATGTAGGAGATAAAAGTAAAAGATAGGCCCTTCGCTGAGGGAAGCAGAGGTTGTCATGCGCTTTTATGGTTGGCTGCACAAAATCTTAATGCGAAAGAATGTCACTTTATATTGCCACTTGTGATATGGACCTTTATTATGCAGTCTGTCGCTTTTATTACTTCCATATCACACGCTCGTATACAGCTTATTTCCTCCACACCAATCAATCATACATATTTAGAGAGCAATTTTTATTGCTTGCACCGATGACAACTTACTTGATGGATCTTGCTCAATCCATAGGTAGATATGGTGGACTCTTATGGCAAGACTGGTTTAAGGGTATTTGGAAGCACAAGTAGTATATCTACTTGGTGCAATGAATTTGGCTAGCATGAGGGGGAAAGGCAAGCTCATCATGTTGGAAGATCCAAGACAATATAATTTATCTCATATGTAAGAAAACATAACCCATTATGTTGTCTTCCTTGTCCAATTTAACTCTTTTAGCATGTCATATTTAATGAGTGCTCACAATCATGAAAGATGTCCAAGATAGTATATTTATATGTGAAGACCTCTCTTTCTTTATTACTTCCTATTAATTGCAACGATGACCAAAACTATGTTTGTCAACTCTCAACAACTTTTATTCATCATACTCTTTCTATGTGAGCAAATTAATCTCCATAAGACTCATATGATCTCTTTGTTTCTTTTTATTTCTTTCTCTTTTCTTTTATTCCTTTAGGATGATGGCAAAATAATCAAGCCCTTGACTCAACACTAATCTTTATTATATAGCTCACGGACTCGATTACATAGAAGGATAATAAAGCAAAACTCACAACTAGATCATACTAAAAACTTTTATTCTACTAGATCAAGATATTACCAAAAGGATCGAACTAAGAAAAACGGTAAAGATAAAAGTGATGGTGATACGATACCGGGGCACTCCCCCAAGCTTGGCAGTTGCCAAGTGGTGTGCCCATACCAGATACTCAACTCTTCTTTGTTGGTGGAGACGGTGGTGATTTTGTTGATGGCGTAGGCTTGTTCCTTAATTTGCGTTTGAGGATGGAATTTTGGTCCCTTAGGTCCTCGATCTCCTGTTGCAGGCTCAGTATCTTTTTGCATAGTTCATGCTTGTTCTCCTGCAAGAGGCGAAAAGGGATAAACTCGATCTTAGGTTTCTTTACTCTATCCGGGAGACTTGACTTTTTGAACTCCACATGCATGTCCCCAGGTTGAGGTAGTGGGACTTCATCTTCATCTGAGCTCGTCGCCTCCTTTCCCTTGGGTTCATAGTCCTCTTCTTTTCTGTAGTCCAACCACAATGCTCCACATCCCCATAGATCTTAGGATCTGCAAGGTAATCAGCCACGTAGCTTTCTCCTTCCGAATCCTAGGACGACATGTTGCTCTGTTTGCAGCAGGACAGCTCAAAACAAAGACACGGGATTTTTGCGTGATACGGGAGTCAAAACCCCCGGGAGATTATATAATGAATTTTTACCGACCAAAATATGTGTTGTGTACGAAATCGGAGTCCGGAGGGCACACGAGGTGCCCACGAGGTAGGGGGGCACGCCCTCCACCCTCGTGTCCTTCCCGGACTGCTGCTTATTTTTCTATTTTTCTAAATATTCCAAAACGGAGAAATATTTTCTCAAAAACTGTTTTGGAGTCGGTTTACTTGCCGTACCACATACCTAGTCCTTTTCGGAGTCTGAACTGGTCCAGAAAATGTCCTTCATGTATTCCTCTGGGGTTACGGTTTCGATAACATTGGTTTCAACATTTATGGGATTACCTGAGATATAGTGTTTGATTCTTTGACCGTTCACCACCTTCGGATTGGTGCCTTCGAAGTTGTTGATTTTTATGGCACCGGAACGGTAGACCTCCTCGATAACGTAAGGACCTTCCCATTTAGAGAGAAGTTTTCCTGCAAAAAATCTTAAATGAGAGTTGTATAACAATACATAGTCACCTACATTAAACTCATGCTTTTGTATCCTTTTGTCATGCCATCTTTTAACTTTTTCTTTAAACAACTTGGCATTCTCGTAGGCTTGGGTTCTCCATTCATCAAGTGAGCTAATATCAAATAACCTCTTCTCACTGGCAAGTTTAAAATCATAATTAAGTTCTTTAATATCCCAATAAGCCTTGTGTTCTAGTTCGAGAGGTAAGTGACATGCTTTTCCATATACCATTTTATACGGAGGCATACCCATAGGATTGTTATATGCAGTTCTATAAGCCCATAATGCATCATCAAGTTTCTTGGACCAATTCTTTCTAGACCTATTAACGGTCTTTTGCAAAATTAATTTGAGTTCTCTATTACTCAATTCTACTTGACCACTAGACTAAGGGTGATAAGGAGATGCAATTCTATGATTAACATCATATTTAGCAAGCATTTTACGGAAAGCACCATGAATAAAATGTGAACCACCATCAGTCATTAAATATCTAGGGACTCCAAACCTTGGAAAAATAACTTCTTTAAGCATTTTAATAAAAGTGTTATGATCAGCACTACTAGTTGGAATAGCTTCTACCCACTTAGTAACGTAATCAACAGCAACTAAAATATGTGTATAACCATTAGAGGAAGGAAAAGGTCCCATATAGTCAAAGCCCCAAACATCAAATGGTTCAATAACAAGTGAATAATTCATAGGCATTTCTTGATGTCTACTGATATTACCAATTCTTTGACATTCATAACAAAATAAGACAAACTTACGGGCATCCTTGAAGAGAGTAGGCCAATAAAAACTAGATTGCAGTACCTTATGTGCAGTTCTATCTCCAGCATGGTGTCCTCCATAAGCTTCAGAGTGACACTTGCGTATGATCTGTTCCTGTTCATGCTCAGGTACACAACGTCTAATAACACCATCTACTCATTCTTTATACTAATGTGGGTCATCCCAGAACTAATGCCTCAAATCATAGAAGAACTTTTTCTTTTGCTGGTATGTGAAACTAGGTGGTATAAACTTAGCAACAATGTAATTAGCATAATCAGCATACCATGGAGCAATATGAGAAGCATTTATGACATTTAATTGCTCATCAGGAAAGCTATCACCAATAGGTAATGGGTCATCAAGCACATTTTCTAACCTAGACAAGTTGTCTACAACGGGGTTCTCAGCTCCTTTTCTATCAACAATATGCAAATCAAATTCTTCTAGCAAGAGAACCCATCTATTAAGTCTAGTTTTAGCATCTTTCTTTTCCATAAGATATTTAATAGTAGCATGATCAGTGTGAATAGTTACTTTAGAATCAACAATATAAGGTCTAAACTTATCACAAGCAAATATAACTGCTAAGAATTCTTTTTCAGTAGTAGCATAATTTCTTTGAGCATTGTCTAGAGTTTTACTAGCATATTGAATAACATTCAGTTTCTTATCAACTATTTGTCCTAGAACAACACCTACAGCATAATCACTAGCATCACACATAATTTCAAAGGGTAAATTCCAATCAAGTGGCTGAACAATAGGTGCAGAGATCAATGCTTTCTTAAGTATTTCAAATGCTTCTACACAATCATCATCAAAGACAAATGGTATATCTTTTTGTAATAAATTAGTCAGAGGCCAATAAATTTTTGAGAAGTCCTTAATGAACCTCCTATAAAAACCGGCATGACCAAGGAAACTTCTTGTGCCTTTGATGTCCTTGGGACATGGCATCTTTTCAATAGCATCAACCTTGGCTTTATCAACTTCAATACCTCTTTCAGAAACTTTATGCCCCAAGACAATACCTTCATTAACCATAAAGTGGCACTTTTCCCAATTCAAGACAAGATCAGTTTCTTCACATCTCTACAAAACTCGATCAAGGTTGCTCAAGCAATCATCAAAAGAAGATCCATAGACAGAAAAGTCGTCCATGAAAACCTCACAAATCTTTTCACAAAAAAGTCAGAGAATATAGCCATCATGCATCTTTGAAAGGTAGCAGGTGCATTACATAAACCAAAAGGCATACGTCTATAAGCAAAAGTACCAAAAGGGCATGTAAAAGTAGTCTTTGATTGATCTTTAGCTGACACAGGCATTTAAGAGAAACCAGAATAACCATCGAGAAAGCAAAAATGTGTATGTTTGGACAATCTTTCTAGCATTTGATCGATAAAAGGTAAGCGGTAATGATCCTTTTTAGTAGCCTTATTTAATTTGCAGAAATCAATTACCATCGTATAACCCATGATAATTTTTTGAGGAATCAATTCATCTTTATCATTAAGAACAACAGTAATACCTCCCTTCTTAGGGACACAATCACTACAAGAAACCTGTTAATCTATGATGGATTTCTGGTGACATTTTCAAAAACCGTCATGGATGTCATGGTACAGCCCCGCAAGCCTGCCAAAGCCCGCTAAGCCCGCCTAACCTTTACCCATATAAAGCGCTAACCCTAACCCTCATCCTCTCTCCCTCCTCCGCAGCCCCCTCCCGATTCTTCATCGCCGCCACCCACCACCTCCTCGCCCCCTCTTCCACCGCATGTCGCCGTCCCTCCCCCTCCTCTCCTCTCACCTAGCGTCTCCGGCAGCTACCAGATCGGCCGCATCCCCCATCCATCCATCCCTGTCAAACAATCTCTCTCTCTCTCCCGTATGACCCCTCACGGCACAGTCAACCGCCATCGATTCCGGCGATGTTCACCATCTCATAGCACACACAAGTTGGTCTCCGACCCTAGCCCTCTAGGCCGACTAGATCCACCTCGCCCGCGACCCCGAGTCCGTGGCTAGGCTTTCGGCTATGGTGTTGCCTCCATCGCCGGCGCGTCTCCGACGACTCCGCTGTGTTCCAGACCACGACCCCTCGTGCTCTCCCCGCCTCCTGGATGGCAACCCCTAGCTGGGTTCGCTCACGCACGTCGGGCTGCACGGCTGCGACCCCGACCTCCTCTGTTGCGGCTCCGACGCGGCCGTGCATCCTATGGCAACCTCCTTTGCAGCATTTGGACCACTGCAGGCCCTCCCTTGCCCAGGTGAGCACCTCAAACCCGATCTTCCTCTCCTCCTGCCATCTTCTTTTTTTGTTATGATGTGCTTTGACTGACTCAGCATCTTCATCTATATATATCTGAACAGGTCCCAGTTCTTGCAAGCATAGAACATCTATTTGCCGTGTGCAGTAATAGTTTTGGTGTCAAGCTAGCTACATGTGTGGATGCTCTAATTTGCTCCCAATGATTCAGTGTAATGCGTATTTCAGATGCAGAAACTATGTTGTGTTCTGATGGCCATGCTACTATTTGTTGTTATAGTTTCCCCTGATTTCAGAAATATCTAATGTCCTTTGTGTACTTTGTAGTATCTATATAATAATTAGAGATACATGATAACTCAGTTCAGTTTAAGTGTATGATTTTCTTATCTTGTTTGGTTGGGTTACATATTTACAGATATAACTGTTGGGACATTGCGCACCATAATTGCAAACCTATCCAATACTAATGTTGTGTACGCTCAAGACATTCCATTTCATATGCTCATGGGTGGACCTGCTAATTGTAAGAATGCTCTGTACTTATTTCCTATTCTTACAACCAACCAGCATCATGTCTCTGACTCCGCATCATATATTTGCTAGCTGCCTGTAGATTCTGCTGAGATCAGCGTTAGTCTTTTTGGGCTTGATTCATTCAAGCAAACTATCTGTAGACAACTATTTCATTTATTTATTTGCAAGTTCTTTTTGCGAAAGGACATAATACCCGAGCCAGCTAGTAGAGCTGGGATTATTAAGTTCAGGTTTTGTATCCTTGTGTACTGTATATATCTTCTCAATTTCTCATCAACTAATTTATACTCTGTATTGGTGAGGTCGTATTTCATTTTCTGAAAAAGAATGCAATATTAAGAATAAAGTTTTAACAAGGAAAATGGAAAGTAGGATCGTGGAGCTCCCCCAATTTCATTTATCATATAATTGATAAAGAAAGGTCCAACACTGTCAGGGTTAATTGCCTAGTGTGGCTACTGCCTACCCTAACTCTTAATGGTGTGTGTCTGTGCGTGCTAATAAGGTGGTAGCAATTGCTATCGAGGGCTCTGCCTGTGTCTTGTGTGTGCGTGCTTCCTCTCTGAAATTTAAGACTAAATTTCTCTGTATCTTGTACACTGTAGGGTAAGAAATAGAGGCAAACAACAGGGTACTAAGTAGAGATAACCCGCTGCACTGTGGTATGTGGCCTTCTATCAAGATCTAATTTGGTTTGGATTTTCCCCTAGGTCTTGGAGACATGAATTTTGTTACTATATTAACATGTCGACATGTTCTGTTTAGAGTTTTCTCCCTAGGCATTTCTTTTTCTGTCCTTGTTGTGTCCTGCAACCTGGTGAATATCTATTCCAGAAATAAGTTTAATCTGAATCTGAGAAGAAAATTACAACAGTGTGGCAGTCCTACAGCTAGAATACAAAGGTTTAAACCTGTTATTAAATTTGTGTACTAAGCATATGTATTAGTGAGTCAATTTAGAGTAGTGGTACTACTATTAGTTGTGCACCTAGAAGTACCAAGGCCACGTGTTAGCAAACTGTCTCTTAGTCTTGAGGCACAAACTGGGCTAGCACTTGCCAACACAGTGGCACAATACATTTTTTCTTCAACTCCTTTGCTCCATGCCTAGGTCGCCCTCCTCGGTAGTGCTACTGGCAAGTGATCCTAAATCTTTTTCTTGATGTTGTTCCTCTTTTTTCGATCACTTAACACTTGAATTGTCTGATTATGATCTCTTGTTTTTGGGATGCAGGTCTGGTAGTGCCGTAACAGCCCTATCGTTGCATGGCATACAATAGAGCTTGAGAGGGCAACAACGGTGGTGGTGATGTAGCTGCTCCGCGATCAACTAGGGGTTAGTTCTCTACTGCCATTCCTATGATTTCTCTGCTATTTCCATTCCCTAGCTAAACTGCTACTGAAATGCACCTATTGGTTGATCCAGTTCAGAGTTACACATATTTCATGAGGATGCGATTTTCAACTAATTTGCTTGTGCCACATGGATCTTGGTGGTTAAATTTATGTTCTTATGCACTCAAATCAAAGTAATCCCAGTATGCATGTTGTTAAGACCAATAACTGGTACATCCTAACCACTATCTCCGTATCTCTTAACGGAACCATTTGCCACTAGTATAGATTTATTAGTGGCCATGGCTCTTAGTTATTTTGCATGCCATTTCGGGTTCACTTGGCAGGCAGGTGTTGTTTACTATTGTCAGTGCCTTCATAAGTATTTAGTTTCATGTGTAAACTTGTTGAGACATGAACGTTAGAAGCTTATGCCATCCAGGTCGACGAGCCGTGGCTTCGCGTCATTGATATTGTTTATTAATGATGCCATTTTTGGCGGATTTATATGGCCTCTACTGCTGATGCTATAGTACTTGATTAGACTTTCATTTGACACATTTCTATTACGTTGTCAATTATAGGTCAACTTGATTAGACTTCCATTTGACACATTTCTATTTGGATCAATTTGTAGCAACCTTATGCTTATTGTTGTTTTATAGTAGATACCTTTTATTCTAATTTGTAAGCTAAGATTTGAGGATTTTGGAAAGCATGTAATTTATTTTTTTAGTTTCTTACAATACTCATATTTCTACTATTAATTCATGTCTACAAAATGTCTAATGTTGTTGTAAATACGATAGGTATGATTGGGTAGCGGTCTACCTTGGAGCTATCCATCACAATCTGCCATGAAATGTAGCCTCCAGCAGGAGGGTCGACGACAACATGAATAACAACCTTAGTAGTTTATATGGGTTGTTGATGTAAATTGCATTTGTACTTGTTCCTAACCTTGCTGTGACATATATATTGTCAATATATGTTGTATATTATCATATTATGGAGGATTTTACAAACTGCAATGTTGCATATATACCTATGGATGGATGTATATTGAATGATTTGTGTGACGTATAACACTTTGGAAATACTATCTTGGGCCAAAATTGGCATTATGATTTGTGCACCATATTATGCTAAAAAGTGTTTCGTCTCAAATTGGGCTGAAAGAAATGAAGCATAGCAAATTTAATTTGATCCTAAATCCATGACGGTTTCTGTGACGAAAAGTAGCGTACACGTAGGCAACCACATCATTCTAGTTGTTGAATTGAAAATCCTACGTGGCGTTGATCCATGACAGTTTGTTTCGTCACGAAGGATTGGGCCTAGTTTGGGCTTGGGCGGGCTTAAGGCAGATCCATGACGGTCAAAAACCGTCATGGAAGGTATGATGACAAATTATGACGCGATATACATGAAGGATTTTAAATTCGTCATGGGCGGGCACGCATGACAGTTTTTGATCGATTTGTGACGGACTAGATCCGTCACGTATTAACAGATTTCTTATAGTGAATGGACAGGGCTTACCCAACGACTATCAGCAACGGGATAAATTATACCTGCCTCAAGGAGCTTTAGTATCTCCTTTCTTACCACTTCTTTCATTTTAGGATTCAGCCGACGTTGATGATCACGAACTGGTTTAGCATCTTCTTCCAAATTAATTTTATGTTGACATAGAGTGGGACTAATGCCCTTAAGATCATCAAGAGTATACCCAATAGCAGCACGGTGCTTCTTCAGAGTTTTCAATAATCTCTCTTCTTCATGTTCTGAAAGGTTAGCACTAATAATAACAGGATATATCTTTTTCTCATCAAGATAAGCATATTTAAGAGTATCAGGTAACAGTTTAAGCTCAAATACGGGATCACCCTTGGGTGGAGGAGGATCCCCTAGGATTTCAACAGGTAAATTGTTCTTCAGAATAGGTTCCTGTTTAAAGAATACTTCATCTAATTCCCTTCTTTCATTCATAAACATATCATTTTCATGGTCTAGCAAGTATTGTTCTAATGGATCACTAGGAGGTACGACAATAGAAGCAAGACCAATAATTTCATCCTTACTCGGTAATTCTTCTTCACGGTGTTGTCTACTAAATTTAGAAACATTAAATTCATGAGTGACATCATCTAAACTGATAGTAACAAGATCTCCTTTGCAATCTATGGTAGCATTAACAGTATTTAAGAAGGGTCTACCGAATATAATGGGACAAAAGCTATCTTGTGGTGAACAAAGAACAAGAAAATCAGCAGGATATTTAGTTTTCCCACACAAGACTTCAACATCTCTAACAATTCCCATTGGTGAAATAGTATCTCTATTGGCAAGTTTAATTGTGACATCAATATCTTCCATCTCAGCAGGTGCAATATCATGCATAACTTCTTTGTATAAGGAATAAGGTATCGCACTAGACTAGCACCCATATCACATAAGCCATGATAACAATGATCTCCTATTTTAACAGAAATAACAGGCATGCCTACTACAGGTCTAGGTTTATCTTTATCACGGGGTTTAGCAATTCTAGCAGTTTCATTACAGAAATAAATAACATGCCCATCTATATTACCAGACAAGAAATCTTTAACAATAGCAATATTAGGTTAAACTTTAACTTGCTCAAGAGGTGTATATGTTTTAATATTGCTTTTACGAACCACAGTTGAAGCTTTAGCATGATCCTTTATCCTAACAGGGAAAGGTGGTTTCTCAACATAAGAAGTAGGAACAATAGGATCGTTATAAGTGATAGTCTTTTCTTAAACTTTAACAGGTGCCGCTACTTATACTTCTATGGGAGGATGATATTTAAACCATTTCTCCTTGGGGAGATCAACATAAGCAGCAAAAGATTCACAGAAAGAAGCTACTATCTCAGAGTCAAGTCCATATTTAGTGCTAAATTTACGAAAAATGTCGGTATCCATAAAAGATTTAACACAATCAAAACTAGGTGTCATACCTGACTCCTTACCATTGTCGAGGTCCCAATCTTCAGAGTTGCGTTTAAGTCTTTTCAATAAATCCCATTTGAATTCAATAGTCTTCATCATGAAAGAGCCAGCACAAGAAGTATCAAGCATGGTGCGATTGTTACCAGAAAGCCGAGCATAAAAATTTTGAATAATCATTTCTCTTGAGAGCTCATGATTGGGGCATGAATATAACATTGATTTAAGCCTCCCCCAAGCTTGAGCGATGCTTTCTCCTTCGCAAGGCCAAAAATTATATATATAATTGCGATCACGATGAACAAGATGCATAGGATAAAACTTCTGATAAAATTCCAATTTCAATCATTTGTAATTCCAAGACCTCATATCATCACACACCCTATACCATGTCGATGCATCTCCCCTCAAAGATAAGGGCAAGACCTTCTTCTTAACAACATCTCCGGGTACACCTGCAAGCTTAAATAATCCACAAACTTGATCCACATATATCAGATGTTCATCAGGATGTTTTGTTCCATCTCCTAGAAAAGGATTAGCTAGCAGTTTTTCTATCATACCCGAAGGAACTTCAAAGCAAGCATTTTCATTTTCATTTTCGGTAGGTTTAGCAGGTTGAGGAGAACTCTTTGCTCTACTGGTCGAGGTGAAGATACCCCAAACAAGCCCCTCAGAGGATTACCTTCCATAGTAACAAGTGACAGTAATTTTCAGCACACTATATAAATTTTTCCTTACCAAATTCCACCTACCAAAGGCGCTTCACTCCCCGGCAACGGCGCCAGAAAAGAGTCTTGATGACCCACAAGTATAGGGGATCTATCGTAGTCCTTTCGATAAGTAAGAGTGTCGAACCCAACGAGGAGCAGAAGGAAATGATAAGCAGTTTCCAGCAAGGTATTCTCTGCAAGTACTGAAATAAGTGGTAACATATAGTTTTGTGATAAGATAATTTGTAACGAGCAACAAGTAACAAAAGTAAATAAGGTGCAGCAAGGTGGCCCAATCCTTTTTGTAGCATAGGACAAGCCTGGACAAACTCTTATAAGATGTAAAGCGCTCCCGAGGACACATGGGAATATCGTCAAGCTAGTTTTCATCACGTTCATATGATTCGCGTACGGTACTTTAATAATTTGGTATGTGGGTGGACCGGTGCTTGGGTGCTGCCCTTACTTGGACTAGCATCCCACTTATGATTAACCTCTATTGCAAGCATCCACAAATACAACAAAAGTATTAAGGTAAACCTAACCATAGCATGAAACATATGGATCCAAATCAGCCCCTTACGAAGCAACACATAAACTAGGGTTTAAGCTTCTGTCGCTCTAGCAACCCATCATCTACTTATTACTTCCCAGTGCCTTCCTCTAGGCCCAAATAATGGTGAAGTGTCATGTAGTCGACGTTCACATAATACCACTAGAGGAGAGACGACATACATCTCATCAAAATATCGAACGAATACCAAATTCACTTGACTACTAATAGCAAGACTTCTCCCGTGTCCTCGGGAACAAAAGTAACTACTCACAAAGCATAAACATGTTCATAATCAGGGGGGTATTAATATGCATATAGGATCTGAACATATGATCTTCCACCAATTAAACCAACTAGCATCAACTACAAGGAGTAATTAACACTACTAGCAACCTACTAGCACCAATCCCGGACTTGGAGACAAGAATTGGATACAAGAGATGAACTAGGGTTTTGAGATGAGATGCTGCTGATGAAGATGTTGATGGAGATTGCCCTCTCCCAATGAGAGGAGCGTTGGTGATGATGATGGCGATGATTTCCCCCTCCGGGAGGGAAGTTTCCCCTGCAGAACAGCTCCACCAGAGCCCTAGATTGGTTCCGCCTCGTGGCAACGGAGTTTTGTCCGAGAAGATGGCTTATGATTGTTTTCCCATCGAAAGACTCCATATAGCAGAAGATGGTCACGGGAGGGCCACTAGGGGGCCCACGAGGTAGGGGGTGCGCCTAGGGGGGTAGGGCGCGCCCCCCACCCTCGTGGGCAGGGTTTGGCCCCCTGGTGAAGTTCTTGCTCCCAGTATTTTTTATATATTTGGAAAACATCTTCCGTGAAGTTTCAGGACTTTTGGAGTTGTGCAGAATAGGTCTCTAATATTTGCTCCTTTTCCAGCCCAGAATCCCAGCTACCGACATTCTCCCTCTTTATGTAAACCTTGTAAAATAAGAGAGAATAGGCATAAGTATTGTGACATAATGTGTAATAACAGCCCATAATGCAATAAATATTGATATAAAAGCATGATGCAAAATGGACGTATCAACTCCCCCAAGCTTAGACCTCGCTTGTCCTCAAGCGAAAAGCCGAAATCAAAAAATATGTCCACATGTTTAGAGATAGAGGTGTCGATAAAAATAAAATACGGACATGAGGGCATCATGATCATTCTTAGAACAACAACTCATATAATTCTTTGTCATATAGTATCTAATGCTAGAGTAATAATTCAATCACAATATCAAGTATGAATCGTAAACTTCATTGAAAACCAACAAACTACAGTCTCGGTCATTGAAGCAATTGCAATTTATCATAACATAGGAAAGAGTCGATTGATAAGAGCTTTTCAGCAAGTCCACATACTCAACTATCATATAATCTTTCACAATTGCTGACACTCACGCAATACTTATGGGTATGGAGTTTTAATCGGACACAGAGAAAGATAGGGGCTTATAGTTTTGTCTCCTAACGTTTTACCTCAAGGGTAATGTCAATAGTAATAGTTCATGAAAACTCACATCCAATTAGCCATATATACCAGGATCTTTCCAACATACTGTGCTTGCCAAAGGATAAAATGTAAAAAGGAAGGGTGAAGATCACCATGACTCATATGCAATGTAGGAGATAAAAGTAAAAGATAGGCCCTTCGCAGAGGGAAGCAGAGGTTGTCATGCGCTTTTGTGGTTGGATGCACAAAATCTTAATGCGAAAGAACGTCACTTTATATTGCCACTTGTGATATGGACCTTTATTATGCAGTCTGTCGCTTTTATTACTTCCATATCACACGATCGTATAAAGCTTATTTCCTCCACACCAATCAATCATACATATTTAGAGAGCAATTTTTTATTGCTTGCACCGATGACAACTTACTTGATGGATCTTACTCAATCCATAGGTAGATATGGTGGACTCTTATGGCAAGACTGGTTTAAGGGTATTTGGAAGCACAAGTAGTATCTCTACTTGGTGCAATGAATTTGGCTAGCATGAGGGGGAAAGGCAAGCTCATCATGTTGGAAGATCCAAGACAATATAATTTATCTCAGATGTAAGAAAACATAACCCATTACGTTGTCTTCCTTGTCCAACGTCAACTCTTTAGCATGTCATATTTTAATGAGTGCTCACAATCATAAAAGATGTCCAAGATAGTATATTTATATGTGAAGACCTCTCTTTCTTTATTACTTCCTATTAATTGCAACGATGACCAAAACTGTGTTTGTCAACTCTCAACAACTTTTATTCATCATACTCTTTCTATGTGAGCTCATTACTTTCCATAAGACTCATATGATCTCTTTGTTTCTTTTTATTTCTTTCTCTTTTCTTTTATTCCTTTAGGATCATGGAAAAATAATCAAGCCCTTGACTCAACACTAATCTTTATTATATAGCTCACGGACTCGGTTACATAGAAGGATAATAAAGCAAAACTCATGACCAGATCATACTAAGAACTTTTATTCTACTAGATCAAGATATTACCAAAAGGATTGAACTAAGAAAAACGGTAAAGATAAAAGTGATGGTGATACGATACCGGGGCACTCCCCCAAGCTTGGCAGTTGCCAAGTGGAGTGACCATACCAGATACTCAATTCTTCTTTGTTGGTGGAGACGGTGGTGATTTTTTTGATGGCGTAGGCTTGTCGTCCTTCTTCCAAGGCATAGGCTCACCATCATAGAAGGATGATTGAATCTCTGGGATCCTCAAATCTACAGCCAAACTCATCCTTTTGAATCTATATTCATACTCACAGTTTTGGTTTTGCAGGTCATAGGTTTGAGCTTGAAGGTGCTCGATTTTCTCGTGAAGCTTGAAGATGGTCTCCCCGATGTTGTCGGCATCCAGCTTGTGTTTGTTGGTGAACTCTGCGATCATCATGTGGTTGGAGTTGAGTCCACGCTCCACCATCCCCTGACACTTGAAAACTTGTTGCTCCATTGCTTCGAGCCTCGCCTCCATGCTTCCGGTCCCCTTTGGTCCCTCGGCGTCATGGATGTGCAGCAACCCATCACGCATCTCAATGGTTTGAGGGTGTCGCTGCACCTCCGCGAGGTAAGGGTTGATGACCTTCTCGAAGAACTTGTCCTTGGGGGCACTTGGAGAAGTCATGATAATCTAGATCTGTCAGAAAAACAGCTCGAAACAAAGACAGGAGAATTTTGCATGATACGAGAGTCAAGGCCCCCGGGAGATTATATAGTGAATTTTTACCGACCAAAATACGTGTCGTGTACGAAAACGGAGTCCGGAGAGCACACGAGGTGCCCACAACGTAGGGGGCGCACCCAGTAGGGTAGGGCGCGCCCTCCACCCTCGTGTCCTTCTCGGACTGCTGCTTATTTTTCTATTTTTCTAAATATTCCAAAACGGAGAAATATTGCCTTAAAAACTGTTTTGGAGTCGGTTTGCTTACCGTACCACATACCTATTCCTTTTCGGAGTTTGAAACATTCCGGAAAGTGTCCCTTATGTATTCCTCCGGGGTTACGGTTTCAATAACATTGGTTTCAACATTTATGGGATTACGTGAGATATAGTGTTTGATTCTTGACCGTTCACCTCCTTCGGATTTGTGCCTTCGAAGTTGTTGATTTTTATGGCACCGGAACGGTAGACCTCCTCGATAACGTAAGGACCTTCCCATTTAGAGAGAAGTTTTCCTGCAAAAAATCTTAAACGAGAGTTGTATAGCAATACATAATCATCTACATTAAACTCACGCTTTTATATCCTTTTGTCATGCCATCTTTTAACTTTTTATTTAAACAACTTGGCATTTTCGTAGGTTTGGGTTCTCCATTCATCAAGTGAGCTAATATCAAATAACCTCTTCTCACCGGCATGTTTAATATCATAATTAAGTTCTTTAATATCCCAATAAGCCTTGTGTTCTAGTTCGAGAGGTAAGTGACATGCTTTTCCATATACCATTTTATACGGAGACATACCCATAGGATTTTTATATGCAGTTCTATAGGCCCATAATGCATCATCAAGTTTCTTGGACCAATTCTTTCTAGACCTATTAATAGTCTTTTGCAAAATTAATTTGAGTTCTCTATTACTCAATTCTACTTGACCACTAGACTGAGGGTGATAAGGAGATGCAATTCTATGATTAACAACATATTTAGCAAGCATTTTACGAAAAGCACCATGAATAAAATGTGAACCGCCGTCAGTCACTAAATATCTAGGGACTCCAAACCTTGGAAAAATAACTTCTTTAAGCATTTTAATAGAAGTGTTATGATGAGCACTACTAGTTGGAATAGCATCTACCCACTTAGTAACGTAATCAACAACAATTAAAATATGTGTATAACCATTAGAGGAAGGAAAAGGTCCCATATAGTCAAATCCCCAAACATCAAATGGTTCAATAACAAGTGAATAATTCATAGGCATTTCTTGACGTCTACTAATATTACCAATTCTTTGACATTCATCACAACATAAGACAAACTTACGGGCATCCTTGAAGAGAGTAGGCCAATAAAAACCAGATTACAGTACCTTATGTGCAGTTCTATCTCCAGCATGGTGTCCTCCATAAGCTTCAGAGTGACACTTGCGTAGGATATGTTCCTGTTCATGCTTAGGTACACCTCTAATAACACCATCTACTCCTTTTTTTATAAAGATGTGGGTCCTCCCAAAAGTAATGCCTCAAATCATAGAAGAACTTTTTCTTTTGCTGGTATGTGAAACTAGGTGGTATAAACTTAGCAACAATGTAATTAGCATAATCATCATACCGTGGAGCAGTATGAGAAGCATTTATGACATTTAATTGCTCATGAGGGAAGCTATCATCAATAGGTAGTGGGTCATCAAGCACATTTTCTAACCTAGACAAGTTGTCTGCAACGGGGTTCTCAGCTCCTTTTTTATCAACAATATGCAAATCAAATTCTTGTAGCAAGAGAACCCATCTAATAAGTCTAGGTTTAGCATCTTTATTTTCCATAGGATATTTAATAGCAGCGTGATCAGTGTGAATAGTTACTTTAGAATCAACAATATAAGGTCTAAACTTATCGCAAGCAAATACAACTGCTAAGAATTCTTTTCAGTAGTAGCATAATTTCTTTGAGCATTGTCTAGAGTTTTACTAGCATATTGAATAACATTTAGTTTCTTATCAACTCTTTGTCCTAGAACAGCACCTACAGCATAATCACTAGCATCACACATAATTTCAAAGGGTAAATTCCAATGAGGTGGCTGAACAATAGGTGGAGAGATCAATGCTTTCTTAAGTATTTCAAATGCTTCTACACAATCATCATCAAAGACAAATGGTATATCTTTTTGTAATAAATTAGTCAGAGGCCGAGAAATTTTTGAGAAGTCCTTAATGAACCTCCTATAAAAACCGGCATGACCAAGGAAACTTCTTATACCTTTGATGTCCTTGGGACATGGCATCTTTTCAATAGCATCAACCTTAGCTTTATCAACTTCAATACCTCTTTCAGAAACTTTATGCCCCAAGAAAATACCTTCATTAACCATAAAGTGGCACTGTTCCCAATTCAAGACAAGATTAGTTTCTTCACATCTCTGCAAAACTCGATCAAGGTTGCTCAAGCAATCATCAAAAGAAGATCCATAGACGGAAAAGTCGTCCATGAAAACCTCACAAATCTTTTCACAAAAGTGAGAGAATATAGCCATCATGCATCTTTGAAAGGTAGCAGGTGCATTACATAAACCAAAAGGCATACGTCCATATGCAAAAGTACCAAAAGGGCATGTAAAAGTAGTCTTTGATTGATCTTTAGTTGACACAGGTATTTGAGAGAGACCAGAATAACCATCTAGAAAGCAAAAATGTGTATGTTTGGACAATCTTTCTAGCATTTGATCGATAAAAGGTAAGGGGTAATGATCTTTTTTAGTAGCCTTATTTAATTTGCGGAAATCAATTACCATCCTATAACCTGTAATAATTATTTGAGGAATCAATTCATCTTTATCATTAGGAACAACAGTAATACCTCCTGTCGGTGTCAAAACCGGCGGATCTCGGGTAGGGGGTACCGAACTGTGCGTCTAGGCCGGATGGTAATAGGAGGCAGGGGACACGATGTTTTACCTAGGTTCGGGCCCTCTTAATGGAGGTAAAACCCCACGTCCTGCTTGATTGATATTGATGATATGGGTAGTACAAGAGTAGATCTACCACGAGATCAGAGAGGCTAAACCCTAGAAGCTAGCCTATGGTATGATTGTTGTCCTACGGACTAAAACCCTTCGGTTTATATAGACATCGGAGAGGGTTAGGGTTACACAAGGTCGGTTACAAAGGAGGAGATATCCATATCCGTATTGCCTAGCTTGCCTTCCACGCCAAGTAGAGTCCCACCCGGACACAAGACGAAGTCTTCAATCTTGTACCTTCATAGTCTAACAGTCCGGCCAATGGAGATAGTCCAGCTGTCCGGAGACCCCCTAATCCAGGACTCCCTCAGTAGCCCCTGAACCAGGCTTCAATGACGATGAGTCCGGCGTGCAGTATTGTCTTCGGCATTGCAAGGCGGGTTCCTTCTCCGAATACATCACAGAAGAATTTGAATACGAGGATAGTGTCCGACCCTGCAAAATAAGTGCCACATTCCACCGTAGAGAGAATAATATTTTCGCAGATCTAATTTGCCGTCTTGTTTTGGCAGCATGACGTTACGTCATGGCCCGGTGATTATTCGAACTGTTTCTTTTAACCAGCCCCGCACATAACGCGAGGCAGTTTTTCGACACGTCTTGTCAAAGCAGAGATCATGTCCCCTTATTACGGGATTCTCATTAATGCGGTCGTGGGTAACCCAACCGTGTCTAGGACTCCTAGATTATGGGCAAGTCCTAAACGGCTACGGAGAGGACGCTTGATATTCACCCTCTTTATAAAGGGACAAGGTTTTCACTTTTTCTCTCTCGTGCTCAACCGAACCCTTCCCCCGCCTTGAGTTCTAACACCCAAAGCCCAGGTTAGGTGCTCCGGATCTTCAATCATGTCCGGATCCAACCTTCAAGGCCGATGGATGCCCTCCTTCGTTACGGAAGAGGACATCAAGAAGTTGAGGGAGGCCAGATACCTGACCGCCGAGGTTTCGCATCGGCTGCCTGCTCGAGGGCAGGTTGTCCCTACTCCCGAACCCAATGAGAACGTTGTGTTCGTCTCCCACTTCCTCCGAGGCCTAGGCCTCACTCTGGATCCCTTCGTCGGGGGTTTGATGTTCTATTACGGGCTAGATTTCCATGATCTAGCTCCGGACTCCTTTCTCCACATCTCGAAATTTATTGTCGTGTGTGAGGCCTTCCTCCGCATTACCCCTCACTTCGGCCTGTGGTTCAAGACCTTTGAAGTGAAGCCGAAGATGATCGAGGGGCAACATGCAGCGTGCGGAGGTGCATCAATAAGCAAGATGGCAGGAGCTCGATGGCCGAAAGGTTCCTTTCCAGAGGTGTCCGAATTATGGCAACGGGAGTGGTTTTACGTCATGGCTCCCAGAAGTGCCAAGTGGGCGGCTGCCCCCGCTTTCCGCTCGGGCCCCCCACCACAACTGATGTCGTGGATTAGCAGAGCTCTGAGCTAGGGTCCAGCCAAGGACGTGCCTATGCTGCAAAGCCGCATTTGTGATCTCTTCGAGGGAGATTTTAATTTGGTCGCGGTAATACAAGTTATGCTGGTTCATCAAGTCCAGCCTTGCAAACGCCGACCCCTTCGCTTGTGGGAGTTCAACCCAGAAGGACCGCGTGCCATTCAAAGTTTCCTCGGCCTGACGCACGAGGAGATGTACAAGTTATTCTTCGGACCTCAAATAGAGTGTCCGGATACTACCGAGGACGTGGGCCTGAGCAGTAACCGCGCCGCCGAACAAGTAAGAAATCCTCTAGCCGAACACATTGTCTTTTATTCATCATGAAGTTATTTCTGAGAGTTCGCTCTTTGACCAGGACTGGCTAACAAAGGCGAAGATGATTCGGTGTTTGGCCCCCCTCCCTGAGGGTTTGGAAAATCTGGTATTGGAAAAGATGCTCGAGCTCGCACCTTGCCCGGAGCCCTCGAAGGAAGATACATGGGGGATAATACGGGCGGACGCGGGCCCCCATTGCTGCTAGTTACAACCAATGGAATGAGCGCCTCCATGAAGGAGGATAACCCGGGGAGGAAAAGGACTGCTTCCGAGGATCCGGAGGCCGAGGCCTCCAAACGGGAGAAGAAGTCTCCCACAGAGGGTCCTGCCTCGGTGGGTGCTTTTGCCGCACAAAGTCCGCGGGGGGATCAGCCCTCCAACGAGTCATAAGTGATCCAAAAAATACTTTAATAGTGAAGGTATACTAACTTTCTTTTGAGAAAATAACTGCCGCATATATCTTGCAGTTCGGGTCTTAGCCCTTCTCAGCTGAGCTCGTCTTCGGGGGATCTTCTTCGGGAGATGATGGAGAGCGAAACGCCTGCCCTGGACTCCTTCGCTCAAGAAGCGGGCGACCCCGAAGTGTCGTCACGGAGGGCCTCTCCGGATCCGGTGAGGCCAGAAGATAATCCCATAGACCCCCGAAGTCCCCAGCGTTCGGCTCTCGAGGAGAGCAAACAAAAGAGTCTGGCACCATCTGGTATGCGGTCGGACGTTCTGAGGGAGCTGTTGGGCCGAGCGGCCATCTCGGAAGAACATCGTACGCTGATGGGTACGGTGATGGAAAGGATTTCATCCGCCGAAAGCGGATTACATGAAGCCTTTATGAGTCTACTGACAGGCTTTGAGGTACGTGAAATAATATGTGATAGTACCGCACATGTTAGGTGTGCCCTGTGTAGATAGTAGCCCTTGAGACTCTGGTTGTCGACGGGAACGGCGGCGAACAGAGGATCATAGTCCCATGCAATAACCAGACTGCCTTTATGTGCAGGCGGTGGAAGCTCCGGTGGCTAGCCGGACTAGTGAGTTTGCCAAATTAAAACGGCAACTAGATGCGGCAGCCGCCGACATCGAGCTTGTTAACAAGAGGCTTGACGAGGCACAGGGTAAGTGTTATTATCTGGTGATCGCCACATAGTAAGAGCAGCATGATGCCAGTATCTTTAATATGTTGTGGCTGCAGATGGAGCTGCCACCGTGGAAACCTTGCAGGCAGAACTTGCCCGAGCCAAGGAACAAGCGAGGATTAGTAATGCGGCTGCTTTGAAGGCGGCCGAAGAGTTGAAAGCCGAGAAGGCCGCACATGGCAAGAGCCAAGAGAAGATGGCCAAGATGGCCGTAGAATAAAAAGACACTGCCGACCGTTGCCAGGTCCTTGAAAAAGAAAACCGGGCGAAGGCAACGTACTTGAGAAGGCCACGATGGCAGACAAAGACACCCTGCTATGAGAGCGAAGAAGGAGGAGCTGCGGGAAGCCGGGGATATTGCGGCTGGGAAGCCCTTCATGCTACGGAGGAAGTTCGGAGATCCACGGTATGCCCCTCTGGATCGGCTGTGGAGTTCGGCAGATGCGTATATGGACTTGGCGGCGACCGCTGCCGATGCGGCCAAGTACTTCCAAGGTCAAACAGATCGTGAAGTGGACAAGCTGTTCTGGTCGCAATTCAACATTCCAGAGCGTCTGCTTCCTTTGACTGATTAGCTAGCCAAATGGGCTGAACTAAATAGGTTGTCCGGACTCGCCATGAGGTTTGTCGTGGATCAGCTATGGCCGGAAAAGCCAAAGCCGAATAGCTATTTTAGCTTAGTACAGCAGGTCCTTGGTGCGGTGCCGCGCATTGATGCGATGAAGAGGTCGGCGTGCATAGAAGGCTCGCGGATGGCCCTTGCCTGTGTTAAGGCATACTGGGCGGAGATGGACGCTACCACTGTTGCGGTGCAGGGTTCGGCCATAGGCTGAGTGGCTGTCGAGCACTATTTCGAGGAGGTTCTCGAGGGTGCTCGTTTGATAGAGGCCCAGTGCTTGAAGAATATTATGTTTGAGTGATGTGTATTCTCATTGTAAACACAATGCTTTTATGAAGTTTTATAAGGCTATGTTTATACTTTTGCCTGAAAGTAGTATGATGCCTCCTATGCGGCCGTTTATGTATACATGTGTATAACCTGAAAGATTGTAGCCGTCAGCTTCAACCCCCACGCATATAATGCGGAGGTGCTCGCGAAAAAACGCGTGTTCACACTTAACCCAATGTCTTGGTCCTATTAAGGAGGTGATAGCGTAGCGAACGAGGCAACCAGACTATAATGCTTTAACACTTTCACTTAGCCATAGGAGTTTGAGAGTGGGGCTACTAGATAGCCCTTGGTGGCTCCGCACTCTCCCGCTCGCGGGGTGCGTACATGCCTGGCCGGGAAACGGCCCTTCGTTAAGGCGGAGGAATTCTAACATTCCGATAGGTTATCGAGTGGTTGACCAGTCTCACGCTATATCATGACAGTCAGTTTTCGGCTTTCTCTACTGAGGTGCTCATCCGGCTGAACCAGGGCACAATCGCAGTAGTTCTCCTGGTGCTGCCTTAGCCGATAAAGCGGAACGTAAGGCACAAAAACACAGGAGCCGGGCAAACCCAACATTTGACCAAAGACAATGATTCGGAGCTGATGCATATAAGGCCAAACTCGCGACGTCGAACACTCCCTAAGGTATTCGGTCTTTATGGTATAAACCGGGCCTATATAGTGCCCTCTGTGAGAAGCCCCTTGTGTCCAGGTACGTGCATTATTATGACGTGGCCACATGCCAAGACGTCAGCATCCTTCCCAATTGTGCTGAGAATTCGGTGGATGTGTATCAACAAGAGACAGTAAAAAAGGTTTACGCAGGGTCTTAATCTAAAAAGAATCCTTGGAATGGGTCCCTGCTGCACGTCTGCGCCTGTGTCTCTGTTGTGCCGTATCCTGGACGGGTGTAGCACGATGATCATCTGTAGAAGAGAGGAACTTAGGTGAAAAAGTTGTCGTGCAAAAGGATAGTTTTTAAAGAAACCATGTATAAGTAAAAATGAGTAGAGATTGCCGCTTGTCTGTGCACGTTGATCCCCTTGTGTTTGTAATAGGGGTGTGGCCATCCGTCCGGTACAAATTACATATAGCAGCGCCGGACTCGTCTAACCGCGTCCGTGGTCTTGACGACCTACAAATGCTTTAGTTGTTGAGGCCGTTTTTAGTGTGCGGCTGCCAAGGCAGTCGCATTCTCTTCAGCGCGCAAAGATCGCTTGATACTTCCGTTCACTGTAATGATGCCATGTGGACCAGGCATCTTGAGCGTCAAGGAAGCGTAATGTGGTATTGCATTAAAGCGAGCAAAAGCTTCGCGTCCAAGTAGTGCTTGATAGCCGCTTTGGAACGGAGTGATGTGGAAGGTTAAATGTTCGCTACGGAAGTTATCGGGGAAGCCGAATATAACCTTTAGTAGCAGGGAGCCCGTGCAATGAGCCCCTGGGCCTGGCGTTACCCCTATAAAGGTAGTATTGCTATGGCGAATTTTCGTTGGGTCTATCCCCATTTCGCGGATTGTATCCTGGTATATCAGGTTGAGACTGCTGCCACCGTCCATCAGGACTCGTGTGAAGTGATATCCGTCGATTATTGGGTCTAATACCAGGGCAGCCCATCCTGCATGCCAGATACTTGTTGAATAATCTCGATGGTCGAAAGTGATCGGTTGAGACGACCAGTGGCAGGACTCCGCGGTGATAGGCCCTTGGGCATATTTTTCTGGGAGTGCTGTGCTGTTTCTTCCCTTGATCACGTGTAACATGTTTACTGTTTTGACTTCTGGTGGAAATTTCTTTTGTTCCCCAGTGTCTTGGTTGAGAGGCTCATCCTCGTCTTCGCTTGGTGTATCCTCCCCCTTGTGTACGGCATTGAGCTTGCCGGACTGCTTGAAGACCCAACATTCTCTGTGGGTATGATTAGCGGGTTTACCGGGGGTGCTATGGATCTGACATATTTGGTCCAGAATTTTGTTTAGGCTGGACAGTTCGTCTCTGGCGCCTTTAGAGGGCGGCTTTTGCTGACCTGGTCGAGAGCTTTTGAATCCGGCGTTTACTGCCGTGCTCTTTGTGCTGTCCTCTTTATTCCGGCGTTTGTTATTGCTGTTGCGCCGTGATTTCCCATTTCCATCTCTAACTTCAGATGTACTGGGGTCGCTGGTGCTGCATCTGGCTAGCCAGTTGTCCTCACCCACGCAAAAGCGGGTCATGAGGCTTGTTAATGCTGCCATTGTTCTTGGCTTTTCTTGGCCGAGGTGCCTGGCAAGCCATTCGTCACGGACGCTATGCTTAAAAGCTGCCAAGGCTTCGGCGTCCGGACAGTCGATGATTTGGTTCTTTTTAGTAAGGAACATGTTCCAAAGTTTTCGGGCTGACTCTCTGGGCTGTTGAGTTATATGACTCAAATTGTCCGCGGCCGGAGGTCGGACATAAGTCCCTTGAAAATTTGCCCGAAAAGCGTCTTCGAGCTCTTCCCAGCTTCCAATGGAATTTTCGGGGAGGCTTTTAAGCCAGTGACGAGCTGGCCCTTTGAGCTTGAGGGGTAAGTACTTGATGGCATGGAGATCATCTTCTCTAGCCATATGGATATGGAGGATATAGTCCTCAATCCAGACCCCAGGGTCTGTTGTTCCGTCGTATGCCTCTATGTTTACGGGTTTGAATCCCTCTGGAAATTCATGGTCCAGCACCTCGTCGGTGAAACATAGGGGGTGTGCGGCACCCCTGTATCTAGGTGTACTGCGTTGTTCGGATGTTCGTTGTGTTACGTCGTATGCTGGGGCGCGCTTGCGTGGTCCATAGATGGATCTGGTTGCACCGTCCTTTTGGTGCGAGCCCTCGCGTGGATCGCGTATTGGCTTGTGGGCGGCATTGTTTGCCGCTCTATGTTGGCCGTGAGGTCATCTATCCGGCCAGATGGCCGTTTTTATTTTTGGTTGTGGGGGGTCTGAGGCCTCCTCATCGAATTCAGGTAGCAACTTCCGCTTTGGGTAGCTCTTGGTGGGGCGATTGCCGTCGTACTTCGCTGATGTGTTGAGTACTTTGCTCCATCTGATTTGGAGTGTGTCCTGCGCAGCCTTGAGCCTTTGCTTCTGCTTTTTCAGACTCCTCGCGGTGGCAACAAGCCTTTGACGGGCATTCTGCTGCTCCGGGTGCTTGTCCGGCGTTATGTCGTCCGGACTATTATCGTTGATAGAATTGGTTTGTTCGGTTTGATTCTCCGTATTGCCATGGTCCGGCAGTGGTTCGTCCTACTCCAACGCTGGTTCTGTATGATCGTTATTTCTGTCGAGGCGGGATTTGGGGCGGCGCTTGCGCCGCCGCTTTGACTACTTCTCGAGGGAACAAGCCTTCGGTGCGTCCTTCCATTCCTCGTCGTCGTCTTCTTTTGGTGTGTCCACCATGTATACGTCATAAGATGAGGTGATCATCTAGCACTCTGTGGGCGGTGGTTCCTCTTTGCCTCCCGCATCGTCGTCTATACCATCGATGTCTTCGGAGTCGAAGTCGAGCATGTCGGTTGAGTCGTTGACAGTGGCTATTAAGTGGGTGGTGGGTGGGCATCGAATTTCTTCGTCGTCCGTATCCCAATCCTGTTGGCCATAATCCGGCCAGGGCTCTCCTGACAAAGAGAGAGACCTTAGTGAATTCAGAATGTCGCCGAAGGGCGAGTGCTGAAAGATATCCGCGGCGGTGAATTCCATGATCGGCGCCCAATCGGATTCATTTGGCAGGGGCGCGGATGGTTCGGAGTCCGGAAAAGAGTCCGGCACCTTGGAGTCACAGGCTGCGCAGAGGGTTAGGCTGCTGTTCGGCTCGATCGCCGTTGAGACTGCAGCCCCTGAGGTGGTGTCTAACCACCCGTCCTCGACTGGCGCAGTTGGCTCCGAGCTAAGGGTCGGAGCTGTTGCGGGCGCAGCCTCTGGGGTATGACAGTGCGGCGCGCCCGGCTGTGGCTCGAATCCATCGAAGATCAAGTCTCCGCGGATGTCGGCCGTGTAGTTCAAACTTCCAAATCTGACCTGATGGCCAGGGGCGTATCTTTCAATCTGCTCCAGACGGCCAAGCGAATTAGCCCGCAGTGCAAAGCCGCCGAATACGAAGATCTGTCCAGGGAGAAAAGTCTCACCCTGGACCGCGTCGCTATCGATGATAGTAGGAGCCATCAAGCCTAACAGCGACGACACAAAGGAACTCTCAATGAAAGCACCAATGTCAGTGTCAAAACCGGTGGATCTCGGGTAGGGGGTCCCGAACTGTGCGTCTAGGCCGGATGGTAACAGGAGGCAGGGGACACGATGTTTTACCCAGGTTCGGGCCCTCTTGATGGAGGTAAAACCCTACGTCCTGCTTGATTGATATTGATGATATGGGTAGTACAAGAGTAGATCTACCACGAGATCAGAGAGGCTAAACCCTAGAAGCTAGCCTATGGTATGATTGTATGTTGTGATTGTTGTCCTACGGACTAAAACCCTTCAGTTTATATAGACACCGGAGAGGGTTAGGGTTACACAAGGTCGGTTATAAAGGAGGAGATATCCATATCCGCCTAGCTTGCCTTCCACGCCAAGTAGAGTCCCACCCGGACACGAGACGAAGTCTTCAATCTTGTACCTTCATAGTCTAACAGTCCGGCCAATGGAGATAGTTCGGCTGTCCGGAGACCCCCTAATCCAGGACTCCCTCACCTCCCTTCTTAGGGACACAATGGATAGGGCTTACCCACTGACTATCAGCAACGGGATAAATTGTACCTGCCTCAAGGATCTTTAGTATCTCCTTTCTTACCACTTCTTTCATTTTAGGATTCAACCGGCGTTGATGATCACGAACTGGTTTAACATCTTCTTCCAAATTAATTTTATGTTGACATAGAGTGGGACTAATGCCCTTAAGATCATCAAGAGTATACCGAATAGCAGCATGGTGCTTCTTGAGAGTTTTCAATAATCTCTCTTCTTCATGCTCTGAAAGGTTAGCACTAATAATAACAGGATATATCTTTTTCTCATCAAGATAAGCATATTTAAGAGTATCAGGTAACGGTTTAAGCTCAAACACGAGATCACCCTTGGGTGGAGGAGCATGCCCTAGGATTTCAACCGGTAAATTGTTTTTCGGAATAGGTTCCTGTTTAAAGAATACTTCATCTAATTCCCTTCTTTCATTCATAAACATATCATTTTCATGGTCTAGCAAATATTGTTCTAAAGGATCACTAGGAGGTACGGCAATAGAAGCAAGACTAATAATTTCATCCTTACTAGGTAATTCTTCTTCATGGTGTTGTCTACTAAATTTAGAAAAATTAAATTCATGAGTCATATCATCTAAACCGATAGTAACAACATCTCTTTTGCAATCTATGGTAGCATTGACAGTATTTAAGAAGGGTCTACCAAATATAATGGGACAAAAGCTATCTTGTGGGGAACCAAGAACAAGAAAATCAGCAGGATATTTAGTTTTCCCACACAAGACTTCAACATCTCTAACACTTCCCATTGGTGAAATAGTATCTCTATTGGCAAGTTTAATTATGACATCAATATCTTCCATCTCAGCAGGTGCAATATCATGCATAACTTCTTTGTATAAGGAATAATGTATTGCATTAGCACTAGCACCCATATCACATAAGCCATGATAACAATGATCTCCTATTTTGACAGAATTAACAGGCATGCATACCACAGGTCTAGGTTTATCTTTATCATGGGGTTTAGCAATTCTAGCAGTTACATTACAGAAATAAATAACATGCCCATCTATATTATCAGACAAGAAATCTTTAACAATAGCAATATTAGGTTCAACTTTAACTTGCTCAAGAGGTGTATATGTTTCAATATTGCTTTTACGAACCACAGTTGAAGCTTTAGCATGATCCTTTATCCTAACAGGGAACGGTGGTTTCTCAACATAAGAAGTAGGAACAATAGGATCATTATAAGTGATAGTCTTTTCTTCAACTTTAATAGGTGCAGCTACTTTTACTTCTATGGGAGGATGATATTTAAACCACTTCTCCTTGGGGAGATCAACATAAGCAGCAAAAGATTTACAGAAAGAAGCTACTATCTCAGAGTCAAGACCATATTTAGTGCTAAATTTACGAAAGATATCGGTATCCATAAAAGATTTAACACAATAAAAACTAGGTGTCATACCTGACTCCTTACCATTGTCGAGGTCCCAATCTTCAAAGTTGCATTTAATTCTTTCCAATAAATCCCATTTGAATTCAATAGTCTTCATCATAAAAGAGCCAGCACAAGAAGTATCAAGCATGGTGCGATTGTTACCAGAAAGCCGAGCATAATTTTTTTGAATAATCATTTCTCTCGAGAGCTCATGATTGGGGCATGAATATAACATTGATTTAAGCCTCCCCCAAGCATGAGCGATGCTTTCTCCTTCACGAGGCCAAAAATTATATATATAATTGCGATCACGATGAACAAGGTGCATAGGATAAAACTTCTAATGAAATTCCAATTTCAATCGTTTGTAATTCCAAGACCTCATATCATCGCATAGCCTATACCATGTCGATTCATCTCCCCTCAAAGATAAAGGGAAGACCTTCTTCTTAACAGCATCTCCGGGTACACCTGCAAGCTTAAATAATACACAAACTTGATCCACATATATCAGATGTTCATCGGGATGTTTTGTTCCATCTCCTAAAAAAGGATTAGCTAGCATTTTTTCTATTATACCCGAAGGAACTTCAAAGCAAGCATTTTCATTTTCATTTTCATTTTCAGTAGGTTCAGTAGGTTGAGGAGCAACTCTTTGCTCTACTGGTCGGGGTGAAGATACCCCGAACAAGCCCCTCAGAGGATTACCTTCCATGGTAACAAGTGACAGTAAATTTCAGCACACTATATAAATTTTTCCTTACCAAATTCCACCTACCAAAGGTGCTTCACTCCCCAGCAACGGCGCCAGAAAAGATTCTTGACGACCCACAAGTATAGGGGATCTATCGTAGTCCTTTTGATAAGTAAGAGTGTCGAATCCAATGAGGAGCAGAAGGAAATGATAAGCGGTTTCCAGCAAGGAATTCTCTGCAAGTACTGAAATAAGTGGTAACAGATAGTTTGGTGATAAGATAATTTGTAACAAGCAACAAGTAACAAAAGTAAATAAGGTGCAGCAAAGTGGCCCAATCCTTTTTGTAGCAAAGGACAATCCTGGACAAACTCTTATATGATGTAAAGCGCTCCCGAGGACACATGGGAATATCGTCAAGCTAGTTTTCATCACGTTCATATGATTCGCGTTCGGTACTTTGATAATTTGGTATGTGGGTGGACCTGTGCTTGGGTACTGCCCTTACTTGGACAAGTATCCCACTTTTGATTAACCTCTATTGCAAGCATCCGCAAATACAACAAAAGTATTAAGGTAAACCTAACCATAGCATGAAACATATGGATCCAAATCAGACCCTTACGAAGCAATGCATAAACTAGGGTTTAAGCTTCTGTCGCTCTAGCAACCCATCATCTACTTATTACTTCCCAATGCCTTCCTCTAGGCCCAAATAATGGTGAAGTGTCATGTAGTCGACGTTCACATAACACCACTAGAGGAGAGACAACATACATCTCATCAAAATATCGAACGAATACCAAATTCACATGACTACTAATAGCAAGACTTCTCCCATGTCCTCAGGAACAAAAGTAACTACTCACAAACCATAAACATGTTCATAATCAGAGGGGTATTAATATGCATATAGGATCTGAACATATGATCTTCCACCAATTAAACCAACTAGCATCAACTACAAGGAGTAATTAACACTACTAGCAACCTACTAGCACCAATCCCGGACTTGGAGAAAAGAATTGGATACAAGAGATGAACTAGGGTTTTGAGATGAAATGGTGCTGATGAAGATGTTGATGGAGATTGCCCTCTCCCGATGGGAGGAGCATTGGTGATGATTGTTGGGGAACGTAGTAATTTCAAAAATTTCCTACGCACACGCAAGATCATGGTGATGCATAGCAACGAGAGGGGAGAGTGTAGTCTATGTACCCTCGTAGACCGATAGCGGAAGCGTTAGCACAACGCGGTTGATGTAGTCGTACGTCTTCACGGCCCGACCGATCAAGCACCGAAACTACGACACCTCCGAGTTTTAGCACACGTTCAGCTCGATGACGATCCCCGGACTCCGATCTAGCAAAGTGTCGGGGTAGAGTTCCGTCAGCACGACGGCGTGGTGACGATCTTGATGTACTACCGTTGCAGGGCTTCGCCTAAGCACCGCTACAATATTATCGAGGATTATGGTGCAAGGGGGCACCGCACACGGCTAAGAATATGATCACGTGGATCAACTTGTGTGTCTAGAGGTGCCCCCCTGCCCCCGTATATAAAGGAGCAAGGGGGAGGAGGCCGGCCCTAGGAGGGGCGCGCCAGGGAGTAGGATTCCTACTCCTAGTTGGACTAGGTTTCCTCCTTTACTAGTCCAACTAGGAGAAGGGGGGAAAGGGGGGAAGAGAGGAAGGAAGGGAGAGAGGGGCCGCGCACCAAACCCCTTGTCTAATTCGGACTGGGCTTGGGAGGGGCGCGCGCCACCTCCTGGTCCTTTCCACTAAGGCCCATTAAGGCCCATTGCTTCTTCCTCGTATTCCCGTAACTCCCCGGTACCTCTGAAAAATATCTGAACGACTCGGAACCTTTCCGATGTCCGAATATAGTCGTCCAATATATCGATCTATATGTCTCGACCATTTTGAGACTCCTCGTCATGTCCCCGATCTCATACGGGACTCCGAACTCCTTCGGTACATCAAAAGTCATAAACTCATAATATAACTGTCATCGAAACCTTAAGCGTGCGGACCCTACGGGTTCGAGAACAATGTAGACATGATCGAGACACGTCTCCGGTCAATGACCAATAGCGGAACCTGGATGCTCATATTGGCTCCTACATATTCTACGAAGATCTTTTATCGGTCGGACTGCATAACAACATACGTTGTTCCCTTTGTCATCGGTATGTTACTTGCCCGAGATTCGATCGTCGGTATCTCAATACCTAGTTCAATCTCGTTACCGGCAAGTCTCTTTACTCGTTCCATAATGCATCATCTCACAACTAACTCATTAGTTGAAATGCTTGCAAGGCTTATGTGATGTGCATTACCGAGAGGGCTCAGAGATACCTCTCCGACAATCGGAGTGACAAATCCTAATCTCGAAATACGCCAACCCAACATGTACCTTTGGAGACACCTGTAGAGCACCTTTATAATCACCCAGTTAAGTTGTGACGTTTGGTAGCACACAAAGTGTTCCTCCGGCAAACGGGAGTTTGCATAATCTCATAGTCATAGGAACATGTATAAGTCATGAAGAAAGCAATAGCAACATACTAAACGATCGGGTGCTAAGCTAATGGAATGGGTCATGTCAATCACATCATTCTCCTAATGATGTGATCCCGTTAATCAAATGACAACACATGTCTATGGTTAGGAAACATAACCATCTTCGATTAACGAGCTAGTCAAGTAGAGGCATACTAGTGACACTTTGTTTGTCTATGTATTCACACATGTATTATGTTTCCGGTTAATACAATTCTAGCATGAATAATAAACATTTATCATGAAATAAGGAAATAAATAATAACTTTATTATTGCCTCTAGGGCATATTTCCTTCAATGATGATGGCGATGATTTCCCCCTCCGGGAGGGAAGTTTCCCTGGCAGAACAGCTCCGCCAGAGCACTAGATTGGTTCCGCCAAGGTTCCGCCTCGTGGCGGCGGAGTTTCGTCCGAGAAGATGGATTATGATTTTTTTCCCATCGAAAGACTCCATATAGCAAAAGATGGCCACCGGAGGGCCACCAGGGGGCCCACGAGGTAGGGGGGCGCGCCCAGGGGGTAGGGCGCGGCCCCACCCTCGTGGGCAGGGTGTGGCCCCCTGGTGAAGTTCTTGCTCTCAGTATTTTTTATATATTTGGAAAACATCTTCCATGAAGTTTCAAGACTTTTGGAGTTGTGCAGAATAGGTCTCTAATATTTGCTCCTTTTCCAGCCCAGAATCCCAGCTGTCGGCATTCTCCCTCTTTATGTAAACCTTGTAAAATAAGAGAGAATAGGCATAAGTATTGTGACATAATGCGTAATAACAGCCCATAATGCAATAAATATTGATATAAAAGCATGATGCAAAATGGACGTATCACCGATCACACAGCAGAACTCTCAATGAAAGCACCAATGTCGGTGTCAAAACCGGCGGATCTCGGGTAGGGGGTCCTGAACTGTGCGTCTAGGATCGATAATAACAGGAGGCAGGGGACACGATGTTTACCCAGGTTCGGGCCCTCTCGATGGAGGTAATACCCTACTTCCTGCTTGATTGATCTTGATGATATGAGTATTACAATAGTTGATCTACCACGAGATCGTAGAGGCTAAACCCTAGAAGCTAGCCTATGGCATGATTGTATGTATATCTATCGACTAGCCTGACCCTGGTTTATATAATGCACCAGAGGCCTAGGATAACAAGAGTCCTAGCCGAATACGCCGGTGGGGGAGGAGTCCTTGTCTTGACCACCAAGTCTTGTTGAATCTTCCTTGTATGCGGCACATGTACGAACTGGCCCGTGAGTATATGGCCATGGGGGTCCTCGGCCCAATCTAACTGACCGGGAGACGATGTGGTGAGTACCCGCTGGTCCAGGACACCGTCACCCCCCTTCCTAGTTCAAATAGGAGAAGAGGGGAAGGAGGAAAGGAAGAGAATGAAGGAGGGGGGCGCCGCCCCCTCCCCTTTTCCAATTCAGACTGGGCAGGGGGTGCGCGCCACCCCTGGATGGCCCTCTCTCTTCTCCACTAAGGCCCATGATGGCCCATTAACTTCCCGGGGGGTTCTGGTAACTCCCGGTACTCTGAAACTTATCTGAAACGACCCAAACCATTCTGGTGTCCGAATGTAGACTTCCAATATATGAATCTTTATGTCTCAACCATTTCGAGACTCCTCGTCATGTCTGTGGTCTCATCCGGGACTCCGAACAAACTTCGGTTCATAAAAACATGAAACCCATAATACAAATCATCATCGAAAGTTAAGCGTGCGGACCCTACGAGTTCGAGAACTATGTAGACATGACCGAGACATATCTCCGGTCAATAACCAATAGTGGGATCTGGACGCTCATATTGGCTCCTACATATTCTACGAAGATCTCTATCAGTCAAATCGCATAACAACATACGTTGTTCCCTTTGTCATCGGTATGTTACTTGCCCGATATTCGATTGGCGGTATCATCATACCTAGTTCAATCTCGTCACCGGAAAGTTTCTTTACTCGTTCCGTAATGCATCATCCCGTGGCTAACTCATTAGACACATTGCTTGCAAGGCTCATAGTGATGTGCATTATCGAGCGGGCCCAGAGATACCTCTCTGATACACGGAGTGACAAATCCTAATCTCGATCTATGCCAACTCAACAAATACCATCGGAGACACCTGTAGAGCATCTTTATAATCACCCAGTTACGTTGTGATGTTTGATAGCACACAAGGTGTTCCTCTGGTATTCGGGAGATGCATAATCTCATAGTCTGAGGAACATGTATAAGTCATGAAGAAGGCAATAGTAGAAAAACTAAACGATCATTATGCTAAGCTAACGGATGGGTCTTGTCCATCACATCATTCTCTAATGATGTGATCCCATTCATCAAATGACAACACATGTCTATGGCTAGGAAACTTAACCATCTTTGATTAATGAGCTAGTCAGGTAGAGGGATACTAGGGACACTCTATTTTGTCTATGTATCCACACATGTACTTAAGTTTCCAGTTAATACAATTCTAGCATGAATAATAAACATTTATCATGATATAAGGAAATATAAATAACAACTTTACTATTGCCTCTAGGGCATATTTCCTTCAGTCTCCCACTTGCACTAGAGTCAATAATCTAGATTACATAGTAATGATTCTAACACCCATGGAGTCTTGGTGCAGATCATGTTTTGCTCAGGAGAGAGGCTTAGTCAACTGGTCTGCAACATTTAGCTCTGTATGTATCGTGCAAATATCTATGTCTCCCTCCTTGACTTGATCGCAGATGGAATTGAAGAGTCTCTTGATGTGTTTGGTTCTCTTGTGAAATCTAGATCCCTTCGCCAAGGCAATTGCTCCAGTATGGTCACAAAAGATTTTCATTGGACCCGATGCACTAGGTATGACAACTAGATCGGTTAAGAACTCCTTCACCCAGACTCCTTCATTTGATGCTTCTGAAGTAGTTATGTACTCTGCTTCACACGTAGATCCCGCCACGACGCTTTGCTTGGAACTGCACCAACTAATAACTCCACCATTCAATATAAATACGTATCCAGTTTGTGACTTAGAGTCATCCGGATCAGTGTCAAAGCTTGCATCGACGTAACCATTTACGACGAGCTCTTTGTCACCTCCATAAACGAGAAACATATCTTGAGTCCTTTTCAAGTATTTCAGGATGTTCTTGACCGCTGTCCAGTGATCCACTCCTGGATTACTTTGGTACCTCCCTGCTAAACTAATAGCAAGGCACACATCAGGTCTGGTACATAGCATTGCATTCATGATAGAACCTATGGCTGAGGCATAGGGAATGACTTTCATTTTCTCTCTATCTTCTGCAGTGGTCGGGCATTGAGTCTGACTCAACTTCACACCTTGTAACACAGGAAAGAACCCTTTCTTTGACTGATCCATTTTGAACTTCTTCAAAACTTTATCAAGGTATGTGCTTTGTGAAAGTCCAATTAAGCATCTTGATCTATCTTTATAGATCCTGATGCCCAATATATAAGCAGCTTCGTCGAGGTCTTTCATTGAAAAATTCTTATTCAAGTATCCGTTTATGCTATTCAGAAATTCAGTATCATTTTCGATCAACAATATGTCATCCACATATAATATCAGAAATGCTACAGAGCACCCACTCACTTTCTTGTAAATACAGGCTTCTCCAAAAATCTGTATAAAACAATATGCTTTGATCACACTATCAAAGCGTATATTCCAACTCCGAGAGCCTTGCACCAGTCCATAAATGGATCGTTGGAGCTTGCACACTTTGTTAGCACCTTTTGGATCGACAAAACCTTCTGGTTGCATCATATACAACTCTTCTTTGAGATATCCATTAAGGAATGCAGTTTTGACATCCATTTGCCAAATTTCATAATCATCAAATGCGGTAATTGCTAACATGATTCGGATAGACTTAAGCATCGCTACGGGTGAGAAGGTCTCATGGTAGTCAACACCTTGAACTTCTCGAAAACCTTTTGCAACAAGTCGAGCTTTGTAGACAGTAACATTACCGTCAGCGTCAATCTTCTTCTTGAAGATCCATTTATTCTCTATTGTTTGTCGATCATCGGGCAAGTCAACCAAAGTCCATACTTTGTTTTCATACATGGATCCCATCTCAAATTTCATGGCCTCAAGCCATTTTGCGGAATCTGGGCTCATCATCGTTTCCTCTTAGTTCGTAGGTTCGTCATGGTCAAGTAACATGACCTCCAGAACAGGATTACCATACCACTCTAGTGCGGATCTTGCTCTGGTTGACCTATGAGGTTCGGTAGTAACTTGATCAGAAGTTTCATGATCATCATCATTAGCTTCCTCACTAATTGGTGTAGGAATCACTAGAACTATTTTCTGTGATGAACTACTTTCCAATAAGGGAGAAGGTACAGTTACCTCATCAAGTTCTACTTTCCTCCCACTCACTTCTTTCGAGAGAAACTCTTTATCTAGAAAGGATCCATTCTTAGCAACGAATATCTTGCCTTCAGATCTGTGATAGAAGGTGTACCCAACAGTCTCCTTTGGGTATCCTATGAAGACACATTTCTCCGATTGGGTTCGAGCTTATCAGGTTGAAGCTTTTTCACATAAGCATTGCAGCCCCAAACTTTAAGAAACGACAACTTGGGTTTCTTACCAAACCACAGTTCATATGGTGTCGTCTCAACAGATTTTGATGGTGCCCTATTTAATGTGAATGCAGCCGTCTCTAAAGCATAACCCCAAAACGATAGCGGTAAATCAGTAAGAGACATCATAGATCGCACCATATCTAATAAAGTGCGGTTACGATGTTCGGACACACCATTACGCTGTGGTGTTCCAGGTGGCATGAGTTGTGAAACTATTCCGCATTGTTTCAAATGAAGACCAAACTCATAACTCAAATATTCACCTCCACGATAACAATTATTCCACACCAAATAACAATTATTTAGGTCTAAGACTAATCCCGAAGGTAGATGTAGAGGTAGCGTGCCGACGGTGATCACATCGACTTTGGAACCATTTCCCACGTGCATCGTCACCTCGTCCTTAGCCAATCTTCGCTTAATCTGTAGCCCCTGTTTCGAGTTGCAAATATTAGCAACAGAACCAGTATCAAATACCCAGGCGCTACTGCGAGCATTAGTAAGGTACACATCAATAACATGTATATCAAATATACCTTTCACTTTGCCATCCTTCTTATCCGCCAAATACTTGGGGTAGTTCCACTTCCAGTGACCAGTCCCTTTGCAGTAAAAGCACTCAGTCTCAGGCTTAGGTCTAGACTTGGGCTTCTTCACTTGAGCAGCAACTTGCTTGCCGTTCTTCTTTAAGTTCCCTTCTTCCCTTTGCCCTTCTTCTTGAAACTAGTGGTCTTGTTGACCATCAACACTTGATGCTCCTTCTTGATTTCTACCTCCGCAGCCTTTAGCATTGCGAAGAGCTCGGGAATTGTCTTATACATCCCTTGCGTATTATAGTTCATCATGAAGCTTTTGTAGCTTGGTGGCAGTGATTGAAGAACTCTATCAATGACACTATCATTAGGAAGATTAACTCCTAGTTGAGTCAAGTGGTTGTGGTACCCAGACATTCTGAGTATATGTTCACTGACAGAACTCTTCTCCTCCATCTTGCAGCTATAGAACTTATTGGAGACTTCATATCTCTCAATTCGGGCATTTGCTTGAAATATTAACTTCAACTCCTGGAACATCTCATATGCTCCATGACGTTCAAAACGTCGTTGAAGTCCCGATTCTAAGCCGTAAAGCATGGCACACTGAACTATCAAGTACTCATCAGCTTTGCTCTGCCAGACACTCATAACATCTGGTGTTGCTCCTGCAGCGGGCTTTGCACCAAGCAGTGCTTCCAGGACGTAATTCTGCTGTGCGGCAATGAGGATAATCCTCAAGTTACGGACCAAGTCCGTGTAGTTTCTACCATCATATTTCAACTTAGCTTTCTCTATGAACGCATTAAAATTCAAAGGAACAGTAGCACGGGCCTTTATCTACAACAACATAGACATGCAAAATACTATCAGGTACTAAGTTCATGATATATTAAAGTTTAATTAATCATATTACTTAAGAACTCCCACTTAGATAGACATCCCTCTAGTCATCTAAATGATCACGTGATCCATATCAACTAAACCATGTCTGATCATCACGTGAGATGGAGAAGTTTTAAATGGTGAACATCACTATGTTGATCATATCTACTATATGATTCACGCTCGACCTTTCGGTCTCAGTGTTCCGAGGCCATATCTGCATATGCTAGGCTCTTCAAGTTGAACCTGAGTATTTTGCTTGTGCAAAACTAGCTTGCACCCGTTGTATGTGAACGTAGAGCTTATCACACCCGATCATCACGTGGTGTCTCGGCACGACAAACTGTAGCAACGGTGCATACTCAGGGGGAACACTTATACCATGAAATTTAGTGAGAGATCATCTTATAATGCTACCGCCGTACTAATCAAAATAAGATGCATAAAGGATAAACATCACATGCAATCAAAATAAGTGATATGATATGGCCATCATCATCTTGTGCCTTTGATCTCCATCTCCAAAGAACCATCATGATCACCATCGTCACCGGCTTGAGACCTTGATCTCCATCATAGCATCATCGTTTTCTCGCCAACTATTGCTTCTACGACTATCGCTACTGCTTAGTGATAAAGTAAAGCAATTACATGGCGATTGCATTTCATACAATAAAGCGACAACCATATGGCTCCTGCCAGTTGCCGATAACTGTTGCAAAACATGATCATCTCATACAACAATTTATATATCGTCATGTCTTGACCATATCACATCACAACATGCCCTGCAAAACCAAGTTAGACGTCCTCTACTTTGTTGTTGCAAGTTTTACGTGGCTGCTACGGGTTTCTAGCAAGAACCGTTCTTACCTACACATCAAAACCACAACGATTTTTCGTCAAGTGTGTTGTTTTAACCTTCAACAAGGACCAGGTGTAGTCAAACTCGATTCAACTAAAGCTAGAGAAACAGACACCCACTAGCCACATGTGTGCGAAGCACGTTGGTAGAACCAGTCTCATGAACGTGGTCATGTAATGTCGGTCTGTGCCGCTTCATCCAACAATACCGCCGAATCAAAGTAAGACATTGCTGGTAAGCATTATGACTGTTATCGCCCACAACTCTTTTGTGTTCTACTCGTGCATATAACATGTACGCATAGACCTAGCTCGGATGCCACTGTTGGGGAATGCGGTATTTCAAAAAATTCCTACGATCACGCAAGATCTATCTAGGAGATGCACAACAATGAGAGAGGTGAGTGTGTCTTGCTACCTCTTAAGCATGCGTTGGTTTTCCCTTGAAGAGGAAAGGGTAATGCAGCAAAGTAGCATAAGTATTTCCCTTAGTTTTGAGAACCAAGGTATCAATCCAGTAGGAGACAACGCACAAGTCACCTAGTACATGCACACACAATCAAAAACCTTGCAACCAACATGATAAAGGGGTTATCAATCCCTTCACGGTCACTCGCAAAAGTAAGATCTGATAAAGATAGTAAAGTAAATATTTTTGGTATTTTTGTTGTATAGATTGGAAAGTAAAGATTGCAAAAGAGTAAACGAGATGCAATGTAAATAAAATAGATGCAATATAATAAGAAAGAGACGCGAGGGCCATAGGTTTCACTAGTGGCTTCTCTCAAGATATCATGTATTACGGTGGGTGAACAAATTACTGTCGAGCAATTCATAGAAAAGCGCATAGTTAAGAGAATATCTAGGCAATGATTATGAATATATGCATCACATCCGTATCAAGTAGATCGAAATGATTCTGCATCTACTACTATTACTCCACACATAGACCGCTATCCAGCATGCATCTAGAGTATTAAGTTCATAAGAACAGAGTAATGCATTAAGCAAGATGACATGATGTAGAGGGATAAACTCAACCAATATGATATAAACCCCATCTTTTTATCCTTGATGGAAACAATACAATACGTGCCTTGCTGCCACTACTGTCACTGGGAAAGGACACCGCAAGATTGAACCCAAAGCTAAGCACTTCTCCCATTGGAAGAAAGATCAATCTAGTAGGCCAAACTAAACCGGTAATTTGAAGAGACTTGCAAAGATATCAAATCATGCATATAAGAATTCAGAGAAGAACCAAATAATATTCATAGATAATCTTGTTCATAAACCCACAATTCATCGGATCTCGGCAAACACACTGCAAAAGAGTATTACATCAAATAGATCTCCAAGAACATCGAGGAGAACTTTGTATTGAGAATCAAAGAGAGAGAAGACGCCATCTAGCTAATAACTATGGACCAGAAGGACCGTGGTAAACTACTCACGGTTCATCGGAGAGGCTATGGTGTTGATGTAGAAGCCCTCCGTGATCGATTCACCCTCCGGCAGATCACCGGAAAAGGCCCCAAGATGGGATCTCATGGGTACAGAAGGTTGCGCGGTGGAAAAGTGGTTTCGTGTCTCTCTGCGGTCGATCTAGGGTATAAGAGCATGTATAGGCGAAAGAAGTACGTCGATGGAGCTACGTGGGGCCCACGAGGGTGGGGGCGCGCCTACCCCCCTGGGCGCGCCCTCTTGCCTTGTGGCTGCCTCACGGAGTTCCAGACTTCCACTCCAAGTCTCCTAGTTTGCTTTTGGTCCAAGAAAGATCATTGCGAAAGTTCCATTCGGTTTGGATTCCATTTGGTATTCCTTTTCCGCGAAACTCTAAAATAGGTTAAAAAAACAAAAACTGGCACTAGGCCTCTGGTTAATAGGTTAGTCCCAAAAATAATATAAAAGAGCATATTAAAGCCCATTAAACATCCAAAATAGATAATATAATAGCATGGAACAATCAAAAATTATAGATACGTTGGAGATGTATCAAGCATCCCCAAGCTTAATTCATGGTCGTCCTCGAGTAGGTAAATGATAAAAAAAGAATTTTTGATGTGGAATGCTAACTAACATAATTATCAATGTAATTTTCTTTATTATGGTATGAATGTTCAGATCCGAAAAATTCAAGACAAAAGTTTAATATTGACATAAAAATAATAATACTTCAAGCATAAACAAAGTAATCGTGTCTTCTCAAAATAATATGGCCAAAGAAAGCTATCCCTACAAAATCATATAGTCTGGCTATGCTCTATCTTCGTCACACAAAATATTTAAATCATGCACAACCACGATGACAAGCCAAGCAATTGTTTCATACTTTTGATGTTCTCAAACTTTTTCAATCTTCACGCTATACATGAGCATGAGCCATGGACATAGCACTATAGGTGGAATAGAATGGTGGTTGTGGAGAAGACAAAAATGAGAAGATAGTCTCACATCAACTAGGCGTATCAACGGGCTATGGAGATGCCCATCAAGAGATATCAATGTGAGTGAGTAGGGATTGCCATGCAACGGATGCACTAGAGTGATGTCTACTACACAACCTTCTTCTTGTAGATGTTGTTGGGCCTCCAAGTGCACAGGTTTGTAGGACAGTAGCAAATTTCCCTCAAGTGGATGACCTAAGGTTTATCAATCCGTGGGAGGCGTAGGATGAAGATGGTCTCTCTCAAGCAACCCTGCAACCAAATAACAAATAATCTCTTGTGTCCCCAACACACCCAATACAATGGTAAATTGTATAGGTGCACTAGTTCGGCGAAGAGATGGTGAAACAAGTGGTATATGGATAGTAGATAAAGGTATTTGTAATCTGAAATAATAAAAACAGCAAGGTAGCAAGTAATAAAAGTGAGCATAAACGGTATTGCAATGATAGGAAATAAGGCCTAGGGTTCATACTTTCTCTAGTGTAAGTTCCCTCAACAATAATATTGTAATTGGATCACATAACTATCCCTCAACATGCAACAAAGAGTCACTCCAAAGTCACTAATAGCGGAGAACGAACGAAGAGATTATGGTAGGGTACGAAACCACCTCAAAGTTATTCTTTCCAATCAATCCGTTGGGCTATTCCTATAGGTGTCACAAACAGCCCTAGAGTTCATACTAGAATAACACCTTAAGACACAAATCAATCAAAACCCTAATGTCACCTAGATACTCCAGTGTAACCTCAAGTATCCATGGGTATGATTATACGATATGCGTCACACAATCTCAGATTCATCTATTCAACCAACACATAGAACCTCAAAGAGTGCCCCAAAGTTTCTACCGGAGAATCACGACGAAAACGTGTGCCAACCCCTATGCATAGGTTCATGAGCGAAATCCGCAAGTTGATCACCAAAACATACATCAAGTGAATCACGTGGTATCCCATTGTCACCATAGATACACACTACAAGACATACCTCAAGTGTTCTCAAATCTATAAAGACTCGATCTGATAAGATAACTCCAAAGGGGAAACTCAATTCATTACAAGAGAGAAGAGTGGGAGGAGAAACATAAGATCCAACTATAATAGCAAAGCTCGCGATACATCAAGATCGTGCCAAATCAAGAACACGAGAGAGGGAGAGAGATCAAACACATAGCTACTGGTACATACCCTCAGCCCTGAGGGAGAACTACTCCCTCCTCGTCATGGAGAGCACCAGGATGATGAAGATGGCCACCAGAGAGGGATTCCCCCTCCGGCAGGGTGCCGGAACGGGTCTAGATTGGCTTTCGGTGGCTATGGAGGCTTCTGGCGGCGGAACTCACGATCTATTGTGTTCTCAAATGTTTTTAGGGTATATGGAGATATATAGGTGGAAGAAGTACGTCAGGGGGGGCCACGAGGGTGGAGGGCGCGCCCTAGGGGGGTGGGCGCGCCCCCCTGCCTCATGGCCTCCTCGTAGATCCCCCGACGTGCACTCCAAGTCTTCTGGGCTTCTTTCCTTCCAAAAATGAGTTCCGTGAAGTTTCAGGTCAATTGGACTCCGTTTGATTTTCCTTTTCTTCGAAACCCTAAAGCAGGGTAAAAACAGAAACTGGCACTGGGCTCTAGGTTAATAGGTTAGTCCCAAAAATGATATAAAAGTGTATAATAAAGCCCATAAACATTCAAAATAGTAGATAATATAGCATGGAACAATCAAAAATTATAGATACGTTGGAGACGTATCAGCATCCCCAAGCTTAATTCATGCTCGTCCTCGAGTAGGTAAATGATAAAAACAGAATTTTTGATACAGAGTGCTACTTGGCATAATTTCAATGTAATTCTTCTTAATTGTGGTATGAATATTCAAATCCGAAAGATTCAAGACAAAAGTTCATATTGACATAAAAATAATAATAGTTCAAGCATACTAACTAAGCAATCATGTCTTCTCAAAATAACATGGCCAAAGAAAGTTCATCCCTACAAAATCATATAGTTTAGTCATGCTCCATTTTCGTCACACAAGAATGCTCTCATCATGCACAACCCCGATGACAAGCCAAGCAATTGTTTCATACTTTAGTAATCTCAAACCTATAAACTTTCACGCAATACATGAGCGCGAGCCATGGATATAGCACTATGGGTGGAATAGAATAATGAGGGGGTTATGTGGAGAAGACAAAAAGGAGAAAGTCTCACATCAACAAGGCTAATCAATGGGCTATGGAGATGCCCACCGATTGATGTTAATGCAAGGAGTAGGGATTGCCATGCAACGGATGCACTAGAGCTATAAATGTATGAAAGCTCAACAAAAGAAACTAGTGGGTGTGCATCCAACTTGCTTGCTCATGAAGACCTAGGGCACTTGAGGAGGCCCATTGTTGGAATATACAATCCAAGTTCTATAATGAAAAATTCCCACTAGTATATGAAAGTGACAAAATAAGAGACTCTCTATCATGAAGATCATGGTGCTACTTTGAAGCACAAGTGTGGCAAAGGATAGTAACATTGTCCCTTCTCTCTTTTTCTCTCATTTTTTTTATTTAGCCTTTCTTTTTTTATGGCCTTTCTCTTTTTTTTGGGCCTTCTCTTTTTTATGGCCTTTATCTTTTTTTATTCCTCACTTGGGACAATGCTCTAGAAAATGATGATCATCACACTTCTATTACAACTCGATACTAGAACAAGGTATGACTCTATATGAATGCCTCCGGCGGTGTACCGGGATATGCAATGACTCAAGAGTGACATGTATGGAAGAATTATGAACGGTGGCTTTGCCACAAATACGATGTCAACTACATGATCATGCGAAGCAATATGACAATGATGATGCGTCTCATAATAAACGAAACGGTGGAAAGTTGCATGGCAATATATCTCGGAATGGCTATGGAAATGCCATAATAGGTATGTATGGTGGCTGTATTGAGGAAGATATAAGGAGGTTTATGTGTGACAGAGCATATCATATCACGGGGTTTGGATGCACCGGCGAAGTTTGCGCCAACTCTCAAGATGAGAAAGGGCAATGCACGGTACCAAAAAGGCTAGCAAGGATGGAAGGGTGAGAGTGTGTATAATCCATGGACTCAACATTAGTCATAAAGAACTCACATACTTATTGCAAAAATCTACAAGTCATCAAAAACCTCGGTACTACGCGCATGCTCCTAGGGGGATAGATTGGTAGGAAAAGACCATCGCTCGTCCCCGACCGCCACTCATAAGGAAGACAATCAAATAACACCTCATGTTTCAAATTTGTTACATAACGTTTACCATACGTGCATGCTACGGGACTTGCAAACTTCAAAACAAGCATTTCTCAATTTCACAACTACTCAACTAGCACGACTTTGATATTATTACCTCCATATCTCAAAACAGTCATCAAGCATCAAACTTCTCTTAGTATTCAACACACTCATAAGAGAATTTTATTATTAATCTTGTATACCTAGCATATTAGGATTTTAAGCAAATTACCATGATATTTAAGACTCTCAAAATAATATAAGTGAATCATGAGAGTTCATCTATTTCTTCAAAATAAAACTACCACCATGCTCTAAAAGATATAAGTGAAGTACTAGAGCAAACAACAAACTACTCCGAAAGATATAAGTGAAGATCAATGAGTAGTTGAATAATTATGCAACTATGTGAAGACTCTCTAACATTTAAGAATTTCACTTGGTATTTTATTCAAACAGCAAGAAAAACAAAATAAAATTACATTCTAAGAATGGCAAACATCATGTGAAGAAGCAAAAACTTAGGATCAACCGATACTAACCGATAGTTGTTGAAGAAGAAAGGTGGGATGCCAACCGGGGCATCCCCAAGCTTAGACGCTTGTGACTTCTTGAAATATTATCTTGGGGTGCCTTGGGCATCCCCAAGCTTGAGCTTTTGTGTCTCCTTAATTCCTCTCATATCACGGTCTCCCTAAATCTCAAAAGCTTCATCCACACAAAACTCAACAAGGACTCGTGAGATAAGTTAGTATAAACCATTGCAAAAACCTTATCATACTCTACTGTAGAAAATCACAAAAAATATTATTCAACATTGCATACTAAATGCCTCTTAATATTTAATAGTCCTATCCTCAAATAGAATCATTAAAGAAGCAAACATATACAAACAATGCAAACATAACAGCAATCTGCCTAAACAGGATAGTCTGTAAAGAATGCTGCAACATCCATACTTCCCTAGCTCCAAAAATTATGAAAGAAAATTCCCACTGTAGTAAATTTATCAGAGCTTAATATGCAAAAGGTTTCAACATTTTATCACACTCTGACTTTTCTAGGGAATTATTGCAACAGCGGTAAGCTTTCTGTTTTCAAACAGCAACATGTATACTTGTAACATAGGCATAGTAAAGGCTATCAATGCCACTTTTATTGAAATAAAAGATGCAAAACATTGTTATAAATAACAGCATTCAAATCCTAACAAAATAAATTGACGCTCCAAGAAAAACACATATCATGTGGTGAATAAAAATATAGCTCCAAGTAAAGTTACCGATGAACGAAGACGAAAGAGGGGATGCCTTCCGGGGCATCCCCAAGCTTAGGCTCTTGGTTGTCCTTGAATATTACCTTGGGGTGCCTTGGGAATCCCCAAGCTTAGGCTCTTGCCACTCCTTATTCCATAGTCCATCGAATCCTTACCCAAAACTTGAAAACTTCACAACACAAAACTTAACAGAAAACTTGTAAGCTCCGTTAGCGAAAGAAAACAAAACATCACTTCAAGGTACAGTAATTAACTCATTATTTATTTATACTGGTGTTAAACCTACTGTATTCTAACTTCTCTATGGTTTATAAACTCTTTTACTAGCCATAGATTCATCAAAATAAGCAAACAACACACGAAATACAGAATCTGTCAAAAACAGAACAGTCTGTAGTAATCTGTAACTAACGCAAACTTCTGGAACCCAAAAAATTCTAAAATAAATTTATGGACCTGAGGAAGTTATCTATTAATCATCTGCAAAAATAATTAACTAAATATCACTCTCCAAATAAAAATGGCAGCAATTCTCGTGAGCGCTAAAGTTTCTGTTCTTTACAGCATGCTCATAAAGACTTCACCCAAGTTTTCCCAGAGGTTCTACTTGGCACAAACACTAATTAAAAGCATAAAAAATCAATAATAACAGAGTCTAGATAAATTATTTATTACTAAACAGGAGCAAAAAGCAAGGAACAAAAATAAAATTGGGTTGCCTCCCAACAAGCGCTATCGTTTAACGCCCCTAGCTAGGCATGATGATTTCAACGATGCTCACATAAAAGATAAGAGTTGTAACATAAAGAGAGCATCATGAAGAATATGACTAGCACATTTAAGTCTAACCCACTTCCTATGCATAGGGATTTTTTGAGCAAAAAACTTATGGGAACAATAATCAACTTGCATAGGAGGGTAAAGCAAGCAACACTTCAAGATTTTAAGCACATAGAGAGGAAACTTGATATTATTGCAATTCCTACAAGCATATGTTCCTCCCTCATAATAATTTTCAGTAGCATCATGAATGAATTCAAAAATATGACCAGCACCTAAAGCATTCTTTTCATGATCTACAAGCATAGAAATTTTATTACTCTCCACATTATCAAAATTCTTCTCTTGAATAGTAGTGGGAGCTAACTCAACAAAGTAACTATCATGGGATTGAAAATTGAAATCAAGATGACAAGTTTCATTGTTATAATTATTCTTTAAAGCATACGTGTCATCACAATAATCATCATAGATAGGAGGCATGCTTTCATCATAATAAATTTTCTCATCAAAACTTGGGGGACAAAAAATATCATCTTCATCAAACATAGCTTCCCCAAGCTTGTGGCTTTGCATATCATTAGCATCATAGATACTCAAGGAATTCATACTAACAACATTGCAATCATGCTCATCATTCAAATATTTAGTGCCAAACATTTTAATGCATTCTTCTTCTAACACTTTGGCACAAATTTCTTTTCCATCATACTCACGAAAGATATTAAAAAGATGAAGCATATGAGACAAACTCAATTCCATTTTTTTATAGTTTTCTTTTATAAACTAAACTAGTGATAAAACAAGAAACTAAAAGACTCGATTGCAAGATCTAAAGATATACCTTCAAGCACTCACCTCCCCGGCAACGGCGCGAGAAAAGAGCTTGATGTCTACTACACAACCTTCTTCTTGTAGACGTTGTTGGGCCTCCAAGTGCACAGGTTTGTAGGACAGTAGCAAATTTCCCTCAAGTGGATGACCTAAGGTTTATCACTCCGTGGGAGGCGTAGGATGAAGATGGTCTCTCTCAAGCAACCCTGCAACCAAATAACAAATAGTCTCTTGTGTCCCCAACACACCCAATACAATGGTAAATTGTATAGGTGCACTAGTTCGGCGAAGAGATGGTGAAACAAGTGGTATATGGATAGTAGATAAAGGTATTTGTAATCTGAAATAATAAAAACAGCAAGGTAGCAAGTAATAAAAGTGAGCATAAACGGTATTGCAATGATAGGAAATAAGGCCTAGGGTTCATACTTTCGCTAGTGTAAGTTCCCTCAACAATAATATCATAATTGGATCACATAACTATCCCTCAACATGCAACAAAGAGTCACTCCAAAGTCACTAATAGCGGAGAACGAACGAAGAGATTAAGGTAGGGTACGAAACCACCTCAAAGTTATTCTTTCAATCAATCCGTTGGGCTATTCCTATAGGTGTCACAAACAGCCCTAGAGTTCGTACTAGAATAACACCTTAAGACACAAATCAACCAAAACCCTAATATCACCTAGATACTCCAATGTCACCTCAAGTATCCGTGGGTATGATTATATGATATGCGTCACACAATCTCAGATTCATCTATTCAACCAACACATAGAACCTCAAAGAGTGCCCCAAAGTATCTACCGGAGAATCATGACAAAAACGTGTGCCAACCCCTATGATTGTGGTAAACTAAAAGCAAAGACTCAAATCATACAAGACACTCCAAGCAAAACACATATCATGTGGTGAATAAAAATATAGCCTCAAGTAAGTTACCGATAGACGAAGACGAAAGAGGGGATGCCTTCCGGGGCATCCCCAAGCTTAGGCTGTTGGTTGTCCTTGAATTTTACCTTGGGATGCCTTGGGAATCCCCAAGCTTAGGCTCTTGACATTCCTTATTCCAAAATCTATCAAATCTTTACCCAAAAACTTGAAAACTTCACAATACAAAACTCAACAGAAAATCTCATGAGCTCCATTAGTATAAGAACTTCTCTATTTAATGAACTCATTATTTATTTATATTGGTGTTAAACCAAATGTATTCCAACTTCTCTATGGTTAATACCCCCCCCCCCCCCCGATACTGGCCATAGATGCATCAAAATAAGCAAACAACACGCGAAAAACAGAATCTGTCAAAACAGAACAGTATGTAGAAATCTGTAGATTTCGAATACTTCTGTAACTCCATAAATTCTGAAAAATTAGGAAGACCAGGACAATTTGTATATTGATCTACTGTAGTTGGAATTGGTATTTTATCGCTCTCTGGTAAAAAATAAAAATTATCTTCGTGAGCGCATACTTTTTGTTTTTATCTGCAAGATCAAACAATAATCACCCAAGAAGATCCTAAAGGCTTTACCTGGCACAAACACTAATTAAAGCATAAAAACACAATAATAACAAAGGCTAGATGAATTATTTATTAATAAACAGGAACAAAAGCAAAGAAAGAAAATAAAATTGGGCTGCGTCCCAACAAGCGTTATCGTTTAACGCCCCTAGCTAGGCATTGAGATTTCAATGATGCTCACATGAAAGACAAGAATTGAAGCACAAAGAGAGCATCACAAAACACATGACAAACACATCTAAGTCTAACATACTTCCTATGCACAGGCATTTTATAAGCAAACAAATTATCAAGACAAGCAAAAGCTAGCATATGCACGGAAGAAAAAAGAAACAACAGCAATCTCAACATGATGAGAGGTAATTTAGTAACATGAAAATTTCTACAACCATATTTTCCTCTCTCATAATAATTACATGTAGGATCATAATCAAATTCAACAATATAGCTATCACATGAAATTTTCTCTTCATGATCCACATGCATGCGAAGTTGACACTCTTCTGAAATAGTGGGATTATCATAAAATAAAGTCATGACCTCTCCGAACCCACTTTTATCAAAAACTTCATAAGATTGAACATTATCCAAATATGTGTTATCTAAAGTAGACACTCTTCCGAACCCACTTTCAGTATTATTGCAAACAATATTATCAATCTCATATTCATCATGTGGCTTAAATTAAATTTTCAAGATTGTAAGAAGAATCACCCCAATCATGATCATTGCAATAAGTAGTGGACATAGAAAAACTAGCATCCCCAAGCTTAGGGTTTTGCATATCAGTAACACAATTGACATTAATAGAATTTATAATAACATCATTGCAATGATGCTTTTCATTCAAGGAGCTATCGTGAATCACTTTATAATTTTCTTCTTTCAACACTTCATCAAAATTTTCAAATTCACGAATTTCAAGCAAAACCTCATAAATATAATATAGCCCACTCAAATCAATAGCAATTGGTTCATCATAATTGGATCTCTCAAAAATATTAGCAAGTGGATGAGGATCCATAAACTCTTAGCAAGCAAAGATGCAAGCAAAAAGAAGGCACATGGTAACACAAGATCGAATGAAAGAAGGGCGAAGAAAAGGCAAAGGTTTTTGAAAATCGTTTTTGAAGTGGGGGAGAGGAAAACGAGAGGTGAATGGAAAATAATATAATGCGAGGGAGAAGAGTTTATGATGGGTACTTGGTATGTCTTGACTTCGCGTAGATCTCCCCGGCAACGGCGCCAGAAATCCTTCTTTCTACCTCTTGAGCATGCGTTGGTTTTCCCTTGAAGAGGAAAGGGTGATGCAGCAAAGTAGCGTAAGTATTTCCCTCAGTTTTGAGAACCAAGTTATCAATCTAGTAGGAGACAACGTGCAAGTCACCTAGTACCTTCACAAACAATCAAAAACCTTGCAACCAACGCGATAAAGGGGTTGTCAATCCCTTCACGGTCACTCGCAAAAGTGAGATCTGATAAAGATAGTAAAGTAAATATTTTTGGTATTTTTTTGTATAGATTGGAAAGTAAAGATTGCAAAGTAGTAAACAAGATGCGATGTAAATAAAAGAGATGCAATATAATAAGAAAGAGACAGTTTTTGCCATAGAAAAGTTGGAATACAGTAGATATAATGCAAGAACAAAATATGAATTGGTTTGATACAGTACTTATAGTAGTAATTTATTTTCTTATACTAACGGATCTCACGAAGGTTTTGTTGAGTTTTGTGTGATTGAAGTTTTCAAGTTTTGGGTTATCTTATGATGGATGAAGGAATAAGGAGTAGAAGAGCCTAAGCTTGGGGATGCCCCGGCATCCCAAGCTATTATCCAAAAATGAGCAACCAACTAAGCTTGGGGATGCCCCCGAGTGGCATCCCCTCTTTCTTCTAACGACCATCGGTATTTTAATCGAAGCTATATTTTTATTCGTCACATACTATGTGTTTTGCTTGGAGCGTCTTGTATGATATGAGTTTTTTTTAAGTCTTGATCCCTTGCCGGACACACCTATTTGAGAGAGCCAAAATTATGTCATGACTTGTTAGAATTGCTCTCTATGCTTCACTTAATTTTTTTTATGAGGTATGGACTTGCTCTAGTGCTTCACTTATATATTTTTGAGCACGGTGTGCTTTAGTATTTTTGAAGAAATGTTATCTTGCTTCACTTAGATTTATTTGAGAGTTAGTAAAATTTTCAAGAAATTCTCTCTTGCTTCACTTAAATTAATTTGAGAGAGAGAAAGAAATATTATGCTCATGATCTTCACTTATATTTGTTTGAGCTTGTCAAAAGCAACACATAAAAATTAGTTCCAAAGTGATAGATATCCAAGAAGGATATAATAAAAACTTTCATGAAGATCATTGGGTAAAATAAACTAGATTCTTAGTAATAGTCTTGAGATATGATGATGTGATATGTGAGTTATGTTGATGAGTAATTATTGTTTAGTAAGAATATTGGTGTTAAGGTTTGTGATTCCATTTGCAAGCACGGAAGTCAATATTCATGCAATGAAATTATATCCTACTTGTGGTGCATTATTCAGTGTTAATTATGCTTAATGCCTGCTTATGAGATTATCCTTTTCTTGGTTGGTCGCTTCTCAATCTTTTGCTAACCTTCATTTTGCAGTAAGTATGATCTCTACTTTGCATCCAAAATCCTTTAAACCAGTTTTGCCACATGAGTCCACTATATCTACCTATATGCGGTATTATTTTGCCATTCTAAGCAAATTTGCATGTGCCATCTCTAATTTTCAAAATAAACTTCTCTTGTGTGTGCTCGTTTCGCTCGCGGAGCGGTGAGGAGTGGCTAATATTTTCCATGATAGATGTGTTATTCTCACGATGAGTGTTTATTCACTTGTCATTGCACGAGAGTAAGGCAAAGGTGTTAGGGATGCCCAGTCCCGAAATGAAAAAAATGAATTCACTTTATGTTGTCAAATAATAAATTCCTTGGAAAGTGTTGGTATGGAAGGCACCCGTGGATACGGTTAGCCATGGAAAGTGAAAGTATGGTGGAAAAAGGAATAAACTTTATTTTCTGTTTGGGAACCTGATGACCCACAAGTATAGGGTATCAATTGTAGCTCTTTCCGATAAGTAAGAGTGTCGAACCCAATGAGGAGCAGAAGGAAATGACAAGTAGTTTTCGGTAAGGTATTGTCTACAAGTGCTGAAATTTTAAGTTGCAGAGTAGTTTGATAGCAAGATAATTTGTAACGAGCAAGTAACGATAGTAGTAACAAAAGTGCAGCAAGGTAGCCCAATCCTTTTGAGGCAAAGGACGGGCCAAAACGGTCTCTTATGATAAGCAAAGCGTTCTTGAGAGTACACGAGAATATCATCTAGTCACTTTCATCATGTTGGTTGGATTTGTGTTCGCTACTTTGATAATTTGATATGTGGGTGGACCGGTGCTTAGGTGTTGTTCTTACTTGAACGAACCTCCTACTTATGATTAACCCTCCCGCAAGCATCCGCAACTACGAGAAAAGTATTAAGAATAAATTCTAACCATAGCATTAAACTTTTGGATCCAATCGGTCCCTTACGAAATAGCACATAAACTCAGGTCTAAGCTTCTATCACTCTCGCAACCCACCATCTAATTGCTACTCCACAATGCATTCCCTTAGGCCCAAATATGGTGAAGTGTCATGTAGTCGACATTCACATAATACCACTAAGGGAATAACAACATACATACTATGAAAGTATCGAACACATATCAAGTTCACATGATTACTTGCAACATGATTTCTCCCGTGACCTCAAGAACAAAAGTAACTACTCACAAATGATAAATGTGTTCATGATCAGAGGAGTATTAAATAGCATAATGGATCTGAACATATAATCTTCCACCAAATAAACCATATAGTAATCAACTACAAGATGTAATCAACACTACTAGTCACCCACAAGCACCAATCTATAGTTTCGGTAACAAGATTGAACACAAGAGATTAACTAGGGTTTGAGAGGAGATGGTGCCGTCGAAGATGTTGATGAAGATTGCCCTCCCCCAAAGGTGACTCCCTCTCCCTCTCCTAGGCGCCCACCGCCGGTGGCCTGCGCGACCCCGGCGGCCACCCCTCCTGCCACTGGCTACTCCGGTCGTGGCAGCCACCACGTCACCATGGAGAGTCTCCTCCATTGGGACTTCTCTCCGGGCTTGGCAATTGAATCTCAGGTACGTGACAAGTTTGGGTCCATGGTGCACTACTCTTAGACCAACCCTAGATCCTCCAAGGAATTCTTCCTGGTCGTCTCATTCTCTTCGGCATCATTTCCCTTGACTAAGGAATCGGTGGCTCTCGCATTGCAATCTTGCATTGGTGGTCTCAGTTCAGGATTTAGGGTTTTACGGCTAAGTGATCACCGTTTCCGATTTTTGGTGGCCTCGAATCGTGTGGGACACTTTATCTATGGGCTTAAGGATCGGATCTGGCCAGAATTCATTTGTCATTTTTGTCTCTTTCGTGGGGAAATTGATTCAGGTTTGGATAGATCGGGGAATGGTTGGCATGCGGATAGCCATCTTCATGAGGTTCAATCTATAGCTGTTAAATCCAAGTGGCTCCAAGATCAACAGAGAAAGTTTGATCAATTCCCTGTGGCTTTGCGAAGTGATGATCATAGTTCCTCGTCGGAGTTCAGTTTGAGCTTGTCTCCGGCTGCCAAGAACATCTCTTTTGGAAAGTTGGTTTTTTCGATTAATTCGGATCCGGATTTGAATATTAGACTGGGTGGTTTTGTTTGCAAACACAAGGATAAACTGCATTCTATTGCCCCCTCTTTCAAGGGATCTCGTTTCAGGGAGATTTACTGGAATTCCACCCGGACGAAAAATTATATCATATTATGGATGGCTGGCAAGCTGGTTATTCTGATGCTGATATCTTATCTATGGTCCAAATCAAGGATGTGCCAACCCAGGAGTACATTGACTTATGTCTGTTGAAGTGTATAAAGTGCTCGCGTCACGACCATCTTGCATCGGATTGCCCAGGTATCTTCTGTCAACGTTGCATTCGTTCCATAGATCAATGCTCATGCTCCAATACTCAATATGATCAGTTTGACACATGCATAATGGGACGCAAGTTACCTTTATGCCTAGCGTGTACCCAACGTGGCCACTATGTCACTAGTTGTCCTGGGCTTAAGAGATGTACGAGTTGCAATTATTTGGGTCATATGATATGCAGTGGAGGTTGGAATGGGCCAAAATATTCTTGGCAACCCAAGGTCTTCAAACAAACTTTGCCATTTTGTGGGGAACAGAATAATATCCACCACCCAGGTCTACGGGATATACACGGTAAAAATCGAGGTTGGGTATGGAAGGTGAAACAGAAAATCCCGATTACAAGTGATGTGGCTGGCCCTCATTGCTTGTCGATACGACTCCATCCCCCCTCACCTGTCAACTCCACCGCCCTGAGGCCCCAATCAGACGCAGTCTTCCCTGTTGCACCCACCTCCTCCTCCCCTGTTCCTGCCTTGCCCTCCCCTGCTTCCGAGCCCTCGAAAAACCCTAGTGGTGTCGCCATGGTGAACTTTCCGGTCCAGCCATTCGCCTTCACCCCCATCGGCGCTCACATTGAGCGCGGGCCAGATCATTGGCTGCAGAGGAGCACCATGGTCGTGGATGAGCCGCCTCTGAACCACGACAGGTACGCTCTGATAGAGATCACCCCCCTGTACTAGATCATCAGAAGAGGTTTTGGCTAGAGGAAGTTTGTCGCATCATTAGGGAGGATCTTGAATTTTAGATTGAGGATGAGTTTGTCTATCCGATTACTGTTGGCTGTGTTGCTTTCCATGATGTTCAGAGTAGAGATGAAGCTATTAGAGAGGGGCCGCATGCTCTTACGGAGGATTCTTATTTTACTTTAATCCCTCATGATGAAGGTTTTAACATGAGAATGCCTGCCTTTGAGTACGAAGTTTGGATACTGATGCTTGCTTTCCCTATGGATTATATGACTGAACATTATGCTCATAAGGCGGTTTCTCGGTTTGGTAAGCTTCTTGCTTGCCCAAGACCGAATGAGAACAAAGCTAGGGTTCTTGTCAAGTTACACATTAAAGATGTTGTTGAAGTTCCCCATAGCTTGCTTGTCACCAAAGTTGGGCTGCTGCCCGGTCTGGGTCGGTCTTGGTCTGTCCCGAGTTATGTGCTGAATGGTAGAAACACAGTACCGGGTCTGCAAGGGAATGAGGATACTCCACCACTCCTGAATGCATCACCACATCCCTACGCACTGCCCTACTATACTATAATGCAACAAGCAAGGATCGATGAGATGGAAGCTCAGCAGGCTGCAAATGAAGCTATGTGGAATGGTAATGAACAAGTGCAGGAACAAGTGCAGGACAATGGCTGGAGAGCCTGGCCAGTTATACCACCTCCGTATACTGGATTCAGTTTCAGAACATACTTTCAGTACGATGGGTCGTCCCTGATGGATGGGGTGCCACAGGAGCACAATCTAGTGGATAATCTCTCGGATGCTTGGTCATAATATTCATATGTAGAGGAATTGGCTGATAACTTCATCAATGGTGTTCCTGATACTGAGCATACTTTTGTCAGAGCTGGAGGCTCTGTAACTTCTATGTTGATCTCTGCTGACGTTGAACTGCTCTGCTGGATGGGTGGCATGCTCAAGAGGATTTATACTCGTTACATACTACCACCTCAGTCTCCCAAGACAGCTTGCTTCCCACTCAATCCCTTCACTATTATTCAGTTTTAGCTTGATCGTGTTTGCATGGCTCTGCTCGACCAGGTGATGCCTGAACCAGATGCCCTCGGCCGCATCTTTAACTCAACTTTCAGCATGGGCATAGTGAGTGCTTTGTCTGCCTCGATAGAAGGTGCAAACTCTGTTATGCTAGCTATGGACGAGCCCCTGGTTGTTGCTCCATCCCTGCCAGATGTGCCAGTCTGTGTAGATCATGTGATGGACCCGATTGGTCATAGGATGCTAAAGGAGCCGGCTCATGTGGACACTGTACTTCTCCGTCGCAGTGCTCGCTCCAACAAATATGATGGGTTCAGGGTCCCTCCTGTCTCTGACAAGAGAGCTGCAACTTCCAAGGTCAAACCTAGGAAGGACCCATCTCTTCCCTGTCCCTCTAATGACAAGGTATCTGATGTTATTCCATCTCATACTTCCATCCACGCTATTCAATCCATTGGCATTAATATGTGTGGTGTACATCCGAGCCAGTTAAGCAAGCAGAAGTTGCTCTCTAGTCAAGGTGGGCAGAGGAGCGACATCACGGGTCCCAATGCAGCTTAAGGCATGGAAGGTACTATGCTAGAATGTCCGAGGGATCAACTCAGACAAGAAACAGTTGGCGCTGCGTAATGCTATCAGTAGTAGTGGTTGTTCAGTTATCTGTTTGCAAGAAACCAAGCGTGCTACCTTTGATGCTGCTTTTTTTAACTATTATGTCCTAAAAATTCGATAAGTTTGAGGTGGTGCCCTATCAGGGGGCCTCTGGTGGATTAATTGTGTTGTGGGACAGCTCTGTGTTCTCTGGCAATGTGTTTTGCTCTGCATCTTGTGCTTTGGGTATTCAGTTTACTTCCTTGCAAACATCCAGGAATTGGAAACTTATTAATATTTATGGCCCATGTGTTGGGCCAGGCAGAGTGGCCTTCACCTCATGGTTGTTTGACCTGCATATACCAGATGATGAAGATTGGCTAATATGTGGCGAATTCAACTACATTAGAGCGCCTGATAATCGTGACAAACCGGGGGTGATGCTAATGATATGCTTATTTTTAACGATTTCATTCAATCACAGGCGCTTGTTGAACTACCTATTAAGGGTAGGCAGTACACGTGGAGTAACATGCAGACTGAGCCTCTGCTTGAGCAAATTGACTGGTTCTTTACCTCGTCGAATTGGATAGCTAACTAGCCTAACACCACAGTGGGACCGCTTCCCAAGCTAGTGTCAGATCACACACCATGTATGATCTCGATAGAAACCTCTGTACCCAAAAGCAAGGTGTTTAGGTTTGAAAATTTCTGGATCTCCCACCCAGGTTTCTTTGATTTAGTTCAATCTACCTGGGAAAAATACTGCTATGCACCCAATTCGGCTAAACTGCTATGCAAGAAGTTAAAGAACCTGAGATATGCGCTTAAACGTTGGAGCAAACAAATTTCTCGGCTGAACTTGTGCATTGATAACTCCAACTGGGCACTACTGGAACTTGATAATATTGAGGACAAAAGGTCTCTCAACACCTGAAGCCAACTTTAGGTCGATTCTCAAGGATCATCTGGTTACTCTCCTTGGATATAAACGAGAATATTGGAAGAAGAGGTACACTGTGAGATGGTTCAGTTGTGGAGGTGATAACACCAAATTCTTCCACTCAACAGGGTCGGAAAGATACCGCAAAAACTCCATAGCATCTCTCAAACTCGGAGATGGTACGGTGGTGACATACCATGTGAGTAAAGCACGGGAACTTTTTGACACATACAAGGAAAGACTGGGGAAAAAGGGAGTATGAAATGAAGTTTGATCTGGCAAGGATCATTAAGAAAGTGGAGGGGCTGGATGAATTAACCAAACCTTTCACGCATGAGGAGATTGACAGAATAGTTCGTGAAATGCCCTCTGACAGAGCACCAGGTCCAAATGGATTTAATGGCTGCTTTCTGAAATCATGCTGGCATATCATCAAAGAGGATTTCTACAGGCTGTGCAAAGACTTCTATGATGGTGTTCTAGATCTCCAGAGCCTGAATTCTGGTTTCATAACACTCATCCCAAAGACCCAATCGCCAGAAACGGCTAACGATTTTAGGCCCATTACACAACTTAATTGTTGTTTGAAACTTATAACTAAGTTGCTTGCTAACCGCCTGCAGAAAATTGTGCTTAAGATGATCCATCAGAACCGGTATGGATTTCACAAAGGGAGACCGATACAGGATTGCTTGGCCTGGGCCTTTGAATACATCCACCAATGCCAAGCATCGGGGAAAGCCTGATGTATTCTGCAGCTTGACTTTGCCAAGGCATTTGATACGATTCAACATGAGCCGACGATTGAGATCATGCGTCATATGGGCTTTGATGACAAGTGGCTGGGATGGATCAAATGCATTTTCTCCTCAGGAAGCTCGGCATTACTGCTTAATGGCGCCCCGGGGAAGCAATTTGAGTGCCTCTGTGGGGTTCGACAAGGTGATCCACTATCACCTTTGATCTTTGTCCTTGCAGCGGATCTTTTGCAGTCGGCGATCAATGACACCAGTCGGACCGGATTGCTCCGGTTGCCCTTGCCCACTTCTGACAGTGACTACCCCATAATTCAATATGCAGACGATACGATCGCCATCCTCCCTGCTTGTACTTTTCAAGCGCAAGTGTTAAGAGACATTCTGATCGACTACGCGATGTTTGTGGGTGTCGGTGTCAAAACCGGCGGATCTTGGGTAGGGGGTCCCAAACTGTGCGTCTAGGCGGATGGTAATAGGAGACAAGGGACACGATGTTTTACCCAGGTTCGGGCACTCTTGATGGAGGTAAAACCCTATGTCCTGCTTGATTTATTCTTGATGATATGGGTAGTACAAGAGTAGATCTACCAGGAGATCAGAGAGGCTAAACCCTAGAAGCTAGCCTATGGTATGATTGTTGTTGTCCTACAGACTAAAACCCTCCGGTTTATATAGACACCGAAGGGGGCTAGGGTTACACAAGGTCGGTTACAAAGGAGGAGATATACATATCCGTATTGCCTAGCTTGCCTTCCACGCCAAGTAGAGTCCCATCCGGACACGAGACGAAGTCTTCAATCTTGTATCTTCATAGTCCAACAGTCCGGCCAAAGGATAGAGTCCGGCTGTCCGGAGACCCCCTAATCTAGGACTCCCTTAGTAGCCCCCGAACCAGGCTTTAATGACGATGAGTCTGGCGTGCAGTATTGTCTTCGGCATTGCAAGGCGGGTTCTTCTCCAGTTTTCAGGTGTTCGTAAGTAGTGTCCGGCCCCATAAATGTTGAACCTCTTGGCTTCTGTGCCCATTAAGGGCTATCTCCTATGTGTCGAATGAATACGAGGCGTCAGGGCATTTTTACATTTGCCCCCCTAGCCAGATAAATAAATTGTCTATTAGAGGGATAGGGATTCTTAGATCCTATCCACACCATCCTTCCCTCAGCAAGAATCCATCAGAGCGTGTTTCGGAAAGATCCATTCCAGCATGGCCGACCTCCGCAGCTCCTCCTCCCGCCCCCGTAGCCCTAAGACCGGTGATTGGGAGAGGTGTTCAGTCCCACACAGTCGATTGGTCGAACTGCAGACCAAGGGATTTCTCCCTTCGGCGTATATGGTGCCCGTTCGAGCCGGGCTTGCCACCTACAATGGCGGGGAGCAAGCGGAGAGCTTTCCCTGTCCCTCCATGGGGGAACGAGTCTGCCTTGTTCCTTATTTACTAAGGGGACTCGGATTTCCAATTCATCCGTTCCTCCGCGGGCTCGTGGAGTTCTACGGCCTCCAATTACACAATTTCACCCCTGCCTCCATTCTACATATCACCGGCTATGTTGCTCTCTGCGAGTTGTTCCTGGGCTGCGAGGCTCACTTCGAGCTATGGAAAAGGCTATTTTGCCTCGTCCCTCGCACACAGAGGGGATCACTTTATCAAGTGGGCGGAGCCGAAATATGGCGCATCGCCGATACCGGATACCTGTCCGGTACCCCGAAGAAGTCGTTCGAAGACTGGCCATCAGAATGGTTCTAAATGGAGGACGTTCCCCTTCCGGACCCTGTTCGGCGGGGTCTTCCTGAGTTCAACAATGCTCCTCTGAAGAAGCGCCGAAGTTGGCGCCCACGGAGCCCCCAGGTGGAAGACAACAGAGAAGTCCTCTATCTGATGAACCGGATCAAAGCACTGGCTCAATCAGGATTGACAATAATCGAAGTTATGTCGATTTGCATAATGCGGGGAGTGCAACCACTTCAATACCGTGGGCACCCCTTGTGGTGTTTCAACGGGGCGGATGACGCCACGCGCTACGGGCGTAAGGGTCCGGGCAATGCTGGCGCTTTAGCAAAAATACTGTCTGAATTATTCAAGGGAGAGGAGGAGGAGTTCACCCACATCAAGCCACGGGATGGATTCTCCATGTACAATCCTCCAAGCTGGGTAAGCTATATCCCCTTACTTCCATTTTCCTGCATTCTTTGTCGTAAGTATTCACCTTGGAAGTTTACGGCAGGAACTGCGAAAAGCCATAAAGGAGGTCAGCAGCCCCTCTCCACAACCGGAGGACCCTGACCGGGCCCTCGACTACGGACTTGAAGAGGTTCCGGTTATCTTCATGGAGCTGATAGACCGGCAGTTCTATCAGTTAAGCTGCGACGACGCCATGGTGGCCATTACGGCCGACTATCCCGGACTGCTCCCTGCATTGCACGTAAGAAAAACCAAAAACCTCAACTCCAAAAACTAGGATCCCCTTTTAGACACTTCACCCACCATATACACATTGCATTTTTTACAGGGAAGGCATTCGAGACGCCCTTCTGAACCCGTAGCAACTCGCCAACAAGAGGCGTCGAGGCCGGGTAGGCCAAAAAGAAAGGCGGTTAGGAAGGAGACGCCGGCGCAAAGGTATAAAAACCCCGCTCCGTGGTTGTCATCTTTCTCAAAATGTAATGACGCCCGTGTTTCTTTAACAGAAAAAACGCTCGCCGGAATATGTCCGGCGATGTTGCTGATCACGCCTCCACCAGTCGGGCGCCAGGACCGGAGATAGAGGCGGAAGCCGATATGGGGCAGGCGCCGGATAATCCCCCTATAGAGGATGCAGATAGATTATCCGCTACTAACTCAGAAGTGGAAAGCGCCAAGAATCATAGGCGCCGCCGGGCCGTACTCTGTGACGCTTGTTTCTCACTAGAGGCATTTGATGCCTTTAATTCTGGAGAGGTGTACCTCCGTGCTGCTCAAGATGGTCTATCCAGAGCCACGGATCAGTATGTAAATGATGTACGGGTAAGTAAATCTGGCGATTTATATGTATCAGTAGCCCCTGAGACTTGAAACAGTTAGCAGAACTGATTTAAGGATCATCTTTATTGTGCAGGTTCTTACGGAGAAGAATACTAGGTTGTCCCAGGAGCTGGAGGAATGCAAGACCCAACTGCGGGCCGCTGTTGGTGCATTGCAGGAACCGAAAAAGCCTCCCGCTGGTAACATTTACTTTAAAGAATGATGGTTACCATATAGTGTGCGGCGTGGCTGCAGATCTAACAATAGATTTTGCAGATGAATCCGGAGAAAATCCGGAGGACCAGCATGTCGTGTGACAGCTAGAGGCTGGCAAACACGTGCTGACTGAGGTTAGGCGGGAGAAAAACAATCTCCAAGACGCCAATGTCAAGCTGAGCGTGGAACTAAAAGACGTTCGAGCCCAGCTTGCAGACTCCAAGAAGGAGAAAAAGCGGCTTCGGCCCGGCATTTTTAGTAAGTGCTTGAACGAATCCTTTTGAAGGAGTTCGGAGAAGAAGCCGACTAACAGCGTTATGCCTGTAGGTATGCTGACGGGTCGTCCTGCGGAGGAAATGCCCGGGTCTGCAGGTGATCTTCTATCCGAGCTCTCGCATCTGCACGAACAAGTTCGGCAGGTGATGCAAGGTGTTTCCCAGGCCTTGTGGCCATCCACCTCCCTACCAGAAGGTGTTGCAGAGCTTACGGAGAAGCTCAAGGGAGCACGGCAGCGCTTCCGATTATGGAAGATATCGGCCTGCCGACAAGGTGCCCGAAAAGCCTGGGCCATGATGAAGACGCGGTACACCAAGGCTGACCCAAATCACATGGCCGAGGTCGGACCTGTGGGGCCTGGCGGAAAAGAGATCCTCATTAGCTTAGTTTATGGGCAAGTAGAATTAGCCGCAAAGTATTCCCAACAGGATTGTAGGCTAGACCACCTGTTGGATGGTATAGAGGAGGAATTTAGTCAGTGTGCATGACTATGTAATTAAAGTGACATGTATAATGCCTTCTAGCCGGATTGTAGATCATTTGTCATGGCGGACCTTTTCGCTTCAACCTCGGGACCCGATAGTCCGGAGTGTATCCGAATACCCGCTCAGTTATATAAGAACCGGGGTATGCGTGGAGACCAGGCGTAGGGGTCATTGGTGCTTGAACAGACAAGTGCCCAACTAGTTATGTTATATTACATGGGTAGTAAGAAACATCTTCCAGGGAGAATAGTTCCGTTAAGGGTTCCTTTCCATGGGTAAGCATGCCCTAAAGTGCATGTCCGGACTGCGATAGGAAACGCAGGAAAAAACATCTGGGGGCAGATATGGAAACTAAATAAAAATCATCATTTGTTCGCCGACCGAATATTTCCTTAAGAACGCTAGCTTTCGGCTTCACCCAGTCTGAGGTACACATATGGCTGACCCGACAGTAACAATCGCAGAGGTGCTCCCCTTATGCCCTAGCCGAATTAACGGGAACGTAGGGCATAAATACAACAGCCAGGCAACCCAGCTTGGCCAAAACTTAAGTCATATCAATGCATATAATGGCGAAAAAAGGTACATGTGGAAGCATAACACATGTGCGGGGCACGAGGCCCAAATAAATAATCAAGCTTCTGTGAAAGAAGCCCCCAGGTATGATGAGTGCGGCTAGCGCATCTGTAATGTGCAAACGAGGCGCAAGTTGGCCTTTGAAGGCCTGGAGAAAGAATAAAAGAAAGAAAGAAAAACAAGACAGATAATGTATAAAAAATGGACAGAGGAAGGGGACGAACATAGGGTCCGGCGCTAGGCGTAGAATCTTCGGAGCCTGGCCGCGTTCCATGGGTTCGGCTCGAGTCGATTAGTCGATGTATCCCGCAGTCGGTACGCTCCACCGGTCAGAACTTGGTCAATAATGAAGGGACCTTCCATTTGGGCTCGAGCTTGTTCTTTTTCTTATCCGGCAGACGTAGAACTAGTTCGCCAACGTTATAAGTTTTGGCCCGTACTTCTCTGCTTTGGTATCTGCGAGCCTGTTACTGATAAAATGCGGAACGGGCTTTTGCCACGTCGCGCTCCTCCTCCACGGTGTCTAGACTGTCCTGCCGATCAAGCTCGGCTTCTCTTTCTTCGTACATGCGCACTCGAGGTGAGTCATGAATTATGTCACAGGGCAAAACTGCCTCTGCACCGTACACCATAAAGAAGGGTGTATATCCGGTACTATGATTCAGCATGGTCCGCAGCCCCCAGAGTACGGAGTCGAGCTCCTATACCCAGTGCGTGTTAGACTCCGTTAAGGAACGCACTAATCTGGGTTTAATGCCGCTCATTATAAGACCGTTTGCTCACTCAACTTGGCCGTTGGTTTGCGGGTGATAGACTGAGGCACAATCGAGCTTGATGCCCATTTTGCTGCACCAGAATTTTACCTCATCGGCCGTGAAGTTCGTGTCGTTGTCAGTGATGATGCTGTGGGGGACGCCATAACGGTGTACGACCCCGGATATGAAGTCTATCACCAGTCTAGATTCGGCTGTTTTAACAGGTTTGGCCTCTATCCATTTGGTGAATTTATCCACCATGACTAGTAAGTATTTTTTCTTGTGGGTTCCCCCTTTAAGGGGTCCAACCATGTCAAGCCCCCAGACCGCAAAGGGCCACGTAATGGGGATTGTTTGGAGGGCGGAGGGTGGCATGTGGCTTTGATTTGCAAAGAGCTGGCAACCGGCGCAATGTTGGACCAAGTCATGTGCATCTGCCCGGGCCGTTGGCCAATAGAATGATGTACGGAAGGCCTTCCTTAAAAGAGCTCGGGCTGCGGCATGGTGACCGCTGAGTCCGGCATGAATTTCTGCCAAAAGGTTCCGCACTTCCTCTTCGGAGATACACCTTTGAAGGACTCCGGTAGTGCTTTTTTTTGTACAATTCTCCCTCATGGACCCTGTAGGCCTTGGATCACCGCACTATGCAGCGTGCCTCATTTTGGTCCTCCGGAAGTTCCTGTCTAGTTAGGTAGGCCAGGAATGATTCTGTCCACGGTGCCAGGCATTGAATTCCCATGGAGACTGCCATCTGAAGACCATGCAACAGAGCTTCATATTCGGCTGCGTTGTTGGAGTCTGTGTACAGTATTTGTAGTACGTACTGAACGGTATCTCCGGTTGGGGATGTCAGGACGACGCCAGCCCCTAGACCAGCCAGCATTTTAGAACCGTCGAAGTGCATGATCCAATTGGAGTATGCGCCATACTCTTTAGGGAGTTCGGCCTCCGTCCATTCGGCGACGAAGTCGGCCAATACTTGCGACTTAATGGCTCGTTGAGGTTTGTATGTTATGTCGAATGGGAGGAGCTCGATGGCCCATTTGGCAATCTGGCCCGTAGCGTCGCGGTTGTTTATAATATCATTAAGTGGCACTTCCGAGGCTACTGTAATCGAACACTCTTGAAAGTAGTGTCGCAGCTTCCGGGATGCCATGAATACCGCATAAGCTATCTTTTGATAATGTGGGTACCGTGATTTGCATGGATTGAGGACAGTGGATACATAGTATACCGGCTTTTGAATAGGGAATTTATGTCCGTCCGCTCCCCGTTCGACAGCGAGCACTGTGCTGACAACTTGATGAGTTGCCGCAATGTACAACAGCATTGGTTCGCCGATGTTTGGCGCGGCCAGGATTGGGTTGGTTGCCAAAATGGCCTTTATTTCTTCCAATCCGGCTATGGCCGCGTCCGTCCACTCGAAGTGTTCGGTGCGCCGAAGGAGGCAATAAAGGGGTAAAGCCTTTTCTCCTAAGCGGGAGATAAAGCGGCTTAGAGCCACCACGCATCCAGTGAACTTCTGGATTTGTTTGAGGTCTGTTGGGGTAGCCAACTGTGACAAAGCTCGGATTTTGGCCGGATTAGCTTCAATACCTCTACTGGAGACAATGAAACCCAGGAGCTTTCCGGCTGGTACGCCAAAAACGCATTTTTCCGGATTGAGCTTGATGTCGTATGTTCGGAGGTTGTCAAATGTGAACCTCAAGTCGTCTATCAAAGAGTCGACGTGTTTGGTTTTGATGACCACATCATCTACGTATGCCTCTACTGTTTTGTTGATTTGTTTCTCCAGACATGTCTGAATCATGCGCTGATATGTTGCGCCGGCGTTTTTGAGCCCAAAAGGCATTGTGTTAAAACAGAAGGGACCGTATGGTGTGATGAATGTCGTTGCGGCTTGGTCGGACTCCGCCATCTTGATTTGATGGTAACCGGAGTATGCGTCGAGGAAACACAATGACTCGTGTCCTGCGGTAGCATCAATAATTTGATCGATGCGGGGGAGGGGGAAGGGATCCTTTGGCAAAGCTTTATTGAGGTCCTTGAAATCGACACAAAGGCGTCAGGATTTATCCTTCTTTGGTACCATCACCAGGTTTGCTAGCCAGTCCGGGTGTTTTATTTCTCTGATGAATCTGGCCTCCAATAACTTGGCTAGTTCCTCTCCCATGGTCTGTCTCTTAGGTTCGGAGAAACGCCGAAGAGCTTGCTTGACCGGCTTGAATCCCTTTAGGATATTGAGGCTATGCTCGGCCAGCCTGCGTGGGATTCCTGGCATGTCTGAGGGATGCCAGGCGAATATGTCCCAATTCTCGCGCAGGAACTCTCGTAGTGCGGCGTCCATGGCGGGGTTTAAATGTGCCCCGATGGAGGCTGTTTTTGCAGGGTCCGTTGGGTGGACTTGGAATTTGACTATTTCATCCACTGGTTTAAAAGAGGTGGACTTGGATCTCTTGTCGAGTATCACGTCGTCCCTATCCACTGTGGAGTGTAGTGTGGTTAATTCCTCGGCCGAGAGGGCTTCGGATAATGCCTCGAGGGCCAGTGCGGCTATTTTGTTTTCGGCGCGGAGTGTTGTGTCCGGATTACTAGCGAGAGTGATAATTCTGTTGGGCCCGGGCATTTTGAGCTTCATGTACCCATAATGGGGTATGGCTTGGAAGATTGTGAACGCCTCCCGCCCTAACAGGGCGTGGTAACCGCTACTGAACGGGGCCACTTGGAACGTAATCTCTTCGGACCTATAATTCTCCGGCGTGCCGAACACCACATCTAGTGTGATTTTGCCTGTACAGCGCGCTTCTCGACTAGGGATTATTCCTCTAAAGGTTGTGCTGCTTCGCTCGATGCGGTTCCAGTCTATTTCCATTTTTTGAAGGGTTTCCTCATAGATGAGGTTTAATCCGCTGCCGCCGTCCATGAGTACCTTGGTGAGTCGAAAGCCGTCCACAATTGGACCGAGGACCAATGCGGCTGGTGCTCGGGCTGTTCGGAATTTAGGTTCGTCACTGGCATTGAAAGTAATAGCCCTGTCACTCCATGGGTTTATTGTCGCCACGTGGTAGATTTCGGCAAGGCTACGGAGTGTTCGCTTTCGCCTATTATTTGATGTGAAGGTCTTGAAGACCGTTAATACCGTACTGGTATTTCTGGGATGGTGCTCTCTGGCTTCTGGAATTAGGAGATCCTCGCCACTTTTGGCTACCTGCCGGAGTATCCAACATGCTCTAAGGCTATGTGTTGGTATGGCGCCCTCTGTACTATGAATTTTACAGGGTCCATTGAGCCATTCCTCCAGTACGGTTCCATGCCCTATAGAGGGTTTTTGCTTTTTGGTAGTTGACCCGGGTGTCTTTTGATAGTGCACCCTTTTATTTCAGACTGGGTTCGTATTTAGGGCCGAATTATCCCAAAAGTTTGTTTCGGTTTTCCAGGCACTTTCCATCGCATAGTACTTTCGTACTATGGACGCCAAGTCAGCGAAGCGTGATATCTCACGGTGATTTATGGCGTTAAGGATTCCCTTGTCCGTGCAATTATTGCAGAAAAATAAGATTGCGTCTTCCTCGCGACAGTCCTTAACCTTGTTCATCGCAAGGAGGAATCTGGCCCAATAGTGATGTACTGTTTCCTGGGGCTCTTGCCTTATGTGGGAAATATCGCTTATGTTTGGGTGGGTGCGTGGAATTGAATCCAAATCCTTACCCGATCTGGGATCCAGGGGCCGAGGAATTTCCAATTTTGGAAATTCTGGTTCTGGGGTGTTGCCCGATAATCCTGGCCCGCTGCCTGACTCTAAGTTCAGGGATTGGATGCTGTCCTCCCGCGAATGGGTATCCGGCTCGGAGAGCTCAGGAATCCGGACATAGTTGGTCCTCAATATGGAGGAGAGGTCGCCGCATTGTTCCTCCACCACTGCAATATGATGGGTGACCGGCGGAGAGTTAATCTCCCTTTGATCGGGTTTAAGTCCAATCCGATCATAGTCCGTAGTGACTCCTAGGGTGGCGATGCGATCCAAGAGCTCGTTTAGGGAGGCGAGCTCCATTGGATCCATCTGTTCAGCGAGTGCCGATTTGACGTGGAGGCTGTTTTCAATGACCCAAGAAGTCATCATCGGCGCGGCGGCCGAACAGGCGGTCATGATGAAACCACCTAGCTGGAGAGTTTGGCCGACAGCCAAAGCTCCCCCAACAGTAGTACCGTCTTTAAAGACGAGACGAGACATCCTTCCTTCTGGCGACAGCACAGTGGAACTCTCAATGAAAGCACCAATGTCGGTGTCAAAACTGGCGGATCTCGGGTAGGGGGTCCCGAACTGTGCGTCTAGGCGGATGGTAACAGGAGACAAGGGACACGATGTTTTACCCAGGTTCGGGCCCTCTTGATGGAGGTAAAACCCAACGTCCTGCTTGATTTATTCTTGATGATATGGGTAGTACAAGAGTAGATCTACCACGAGAACAGAGAGGCTAAACCCTATAAGCTAGCCTATGGTATGATTGTTGTTGTCCTACGGACTAAAACCCTCCGGTTTATATAGACACCGGAGGGCGCTAGGGTTACACAAGGTCGGTTACGAAGGAGGAGATATACATATCCGTATTGCCTAGCTTGCCTTCCACGCCAAGTAGAGTCCCATCTGGACACGAGACGAAGTCTTCAATCTTGTATCTTCATAGTCCAACAGTCCGACCAAAGGATAGAGTCCGACTGTCCGGAGACCCCCTAATCCAAGACTCCCTCAGTGGGCCTCAAGATCAACTTTCACAAATCAAACTTTGGTGCCCATCAACCTCGATCATCTGCAGGCGACAGGAATTGCAGCTATCTTTGGTTGCTCTATTGGCCAGATGCCGTTTACATACCTTGGACTGCCCATGGGCACCATGCGCCCGAGTGTGACTGACCTGATGCCTTTGGTGACCTCAGTTCAGAGGAGAGTGCCGATGGAAGCATCTCTGTTGGATTATGGCTCCAAGCTCACACTACTCAATTCGGTGGTCACCTCCTTGGCCATATATGCCATGTGCTCCATCAAGATAAACCCTAAGATCATTGAGCACCTTGACAAACTGCGTAGGTCCTGTCTCTGGGGGAGGAAATCAGACGATGGACACAAGGGTAACTCGTTGGCGGCATGGGGGATGGTCTGCAGACCTAAGAATAAAGGAGGACTTGGGATCATCGATCTTAGGGTTCAAAACCAAGGGTTGTTGCTGAAACAACTTCACAAATTCTACAACAAGTGCGATGTGCCTTGCATGAAGTTGATCTGGGATACTTATTATGCGGCCAAAGTACCTCATGCTACGGAACCATGTGGCTCGTTTTGGTGGAGAGACCTCATGCAGCTCTCGGACATATATAGGGGGGGTCATAAAATTGGACGTGGTTTCGGATGACACGATCCTATTCTGGAAAGATAATTGGAAAGTTGAAGTCTTCCAAGACAAATTTCCGAGAGCTTTTTATTTTGCCAAGGAACTGGATATCTCTGTGCGGCAACTTCTGTCCTCTGATCGATTGGGGGAAGTGTTTCACCTGCCGCTATCAATGGAGGCACGTCGTGAGGTTGCCAGGCTGCAGTCTGAGACCTTGAATACCTCGATCACTGATGGCAAGGATGTGTGGTCGTGTGTTTGGGGAGGAGAAAAGTTTAGGTCCACTCGATATTATGCTCACTGCTTCAGCCAGGTGCAGGTGGATGAGGACTTCAGTTGGATATGGAAAACAAAATGTACAATGCAATGGAAAGTGTTCTTGTGGTTGCTGATGGCCGATAGATTGAACACTAGAAATATGCTCAGAAGAAGGCATTACAAAATCTAGAACAATGACTACACCTGCCTTCTTTGCCATCACCCGCGTGAAGAAGACGTCGTGCACCTCTTCTTTACCTGCCCATTCAGTCAGAGATGCTGGGATGCCCTTGGAATACATTGGACAAATGGCACTTGTATGATGACAATGCTGCATGAGGGTAAAGCCAGGTGGGCTCGGCCGATGTTCTTGGAGGTTTTTACTGTCGCAGCCTGGGGGATCTGGAAGGAAAGGAACGACAAACACTTTAGAGGGATCCAGCCCTCGTTTGACTCCTGGAGGAACAGATTCAAGCTTGACTTTGCCATGCTAGTTCATAGATCGAAGCAAGAGCAGGGTCCTTTCATTTTATCTATAGCTAGTTCATTGTGATTCCTTGCATTAGATTTTACCTAACACCCCCCTCTAATGTAACATGTAAATAGCTGTACACTCTACCCCCCTCTCTCTTTTGATTAATATAAAAGCCAGTGAGAGAATCTCACTGTCACCAGTTCTAAAAAAAGATTGCCCTCTCCAAGATGGGAGAGTTGTTGGTGATGATGATGACGATGATTTCCCCCTCCGGGAGGGAAGTTCCCCCTGCGGAATCGCTCCGCCGGAGGGCAAAAGTGCTCCTGCCCAAGTTCTGCCTTGAGGCAGCGGCGCTTCGTCCCGAAAGTCCCTCCTTGTTTTTTCTAGGTAAAAATGACTTATATACCAGAAGGTGGGCACCGGAGGTGGGCCGAGGAGGCCACAACCCACCAGGGCGCGCCCAGGTGGGTTGTGCCCACCTGGTGGCCCCCCTCTGGTGTTTATTGGCTCCAATATTTCTTAAGTAATCCATAAAAAATCAGCTCATTTGGGGTTGTGCAGAATAGGTGGCCTGACGTAGCTTTTCTAGGTCCAGATTTCCAGCTGCCGGAATTCTCCCTCTTGGTTTGTTCCTTGCAAATTATGAGAGAAAAGGCATTAGAATTACTCCAAAAAGCATTATTATGGATAAAAACATTATAAATAATAGTAAGAAAACATGATGCAAAATGGACGTATCAACTCCCCCAAGCTTAGACCTCCCTTGTTCTCAAGCAAAAACCAAAATCGAAAAACATGTCCACATGCTTTGAGAGAGAGGTGTCGATAAAAACAAAATACGGACATACACTGGTGCGCGTCGGTCCTAAACAAACGGTTTTTAACCCCTTTCCGCCATGGCATTTGGAACCGTCGCCAAGTGAGTGTGTGCGATAGGGTGTCCTTCCCACACGACCCAGAAATCATCGGGGATAGGCCCTCCTGGGACCTAGGCTGGGGCCGTGTGTGCTACCTCTTGAGCACTGCGTTTGTTTTCCCTTGAAGAGGAAAGGGTGATGCAGTAGAGCAACGTAAGTATTTCCCTCAGTTTTTGAGAACCAAGGTATCAATCCAGTAGGAGGCCATGCACGAGTCCCTCGCACCTACACAAACAAATAAAATCCTCGCAACCAACGCAATAAAGGGGTTGTCAATCCCTTCACGGTCACCTACGAGAGTGAGATCTCATAGATATGATAAGATAATATTTTTGGTATTTTTATGATAAAGAGAAATAAAGATGCAAAGTAAAATAAATGGCAAAGGAAATAACTAAGTATTGGAAGATTAATATGATGGAAAATAGACCCAGGGGCCATAGGCTTCACTAGTGGCTTCTCTCAAGCGCAGAAGTATTACGATGGGTGAACAAATTATTGTTGAGCAATTGACAGAATTGAGCATAGTTATGAGAATATCTAGGTATGATCATGTATATAGGCATCACGTCCAAGACAAGTAGACCGACTCCTTCTTGCATCTACTACTATTACTCCACACATCGACCGCTATCCATCATGCATCTAGAGTATTAAGTTCAAGAGAACAGAGTAATGCTTTAAGCAAGATGACATGATGTAAAGGGATAAACTCATGCAATATTATATAAATCCCATCTTGTTATCCTCGATGGCAACAATACAATACGTGCCTTGCTGCCCCTACTATCACTGGGAAAGGACACCACAAGATTGAACCGAAAGCTAAGCACTTCTCCCATTGCAAGAAAGATCAATTTAGTAGGTCAAACCAAACTAATAATTCGAAGAGACTTGCAAAGATAACCAATCATACATAAACGAATTCAGAGAAGATTCAAATATTGTTCATAGATAAACTAGATCATAAACCCACAATTAATCGGTTTCAACAAACACACCGCAAAAGAAGATTACATCGAATAGATATCCACAAGAGAGGGGGAGAACTTTGTATTGAGATCCAAAAAGAGAGAAGAAGCCATCTAGCTAATAACTATGGACCCGAAGGTCTGAAGTAAACTACTCACACTTCATCGGAGAGGCTACGGTGTTGATGTAGAAGCCCTCCGTGATCGATACCCCCTCCGGCGGAGCTCCGGAAAAGGCCCCAAGATGGGATCTCGTGGATACAGAAAGTTATGGCGGTGGAATTAGGGTTTTGGCTCCGTATCTGGTAGTTTGGGGGTACGTAGGTATATATAGGAGGAAGAAGTACGTCGGTGGAGCAACATGGGCCCCACGAGGGTGGAGGGCGCGCCTGGGGGGGTAGGCGCGCCCCCTACCTCGTGCCTTCCTGGTTGATGTCTTGACGTAGGGTCCAAGTCCTCTGGATCACGTTTGTTCCGAAAATCACGTTCCCGAAGGTTCCATTCCGTTTGGACTCCGTTTGATATTCTTTTTCTGCGAAACTCTGAAATAGGCAAAAAATAGCAATTCTGGGTTGGGCCTCCGGTTAATAGGTTAGTCCCAAAAATAATATAAAAGTGTATAATAAAGCCCAATAATGTCCAAAACAGGATATAATATAGCATGGAACAATAAAAAATTATAGATACATTGGAGACGTATCAAGCATCCCCAAGCTTAATTTCTGCTCGTCCTCGAGTAGGTAAATGACAAAAACAGAATTTTTGATGTGGAATGCTACTTGGCATAATTTCAATGTAATTCTTCTTAATTGTGGTATGAATATACAGATCCGAAAGATTCAAGACAAAATTTCAATATTGACATAGAAATAATAATACTTCAAGCATACTAACTAAGCAATTATGTCTCTTCAAAATAACATGGCCAAAGAAAGTTATCCCTACAAAATCATATAGTCTGGCTATGCTCCATCTTCACCACACAAAGTATTTAAATCATGCACAACCCTGATGACAAGCCAAGCAATTGTTTCATACTTTTGGTGTTCTCAAACTTTTTCAATCTTCACGCAATACATGAGCGTGAGCCATGGACATAGCACTATATGTGGAATAGAATGGTGGTTGTGGAGAAGACAAAAAGGGAGAAGATAGTCTCACATCAACTAGGCGTGTCAACGGGCTATGGAGATGCCCATTAATTGATATCAATGTGAGTGAGTAGGGATTGCCATGCAACGGATGCACTAGAGCTATAAGTATATGAAAGCTCAACAAAAAGAACTAAGTGGGTGTGCATCCAACTCGCTTGCTCACGAAGACCTAGGGCATTTTAAGGAATCCCGTCATTGGAATATACAAGCCAAGTTCTATAATGAAAAATTCCCACTAGTATATGAAAGTGATAACATAGGAGACTCTCTATGAAGATCTTGGTGCTACTTTGAAGCACAAGTGTGGTAAAAGGATAGTAGCATTGTCCCTTCTCTCTTTTTCTCTCATTTTTTTTATTTGGGCCTTTTCTTTTTTATGGCCTATTTTTTTTTATTTAGTCCGGAGTCTCATCCCGACTTGTGGGGGAATCATAGTCTCCATCATCCTTTCCTCACTTGGGATAATGCTCTAAAAATGATGATCATCACACTTTTTATTTACTCACAACTCAACAATTACAACTCAATACTTAGAACAAAATATGACTCTATGTGAATGCCTCCGGCGGTGTACCAGGATATGCAATGAATCAAGAGTGACATGTATGAAAGAATTATGAACGATGGCTTTGCCACGAATATAGTGTCAACTACATGATCACGCAAAGCAATATGACAATCATGGAGCGTGTCATAGTAAACGGAACGGTGGTAAGTTGCATGGCAATATATCTTGGAATGGCTATGAAAATTCCATGATAGTTAGGTATGGTGGCTGTTTTGAGGAAGGTATATGGTGGGTGTATGATACCGGTGAAAGGTGCGCGGTATTAGAGAGGCTAGCAATGGTGGAAGGGTGAGAGTGCGTATGATCCATGGACTCAACATTAGTCATAAAGAACTCATATACTTATTGAAAAAATATACAAGTTATCAAAGCAAAGTATTACGTGCATGCTCCTAGGGGGATAGATTGGTAGGAAAATACCATCGCTCGTCCCCGACCGCCACTCGTAAGGAAGACAATCAATAAATAAATCATGCTCCGACTTCATCACATAACGGTTCACCATGCGTGCATGCTACCAGAATCACAAACTTTAACACAAGTATTTCTCAAATTCACAACTACTCAACTAGCATGACTCTAATATCACCATCTCCATATCGCAAAACAATTATCAAGTATCAAACTTCTCATAGTATTCAACACACTCACAAGAAAATTTTATTATTAATCTTGAATTCCTAACATAATTAAAGAAATTTACCACGCTGTTTTGTAGGACTCTCAAAATAATCTAAGTGAAGCATGAGAGAACAATGGTTTCTATAAAACAAATCCACCAACGTGCTCTAAAAGATATAAGTGAAGCACTAGAGCAAAAACTATATAACTCAAAAGATATAAGTGAAGCACATGGAGTATTCTAACAATTTCTGAATCATGTGTCTCTCTCTCAAAAGGTGTGTACAGCCAGGATGATTGTGGAAAACTAACAAATAAAGACTCAAATAATACAAGACGCTCCAAGCAAAACACATATCATGTGGTAAATAAAAATATAGCTCCAAGTAAAGTTACCGGTGGAAGTAGACGAAAGAGGGGATGCCTTTCGGGGCATCCCAAAGCTTTGGCTTTTATGTGTACTTAGATTATCTTGGGGGGTCCATGGGCATCCCCAAGCTTAGTCTCTTGCCACTACTTGTTCCATAATCCATCAAATCTTTACCCAAACTTGAAAACTTCACAACACAAAACTTAAAGTAGAAAATCTCGTGAGCTCCGTTAGCGAAAGAAAACAAAACACCACTTCAAGGTACTGTAATGAACTCATTATTTATTTATATTGGTGTTAAACCTACTGTATTCCAACTTCCCTATGGTTTATAAACTATTTTACTAGCCATAGATTCATTAAAATAAGCAAACAACACACGAAAAACAGAATCTGTCAAAAACAGAACAGTCTGTAGTAATCTGTAGCTAACGCAAGATCTGGAACCCCAAAAATTATAAAATAAATTGCTGGACGTGAGGAATTTATCTATTAATCATCTTAAAAAAGAATTAACTAAATATCACTTTCCAAATAAAAATGACAGCAATTCTCGTGAGCGCTAAAGTTTCTCTTTTTTACAACATGATTAAAAAGACTTTCCCCAAGTCTTCCCAACGGTTCTACTTGGCACAAACACTAATTAAACACAAAAAACACAACCAAAACAGAGGCTAGATAAATTATTTATTACTAAATAGGAGCAAAAGGCAAGGAATAAAAATAAAATGGGGTTGCCTCCCAACAAGCGCTATCGTTTAACGCCCCTAGCTAGGCATAAAAGCAATGATAGATCTAGGTATTGCCATCTTTGGTAGGCAATCCATAAGTGGCTCTCATAATAGATTCATATGGTAATTTAATTTTCTTTCTAGGTAAGTGTTCCATGCCTTTCCTTAAAAGAAATTGGAATCTAATATTCGCTTCCTTCATATCAATAATTGCGCCAATCGTTCTAAGGAAAGGTCTACCAAGAATAATAGGACATGAAGGATTGCAATCTATGTCAAGAACAATAAAATCTACGGGCACATAATTCCTATTTGAAACAATAAGAACATCATTAATTCTTCCCATAGGTTTCTTGATAGTGGAATCCGCAAGGTGCAAGTTTAAAGAGCAATCATCCAAATCACGGAAACCTAGCAAATCACACAAAGTCTTAGGAATCGTGGAAACACTAGCACCTAAATCACACAAAGCATAGCACTCATGATCTTTAATTTTAATTTTATTAGTAGGTTCCCACTCATCATAAAGTTTTCTAGGGATAGAAACTTCCAACTCAAGTTTTTCTTCATAAGATTGCATCAAAACATCAACGATATGTTTGGTAAAGGTTTTATTTTGACTATAAGCATAAGGAGAATTTAGCACGGATTGAAACAAGGAAATACAATCTATCAAAGAGCAATTATCATAATTAAATTCTTGAAATCCAAAATAGTGGGTTCATCGATATTTAAAGTTTTGACTTCTTCAATCCCACTTTTAACAATTTTAGCATCAAGATCTAAAGACTCCGAATTTTTGGAACGCCTTCTAGGTAAAGGTGGATCATATTCAGTCCCATCATTATCAAGATTCATATTACAAAACAAATATTTAATAGGGGACACATCAATAACTTTTAGATCTTCATCTTTGTTGTCATGGAAACTAGAAGAACGCGCTTTTATAAAGCAATCTTTCTTAGCACGCATCCTAGCGGTTTTTTCTTTGCACTCATCAATAGAAATTCTCATAGATTTGAGAGACTCATTGATATCATGCTTAGGTGGAATAGATCTAAGTTTCAAAGAATCAACATCAAGAGAAATTCTATCAATGTTCCTGGCCAACTCATCAATCTTAAGTAATTTTTCTTCAATCAAAGCATTGAAATTCTTTTGCGAAGTAATAAATTCTTTAATATTAGATCCGAAATCAGAGGGCATCTTATTAAAATTTCCATAAGAATTTTTGTAGGAGTTACCACAATTATTAGAGGAATTACTAGGGTACGGCCTAGGATTAAAGTTTCCTCTATACGCGTTGTTACCAAAATTATTCCTAACCAACAAAATTCACATGCAAAGATTCATTATTATTCTCAATCAAAGTAGACAAAGGTATATCATTAGGATCAGAAGAAACACTTTTATTAGCAAATAATTTCATAAGTTCATCCATCTTTCCTCTCAAAACATTAATTTCTTCTATCGCATGCACTTTCTTATTAGTAGATCTTTCGGTGTGCCATTGAGAATAATTAACCATAATATTATCTAGGAGTTTACTAGCTTCTCCTAAAGTGATCTCCATAAAAGTGCCTCCCGCGGCCGAATCTAAAAGGTTTCTAGAAGCAAAATTCAATTCGGCATAATTTTTTTGTATAATCATCCATAAATTCAAACCATGTGTAGGGCAATTACGTATCATTAATTTCATCCTCTCCCAAGCTTGTGCAACATGTTCATGATCAAGTTTCTTAAAATTCATAATATCGTTTCTAAGAGAGATGATCTTAGCGGGAGGAAAATACTTAGAGATAAAAGCATCTTTGCACTTATTCCACGAATCAATACCATTTTTAGGCAAAGACGAAAACCAAGCTTTAGCACGATCTCTAAGCGAAAAAGGAAATAGCTTCAATTTAACAATATCATTGTCCACATATTTGTTCTTTTGCATATCACACAAATCAACAAAGTTGTTTAGATGGGTAGCGACATATTCACTAGGAAGGCTGGAAAACGGATCTTTCATGACAAGATTCAGCAAAGCAGCATTAATTTCACAAGATTCAGCATCGGTAAGAGGAGCAATCGGAGTGCTAATAAAATCATTGTTGTTGGTATTAGTAAAGTCACACAATTTGGTATTATCTTGAGCCATCGTGACAAGCAAGCAATCCAACACACAAGAAAACAAGAGACGGACAAAAAGAGGAGAATAGAGAAAGAGGAGGAGGACGAAGAGAGAGGGGGCGAATAAAACGGCAAGGGTGAAGTGGGGGAGAGGAAAACGAGAGGCAAATGAAAAATAATGTAATGCAGGAGATAAGGGTTTCTGATGGGTACTTGGTATGTTGACTTTTGCGTAGACTCCCCGGCAATGGCGCCAGAAATCCTTCTTGCTACCTCTTGAGCACCGCGTTGGTTTTCCCTTGAAGAGGAAAGGGTGATGTAGCAGAGCAGCGTAAGTATTTCCCTCAGTTTTTAAGAACCAAGGTATCAATCCAGTAGGAGGCCACGCACGAGTCCCTCGCACCTACACAAACAAATAAACTCCTCGCAACCAACGCGACAAAGGGGTTGTCAATCCCTTCACGGTCACCTACAAGAGTGAGATCTGATAGATATGGTAAGATAATATTTTTGGTATTTTTATGATAAAGAGAAATAAAGATGCAAAGTAAAATAAATGGCAAAGGAAATAACTAAGTATTGGAAATTAATATGAAGGAAAATAGACCCGGGGCCATAGGTTTCACTAGTGGCTTCTCTCGAGAGCATAAGTATTACGGTGGGTGAACAAATTACTGTTGAGCAATTGACAGAATTGAGCATAGTTATGAGAATATCTAGGTATGATCATGTATATAGGCATCACGTCCGAGACAAGTAGACCGACTCCTGCCTGCATCTACTACCATTACTCCACACATCGACCGCTATCCAACATGCATCTAGAGTATTAAGTTCAAGATAACATAGAAACGCTTTAAGCAAGATGATGTGATGTAGAGGGATAAACTCGTGCAATATGATATAAACCCCATCTTGTTATCCTCGATGGCAACAATACAATACGTGCCTTGCTGCCCCTAGTGTCACTGGGAAAGGACACCACAAGATTGAACCCAAAGCTAAGCACTTCTCCCATTGCAAGAAAGATCAATCTAGTAGGCCAAACCAAACTGATAATTCGAAGAGACTTGCAAAGATAACCAATCATACATAAAAGAATTCAGAGAAGATTCAAATATTGTTCATAGATAAACTAGATCATAAACCCACAATTCATCGGTCTCAACAAACACACCGCAAAAGAAGATTACATCGAATAGATCTCCACAAGAGAGGGGGAGAACTTTGTATTGAGATCCAAAAAGAGAGAAGAAGCCATCTAGCTAATAACTATGGACCCGAAGGTCTGAAATAAACTACTCACACTTCATCGGAGAGGCTATGGTGTTGATGTAGAAGCCCTCCGTGATCGATACCCCCTCCGGCGGAGCTCCGGAAAAGGATCTCGTGGATACAGAAAGTTACGGCGGTGGAATTAGGGTTCTGGCTCCGTATCTGGTAGTTTGGGGGTACGTAGGTATATATAGGAGGAAGAAGTACGTCGGTGGAGCAACATGGCCCCCACGAGGGTGGAGGGCGCGCCTGGGGGGTAGGCGCGCCCCCCTACCTCGTGCCTTCCTGGTTGATGTCTTGACGTAGGGTCCAAGTCCTCTAGATCATGTTTGTTCCGAAAATCACGTTCCCGAAGGTTCCATTCCGTTTGGACTCCGTTTGATATTCTTTTCCTGCGAAACTCTGAAATAGGCAAAAAAACAGCAATTCTGGGTTGGGCCTTCGGTTAATAGGTTAGTCCCAAAAATAATATAAAAGTGTATAATAAAGCCCAATAATGTCCAAAACAGGATATAATATAGCATGGAACAATCAAAAATTATAGATACGTTGGAGATGTATCAATGTGCGATCGGGCGAGGCATCGAAACCCAATCATTTCCATAGGTATGTACATCCCACACAGTAATCCGAGAAAATCATTTCCGTAGGTATGTACATCCCACACGGTAATCTGAGAAAATCATTTCCGTAGGTATGTACATCCCACACGGTGAATCCCAGAAAAACATTTCCGTTCGTATGTATATCACATACAGTCAATCCAAGGAATAAGTTTCCATTCTTATGTACATCCCACACAGTCAATCCAGGGAAAACGTTTCCGTTCGGACATACATCCCACACAGTTTTATGTGTAGGCTCGTGTCTGAAAGGTTTAACTATCACACACGGTCTTCCTTGGTTAATTGTTTGCTTTTATCAACTATATCACACACGATTTGATGAAGAAAACTATGTGGCATTAGGCTATCCATCACAAGTGTTTTTACTACTAGAACCATTTGCAAAGATCCATGACACATTTAGCAGGTTTATTAGTTTACAATTAATAATTCCAGTATTACGCAAATTCACATTTCATATCGAACAGTTGTTTGCCAATTTCATATCAAGCACATAAATACATTATAACATCACAGTACGGTAGCTACATAAAAACAGCACAGTACAACATATAGCTAATTCAACTTCAAAAGAACAATATATTCATTTCCCTAATCGAGATCATCCAGACTCGTCTTATCCACCTCTGCTTTCAGTTTAGTAAGAACCCGTTTTGCACGGGCCAATTGGGAAAGTGCCTCCTCCTTCACCAACACCATCTTAGCAAAGTCTGATTTAAAAAATCTGAGCTCATACTCCACCTTCAACTTTTTATCCCGCATCTTGAAATATGCTTCGGCGTTGACAAGAGTTTCTCTAAGCCTACGTGTGTTCTCTTCCTCATACATGCTCCAGAGCTTCGTTATGCACATCTTCAAAGACTGTGGCCACTCTTGATCAACCTACTCCAAGTAAGAACACTTCCATTCATCCTATAATATTTAAAACTAGATCAGTAACAATTGTAGGGGAAATGAGTTTATAGCAACATAGAAAATCACCAATACTTATTTTGAAAAACTGAAGAAACATGTTAATTATGACATATCTTCTCAAAAAGATCAATGTGCAAATGAAATAATTGGTACTGAGAGAACAACCAAATTCTGGAACATCAGAAGCTACAATTAACTACAACGACGCTACAAGTTCTTACTCATGTACAATAAATAATAAATTGAACATTTTATGAGGAAGGTAAATATAACTGCAACGGCATAGCGACAGTGTTTGGATGACACCAAATTGATACTAACAGGTGTGTACATGCACAAATTTAGTAACATAGAATTAATAGCACTAAGGTCGTTCACTATGTATGCCAAAACTGGGGTAAAGACAACTGTTCCTACATCTCGCACCGGTGCCCTACACTGGCGAGCCGATGCAGTGGAAAAATAATCAGGGACCCGGACTCCGGAGCACGTAGTTGCTCCGATGCCCAGTTCCTTTGTGCCATAAAGATTTAGTATTTTACTGCTTGGCTGCTCGGATGTGTGGACCAAAGTGGGCTGCACAAACTGCTGAAACGGTGCCAAATAATTTTCTAATGGCACTGCTGATGACATGGCAACAATTTAAGATACTAGGTACAAACGGTGACACTGTCTTAGGATGCGTTTGGTTGAAGGTGTGGTATGAATGAGTTGGGACCGTGATAGTGTCTGAATCACATCTATCAAATGATTTGTAACAACGAAAGAGGGTCTAACCTTCTCTGCACATGCCAGAAACTTCCTCCCACTATCCACAGAATCAAACACAACTAGCTTCACGCATGGAGATTGATGGTGACAACGAACAGATAGATCTTCAGCCACCCCGCTCCATTCATTGCCACTGATGGTCTTAGGGAGCTACAAGAGGAAGAAATGAACCAAATCGACCTCCGGGTAAAAATCCTTCATTCCAAGTCATAGCCCGAGAGAGAGAAGAGAGGCATATCCGGGTGGTGAAGGAGTAGTCGCCGGAGGAGAAACCGCTGGAGATGCCTTTGAAGAAGACCATGGCGACCCCGGCGGTAGGATGCGAGACGGCGAGAGCAAGGAAGTGGCTATAGCTTAGCAAGGAAGGAAGGAAGGAAGGAGGAAACAGGGGAAATGTGACTTGTGGTCGGGGAGAAAAGGGGGTGGGGAAGGGGGGAAGGGGCGGGGTAGATATTTTGGCAGTAGGCCAAAAAATTTGAAATGTGGAGGGAAACTTTGCGCGCGGTGCCGCCGGACCATTCACTTTGAACGATTGTGTGCATCGCAAAATGATTCTTCTGCTTTACGCACATGGGATGAGTTTGATAATTTAAATTTCGGTCTCAAGGCATGGGCACATTCACTTTGAACGCGCGCGGTGCCGCCGGACCATTCACTTTGAACGATTGTGTGCATCGCAAACGATTCTTCTGCTTTACGCGCATGAGATGAGTTTGATGATTCAAATTTTGGTGGAAATTTCCCCGGGTACGTCATTGCATAATTTAACATAGCTTGCTAATTTGGGCACACAAAAGAGCGTACAGCAGACATACCACACTTACTGAATCGAGCAATTTTAGTAATTACACAGAGTCAGTTGACCTAAACATTGCTCTAACAAAAGACCAGCATTAAAAACAAAGCCTAAGTACGCATAATTAAAAATCCGCCGCCGCGCCGGCCAATGCATCACCGATGTGAGATGAGACATCGATGACTTGTCCTAGCGACATGCCGCCATTGGTGTACTCCACGCCCCCCTGCTGAAGTCGACCGCGTCCTCGTCCTCGTCCTCGGCGCCGCCCTCAAGGTTGTAGTGCTCGTAGTAGTGGCTGCGCCAGAGCTCGCATTGGTACTCCACCGCCGATTCCTCGACAGACAGACTCTTCTCTACCTCGACCTCGGCCACGCGCAACTCCTCATCCCGGCGCTCCTCGATATCCGCCGCCTCATGCATCTCCAGCTCCCGCTCGGCGACCTCATGAGGAAGCAGGTGCTCCATGGCCACCGCCACCTTTTCACACGTGGGTTGCATGCTGAAGTCTGAGGTGGCCTGGAAAATCTTGGCGTGTGCATCCTCAATTTTGTCGTGGATGGCCTCGACCCGGGCTAGGGCGACATCAGCGGAACGAACGGCAGCTCGAGTGCTCTCGGCGTTTGCAGCCGCCGTCGCAGTAGCTGCTGCAGCCGTCTCGGCTGCTGTAGCTGCCCTGTCGGCTGCCGCAGACGCCCTCTCGACGGAAGCGGCCGCGCTCAATGCGGATGCGGCGGCACTCTCGGCGTAGGTGGTCGTGCTCTCGGCGCAGGCGGCGGCGCTCGGGGGGATGCCGCCATCGTACAGGCCTTCACAAAGCGTTTCCACGGCGTCATCTTTGCAAGAAGGGGGTGCGGGAATGGGGATCGGGATTCGTTGATTCAGGGGTTGCCGGCACTAGAGCAGACAAGCCGGCGAAGCTTAAGAAGGGAGACTTAAATAGACCCAGATATTTTCATCGCAAACGGTTCCTAGAAAACAACTATGTGTGATGTTGTAGATATTTTTTATTAGCTGTGAAAGACGAATTTGGAATAAAGTGCCAGCAGATGGTGTTTTAAATGAACGAGAAATTTTGTAGTACTAATACAACTGTCATGTCAAATTTTGGAAAAATTTCAGGGGTCATTTGACCTTTTAAGACATTTAAGTGATTTTCTAGCCATTTAATGATCGTAATTGAAATTTGAACTATATGTACATGCAACAGCTAACCATAACGGTTTGAAAACTCATATTTCGTGTACTTGTGTGCAATTTAATTTCATGTGATGTAAATTGGAAGGAATTTTGAAACATATTGGTCTAACGGCTATAACACAACTAAGCATGGAGTGACATGGCATTTTAATTCCAAAAAATAAAAAAGTCAGAAACACATGAAATCTTGGTTGATGTAATGTCATGCCACCAAGATGATGTGGTAAAAATTTGACATGTTTGAACAAAGTTTGGACACACACCCCTCACAAACCGGAGCAACTCACTAGAAGACTCGTGGTTCCGAGAGGAAACATTGCATGTTTGATGACGAACGGAAGATAGCTTCCTCTCATGGCCTTCAAATTTTTTTCTACGTCTAACGTGCACTACTACAACTGTAATGTGAAATTTTTGAAAATCTAGGGGTCATTTGACCTTTTAAAGACATTTAAGTGATTTTCTAGCCATTTAATGACCGTAATTCAAATTTGAACTATATCTACATGCAATGCCTAACCAAAACGGTTTGAAAAATCATATTTATGTACTTGTGTGCGAGTTAATTCCATGTGCAGTAAACTAGAAGGAATTTTGAAACATATTTGTATCACGACATGGACACATATGCATGAATACGTATGCATGGAGTGGCATGTCATTTTAATTCCAAAAAAATCAGAAACACATAAAACATTGGTTGATGTAATTTCATGCCACCAAGATGATGTGGTAAAGAAATTGGCATATTTAACGAAAGTTTGGACACACACCCCTCACAAACTGGAGCAACCCGCTAGAAGGTTCGTGGTTCCGAGAGGGAACAATGCATGTTTGATGATGAACGAGAGAGAGCTTCCTCTTACGTCCTTCAAATTTTTTCTACGTCTAACATGCACTACTACAACTGTAAAGTAAAATTTTAGAAAATTTTAGGGGTCATTTGACCTTTTAAAAACATTTAAGTGATTTTCTAATCATTTAATGACCGTAATCCAAATTTGAACTACATCTACATGCAACACCTAACCAAAACGGCTTTGTTGTAGGAAAAAAAATAGTTTTATGCAAAATTAAACTTAGAGCCTCCACCAGCTAAATATGCATGTAGTGATAGCCATTATTCAGCATTGCTCTACAGTGTGAAATTTGTCAGTACATTCAATGTACTGACCTACATGGCTGCAACGTCTCATGTTGCAGGAATCTTACGACGAGTAAGTGATACGTTAGGGTTATAATTTCTACACTCAACTTTGCCGTTGGTGTTGATGAGAATCCACAACCTTGTTGTTACTTCCGCTATTTGGATTGAGGTAATAGTACTTACGTTACTTTATACATGTGATTTACCTCTGTTATAAATCTTCGAGTACTGTGTGTGTCAGCATACCGATCCAGGGATGACACTTAAGCATATAGACTTGATCCATTCGGGTAGGGTCGCTGCAGTCACATTCATGTCAGTCCAGAAGCCGACTTGACTGGATGGGATGACTTCTTATCACATTCAAGCCGGCTGGTCGTCCGTCCGCCTGCTCGACACCCACACTAGCGCAATGAACGATAAGCCAACTTTGACACGTTGCTCACGCTGCGTATAATCGCTCTCCTTGCCATCTTAACACAGGTTCAGAGCTGACTTAACAAGCGGGACGACGAGACGACTTCCTACCACATTCAAACAAGTTGATCGTATGTACACCCGCCTGGCATTCACACTAGTGTGGTTACAAATAAGCCAACTCCAGGCACCCGCATTCAAGTTGCGGGTCGCTCCACCTTCTCAGGCGCATGCCATTTAAAGATGGCTGAGCACGACAGAAAAGTCTACCCATCTGAGCCCCATCTCCCTCCAATGGAGCCGCAGGCACGCCGCCCCTTCCCCTTCCTCCTTCATCGACCGCCGACACAATTGTTGGGACGTGCCGTGGGTGGTGGAAGAGCCTGTCACCGCCACGAAATCGCGCTCAAGGTGCACAATTGGGAAGCCTGGCGCATCGCATTTCGGCAGGATAACTCGGACAAGGAGGATTCTGCGATGGGCGAAGCAGGCTCCAGCGTCGGTGCCCGGGTTCACCCTGCAGCAGGCGGATGCGCACTACAACCACGTCATGGCGGAGCAGGAGGAGCATCACATCTCGGAGCCCCGGTTGGCGGAGGGCTAGATTGAGGACGAGCATGCGCCCAATCGGGTTGTCGCGAACATGCTTTTGGCGGATACTCGCTTCGTAGATAAGTGGCTGGCGGTGCTCGATTCCATGCACAACGCCTACACCATCCGCCGCGAGCGATGGCATCTCGGCGTCAATGAGCCGAAGCGCAACCACCTCTTTGATGCAATCATGGAAGAGGAGAGAGCGCAGTTGGTGGCATACCTGATCAATGCTAGCATCGTCAGTTCCGCGTCGTTGCCAGGCCGCAATGACGAAGAAGACCGGACCATCAGGCTCAATCATCGACATCATGTTCATCGGCGACGTCCAAAAGCCATGCAGGCTCCAACGAAAAGTATGACGTGGGCGCGGGTCCCACGCCCGGCGAAGAACAGACTAGAGTGTGACCTAATACTAAAAAACATTAAATATTAATGAAATTCAATGTGTGTTTTCTATTTGATTTGATGCATCGGATTAGATGATCGTCGTGAACCAACCAGTGGTTGGATGGTTAAAGGAACAATGGTATCTCCAGCCCACCAGGTTTCAAGTCCTACGGTGATTTCGTCAATCTTAAAATGATATGCCGCCTCAGTCTCCCAAAGACACTCATGGAGATAGGATGTACATATGCATTTATAGGGATGAGTGTATGCGCGTATGTATAAACGTTTGTGTCGGTACTTGTGCTAAAAAAAAAGACTGTCCTTCGCTCTCCACAGCCACGCTCTACGTGTTCGTGGACAATTTGATGCCATCCTCTGTGAACCTCGTTGGAGTTGCCCTAACGCTCCGTGTTTGTCTCCGGCTGACAGCTCCAACGACGAGCTCTCAACTGCTAGCCTATCCATTCAATATCCCTCAGTCAGATGGGGTCCGCTCGCCGGCCGGCCCGCCTGCGGTTGTTATTATCGTATCGTCCGGTGGCAGCACGGTCAAGGCTCGGCGACCTAGATAGAGCGGTCGTTCGTCCCGTGCGCCGTACGTACGTAACACCAGCCGGATGATCCGCGCCGTCCGGTTCCGATCAGACGGGCCTGCGACGTCGGCGACTCGGCCATGTGTCAGCGGTTCAGCCTCCATGACTGACTGCCGGGGAGGAGAGGACCATGCTGGCGTCGCGGTGCGGCAGAGGATTCAATACCACAGCTGCCGCCTACCTGCCTCTCGACGCTTATCGACATCTCTGGTCGAACCTGCCGCTCCAAATTCAATTCCGCAGAGATGGTATAGTGCGATACACAGGGTGCGTTACGTGTGGACCCGTCGTGCAGCACATGGTTTCAGTCAGACCTTTTTTTACACCATCCAGGGAAGTCGGTGCTCGTATCGCATGGCTGCATCCCGTGCAGCAGCACGTAGATGGACGGCCGGGAGGAACGCGTGGTAAAAGCTCTGAGTGTGAGAAAGAGAGGTTAAATCAGGGGCGGCTATGAGAGTTTTATCCCCACTAACAAAGATGCAAGAGTTTTTTTTTGTCTTTTGCGGATGAAGATGCAAGAGTTTAACTGTAATAATGCTTAAAGAGTTTTAAGCATGATTAATCAAACGTTTTTATGACGAATTATATTGTCACGAGGATGGCAAGCATTTGTCAACATAATTTGCTATAAAAATATATTTGATTTGTCATGTTAAAAAAATCTAACATTTGATTTGTAGCGAAATTCTTGTTTCCAGAAAGCTTTTGATAGTGTTAGCTGGGATGCTCTGAAGCTCATCTTGGCTGCCAGGGGTTTTGGATGCAGATGGGTCAGATGGATACACGACATCCTTTCAACCAGTTCGTCTAAGATAGTTATCAACGGATCTGTTGGAGACAAGATCATTTTTAAAAGTGGTCTAAGGCAGGGGGACGCACTTTCTCCCTACCTTTTCATCCTGACAGCTGATGTTTTGCAGCAGCTCTGCAAGAAAGAACACCAAGCAGGGAATCTGAAACACCCGCTTGGCGGTGATGGCCCCTTCCCAGTCGTGCAGTACGCGGATGACACGTTGATTTTGATGCAAGGGGACATCCAGCAAGCACAGATTATCAAACGGATCCTACAGGCCTTCAGTGATTTCACAGGACTTAAGATCAAGTACCATAAGAGCACTCTCATGCCAGTTTGCCTCGACACACAGGCTAGTCAGATTGTGGCAATGTCAACTTACAGCTTTCCCGTATCTGGGACTACCCCTCTCTCTCAACAAGATCACTCATGGGTTGTTGATGCCGGTGATTCACAAGGTGGACAAACGGTTATCAGGCTGGCTTGCAACCTTTCTGTCTTGGGGGGGCGTCTTACCTTGGTTAATGTTGTCTTGGCAGCGATTCCCAGTTACTTTATGGGCTGCTTTCTTTGGCCACAACAATCGCTCGACCAGGTTGAACAAATACTGAGGGGATTTCTATGGCAGGGTAAGAATCAAGCAAAAGGAGGGCAATGCCTTGTCGCCTGGGAGAAGGTCACGCTGCCAAAGGAACATGGCGGGTTGGGAGTGAGAGACATTGCAGCACACAACAGGGCCCTCGTATGCAAATTCACGGCAAAGATCCTGCAGCAACGCGATGTACCGTGCTATGATTGGTTTGCACGCACATACTGTCATAGAGAAATCTCCTGCTCTCCATAGAATCGGGACACCGCCATCTGGAGAGGATTTCGATCCACCATAAGTGTGGTTATGGAAGCGACCAAATGCAAGGTTGGTGATGGCCGGGGCACTGCTTTCTGGCATGACCACTGGGTCGAATGTGGTCAACTCAAGACATGCTTCCCCACTCTTTTCTCTTTCTCTACATCACATTACTACACTGTTGCTTCCCAATTTACAGACGGACAATGGAATATTCAGCTGCACCCAAACCTTTCTGCCATAGCAACACAAGAGCTTCAAGACGTAGCTGTGCTACTGAGTAATGTTCAGCTACACGAAGGTACGCCTGACCATAGAGAGCCTCTCCTGGGAGACAAGGCTACCACCACCGCATACTTTTACAAGCTGTTCACCTTTCGAGGGATCTTCTGTCCATCAGCCAAGTACATCTGGGACAGGATCATACCACACAAGCACCGTGTTTTCATGTGGATTGCCCTCCAGGACAGGCACAACACAAGAGACAATATGCTCAGAAAGCATTGGGACAGACTTGTATCACATAACGGATGCGATTTTTGCCCGGCTGCGGAAACAATGAACCACCTCTTGCTACGCTGCAAGCTAGCGCAAGCCCTATGGGCCAAGCTAGGGCTGCAAGACCTTGCATCATCCTGTTTGACGGCACGAGACCTCATGGGCTCACAGCCGGCAAGGGTTCGCTATGGCACCAAGTGGAATGTCCTCTTCACAACATGCGTAGCCGCCCTTTGGAACGTCAGGAATGATCAGGTGTTCAATGGATCTTCTTGGAAGGAGAGGGAGCTATACAGCAACGTCGCCGATCTCGTCAGACTTTGGAGCTTTCGAACTAACGTGCAAGATAGAAATAGCTTTTCTTTGTGGGAAAATACCCTTGCTCCTAATTAGCTCTTAGAGAAATCGACTCTTCCCTCCCCAACTTATTCTTTGTTTCCTTCCTCAGGTCTGGTGATGCCCTGCCACACACAATGTGCGGCGTTAACATCACCTTCATGTAAATGACTACGGTCATCCGGCTACCTTTACCCGTTTTGAATGCATAAGGTAGAAAGTGCTCTACCTTTTTTATTCAAAAAAGCAAATATCACTTAATTAATGAAAACCAACAACCATTAGGGAGGATGCGAAAACCACTGGCATTCACGTAATGTCATACGGGTAGTGCGTCAAGTCACACCAGGCTCCTTATAAGGTGAAAAGACCGTGACCCGGTTCTCTCCTCTTCTACCGGCGAGGTTGCGGGTTCTATCCTCTTCTGTCAGCAAGGCCATGGGTTTTCTCCTCCTCCGCCGCCCTAGCAACGAGTGGGGGGAGGGGAATCTGAAATCTTCACCTTAGTTGCGCAGTTAGGGTTAGAATGTGTGTTTCCCTCGTCATTGTTTTGATGACATCGACCTCGACAATTGGAATATATTTTTCCTCAATTTTTCCCTCATCTCGGCAGCGCCATTGCGGTGAGGTTGAGGGGTTCGTGGGAAATTGTCTTTTGTGTTGTCCATTTGGTGCAACAGTTCTGGTGTCCTTTGGTGGCCTGGTGGTGGTTTCCCTAAGCGGCATTGTCCATTTGTGTGGGAAGGTGTCGGTTCAACCACTAAGATGGTGACCGGCGGATGACGGTTCATGTGTTGTGCTTGGATGACGTCGATGGAAAGTAGTAGTTACGGGATGCGGGGAGTACGTGGATGCCCCCCGGTCGATGCGCCACAACAACTTTGACTCCGCCAACGATGGGCTCTCAATAGACTCACAAAGCCTAATCAAACAGTGGTACTTTCTCAACTCTGACAATGGCACGTGGTGGCGATGGCAATTGTAGTGATTCCTAGGGTGTTTCTTGTATTTGTTTTCTAGGAGAAGGGGGTCTGCAAATGTTTTTAGACTCATATATTCCTTCGCCCTTTCCTGGATGATTCCATGTGTGTGCGTTGTAGGGTTGTATCATGACTTGTGATGAATGAATCAATGGCGATATCCTAAAAAAAGTCACACCCTTATTTAAAAAATCTGACAAACTTGATTCATTTGAAATACCAATTATATTGTTCACGGGGATGGGCCTAATTTCATCCAAAGCTCCTCAAACTAATCAACATTCGAAGAAAATCAAGCCAACCAAGCAAGCTCAACCTATGAAATACCAATTACATTGTTTATGAAGATGGGTATAATTTCATTCAAAGGCTCCTCAAACCAATCAACAGTCAAAGGAAATTCTAGTCAACCTAGTAAGCTCATGAGCAACCTTATTTGTTTCTCTACAATTTTCGAAACTAGATATAGGAAAATCATAAGCAAAGTAACAACAGTCATTGAAAACTACAGTCATCGTTCCATTGACCGTCCTTCATTCTTCATGGTGCCAATGACCTCGAGATTACCCGAATTAATAACGAGATGATTGCACTGAAGGAAATATGACCTAGAGGCAATAATAAAGTTATTATTTATTTCCTTATATCATGATAAATGTTTATTATTCATGCTAGAATTGTATTAACCGGAAACATAATACATGTGTGAATACATAGACAAACAGAGTGTCACTAGTATGCCTCTACTAGACTAGCTCGTTAATCAAAGATGGTTATGTTTCCTAACCATGGACAAAGAGTTGTTATTTAATTAACGGGATCGCATCATTAGGTGAATGATCTGATTGACATGACCCATTCCATTAGCTTAGCACCCGATCGTTTAGTATGTTGCTATTGTTGGAAATATGCCCTAGAGGCAATAATAAAAGCATTATTATTATATTTCCTTATTCATGATAATTGTCTTTATTCATGCTATAATTGTGTTATCCGGAAATCGTAATACATGTGTGAATAACAGACACCAACATGTCCCTAGTAAGCCTCTAGTTGACTAGCTCGTTGATCAACAGATAGTCATGGTTTCCTGACTATGGACATTGGATGTCATTGATAACGAGATCACATCATTAGGAGAATGATGTGATGGACAAGACCCAATCCTAAACATAGCACAAGATCGTATAGTACGTTTGCTAGAGTTTTTCCAATGTCAAGTATCTTTTCCTTAGACCATGAGATCGTGTAACTCCCGGATACCGTAGGAGTGCTTTGGGTATACCAAACGTCACAACGTAACTGGGTGACTATAAAGGTAGACTACGGGTATCTCCGAAAGTGTCTATTGGGTTTACATGGATCAAGACTGGGATTTGTCACTCCGTATGACGGAGAGGTATCACTGGGCCCACTCGGTAATGCATCATCATAATGAGCTCAAAGTGACCAAGTGTCTGGTCACGGGATCATGCATTACGGTACGAGTAAAGTGACTTGCCGGTAACGAGATTGAACGAGGTATTGGGATACCGACGATCGAATCTCGGGCAAGTAACATATCGATTGACAAAGGGAATTGCATACGGGGTTGATTGAATCCTCGACATCGTGGTTCATCCGATGATATCATCGTGGAGCATGTGGGAGCCAACATGGGTATCCAGATCCCGCTGTTGGTTATTGACCGGAGAGTCGTCTCGGTCATGTCTGCTTGTCTCCCGAACCCGTAGGGTCTACACACTTAAGGTTCGGTGACGCTAGGGTTGTGAAGATATGTATATGCAGTAACCCGAATGTTGTTCGGAGTCCCGGATGAGATCCCGGACGTCACGAGGAGTTCCGGAATGGTCCGGAGGTAAAGAAATATATATATAGGAAGTGCTGTTTCGGCCATCGGGACAAGTTTCGGGGTCACCGGTATTGTACCGGGACCACCGGAAGGGTCCCGGGGGTCCACCGGGTGGGGCCACCTATCCCGGGGGGCCCCATGGGCTGAAGTGGGAGGGAACCCAGCCCAAAGTGGGCTGGGGCGCCACTCCCCTAGGGCCCATGCGGGTAGGGTTGAGGGGAAACCCTAAAGGGGGCGCCCCCTTGCTTGGGGGGCAAGCCCCCCCACCCTTGGCCGCCGCCCCCCTTAGGAGATTCCATCTCCTAGGGCCGGCGCCCCCCCCTAGCACCCCTATATATAGTGGGGGAGAGGAGGAACTTCATACACCAGCCCCTGGCGCCTCCCTCTCTCCCCGTTACGTCTCTCTCTCGTAGTATAGGCGAAGCCCTGCTACTGTGACGCCCTGCATCCACCACCACGCCGTCGTGCTGCTGGATCTTCATCAACCTCTCCTTCCCCCTTGCTGGATCAAGAAGGAGGAGACGTCTCCCGTCCCGTACGTGTGTTGAACGCGGAGATGCCGTCCGTTCGGCGCTTGGTCATCGGTGATTTGGATCACGTCGTGTTCGACTACATCATCACCGTTCTTTGAATGCTTCCGCACGCGATCTACAAAGGTATGTAGATGCATCCGATGTCTCGTTGCTAGATGAACTCCTAGATGAATCTTGGTGAAACGAGTAGGAAAATTTTTGTTTTCTGCAACGTTCCCCAACAGTGGTATCAGAGCCAGGTTTATGCGTAGTTCTTCTTGCGCGAGTAGAACATAATTTGTTGTAGGCGTAGATTTGTCAACTTTCTTGCCGCTACTAGTCTTTTCTTGCTTCAGCGGCATTGTGGGATGAAGCGGCCCGGACCAACCTTACACGTACGCTTACGTGAGACCGGTTCCACCAACTAACATGCACTAGTTGCATAAGGTGGCTGGCGGGTGTCTGTCTCTCCCACTTTAGTTGGAGCGGATTCGATGAACAGGGTCCTTATGAAGGGTAAATAGAAGTTGACAAATCACGTTGTGGCTTTAACGTAGGTAAGAAGTCGTTCTTGCTAGAACCCTAAATTCAGCCACGTAAAACTTGCAACATCAATTAGAGGACGTCTAACTTGTTTTTTGCAGCAAGTGGTTTGTGATATGATATGGCCAAAGTTGTGATGAATGATGAATGATCTATATGTGATGTATGAGATGTTCATGCTATTGTAATAGAAATCACGACTTGCATGTCGATGAGTATGACAACCGGCAGGAGCCATAGGAGTTGTCTTTATTCTTTTATATGACCTGCGTGTCATTGAGAAACACCATGTAAATTACTTTACTTTATTGCTAAACGCGTTAGCCATAGTAGTAGAAGTAATAGTTGGCGAGCAACTTCATGGAGACACGATGATGGAGATCATGATGATGGAGATCATGGTGTCAAGCCGGTGACAAGATGATCATGGAGCCCCAAGATGGAGATCAAAGGAGCTATGTGATATTGGCCATATCATGTCACGTTTATTATTTGATTGCATGTGATGTTTATCATGTTTTGCATCTTGTTTACTTAGCACGACGGTAGTAAATAGGATGATCCCTCATAATAATTTCAAGAAGTGTTCCCCCTAACTGTGCACCGTTGCGACAGTTCGCTGTTTCAAAACACCACGTGATGATCGGGTGTTTTATTCAGACGTTCACATACAACGGGTGTAAGACAGATTTACACATGCAAACACTTAGGTTGACTTGACGAGCCTAGCATGTACAGACATGGCCTCGGAACACAGAAGACCGAAAGGTCGAGCATGAGTCGTATAGAAGATACGATCAACATGAAGATGTTCACCGATGTTGACTAGTCCGTCTCACGTGATGATCGGACACGGCCTAGTTAACTCGGATCATGTAATACTTAGATGACTAGAGGGATGTCTAATCTAAGTGGGAGTTCATTAATAATTTGATTAGATGAACTTAATTATCATGAACTTAGTCTAAAATATTTTTACAATGTGTCTTGTAGATCAAATGGCCCACATAGTCCTCAACTTCAACGCGTTCCTAGAGAAAACCAAGCTGAAAGACGATGGCAGCAACTATACGGACTGGGTCCGGAACCTGAGGATCATCCTCATAGCTGCCAAGAAAGATTATTTCCTACAAGCACCGCTAGGTGAAGATCCCGTCCCACAGAACCAAGATGTTATGAACGCTTGGCAGACACGTGTTGACGACAACTCCCTCGTTCAGTGCGGCATGCTTTACAGCTTAGAGCCGGGGCTCCAAAAGCGTTTTGAGAGACATGGAGCATATGAGATGTTCGAAGAGCTGAAAATGGTTTTTCAAGCTCATGCCCGGATCGAGAGATATGAAGTCTCCGATAAGTTCTTCAGCTGTAAGATGGAGGAAAATAGTTCTGTCAGTGAGCACATACTCACTATGTCTGGGTTACATAACCGCTTGTCTCAGCTGGGAGTTAATCTCCCGGATGATGCGGTCATTGACAGAATCCTCCAGTCGCTTCCACCAAGCTACAAGAGCTTTGTGATGAACTTCAACATGCAGGGGATGCAAAAGACCATTCCTGAGTTGTTCTCAATGCTGAAATCAGCGGAGGTAGAAGTCAAGAAGGAACATCAAGTGTTGATGGTCAATAAAGCCACTAAGTTCAAGAAAGGCAAGGGTAAAAAGAACTTCAAGAAGGACGGCAAGGAGGTTGCCGCGCTCGGCAAGCAAGCTGCCGGGAAGAAGCCAAAGAATGGACCCAAGCCCGAGACTGAGTGCTTTTATTGTAAGGGAAGCGGTCACTGGAAGCGGAACTGCCCTAAATACTTAGCAGACAAGAAGGCCGGCAAAACAAAAGGTATATGTGATATACATGTAATTGATGTGTACCTTACTAGTGTCCGTAGTAGCTCCTGGGTATTTGATACCGGCGCAGTTGCTCACATTTGTAATTCAAAGCAGGGGCTGCGGAATAAGCGGAAACTGGCAAAGGACGAGGTGACGATGCGCGTCGGGAATGGTTCCAAGGTCAATGTGATCGCCGTCGGCACGCTACCTCTATATCTACCTTCGGGATTAGTTTTAAACCTTAATAATTGTTATTTAGTGCCAGCTTTGAGCATGAACATTGTATCGGGATCTCGTTTAATTCGAGATGGCTACTCATTTAAATCCGAGAATAATGGTTGTTCTATTTATATGAGAGATATGTTTTATGGTCATGCTCCTATGGTGAATGGTTTATTCTTTATGAATCTCGAACGTAATACTACACATGTTCATAATGTGAGTACCAAAAGATGTAAGGTTGATAATGATAGTCCCACATACTTGTGGCACTGCTGCCTTGGTCACATAGGTGTCAAACGCATGAAGAAGCTCCATGCAGATGGACTTTTAGAGTCTCTTGATTATGAATCATTTGACACGTGCGAACCATGCCTCATGGGTAAGATGACCAAGACTCCGTTCTCAGGAACAATGGAGCGAGCAACCAACTTATTGGAAATCATACATACTGATGTGTGCGGTCCAATGAGTGTTGAGGCTCGCGGTGGCTATCGTTATGTTCTCACGCTCACTGATGATTTAAGTAGATATGGGTATATCTACTTAATGAAACACAAGTCTGAAACCTTTGAAAAGTTCAAGGAATTTCAGAGTGAGGTTGAAAATCAACGTGACAGGAAAATCAAGTTTCTACGATCAGATCGTGGAGGAGAATACTTGAGTCACGAATTTGGCACACACTTAAGAAAATGTGGAATAGTTTCACAACTCACGCCGCCTGGAACACCTCAGCGTAACGGTGTGTCCGAACGTCGTAATCGCACTCTATTAGATATGGTGCGATCTATGATGTCTCTTACCGATTTACCACTATCTTTTTGGGGCTATGCTTTAGAGACTGCCGCATTCACTTTAAATAGGGCTCCGTCGAAATTCGTTGAGATGACACCGTATGAATTATGGTTTGGGAAGAAACCTAAGCTGTCGTTTCTAAAAGTTTGGGGATGCGATGCTTATGTCAAGAAACTTCAACCTGAAAAGCTCGAACCCAAGTCGGAAAAATGTGTCTTCATAGGATATCCAAAAGAAACTATTGGGTACACCTTCTACCTCAGATCCGAAGGCAAGATCTTTGTTGCCAAGAATGGGTCCTTTCTAGAGAAAGAGTTTCTCTCGAAAGAAGTAAGTGGGAGGAAAGTAGAGCTTGATGAAGTATTACCTCTTGAACCGGAAAATGGCGCAACTCAAGAAAATGTTCCTGAGGTGCCTGCACCGACTAGAGAGGAAGTTAATGATAATGATCAAGATACTTCTGATCAAGTTCCTACTGAAATTCGAAGGTCCACAAGGACACGTTCCGCACCAGAGTGGTACGGCAACCCTGTCTTGGAAATCATGTTGTTAGACAACGGTGAACCTTCGAACTATGAAGAAGCGATGGCGGGCCCGGATTCCGACAAGTGGCTAGAAGCCATGAAATCCGAGATAGGATCCATGTATGAAAATGAAGTATGGACTTTGACTGACTTGCCCGTTGAACGGCGAGCCATAGAAAATAAATGGATCTTTAAGAAGAAGACAGACGCGGATGGTAATGTGACCATCTATAAAGCTCGACTTGTCGCTAAGGGTTATCGACAAGTTCAAGGGGTTGACTACGATGAGACTTTCTCACCGGTAGCGAAGCTAAAGTCCGTCCGAATCATGTTAGCAATTTCCGCATTCTACGATTATGAGATATGGCAAATGGACGTCAAAACGGCATTCCTTAATGGTTTCCTTAAGGAAGAATTGTATATGATGCAGCCGGAAGGTTTTGTCGATCCTAAGAATGCTGACAAGGTGTGCAAGCTCCAACGCTTGATTTATGGGCTGGTGCAAGCATCTCGGAGTTGGAACATTCGCTTTGATGAGATGATCAAAGCGTTTGGGTTTACGCAGACTTATGGAGAAGCCTGCGTTTACAAGAAAGTGAGTGGGAGCTCTGTAGCATTTCTCATATTATATGTGGATGACATACTATTGATGGGAAATGATATAGAACTCTTGGACAGCATCAAGGCCTACTTGAATAAGAGTTTTTCAATGAAGGACCTTGGAGAAGCTGCTTATATATTAGGCATCAAAATCTATAGAGATAGATCGAGACGCCTCATAGGTCTTTCACAAAGCACATACCTTGATAAGATATTGAAGAAGTTCAATATGGATCAATCTAAGAAGGGGTTCTTGCCTGTGTTACAAGGTATGAAATTGAGCTCAGCTCAATGTCCAACCACGGCAGAAGATATAGAAGAGATGAGCGTCATCCCCTATGCATCAGCCATAGGTTCTATTATGTATGCCATGCTGTGTACCAGACCTGATGTAAACCTTGCCGTAAGTTTGGTAGGAAGGTACCAAAGTAATCCCGGCAAGGAACACTGGACAGCGGTCAAGAATATCCTAAAGTACCTGAAAAGGACTAAGGAAATGTTTCTCGTTTATGGAGGTGACGAAGAGCTCGTCGTAAAGGGTTACGTCGACGCTAGCTTCGACACAGATCTGGATGACTCTAAGTCACAAACCGGATATGTGTATATTTTGAATGGTGGGGCAGTAAGCTGGTGCAGTTGCAAGCAAAGCGTCGTGGCGGGATCTACATGTGAAGCGGAGTACATGGCAGCCTTGGAGGCAGCACATGAAGCAATATGGGTGAAGGAGTTCATCACCGACCTAGGAGTCATACCCAATGCGTCGGGGCCAATCAAACTTTTCTGTGACAACACTGGAGCTATTGCACTTGCCAAGGAGCCCAGGTTTCACAAGAAGACAAGGCACATCAAGCGTCGCTTCAACTCCATTCGTGAAAATGTTCAAGATGGAGACATAGATATTTGTAAAGTACATACGGACCTGAATGTAGCAGATCCATTGACTAAACCTCTCCCTAGAGCAAAACATGATCAACACCAGAATTCCATGGGTGTTCGATTCATCACAATGTAACTAGATTATTGACTCTAGTGCAAGTGGGAGACTATTGGAAATATGCCCTAGAGGCAATAATAAAAGCATTATTATTATATTTCCTTATTCATGATAATTGTCTTTATTCATGCTATAATTGTGTTATCCGGAAATCGTAATACATGTGTGAATAACAGACACCAACATGTCCCTAGTAAGCCTCTAGTTGACTAGCTCGTTGATCAACAGATAGTCATGGTTTCCTGACTATGGACATTGGATGTCATTGATAACGAGATCACATCATTAGGAGAATGATGTGATGGACAAGACCCAATCCTAAACATAGCACAAGATCGTATAGTTCGTTTGCTAGAGTTTTTCCAATGTCAAGTATCTTTTCCTTAGACCATGAGATCGTGTAACTCCCGGATACCGTAGGAGTGCTTTGGGTATACCAAACGTCACAACGTAACTGGGTGACTATAAAGGTAGACTACGGGTATCTCTGAAAGTGTCTGTTGGGTTGACATGGATCAAGACTGGGATTTGTCACTCCGTATGACGGAGAGGTATCACTGGGCCCACTCGGTAATGCATCATCATAATGAGCTCAAAGTGACCAAGTGTCTGGTCACGGGATCATGCATTACGGTACGAGTAAAGTGACTTGCCGGTAACGAGATTGAACGAGGTATTGGGATACCGACGATCGAATCTCGGGCAAGTAACATATCGATTGACAAAGGGAATTGCATACGGGGTTGATTGAATCCTCGACATCGTGGTTCATCCGATGATATCATCGTGGAGCATGTGGGAGCCAACATGGGTATCCAGATCCCGCTGTTGGTTATTGACCGGAGAGTCGTCTCGGTCATGTCTGCTTGTCTCCCGAACCCGTAGGGTCTACACACTTAAGGTTCGGTGACGCTAGGGTTGTGAAGATATGTATATGCAGTAACCCGAATGTTGTTCGGGGTCCCGGATGAGATCCCGGACGTCACGAGGAGTTCCGGAATGGTCCGGAGGTAAAGAAATATATATATATAGGAAGTGCTGTTTCGGCCATCGGGACAAGTTTCGGGGTCACCGGTATTGTACCGGGACCACCGGAAGGGTCCCGGGGGTCCACCGGGTGGGGCCACCTATCCCGGGGGGGCCCATGGTCTGAAGTGGGAGGGAACCCAGCCCAAAGTGGGCTGGGGCGCCACACCCCTAGGGCCCATGCGGCTAGGGTTGAGGGGAAACCCTAAAGGGGGCGCCCCCTTGCTTGGGGGGCAAGCCCCCCCACCCTTGGCCGCCGCCCCCCTTAGGAGATTCCATCTCCTAGGGCCGCCGCCCCCCCTAGCACCCCTATATATAGTGGGGGAGAGGAGGAACTTCATACACCAGCCCCTGGCGCCTCCCTCTCTCCCCGTTACGTCTCTCTCTCGTAGTATAGGCGAAGCCCTGCTACTGTGACGCCCTGCATCCACCACCACGCCGTCGTGCTGCTGGATCTTCATCAACGTCTCCTTCCCCCTTGCTGGATCAAGAAGGAGGAGACGTCTCCCGTCCCGTACGTGTGTTGAACGCGGAGGTGCCGTCCGTTCGGCGCTTGGTCATCGGTGATTTGGATCACGTCGTGTTCGACTACATCATCACCGTTCTTTGAACGCTTCCGCACGCGATCTACAAAGGTATGTAGATGCATCCGATGTCTCGTTGCTAGATGAACTCCTAGATGGATCTTGGTGAAACAAGTAGGAAAATTTTGGTTTTCTGCAACGTTCCCCAACAGCTATTGCTTTCTTCATGACTTATACATGTTCCTATGACTATGAGATTATGCAAACTCCCGTTTGCCGGAGGAACACTTTGTGTGCTACCAAATGTCACAACGTAAATGGGTGATTATAAAGGTGCTCTACAGGTGTCTCCAAAGGTACATGTTGGGTTGGCGTATTTCGAGATTAGATTTGTCACTCCGATTGTCGGAGAGGTATCTCTGGGCCCTCTCGGTAATGCACATCACATAATCCTTGCAAGCATTGCAACTAATGAGTTAGTTGTGAGATGATGCATTACGGAACGAGTAAAGAGACTTGCCGGTAACGAGATTGAACTAGGCATTGAGATACCGACGATCGAATCTCGGGCAAGTAACATACCGATGACAAAGGGAACAACGTATGTTGTTATGCGGTCTGACTGATAAAAGATCTTCGTAGAATATGTAGGAGACAATATGAGCATCCAGGTTCCGCTATTGGTTATTGACCGGAGACATGTCTCGGTCATGTCTACATTGTTCTCGAACCCGTAGGGTCCGCATGCTTAAGGTTTTGATGACAGTTATATTATGAGTTTATGCATTTTGATGTACCGAAGTTTGTTCGGAGTCCCGGATGTGATCACGGACATGACAAGGAGTCTCGAAATGGTCGAGACATAAAGATTGATATATTGGAAGCCTAAATTTGGATATCGGAAGTGTTCCGGGTGAAATCGGGATTTTACTGGAGTACCGGGAGGTTACCGGAACCCCCCGGGAGGTATATGGGCCTTAGTGGGCCTTAGTGGAAGAGAGGAGAGGTGGCCAGGGCTGGGCCGCGTGCCCCTCCCCCACCTAGTCCGAATAGGACAAGGAGAGGGGGTCGGCGCCCCCCTTCCTTCTCTCTCTCCTCTTTCCCCCCTCCCGAATCCTATTCCAACTAGGAAAGGGGGGGAATCCTACTCCCGGAGGGAGTAGGACTCCTCCTGGCGCGCCCTCTCCTGGCCGGCCGCACCCCCCCTTTTGATCCTTTATATACGGAGGCAGGGAGCACCCCTAGACACACAAGTTGATCCACGTGATCATATTCTTAGCCGTGTGCAGTGCCACCTTCCACCATAGTCCTTGATAATATTGTAGCGGTGCTTAGGCGAAGCCCTGCGACGGTAGAACATCAAGACCGTCACCACGCCGTCGTGCTGATGGAACTCTTCCCCGACACTTTGCTGGATCGGAGTCCGGGGATCGTCATCGGGCTGAACGTGTGCTAGAACTCGGAGGTGCCGTAGTTTTGGTGCTTGATCGGTCGGGCCGTGAAGACGTACGACTACATCAACCATGTTGTGCTAACGCTTCTGTTGTCGATCTACAAGGGTACGTAGATCACACTCTCCCCTCTCATTGCTATGCATCACCATGATCTTGCGTGTGCGTAGAAATTTTTTTTTTGAAATTACTACGTTCCCCAACAGTGGTATCCGAGCCTAGGTTTTATATGTTGATGTTATATGCACGAGTAGAACACAAGTGAGTTGTGGGCGATATAAGTCATAATGCTTACCAGCATGTCATACTTTGGTTCGGCGGTATTGTTGGACGAAGCGGCCCAGACCGACATTACGCGTACGCTTACGCGAGACCGGTTCTCCCGACGTGCTTTGCACAAAGGTGGCTAGCGGGTGACAGTTTCTCCAACTTTAGTTGAACCGAGTGTGGCTACGCCCGGTCCTTCCGAAGGTTAAAATAGCACCAACTTGACAAACTATCGTTGTGGTTTTGATGCGTAGGTAAGATTGGTTCTTGCTTAAGCCCGTAGCAGCCACGTAAAACATGCAACAACAAAGTAGAGGACGTCTAACTTGTTTTTGCAGGGCATGTTGTGATGTGATATGGTCAAGACATGATGCTAAACTTTATTGTATGAGATGATCATGTTTTGTAACCGAGTTATCGGCAACTGGCAGGAGCCATATGGTTGTCGCTTTATTGTATGCAATGCAATCGCGCTGTAATGCTTTACTTTATCACTAAGCGGTAGCGATAGTCGTGGAAGCATAAGATTGGCGAGACGACAACGATGCTGCAATGGAGATCAAGGTGTCGCGCCGGTGACGATGGTGATCACGACGGTGCTTCGAAGATGGAGATCACAAGCACAAGATGATGATGGCCATATCATATCACTTATATTGATTGCATGTGATGTCTATCTTTTATGCATCTTATCTTGCTTTGATTGACGGTAGCATTATAAGATGATCTCTCACTAATTATCAAGAAGTGTTCTCCCTGAGTATGCACCGTTGCGAAAGTTCTTCGTGCTGAGACACCACGTGATGATCGGGTGTGATAGGCTCTACGTTCAAATACAACGGGTGCAAAACAGTTGCACACGCGGAATACTCAGGTTATACTTGACGAGCCAAGCATATACAGATATGGCCTCGGAACACGGAGACCGAAAGGTCGAGCGTGAATCATATAGTAGATATGATCAACATAGCGATGTTCACCAATGAAACTACTCCATCTCACGTGATGATCGGACATGGTTTAGTTGATTTGGATCACGTAATCACTTAGAGGACTAGAGGGATGTCTATCTAAGTGGGAGTTCTTTAAGTAATATGATTAATTGAACCTAAATTTATCATGAACTTAGTACCTGATAGTATCTTGCTTATTCATGTTTGATTGTAGATAGATGGCCCGTGCTGTTGTTCCGTTGAATTTTAATGCGTTCCTTGAGAAAGCAAAGTTAAAAGATGATGGTAGCAATTACACGGACTGGGTCCGTAACTTGAGGATTATCCTCATTGCTGCACAGAAGAATTACGTCCTGGAAGCACCGCTGGTTGCCAGGCCTGCTGCTGGAGCAACACCAGATGTTATGAACGTCTGGCAGAGCAAAGCTGATGAGTACTCGATAGTTCAGTGTGCCATGCTTTACGGCTTAGAATCGGGACTTCAATGACGTTTTGAACGTCATGGAGCATATGAGATGTTCCGGGAGTTGAAGTTAATATTTCAAGCAAATGCTCGGATTGAGAGATATGAAGTCTCCAATAAGTTCTATAGCTGCAAGATGGAGGAGAATAGTTCTGTCAGTGAGAACATACTCAAAATGTCTGGGTATAATAATCACTTTATTCAATTGGGTGTTAATCTTCCAGATGATTGCATCATTGACAGAATTCTCCAATCACTGCCACCAAGCTACAAGAGCTTCGTGATGAACTATAATATGCAAGGGATGAATAAGACTATCCCTGAACTCTTCGCAATGCTGAAAGCTGCGGAGGTAGAAATCAAAAAGGAGCATCAAGTGTTGATGGTCAACAAGACCACTACTTTCAAGAAAAAGGGAAAGGGAAGAAGAAGGGGAACTTCAAAAAGAACAGCAAGCAAGTTGCTGCTCAAGAGAAGAAACCTAAACCTGGACCTAAGCCTGAAACTGAGTGCTTCTACTGCTTGCAGACTGGTCACTGGAAGCAGAACTGCCTCAAGTATTTGGCGGATAAGAAGGATGGCAAGGTGAACAAAGGTATATGTGATATACATGTTATTGATGTGTACCTTACTAATGCTCGCAGTAGCACCTGGGTATTTGATATTGGTTCTGTTGCTAATATTTGTAACTCGAAATAGGGACTACGGATTAAGCGAAGATTGGCTAAGGACGAGGTGACGATGCGCGTGGGAAATGGTTCCAAAGTCGATGTGATCGCAGTCGGCACGCTACCTCTACATCTACCTTCGGGATTAATATTAGACCTAAATAATTGTTATTTGGTGCCAGTGTTAAGCATGAACATTATATCTGGATCTTGTTTGATCCGAGACAGTTATTCATTTAAATCAGAGAATAATGGTTGTTCTATTTACATGAGTAATATCTTTTATGGTCATGCACCCTTAAAGAGTGGTCTATTCTTATTAAATCTCGATAGTAGTGACACACATATTCATAGTGTTGAAACCAAAAGATGCAGAGTTGATAATGATAGTGCAACTTATTTGTGGCACTGCCGTTTGGGTCATATCGGTATAAAGCGCATGAAGAAACTCCATACTGATGGGCTTTTGGAACCACTTGATTATGAATCACTTGGTACTTGCGAACCGTGCCTTATGGGTAAGATGACAAAAACACCGTTCTCCGGTACTATGGAGAGAGCAACAGATTTGTTGGAAATCATACATACAGATGTATGTGGTCCGATGAATGTTGAGGCTCGTGGCGGATATCATTATTTTCTCACCTTCATAGATGACTTAAGCAGATATGGGTATATCTACTTAATGAAACACCGGTCTGAAACGTTTGAAAAGTTCAAAGAATTTCAGAGTGAAGTTGAAAATCATCGTAACAAGAAAATAAAATTCCTACGATATGATCGTGGAGGAGAATATTTGAGTTACGAGTTTGGTGTACATTTGAAACAATGTGGAATAGTTTCGCAACTCACGCCACCCGGAACACCACAGCGTAATGGTGTGTCCGAACGTCGTAATCGTACTTTACTAGATATGGTACGATCTATGATGTCTCTTACTGATTTACCGCTATCATTTTGGGGATACGCTCTAGAGACGGCCGCATTCACGTTAAATAGGGCACCATCAAAATCCGTTGAGACGACGCCTTATGAACTGTGGTTTGGCAAGAAACCAAAGTTGTCGTTTCTGAAAGTTTGGGGTTGCGATGCTTATGTGAAAAAGCTTCAACCTGATAAGATCGAACCCAAATCGGAGAAATGTGTCTTCATAGGATATCCAAAGGAAACTATTGGATACACCTTCTATCACAGATCCGAAGGCAAGACTTTTGTTGCTAAATTCGGAAACTTTCTGGAGAAGGAGTTTCTCTCGAAAGAAGTGAGTGGGAGGAAAGTAGAACTTGACGAGGTAATTGTACCTACTCCCTTATTGGAAAGTAGTACATCACAGAAACCTATTTCTGTGACAACTACACCAATTAGTGAGGAAGCTAATGATGATGATCATGAAACTTCAGAACAAGATACTACTGAACCTCGTAGATCAACCAGAGTGAGATCCGCACCAGAGTGGTACGGTAACCTTGTTCTGGAAGTCATGCTACTAGATCATGATGAACCTACGAACTATGAAGAAGCGATGGTGAGCCCAGATTCCGCAAAATGGCTTGAAGCCATGAAATCTGAGATGGGATCCATGTATGAGAACAAAGTATGGACTTTGGTTGACTTGCCCAATGATCGGCAAGAAATTGAGAATAAATGGATCTTCAAGAAGAAGACTGACGATGATGGTAATATTACTGTCTACAAAGCTCGACTTGTCGCAAAAGGTTTTCGGCAAGTTCAAGGGATTGACTACGATGAGACCTTCTCACCCGTAGCGATGCTTAAGTCTGTCCGAATCATGTTAGCAATTGCCGCATTTTATGATTATGAAATTTGGCAGATGGATGCCAAAACTGCATTCCTGAATGGATTTCTGGAAGAAGAGTTGTATATGATGCAACCAGAAGGTTTTATCGATCCAAAGGGAGCTAACAAAGTGTGCAAGCTCCAGCGATCCATTTATGGACTGGGGCAAGCTTCTCGGAGTTGGAATAAACGCTTTGATAGTGTGATCAAAGCATTTGGTTTTATACAGACTTTTGGAGAAGCCTGTATTTACAAGAAAGTGAGTGGGAGCTCTGTAGCATTTCTGATATTATATGTGGATGACATATTACTAATTGGAAATGATATAGAATTTCTGGATAGCATAAAGGGATACTTGAATAGAAGTTTTTCAATGAAAGACCTCGGTGAAGCTGCTTACATATTAGGCATTAAGATCTATAGAGATAGATCAAGACGCTTAATTGGACTTTCACAAAGCACATACCTTGACAAAGTTTTGAAGAAGTTCAAAATGGATCAAGCAAAGAAAGGGTTCTTGCCTGTGTTACAAGGTGTGAAGTTGAGTCAGACTCAATGCCCGGCCACTGCAGAAGACAGCGAGAAAATGAAAGATGTTCCCTACGCTTCAGCCATAGGCTCTATCATTTATGCAATGTTGTGTACCAGACCTGATGTGTGCCTTGCTATATGTCTAGCAGGGAGGTACCAAAGTAATCCAGGAGTGGATCACTGGACAGCGGTCAAGAACATCCTGAAATACCTGAAAAGGACTAAGGATATGTTTCTCGTTTATGGAGGTGACAAAGAGCTAATCGTAAGTGGTTACGTTGATGCGAGCTTTGACACTGATCCGGACGATTCTAAATCGCAAACCGGATACGTATTTACATTAAACGATGGAGCTGTCAGTTGGTGCAGTTCTAAACAAAGCATCGTGGCGGGATCTACGTGTGAAGCGGAATACATAGCTGCTTCAGAAGCAGCGAATGAAGGAGTCTGGATGAAGGAGTTCATATCCGATCTAGGTGTCATACCTAGCGCATCGGGTCCAATGAAAATCTTTTGTGACAATACTGGTGCAATTGCCTTGGCAAAGGAATCCAGATTTCACAAGAGAACCAAGCACATCAAGAGACGCTTCAATTCCATCCAGGATCTAGTCCAGGTGGGAGACATAGACATTTGCAAGATACATACGGATCTGAATGTAGTAGACCCGTTGACTAAGCCTCTTCCACGAGCAAAACATGATCAGCACCAAGGCTCCATGGGTGTTAGAATCATTACTGTGTAATCTAGATTATTGACTCTAGTGCAAGTGGGAGACTGAAGGAAATATGCCCTAGAGGCAATAATAAAGTTATTATTTATTTCCTTATATCATGATAAATGTTTATTATTCATGCTAGAATTGTATTAACCGGAAACATAATACATGTGTGAATACATAGACAAACAGAGTGTCACTAGTATGCCTCTACTAGACTAGCTCGTTAATCAAAGATGGTTATGTTTCCTAACCATGGAAAAAGAGTTGTTATTTAATTAACGGGATCACATCATTAGGTGAATGATCTGATTGACATGACCCATTCCATTAGCTTAGCACCCGATCGTTTAGTATGTTGCTATTGCTTTCTTCATGACTTATACATGTTCCTATGACTATGAGATTATGCAAACTCCCGTTTGCCGGAGGAACACTTTGTGTGCTACCAAACGTCACAACTTAACTGGGTGATTATAAAGGTGCTCTACAGGTGTCTCCAAAGGTACATGTTGGGTTGGCGTATTTCGAGATTAGGATTTGTCACTCCGATTGTCGGAGAGGTATCTCTGAGCCCTCTCGGTAATGCACATCACATAAGCCTTGCAAGCATTTCAACTAATGAGTTAGTTGTGAGATGATGCATTATGGAATGAGTAAAGAGACTTGCCGGTAACGAGATTGAACTAGGTATTGAGATACCGACGATCGAATCTCGGGCAAGTAACATACCGATGACAAAGGGAACAACGTATGTTGTTATGCAGTCCGACCGATAAAAGATCTTCGTAGAATATGTAGGAGCCAATATGAGCATCCAGGTTCCGCTATTGGTTATTGACCGGAGACATGTCTCGGTCATGTCTACATTGTTCTCGAACCCGTAGGGTCCGCACGCTTAAGGTTTTGATGACAGTTATATTATGAGTTTATGCATTTTGATGTACCGAAGTTTGTTCGGAGTCCCGGATGTGATCACGGACATGACGAGGAGTCTCGAAATGGTCGAGACATAAAGATTGATATATTGGAAGCCTATATTTGGATATCAGAAGTGTTCCGGGTGAAATCGGGATTTTACCGGAGTACCGGGAGGTTACCGGAACCCCCCGGGAGGTATATGGGCCTTAGTGGGCCTTAGTGGAAGAGAGGAGAGGTGGCCAGGGCTGGGCCGCGTGCCCCTCCCCCACCTAGTCCGAATAGGACAAGGAGAGGGGGTCGGCGCCCCCCTTCCTTCTCTCTCTCCTCTTTCCCCCCTCCCGAATCCTATTCCAACTAGGAAAGGGGGGGAATCCTACTCCCGGAGGGAGTAGGACTCCTCCTGGCGCGCCCTCTCCTGGCCGGCCGCACCCCCCCCTTTTGATCCTTTATATACGGAGGCAGGGAGCACCCCTAGACACACAAGTTGATCCACGTGATCATATTCTTAGCCGTGTGCAGTGCCACCTTCCACCATAGTCCTTGATAATATTGTAGCGGTGCTTAGGCGAAGCCCTGCGACGGTAGAACATCAAGACCGTCACCACGCCGTCGTGCTGACGGAACTCTTCCCCGACACTTTGCTGGATCGGAGTCCGGGGATCGTCATCGGGCTGAACGTGTGCTAGAACTCGGAGGTGCCGTAGTTTTGGTGCTTGATCGGTCGGGCCGTGAAGACGTACGACTACATCAACCACGTTGTGCTAACACTTCCGTTGTCGATCTACAAGGGTACGTAGATCACACTCTCCCCTCTCGTTGCTATGCATCACCATGATCTTGCGTGTGCGTAGGATTTTTTTTTGAAATTACTACGTTCCCCAACATGCACCCCACCCGTTGCCCAAGGGTAAGTCCGTATCTAGGTGCCAAGGCTTCGGTCGTCAAGACATCCGCATACCAATCAATTTTCATATTTTCCTAGCAATGGGTTTATCTTTTATCGTTCCTAGGGGCCATCCCAACCATGCCCCTAACCAAATTTTGATCAAAAGATGCACCAACATTAAGTTTAACAAAATTCAAGGGGGCATATCCAACCCCCTATTCTCATGGAAACATTTGGAGAGGAAGCAATAACATAGTTAGCTGTTAGAGCATGAATCCCCATATTAATCTAATAAGCATATTAAATTTTTGTCCTCATAAACTAGTTTACACTTTTCCACCACAAATACAAAGCAGAAATGATGATAATCTCACAAACATTCTGAAGACCCATAATAGACAATGCATGGTATGGCAAAAGAAGTAAGAACTCCAACAATCAACTTCCCATGCTTTATTAATAATTTCGTCCATCCCCAACCTTCTCCAAACCTCCCTTTCTTTATGGCAAAGAAAAAACAAGTGCTTTGTATCTTATGGACCAGAATAACAAGAAAGACATTGGAGCAAGACTTTTAGATGTCTATTTGCAAGCGTAACATGGAAGGGGAGGGTGACATGCAACATACGTCAAATGAAAATTTTAACCTTTGTCACGCACGAAAGCTTCCATATCTTACGCCAAGTAGGACTAACTATGGTTTGTCACATACCATTAGTATGTCACAATTTTCTCCCATGTTGATGATCCCGTTCCACGAAATAGGTTGATTAAACTGAAAACATCCCAGTCTTTGTGTAATTCCAAGCGACAAAATCTGACATCTCGTGTTGAGGAAGATGGATAGTGTGGTTTTGTTGTGAATCAATTGACACAATGTTTGTCTGACCAGATTTTCATCCCAATTATTTTAAACAAGACAATAAAATCTAACATTCTTAGATAACAGACTCCTTTAGGAGTGGTAACTTTTCGATTAGCACAATTTGGGATTCAAGAATCATCCCAATATTAATATTCTGACCATTCCCAACTCGCCATATATAACCATGTTTCACAGAATTACCCCCGCCACAATGCTTTGCCAAGTAAACGAGGATCCTTTTTAACTTTGTATTCAACAAATTAACACCAGGAAAATACTAGCTCTCAAAAAAGTGGTACATATAGAATCAGAGTTCTCAAGAAGACACCGAGCCTGTTTTACCAGCATTGCTAGATTAAAGCAATGAATATCACGAACCATACCTCCTTGATTTTTTGGACACATATTTTCCGCCAATCCATCCAATGCACCCTCCTCTGATTGTCCTCGTCTCCCCACAAAAAATGTGACATCGCGTCAGTAATTCTTTCACAAATCCATTTAGAAATTTTGAAGACTGACGTTGCATAGGTGGGAATAGCTTGAATAACAGATTTGAGACGAATTTCCTTACCTCCAAAAAATAACATTATTTCCTTCCAACCATTGATTTTCATGATAACATGATCAATCAGATACCAAAAACAATAAATTTTATCCAAACCCACATTGGCTAGAAAAACCTAAATATCTGTCACTGGGACCCTCGGTCATGATATTCAGAGTGATACACATTTGTTCTCTAGTTTTCGCAATCATATTAGGACTACAAAAGATACTAGATTTATCGGCAGTCACCATTGACTCAAAGCTGCACAATAAGAGTCCATAACTAACTTTAAAGCCTCGGCATTGTAAATATTAATTCTCATGGGGATCAACGGGTCATCGTCAAGAGAAGATTGATGAGAGCAGGGGCATCTCTGCAAGCCTTCACTCCAGAAATCATATCGTCCTCCTCGGCATGAGTCAAGAGAGCAGTTAGACCCTCCATACATAACAAGAAAAGATAAGGAGACAAGGGATCTCCCCGCCTTAAACTTCTCGTACACTTGAAACTCTCACTTTCTTCTATATTAAATCGAACCCCATATTCAATAGTGGATACACATTGCATAATATAATTGACCCAATTCTCTTGGAAGACAAGTTTCAACATAATCTTCTTCAAGAAATACCACTCAACCCTATCATAAGCTTTATGCATATCAAGTTTAATATCACATATACCATCTTTGCCTTCTCTCTTTGTTCTTTATTGTATGGAAGCACTCATAAGCCACTAAAACATTGTCCACAATCATTCTTTTGGGCACAAATGCACTTTGAGCCAGACTGACAATGTCTCGCAGAAAAATCTTCAAATGAGTAGCCACCATTTTCGTGATAATCTTGTACACCACATTGTACAAACTGGTCGGTCTAAATTGAGTTTACCTTCTCTGAATAATTAACCTTTGGAATCATCACAATCATAGTATCATTCCACCCAGATAGGATGGTGTGTGTATTCACCGATTGCAGAACCTCCTCAATCAGATCATCCCTTAACATGGGACAAAATCTTTTACAAAAAATAGCATGGACTCCATCTGGTTATGAGCTTATAAATCTCCAATAGCGGAAGAGTCTTTTGAACATCTACCATAGAGTAAGGTGCAAGGAGGGCATTATTGATCCCACCAGACACTATTCTTTGAACAAGACATAAAAATTCCTAGTACAGTTGCAAAATTAAGGAGGATTAGAAAATAGCTTGTGATATGATACTTCAGTTTCGTACCTTGTCGCCAAACACTCGTGTCATCAAGAAGTTTTTTTACTATTTCTCCTTTTTCTGGCTGTAGTTGCACTAAGGAAAAATGATGTATCATGATCCCATTAATCAACCAATTTGCATGACCTCTATGAAGCCAGGAAGTTTCTTCTTGATCCAAAAGATGCTCGTTGAGAACAAGAACTTCCTTCTTCCGTTAAACGAGCTCTGCATTCATAGGACCACACCGCAAATTCTTTATCTTTAAAAAAATTGATTCGTTGTTTCGGTCCCTCAGAGTATCGATTCCAAGAATACAAATCAGCATGCACCGCCCAAGTGCGCATCCCAAGAAATGGACCAACACCCGCCATTTTGGCCTTTTCCCAAGCCGTCTTCACAATTTTCTCGATTGTCCCTTCTTTGAGCCATCTAGCTCCAACCTATGTTACATGACCCTTCAGACGAGTAAACATATTATCATCAAAATAATCATCATCCAGAAACAAAGGAAGGTGGTCAGAATGCACATGTTCCTCATTTATAACTACAGCACGAGGAAATTTTCTCACTTGACATTACAAATTTCCAGGTCAAGTCTTTCCGTGATATCACCTCTCCTCCAAGTAAAAGGGTCACCAACGAAACCCAAATCTTATAGACCACACTCCATGAGACAATCATGGAAATTCTTCATCATATCATTGGTCTCGCATTACCGCCCTCTTTTTGAGATGAGTATAAAATTTCAGTAAAATCTCCTAGAACAACCCAAGGATGATCGCCCTTTTTATGTAAGTTACGGATATCATCCCAAGACATATGACGTTCAGATGAAGCCGGATAACCATAAAAACCCATAAATCGCCATTGTACAACATCCTCAGGCATGTAGAAAATATATAGAAAGAAACAAAGTTCAACTAGATTTTACTCACTTTATGGTAAAATAAAACAAGCCCACCGGCCCGACCATCACTATCCACCACAAACATGGAATCTCGTTTCTATTAATTTGTTGTAAAGAGTTTTGTTACACTTACGGATGCTGGGATTACAGACGAAAGTTATAAAATGGTGTGGCATCATTTCGTTAGTGGGTTCCATGCAAAATTCAGGGGAACTAGTGGGTGAATAATTTTGAATCTATAAGAGTGTCTCCAACCGAACCCCCACTTCATCCTGATATGTTCGGGAAGATAGTTCGGACACCGTTCGGATCAGGAAAAACGCAATTCAGTTGGACCCCTCAAATATGGCCTATATGTTCGAGTAGTTCGGCACCACTCAAACCCACCTCGGACATGGGTTGGATTTGGGACCGCCTGGACGCATCCGTCACTTGGATTCTGACATGTCGGGCCCACCCTAAATCTCTTGAAATCATCCTCAATCCTGGGCCAACATGCCCTCTTTCTCTTTTATGACTCATCTGCACCACCTCTTACCTGCAACGCCGCCACCATAGGCTCCACACCCCTCCTAACCATCCTTGTCGCCCCAGAAGCCACCCCGTTATGTTCTACTCTGCCGGACATACTCTTCGCCTCTCATGTGTTCGACGGAATGTTTGTATTATTTTTTTAGATTCTTTTGCTCATTTGTAGGCAGATGATGGACTCGTCATATGATGATTTTGATTATAAAGAGCTTGATGACTACATATTCAAAGAATGCATCGACCGATGGTATCTAGTCTCAAGTGTGTGGCGTTTACGAAGACTATAATTAATCCCCAAAGTAACAAATGGCATCTCTTTGCACAAATGCAAGAAGCTGTCAGGAAGGATGTTGTGTATCCCAACCTTATTTGGATATTGTTCATGGAGATGCAAGATGTGGGATCGGAAGACAATGTCGCATGTGATGATTTGTTGTGTAATGCTATTGCACAACATGACTGTGAAGGATGACAGTGAAGAGGAAGCCTGCACGCATGATTTGATAAGTCAAGAGTACATGTCCACCTCTTAGCACAAGATGCATAGCATGTTTCTCTCAAAAAGAAAGAAAGACGCATAGCATATTGCGAAGTTTGTGAAGATGCATCATGTTGTACCACAGGTCCTGGGAAATCGAACTGGAATTCCACTTTTGAGCCAAACGGGCGATTCAAACGTTTCACGCGTAGAGCAGTCCACGGAGAAGACTTGAATGTTTTTTTGGGGCTCGGACAACGCGTTTCCTCTGTGCGAGATTTAAAGCCGGGGAGGCAGGATCGCAGGACCGAAGGACGGCAGCGTTCTCAGGCAGGCACGCAGGCCTCCATCCGTCCATCTCTGATTTCATCACTATCCGGTATCCGCACACCACCACCCCCGAACCTACCACCACCTACCTCCTACCACAGACCGCGCATTCATGGCTGCCCTGCTGTTTCCCTCACCCGCCACGCCACGCCACGACAGCGATGACGCGCTATGCGTCCATCCCATTCCCATGATACACCATCGCCCTTCCGTTCCGTCCACTCCGTGCTGTGGTCACGCGCCGTAGGGCCGTCCTTTCGGCTAACCGCGCGCGGCCGACGGCGACGGTTAACCGTGGCCAAGGAGCACAAGCCTGATGCGACACTGAGCAATGGCGACGGCGCCTTTTCTGCTTCATTCCCCCCAACCTCTTGCTGCTATACTTAAGTGGGTCGTAATGCTTAAACCCAGCTCCCCCCGTCTGATGAAAGGCCCTTTCACCATTGATTGCCGGACAACAGTCATCTTCAGCTACAGTTATTACACCAACAAATGAAGATCCAATTCCCTCGACAACAAAAAAGAAAAATGAAGACCCAAAACTTTGTCCAATGAACATATTACAAACCCTAACAGCGGGCGCGTTTTGCCGTGAACTGGCGAAAGTTTTCAGAAGCGCCCCGTTTCGGTTTTCAGGCGATTCCGATTTCTACATCTTTGACAGGAACGACAGGGGAAAAAATGTAATGGATGTAATGTCGATGCCACATGATCTCCGGTGGAAAGGATATCATCGTGTCGCCGCTATCTGCGTGATCCTCAGTTGCAAGCAGCTCTCGCTTCATGGGATTCCGTCGTGGAGCCACCGCCGCCCATGTTCATCAGGGTGGTGAGGTGGGGGATCTCCTTCGGCACCGACGCCGTCAACACCTGCAACCAACAGAGCCAGCCACCCCAGGGTGTCATCATCTTCAATTCAGGCTGGTACTAACATTTACCCAGGCGGTACCGGATGAAATGATTAGGGGCGGTACCTCATGGCCGTTCTCGGTGATGAGGACCTCGTCCTCGATCCTTATTCCGATGCCCCGGAACCTGTCCGGGGCATTCTCGTTGAGTATCGGGACCTGGGGAATGTAGATCCCCGGTTCAATGGTTATTACCTGTGCACATGCACATGCAGGACCTCTTGTCAGTGTTACAACTCAGATTTCCATAGAAGATGAATGATAATTGGGAGATGCGCTAAATTTGCTAGTGTAAAATGTGGTGCACAAAAGCCAGCTGGTGCTGATCAACTTACAACGCCTGGCTCCAAGGGTTTGTCTAAGGTGAGGCTCGTGGAGTCATGTATATCCATTCCCAAAGAATGACCTGGATGCCAGGGTGACAAAGGGTTATTAAGCTGGTCCCAAGATCCAAATCTCTTGCATCAAACGACAAATCTAATCAAGAGACAGGTAGATTCCGAGACCTATTGAGGTTGGATTCAAATAATTGTATTGGATAGATTTGCCCTTCCCTATAATTCCAAGTTCTTGGAATCCGCTTATCAACATCTTGACCTGTGATTTGGAGATTAGAGCGTGGACTTTTTAAAATCAAGTTTTACAATTTTACATTAAAAAATTGAATTAGAACATATACTGAGGATATACCGAATGATGGTGTATCTCTCTAATGCTCGTGCCTGGTTTACAAAGCTTTATGCATTCCTTATTCGTCTCCAGTATTAAACTGTACAGTTCTTCCTGTACAATTGAGGATAAAAAAATAGGTACTCGTAAGTCCAAAATTACCACTTTTTCGGTTGGATACAAGTATATCATATAAAGAAATGAACATTGGGCATTTACCTGAGCAGCTGAAAATCTACCACAGGGTGGCCATGTCCGTGTCAGGTCACTAAGGTAGCCATGGTACTCACATCCAACATCCATGAGGACAAGATCACCCGATTTGATCTGTCAAACGACTCAAACGGAAAAAATCAACTTTACAAGAAAAGCTATCTGAGATATACGACCAAAGAAGAACTCTGTTGTACCTTCTTATCATTTCTCGAGTAATGTACAACACTGCCATTTGCTCCACCACCAACTACAGGATGGAACCTAAGATAAGGAAACAAGAAGAAAAACGTAAATCAACTTAGCATGGCACCTTGCTCACTAAACAAAAAACAATAGTTCCTTAATTTATGGATCTCAACGGATCACTGCAAACTTATTCTACCAGCTATCAGCTAAGAAAAACGGATGAACACAGGGCCACACAGTCAGTGCCTCAGATGCAATCTATATAAAGCAGATGGATAGAAACAATATACAGTGACAATATATACTTACGCCATTCTTTGGGCACCTCTCATTTTGCACTCATACTCTATTTTAGCAGCTAACTGGCTTTCCTCTCTGTGGGTCCTTGAGAGCAACATTGTCTGCAAAAGAGACTGGACAGAAAGAGAGACTTTAAGTCAGTAAACAGAAAAAGAGAAGCACTGCATGCAGCCGTGCACGTCTTTCAGACAACCTCACTTGTACAGTGTGTGACTTGCAAAATTGAGTCACTTCGTCTTGTCTTCTAGCTTATTGAATGCATATTTGGCAACTTGAGGTAAAATTCTAGATGTAATAATAGAACCCAAACAATTGTACAATCTGAGTTGTGGGGCTAGCTAAAGGGGCAGAAAAGTAGTTGACGGATGTCTACAATAGACATTCTCAACATCGTTACCCCATTGGTGGCTTGAAAGAAAAGTTCTCCCATTGCCAATGGTGTTCTGTCTAATCCTCTGGCAGCACAATGGACCAGTATAATCCCACAATCAGACAATCCACCATAACACTACCCTCAACCCAACCAGCAATTTCCCTGTGCTTTTAAATATATCATTCACTTAAGAGTTTGGGACCAATGTTTTTTTACTGGAATATACAAAATAATTTCTGGAAATTTTCTATCCAAGGCTGAACTTAGAGAGAGCATCAGACTCAATATCTCCTAACAATGCGTGAAGAAAACAACAGAAGTACAACCAAAAATACCTGAGAAACAATAGATGCTGACTCCCTCATCAACTTGATTTCCGATTTTGACTTGATCCACCGCAGTTCATCAGTGTAATGCATAAGATCTTTTACTTTATTGTTGAGTGATGCCCTGCGGAAGGCATCAAAGTTCCTATAAGAAGATGTGGATGCCTTTGCATTGTGATACACCACTTTTGATTGCTCAATCATTTCAGGAAGGATCTACATTTTAATAGAAAATTGTGTCAATTGAGAAGCATTCTGTGACCAGCAACTAAGAAAGTACTCTCTCTGATCACAAAAAGAGTGTCGCCTTGGAAATCGCCACGGTCTCCAAAATGCAACCTTGGCCACTAATTCTAATGCTAAATACTAAATTGCTTTTTAGTCTATATACTGATATCATTTACATATGTTAAATCTCAATATTCATATAGATACGATATACTCCCTCCATTCCGTAATATAGTGCGTATGGATTTTCTGAAAAGTCAAACTTTGTAAACTTTGACCAAGTTCATAGAGAAAACTATTTATATCTATAATACCACATATATAAAATATGAAACTACATCTTATGATGAATCTAATGATATGTGTTTGGCATTCTAGATGTAAATGTTTTTCTCCACAAACTTTGTCAAAGTTTGTGAGGTTTGATTTTTTTAAGAAAATCTATATGCACTACATTATGGGATGGAGGGAGTATAAGTTTAATAGTTTGACTATGCGCCCCCAAATGATAATATCTCTTGACTGGAGGGAGCAGTGCAGGCAGGTAGCAATTAAAAGGTAATAATTAGTGCCCAGGGGCGATGAATCAAAAACATGCGGAAACAAAACCCAAAAGCTAACCTTTTTCATCTCACTAAGTGGAAATGCTTTATCTGCCTTGAAGAAATCCACAGCTGCTTCAACTCCAGCAGTCTGACCTTCCCAAACTACATCCTGGAGACAAACCATTGGCTCAGTTAAAGGTATGAGAGTATGAGGTAACAGGCTAACAGGTCATCATTACCTCCTTATGTTTATCTGGCATGAACATGCATAAACCAGTTTCCTTACTTAAAACCGCTACACCACCAGGTTGTGTACAACCTGTAATGTACAGGTAATCACCATTCTGTCTGAATGAGTACGGAACTACATCAGTCATCATCTGCTGATCTGCAGATGCAATTATGGCCAAGCTCTTCTCTGGTAAAGCATCCACAAGCTTTTTTCTTCTGGACATGTACTCCTCACTTGTGATGCCTGGTGTAATCTCCTCATCAGCTAATAACTGGTTCATTGTATTACAATATTAAGAAAGAATGAAAAGAATCACTTTGACAACCAGAAAAGTAAAAAAAAGTAAATGCATCAGAATTAACACAGGGAATGTGGACTTTTATGAATGTGAAAACAATGAGCACGGGCATGTTTGGCCTAATAAGGCTTGTTCTGTAGACTGATTTTCAAAGCTATACTTAATACTTATAAGAGAAAATAATTGGTTTATCTTATAAATTCAAAGTACTTTGGGATTTTTGGGGTGAATTAGGCTTATTTCTTTAGATAATGGGGTAAATTCAGGTAAAATAAATCCCAACCTTCCACATGTGGACAGACTTAATCTTAAAAAAAAACTGGCGTTCTGGCCTTAGTTTGAGCCAAGAACACCATTGAAACACCATGGCTACACTATGGTAATATCCTATTCAGAGTGTATGAAAGATGATGATAATAATGGATGTATAGAAACTCTTATAGATACTGGGTTTTGTCATAAGAGATATCATTATAATTTAACCGGAGGCAACAAGTAATGTACAAAGTTAGTTATTAGCTAAGAGGCAACGTGTTACAACATCTGGATATGGGGGGCCACAAAAATACTGAAAGAACTAGCTATCACCTACCTTGCGAGATGAACACTAGGTAAGTACTCACATGGTCTAGCTACCAAAGTAGAGAGAGATCAAAAAGTTAGCATGGCTGTAAACTTTGAAACAACCAGCAAGTGCAGCAATAAACCAGTAAGGATTATGATAATGCCCTTTTTTCATCCTGCTTTTGCCTAATTCACCGTTTGTGTAACCAGCCTTTTCTGCTTGTGCCGCTACTTTTCCACAGCAGATTATAAAAGAAGTTCAGCACAGCACAGTTCAGAAACCACACAACTGCACACTGAGCCTAAAAGAGATAGTACCTCAGGATGAGATTTGGGTGTTGGTTGGCCAACATCAATTATTCCTCCGGTAGTATATGCAGCACGCCTAACTATACTGTGAGAGGTAGATAACAACCGAGACGCCACCTGCATGCAGAATTCGAACAACGCTTTGAATCAGAATCCAACACTCAGAAGGTAAATAATGCTGTAAAAGGACCCGTACGAGGCGTGGGCGTTGTGTTCATGCCACCAAATTGCTCCCATTAACCAGAAGTATTAAGGATTGAATATAATTCATCAATTGAAAGAATTCATCACTTCCATGATAAAAGCGAACCTATAATTAGTGGCGATTAGAATCCAGGGAACCATGATTTGGACACTTTAAGTTCCATTCTGTTTGTGCTGCCAAGATGTGACACGTGACCCAAATTAACCAAGGACCTCATCAGAACCGAATCTCAGAACATTACTGAAAGATATCCATTTAGCACGATGGGTTTCCGTCGGCAAGATAATCCGATTGAAACTAAGGCACTTACCTAGATAATCACCTAGAAAGTGTGAACAAATTGAGCAACCCCCCCCCCCCCCCCCCCCCCCCCCCTTCGAATCAGAAATACAGTAGCGGTGTCAAAGCTATTCCACTCTACCCTTAAGCTAATCCCAATCCAATATCCAGTGAAGCTAGCAGTCCAAGGATACCCCGTCAGCTGCTTCTCAACCACGACAGATCGACCTAGTGGTTAAACGCTCGTGACAAGGTCGAGAACAAAGACGCGCCTTTGGTGAGCACAGGATACTAAACACTAAATACATATGGAAGTACGGCAAATTAATAATCTTCGGCGAAGGCAGCGCGGACAGAGAGCGAATCATGAAACGAGCGGCGGTCGCAGAAAATCCTAAGAATGATTAGGGGAAACACGAAGGGGATCCCGTCGGCGGTGATTAGTAATTAGTGGGTTCGATCTGAGTACCTCGCTTGCTCGGAGCGTCCTTCGCAAGAATCGCGCCGCCGTCGCCATGGCAGCTGCTGCGGCGTTAAACCCCCTTCCCTCTCCTGAGTCTTCTTCTCCCCTCCACCAGCCTTCGTCTTTTCCCGGAGACCCTAACCTGGGACTCTGCGGTGATCCTGGCCGTCCAGAAGGGACGGGAAAGGTGTGTATGTAAAACAGTCTCCGTCACTAATCCTAAAGCGTGGTTCGGTTCATGTTCAAAGTTTTTACTTTTTTGTGCGGAAGCATGTTTTATTTTGATTGATAACTAGTAATCATACTAGTAGAATGCCCGTGCGTTGCTACGGGATTTTGAAATATTTTGATGACGGGGTGAGGAGTCACGGTGGCGGGGTGAGGAGTCACGGTGGCGTTGCCCGTGCGTCGTCACGATGGCAGGGTGAGGAGTCGTCGGAGTACCTGTCGCCGCTGCATACCTCGACCTCCTCTGCATCGGAGGAATCCTTCATGTCGGAGGCCATGAAGGGGTTCCCATTTTGTGGCGCGCAGCGACAGGTGGCTAATCTTCATAAATTCTCCGGCAACAGCATGCCGAGGATGCTCCTGAACACAACCCGCCCGCCTGACAGCCGGCCACACCCGGGGCGACTGCCTCCGCGGGCATGCACCCTTTATGGAGTGTGACTAGCACGGGACTGGCCGTCGCCCATGCCTGGTCCTCCTTCCTGCCGCAGATCGGTCATGCGTTGCCTCCGCGGTCGCTCGCCATTGTTGCGGAGAAGTCACCCACAGATAGATGTGCATCCGTTGCGGCGGCTCGATTGAGAAACCCTGATCAGGGCGGAAGAGTCAGAATTGGGCGGTGGCGACGCATCGATCTAGGAATCCTATACGCGAGAGAAAGAAAGAGGTGGGGATTGGGGTGCGGCGGCGCAGCTGGTGGAGAACACGAGACGAGCGGCGGTGCGCTAGGAATTGAGAAAGGAGAGAAGTACGTGGTCTGGACTCTGGAGCGCTAGCGAACGAGTGAACCAACGACGTACGAACTGTGCAATTAGGAGTAAAGATTTGTGGCGAAAGTGATATATGTACAGTAATTCTGAACCCTAATGCATGAAGAGTGGAAAAGATGTGTACCATGATTGTATATGGAAACTTTACGCAAAATCATATTTTTCGACTCTTATTAAAGTAAATATTTCAGCATAGGAGTTCAATTGGTATTCACAAACGTCAATTTGTCAAGGCCCGGAAATCATTCTAGCATTATCACGGATTCAAAATAAAACATAGCTAGATACCTGGAGACTCATTGGAAATCCCTTTCGACTGGTATAGAACATCAGATCAATTTTTACCTAAAACTATACCACGATATACATATACAAGTTTATTTCAATCGCGCGCATCAAATTGGTGACAAACACGACTATAGAAAAGGAACAAAATGGATGGCAGAGAGACCAGTGGAGATCTATGTATCTCGGTTTTGGGCTATCATCTTCACAATCAGACAGACCATAACTTTGCCCCTCAACTAATTAAGAGTAGTATTGTTTTGTTTGACACATGTAAGTAACTTAACAAAGAGGGATAATCTCTGAAGGTTTCACGAAAATTCTTGGTGGAATTTATTTGAACGACTAGCTTTAATGCATCCAGCGTGCTCCGCATTCAAATATTCCACCCTGTTGGCGTCATTTAAAAATGCCTTGCCTGAAGTGAGATGCATGCCACATAAATCATAATAGACTGGAAGCAGCGAGCATTGGAATGTGCATAACCGTGACCAAAATCGTCGAATTTAGCGAATCAATTAATTTTAGTTGAAAACTGAATTAACAAGCTGGAGATCGGTGTAACCATAAAGTAGATCGACCTGCAACATAAATAAGGAGGCCCACATAATTAGTTTCTGTCAGGTACTGCAGCAGAGATCTTAATCCTTTTGGGTCGTCTGGATAAGCCATTGGGACGTAATGCACTGAGAAAAAAAAGTTGCATGAACCAGATTAAAGAAAAGTTGCATGAACCAGATCGAATTCCTAGTTCAACTAATTCATGTCCAAAAAAACTGAAGCAAGTAGCATCTTTAGCAAAATAGTTGGAAACCTTTATGCCTGTGCATTGCTAGGTCTGTTCTAGAACCTGCACCATGGAAGAAAATATCATGTAAGTATATTTGGTTATGAAGAGGATCACAAATAAAATTTTTTGGTGCCATCAAAATTTTCCAATGAATAAAAAATAAATAGAATGCTATAGAACAGATTGCTAAATTAATAAATGTAGAGGAACTTCATTTTACAGTCTTATTTATAGATGTCTACTAAACTAATCCTGAGTCATAGGGACAAAAACATAAAGCCTAACAAGGAAAAAAAGCGAGAACACATCCTACAATCTTACCTACAGATATCGGCATATTGTCAGGTGTTGCCTCTTTGCTAGAAGTACAGTTAGACATTTTAGAATGGCCGGCGCATTTCAGTTCTTAGAAACAATAGAAACCGGCAATATGTACAACACCTAATATTATCATGTTGACAATAACTATTCCGATTGATGTGAAGGATATTTCCTGGTATCCCATTATGGTCAAGTACGAACTGAAGATAATATCTACATTGAAATAAAGCCATCATTAAAACACTAAATCCTCAATTGCACATAGCTGCTGACTTGAAATAATTATTTGTGGTGAAAGTGATATATGTACAGTAATTCTGAACCTTAATGCATGAAGAGTGAAAAAGATGTGTACCATGATTGTATATCGAAACTTTACCCAAAATCATATTTTTTGACTCTTATTAAAGTAAATATTTCAGCATAGGAGTTCAATTGGTATTCACAAACGTCAATTTGTCAAGGCCCGGAAATCATTCTAGCATTATCACGGATTCAAAATAAAACATAGCTAGATATCTGGAGTCTCATTGGAAATCCCTTTCGACTGGTATAGAACATCAGATCAATTTCTACCTAGAACTATACCACAATATACATATACAAGTTTATTTCAATCGCGCGCATCAAATTGGTGACAAACACGACTATAGAAAAGGAACAAAATGGATGGCAGAGAGACCAGTGGAGATCTATGTATCTCGGTTTTGGGCTATCATCTTCACAATCAGAGAGACCATAACTTTGCCCCTCAACTAATTAAGAGTAGTATTGTTTTGTTTGACACATGTAAGTAACTTACCAAAGAGGGATTAATCTCTGAAGGTTTCACGAAAATTCTTGGTGGAATTTGCTTGAACGACTGGCTTTAATGCATCCAGCGTGCTCCGCATTCAAATATTCCACCATGTTGGCGTCATTCAAAAATGCCTTGCCTGAAGTGAGATGCATGCCACATAAATCATAATAGACTGGAAGCAGCGAGCACTGGAATGTGCATAACCGTGACCAAAATTCGTCGAATTTACCGAATCAATTAATTTTAGTTGAAAACTGAATTAACAATATAGAGATCAGTGTGACCATAAAGTAGATCGACCTGCAACATAAATAGGGAGGCCCCCATAATTAGTTTATGTCAGGTACTGCAGCAGAGATCTTAATCCTTTTGGGTCGTTTGGATAAGCCATTGGAACGTAATGCACTGAGAAAAAAAAGTTGCATGAACCAGATCAAAAAAAAGTTGCATGAACCAGATCGAATTCCCAGTTCAACTAATTCATGTCCAAAAGAGCTGAAGCAAGTAGCATCTTTAGCAAAATAGTTGGAAACCTTTATGCCTGTGCATTGCTGGGTCTGTTCTAGAACCTGCACCACGGAAGAAAATATCATGTAAGTATACGTTTTGAAAGCTTCGACAAACTATTTGGTCAGTATATAAATTTAATGAATTAAATTCCCAATTTTAGTTGCCGAACTCATGGACGATGCAGCAATATGCTGATGCACATACAAAATTTGCGTACCTTCTTTCCAAAATACATGTGAAGTTATGAATTTTGGTAGTAGAGATAAATGAGGAAGGAGATTGACTTGGTGGGATCGCATGCAACTTGAGATAACCTGCGTCCTTTAATTGGTGGCGCACTGGGCACATCGGATAAACCATCCTACACATGACTCATTCGATTCCGCATAGTAAAATCTACTCTATTGTGTTGGAACGACATCATAACTTCACTTGTATTTTAGAAAGAAGGAAAACAGATGACCCTTGCAACTTATGGTGATAGATGATGCAGAAAAAAGAAACAATTTTGGGAAGAAACTCTGGATCCTAGGTTATATGCATCATCGATTGGACAAACAACAAATACAATTATGATGCAGTTGAGGAATCGAATTATTCTTGCATTTTCCAAAGGAAAGTAAATATCCATATCATAATGGTACGCAAAATTGAGTTTCTACAAAGATTTTCTTAGAGTAATAAATATTGGCTAGATCATTATCGAACAAAATGCACAAACATGTCGTCCAGAAGAAGATACCAGTAAACAGCTTGTGTATCTTAACAGTAACATATAGAGAAGGTTTGTTCAATGGGAAAAGTAATTGTTGCAATATCTATATGTTGAATAATTTCAATGCCTAGCCCAATTGCAAAGATTATGTATCACGGGCATATTGATCTTCATGTTACAGGCAAAGACGAATAATTGTGTATCTTAGGAAAAATACCGGAGCTTTCATATGCACGGGAGGACTGGAATTAGGGCTATTCGCTCATTTGATATGGCAGATAATGAAGCAGGGAGTAAACAAAATGAGAATAGTTTATCAATTACCACAGGAAACCAACCACTTTAGGAGAAGATTTGACATCGCCTCCAGCAGACATGAGTGGAGCAGTGTTCCAACTGGCTTGGCTGGCTTACGAGGCTTAGGAATCGCATTGTTCCCCGGACTGGATCAGTATGTGACTACTCAGATGCATACCCACCCATTGCTCCGCCACGCCACCTGGCTTGAGAACCACGAGCTGCCTGCAGAGTCCCAGTGCTCCTCCCCCTCGACGTACGCAACAGCACACCTGTGGCCGCCGCTGCTGCTGTGGCTTCCCAGCGCCATGTCCCTTGACGTGCTCAGATCCGAGTAGCCATCGATGGAGTAGTAGTTCTGCTGCCCAGGCACGTTGGCGTACCGGTACAGGTGCACGACCGTGCGACGGGGGGCGTCGTCACGGTGGCGGGGTGAGGAGTCGTCGGAGTACCTGTCGCCGCTGCATACCTCGACCTCCTCTGCGTCGGAGGAATCCTTCATGTCGGAGGCCATGAAGGGGTTCCCATTTTGTGGCGCGCAGCGACAGGTGGCTAATCTTCATAAATTCTCCGGCAACGGCATGCCGAGGGCGCTCCTGAACACAACCCGCCCGCCTGACAGCCGGCCACACCCGGGGCGACTGCCTCCGCGGGCATGCACCCTTTATGGAGTGTGACGAGCACGGGACTGGCCGTCGCCCATGCCTGGTCCTCCCTCCTTCCGCAGATCGGTCATGCGTTGCCTCCACGGTCGCTCGCCATTGTTGCGGAGAAGTCATCCACAGATAGATGTGCATCCGTTGCGGCGGCTCGATTGAGAAACCCTGATCAGGGCGGAAGAGTCAGAATTGGGCGGTGGCGACGCATCGATCTAGGAATCCTATACGCGAGAGAAAGAAAGAGGTGGGATTGGGGTGCGGCGGCGCAGCTGGTGGAGAACGCGAGACGAGCGGCGGTGCGCTAGGAATTGAGGAAGGGGAGACATACGTGGTCTGGACTCTGGAGCGCTAGCGAACGAGCGAACCAATGACGTACGGACTGTGCAATTAGGAGTAGAGATACGTGCAACACACGTATTAGTGTATACTTAAATAAAACATATATTATTTCCTAAAAAAAGCATATATTATGCCAAAGTTTTGGGAAAGAGGTGAAAGAAGAAATTGTAGTGACTGAGCGAGTGGTTACTTATGCTATTTGGCAAAAGAAAGACATAAGAGAACAGGCACATGCAGCTGCAGCTCTTGCTTCATTCCCCTAGAATATCGTTGACGGGTTTGCATGCTTGATCCCAGGATTGAAGCCAAAGCTACCCCCGCCCGTAACCATGAAGGCAACGATGGCTCATATCCATATTGGTGAAAACTGCCGGTGTGTCAATAAAAAATGCTATAAGACAACATAATTTACCGTGAATATAAATTGTCAACACCATCCTGAGTAAGCGAGGGCAGGATAAACTTGCACCAGTAGGTTCAATATATACTATCATAATGAAAAGTGGTTCATGTAATTCTTTATTACAAAAAATAACATTATGCATTATGCATGAAGATGTCGCTAGATCCTTAGTACGCCTTGCCCATCAGGCCATCAACACATCAAGCACGGGTAGATATAGAAGCATGGGTCAAACCATAGGGCTAAGAGAGAAAAGTGCCTGCACATGAAGCATTATCATTAACTGGGAATGAAGGGTTCTACTTTAAAGTGTTTGTGAAGAACATGGTGTAAAAGTCACTACCCAGGATCACCGCCACGTTTTCATCTCAACATCAATACACTTCCAATATCACTCAGGGAAAATAGAGTTAAAATTCAGTTCAGAATGAAAATAGAAACAACCGTGGTTAAGATGCATAATCCTTGTTCAAATCAAACTGATAATCACTAAGTGCTATATATTTTGGCTCCCTCTCCCAGATCAAATTAATTTACATTTATGGATGATTGTTCTTAACAAAGTAATCGACAAAGAAGTGATCGCCAATTGCACTGCCTACTTGTATCTTTATGAATGCAAATGCAAGTGGGAACTACCGACGTTCAGTAAATAAGGATTGACCAGTAGCTATTTTCTAAACTGGAAGGAACAAAGTCTTACTTCTCACCGCACGGAGTGGAGACCACATCCTGTAATTCTATTGAGACGATATTTCATCTCATTGAGATTTTCATTCCCTCCATTCGAGTACATATACATTCCGTTAAAACAAACTTTATTCAGGACCAAGTGTTCCCATGTAGCTTTATGTCCATGTTTCCTCTAAAGTTAAATGTATTAGAAATAATCATCAAGAAGATAAAGGAAAAATACATGGTTTCTCACTGCAAAAAGATCGTGGTTCCTGGTAAGGCCCTTAACAGAAATGAGAAAAAAACAATATCACAGAGACTTCTTTTCACCTCTACAAGAGAAAGTCTCAGGAGTATGTATCTTAGTTATCTGCCATCGTTGGTCAAGTCACCATACAAAGATAGCGGGTGAGAACAAACAAAATTGAATGCTAAGAAAGGGCGGGAGTTTTTCATACAAATAAATATGTATAAATGTTATTAAGCACAGTTTACAGCAATCAAAAATAATGGTCAGCCATGCATTTTTATTTTTTTTCTAAATAGAGATGGATGCAAGGAATCAAGGTTTTAATCTTACATGTCATAGGGAGAAGTTGCTTCTACCACCACTCACTGGTTGTGTTCCTGATAGTTCCACCCAGAGTGATGTGCATCCACTATAAATCCTTTGTCAGATGAAAAAAGTGGCAACAAAAGATCCCTACAAAATCAATAATTAAATATTCTGCTACATTAAGGTGAAGGCATGAAGCTAACAGATAGCTCAACAAAATGAAAATTAATGCCTGCTTAGTGGGCTTATGCGGCAGGGTCTGCCCCGAATCATGTGTGGCATCATCCAAACATGGTGTTAAGCATCCCACGGAGAGTGGTTCGGCGACATGCCATAGTACAGGGGTGAGACAGCCAGTGCCGCTGAAGCAGTGGGGATGATGCCTTCCCTCTCCTGAGTCTTCTTCTCCCCTCCACCAGCCTTCGTCTTTTCCCGGAGACCCTAACCTGGGACTCTGCGGTGATTCTGGCCGTCCAGAAGGGACGGGAAAGGTGTGTATGTAAAACAGTCTCGGTCACTAATCCTAAAGCGTGGTTCGGTCCATGTTCAAAGTTTTTTTCTTTTTTGTGCGGAAGCATGTTTTATTTTAATTGACAATTTTGGGACTCTGCGGTGATTCTGGCCGTCCAGAAGGGACGGGAAAGGTGTGTATGTAAAACAGTCTCGGTCACTAATCCTAAAGCGTGGTTCGGTCCATGTTCAAAGTTTTTTTCTTTTTTATGCGGAAGCATGTTTTATTTTAATTGACAATTTTGTGCGGAACCATGTTCAAATAGCTATGGCGACACCGCTCTAGGCTTTTCAGGTCCATCCAAATTACCCCCTCCATAAACTAATACTTAATATAAGAGCGTTTAGATCACTAAAGTTAATATAAGAGTGTTTAGCATTTTTTATATTAGTTTACATAGGGGTACACTTTATGCCATTTTTTCATTCTTTTTAATAATCTACATCCCTACCATATTTGTTTTTTTCTTCTATTCCAGTGTCCTCAATCTATGGTCGGAAGAGGCCCTGCCATTGTAGTATAAAATAGTTAGCAAATCGAAACTAAAATAGCTGATGAATGAAAACCTTTTTCTCTATGTCCGGCGACTGGAAGTTTGGTGAAGCTCCGGGAAGCAATCACATTGTGAGTGGCGATGATAGTGCAGCTGCGAGTGATCACGCCGCATAGTTGTTAGCGTTGCCGGGAGGAACTCGATAGTGGCAACAACGTTGCGGGGAGGAATGGATTCGGTGATGTTAGGTTGGGGAGCTTCGGATTACATGTCAGAATTTAGGGGAGGACTGGAGAGGGTTGAGAATGGAGGGCGTCGATGGGGGAGAAGTACCACTAGATGCCCAAGGGATGGAGGTTTATGCAGTGGTGATGGCAAAATGAATAACAACATTGGGCATCAGGGGTGGAGCTAGATAGAGAATGTTGGAGGGGCGAAAGGAAAATACCACAATCTTTTTGGGGGGCAATGACTATACCTTTGTTAATTAAGCACCTCTAAAAAATTCAAACATTTTGTCAAGGTGGGGTGGGTGGGGGTGGAGGGAGGCATCCTCCTCCTCCCCCCCGTCCCCACCTGCTGCCGAAGTAGATGTAGCTCCGCCATTGTGGGGCAAGGTCATGACCTCTCCTCACCCTTGGAAGCAGTGGCGGCACCATAACTGCATCACGCCTCGGGCAACCCCAGGCACCTTCAAGCAATGTAGCCACAGTTCACTATACCTACAATCAATGAAGAAATCAACATTCACGCCCCAAGCAGCGGCCCAGGCTGCCTGGGGCCTGTCTCCGCCGCTGCTTGCAAGAGATGATTCATGGGGACTCGAGCTGTCAAGAGAGGCTTGACAATGATAAGACTTGTTGGAACCATCGCTCACACGAGCCCTCGCGAAAAAAATATAGGAAGCTATTGCTTTCTCGATTTTTGTCACTAGAACCACTCTCAGAAGAAGGAAAAGAAAGACACATAAACCGCAATCAAATTATTAGACCTAGCTTGGTTATCTGGTTGGATCACAGCACATATGGAATTTGTTTTTCGCAAAAATGAGATGAAAAATGGAAATATAACTGTTGGGGATCGTAGCAGAAATTTAAAATTTTCTACGCATCACCAAGATCAATATATGGAGTCATCTAGCAACGAGAGGGAGAGGAGTGCATCTACATACCCTTGTAGATCGCGAGCGGAAGCGTTCAAGAGAGCGGGGTTGATGGAGTCGTACTCGTCGTGATCCAAATCACCGATGATCCTAGCGCCGAACGGACGGCACCTCCGCGTTCAACACACGTACGGAGCGGAGACGTCTCCCGCGCCTTGATCTAGCAAGGAGGAGGGAGAGGTTGAGGAAGAGAGCTCCAACAGCAGCACGATGGCGTGGTGGTGATGGAGCGGCAGTACTCCGGCAGGGCTTCGCCAAGCTCTTAACGGAGGAGGAGAGGTGTTGGGGAGGGGAGGGGCTGTGCCTTTGATGTGGTGTGCAGCCCTCCCCTTGCCCCTCTATTTATAGGGGAAGGAGGAAGGGGGGCGGCCCCCTCTAGATGAGATCTAGAGGGGGGCGTCCAAGGGGAGGGGGCTTGCCCCCCAAGCAAGGGGGGCGCCCCCTCTAGGGTTCCCCCCCCAACCCTAGGCGCATGGGCCCAAAGGGGGGATGCGCCCAGCCCTCCAAGGGCTGGTTCCCTTTCCTCTACGACCCATGAGGCCCCCCGAGAGAGGTGGCCCCTCCCGGTGGACTCCCGGAACCCCTCCGGTGGCTCCGGTATAATATCGATATGCCCCCGAACTTTTCCGGTGACCGTATGACAACTTCCCATATATAAATCTTCACCTCCGGACCATTCCGGAACTCCTCGTGACATCCGGGATCTCATTCGGGACTCCGAACAACATTCGGTAATCACATACAAGTCTTCCTAATAACCCTAGCGTCATCGAACCTTAAGTGTGTAGACCCTACGGGTTCGGGAACCATGCAGACATGACCGAGACAACTCTCCGGCCAATAACCAATAGCGGGATCTGGATACCCATGTTGGCCCCCACATGTTCCATGATGATCTCATCGGATGAAGTGAACCATGATGTCAAGGATTCAAGCAATCCCGTATACAATTCCCTTCGTTAATCGGTACGTTACTTGCCCGAGATTCGATCGTCGGTATCCCAATACCTCGTTCAATCTCGTTACCGGCAAGTCACTTTACTCGTTCCGCAACACATCATCCCGTGACCAACCCTTAGTCACATTGAGCTCATTACGATGATGTCTTACCGAGTGGGCCCAGAGTGATACCTCTCCGTCATACGGAGTGACAAATCCCAGTCTCGATTCGTGCCAACCCAACAGACACTTTCGAAGATACCCGTAGTGCACCTTTATAGTCACCCAGTTACGTTGTGACGTTTGGCACACCCAAAGTATTCCTACAGTATCCGGGAGTTGCACAATCTCATGGTCTAAGGAAAAGATACTTGACATTAGAAAAGCTTTAGCAGATGAACTACACGATCTTGCACTATGCTTAGGATTGGGTCTTGTCCATCACATCATTCTCCTAATGATGTGATCCCGTTATCAATGACATCCAATGTCCATGGTCAGGAAACCGTAACCATCTATTGATCAACGAGCTAGTCAACTAGAGGCTCACTAGGGACATGTTGTGGTCTATGTATTCACACATGTATTACGATTTCCGGATAACACAATTATAGCACGAACAATAGACAATTATCATGAACAAGGAAATATAATAATAACCATTTTATTATTGCCTCTAGGGCATATTTCCAACAATCTCCCACTTGCACTAGAGTCAATAATCTAGTTACATTGTGATGAATCGAACACCCATAGAGTTCTGGTGTTGATCATGTTTTGCTCAAGGAAGAGGTTTAGTTAACGGATCTGCAACATTCAGGTCCATATGCACTTTACAAATATCTATGTCTCCATTTTGAACATTTTCACGAATGGAGTTGAAGCGATGCTTGATATGCCTGGTCTTCTTATGAAACCTGGGCTCCTTGGCAAGGGCAATAGCTCCAGTGTTGTTACATAAGAGAGTCATCGGGCCCGACGCATTGGGAATAACTCCTAGGTCGGTAATGAACTCCTTCACCCAGATTGCTTCTTGTGCTGCCTCCGAGGCTGCCATGTACTCCGCTTCACATGTAGATGCCGCCACGACGCTTTGCTTGCAACTACACCAGCTGACTGCCCCACCATTCAAAATATACACGTATCCGGTTTGTGACTTGGAGTCATCCAGATCTGTGTCGAAACTGGCATCGATGTAACCCTTTACGACGAGCTCTTCGTCACCTCCATAAATGAGAAACATATCCTTAGTCCTTTTCAGGTACTTCAGAATATTCTTGACCGCTGTCCAGTGTTCCATGCCGGGATTACTTTGGTACCTTCCTACCAAACTCACGACAAGGTTTACATCAGGTCTGGTACACAGCATGGCATACATAATAGACCCTATGGCCGAGGCATAGGGGACGACACCCATCTTTTCTCTATCTTCTGTCGTAGTCGGGCATTGAGCCGTGCTCAATCTCATACCTTGCAATACAGGCAAGAACCCCTTCTTGGACTGATCCATATTGAACTTCTTAAATATCTTGTCAAGGTACGTACTTTGTGAAAGACCAATGAGGCGTCTCGATCTATCTCTATAGATCTTGATGCCTAATATATAAGCAGCTTCTCCGAGGTCCTTCATTGAAAAACACTTGTTCAAGTAGGCCTTTATGCTTTCCAAGAATTCTATATTATTTCCCATCAATAATATGTCATCCACATATAATATGAGAAATGCTACAGAGCTCCCACTCACTTTCTTGTAAACACAGGCTTCTCCATAAGTCTGCGTAAACCCAAACGCTTTGATCATCTCATCAAATCGAATGTTCCAACTCCGAGAGGCTTGCACCAGCCCATAGATTGAGCGTTGGAGCTTGCACACCTTGTCAGCATTCTTAGAATCGACAAAACCTTCCGGCTGCATCATATACAATTCTTCCTTAAGGAAACCATTAAGGAATGCCGTTTTGACGTCCATTTGCCATATCTCATAATCATAGAATGCGGCAATTGCTAACATGATTCAGACGGACTTCAGCTTCGCTATGGGTGAGAAAGTCTCATTGTAGTCAACCCGATAACCCTTAGCGACAAGCCAAGCCTTATAGATGGTCACATTACCATCCGCGTTTGTCTTCTTCTTAAAGATCCATTTATTTTCTATGGCTCGCCGATCATCGAGCAAATCAGTCAAAGTCCATACTTCGTTTTCATACATGGATCCTATCTCGGATTTCATGGCTTCCAGCCATTTGTCGGAATCTGGGCCCGCCATCGCTTCTTCATAGTTCGAAGGTTCACCATTGTCTAACAACATGATTTCCAGGACAGGGTTGCCGTACCACTCTGGTGCGGAACGTGTCCTTGTGGACCTACGAAGTTCAGAAGCAACTTGATCTGAAGTTTCATGATCATCATCATTAACTTCCTCTCTAGTCGGTGCAGGCACCTCAGAAACATTTTCTTGAGCTGCGCCACTCTCCGGTTCAAGAGGCAATACTTGAAGGAAATATGCCCTAGAGGCAATAATAAAGTTATTATTTATTTCCTTATATCACGATAAATGTTTATTATTCATGCTAGAATTGTATTAACCGGAAACATAATACATGTGTGAATACATAGACAAACAGAGTGTCACTAGTATGCCTCTACTTGACTAGCTCGTTAATCAAAGATGGTTATGTTTCCTAACCATGGACAAAGAGTTGTTATTTGATTAACGGGATCACATCATTAGATGAATGATCTGATTGACATGACCCATTCCATTAGCTTAGCACCCGATCGTTTAGTATGTTGCTATTGCTTTCTTCATGACTTATACATGTTCCTATGACTATGAGATTATGCAACTCCCGTTTGCCGGAGGAACACTTTGTGTGCTACCAAACATCACAATGTAACTGGGTGATTATAAAGGTGCTCTACAGGTGTCTCCAAAGGTACATGTTGAGTTGGCGTATTTCGAGATTAGGATTTGTCACTCCAGTTGTCGGAGAGGTATCTCTGGGCCCTCTCGGTAATGCACATCACATAAGCCTTGCAAGCATTGCAACTAATGAGTTAGTTGTGAGATGATGTATTACGGAACGAGTAAAGAGACTTGCCGGTAACGAGATTGAACTAGGTATTGAGATACCGATGATCGAATCTCGGGCAAGTAACATACCGATGACAAAGGGAATAACGTATGTTGTTATGCGGTCTGACCGATAAAAGATCTTCGTAGAATATGTAGGAGCCAATATGAGCATCCAGGTTCCGCTATTGGTTATTGACCGGAGACGTGTCTCGGTCATGTCTACATTGTTCTCGAACCCGTAGGGTCCGCACGCTTAAGGTTTCGATGACAGTTATATTATGAGTTTATGAGTTTTGATGTATCGAAGTTTGTTCGGAGTCCCGGATGTGATCACGGACATGACGAGGAGTCTCGAAATGGTCGAGACATAAAGATTGATATATTGGAAGCCTATATTTGGATATCGGAAGTGTTCCGGGTGAAATCGGGATTTTAACGGAGTACCGGGAGGTTACCGGAAACCCTCGGGAGGTATATGGGCCTTAGTGGGCTTTAGTGGAAGAGAGGAGAGGTGGCCAGGGCTGGGCCGTGCGCCCCTCCCCCCTAGTCCGAATAGGACAAGGAGAGGGGGGCGGCGCCCCCCTTCCTTCTCTCTCTCCTCTTTCCCCCTCCCGAATCCTATTCCAACTAGGAAAGGGGGGGGATCCTACTCCCGGTGGGAGTAGGACTCCTCCTGGTGCACCAACCTCCTGGCCGGCCGCACCCCCCCTTGATCCTTTATATACGGGGGCAGGGGGCACCCCTAGAGACACAAGTTGATCCACGTGATCATATTCTTAGCCGTGTGCGGTGCCCCCTTCCACCATAGTCCTCGATAATATTGTAGTGGTGCTTAGGCGAAGCCCTGCGACGGTAGTACATCAAGATCGTCACCACGCCGTCGTGCTGACGGAACTCTTCCCCGACACTTTGCTGGATCGGAGTCCGGGGATCGTCATCGAGCTGAACGTGTGCTAGAACTCGGAGGTGCCGTAGTTTCGGTGCTTGATCGGTCGGGCCGTGAAGACGTACGACTACATCAACCGCGTTGTGCTAACGCTTCAGCTGTCGGTCTACAAGGGTACGTAGATCACACTCTCCCCTCTCATTGCTATACATCACCATGATCTTGCGTGTGCGTAGGAAAATTTTGGAATTACTATGTTCCCCAACAGTGGCATCCGAGCCTAGGTTTTATGTGTTGATGTTATATGCACGAGTAGAACACAAGTGAGTTGTGGGCGATATAAGTCATACTGCTTACCAGCATGTCATACTTTGGTTCGGCGGTATTGTTGGACGAAGCGTCCCGGACCGACATTACGCGTACGCTTACGCGAGACCGGTTCTCCCGACGTGCTTTGCACAAAGGTGGCTAGCGGGTGACAGTTTCTCCAACTTTAGTTGAACCGAGTGTGGCTACGCCCGGTCCTTGCGAAGGTTAAAACAACACCAACTTGACAAACTATCGTTGTGGTTTTGATGCGTAGGTAAGATTGGTTATTGCTTAAGCCCGTAGCAGCCACGTAAAACTTGCAACAACAAAGTAGAGGACGTCTAACTTGTTTTTGCAGGGCATGTTGTGATGTGATATGGTCAAGACATGATGCTAAATTTTATTGTATGAGATGATCATGTTTTGTAACCGAGTTATCGGCAACTGGCAGGAGCCATATGGTTGTCGCTTTATTGTATGCAATGCAATCGCGCTGTAATGCTTTACTTTATCACTAAGCGGTAGCGATAGTCGTGGAAGCATAAGATTGGCGAGACGACAACGATGCTACGATGGAGGTCAAGCTGTCGCGCCGGTGACGATGGTGATCACGACGGTGCTTCGAAGATGGAGATCACAAGCACAAGATGATGATGGACATATCATATCACTTATATTGATTGCATGTGATGTTTATCTTTTATGCATCTTATCTTGCTTTGATTGACGGTAGCATTATAAGATGATCTCTCACTAATTATCAAGAAGTGTTCTTCCTGAGTATGCACCGTTGCGAAAGTTCTTCGTGCTGAGACACCACGTGATGATCGGGTGTGATAGGCTCTACGTTCAAATACAACGGGTGCAAAACAGTTGCACACGCGGAATACTCAGGTTATACTTGACGAGCCAAGCATATACAGATATGGCCTCGGAACACGGAGACCGAAAGGTCGAGCGTGAATCATATAGTAGATATGATCAACATAGTGATGTTCACCAATGAAACTACTCCATCTCACGTGATAATCGGACATGGTTTAGTTGATTTGGATCACGTAATCACTTAGAGGATTAGAGGGATGTCTATCTAAGTGGGAGTTTGTAAGTAATATGATTAATTGAACCTAAATTTATCATGAACTTAGTACCTGATAGTATCTTGCTTATTTATGTTTGATTGTAGATAGATGGCCCGTGCTGTTGTTCCGTTGAATTTTAATGCGTTCCTTGAGAAAGCAAAGTTGAAAGATGATGGTAGCAATTACACGGACTGGGTCCATAACTTGAGGATTATCCTCATTGCTACATAGAAGAATTACGTCCTGGAAGCACCGCTGGGTGCCAGGCCTGCTGCTGGAGCAACACCAGATGTTATGAACGTTTGGCAGAGCAAAGCTGATGACTACTCGATAGTTCAGTGTGCCATGCTTTACGGCTTAGAATCGGGACTTCAACGACGCTTTGAACGTCATGGAGCATATGAGATGTTCCAGGAGTTGAAGTTAATATTTCAAGCAAATGCCCGGATTGAGAGATATGAAGTCTCCAATAAGTTCTATAGCTGCAAGATGGAGGAGAACAGTTCTGTCAGTGAGCATATACTCAAAATTTCTGGGTATAATAATCACTTGATTCAATTGGGAGTTAATCTTCCAGATGATTGCATCATTGACAGAATTCTCCAATCACTGCCACCAAGCTACAAGAGCTTCGTGATGAACTATAATATGCAAGGGATGAATAAGACTATTCCCGAGCTCTTCGCAATGCTGAAAGCTACGGAGGTAGAAATCAAGAAGGAGCATCAAGTGTTGATGGTCAACAAGACCACTAGTTTCAAGAAAAAGGGCAAAGGAAAGAAGAAGGGGAACTTCAAAAAGAACAGCAAGCAAGTTGCTCAAGAGAAGAAACCCAAACCTGGACCTAAGCCTAAAACTGAGTGCTTCTACTGCAAGCAGACTGGTCACTAGAAGCAGAACTGCCCCAAGTATTTGGCGGATAAGAAGGATGGCAAGGTGAACAATGGTATATGTGATATACATGTTATTGATGTGTACCTTACTAACGCTCGCAGTAGCACCTGGGTATTTGATACTGGTTCTGTTGCTAATATTTGCAACTCGAAATAGGGACTACGAATTAAGCGAAGATTGGCTAAGGACGAGGTGACGATGCGCGTGGGAAATGGTTCCAAAGTCGATGTGATCGCAGTCGGCATGCTACCTCTACATCTACCTTCAGGATTAGTATTAGACCTAAATAATTGTTATTTGGTGCCAGAGTTAAGCATGAACATTATATCTGGATCTTGTTTGATGCGAGACGGTTATTCATTTAAATCAGAGAATAATGGTTGTTCTATTTACATGAGTAATATCTTTTATGGTCATGCACCCTTAAGGAGTGGTCTATTCTTATTAAATCTCGATAGTAGTGACACACATATTCATAGTGTTGAAGCCAAAAGATGCAGAGTTGATAATGATAGTGCAACTTATTTGTGGCACTGCCGTTTGGGTCATATCGGTATAAAGCGCATGAAGAAACTCCATACTGATGGGCTTTTGGAACCACTTGATTATGAATCACTTGGTACTTGCGAACCGTGCCTTATGGGTAAGATGACAAAAACACCATTCTCCGGTACTATGGAGAGAGCAACAGATTTGTTGGAAATCATACATACAGATGTATGTGGTCCGATGAATGTTGAGGCTCGTGGCGGATATCGTTATTTTCTCACCTTCATAGATGACTTAAGCAGATATGGGTATATCTACTTAATGAAACACAGGTCTGAAACGTTTGAAAAGTTCAAAGAATTTCAGAGTGAAGTTGAAAATCATCGTAACAAGAAAATAAAATTCCTACGATCTGATCATGGAGGAGAATATTTGAGTTACGAGTTTGGTGTACATTTGAAACAATGTGGAATAGTTTCGCAACTCACGCCACCCGAAACACCACAGCGTAATGGTGTGTCCGAACGTCGTAATAGTACTTTACTAGATATGGTGCGATCTATGATGTCTCTTACTGATTTACCGCTATCGTTTTGGGGATACGCTCTAGAGACGGCCGCATTCACGTTAAATAGGGCACCATCAAAATCCGTTGAGACGACGCCTTATGAACTGTGGTTTGGCAAGAAACCAAAGTTGTCGTTTCTGAAAGTTTGGGGCTGCGATGCTTATGTGAAAAAGCTTCAACCTGATAAGCTCGAACCCAAATCGGAGAAATGTGTCTTCATAGGATATCCAAAGGAAACTATTGGATACACCTTCTATCACAGATCCAAAGGCAAGACTTTTGTTGCTAAATTCGGAAACTTTCTGGAGAAGGAGTTTCTCTCGAAAGAAGTGAGTGGGAGGAAAGTATAACTTGACGAGGTAACTGTACCTACTCCCTTATTGGAAAGTAGTACATCACAGAAACCTGTTTCTGTGACACCTACACCAATTAGTGAGGAAGCTAATGATAATGATCATGAAACTTCAGAACAAGATACTACTGAACCTCGTAGATCAACCAGAGTGAGATCCGCGCCGAAGTGGTATGGTAATCCTGTTCTGGAAGTCATGCTACTAAATCATGATGAACCTACGAACTATGAAGAAGCGATGGTGAGCCCAGATTCCGCAAAATGGCTTGAAGCCATGAAATCTGAGATGAGATCCATGTATGAGAACAAAGTATGGACTTCGGTTGACTTGCCCAATGATCGGCAATCAATTGAGAATAAATGGATCTTCAAGAAGAAGACTGACGCTGACGGTAATATTACTGTCTACAAAGCTCGACTTGTCGCAAAAGGTTTTCGGCAAGTTCAAGGGATTGACTACGATGAGTCCTTCTCACCCGTAGTGATGCTTAAGTCTGTCCGAATCATGTTAGCAATTGCCGCATTTTATGATTATGAAATTTGGTAGATGGATGTCAAAACTGCATTCCTGAATGGATTTCTGGAAGAAGAGTTGTATATGATGCAACTAGAAGGTTTTGTCGATCCAAAGGGAGCTAACAAAGTGTGCAAGCTCCAGCGATCCATTTATGGACTGGTGCAAGCCTCTCGGAGTTGGAATAAATGCTTTGATAGTGTGATCAAAGCATTTGGTTTTATACAGACTTTTGGAGAAGCCTGTATTTACAAGAAAGTGAGTGGGAGCTCTGTAGCATTTCTGATATTATATGTGGATGACATATTACTAATTGGAAATGATATAGAATTTCTGGATAGCATAAAGGGATACTTGAATAGAAGTTTTTCAATGAAAGACCTCGGTGAAGCTGCTTACATATTAGGCATTAAGATCTATAGAGATAGATCAAGACGCTTAATTGGACTTTCACAAAGCACATACCTTGACAAAGTTTTGAAGAAGTTCAAAATGGATCAAGCAAAGAAAGGGTTCTTGCCTGTGTTACAAGGTGTGAAGTTGAGTCAGACTCAATGCCCGACCATTGCAGAAGATAGAGAGAAAATGAAAGATGTTCCCTACGCTTCAGCCATAGGCTCTATCATTTATGCAATGCTGTGTACCAGACCTGATGTGTGCCTTACTATAAGTCTAGCAGGGAGGTACCAAAGTAATCCAGGAGTGGATCACTGGACAGCGGTCAAGAACATCCTGAAATACCAGAAAAGAACTAAGGATATGTTTCTCGTTATGGAGGTGACAAAGAGCTAATCGTAAGTGGTTACGTTGATGCGACCTTTGACACTGATCCGGACGATTCTAAATCGCAAACCGGATACGTATTTACATTAAACGGTGGAGCTGTCAGTTGGTGCAGTTCTAAACAAAGCGTCGTGGCGGGATCTACGTGTGAAGCGGAATACATAGCTGCTTCGGAAGCAGCGAATGAAGGAGTCTGGATGAAGGAGTTCATATCCGATCTAGGTGTCATACCTAGTGCATCGGGTCCAATGAAAATCTTTTGTGACAATACTGGTGCAATTGCCTTGGCAAAGGAATCCAGATTTCACAAGAGAACCAAGCACATCAAGAGACGCTTCAATTCCATCCGGGATCTAGTCCAGGTGGGAGACATAGAGATTTGCAAGATACATACAGATCTGAATGTAGCAGACCCGTTGACTAAGCCTCTTCCACGAGCAAAAGATGATCAACACCAAGGCTCCATTGGTGTTAGAATCATTACTGTATAATCTAGATTATTGACTCTAGTGCAAGTGGGAGACTGAAGGAAATATGCCCTAGAGGCAATAATAAAGTTATTATTTATTTCCTTATATCATGATAAATGTTTATTATTCATGCTAGAATTGTATTAACCGGAAACATAATACATGTGTGAATACATAGACAAACAGAGTGCCACTAGTATGCCTCTACTTGACTAGCTCGTTAATCAAAGATGGTTATGTTTCCTAACCATGGACAAAGAGTTGTTATTTGATTAACGGGATCACATCATTAGGTGAATGATCTGATTGACATGACCCATTCCATTAGCTTAGCACCCGATCGTTTAGTATGTTGCTATTGCTTTCTTCATGACTTATACATGTTCCTATGACTATGAGATTATGCAACTCCCATTTGCCGGAGGAACACTTTGTGTGCTACCAAACGTCACAACATAACTAGGTGATTATAAAGGTGCTCTACAGGTGTCTCCAAAGGTACATGTTGGGTTGGCGTATTTCGAGATTAGGATTTGTCACTCCGATTGTCGGAGAGGTATCTCTGGGCCCTCTCGGTAATGCACATCACATAAGCCTTGCAAGCATTGCAACTAATGAGTTAGTTGTGAGATGATGTATTATGGAACGAGTAAAGAGACTTGCCGGTAACGAGATTGAACTAGGTATTGAGATACCGACGATCGAATCTCGGGCAAGTAACATACCGATGACAAAGGGAACAACGTATGTTGTTATGCGGTCTGACCGATAAAAGATCTTCATAGAATATGTAGGAGCCAATATGAGCATCCAGGTTCCGCTATTGGTTATTGACTGGAGACGTGTCTCGGTCATGTCTACATTGTTCTCGAACCCGTAGGGTCCGCACGCTTAAGGTTTCGATGACAGTTATATTATGAGTTTATGAGTTTTGATGTACCGAAGTTTGTTCGGAGTCCCGGATGTGATCAAGGACATGACGAGGAGTCTCGAAATGGTCGAGACATAAATATTGATATATTGGAAGCCTATATTTGGATATCGGAAGTGTTCCGGGTGAAATCGGGATTTTACCGGAGTACCGGGAGGTTACCGGAACCCCCCGGGAGGTATATGGGCCTTAGTGGGCTTTAGTGGAAGAGAGGAGAGGTGGCCAGGGCTGGGCCGCGCCCCCCTAGTCCGAATAGGACAAGGAGAGGGGGGCGGCGCCCCCCCCCTTCCTTGTCTCTCTCCTCTTTCCCCCTCCCGAATCCTATTCCAACTAGGAAAGGGGGGAATCCTACTCCTGGTGGGAGTAGGACTCCTCCTGGCGCGCCAGCCTCCTGGCCGGCCGCACCCCCCCTTGATCCTTTATATACGGGGGCAGGGGGGCACCCCTAGAGACACAAGTTGATCCACGTGATCATATTCTTAGCCGTGTGCGGTTCCCCCTTCCACCATAGTCCTCGATAATATTGTAGCGGTGCTTAGGCGAAGCCCTGCGACGGTAGTACATCAAGATCGTCACCACGCCATCGTGCTGACGGAACTCTTCCCCGACACTTTGCTGGATCGGAGTCCGGGGATCGTCATCGAGCTGAACGTGTGCTAGAACTCGGAGGTGCCGTAGTTTCGGTGCTTGATCGGTCGGGCCGTGAAGACGTACGACTACATCAACCGCCTTGTGCTAACGCTTCCGCTGTCGGTCTACAAGGGTACGTAGATCACACTCTCCCCTCTCGTTGCTATACATCACCATGATCTTGCGTGTGCGTAGGAAAATTTTGAAATTACTACGTTCCCCAACAATACTTCATCAAGTTCTACTTTCCTCCCACTTACTTCTTTCGAGAGAAACTCTTTCTCTAGAAAGGATCCATTCTTGGCAACAAATATCTTGCCTTCAGATCTAAGGTAGAAGGTATACCCAATAGTTTCTTTAGGGTATCATATGAAGACGCATTTTTCCGATTTATGTTCGAGCTTTTCAGGTTGAAGTTTCTTGACATAAGCATCGCATCCCCAAACTTTCAGAAATGACAACTTAGGTTTCTTACCAAACCACAATTCATACGACGTCGTTTCAACGGATTTCGACAGAGCCCTATTTAAAGTGAATGCGGCAGTATCTATAGCATAACCCCAAAATGACAGCGGTAGATCAGTAAGAGACATCATAGATCGTACCATATCCAATAGAGTGCGATTACGACGTTCGGACACACCATTACGCTGAGGTGTTCCAGGCGGCGTGAGTTGTGAAACAATTCCGCATTTCCTTAAGTGCGTGCCAAATTCGTGACTCAAATATTCTCCCCCACGAGCTGACCGTAAGAACTTGATTTTCCTGTCACGTTGATTCTCAACCTCACTCTGAAATTCCTTGAACTTTTCAAAGGTCTCAGACTTGTGTTTCATTAAGTAGACATACCCATATCTACTCAAGTCATCAGTGAGGGTGAGAACATAACGATAGCCACCGCGATCCTCAACACTCATTGAACCGCACACATCAGTATGTATGATTTCCAATAAGTTGGTTGCTCGCTCCATTGTTCCGGAGAACGGAGTCTTGGTCATTTTTCCCATGAGGCATGGTTCGCATGTGTCAAATGATTCATAATCAAGAGACTCCAAAAGTCCATCTGCATGGAGTTTCTTCATGTGTTTGACACCAATGTGACCAAGGCGGCAGTGCCACAAGTATGTGGGACTATCATTATCAACCTTACATCTTTTGGCATTCACACTATGAATATGTGTGACATCACGTTCAAGATTAAATAAGAATAAACCATTGACCAGCGGGGCATGACCATAAAACATGTCTCTCATATAAATAGAACAACCATTATTCTCAGATTTAAATGAGTAGCCATCTCGCATTAAACGAGATCCAGATACAATGTTCATGCTCAAAGCTGGTACTAAATAACAATTATTGAGGTTTAAAACTAATCCCGTAGGTAAATGTAGAGGTAGCGTGCCAACGGCGATCACATCGACCTTGGAACCATTCCCGACGCGCATCGTCACCTCATCCTTCGCCAGTCTCCGTTTATTCCGCAGTTCCTGTTTTGAGTTACAAATATGAGCAACTGTACAGTATCAAATATCCAGGAGCTACTACGAGCGCTGGTTAGGTACACATCAATAACATGTATATCACATATATCTTTGGCATTGTCGACCTTCTTATCCGCTAAGTACTTGGGGCAGTTCCACTTCCAGTGACCGTTTCCCTTGCAATACAAGCACTCAGTCTCAGGCTTGGGTCCATTCTTTGGCTTCTTCCCGACAGCTTGCTTACCGGGCGCGGCAACTCCCTTGCTGTCCTTCTTGAAGTTCTTTTTACCCTTGCCTTTCTTGAACTTAGTGGTTTTATTCACCATCAACACTTGATGTTCCTTTTTGATTTCCACCTCCGCTGATTTCAGCATTGAATATACCTCAGGAATGATCTTTTTCATCCCCTGCATATTGAAGTTCATCACAAAGCTCTTGTAGCTAGGTGGGAGCGACTGAAGGATTCTGTCAACAACCGCATCATCCGGGAGATTAACTCCCAGCTGAGTCAAGCGGTTGTACAACCCAGACATTTTGAGTATGTGCTCGCTGACGGAACTATTCTCCTCCATCTTACAACTCTAGAACTTGTCAGAGACTTCATATCTCTCGACCCGGGCATGAGCTTGGAAAACCATTTTCAGCTCTTGGAACATCTCATATGCTCTGTGTTGCTCAAAACGCTTTTGGAGCCCCGGTTCTAAGATGTAAAGCATGCCGCACTGAACCAGGGAGTAATCATCACTACACGTCTGCCAGGCGTTCATAATGTCTTGATCTGCTGAGAAAACAGGTGCTTCACCTAGCGGCGCATCAAGGACATATGCTTTCTTGGAAGCTATGAGGATAATCCTCAGGTTACAGACCCAGTCCGTGTAGTTGCTGCCATCGTCTTTCAGCTTGGTTTTCTCTAGGAACACGTTGAAGTTGAGGGCAACATTAGCGTGGGCCATTTGATCTACAAGACATATTGCAAAGATTTTTAGACTATGTTCATGATAATCAAGTTCATCTAATCAAATTATTTAATAAACTCCCACTCAGATAGGCATCCCTCTAGTCATCTAAGTGATACATGACCCGAGTCAACTAGGTCGTGTCCGATCATCACGTGAGACGGACTAATCATCATCGGTGAACATCTTCATGTTGATCGTATCTTCTATACGACTCATGTTCGACCTTTCGGTCTTCCGTGTTCCGAGGCCATGTCTGTACATGCTAGGCTCGTCAAGTCAACCTAAGTGTATTGCGTGTGTACATTTGGCTTACACCCGTTGTATGCGAATGTTAGAACCTATCACACCCGATCATCACGTGGTGCTTCGGAACAACGGACCTTAGCAACGGTGCACAGTTAGGGGGAACACTTTCTTGAAATTATTACGAGGGATCATCTTATTTATGCTACCGTCGTTCTAAGCAAATAATATGTAGAAAATGATAAACATCACATGCAATCAAATAGTGACATGATATGGCCAATATCATTTTGCTCCTTTTGGTCTCCATTTTCGGGGCGCCATGATCATCATTGTCACCGGCATGACACCATGACCTCCATCATCATGATCTCCATCATCGTGTCTTCATGAAGTTGTCTCGCCAACCATTACTTCTACTACTATGGCTAACGGTTAGCAATAAAGTAAAGTAATTACATGACGTTTATGTTGACACACATGTCATAAATAAATTAAGACAACTCCTATGGCTCCTGCCGGTTGTCATACTCATCGACATGCAAGTTGTGATTCCTATTACAAGAACATGATCAATCTCATACATCACATATATCATTCATCTCATCCTTTTGGCCATATCACATCACACGGCATATGCTGCAAAAACAAGTTAGACGTCCTCTAATTGTTGTTGCAAGTTTTTACGTGGCTGCTATAGGTTTCTAGCAAGAACGTTTCTTACCTACGCCAAAACCACAATGTGATATGCCAATTTTTATTTACCCTTCATAAGGACCCTTTTCATCGAATCCGATCCGACTAAAGTGGGAGAGATAGACACCCGCTAGGCACCTTATGCAACTAGTGCATGTCAGTCGGTGGAACCAGTCTCACGTAAGCGTACGTGTAAGGTCGGTCCGGGCCGCTTCATCCCACGATGTCGCCGAATCAAGATAAGACTAGTAACGACAAGTAAATTGACAAAATCGACGCCCACAACAACTTGTGTTCTACTCGTGCATAGAAACTACGCATAGACCTTGCTCATGATGCCACTGTTGGGGATCGTAGCAGAAATTTAAAATTTTCTACGCATCACCAAGATCAATCTATGGAGTCATCTAGCAACGAGAGGGAGAGGAGTGCATATACATACCCTTGTAGATCGCGAGCGGAAGCGTTCAAGAGAACGGGGTTGATGGAGTCATACTCATCGTGATCCAAATCACCGATGATCCTAGCGCCGAACGGATGGCACCTCCGCATTCAACACAGTACGGAGCGGAGACGTCTCCCGCGCCTTGATCCAGCAAGGAGGAGGGAGAGGTTGAGGAAGAGAGCTCCAACAGCAGTGCGACGACGTGGTGGTGGTGGAGCGGAAGTACTCCGGCAGGGCTTCGCCAAGATCTTAACGAAGGAGGAGAGGTGTTGGGGAGGGGAGGGGCTGCGCCTTTGATGTGGTGTGCTGTAACACCCTGAATGTAATTTACCTTATCTGTACTCCAACTCTTGCTGTTTCCGGCCTAAGTTATTTTATTTTCCTCGGGTTCGGGTTTTTGTCTCCATGTGTTGTTGCCTTTGTCATGCATCTCATATCATGTCATCATGTGCATTGCATTTGCATACGTCTTCGTCTCATGCATCCGAGCATTTTCCCCGTTGTCCGTTTTGCATTCCGGCGCTCCTATCTCCTCCGGTGCCCCTTTCTACCTCTTTTCGTGTGTGTGGGATAAACATTTCCGGATTGGACCGAGACTTGTCATGCGGCCTTAGTTTACTACCGGTAGACCGCCTGTCAAGTTTCGTGCCATTTGGACTTCGTTTGATACTCCAACTGTTAACCGAGGGACGGAAAAGGCCTCGTTTGTGTTGCAGCCCAACACACTTCCAATTTGGCCCAAAACCCACCAAAAACCTTTCCATCATCTAGAGCGTTCGATCACGATCGCGTGGCCGAAAACCGCAATCCATTTGGAGCTTCCTAGCCTCCTCTACCTCTATTTAAAGGCCACTCCCCGAAATTTTCGGGCAAAACCCTAGTCCTTTTTCCCCACCGCGCCGCCGGACAGAATTCAGTCCGGACGGACACGTCTGACCTGCCCGTCTGCCGTCACGTGGCCTCCTCCCATTCGCCGCTCCCCCGGTCCCCAGTTCACCGCCGCCGCGGCCCGCCCGGCCCGGGGCCGGCCCGCCCGAGCCGCGCAGGGGCCCGAGCGCCCGACCCCGCGCGCCTGCGTCGCCGCCGAGGCCCTCCGCCGCCATCGCCGACCACGACCACCGCCGCCGCGCCAACGCCGGCTGCCTCCGCAGCCTGTCGCCCGGTGGCCGCCGCCCCGTCCTCACCGCCTCGCCGCCCGGCCTCGCCGCGCCGTCTCCGACCCCGGCCGCCGCACCTCCGGCCGGGTCCCGCTCCGGCGACCACGCCGTCCCCGCCGGCCGCTGCTTCTTCCCCGACGTCACCGTCGATCCTCATTTTCCGCGCCCTGCTACAGTACCGGTTGGATCCAGATCTGGATCTGAGAGGGTTGACTTTCATCCCCAAACCCTAAATATTTGCAAACTTTGGCATGCTATAACTCTGCATCCGTAGCTCCGATTTGTGCGTGTAGCATATCGAAATGTTCGTCTCATCGTGTACATCATTCCATCTCATTGCATCATTTTCATTTGAGCTCATCTTGATGCCCGAACTGCTGTTAGAAGAGGGCTATATGTTGAATTTGTCAGATCTGTTGCATCAAATAGCTATTTGTCATTTTTGCCATGATTAATGTGTGCATGTTAAGATCCCGAGCTCTACATGTGCTTTGTCATATGCCATGCCATCTTTACAGAGGTGCTTGCCATGTATTTTTGTGGTATTTGCGGTGACTAGCACAAACTTGCAAAGTAGGGTAATCGGTAATGCTGATTTCAGGGACTTAGAATTTCACTAAGTCCTTGTCCTGATTTTGTCGTTATGCCATATGTTCATGTTCTTTCCTAGTGATCCGTGCCTTTTTTGAGGATGATCAGTAAGGATAATTTGTTAACATTATGGTGCTATATCCATCCATGTCTTTTTTTGCATTTATGGAGCACCCTAGCTTGAGTCAATCGAGCTCTACTTTTGCTATAAAGTTAATCCTGGCAGATTGTTGACATGTTTAGCGATTTTCCGAGGATGTTGCTATTGATCCGTGCATGCTATGTTGTTGTTCTTGCCATGTCTAGCTTCTATGCTATGTATTATTGATGGGTGTATGCTTAGTTTGTCATGCCATGCTCTGTAGTGAGTGCATCGAGCTCGTAAACATGCCTACTCGTTAACTGATTTGCATGCTCCAGTTTTTTCACTAAGTCTGAATCTGTTTATGTTTTTGCCATGTTCACATGCTTGAAATTGTTTTTTCTGATCCCTTTTGGCTCAAGGTCACTAAGGGACTTTTGTTAAGTGCTTTGAGTAACTTCATGCCATGCCTTGCTTTGCCATGTTAAGTTCCTGTAGCATGTAGTTTTCATGCTCTAAAGTGTGCTTCCTGATGATAAATTCCAGACTTGTGTTAATTTCACTAAGTCCGATACCTGTTGTCATTTGCACTTTTGCCATGCTTGTTTGAACCTGTTAATGGATGAATTAGCCGTAGCTCAGTGTTCATCTTTTGTCAAGCTTCATGAGTGGATCCTGCCATGTATTTTGTTGTCATGTTTGAGTGCTGTAGCATATTTTCTTGATGCATTTAGTTGATCATTTGCTGATTATCGCAGACCGGTGCCATATTTGTTTTGCTTGCCATTTCCAAATTGTCAATCCGATTCCGGTGATCTTTATATCAATTTCAACTGAAATCACCTCACCTTTCTAGTGACACTCTTGGATTTCCAAGTTGAGTCCAGGTTCAATCATTTCTTGTCAAATCTTGCATATGCATCGCATACCGCATCCCGCATATCATACCATGTTTGCATCATGTTGTTTGAGCATTGCACGTGGTTGACTGTGTTCCGTTTGCTTGTTGTCCTTGTTTGGGTAGAGCCGGGAGACGAGTTCGTGAACGAGGAGCCTATTGAGTTCACTTACGAGGATCAAGTCAACTCTGACAACTTTGCAAGCAAGATGATCATACCCTCAAAATCACTTCTATCTTTGCTTGCTAGATGCTCGCTCTTTTGCTATGCCTATGCTACGATGCCTACCACTTGCTTATCATGCCTCCCAAATTGCCATGTCAAACCTCTAACCCACCATGTCCTAGCAAACCGTTGATTGGCTATGTTACCGCTCTGCTCAGCCCCACTTATAGCGTTGCTAGTTGCAAGTGAAGATTGGAGATCGTTCCTTGTTGGAACATTGTTTATTGTTGGGATATCACTATATTATCTTGTTATCTTAATGCACCTATATACTTGGTAAAGGGTGGAAGGCTCGTCTTTATGCCTAGTGTTTTGTTCCACTCTTGCCGCCCTAGTTTCCGTCATATCGGTGTTATGTTCCCGGATTTTGCGTTCCTTACGCGGTTGGGTTATAATGGGAACCCCTTGACAGTTCGCCTTGGATAAAACTCCTCCAGCAATGCCCAACCTTGGTTTTACCATTTGCCACCTAGCCTTTTTCCCTTGGGTTTCGCGGACTCAAGGGTCATCTTTATTTTAACCCCCCCGGGCCAGTGCTTCTCTAAGTGTTGGTCCAACTGAGCGATGTCCGGGGCTACCAGGGGCAACTCTGGGCTGGCCTACCCGACGTCTGGCTCATCTGAGTGTGTCCTGAGAACGAGATATGTGCAGCTCCTATCGGGATTTGTCGGCACATTCGGGCGGTGTTGCTGGACTTGTTTTACCATTGTCGAGGATGTCTTGTAACCGGGATGCCGAGTCTGATCGGAATGTCTCGGGAGAAGGAATATCCTTCGTTGACCGTGAGAGCTTGTGATGGGCTAAGTTGGACTCCCCTGCAGGGATTTGAACTTTCGAAAGCCGTGCCCGCGGTTATGGGCAGATGGGAATTTGTTAATGTCCGGTTATAGATAACATGAAACTTAACTTAATTAAAATGAATCAACCGCGTGTGTAACCGTGATGGTCTCTTCTCGGTGGAGTCCGGGAAGTGAACACGGTGTTGGAGTAATGCTTGACGTAGGTTGTTCTAGGATCACTTCTTGATCATAGTTGTTCGTCCGTGCTTTTCTTTCTCTTCTCGCTCTCTTTTGCGAATAGGTTAGCCACCATATATGCTAGTCGCTTGCTGCAGCTCCACATCATACCTTACCTTACCTATTAGCTTAAATAGTCTTGATCGCGAGGGTGCGAGATTGCTGAGTCCCCGTGACTCACAGATTACTTCCAAACCAAATGCAAGGACCGATGATACCATTCCAGACGATGCGCTTGAGCTCAAGTGGGAGTTTGATGAAGACTCTCGTTGTTACTATGTGTCTTTCCCAGATGATCAGTAGTGGTGCCCAGTTGGGGCGATCGGGGACTTTGTCGCATGTGGGGGTTGATCTTTATTTTGGTACCATAGTCGGACCATGAGTGTATTGGATGATTGTAATGTTATTCATGTATTTGTGTGACGTGGCGAGTGTAAGCCAACTATGTATCCTTTCCCCTTTTATCTATTTACATGGGTTGTTGTGAAGATTGCCTTACTTGCGACATTGCTTTCAATGCGGTTATGCCTCTAAGTCGTGCTTCGACACGTAGGAGATATAGCCGCATCGAGGGCGTTACAAGTTGGTAATCAGAGCCTTCCCCGACCTTAGGAGCCCTCTGCTTGATCGAATCGTTGGCGTTGTTGAGTCTAGAAAAATGTTTTGAGTCATTTAGGAATTATATATCGGAGAGTTTAGGAATTCTTTTTACTCCCCAGTCCCTTCATCGCTCTGGTGAGGCATCCTGACGTAGAGTTTTGACTCTTCTCTTCTCAAATTTCACTAATTTTTTTTAGGATCACGCGGGTATCTTGGAATCGTTCCGATCGATTTGTGACGAGAACATTGTTCTTGGTGCCACCTGTCATTTAGGGGTTGTGGCAGTGTCCCGAGGAGTTGAGCTCCGAGGTGTTGTCGTCACAATTTTATCGTTGAGATTCTGGAATACCTGAGTTTCGCCGATATCGAAAATCTCTTTTATGCAGTTGTTGGTGAGATAACCTTGACGCCACCCAGTGCTGGGGCGGGAGTTCGGGAGTATTGCCATAACTCGTAGAACGGATGCTTTTTGAAGGTTGAGGTAAATGATTTCCGAAGGTTTCTCGGTTATGTGTTGAAGGATGGATACAGCTGGATGTAGGATTTGCTAGATTTGGGTGAGATATTATGCTTCCCCTGTATCCCCAACACCTGATTGCATAACCGGAAAGATTCGGGAGTTTCATAGGTGGGAATTCTTGTAGCTCTAGTTCTTCTTCCGCGGATATTTGGTTTGGGATTGGGTAATCCTCACCAAGTATTTGTTCTTGTCCGTACCTTGTTGTTTTTATTCTTCTACCTCAATTCTAAGTGTCTTCTCAATTTATGGATATGTGACCATTTCAATTGGAATGCATTCGTTCATTTTGTTCGGATGTGAAGACTATATGTTGCAATTTCAACCCGTTTGATTCAGCTTCAATAATTGTCTGTCAATGTGCTAATGGATGTCAACCTCTTCAGGATGGCTCCTCCAATGCGCACGACTCCGAATCTTGATCCGCCACCACCACCTCCACCTCCGGAGGCATGGCAAGCTGTGATGGCCGCTACCAATGCAAACACGCAGCTGATCATGCAACTTCTTCAAGAGCGCAACCAAGGGAACCAGGGTCATGGCAACAATCAGAATCAGTTTGCTACACTCAACCAGTTCCTTGCTAACCAGCCAAAGACCTTCAGCAATTGTGTTGAGGCAACAGACGCTGATGATTGGCTTATGGACATATGCAAGCATTTCGAGTGCAGTAGCGTCAGGCCTGAGGACTTTGTCAAGTTCGCCTCCTTCCAACTCAATGACCAAGCTGCAGAATGGTTTCAGTAGTACAAAGATTCCAGAGGAGGCCGTGTGATTACCTGGGATGAATTCCGTCAAGACTTCAAAGCTCATCATATTCCTCAAAGTGTGGTTGAAAGCAAGCGTGAGGAATTCTGCAACCTGAAGCAAGGCACTATGTCTGTTTACGAGTACAACAAAATGTTTCAGAAGCTCACCCGTTTTGCTAAGCAAGACGTCCCTGACGAGAAGAGCATGATATACCAATTCAGGGGTGGTCTCAGGGAAGAAATCCAGCTAGCTCTCGTCCTCTTTGAGCCCAAGAGGTACGATGAGTTTTACAACATGGCAATGAAGCAAGAGACTGCTCAACTGAAGTGCGATGCTTCCAAGAAGCGAGTCAGAGATGCAACTCCTTCTTCCTCAACTCAAGTGGCTAAGCAGCAAAAGTATTGGCTTCCTACTCCTCCATTTCGTCAGCCTTATCAGCAGAAGAGAAAAGGTGGTAGTGGATCTTCCCACCCACCCAACCCTGGCTTTCAGAACAAGACTTCGTCTCAAGCTCCAAGATCAAGTGCTCCGTATCACCGTCCGCTTTCAGAGGTCACGTGCAACAAGTGCCAACAGAAGGGTCACTATGCCAACAAATGCTTCAATCAGAGGCGTCTCCCTCCTCCTCCTCCTGTGAGATCGGCAAGTACAGCTGTGGTCAAGCATAACCCCAAGTCTGCAAAGGTCAACTTGATGAATGCAGCTCAGGCAGAGGACTCGTCAGATGTCATCATGGGTAACCTTCCTGTTAACGATATTCCTGCAAAAGTTCTTTTTGACACTGGTGCATCGCATTGTTTCATCTCGAGACCATTTGTTTCTAAGCATGAGTTGCCTTTACAAGAATTGCCTAGGCAGTTATTAGTTGTTTCTCTGGGTAAGTTCATGAATGCAAGCGCTATGGCCACGGATGTTACTATCACGTTGGGTGACTACAAGTTTCTATCCTCTCCAGTGGTCCTTGGTAACTCGGATATTGATCTTATTCTTGGAATGGACTGGCTTTCTAAGCACAAGGCTCAGCTTGATTGTGCTGCCAGGCAGATTCAATTGACTCATTCGTCTGAGGATGTAATTGTCTTTGCCGCTCGGGATAATACAACCGCCTATTTTCTCTCAATGAGAAGGACGAACTGGATGCCATCTCTCAAATTCCAGTCGTTGTGCGAATATCAAGACGTCTTTCCAGAAGAGCTTCCAGGAATGCCTCCGCACTGACAAGTTGAATTCGTCATCGATCTTGAGCCTGGTACGGAACCTGTTTGCAAACGTCCTTACAAGCTGGGACCTAAAGAGTTGAAGGAGCTGAAGAAGCAACTCGATGAACAAGAGCGTATGGGTCTCATCCAACCTAGTTCTTCTCCGTGGGGTTGTGGAGTTCTTTTTGTGAAGAAAAAGGATGGAATGGACCGACTTTGTGTTGACCACTGTCCATTGAACAAGAAGACTATAAAGAACAAGTACCCACTTCCCAACATCAACGAGCTGTTTGAACAACTCAAAGGTGCTCAAGTATTCTCCAAGCTTGATCTCTGTATGGGCTATCACCAGATTCGAATTCGTGAGCAAGATATCCCCAAAACGGCATTCAGAACAAGCTATGGTTCATATGAATACACTGTCATGTCTTTTGGCCTCGTCAACGCTCCGCCGACTTTCTCTTGCATGATGAACTTCATCTTCAACCCCTACACAAATGACTTCATCTTGGTCTACCTCGATGACATTTTGGTCTTTTCCAAGAACAAGGAAGATCATGCCAAGCACTTGCGTTTGGTGCTGGATAAGCTCAGAGAACATCAGTTCTGCGCCAAGTTTTCAAAGTGCGAGTTTTGGCTCGATGAGGTTCTCTATCTTGGGCATATCATCTCTGCCAAGGGCATAGTGGTGAATACTGAGAAGGTGTCTGCAATTGTGAATTGGGAACCACCTCAGAACGTGAAGCAACTCCACAGCTTCCTTGGTCTCGCAAGCTACCCTCGAAGGTTCATTGAGAACTTCTTAAAGATCGCGAAGCCGCTTTCCAACCTTCTCCAGAAGCACGTGAAGTACGTTTGGTCTCCTGAATGTGACATCGCTTTCAACACCCTGAAAGAGAAATTAGTCACTGCTCCAGTTCTGACTCCTCCTGATGAATCCAAACCGTTCGAGGTCTTCTGTGGTGCCTCTCTTCAAGGTCTTGGTGCAGTGTTGATGCAAGTGAAGAAAGTTGTGGCTTATACCTCTCGCCAGTTGAAGCCCAACGAGAAGAACTACCCCACTCATGACCTCGAGTTGGCGGCAGTTGTGCATGCTCTTTTGACTTGGAGACATCTCTTATTGGGAAGGAAAGTGGACATCTTCACTGACCACAAGAGTCTCAAGTACATCTTCACTCAGCCTAATCTCAACCTCAGGCAGACTCGTTGGGTCGAAATGATTCAAGAGTATAATCCGAGTATCGAATATACTCCAGGCAAGGCCAATGTAATTGCTGACGCATTGAGCAGGAAGGCTTACTGCAACAGTCTGATTCTCAAGCCTTACCAACCCGAGCTTTGTGAAGCTTTCCGCAAACTCAATCTGCAAGTTGTTCCTCAAGGTTTCCTCGCCAACCTTCAAGTCTCTCCTACTTTGGAAGATCAGATTCGCGAGGCTCAACTTCTTGATGCTATGGTGAAGAAGGTGAAGATTGGGATTGCCAAGAGTCAACCCAAGTACAAGTGTTATCGCCTTGATGACAAGGATACTCTCTTCTTCGAGGATCGCATTGTTGTACCTAAAGGTGACCTTCGTAAAGTCATTATGAACGAGGCTCACAATTCACTCCTCTCTATCCACCCTGGAAGTACAAAGATGTACCATGACCTCAAGCAGGCGTTTTGGTGGACTCGAATGAAGAGCGAGATTGCTCAGTTTGTGAATGAATGTGATGTCTGCAAAAGAGTGAAGGCAGAACACCAACGACCAGTTGGTCTCCTCCAACCTCTTGCCATTCCAGAATGGAAGTTTGACTACATTGAGATGGACTTCGTGACGAGATTTCCAAAGTCTAAGCGTGGCAATGATGCTATATTCGTTGTCATGGACAAACTCACAAAAGTGGCTCATTTTCTGCCTATCAAAGAGTCTATCACAGCAGCTCAATTGGCGGAGCTTTATACCTCTCGGATTGTCTCCCTGCACGGCATTCCACAGTTGATTTCTTTAGACTGTGGCAGCATCTTCACCTTGAAGTTTTGGGATTCTTTTCAGAAGGCCATGGGCACCAACATCCGTTTTAGCACAGCTTTTCATCCTCAAACTAGCGGCCAAGTTGAGCGTGTCAATCAGATTCTTGAAGATATGCTCAGGGCTTGCGTTATCTCTTTCGGTATGAAGTGGGAAGATTGTCTTCAATATGCCGAGTTCTCCTACAACAACAGCTTCCAAGCGAGTTCGAGCAAGGCCCCATTTGAAATTCTCTATGGCAGGAAGTGTCGTACTCCTCTTAACTAGTCAGAGACCGGTGAACGTCAACTTCTTGGAAATGACTTGATCACAGAGGCAGAGGAAATGTGCAAAGTCATTCGTGATAAACTCAAAGCAGCGCAATCACGCCAGAAGAGCTACTATGATAGTAAGCATCGTGATTTGGCTTTCGAGATGGGAGACCATGTTTACCTCCCGTCTCTCCAATGAAAGGTACTCGTCGCTTCGGTATCAAAGGGAAGCTTGCCCCTAGATACGTGGGTCCTTTCAATATCGTCAGCAAGAGAGGCGATCTCGCCTATCAACTCGAGCTTCCTTCCAACTTTGCAAACGTGCACGACGTGTTCCATGTCTCTCAGCTCCGCAAGTGCTTCAAGACCCCTAACCGCACCGTCAACTTCGAAGACATTGATCTCCAAGAAGACCTTTCTAATCGTGAGCACCCCGTTGCTATTCTTGAAGAAACTGAGCGCAAGACTCGCAACAAATCAATCAAATTCCTCAAATCAAGTGGTCACACCATTCCGACCGTGAAGCCACCTGGGAACACGAGGATCACCTCCATTCTGAGTACCTGGCGTTTTTCCAGTCCTAGATCTCAGGACGAGATCCTTTTGTAGTGGTGGAGTGTTGTAACACCCCGGATGTAATTTACCTTATCTGTACTCCAACTCTTGTCGTTTCCGGCCTAAGTAATTTTATTTTCCTCGGGTTTGGGTTTTTGTCTCCGTGTGTTGTTGCCTTTGTCATGCATCTCATATCATGTCATCATGTGCATTGCATTTGCATACGTGTTTGTCTCATGCATCCGAGCATTTTCCCCGTTGTCCGTTTTGCATTCCGGCGCTCCTATCTTCTCCAGTGTCCCTTTCTACCTCTTTTCGTGTGTGGGGGTTAAACATTTCCGGATTGGACCGAGACTTTTCATGCGGCCTTGGTTTACTACCGGTAGACCGTGTTGGAAATATGCCCTAGAGGCAATAATAAATTGGTTATTATTATATTTCCTTGTTCATGATAATCGTTTATTATCCATGCTAGAATTGTATTGATAGGAAACTCAGATACATGTGTGGATAGATAGACAACACCATGTCCCTAGTAAGCCTCTAGTTGACTAGCTCGTTGATCAATAGATGGTTACGGTTTCCTGACCATGGACATTGGATGTCATTGATAATGGGATCACATCATTAGGAGAATGATGTGATGGACAAGACCCAATCCTAAGCCTAGCACAAAGATCATGTAGTTCGTATGCTAAAGCTTTTCTAATGTCAAGTATCATTTCCTTAGACCATGAGATTGTGCAACTCCCGGATACCGTAGGAGTGCTTTGGGTGTGCCAAACGTCACAACGTAACTGGGTGGCTATAAAGGTACATTACAGGTATCTACGAAAGTGTCTGTTGGGTTGGCACGAATCGAGACTGGGATTTGTCACTCCATGTAAACGGAGAGGTATCTCTGGGCCCACTCGGTAGGACATCATCATAATGTGCACAATGTGATCAAGGAGTTGATCACGGGATGATGTGTTACAGAACGAGTAAAAGAGACTTACCAGTAACGAGATTGAACAAGGTATCGGGATACCGACGATCGAATCTCGGGCAAGTATCGTACCGCTAGACAAAGGGAATTGTATACGGGATTGATTAAGTCCTTGACATCGTGGTTCATCCGATGAGATCATCGTGGAACATGTGGGAGCCAACATGGGTATCCAGATCCCGCTGTTGGTTATTGACCAGAGAGTTATCTCGGTCATGTCTGCATGTTTCCCCGAACCCGTAGGGTCTACACACTTAAGGTTCGATGACGCTAGGGTTATAGGGAAAGTATGTACGCGGTTACCTAATGTTGTTCGGAGTCCCGGATGAGATCCCGGACGTCACGAGGAGTTCCGGAATGGTCCGGAGGTAAAGATTGATATATAGGAAGTATGGTTTTGGCCACCGGAAGTGTTCCGGGCATCACCGGTAGTGTACCGGGACCACCGGAGGGGTCCGGGGGTCCACCGAGTGGGGCCACCAGCCCCGGAGGGCTGCATGGGCCAAGTGTGGGAGGGGACTAGCCCCAGGTGGGCTGGTGCGCCCCTCCACCAAGGCCCAAGGCGCAAGGGAGAGTGGAAGGGGGCAAACCCTAGGCTCAGATGGGCCTAAGGCCCACCTAGTGGTGCGCCCCCCTCTCTCCCCCCTTGGCCGCCCCCCCTAGATGGGATCTAGGGCTGTTCGCCACCCCTAGGGGTGGAAACCTAGGTGGGGGCGCAGCCCCTCCCCTCCCCCTATATATACTTGAGGTTTTGGGCTGCCAGAGACACGATTCAATCTCCTTCTTGGCGCAGCCCTACCCCTCTCCCTCCTCGTCTCTTGCGGTGCTTGGCGAAGCCCTGCTGGAGTACCACGCTCCTCCACCACCACCATCACGCGTCGTGCTGCTGCTGGATGGAGTCTTCCCCAACCTCTCCTTCTCCCCTTGCTGGATCAAGGCGTAGGAGACGTCACCGGGCTGTACGTGCGTTGAACACGGAGGTGCCGTCTATTCGGCACTAGGATCATCGGTGATTTGGATCACGACGAGTACGACTCCATCAACCCCGTTCTCTTGAACGCTTCCGCGTAGCGATCTACAAGGGTATGTAGATGCACTCTCCTTCCCTTCGTTGCTGGTCTCTCCATAGACAGATCTTGGTGACACGTAGGAAAATTTTGAATTTCTGCTACGTTCCCCAACAGTGGCATCATGAGCTAGGTCTATGCGTAGTTTCTATGCACGAGTAGAACACAAGTTGTTGTGGGCGTCGATATTGTCAATTTACTTGCCGTTACTAGTCTTATCTTGATTCGGCGGCATCGTGGGATGAAGCGGCCCGGACCGACCTTACACGTACTCTTACGTGAGACTGGTTCCACCGACTGACATGCACTAGTTGCATAAGGTGGCTAGCGGGTGTCTGTCTCTCCCACTTTAGTCGGATCGGATTCGATGAAAAGGGTCCTTATGAAGGGTAAATAGCAATTGGTATATCACGTTGTAGTTTTTGCGTAGGTAAGAAACGTTCTTGCTAGAAACCCATAGCAGCCACGTAAAACATGCAAACAACAATTAGATGACGTCTAACTTGTTTTTGCAGGGTATGCTATGTGATGTGATATGGCCAAGAAGAATGTGATGAATGATATGTGATGTATGAGATTGATCATGTTCTTTTAATAGGAATCACGACTTGCATGTCGATGAGTATGACAACCGGCAGGAGCCATAGAAGTTGTCTTTATTTATTGTATGACCTGCGTGTCATTGAACAACGCCATGTAATTACTTTACTTTATTGCTAACCGGTAGCCTTAGTAGTAGAAGTAATAGTTGGCGAGCAACTTCATGGAGACACGATGATGGAGATCATGATGATGGAGATCATGGTGTCATGCCGGTGACGATGATGATCATGGAGCCCCGAAGATGGAGATCAAAAGGAGCAAAGTGATGATGGCCATATCATGTCACTATTTGATTGCATGTGATGTTTATCATATTTATACATCTTATTTGCTTAGAACGACGGTAGTAAATAAGATGATCCCTCATTAAAATTTCAAGAAAGTGTTCCCCCTAACTGTGCACCGTTGCAAAAGTTCGTCGTTTTGAAGCACCACGTGATGATCGGGGGTTAGATTCTTACGTTCACATACAACGGGTGTAAGCCAGATTTACACACGCAAAACACTTAGGTTGACTTGACGAGCCTAGCATGTACAGACATGGCCTCGGAACACAAGAGACCGAAAGGTCGAGCATGAGTCGTATGGTAGATACGATCAACATGAAGATGTTCACCGATGATGACTAGTCCGTTTCACGTGATGATCGGACACGGCCTAGTTGACTCGGATCATGTAATCACTTAGATGACTAGAGGGATGTCTATCTGAGTGGGAGTTCATAAGATGAACTTAATTATCCTGAACATAGTCAAAAGGTCTTCGCAAATTATGTCGTAGCTCGCGCTTCAGTTCTACTGTTTAGATATGTTCCTAGAGAAAAAATTAGTTGAAAGTTGATAGTAGCAATTACGCGGACTAGGTCCGTAAACTAAGGATTGTCCTCATTGCTTCATAGAAGGCTTATGTCCTTAATGCACCGCTCAGTGTGCTGAACCTCGAACGTTGTCTGTGGATGTTGCGAATATCTGACATACACGTTTTGATGACTACATGATAGTTCAGTGCGTAATGCTAAATGGTTTAGAATTGAGGCACCAAAGATGTTATTTTGAAACATCGCAGAACATATGAGATGTTCCAAGGACTGAAATTGGGATTTTAGGCTCGTGCCCACGTCAAGAGGTATAAGACCTCCGACGATTTTCTTAGCCTGCATAATAAGGGAGAAAAGCTCAATCTTGAGCTTGTGCTCAGATTGTCTGAGTACAACAATCGCTTGAATCGAGTGGGAGTTGATCTTCCAGATGAGATAGTGATGTTTCTCCGAGGTCATTACCACCAAGCTGCTAGAGCTTCGTGATGAACTATAATATATCAGGGACATATATGATGATCCTTGAGATATTCGCGATGTTTGACACCACAAAAGTAGAAATCAAGAAGGAGCATCAATTGTTGATGGTTGGTGAAACCACTAGTTTCAAGAAGGGCAACGGCAAGAAGGGATACTTCATGAAACGGCAAATCAGCTACTGCTCTAGTGAAGAAACCCAAGGTTGAACCCAAACCCGAGACTAAGTGCTTCTGTAATAAGGGGAACAGCCACTGGAGCAGAATTACCCTAGATACTTGGTAGATGAGAAGGCTGGCAAGGTCGATAGAAGTATATTGGATATACATTGTGTACTAGTACTCCTAGTAGCACCATGGTATTGGATACCGGTTCGGTTGCTAAGTGTTAGTAAACTCGAAATAAAAGGCCGCGGAGTAAACGAAGACTAGCTAAAGGTGAGCTGGCGATATGTGTTGGAAGTTTTTTCCAAGCTTGATGTGATCAAGCATCGCACGCTCCCTCTACCATCGAGATTGGTGTTTGCGTTGAGCATAGACATGATTGGATTATGTCTATCACAATACGGTTATTCATTTAAGGAGAATAATGGTTACTCTGTTTATTTGAATAATACCTTCAATGGTCTTGCACCTAAAATGAATGGTTTATTGAATCTCGATCGTAGTGATACACATGTTCATGCCAAAAGATATAAGATAGTAATGATAGTACCACCTACTTGTGGCACTGCCACTTAAGTCATATCGGTATAAAACGCATGAAGAAGCTCCATGTTGATGGATCTTTGGGCTCACTCGTTTTTTTTGAAAAGTTTGAGACATGCGAACCATGTCTATTGGTGTATATGCATGAAGAAACTCCATGCAAATGGACCGTTTGGACTCACTTGATTTTGAATCACTTGAGACATGCAAATCATACCACATGGGCAAGATGACTGAATGCCTCGTTTTCAGTAAAATGGAACTAGAAAGCAACTTGTTGGAAGTAATACATTTTGATGTGTGCAGTCCAATGAGTGCTGAGGCGTGTAGTGGATATCGTTATGTTCTTACTTCACAGATGATTTGAGAAGATGTTGAGTACATTTACTTGATGAATCACGAGTCTGAATTATTGAAAGGTTCAAGTAATTTCAGGGAGAAGTTGAAAGATCGTCGTGACAAGAGGATAAAATATCTATGATATGATCATAGAGGTGAATATATGAATTACGAGTTTGGCACAGAATTAAGACATTGTGGAAATTGTTTCACAACTAATACAGCCTGGAACGCCATAGTGTGATGATGTGTCCGAACATCATAACTGCACCCTATTGGATATGATGCATACCATGATGTCTCTTATCGAATTACCACGATAGTTTGTGGGTTAGGCATTAGAGACAACCACATTCACTTTAAATAGGGCACCACGTAATTCCGATGAGATGACACCGTATGAACTATGGTTTAGAGAAACCTAAGCTGTCATTTCTTAAAAGTTTGGGGCTGCGACGTTTATGTGAAAAAGTTTCAAGCTGATAAGCTCGAACCCAAAGCGGATAAATGCATCTTCATAGGACACCCAAAAACAGTTGGGTATACCTCCTGTCTCAGATCCGAAAGCAATAAGGGATTGTTTCTAGAATCGGGTCCTTTCTCGAGGAAAAGTTTCTCTCGAAAGAATTGAGTGAGAGGATGGTGGAGACTTGATGAGGTTATTGAACCGTCTCTTCAACTAGTGTGTGGCAGGGCACAGGGAGTTGTTCCTGTGGCACCTACACCAATTGAAGTGGATGAAGGAAATATGCCCTAGAGGCAATAATAAAGTTATTATTTATTTCCTTATATCATGATAAATGTTTATTATTCATGCTAGAATTGTATTAACCGGAAACATAATACATGTGTGAATACATAGACAAACAGAGTGCCACTAGTATGCCTCTACTTGACTAGCTCGTTAATCAAAGATGGTTATGTTTCCTAACCATGGACAAAGAGTTGTTATTTGATTAACGGGATCACATCATTAGGTGAATGATCTGATTGACATGACCCATTCCATTAGCTTAGCACCCGATCGTTTAGTATGTTGCTATTGCTTTCTTCATGACTTATACATGTTCCTATGACTATGAGATTATGCAACTCCCGTTTGCCGGAGGAACACTTTGTGTGCTACCAAACGTCACAACGTAACTAGGTGATTATAAAGGAGCTCTACAGGTGTCTCCAAAGGTACATGTTGGGTTGGCGTATTTCGAGATTAGGATTTGTCACTCCGATTGTCGGAGAGGTATCTCTGGGCCCTCTCGGTAATGCACATCACATAAGCCTTGCAAGCATTGCAACTAATGAGTTAGTTGTGAGATGATGCATTACGGAACGAGTAAAGAGACTTGCCGGTAACGAGATTGAACTAGGTATTGAGATACCGATGATCGAATCTCGGGCAAGTAACATACCGATGACAAAGGGAACAACGTATGTTGTTATGCGGTCTGACCGATAAAAGATCTTCGTAGAATATGTAGGAGCCAATGAGCATCCAGGTTCCGCTATTGGTTATTGACCGGAGACATGTCTCGGTCATGTCTACATTGTTCTCGAACCCGTAGGGTCCGCACGCTTAAGGTTTTGATGACAGTTATATTATGAGTTTATGCATTTTGATGTACCGAAGTTTGTTCGGAGTCCCGGATGTGATCACGGACATGACGAGGAGTCTCGAAATGGTCGAGACATAAAGATTGATATATTGGAAGCCTATATTTGGATATTGGAAGTGTTCCGGGTGAAATCGGGATTTTACCGGAGTACCGGGAGGTTACCGGAACCCCCCGGGAGGTATATGGGCCTTAGTGGGCCTTAGTGGAAGAGAGGAGAGGTGGCCAGGGCTGGGCCACGCGCCCCTTCCCCCTAGTCCGAATAGGACAAGGAGAGGGGGCCGGCGCCCCCCTTCCTTCTCTCTCTCCTCTTTCCCCCCTCCCGAATCCTATTCCAACTAGGAAAGGGGGGGGGGAATCCTACCCCCGGAGGGAGTAGGACTCCTCCTGGCGCGCCCTCTCCTGGCCGGCCGCACCCCCCCCTTTGATCCTTTATATACGGAGGCAGGGAGCACCCCTAGACACACAAGTTGATCCACGTGATCATATTCTTAGCCGTGTGCGGTTCCACCTTCCACCATAGTCCTCGATAATATTGTAGCGGTGCTTAGGCGAAGCCCTGCGATGGTAGAACATCAAGATCGTCACCACGCCGTCGTGCTGACGGAACTCTTCCCTGACACTTTGCTGGATCGGAGTCCGGGGATCGTCATCGAGCTGAACATGTGCTAGAACTCGGAGGTGCCGTAGTTTCGGTGCTTGATCGGTCGGGCCGTGAAGACGTACGACTACATCAACCACGTTGTGCTAACGCTTCCGTTGTCGATCTACAAGGGTACGTAGATCACACTCTCCCCTCTCGTTGCTATGCATCACCATGATCTTGCGTGTGCGTAGGAAAATCTTGAAATTACTACGTTCCCCAACAGTGGAAGCTTATGATAGTGATCATGAAACTTCAGATCAAGTCACTACCAAACTTCATGGGATGACAAGGATGTGTACTACTTCAGAGTGGTACGTAATCCTTTCTTGGAAGTCATGTTGCTAGACAACAATGAACCTACGAGCTATGGAGAAGCGATGGTGGGCCTGGATTCCGATAAATGGCTCGAGGCCATAAAATCCGAGAGAGGATCCATGTATGAAAACAAAGTGTAGACTTTGGAAGAACTACTTGATGGTCGTAAGGCTGTTAGGTACATATGGATTTTAAAAGGAAGACAGACAATGATGGTAAGTGTCACCATTGAGAAAGATCGACTTGTCGTTAAGATATTTCCCGACAAGTTCAAGGAGTTGACTACGATGAGACTTTCTCACACGTAGCGATGCTAAAAGTCTGTTGGAATTATGTTAGCAGTTACTGCATTATTTATGAAATCATGCAGATAGGATTTCAAAACATTGTTTCCTCGACGATTTTCTTGAGGAAAGGTTGTATAAGATACAACCGGAAGGTTTTGTCAATCCTGAAAGATGCTAATAAGTATGCAAAGCTCCAGCAATCCTTCTAAGGACTGGAGTAAGAATCTCGGAGTTCAAATGTATGCTTTGATGAGATGATCAAAGATTTTGGGTGTCTACAAAGTTTATGAGAAACTTGTATTTCCAAAGAAGTGAGTGGGAGCACTATAGAATTTCTGATGAGTATATGTTGTTGACATATTGTTGATCAGAAATGATGTAGAATTTCTGGAAAGCATGCAGAGTTATTTGAAAAGTGTTTTTCAATGGAAAACCTGGATTAGGCTACTTGAGTATTGAGCATTAAGATCTATAAGGATAGATCAAAACGCTTAATAGTACTTTCAAATGAATACATACCGTGACAAGATTTTGAAGGAGTTCAAAATGGATCGGCAAAGAAGGAGTTCTTGGCTGTGTTATAAGGTGTGAACATTGAGTAAGACTCGAAACCTGACCGCGGCAGAAGAAAGAGAAAGGACGAAGGTCGTCCCCTATGCTTTAGACGTAGGCTCTACAGTATGCTATGCTGTGTACCGCACCTGAAGTGTGCCTTGCCATGAGTCAGTCAAGGGGTACAAGAGTGATCCAAGAATGGATCACAGGACATCGGTCAAAGTTATCCTTAGTAACTAGTGGACTAAGGAATTTTCTTGATTATGGAGGTGGTAAAAGAGTTCGTCGTTACACCGATGCAAACTTTGACACTAATCCAGATTATTCTGAGTAGTAAACTGGATTCGTATAGTGGAACAGTTATTTGGAATAGCTCCAAATAGAACGTGGTAGCTACATCTGGGAGATGACATAGAGATTTGCGAAGTACATACGGATCTGAAAGATTCAGACCCGTTGACTATAACATCTCTCACAAGCATAACATGATCAAACCCAGAACTCATCGAGTGTTAATCACATGGTAATGTGAACTAGATTATTGACTCTAGTAAACTCTTTGGGTGTTAGTCACATGGGGATGTGACCTTGAGTGTTAATCACATAGCTATGTGAACTGGATTATTGACTCTAGTGCAAGTGGGAGACTGTTGGAAATATGCCCTAGAGGCAATAATAAATTGGTTATTATTATATTTCCTTATTCATGATAATCGTTTATTATCCATGCTAGAATTGTATTGATAGGAAACTCAGATACATGTGTGGATACATAGACAACACCATGTCCCTAGTAAGCCTCTAGTTGACTAGCTCGTTGATCAATAGATGGTTACGGTTTCCTGACCATGGACATTGGATGTCATTGATAACGGGATCACATCATTAGGAGAATGATGTGATGGACAAGACCCAATCCTAAGCCTAGCACAAAGATCATGTAGTTCGTATGCTAAAGCTTTTCTAATGTCAAGTATCATTTCCTTAGACCATGAGATTGTGCAAATCCCGGATACTGTAGGAGTGCTTTGGGTGTGCCAAACGTCACAACGTAACTGGGTGGCTATAAAGGTACATTACAGGTATCTCTGAAAGTGTCTGTTGGGTTGGCACGAATCGAGACTGAGATTTCTCACTCCGTGTAAACGGAGAGGTATCTCTGGGCCCACTCGGTAGGACATCATCATAATGTGCACAATGTGATCAAGGAGTTGATCACGGGATGATGTGTTACGGAACGAGTAAAAGAGACTTACCAGTAACAAGATTGAACAAGGTATCGGGATACCGACGATCGAATCTCAGGCAAGTATCGTACCGCTAGACAAAGGGAATTGTATACGGGATTGATTAAGTCCTTGACATCGTAGTTCATCCGATGAGATCATCGTGGAACATGTGGGAGCCAACATGGGTATCCAGATCCCGCTGTTGGTTATTGACCGGAGAGTTATCTCGGTCATGTCTGCATGTTTCCCGAACCCGTAGGGTCTACACACTTAAGGTTCGATGACGCTAGGGTTATAGGGAAAGTATGTATGCGGTTACCGAATGTTGTTCAGAGTCCCAGATGAGATCCCGGACGTTGCGAGGAGTTCCGGAATGGTTCGGAGGTAAAGATTGATATATAGGAAGTATGGTTTTGGCCACCGGAAGTGTTCCGGGCATCACCAGTAGTGTACCGGGACCACCGGAGGGTCCGAGGGTCCACCGAGTGGGGCCACCAGCCCCGGAGGGCTGCATGGGCCAAGTGTGGGAGGGGACCAGCCCCAGGTGGGCTGGTGCGCCCCCCACCAAGGCCCAAGGCGCAAGGAAGAGTGGAAGGGGGCAAACCCTAGGCTCAGATGGGCCTAAGGCCCACCTAGTGGTGCGCCCCCCTCTCTCCCCCCTTGGCCGCCCCCCTAGATGGGATCTAGGGCTGGCCGCCACCCCTAGGGGTGGGAACCTAGGTGGGGGCGCAGCCCCTCCCCTCCCCCTATATATACTTGAGGTTTTGGGCTGCTAGAGACACGATTCAATCTCCTTCTTGGCGCAGCCCTACCCCTCTCCCTCCTCGTCTCTTGCGGTGCTTGGCGAAGCCCTGCTGGAGTACCACGCTCCTCCACCACCACCACACCGTCGTGCTGCTGCTGGATGGAGTCTTCCCCAACCTCTCCTTCTCCCCTTGCTGGATCAAGGCGTAGGAGACGTCACCGGGATGTACGTGCGTTGAACACGGAGGTGCCGTCCGTTCGGCACTAGGATCATCGGTGATTTGGATCACGACGAGTACGACTCCATCAACCCCGTTCACTTGAACGCTTCCGCGTAGCGATCTACAAGGGTATGTAGATGCACTCTCCTTTCCCCTTGTTGCTGGTCTCTCCATAGATAGATCTTGGTGACACGTAGGAAAATTTTGAATTTCTGCTACGTTCCCCAACAGACCGCCTGTCAAGTTTCGTGCCATTTGGACTTCGTTTGATACTCCAACGGTTAACCGAGGGACCGAAAAGGCCTCGTTTGTGTTGCAGCCCAACACCCTTTCAATTTGGCCCAAAAACCTTTCCATCATCTAGAGCGTTCGATCACGATCGCGTGGCCGAAAACCGCACTCCATCTGGAGCTTCCTAGCCTCCTCTACCTCTATTTAAAGGCCACTTCCCGAAATTTTCGGGCAAAACCCTAGTCCTTTTTCCCCACCGCGCCGCCGGACAGAATTCAGTCCAGACGGACACGTCCGACCTGCCCGTCCGCCGCCACGTGGCCTCCTCCCATTCGCCGCTCCCCCGGTCCCCAGTTCACCGCCGCCGCGGCCCGCCCGAGCCGCGCAGGGGCCCGAGCGCCCGACCCCGCGCGCCTGTCGCCGCCGCCGAGGTGCTCCGCCGCCCGCGCCTGGGAGCTCCGCGGCCCTCCACCGCCATCGCCGACCACGACCACCGCCGCCGCGCCAACGCCGGCTTCCTCCGCCGCCTGCCGCCCAGTGGCCGCTGCCCCGTCCTTACCGCCCGGCCTCGCCGCGCCGTCTCCGACCCCGGCCGCCGCAGCTCCGGCCGGATCCCGCTCCGGCGACCTCGCCGTCCCCGCCGGCCGCTGCTTCTTCTTCCCCGACGTCGCCGTCGATCCTCATTTTCCGCGCCCTGCTACAGTACCGGTTGGATCCAGATCTGGATCTGAGAGGGTTGACTTTCATCCCCAAACCCTAAATATTTGCAAACTTTGGCATGCTATAACTCTGCATCCGTAGCTCCGATTCGTGCGTGTAGCATATCGTAATGTTCGTCTCGTCGAGTACATCATTTCATCTCATTGCATCATTTTCATTTGAGCTCATCTTGATGCCCGAAATGCTGTTGGAAGAGGGCTATGTGGTGAATTTGTCAGATCTGTTGCATCAAATAGCTATTTGTCATTTTTACCATGATTAATGTGTGCATGCTATAATCCTGAGCTCTACATGTGTTTCGTCATATGCCATGCCATCTTTACAGAGGTGATTGCCATGTATTTTTGTGATATTTGTGGTGACTAGCACAAGCTTGCAAAGTAGCGTAATCGGTAATGCTGATTTCAGGGACTTAGAATTTCACTAAGTCCTTGTCCTGATTTTGTCGTTATGCCATATGTTCATATTGTTTCCTAGTGATCCGTGCCTCTTTTGAGGATGATCAGTAAGGATGATTTGTTAACATTGTGGTGCTCTATCTATCCATGTCTTATTTTGCATTTATGAAGCACCCTAGCTTGAGTCAATCGAGCTCTACTTTTGCTATAAAGTTAATCCTGGCAGATTGTTGACATGTTTAGCGATTTTTCTGAGGATGTTGCTATTGATCCGTGCATGTTATGTTGTTGTTCTTACCATGTCTAGCTTCTATGCTATGTATTCTTGATGGGTGTATGCTTAGTTTGTCATGCCATGCTCTGTAGTGAGTGCATCGAGCTCGTAAACATGCCTACTCGTTAACTGATTTGCATGCTCCAATTTTTCCACTAAGTCTGAATCTGTTTATATTTTTGCCATGTTCACATGCTTGAATTGTTTTTTCTGATCCCTTTTGGCTCAAGGTCACTAAGGGACTTTTGTTAAGTGCTTTGAGTAGCTTCATGCCATGCCTTGATTTGCCATGTTAAGTTCCTGTAGCATGTAGTTTTCATGCTCTAAAGTGTGCTTCCTGATGATAAATTCCAGACTTGTGTTAATTTCACTAAGTCTGAAACCTGTTGTCATTTGCACTTTTGCCATGCTTGTTTGAACCTGTTAATGGATGAATTAGCCGTAGCTCAGTGTTCATCTTTTGTCAAGCTTCATGAGTGGATCCCTGCCATGTATTTTGTTGTCATGTTTGAGTGTTGTAGCATATTTTTCTTGATGCATTTAGTTGATCATTTGCTGATTATCGCAGACCGGTGTCATTTGTTTTGCTTGCCATTTCCAAACCGTGCATCGGATTCCGGTGATCTTTATATCGATTTCAACCGAAATCGCCTCACCTTTCCAGTGGCACTCTTGGATTTCCAAGTTGAGGCCAGGTTCAATCATTTCTTGTCAAATCTTGCATATGCATCGCATACCGCATCCCGCATATCATACCATGTTTGCATCATGTTGTTTGAGCATTGCACGTGGTTGATTGTGTTCCGTTTGCTTGTTGTCCTTGTTTGGGTAGAGCCGGGAGACGAGTTCATGAAAGAGGAGCCTGTTGAGTTCGCTTACGAGGCTCAAGTCAACTCTGACAACTTTGCAGGCAAGATGATCATACCCTCAAAATCACTTCTATCTTTGCTTGCTAGATGCTCGCTCTTTTGCTATGCCTATGCTACGATGCCTACCACTTGCTTATCATGCCTCCCAAATTTCCATGTCAAACCTCTAACCCACCATGTCCTAGCAAACCGTTGATTGGCTATGTTACCGCTCTGCTCAGCCCCTCTTATAGCGTTGCTAGTTGCAGGTGAAGATTGGAGATCGTTCCTTGTTGGAACATTGTTTATTGTTGGGATATCACTTTATTATCTTGTTATCTTAATGCACCTATATACTTGGTAAAGGGTGGAAGGCTCGGCCTTATGCCTAGTGTTTTGTTCCACTCTTGCCGCCCTAGTTTCCGTCATATCGGTGTTATGTTCCCGGATTTTGCGTTCCTTACGCGGTTGGGTTATAATGGGAACCCCTTGACAGTTCGCCTTGGATAAAACTCCTCCAGCAATGCCCAACCTTGGTTTTACCATTCGTCACCTAGCTTTTTTCCCTTGGGTTTCGCGGACTCAAGGGTCATCTTTATTTTAACCCCCCGGACCAGTGCTTCTCTAAGTGTTGATCCAACTGAGCGATGTCCGGGGCTACCAGGGGCAACTCTGGGCTGGCCTACCCGACGTCTGGCTCATCTGAGTGTGCCCTGAGAACGAGATATGTGCAGCTCCTATCGGGATTTGTCGGCACATTCGGGCGGTGTTGCTGGACTTGTTTTACCATTGTCGAGGATGTCTTGTAACCGGGATGCCGAGTCTGATCGGAATGTCTTGGGAGAAGGAATATCCTTCGTTGACCGTGAGAGCTTGTGATGGGCTAAGTTGGGACTCCCCTGCAGGGATTTGAACTTTCGAAAGCCATGCCCGCGGTTATGGGCAGATGCGAATTTGTTAAAGCCCTCCCCTTGCCCCTCTATTTATAGGGGAAGGAGGAAGGGGGCCGGCCCCCTCAGATGAGATCTAGAGGGCGGGGGGCGGCCAAGGGGAGGGGGATTGCCCCCCAAGCAAGGGGGGCGCCCCCTCTAGGGTTTCCCCCCAACCCTCGGCGCATGGGCCCAAAGGGGGGATGCGCCCAGCCCTCCAAGGGCTGGTTCCCTTTCCTCTACGGCCCATGAGGCCCTCCGAGAGAGGTGGCCCCTCCCGGTGGACTCCCGGAACCCCTCCGGTGGCCGCGGTATAATACCGATATGCCCCCGAACTTTTTCGGTGACCGTATGACAACTTCTCATATATAGATCTTCACCTCCGGACTATTCCGGAACTCCTCGTGACGTCCGGGATCTCATCCGAGACTCCGAAAAACATTCGGTAATCACATACAAGTCTTCCTAATAACCCTAGCGTTATCGAACCTTAAGTGTGTAGACCCTACGGGTTCGGGAACCATGCAGACATGACCGAGACAACTCTCCGGCCAATAACCAACAGCGGGATCTGGATACCCATGTTGGCTCCCACATGTTCGACGATGATCTCATCGGATGAACCACGATGTCAAGGATTCAAGCAATACTGTATACAATTCCCTTTGTCAATCGGTACGTTACTTGCCCGAGATTCGATCGTCGGTATCCCAATACCTCGTTCAATCTCGTTACCGGCAAGTCACTTTACTCGTTCCGCAACACATCATCCCGTGACCAACCCTTAGTCACATTGAGCTCATTACGATGATGTCTTACCGAGTGGGCCCAGAGATACCTCTCCGTCATACGGAGTGACAAATCCCAGTCTCGATTCGTGCCAACCCAACAGACACTTTCAGAGATACCCGTAGTGCACCTTTATAGTCACCCAGTTACATTGTGACATTTGGCACACCCAAAGTATTCCTACAGTATCCGGGAGTTGCACAATCTCATGGTCTAAGGAAAAGATACTTGACATTAGAAAAGCTTTAGCAGACGAACTACACGATCTTGCGCTATGCTTAGTATTGGGTCTTGTCCATCACATCATTCTTCTAATGATGTGATCCCGTTATCAATGACATCCAATGTCCATGGTCAGGAAACCGTAACCATCTATTGATCAACGAGCTAGTCAACTAGAGGCTCACTAGGGACATGTTGTGGTCTATGTATTCACACATGTATTATGATTTCCGGATAACACAATTATAGCATGAACAATAGACAATTATCATGAATAAAAAAATATAATAATAACCATTTTATTATTGCCTCTAGGGCATATTTCCAACAATAACATATGTGTGTAGACTATGAGACGAAATCAGAAAACCTAGCTACAATGTAGCCAGGGTCCAAATTTCCATGGTCCCTCGCAGGACGCCCTATTTAGCACAGGGAAGTGAGAGAAGACATGTACCCCTTTGGGGGGTGTTTTTATGTTTATTTTTGTTATGTGTTGTGTGTCTGAGGCAGTGATGCATGATATAAAAGTCTCACCATTCTACCTCCATCATGGTGTGGATTTTGGCCATCACTAGTCTAGTTTGTGCAACTTTAATCGTCCATAGTTCATCAGCAAAGTCATTACGGAACTTCAAAATCTCAATGTTTCAGTTTTATAAAAATCTTTATTGTCTGAATTTGTTGCAATGATCATATATCTGATGTAAGTTGGATCACACACTACAAACCTGCACAAAGTGAGATGGCGATGGAGAAAGAGCATTCTGAACTATCAATCTTGCCGGCCATTAATCACCTAAAAAATTATTGACAAATATTTGATCAATTTTACACCGAAACTCATGTGATACAATATCAGGATCACCAGCTAATACTTTTGAATAAAAATCTAATACCAATTTTATACCATGTAAAATACTCCATCCTCCCATAATATATGACGTTTTTTGACACTAGTGTAGTGTCAAAAAACGTCTTACATTATGGGACAGAGGGTAGCAGAGAAATTGTTGGTCAAAGTTTGTCCTAAACCAAATACATGTTACATTTTGTTCAAAGTATCCATGTCATTTTTCCCTGAAGGTCAAACAAAATTTTAGCTCAAACAATCAAAATCTTTCACACTTATAGATATATAAAAAATTTGCACAAATACTAAAGCAGAATAATGGGCACATCCTAAGACATGATTTTATACAGTGCTGTACGCGGGACAATAACTATTTTGCACCATCCACAAAGCATCTGGTTTCAACTCACTGATTTGTTTGTTGTCTTTCCTTTCCTTCGGTTTTAGAGGCAAAAGTAGTATACAAAAAGAAGAAATACATCATAGCAGGTCCAGAGATACAACAAAGCACATCCCCTATTTTCCAAAAAGGTCATATGAAATTGCATAGGAACTCTTTCATCCGATCGATGTAGGGTGGCCGGGTAGGAATGATATGCCCCATGTCATGCTCAACGATGGTGCACCGGCCCTCCTCAAACATGCCAGCAAGTTCAGTGCTTGCCCTGCTTGCAATCTGCCTGTCATGACCTTCACCGCCACCGAAGCAATGGAGCGAGGGGAGCCTGATTGGCTCTCTGTCAAAATCGCCAACAGGTGCTGGATATCCAGAGCAGAATATCCCAAACCTGAACTTTGGAGATCCGCAAGTCTTCTGCTGCTGCCTGCACAGTAAGGCAGCCATTGCTGCACCCTGGGAGAAACCGAGAACGCCATCAAAGTTGCCGTCCTGAGCAATTATACTTTCAAGGTATGCATATGATTCCTTGAACCTGTCTGTTTGTTCCTGGTACTGAAGGGGGTCAAACGGTGCATCTGCAACCTTCCAATCTTGCATGGTGTGGCAGCTCATGTTCGGAGAAACTAGCCATGCGGATTTTGTTTTTGCTGTGCCAGATGGAGGTGAGGGTTTGTCGGAGCAGACATCTGGATGTGGTCGGTATACAAATGAAAGCTCGTGTGGAGCGTCTATAAAGACAAGCTCCGCGATGTGTTTCAGCTTCTTCGCAAGTGATGATGTTCTTCCCTTAAAGTTTGAAGAGTTCTGACGGAAGCCGTGCAAGCAGAGAATCCTCAACTTCTTCAGCTGCTCACTACCTGGTACATCATTTCCACAAGTTGCAATACTAACACTCAGACAAAAATACTGACTCGGAAGCAATGCACGGGTACCGACAAAAGGTAATACTATCTCAGACAAAAATGAATTGAAGACCACAAACGAATTGATTGAAAAAGAAATAGGCACTTCAAACTACAAGTGGAAGTTCGTGAGGAGAAAACAGGAGAAAGACATCAACATTTGTTGCAACACTGTCAAAAGCTGCATGTGTGCCGTGCTTGAGGCGTGCGCCGGACAGACCTTCCATTTGACCAATGCTTTTATCTCTTTGCTCCAGAGCAATACAAGGGTAACGACTAGTTAAGTTAGTACAGAAGCTTGCTACCATATGGTCTATGGAGTTCATTTTGACCCCATAGGTTTCAAATACTCCCTACAAAATTAGCGAATCTACTGTGTGTTACTCTTTCTTGCTGAGCACCACTTCTTTAGTTCTGCCTACATAGTTACTCTACAAAATTAGCGAATCTACTGTGCATTACTCTTTCTTGGTGAGCAACACTTCCTTAGTTCTGCCTACGTAGCATATGGACTTCTAGGCTGGGCATACTTGATAATATCTTAAATAGCCAAACATCCGAATGTCACAAATGTGAATTGATACAGACCTTACCATTACTCCCAGGAGCTTTAGAGGTTGAAATTTTGTTGCTTATGGATAGCTTTCCAATGTCAGAAGGTTCAGATAGCTCTGACTCTGCTTGGCAGTCTTGCTTTACAGATATTTCACAGCACTGTTTTCCATTCTTTAGACATAGTTCACATACATACTCCTTATTAGAATCCTGGAGAAGAAAATGTTTACAAGATTTAGCAGACACATTCTGTCATGAGTCATCAAGAATGAAATTAAGGTAATTAGCAACAATTTAGAAAACAATATAAAGCATGTCATCTTAGGTACCTGACATGTGGAGCACACTAAGACCAACATTCTGCAATTGCTGCAACGACACCGAGAGGAATAGTCATCATAGGTAGATCCACATATCAAACAAGTTCCAAGTATGTTATCTTTATTGCTTCCCACAGAGATTCTGTTAAACCATATTGAAACAAGTTAAGTAACTGAGTTACTATGAAATAGTTCAAGGGTTCGAGCACAAAGTTCAGCACTAACCTATGGTCGAATACAAAATTCTTTCCATCAAAATAGCCACCATCGGGATATTGCTCCAAATATCTTTGAATGCCACCGTATAACTAACGCAAGCACAATAATGAATGATCATAAATAATGCAAAGTACGATATCATGGTGTATATGTACGGATGTCTGAAATCTCAAAATTAGCAACCGAAAGGTGCAGCTTACTTGAAAAACATTCTCAAAGCCTTCACCTTTGGAGCGGATATAAGCTGAGGCCATCTCACACCGTATACCTCCTGTGCAGTACCTGAAAATACCAATAAGGTAGTTCTTAAATTGCTTGCTAAATGTGTTGCCTAAACTCTAAAGCAATGTATAATTCGAAGACCTGGCCATACATACATCATAATTGATTTACCACGTAGCTTCTCAGTATGCTCATCTATCCACAATGGCAAGTCACTGTATTGTCTGATCTCAGGATGCAGCGTCTCCACATTTGGTACATGAAACTTGCCGATCCGCGTCTCATACAGATTCCTTGCATCCAAAACAACCACATCATTCTGCCCCGCAGGCGCCTCAGTATCCGAACCAGTTCCTGCGACAAGAGCAATCCAACTTAGCATCAAGCTCTTGTTTAAACATCTGTTCTTAATGGCAAGAGAATGATCTCGCTACTAAGCAGAGTGTAGATCACATTGACAGCCAGATGTATACAAGCTTCGGTTTGAGAATCAACCCACCCACAGTCTGAAGCACCGAGTGGAACTCAGCCGCTGACAAATGCCTCCCGGCGAATGAGATATCGGGCGTTGTCAGTGATGGGTTGGAACAAAGCGTAACCAGCTCCTGCCAATCCCAAGAACAGCATTAGACACAATGTAATTGACAAGACTTCACGGTGCTACACGAGCTCATAAATGGTGAAAACATTTGCCTTGTGAGGAAGAAGAGAACCTTGACGAGCCGAACCGAGAGTGACGTGAAGCCGCACTCCCTGGCGACCCTCTCGTCGATAGGGTCCTCGCAGGAGGCCAGCTTGAAGTCGGTCCCGTCGAACAGGCTGTTCGAGCTCATCTCCTCGATGTGCTTCTCCAGCGCCGCCATTCTTCCCCCGAGCTACCAGCGCAAAACGTCGCCACGAATTCAAGTACCCACCACGATACATACGGGAATCCGCAAAACACGGCGCCGTTAGCGGGGGGAGAACTAGAAAGAGGCGGATGCTCACCGTGGCATTGACGCCGTCGGGGCCGACGCGGACGCGGCCGACGAGCGCGAGAGCGCGGCAGCGGGACTCGTAGAAGGCCGCGAGCGCGGGGGCGTCGGGGACATCGGCGTACTTGTAGTACAGGAGCACGCCGTAGCTTCCGTCTCCACCGCCTCCTTCCTCCTGCTTCTGCTGCTCCTGAGTCGACGTCGGCGGCAGCGCCGCCTTCGCGTCCATGGCTACGAGTACGACCACGAGCCGCAAAACCCTAGGCGACTGCGGCCGGAGGAGGAAGAAGACGGAGAGGCCGGCTTTCCCAGAACCCGGCCCATATTGATTGAGCGCGCGGCCTCTACAAAAAACAAAATGGCCCACCCAAGAGCCCGGCCCGTTAACTACCTTATCTGCCCACGTTTCGTTTCGCTCCGCGTCCCCAAACCAAAACCCCCGCGAGAACCTTCCTCCTCTCCTCTTCTCACCGACGACCGTCGCTCATGGAGGCCACCGCCGCGTCGACGCGGCCTCTCTTCCTCCTGGCGCCTTCGCCGCCGCTGGTCAGCACGGTGCGGCTCGCCCTTGGCGTGGGGAGGCGCCGGTTCGTGGCCGCGGGGGCCAGGAAGAAGAGGGGGCGGCAGGACGGGGAGGCGGGGGAGGAGAGGGTGGACGCGCACAGCTTCAACCCCAAGGCCGGCGAGGTCACCGGGCCGTTCCCCGAGGCCGTGCTTCTCAGAAAGGTGCGTGTGCCCGTGATTTGTGCTGCGGGCAGTTGCACTAATTCTGTAGAGCGTTGGCATTTGGGTTGCGGAGAATTTTGATGTTAGCTTATGGATAATGAACTCCCTTTGACGAATATCAAATGTAGCATGGTTGCTAGTTTGGTGAAGTAGGCATATTATTCGATAGACCTTGGACCGAAAAGCTAGGCAGATTATTGGAGGCAATAGATGGTATTTGTTGCAGCTTTCCGTATCTGAATTCTGAATATGGTGTCATTCTCTGAGCATAGTTTGGTATCATTCTCTGCTCATAGTTTCCAGATTGCAGTATTTATTAATAGTGAGCATGGGTAGATCCACAAGTGTAGTTTCATGATGATGTTTCTTGGGCTGGATGGGCGAATTCTACTGATACAATCTGCAATGTTTCTATTTTGCTAAAATGCTGGTAACAGTCCCTTATGCTTGGCATTTGGCCCCTCATCTTTCGTTTGGAAGAAATATGGTAGAAACTAGGGTTCTACTGGGTCTAGGGCGGAGATTGTAGGGGAAGGAGGGGGCTGGACGCGGGCGATCTCGCGGTCGCCGTCGTGCGCGAGGGAAGAGGCGGCGGCGTTGGCAGGAGGCGGCTAGGGTTAGGTCTCCCGGCTCCCTTCGGGAAGTCGAGCAAATAATGATTGCTTCTTGCTTAATCTCAAAACAGGTCCTTACATGAGTTTATATAATCCTCCTAATGATATAATTGGGCTAAGCCCCTAACACGATAAGATAACTGGGCCAGGCCCCTAACTGCCTGGCTGTAATATATGCCGCTCATAACATTTCTCCCCGCCTACACAAACAGCTCGTCCTCGAGCTGGAAGGCGGGAAAGCGCTTTGCGGAACTCCTCGAGGTGATCAGCCGTCACCAAACACCTCCGCGGCAACTGGGGCGTGCAGGTCACCGAGCCCGGCGGCGGCGGCTTCCTAGGTAGAAGAAGCCGGGGGGACATTGCCGAGATGTGAAATTGCTGGATATGCTGATTGTTCTGAACCTGGATGAAGACTCCAATTCCTGCATGTTTAGTACCATCATCTGGTTGTATTCGCCATGCAGCATCACAGAAGATAGCATTGCCTGCAAAAAAATCTGTATTTTGAATTGCCGGTGGTAGAAGATGGTCCTGTAAGTACGTCGCAGCATGGTCTTCAGCAGGAATTGCTCCTTCTAATTTGGTTCCTTGCATGATTGCGTTAATCTCTGAACACCATAAATCGTTGCTATTAGCCAATGGACCAAACTATCACTGCTAAGACTTAAATGACAGACAAATTGTAATGGTTATAATCATTTTAATGTTTGTTTCCTTAGATTAGAAGTTTTCAATATTTATTTGTTCGGTTATAATCATTTTAATGTTTGTTTCCTTAGATTAGAAGTTTTCAATATTTATTTGTTCCTTGAGAAGAAAGCGAAAAATGAGATTTATAGTTGATTATACTTTTTTATGCTGATTGTTTTGCAGAAAAAGGTGAAAGAGGACGGTGAAGCTTTGCCAGAATTCGCGGACACCGAAGAAGGTGATAGTCATTTTGCACTCAGTTGGTCCTTTTTGTGCTTGATGCCAATACGCGATCTGTCTAACCCAACTAAATTTACAGAAAAGCTATACGAGCTTCTTAACATTCAGCTAGAGAGTGGTTTAAATCTGCAAAGAAGTAAGACCTCTTCCCTTTCCCCCCTTATCAAAACATTTTAATTGGTTATATATGGCGACATCATTGCACGCCTGTTCAGATGTGGTGATCTAAGATCAGGATAATGAACATTCTCCATCATTCTGCAGTGCGACACTATGAAGTTGTTTACCTCATTCACGAGGACCGCGTGGAAGAAGTTGAAGACGTTGTATCAAAAGTACAAGGTGCATTTCTCGATACTCACGCATCACTTACTCAGTTGTACAAAGATGTGATTTTGTCCACATGTTGTTTGTATGTACTTAAATCCTCAGCGAGTTAATCTCAGTCATGATGAGTATGACAAACTTCCATGTTATGGCGGCAAAGGGTTTGACACTCTTCTGGAGCCATGGCCTGCTAAAGAATACTCCTGTCTGGCTGATTTGCTAACTTTAATCGCCTAAAACATACTATTTGGGGTATTTCAGTTCTATCGAGGATTTTGCTGCTGTAAGGTATGCTATAAACTATGTTCTTCGTTCTATTGTAGACTTTATCAGAGAGAAGAAAGGAAGGATTTGGAGGGTGAACAACTGGGGACTGCGCAGACTTGCTTACAAGATAAAGAAAGCAACACATGCCAACTACATCCTAATGAACTTTGAGATACAGGCACAATCCATAAACGAGTTCAAGACTCTGCTAGATAAGGATGAAAGAATCATTAGACACCTTGTGATGAAACGAGATGAGGCGATTACTGAAGATTGCCCTCCTCCACCAGAGTTCCATGCTATGCGATCTCAACAGTTGGATGACGAGTATATTGATGAGGAATATGGGAGGGTGGACGATGGGGATGATGAGGCTGAACTAGAGTCTTCTGGCAATGTTGACGATGACGTTGAAGATGGCGATGAACCTGAAATCATTCTTGTTGATGAAGTTGACGATGACAATGCCGAAGACCTCAGAAGAAGAAATAGGAAGGTGAAACTGGAGAAGTATACCGTGGAGAAGGTCTTGAGGTAGCATGCGTATCTACTGTATGGTTTAGTTCTTATACAAAGGAACACTTGTACGATGAAGTAATTACATTAGGTGTTTTCCCTGTATCGGTGACCACTATTACGATGGTAGTAATTAGTGAGATAAGCTCATCAGGTCTTCTCCCTAAATCTTGAGCTGTTGTTGTTTTTCCAAATTATGTGGTATGATCATTCCCTTGTAGATGCATTGTTTAGTACACCTTTTATTTTTTGAAAAGCATCAAAAGCCAAAATACCAGTGTGGGTTAAAAAGGCAAATTTAAGTAATTAGCACAACTCTCTATTGTAAAACTCATGCATCCTTTTATTGGCTTAATTAGTAAAACTAATTGCCGAAGTCATTACATATCTAGATGCTTGGTAGTTGGAATAGATGCTTTTATTTTAGCAGTAAATAAGAAGAGCTGGTCTATAATTTGATCAAGACGTGCTTATGTTACTTCTGATGTTCTCCTTGTTTGAGTAGACTAATTTTTTCGATGCATTCAGTTGCTGTTGATCTGTGCGTGACAAAATGCTTAGTGACTGGCAAATTCCTTCATATTCTGCATGGTAGTTGTTGAATTCCTCTGCAGGTCCTCATGTTTGCTGGACTGTATCAGTTAATTAAACCTTGGTAGCCTATATATGCACCGTTTGGTTCATATTGTTACTCCAAAAAATCAGCATATCTTCATCATTTATCCAGACACTCTTAGAATCTTTTTGCTTTCGTCTGTACAAGGTACTAACATTTCCAACTGCATTTAACGGAGTACAGTGCTGGGTATTGACTTGTTAAACTCATGACATGATCTAACCAATATGGTGGCAATCTAGCAGTGTGGAAGATGATTGGCTAGGTATGCAAACTTCACGAATGATCATACCTTAATACTGTTCAACAGTTGTTGGTAGGTGTCCTCCATGCTCAATAAAGGCTGGAGATGATTGAGTGGATTCGCCAATCAATAAGTAGCAATAACTTTGGTCGTAGAGAATTCTTGTTCATGCCCCCAACTTGTTTTTCGCTGGTCTCCTGCAAGTTTTTCTATCAAATAGAGACTATTAAAAATTTGCAGTTTATCATCACTGAACTTATCTGTGCATGCTTCTGACCATCTTTCTTTGAAATGTATGTAGTTCTAATGCATCTCTCTGAATTTGGCATATCATTTTGTTCTGTCACTACTTTGTACTCCCTCCATCCGGAAATACTTGTCGTAGAAATGGTTGTATCTAGACTTATTTTAGTTATAGATACATCCATTTTATCCATTTCTAGGACAAGTATTTCCGGACGGAGGGAGTATGTTGCATTTAGGGCCTGTGGCGTGAGTTTCAGATGATCAAGAATTCAACACTTGGAACTGGTTATGGGTAGATTTTCTTAAATGTACCTTACTTGAGATTATTAAGACTTTCTATTGATTGTCGGGACCTTGTTGATTCACCGTCTTATCTCGCCATAATTTTCTCCATGCCACAATACCAAGCAGCTGGTTCCAGATTTTATGCCGACAGGAGAATTGTCAATTGGAAATAATAAAATCATTCTGCATTGGTTAGATAATTTAGTGAGTTTCTTCACTTATTTGCTATTTGCCGTATGGTGCATTGATGAGCCGAAATTGGTGTACGACTGTCCTTATACTGGTACTGTTGCTGCGCATGATCCTGCACTTTGCTTTCAACAGCGTATCTATGATCTGGAAACTTTAATCACGTCTCGTGGCCCCCCTCGATCAATCTGATCACGATCTGGAAACTTTCAATACCTGCTGGTAAGCAATGCCATCTTGTTATCTTGTTGATATGTTGGCCTGTTTTGGTCATAATCTGAAGAACCTTCAAGCAAATTCCTTCAGACGCAACGCGTTTGGCATGTACTCCCTCCGTCTGGAAATACTTGTCCTCAAAATGTATTTTGAGGACAAGTATTTCCGGACGGAGGGAGTACCAACTAATTATGTCCACCAACTTTGTACAGACAACTTACTAGATTTTTTTCCAGTTCATCATAAGGTGCGGCAATTAGTACAGATTCCCTTTTAACATTATGGCCATAATGTGGAAAGCCCCATGGCTTTCTGTCCAATCTCTGGTTCCTGCTCTTGTTAGGTGCTATTTATCGCCGAAGGCTGTCAGCCACGACCTAACTACTTTCTCCTGTTCATTCAAGACAACACTTTAGCACAATCTTCTCTGTATCAGAAGAAACTATCCAGGTTATGGCAGATGAACTATCTAGGATGTCGGAACTGTTTAGCCCCCAAATTTAGGTCTGGTCTGGAGTCTGCTTCTGCAGATGATGCTGGCATTTTGGTAGAAACTGGCTGTTGATGGCAGAAGAACCATCAAGGTCACATTTCAGCAATCTTTTCATGGCTCGAACTATCCAGGCTAGATTCCAGCAAGCCCTTCCCATTGCAGAACTATCCAGGCCATCGATCAAGCGATCGGTGGAGTGGTTTGTTCCACTGTTTCGTCCCCCCAGACTGGCTGTAGTGTGAAGTAATGACTTTCTGGGCCTGCTTGCGCAGGTGACGGTGGCATTTTCTCTCTCATTTCTTGTACGTCTCAAGAATAGTGCGTGATGACGCCTTTCTGTTCCGTTGGTATAAGGTAATAAAATGTTGCTGACATCAAAGCGTCTGTAGTCCAACGGTTAGGATAATTGCCTTCCAAGCAATAGACCCGGGTTCGACTCCCGGCAGACGCATTTTTCATTTTCTCCCAATTTGTTTCCCTTTTTCTGGAAAAATATCAATCAGCTACATGCTCGTTTTGATGACCTAAACTTTTGTAGGGTTCTTTTGATGACCTAAACTTGTCTTGTAGCAAAAATGCAAGCAGCCACAACTTGTCTTGCAGCGAAAATGCAAGCAGCCATGTATGCAAGTTTGTTTGGTATTGTAGTCACATTTTTTTTTGATTTAGTGGTGTGACCCCGCACCGACCTCACCTCCATAAAAGGGCCTTTTCATACTTTCTCTTGCCTCGCTCTCTTCTTCGTGCCCCGGTTCACTCTGCACTACGATCCCAGAAGTCCAATCTACAAACCCCACCGGTCGTTTCTCATGATGCCTTGCCACAGTTGCGAGGACCTGCTCGGACCCCACCGTGACATCTAGCTTCTTTGGATGATCGACAATCACTCGCGCCAACGGTAACAGCACTCGTACTTGGGGGACATTTGGATCGCTGCCCTCACCTGCCAAGCCAAAACATTGGCGTTGACTGAGACGTGGGCATATGTTTGGATTAGCTCCTATTTTTTGGCATGCTCAGCCCGTCCACCCACCCTCCAATTGATTTCACGCCAACAAATTGGTGAAACCAGTGCACGCGGATCCTTTGCTAGTTTTTTGGTCAGCCCACGATTGGCGAGGAATGGGGGCAGCAACCAAACAACCCCTTGGTCCCTTCATGTGATCACGCACCTCGGTCCAATGACATTGGCTAGCCTCGTCGTATTCGATCTCCACTAGACGATGGCGAGCCGTCCCACCATAGGGGCCCCTGCGCGTCCCCACCTCATGTTGTCATGACGACACATGATGACTCAGACGAGGAAGAAGGCAGCTTTCAACCGCCGCTAATGGAGGGCGACTCTGGTCGCTAGTCATCCAGGCCCTCTTCCCGAACGACGACCCGCTACCCTCCCTTGGCCCATGTCCCTGGTGCCGACCAACGAAACCGAGGAGGAGGCAATGATGGTCGCGGTCGTTACCCTGCTCTGAGATCGTGAACGCCGCTCCCTTCACACTCCCCTCGCTGATAGGCTTCCCCGTCTCGGGCAGATGCCGAGGAGTAGGTGATGTTGGTTGTGGTCATCTCCCACTCCGATCTCGAGGCTGCCACAGAACTGCCACATGGCCCCCACCGATGTGGTGATGGCCGCGGCTATTGTAGCGTTCATCGCCGAGCCCTTTCATTTAGCTAGGGTTTAGTACAAATGAGTTTTGTAGCTAGGCTAGGGTTTAGTGCTAACTTTTGGTGGTGATGTAATGGATGAACATAATGTACATGTAGGGACTTTTGGAGATGCTCTAATACTACCTAGTGAACATAATGTAGGGAGATTATTTGTGTCATTTCTTTCATGATATATATACTCTCTCAATTCTAAAATATAGAGTGAACCAATATGTGATTGAGTGGTTAGGAGGACAGTGGTGAAGTCTTAGACTTGACACCAATGTTCGCATTTTTTCTAAATTTATTTCAAGTCATCTGGTAATGTGCGTCAGTTTCTCGCAAATACTTATAGAATTAGGGTGTGGATGGGAGCTTTTATAGGAGTAAGTGTATCTGCGTATATATGAATTTATGTATGAGTTTCAAAATATAAGGAGTATATATTTTTGCCAGGGCCAAAGAACCCTATTCTCATATGGAAAAGGTAATGCGGCGTTGAAGGATGTGCAAAAACTTTAAAGAGTATATACTAGTATATATCTTTAACAGAGGCTACAGAGTACATATGCTGTAGCAAACTCTCGATCTCAAATCAAATTTGTCCTGACTCCCTCTATTTTCTTTTTCTTTTTTTCCGACGCTTGCATCTAGAGTAATTCTTTTCCGTCACGGCCACTGGCACGCTGCCCCCTTTGCGCGCACCACGCCGTCGTTGCCGGCGAGCATGAGATACTTGTCCTTCCTGGTGAGCATGGTGCACTCGTACCCGAGCGACGCCGCCATCAGCCGCTGCACGCGGTTGGCCACGTCCGTGCTCGCGGCGCCGCCGTCCCTGACGGGCGACGTGTCGACCCTGCCGAGGAACTCCACGGTGTAGCACATCCTTGGGTTGGCCAGGTAGTAGAGCGCGTCCATGGACTTCCAGCCGCCTGCCGTGGTGCCATGGAACATGGCCGTCTCGACGGCGAGCGCCACGGGCACGACGCCGTCGCCGCTGAGCTCGGCGAACAGCGGGCTGAAGCGGAGCAGGTACGGCTCGCGGCAGGTGGTGCCCTCGGGGCAGACCACGACGTGCGCTCCCCCGGCCAGGAGGCGCGCCATGGCGGCGCCGTCGTGGGCGCGGTCCCTGGCGAGGTGCACGGTGCGGCCGATGGGGGAGATGAGCTCCGAGAGCCGGCTCAGGCTGTAGGACACGGCGCGCACGGGGCGGTCCAGCGCGATGGACACGTACACGGGGTCGATGAGCGTCCGGTGGTTGCACACGTAGAGCTGCCCGCGCGACGACGGCGGCGGCGGCAGCGAGCCGCGGAGGCGCCACGACTGGCCTGTGGCGGCGAGGATCGGCGTGGCGTACTTGTATGGGAGCGTCATCGCGACGGCGATGCGGGCCACGGCGAGAGCGGCGCCCAATGGGAGCCACACGAGCATGGCGACGGTAGCGAGCGGCGTCGGAAGGAAGGCGAGGCGGCCGTCGTGGAAGACGAGCGGCCTCGGGTACTCGTCCCGCGGCAATGGCCGCCACTTGCTCTTCTCCTCGGCGCTCACCACGTACACCTCCTTGCACGAGGAAGACAGAGTGTTGTTGCAAAGAAATTCCATGGATCCTCCGGAGAAGCCCACGACATCATCGCCGAAGGCGCCCTCCATGATCTTCTTCCTTGCCTCGGACGCCGCCTCGCCGCCCCCTTCCTCCATGAGGCCGGTATAGAGCCCCCACAGCACCTTCATCTCCCTCGCCGCGACGACATCGGCCACGTCGGCCTCGAGGTAATCTTTCAAGAACGGCTCCACCATCACCCTCGGCATCCTGCTGGCCCACACCACCGCCGCCCTCCTACCGGCAGCGCCAGAGGACCACCGCCGCCGCACGGCGTCGAACGCCTCGAGACCGACGTCCTCCAGGAGCCACCGCGGCAACACGGCGCGGCCAGCGCGGAACCTCGTGGCGCGGAGCCCGCAGAAGGCGACGAAGGCCATAGCCCTGATGGCCACGTCGCCGCCGATGCAGGCGATGAAAGGGTAGAGGAGGAGCAGGAGGAGGCCCCTGAGCAAGCCGCCGGCCTCGATGGCGACCAGCATGAAGTAGGGGAAGAGGGAGCCCGAGGAGAGGAGCAAGCCGCCGTCGACGTCGACGACCAGCGCGGTTGCGTCGGTGAGCCGAGCCGAGGGTGGCGCCCGCTTGTGGACAAGGACGTCAGAGGGGTGCGGTGGTGGCAATGCGGCCCCACAGCCACCATGGAAGAAGAGCGAGAGGAAGTTGGGGAAGATGAACTTGTGGGCTCCCGCCATTTCTCCTCAACCATGCAGCTAGATGTAGTTGTCGCCGTCTTATATATACCACCGCGGCACATCGTCGTCATGGTGCAAGCCTAATAATGTGGGGTGGCTTGCCACGGCGCCCTGGTGCGTGCCTAGGCTCTGTTTAGTTCATAAGTCTTAGGACTTTTTTTAGTCTCAACTTATAAGTCCTAAGTCCCTAAAAAGTCCCTATGTGTTTGGTTTCTGAGATTTATAAGTCTCTATAAGACCATATTACAACTATAAGTCCCTATAAGTCCCTCATTGAGAGTCTTATTTCATAAGTCCCAAATGCCCACTTTAAGTCCCTATAAGTCCCTCCCGTTTGGTTTAGATGGGACTTATAGGGACTTATTTAAGTCCCTAGACCAATAAGTCCCTGGAAACAAACACCCTCCTAATAAACCTTTCCATGAATTTTGCTAGCAGACAGACAGTCTGTTCATTAACTATTATTTGTATATTTTTTGGCGAGGGCACTATTTGTTAATTCCATTTTGGCAATAAGTGTCACTTTGAGGCCATTAGTTGATACTATCAAAAAGAGATCTTCGACGATATGAGAGGAAATATTTGTTACTACATGCTCAAAGATCAAACTCCAAAACCCGTAAAATTTCCCATCCTTCCAAGTTCCAACTCGCTCAGGTATACTCGTCACGCAGTCTCACCCTTATGCTCTCCACGACACCTAAAGGGTTTGGAAATGTCCATGTTACTGACAAGACCGTGGAACTCTATGGCACTCCTGGACTAGTTCGATGGGGAGACCTTCATCGAAAATATGCTCCCCATGGAAAAATGTTTGGGGGACGTTCAAGGGGATGCTGGGACTCAAGTGGGGGGAGAAGAATGAGAAGGCGGCGGAGGGTGTGCAGGACCCCACCTCGCCAATCACGGCTTCTACCTTCTAGGGAGAGTGTGATGTCGGTCATCACGTCGGGTTCGGGTATGATGGAGAGGGCAATGAACCTTAAGGCGACACAAGGCCTCGAAGGTATATTTCCTAAGCCCATTACGTGATCTATGCCAACATTTAAAGTTTTGGCTCTTACGTCTAATGCAAACTTGTTGAAAGTGGCCTCAAGTAGTCATGTTATTTGGAGTCCCGAGCAAGGCTCCCTTTGGAGAGGTTGGAAAGCTTTGGGGCACAGGAGTTGGCCTAGGTTGTTGTCGCGGAAAGTGTGACGAAGAGGGGCCTAATTCATACTCGAGTGGCTGAGGGGCATGCACGCGTGATGGCCATGGCTTCTGATGCGAACCATGCTAGGGAGGAGGCTGGTTCTGATTAGGAGGTGGTTTCTGGTATTACACATTATATCACAATATTTATGTCTTTTCTCTCTTATTTTATAAGGTTTACATGAAGAGAGAGAATGCCCGCAGCTGGAATTCTGGACGGGAAAAGGAGCAAATATTAAAGATCTATTCTGCACAACTCCAAAAGTCCTGAAACTTCACGCAGAATATTTTTGGAATATATAAAAAATATTAGATGAAGAAAGCACCAGAGGGGGGCCACCAGCCAGCCACAAGGGTGGAGGGGCCCCCGTCCTTGTGGGCCCCCTGGCAGGCCTCCAACGCCCATCTTCTGCTACATGGTGTGTTTTGACCTAAAAAAATAAGAAGGAAGTTTTCGAGACGAAGCGCCGGCGTCCCGAAGCGGAACCTGGGCAGAATTAATCTAGGGCTCCGACGGAGCTGTTTTGCCAGGGAAACTTCCTTCCGGGAGGGGGAAACCGAAGCCATCGTCATCACGAACGATCCTCTCATCAAGAGGGGGTCAATCTCCATCAACATCTTCACCAGCACCATCTCCTCTCAAACCCTAGTTCATCTCTTGTATCCGATCTTTGTCTCAAAACCTCAGATTGGTACCTGTGGGTTGCTAGTAGTGTTGATTACTCCTTGTTGTTGATGCTAGTTGGTTTATTTGGTGGAAGATCATATGTTTAGATCCTTAATGATAATTAATACTCCTCTTATTATGAACATGAATATACTTTGTCAGTAGTTACATTTGTTCCTGAGGACATGGGAGAAGTCTTGTTATAAGTAATCATGTGAATTTGGTATTCGTTCGATATTTTGATGAAATGTATGTTGTCTCTCCTCTAGTGGTGTTATGTGAACTGTAACGCCCGGATAATTAAGCTACAGTGAACCTCTGCTAATGATGCCACGTCACCTCGGTTACTGTTCCTAATCTCGTGTTAGTTCGAAACTGATTCAAATTCAAATTCAAAATCAACCAGGGGATAAAACTTTTCAAAATTTAAAACAAAAATGTTCGGGGTGTGCAAATAAATGCCTAGGAATTTATGGTGTGGGATCCATGCCTTTATAAAAGACCTAAATACTTAAAATGAATCAAAACATAAAAGAAAATAAATAAAGAAAAGATAATACAAAAAAAAAACAGAAAACAAACAAAAAAAATTATAAAAGGACCCCCCCCACTGGGCCAGACGGCCCAGCCGGCCAGGCCACCACTGGCCCAACTGGGCAAAGGCCCAGCCGGCCACCCCCCCATAACCCACACCCCCGAAACCCTAACCCCACCCCGTCGCCCCACTCACCCCCCACTCCCCACTCGCTCTCCCCCACCCCCCCTCGCGCTGGATCTGGATCGGGAGGAGCCCGATCCCCTCGCCCTTCTCCCTCGCGCACCCGTCGCCGCCTGGACTGCGCCTCCGCCTCGACCTCCCCGTCGCCGGACCCCCCCCATCACCGGACTGCTCCTCTACGGCGTCGTCGCCGTCTTCCTCCTCAACCCCCTCTCCCCAGACCCTACGCACCCCGGTGAGGCCCTCGGCCTCCTCTCCCCTCTCCGCCGCACGCTCGCGCCCGCCTCGTCTCAGGTCGGACGAGCCCCATGGCTCCGCCCCCCCGCCGCCTGGAGCTCTGCTCCCGCACGCGCCCCCGCACAGCCCCGTGCCTCCCCTCTCGCTCGCCCGCGCCGGGGCGCACCCCCTGGCTGCGGCCTTTGCACGCACGCTCCGCCGTGCCCGTCAGCTTCGACCACCGCAGCACGCCGTGCGCCACCTCCCGCCTCTCCCCCCGCTGCGTTGCCGCGCCGGCGTGCCCTCAAGCCCGCACGCGCCCCCACTTTCCTCCTCCCCGTGCGCGCACGACCGCAGCGGCCGTCGTGCCCGCCTGCCTTCGCATCGCCCGCCACTGCTGCGGCAGCTGCTACCTCTGCCGCACCCCCCCGCTGCCCAGCATCGCCGGCGCCGCCCCATTCCGGCCACCCTCGCCGCTGCCGCTGTCGTCCCAGGCGGCCGGGCTTGCCGTGCCCGTGGCCGGCGCCCCCTGCCCATCTGGGCATTTGCCAATCGGGCTGGGTGCCTGCGCCCGTAACCCGCGCGCCCGAATCGCTGTGGCCCCTTGGGCCACTGACATGTGGGGCCCGGCCCCAGAACGTTTTAATTAAAAAAAATGAGAAGAAAAGAATTTTAAAATAATAATAATAATAATAATAAAATTAATTAATTAATTAATTAATTAATTAAGGAATTGATTAAGTTAATTAATTATAATTAGATTAACCTAATTAACTGTTAGTTAATTAAAACAGAGTATGACGATCGGGACCCACACGTCAGTTGACTGCTGATGTCATGCTGACGTCATGCTGATGTCAGCGGGCACTATTCTGGATAATGTTGGTTAAATTAAATAAATAAATCCAAAAAAATGATTTAAATCTTTTAAAATTAATATAAAATAAACCGTAACTCGGATGGAAAAACTTTGTACATGAAAGTTGCTCAGAACGACGAGACGAAATCGGATACGCAGCCCGTTTATCCGCCACGCATCCCTAGCATAGCGAACACGCAACTTTCCCCCTCCGTTTCATCTGCCCGAGAACGCGAAACACCGGGAATACTTTTCCGGATGTTTTCCCCCTTCACCGGTACCCCCTCGTACCGCGTTAGGGCACACCTAGCATCATGTTTTGTCATGTCATGCATCTTTATGCATCTGTTTGCATTATATTTATTGTTTCTTCCCCCTCTTCTCTCGCTAGACACCGAGACCGACGCCGCTGCTACCCAGTACGACTACGGTGTTGACAACCCCTCTCTCTTGCCAGAGCAACCAGGCAAGCCCCCCCCTTTGATCACCAGATATCGCCTACTCTTCTCTATACTGCTTGCATTAGAGTAGTGTAGCATGTTACTGCTTCCCGTTAATCCTATACTGATGCATAGCCTGTCCTTGCTACTACTATTGATACCTTTACCTGCAATCCTACTTGCTTAGTATAGGATGCTACTATTTCCATCTGTGTCCCTACATTCTTGTCCGTCTGCTTTGCTATACTATCGGGCCGTGATCACTCAGGAGGTGATCACGGGTATATACTATATACTTTATACATGATACATGTGGTGACTAAAGACGGGTCGGCTCGTAGGAGCACCCGCGAGTGGATCTTTGAGGCGGAGCGGCAGGGCAGGTTCCGACCACCTAGGAGAGAGGTGGGCCTGGCCCTGGTCGACGTTCGCGGATACTTAACGCGCTTAACGAGATCTGGGTATTTGATCTGAGTCTGGCCATTTGGTCTATACGCACTAACCATCTACGCGGGAGTAGTTATGGGTATCCCGGCGTCGTGGTATCAGCCGAAGCCTTCTTGACGTCAGCGACGGAGCGGCGCGCGCTGGATTGGACTGGAACGCCACTAGGCTAGGTCTGCTTCCGGCCGCCCACGCAACGTGCAGGTGTGCTAAGGGCGATGGGCCCAGACCCCTGGGCGCTTAGGTTTAGACCGGCGTGCTGACCTCTCTGTTGGTCTAGGTGGGGCTGCGACGTGTTGATCTTCCGAGGCCGGGCATGACCCAGGAAAGTGTGTCCGGCCAAATGGGATCGAGCGTGTTGGGGTATGTGGTGCACCCCTGCAGGGAAGTTAATCTATTCGAATAGCCGTGATCTTCGGTAACAGGACGATTTGGAGTTGTACCTTGACCTTATGACAACTAGAACCGGATACTTAATAAAACACACCCTTCCAAGTGCCAGATACAACCGGTGGTCGCTCTCTCTCAGGGATACGAGGAGGGGATCGCCGGGTAGGATTATTGCTATGCGATGATACTTGGAGGACTGCAGTCTACTCCCTTCTACATGCTGCAAGACGGAGGCTGCCAGAAGCGTAGTCTTCGAAAGGATTAGCTATCCCCCTCTTATTCTGGCTTTCTGCAGTTCAGTCCACCGATATGGCCCTTTACACATTTACCCATGCATATGTAGTGTAGCTTCTTGCTTGCGAGTACTTTGGATGAGTACTCACGGTTGCTTTCTCCTTCTTTCCCTCTATCCCTTCTACCTGGTTGTCGCAACCAGATGTTGGATCCCAGGAGCCAGACGCCACCTTCGACGACGACTCCTACTACACCGGAGGTGCCTACTACTACGTGGTGCCCGCTGACGACGACCAGGAGTAGTTAGGAGGGTCCCAGGCAGTAGGCCTGCGCCTCTTTCGATCTGTATCCCAGTTTGTGCTAGCCTTCTTAAGGCATACTTGTTTAACTTATGTCTGCACTCAGATATTGTTGCTTCCGCTGACTCGTCTATGATCGAGCTCTTGTATTCGAGCCCTCGAGGCCCCTGGCTTGTAATATGATGCTTGTATGACTTATTTTTATTTGTAGAGTTGTGTTGTGATATCTTCCCGTGAGTCCCTGATCTTGATCGTACACGTTTGCGTGTATGATTAGTGTACGATTGAATCGGGGGCATCACATGAACGTCGACTACATGACACTTTACCATGATTTGGGCCTAGGGGAAGGCATTGGGAAGTAATAAGTAGATGATGGGTTGCTAGAGTGACAGAAGCTTAAACCCAAGTTTATGCGTTGCTTCGTAAGGGGCTGATTTGGATCCATATGCTTCATGCTATGGTTAGGTTTACCTTAATTCTTCTTCTTTTATAGTTGCGGATGCTTGCGAGAGGGGTTAATCATAAGTGGGAGGCTTGTCCAAGGAAGGGCAGCACCCAAGCACCGGTCCACCCACATATCAAATTATCAAAGTAACGAACGCGAACCATATGAGCATGATGAAAACTAACTTGACAACAATTCCCATGTGTCCTCGGGAGCGCTTTGTTTTATATCAGAGTTCATACAGGCTTGTCCTTTGCTACGAAAAGGATTGGGCCACCTTGCTGCACCTTGTTTACTTTCATTACTTGTTACCTGTTACAATTTATCTTTTCACAAAACTATCTGTTACTCATAATTTCAGTGCTTGCAGAGAATACCTTGCTGAAAACCGCTTGTCATTTCCTTGTGTTCCTCATTGGGTTCGACACTCTTACTTATCGAAACGACTATGATAGATCCCCTAGGCTTGTGGGTCATCACTCGTCCATTGGAGGATGTGACTGTGGGCGCGAAAGAGGTCGGGCCGGGGCGCTCGGCTACAGGTGATTGAGGGGGTAGGGTCCCGATCCCTGATACGTCTCCATCGTATCTACTTTTCCAAACACTTTTGCCCTTGCTTTGGACTCTAACTTGCATGATTTGAATGGAACTAACCCGGACTGACGCTATTTTCAGTAGAATTGCCATGGTGTTATTTTTGTGCAGCAGAAATAAAAGTTCTCGGAATGACCTGAAAATCAAAGGAGAATTATTTTGGAATATATAAAAAATACTGGAAGAAGAATCCACGTCAGGGGGCCTCCACCTGTCCACGAGGGTGGGGGGCGTGCCCTACCCCCTGGGCGCGCCCCCTTGCCTCGTGGCCCCCCTGATGCTCCACCGACCTCAACTCCAACTCTATATATTCGTGTTCGGGGAGAAAAAAAATCAGAGAGAAGGATTCATCACGTTTTACGATACGGAGCCGCCGTCAAGCCCTAAACTCTCTCAGGAGGGCTGATCTGGAGTCCGTTCGGGGCTCCGGAGAGGGGAATCCGTCGCCATTGTCATCATCAACCTTCCTCCATCACCAATTTCATGATGCTCACCGCCGTGCGTGAGTAATTCCATCGTAGGCTTGCTAGACGGTGATGGGTTGGATGAGATTTATCATGTAATCGAGTTAGTTTTGTTAGGGTTTGATCCCTAGTATCCACTATGTTCTGAGATTGATGTTGCTATGACTTTGCTATGCTTAATGCTTGTCACTAGGGCCCGAGTGCCATGATTTCAGATCTGAACCTATTATGTTTTCATGAATATATGTGAGTTCTTGATCCTATCTTGCAAGTCTACAGTCACCTACTATGTGTTATGATCCGGCAACCCCGAAGTGACAATAATCGGGACCACTCCCGGTGATGACCGTAGTTTGAGGAATTCATGTATTCACTATGTGTTAATGCTTTGGTCCGGTACTCTATTAAAAGGAGGCCTTAATATCCCTTAGTTTCCATTAGGACCCCGCTGCCACGGGAGGGTAGGACAAAAGATGTCATGCAAGTTCTTTTACATAAGCACACATGACTATATTCGGAATACATGCCTACATTACATTGATGAACTAGAGCTAGTTCTGTGTCACCCTAGGTTATGACTGTTACATGATCGATCACATCTGGCATAATTCTCCATCACCGATCCATTGCCTACGAGCTTTTCATATATTGTTCTTCGCTTATTTACTTTTCCGCTGCTGCTATTACAATCACTATAAAACCCAAAAATATTACTTTTGCTACCGTTACTTTTGTTATCGTTACCACTACTATCATATTACTTTGCTACTAAATACCTTGTTGTAGATATTAAGTTTCCAGGTGTGGTTGAATTTACAACTCAGCTGCTAATACTTGAGAATATTCTTTGGCTCCCCTTGTGTCGAATCAATAAATTTTGGTGGAATACTCTACCCTCAAAAACTGTTGCGATCCCCTATACTTGTGGGTTATCAAGACTATTTTCTAGCGTCGTTGCCGGTGAGCATAGCTCTATTATTTGAGTCACTTGGGATTTATATCTGCTTATCATTGTGAAGAACTTGAAAGATCAAAGAACTAAGATTTTCCCTCAACTACGAGGGGAGGCAAGGAACTGCCATCTAGCTCTGCACTTGATTCACCTTCTGTTTTGAGTAAGCTTGCGACACCTAAACCTGCTTCTGCTATTAATTCTGATATGTCGCATGTTATTGATGATGCCACTTCTGCTATGCATGATACTTATGATGAAACTACTTCTATGCTTGATGATATTGTGCCACTAGGTGAATTTCTTGATGAATAACTTGCTAGGGCTAGAGAGAATGAAATTATTGAAACTGATAATATTGATGAAAGTGATGATGAAGGTTCTCCCCCTAGATATGAATTGCCTGTTGTTCCTGAGGGTTATGTTATGGATGAAGAAACTGCTAGAGACTTTCTTGCCTGCAATGATAGGAGTGATCTTAAGAAACTATTAGCTAAGCTGAAACAAAAATCTCTGAATGCTAGAATGAAATATGATCCTGCTTATGCTACTTCACCCATTTTTGTTACTGATAAGGATTATGAATTCTCTATTGATCCTGATATAATTACTTTGGTTGAATCTGATCCTTTCTATGGTTATGAATCTGAAACTGTTGTGGCACATCTTACTAAATTAAATGATATAGCCACCCTATTCACCAATGATGAGAAAACTCGCTACTACTATATCCTTAAAATATTTCCGTTCTCATTAAAGGGTGATGCTAAGATATGGTTTAATTCTCTTGATCCTAGTTGTGTGCGTAGTCCCCAGGATATGATTTATTACTTCTCTGCTAAATATTTCCCTGCTCATAAGAAACAAGCTGCTTTAAGGGAAATATATAATTTTGTGCAAATTGAAGAAGAGAGTCTCCCACAAGCTTGGGGGAGGCTTCTCCAATTACTTAATGCTTTGCCTGATCATCCTCTCAAGAAAAATGAAATACTTGATATCTTTTATAATGGACTAACCGATGCTTCCAGAGATCACCTGGATAGTTGTGGTGGTTGTGTTTTCAGGGAAAGAACTGTTGATGAAGCTGAAATTCTATTGAATAATATGTTGACTAATGAAAATAATTGGACACTTCCTGAACCAACTCCTAAGCCAACTCCGAAGAAAAGGGGTATTCTATTTCTCAGTCCTGAAGATATGCAAGAGGCAAAGAAATCTATGAAAGAAAAAGGTATTAAAGCTGAAGATGTTAAGAATTTACCTCCTATTGAAGAAATACATGGTCTTAATTCATCACCTATAGAAGAAACACACGGTCTTGATAACCCGACACATGTAGTAAAGGTAAATTCTATCTATAGATATGATAAAGCTGAAATCCCTCCTGCTAAGTTTGCTAGCCAATGTTTGGATGAATTTGATAACTTTATGGTTAAGCAAGAAGATTTTAATGCTTATGTTGGTAGACAATTGAAACATAATGCTTACATGATTAAACACTTGAGTGATTATATGGCTAATGTTAAAGGTGAACTTAAACTTATTAGTAAACATGCTTCCATGGTTACCACTCAAGTAGAACAAGTACTTAAAGCTCAGAATGATTTGCTCAATGAATTGAATAGTAAAAACAATGACTTTGCTGTTAGAGTTGCAACTAGAGGAGGTAAAGTGACTCAGGAACCTTTGTATCCTGAGGGCCACCCTAAGAGAATTGAGCAAGATTCTCAGAGAACTAATGTTGATGCACCTAGTCCTTCTAAAAGAAAGAGAAAGAAAAATGATAGGACTTTACATGCTTCTAGTGAACCTGTTATTGACACACCTGAGAATCCCAATAATATTTCTATCTCTGATGCTGAAACACAATCTGGTAATGAACATGAACCTAGTGATAATGTTAATGATGATGTTCATGTTGATGCTCAACCGAGCAATGATAATGATGTAGAGATTGAACCTGTTGTTGATCTTGATAACCCACAATCAAAGAATCAGCGTTATGATAAGAGAGACTTTGTTGCTAGGAAGCACGGTAAAGAAAGAGAACCATGGGTTCAAAAACCCATGCCTTTTCCTCCTAAACCATCCAAGAAAAAGGATGATGAGGATTTTGAGCGCTTTGTTGAAATGATTAGACCTATCTTTTTGCGTATGCGTTTGACTGATATGCTTAAAATGAATCCTTATGCTATATATATGAAGGATATTGTTACTAATAAAAGAAAGATACCGAAAGATAAAATTTCCACCATGCTTGCTAATTATACCTTTAAGGGTGGAATACCAAAGAAACTTGGAGATCCAGGAGTACCAACTATACCATGCTCCATTAAAAGAAACTATGTTAAAACTGCTTTATGTGATCTTGGAGCCGGTGTTAGTGTTATGCCTCTCTATTTATATCGTAGACTTGATTTGAATAAGTTGACACCTACTGAAATATCTTTGCAAATGACTGACAAATCAACTGCTATACATGTCGGTATTTGTGAGGATGTGCCTGTTGTGGTTGCAAACATTACTATTTTAACAGACTTTGTTATCCTTGATATTCCCGAGGACGATAATATGTCTATTATTCTTGGAAGACCCTTTTTGAATACTGTAGGGGCTGTTATTGATTGCACCAAAGGCAATGTCACTTTTCATGTTAATGGTAATGAGCATATGGTACACTTTCCGAGGAAACAACCTCAAGTCCACAGTATCAATTCTATTGGAAAAATTCCATCGATTATTTTTGGAGGTTTTGAATTTCCTCTACCTACTGTCAAGAAGAAATATGATATTCTTATTATTGGGACGTGCATATCCCCGTTGAGGTAACATAGTGTTATTCGAAATTTCTCCGGTTTCATGTTACTCGAAATGAGTTTGTTAACAAGACCTGATCAACCTTGTTAGTGAATACCTTTTGATGAGCATGAGATGGGTGAATTTTGAAAACACAACTCTGTGTACCCTCCTTTTACTTTCTGTATTTATATTAAATAAAGCAAAAATAGTATTTTTCTGTCTGTTTTCTGAATTATCCATGCAATAAAAAATACCCCGAAAATAAAAGTTCTCCAAATGCCCTGAAAATTAAATATGATTTTTTCTAGAATATTTGAGAATATTTGGCACTGAGAACACAGCAGGGGGAGCAAGCACCTGGCCACGAGGGTCCAGGGCGCTCCCACCCCCTGGGCGCGCCCCCTGCCTCATGGGCCCATGGTGGCTCCCCTCCACTTATTCCAGCTACCACACACTCCTTCTTCCTCCCACAAAAATCACCAACCAGCTCAAACTCGAGTGCAAGCTCATCTTGCTGCCATTTTCGATCTCCTAGCTCTAAGCTCCATTCACAAAACTGCTTTGGGGGATTGTTCTTTGGTATGTGACTCCTCCATTGGTCCAATTAGTTTTTTTCTAGTGCTTTATTCATTGCAAATTTTTGCTGCTTAGGTGACCCTGTTCTTGAGCTTGCATGTCAAATTCCAGCTACCACTACGACGAACTTATCCAAAAACTCCATGACTACTTTGTTCATCATGTTCATAAAATATGCAGGTGTGTTAGTCAGACCAAATGACATAACGGTATACTCGTACAACCCATACCTGGTGGTAAAAGCCGTTTTAGGTATATCCTGTTCTCGAATCTTCAACTGATGGTATCCTGATCGCAGATCGATCTTAGAAAATACCTTAGCTCCTTGCAATCGATCAAACATATCATTGATTATTGGTAGTGGGTACTTGTTCTTGATGGTTACTTCATTCAATCCTCGATAATCAACAACCATCCTTAACGATCCATCCTTCTTCTCCACTAGAAGTACTAGCAATCCCCAAGGCGAAGAACTTGGGCGAATATATCCTTTATCCAGTAACTCCTTAATCTGCTTCTTAATCTCCACCAAATCCTTTGCGGGCATCCTATATGGTCTCTTTGATATTGTCCTTGTGCCTGGCAAAAGCTCAATCAAAAACTCAATATCTCTATCCGGTGGCATGCCTGGCAACTCCTTTGGAAATACACCAAGGAAATCCTTCACCACTGGTACTTCCTCCTGCACAACTCCTGTTAAAAAATTTACTTGAGTCCTCTTTGGCACATGTCGGGATACATACTTGATCCTTCTCCCTTCTGGGGTGGTAAGCAAGATCGACTTACTGGCGCAATCAATGTTTCCTCCATACATCGTCAGCCAATCCATACCCAGAATTACATCTAATCCTTGTGATTCCAAAATGATTAAATCCGAGGGAAACACATGCCTACCTATACTCAATGGCACTTGAAAACATCCTTGGCTAGCCATATACTCCGCTCCTGGTGAGCTTACTAACATAGGTGTTCTAAGAACTTTGGTGGGCAGATTATACTTATCCACAAATCCCCTTGATATGTATGAATGCGATGCACCAGTATCGAAAAGAACGAGCGCAGTAAATGACTTAACCAAAAACTTACCGATTACAGCATCCGTCTGCTCTTCAACCTCCTCCACGTTAACGTGGTTCACCTGTCCCCTGTTGAAAGGGTTCGGCTTCTTCCCAGAGCTTCCATTGCCATTTCCATTCTGGGATTCAGGACATTCATTAGCATAATGTCCGGTCTTTTGGCACCTGAAACAAGTGACTTGGCTCAGGTCTCTCTTGGCTGGGGTTGATGGGTTGGTGCGGTTCTGGCCATTGCTTCCTCCATTCCCATTACCATTCTTGGTGCCATTGTGATTGTGCGAGCTACCTCCTCCATGGGTATGCTGAAAATGTCCTCCCGGTCTAGGGGTAAAACGTGGCTTCTGCTGAGCTTCTGAACTTCCCTTGTCCATACTTCCTCTTGCGGGTCTCAATTTGCTGCTGCTTCCCTTCAATCATAAGAGCACGGTCTACCAACTCCTGGTAGTTGTTGAAGGTTGCTACCATCAACTGCATGCTCAACTCATCATTCAGTCCTTCCAGAAACTTCTCCTGCTTAGCTGCATCTGTAGCTACGTCATCTGGGGCATAATGTGCTAACTTACTAAAGTCCTCCACATGCTGACCAACTGTCCTTCCTCCTTGGCGCAAGTTGCAAAACTCTCGCTTCTTCATGGCCATAGCTCCTGCTGAAACACGGGCAGTATGAAAAACATGCTGAAACTGGTCCCACATGACAGTGTCGACAGGGAAAGTGGCTGTGAAATTCTCCCACCATGATGCCGCGGGTCCTTCAAGCTGATGTGCGGCAAATTTCACCTTTTCCGCATCTGTGCATCCTGCGGTGGTCAACTCCCTTGCTGTCTTATGGAGCCAATCATCTGCTACTATCGGCTCGGTGCTACTAGAGAACACCGGTGGATTCAGCCTAAGAAAACGGGCTAAGTGATCAACTGGTGGTGGTGGTGGTGGTGGTGGGTTGTTGTTGTTGTTCCCCTGATTCTGATTCTAGACTAGCAACTGCATCAATGTGCTCTGCTGCTAGATCAACTGGGTGAGCTCCGGTGGGAAGGCAATGTTGGAAATATGCCCTAGAGGCAATAATAAATTGGTTATTATTATATTTACTTGTTCATGATAATCGTTTATTATCCATGCTAGAATTATATTGATAGGAAACTTAGATACATGTGTGGATACATAGACAACACCATGTCCCTAGTAAGCCTCTAGTTGACTAGCTCGTTGATCAATAGATGGTTACGGTTTCCTGACCATGGACATTGGATGTCGTTGATAACGGGATCACATCATTAGGAGAATGATGTGATGGACAAGACCCAATCCTAAGCCTAGCACAAGATCATGTAGTTCGTATGCTAAAGCTTTTCTAATGTCAAGTATCATTTCCTTAGACCATGAGGTTGTGCAACTCCCGGATATCGTAGGAGTGCTTTGGGTGTGCCAAACGTCACAACGTAACTGGGTGGCTATAAAGGTACATTACAGGTATCTCCGAAAGTGTCTGTTGGGTTGGCACGAATCGAGACTGGGATTTGTCACTCTGTGTAAACGGAGAGGTATCTCTGGGCCCACTCGGTAGGACATCATCATAATGTGCATAATGTGATCAAGGAGTTGATCACGGGATGATGTGTTACGGAACGAGTAAAAGAGACTTGCCAGTAACGAGATTGAACAAGGTATCGGGATACCGACGATCGAATCTCGGGCAAGTATCGTACCGCTAGACAAAGGGAATTGTATACGGGATTGATTAAGTCCTTGACATCATGGTTCATCCGATGAGATCATCATGGAACAGGTGGGAGCCAACATGGGTATCCAGATCCCGCTGTTGGTTATTGACCGGAGAGTCATCTCGGTCATGTCTGCATGGTTCCCGAACCCGTAGGGTCTACACACTTAAGGTTCGATGACGCTAGGGTTATAAGGAATAGATATATGTGGTTACCGATGTTGTTCAGAGTTCCAGATGAGATCCCGGACGTCATGAGGAGTTTCGAAATGGTCCGGAGGTAAAGATTTATATATGGGAAGTCCTATTTTGGTCACCGGAAAAGTTTTGGGTTTTATCGGTGACGTACTGGGACCACCGGGAGGGTCCCGGGGGTCCACCAAGTGGGGCCACCAGCCCCGGAGGGCTGCATGGGCCAAGTGTGGGAGGGGACCAGCCCCAGGTGGGCTGGTGCGCCCTCCCACCAAGGCCCAAGGCGCCTCCAAGAGGGGAAGGGGGCAAACCCTAGGGCAGATGGGCCCTAAGGCCCACCCCAGGTGCGCCTCCCCTCTCCCCCTTGTGGCCGCCACCCAGATGGGGTCTGGGGGCTGCCGCCACCCCCAGGGAGGGAACCCTAGGTGGGGGTGCAGCCCCTCCCCTTCCCCTATATATACTTGAGGTTTGGGCTGCCCAATACACACGAGTTCCTCTCCTTCTTGGCGCAACCCTACCCCTCTCCCTCCTCGTCTCTTGCAGTGCTTGGCGAAGCCCTGCTGGAGTACCACGCTCCTCCACCACCACCACGCCATCGTGCTGCTGCTGGATGGAGTCTTCCTCAACCTCTCCCTCTCTCCTTGCTGGATCAAGGCATGGGAGACGTCACCGGGCTGTACGTGTGTTGAACATGGAGGTGCCGTCCGTTCGGCACTAGGATCATCGGTGATTTGGATCACGACGAGTACGACTCCATCAACCCCGTTCTCTTGAACGCTTCCGCGTAGCGATCTACAAGGGTATGTAGATGCACTCTCCTTCCCTTCGTTGCTGGTCTCTCCATAGACAGATCTTGGTGACACGTAGGAAAATTTTGAATTTCTGCTACGTTCCCCAACAGTGGCATCATGAGCTAGGTCTATGCGTAGTTTCTATGCACGAGTAGAACACAAGTTGTTGTGGGCGTCGATATTGTCAATTTACTTGCCGTTACTAGTCTTATCTTGATTCGGCGGCATCGTGGGATGAAGCGGCCCGGACCGACCTTACACGTACTCTTACGTGAGACTGGTTCCACCGACTGACATGCACTAGTTGCATAAGGTGGCTAGCGGGTGTCTGTCTCTCCCACTTTAGTCGGATCGGATTCGATGAAAAGGGTCCTTATGAAGGGTAAATAGCAATTGGTATATCACGTTGTAGTTTTTGCGTAGGTAAGAAACGTTCTTGCTAGAAACCCATAGCAGCCACGTAAAACATGCAAACAACAATTAGATGACGTCTAACTTGTTTTTGCAGGGTATGCTATGTGATGTGATATGGCCAAGAAGAATGTGATGAATGATATGTGATGTATGAGATTGATCATGTTCTTTTAATAGGAATCACGACTTGCATGTCGATGAGTATGACAACCGGCAGGAGCCATAGAAGTTGTCTTTATTTATTGTATGACCTGCGTGTCATTGAACAACGCCATGTAATTACTTTACTTTATTGCTAACCGGTAGCCTTAGTAGTAGAAGTAATAGTTGGCGAGCAACTTCATGGAGACACGATGATGGAGATCATGATGATGGAGATCATGGTGTCATGCCGGTGACAAGATGATCATGGAGCCCCAAGATGGAGATCAAAGGAGCTATATGATATTGGCCATATCATGTCACTATTATTTGATTGCATGTGATGTTTATCATGTTTTTGCATCTTGTTTACTTAGAACGACGGTAGTAAATAAGATGATCCCTCATAATAATTTCAAGAAAGTGTTCCCCCTAACTGTGCACCATTGCGATAGTTCGTTGTTTCAAAGCACCACGTGATGATCTGGTGTGATAGATTCTAACGTTCACATACAACGGGTGTAAGACAGATTTACACACGCGAAACACTTAGGTCGACTTGACGAGCCTAGCATGTACAGACATGGCCTCGGAACACAAGAGACTGAAAGGTCGAGCATGAGTCGTATGGTAGATACGATCAACATGAAGATGTTCACCGATGTTGACTAGTCCGTCTCACGTGATGATCGGACACGGCCTAGTTGACTCAGATCATGTAATCACTTAGATGACTAGAGGGATGTCTATCTGAGTGGGAGTTCATAAGATGAACTTAATTATCCTGAACATAGTCAAAAGGTCTTCGCAAATTATGTCGTAGCTTGCGCTTCAGTTCTACTGTTTAGATATGTTCCTAGAGAAAAATTAGTTGAAAGTTGATAGTAGCAATTATGTAGACAGTAGAAGGCTTATGTCCTTAATGCACCGCTCAGTGTGCTGAACCTCGAACGTCGTCTGTGGATGTTGCGAACATCTGACATACACGTTTTGATGACTACATGATAGTTCAGTGCGTAATGCTAAATGGTTTAGAATTGAGGCACCAAAGACGTTTTTGAAACATCGCAGAACATATGAGATGTTCCAAGGACTGAAATTGGGATTTCAGGCTCGTGCCCACATCAAGAGGTATAAGACCTCCGACGATTTTCTTAGCCTGCATAATAAGGGAGAAAAGCTCAATCTTGAGCTTGTGCTCAGATTGTCTGAGTACAACAATCGCTTGAATCGAGTGGGAGTTGATCTTCCAGATGAAATAGTGATGGTTCTCTGAAGTCATTACCACCAAGCTGCTAGAGCTTCGTGATGAACTATAATATATCAGGGACATATATGATGATCCTTGAGATATTCGCGATGTTTGACACCACAAAAGTAGAAATCAAGAAGGAGCATCAATTGTTGATGGTTGGTGAAACCACTAGTTTCAAGAAGGGAAAGGGCAAGAAGGGATACTTCATGAAACGGCAAATCAGCTGCTGCTCTAGTGAAGAAACCCAAAGTTGAACCCAAGCACTAGACTAAGTGCTTCTGTAATAAGGGGAACAGTCACTGAAGCAGAACCACCCTAGATACTTGGTAGATGAGAAGGCTGGCAAGGTCGACAGAAGTATATTGGATATGCATTATAATGTGTACTTTACTAGTACTCCTAGTAGCACCAGGGATCAAATATCGTACGCTCCCTCTACCATCGAGATTGGTATTAAAACCTAAATAATTGTTATTTGGTGTTTGCGTTGAGCATAGACATGATTGGATTATGTCTATCGTGATACGATTATTCATTTAAGGAGAATAATGGTTACTCTGTTTATTTGAATAATACCATCCCGATCATAGTGATACACATGTTCATGCCAAAATATATAAGATAGTAATGATAGTACCACCTACTTGTGGCACTGCCACGTAAGTCATATCGGTATAAAACGCATGAAGAAGCTCCATGTTGATGGATCTTTGGGCTCACTCGTTTTTGAAAAGTTTGAGACATGCGAACCATGTCTATTGGTGTATATGCATGAAGAAACTCCATGCAAATGGACCGTTTGGACTCACTTGATTTTGAATCACTTGAGACATGCAAATCATACCACATGGGCAAGATGACTGAAAGCCTCTTTTTCAGTAAAATGGAACTAGAGAGCAACTTGTTGGAAGTAATACATTTTGATGTGTGCAGTCCAATGAGTGCTGAGGCGTGTAGTGGATATCGTTATGTTCTTACTTCACAGATGATTTGAGTAGATGTTGAGTATATTTACTTGATGAATCACGAGTCTGAATTATTGAAAGGTTCAAGTAATTTCAGGGTGAAGTTGAAAGATCGTCGTGACAAGAGGATAAAATATCTATGATATGATCATAGAGATGAATATCTGAATTACGAGTTTGGCACAGAATTAAGACATTGTGGAAATCGTTTCACAACTAATACAGCCTAGAACACCATAGTGTGATGATGTGTCCGAACATCATAACTGCACCCTATTGGATATGATGCATACCATGATGTCTCTTATCGAATTACCACGATAGTTTATGGGTTAGGCATTAGATACAACCGCACTCACTTTAATTAGGGCACCACGTAATTCCGATGAGATGACAGCATATGAACTATGGTTTAGAGAAACCTAAGCTGTCATTTCTTAAAAGTTTGGGGCTGCGACGCTTATGTGAAAAAGTTTCAGGCTGATAAGCTCGAACCCAAAGCGGATAAATGCATCTTCATAGGACACCCAAAACAGTTGGGTATACCACCTGTCTCAGATCCGAAAGCAATAAGGGATTGTTTCTAGAATCGGGTCCTTTCTCGAGGAAAAGTTTCTCTCGAAAGAATTGAGTAGGAGGATGGTGGAGACTTGATGAGGTTACTGAACCGTCTCTTCAACTAGTGTGTGGCAGGGCACAGGGAGTTGTTCCTGTAGCACCTACACCAATTGAAGTGGAAGCTTATGATAGTGATCATGAAACTTCAGATCAAGTCACTACCAAACCTCGTGGGATGACAAGGATGCGTACTACTTCAGAGTGGTATGTAATCCTGTCTTGGAAGTCATGTTGCTAGACAACAATGAACCTACGAGCTATGGAGAAGCGATGGTGGGCCTGGATTCCAAAATGGCTCGAGGCCATAAAATCTGAGAGAGGATCCATGTATGAAAACAAAGTGTAGACTTTGGCAGAACGGCTCGATGGTCGTAAGGCTGTTGAGTACAGATGGATTTTAAAAGGAAGACGTACAATGATGGTAAATGTCACCATTAAGAAAGCTCGACTTGTCGTTAAGATGTTTCCTGACAAGTTCAAGGAGTTGACTACGATGAGACTTTCTCACTCGTAGCGATGCTAAAAGTCTGTTGGAATTATGTTAGAAGTTACTGCATTATTTATGAAATCATGCAGATAGGATGTCAAAACATTGTTTCCTCGACGATTTTCTTGAGGAAAGGTTGTATAAGATACAACCAGAAGGTTTTGTCAATCCTGGAAAAATGCTAACAAGTATGCAAAGCTCCAGCAATCCTTCTAAGGACTGGAGTAAGCATCTCGGAGTTGGAATGTACGCTTTGATGAGATGATCAAAGATTTTGGGTTTATACATAGTTTATGAGAAACTTGTATTTCCAAAGAAGTGAGTGGGAGCACTATAGAATTTCCGATGAGTATATGTTGTTAACATATTGTTGATCGGAAATGATGTAGAATTTCTGGAAAGCATGCAGAGTTATTTGAAAAGTGTTTTTCAATGGAAAACCTGGATTAGGCTACTTGAGTATTGAGCATTAAGATCTATAAGGATAGATCAAAACGCTTAATAGTACTTTCAAATGAGCACATACCTTGACATGATTTTGAAGGAGTTTAAAATGGATCGGCAAAGAAGGAGTTCTTGGCTGTGTTATAAGGTGTGAACATTGAGTAAGACTCGAAACCTGACCGCGGCAGAATAGAGAGAAAGGACGAAGGTCGTCCCCTATGCTTTAGACGTAGGCTCTTAAGTATGCTATGCTATGTACCGCACCTGAAGTGTGCCTTTCCATGAGTCAGTCAAGGGGTACAAGAGTGATCCAAGAATGGATCACAGGACAGCGGTCAAAGTTATCCTTAGTAACTAGTGGACTAAGGAATTTTCTCGATTATGGAGGTGGTAAAAGAGTTCGTCGTAAAGGGTTACGCCGATGCAAACTTTGACACTAATCCAGATTATTCTGAGTAGTAAACTGGATTCGTATAGTAGAACAGTTATTTGGAATAGCTCCAAATAGAACGTGGTAGCTGCATGTAGGAGATGACATAGAGATTTGTAAAGCACACACGGATCTGAAAGGTTCAGACCCGTTGACTATAACCTCTCTCACAAGCATAACATGATCAAACCCAGAACTCTTTGGGTGTTAGTCACATGGGGATGTGACCTTGAGTGTTAATCACATATCGATGTGAACTGGATTATTGACTCTAGTGCAAGTGGGAGACTGTTGGAAATATGCCCTAGAGGCAATAATAAATTGGTTATTATTATATTTCCTTGTTCATGACAATCGTTTATTATCCATGCTAGAATTGTATTGATAGGAAACTCAGATACATGTGTGGATACATAGACAACACCATGTCCCTAGTAAGCCTCTAGTTGACTAGCTCGTAGATCAATAGATGGTTACGGTTTCCTGACCATGGACATTGGATGTCGTTGATAACGAGATCACATCATTAGGAGAATGATGTGATGGACAAGACCCAATCCTAAGCCTAGCACAAGATCATGTAGTTCGTATGCTAAAGCTTTTCTAATGTCAAGTATCATTTCCTTAGACCATGAGGTTGTGCAACTCCCGGATATCGTAGGAGTGCTTTGGGTGTGCCAAACGTCACAACGTAACTGGGTGGCTATAAAGGTACATTACAGGTATCTCCGAAAGTGTCTGTTGGGTTGGCACGAATCGAGACTGGGATTTGTCACTCCGTGTAAACGGAGAGGTATCTCTGGGCCCACTCGGTAGGACATCATCATAATGTGCACAATGTGATCAAGGAGTTGATCACGGGATGATGTGTTACGGAACGATTAAAAGAGACTTGCCAGTAACGAGATTGAACAAGGTATCGGGATACCGATGATCGAATCTCGGGCAAGTATCGTACCGCTAGACAAAGGGAATTGTATACGGGATTGATTAAGTCCTTGACATCATGGTTCATACGATGAGATCATCGTGGAACATGTGGGAGCCAACATGGGAATCTAGATCCCACTGTTGGTTATTGACCAGAGAGTCATCTCGGTCATGTCTGCATGGTTCCCGAACCCGTAGGGTCTACACACTTAAGGTTTGATGACGCTAGGGTTATAAGGAATAGATATACATGGTTACCGAATGTTGTTCAGAGTCCCGGATGAGATCCCGGACGTCACGAGGAGTTCCGGAATGGTCCAGAGGTAAACATTTATATATGGGAAGTCCTGTTTTGGTCACCGGAAAAGTTTCGGGTTTTATCGGTGACGTACCGGGACCACCGGGAGGGTCCCGGGGGTCCACCAAGTGGGGCCACCAGCCCCGGAGGGCTGCATGGGCCAAGTGTGGGAGGGGACCAGCCCCAGGTGGGCTAGTGAGCCCCCCACCAAGGCCCAAGGCGCCTCCAAGAGGGGAAGGGGGCAAACCCTAGGGCAGATGGGCCCTAAGGCCCACCCTAGGTGCGCCTCCCACTCTCCCCCTTGTGGCCGCCACCCAGATGGGATCTGGGGCTGCCGCCACCCCTAGGGAGGGAACCCTAGGTGGGGGCGCAGCCCCTCCCCTTCCCCTATATATACTTGAGGTTTGGGCTGCCCAATACACACGAGTTCCTCTCCTTCTTGGCGCAGCCCTACCCCTCTCCCTCCTCGTCTCTTGCGGTGCTTGGCGAAGCCCTACTGGAGTACCATGCTCCTCCAGCACCACCACGCCGTCGTGCTGCTGCTGGTTGGAGTCTTCCTCAACCTCTCCCTCTCTCCTTGCTGGATCAAGGCATGGGAGACGTCACCGGGCTGTACGTGTGTTGAACATGGAGGTGCCGTCCGTTCGGCACTAGGATCATCGGTGATTTGGATCACGACGAGTATGACTCCATCAACCCCGTTCTCTTGAATGCTTCCGCGTAGCGATCTACAAGGGTATGTAGATGCACTCTCCTTCCCTTCGTTGCTGGTCTCTCCATAGACAGATCTTGGTGACACGTAGGAAAATTTTGAATTTCTGCTATGTTCCCCAACAAGCAAATCCGGGGTCACGTCTCGGAGGCATCTGAGGGTTTAGAAAAGATGAAATTTAAGAATAGAGGGGGTCTAAAGAGAAAACACTACCCATATGCACATGAGGCAAAAGCAAACAATTCACTTCATTCAATCAAACAAGGGCATACAATCGATCTAACTATCGCAGAAGTGCTCGGGCTACTATATTTACATGGTGGACTACTACTACTGATGGGTGGTCTACTAGAAATATTCTTCGGTTGCAGACTCCATGATATCTGCTCCAGCTTCATCAACATAGTCATCATCGCTATCATCTGGATCCGAGTCGGTGTCGTCGATGATGATGTAGTCTTCTGGGCGAATTTCCTTGGGTTCTTCGTCTTCCTCTACTGGTGTAGGGCCTCCCATGAGTATTCCAATCTTCATTGTTAAGTCGGCATTCTTGTCCACTAGTACTTTGATTTCCTCTTCATAATCTTCACGCGTAGCCTTGAGTTCTTCCTCCAGTTCCTTGATTCTTGTCCTCGCCTTCTTCAGATCTATCATGTCGGCGCACATCTGGTTCTCCTGACGTCGAATGTGCTGGTTTAACTCCTGGATAAAAGCTGCAACTGATCTATCCTTCCTGGTGCTGATCATCTCCCAGTGCTATCTCGGCGCCCACAAATCTGGTAGATGGTATCCTTGAGATCATTGCGGTAAACTTCTCCAATGCGTCCCATGGAGATGTGAGCTGCCATGCTCTTTCCTAGATTCCAAGTTGGTGCATCAAAAGAAAACTCTATGGGCTCAGTGATTGGCATGAACGTCCTTCCTGGAACTTGAACTTGAATCATCCAGCGCTCTTCTTCAGGTAGAGTGGCATTGTAGGTTCCGATGAAGCTTGGTACTCCTATGTTCAGGTATCTAGTGACTTCAAGTGGCGTCCAAAGGGTGTATCTTCATCTGGTTGCATGAACTTGTTCCTTGCATCCACCATCCTAAAAGAGTAGAAAAGATGAGAGGTCCGAATGAGAAGACAGTGAGTAGTGATCTAGGTCTTTTAGCTTAGTGGTCATGTCCTACAGTCAACGTGTGCTCTGATACCATCTTGTAGCGACCAGACCTCAAACGGTCCAATCTCTATGCTCAGGTGTCATCCCTGGATCAGTAATGCTGACACCACACAATACTTGAAGGATTTATAACAGCGTAGCAATCACACACTTATTACATCGAGAGTCTCAAAAGAGAACTTATTACAATAAATATGGCTTAAGGCCATCTAATAACAATAACAACGGAAGGCTTGGAAGATAAGTGAGTCCATCAACTCCAATGGCATCACTGAGTATAGAACCACGACCTAAAAGCACCTTAATCGTCGTCTGAAAAGTCTGCAACATTAACGTTGCAGCCCGAAACGGGTCAGCACATGGAATATGCTGGCAATGTAACACATAGAGAGTAATGGAAGAATAAGTCTATACTACATGCATCTTTGGCTGGTGGAAAGCTCTATCGTTACAGTTTTGCGTAAAGCCAATTTTTCCCTACTGCAAAGGAATAAATTTTATTTAACTATCATGGTAGTTGTTAAACATTGAGAATGGTTGACAGCATTCTCAATCCCAATTAAACATCATCATTAAACAAAACCCAACAAAATTTATTTTAGAGTAACATGACGAGATTCACATGATAATCCAGGTACTAGATACTCAAGATGTCCATAACCGGGGACACGGCTAACCATGATTAGTTTATACACTCTGCAGAGGTTTGCGCACTTTCCCCACAAGACTCGATCTTCTCCGTTGGGATTCTCGCACTACAGGGTGTTTGAGAAACGGATGACCGAGACATAGTCTTTCAGAAGCGCTAGCACCTTACGATCGGGTAGACCGTTACACCTACTTTCCCCTACATTTGCTAGTCTACCACTGTAAGAGTTCGCACGACTTAATCAACTATGCTAGAGCCCATAGTAGCTTGTGGCTGCACACGGAAGTTTCTAGCATGAATAATCTCATGATCCCTTTGAGCCTCGGTGGCGGTCCAAAAGAAAACATGCAATCGCTGGAATACCCAGGTGCCTCAATCCACCCAGATGTGTATTTAAGTTGCCACCTTAGATAAACCTTTATTTAACAATCTCACATCTGTCATGGATTTCACTCACCCAATCCACGTCTACTAGCATAGCATGGCATGATAAGTAAACGTAGAAGTAACTCCCAAAGGTTTGATAATAACAGGTAATAGGTACTACCTCAACTATTCCCCAAACCCGCAATTTAATTAGATCCTAATCATGCAATGTGTGAGGATTGATCTAATGCAATAAAAACTGGGTAGTAGGAGGTATGATCAAAGTGTTACTTGCCTTGCTGATGATCCGCGAAACCTTGCGATTCGAAGTAGCAAGCGGCGCACTCCGGGTACTCTATCGCAAACAAACAAGCATACAATAAGTACTCAACTAATGCACAGGTAAAACTCAAATAAGAGATCTAACCAGAAAGTTCAACTTAAGAACTCCAGTTGGCAAAAAGAATCAAATCGAACGAAGCAACGAAAGATAAACGACAAAAGAAACAAGCTTCGTTTACTATTTTGGATCTAGGGCAATTTTTACAGTGGAAAAAACTTGTTTGAGTTGGTTAAACGGGAAGAGGGTTTAGAGACGAAACTCCAGGCGCTTGAATCGCCTGATTCCGATAAACGAGCGAAAAGTTATACTAGAACGTAAAACGGATCGGGAATCGCGATCAGAAAATTTGCGGATTTAATCCGAGAAAAAGAAAACGACGAATAGATTAACGAACGGACGTTTGTTAACTGGATCTAATCAAAGAACGCGTTCGTTAAAATGAACGAATGAGCGAACGCTCGCTAATTTGATAAACCGGAAAAACTGATCTATTAGAAAAACGAAATAAAAAAACCGAACGAAACCAATGGAAAACCGATCGGTTTTTTGAAAAAAAGACCGGTGGCGGCGAGGTCATCCTCCGGCGGCGGTGGCGGGCTAGGGCGGTGGGGCTGCCGGCTAGGGTTTGGTGGGGGCCCAGCTGGGCCTCCCCAGCTTATAAAGCCGGCCGGGCCAAGTGTCCAGGTCGGACACGGCCCAGTAAGTTGGTTGCGTTTTTAAAAAATAGTTATGCTCAGAAAAAAACAAAAGGAATACTAAATGGACTCCAAAAATCCCGAAATAAAATTTCCCCGGCTTCTAAAATCGAGCCACACAAGATGAACATTTATTTGGGGCCTAAATGCAATTTTGAAAAACACGCATTTTTCCTAAATTCAAATAAAATAGCAAATAAAACCAAAATAAAATCTTATTTGATTTTTTTTATTAAATCCTCAATATTTATTTATTTTGGGAAAGTCATTTTATTCCCTCTCTCATATTTTGATAATAGAAATAATTGAAGATAAAATAAATAAAATCAAATGATCCTATTTTCAAAATTTGAGAAAACTCAAATATGAAAATAATGAAATCCCCAACTCTCTTTGAGGGTCCTTGAGTTGCGTAGAATTTTCTAGGATCAACCAAAATGCAATAAAATATGATATGCAATGATGATCTAGTGTATAACATTCCAAAATTGAAAATTTGGGATGTTACAAGAGCCGATGTTACCTTGTCTTCTCTCTTGAATTGAATGCTTGCAGATTTCAGCTTAGTCCAATGCATGTGCACTATTATTATTATCCACACTATTCGGTCGTGCAAGTGAAAGGCAATAATGATGATTATATGATGAACTTATTGAGATGAGAAAAGCTGGTATGAACTCGACCTCTCTTGTTTTTGTAAATATGATTAGTTCATCGTTCCTGATTCAGCCTATTATGAATAAACATGTTTGCAATGACAATTAGAGATTGTAGTTGCTTATGCCATGCTTAATTAGCTAGGAGATTATAATGGTTTACCTTGCATGCCAACATGCTATTAAAATGGTTGTGATGTGGTATGATAGGGTGATATCCTCTTTTGAACGATTCGAGTGGCTTGACTTGGCACATGTTCATGCATGTAGTTGAAACAAAATCAACATAGACTCTACGATATTTATGTTCATGGTGCATTATATCCTACTCATGCTTGCATTCGGTGTTGATTAATTTTAATGCATGTTCATGACTGTTGTCGCTCTCTAGCTAGTCGCTTCCCAGTCTTTTTCTATCCTTCACTTGTACTAAGCGGGAATACTGCTTGTGCATCCAATTCCATAAACCCCAAAGTTGTTCCATATGAGTCCACCATACCTACCTATATATGGTACCTACCTGCCGTTCCAAGTAAATTTGTATGTGCCAAACTCTAAACCTTCAAATAAACATTCAGTTTTGTATACTCAAATAACTCATGTATCAACTAGGGTTGTCCGTATCTTCCATCCTAGGCGGGTTATTCTCAAGAGGAGTGGACTCCGCTCCTCACTCATGAGAAAAGGGCTGGTCACCGGGATGCCCAGTCCCATGCTTTATGCAAATCAAATCAAAATAACTACAAACAAAACTCCCCCGAGTCTCTTGTTAGTTGGAGGCACTCATTGTTTCGAGCAAGCCATTGTTACCTCTTGAGCACTGCGTTGGATTTCCCCGAAGAGGAGAGGATGATGCAGCAAAGTAGCGTAAGTATTTCCCTCAGTTTTTGAGAACCAAGGTATCAATCCAGTAGGAGGCTACACTCAAGTCCCTTGTACCTACACAAAAACAATAGTCAACACAACCAACGCGCTTAGGGGTTGTCAATCCCTTCACGGTCACTTACGAAAGTGAGATATGATAGAGATGATAAATAATATTTTTGGTATTTTTGGTATAGAGATGCAAAGTGAAAAGTAAAAGGCAAATTAAAAGCAAAGCAATAATAAAGTGATGGAGATTAATATGACGAGAAAGAGACCCGGGGGCCATAGGTTTCACTAGTGGCTTCTCTCAAGAGCATAAGTATTCTACGGTGGGTGAACAAATTACTGTTGAGCAATTGACAGAATTGAGCATAGTTATGAGAATATCTAGGTATAATCATGTATATAGGCATCATGTCCGAGACAAGTAGACCGACTCCTGTCTGCATCTACTACTATTACTCCACTCATCGACCGCTATCCAGCATGCATCTAGAGTATTAAGTTAAAAACAGAGTAACGCCTTAAGCAAGATGACATGATGTAGAGAGATAGTTTCATGCAATATGATAAAACCCCCATCTTGTTATCCTCAATGGCAACAATACAATACGTGCCTTGCTGCCCCTTCTGTCACTGGGAAAGGACACCGCAAGATCAAACCCAAAGCTAAGCACTTCTCCCATGGCAAGAACAACCAATCTAGTAGGCCAAACCAAACCGATAATTCGAAGAGACTTGCAAAGATAACCAATCATACATAAAAGAATTCAGAGAAGATTCAAGTATTATTCATAGATAGACTTGATTATAAACCCACAATTCATCGGTCTCAACAAACACACCGCAAAAATAAGATTACATCGAATAGATCTCCACAAGAGAGGGGGAGAACATTGTATTGAGATCCAAAAAGAGAGAAGAAGCCATCTAGCTACTAACTATGGACCCATAGGTCTGAATTAAACTACTCACACTTTATCGGAAGGGCTTGGATGATGATGTAGAAGCCCTCCATCGGAGCTCTGGAACAGGCCCCAAGGTGGGATCTCATGGATACAGAAAGTTGCGGCGGTGGAATTAGGCTTTGGCTCCGTCCCCGATCGTTTGGGGGTACGTGGATATATATAGGAGGAAGAAGTACGTCGGTGGAGCAACGGGGGCCCCACGAGGGTGGGGGCGCGCCTGGGGGGGGCAGGCGCACCCCCTACCTCGTGACCTCCTGTTAATTGGCTTAACGTAGGGTCCAAGTCTCCTGAGTTGTATTCGGTGAGAAAATCACGTTCCTGAAGGTTTCATTCCGTTTGGACTCCGTTCGATATTCCTTTTCTTCGAAACCCTAAAACAGGCAAAAAACAACAATTCTGGGCTGGGCCTCCGGTTAATAGGTTAGTCCCAAAAATAATATAAAAGTGGATAATAAAGCCCAATAATGTCCAAAACAGTAGATAATATAGCATGGAGCAATCAAAAATTATAGATACGTTGGAGACATATCAAGCATCCCCAAGCTTAATTCCTGCTCGTCCTCGAGTAGGTAAATGATAAAAACAGAATTTTTGATGCGGAGTGCTACTTAGCATAATTTTAATGTAATTCTTATTAATTGTGGTATGAATATTCTGATCCGAAAGATTCAAGACAAAATTTCATATTGACATAAAAATGATAATACTTCAAGCATACTAACTAAGCAATTATGTCTTCTCAAAATAACATGGCCAAAGAAAGTTCATCCCTACGAAATCATATAGTTTAGTCATGTTTCATTTTCGTCACACAAGAATGATCTCATCATGCACAACCCCAATCACAAGCCAAGCAATTGTTTCATACTTTAGTAATCTCAAACCTATAAACTTTCACGCAATATATGAGCGCGAGCCATGGACATAGCACTATGGGTGGAATAGAATATAATGAGGGGGTTATGTGGAGAAGACAAAAAAAGGAGAAAGTATCACATCAACGAGGCTAATCAATGGGCTATGGAGATTCCCACCGATTGATGTTAATGCAAGGAGTAGGGATTGCCATGCAACGGATGCACTAGAGCTATAAATGTATGAAAGCTCAACAAAATAAACTAGTGGGTGTGCATCCAACTTTCTTGCTCACGAAGACCTAGGGCACTTGAGGAGGCCCATTGTTGGAATATACAAGCCAAGTTCTCTAATGAAAAATTCCCACTAGTATATGAAAGTGATAACATGAGAGACTCTCTACTATGAAGATCATGGTGCTACTTTGAAGCACAAGTGTGGTAAAAGGATAGTAACATTGTCCCTTCTCTCTTTTTCTCTCATTTTTGGGCCTTTTTTATGGCCTTTCTTTTTTTGGCCTTTTTTTATTGCTCACTTGGGACAATGCTCTAATAATGATGATCATCACACTTCTATTTATTTACAACTCAATGATTACAACTCGATACTAGAACAAAGATGACTCTATATGAATGCCTCCGGCGGTGTACCGGGATATGCAATGAATCAAGAGTGACATGTATGAAAGAGTTATGAACGGTGGCTTTGCCACAAATACTATGTCAACTACATGATCATGCTAAGCAATATGACAATGATGAATGTGTCATGATGAACGGAATGATGGAAAGTTGCATGGCAATATATCTCGGAATGGATATGGAAATGCCATAATAGCTAGGTATGGTGGCTGTTTTGAGGAAGATATAAGGAGGTTTATGTGTGAAAGAGCGTATCATATCACGGGGTTTGGATGTACCGACGAAGTTTGCGCCAACTCTCAATGTGAGAAAGGGCAATGCACGGTACCGAAGAGGCTAGCAAGGATGGAAGGGTGAGAGTGCGTATAATCCATGGACTCAACAATAGTCATAAAGAACTCACATACTTATTGCAAAAATCTACAAGTCATCAAAAACCTCGGCACTACGCGCATGCTCCTAGGGGGATAGATTGGTAGGAAAAGACCATCGCTCGTCCCCGACCGCCACTCATAAGGAAGACAATCAAATAACACCTCATGTTTCAAATTTGTTGCATAACGTTTACTATACATGCATGCTACGGGACTTGCAAACCTCAACACAAGTATTTCTCAATTTCACAACTACTCAACTAGCATGACTTTGATATTATTACCTCCATATCTCAAAACAGTCATCAAGCATCAAACTTTTCTTAGTATTCAACACACTCATAAGAAAGTTTTATTATTAATCTTGCATACCAAGCATATTAGTATTTTAAGAAAATTACCATGCTATTAAGACTCTCAAAATAATCTAAGTGAAGCATGAGAGATCAATAGTTTCTATAAAACAAATCCACCACCGTATTCTAAAAGATATAAGTGAAGCACTAGAGCAAAATTATAAAGCTCAAAAGATATAAGTGAAGCACATAGAGTATTTTATCAAATTCCAAATTATGTATGGCTCTCCCCAAAGGTGTGTACAGCAAGGATGATTGTGGTAGACTAACAAGCAAAGACTCAAATCATAAAAGACGCTCCAAGCAAAACACATATCATGTGGTGAATAAAAATATAGCTCCAAGTAAAGTTACCGATAGAAGTAGACGAAAGAGGGGATGCCTTCCGGGGCATCCCCAAGCTTTGGATTTTAGGTGTCCTTAGATTATCTTGGGGGTGCCATGGGCATCCCCAAGCTTAGGCTCTTGCCACTCCTTGTTCCATAATCCATCAAATCTTTATCCTAAACTTGAAAACTTCACAACACAAAACTTAAAGTAGAAAATCTCGTGAGCTCCGTTAGCGAAAGAAAACAAAAGCCCACTTCAAGGTACTGTAATTAACTCATTATTTATTTATATTGGTGTTAAACCTACTGTATTACAACTTATCTATAGATTATAAACTATTTTACTAGCCATGGATTCATCAAAATAAGCAAACAACACAGGAAAAACAGAATCTGTCAAAAACAGAACAGTCTGTAGTAATATGTAGCTAGAGCAAGATCTGGAATCCCAAAAGTTCTAAAATAAATTTCTGGAAGTTAGGAATTTATCTATTAATCATATCCAAAAATAATTAACTAAATATAACTTTTCAAATAAAAATGACAGCAGTTCTCGTGAGCACTAAAGTTTCTGTTTTTTACAGCAAGTTCAACAAGACTTTCCCCAAGTCTTCCCAACTGTTCTACTTGGCACAAACACTAATTAAACACAAAAAACACAACCAAAACAGAGGATAAATAATTTATTTATTACTAAAAAGGAGCAAAAATCAAGGAATAAAAATAAAATTGGGTTGCCTGCCAACAAGCACTATCGTTTAACGCCCCTAGCTAGCCATAACAAGCAAGAATAGATCTAGGTATTGCCATCTTTGGTAGGCAATTCTTCAATGAGGAATCTATCTCCCTTAGGAATTTATTTCTTTCTAGTAATTATCAAAATCTTAGGCACAAGATCGAAAAATTCATTTGTAGCAATTGGTTGCTTAATGATAGCAAAAAGATTGGGATGAATACTTATAGATTTAAGATCCACAGTTTCCTTTCTAGATGATTCACCCTTATTTTTAGGAACATACATAAGCTTGGAAATTTTAGTAGGAGGACTTAGAGTATCCTTTACGAAAGAAAAAGCGGTTCCCAAGTTTGTAATGATACCCTTAAGTTTATCGATTCTAGTGGAATCTAGATTTATTTTCTCATTAACTATGGGTTCCTTTTTCTTAATATTTTTCAAAGTCATTCCTACCTTAGATCCATATTGGGTAATTTGATTGTGGATCTTTTTATCTATATTTTCAATTAATTCAATGGTAGCAACTTTATTTTCAATAATTTCAAGTCTTTGCATAACATTCTCCAAAGTTAACATAGTTCCGTTAACCAAAAGAGGTGGTGAGCCAAATAAATCTAACATAGCATTATAAGAATCAAAAGTATGGCTACCCAAGAAATTACCTCCGGTAATGGTATCAAGGATGTATCTATACCAAGGATTAGCACCTACATAAAAATTGCGGAGAAGAACTGAAGTAGATTGCTTCCTGGTAGATCTATTTTGAGCATTGCAAATTCTATACCAAGCATCTTTTAGATTTTCTCCCTCCCTTTGCTTAAAATTTAGAACTTCATTGTCGGGAGACAACGGAGAAGATATGAGACTAGCCATGACAAGCGAGCAAACAAACGGGCAAAAGAAGCAAATAGAGAGGTAGGATAGAGAGAGAGAGGGCGAATAAAACGGCAAGGGTGAAGTGGGGGAGAGGAAAACGAGAGGCAAATGGCAAATAATGTAATGCGGGAGATAGGGATTGTGATAGGTACTTGGTATGTTGACTTTTGCGTAGACTCCCCGGCAACGGCGCCAGAAATTATTCTTGCTACCTCTTGAGCACTGCGTTGGATTTCCCCGAAGAGGAGAGGATGATGCAGCAAAGTAGCGTAAGTATTTCCCTCAGTTTTTGAGAACCAAGGTATCAATCCAGTAGGAGGCTACGCTCAAGTCCCTTGTACCTACACAAAAACAATAGCTCAACGCAACCAACGCACTTAGGGGTTGTCAATCCCTTCACGGTCACTTACAAAAGTGAGATCTGATAGAGATGATAAATAATATTTTTGGTATTTTTGGTATAGAGATGCAAAGTGAAAAGTAAAAGGCAAATTAAAAGCAAAGCAATAATAAAGTGATGGAGATTAATATGACGAGAAAGAGACCCGGGGGCCATAGGTTTCACTAGTGGCTTCTCTCAAGAGCATAAGTATTCTACGGTGGGTGAACAAATTACTGTTGAGCAATTGACAGAATTGAGCATAGTTATGAGAATATCTAGGTATGATCATGTATATAGGCATCACGTCCGAGACAAGTAGACCGACTCCTGCCTGCATCTACTACTATTACTCCACTCATCGACCGCTATCCAGCATGCATCTAGAGTATTAAGTTAAAAACAGAGTAACGCCTTAAGCAAGATGACATGATGTAGAGACATAGTTTCATGCATGATGATAAAAACCCCATCTTGTTATCCTCGATGGCAACAATACAATACGTGCCTTGCTGCCCCTTCTGTCACTGGGAAAGGACACCGCAAGATCGAACCCAAAGCTAAGCACTTCTCCCATGGCAAGAACAACCAATCTAGTAGGCCAAACCAAACTGATAATTCGAATAAACTTGCAAAGATAACCAATCATACATAAGATAATTCAGAGAAGATTCAAATATTATTCATAGATAGACTTGATCATAAACCCACAATTCATCGGTCTCAACAAACACAACACAAAAAGAAGATTACATCGAATAGATCTCCACAAGAGAGGGGTAGAACATTGTATTGAGATCCAAAAAGAGAGAAGAAGCCATCTAGCTACTAACTATGGACCCATAGGTCTGAAGTAAACTACTCACACTTCATCGGAAGGGCTTGGATGATGATGTAGAAGCCCTCCGTGATCGATGCCCCCTCCGGCGGAGCTCCGGAACATGCCCCAAGGTGGGATCTCGTGGATACAGAAAGTTGCGGCGGTGGAATTAGGTTTTTGGCTCCGTCCCTGATCGTTTGGGGGTACGTGGATATATATAGGAGGAAGAAGTACGCCGGTGGAGCAACAGGGGGCCCACGAGGGTGGGGGCAGGCGCGCCCCTACCTCGTGACCTCCTGTTAATTGGCTTGACGTAGGGTCCAAGTCTCTTGAGTTGTATTCGGTTAGAAAATCACGTTCCCGAAGGTTTCATTCCGTTTGGACTCCGTTTGATATTCCTTTTCTTCGAAACCCTAAAACATGCAAAAAACAGCAATTCTGGGCTGGGCCTCCGGTTAATAGTTTAGTCCCAAAAATAATATAAAAGTGGATAATAAAGCCCAATAATGTCCAAAACAGTAGATAATATAGCATGGAGCAATCAAAAATTATAGATACGTTGGAGACGTATCAGCCATTGATTGATGCTTGTTGGTGGAGGGGGAGTATAAACTTTACCATTCTGTTTGGGAACCGCCTATATTGTATGTAGCATGGAAGATATCTAGATCTCTTGGTTGTTATGTTGACAATGAAAGTATACCGCTCAAAATATTATTCATATCTATTTCAAAACCAAGCTCTGGCACCTCTACAAATCCCCGCTTCCCTCTGCGAAGGGCCTATCTATTTACTTTTATGTTGAGTCATCATCCTCTTATTAAAAAGCACCAGTTGGAGAGCACTGCTGTCATTTGCATTCATTACTGTTAGTTTACATTGAGTATGACTTGACTGGATCTCTTTTACCATGAATTACAATGTCTAGTCTGTCCTTGATCTTTAAAGGTGCTCTGCATTTATGTTTTGCGGTCTCAGAAAGGGCTAGCGAGATACCATCTTGTTATATCATATCATGATTGTTTTGAGAAAGTGTTGTCATCCGAGATTTATTATTATTGCTCGCTAGTTGATTATGCCATTGATATGAGTAAACATGAGACCTAAATGTTATTGTGCATATGGTTAGTTCATAATCTTTGCTGGAAACTTGAATGCTCGATTTACATATTTACAACAACAAGAGCAAACAGAGTTTGTAAAAGTTTTTCTTTATCACTTTCAGTTTATCAACTGAATTGCTTGAGGACAAGCAAAGGTTTAAGCTTGGGGGAGTTGATATGTCTCCATTGTATCTACTTTTCCAAACACTTTTGTCCTTGTTTTGGACTCTAACTTGCATGATTTGAATGGAACTAACCCGGACTAACACTGTTTTCAGCAGAATTGCCATGGTGTTATTTGTGTGCAGAAATAAAAGTTCTCGGAATGACCTGAAAATCAACAGAGAATTATTTTGGAATATATAAAAAATACTGGAAGAAGAATCCACATTAGGGGGGCCTCCACCTGTCCACGAGGGTGGAGGGCGCGCCCGCTGCCTCATGGGCCCCCTCACTAGTAGAAAAAGGGTCAAACGTGAAGCACATTAGTGCCGGTTTGAGTTTGAGCCGGCACTAATGGTACCATTAGTGCCGGTTCGAACGGCTATGCATTAATGCCGGTTCGTGTTGAACCTTTAGTACCGGTTCGTGCCACGAACCGGTACTTAAGGGGTGATGGCAGGCTGGCGTCAGGCCGGGGCCCCATGATCACCTTTAGTACCGTTTCGTGTCACAAACCGGTACTAAAGGGCTAACCTTTAGTACCGGTTTGTGCCATGAACTGGTACTAAAGGGGTCTGACCTATAGTACCGGTTTGTGACACAAACCGGCACTATAGGGCAATTTTCAAACTCTACCCCCCCCCCCCCCCCCCGTGGTCGCCATTTCAGTTCTGAAAAAATCAAAAGAAAATGATAAAAACTCCAAAAAATAAAATCCTTCGAGAGGTAGTTATATTACTACATCTACTAGTTAGGAAAATTTGAAAACTTAAATTCGGACATGTTTTGCAAAAAGTGTAGGGAAAATGTAAAACGGCTATAACTTTTGCATACGATGTCAGAAAAAACGTATAATATATCAAAAAATTCAGCACAAAAATCCGCATCCGATGGAGACCGCCTACGGCCTGTTTGCAATTTTTTAGAATCCTCAAATTCCAAAAGGAAAAAAGATATGGTCAAATTTAAGTTTTTTTAAATTTTTTTGTTAAATCTGGTCAAACTACTTATTCAAGAAGTATTAATGTTACTACATAATTATTGAAGAATATTAGTGTTACTAAATAATTATTTCAATTTTTTGAATTTTGGTCAAATCTGGTCAAACTATGGTCAAACTGTGGTCAAACTTATTCAAGAAATATTAGTGTTACTAAATAATTACTGTTTTTTAGAATAATAGTTTCAAACTCAAACAGTGAAATGTGTGACTTCATGCTCAAGCTAAACTCCTGAGGGTTAATAGCATTGACATCTTACTATTATTAGGAAAACAACAAGTGCAGACTTGGAAACGAAGGAGAATAGAACCCGAAAGTTAAGCGTGCTCGGGCTGGAGTAGTGAGAGGGATGGGTGACCGGTCGGGAAGTTAGGTGATTTGGAATGAGTGATCCACACTTGAGCAGTTAAGAGAGGTGATTAGAGACTAAATCACCAAATAATTCAGAAAAATTAAAAATCGAAAAAATAATAATAATAAAAATGTCCAAAATTTTCAAATTTTTTTTTTCAAAAAAAACCAAGGTCCCCCATACCAGGGCGCGAGCTCATGCCACGTGGTGGCACTTTAGCGCCGGTTCGTGCCGAACCGGTACTAAAGGGGGGGGGGCTTTAGTGCCCACCAATTAGTGCCGGTTATGGAACCGGCACTAAAGGCCCTTACGAACCGGTTTTAAAGCTCCGTTTTCTACTAGTGCCTGATGCTCCACCGACCTCAATTCCAACTCTATATATTCGTGTTCGGGGAGAAAAAAAATCAGAGAGAAGGGTTCATCACGTTTTATGATATGGAGCCACCGCCAAGCCCTAAACTCTCTCGGGAGGGCTGATCTGGAGTCCGTTCGGGGCTCCAGAGAGGGGAATCCATCGCCATTGTCATCACCAACCTTCCTCCATCACCAATTTCATGATGCTCACCGCCGTGCGTGAGTAATTCCATCATAGGCTTGCTGGACGGTGATGGGTTGGATGAGATTTATCATGTAATTGAGTTAGTTTTGTTAGGGTTTGATCCCTAGTATCCACTATGTTCTGAGATTGATGTTGCTATGACTTTGCTATGCTTAATGCTTGTCACTAGGGCCCGAGTGCCATGATTTCATATCTGAACCTATTATGTTTTCATGAATATATGTGAGTTCTTGATCCTATCTTGCAAGTCTATAGTCACCTACTATGTGTTATGATCCGGCAATCCGAAGTGACAATAATCGGGACCACTCCCGGTGATGACCGTAGTTTGAGGAGTTCATGTATTCACTATGTGTTAATGCTTTGGTCCTGTACTCTATTAAAAGGAGGCCTTAATATCCCTTAGTTTCCATTAGGACCCCGCTGCCACGGGAGGGTAGGACAAAAGATGTCATGCAAGTTATTTTCCATAAGCACGCATGACTATATTCGGAATACATGCCTACATTACATTGATGAAGTAGAGCTAGTTCTGTGTCACCCTAGGTTATGACTGTTACATGATCGATCACATCCGGCATAATTCTCCATCACCGATCCATTGCCTACGAGCTTTTCATATATTGTTCTTCGCTTATTTACTTTTCCGTTGCTACTGTTACAATCACTATAAAACCCAAAAATATTACTTTTGCTACCGTTACTTTTGCTATCGTTACCACTACTATCATATTACTTTGCTACTAGATACCTTGCTACAGATATTAAGTTTCCAGGTGTGGTTGAATTGACAACTCAGCTGCTAATACTTGAGAATATTCTTTGGCTCCCCTTGTGTCGAATCAATAAATTTGGGTTGAATACTCTACCCTCGAAAACTGTTGCAATCCCTTATACTTGTGGGTTGTCAATCCCCCATGGTGGCTTCATGAGAGGGATGTGCTGGAACTTGCGAGATTTTAGTCAGCTGGATAGGGGACACCAATCGATCGGTTTCATGCACACCAAAAGTGGATTTTGTTGGCCCGTAGGAAACTATTTGTACCACTTTTTTGTCGGCCGAGTTGAGTGCACTGGGAGGGGCCATGGATTTTCGGTGGGATTGGTTGCCATCTTGTGGGCGATCCAGCGAAATCCTTCTTGGCAGCATGCACCATCAAGGAGATGTTCGAGGTCATTAGATTCTTTCATGTTGAATTCTTTGTTGGTGCCAAAGTTATCCAGCGGAATAATGACTTTAGTTTGGAACTTGTTATGGTGTATGAGCTTGTCGATCATGACCGGTCTAGAGAGTTCTTGTTGGAACTCCAAAATAGGTGCTCTTGTCCAACCTCCCTATGGTGTCGGGGGGCTTCATTTTAATTCGCGGCATGAGTGACGAGAGTAAGGAAGTGATTAATAATTCGGGTTTGGTCGGTCGCTTTAATGACTAGGTGGTAGACCTGGAGTTGGTTGAGCTACATAGAGTGCGCGAGGTTTACTTGGACAAATAACCAAGACGGTTGGTAACCCACAAGTTTTGAGGATCGCAACAATCTTTGAGGATTGCAACAATCTTTCGAGGCGAGTATTACATCCCAAATTTATAGATTTGACATAAGAGAAGCCAAAAAAATTATAAGCCTTAGTAGTTGAGTTGTCAGTTCAACCACACCTTGAAAGAAATACTTGCTCAACAAGATTTATTACTAGCAAAAGTGATGTAGTGATTGTAGTTGTGATTGCAGAATAGTGACACAAGCAATAGTTCCCAACAGTTGCCAAGAACAAAAGTAACATGAACAGTAACAAGTATGAAAAACGTAGGCATGTGAGTGAATAATTGATGTTGCATGGACGAAATCAAATATGTAATAGCTGTAACACAAGGTGATAACGAACTAGACCTAATTCATAAATTATTACATGTAGTTGTACGTGCTTGCAATAAGAACTTGCACAACATCTTTAGTCCTACCCTCCCATTTCAGTGAGATCCTAAAAGAAATTAAGGGTATTTTTTTGGAAATAATTAAGGCACTCCTTTCACAACACACATGAGCAATGCATTGATAATCTATGAATACATGTAATCCTCAAATCATAGCCACCCCCTTTGATACCCTGATTATTGTCACTTCAAGGTCTCCAGTGTAGAGCCATAACATGTGCATACAACTTGCAGCTAAGATCCAAAACACATATATTCATGACAACATAAAGGGTTTAGATCTGAAATCATGACATTTGGGTCCAAAACACATATATTCATGACAACATAAAGGATTTAGATCTGAAATCATGGCACTTGGGCCCTAGTGTCAATCATTAAGCATAGCAAAGTCATAGCAACATCAGTCTTAGAACATATAAGATAATATGTATCAAACCATAACATATCTAACATAGGATATCATCCAATTCCCATCCAGCCCATGTGCCTACAGGGATATTACTCCCACCTGAGTGGGGAGATCATGATGGTAGTGAGAAGAGCTTGATGTTGACGATGGCGAAGAATTCCCCTCTTCGAAGGCCAAGATCAGATTAGCACTCCGGTGTTGGAAAACACAGTGGAAAACAAAAAAATCATCTCAAATCTTTGCATATGATTTTTTTCTTCTCTGAGCCTCTTGGCAATTGTAGACTTGAGAACCCTTGCAGTTATAGCATAAAACATAAACATTAATTATAAACTTGCAAATAAATAATAACATTTGATTATTGCCTCTCAGGCATATTTCCAACATCCATAAGGAGAACAGTTGGGGTGGCTCCTTGTCATGAAAAATCTTGGGAAAATCAGGTTAAGGGTTTCGGGATAGAGGATAAATATAGGCCAAAGGAGGGCATTAGGTGGTAACTAGGGGGGCATGTGCCCCTGATGACCCACAAGTATAGGGGATCAATCGTAGTCCTTTCGATAAGTAAGAGTGTCGAACCCAACGAGGAGCAGAAGAAAATGACAAGCGGTTTTCAGCAAGGTAATTTCTGCAAGCACTGAAATTGTCGGTAACAAATAGTTTGATAGCAAGATAATTTGTAACAAGTAACAATAGTAACAATAAGTGCAGCAATGTAGCCTAGTCCTTTTGATGGCAAAGGATAGGCCGGTACGGTCTCCGATAATAAGTAAAATGTTCTTGAGGGCACACAGGAATTTCATCTAGTCACTTTCATCATGTTGGTTTGATTCTCGATAATTTCATATGTGGGTGGACCGGTCCGTGGGTGTTGTTCTTACTTGAACAAGCCTCCCACTTATGATTAACCCCCTCGCAAGCAACCGCAACTATGAAAGAAGTATTAAGATAAAATTTGAACATAGCATTAAACATATGGATCCAAATCATGAAGGAAATATGCCCCAGAGGCAATAATAAAGTTGTTATTTTATATTTCCTTATATCATGATAAATGTTTATTATTCATGCTAGAATTGTATTAACCAGAAACTTGATACATGTGTGGATACATAGACAAAACATCGTGTCCCTAGTAAGCCTCTACTAGACTAGCTCATTAATCAAAGATGGTTAAGTTTCCTAACCATAGACATGTTGGGGAACGCAGTAATTTCAAAAAAATTCCTACGCACACGCAAGATCATGGTGATGCATAGCAACAAGAGGGAAGAGTGTCGTCCATGTACCCTCGTAGACCGTAAGCGGAAGCGTTATGACAACGCGGTTGATGTAGTCGTACGTCTTCACGATCAACCGATCCTAGTACCGAACGTACGACACCTCCGCGATCTGCACACGTTCAGCTCGGTGACGTCCCACGAACTCACAATCCAGCAGAGCTTCGAGGGAGATTTCTGTTAGCACGGCGGTGTGATGACGGTGTTGATGAAGCTACCAACGCAGGGCTTCGCCTAAGCACCACTATGATATGACCGAGGTGGATTATGGTGGAGGGGGGCACCGCACACGGCTAAAAGATCAATGATCAACTTGTGTGTCTAGGGGTGCCTCCTGGCCACGTATATAAAGGAGTCGAGGAGGGGAGGGCTAGAACTATTCCGATGTCCAAATATAGGCTTCCAATATATCGATCTTTATGTCTCGACCATTTCGAGACTCCTCGTCATGTCCGTGATCATATCCAGGACTCCAAACTACCTTCAGTACATCAACACGGACCCTACGTGTTCGAGAACTATGTATACATGACCGAGACATGTCTCCGGTCAATAACCAATAGCGGAACCTGGATGCTCATATTGGTTCCTACATATTCTACAAAGATCTTTATCGGTCAAACCGCATAACGGTATACGTTGTTCCCTTTATCATCGGTATGTTACTTGCCCGAGATTCGATCGTCGGTATCTCAATACCTTGTTCAATCTCGTTACCGGCAAGTCTCTTTACTCATTCCGTAATACATCATCCTGCAACTAACTCATTAGTTGCATTGCTTGCAAGGCTTATAGTGATGTGCATTACCGAGAGGGCCCAGAGATACCTCTCTGACAATCAGAGTGACAAATCCTAATCTTGATCTATGCCAACTCAACAAGTACCATCGGAGACACCTGTAGAGCACCTTTATAATCACCCAGTTATGTTGTGATGTTTGGTAGCACACAAAGTGTTCCTCCGTTATTTGGGAGTTGCATAATCTCATAGTCATAGGAACATGTATAAGTTATGAAGAAAGCAATAGCAATAAACTAAATGATCAAAATGCTAAGCTAACAGAATGGGCCAAGTCAATCACATCATTCTCTAATGATGTGATACCGTTAATCAAATGACAACTCATGTCTATGGTTAGGAAACTCAACCATCTTTGATTCAACGAGCTAGTCTAGTAGAGGCATACTAGTGACATTTTGTTTGTCTATGTGTTCACACATGTACTAAGTTTCCGGTTAATACAATTCTAGCATGAATAATACACATTTATCATGATATAAGGAAATATAAATAACAACTTTATTATTGCCTCTAGGGCATATTTCCTTCAGTCTCCCACTTGCACTAGAGTCAATAATCTAGATTACATAGTAATGATTCTAACATCCATGGAGTCTTGGTGCTGATCATGTTTTGCTCGTCAGAGAGGCTTAGTCAATGGGTCTGCAATATTCAGATCTGTATGTATTGTCGGAGTAAATGACCACGGGTAGCCTAGCCGGCTCCCCCTGGCCCTTCTGAAAAAATTGCGAGCCGATCCGGCCCTCAAGAATCCAAGACGTGGGGCCGCCTTCCCCTTGCCGGCTGTCTCCCAGGCAGACTATCGGAAGGCGGCCCGGCTTTAGCCCTCATGAAGAAAGCCGCGGGAGGGCCGGCTCCAAGAAGCCGGCCGCGAGAAGGCCGGCTCCAAGAAGCCGGCTCCCACAAAGTGGCCAAGATCGTACCCTCGAAGTCTGCATCCACATAACGGCGATGTGGCGGGGCGTGGCTACAGTAAAGCCTGCCACCCCCGAATCCCGGAGCACGCCTGGCACAGTGCGCCGTACGGGGTGGACATGACCCGTTCGGCGTGGCACTATTGCCATGTTGACCTTGACGCCACCCACGACGGACTGTCAGCACGGCCCACGGGCAGTGGGCCCCTTCAGGCAGAGAGACATCCGAAGGCGGCCAGGCCTCCCCCAGTCGGCCCAAGATAGGGCCGGCTCCCCACAACCGGCTTGCTTCCTCCCTCGAAGGAGACGCCCCATTAAGGGGACAAGACGAGGTGTGGCTACAGTGATCGCCCGCCGGGCGGCGGCACTATAGCCACGCTTACCTCGGCGAAGCCCTCGTCACCAGGTTTGAGGCAACAGTGACCAGCCACCGACAAGGCCCTTGATAGTGGGGCCTGCCTGTCGACCAAGGAGCCGGCAGCCGGCGGGCCCCAGCAGCCGGCGCAGAAGCCGGCGAGCGTAGACACAGACGGCTGGGGCCCACGCCCAGCCGGATTACCATTGTACCCCCGGGGGGTGGGCCTATATAAACCCCCTGGGGCATCCATGCAAAGGGTGGATCAGAGCTAGTTTTAGACACCACACAAAGAGGAGAGGAGAGCTAGCCGTGCCCTTCTTCTTCTTCTCGCCAAACAGCTCAAGGAGCATCTTGTAGCCACTCGTTCATCTGGTGATCATGCGGAGACCCCGCAGAGCAGCAGTAGGGGTGTTATCTCCACGGAGAGCCCTGAAGCTGGGTAAGATTCGCCAGCGTGCATGTCTTCGCCTCATCCCGCTTCCAGGCACCGGCGACGTCTTACTGGCTCCCACAATGATAAGCCACCCGTTGGCATATGTCGCACCTACCACCCGACATTTGGCGCCCACCGTGGGGCCAGGTGCACCGTCGTCCGGAGACCTGTTCTGGACGGGAACCCTCTTCCTCCCCAGCGAGCGTAGCCAGCCCGGCACGCCCGATGGCGCTTGCCACGACGCGCTGCAAGGCGTCACCAACGTCTGCGCAGCAAGCGACCTCGCCGATCTCCTTGACAAGACCCTCATCTCCGACGAGCTCGCCTCTGACGCGGGCGCCGACCACCTCGTCAACCTCCTCGGCCAGCTCCACGTCTCCGGCGAGCCTGCTGTGGACTTGGAGTCTGTTGGCTCCACCGATCCGATGCCTGTCGACTCCGACACAGCCTTGCTAGACACTTTCCCCACCGACGTCGCGATCTACAACGACCCGCTTCCCCGGGCCGATGGCTGCGACAGTGCCACCGCTGAGGTGATGGTCATCGGCCACGGCGGCGCTTCTGGCGAGAACGCCCTCGACACCCCGCATGCGGCGGTCCACGACTTGTCCATCCCCCTCCCGGCCGATGCCGACGCCGAAGCACTGGAGGCTCGCCGCCTCGCCTTCCTCGCGGAGGGCCGGAAGTTGGCTTCCATGAGACGCCTCACTGAGGCCCACCAGCACGAAGCCGACCGCGCCGCCTTTGGCACGCCGCCCCCAGGCGGGCCAAGCCGAGCCGGCATTGTGAGACAGCGCGGCGCTGCCCTCGCCGACACGCTAGGGGTCGACCGCCCAGTCTACGCCACTCCACTCGAGAACCTGCGCGCCGCCCAGGTAGCCGTAGACGAGCTAGACGGACTAGGGGCCGAAGAGCTCCCCCACATGACCAGACGCATCCAGCAACTAATCGATGCAGCCGCACAGTGGCACGAAGCCAACGCCCGCGCAGAAAGCCCTTCCCCACGCCGAGAGCACGGCGCGATGAGCCGGACGCCGACTGCGGGTAAAACCCACGCGCGACGCGAGAAAGAGCCGGCTGCCAGCCGAAGCCGAACCCGGATCTCCATCGAGCGAGACGCAGAAGGCCGTCCCTGGGCCGTGGAGCGGCGGGGCAACCCGCCTCCGCCTCCACCTCGTGGGGAGAGATATCCCACCCCACCGCCTGTCGCGCATCCGACTCTCAGCGGCCGACTAGGTCGCCGCGAGGGAGTCGGCGAGAACGACGCTCGCCATCGGATCGACCGCCTAGCGCGATCCCTGGCGCTAGAAGAAGAAGATGATGTCGGCACGCCTTGCTTCGGCCCCCGCATCCGCGACGAGCCTTTCCCCAAAGGGTTCTCGCTCCCAAGAGACACGCCCAAGTACAACGGCTCCGTGAAGCCTGAAGATTGGTTGATCGACTACTCCACAGCGGTTCGCATAGCAAACGACAACAGGCGCGTTGCCGTGAAGTACGTGCCCCTCATGTTGCAAGGCACGGCGCGGACCTGGCTCAACAGCCTCAGGCCATACAACATCAACAGCTGGCTAGACTTCACAGAAGCCTTCGTCCGCAACTTCACCAGCACCTACAAGCGGGCTCCCAAGCCTAGACAGCTCTCCTTGTGCGTACAAGGCCCCGCCGAATCCACTCGCGACTACCTCACGCATTGGGCCGAGCTCCGCAACTCTTGCGAAGGGGTGCACGAGGTGCAAGCCATAGAATACTTCACGCCGGATGCCGAGAAGGCACCCTCCTCAAGCACAAGCTCCTCTGCGACGAGCCGACTACCCTCGACGAGCTTCTGGTCATAGCGGACAAGTACGCCACCGCCGACTCCTCAATGAAGACTGAACTCCGGGTAGACGCGTCCGGGAAGGTACTCAACCCGGCGCCCAAGACGCCGGCTGGGGACTCCGGCCGACGCCCGTACCAGAACGACCACAAGCGCAAGGGCCCCGTGCCGCTCTCCACCAGTCGGCAGGTGGCCACAGTCGAAGACGAGCGGCCCGAAGGGCGGCCTGCACCCAAGAAACAGAAGGGCGGCAGGCCGGCTTGGCAGCCGGCCTTCTCCTATGAGTAAACTCTCGACGCCCCATGCAAGTTCCACAGCGGCGCGAAGCCGTCCAACCACACAACCTGGAAGTGCCACTAGCTCACCCGAATCTCCAAAGGCGAAGGGCTCGCGCCGCCTCCGCCTGCTGGTCCGCTGCCTCCGGCTCCGTAGCCGCCGACCGCTCGGCCAGCAGTTGGAGCTGTGCATGATGAGTTCCTCGACGAGCATGCCGCCTATGTCGTCTTCACAAGCCACCCCGAAGGCCGGCGCAGCGAACGCCGAGAGCACCAGGAAGTCAACGTGGTCGCTACCAACCCCGCCGAGCACATGCACTGGTCAGAAAAGCCTATCAACTGGAGCCGGGCCGACCACCCAGAGATGATGCCATCCCCCGGCTCTTATGCGTTGGTTTTGGATGCCCCCCTTGCAACGGACAGACGCGCCGCCTGTTTCTCCCGCGTGCTGATAGACGGCGGGAGCAGCATCAACATCCTGTACCGTGACACCCTGGAGAAGCTGAACGTCAAGACGAAGCAACTCATGCCTACTCGGACTGTGTTCCATGGCATTGTACCTGGCCTGTCCTGCGCCCCCATTGGCAAGATCAAGATTGATGTTCTCTTTGGGGACAAGGATCATTTCCGCCGGGAAGCGATCTGGTTTGAAGTGGTGGACCTGGAGAGCCCCTACCATGCATTGCTTGGCCGTCCTTCCTTGGCCAGGTTCATGGCTGTCCCCCACTATGCTTACCTCAAGATGAAGATACCGAGCGCCAAGGGCATCATCACCATAGCCGGCGATTACAAGAAATCTTCCGAGTGCGCAGCAGCCAGCAGCCGGCTGGCCGAGTCCCTTGTGATTGCCGAAGAAAAGAAGATGTTGGACCGAGTCGTGGCCATGGCCAGCAAACAGCTGGCCCTGTCCCCCGATCCCAAGGAGTATGATGCCCAAGGATCTTTCCAGCCGGCCAAGGAGACGAAGAAGATACCTCTTGACCCCGAGCACCCAGAAAGGTTTGCCGTCATCGGGGTAAACCTAAACAGCAAATAGGAAGGCGAGCTCGCCGATTTCCTCCGTGAGAATCGGGACATCTTTGCATGGTCCCCTAAGGACATGCCGGGTGTTCCGAAGGAATTAGCCAAGCACAAGCTACACGTCCGAGAAGGCGCAAAACCAGTCAAACAACCCCTCCGCCGACTGTCGGAGGAGAAAAGAAGGATTGTAGGAGAAGAGATAGCCCGGCTTCTGGCAGCCGGCTTCATTATGGAGGTTTTCTTTCCAGAGTGGCTCGCCAACCCGGTCCTCGTGCTAAAGAAGAACAACAAGTGGCGCATGTGCATAGACTACACGAGCCTCAACAAGGCCTACCCCAAAGATCCCTTTGCCCTGCCAAGGATTGATCAAGTGATAGACTCCATGGCCGGATGCGAGCTGTTGAGTTTCTTGGATGCTTACTCAGGATACCACCAGATAAAGCTAGATTCGGCTGACCGCCTTCATCACGCCGTTCGGAGCTTTCTGCTAACTGACTATGATATTCGGCTTGAGAAATGCCGGTGCCACTTTTCAGCGTTGCATGCAGAAGTGTCTCCTCAAGCAGCTCGGCAGAAATGCCCATGTCTACGTAGACGACATTGTGGTGAAGACGGAGAAGCGCGACACCTTGCTGGAAGACCTCAAGGAAACATTTGAGAACCTGCGCTGGTTCCAGATCAAGCTCAACCCCGAGAAATGCGTGTTCGGAGTGCCAGCCGGCCAGCTCCTAGGCTTCCTGGTCTCCGAATGCGGCATCGAATGCAACCCAGTAAAAATCAAGGCCATTGAGAGAATGTCGATTCCCACCAAACTTCGAGACGTCCAGAAGTTCATCGGGTGCTTGGCCTCCCTGAACCGCTTCATCAGCCGGCTCGGGGAGAAAGCTCTCCCCCTCTACCGCCTCATGAAGAAGACCACTCACTTCGAGTGGAACGACCAAGCCGACCAAGCTTTTCACGAGCTAAAGAAGATGCTGGCCACGTCGCCTGTCCTGGCGGCGTCGACTGAGAAAGTGCCCATGCTCCTCTACATTGCTGCAACCAGCCGGGTGGTCAGCACCGTCGTTGTAGTCCAGTGCCCAGAAGAGGGCCGAGCCCAGTCGGTCCAGAGGCCGGTGTACTATTTGAGTGAGGTGCTGTCTACCTCGAAGCAGAACTACCCGCACTACCAGAAGATGTCCTATGGCGTGTACTTCGCCGCCAAGAAGCTGAATCCCTACTTCCAAGAGCACCCCATCACGGTCGTATGCACCGCCCCGCTTGCCGAGATCATAGGCAGCCGTGATGCATCCGGCCGGGTGGCGAAATGGGCCATCGAGTTGGCCCCCTACACGATCTTCTACCGGCCCCGCACCGCCATCAAGTCCCAAGCATTGGCCGACTTCCTCGTCGACTGGGCCGAGACCCAGTACCCGCCGTCAGCTCCCGACTCTACTCATTGGCGCATGCACTTCGACGGGTCCAAGATGTGCACCGGCTTGGGAGCTGGCGTTGTCCTCACCTCTCCCAAAGGCGACAAGCTAAGATACACGCTGCAAATTCACTTTGCCGCCTCCAACAACGTGGCCGAGTACGAGGCGCTCATACACGGGCTCTGGCTTGCCAAAGAGCTCGGCATACGCTGGATCCTATGTTACAGCGACTCATACTTGGTAGTCCAGCAATCATCCGGCGACTGGGACGCCAAGGACGCAAATATGGCAAGCTACCGCTTCCTCGTTCAGCAGATCAGCGGGTACTTTGAAGGATGCGAGTTCCTCCACGTACCGCGAGCCGACAACGAGCCAGCTGATACCCTGGCTCGAATAGGCTCCACTCGGCAGGCAATACCAACCGGTGTCTCTCTGCAATGCCTCCTCAAGCCGTCTCCAGAGTCCGATTCCATCTTCGTGCCGCCTGACCCCGACGCAGCCGGGTCCGGCTCGAAGAACCAAGCAGGTGACCCGGGGACTTCGATAGTCGGCCCGGGGACGTCAGTAGGCGGCTCGAGGACTTCCGTAGTTACGCCCGACCCGGGGACTGCCACACCCGGCTCGGGGACTGCGGTAGTCGGCCGGGGACTGCACCAACACAACAGGTGGCGGCCGACTCTAGCATTTCACCACCCAGCCCGCCCGCCCTGGTCGCAGTAGCCGTGTTGGCAATAGAAGAAGTCGCAGCTCCATCATGGGCCCAGTCCATCCTCAACTTCCTAATAAACCAAGATCTGCCGGTTGACGAAACATAGGCAAGACAAGTCCAACGCCGAGCTGGAGCATACACAATCATCAACAGAGAGCTCGTCAAGCGCAGTGTCACTGGAGTCTTCCAGCGATGCGTCGAGCAAGAGAAGGGCATTGCAATCCTCAGAGACATCCACCAAGGAGAATGCGGCCACCATGCGGCCTCAAGATCACTCGTCGCCAAAGCTTTTCGCCATGGGTTCTTTTGGCTGACTGCTTTGGATGACGCCAAGGAGTTAGTTAAACATTGCAAAGGGTGCCAAGTCTTCAGCTCCAAGCAACACATGCCGGCTTCGGCACTCAAGACCATCCCCCTCACTTGGCCCTTCACCATTTGGGGATTGGACATGGTGGGCCCATTCAAGACGGCGCGCGGCAGCATGACACATCAGCTTGTCGCCGTGGACAAATTCACCAAATGGATTGAGGCAAAGCCGATCAAGAAGCTGAATGGGCCGACTGCCGTGACATTCATCGCAGATATAACAACTCGGTACGACGTGCCACACAACATCATCACCGACAACGGCACGAATTTCGCCAAGGGAGCATTGGCACGTTTCTGCGCGACGCAGGGCATCCGGTTGGACTTAGCGTCCGTTGCCCACCCGCAGTCAAACGGCCAAGTCGAGCGAGCCAACGGCCTCATCCTTTCCGGCATCAAGCCCCGACTGGTCGTACCACTGGAGCGTTCGGCCGGCTGTTGGCTCGATGAGCTGCCGGCCGTCCTCTGGAGTCTGCGCACTACCCCAAACAAGTCAACCGGCTTCACTCCTTTCTTCCTCGTGTATGGTGCCGAGGCGGTCATCCCAACTGACATCGAGTTCGACTCGCCTCGGGTAACCATGTACACGGAGGCGGAGGCCAAGGAAGCACGAGAAGACGGCGTCGACCTGCTGGAGGAAGGCCGGCTGTTAGCCCTCAACCGGTCCGCCATCTACCAGCAGGGCTTGCGCCGCTACCACAGCCGGAAGGTCAGACCAAGATCTTTCCAAGAAGGCGACCTCGTGCTCCGGCTGATCCAGCGAATAGCCGGCCAACACAAGCTCTCGGCCCCTTGGGAAGGCCCCTTTGTCATCAGCAGAGCGCTGGGAAATGACTCCTACTACCTGATCGACGCACAGAAGCCGAAGGTATGAAAGAGAGATGACTCCGGCAAGGAGTCGGAACGACCATGGAACGCCAACCTCCTTCGAAGATTTTATAGCTGAAATGCAGTATGTATCACGCTAACTTTTGTACTAAGTACGAGACAATAGGCCCCCCGAGGAGAGCTCGGGGACTGCCATCTTTTATCTATGAATGAAGAGTATCATGCTTATGATCATGTCATTACATTCACTTTTTTCGTCCGGCACCGGGTTCGACTAGTCGGCTCGGGGACTGGCCGCCTTGAGTTATATTAGAAGTCCTACCCGCGGTCAGACAAGTAGTGTGCCGACACCCAAGCCTTCTCTTGCCAAAAGTCGCAGTTCGAAGAACCGGCTGTCCGGCTGGCAAGAGTTAAAGGCAGGAAAGGACGCCCACACGAAAAACGGCTAGGGACTAACGGACTAATATAACAAAAGCCGGTTTTTCTCCCACCACCGACCGACTACCAGAGTAGCCGGCCGGCCGGCTTCCATTCACCTCGCTTCAATCTAAGAAAGCTCGAGTACTTGCCTTCCCCCAAAAAATAAATATAGCCAAGTCCTTCCCTAGCTACAGGCTGCAGAGCAGCTGCCGGCTGGGAAGGCAGCAGCCAGGGGAAGGCGGCAAAGGAAACAGCCTAAGGATAAAAAGCATACGCGAATGGAAGCCAAACACACACACGATCATATGTATACAAAAGACCTTCGAAAGGACAGCATTCAACATAGTTTGAACACACACCCAGTGGGTGGAACTGCGCAAGTTTAATAAAAATTGTTCAAAGAGTAACAAGCAGGAAAAGCAAGGACGACAGATTAAGCCAAGGGAGCGACTGGCGAGTCGGGCAGGTCGGTAGAGACGGCAGTGCTGGCTAGAGGAGTGGCCGGCTGGCGAACCTCGGCATGATCACCACCTCCCGCAGGGGGCGCGCTAGCACGCGCCCCGTTGCTGGAGGCACGGTCAAGCTGAGGCTGGCTGGCCGCTTCACCGGCCGGCTCGACGTCTTCGCCTTCCTCTCCTTCGTCGTCTTCACCTTCACCACTGGAGGCGATCTCCTCCCCGAGTCCTCACCCTCTGCCGTGTTCAGCCCGAACCATTCCTCCGGCTGGGCAACGCCGTCGTCATTTATCTCAGGAGCAAAGGCGCTGATGTCAGTGCACTCGGCGATCGTCGAGGCACGCTGAGCGATAGCCGACCGCACCTCCTCCTTCTCCTCGTCGGCTTCCAGCCGCCAGGTGCGCAGCTGGTCCAGGTTTAGCCCGGGATACCAGGCTCGGACGAACTCCAGCGCCCGCCCAGCTCCAAGTCGGGCTGTCGATGCCTTCCAGGCCTCAAAGCGGCCAACCGCAACCTCCAGCCAGTCGGCAGTCCGACTCGGGGTGCGGGGAATCGTTTCGCCTGGCCAGAGGGCGGACAACACCTGCGCCCCGGCGTGCTGGAGGCGGCGGAGCATGCGGTGAGCCGGCTGCAGCCGGGCTTGGACCGCCAAGAGTTGCTCCTCAAGCGTCCGGCTCGCATCCGGCGCGATTTCAGCCCCCGCCTGCCGGCGTGCCTCGCAGTGGGCCTCGATGGTCTGGGTGTCAAAGACGGAGTAGCCGGGGAAGTAGTCTGCACAAAGAACAAAAAGCAGCACAAGTCAGAACACAAATCAGGGGGCAAGGGGCAAGCAAGGAGTGAGGAAGGCGGCTTACCATCGATCAGATCCTCAACCCGGCCGTAGCCCTCGCTCAGCGCTTGTTTTGCCTCAGCCCAGCCCGTCGCTTCGGTCTCGAACTCAGCTTTGAGGGTGTCCTCGCTGTCCTGCGCCTTCTTCAGGGCCGCCTTGTGGCTCTCCTCCTGGTCGGCCAACTTCTTGGCCAGGCGGTCACGCTCCAGAACTATGGCGGTGTACTCGGCTTCCTTGGTGCGAAGTGCGGCCTGGGCCCCGCTGAGTTGCCCCCTCAAATCGGCATTGGCTCCTGCAAGCATGAAGACAAAGGAAAAACCAATAAGGAAGAAGTCGTCAGGGAAGATCCGACCCGACTGCTCAGCAGTCGGTCCGAATCTCGGGGACTACACCCAGTGGGTGCGCTGACGCGCCCCCACAGGAGATGAACGAGACAAAGCACGCACTCCGGCTGTTGATCAGGTCCTCGGTTTTCTGGCCCAGCTCCTGAGCCTGGGAGTTGAAGGCAGCAGCGCGGAGGTTATGGTATTCCTGGAAGATCAGACAGGATGCAAGAATAAGATAGCTGTCAGGACCTAGTAAGTTCCAAGCCGCCTGCTCAGCAGCCGACTCAGAACTCAGGGACTACACCCAGTGGGTGCGCTGACGCGCCCCCACGAAAGAAATCAAAAAAGCAAAACAACCAAGGCTAGAAGGCTCACCCGGATGACGGCCCGCGTCGTGAGGAACTCTTGGGTATATCGCTGCAACGAAGCGGCCTGGGCTTGAAGCCGGTTCCGGACCTCCTGGGCCGCCGTGTTCAGCTCGGCCATCCCCCCAACCAAGGCTAGAAGGCTCACCCAGATGACGGCCCGCGTCGTGAGGAACTCTTGGGTATATCGCTGCAACGAAGCGGCCTGGGCTTGAAGCCGGTTCCGGACCTCCTGGGCCGCCGTGTTCAGCTCGGCCGTCCCCCCGCTGGGCGTCCACTCGGATGTGCTAGCGCTGGCCGCCTCCAGGGCCTCCGCCGTCCGGCTGGCGCCCGTAGCTCTGTGCGGCTCCGGCGCGGAGGTAGCTCCTCCTGTGCGCCAGCGAGATGCCGGCTGCACCTCGAGGCCGGCCCCTGCCTCCGGCTCGCCCCCGGCCGGCTGCTCTGGCGCCGCGGCTGGTCGGCTGCTTTGGCCCGCTCCAGTCGGCGCCGTCTGCGGCGCCTCCTCCACGAAGACCATGTGGTCCTCCCTCCTCTCCATCACCGGTGGGTCTCGGTCAACTTCCTCCGACGGGGGCACGGGGATGTCGGGGGCCATGGTGTGGAGGGGAACGACGAGCTGCGGAGGCTGGTTGCGCGAGGCCTCCGCCTCCCTCTCCGCGGACACCGCCTCCGCCCGGGCCTTGGCCGCCACGTCGGCCTGCTCCTTCGCCACCTGGGCGGTCCTTCGCTCTGCCGCCTCCCGCTCCTCCCGCGCCTCCCGTGCATTCCGCTCCATGGCCTCCATGAGGTCGGCATGGGGATCCACGCGGCGGGAGCCAGAGGACCCTCCAGTCGGCCCGACTACGGAGCCGCCAGGACCTCGCTCGAGCGGTGCCCTGCCCGGCGAGCAAAGAAAAGTTTAGAAGAGCCTCAAATCGAAGTGGACAACAAAAAATACAAGACGTTTGACGACTTACGCCGAGATCGCCTGCGGCTGTTTCACCGCCTTGCGGAAGCAGGCCGCCTTCGCGGCCACCTCATCCCGCTTGGTCGCCACCGTGGAACCCTTCGATTTCTTTGGCCGGCTGCCGAAGTAGGACGATGCGGCCCGGCGTTTTTGCGCGCCGCCACAGGCAGCCGACACGGCAGACGGGCCCGCACCTTGATGATCAAGCGCCGGCTGGTGGTGCGGAACAATTTCGACCTCGTCATCGTCCGCCCAGTTCTCGAGGCCAGCCCCGAGCCCCGCGCCGCCTGCCTCGTCGCCTTCCCCCATGACGGCATCCTCCATGGCGGCCGCTCCCAGGTCCGGATCATCGACGTCGTCCACCATGCGGTCGGGGAGGAGCTGGCGCTTTACCCCTACGGCCCCGGCCGTCGGCGGAAGAAGAGGGTTCTGCTGAGGGCAAACCAATTGATCAGAAGTCAGCCATCATGAGGCCGGCTGCAAAAAGGAAGAAAAAGAAGAAAAACTTACGGTAGGCGGAGGATTGGCGCGAGAATACGGCCCCTTGCCGTATCGCCAATCCTCGGTGAGCTTGCAGTTAGAGATGTAGTTCACCATGTAAGACACCTCGGCATGAGGCATCTCCCTGGTGCTCAGCCGACATGGGTCGAAGCGGCCACTCATCTGAAAAATCATGTGAGGCCGGCCTTGGAGCGGAAGTACTCGGTGCTCCACGAAGGCGGCCACCAGGTCGGCTCCGGTCAGGCCCTGCGACTGGATCATCACCCGGAGCCGGGCGACGGCTGCGTTCCCGGCCTGAGACAACGACCTGGCCCGATAGCTCCACGAGGGTTGCCTCCCAGCCGGCGGGCCGGCTATGTAAGCCGGAAGGTTGACAAAGTCGCCTTGCTGGGCGACGTTCTTCACGTAAAAATAGGACTTCTGCCAGAGCTTCACCGACTTGATCAGCGGGATGGGCGGGAACGGATTGTTCTCGCCCGTCCGCCTCATGGCAATGAAGGCTCCGCAGGGGGCGGGCACGCCCGCGACAACGGTGCCGAGCTTGCTCTGGAAGAATTCTTCTCAGAGCTCGAGAGTGGGGAGAACCCGAAGAAAGCCCTCGCATAGGGTGACGAAAGCCGACAGCAGCATCACCACGTTGGGTGTGAGGTGATGCGGCTGGAGGTGGTAAAACTCAAGGAAAGCGCGAAGGAATCCGCTCGCCGGGAGGCCAAAGCCGCGTAGGTAGTGCGAGCGGAAGATTACCCGCTCGCCCTCCTCCAGTGCCGGCGAAATCTCCCTCGCCGGCGCGAGACGAACCCGCACGTAGTTCTCGCTCGGCAGACGCCGTGTCCGGCGGAGGAACTCAACATGATCCTCGTGGACGTTGGAGCCATCCCACGAGCTCGACAACGCCATGGGGGCGGCGCGGCGAGGAACGAGGCGATGCGACGGCGGAGACGGGCACGACCCCGCTACGGCGGGACCGAAGGAACCGAGAGGTCCGACGGCGGAGCGGCGTGGCAATGGGTCGCTACGGCGGCGGAAGCAAGAAGAAGGAAGGTGAGAAGGGGCGGAGCGAGGGAGAGCGTGCGAGCCTCTGCCGCTCCCTCTCCTCCCCCTACTTATAGACCCGCGCGGCGGAGCCGAGGAGGCGTGGTGTGGGGGAACGTGGGATCAACTGCGCCCACTCCCCCACGTCCCGCGATTATTGCACCCTGATGGCGTAATGAAACCATCGCGGGAAGGTGAGCGGTCCGTTGTGGGCCGCAGAAGATCCGCGCTCGGGCCAAGGCCGAGGAGTGGCGGGCCCGGGCCTGCGGCGGCGTCCCATCGCGCGCGTGCGTTGGCAGGTTTTCCTTGCCACGTGGCCCGCGGGATGGCGCGTGGTCAGCTCGCAGGCCGACCCATGTTCCCGCCTACAAGAAACGGAGCTTTCTGAAGACGGCGCGCATAAGCAAAGCCGGCTCCTCAGGATAGGAAGCTGACCAAGCTTCTCGTCCCTTTGTCAGCCTCGAAGCTCGATCAGCTTCGAGGACTACTGTCGGAGTAAATGACCACGGGTAGCCTAGCCGGCTCCCCCTGGCCCTTCTGAAAAAATTACGAGCCGATCCGGCCCTCAAGAATCTAAGACGTGGGGCCGCCTTCCCCTTGCCAGCTGTCTCCTAGGCCGACTATCGGAAGGCGGCCCGGCTTTAGCCCTCATGAAGAAAGCTGCGGGAGGGCCGGCTCCAAGAAGCCGGCCGCGAGAAGGCCGGCTCCAAGAAGCCGGCCCCCACAAAGTGGCCAAGATCGTACCCTCGAAGTTTGCATCCACATAACGGCGATGTGGCGGGGCGTGGCTACAGTAAAGCCTGCCACCCCCGAATCCCGGAGCACGCCTGGCACAGTGCGCCGTACGGGGTGGCCATGACCCGTCCGGCGCGGCACTATTGCCATGTTGACCTTGACGCCACCCATGACAGGCTGTCAGCGCGGCCCACGAGCGGTGGGCCCCTTCAGGCAGAGAGACATCCAAAGGCGGCCAGGCCTCCCCCAGTCGGCCCAAGACAGGGCCGGCTCCCCACAGCCGGCTTGCTTCCTCCCTCGAAGGAGACGCCCCATTAAGGGGACAAGACGAGGCGTGGCTACAGCGATCGCCCGCCGGGCGGCGGCACTGTAGCCACGCTTACCTCGGTGAAGCCCTCGTCACCAGGTTTGAGGCAACAGTGACCAGCCACCGACAAGGCCCTTGACAATGGGGCCTGCCTATCGACCAAGGAGCCGGCAGCCGGCAGGGCCCACCAGCCGGCGGGCCCCAGCAGCCGACGCAGAAGCCGGCGAGCGTAGACACAGACGGCTGGGGCCCACGCCCAGCCGGATTACCATTGTACCCCCGGGGGGTGAGACTATATAAACCCCCCTGGGCATCCATGCAAAGGGTGGATCGGAGCTAGTTTTAGACACCACACAGAGAGGAGAGGAGAGCTAGCTGTGCCCTTCTTCTTCTTCTCGCCAAACAGCTCAAGGAGCATCTTGTAGCCACTCGTTCATCTAGTGATCATGTGGAGACCCCGCAGAGCAGCAGTAGGGGTGTTATCTCCACGGAGAGCCCTGAAGCTGGGTAAGATTCGCCGGCGTGCATGTCTTCGCCTCATCCCGCTTCCAGGCACCGGCGACATCTTACTGGCTCCCACAATGACAAGCCACCCGTTGGCATATGTTGCACCTACCACCCGACATGTATCTTGAAAATCTCTATGTCTCCCTCCTTGACTTGATCGCGGATGGAATTGAAGCGTCTCTTGATGTGCTTGGTTCTCTTGTGAAATCTGGATTCCTTTGCCATGGCAATTGCACCAGTATTGTCACAAAAGATTTTCATTGGACCCGATGCACTAGGTATGACACCTACTCCCTCCGTTCGGAATTACTTGTCTCAGATATGGATGTATCTAGAACTAAAATACATCTATATACATCCATTTCTGAGACAAGTAATTCCGAACGGAGGGAGTAGATCGGATATGAACTCCTTCATCCAGACTCCTTCATTTGCTGCTTCCGAAGCAGCTATGTACTCCGCTTTGCGTGTAGATCCCGCCACGACACTTTGGTTAGAACTGCACCAACTGATAGCTCCACCGTTCAATATAAACACATATCCGGTTTGTGACTTAGAGTCATCCAGATCAGTGTCAAAGCTTGCATCGACGTAACCATTTACGACGAGCTCTTTGTCACCTCCATAAACGAGAAACATATCCTTAGTCCTTTTCAGGTATTTCAGGATGTTCTTGACCACTGTCCATTGATCCACTCCTGGATTACTTTGGCACCTCCCTGCTAAACTTATAGCAAGACACACATCAGTTCTGGTACTCAACATTGCATACATGATAGAGCCTATGGCTGAAGCATAGGGAACACCTTTCATTTTCTCTCTATCTTCTGCAGTGGTCGGGCATTGAGTCTAACTCAAGTTCACACCTTGTAACACAGGCAAGAACCCTTTCTTTGCTTGATCCATTTTGAACTTCTTCAAAACTTTATCAAGGTATGTGCTTTGTGAAAGTCCAATTAAGCGTCTTGATCTATCTCTATAGATCTTGATGCCTAATATATAAGCAACTTCACCGAGGTCTTTCATTGAAAAACTCTTATTCAAATATCCTTTTATGCTATCCAGAAATTCTATATCATTTCCAATCAACAATATGTCATCCACATATAATATTAGAAATGCTACAGCGCTCCCACTCACTTTCTTGTAAATACAGGCTTCTCCAAAAGTCTGTATAAAACCATATATTTTGATCACACTATCAAAATGTTTATTCCAACTCCGAGATGCTTGCACCAGTCCATAGATGGATCGCTGGAGCTTACACACTTTGTTAGCACCCTTTGGATTGATAAAACCTTCAGGTTGCATCATATACAACTCTTCTTCCAGAAATCCATTCAGGAATGCAGTCTTTACATCCATTTGCAAAATTTCATAATCATAAAATGCAGCAATTGCTAACATGATTAGGACGGACTTAAGCATCGCTACGGGTGAGAAAGTCTCATCGTAGTCAACTCCTTGAACTTGTCGAAAACCTTTCGCAACAAGTCAAGCTTTGTAGACAGTAACATTACCGTCAGCGTCAGTCTTCTTCTTGAAGATCCATTTATTCTCGATGGCTTTCCGATCATCGGGCAAGTCAACCAAAGTCCACACTTTGTTCTCATACATGGATCCCATCTCAGATTTCATGGCCTCAAGCCATTTTGCGGAATCTGGGCTCATCAACTCTTCCTCATAGTTTGTAGGTTCGTCATGGTCAAGTAACATGACCTCCAGAACAGGATTACCGTACCACTCCGGTGCGAATCTTACTCTGGTTAACCTATGAGGTTTGGTAGTAACTTTATTTGAAGTTACACGATCATCATCATTAGCTTCCTCACTAATTGGTGTAGGAGTCACAGGAATAGATTTCTGTGATGAACTACTTTCCAATAAGGGAGCAGGTACAGTTACCTCATCAAGTTGCACTTTCCTCCCACTCACTTCTTTCGAGAGAAACTCCTTCTCTAGAAAGGATCCATTTTTAGCAACGAATGTCTTGCCTTCGGATCTGTGATAGAAGGTGTACCCAACAGTCTCCTTTGGGTATCCTATAAAGACACATTTCTCCGATTTGGGTTCGAGCTTATCAGGTTGAAGCTTTTTCACATAAGCATCGCAGCCCCAAACTTTAAGAAATGACAACTTTGGTTTCTTGCCAAACCATAGTTCATAGGGCGTCGTCTCAACGGATTTAGATGGTGCCCTATTTAACGTGAATGCAACTGTCTCTAAAGCATAACCCCAAAATGATAGCGGTAAATCAGTAAGAGACATCATAGATCACACCATATCTAGTAAAGTACGATTACGACATTCGGACACACCATTACGCTGTGGTGTTCCGGGTGGCGTGAGTAGCGAAACTATTCCGCATTGTTTCAAATGAAGACCAAACTCGTAACTCAAATATTTTCCTCCATGATCAGATCGTAGAAACTTTATTTTCTTGTTACGATGATTTTCCACTTCACTCTGAAATTCTTTGAACTTTTCAAATGTTTCAGACTTATGTTTCATCAAGTAGATATACCCATATCTTCTCAAATCATCTGTGAAGGTCAGACAATAATGATACCCGCCGCGAGCCTCTATATTCATCAGACCACATACATCAGTATGTATGATTTCCAACAAATCTGTTGCTCGCTCCATTGTTCCGGGGAACGGCGTTTTAGTCATCTTTCCCATGAGGCATGGTTCACAAGTACCAAGTGATTCATAATCAAGTGATTCCAAAAGTCCATCAGAATGGAGTTTCTGCATGCGCTTTACACCAATATGATCTAAACGACAGTGCCAAAAATAAATAGAACAACCATGCAGAAACTCTTCAAGGGTGCATGACCATAAAAGATATTACTCATATAAATAGAACAACCATTATTCTCAGATTTAAATGAATAACCGTCTCACATCGAACAAGATCCAGATATAATGTTCATGCTCAACGCTGGCACCAAATAACAATTATTTAGGTCTAAAACTAATCCCGAAGGTAGATGTAGAGGTAGCGTGCCGACTGCGATCACATCGACTTTGGAACCATTTCCCATGCGCATCGTCACCTCGTCCTTAGCCAATCTTCGCTTAATCCGTAGTCCCTGTTTCGAGTTGTAAATATTAGCAACAGAACCAGTATCAAATACCCAGGTACTACTGCAAGCATTAGTAAGGTACACATCAATAACATGTATATCACATATACCTTTGTTCACCTTACCATCCTTCTTATCCGCCAAATACTTGGGGCAGTTCCGCTTCCAGTGACCAGATCCTTTGCAGTAGAAGCACTCAATCTCCGGCTTAGGTCCAGACTTGGGTTTCTTCACTTGAGCAACAACTGGCTTGCTGTTCTTCTTGAAGTTCCCCTTCTTCCCTTTACTCTTTTTCTTAAAACAGGTGGTCTTGTTGACCATCAACACTTGATGCTCCTTCTTGATTTCTACCTCCGCAGCCTTTAGCATTGCCAAGAGCTCGGGAATCGTCTTATCCATCCCTTGCATATTATAGTTCATCACAAATCTCTTGTTGCTTGGTGGCAGTGATTGAAGAACTCTATCAATGACACTATCATCAGGATATTAACTCCCAATTGAGTCAAGTGGTTGTGGTACCTAGACATTCTGAGTATATGTTCACTGACAGAACTATTCTCCTCCATCTTGCAGCTTTAGAACTTATTGGAGACTTCATATCTCTCAATTCGGGCATTTTCTTGAAATATTAACTTCAACTCCTGGAACATCTCATATGCTCCATGAAGTTCAAAACATCGTTGAAGTCCCGGTTCTAAGCCGTAAAGCATGGCACACTGAACTATCGAGTAGTCATCAACTTTGCTCTGCCAGGTGTTCATAACATCTGGCGTTGCTCGTGTAGCGGGTTTGTCACCTAGCGGTGCTTCCAGGACGTAATTCTTCTGTGCAGCAATGAGGATAATCCTCAAGTTATGGACCCAGTCTATATAGTTGCTACCATCATCTTTCAACTTAGCTTTCTCTAGGAACGCATTAAAATTCAACGGAACAACAACACAAGCCATCTATCTACAACAACATAGACATGCAAACTACTAGCAGGTACTAAGTTCATGATAAATTAAAGTTCAATTAATCAAATTACTTAAGAACTCCCACTTAGATAGACATCCCTCTAATCATCTAAGTGATCACGTGATCCACATCAACTAAACCATGTCCGAACATTACATGAGATGCAGTAGTTTTCAATGGTGAACATCACTATGTTGATCATATCTACTATATGATTCATGCTCGACCTTTCGGTCTCAGTGTTCCGAGGCCATATCTGCATATGCTAGGCTCATCAAGTTTAAACCGAGTATTCCGCGTGTACAAAACTGGCTTGCACCTGTTGTATGTGAACGTAGAGCTTATCACACCCGATCATCACGTGGTGTCTCGGCACGACGAACTATATCAATGGTGCATACTTAGGGAGAACACTTATACCTTGAAATTTAGGGAGAGATCATCTTATAATGCTACCATCGATCTAAGCAAAATAAGATGTATAAAGGATAAACATCACATGCAATCAATATAAGTGATATGATATGGCCATCATCATCTTGTGCCTTTGATCTCCATCTCCAAAGCACCGTCATGATCACCATCGTCACTGGCTTGACACCTTGATCTCCATCGAAGCATCGTTGTCGTCTCGCCAACTATTGCCTCTACGACTATCGCTACCGCTTAGTGATAAAGTAAAGCAATTACATGGCGATTGCATTTCATACAATAAAGCGACTGCTACCTCTTGAGCACTGCGCTGGTTTTCCCCGAAGAGGAAGGGATGATGCAGCAAAGTAGCGTAAGTATTTCCCTCAGTTTTTGAGAACCAAGATCAATCCAGTAGGAGGCTACGCGCGAGTCCCTCATACCTGCACAAAACAAATAAATCCTCACAACCAACGCAAATAGGGGTTGTCAATCCCTATAAGGCCACTTACGAGAGTGAGATCTGATAGATATGATAAGATAATATTTTTGTATTTTTATGATAAAGATGCAAAGTAAAATAAAGGCAAAGTAAATAGCAAAGGAAATAACTAAGTAGTAGGAGATTAATATGATGAAGATAGACCCGGGGGCCATAGTTTCACTACTGGCTTCTCTCGAGAGCATAAGTATTCTACGGTGGGTGAACAAATTACTGTTGAGCAATTGACAGAATTGAACATAGTTATGAGAATATCTAGGTATGATCATGTATATAGGCATCACGTCCGAGACAAGTAGACCGACTCCTGCCTGCATCTACTACTATTACTCCACTCATCGACCGCTATCCAGCATGCATCTAGAGTATTAAGTTAAAAACAGAGTAACACCTTAAGCAAGAGGATATGATGTAGAGGGATAGACTCATGCAATATGAATAAAACCCCATCTTGTTATCCTCGATGGCAACAATAAAATGCATGCCTTGCTGCCCCTACTGTCACTGGGAAAGGACACCGCAAGATTGAACCCAAAGCTAAGCAGTTCTCCCATTGCAAGAAAGATCAATCTACTAGGCCAAACCAAACTGATAATTCGAAGAGACTTGCAAAGATAACCAATCATACATAAAAGAATTCAGAGAAGATTCAAATATTATTCATAGATAGACTTGATCATAAACCCACAATTCATCGGTCTCAACAAACACACCGCAAAAAGAAGATTACATCGAATAGTTCTCCACAAGAGAGGGGGAGAACATTGTATTGAGATCCAAAAAGAGAGAAGAAGCCATCTAGCTACTAACTATGGACCCGTAGGTCTGAGGTAAACTACTCACACTTCATCGGAGGGGCTATGGTGTTGATGTAGAAGCCCTCCGTGATCGATGCCCCCTCCGGCGGAGCTGCGGAACAGGCCCCAAGATGGGATCTTGTGGATACAGAAAGTTGCGGCGGTGGAATTAGGTTTTTGGCTCCATCTTTGATCGTTTGGGGGTACGTAGGTATATATAGGAGGAAGGAGTACGTCGGTGGAGCAACAGGGGGCCCACGAGGGTTGAGGGCGTGCCTGGGGGGGGGGGTAGGCGCGCCCCCCTACCTTGTGGCCTCCTCTTTTCTTTCTTGACGTAGGGTCCAAGTCTCCCGGATCATAATCTTCCTAAAAATCACATTCCCGAAGGTTTCATTCCTTTTGGACTCCGTTTGATATTCCTTTTCTTCGAAACCCTAAAACAGGCAAAAAACAACAATTTTGGGCTGGGCCTCCGGTTAATAGGTTAGTCCCAAAATAATATAAAAATGGATAATAAAGCCGAATAATGTCCAAAACAGTAGATAATATAGCATGGAGCAATAAAAAATTATAGATACATTGGAGACGTATCAAGCATCCCCAAGCTTAATTCCCGCTCGTCCTCGAGTAGGTAAATGATAAAAACAGAATTTTTGATGCGGAGTGCCAATTGGCATAATTTTAATGTAATTCGTCTTAATTGTGGTATGAATATTCAGATCCGAAAGATTCAAGACAAAAGTTCATATTGACATGGAAATAATAATACTTCAAGCATACTAACAAAGCAATTATGTCTTCTCAAAATAACATGGCTAAAGAAAGTTATCCCTACAAAATCGTATAGTCTGGCTATGCTCTATCTTCACCACACAAAATATTTAAATCGTGCACAACCCCGATGAAAAGCCAAGCAATTGTTTCATACTTTTGACATTCTCAAAACTTTTTCAATCTTCACGCAATACATGAGCGTGAGCCATGGATATAGCACTATAGGTGGAATAGAGTGGTGTTTGTGGAGAAGACAAAAAGGGAGAAGATAGTCTCACATCAACTAGGCGTATCAACGGGCTGTGGAGATGCCCATCAATAGATATCAATTTGAGTGAGTAGGGATTGCCATGCAACGGATGCACTAGAGCTATAAGTATATGAAAGCTCAGAAAGAAACTAAGTGGGTGTGCATCCAACTTGCTTGCTCATGAAGACCTAGGACATTTTGAGGAAGCCCATCATTGGACTATACAAGCCAAGTTCTATAATGAAAAATTCCCACTAGTATATGAAAGTGATAACATGAGAGACTCTCTACTATGAAGATCATGGTGCTACTTTGAAGGACAAGTGTGATAAAAGGATAGTAACATTGTCCCTTCTCTCTTTTTCTCTCATTTTTTTTATTTTTTTATTTGGGCCTTTTCTCTTTTTTTATGGCCTTTTTTATTTGGGCTTCTTTGTCCTCTTTTTATTTTTCGTCCGGAGTCTCATCCCGACTTGTGGGGGAATCATAGTCTCCATCATCCTTTCCTTACTGGGACAATGCTCTAATAATGATGATCATCACACTTTTATTTTTCTTACAACTCAACAATTACAACTTGATAATGGAACGGTGGAAAGTTGCATGGCAATATATCTCGGAATGGCTATGGAAATGCCATAATAGGTAGGTATGGTGGCTGTTTTGAGGAAGGTATATGGTGGGTGTATGATACCGGCGAAAGGTGCAAGTTATTAGAGAGGCTAGCAAAGGTGGAAGGGTGAGAGTGCGCATAATCCATGGACTCAACATTAGTCATAAAGAACTCATATACTTATTGAAAAAATCTACAAGTTATCAAAGCAAAGTATTACGCGCATGCTCCTAGGGGGATAGATTGGTAGGAAAAGACCACCGCTCGTCCCCGACCGCCACTCATAAGGAAGACAATCAATAAATAAATCATGCTCCGACTTCATCACATAGCGGTTCACCATACGTGCATGCTACGGGAATCACAAGCTTCAACACAAGTATTTCTCAAATTCACAACTACTCAACTAGCATGACTTTAATATCACCATCTCCATATCTCAAAACATTATCAAGTATCAAACTTATCATAGTATTCAACACACTCATAAGAGAAATTTTTATTCTTGAATACCTAGCATATTAGGATTTTAAGCAAATTACCATGCTATTAAGACTCTCAAAATAATCTAAGTGAAGCATGAGATATCAATAGTTTCTATAAAACAAATCCACCACCGTTCTCTAAAAGATATAAGTGAAGTACTAGAGCAAAATTATATAACTCAAAAGATATAAGCGAAGCACATAGAGTATTCTAACAAATTCCAAATCATGTATGGCTCTCTCAAAAGGTGTGTACATCAAGGATGATTGTGGTAAACTAACAAGCAAAGACTCAAATAATACAAGATGCTCCAAGCAAAACACATATCATGTGGCGAATAAAAATATAGCTCCAAGTAAAGTTACCGATAGAAGTAGACGAAAGAGGGGATGCCTTCCGGGGCATCCCCAAGCTTTGGCTTTTAGGTGTCCTTAGATTATCTTGGGGGTTCCATGGGCACCCTCAAGCTTAGGCTCTTGCCACTCCTTGTTCCATAATCCATCAAATCTTTACCCAAAACTTGAAAACTTCACAACACAAAACTTAAAGTAGAAAATCTCGTGAGCTCCGTTAGCGAAAGAAAATAAAATACCACTTCAAGGTACTGTAATTAACTCATTATTTATTTATATTGGTGTTATACCTACTTTATTACAATTTCTCTATGGTTTATAAACTATTTTACTAGCCATAGATTCATCAAAATAAGCAAACAACACACAAAAAACAGAATCTGTCAAAAACAGAACAGTCTGTAGTAATATGTAGTTAGCACAAGATCTGGAACCCCAAAAATTCTAAAATAAAATGCTGGACGTGAGGAATTTATCTATTAATAATCTGCAAAAAGAATTAACTAAATATCACTTTCCAAATAAAAATGACATCAGTTCTCGTGAGCGCTAAAGTTTCTGTTTTTTACAGCAAGTGTAACAAGACTTTCCCCAAGTCTTCCCAACGGTTCTACTTGGCACAAACACTAATTAAACACAAAAAACACAACAAAAACATAGGATAGATAAATTATTTATTACTAAACAGGAGAAAAAAGTAAGGAATAAAAATAAAATTGGGTTGCCTCCCAACAAGCGCTATCGTTTAACGCCCCTAGCTAGGCATAACAAGCAAGGATAGATCTAGGTATTGCCATCTTTGGTAGGCAATCCATAAATGGCTCTCATAATAGATTCATAAGGTAATTTAATTTTCTTTCTAGGAAGGTGTTCCATGCCTTTCCTTAATGGAAATTGGAATCTAATATTTCGTTCCTTCATATCAATAATTGCACCAACCGTTCTAAGGAAAGGTCTACCAAGAATAATAGGACATGAAGGATTGCAATCTATGTCAAGAACGATAAAATCTACGGACACATAATTCCTATTTGCAACAATAATAACATCATTAATTATTCCCATAGGTTTCTTAATGGTGGACTCCAGAAGGTGCAAGTTTAAAGAGCAATTATCAAAATCACGGAAACCTAACAAATCACACAAAGTCTTTGGAATCGTGGAAACACTAGCACCCAAATAACATAAAGCATAGCATTCATGATCTTTAATTTTAATTTTAATAGTTGGTTCCCACTCATCATAAAGTTTTCTAGGGATATAAACTTCCAATTCAAGTTTTTCTTCATAAGATTGCATCAAGGCATCAACGATATGTTTAGTAAACGCTTTATTTTGACTATAAGCGTGAGGAGAATTTAGCACTGATTGTAACAAGGAAATACAATCAATCAAAGATCAATTTTAATAGTTAAATTCCTTGAAATCCATAATAGTTGGTCTAGCAACATCTAGGGTTTTAATTTCTACAATCCCACTTTTATCAATTTTAGTATCAAGATCAACAAATTCCGAATTCTTGGAACGCCTTCTAGGTAAAGGTGGATCATATTCAGTCCCATCATTATAAAGATTCATATTGAAAAACAAAGATTTAATAGGGGACACATCAATAACTTTTAGATCTTCATCTTTATTTTCATAGGAACTAGAAGAACACACTCTTATAAAGGCATCTTTCTTAGCACGCATCCTAGCGGTTCTTTCTTTGCACTCATCAATGGAAATTCTCATGGCTTCGAGAGACTCATTGATATCATGCTTAGGTGGAATAGATCTAAGTTTCAAAGAATCAACATCAAGAGAAATTCTATCAATGTTCCTAGCCAAGTCATCAATCTTAAGAAATTTTTCTTTAATCATAGCATTAAAATTCTTTTGCGAAGTAATAAATTCTTTAATATTAGATTCAAAATCAGAGGGCATCTTGTTATAATTTCCATAAGAATTGTTGTAGGAATTACCATAATTATTAGAGGGATTACTAGGATAAGACCTAGGATTAAAATTTCCTCTATACGCATTGTTACCAAAATTGTTCCTACCAACAAAATTCACATCCATAGATTCATTATTATTCTCAATCAAAGTAGACAAGGGCATATCATTAGGATCAGAAGAAACACTTTTATTAGCAAATAATTTCATAAGTTCATCCATCTTTCCACTCAAGACATTAATTTCTTCTATCGCACGCACCTTTTTATTAGTAGAACTTTTAGTATGCCATTGAGAATAATTAACCATAATATTATCTAGGAGTTTAGTAGCTTCTCCTAAAGTGATTTCCATAAAAGTTCCTCCCGCGGCCGAATCTAGAAGATTTCTAGAAGCAAAATTCAATCTGGCATAAATTTTTTGTATAATCGTCCACAAATTTAAACCATGAGTAGGGCAATTATGTATCATTAGTTTCATTCTCTCCCAAGCTTGTGCAACATGTTCATGATCAAGTTGCTTAAAATTCATAATATCGTTTCTAAGAGAGATGATCTTAGCGGGAGGAAAATACTTAGAGATAAAAGCATCTTTGCACTTGTTCCATGAATCAATACTATATCAATACTATTTTTAGGCAAAGACGAAAACCAAGCTTTAGCACGATCTCTAAGCGAAAAAGGAAATAGCTTCAATTTAACAATATCATTATCCACATCCTTCTTCTTTTGCATATCACACAAATCAACGAAGCTATTTAGATGGGTAGCGGCATCTTCACTAGGAAGGCCGGAAAACGGATCTTTCATGACAAGATTCAGCAAAGCAGTATTAATTTCACAAGATTCAACATCGGTAAGACGAGCAATCATAGTGCTAATAAAATCATTGTTGTTGGTATTGGTGAAGTCACACAATTTAGTATTATCTTGAGCCATCATGACAAGCAAGCACACTAACACACAAGCAAACAAAAAGCAAGCGGGCAAAAAGAGTCAAATAGAGAAAGAGAGGGAGGATAGAGAGAGAGGGGGCGAATAAAACGGCAAGGGTGAAGTGGGGGAGAGGAAAACGAGAGGCAAATGGCAAATAATGTAATGCGGGAGATAAGGGTATGTGATGGGTACTTGGTATGTTGACTTTTGCGTAGACCTCCCCAGCAACGGCGCCAGAAATCCTTCTTGCTACCTCTTGAGCACTGCATTGGTTTTCCCCAAAGAGGAAGGGATGATGCAGCAAAGTAGCATAAGTATTTAACTCAGTTTTTGAGAACCAAGGTATCAATCCAGTAGGAGGATACGCGCGAGTCCCTCGTACCTGCACAAAACAAATAAATCCTCGCAACCAATGCAAATAGGGGTTGTCAATCCCTATAAGGCCACTTATGAGAGTGAGATCTGATAGATATGATAAGATAATATTTTTGTATTTTTATGATAAAGATGCAAAGTAAAATAAAGGCAAAGTAAATAGCAAAGGAAATAACTAAGTAGTAGGAGATTAATATGATGAAGATAGACCCAGGGGCCATAGGTTTCACTACTGGCTTCTCTCGAGAGCATAAGTATTCTACGGTGGGTGAACAAATTACTGTTGAGCAATTGACAGAATTGAGCATAGTTATGAGAATATCTAGGTATGATCTTGTATATAGGCATCACGCCCGAGACAAGTAGACCGACTCCTGCCTGCATCTACTACTATTACTCCACTCATCGACCGCTATCCAGCATGCATCTAGAGTATTAAGTTAAAAACAGAGTAACGCCTTAAGCAAGATGACATGATGTAGAGGGATAGACTCATGCAATATGAAGAAAACCCCATCTTGTTATCCTCGATGGCAACAATACAATACGTGCCTTGCTGCCCCTACTGTCACTGGGAAAGGACACCGCAAGATTGAACCCAAAGCTAAGCACTTCTCCCATTGCAAGAAAGATCAATCTAATAGGCCAAACCAAACTGATAATTCGAAGAGACTTGCAAATATAACCAATCATACATAAAAGAATTCAGAGAAGATTCAAATATTATTCATAGAGACTTGATCATAAACCCACAATTCATCGGTCTCAACAAACACACCGCAAAAAGAAGATTACATTGAATAGTTCTCCACAAGAGAGGGGGAGAACATTGTATTGAGATCCAAAAAGAGAGAAGAAGCCATCTAGCTACTAACTATGGACCCGTAGGTCTGAGGTAAACTACTCACACTTCATCGGAGGGGCTATGGTGTTGATGTAGAAGCCCTCCGTGATCGATGCCCCCTCCGGCGGAGCTGCGGAATAGGCCCCAAGATGGGATCTCGTGGATACAGAAAGTTGCGGCGGTGGAATTAGGTTTTTGGCTCCGTCTCTGATCGTTTGGGGGTACGTAGGTATATATAGGAGGAAGGAGTACATCGGTGGAGCAACAGGGGGCCCACGAGGGTGGAGGGCGCGCCTGGGGGGGGGGAGGCGCGCCCCCTACCTCCTGGCCTCCTCTTTTATTTCTTGACGTAGGGTCCAAGTCTCCCGGATCATAATCTTCCTAAAAATCACGTTCCCAAAAGTTTCATTCCGTTTGGACTCCGTTTGATATTCCTTTTATTCGAAACCCTAAACAGGCAAAAAACAACAATTCTGGGCTGGGCCTCCGGTTAATAGGATAGTCCCAAAAATAATATAAAAGTGGATAATAAAGCCGAATAATGTCCAAAACAGTAGATAATATAGCATGGAGCAATCAAAAATTATAGATACGTTGGAGACGTATCAACGACAACCATATGGCTCCTGCCAGTTGCCGATAACTGTGTTACAAAACATGATCATCTCATACAATAAAATTTAGCATCATGTCTTGACCATATCACATCACAGCATGCCCTGTAAAAACAAGTTAGACGTCCTCTGCTTTGTTGTTGCAAGATTTACGTGGCTGCTACGGGCTGAGCAAGAACCGTTCTTACCTACGCATCAAAAAACCACAACACGGTATAGTGATTGCCTTTTGATATTAAGAAAGAACCCTGTTCATTGAATCGGATTCAACTAAAGCTGGAGAAATAAACACCCACTAGCCACCTGTGTGCGAAGCACGTCGGTAGAACCAGTCTCGCGTAAGCGTACGCGTAATGTCGGTCTGGGCCGCTTCATCCAACAATGCCGCTGAATCAAGAATCAACTAGTGACGACAAGAAATATGTATATACCCACGCCCACAACTCCTTTGTGTTCTACTCATGCATATGACATCTACGCATAAACCTGGCTCGGATCTCACTGTTGGGGAACACAATAATTTCAAAAAATTTCCTACGCACACGCAAGATCATGGTGATGCATAGCAATGAGAGGGAAGAGTGTCGTCCATGTACCCTCGTAGACCGTAAGCAGAAGCGTTATGACAACACGGTTGATGTAGTCGTACGTCTTCATGATCGACCGATCCTAGTACCGAACGTACGACACCTCCATGATCTGCACACGTTCAGCTCGGTGACATCCCACGAACTCACGATCCAGTAGAGCTTTGAGGGAGAGTTCTGTCAGCACAACGACGTGATGGCGGTGTTGATGAAGCTACCGATGTAGGGCTTCGCCTAAGCACCGCTACAATATGACCGAGGTGGATTATGGTGGAGGGGGGCACCGCACACGGCTAAAAGATCAATGATCAACTTGTGTGTCTAGGGGTGCCTCTTGGCCACGTATATAAAGGATTGGAGGAGGGGAGGGCCGGAACTATTCTGATAGGCTTCCAATATACCGGTCTTTATGTCTCGACCATTTCGAGACTCCTCGTCATGTCCGTGATCATATCTGGGAGTCTGAACTACCTTCGATACATCAAAACACATAAACTCATAATACCGATCGTCACCGAACGTTAAGCGTGCGGACCCTGCGGGTTCGAGAAATACGTAGACATGACCGAGACACGTCTCCGGTCAATAACCAATAGCGGAACCTGGATGCTCATATTGGTTCCTACATATTCTATGAAGATCTTTATCGGTCAGACCGCATAACGGTATACGTTGTTCCCTTTATCATCGGTATGTTACTTGCCCGAGATTCAATCATCGGTATCTCAATACCTTGTTCAATCTCGTTACTGGCAAGTCTCTTTACTCGTTCCGTAATACATCATCCCGCAACTAACTCATTAGTTGCATTGCTTGCAAGGCTTATAGTGATGTGCATTACCAAGAGGGCCCAGAGATACCTCTCCGACAATCGGAGTGACAAATCCTAATCTTGATCTATGCCAACTCAACAAGTACCATCGGAGACACCTGTAGAGCACCTTTATAATCACTCAGGTATGTTGTGACATTTGGTAGCTGATACGTCTCCAACGTATCTATAATTTTTGATTGTTCCATGCTATTATATTATCTGGTTTGGATGTTTATGGGCTTTATTGTACACTTTTATATTATTTTTGGGACTAACCTATTGACTGGAGGCCCAACACAAATTACTGTTTTCTTGCCTATTTCAGTGTTTCGAAGAAAAGGAATATCAAACGGAGTCCAAATGGAATGAAACCTTCGGGAGAGTTATTTTTGGAACGGAAGCAATCCATGAGACTTGGAGTAGACGTTAGGCAAGCTTCGAGGTGGCCATGAGGCAAGGAGGCGCGCCTGCCCCCTGGGCGCTCCCCCACCCTCCTAGGCCCCTCGTGGCTCCCCTGACTGACTTCTTTTGCCTATATATGTCCATATACCCTAAAAACATCGAAGGGAAAAATAGATCGGGAGTTCCGCCGCTAGAAGCCTCCGTAGCCACCGAAAACCAATCTATACCCATTTCGGCACCCTGCCGGAGGGGGGAATCCCTCTCCGGTGGCCATCTTCATCATCCCAGCGCTCTCCATGACGAGGAGGGAGTTGTTCACCCTTGGGGCTGAGGGTATGTACCAGTAGCTATGTGTTTGATCTCTCTCTCTCTCTCTCTCTCGTGTTCTTGAGTTGGCACGATCTTGATGTATCGCCAGCTTCCCTATTATAGTTGGATCTTATGATGTTTCTCCCCCTCTACTCTCTTGTAATGGATTGAGTTTTCCCTTTGAAGTTATCTTATCGGATTGAGTCTTCAACGATTTGAGAACACTTGATGTATGTCTTGCATGTGCTTATTTGTGGTGACAATGGGATATCACGTGATCCACTTTATGTATGTTTTGGTGATCAACTTGCGAGTTCCGTGACCTCGTGAACTTATGCATAGGGGTTGGCACACGTTTTCATCTTGACTCTCCGGTAGAAACTTTGGGGCACTCTTTGAAGTTCCTTGTGTTGGTTGAATAGATGAATCTGAGATTGTGTGATGCATATCGTATAATCATACCCACGGATACTTGAGGTGACATTCGAGTATCTAGGTGACCTTAGGGTTTTGGTTGATTTGTGTCTTGAGGTGTTATTCTAGTACGAACTCTATGATAGATTGAACGGAAAGAATAGCTTCATGTTATTTTACTACGGACTCTTGAATAGATCGGTCAGAAAGAATAACTTTGAGGTGGTTTCGTACCCTACAATAATCTCTTCATTTGTTCTCCGCTATTAGTGACTTTGGAGTGACTCTTTGTTGCATGTTGAGGGATAGTCATATGATCCAATTATGTTATTATTGTTGAGAGAACTTGCACTAGTGAAAGTATGAACCCTAGGCCTTGTTTCTTAGCATTGCAATACCGTTTGTGCTCACTTTTATCATTAGTTACCTTGCTGTTTTTATATTTTCAGATTACAAAAACCTTTATCTACCATCCATATTGCACTTGTATCACCATCTCTTCGCTGAACTAGTGCACCTATACAATTTACCATTGTATTGGGTGTGTTGGGGACACAAGAGACTCTTTGTTATTTGGTTGCAGGGTTGCTTGAGAGAGACCATATTCATCCTACGCCTCCCACGGATTGATAAACCTTAGGTCATCCACTTGAGGGAAATTTGCTACTGTCCTACAAACCTCTGCACTTGAAGGCCCAACAATGTCTACAAGAAGAAGGTTGTGTAGTATTCTGGCGCCGTTGCCGGGGAGGTTAGCGCTTGAAGGTATATCTTTAGATCTTGCAATCGAATCTTTTTGTTTCTTGTTTTATCACTAGTTTAGTTTATAAAAGAAAACTACAAAAAACATGGAATTGAGGGTACCTCATATGCTTCATGTTTTTAATATCTTTCATGAGAATAAGGATTCCGATAATTGTGCTCAATTGCTAGAGTAAGAATGCATTAGAATGTTTGGCACTAAATCTTTGGATGATGAGCATGATTGCAATGTTGTTAGTATGAACTCTTTGAATATCCATGGTACTAATGATGATTGCACTAGTCATGATGAAAATGTCTCTTATAAGCATGTTAATTTTTGTGGAGTGCATAGAGTTTGCAAGTACACACCAATTAGGGAAAATAGATTTTGCAAGAGGCATAAGTATTTGGAAACTAAATGGTTGCAAGAGAGGCTAGCTGTTTGTGCTGAAAATTTAAAATTTCTTCGCCATACTTGTGAACTTTGCAATGAACATGGTCATTTAAATCTCCAATGCAAATTGTTTCATGATTGTATCGTGTCCAAAAATTGTGATGATTTGATTTCCCTTGCACATCATAATGAATTTAGTTTGCTTTTGGGTTATGAAGAAATGAAACGTATAACTAAGCATATTCCAGAATATAAGCTTGAGAAATTCCTCGATATTGATCTAGAAGAATTTTTTATGTATTGTGCGGTGAATTGCATTGAAAATCCTTATATTGCCAATTACATAAAGAAAAGAAAACAAATAGAGGATGAAGAGAACACTAATGAAAGGGAAGAGGCTTCCGAATATCCTCCTATTATTTCTTATGATGAATCAGGTAACGAGGAGGAGCCTCCTATTCAACCAATCTCATTAATAAGGAGCTCAAAAAAGGGGATTGAACCCATACAGAATGTGAAGAAGAAAAAGAAAAGACGGAGAAGCAAAGGTAAAAAGGTATCTCTCCCAAATGATGTTGCTCCTATTACTCATTGTGATGATGATAATTGCTATACCATTGGTGCTATCCATTCTATTAATGATGAGAGTGATTACGCTTATGATATGAAAAGGGCCAAGCTTGGGTATGCTATGTTTGATGAGAATGACATGCATGAGAATATATTTTCTGCAATTAATGTTTGTCCCAAGCTTGGGGATGCTATGTTTAATGAAGATGATATTTTTAGTCTCCCAAGTTTTTATGAGCAAATTTATTATGATGATAGGATGCCTCCCATTTATGATGGTTATATTGATGAAAGTGGGTTTGGAAGAATGTCAACTTTAGGAAGTAATGATCCCACTATTTTAGAGGATGTTGAGTCTTATTATGACAATTATGAAAGTGGATTTGGAGAGGTCATGACTTTATTTAGTAATGATTCCACTATCTTGGAAGAGGTTTGAATTGATTATGATGAGAACAACATTGCTACTTATGATGATTATTGTGATGATACTTATGCTATAAAAAGTAGAGATTATTATATTTATAAAGCTTGTCATGATTATGACTACCCTTTTTTCTGAACATTACTCCTTTAATGTGGAAACAATTTATAGTATTCGAGTTTCTTATGATGCTCCCACTATTCCGAATGAGAAGAATTTTGCTTATGTGGAGAGTAATAAAAGTTCTATGCTTGTAGATCATGAAAAGAATGCTTTTATGTGATGGTTATATTGTTGAATTCATTCATGATGCTACTGAAAATTATTATGAGGGAGGAATATATGCTTGTAGGAATTGCAATAATATCAAGTTTCCTCTCTATGTGCTTAAAGTTTTAAAGTTATGCTTGTTTTGCCTTCCTATGCTAGTTGATTATTGTTCCCATAAGTTGTTTGTTTACAAAATCCCTATGCGTAGGAAGTGGGTTAGACTTAAATGTGCTAGTCATATTCTTCATGATGCTCTCTTTATGTTTCAATTCTTATCTTTTATGTGAGCATCATTGAAATCATCATGCCTAGCTAGGGGCGTTAAACGATAGCGCTTGTTGGGAGGCAACCCAATTTTATTTTTGTTCTTTTCTTTTTGCTCCTGTTTAGTAATAAATAATTCATATAGCCTCTGTTTATATGTGGTTTTATGTTTTAATTAGTGTTTGTGCCAAGTAGAACCTTTGGGAAGACTTGGGGAAAGTCTTTGCGATCTTGCTATAAAAAACAGAAACTTTAGCGCTCATGAGATTTGCTTCCATTTTTAATGGAGAGTGCTATTTAGTTAATTCTTTTTGAAGATGATTAATAGATAAATTCCTCACGCCCAGAAATTTATTTTAGAATTTTTGGGGTTCCATAAGTATTCGAAACCTACATATTACTACAGACTGTTCTGTTTTGGACAGATTTCTGTTTTTCGTGTGTTGTTTGCTTATTTTGATGAATCTATGGCTAGTAATAGAGTTTATGAACCATATAAAAGTTGGAATACAGTAGGTTTAACACCAATATAGATAAACAATGAGTTCACAACAGTACCTAAGTGGTGATTTATTTTCTTATACTAATGAAGCTCACGAGTTTTCTGTTAAGTTTTGTGTTGTGAAGTTTTCAAGTTTTGGGTAAAGATTCGATGGACTATGGAATAAGGAATGGAAAGAGCCTAAGATTGGGGATGCCCAAGGCACCCAAAGGTAATATTAAAGGACAACCAAGAGCCTAAGCTTGGGTATGCCCCGGAAGGCATCCCCTCTTTCGTCTTCGTTCATCGGTAACTTTACTTGGAGCAATTTTTTTATTCACCACATGATATGTGTTTTGCTTGGAGCGTTTTATTTAGTTTTGCTTGCTGTTTGAATAAAATACCAAGATCTTAAATTCTTAAATGTTAGAGAGTATTCACATGGTTGCATAATTATTCGACTACTCATTGATCTTCACTTATATCTTTTGGAGTATTTTGTCATTTCCTCTAGTGCTTCACTTATATCCTTTTAGAGCACGACGGTGGTTTTATTTTGAAGAAATAGATGAACTCTCGTGCTTCACTTATATTATTTTGAGAATATTTTATAAAAACATGGTAATGTGCTTTTAGGCATAATAAAAAATTTCATATAAGTGCATTGAATACTATGAGAAGTTTGATACTTGATAATTGTTTTGAGATACAGAGATGGTGATATTAGAGTCATGCTAGTTGAGTAGTTGTGAATTTGAGAAATACTTGTGTTGAAGTTTGTGATTCCCGTAGCATGCACGTATGGTGAACCGTTATGTGATGAAGTCAGAGCATGATTTATTTTTTGACTGTCTTCCTTATGAGTGGAAGTCGGGGACGAGCGATGGTCTTTTCCTACCAATCTATCCCCCTAGGAGCATGCACGTAGTACTTTGTTTCGATAACTAATAGATTTTGCAATAAGTATGTGAGTTCTTTATGACTAATGTTGAGTCCATGTATTATACGCGCTCTCACTCTTCCACCATTGCTAACCTCTCTAGTACCGCGCAACTTTCGCCGGTACCATAAACCCACCATTTACCTTCCTCAAAACAGCCACCATACCTACCTATTATGGAATTTCCACAGCCATTCCGAGATATATTGCCATGCAACTTTCCATCGTTCCTATTATTTAGACACGCTCCATCATTGTCATATTTCTTTGCATGATCATGTAGTTGACATCGTATTTGTGGCAAAGCCATTGTTCATAATTCTTTCATACATGTCACTCATGAGTCATTGCACATCCCGGTACACCGCCGGAGGCATTCATATAGTCATATTTTGTTCTAATTATCAAGTTGTAATTCTTGAGTTGTAAGTAAATAAAAGTGTAACGAACATCATTATTAGAGCATTGTCCCATGTGAGGAAAGGATGATGGAGACTATGATTTCCCCACAAGTCGAGATGAGACACCGGACGAAAAATTAAAAAAGAGAAAAAAGAGGCCATAAAAAAGGAGAAGGCCAAAAAACAATGAGAGAAAAAGAGATAAGGGGCAATGCTACTATCCTTTTACCACACTTGTGCTTCAAAGTAGCACCATGATCTTCATGATGGAGAGTCTCCTATGTTGTCACTTTCATATACTAGTGGGAATCTTTCATTATAAAACTTGGCTTGTATATTCCAATGATGGGCTTCCTCAAAATGCCCTAGGTCTTCATGAGCAAGCGAATTGGATGCACACCCAGTTAGTTTCTTTTTGAGATTTCATACACTATTAGCTCTAGTGCATCCGTTGCATGGCAATTCCTACTCACTCACATTGATATCTATTGATGGGCATCTCCATAGCCCGTTGATACGCCTAGTTGATGTGAGACTATCTTCTCCTTTTTGTCTTCTCCACAACCACCATTCTATTCCACCTATACTACTATGTCCATGGCTCACGCTCATGTATTGCGTGAAGATTGAAAAAGTTTGGGAACATCAAAAGTATGAAACAATTGCTTGGCTTGTCATCGGGGTTGCGCATGATTTAAATATTTTGGGTGATGAAGATAGAGCATAGCCAGACTATATGATTTTGTAGGGATAGCTTTCCTTGGCCATGTTATTTTGAGAAGACATAATTGCTTAGTTAGTATGCTTGAAGTATTATTATTTTTATGTCAGTATTAAACTTTTGTCTTAGAACCTTATGGATCTGAATATTCTTGCCACAATAAAGAAAATAACATTGATAAATATGTTAGGGAGCATTCCACATCAAAAATTCCATTTTTATCATTTACCTACTCGAGGACGAGCAGGAATTAAGCTTGGGGATGCTGATACGTCTCCAACGTATCTATAATTTTTTATTGTTCCATGCTATTATATTATCTGTTTTCGATGTTTATGGGGCTTTATTATACACTTTTATATTATTTTTGGGACTAACCTATTAACCGGAGGCCCAACCCAAATTGCTGTTTTCTTGCCTATTTCAGTGTTTCGAAGAAAAGGAATATCAAACGGAGTCCAAACGGAATGAAACCTTTGGGAGAGTTATTTTTGGAACGGAAGCAATCCAGGAGACTTGGAGTAGACGTCAGGGAAGCTTCGAGGTGGACACAAGGCAGGGAGGCGCGCCTGCCCCCTGGGCGCGCCCCCACCCTCGTGGGCTCCTCGTGGCTCCCCTGACCGACTTCTTTCGCCTATATATGTCCATATACCCTAAAAACATCGAGGGGCAAAATAGATCGGGAGTTCCTCCGCCAGAAGCCTCCGTAGCCACCGAAAACCAATCTAGACCCGTTCCGGCACCCTGCCGGAGGGGGGAATCCCTCTCCGGTGGCCATCTTCATCATCTCAGCGCTCTCCATGATGAGGAGGGAGTAGTTCACCCTCGGGGCTGAGGGTATGTACCAGTAGCTATGTGTTTGATCTCTCTCTCTCGTGTTCTTGATTTGGCACGATCTTGATGTATCACGAGCTTTGCTATTATAGTTGGATCTTATGATGTTTCTCCCCCTCTACTCTCTTATAATGGATTGAGTTTTCCCTTTGAAGTTATCTTATCGGATTGAGTCTTTAAGGATTTGAGAACACTTGATGTATGTCTTGCATGTGCTTATCTGTGGTGACAATGGGATATCATGTGATCCACTTGGTGTATGTTTTGGTGATCAACTTGCGAGTTCCGTGACCTCATGAACTTATGCATAGGGGTTGGCACATGTTTTCATCTTTGTTGAATTCATGCTCCAACCAACTCATCCAAAAGTCCGAACTGATGGAGGGAGGTGGGCAATATATTTCAACACTCCCCCTCACGTCTTGTCTATTTTAGTCCTTAGACGTGGGATTGATGTAGGCCGCGGAACTGTTTTATTTAATACCGCATTGGCAGGGTCTTGAACTCAAGACCTCTTGGCTCAGATACCAGGTGAAAGTATTTGGGAAGCGTAGAACCCTTTGTCTCGGGCCGCATGTATATATTGGGCAATAGCCTTGGTATACAAGTTACAGGGGAGATCGAGAGAATGACCAGGAGATCGACCAGGACGGTCGTTACAATGAGATTAGATGAGAAGAAGGGATAGAGATGAGATACAAAATTTAAACAAACTTCTATCCCTATACAACTCCTATGCGTCTATTCCAACACCCGCCCTCAATCTAAACCTCAAGGAGCTTTGCCAAGGTTAAGATTGTACTTAAATTCATTCAACCTTCTCTCGGTAAGGGGCTTTGTAAACCCATCTGCGAGTTGATCTCCTATGGGAATAAACCGTATCTCAAGAAGCTTTCGAGCTACTCTTTCTCTGACAAAATGAAAGTCAACTTCAATATGTTTTGTCTGTGCATGAAAAACAGGATTTGCTGAGAGATACGTTGCACCAATATTGTCAAACCATAACCTCACAGCTTGTGGAGCCTTAATTCCAAGCTCATAGAGTAATGCTTGTATCCACATCACTTCAGCTGTAGCATTAGCCAAGGCCTTATATTCAACCTCTGTGCTTGACCTAGAAATAGTGGCTTGTTTTCTTGCACTCCATGACACAAGATTAGTTCCCAGAAACACATCAAAACCACCCGTAGACCTTCTATCATCAGCACACCCTGCCCAGTCTACATCAGAATATGAAGTAACAAGCATAGAAGAGGACTTGGTAGTGTTAAGTCCAAGACCTTCTGAGAACTTGAGATACCTTAGAATTCTTTTGACTGCAGTCCAATGAGTAGTTCTAGGTGCATGTAAATACTGGCATACCTTGTTTACTGAATAAGATATATCAGGATGAGTGAGTGTTAAGTACTGCAAAGCACCTACAACACTCCTATAATTTGTTGCATCCTCTGGTCCAAGAACTTCTCCACTTTCCACTGTAAGCTTTTCTGAGGTAGAGATTGGCGTGTTAACTGGCTTACAATTTTCCAATCCTACTCTCCTGAGAATATCAGTTGTATATTTTTCCTATGAGAGAAGTATGCCATCTTTAACTTGCTTTACCACTATACCAAGGAAATAGTGAAGGTCACCCAAGTCCTTGAGAGCAAATTCCAACTTGTGATATTTAAGCAAGCAAGTAGTGGCATCTGAACTTGAACTAGCAACAATTATATCATCAACATAAACAAGCACAAAGATAGTGACATTGCCTTTATTAAAGAAGAACAATGAGGTATCTGCCTTGGATGGTATGAACCCAAGATGTTGCAATTGCATACTCAGTCTGGAGTACCAGGCTCTTGGTGCCTGCTTCAAACCATACAGAGCTTTATCTAACTTACAGACATGTTGTGGTGTGATGGGATTCTCATAACCTGGTTGTTGCCGCATGAACACTTCTTCCTCAAGAACACCATGAAGAAACGCGTTTTGAACATCTAGCTGTCTTAGACTCCATCCTCTGGAAACAACAATAGCAAGACAAGACAAATAGTAGTTGATTTAACAACAGGACTAAAGGTATCTTCATAATCAATCCCAAACCTTTGTTTAAATCCTTTGGCAACTAATCTAGCCTTATACCTGTCTATGCTTCCATCAGACTTCCTTTTTATCTTATACACCCATTTGCAATCAATAACATTGTCTCCATACTTTGGTGGAACCAAGTGCCAAGTCTTATTTTTCATAAGTGCATTGTATTCATTATCCATACCTTCTTTCCAATCCTTATTAGCAAGAGTATCATGCAAATGAATCGGTTCACCGGTGGTGGTAAGAAAGGCACGTTTGATTTTGTCATACCTCATCGTACCATCATTGTACTTTTTTTCCTTGATAATACCTGAACGAGACTGTGTTTGCCGAAGAGAAGATGTAGACAGCACAGGAGCAGTTGCTTCCACAGAGGATCCAGCCGGCTCATGATCTGAGGTGGATCCATGCAGCGAATCAGCCGGCTCCTGATCCGAGGTGAATCCATGCAGCAAATCAGCCGAGAGATCGGGCGCGCACCCGCGACCAGCCGCTGTGGGGTCAGGCACGCACCCACGGTCGGGCATTGTGGAGGCCCACGCAGGAGATTCGTCCCCCCCGCACAGGGCTGGCAGGCGACGCAGCGCGTGGAGACGTGGCGGGTGAGGACACGGCAGGGCTGGCGCAAGGCGACGCTGCGGGACTGCTGGGCGCCACCTAGTCAGCGCTGTCGGCCAGCAGGCCATGTGAGTCCAGGTGCACAGGGGGATCCACCTGGGATCGCGCGCTGCCAGAGACATCAGGTTGGGCGGGCGAATCTGCCTGGGATCGCCTACTGTCAGCCGGATCAGCAGCAGTTTCCATGCCCATCTTGTTTGTTTCCTCACACATAAAATGACAGCGTGAATTAGCACAAATATCAACAGAATCAGAATTTCCTTGGGATTTTTGTACATGATCAAGTTCATTTAATTCCCCCCCCCCCCATGATCAGGTAGTGTGGTAGGATCGGAAAGGAGTGCAATTTCTGCACGACGCAAGGCTCCCGCATTGGGGTGCAATTTGGCAAAATGAAAAAGTGTCTCATCAAAAACAACATCACAAGAAATATAGATACGTTCGATAGAGATTTCAAGACATTTATAACCTTTATGAAGGTTACTATAGCCAAGAAAGAAACACTGAGTGGATCTAAACTCAAGTTTATGATGATTGTAGGGACATAAATTGGGATAACAAGCACACCCAAATATTTTAAGATTGTTGTAATCAGGTTTTTGATGATAGAGACGCTCTAACGGAGTAGTGTTGCCAATAAGTTTGCTAGGAAGCCTATTGATAAGATAAGCGGCAGTGATAAATGCTTCATCCCAGTACTTGAGAGGCATGGGAGCATGAGCTAAAAGAGAAAGGCCAACTTCAACAATGTGGCGATATTTGCGCTCAGCGGAGCCATTCTGTTGATGAGCATGAGGGCAAGATACATGTTGTACTATCCCAATGCTACCGAAAAAAGAGTTGAGTTTCTCATACTCCCCTCCGCAGCCACTTTGGACAGCAAGGATTTTTCTATCAAATTGGCGCTCAACAAGTTTCTGGAATTCTTGGAAAATAGAGAACACCTTAGATTTATATCGAAGCAAATATATCCAAGTGAACTTGCTATAATCATCGATGAAACTGACATAATATTTTTTCTACCAAAAGAATCTCGGTTATAGCCCCATACATCACTAAAAATGAGTTCTAATGGAGCATGAGACACACTAGTTGACTTGGGATAAGGAAGCTGATGGCTCTTGGCACATTGACAAGCTTCATAGACAGACTCACAAACTGGACTACGAGACAAAGAAAGTTTGTCTTTATTGACTATTTGTTTGACAATGATCGAAGATGGGTGCCCTAGTCATTGATGCCACCGTGCCAAGGAGGGCTTGATGACGGAGTAGACGTGACGACGCTTGCGACCTAGTGCTCCGGATGGAATGGGGTAGAGCCCTCCAATGCATCTACCGTGATGAAGAAGTTCCCTTGTTGCCCGATCCTTGATGAAAAAATAGCGAGGGTGAGTTTCAAAGAAGACATTATTGTCGGTGGCTAAATGAGACATGGATGCAAGGTTCTTGTCAGCTTGTGGAACATGAAGCACATCTCTAAGAACAAGATCACGTTTAAGTGTAGGGGAATTAATAGAACCTTGACTTATGTGACAAACATCCATACCTCCACCGCTGGCGGTGTGAATCTGATCGTTGACATGGTACTGCTCACGAAGGGCGAGTTGCTCGAGCTCATTTGTCACGTGGTCCGTAGCGCCAGAGTCCATGTACCATACGCCGTCACCGCCCTATTCACGTATTGCAGCAGCAACATGGCGGGCGTTGGGCATGAAGTCCTCGTCGAACCGATGCCAGCAGTCAATCACCTTGTGGCCAGACTTTTTGCAAAGCTGGCAGCGAGGGCGACCATGAGAAGGAGGGCGGCGGCCGTTGTTGTTGTTGAAGCCGCCGCTGCCGCTGGTGTTGTAGCCGCCCCCGCCGTTGGAGCCAGAGCGGGTTCCATCGCCTGGAGGAGCGCCGTGTCTGCACCCACCGCCGCGCTGCCCCTAGTGACCGCGACCACGGTCGCGGCCACGAGAGGCTGAGTTGACGGAGGACTGGCGAAGGTCGCCGCCATGGAGGAGGGTGAGGCGGGCATCAAAACTAAGCAGCTGGCTGTAGAGCTCTTGGACGGTGCTGGGTTCCACCCTGGCGGCAAGCGCAGAAACCACCGGGTTGTACTCCATGTCCAAGCCAGCGAGGATTTTGGAGACGATCTCCGGATCAGAGAGTGCCGCAGCCGTGCTTGCGACCTCATCGGTGAGGCTTTTGATCTTACCAAGGTAATCAGCCATGGACATGTTACCTTTATTGAGGTTGGTGACCTCGATGCGAGTGTTTATCGCTTGGGCTTGACTTTGAGCAGCGAACATGGCGTGGACGGTGCGCCACACCTCGTCCGGCGTCTGGAGCGTGGCGACCTGGGCAAGAATCTCACGGGAAAACGAGCCCATTAAGTATCCTTGAAGTTGCTGCTACGTCTTGAGCTTGCGTTGGTTTTCCCCAAAGAGGAAGGGATGATGCAGCAGAGTGGCGTAAGTATTTCCCTCAGTTTTTGAGAACCACGGTATCAATCCAATAGGAGCCCACGCGCAAGTCCCTCGTACCTGCACAAAGAGATAGCTACTCGCAACCAACGCGATTAGGGGTTGTCAAGCCCTTCACGGTCACTTACGAGAGTGAGATCTGATAGATATAATATATTTGGTATTTTTGATATAAAGATGCAAATTAAAGAGTAAAAGCAAAGTAAATAGCAAAAAAATATAAAAGTGATGGAGATTGATATGATGAGAATAGACCCGGGGGCCATAGGTTTCACTAGTGGCTTCTCTCAAGAGCATAAGTATTCTACAGTGGGTGAACAAATTACTTTTGAGCAATTGATAGAATTGTGCATAATTATGAGAATATCTAGGCATGATCATGTATATTGGCATCACGTCCGTGACAAGTAGATCGAAACGATTCTGCATCTACTACTATTACTCCACTCATCGACAGCTATCCAGCATGCATCTAGAGTATTAAGTTAAAAACAGAGTAACGCTTTAAGCAAGATGACATGATGTAGAGAGATAAATTCATGCAATATGAAATAAACCCCATCTTGTTATCCTCGATGGCAACGATACAATACGTGCCTTGCTGCCCCTTCTGTCACTGGGTAAGGACACTGCAAGATCGAACCCAAAGCTAAGCACTTCTCCCATGGCAAGAACTACCAATCTAGTTGGCCAAACCAAACGGATAATTCGAAGGGACTTGCAAAGATAACCAATCATGCATAAAAGAATTCAGAGAAGATTCAAATATTATTCATAGATAGACTTGATCATAAACACACAATTCATCTGTCTCAACGAACACACCGCAAAAAGAAGATTACATCGAATAGATCTCCACAAGAGAGGGGGAGAACTTTGTATTGAGATTCAAAGAGAGAGAAGAAGCCATCTAGCTACTAACTATGGACCCGAAGGTCTGAGGTAAACTACTCACACTTCATCGAAGGGGCTAGGATGATGTAGAAGCCCTCCGTGATGACAGCCCTCTTCCGGCGGAGCTCCAGAATAGGCCCCAAGATGGGATCTCGTGGATACAGAAAGTTGCGGCATTGGAATTTGGTTTTTGGCTCCTGTTCTGATCGTTTGGGGGTACGTGTGTATATATAGGAGGAAGGAGTACGTCGGTGGAGCACCGAGGGGCCCACGAGGTAGGGGGCGCGCCCTAGGGGGGGCGCCCCCACCCTCGTGACCACCTATTTGATCCCTTGCGGTAGGGTCCAAGTCTCCTGGATCACGTTCGGTGAGAAAATCACGTTTTCGAAGATTTTATTCCGTTTGGACTCCGTTTGATATTCTGTTTATCCGAAACACTGAAATAGGCAAAAAACAGTAATTCTGGGCTGGGCCTCCGGTTAATAGGTTAGTCCCAAAAATAATATAAAAGTGGAAAATAAAGCCCAATATAGTCCAAAACAGTAGATAATATAGCTTGGAGCAATCAAAAATTATAGATACGTTGGAGACGTATCAGGCATCCCCAAGCTTAATTCCCGCTCGTCCTCGAGTAGATAAACGATAAAAAGAGAATTTTTGATGCAGAGTGCTACTTGGCATAATTTCAATGCAATTCTTCTTAATTGTGGTATGAATATTCAGATTAGAAATATTCAAGACAAAAGTTTATATTGACATAGAAAATAATAATACTTCAAGCATACTAACAAAGCAATTATGTCTTCTCAAAATAACATGGTCAAAGGAAGTTATCCCTACAAAATCATATAGTATGGCTATGCTCCATCTTCCCCACACAAAGTATTTAAATCATGCACAACCCCGATGACAAGCCAAGCAATTGTTTCATACTCTAACTTTTTCAAAACTTTTTCAATCTTCACACAATACATGAGCGTGAGCCATGGATATAGCACTATAGGTGGAATAGAATGGTGGTTGTGGAGAAGACAAAAAGGAGAAGATAGTCTCACATCAACTAGGCGTATCAATGGGCTATGGAGATGCCCATCAATATATGTCAATGTGAGTGAGTAGGGATTGCCATGCAACGGATGCACTAGAGCTATAAATGTATGAAAGCTCAACAAAAGTAACTAGTGGGTGTGCATCCAACTTGCTTGCTCACGAAGAACTAGGGCAATTTGAGGAAGCCCATCATTGGAATATACAAGCCAAGTTCTATAACATAAAATTCCCACTAGTATATGAAAGTGACAACATATGAGACTCTCTATATGAAGAACATGGTGCTACTTTGAAGCACAATATATGAGACTTGCTATATGAAGAACATGGTGCTACTTTGAAGCACAAGTGTGGAAAAAAGGATAGTAGCATTGCCCCCTTTTTTTTGGGCCTTCTTTATTTCTTTGGCCTTTATCCTTTTTTTTGGGACAATGCTCTATTGAATGATGATCATCACACTTCTATTTATTTACAACTCAATGATTAAAACTCGATACTAAAACAAAGTATGACTCTATATGAATGCCTCCGGCGGTGTACCAGGATATGCAATGAATCACGAGTGACAAGTATGAAAGAATTATGAACGGTGGCTTTGCCACAAATACTATGTCAACTACATGATCATGCTAAGCAATATGACAATGATGGATGTGTCATGATGAACTAGATGGTGGAAAGTTGCATGGCAATATATCTCGGAATGGCTATGGAAATGCCATAATAGGTAGGTATGGTGGCTGTTTTGAGGAAGGTATATGGTAGGTGTATGATACCGGCGAAAGTTGCGCGGTATTAGAGAGGCTAGCAAGGGTGGAAGGGTGGGAGTGCGTATGATCCATGGACTCAACATTAGTCATAAAGAACTCATATACTTATTGCAAAAATTTAGAAGTTATCAAAGCAAAGTATTACGCGCATGCTCCTAGGGGGATAGATTGATAGGAAAAGACCATCGCTCGTCCCTGACCGCCACTCATAAGGAAGACAATCAATAAATAAATCATGCTTCGACTTCATCACATAATGGTTCACCATACGTGCATGCTACGGGAATCACAAACTTCAACACAAGTAGTCTTTAAATTCAAAGCTACTCAACTAGCATGACTTTAATATTATCACCTCCATATCTCAAAACAATTACCATGCTTCAATCTTTTCTTAGTATTCAACACACTCAAAAGAAAGTTTTTCAAATCTAGAATACCAAGCATATTATTATTAGGCAAATTACCATGCTATTAAGAGACTCTCAAAATAGTTTAAGTGAAGCATGAGAGATCAATAGTTTCTTTAAAACAAATCCACCACCGTGCTCTAAAAGATCTAAGTGAAGCACACAGAGCAAAATTATCTAGCTCAAAGGATATAAGTGAAGCACATAGAGCAAAATTATATAGCTCAAAGGATATAAGTGAAGCACATAGAGCAAAATGATCTAGCTCAAAGGATATAAGTGAAACACATAGAGTATTCTATCAAATTTTAATTCATGTATGGCTCTCTCAAAAGGTGTGTACAGCAAGGATGAGTGTGGTATACTAGCAAACAAAGACACAAATAATACAAGACGCTCCAAGCAAAACACATATCATGTTGGTGAATAAAAATATAGCTCCAAGTAAATTACCGATGGAAGTGGACGAAAAGAGGGGATGCCTTCCGGGGCATCCCCAAGCTTTAACTTTTTGGTGTCCTTGGATTATCTTGGGGGTGCCATGGGCATCCCCAAGCTTAGGCTCTTTCCTCTCCTTGTTCCATGATCCATCAAAAGAATTCACCCAAAACTTGAAAACTTCACAACACAAAACTCAAAATAGAAAACTCGTGAGCTCCGTTAGCGAAAGAAAACAAAAGACCACTACAAGGTACTGTAATGAACTCATTCTTTATTTATATTGGTGTTAAAACTACTGTATTCCAACTTCTCTATGGATTATAAACTATTTTACTAGCCATAGATTCATCAAAATAAGCAAACAACACACGAAAAACATAATCTGTCAAAAACAGAACAGTCTGTAGTAATCTGCAGCTAGAGCAAGATCTGGAACCCCAAAAATTCTAAAATAAATTGCTGTACGTGAGGAATTTATCTATTAATCATCTGCAAAAATAATTAACTAAATATCACTCTTCAAATAAAAATGGCAGCTGTTCTCGTGAGCGCTAAAGTTTCTGTTTTTTACAGCAAGTTCAACAAGACTTTCCCCAAGTCTTCCCAACGGTTCTACTTGGCACAAACACTAATTAAACACAAAAAACACAACCTAAACAGAGGCTAAATAATTTATTTATTACTAAACAGGAGCAAACAGAAAGGAATAAAAATAAAATTGGGTTGCCTCCCAACAAGCGCTATCGTTTAACGCCCCTAGCTAGGCATAACAAGCAAGGATAGATCTAGGTACTGCCATCTTTGGTAGGCAATCCATAAGTGGCTCTCATGATAGTTTCGTATGGTAATTTTATTTTCTTTCTTGGAAAGTGTTCCATGCCATTTTTTAATGGAAATTGAAATCTAATATTCCCTTCCTTTATATCAATAATCGCACCAACCGTTTTAAGGAAAGGTATACGAAGAATAATAGGGCAAGAAGGATTGCAATCTATATCAAGAACAATGAAATCAACGGTCACATAATTCCTATTTGCAACAATAAGAGCATCATTAATTCTTCCCATAGGTTTCTTAATAGTGGAATCCGCAAGATTCAAGTTTAGAGAGCAATCATCAAAATTACGGAAATCTAGTAAATCACACATAGTCTTGGGAATAGTAGAGACACTAGCACCCAAATCACACAAAGCATAAAACTCATGATCTTTAATTTTAATTTTATTAGTTTGTTCCCACTCATCATAAAGTTTTCTAGGGATAGAAACTTTCAACTCATGTTTTTCTTCATAAAATTGCATCAAGGCATCAACAATATGTTCGGTGAAGGCTTTATTTCGACTATAAACATGTGGAGAATTTAGCACGGATTGCAACAAGGAAATACAATCAATCAAAGAGCAATTTTCATAATTAAATTCCTTGAAATCCAATATAGTGGGTTTAGCAACATCTAGATTTTTATTTCTTTCAATCCCACTTTCATCAATTTCATCATTAAGATCTAAATACTCCGAATTTTAGAATGCTTTCTAGGTAAAGGAAGATCATATTCAGTTTCATCAAGATTCATATTGAAAAATAAAGATTTAATGGGAGACACATCAATAACTTTTAGATCTTCATCATTACTTTCATAGGAATTGGTAGCACATGCTTTTTTTTGTTAGAACACGCTTTAATAAAGACATCTTTGGAAGCACGCATCCTAGCGGTTCTTTCTTTACACTCATCAATTGAAATTCTCATGGCTTTAAGAGACTCATTGATATCATGCTTAGGTGGAATAGATCTAAGTTTCAAAGCATCAACATCAAGAGCAATTCTATCAATGTTCCTAGCCAAATCATCAATCTTAAGCAATTTTTCTTCAATCATAGCGTTAAAATTCTTTTGCGAAGAAATAAATTCGTTAATATTAGATTCAAAATCAGAGGGCATCTTATTATAATTTCCATAAGAGTTGTTGTAGGAATTCCCATAATTATTAGAAGGATTACTAGGATATGGCCTAGGATTAAAATTCCCTCTATAAGCGTTGTTACCAAAATTATTCCTACCAACAAAATTCACATCCATAGATTCATTGTTATTATCAATCAAAGTAGACAAAGGCATATTATTAGGATTAGAAGAAACACTCTTAGTAGCAAATAATTTCATAAGTTCATCCATCTTTCCACTCAACACATTAATTTCTTCTATCGCATGCACCTTTTTATTAGAAGTTCTTTCAGTATGCCATTGAGAATAATTAACCATAATATTATCTAGGAGTTTAGTAGCATCTCCTAAATTGATTGCCATAAAAGTGCCTCCCGCAGCCGAATCTAAAAGATTTCTAGAAGCAAAATTCAATCCGGCATAAAAAAATTGTATAATCATCCACAAATTTAAACCATGAGTAGGGAAATTATGTATCATTAATTTCATTCTCTCCCAAGCTTGTGCAACATGTTCATGATCAAGTTGTTTAAAGTTCATAATATCGTTTCTAAGAGAGATGATCTTAGCGGGAGGAAAATACTTAGAGATAAAAGCATCTTTGCACTTGTTCCATGAATCAATACTATTCTTAGGCAAATACGAAAACCAAGCTTTAGCACGATCTCTATGCGAAAAAGGAAATAGCTTCAATTTAACGACATCATTATTGACATCTTTTTTATTTTGCATTTCACATAAATCAACGAAGCTATTCAGATGAGTAGCGGCATCTTCGCTAGGAAGGCCAGCGAATTGATCTTTCATAACAAGATTCAACAAAGCAGTATTAATTTCACAAGATTTAGCATCGGTAAGAGGAGGAATCGGAGTGCTAAGGAAATCATTATTATTGGTATTGGTGAAGTCCCACAATTTGGTAGTATCTTGAGCCATTGCGACAAGCAAGCAATCTAACACATGAGCAAACAAAAAGCAAGCGGACAAAAGAGGCAAGCAGAGAGGGAGGATAGAGAGAGAGGGCGAATAAAACGGCAAGGGTGAATTGGGGGGAGAGGAAAACAAGAGGCAAATGGCAAATAATGTAATGCGAGAGATAGGGATTGTGATGGGTACTTGGTATATTGACTTTTTGCGTAGACTCCTCGGCAACGGCGCCAGAAATCCTTCTTGCTACGTCTTGAGCTTGCGTTGGTTTTCCCGGAAGAGGAAGGGATGATGCAGCAGAGTAGCGTAAGTATTTCCCTCAGTTTTTGAGAACCAAGGTATCAATCCAGTAGGGACCAACGCTCAAGTCCCTCGTACCTGCACAAAGCGATAGCTACTCGCAACCAACGCGATTAGGGGTTGTCAAGCCCTTCACGGTCACTTACGAGAGTGAGATCTGATAGATATAATATTTTTGGTATTTTTGATATAAAGATGCAAAGTAAAAAGTAAAAGCAAAGTAAATAGCAAAAAAATATATAAGTGATGGAGATTGATATGATGAGAATAGACCCGGGGGCCATAGGTTTCACTAGTGGCTTCTCTCAAGAGCATAAGTATTCTACGGTGGGTGAACAGATTACTATTGAGCAATTGATAGAATTGTGCATAATTATGAGAATATCTAGGCATGATCATGTATATTGGCATCACGTCCGTGACAAGTAGATCGAAACGATTCTACATCTACTACTATTACTCCACTCATCGACAGCTATCCAGCATGCATCTAGAGTATTAAGTTAAAAACAGAGTAATGCTTTAAGCAAGATGACATGATGTAGAGAGATAAATTCATGCAATATGAAATAAACCCCATCTTGTTATCCTCAATGGCAACGATACAATACGTGCCTTGCTGCCCCTTCTGTCACTAGGTAAGGACACCGCAAGATCGAACCCAAAGCTAAGCACTTCTCCCATGGCAAGAACTACCAATCTAGTTGGCCAAACCAAACGGATAATTCGAAGAGACTTGCAAAGATAACCAATCATGCATAAAAGAATTCTTAGAAGATTCAAATATTATTCATAGATAGACTTGATCATAAACCCACAATTCATCGGTCTCAACAAACACACCGCAAAAAGAAGATTACATCGAATAGATCTCCACAAGAGAGGGGGAGAACTTTGTATTGAGATTCAAAGAGAGAGAAGAAGCCATCTAGCTACTAACTATGGACCCGAAGGTCTGAGGTAAACTACTCACACTTCATCGGAGGGGCTAGGATGATGTAGAAGCCCTCCGTGATGACGGCCCTCTTCCAGCAGAGCTCCAGAATAGGCCCCAACATGGGATCTCGTGGATACAGAAAGTTGCGGTGGTGGAATTAGGTTTTTGGCTCCTGTTCTGATCGTTTGGGGGTACATGTGTATATATAGGAGGAAGGAGTATGTCGGTGGAGCACCGAGGGGCCCACGAGGTAGGGGGGGCGCGCCCTAGGGGGGGGCGCCCCCACCCTCGTGACCACCTCTTTGATCCCTTGCAGTAGGGTCCAAGTCTCCTGGATCACGTTTGGTGAGAAAATCATGTTTCCGAAGATTTTATTCCGTTTGGACTCCGTTTGGTATTCTGTTTATCCGAAACACTGAAATAGGCAAAAAACAGCAATTCTGGGCTGGGCCTCCGGTTAATAGGTTAGTCCCAAAAGTAATATAAAAGTGGAAAATAAAGCCCAATATAGTCCAAAACAGTAGATAATATAGCATGGAGCAATCAAAAATTATAGATACGTTGGAGACGTATCAGTTGCTGCTGCTGTGCATACTAGAGGGATCTCGCAAAGTTGACGACTTGTTCTTCTTTTCCATCCTTGGTGATGGTGAGGGTGGCCGGCGGTGGCGGGCTCTTCTCATCGAGGTGGTGCTCCATCTGTGCACCTCTGATCTGCGGGAGCACGATGGCCTTCCAGAGCAGGAAGTTGCCCCTCGTAAGCTTCTCTTGCGGTGGCAATCCAAGGGAGGTGGTGTTGGTGGAGGTGGATGTGGAAGATGAGGTGGTGGAAAGTGCACCCATGGTGCTTGGGATCATGGCAGCGGCGGTGGTAGACATGGTCTCGGTCGCGGAGGTAGCCAGATGCAATCTCTCTTGATCTGATGAGGAAGAGGCTCTGTTACCATATTGAATTCATGCTCCAGCCAACTCATCCAAAAGTCCAAACTGATGGAGGGAGGTGGGCAATATATTTCAACAATCTTGACTCTCCGGTAGAAACTTTGGGGCACTCTTTGAAGCTCCTTGTGTTGGTTGAATAGATGAATCTGAGATTGTGTGATGCATATCGTATAATCATACCCAAGGATACTTGAGGTGACATTGGAGTATCTAGGTGACATTAGGGTTTTGGTTGATTTGTGTCTTAAGGTGTTATTCTAGTACGAACTCTATGATAGATTGAACGGAAAGAATAGCTTCATGTTATTTTACTACGGACTCTTGAATAGATCGATCAGAAAGAATAACTTTGAGGTGGTTTCATACCCTACAATAATCTCTTCGTTTGTTCTCCGCTATTAGTGACTTTGGAGTGACTCTTTGTTGCATGTTGAGGGATAGTTATATGATCCAATTATGTTATTATTGTTGAGAGAACTTGCACTAGTGAAAGTATGAACCCTAGGCCTTGTTTCTTAGCATTGCAATACCGTTTGTGCTCACTTTTATCATTAGTTACCTTGCTGTTTTTATATTTTCAGATTACAAAAACCTTTATCTACCATCCATATTGCACTTGTATCACCATCTCTTCGTCGAACTAGTGCACCTATACAATTTACCATTGTATTGGGTGTGTTGAGGACACAAGAGACTCTTTGTTATTTGGTTGCAGGGTTGCTTGAGAGAGACCATCTTGATCCTACGCCTCCCACGGATTGATAAACCTTAGGTCATCCACTTGAGGGAAATTTTCTACTATCCTTCAAACCTCTGCACTTGGAGGCCCAACAACTTCTACAAGAAGAAGGTTGTGTAGTAGACATCAGTAGCACATAAAGTGTTCCTCCGGTATTCGGGAGTTGCATAATCTCATAGTCATAGGAACATGTATAAGTCATGAAGAAAGCAATAGCAATAAAGTAAACGATCAAAATGCTAAGATAATGGAATGTGTCAAGTCAATCACATCATTCTCTAATGATTTGATCCCGTTAATCAAACGACAACTCATGTCTATGGTTAGGAAACTCAACCATCTTTGATTCAATGGGCTACTCTAGTAGAGGCATACTAGTGACACTTTGTTTGTCTATGTATTCACACATGTACTAAGTTTCCAGTTAATACAATTCTAGCATGAATAATAAACATTTATCATGATATAAGGAAATATAAATAACATCCTTATTATTGCCTCTAGGGCATATTTCCTTCAAGACATGTTTTGTCATTTGATGAATAGGATCACATCATTAGGAGAATGATGTGATGGACAAGACCCATCCGTTAGCTTAGCATATTGATCATTTAGTTTTATTGCTATTGCTTTCTTCATGTCATATACATATTCCTTTGACTATGAGATTATGCAACTCCCGGATACCGGAGGAATGCCTTGTGTGCTATCAAACGTCACAACGTAACTGGGTGATTATAAAGATGCTCTACAGGTATCTCCGAAGGTGTTTGTTGGGTTGGCATAGATCAAGATTAGGATTTGTCACTCCGAGTATCAGAGAGGTATCTCTGGGCCCTCCCGGTAATACACATCATAAGAAGCCTTGCAAGCAAAGTGACTAATGAGTTAGTTGCGGGATGATGTATTACGGAACAAGTAAAGAGACTTGCCAGTAACGAGATTGAACTAGGTATGAAGATACCGACGATCGAATCTTAGGCAAGTAACATACCGATGACAATTGGAATAACGTATGTTGTCATTATGGTTTGACTGATAAAGATCTTCGTAGAATATGTAGGAACCAATATGAGCATCCAGGTTCTACTGTTGGTTATTGACCAGAGAGGTGTCTTGGTTATGTCTACATAGTTCTTGAACCCGTAGGGTCCGCACGCCTAACGTTCAATGACAATTTAGTATTATATGAGTTATATGATTTGGTGATCGAATGTTGTTCGGAGTCCTAGATGAGATCATGGACATGACGAGGAGTCTCGAAATGGTCGATAGGTAAAGATTGATATATAGGATGATAGTATTTGGACACCAGAAGTGTTCCGGGGTGTATCAAATATTTATCGGAGTACCAGAGGGGTTACCGGACACCCCGGGAGGTTAATGGGCCACATGGGCCAAAGGGGAAGGGGCACACCAGCCCACAAGGGACCGGCGCACTCCTCCTAGGCCACCGACCAAGTGGGAAAAGGAAAGGGGGAGTTAGCTCGCCCCTTCCTTTTCTCTCCCCTCTCTTCCTTTTCCCTTCCGGCAAATATGGTAGGGGGGGGCGAATTGGAAAAGGCCCCCAAGTAGGATTCCTCCTACTTGGGGCGCCCCAAGGCTGTTCCCCTCCCCCTCCCACCTATATATATGTGGGGAGGGGGCGCCTAGAACATACACCAACAATTGTTAGACGTGTGTGGTGCCCCCCTCCATAGTTTACGCCTCCGCTCATATCTTCGCAGTGCTTACGCGAAGCCCTGCGCGGATCACTTCACCATCACCTTCACCACGATGTCGTGCTGACAGACTCATCTTCTTCCTTGACACCTTTGCTGGATCAAGAGGACGAGGGATGTCATCGAGCTAAACATGTGCAGAACTCAGAGGTGCCGTATGTTCGGTGCTTGATCGGTCGGATCTAGAAGAAGTTCGACTATATCGACCGCGTTGTCAAAACGCTTCCGCTTTCGGTCTACGAGGGTACATGGACACACTCTCCCCCTCTCGTTGATATGCATCTCCTAGATAGATCTTGCGTGTGCGTAGGATTTTTTTTTGAAATTGCATGCTATGTTTCCCAACAGTGGCATTATAGCTAGGTCTATGCATAGATGCTATGCATGAGTAGAACACAAAGAGTTTTGGGCGGTGATCGTCATACTGCTTACCACCAATGTATTATTTTGATTCGGCGGTATTGTTGGATGAAGCGGACCAGACCAACCTTACATGACCACGTTCATGAGACCGGTTCCACCGACAGACACACAACTAGTTTTGCATAAAGGTGGCTGGCGGGTGTCTGTTTCTCCAACTTTAGTTGAAACGAATTTGACTGCACCCGGTCCTTGTTGAAGGTTAAAACAACAAACTTGATAATTCATCAGTGTGGTTTTGATGCATAGGTAAGAACGGTTCTTCCTAGAAGCCCGTAGCGGCCACGTAAAACTTGCAACAACAAAGTAGAGGATGTCTAACTTGTTTTTGCAGGGCATGTTGTGATGTGATATGGTCAAGACATGATGTGATATACGTTATTGTATGACATGATCATGTTTTGTAAAAGTTACTGGCAACCGGCAGGAGCCTTATGGTTGTCTCTTTATTGTATGAAATGCAAATGCCATGTAATTGCTTTACTTATCACTATGCGTTAGCGGTAGTTGTAGAAGCAATAGTTGGCGAGACTACCACAATGCTACGATGGAGATCAAGGTCTCAAGCCAGTGACCATGGAGATCAGGACGATACTTTGGAGACGGAGATCAAAAGCACAAGATGATGATGGCCATACACTACTAGGGAAAAGCCTAGCAGTGGCGCGGGTTTTAGGCCTACCAGTAACACGGGTGGCGGCGCTACTAGTACGGTGCTACATCTAAAGCTTAGTAGTAGAGTGGGCTCAACCGCGCTACTGCTATATCCACTTAGTAGTAGCGCTTCCCTGAAAAGACGCTACTGGTAACTACTAGTAGCGCCTCTCGCAACCCGCGCTACTACTACTATTTCGTATTATATTTCTTTGTTATTTCATGTTGTATTCATACACCTTTATACAAGTTTTCATATAGCAGCAATTTAGAGATTGTTTTTACATCATAATGAGTTATTACATCACTGGGTGAAAGAACCGTGGACTAGTTTCAAGTGGATGTCCATAATACATCATTGTCATATAACACCTACTCATGATTATCATTTTCATCAATGAGACATCATATATCAAGTTGGTCACTAGTCATAATCACAACTCCTCATCATCATCAACTCTAACACATTGTACCACATAATAACACATTGTATTTAGGACGTACATCTCTCTCATAGGACCTACTACCTTATTTTAGGTAAAATAGCATAAAACAAGATAGGCCCCGAGTCTCCATTATGGAGAATGGAGATTATCCTGTCTCAAATTCTTGCCTTTCACACAATGTTGCTTCCAAGTACCTCCTTACGACTGTCCATGCATTTTTTCCATTCTTTGATTTTCATGTGTTCACTGGTTTTAGAAATCCGACATGGACAAGTGAGATTCGTAGGATGACCTGGCCGTATGTTCAAAACATCAAGGCGACCATTCTGATACATCAGATGAGGCACACAATCCTTCGGGATTTTTTGTTGAAAAACATAGTAATAACTTCGTAGTTAGCAGTGTAGTTTAGTTTTAGAAGAATTTATGCAAAAGATGCGCAGATGTCGTAATAGTAAAAAATCTTACCATGGCATCTCCATGGATGTTACCATAGTTCAACACGTGCACTAGTGGCACGTATTGACCATAATGTGGAGGAGTTTGATAATAGATATTGTAATTCTCAAGATCAGTACAAAATCCGACCAGATGATTTTTCTCCTGATAGGTTAATTCTGAGCCATCAGTGTAGTAGGTTCTGTCTACCATCTTCCGCACATTGTTTCAAGAATGAAAATAAGCTGTCAGTGGAAATAAGTTGTCAACTATTTTGAAATAAACAATATAAATTAGTTAATAACTATGTTTGAGAAACTCACATAGCGGTAGAATTGGAAGCGTGTCAACAAGGACCCAAATGTCCATATTGTCTTGGGCGATGTCAGGATCACCAAGATCCATGCTGACAAGCATACCCTCATAAAAACAATACATCTTGCAAAGTGCTTCCCAATTTGTGCAACCAAAATGGGTTACACTCTCAGAATTGTACAGATTTACTTCAAAATCCATACCATGATGGGTCCTTAGGTGAATTTTCTTTGTTTCCAAACTTTCATGGTCTTCAAAACCCATCCTCTCTGAGACATAGCGTCTTGCATGGCATGGATAAGCTAGTCGAATTGTAAAAGATGAAAATTACACATTAAAATAGTTGAAGTCATGCTTACTTATGAAAAAAACACTTGTCGTCATTGCGTACCATTTCGACATCGAAGGTCTCCCGGAGCTTAATGCCGAAGCACCGATCTTCGTCCAGGTGAGGTCTATCGCACAGACCTCGGTCGTCATTGGACCAGTCGCACTCCCCCGGGAGACTTTCATCGTTTTGATGGCGACATTTCCTATGTTCATAATTCAAAGATTAAACTTGTACAATTAAATATATGTACTACAAAAGCTAAATTAGATCATTATTATTCATCATGGGTTGACTATCGGTCTATCCCTCACTGATTCCTCTATGACATTTGCGACCGTCGGTGATGGTCGTTACTCCTCCTTCCCCTAGTGCATAACAAAGGTATAGCACACGGAAAAGAAGGAGAAACGACCCCCATGACAACAGTCGGGATTCTTCGTCCTCTCGATATTTCCTACATATTCTATCACAAGTCATGCCAAAATTCACGAAAAAATCCGGCATGACCTTTTCTGAGAAAGGACATATCGAGCGCCTGAAATTTGCCGGAACGGAAATTAATCAACACTCCGGCAAAACATAGGCCACTCGGAGGTGTAACCTGCAAACATGACCGGCCACTTGGGCAAGCACATATCCTATTTGAGCAACACAAGATATACATGTTTTTATCTACATCATATGAGTATTCAAACTTGATGGTCATTGCATTTCAATGGTTGAAAATATGAGCAAAAACATTTCAAAATATCTTATAGGACTCATATTGACATGGAGATTTGGCTGGTCTCACCTCGATGTTGGAGGGGGTCGGTGACGGGGACAACGGCGGGGATGATGGAGGGGCTCCTAGATTTCTGCAAAAACAAAACCCTATAAGCTATCGAATAATCAAATTCATACGCCTTGCATAGTGGGGTCCAATTTGAGCATTCAAAATAGGAGTACTTCTCCAATTTGAGCATTTAATAAGCAAAACCAAATCGTAAAATAAATAAGTATTCAAATTAGCATGCATTCAATAAGCAAAAGTAAATCATCTCTTGCATTCGTACATCGTCGGATATTATCACTAATACATCTCGAATAGTATCATACATATAACATCACTAATACAACTAAAACCCTAGCGAATGATGGGTATCGACGTGCGCGGTGGACACCCAAAGAGAAGGAACCATCACAGGATCATAGCTCCAGTGAGATCCCTGAAGAACCTACCAGGTATTGGAGAACCTGCGCTCCAACGCAACCATGTAGCGACAGATGTGTGAGTCCTCCTTGCTAACATGGTGACGTACCACCTCCACGGGGTCCTCAAGCCTCTGCACCATCACTGGCCCACGTGACTGCCACCAAAGAAGGTTCGGGTCAATGGCGGGCTGGCTCCTCTCCAAGCTGTGCCCCCCGGTAGGTAGCACCTCCCAGTACTAGCCTGGCGGAGCCCAGTCCCGGACATGGACCATCTGATCAAGCAGGTGTCCTCTGTCGAGTCGACGACGAGGATGCGGGATAGGCATCGTCGACGTCGATGCGGGAATAATTGCTTTAACTAAAAAATAACAAGAAAGGTGACATGTTCAACTAGTTCTTACTAAAAATAAACTTACTATAAATAGAAATAAACTAGTTCTTACTAAAAATAAACTAGTTCAAGTAGTTATATTAATTTTCTTTCTAAAAATACACTAGTTCTATTAATTCAACTAGTCCTTACTAAAAATAAACTAGTTCAATTAGTTTTAATAATTTTCTTATTAATTCTATTAAACACTACTGCCCTAGTTCTTACTAACTAATTAGATGAACCTACCTAGTAACTACTGCCCTAATTAGCATCTAATTTGATGAACCCTAACTAATTTGATGCACTCTAAAATTTGATGAACCTTAGGAACTTTAGCTAGGCAGAGGTAGGGGAGGGGGAGGAGGAGGCGTGCTCACCTCGGTGCCGGCGGCGAGGGAGGAGCAGGCGGCGTCAAGGTCGGGGTCGGGGCTAGGGCGTGCGGCGGAGGGCGGCGTCGAGGTCGGGGTCGGGGGCGGCGTCGAGGGCGACGGGAGAGCACGCGGCGGCCGACGACGATGCTGGGCGATGACGGCGACGACATCAGAGGAGTTCGATTTGGGGGAAGTGGCCATGGGGAAGGAAGAACCGCGCGATTAAGTAAGAAGTAGCAGTAGCACGTTCCAGGAAACGCACTACTGCTACATTAGTTATAGCTAACTTAGCTATAGCGCTAGCTGGCCAAACACGCTACTGCTAATTTAGCTATTGCGCCTGTCCGAAAAGCACGCTGGTGCTACGCCTTTCTCCTTTATTTTTATTTTTCATTTGTTTTCCTTCACATTTTCTTTCTTCCTTCCCCTTTTCCTATTTATTTCCTTTTCCTTTACTTTTCCATATGTTTCTCATTTTATTTTCCTTTCATTGGTAGTAGCGCTTTCCCTGCGAAACACGCTACTACGACAACCTTATCAGTAGCGTGCTTTACCTAAGCCCTCTACAACTACTGGTAGCCTGGCCAAAATAGTAGGGGAATTGTAGTTGTAGCGCTTCTTCCGTGAGACGCGCTACTGCTATGAACTTAGCTGCAACGTGTTTGGAGCCCACACGCTACTGGTAAGTAGTAGTAGCGCTTGTTTTTGTCCCTCACTATTGGTAAGATTCTGTGTATAAGGTTTTCCCTAGTAGTGATATCATGTCACATATTTTGATTGCATATGTTGTTTATCTTCTATGCATCTTATTTTGCTTAATATGGCGGTAGCATTATAAGATGATCCCTTAACAAAATTTCAAGGTATAAGTGTTCTCCCCGAGTATTCACCATTGCGACAGTTCGTCGTGTTGAGACACCACATGATGATTGGGTGTGATAGACTCTACGTTCACATACAACGGGTGCAAGACAGTTTTGCACATGCAGAATACTCGGGTTAAACATGACGAGCCTGGCATGTACATACATGACCTCAGAACACTGGAGACCGAAAGGTCGAATGTGAATCATATAGTAGATATGATCAACATAGAGATGTTCACCATTGATGACAACTCCATCTCACATGATGATCGGACATGGTTCAGTTGATTTGGATCACGTATCATTTATATGAGTTGAGGGATGTCAATCTAAGTGGGAGTTCTTAAGTAATATGATTAATTGAACTTAATTTATCATGAACTTAGTCCTGATAGTTTTTGCATATCTATGTTGTAGATCAATGGCCCGTGCTACCGTTCCCTTGAATTTTAATGCGTTCCTAGAGAAAGCTAAGTTGAAAGATGATGGTAGCAACTACACAAGCTGGGTTCATAACTAGAGGATTATCCTCATTGCTGCACAAAAGAATTATGTCCTTGATGCACTGCTAGGTGTGCCACCCCCTCCAGCAACTGTAGACGTTGTGAATGCCCGACAGTCACGTGTTGATGACTACTCGATAGTTAAGTGTGCCATGTTTTACGGCCTAGAATCGGGACTTCAAAGACATTTTGAATGTCATGGAGCATATGAGACGTTCCAGGAATTGAAGTTAATATTTCAAGCAAATGCCCGAGTTGACAGATATGAAGTCTCCAACAAGTTCTGTAGCTGCAAGATGGAGGAGAACAGTTATGTCAGGGAACACATACTCAAAATGTCTGGGTGGCATAATCACTTGACTCAGCTGGGAGTTAATCTTCCAGATGATAGTGTTATTGACAGAGTTCTCCAATCACTGCCACCAAGCTACAAAGGCTTCGTGATGAACTATAATATGCAAGGGATGGATAAGACAGTTCCCGAGCTCTTCGCTATGCTCAAATCTGTGGAGGTGGAAATCAAGAAGGAGCATCAAGTGTTGATGGCCACTAGTTTCAAGAAAAAAGGCAAGGGAAAGAAGGGGAATTTTAAGAAGAATGGCAAGCAAGTTGCCACTCCCGGGAAGAATCCCAAGTCTGGACCCAAGCCTGAAACTGAGTGCTTCTACTGCAAAGGGACTGGTCACTAGAAGCGGAACTGCCCCAAGTATTTGGCGGATAAGAAGGATCAAAGTGAACAAATGTATATTTGATATACATGTTATTGATGTGTACCTTCCTAATGCTCGTAATAGCGCCTGGATATTTGATACTGGTTCGGTTGCTCGTATTTGTAACTCGAAACAGGGGCTACGGATTAAACGAAGATTGGCTAAGGACGAGGTGATGATGCACGTCGGGAATGGTTCCAAGGTCGATGTGATCGCCGTCGACATGCTACCTCTACATCTACCTTCGGGATTAGTTTTAGACCTGAATAATTGTTATTTGGTGCAAGTGTTGAGAATGAACATTATATCCGGATCTTGTTTAGTGCGAGATGTTTATTCATTAAAATCAAAGAATAATGGTTGTTCTATTTATATGAATAATATCTTTTATGGTCATGCACCCTTGAAGAGTGGTCTATTTTTGTTGAATCTCGATTGTGGTGATACACATATTCATAATATTGATGCCAAAAGATGCAAAGTTGATAATGATAGTGCAACATATTTGTGGCACTGCCATTTAGGTCATATTGGTGTAAAACGCATGAAGAAACTCCATGCAGGTGGGCTTTTGGAATCACTTGATTATGAATCATTTGATACTTGCGAACCATGCCTCATGGGCAAGATGACTAAAAAACTCCGTTCTCCGAAACAATGGAGTGAGCTAATGACTTATTGGAAATAATACATACCGATGTATGCGGTGAAGTCAATATGCCCTAGAGGCAATAATAAAGTTGTTATTTATATTTCCTTATATCATGATAAATGTTTATTATTCATGCTAGAATTGTATTAACCAGAAACTTGATACATGTGTGAATACATAGACAAAATAACTTGTCCCTAGTATGCCTCTACTTGACTAGCTCGTTAATCAAAGGTGGTTAAGTTTCCTGACCATAGACATGTGTTGTCATTTGATGAACGAGATCACATCATTAGGGGAATGATGTGATGGACAAGACTGATACGTCTCCAACGTATCTATAATTTTTGATTGTTCAATGCTATTATATTATCTGTTTTGGATGTTAATGAGCTTTATTTTACACTTCTATATTATTTTTTGGACTAACCTATTTACCGGAGTCCCAGCCCAAATTGCTGTTTTTTTGCCTATTTTAGTGTTTCGTAGAAAAAGAATATCAAACGGAGTCCAAATGGAATGAAACCTTCGGGAGCGTGATTTTTGGAACAAACGTGATCTAGAGGACTTGGAGTGGACGTCAAGCAACCAACGAGGTGGCCACGAGGCAGGGGGCGCGCCTACCCCCTGGGCGCGCCCTCCCCCTCGTGGCTCAACCGACCTACTTCTTCCTCCTATATATATCTACATACCTTGAAAACATCCAGGAGCACCACGAAACCCTATTTCCACCGCCGCAACCTTCTCTACCCAAGAGATCCCATCTTGGGGCCTTTTCTGGAGCTCCGCCGAAGGAGGCATTGATCACGGAGGGCCTCTACATCGACTCCATGGCCCCTCCGATGATGTGCGAGTAGTTTACTTCAGACCTTCGGGTCCATAGTTATTATCTAGATGGCTTCTTCTCTCTCTTTGGATCTCAATACAAAGTTCTCCTCGATTCTCTTGGAGATCTATTCGATGTAATCTTCTTTTGCGGTGTGTTTGTCGAGATTCGATGAATTGTGGGTTTATGATCAAGATTATCTATGAACAATATTTGAATCTTCTCTGAATTCTTTTATGTATGATTGGTTATCTTTGCAAGTCTCTTCGAATTATCAGTTTGGTTTGGCCTACTAGATTGATCTTTCTTGCAATGAGATAAGTGCTTAGCTTTGGGTTCAATATTGCGGTGCTCGATCCCAGTGACAGTATGGGAAACGACACGTATTGTATTGTTGCCATCGAGGATAAAAATATGGGGTTTATATCATATTGCATGAGTTTATCCCTCTACATTATGTCATCTTGCTTAAGGCGTTACTCCATTCTTGTGAACTTAATACTCTAGATGAATGCTGGATAGCGGTCGATGTGTGGAGTAATAGTAGTAGATGCAGGCAGGAGTCGGTCTACTTGTCACGGACGTGATGCCTATATACATGATCATACCTAGATATTCTCATAACTATGCTCAATTCTATCAATTGCTCGACAGTAATTTGTTCACCCACCGTAATACTTATGCTATCTTGAGAGAAGCCACTAGTGAAACCTATGGCCCCCGGGTCTATTTTCCATCATACAAGTTTCCAATCTACTTTATTTTGCAATCTTTACTTTCAATTTATATCATAAAAATACCAAAAATAGTTATCTAATTATTATTATCTCTATCAGATCTCACTCTTGCAAGTGGTCATGAAGGGATTGACAACCCCTTTATCGCATTGGTTGCGAGGTTCGTATTTGTTTGTGTAGGTATGAGGTGACTCGCGCGTGGTCTCCTACAGGATTGATACCTTGGTTCTAAAAAACTGAGGGAAATACTTACGCTGCTTTGCTGCATCACCCTTTCCTCTTCAAGGGAAAACCAACGCATGCTCAAGAGGTAGCAAGAAGGATTTCTGGCACCGTTGCCGGGGAGATCTATGCCAAGTCAAGACATACCAAGTACCCATCATAACTCTTATCCTTCGCATTACATTATTTTCCATTTGCCTCTCGTTTTCCTCTCCCCCACTTCACCCTTGTCGTTTTATTCGCCCTCTCTTTCCATTCGCCTCTTTTTTGCTTGCTTCGTCATTATGGCTAGTCCTTTATCCGCTCCTTTGTCTCTCGAGAATGAAGTTCTTAATTTTAAACAAAGGGAGGGAGAAAATCTAAAAGATGCTTGGTACAGAATTTGCAATGCGTAAAATAGATCTACTAGAAGCAATCTACTTCCGTTCTTCTTAGCAATTTTTATGTAGGCATCACCCCTTGGAATAGATATATTCTTGATACCATTACCGGAGGAAATTTCTTGGGTAGCCATACTTTTGATTCTTATAATGCTATGATTGATTTGTTTGGCCCATCACCTCTTTTGGTTAATGGAACTATTTTAACGTTGGAACATGTGATGCAACGGCTTGAAATTATTGAAAATAAAGTTGCCACTGTAGAGTTAATGGAAAATTTGGATAGAAAGATCCATAACCAAATTATCCAATACAGATCTAAGGTAGGAGTTGCTCTTAATTTTTTAAAAGAAAAGGGACCTATGGTTAATGAAAAGATAGATCATGATTACACTAGAATTGATAAAATTGAGGATATTATTACCAACCTAGGGTCGGCCTTTTCTTCTATGAAAAACACTCCTTCTAATGCTAAGATTGCCAAATTGATGTATGTTCCTAAAAATAAGGGAGAAACTTCTAGTAATGGAAATGCGGACCTCAAATCCGTAAGTGTTCACCCCAACTTTCTCACTATCCTTAAGGAACCTTTTGCTACAAATGATTTTCTCGATTTTGTGCCTAGGAGTTTGATAATTAATAAAAATAAAGAAACTCCTAGGAGTTATAGGTGTCTTATTGAAGAATTGCCTACCAAAGATGGCAATACCTAGATCTATCCTCGCTTTTATGCCTAGCTAGGGGCGTTAAACGATAGCGCTTGTTGGGAGGCAGGCCAATTTTATTTTTATTCCTTGCTTTTTGTTCCTGTTTAGTAATAAATAATTTATCTAGCCTCTGTTTTGGTTGTGTTTTTTCTGTTTAATTAGTGTTTGTGCCAAGTAGAACCGTAGGGAAGACTTGGGGAAAGTCTTTTTGATCTTGCTGTAAAAAACAGAAACTTTAGCGCTCACGAGAATCCCTGCCATCTTTTAATGGAGAGTGCTATTTAGTTAATTATTTTGAATATGATTAATCGATAAATTCCTCACGTCCAGCAATTTAGTTTAGAATTTTTGGGGTTCCAGAAGTATTCTAAACTTACAGATTACTACAAACTGTTCTGTTTTTGACAGATTCTGTTTTCCATGGGTTGTTTGCTTATTTTGATGAATCTATGGCTAGTAATATAGTTTATGAACCATAGAAAAGTTGTAATACAGTAGGTTTAACACCAATATAAATAAAAAATGAGTTCATTACAGTACCTTGAAGTGGTGGTTTGTTTTCTTTTACTAACGGAGCTCACGAAGATTTTCATTTAAGTTTTGTGTTGTGAAGTTTTCAAGTTTTGGGTAAAGATTTGATGAATTATGGAACAAGGAGTGGCAAGAGCCTAAGATTGGGTATGCACAAGGCACCCCAAGATAAAATCCAAGGACAACCAAAATCCTAAGCTTGGGGATGCCCCGGAAGGCATCCCCTCTTTCGTCTTCGTCCATCAGTAACTTTACTTGGAGGTATATTTTTATTCGCCACATGATATGTGTTTTGCTTGGAGCGTCTTGTATGATTTGAGTCTTTGCTTTTTATTTTACCACAATCATCCTTGCTGTACACACCTTTTGGGAGAGACACACATGAATTAGAATTTATTAGAATACTCTATGTGCTTCACTTATATCTTTTGAGTTGGATAATTTTTGCTCTAGTGCTTCGCTTATATCTTTTAGAGCACGGCGGTGGTTTTATTTTATAGAAATAATTGATCTCTCATGCTTCACTTATATCATTTTGAGAGTCTTTAGAACAGCATGGTATTTCACTTCGGTTATAAATTTTAAATGCTAAGAGAAGTTGGATGCTTGATAGATTGTTTTGAGATATAAAGGTGGTAATATTAGAGGTGTGCTAGCTGAGTAATTGTGAAATTGATGAATACTTGTGTTGAAGTTGGCAAGTCCCGTAGCATGCACGTATGGTAAACGTTATGTGACAAATTTTAAGCACGTGGTGTTCTTTGATTGCTTTCCTTATGAGTGGCAGTCGGGGACGAGCGATGGTCTTTTCCTACCAATCTATCCCCCTAGGAGCATGCACGTAGTGCTTGGTTTTGATGACTTGTAGATTTTTGCAATAAGTATGTGAGTTCTTTATGACTAATGTTGAGTCCATGGATTATACGCGCTCTCACCCTTCCATCATTGCTAGCCTCTTCGGTATCGTGCATTGCCCTTTCTCACCTTGAGAGTTGGTGCAAACTTCGGTGGTTCATCCAAACCCCGTGATACGATACGCTCTATCACACATAAGCCTCCTTATATCTTCCTCAAAACAGCCACCATACCTACCTATTATGGCATTTCCATAGCCATTCCGAGATATATTGCCATGCAACTTTCCACCGTTCCATTTATTATGACACGCATCATCATTGTCATATTGCTTCGCATGATCATGTAGTTGACATCGTATTTGTGGCAAGGCCACCATGCTTAATTTTTCATACATGTTACTCTTGATTCATCGCTATCTCGGTACACCACCGGAGGCATTCACATAGAGTCATATTTTGTTCTAAGTATCGAGTTGTAATTCTTGAGTTGTAAGAAAATAAAAGTGTGATGATCATCATTAGAGCATTGTCCCATGTGAGGAAAGGATGATGTAGACTATGATTCCCCCACAAGTTGGGATGAGACTCCCGACGAAAAAAGGGAGAAAAGAGGCCAAAAAAGAAAGAAGGACCAAATAAAAAAATGTGAGAGAAAAAGAGAGAAGGGACAATGTTACTATCCTTTTCCACACTTGTGCTTCAAAGTAGCACCATGATCTTCATGATAGAGAGTCTCTTATTTTGTCACTTCCATATACTAGTGGGAATTTTCCATTATAGAACTTGGCTTGCATATTCCAATGATGGGCTTCCTCAAATTGCCCTAGGTCTTCATGAGCAAGCAAGTTGGATGCACACCCACTTAGTTTCTTTGTTGAGCTTCCATATATTTATAGCTCTAGTGCATCCATTGCATGGCAATCCCTACTCCTTGTATTGACATCAATCGGTGGGCATATCCATAGCCCATTGATTAGCCGCGTCAATGTGAGACTTTCTCCCTTTTTGTCTTCTCACACAACCTCAATCATCATATTCTATTCCACCCATAGTGCTATGTCCATGGCTCGCGCTCATATATTGCGTAAAAGTTGAAAGAGTTTGAAAAGGCTATGTATGAAACAATTGCTTGGCTTGTCGTCGGGGTTGTGCATGATGAGAGTATTTTGTGTGACGAAAATGAAGCATGGCCAAACTATATGACTTTGTAGGGATAAGTTTTCTTTGGCTATGGTATTTTGATAAGACATAATTGCTTGATTAGCATACTTGGAGTATTACTATTTTTATGTCAACAATAAACTTTTATCTTGAATCTTTCGGATCTGAACATTCATGCCACAATAGAGAAAAATACATTGAAGAATATTCTAGAAAGCATTCCACATCAAAAATTGTGTTTTTATCATTTACCTACTCGAGGACGAGCAGGAATTAAGCTTGGGGATGCTTGATGCGTCTCCAACGTATCTATAATTTTTGATTGTTCCATGCTATTATATTATCTCTTTTGGATGTTAATGGGCTTTATTTTACACTTTTATATTATTTTTGGGACTAACCTATTAACCGGAGGCCCAGCCGAAATTGCTGTTTTTTGCCTATTTTAGTGTTTGGCAGAAAAAGAATATCAAACGGAGTCCAAATGGAATGAAACCTTCAGGAGCGTGATTTTTGGAAGAAACGTGATCTAGAGGACTTGGAGTGGACGTCAAGCAACCAACGAGGTGGCCACGAGGCAGGGGGCGCGCCAGAGGGAGTCCTGGACTAAGGGGTCCTCGGGCCTCCGACCTATTATCCATGGGCCGGACTGATGGGCTGTGAAGACATGAAGGCCGAAGACTATACCTAAGTCCGGATTGGATTCTCCTTGGCATGGAAGGCAAGCTTGGTGAACGACTATGAAGATTGCTTCTTATGTAACCGACTCTATGTAAACCCTAGATCCCCTCGGTATCTATATAAACCGGAGGGGATGATAACCCACAAGTATAGGGGATCGCAACAGTTTTCGAGGGTAGAGTATTCAACCCAAATTTATTGATTCGACACAAGGGGAGCCAAAGAATTTTCTGAAGTATTAGCAGCTGAGTTGTCAATTCAACCACACCTGGAAACTTAATATCTGCAGCAAAGTGTTTAGTAGCAAAGTAATATGATAGTTGTGGTAATGATAGCAAAAGGTAACAGTAGTAAAAGTAATGTAGCAATAGCAACGGAAAAGTAAATAGGCGAAGAACAATATATGGAAAGCTCGTAGGCAATGGATCAGTGATGGAGAATTATGCCGGATGCGGTTCATCATGTAACAATCATAACCTGGGGTGACACAGAACTAGCTCCAGTTCATTGATATAATGTAGGCATGTATTCCGAATATAGTCATACGTGCTTATGGAAAAGAACTTGCATGACATCTTTTGTCCTACCCTCCCGTGGCAGCGGCGTCCTTATGGAAACTAAGAGATATTAAGGCCTCCTTTAATAGAGAACCGGAACAAAGCATTAACACATAGTGAATACATGAACTCCTCAAACTACAGTCATCACCAGTAAGTATCCCGATTATTGTCACTTCGGGGTTAACGGATCATAACACATAATAGGTGACTATAGACTTGCAAGATAGGATCAAGAACTCTCATATATTGATGAAAACATAATAGGTTCAGATCTGAAATCATGGCACTCGGGCCCTAGTGACAAGCATTAAGCATATCAAAGTCATAGCAACATCAATCTCAGAACATAGTGGATACTAGGGATCAAACCCTAACAAAACTAACTCGATTACATGATAGATCCCATCCAACCCATCACCGTCCAGCAAGCCTATGATGGAATTACTCACGCACGGCGGTGAGCATCATGAAATTGGTGATGGAGGATGGTTGATGATGACGATGGCGACGGATTCCCCTCTTCGGAGCCCCGAACGGACTCCAGATCAGCCCTCCCAAGAGGTTTTTGGGCTTGGCGGTGGCTCCGTATCGTAAAACACGATGAATTCTTCTCTCTGATTTTTTTATCCCCGAAACACAATATATGGAGTTGGAGTTGGAGTCAGAGAGGCACCAGGGGGCCCACGAGGTAGGGGGTGCGCCCTAGGGGGCAGGCGCGCCCCCACCCTCGTGGACAGGTGGTGGGCCCCCTGGCCTTCATCTTTTGCAGGTATTTTTTTATATTTTCAAAAAAGTTACCACGTGAAGTTTCAGGTCATTCCGAGAACGTTTGTTTCTGCACATAAATAACACCATGGTAATTCTGCTGAAAACAACGTCAGTCCAGGTTAGTTCCATTCAAATCATGCAAGTTAGAGTCCAAAACAAGGGCAAAAGTGTTTGGAAAAGTAGATACGACGGAGACATATCAACTCCCCCAAGCTTAAACCTTTGCTTGTCTTCAAGCAATTCAGTTGACAAACTGAAAGTGATAAAGAAAAACTTTTACAAACTCCATTTCCTCTTGTTGTTGTAAATATGTGAAGCCAGCATTCAAGTTTTCAGCAAAGATTATAACTAACCACATTCACAATAACGCTTAGGTCTCAAGTTTACTCATATCAATGGCATAATCAACTAGCGAGCAATAATAATAAATCTCGGATGACAACACTTTCTCAAAACAATCATAATATGATATCACAAGATGGTATCTCGCTAGCCCTTTCTGAGACCACAAAACATAAATGCAGAGCACCTTTAAAGACCAAGCACTGACTAGACATTGTAATTCATGGTAAAAGAGATCCAGCCAAGTCATACTCAATGTAAACTAACAGTAATGAATGCAAATGACAGCGGTGCTCTCCAACTGGTGCTTTTTAATAAGAGGATGATGACTCAGCATAAAAGTAAATAGATAGGCCCTTCGCAGAGGGAAGTAGGGACTTGTAGAGGTCCCAGAGCTCGGTTTTGAAATAGAGGTGAATAATATTTTGAGTGGTATACTTTCATTGTCAACATAACAACCAAGAGATGGCGATATCTTCCATGCTACACACATTATAGGCGGTTCCCAAACAGAATGGTAAAGTTTATACTCCCCCTTCCACCAACAAGCATCAATCCATGGCTTGCTCGAAACAACGAGTGCCTCCAACTAACAAGAGTGCTAGGGGGAGTTTTGTTTGCAATTATTTTGATTTAGTTTGCATAAAGCATGGGACTGGGCATCCCGGTGACCAGCCATTTATCTCGTGAGTGAGGAGCGGAGTCCACTACTCTTGAGAATAACCCGCCTAACATGGAAGATACGGACAACCCTATTTGATACATGAGCTATTCGAGCATACAAAACATGATATTTATTTGAAGGTTTAGAGTTTGGCACATACAAATTTACTTGGAATGGTAGGTAGATACCGTATATAGGTAGGTATAGTGGACTCATGTGGAATAACTTTGGGGTTTAAGGGATTGGATGCACAAGCAGTATTCCCGCTTAGTACAAGTGAAGGCTAGCAAAAGACTGGGAAGCGACCAGCTAGAGAGCGACAACAGTCATGAACATGCATTAAAATTAATCAACACCGAATGCAAGCATGAGTAGGATATAATCCACCATGAACATAAATATCGTGAAGGCTATGTTGATTTTGTTTCAACTACATGGGTGAACATGCGCCAAGTCAAGTCACTTAAATCATTCAGAGGAGGATACCACCCTATCATACCACATCACAACCATTTTAATAGCATGCTGGCACGCAAGGTAAACCATTATAACTCATAGCTAATCAAGCATGGCACAAGAAACTATGATCTCTAGTTGTCATTGCAAACACGTTTATTCATAATAGGCTGAATCAGGAACGATGAACTAATCATATTTAAAAAAACAAAAGAGGTTGAGTTCATACCAGCTTTTCTCATCCCAGTTAGTCCATCATATACCATCATAATTGCCTTTCACTTGCACGGCCGAACGATGTGAATAATAATAGTGCACGTGCATTGGACTAAGCTGGAATCTGCAAGCATTCAATAAACAGGAGAAGACAAGGCAATATGGGCTCTTTCGTCAGATCAACAATAATGTATATACGAGCCACTTCAATAATTTAATTATGGTCTTCTCCTATCGACCCCCAAAAGAAAAGAAAAGAAATGAAACTATTTACATGGGAGAGGTCCCAACAAGCAAAAGAAGAACAAGAAATATTTTTGGGTTTTCCCTTTTTTAATAACTACTACAAGCATGGAAATTAAACTAACTAAAAACTACAACTAATTTTTTTGGTTTTTCTTAAGGTTTATTAAACACACAAGAAGAAAGCATAAAAAGGAAAATAAACTAGCATGGATGATACAATGAAAAAGTATGAGCACCGACATCTAGCAATGAGTGTGTGAACATAAATGTAATGTTGGTGGGAAATACGTACTCCCTAAAGCTTAGGCTTTTGGCCTAAGTTGGTTTATGACAACGGCTGGCCTGGCGGATATCCATAATAATAGTTGGGGTCGTACTGCGATGCAGCACTATCGCCTGCTGAGCTGCAGCGTGGCGACGAGCGGCCTCCGCTCTCCTCTCGTACTCATCTGCCTCCTCTCTGGTAATAGTATATATTCCTTTTGCCTAATGATCAAATAAGGCAGGAGCAGGGAGGGTAATATGGACAGCACGGCGTCTGTCAAAGATTACTCGATACTGGAGAGGTGATTCATTCCTCTCGACAAACTGGTGGTGAACCATAGCATTAAAGTCTAGGTAAGCAGGAGGTAATTCAATATCATCTTCGCGTATGGCTATACCAAGAAAATTAGCTATGCGGGTTGCATAAATTCCTCCAAATAAATCTCCATTAAATCTATTAAGATGCAACCTACGTGCAACAATGGCTCCCAAATTATAAGATTTATCTCCTAACACAACACTCCTAAGAATACTGAGGCCAGGGACACACATATGGCATGCCTCATCTTTACCATTAATGCATCTACCTATGAAGAGAGCAAAATAATGTATAGCTAGAAAGTGAATGCTCCCTATGGTAGCTTGTGTAATATCTCTAGATTCTCCCATAGTTATGCTAGCATGAAAATCTCTAAATTCAGATTTGCGACGATCCCTTATACTACCCCATTGTGGAAGTTTGCAAGCAGTGGTAAAGTCCTCTAAGTCCATAGTATAAGAATTTTCATAAAGATCAAACAGGACAGTTGGAGAATTACGTGAAGTTGAAAATTCAAACCTCCTCACAAAGGTACTGGTGAGGTTGTGATGCTGACTGCACTTCTCTTCCTCGAAGCTCACAAGATTGGCGTTACGCAAATATGCGTTGAATTCTTCTTTAATTCCTACTCGATCCATAAAATTTTCAGAAGGCCACTCACAAGGACGCACTGGAGCGTCTCTTGGTGGCTCTTCATCATCATCACGCATCGCAAGCCTGGGTCCTTGCTTCCTTGAGGAACCACCTTGAAACATTTTCCTAAGCATTTTTCTTCCTCTGAAAAATTCTGAAATTTTTTAGTAACTTCAAAATAAAACTAAACCAAACTCAATAATATTGATAGCAACTACTCCTACAAGTGCCTAGGGCCTATATCATGCATCAAAACTACTTTTGACCATATAAATTTGACATGCAAGCTCAAGAACAGGGTCACCTAAGCAGCAAAATTTGCAATGAATAAAGCACTAGAACAAAAACTAATTGGACCAATGGCGGAGTCACATACCAAGGAACAATCTCCCCAAGCAGTTTTGTGAGAGGTGCTTTGAGCAAGGAGATCGAAAATGGCAGCAAGATGAGCTAGAACTCGTGCTTCGGCTGGATATTCATGTTTGTGGGAGGAAGAAGAAGTGTGTGGGTGCAGGAATAAGTGGAGGAGGGCCACCGTGGGCCCACGAGGCAGGGGGGCGCGCCCAGGGGGTAGGGCGCGCCCTCCACCCTCGTGGGTAGGTGGTTGACCCCTCTGCTGTGTTCTCAGTGCCAAATATTCTCAAATATTCTAGAAAAATCATATTTAAATTTCAGGGCATTTGGAGAACTTTTATTTTTGGGGTATTTTTATATTGCACGGATAATCAGATAACAGACAGAAAAAAATTTGTTTTTATTTTATTTAATATAAATATCAGAAAGTAAAAGTGGGGTACAGAAGGTTGTGCCTTCTAGTTTCATCCATCTCATGATCATCAAAAGGAATCCACTAACAAGGTTGATCAAGTCTTGTTAACAAACTCATTCCGAATAACATGGAACCGAAGAAATTTCGAATAACACTGTGTTACCTCAACGGGGATATGCACATCCCCAATAATAAGGATATCATATTTCTTCTTGACAGTAGGAAGAGGAAATTCAAAACCTCCAAATATAATCGATGGAATTTTTCCAATAGAGTTGATACTATGAACTTGAGGTTGTTTCCTCGGAAAGTGTACCGTGTGCTTATTACCATTAACATGAAAAGTGACATTGCCTTTAGTGCAATCAATAACAGACCCTGTAGTATTCAAAAAGGGTCTTACAAGAATAATAGACATACTATCGTCCTCGGGAATATCAAGAATAACAAAGTCCGTTAAAATAGTAACGTTTGCAACTACAATAGGCACATCCTCACAAATACCGACAGGTATAGCAGTTGATTTATCAGCCATTTGCAAAGATATTTCAGTAGGTGTCAACTTATTCAAATCAAGTCTACGATATAAAGAGAGAGGCATAACACTAACACCGGCTCCAAGATCACATAAACCAGTTTTAACATAGTTTCTTTTAATAGAGCATGGTATAGTGGGTACTCCTGGATCTCCAAGTTTCTTTGGTATTCCACCCTTAAAAGTATAATTAGCAAGCATGGTAGAAATTTCAGCTTTTGGTATCTTTCTTTTATTTGTAAAAATATCTTTCATATACTTAGCATAAGGATTCATTTTGAGCATATCAGTTAATCGCATACGCAAAAAGATAGGTCTAATCATTTCAGCAAAGCGCTCAAAATCCTCGTCATCCTTTTTCTTGGATGGTTTGGGAGGAAAAGGCATGGGTTTATGAACCCATGGTTCTCTTTCTTTACCATGTTTCCTAGCAACAAAGTCTTTCTTATCATAACATTGATTCTTTGATTGTGGGTTATCAAGAACAACAGCAGGTTCAATTTCTACATCATTATTATTACTAGGTTGAGCATCATCATGAACATTATCATTAACATTATTACTAGTTTAGGTTCATTACCAGATTGAGTTTCAGCATCAGAAATAGAAATATCATTTGGATTCTCAGGTGGTTCAATAACATGTTCACTAGAAGCACGCAAAGTCCTATCATTTTTCTTTTTCTTCCTTTTAGAAGGACTAGGAGCATCTATATTATTTCTCTGAGAATCTTGCTCAATTCTCTTAGGGTGGCCTTCAGGATACAAAGGTTTCTGAGTCACTTTACCACCTCTAGTCATAACTCTAACAGCATTATCATTATCTTTACTATTCAATTCATTGAGCAAATCATTTTGAGCTTTAAGTACTTGTTCTACTTGAGTGGTAACCATAGAAGCATGTTTACTAATAAGTTTAAGTTCACCTTTGACATTAGTCATATAATCACCCAAGTGTTCAAGCATATTTGAATTGTATTTCAATTGTCTACCAAAATAAGCATTAAAATCTTCTTGCTTAGCCATAAATCTATCAAACTCATCTAAGCATGGGCTAGCAAATTTAGTAAATGGGATTTCAGCTTTATCATATCTATAGAGAGAATTTACCTTTACTACCTGTGTCGGGTTATCAAGACCATGAGTTTCTTCAATAGGTAGAGGATTAAGATCGTATGTTTCTTCAACAGGCGGTAAATTAAGACCATGTATTTCTTCAATAAGACATAAATTCTTAACATGTTCAGCTTTAATACCTTTTTCTTTCATAGATTTCTTTGCCTCTTGCATATCTTCTGGACTGAGAAATAGAACACCCCTCTTCTTCGGAGTTGGTTTAGGAATAGGCTCAGGAATTGGCTCCGGAGGTGTCCAATTATTTTCATTTGTCAACATATTATTCAATAGAATTTCAGCTTCATCCGGTGTTCTTTCCCTGAAAACAGAACCAGCACAACTATCCAGGTAATCTCTGGAGGCATCGGTTAGTCCATTATAAAAGATATCAAGTATTTCATTTTTCTTAAGAGGATGATCAGGCAAAGCATTAAGTAATTGGAGAAGCCTCCCCCAAGCTTGTGGGAGACTCTCTTCTTCAATTTGCACAAAATTATATATATATATATATATATCCCTTAAAGCAGCTTGTTTCTTATGAGCAGGGAAATATTTAGCAGAGAAGTAATAAATCATATCCTGGGGACTACGCACACAACCAGGATCAAGAGAATTAAACCATATCTTAGCATCACCCTTTAATGAGAATGGAAATATTTTAAGGATATAAAAGTAACGAGCTCTCTCATCAGTAGTGAACAGGGTGGCTATATCATTTAATTTAGTAAGATGTGCCACAACAGTTTCAGATTCATAGCCATGAAAAGGATCAGATTCAACCAAAGTAATTACATCAGGATCAACAGAGAATTCATAATCCTTATCGGTGACACAAATAGGTGAAGTAGCAAAAGCAGGGTCAGGTTTCATTCTAGCATTTAGAGATTGCTTGTTCCATTTAGCTAATAACCTCTTAAGTTCGTTTCTATCTTTGCAAGCTAAAATAGCTAAAGAAGCTTCTTGATCAAAAACATAACCCTCAGGAATAACAAGTGATTCTTCATCATCACTTTCATTAGTATTATCATATTCAATATTTTCAATCTCTCTAGCCCTCACAAGTTGTTCATCGAGAAAATCACCAAGTGACACAGTAGTATCAAGCATAGAAGTAGTTTCATCATAAGTATCATGCATAGCAGAAGTGGCATCATCAATAACATGCGACATATCAGAACGAATAGCAGAAGCAGGTTAAGGTGTCGCGAGCTTACTCAAAACAGAAGGTGAATCAAGTGTAGAGCTAGATGGCAGTTCCTTACCTCCCCTCGTAGTTGAGGGATAAATCTTGGTTCTCGGATCTTTCAAGTTCTTCATAATGAAGCAGATATAAATCCCAAGTGACTCAAAGAATAGAGCTATGCTCCCCGGCAACGGCGCCAGAAAATAGTCTTGATAGCCCACAAGTATAGGGGATCGCAACAGTTTTCGAGGGTAGAGTATTCAACCCAAATTTATTGATTGGACACAAGGGGAGCCAAAGAATATTCTCAAGTATTAGCAAGTGAGTTGTCAATTCAACCACACCTAGAAACTTAATATCTGTAGCAAAGTGTTTAGTAGCAAAGTAATATGATAGTAGTGGTAACGATAGCAAAAGGTAACAGTAGTAAAAGTAATGTTTTTGGTATTTTGTAGTGATGATAGCAATAGCAACGAAAAAGTAAATAAGCGGAGAACAATATATGGAAAGCTCGTAGGCAATGGATCGGTGATGGAGAATTATGCCGGATGCGGTTCATCATGTAACAGTCATAACCTAGGGTGACACAGAACTAGTTCCAGTTCATTGATATAATGTAGGCATGTATTCCGAATATAGTCATACGTGCTTATGGAAAAGAACTTGCATGACATCTTTTGTCCTACCCTCCCATGGCAGCGGGGTCCTTACAGAAACTAAGGGATATTAAGGCCTCCTTTTAATAGAGAACCGGAACAAAGCATTAACACATAGTGAATACATGAACTCCTCAAACTACGGTCATCACCGGTAAGTATCCCGATTATTGTCACTTCGAGGTTAACGGATCATAACGCATAATAGGTGACTATAGACTTGCAAGATAGGATCAAGAACTCTCATATATTGATGAAAACATAATAGGTTCAGATCTGAAATCATGGCACTCGGGCCCTAGTGACAAGCATTAAGCATAGCAAAGTCATAGCAACATCAATCTCAGAACATAGTGGATACTAGGGATCAAAACCCTAACAAAACTAACTCGATTACATGATAGATCCCATCCAACCCATCACCGTCCAACAAGACTACGATGGAATTACTCACGCACGGCGGTGAGCATCATGAAATTGGTGATGGAGGATGGTTGATGATGACTGAGGGAGTCCTGGATTAGGGGGTATCCGGACAGCCGGACTATATCCTTTGGCCGGACTGTTGGACTTTGAAGATACAAGATTGAAGACTTCGTCTCATGTCCGGATGTGACTCTACTTGGTGTGGTAGGCAAGCTAGGCAGTACGGATATGTGTATCTCCTCCTTTGTAACCGAACTTGTGTAACGCTAACCTCTCCGGTGTCGATATAAACCGGAGGGTTTTAGTCCGTAGGACAACATACAATCATACCATAGGCTAGCTTCTAGGGCTTAGCCTCTCTGATCTCGTGGTAGATCTACTCTTGTACGACCCATATCATCAACTTAATCAAGCAGGATGTAGGGTTTTACCTCCATCAAGAGGGCCCGAACCTGGGTAAAACATCGTGTCCCCTGCCTCCTGTTACCATCCGCCTTAGACGCATAGTTCGGGACCCCCTACCCGAGATCCGCCGGTTTTGACACCGACATTGGTGCTTTCATTGAGAGTTCCTCTGTGTCGTTGCCAGAAGGAAGGATGTCTCGTCTCGTCTTTAAAGACGGTACTACTACTGGGGGAGCTTTGGCTGTCGGCCAAACTCTCCGGCTAGGCGGGTTCATCATGACCGCTTGTTCGGCCGCCGCGCCGATGATGAATTCTCGGGTCATCGAAAACAGCCTCCACATCAAATCTGCACTTGCCGAACAGATGGATCCAATGGAGCTCTCCTCCTTAAACGAGCTCTTGGATCGCATCGCCGCCTTGGGAGTTGCTACAGACTATGATCGGATTGGGCTTAACCCCGATCAAAGGGAGATTAACTCTCCACCGGTCACCCATCATATTGCAATGGTGGAGGAACAATGCGATGACCTTTCCTCTATCCTGAGGACCAACTATGTCCGGATTTCCGAGCTCCCTGAGTCGGACGCCCGTTCGCGGGAGGACAACATCCAATCCCTGAACTTAGAGTCAGACAACAGACCAGGATTAGCGGGTAACATCCCGGAACTGGAGCTTCCAAAATTGGAAACTCCTCGGCCCCTGGATCCCAGATCGGGTAGGGGTTTGGATTCAATTCCACCCACCCACCCAAACACAAGCGACCTTTCCCATATCAGGCAAGAGCCCCAGGAAACAGTACATCATTACTGGGCCAGATTCCTCCTTGCGATGAACAAGGTTAAGGACTATCGTGAGGAAGACGCAATCTTATTTTTCTGCAATAATTGCACGGACATGGGAATCCTTAACGCCATAAATCGCTGTGAGATAACACGCTTCACTGACTTGGCGTCCATAGTACGAAAGTACTGTGTGATGGAAAGTGCCTGGAAAACCGAAAGAAACTTTTGGGGTAATCCGGCCCTGGACTCAAACCCAGTCCAAAATAAAAAGGTGCATTATCATAATACACCCGAGTTAACTACCAAAAAGCAAAAACCCTCTATAGGGCAAGGAACCGTACTGGAGGGATGGCTCAACGGACCCTACAAAATTCATAGCACGGCGGATATAATACCAACGCACAGCCTTAGAGCATGTTGGATACTCCGGCAGGTGGCCAAAAGTGGTGAGGATCTTCTTATCCCACATACCACAGAGCACCATCCAGTGGATAACAATACGGTGTTAACAGTGTTCGAGACCTTCGCGTCAAATAATAGGTGCAAGCGAACACTCCGCAGCATGGCCGAAATCTGCCACGTAGCTGCAATAAATCCATGGAGTGACACGGCTATTACTGATAGAACTGCCGGTTTATCAGCTCCACGGAGATAACCGGATCTTCTTTGAGTCCAGAGTCGAGGGCCTGGTCCGGGTCCTTCGGCTGTGGAGAAGGGATGCTGACCTCCCTTATGGCCTTTCGCAGTTCCTTCCGTAAATTGGCAAGGTGAATACTTACAACGAAAAACGCGGGAAGATGGAAGTAAGGGGACATAGCTTACCCAGCTTGGAGGATTGTACATGGAGAATCCGTCCCGTGCCTTGATGCGGGTGAACTCCTCCTCCTCCCTCTTGAACAGTTCGGACAGAATTTTGCCTAATGCGACAGCATCGCCCGGACCCTTACGCCCATAGCGGGTGGCGTCATCCTCCCCGTTGTAACACCACAAGGGGTGCCCACGATATTGAAGTGGTTGCACTCCCCGCATTATGCAGATCGACATAACTTCAATTATTGTCAATCTTGTCTGAGCCAGTGCCTTAATCCGGTTCATCAGATAGAGGACTTCTCTGTCGTCTTCCGCCTGGGGGCTCCGTGGGTGCCAACTTTGGTGCTTCTTCAGAGGAGCATTGTTAAACTCAGGAAGACCCTGCCGAACAGGGTCCGGAATGTTGGAAATATGCCCTAGAGGCAATAATAAATTGGTTATTATTATATTTCCTTGTTCATGATAATCGTTTATTATCCATGCTATAATTGTATTGATAGGAAACTCAGATACATGTGTGGATACATAGACAACACCATGTCCCTAGTAAGCCTCTAGTTGACTAGCTCGTTGATCAATAGATGGTTACGGTTTCCTGACCATGGACATTGGATGTCGTTGATAACGGGATCACATCATTAGGAGAATCATGTGATGGACAAGACCCAATCCTAAGCATAGCACTAGATCGTGTAGTTCATATGCTATAGCTTTTCTAATGTCAAGTATCATTTCCTTAGACCATGAGATTGTGCAACTCCCGGATACCGTAGGAATGCTTTGGGTGTATCAAACGTCACAACGTAACTGGGTGACTATAAAGGTGCATTACAGGTATCTCTGAAAGTGTCTGTTGGGTTGGCACGAATCGAGACTGGGATTTGTCACTCCGTGTAAACGGAGAGGTATCTCTGGGCCCACTCGGTAGGACATCATCATATGCGCAATGTGACCAAGGAGTTGATCACGGGATGATGTGTTACGGAACGAGTAAAGAGACTTGCCGGTAACGAGATTGAACAAGGTATATGGATACCGACGATCGAATCTCGGGCAAGTAACATACCGATAGACAAAGGGAATTGTATACGGGATTGATTAAGTCCTTGACATCGTGGTTCATACGATGAGATCATTGTGGAACATGTGGGAGCCATCATGGGTATCCAGATCCCGCTGTTGGTTATTGACCGGAGAACGTCTCGGTCATGTCTGCATGTCTCCCGAACCCGTAGGGTCTACACACTTAAGGTTCGGTGACGCTAGGGTTATGAAGATATTAGTATGCGGTAACCCGAATGTTGTTCGGAGTCCCGGATGAGATCCCGGACGTCACGAGGATTTCCGAAATGGTCCGGAGGTAAAGAATTATATATAGGAAGTGCCATTTCGGCCATCGGGACAAGTTTCGGGGTCATCGGTATTGTACCGGGACCACCGGAAGGGTCCCGGGGGTCCACCGGGTGGGGCCACCTGCCCCGGGGGGCCACATGGGCTGTAGGGGATGTGCCTTGGCCTACATGGGCCAAGGGCACCAGCCCCAAGAGGCCCATGCGCCAAGAGAAGAGAAAAAGGGGAGAGTCCTAAAGGGGGAAGGCAGCTCCGAGGTGCCTTGGGGAGGATGGACTCCTCCCCACCCTTGGCCGCACCCTTCCTTGGAGGAAGGGGCAAGGGCTGCGCCTCCCCCTCTCCCTTGGCCCTATATATAGTGGGGAAAAAGGAGGTGCAAACCAATCTAAGGCCTGGCGCCTCCCTCTCCCTCCCGTGACACATCTTCCTCCTCCCGCAGCGCTTAGCGAAGCCCTGTTGGAATCCCGCTACTTCCACCACGCCGTCGTGCTGCTGGATCTCCATCAACCTCTCCCTCCTCCTTGCTGGATCAAGGCATGGAGATGTCTCCGTTCCGTACGTGTGTTGAACGCGGAGGTGCCGTCCGTTCGGCGCTAGGATCATCGGTGATTTGAATCACGACGAGTACGACTCCATCAACCCCGTTCTCTTGAACGCTTCCGCTCAGCGATCTACAAGGGTATGTAGATGCACTCTCCCTCCCCTCGTTTCTAGTCTCTCCATAGATAGATCTTGGTGATACGTAGGAAAATTTTGAATTTCTGCTACGTTCCCCAACACGGAAGGGGAACGTCCTCCATATAAAACCATTCTGAAGGCCAGTCTTCGGACGGCTTCTTCGGGGTACCGGACAGATATCCGGTATCGGCGATGCGCCATACTTCGGCTCCGCCCACTTGATAAAGTGATTCCCTCTGTGTGCGAGGGACAAGGCAAAATAGCCTTTTCCACAGCTCGAAGTGAGCCTCGCAGGCCAGGAACAACTCACAGACAGCAGCGTAGCCGACGATGTGTAGGATGGAGGCAGGGGTGAGATTGTGTAGTTGGAGGCCGTAGAACTCCAGGAGCCCGCGGAGGAACGGATGAATTGGAAATCCGAGTCCCCTTAGTAAGTAAGGAACAAGGCAAACCCGTTCCCCCATGGAGGGATAGGGGAAGTTCTCCGCTCGCTCCCCGCCATTGTAGGTGGCGAGCCCGGCTCGAACGGGCACCATGTATGCCGGAGGAAGAAACCCTTTGGTCTGTAGTTCAACCAATCGACTATGTGGGACTAAACACCTCTCCCAATCGCCAAGCTTAGGGCTACGAGGGCGGGAGGAGGAGCTGCGGAGGTCGGCCATGCTGGAATGGATCTTTCCGAAATGCGCTCTGATGGATTCTCGCTGAGGGGAGGATGGTGTGGATCGGATCTAAGAATCCCAATCCCTTTAATAGAAAAATTATTTATCTGACTAGGGGGGTGAATGTAAAAACGCCCTGGCGCCACGTATTCATTCAATGCATGAGAAATTGCCCTTATTGGGCGCAGAAGCCAAGAGGATCAACATTTATGGGGCCGAATACTATTTACAAACACTGGGAAATTGGAGAAGAACCCACCTTGCAATGCCGAAGACAATACTACGTGCCGGACTCGTCGTCATTGAAGCCTGGTTCGGGGGCTACTGAGGGAGTCCTGGATTAGGGGGTATCCGGACAGCCGGACTATATCCTTTGGCCGAACTGTTGGACTTTGAAGATACAAGATTGAAGACTTCGTCTCGTGTCCGGATGGGACTCTACTTGGCATGGTAGGCAAGCTAGGCAGTACGGATATGTGTATCTCCTCCTTTGTAACTGACCTTGTGTAACCCTAACCTCTGTGGTGTCTATATAAACTGGAGGGTTTTAGTCCGTAGGACAACATACAATCATACCATAGGCTAGCTTATAGGTCTTAGCCTCTCTGATCTCGTGGTAGATCTACTCTTGTACTACCCATATCATCAACATTAATCAAGCAGGATGTAGGGTTTTACCTCCATCAAGAGGGCCCGAACCTGGGTAAAACATCGTGTCCCCTGCCTCCTGTTACCATCCACCTTAGACACACAGTTCGGGACCCCCTACCCGAGATCCGTCGGTTTTAACACCGACATTGGTGCTTTCATTGAGAGTTTCTCTGTGTCGTCGCCAGAAGGAAGGATGTCTCGTCTCGTCTTTAAAGATGGTACTACTACCGGGGGAGCTTTGGCTGTCAGCCAAACTCTCCGGCTAGGCGGGTTCATCATGACTGCTTGTTCGGGACCCCCTACCCGAGATCCGCCGGTTTTGACACCGACAATGACGATGGTGACGGATTCCCCTCTCCGAAGCCCCGAGCGGACTCCAGATCAGCCCTCCCGAGAGGTTTTAGGGCTTGGCGGTGGCTCCATATCGTAAAACGCGATGAATTCTTCTCTCTGATTTTTTTCTCCCCGAAACACAATATATGGAGTTGGAGTTGGAGTCGGAGAGGCACCAGGGGGCCCACGAGGTAGGGGGCGCGCCCTAGGGGAGCAGGCGCGCCCCCACCCTCGTGGACAGGTGGTGGGCCCCTGGCCTTCATCTTTTGTAGGTATTTTTTATATTTTCCAAAAAGTTACTCCGTGAAGTTTCAGGTCATTCCGAGAACGTTTGTTTCTGCACATAAATAGCACCATGGTAATTCTGCTGAAAACAGCGTCAGTCCGGGTTAGTTCCATTCAAATCATGCAAGTTAGAGTCCAAAACAAGGGCAAAAGTGTTTGGAAAAGTAGATACGACAGAGACGTAGCAGGGGATAGTCCGGAAACGACGCATTCATTACCATATTCATATAGGCTAGGCTTTTAGGGTTTAGCCATCACGATCTCGTGGTAGATCAACTCTTGCAACACCCATATTCATCAACATCAATCAAGCAGGACGTAGTGTATTACCTCCATAGAGAGGGCCCGAACCTGAGTAAACATTGTGTCCCCTGTCTCCTATTACCATCGATCCTAGACGCACAGTTTGGGACGCCCTACCCGAGATCCGCCGGTTTTGACACCGACATTGGTGCTTTCATTGAGAGTTCCACTATGCCGTCCACGAAAGGTTCGATGGCTCCTTCAATCGTCTACAACGACGCTATCCAAGGAGAAACCTTCCTCCCCAGACAGATTTTCATGTTCGGGGACTTCGTACTGCGGGCCAACTCGTTTGACCATCTGGAGTAGATCGATAGCTACGCCCCTGGCCACCAGGTCAGGTTTGGAAGCCTGAACTATGTCGTGGATATCCGTGGAGACTTGATCTTCAATGGATTTGAGGCTACAACGATCGCTCCCCCTCGCTCCGATGAACATGACCTAAATCTGTCACCGGATCACATCCAGCGGATGGTCCCTACTGCTGCAATGACCTTAGAACCGGAGAAAATTGTGCCATCTGAACCCACAGTGTCCCCGGCGTTGGAGCCGCACACGGACTCGGCACTCCGCAATATCTACGTCAATGGAACTCCAGACTCGTTTCCAGCTATGAGTTCCAAATCGGGTACGCCTACGGACACTGAGCTGGATCGGTTATCGATTTTCGAATTTAGCGCCGCAGACATCTTCCAGCATTCACCCTTGGGTGATGTGCTAAACTCTTTAAAGAACCTGTCCTTAGAGAAGGACTCACAGCCGAACTATGTTCGGTTCGAGCCAAAGGCTGATGATGGGAAATTTTGTTTCCCACTCGCCACCCACTTCATAGCCACTGTCGATGATTTAACTGGCATGCTCGATTATGGCTCCGAAGACATCGACGGTATGGACGAGATGCCGACCAGGAGCAAGGCCAAAACCCGCCATTTACTAGATGTTGGACGGCCACCTCTTCGTACGATGTGTACATGGTCGACACACCTAAAAAAGCTAGCGATGATGACAAAGGAGATCCAGTTGCGAATAAACCTCCCGAGACACAGTCCAAGCGCCAGTGCCCTCAACGCCGCTCTAAGCCTCGTCACTCAAACGATGGGAATACCGGCACCGGAGAGAATAGCACTCCAGGCGATGCCGAAAATGACGAAGACCCTGTCGGGGTTGCATCCGAACAGGAGGAACAAGACAACGGGCAAGATAACCCTAATAATCAGACCATGCCCAATGACCCAGACGATGATAGTTATCGTCCAGTCTCCGAGGATGATGAGAGCCTCGACAATGAGGACTTCATCATGCCTGAGGCACCCCTCGAGCAGGAGCGCTTCAAGCGTCAGCTAATAGCCACCGCGAGAAGCCTGAAGAAGAAGCAGTAGTAGCTTCAGGCCGATCAAGACTTGCTCATTGACAGGTGGACTGATGTCCTGGCAGCTGAAGAATACGGCCTCAAGCGCCCAACCAAGAGTTACACAAAGCATAGACCGCTACCTCAGTTAGATGAGGAGGTACTTAATCCCATACCTCCCTCACGCAATGCAGACCGGCCACCACACGGTCGAGATAGTGCGGCGGACCGACCACCCCGCGGTCGGGATAAAGCGGCAACTCACGCCAAACAACAGCCCGCCCCACTACCTCGCAAAAACAGGGACAGAACAGCTCGGGACCTTACATACGACCTTTGGCAGGAGATGGACAGTAGAGCAGAACACACCAGATCAATCTACGGATCGCGAGGACACTTCCCAACTCGGGATGATGGCTACCTATTCGGGCGTGACAAGACTAGTCACACTCGGGCCGATAACCACAGACGCACTCCATCGGAGGTGCGCCGTGATGCGGCCCAATATAGAGGCGGCGCACACCCTCTCTGCTTCACAGACAAGGTGCTGGATCACGAATTCCCTGAGGGATTCAAGCCAGTCAATATTGAATCATACAACGGAACAATCGACCCCGAAGTATGGATTGAGGACTTTATTCTCCACATCCACATGGCCCGGGGAGACGACCTCCACACCATCAAATACCTCCCACTGAAACTCAAAAGGCCAGCTAGACACTGGCTGAATAGCCTGCCCGATAATTCCATCGGCAGCTGGGAGGACCTGGAAGAGGCCTTTCTTGACAACTTCCGAGGTACATATGTCCGGCCACCCGATGCCGATGATTTAAGCCACATAGTTCAACAACCTGGAGAATCAGCCAGAAAATTTTGGACTAGGTTCCTAACCAAAAAGAACCAGATCATTGACTGTCCGGATGCCGAAGCCCTAGCGGCCTTCAAACACAGCATCCATGACGAATGGCTAGCATGCCACCTCGGCCAAGATAAGCCGAAGTCCATGGCAGCCCTTACGGCACTCATGACCCGCTTTTGCGCGGGAGAGGACAGCTGGCTGGCTCGTAGCAAAAACACAGCCAGCGAGACAAGCCCCTTCCGAGGCCAAGAACTACTCCGGAAAGATCTAGTGCAACAGACACAAACGCCGAAGCAATGGCGACAACACCAATGACACCACTGTTAACGCCAGATTCAGCGGATCCAAGTCCGGACAGCGAATGAAGCCCTACAAAAGGAACAACAAGGGTCCATCTAGCCTGGATCGCATACTCGATCGTCCGTGCCAAATACATGGTACCCCAGACAAACAAGCCAATCACACCAACAGAGACTGTTGGGTTTTCAAATAGGCTGGCAAGTTAAATGCCGAAAACAAAGAAAAGGGATCACAAAGTGAGGACAAGGACAAAGAGCCCTGGCAGCCGAACACCGGAGGGCAGAAGAAATTCCCCCTCAAGTCAAAACGGTGAACATGATATACGCTACACACATCCCCAAAAGGGAGCGCAAGTGAGCACTTAGGGACGTCTACGCGGTAGAGCCAGTCGCCCCAAAATTCAATATGTGGTCTTCATTCCCGATCACCTTTGATCGTCGAGATCATCCAACTAGTATCCGGCATGGCGGCTCAGCCGCACTGGTCCGCGACCCAATCATCGATGGATTACAGCTAACACGAGTCCTAATGGACGGCGGTAGCAGCCTCAACCTGCTCTATTAGGATACCGTGCGAAGATGGGCATTAATCCCTCACGAATCAAACCCACAAAGACTACCTTTAAAGGAGTCATACCAGGCGTTGAGGCCCGTTGCATGGGCTCAACCACGCTGGAGGTGGTCTTCGATTCCCCGGACAACTTCCGAAGCGAGGAGTTAATCTTTGATATCGTCCCGTTCCGCAGTGCTTACCAAGAATTACTCGAACGAACCGTGTTTGCTAGATTCAACGCGATACCACACTATGCCTATCTCAAGCTGAAGATGCCCGGTCCGTGCGGCGTCATAACAGTCAACGGAAACACATAACGCTCCCTCCGGACAGAAGAGCACACCGCCGCCCTAGTAGCAGAGGTACAAAGCGGCCTTCTCAAGCAGCAGCATAATCTGGCCGCCGAGCCCCTGGACATCATTAAGAGGGTCCGGACCACACTGCAACAGGACATCGCGGCTCGTCAAGAGCTCGATTAGCAATTCGTCCTCCACCCCAATCCCGATGAGGTAGTGGCATTCATACCACGCGTCCATAACTACGCACTCAAAATTCCATGGGCATCGACGGAGGCACAAGCTATCCCGGATCCACGGTTCGGCCAGACAGATCCCGGACACACATATAACTTTATTATCTCTTTTTCCTTGTTTCAGGTTTCTCCTATGGGGCCTCCTTCAACGGCCTGATTAACGACCCCATCAAAGGACAAACACACCGGATTGACACAGAGCACATGCGTACACGGGAAGCCCCAGAGGCTAACCGTTTTCAGGACCCACGAGCAATCTGCCTTCGGGTATGGCATGTCAAATAGCCGGTTGCTTTTTGCATTATCTTGTACCAATGTACTTGGACGCATAAACCCAACTATAATGGAAACAGTTCATGAGCCAAGTTCAAGGGCTTCGGACCCTATCTTTGTTCTCCATCTGTTTTCCTTTATATTTATTATTTCGTAGCAGTCGTACACTTTGCCAGGGGCTCCCCATCGCCCCATGATACGGCAACAAAGCCCGAACAATCCCTAAATATAAGTTCGGCACCCCCGAATTTAGCATTATATGCATTGGCTCCGAATCATGTCTTTGGTCAATAGTTGGGTTGCCCGGCTCCGGTGCTTGCTACCCTATGTTTCACTACATCGGCTAGGGTAGTAAAGGGATAACTACTGCGATTGTGCCCTGGCCTTGACCAGATGAGCACCTCAGTAGAGAAAGCCGAAAACTGACTATCATGATACGGCGAGAGCCGGTCAGCTATTCGAGGGTCACAAATCATTGGAGATATTTTTCCGCATTATGTGAAAGATTGGCACTTCCCGATCAGATGCTCACAGCCCCCTGGTTCGAACCAGGGGCTGCACCCATGCTTTATTATAAAACTCCTATGTCTAAGTGAGGGTGTTTAAGCCGTACAGTCTGATTGCCTTGTTCATTGCGCTAAACAACTCCTTCAAGGACCATACAATTGGATCAAGATTGTTTAGATTCCATCTCGAACACCTCCGTACTACTTACGTGAGGGCAGAAGCCGACGACTGGCCAACCCTCAGATTACATACAAAACCGCCGCACAGGAGGAAACAATTCAAAGCATAACAATATTACATTACAAAACAGGCTTTGTTCCAGTAATACAAGGCAAAGGTAACACGCATACATCTACTCAAATACAATATCATGCGAACATTGTGCTGCCGGGAGACGAGAACCCTCCAAAACATCTACAAAATACCGTTCGGGTGTGCGGTGTTCCTTGCCCTCCGTGGCCCTCTCGTCACCTCGACGGCGTCAATCTTCGCCCACCACATCTTGCAACGGGCGAAGGCCATGCACGCACCTTCAATGCAGGCCGAGCGCTTGACGACGTCCAGCCGAGGACAGGCATTCACCATTCTCCTCACGAGTCCGAAGTAGCTTCTTGGCATAGCTTCGGTTGGCCATAGCCGGATTATGAAATCCTTCATGGCTAGTTCGGCCACCCTATGCAGCTCCACCAGCTGTTTCAGCTGATCGGTGAAGGACACGGGATGCTCTGGCACCGCATACTGCAACCAGAATAGCTTGTCCATAGAACCCTCTCCTTCGGCTCGGTAGAACTCCGCGACATTTGATACACTGCATGGCAAATCCGCAAATGCTCCTGGGGAAATCCGAACCCGGGTTAGTAAAAGGCACTGCTTCTCCGCATACTTGCTTTGCATATTAAATGCCTTACCTGCCGTGATCTTCTTGGGCTCCTGGATCTCCTGGAGGGCAGCCTGGGCCTCATTCCGTGCAGTCTCCACGCTCTGACGAGCCTTGGCGAGTTCGATCCCCTGAACCGACGCATCATCCTCCAAGGCTTCGCATTTCTTGACCGCATCTTGGAGCTCCTGCTAGATTTCTTTGACCTGGGCCTTGGACTTCTTACGGGCGGCCTGCTGCTGGACAACCTTCTCCTCGGCCTCGCCCAGGGCCTTCTTCAAGGCCTTGACCTCGGTCACGGCTCCTACACATATTACGACACAATGGTCAATATACAGCACCTGTCCTTTCTAAACACACAGCAAGTAGTCACTCACCTTGCTTCTCCTGGAGCTGAACCTTAACCTCGCTGAGCTTGTTCTCGGTCTGCTCCAGCCTCTGCCTCAACTCAGAGACTTCGGCAGCATGGGAGGTTGCAGCCAACAGCGACGCGTGCTCATTCATACATATTACGTTAGTCTCCTACAACAGAAGAATTGATCCTTTGTCCGGTTATTCCCGTCGAACACCGGACAATGTCTCAGGGGCTACTGGCTACACGGGGTTTTTCTCTTTCTTACCTAGAAACCTGTCAACAGGCTGCTGCAGGCTTCATTCAGTCCACCCTTGGCGGACTGAATCTTCTCGATCACCGCACCCATAAGGACACGGTGCTTGTCCACGATAGAGGCGCTTCGAAGCGCCTCCATCAGGTTATCCGGTGCCCCTGGATAGACAAGGGCCACCGGTGGGAGCGGCGCATCCACCTCCTTTAAAGGGGGCTGCTCGCCCGACTCCGGAGCCATATGGGCCTCCGGAATCGTATTCGGCTGAGGGCCGAACTAGATACGGCCTTCTACGCCAATATCCATGGGGATCGGCTCCCCCATGTGTCCGGCAGTGGAGGTCTCGCCCTGTGGCGCCTCCCGGACAGCGTCCTGGGCTCCTCCCCGCTTCGGAGCGGTCCTCCGAGATAACACCTCGGTGTCGTCCCTGGCCCCGGGGGAATAAGCAGGCGGTGGTGACATGCTCTCCATCTCTGACGGAGCCAAGGAACCTCCAGATGAGGATCGCTGGGTAAGGTCGCGGGCCGGACTACAATAGCACAATTAACTATGTCATAATAATAAAGAGAAAGGGCTGGATGTGCGCATGAGAGAGCCGTGTCACTTACGATGCGGCCTGGGGCTTAGCACAGGGGCGTCTCTCCGGACTGCTGTCAACGTCCCACGCGGTGTTAACCGCTGGGAGGCTTTTCCCCTTCTTGGGCGTGTCCGCCTCCGGATGCGCCGAAGCCGCCCTCTTCTTCTTCCTCTCCTCAGGGGGAGGGTTGTTTTCCTCCTCCTCCTCCTCCTCCTCCTCCTCTTCCTCGTTGTTGTCCTCAGGGATAGAGGAATGGGCTTCGTCGTCTTCGGACATCACGTCTGAAGTGCCCTTACAACAGGGGCCACCCTTGGCCCCCTTGGCCTTCTTCTTGGCCTTCTTCTCCGGCGCCTTATAAGGCGCCGGCACCAGCATCTTTGCTAGATGCAGGATGACCGGTTCTTCAGGTAGTGGAGCCGTACACTAGATCCGCTTCGCCCTCTCCATCCAGTCCTGGAAATGTAATAATAAGCTCATACATCATCCTTCAAATGATTAAATTGGGGTTACATCGAAAAATAGCATACCTCACTGGCGAGGTGTTTACAATCATGACCACGGTCTGAATCCGTGGTCGGTGGCTTCTCGTTGCCCTCAAAGAGCAACTTCCATGCGCCTTCATGAGTAGTCTCGAAGAGCCTCACTAGAGTCTGATCCTTCTTTGGGTTGAATCCCACAGAGGACGGCTTCGGCGCTGGCACGAAAGGATCCGGCGAACCAGCATCACCTGGATCACATCAACGAGCTTGACTTTCTTGGTGGACATGCTCTGGACGCGTGTCTGCAGAGCTACACCTCGTCAGGGGAACCTCAGTCCGGACTCTTCTCGACCCAAGAGGTGAGTCGCGTGGGGGTGCCGGAGCAGAATTCGGCAGCTGCGGCCCAGGTGGTGCCGCGAGGTTCTATGATGTAGAACAACTGCTTCTGCCACTCCTTCACTGTGTCCACAAAAGTGCCTTTGGGACAGGATACGTTGGACAACTTGCTCACCATGGATCCTCCGCACTCCGTGTGCTGGCCGTCCACCACCTTCGGCTTCACGTTGAAGACTTTAAGCCACAGCCTGAAGTGGGGATGGATGCGGAGGAAGGCCTCACACACGACGATGAATGCCGAGATGTTGAGAAAGGAATTCGGGGACAGATCATGGAGATCTATCCCGTAATAATACATTAGCCCACGGACGAAAGGTTGGAGTGGAAACCCTAGCCCGCGGAAGAAATGGGGGAGGAACACCACCCTCTAGGTGGGCTCCGGCGTGGGGACAACTTGTCCCTCGGCCGGCAGGCGGTGAGCGAACCCCTTCGCCAAGTATCCGACCGCCCAAAGCTCTGTAATGTTCTCCTCCTTGATGGAGGAAACCATCCACTTGCCCTGACCTGCGGATCCGGACATGGTTGCTTAGGTGGGAAGGAGATGAGAACTTGGGCACTAGAGCTCGAGATTGGAAGGACAGAGAGAGGGCGTGAGGGAGGAAGAGGGAATCCTTATCCCCTTATAAAGGCAATGAATATTGAACGCCTCCTCACTCGCCTTAAGATTTGCCTATTCCCAAGGGCTGTATAAATGGCACGGTTGGGTTACCCACGCCCGTATTGATGAGAATCTCGTAATAAGGGGGCACGATCTCTACTTTGACAAGACGTGCCAATGGCAACTGCGTCTCGAAACGTGGAGTGGCGGACTAAAAACAGTCCAAAATTATGACCGGACAGACGTGATGTCATATTGTAAAAGTTGTCAGCGGGTTAGACTCGTGCAATATATATTCTCTGTACGGTTTTGTATGGTGTGTGTGACAGGTCCGGATACTATCATCGCATCCGAAGACTATCTTGAAGTTTGGATAAAAGGGAACCCGCCTTGCAATGCCGAAGACAATCTGCGCGCCGAACTCCTCGTCATTTAAGCCATGTTCATGGGCTACTGAGGGAGTCCTGGACTAAGGGGTGCTCTGGCATCCGACCTGTTATCCATGGGCCGGACTGATGGGCTATGAAGACATGAAGGCTGAAGACTATACCTGAGTCCGGATTGGACTCTCCTTGGCATGGAAGGCAAGCTTGCTGACCGACTATGAAGAATCCTTCTTATGTAACCGACTCTATGTAAACCCTAGATCCCCTCGGTGTCTATATAAACCGGAGGGGATAGTCCGGAAAGGACACATTCATTATAATAGTCATATAGGCTAGGCTTTTATGGTTTAGCCATCATGATGTCGTGGTATATCAACTCTTGTAACACCCATATTCATCAACATCAATCAAGCAGGACATAGGGCATTACCCCCATAGAGAGGGCCCGCACCTGGGTAAACATTGTGTCCCCTGTCTCCTGTTACCTTCGATCCTAGACGCACAGTTCGGGACCCCCTACCCGAGATCTGCCGGTTTTGACACCGACAGCGCCTACCCCCTGGGCGCGCCCTCCCCCCTCATGGGCCCCTCGTGGCTCAACTGACCTACTTCTTTCTCCTATATATATCTACATACCCTGAAAACATCCAGGAGCACCACGAAACCATATTTCCACCGCCGCAACCTTCTGTACCCAAGAGATACCATCTTGGGGCCTTTTCCGGAGCTCCGCTAGAGGGGGCATTGATCATGGAGGGCCTCTACATCAACTCCATGGCCCCTCCAATGATGTGTGAGTAGTTTACTTCAGACCTTCGGGTCCATAGTTATTAGCTAGATGGTTTCTTCTCTCTCTTTGGATCTCAATACAAAGTTATCCTCGATTCTCTTGGAGATGTATTCGATGTAATCTTCTTTTGCGGTGTGTTTGTCGAGATCCAATGAATTGTGGGTTTATGATCAAGATTATCTATGAACAATATTTGAATCTTCTCTGAATTCTTTTATGTATGATTGGTTATCTTTGCAAGTCTCTTCGAATTATCAGTTTGGTTTGGCCTACTAGATTGATCTTTCTTGCAATGAGATAAGTGCTTAGCTTTGGGTTCAATATTGCGGTGCTCGATCCCAGTGAAAGTAGGGGAAACCACATGTATTGTATTGTTGCCATCGAGGATAAAAAGATGGGGTTTATTGTTGGGGAACGTAGTAATTTCAAAAAAAAAATCCTACGCACACGCAAGATCATGGTGATGCATAGCAACGAGGGAAGAGTGTGATCTACGTACCCTTGTAGACTGACAGCGGAAGCGTTAGCACAACGCGGTTGATGTAGTCGTACGTCTTCACGGCCCGACCGATCAAGCACCGAAACTACGGCACCTCCGAGTTCTAGCACATGTTCAGCTCGATGACGATCCCCGGACTTCGATCCAGCAAAGTGTCGGAAAAGAGTTCCGTCAGCACGACGGCCTGGTGATGATCTTTATGTTCTACCGTCGCAGGGCTTCGCCTAAGCACCGCTACAAGGGGGGCACCGCACACGGCTAAGAAAACGATCACGAGGATCAACTTGTGTGTCTATGGGGTGCCCCCTGCCCCCGTATATAAAGGAGTGGAGGAGGGGAGGGCCGGCCCTCTCTATGGCTCGCCCTAGGGGAGTCCTACTCCCACCGGGAGTAGGATTCCCCCTTTCCTAGTCCAACTAGGAGTCCTTCCATGTAGTAGGAGTAGGAGACAAGGAAGGGGAAGAGGGAAGAGAAGGAAGGAGGGGGCGCAGCCCCTCCCCCTAGTCCAATTCGGACTAGGCCTTGGGGGGGCGCGGCCTGCCTCTCCCTCTCCCCTAAAGCCCAATAAGGCCCATATACTTCTTCTCCCGTATTCCCGTAACTCCCCGGTACTCCGAAAAATACCCGAACCACTCGGAACCTTTCCGATGTCCGAATATAGTCGTCCAAGATATCGATCTTTACGTCTCGACCATTTCGAGACTCCTCGTCATGTCCCCGATCTCATCCGGGACTCCGAACTCCTTCGGTACATCAAAACTCATAAACTCATAATATAACTGTCATTGAAACCTTAAGCGTGCGGACCCTACGGGTTTGAGAATAATGTAGACATGACCGAGACACGTCTCCGGTCAATAACCAATAGCGGAACCTAGATGCTCATATTGGCTCCTACATATTCTACGAAGATCTTTATCGGTCAGACCGCATAACAACATACGTTGTTCCCTTTGTCATTGGTATGTTACTTGCCTGAGATTCGATCGTCGGTATCTCAATACCTAGTTCAATCTCGTTACCGGCAAGTCTCTTTACTCGTTTCGTAATACATCATCTCGCAACTAACTCATTAGTTGCAATGCTTGCAAGGCTTATGTGATGTGCATTACCGATAGGGCCCAGAGATACCTCTCCGACAATCGGAGTGACAAATCCTAATCTCGAAATACGCCAACCCAACATGTACCTTTGGAGACACCTGTAGAGCTCCTTTATAATCACCCAGTTACGTTGTCACATTTGGTAGCACACAAAGTGTTCCTCCGGTAAACGGGAGTTGCATAATCTCATAGTCATAGGAACATGTATAAGTCATGAAGAAAGCAATAGCAACATACTAAATGATCGAGTGCTAAGCTAACGGAATGGGTCAAGTCAATCACATCATTCTCCTAATGATGTGATCCCGTTAATCAAATAACAACTCTTTGTCTATGGTTAGGAAACATAACCATCTTTGATTAACGAGCTAGTCAAGTAGAGGCATACTAGTGACACTCTGTTTGTCTTTGTATTCACACATGTATTATGTTTCCGGTTAATACAATTCTAGCATGAATAATAAACATTTATCATGAAATAAGGAAATAAATAATAACTTTATTATTGCCTCTAAGGCATATTTCCTTTAGTCTCCCACTTGCACTAGAGTCAATAATCTAGTTCACATCGCCATGTGATCTAACATCAATAGTTCACATCTTTATGTGGTAACACCCATAGTTCACATCGATATGTGACCAACACCCAAAGGGTTTACTAGAGTCAGTAATCTAGTTCACATTGCTATGTGATTAACACCCAAAGAGTACTAAGGTGTGATCATGTTTTGCCTGTGAGAGAAGTTTAGTCAACGGGTCTGCCATATTCAGATATGTAAGTATTTTGCAATTTTCTATGTCTATAATGCTTTGTACGGAGCTACTTTAGCTAATTGTTCCCACTTTCAATATGTATCCAGATGAAGACTAAGAGTCATCCGGATTAGTGCCAAAACTTGTATCGACGTAACCCTTTTACGACAAACCTTTTGTCACCTCCATAATCGAGAAACATATCCTTATTCCACTAAGGATAATTTTGACCGCTGTCCAGTGATCTACTCCTAGATCACTATTGTACTCCCTTGCCAAAATTAGTGTAGGGTATACAATAGGTCTGGTACACAGCATGGCATACTTTATAGAACCTATGGCCAAGGCATAGGGAATGACTTTTGTTCTCATTCTATTTTCTGTCGTGGTCGGGCTTTGAGTCTTACTCAATTTCACACCTTGTAACACAGGCAAGAATTCTTTCTTTGACTGTTCCATTTTGAACTACTTCAAAATCTTGTCAAGGTATGTACTCATTAAAAAAACTTATCAAGCGTCTTGATCTATCTCTATAGATCTTGATGCTCAATATGTAAGCAGCTTCACCGAGGTTTTCTTTGAAAAAAAATCCTTTCAAACACTCATTTATGCTTTGCAGAATAATTCTACATTATTTCCGATCAACAATATGTCATCCACATATACTTATCAGAAATGCTGTAGTGCTCCCACTCACTTTCTTGTAAATACAGGCTTCACCGCAAGTCTGTATAAAACTATATGCTTTGATCAACTTATCAAAGCGTATATTCCAACTCCGAGATGCTTGCACCAGTCCATAGATGGATCGCTGGAGCTTGCATATTTTGTTAGCACCTTTAGGATTGACAAAACCTTCTGGTTGCATCATATACAACTCTTCTTTAAATCCATTAAGGAATGTAGTTTTGTTTATCCATTTGCCAGATTTCATAAAATGCGGCAATTGCTAACATGATTTGGACAGACTTAAGCATCGCTACGAGTGAGAAAATTTCATCGTAGTCAACACCTTGAACTTTGTCAAAAACCTTTTTCGACAAGTCTAGCTTTGTAGATAGTAACACTACTATCAGCGTCTATCTTCCTCTTGAAGATCCATTTATTTTCTATGGCTTGCCGATCATCGGGCAAATCCATCAAAGTACATAGTTTGTTCTCATACATGGATCATATCTCAGATTTCATGGCTTCAAACCATTTCGCGGAATCTGGGCTCATCATCGCTTCCTCATAGTTCGCAAGTTTGTCATGGTCTAGTAACATGACTTCCAGAATAGGATTACCGTACCACTCTGGTGCAGATCTTACTCTGGTTTACCTACGAGATTCGGTAGTAACTTGATATGAAGTAACATGATCATCATCATTAGCTTCCTCACTAATTGGTGTAGTAGTCACAAGAATAGATTTCTGTGATGAACTACTTTCCAATAAGGGAGCAGGTACAGTTACCTCATCAAGTTCTACTTTCCTCCCACTCACTTCTTTCGAGAGAAACTCCTTCTCTAGAAAGGATCCATTCTTAGCAACGAATGTCTTGCCTTTGGATCTGTGATAGAAGGTGTACCCAACATTTCATTTTGGGTATCCTATGAAGACGCACTTCTCCGATTTGGGTTTGAGCTTATCAGGTTGAAACTTTTTCACATAAGCATTGCAACCTCAAACTTTAAGAAACGACAGCTTAGGTTTCTTGCCAAACCATAGTTCATACGGTGTCGTCTCAACGGATTTAGATGGTGCCCTATTTAACATGAATGCAGCTGTCTCTAATGCATAACCCCAAAACGATAGTGGTAGATCGGTAAGAGACATCATAGATCGCACCATATCTAATAAAGTACGGTTATGATGTTCGGACACACCATTACATTGTGGTGTTCCAGGTGGCGTGAGTAGTGAAACTATTTCACATTGTTTTAATTGAAGACCAAACTCGTAACTCAAATATTTGTCTCCACGATTAGATCGTAGAAACCTTATTTTCTTTTCACAATGATTTTCCACTTCACCCTGAAATTATTTGAACTTTTCAAATGTTTCAAACTTATGTTTCATCAAGTAGATATACTCATATCTGCTCAAATCATCTGTGAAGGTCAGAAAATAACGATACCCGCCGCGAGCCTCAACACTCATTGGACTGCATACATCAATATGTATTATTTCCAATCAAGTTTGTTGCTCGCTCCATTGTTCCGGAGAACGGAGTCTTAGTCATCTTGCCCATGAGGCATGGTTCACAAGTACCAAGTGATTCATAATCAAGTGGTTCCAAAAGTCCATCAGTATGGAGTTTCTTCATGTGCTTTACACCGATATGACCTAAACGGCAGTGCCACAAATAAGTTGCACTATCATTATTAACTTTGCATCTTTGGGTTTCAATATTATGAATATGTGTAACACTACGATCGAGATCCAATGAACTATTTTCATTGGGTGTATGACCATCGAAGGTTTTATTCATGTAAACAGAACAACAATTATTCTCTGACTTTAATGAATAACCGTATTGCAATAAACATGATCAAATCATATTCATGCTCAACGCAAACACCAAATAACACTTATTTAGTTTCAACACTAATCCCGAAAGTATAGGGAGTGTGCGATGATGATCATATCAATCTTGGAACTACTTCCAACACACATCGTCACCTCACCCTTTACTAGTTTCTATTTATTCTGCAACTCCCATTTTGAGTTACTACTCTTAGCAACTGAACCAGTATCAAATGCCGAGGGGTTGCTATAAACACTAGTAAAGTACACATCAATAACACGTATATCCAATATACCTTTGTTTACCTTGCCATCCTTCTTATCCGCTAAATACTTGGGGCAGTTCCACTTCCAGTGACCAGTCCCTTTGCAGTAGAAGCACTTAGTCTCAGGCTTAGGATCAGACTTGGGCTTCTTCACTTGAGCAGCAACTTGCTTGCCGTTCTTCTTGAAGTTCCCATTCTTCCCTTTGCCCTTTTTCTTGAAACTAGTGGTCTTGTCAACCATCAACACTTGATGTTTTTCTTGATTTCTACCTTCGTTGATTTCAGCATCACGAAGAGCTTGGGAGTAGTTTTCGTTATCCCTTGCATATTATAGTTCATCACGAAGTTCTACTAAATTGGTGATGGTGACTAGAGAATTCTGTCAATCACTATCTTATCTGGAAGATTAACTCCCACTTGATTCAAGCGATTGTAGTACCCAGACAATCTGAGCACATGCTCACTAGTTGAGCGATTCTCCTCCATCTTTTAGCTATAGAACTTGTTGGAGACTTCATATCTCTCAACTCGGGTATTTGCTTGAAATATTAACTTCAACTCCTGGAACATCTCATATGGTCCATGACGTTCAAAACGTCTTTGAAGTCCCGATTCTAAGCCATTAAGCATGGTGCACTAAACTATCAAGTAGTCATCATATTGATCTAGCCAAACGTTCATAACGTCTGCATCTGCTCCTGCAATAGGTCTGTCACCTAGCGGTGCATCAAGGACATAATTCTTCTGTGCAGCAATGAGGATAAACCTCAGATCACGGATCTAATCCGCATCATTGCTACTAACATCTTTCAACACAATTTTCTCTAGGAACATATCAAAATAAACACAGGGAAACAACAACGCGAGCTATTGATCTACAACATAATTTGCAAAATACTACCAGGACTAAGTTCATGATAAATTTAAGTTCAATTAATCATATTACTTAAGAACTCCCACTTAGATAGACATCCCTCTAATCCTCTAAGTGATCACATGATCCAAATCAACTAAACCATGTCCGATCATCACGTGAGATGGAGCAGTTTCATTGGTGAACATCACTATGTTGATCATATCTACTATATGATTCACGCTCGACCTTTTGGTCTCCGTGTTCCGAGGCCATATCTGTATATGCTTGGCTTGTCAAGTATAACCTGAGTATTCCGCGTGTGCAACTGTTTTGCACCCATTGTATTTGAACGTAGAGCCTATCACACCTGATCATCACGTGGTGTCTCAGCATGAAGAACTTTCGCAACGGTGCATACTCAGGGAGAACACTTCTTGATAATTAGTGAGAGATCATCTTAAAATGCTACCGTCAAACTAAGCAAAATTAAGATGTATAAAAGATAAACATCATATGCAATCAAAATATGTGACATGATATGGCCATCATCATCTTGCTTCTTTGATCTCCATCTCCAAAGTACTGTCATGATCTATATCATCACCGGCATGACACCATGATCTCCATCATCTTGATCTATATCAATGTGTCGTCACGTGGTTGTCTCGCCAACAATTGCTCTTGCAACTATTGCTATCGCATAGCGATAAAGTAAAGCAATTATTGGACGCTTGCATCTTATGCAATAGAGAGACAACCATAAGGATTTTGCCAGTTGTTGATAACTTCAACAAAACATGATCATCTCATGCAACAACTTATATCTCATCACGTCTTGACCATACCACATCACAACATGCCCTGCAAAAACAAGTTAGACGTCCTCTACTTTGTTGTTGCAAGTTTTACGTGGCTGCTACGGGCTTAGCAAGAACCGTTCTTACCTACGCATCAAAAACCACAACGATAGTTTGTCAAGTTGGTGCTATTTTAACCTTCGCAAGGACCGGGCGTAGCCACACTCGGTTCAACTAAAGTTGGAGAAAGTGACACCCGCCAGCCACCTGTGTGCAAAGCACGTCGGTAGAACCAGTCTCGCGTAAGCGTACGCGTAATGTCGGCCCGGGCCACTTCATCCAACAATACCGCCGAACCAAAGTGTGACATGCTGGTAAGCAGTATGACTTATATCGCCCACAACTCACTTGTGTTCTACTCGTGCATATTACATCAACGCATAAAACCTAGGCTCGGATGCCACTGTTGGGGAACGTAGTAATTTCAAAAAAAAAATCCTACGCACACGCAAGATCATGGTGATGCATAGCAACGAGGGAAGAGTGTGATCTACGTACCCTTGTAGACCGACAGCGGAAGCGTTAGCACAATGCGGTTGATGTAGTCGTACGTCTTCATGGCCCGACCGATCAAGCACCAAAACTACGGCACCTCCGAGTTCTAGCACACGTTCAGCTCAATGACGATCCCCGGACTCCGATCCAGCAAAGTGTCGGAGAAGAGTTCCGTCAGCACGACGGCGTGGTGACGATCTTGATGTTCTACCATCGCAGGGCTTCTCTAAGCACCGCTACAATATTATCGAGGAGTATGGTGGAGGGGGGCACCACACACGGCTAAGAAAACGATCACGAGGATCAACTTGTGTGTTTATGGGGTGCCCCTGCCCCCATATATAAAGGAGTGGAGGAGGGGAGGGCCGGCCCTCTCTATGGCGCGCCCTAGGGGAGTCCTACTCCCACCGGGAGTAGGATTCCCCCTTTCCTAGTCCAACTAGGAGTCCTTCCATGTAGTAGGAGTAGGAGACAAGGAAGGGGAAGAGGGAAGATAAGGAAGGAGGGGGCGCAGCCCCTCCCCCTAGTCCAGTTCGGACTAGGCCTTGGGGGGCGCGCGGCCTGCCTCTCCCTCTCCCCTAAAGCCCATTAAGGCCCATATACTTCTTCTCCCGTATTCCCGTAACTCCTCGGTACTCCAAAAAATACCCGAACCACTCGGAACCTTTCCGATGTCTGAATATAGTCGTCCAATATATTGATCTTTACGTCTCACCATTTCGAGACTCCTCGTCATGTCCCCGATCTCATCCGGGACTCCGAACTCCTTCGGTACATCAAAACTCATAATATAACTGTCATCGAAACCTTAAGATTGCGGACCCTACGGGTTCGAGAACAATGTAGACATGACCGAGACACGTCTCCGGTCAATAACCAATAGCGGAACCTGGATGCTCATATTGGCTCCTACATATTCTACGAAGATCTTTATCGGTCAGACCGCATAACAACATACGTTGTTCCCTTTGTCATTGGTATGTTACTTGCCTGAGATTCGATCGTCAGTATCTCAATACCTAGTTCAATCTCGTTACCGGCAAGTCTCTTTACTCGTTCCGTAATACATCATCTCGCAACTAACTCATTAGTTGCAATGCTTGCAAGGCTTATGTGATGTGCATTACCGAGAGGGCCCAGAGATACCTCTCCGACAATTGGAGTGACAAATCCTAATCTCGAAATACGCCAACCCAACATGTACCTTTGGAGACACCTGTAGAGCTCCTTTATAATCACCCAGTTACGTTGTGACGTTTGGTAGCACACAAAGTGTTCCTCCGGTAAACGGGAGTTGCATAATCTCATAGTCATAGGAACATGTATAAGTCATGAAGAAAGCAATAGCAACATACTAAACGATCGAGTGCTAAGCTAACGGAATGGGTCAAGTCAATCACATCATTCTACTAATGATGTGATCCCGTTAATCAAGTAACAACTCTTTGTCTATGGTTAGGAAACATAACCATCTTTGATTAACGAGCTAGTCAAGTAGAGGCATACTAGTGACACTCTGTTTGTCTATGTATTCACACATGTATTATGTTTCCGGTTAATACAATTCTAGCATGAATAATAAACATTTATCATGAAATAAGGAAATAAATAATAACTTTATTATTGCCTCTAGGGCATATTTCCTTCATTTATATCATATTGCATGAGTTTATCCCTCTACATTATGTCATCTTGCTTAAGGCGTTACTCCATTCTTGTGAACTTAATACTCTAGATGCATGCTGGATAGCGGTCGATGTGTGGAGTAATAGTAATAGATGCAGGCAGGAGTCGGTCTACTTGTCACGGACGTTGTTGGATTTTGGGTTCCGGTAGACCCTTGAGGTTCGAACACTGGGGTGCGCGCGGAGATCTCTCCCCTACCGATCTACATCCAATCTCCTCACGTGATCTAAGCTGGAAACAACGAACAACATAAGGGACACGAGGTTTATACTGGTTCAGGCCACCGTTGTGGTGTAATACCCTACTCCAGTGTGTGGTGTGGTGGATTGCCTCAGGGGCTGATGATGAACAGTACAAGGGAAGAGAAGCCTCGCGATAGGTGTTCTTGAGCTGGTGCGATGAACTGCTAGGGTGAGTTCAGTCGCCTCTCTCTCTCAGCTAGGGCTCTATCAGATTTCTAGATGTCTCTCTTTCGTCCCCCCTTTGGTGCCTCCTTCCTTCTCGATCTCTCTCTACTCTGTGGTGGCTAACTCTATTTATAGAGGCCCTGGGCCTCTCCCCAAATAATGAGCGGGAAGGGCGCCAACAATTGGCCATTTTCAGGGGGAACATCTGGTACAAGTTATCCTGACCAAAGGTGGTCTTCGGCTGCCAAAGGTACTGGTGATGACGCCGTCTTGGGCTCCACGGTGACCTCCGCCCTGCCGCTCTGTTGGTCTTGGTCTTGTTGCACCGGAATGGTAACCTTTGCCCGATGCCTTGGCCTGTGCTTGCCCCCTTTGCACCAAAGGGGAAACAAGGACACTGCGTAGGCCGGCGCCCGCCTGGCGCCCGCCTAGCCTCGATCGTAATGGCTTGCGTCACAGGCTCCTCGCGAGGTACCCCCGCCTTGATCTCTCCGCCTCCTCGCGAGCCTGCCTGACGAGGCTGCCTCTGAGGAAGCTTCCTGTCGTCCGCCCCGCAAGGCTTGGCCCCTCGCGAGGGTCTTGAGCTTGAGCTGATGAAGATGGGCCGCGCTGGGCCCCCACTTGAGCCACGCCGCAGGCCGCAGGCAGGCAAGTGTGGGGACCCCCATTCCCAGAACACCGACAGTAGCCCCCGGGCCCAAGGGGCGCCCGGGCTTGGCCTAGCAAGGACGCGAAGAGGCAAGCGCGAAGCGCCGCGGGCCCCAACAGCCTGCGGCCTTGGGCGCCGCATGGCGATTGATTGGACGTGGGCGTCTATGCTTCGCACGACGCTTCGGCAACTGTCCGGCTGAGAAAAGAGGTGCGCGGGCCAGACTTACTTGCTTTGTTCTCGTTCGCCTCGCTCCAGATCCCCTTTCTCGCTCTCCTCCTTCTTGCTTCCGAAATCCTCTAGATCTGTCTCAATCCTTCATGCCCGGCACGCCATGGCGCCTCGCAACTCCCCGACCGAGGCCTGGTACTCGCCGGCCCTGGATTCCCCGAACTTGCCAGAGAAGAACCTCGCCCTCACGCGCTTGATGACGGTGGCGCATGGCAGCAAGGGGGCGACTGTGCTCAAGGCCGGCTCCGACCAGCCTGAATGCAGGGGGAGCACCTTCTATCCATTTTTTGTCAGCGCCATCGTCGCCGGTCTGGTGCCTCCTTTCTCTGAGTTCTTCTTTGCTGTTCTCCGCCAGTACAACTTGCAGGCTCTGCATCTCCACCCCAACTCTGTTCTTCTCCTGGCGATTTTTTCTTACTACTGTGAGGCTCATGTCGGGGTAAAGCCCTCGGTGGCCTTGTTGCGTCACTATTTTTCCCTCCGGGTTTCTTGTGGCCATGTCTCCGCATGTGCGAGCTTCATCGCATACTCCAATTCCAATGCCATCTCGAAGCCTGGGAAGAGAATAGAAGGCTTCCGGAGCAAGTGGGTCATGGTGGACGTCGGGCGCCTCCACCCCCGTCTGGTGCTGCCTACGGGGCAGCCCAAGGCTGTCGACGCGTGGTCCCGCGTGGAGCTCATCGACCCTCGTGCGAGGGCGGTGCTGAAGAGGATGAACGCGGACCTGAGGCCGAGCAACTTGGGGACGGCGAAGCTGACTGGAGCCACACTCCCGAGGGAGTTCTTGGAGCACCGGGTGGCTCCACTCCAGGAGCACTCGCTCCCATTGTGGAGGCTTGGGGAAGCGGACGCCGCCTTGCGCCTGAGCTCGGAGGCCCTGACCGACGAGAATCTGGTCGCGGCCCTCCATTCCTTGGTTGGGGTAGACGTGGCGAAGCCGGTGGGCGCCCCCGTCCCCCTGTTCCTTCGTGATGACTGGGAGCAGGTGGTGAATGCCATTCCCACCTTCAATGGCGATGGACTGGTGCCCGCGGAAGCTCCCGAGGGTCTTGCGGCACTGGCGATGGTGAACGTGTCCTCCGACAGCTCCAGCGAGAGCGAGGGGGAAGAAGAGGCGGAGGAAGAAGAATCCGACTCCGAGGCGACTGTTGAGGAGTCGAGGGAGTCTTTCCCTCGGCGCAGGTCCCAGGTCCTCCGCTCCATGCCAGACGACGACGAGGCCGGCGCTAGGCGAGGAGGGGAGGACTCTCCCTTGGTCGCGAGGAAGGGCAGGTCGGGGCTGGTTCCCCCAGGGTCTGCTCCGGTCCCTGAGCGATCCGAGGCCAGCTCTAGTCCTCCTGACGTGCCTTCTGCTTCCAGGCCTCCCGAGGCTGACCCCAGCTGCAGGCTCTCAGGCTTCAGGTTTGGCTAGAGGTTGCTTGGGTCCACGAACAACGACCAGTAAGTACTCGATTCGTGCTTTGCTTGGTTTCTGCCGCCGAGGCTTGATGTCCATATTCTTCTGTCACGCTGGCGCCTGCGGCGAAGAGGTTGAAAGGAGCTTCTGTGGCCCCGCTTGGGGCGAGTCCACCTGCCGGGATGGCGCCTTCGTCCACTAAGGGGAAAGACAGCGCGGCTCGCGCCTCCCCTGCCCGGTCGTCCTCGCGAGGCTGACTAGGACGCCTCAGTGAGGAGTCAGCCCCCGTTGCCCCGCTGACCCTGGAGTCGACTGCGCTCGATGCTGCAGCCGGGGCAGCCAAGGCCCAGGGGGTTCCTTCCTGCCAAGCCGTGATCACGCTGCCAGCTTCTTCGCCCGCTCCGCTGGTTCCCGCTTCTTCTGTTTCCTCTGCCGCCGTCTTCGACCAGGTCGCCAGCGAGCTGAGCCAGCTGCGGGAGGATCTTCTGAGCGCGGACCCACGCCTACTGGCCGGGCGCTTGGAGCTAGCTTCTGGCTGGGCCCGTTCCGCTGCCTCCGTCCGAGCGGCGCTGGGCCAGGTCGTGGCGGCCTCCGAGGGGGAGAAGCAGGCTGCCAACCAAGCCAAGGCCGCTCGCGACGCTGCCCTGGGCGACGCTGAGGCTGCCAAGGCTCGCAGCGAGGCGCTGGAGACCGAGCTGCAAGGCCTGCGCGACGAGCTCGCCAAGGAGGTCCACGGCCGCCAGGAGAAAGAGAAGGAGATGAAGGCTCGGGAGGCTGCCGTCAAGGACTGGGATGTCAAGCTTGATGACCGCCATGGCCGGTTGTAGACGTTGGAGTGGTCGCTGAAGGCGGAGAGGACCGAGCTAGACGCCAAGGCGAAGGTCCTGGCGGAGGATCGGTTGGCCTTCACGAAGATGGAGAAGAGGGCTCGTGCCGCGCTGAAGACGCTTTACGAGAGCGGCTTGGAGGAGCCGCTGGCCGGCGCGAAGGACGGCCACGCCAAGCTGCTTCCCTTCCTGGTCCGTGCACTTGAAGATGTCATAGACGGCCTTGGCCCCACGGCCGAGGCCGAGGCACGTGCCCTGTCTTCTGCGGCGCTGACGCATCTCCTCAGCCACGTCTACGTGCACGACCCCGACGTCGACTTCGACAGCCTGCCGGAACCCGTGAGCGGCGACCTTGCCGCCGCTTCCGCTGAGGCCGTGAAAGGCCGAGCCGAAGCTTTGCTGGGGAGGTTCCGACCCTTCAGCGTCTTGCTCGGGCACGGTGCCGCTAGCTCCACGGCCCCGGGAGGCGGAGTCGTCCAGCGTGACTCCACCACAGGCGGCGGCGCCACTGAAGAGTGATCCCTTCGTGTCTTCTGTCCTGTTTTTATTCCTGCAACATGCACCATGCCTCGCGGAGGCGTTTAAACTTGTGTTTGGCATCGTGAAACAATATATGGCTTGTAATATTTGCATTGAATTTCCTGGAATTTGCATTTTTCTCCCCTACTTGCTCGTGCTCTACGTCGGCAGGGCCCGGCCCCGCGCATACCTCACCCAGCGTTAGCCCCGACCAGAAACTAGGACGGGACTAAGGAGCGAGGGGCTACGTGGAAAGTTAGGCTCCTGAGTCACGATGCTCAGGAGTCCTCCTTGACGCAGAAGCAACAAGTAGGAAAGGGGGGAACGAGGAGTGGATTGATCGTTCTGCGTCAGCAGGGTCCGGCCCCGCGCATACCTCACCCAGCGTTAGCCCCGACCGGAAACCAGGACGGGACTAAGGAGTGAGGGGCTACGAGGCAAGTTAGGCTCCTGAGTCGCGATGCTCAGGAGTCCCCCTTGACGTTCAAATGGGTTTCCATACCTTGGCTCCGCTCGGGGAGGGGCGTGTGACGACCAGGTCCGAGGGACCTGGCTGGGTGGTGTGCGCTCGGGCAAGACCCGGGCGTAGCCCCCGTGTCCAGCCCCCTCGCACGGAGCTCCCGAGGGGAGGCGTTGCGATGGTGCCGGACACTGAGCTCTGGGCTCCCTGAGGTTGGTACGGCCGTAGGCCGCCCTCAGTTGTTTATCACCAGCGCGGAGCATAGCGCTTTCGTATGTGTACATGCATAGCCGCTCCTCGGTAGTGTCGTCAGCCAGCACGGAGCATGGTGCTTCCACTGGTACGTGGGAGGGGGCTCCCCTCCGGGAGGAGCCCTCGGGGCGTGTACAGCCCCGCCCTGATACGTGGCTGGCACGGTAGGGCTAGGAGAAGTGTATCTGGGCACTCATGAGCCAGCGCGGGACTCACGAGGCCCTACCTCGAGGTGGGTTGCGCCTGGCTCTGGGCCTTTCGCAATGGTGTGTTCCTGCAGGGTGGTTAGAATGCAAATGCTCTACGTCCTCAGGTCCCAGCCCTCGAGCGAGCTCAGCCGCCGCTGGTATGACAAGTCGTGGTGCCGTGGGTCAAGGCCAGGGGGTAAGGGCTGGAGAGCCAGTAGGAGCCCATGAGTCGCGATGCTCAGGTACCCCCCTTTTAACGTGCAAGCGCTTTGAATGAAAGCGGAGAAGTCTGCGATACGCAGTAGGTGACAATTAAGCGCGAAAGAGCAAATTCATTTTAAGTAGACGCGGGAAAAGCAAACGCCGAAGGGCCAGGCCCGAGCAGCTCGGGGATGATGCAGCCCGAGGGGCGCCCCCAACAAGGTAAGTAAAGAGCATAAGAAAAATGGATACATGCTGCAGGGACGGACCCATGCGGCCTGGGAATGATGCGGCCCTGTGGGCGCTCCCAGCAAAAAACGAAACTTAGAAAGATGTCACCTGGTGCCGTTGAAGATGGAGTGGTGTTGAAGAAGCGGGCGATGCGCGATGAAGGCGTCGACCCTCATGAGCTCCCCAGGCCCAGGAGCCTCGGGAGGGTCCGGGGGCACTGATGGGTTTCCGAGGGCCTTCTCCATCTCCGCCAGGACCGCACAATGCATGACCTCCTGAGCCTCCAGAATGCTCCTCAGCAGGCGCTGATGAGCGGCGACCGCGTCCGGCAGGCCGAAAGGCATGCGAACGTAGCTGTGAGGTGGACCCACGCAACACCCCACGCGTGAAGGCCAGAGGCGCTCCAGAGACGCGGCTCGGTTGAGCCCTAGCACGTCGACGCAGACGCGCAGCCCACCATCCTCACCTGGATGTGGGGCTATGGTAAAACAGCGGCTGCCGCGCATGACTCTCGACTCCTGTAGCTCCCGGGTGTATCTTGCGATGAACTCCTATGGGTTTGGTCTTCCTCGCCTTGTACCTTCCGGAGGGAAATGTGCCTCGAAGCACCCCTCCAAGTGGTTCCCGAGTGCCTCCCTCGCGACCCGGGCGAGGTTGGTGGCTCTCCAAGAAAGAGCCCCCGAGCCCTGCCTGAGGAGGGTGCCGGGCGCGCCTTCCTATGCGAGAGAGGGCGGCGCTCCCTGATTGGGCGCAGATCCTGTCCCAACACCTCCGGAAGTGCCTGCCTCCTGATGGCTTGGGCCAGGCGAAACCTTCTTCTTCTTAAGGGTCGCCTCGGGAAGTCTTCCGTTTCTATGGTCTGGGTCTTCGATTGCTGCGGCTTGGAATGCGCGCTCAAGTGAACACACTGCGTCCCTTTCTTCATAGGGCACGGTGATGACTCCACCGCTTCCTGGCATCTTGAGGACATTGTATCCATGGTGAGTCACTGCCATGAACTTGGCCAGGGCTGGGTACCCGAGGATGGCGTTGTATGGCAGACGGATGTGGGCGATGTCGAAGTCGATGAGCTCGGTGCGGTAGTTGTTGTGCTGCCCGAAGGTGACTGGAAGGCGAACCTGCCCTATTGGAACAGTGGAACCATCGGTGACTCCTGAGAATGGCTTGGTTGGCTGAAGCTGATCGTACGGCACTTGGAGATTGTCGAACGTCTCGATGGACAGGACGTTGAGTCCTGCCCTGCCGTCAATGAGGGTCCTGGTGACCTGCACGTTGCTGGTGACTGGGGAGCAAAGCATAGGGAGGACTCCGGCCATTGTCGTGCACTTGAGCTGATCCGCTGAGCTGAACGTGATAGCGCACGCAAACCACCTGAGAGGGCGCGTGGCCTCAAGCTTGGGGAGGACTACATTCACCTCGCGAGTGAACTGCTTGAAGATGCACTGTGAGGCTGGGGCCTGCGCGCCACCCAAGATGCAAGCGATTGCGCACGGCTCCTGGAAGCCCCCATCCCCCTCATCTTGATGTTGGTATTTGTTCCTGCTTGGCGGTGGCGGCAGAGGAGGAAGGCCTGCGTTGCCGTGCGGGCGATCCTCGCGAGGCTGGTCTCTCTAGCCTCCCTCACGAGGCTGGTCCTGCCAGCGATCCTCGCGAGGTCGGTCACGCCACCCTTGGCGAGGGCCATGGTCTTCCCATCGTCCGCCACCTCTTCCTCCTCCTCGGCCATAGCCCCTGTCATTGCGCTCGGGGCGTCGGCCGACACGTCCATCTCTCACGGCCCTGAGCTCTTGACATTCGTTGGTGTTGTGGGTGTGGAGGTCGTGGTACACGCAGTACCGGCTGCCCTTGGATGACTCAGGCTGATCCCTGCCTCGCTTGGTGTCTGGCTCCGCTGCAAGCACGGCAGCCCCCTTGCGCTTCACGTCCTTGGCCTTGGGCTTCTTCTCTTCTGGGTCGGTAGCCGGGAGTTCGAGGAGGGAAAGGCTCCCTTCCTCAGCCCTGGCGCACTTGGTCGCCAAGTTGAACAGCTCCAGGGATGTGCACAGGTCTTCATGGATTGCTAGCTCCTCCTTCATCTTGATGTCGCGTACGCCATCGGAGAAGGCCGAGATGATGGCTTCTTCAGTCACCTTGGGGATCTTGAGGCGAGCATTGTTAAAGCGCTGGATGTATTTCTGCAGGGTTTCCCCTTGCTGCTGCTTGATGCGGCGCAGATCGCTCACGGCCGGGGGTCAGTCGGGAGTGCCCTGGAAGTTGGCGATGAAGCAAGTGCGCATCTCGTCCCAGGAGGAGATTGTGCCAGGAGCTAGGTTCAGGAGCCAGGTGCGGGCCCCGTCCTTGAGCGCCATGGGGAACCAGTTCGCCATGACCCTTTGTCTCCGTTGGCGGCTTCGATGCACATCTTGTAGAGCTGTAGGAACTCCGCGGGGTCCGCCGTGCCATCGTAGTGAGGGGCAGGTCAGGCTTGAACTTGCCTGGCCATGCGACGCCGCGTAGCTCGAGGGTGAGAGCACGGCAGCCTACTGTGGCCACCGGTGCCTTTTGCTGGTACTGGGCTTCCTCCTGGGGATTACCGCGCGCCGCCGCTTGGACCAGCGCGGGGTCTTGGCGTGGAGGTGCAGGGACGCGATCTTGGCGCGTCGGCGCTGGGAGCATGCGAGCACCTTCTTGGGGACGAGGGATCTCTTGGCAGCTCCTTTCCTGCTGCGTAGGCGCCGGACGCGGCGGGTCTCGCCCTGGGGCTGCACGCCTTGGAGCCAGGGCGCCTTCTTGGGGAGGAGGTGGTGGAGGCAACTCCTGATCCTCGCCTCCTGCGTGGAATGGAGGGCGAGGCAGCGAGAAGGACCGCAAGGGGGATCCCCCTGCGGTGCTGACGAGCTCGGTGATGCGGGTGAGCCAGTCTTCGTAGAGGTCGTCGACGGGGCGGTAGTGCAAGAGTTCTCTTGCCAGGAGCAGCGCGGCGTGCGCGGCCGTGGGGGCGTGACGGGCGTGGGACGACGAAGCGCCTGGAGTCAGCGACGGTGTGGTGGTGCGGCCTTCCCGCCGTACCGAAGGATGCTGGGACGAGGCCTGCTGCTCGTTCCCCACCGGGACGGTGGCGGCATTGGCGGCAGGCGATGGGGAACGGAGAGGGCGTCCGCCGACGGGCGCCGTCTGGGCGACGCGAGAAGCTCGGCGCTCGGCGCGAGCTCGACGAGCGTCAGCCATGGAGACGATGGAAGATCACACACGAAGGTGGAAGAAAGATTCCGGCGCACCCCTACCTGGCGCGCCAAATGTCGGATTTCGGGTTCCGGCAGACCCTTGAGGTTCGAACACTGGGGTGCACGCGGAGATCTCTCCCCTACCGATCTACATCCAATCTCCTCACGTGATCTAAGCTGGAAACAACAAACAACACAAGGGACACGAGGTTTATATTGGTTCGGGCCACCGTTGTGGTGTAATACCCTACTCCAGTGTGTGGTGTGGTGGATTGCCTCAGGGGCTGATGATGAACAGTACAAGGGAAGAACAGCCTCGCAAGAGGTGTTCTTGAGCTGGTGCGATGAACTGCTAGGGTGAGTTCAGTCGCCTCTCTCTCTCTCTCTGCTAGGGCTCTTCCAGATTTCTAGATGTCTCTCTTTCGTCCCCCCTTTGGTGTCTCCTTCCTTCTCGATCCTTCTCTACTCTGTGGTGGCTAGCTCTATTTATAGAGACCCTGGGCCTCTCCCCAAATAATGAGCGGGAAGGGTGCCAACAATTGGCCATTTTGAAGGGGAACATCTAGTACAAGTTATCCTGACCAAAGGTGGTCTTCGGCTGCCAAAGGTACTGGTGTGAGGCCGTCTTGGGCTCCACGGTGACCTCTGTCCTGCCGCTCTGTTGATCTTGGTCTCGTTGCACCGGAATGGTAACCTTTGCCTGATGCCTTGGCCTGTGCTTGCCCCCTTTGCACCAAAGGGGAAACAAGGACACTGCGTAGGCCGGCGCCCGCCTGGCGCCCACCTGGCCTCGATCGTCATGGCTTGCGTCACGGGCTCCTCGCGAGGTACCCCCGCCTTGATCTCTCCGCCTCCTCGCGAGCCTGCCTGACGAGGCTGCCTCTGAGGAATCTTCCGGTCGTCCACCCCACGAGGCTTGGCCCCTCGCGAGGGTCTTGAGCTTGAGCTGATGAAGATGGGCCGCGTTGGGCCCCCACTTGAGCCACGCCGTAGGCAGGCAAGTCTGGGGACCCCCGTTCCCAGAACGCCGACAGACGTGATGCCTATATACATGATCATACCTAGATATTCTCATAACTATGCTCAATTCTATCAATTGCTCGACAGTAATTTGTTCACCCATCGTAATACTTATGTTATCTTGAGAGAAGCCACTAGTGAAACCTATGGCCCCCGGGTCTATTTTCCATCATACAAGTTTCCAATCTATTTTATTTTGCAATGTTTACTTTCAATTTATATCATTAAAATACAAAAATATTTATCTAATTATTATTATCTCTATCAGATCTCACTCTTGCAAGTGGCCATGAAGGGATTGACAACCCCTTTATCGCGTTGGTTGCGAGGTTCTTATTTGTTTGTGTAGGTACGAGGTGACTCGCGCGTGGTCTCCTACTGGATTGATACCTTAGTTCTCAAAAACTGAGGGAAATACTTATGCTGCTTTGCTGCATCACCCTTTCCTCTTCAAGGGAAAACCAATGCATGCTCAAGAGGTAGCAAAGACCCACCCGTTAGGTTAGCATAATGATCGTTAAGTTATATTGCTATTGCTTTCTTCATGACTTATACATATTCCTTTGACTATGGGATTATGCAACTCCTGCATAACGTAACTAGATGATTATAAAGATGCTCTACAGGTGTCTCCGAAGGTGTTTGTTGGGTTGGCATAGATCGAGATTAGGATTTTTCACTCCGAGTATCGAAGATGTATCTTTGGGCCCTCTCGGTAATGCACATCACGATAAGCCTTGCAAGCAATGGGACTAATGAGTTAGTTACGGGATGATGCATTACAGAAGGAGTAAAGAGACTTGCCGATAACGAGATTGAACTAGGTATGAGGATACCGACGATCGAATCTCAGGCAAGTAACATACCGATGACAAAGGGAATGATGTATGTTGTCATTGCAGTTTGACCGATAAAGATCTTCGTAGAATATGTAGGAACCAATATGAGCATCTAGGTTCTGCTGTTGGTTATTGACCGGAGAGGTGTCTCGGTCATGTCTACATAGTTCTCGAACCCATAGGGTCCGCATGCTTAATGTTCGATGACAATTTATTATTAATATGACTTATGTGTTTTGGTGACCGAAGATTGTTCGGAGTCCCGGATGAGATCACGGACATGATGAGGAGTCTCGAAATTGTAGAGAGGTAAATATTGATATATAGTACGATGCTATTCGGACACCGGAAGTGTTCCGGGGTGTATCGGATATTTATCGAGTACCGAAGGGGTTACCGGACACCCCGGGAGGTTAATGGGCCACATGGGCCAAAGGGGAAGGGGCACACCAGCCCACAAGGGGCTGGTGCACCCTTCCTAGGCCGCCAGCCAAGTGGGAAAAGGAAAGGGGGGACTCGGCTGATGACCCACAAGTATAGGGGATCAATTGTAGCTCTTTTCGATAAGAGTGTCGAACCCAACGAGGAGCAGAAGGAAATGACAAGTAGTTTTCAGTACGGTAATGTCTCGAGGTGCTGAAATTGTAAGTAACGAAGTAGTTTGATAGCAAGATAATTTGTAACGAGCAAGTAACAATAGTAGTAACAAAAGTGCAGCAAGGTAGCCCAATCCTTTTGAGGCAAAGGACATGCCAAAATGGTCTCTTATGATGAGCCAAGAGTTCTTGAGGGTACATGGGAAATTCATCTAGTCACATTCATCATGTTGGTTTGATTTGTGTTCGCTACTTTGATAATTTTATATGTGGGTGGACCGGTGCTTAGGTGCAGTTATTACTTGAATAAACCTCCTATTTATGATTAACCCCCCCCCCCCCCGCGAGCATCCGCAACTACGAGAAAAGTATTAAGAATAAATTCTAACCATAGCATTAAACTCTAGGGTCCAATCAGTCCTTACGGAATAGTGCATAAACTGGGGTTTAAGGTTCTGTCACTCTCGCAACCCACCATCTAATTGCTACTCCACAATGCATTCCCTTAGGCCCAAATATGGTGAAGTTTCATGTAGTCGACGTTCACATGACACCACTAAGGGAATAACAACATACATACTATCAAAATATCGAACACATATCAAGTTCACATGATTACTTGCAACATGATTTGTCCCGTGACCTCAAGAACGAAAGTAACTACTCACAAATAATAATCATGCTCAAGATCAGAGGGGTATTAAATAGCATAATGGATCTGAACATATAATCTTCCACCAAATAAACCCTATAGTAATCAACTACAAGATGTAATCAACACTACTAGTCACCCCTAGCACCAATCTATAGTTCCGGTAACAAGATTGAATACAAGAGATGAACTAGGGTTTGAGATGAGATGGTGCTGGTGAAGATGTTGATGGAGATTGCCCTCCCCAAGATGGGAGAGTTGTTGGTGGTGGTGATGATGATGATTTCCCCCTCTGGGAGGGAAGTTCCCCCGGCGGAATCGCTCCATCGGAGGGCAAAAGTGCTCCTGCCCAAGTTCCGCCTCGAGGCGGCGGCGCTTCGTCCCGGAATTCCTGCTCTTATTTTTTCTAGGTCAAAATGACTTATATACCATAAGATGGGCACCGGAGGTGGGCCGAGGAGGCCACAACCCACCAGGGCGCGCTTGGGGGGCCTAGCGCGCCCATGTGGGTTGTGCCCACCTGGTGCCCCCCCCCCTCTGGTGTTTATTGGTTCCAATATTCCTCAAATAATTCATAAAAATTCTCCGTAAAGTTTCAGCTCATTTGGAGTTGTGCGGAATAGGTGGCCTGACGTAGCTTTTCCAGGTTCAGATTTCCAACTGCGAGAATTCTCCCTCTTGGTGTGTTCCTTGTAAATTATGAGAGAAAATGCATTAGAGTTACTCCAAAAAGCATTATTATGGATAAAAACATTATAAATAACAACAAGGAAACATGATGCAAAATGGACGTATCAACTCCCCCAAGCTTATACCTCGCTTGTCCTTGAGCGAAAACCGAAATCAAAAAACATGTCCACATGCTTTGAGAGAGAGAGGTGTCGATAAAAACAAAATACGAACATAGAAGCAACATGTTGATTATTGTAACAGCAACAAAATTAAACATAGGACTTTTATCATAAAACTTGCATCATATACTTCCTATGAATAAGTAACAGTTCATCACATAATCGAAGTATAAAGCAAAAACTCTATTAGAAACCAACAAACTATGTTCTTAGTGAACATAACAACTACAATTCATCATCTTTTTAGGAAGAGTCACGTGTCAGAGCCTTTAAAGCAAGTCCACATACTCAACCATCATATAGTCTTCTATGATTTCTAACACTCACCTTGTACCCATGAGCAAAACATTTCAACCGGACACATAGAAAGATAGGGGCTTATGGTTTCGCCTCCCAACATACTCACCTCAAGGGTGATGTCAACAATAATAAATCATGCTATCTATATTCAACTGGACATATGTGCATCTTTCCTCACCACATGATGCTTGCCAAAAGAGAAAATAAAAAGGAACAGAAGGAAAACTTTGACCCTTTGCATAAAAGTAAATACATAAAAGTAAAAGATAGGCCCTTCGCAGAGGGAAGCAGAGGTTGCCATGTGCTTATTTGTTCGCATGCTCAATCCCTTAGTGCAAGAGAACGTCACGTTGTATTCCCCTTAAGATGACAACCTTTATCATGTAGTCCGTCGCTTTTATTCTTTGTCATCCAAGTTCTTACAACGCTCAATTTTCTCTTACACTAAATGATCTCACATATTAAGAAGGAATTTTTATTGCCTTTTTGCACCGATGACAACTTACTTGAGGGATCTTGGTCAATCCATAGGTAGGTATAGTGGACACTTGAAAAAGATTTGGGTTGAAGGGTTTTTGGATGCACAAGTAGTATCTCTACTTAGTACGGAATTTTTGGCTAGCAAAGATAGGGGCAAGCACCATATGTTGAAGGATCTATGACAATATGACATCTATGTGAATATAAACAAACATAAACCATTAAGTTGTCTTCCTTGTCCAGCATCAACAATTTTGGCATATAATATTTTGATGAGGGCTCACAATCACAAAAGATTTCTAGGATAGTATATATATGTGTGTGAATCTTCTCTTCCCTTATTAATTCTTCCATGAGTTGCATCATTGACTAATGCTATGTTTGTCAATCCCTAATAAAACTTTCTTACTTATACTTTTCCTTATGTGGTGCTATCACCTACCATAGGATTAGTATATAATCTTATTGATTTATTTACTTTACTTTTCTCCTTTTCTTTCTTTCTTTATTTTATTTGCAACATGAAAGTAAATAAAGCAAAAACTCAAACTAACTTTATTATATAACTTGCACACGATTACAATGATAGATCACTAAGCAAACTTTCAAATAAGAAAGGATCGAACTAAACTTTATTTCATCTAAAGCAAAAGATTGAACTAAGATAAGTAAAAGCAAAAAGGTAGTGGGATGATACGATACCGGGGCACCTCCCCCAAGCTTCATGGAAGCCAAGGGGAGTGCCCATACCCGATACTCAATTATCCTTTGGTGGTGAAGAAGATGATGGTGGTGATCAGAAAGTGCGGGGTTCCCCTTTTGCTTCCTCCAGCTTCTGACGGAGAATAAAATTATCCATCATCAACTCACAATTATCGATCTCGAGTTTTCCTATCCTCTTGCACAACGCCTCCATGATCTCATCCTTGAACAGGGAAGGAATCGATTCATCTTCTTCCTCCTCGGAGGTCTAGCTATAGTGCCCCTCATCCCCATAGAACTTAGGGTTTGCGATGAGACCAGCAACATATCTCTCACCCTCAGAGTCTTGGAAGGACATATTTTCATATCTGCACAGAAAACAGCAAAAAAAGAACAGAGGATTTCTTTGCAATACGGCGATCAACAGGTTCGGGAAGTATATATAGATTTTTTTTATCTTGCAGGACAAGTACATGGTAGAAAAATGGAGTAGGAAAGGTGTCCCAGGTGGGCACAACCCACCCAGGCGCTCCAGGCAAGCCTGGCGTGCCCTGGTGTCTTGTGCCCACCAGGGGACGCTTCCTGGAAGTTTCTTCATTTCCAAAATTTTAAAATATTCCAAAACTGATAAAAAATATTTTTGCGGATTTTTCAGAGTCCGTTTACTTACCGTATCACGTACCTCTTTATTTTCACGATTCTGGAGTGTTCCGGAAAGACTCTTTTATGTGTTCTTCTGGTGTCAAAGTTTGGATAATATTACTTTCAACATTTATAGCTATACCTGAGATATAATGCTTTATTCGTTGCCCATTGACAACCTTCGGGTTAGCACCTTCGGAATTATTTATTTTGATGGCTCTAGACCGGTAAACCTCCTCGATGACATATGGGCCTTCCCATTTCGAGAGGAGCTTTCCTGCAAAAAATCTATAATGAGAGTTGTACAAAAGAACATATTCTCCAACTTTAAACTCACAGTTTTGAATTCTTTTGTCATGCCATCTTTTAACTTTTTCTTTGAATAACCTTGCATTTTCATAAGCTTGGGTTCTCCATTCATCTAATTAGCTAATATCAAATAACCTCTTCTCACCAGCAAGTTTGAAATCATATTTGAGTTCTTTAACTGCCTGATAACACACAAGTATAGGGGATCAATTGTAGCCTCTTTCGATAAGTAAGAGTGTCGAACCCAACGAGGAGCTAAAGGTAGAAAAATTATTCCCTCAAGTTCTATCAACCACCGATACAACTCTACGCATGCTTAACGTTCGCTTTACCTAGAACAAGTATGAAACTAGAAGTACTTTGTAGGTGTAACGGGATAGGTTTGCAAGAATATAAAGAGCACGTAAATAAAAAGTAGGGCCTGTTTAGATAAAGAAACAATAAATTTAGTATAGCGAGTGTGGAAAAGTGGTGGTAGGAGTTGCAAAATAGTCCCTAAGCAATTGACTAAGTTACTAGACCGATAGCAAGTTCTATGTGCGGGAGGCCATTGCTAGCATGTCATCCCTGACTTGGAATTCTATGCACTTATGATTGGAACTATTAGGAAGCATCTGCAACTACTAACATTCATTAAGGTAAAACCCAACCATAGCATTAAGATATATTGGTCCCCCTTTAATCTCGTATGCATCAATTTCTATGCTAGGTTGAAGCTTCTGTCACTCTTTCCCTCCAATACATAGTCCTATCAACATACAACTTACCCTATGGTGTGATCCATGCGCATGCTCATATGATGGGCACCAAAGGACAGCAACATAACCACAAGCAAATTAAACCAATCATAGCAATTCACCAATTACCGATAGGACAATGAAAATCTACTCAGACATCATAGGATGGCAACACATCATTGGATAATAATATGAAGCATAAAGCACCATGTTCAAGTAGAGGGTACAGCGGGTTGCGGGAGAGTGGACCACTGTAGATAGATGGGTGAAGGTGATGAAGATGTTGGTGAAGATGACGGAGGTGTTGGTGTAGATCGCTGTCACATGATATGGCCCCGGCGGCGTTCCGGCGCCACCGGGAGAGAGGGGGAGAGAGTCCCCCTTCTTATTCTTCTTCCTTGACCTTCTCCCTAAATGGGAGAAGGGATTCCCCTTTGTACATTGGCTTCCATGGCATGGGAAGGGTGAGATCCCCTCCGAGATTGGATCTGTCTCTCTGTCTCTCTCCCTATTTTTGCATTTCAGATTCTGCCCTTTCATCGTTTCTTAAATTATTGGAGATCCGTAACTCCGATTGGGCTGAAATTTTAACACGACTTCTATCCAGATATTGGCTTTCTTGCGGCGAAAGAAGGGCACCAACCGCCTTACGGGGTGGCCACGAGGGCCCAGGGCACGCCTGACCCCCCTGGGGCACGCCCCCTGCCTCGTGGCCCCCTCGGGCATCGTCTCGCATTGATTCTTCTTCCCAAAAATCACATATATTCCAAAAAAATCTCCGTCAGTTTTTATCCCGTTTGGACTCCGTTTGATATGGATTTTCTGTGAAACAAAAAACATGCAACAAACATGAACTGGCACTGGGCACTGGATCAATATGTTAGTCCCCAAAAATAGTATAAAAGTTGCGAAAAGTATATGAAAGTTGTATAATATTGGGATGGAACAATCAAAAATTATAGATACGACAGAGACGTATCAGCATCCCCAAGCTTAATTCCTGCTCGTCCTTGAGTAGGTAAATGATAAAAAAGATAATTTTTGATGTGGAATGCTACCTAGCATAATCTTGATCATGTAATCTAATCATGGCATGAATATTAAGACACGAGTGATTCAAAGCAATAATCTATCATTTGACATTAAGACAATAATACTTTAAGCATACTAATAAAGCAATCATGTCTTTTCAAAATAACATGGCCAAAGAAAGTTGTCCCTACAAAATCATATGGTCTGGCTATGCTCCATCTTCACCACACAAAGCATTCAAATCATGCACAACCCCGATGACAAGCCAAGCAATTGTTTCATACTTTTGACGTTCTCAAACCTTTTCAACTTTCACGCAATACATGAGCGTGAGCCATGGATATAGCACTATAGGTGGAATAGAATATGATGGTGGAGGTTGTGTGGAGAAGACAAAAAAAGGAGAAAGTCTCACATCGACGTAGCTAATCAATGGGCTATGGAGATGCCCATCAATTGATGTCAATGTGAGGAGTAGGGATTGCCATGCAACGGACACACTAAGAGCTATGAGTGCATGAAAGCTCAAACTGAAACTAAGTGGGTGTGCATCCAACTTGCTTGCTCATGAAGATCTCGGGCATTTGAGGAAGCCCATCATCGGAATATACAAGCCAAGTTCTATAATGAAAAATTCCCACTAGTATATGAAAGTCACAACATAGGAGACTCTCTCTATGAAGAACATGGTGATACTCTGAAGCACAAGTGTGGTAAAAGGATAGTAACATTGTCCCTTCTCTCTTTTCTCTCATTTTTTCTTTTTTTTCTTTTTTTGTAGGCTTCTTTGGCCTCTCTCTTTTTTTGTGGGCTTCTTTGGCCTCTCTTTTTTGTAAAGTCCGGAGACTCATCCCAACTTGTGAGGGAATCATAGCTTCCATCATCCTTTCCTCACATGGGACAATGCTCTAATAATGATGATCATCACACTTTTATTTACTTACAACTTGATACTAGAACAAAAATATGACTCTATATGAATGCCTCCGGTGGTGTACTGGGATGTGCAATGATCTAGCGTAGCAATGAAATCAAAAAATGGACAAGCAATGAAAACATCATGCTAGATATCTTACGACCATGCAAAGCAATATGACAATGATGATCAAGTCATGTATATGAAGATGATGGAAGTTGCATGGCAATATATCTCGGAATGGCTATGGAAATGCCATGATAGGTAGGTATGGTGGCTGTTTTGAGGAAGATATAAGGAGGCTTATGTGTGATAGAGCGTATCATATCACGGGGTTCGGATGCACCGATGAAGTTTGCACCGACTCTCAAGGTGAGAAAGGGCAATGCGTATAATCCATGGACTCAACATTAGTATTAAAGAACTCACATACTTATTGCAAAAATCTATTAGTCATCGAAACAAAGTACTACGTGCATGCTCCTAGGGGGATAGATTGGCAGGAAAAAACCATCGCTCGTCCCCAACCGCCACTCATAAGGAAGACAATCAATAAATACCTCATGCTCCAACTTCGTTACATAACGGTTCACCATACGTGCATGCTACGAGAATCACAAACTTCAACATAAGTATTTCTACAATCCACAAGTACCCACTAGCATGACTCTAATATCACCATCTTTATATCGCAAAACTATTGCAAGGAATCAAACATATCATATTCAGTGATCTACAAGTTTTACGTAGGATTTTATGACTAACCATGTGAATGACCAATTCCTGTCATCTCTACATAGATATAAGTGAAGCAAGAGAGTTTAATTCTTTCTACAAAAGATATGCCCATGCTCTAACAAATATAAGTGAAGCAAAAGAGCATTCTACAAATGGCGGTTTTCTATGTGAAGCGAAACAGGCAATCCAAACTTCAAATGATATAAGTGAAGCACATGAAGCATTCTATAAAGCCATACTCAAAAAATATAAGTGAAGTGCAAAGAGCATTCTATAAATCAACCATAGACTATCTCATACCAGCATGGTGCATAAAAGAAAAGTGAAAACTAAATTCAAAAGACGCTCCAAGATTTGCACATATCACATGAATGAAACGAATCCGAAAACATACCGATACATGTTGAAGAAAGATGGGATGCCTTCGGAGGCATCCCCGAGCTTAGATGCTTGAGTCTCCTTGAATATTTACTTGGGGTGCCTTGGGCATCCCCAAGCTTGAGCTCTTGTCTCTCCTCCTTCTCCTCATATCGAGACCTCCTCGATCTTTGAGCACTTCATCCACACAAAACTCAACAGAAAGCTTGGTAAGATCCGTTAGTATAATAAAGCAAATCACTACTCTAAGTACTATTGCAAACCAATTCATATTTTGTTTTTGCACTATAGCTACTATAATATAACATTTCCAATCCACTGATAGAAATCGATAGTTTCATCAAAGCAAGCAAACTATGCATGAAAAACAGAATCTGTCTTAAACAGGACAGTCTGTAATAATCTAAACATTCACCATACTTCTGGTACTCCAAAAATTCTGAAAAATAGGAAAAATAAACAATTTGTATAGAAAGACAGTGCATAATGTTTCAGAACCTTTTGAAGTTCCAGTAAAAAATGTAAAATCGCGCACTATAGCCAAAGTTTCTGTCTTGCACCGCACAAACCAACAAGCAATGTAAACATCCTAAAGGCAAATCTTGGCACATTATTCTTGTTTTTAAACTTATAAAAGCACACAACAAAAATAAATGACTCTCTAAAACTTCCGGGTTGTCTCCCTGGCAGTGCTTTCTTTAAAGACATTAAGCTAGGCATATGGTGCTCAAGTAATGGATCCACCCGGATCCCAAGGTATATCAAAACCAATTTTAATTAACAATGATTTGTGATTTAGTAGTGAGCACAAAGTAACATTTATCATGCAACAACGAAGTCTAACTCTCTTCCTATGCATTGGCATGTCATAAAAGAACAATTCATGCACACATAGTAAAGGCCAATGCATAGTATAAACAGTTTCTTGCAATTTTATCATATTGGAAACATGGAGAGGCGGAGATGTAGTTCCTCTCTCATAATAATTGCAAGCAGGAGCAGAAAGCACATGCATATCATATTCATCAAAATCATCATGTGTAGTAGTAAAACGCAACCCATCAATACAATCCTTAATAAGGGAAAACTTCTCTGATATAGTGTAGTCGGGAGAATTCAAAAAGATAATAGGACTATCATGCGTGGGTGCAATAGAAACAATTTCATGTTTAACATAAGGAACTATAGCAAGTTCATATCCATAAGCATAATTCATATTGGCATCTTGGCTACAACCATAGCAAGTATCATCAAAAAGGGATATTTTAAAAGAATCAACGGGATCATAACAATCATCATAGCAATCATCCTTCGGTAAGCATGAAGGGAAATTAAACAATGTATGAGTTGAAGAGTTACTCTCATTAGAAGGTGGGCACGGGTAGCTAATCCGCTCTTCCTCCTTTTGTTCTTCGCTCTCCTCATCATCTTTTTCATCCAATGAGCCCACAGTTTCATCAATTCCTTCTTCCATAGAGTCCTGCAAAATATTAGTCTCTTCTCGGACAGCGGAGACTTTCTCAATAAATTCATCAATATCATAATTGTATTTATAATTCTCATAGCAATATTTAAGGATAGCTAAATTTGCAGGTCTATAAACTAAATCATCAAAATCTTCAAACTCTTTAAACAAAGATTCAATTTCACAAGCACCCTTAAAAGCAACAAATTCTTCTATTTGTTCCACATCATAGTAATCATATATACCATTAGCATAAGAAGATAAGGTTTCATTATCATTAAATTCGCATGAAAAGGGAAGGTGTGGAGCCTTCATCCTAGAGCAACAAGTATAATCATATCTCAAACATAGTTACAAATTCTCATAGCAACATATGAATTTGATCCCATAATAGTTTCCCTTTTTGAGTCAAGCGATAATCCCTAAAGTATTCACGTTGATCCAATGTTACTCCCATTATAAAGTTGAATGGGGTTTTCTCAGGATTATCAAAGTAGTACATGATATCTTTCACATAATGAGCATCGAGGGTTTAGGAGGTTCCCCATCTCCATGAGTAGCAAGTAAACCTAATTGTTTTTGGTATTTAGTGTTCCATATCCATAACTAAAGATAAAGAACAACTTAGATCATCAAATAAAAATTACTTAGTGATAAAGCAAACAAGCACACCCGAGAATATTCACCCCACGCCATAACTCCCCGGCAACGGCGCTAGAAAAGGTCTTGATAACCCACAAGTATAGGGGATCAATTATAGCCTCTTTCGATAAGTAAGAGTGTCGAACCCAACGAGGAGCTAAAGGTAGAACAAATATTCCCTCAAGTTCTATCGACCACCGATACAACTCTACGCACGCTTAACGTTCGCCTTACCTAGAACAAGTATGAAACTAGAAGTACTTTGTAGCTGTAACAGGATAGGTTTGCAAGAATATAAAGAGCACGTAAATAAAAATTAGGGGCTGTTTAGATAAAGAAACAATAAAGTTAGTATAGAGAGTGTGGAAAAGTGGTCGCAGGAGTTGCGAAATTGTCCCTAAACAATTGACTACGTTACTAGACCGATAGCAAGTTTTATGTGGGAGAGGCCACTTCTAGCATGTCATCCCTGACTTGGAATTCTATGCACTTATGATTGGAACTATTATCAAGCATCCGCAGCTACTAACGTTCATTAAGGTAAAACCCAACCATATCATTAAGATATATTGGTCCCCCTTCAATCCCGTATGCATCAATTTCTATGCTAGGTTGAAGCTTCTGCCACTCTTTCCCTCCAATACATAGTACTATCAACATACAACTAACCCTATGGTGTGATCCACGCGCGTGCTCATATGATGGGCACCAAAGGACAGCAACATAACCACAAGAAAATTAAACCAATCATAGCAATTCACCACTTACCGATAGGACAACGAAAATCTACTCAGACATCATAGGATGGCAACACATCATTGGATAATAATATGAAGCATAAAGCACCATGTTCAAGTAGAGGGTACAGCGGGTTGCGGGAGAGTAGAGCACTGTAGATAGATGGGTGAAGGTGATGAAGATGTTGGTGAAGATGACGGAGGTGTTGGTGTAGATCGCCGTCACACGATGATGGCCCCGGCGACGTTCTGACGCCACCGGGAGAGAGGGGGAGCAAGCCACCCTTCTTATTCTTCTTCTTCTTCTTCCTTGACCTTCTACCTAGATGGGAGAAGGGTTTCCCCTCTGGTCCTTGGCTTCCATGGCATGGGAGGGGCGAGAGCCCCTCCGAGATTGGGCATGTCTCTTTGTCTCTCTCTATTTCTGCGTTTCAGATTCTGCCCTTCCACCGTTTCTTAAATTCCCAGAGATCTGTAACTCCGATTGGGCTGAAATTTTAACACGATTTCTATCCAGATATTGGCTTTCTTGCGTGAAATAAGGGCACCAACCGCCTCACGGGGTGGCCACGACAGCCTAGGGCGCGCCTGACCCCCTGGGGTGCGCCCCTTGCCTAATGGCCCCCTCAGGCATTGTCTCGCATTGATTCTTGTTCCCAAAAATCACATATATTCCAAAAAAAATCTCTGTCAGTTTTTATCCCATTTGGACTTCGTTTGATATGGATTTTCTGCAAAACAAAAAACATGCAACAAACAGGAACTGACACTGGGCACTGGATCAATATGTTATTAGTCCCCAAAAATAGTATAAAAACTTCCCAAAAGTATATGAAAGTTGTATAATATTGGCATGGAAAAATCAAAAATTATAGATACGACGGAGACGTATCACTACCCAATATGCTTTATGTTCTAACTCAGGAGGCAAATGACAAGCTTTTCCATAAACCATTTTATAAGGAGACATACCCATAGGATTTTTATATGCTGTTCTATAAGCCCAAAGTGCATCATCTAATTTCTTAGACCAATTATTCCTGGACCTATTAACAGTCTTTTGCAAAATTAATTTTATTTCTCTATTGCTAAGTTCAACGTGACCACTAGACTCGGGATGATAGGGTGATGCAATTCTATGGTTAACATCATACTTTGCAAGAATTTTATGGAAAGCACCATGAATAAAGTGTGAATCACCATCAGTCATTAAATATCCAGGGACTCCAAACCTTGGGAAAATAACTTCCTTAAGCATTTTAATAGAGGTGTTGTGATCAGCACTACTAGTTGGAATAGCTTCTACCCATTTAGTAACATAATCAACAGCAACCAAAATATGTATATACCCATTAGAGGAAGTAAAAGGTCCCATGTAATCAAATCCCCAAACATCAAGTGGTTCAATAGCAAGAGAATAATTCATAGGCATTTCTTGACGCTTACCGATATTACCTATTCTTTGACATTCATCACAAGAAGAGACAAACTTACGGGCATCCGTGAAGAGAGTAGGCCAATAAAATCTAGATTGCAATACCTTGTGAGCAGTTCTGTCTCCAACATGATGCCCTCCACAAGCCTCGGAGTGACATTCCCGTAGGATTTGTCCCTGTTCATGCTCAGGTACACAACGTCTAATAATACCATCTACTCCTTCTTTATAAAGATGTGGGTCATCCCAAAAGTAATGTCTTAAATCATAGAAGAATTTTTTTATTTTGTTGGTAAGTAAAGCTAGGTGGTAAATATTTAGCAACAATGCAATTAGCATAGTCAGCATACCAAGGAGTACTATTAGCAACATTTATTGCAGCTAACTGATCATCAAGGAAACTATCATCAATAGGTAGTGGGTCATCAAGCACATTTTCAAGCCTAGACAAATTATCAGCTATGGGGTTCTCAGCTCCTTTTCTATCAATGATATGTAAATCAAATTATTGTAACAAGAGAACCCAACGAATAAGTCTAGGTTTAGCATCTTTCTTTTCCATAAGATATTTAATAGCAACATGGTATGTATGAACAGTTACTTTGGAATCAACAATATAAGGTCTAAATTTATCACAAGCAAACACCACTGTTAAGAATTCTTTTTGAGTAGTAGCATAATTTGTTTGAGCACTGTCTAGAGTTTTACTAGCATAATGAATAACATTCAATTTCTTATCAACTCTTTGTCCTAGAATAACACCAACAGCATAATCACTAGCATCACACATAATTCCAAAGGGCAAGTTCCAATCAGGTGGTTGAACCATAGGTGCAGATATTAAGGCTTTCTTGAGTGTTTCAAACGCTTCAAGACAATCATCATCAAAAACAAAAGGAACATCCTTTAGCAAAAGACTAGTGAGAGGCCTAGAAATTTTAGAGAAGTCTTTAATAAATCTCCTATAGAAACCAACATGACCTAGGAAACTATGAATACCTTTGATGTCCTTAGGACATGGCATTTTCTCAATAGCATCAACCTTAGATTGATCCACTTCAATACCTTTTTAGAAATTTTATGACCCAAGACAATGCCTTCATTAACCATAAAGTGGCACTTCTCCCAATTCAAAAAAAGATTTGTTTGTTCACATCTCTGCAAAACTCGCTCAAGATTGCTTAAACAATCATCAAAAGACTTCCCATAAACAGAAAAGTCATCCATGAAAACCTCAGCAATCTTTTCACAAAAGTCAGAGAATATAGCAGTCATACATCTTTGAAAGGTAGCAGGTGCATTACGTAAACCAAAAGGCATACGTCTATAAGCATAAGTTCCAAAGGGACAAGTAAAAGTAGTCTTTTCTTGATCTGGTTGAGAAACAGATATTTGTGAAAAGCCAGAGTATCCATCTAGGAAGCAAAAGTGTGTGTGCTTAGATAATCTTTCAAGCATTTCATCAATAAAAGGCAAAGGGTAATTATCTTTTCTAGTTGCTTTGTTTAATTTTTTGTAGTCAATTATCATTGTATAGCCTATAACAATTCTTGGAATAAGTTCATTTTTATCATTAGGAACAAGAGTAATACCTCCTTTCTTAGGGAGACAATTAATAGGACTTACCCATCTACTGTTAGCTATAGGATAGATTATACCTGCTTCTAGAAGTTTTAAGATTTCCGTTCTTACCACTTCCTTCATTTTTGGATTCAACCGACGTTGGTGATCAACAAAGGGTTTAGCATCAGGTTCCATATTAATTTTGTGCTGACATAGAGTGCGACTAATGCCCTTTAAATCATCAAGAGTATATCCAAGAGCAGCTCGGTGCTTCCTTAGAACTTTCAATAATCTTTCTTCTTCATGTTCTGAAAGGTTAGCACTAATAATAACAGGATATATCTTCTTTTCATCAAGATAAGCATATTTCAAAGTGTCTGGAAATTATTTTAATTCCAACACAGGATCACCTTTAGGTCAAGGAGGACCTCCAGGAGTTTCAATAGGCAAATTGTGTTTAAGCAGAGGACGTTGTTCAAAGAAAACTTTATCTATTTCATTTCTTTCATGCATATGTAAATCATTTTCATGGTCTAGCAAATATTGTTCTAAAGGATCAGTAGGTGACACAGCAATAGAAGCAAGTCCAATTAATTCATCCTTACTAGGCAATTATTTTTCATGATGATTTATACTAAACTTGGAAAAATTAAACTCATGAGACTCATCACCAAAGCTAACACCCACAGTTTGTTTCTTGCAATCTATCTTACCATTTACTGGGTTCAAGAAAGGTCTACCAAAGATAATGGGACAGAAGTCATCTTGTAGGGTACCAAGAACAATAAAATCAGTAGGATATTTTATTTTCCCACACAAGACTTCAACATCTCTAATAATTCCACAAGGTGATATGGTGTCTCTATTAGCAAGTTTAATAGTAACATCTATGCCTTCTAACTCAGCAGGTGCTATGTCCTTTATAATTTCTTGATAAAGGGTGTAAGGAATAGCACTCACACTAGAAACCATATCACATAAACCATGATAACAGTGATCTCCTATTTTAACTGAAATAACAGGCATGCCAACAGCAGGTCTATGTTTATCTTTTTCATCAGGTTTAGCAATTCTAGCAGCTTGTTCACAGAAGTAAATAACATGCCCATCTATATCTTCTTCCAAGAGATCTTTAGCCATAGAAATGCTAGGTTCTACTTTAATTTGTTCATCAGGTTTAGGTGTTCTAACATAGCTTTTGTTGACCACAGTTGATACTTTAGCATGTTCCTTTATCCTAACAGGAAAAGGTGGTTTCTCTATATAAGCAGAAGGAACAACTGGATCAACATTATAAAGTATAGTTTCTTCTTTAACTGGTACTGGGTTTTTAATTTCTTATTTAATAGGTGGGTGAAATTTAAACCATTTCTCTTTAGGGAGTTCAACATGAGTAGAAAATGATTCACAAAAGGAGGCTACTATCATAGAGTCAAGTCCATATTTAGTGCTAAACTTTTGAAAAGCATCAGTATCCATAAAAGATTTAACACAATCATACTTAAGCTTAATACCTTACTCTTTACCTTCCTCGAGTTCCCAATCTTCAAAGTTGCATTTAATTCTTTCCAAAACATCCCACCAAAATTCAATAGTCTTCTTCATAAAAGAACCAGCACAAGAAGTATCAAGCATGGTTTGATCATTACGAGAAAGCCGAGCATAAAAATTCTGAATAATAATTTATTTTGAGAGCTCATGATTGGGGCATGAATATAACATTGACTTAAGCCTCCCCAAGCTAGAGCGATACCTTCTCCTTCACGAGGCCAAAAATTACATATATAATTCCGATCATAATGAACTAGAGGCATAGGATAAAATATTTGGTGGAACTCCAATTTTAAACGATTCCAATTCCATGATCCAATTTCATCACAAAGCCTATACCATGCTAATGATTTTCCCTTCAAAGATAAAGGGAAAACCTTTTTCATCACTTCAACCCTGGGTAAACCTGCGAGATTAAACAATCCACAAATTTGTTCCACATATATCAAGTGCATATCAGGATGTTCGATTCCATCTCCTGCATAAGGATTAGCTAGCAGTTGCTCTATCATACTCGAAAGAATTTCATATTCAATATTTTCAGTAGGTGTAGTAGGTTGAGGGGTAGCTAATTGTGGTTCCGTACGAGGTGAAGATACCCCGAACAAACTCCACAAAGGATTGTTTCCATAGTAACAAGTGACAATAAATTTCAGCACACTATATAAATGTTTCCTTACCAAAGGTGCTTCACTCCCCGGCAACGGCGCCAGAAAATAGCCTTGATGACCCACAAGTATAGGGGATCAATTGTAGCTCTTTTCGATAAGTAAGAATGTCAAACCCAATGAGGAGCAGAAGGAAATGACAAGTAGTTTTCAATAAGGTAATGTCTGCATGTGCAGAAATTGTAAGTAACAAAGTAGTTTGATAGCCAGATAATTTGTAACGAGCAAGTAACAATAGTAGTAACAAAAGTGCAGCAAGGTAGCCCAATCCTTTTGAGGCAAAGGACAGTCCAAAATGTCTCTTATGATAAGCAAAGCGTTCTTGAGGGTACACGGGAATTTCATCTAGTCACTTTCATCATGTTCGTTTGATTTGTGTTCGCTACTTTGATACTTTGATATGTGGGTGGACCAGTGCGTAGGTGCTATTCTTACTTGAACAAACCTCCTACTTATGATTAACCCTCCCGCAAGCATCCTCAACTACGAGAAAAGTATTGAGAATAAATTCTAACCATAGCATTAAACTCCAGGATCCAATCGGTCCCTTACGGAATAGTGCATAAACTGGGGTCTAAGTTTCTATCACTCTCGCAACCCACCATCTAATTGCTACTCCACAATGCATTCCCTTAGGCCCAAATATGGTGAAGTGTCATGTAGTCGACGTTCACATTACACCACTAAGGGAATAACAACATACATACTATCAAAATATCGAACACATATCAAGTTCACATGATTACTTGCAACATGATTTCTCCCGTGACCTCAAGAACAAAAGTAACTACTCACAAATAATAATCATGCTCAAGATCAGAGGGGTATTAAATAGCATAATGGATCTGAACATATAATCTTCCACCAAATAAACCATATAGTAATCAACTACAAGATGTAATCAACACTACTCTTCACCCCCTAGCACCAATCTATAGTTCCGGTAACAAGATTGAATACAAGAGATGAACTAGGGTTTGAGATGAGACGGTGCTGGTGAAGATGTTGACGGAGATTGCCCTCCCCAAGATGGGAGAGTTGTTGGTGGTGATGATGACGATGATTTCCCCTCCGGGAGGGAAGTTCCCTCGGTGGAATCGCTCTGCTGGAGGGCAAAAGTGCTCCTGCCCAAGTTCTGCCTCGAGGCGGAGGCGCTTCATCCCGAAAGTCCTCCTCTTATTTTTTTTTTCTAGGTAAAAATGACTTATATACCAGAAGATGGGCACCGGAGGTGGGCCGAGGAGGCCATAACCCACCAGGGCGCGCTTGGGGGGCCTGGCGCACCTAGGTGGGTTGTGCCCACCTGGTGGCCCCCCTCTGGTGTTTATTGGCTCCAATATTCCTTAAATAATTCATAAAAATTCTCCGTAAAGTTTCAGCTCATTTGGAGTTCTGCAGAATAGGTGGCCTGATACGTCTCCAACGTATCTATAACTTTTGATTGTTCCATGCTATTATATTATCTGTTTTTGATGTTTATGGGCTTTATTTTACACTTTTATATTATTTTTTGGGACTAACCTATTAACCCAGAGCCCAGTGCCAGTTTCTATTTTTTTCCTTGTTTTAGAGTATCACAGAAAAGGGAAATCAAACAGAGTCCAATTGACCTGAAACTTCACGGAACTTATTTTTGGACTAGAAGAAGCCCACGAAGTATTGGGGATGGACCAGGAGAGTCCCGGGCTGCCCATGAGGGTGGGGGGCGCGCCCACCCCCTGGGTGCGCCACCTGCCTCGTGGACATCCCGGAGGTCCACTGACGTACTTCTTCCTCCCATATATACCCATATACCCTAAAAACATCAAGGAGCACAATAGATCGGGAGTTCCGCCGCCAGAAGCCTCCGTAGCCACCGAAAACCAATCTAGACCCGTTCCGGCACCCTGCCGGAGGGGGAAATCCCTCTCCGGTGGCCATCTTCATCATCCCGGTGCTCTCCATGACGAGGAGGGAGTAGTTCTCCCTCGGGGCTGAGGGTATGTACCAGTAGCTATGTGTTTGATCTCTCTCTCTCTCTCTCTCGTGTTCTTGAGGTGATATGATCTTGATGTATCGCGAGCTTTGCTATTATAGTTGGATCTTATGATGTTTCTCCCCATCTACTCTCTTGTAATGGATTGAGTTTTCCCTTTGAAGTTATCTTATCGGATTGAGTCTTTAAGGATTTGAGAACACTTGATGTATGTCTTGCGTGGGATACCTGTGGTGACAATGGGGTATTCTATGACCCACTTGATGTATGTTTTGGTGATCAACTTGTGGGTTCCGTGACCTTGGGAATCTATGCATAGGGGTTGGCACATGTTTTCGTCTTGACTCTCCGGTAGAAACTTTGGGGAACTCTTTGAGGTTCTATGTGTTGGTTGAATAGATAAATCTGAGATTGTGTGATGCATATCGTATAACCATACCCACGGATACTTGAAGTGACATTGGAGTATCTAGGTGACATTAGGGTTTTGGTTGATTTGTGTCTTAATTTGTTATTCTAGTACGAACTCTAGGGTTGTTTGTGACACTTATAGGAATAGCCCAACGGATTGATTGGAAAGAATAACTTTGAGGTGGTTTCGTACCCTACCATAATCTCTTCGTTTGTTCTCCGCCATTAGTGACTTTGGAGTGACTCTTTGTTGCATGTTGAGGGATAGTTATATGATCCAGTTATGTTATTATTGTTGAGAGAACTTGCACTAGTGAAAGTATGAACCCTAGGCCTTGTTTCAACGCATTGCAATACCATTTGTGCTCACTTTTATCATTAGTTACCTTGCTGTTTTTATATTTTCAGATTACAAAAACCATTATCTACTATCCATATACCACTTGTATCACCATCTCTTCGCCGAACTAGTGCACCTATACAATTTACCAATGTATTGGGTGTGTTGGGGACACAAGAGACTCTTTGTTATTTGGTTGCAGGGTTGTTTGAGAGAGACCACCTTTATCCTACGCCTCCTACTGATTGATAAACTTTAGATCATCCACTTGAGGGAAATTTGCTACTGTCCTACAAACCTCTGCACTTGGAGGCCCAACAACGTCTACAAGAAGAAGGTTGTGTAGTAGACATCATGGCCTGACGTAGCTTTTCCAGGTCCAGATTTCCAGCTGCCAGAATTCTCCCTCTTGGTGTGTTCCTTATAAATTATGAGAGAACAGGCATCAGAATTACTCCAAAAAGCATTATTATGGATAAAAAAATTATAAATAACAGCAAGGAAACATGATGCAAAATGGACGTATCAACTCCCCCAAGCTTAGACCTCGCTTGTCCTCAAGCGAAAACCGAAATCAAAAAACATGTCCACATGCTTTGAGAGAGAGGTGTCGATTGCATAGCGATTGCATTCATACCGCTTAGTGATAAAGTAAAGCAATTACATGGCGATTGCATTTCATACAATAAAGCGACAACCATATGGCTCCTGCCAGTTGCCGATAACTGTGTTACAAAACATGATCATCTCATACAATAAAATTTAGCATCATGTCTTGACCATATCACATCACATCATGCCCTGCAAAAACAAGTTAGACGTCCTCTACTTTGTTGTTGCAAGTTTTACGTGGCAGCTACGGGCTGAGCAAGAACCGTTCTTACCTACGCATCGAAAAACCACAACGCGGTATAGTGATTGCTTTTTGATCTTCAGAAAGAACCATGTTCATTGAATCCGATGCCACTAGCCACCTCGTAACACCCACGATGTGGCTATATCTCCCACGTGTCGAGGCTCGACTTAGAGGCATAACCGCATGGTGATTTAGTCGCAAGTGGGGTAATCTTCACACAATCCCATGTACTGAATAAGAATGGGATAAAGAGTTGGCTTACAATCGCCACTTCACACAAATACAAGTTCAACATACATCATCCAGAGTACAATCAAAGGTCCGACTACGGAACCAAAATAAAAGAAGAGAACCACAATTGCTAGATCCCCGATCGTCCCAACTGGGCTCCACTACTGATCAACAGGAAACGAAACACAACAACGATCAAGGACTTCATCAAGCTCCCACTTGAGCTCAGTTGTGTCACCTGCACTAGTATCATCGGCACCTGCAACTGTTTGGAAGTAACTGTGAGTCACGAGGACTCGGCAATCTCACACCCGCGAGATCAAGACTATATAAGCTTATGGGTAGGAAATAGGGTAGTGAGGTGGAGCTGCAGCAAGCACTAGCATATATGGTGGCTAACATACGCAAATGAGAGTGAGAAGAGATGCAACGCAATGGTCGTGAAGCTAGAAATGATCAAGAAGTGATCCTGAAACTACTTACGTTCAAGCATAACACAAGAAACTGTGTTCACCTCCCGGACTCCGCCGAGAAGAGACCATCATGGCTACACACGCGGTTGATTCTCACACCCGCGAGATCAAGACTATATAAGCTTATGGGTAGGAAATAGGGTAGTGAGGTGGAGCTGCAGCAAGCACTAGCATATATGGTGGCTAACATACGCAAATGAGAGTGAGAAGAGATGCAACGCAATGGTCGTGAAGCTAGAAATGATCAAGAAGTGATCCTGAAACTACTTACGTTCAAGCATAACACAAGAAACTGTGTTCACCTCCCGGACTCCGCCGAGAAGAGACCATCATGGCTACACACGCGGTTGATTCATTTTAATTAAGTTAAGTGTCAAGTTCTCTACAACCGGACATTAACAAATTCCCATCTGCCACATAACCGCGGGCACGGCTTTCGAAAGTTTATACCCTGCAGGGGTGTCCCGACTTAGCCCATCACAAGATCTCACGGTTAACGAAGGATATTCCTTCTCCCGAGAAGACCTGATCAGTCTCGGAATCCTGGTTACAAGACATTTCGACAATGGTAAAACAAGACCAGCAAAGCCGCCCAAATGTGCCGACAAATCCCGATAGGAGCTACACATATCTCGTTCTTAGGGCACACCGGATTGTCCAAACTTCCGGTAGGCCAGCCCAGAGTTGCCCCTAGTGGCCACCGGCGGCTGACAGGTTGGACCAACACTCAGAGGAGCACTGGCCCGGGGGGTTAAAATAAAGATGACCCTCGGGAGCGCGACTCCCAAGGGAAAAAGGCTTAGGTGGCAAATGTTAAAATCAAAGTTGGGCCTTGCTGGAGGAGTTTTATTCAAAGCGAACTGTCAAGGGGTTCCCATAACACTCAACCGCGTAAGGGACGCAAAATCAAGGAACATAACACCGGTATGACAGAAACTAGGGCGGCAAGAGTGGAACAAAACACCAGGCATACGTCCGAGCCTTCCACCCTTTAACAAGTATATAGATGCATTAATTAAATAAGATATATTGTGATATCCCAACATAACCATGTTCCAACATGGAACAAACTTCAGCTTCACCTGCAACTAGCAACACTATAAGAGCAGCTGAGCAAAAGCGATAACATAGCCAAACAACGGTTTGCTAGGAAGGTGGGTTAGAGGCTTGACATGGCAACATGGGAGGCATGATATAGCAAGTGGTAGGTAGCGCGGCATAGCGATAGAACGGACAACTAGCAAAGCAAAGATAGAAGTGATTTCGAGGGTATGGTCATCTTGCTTGAGAATCCGCAAGGAAGAAGAACGAGCCCATGAAGAAGACAAACGGACATAGTCGAACGAATCCTCACAAATGCGACGTTATCGGAACTAACCCGAAGAAGCAACACCGGAAAGAAGCAAACAACATAGTAAACAACCATCACATAAACATGGCATGATGCAATCAAGTATGATGCATGTCCGGTTTAATGAGGCATGGCATGGCAAGTGCAACAAACAAAACTACAAATTAAGTGGAGCCCAATATGCAACGAGTGGCATATTGACGAAACACCACATTCAAGTTATTTAGTCAATCTCGTTTATGTACCCGACAATATTAAATGTTGATTAACATGGCAAGGGGTGAAGCGCAACAAAACTACCTATCTAGGCAAGTTTAAATGAGGCCGGAAACAACGAACAACAATTCCGGTAAATCCCCATATGCATATTTTAGATTTGGTACTGTTTTGCCCTATACACAATTTTAGAGTTATTAAACATGCAAAGTAAAGCCACCATGTTAAACTAGGCATTTTTCTACCCCATTTATATATAAAGTTTGTTGAGTTCGGAGCTATGGTTAAATAGTTATGAATTAAAGCATTTTAGCATGGCATTAAAGCAAATTAATGCAAACAACAGTTTAAACATTTTAAACATAGATGAAAGTTGGATATTATGAAACTAGATGAAGTTCTAGTCATTTCTCATATATAAAGCATTTTAATCCGATGCACCATTAGTGAGTTATTAAATGCATGAACGATGAGGGTTTTTCTGCAAATAAGTAATTCCTGGATAAATAGACAAATTCCTCCATAATAGAAAAAAAAACAAGGCAGGCCAAATCTGAATCGGATGGGCTGCGCACCACGGGCTGAGGCCCAGGACGGTGGAGGGTTGAGGAGCAGCTGGGCCCTGGCAAAGAAGCAGGCTGGGCCTGTTGCTGGACTCGGATCTGGCTGGAGATGCATGGAAGGAGCGGGTCAGTGGCGTGGTCAACGTGAGGATCAGGGGCGTGGCGCTAGTCTTCTCGTTCGAAGCAGAGGAAGCGAGCTGCAGGGACTGCTGCGGCAGACTTGGAGCGAGAGGAACCAGGCGGAGGCGTCATCCTCACAGAAGAAGTGGCTCGCGGCGACGCGGAGAAGGAGGCAGCGAATACGAGTCCGGGTGTGGGATGGCACCAGGAGACCAGGACATGGCACTAGCGAGGATCCATGGAGGCAGAGCTCCATTCCGCGGCCATGGCGAGGTCGAGCGTCCATGGCGGCGGTCTCCTACAGAGAGAGATGTGAGAGAGAGAGGAAACAGCAGAGGAAGAAAGAGAGAGGGACGGGGTCGGTCCTGGACCTGTCAGCGGCGCTGCTTGTAGCCGGCTCAAGGAGAGGGCAGAGGGGGCCCCGGGGTCCTGCTGGTGCTCGCCATCGATGAGGTCGAAGCCGACGAGCGCAGAGCAGCGAGCTCGGGCGCGCTGGTCAGCGGGTGGCTCCGTCGAGCTGGTGACGGGGTGGTCGGGGCGCTCTTCTCTTGGCGCCATGCCTCGACCTGTTGCAAGCAGAGAGAAGGGAGGTGAGGAACTAGGGAAGAAGAGGAAGGGAGGAGGGAGATGGCAGGGGCAGAACGGCCTGGTGGAGACTTCGGTCGCCGGTGGGAGGCTGGCGCCTTGCGGGCTCGCTGTGGCTCGGGTGCTTGGACCGAAAGGGGGGCTACGGGATTGGCCCGATGGGGAATTTCGGGGAGAGGAGGTGGGTGGATCGGGAGGGATCTCGAGGACGATTAGGCAGGTGGCGGTGGGGGAATGGGACAAGTTCCTAGAAGTTAGGGTTTTGTCCAGATTTAGACTAGGGAGCATTTATATATAGAAAATGGGGCTATGTTTAGGGGTATTTCGTCCCTCCGATTTTAAATCGGACGGTTGAGAATAAATAGCTTAGGAGAGTCCAACGAGAAGCCGATGATGATCTAGGGATGTTTGGGGATGATCCGGAGCCAGCGGTCATGACTGCCTGAGTCGGTTCCGGGACAGCTTTCGACGCGCGCGCGAGGAGGGCCGCGGGCTGACGAGCGAGGTTAGGTTGGGCCTGGCGGTAGGCAGTGGACTATGTAGACGGTCTCGAGCTGAGAGAAGAGAAGAGAGAGAGAGGCCCGGCGACTGTTTCCGGATACCGAAAACGTCCGGCATGTGCCCGGCTATAGTGCCGCTATATGTTTAACGGTTGGGCTATCAAACAAACTCCGAATGCGATGAAACTTGGCAGGCGGCCTACCTACAACATAACAAGACTGCACGCCAACTCTCATCCATTTCCAAGAACATTTTTACGGCACTTATAAAATAATATTTCGGAGGTGCCGCGGCCGCGTGCAAGTGTGTCCGGACTCAGAACGGACAACGGGCGGAACTGGGGGAACCCGGACGGATGCAAGTTTTGAAAACATGATGATGCAATGCACATGATGACATGGCAAGATGCAACACCCAAGAAAAAGACAAGGCAACAACAACGAATAACTGGAAGACACCTGGTGCATCAGTCTCGGGGTGTCACACACCTATGTGCGAAGCACGTCGGTAGAACCAGTGTCGCGTAAGCATACCCGTAATGTCGGTCTGGGCCGCTTCATCCAACAATGCCATTGAATCAAGAATCAACTAGTGACGGCAAGCAATATGTATATACACACGCCCACAACTCCTTTGTGTTCTACTCGTGCATATGACATCTACGCATAAACCTGTCTCGGATGCCACCGTTGGGCAACGCAGTGATTTCAAAAAAATTCCTACGCACAAGCAAGATCATGGTGATCCATAGCAACGAGAGGGACGAGTGTCGTCCACGTACCCTCGTAGACCGTAAGCAGAAGCGTTATGACAACGCGGTTGATGTAGTCGTACGTCTTCACGATCGACCGATCCTAGTACCGAACGTATGTCACCTCCGCGATTTGCACACGTTCAGCTCGATGACGTCCCACGAACTCACAATCCAGTAGAGCTTCAAGGGAGAGTTCTGTCAGCACAACGGCATGATGATGGTGTTGACGAAGCTACCGACGCATGGCTTCGCCTAAGCATCGCTACGATATGACCGAGGTGGATTATGGTGGAGGGGGGCACTACACACGGCTAAAAGATCAATGATCAACTTGTGTGTCTAGGGGTGCCCCCTGGCCACGTATATAAAGGAGTGGAGGAGGGGAGGGCCGAAACTATTCCGATGTCCAAATATAGGCTTCCAATATATCAATCTTTATTTCTCGACCATTTCGAGACTCCTCGTCATGTCTGTGATCATATCTGGGACTCCGAACTACCTTCGGTACATCAAAACACATAAACTCATAATACCGATCGCCATCGAACGTTAAGCGTGTGGACCTTGCGGGTTCGAGAACTATGTAGACATGACCGAGACACGTCTCCGGTCAATAACCAATAGCGGAACCTGGATGCTCATATTGGTTCCTACATATTCTACGAAGATCTTTATCGGTCAAACCGCATAACGTATACGTTGTTCCCTTTGTCATCGTATGTTATTTGCCCGGGATTCGATCGTTGATATCTCAATACCTTGTTCAATCTCGTTACTTGAAAGTCTCTTTACTCGTTCCATAATACATCATCGTGCAACTAACTCATTAGTTGCATTGCTTGCAAGGCTTATAGTGATGTGCATTACTGAGAGGGCCCAGAGATACCTCTCCGACAATCGGATTGACAAATCCTAATCTTGATCTATGCCAACTCAACAAGTACCATCGGAGACACCTATAGAGCACCTTTATAATCACCCAATTACATTGTGACGTTTGGTAGCACACAAAGTGTTCCTCCGGTATTCGGGAGTTGCATAATCTCATAGTCATAGGAACATGTATAAATCATGAAGAAAGCAATAGCAATAAACTAAACGATCAAAATGCTAAGCTAACAGAATGGGTCAAGTCAATCACATCATTCTCTAATGATGTGATCCCATTAATAAAATGACAACTCATGTCTATGGTTAGGAAACTCAACCATCTTTGATTCAACGAGCTAGTCTAGTAGAGGCATACTAGTGACACTTTGTTTGTCTATGTATTCACACATGTACTAAGTTTCCGGTTAATACAATTCTAGCATGAATAATAAACATTTATCATGATATAAGGAAATATAAATAACAACCTTATTATTCCCTCTAGGGAATATTTCCTTCAAGACATGTGTTGTCATTTGATGAACGGGATCACATCATTAGGAGAATGATGTGATGGACAAGACCCATCCGTTAGCTTAGCATATTGATCGTTTAGTTTTATTGCTATTGCTTTCTTCATGTCATATACATATTCCTTTGACTGTGAGATTATGCAACTCCCGGATACCGGAGGAATGCCTTGTGTGCTATCAAATGTCACAACGTAACTGGGTGATTATAAATATGCTCTACAGGTATCTCCGAAGGTGTTTGTTGGGTTGGCATAGATTGAGATTAGGATTTGTCACTCCAAGTATCGGAGAGGTATCTCTAGGCCCTCCCGGTAATACACATCATAAGAAGCCTTGCAAGAAAAGTGACTAATGAGTTAGTTGCGGGATGATGTATTACGGAACAAGTAAAGAGACTTGCCAGTAACGAGATTCAACTAGGTATGAAGATACCGACGATCGAATCTTAGGCAAGTAACATACCGATGACAATGGGAATAACATATGTTGTCATTACAGTTTGACTGATAAAGATCTTCGTAGAATATGTAGGAACCAATATGAGCATCCAGGTTTTGTTGTTGGTTATTGACCGGAGAGGTGTCTCGGTTATGTCTACATAGTTCTCGAACCCGTAGGGTCCGCACGCTTAACGTTCGATGACAATTTAGTATTATATGAGTTATGTGATTTGGTGACCGAATGTTGTTCGGAGTCCCGGATGAGACCACGGACATGACGAGGAGTGTCGAAATGGTCGAGAGGTAAATATTGATATATATATATATATATATATATATATATAGGACGATAGTATTTGGACACCGGAAGTGTTCCGGGGTGTATCGGATATTTATCGGAGTACTGGAGGGGTTACCGAACACCCCGGGAGGTTAATGGGCCACATGGGCCAAAGGGGAAGGGGCACACTAGACCACAAGGGGCTGGCGCACTCCTCCTAGGCCGCCAGCCAAGTGGGAAAAGTAAAGGGGGGCGTTAGCCTCCCCCTTCCTTTCCTCTCCCCTCTCTTCCTTTTCCCTTCCGGCAAGTATGGTAGGGGGGCGAATTGGAAAAGCCCCGCAAGTAGGATTCCTCCTACTTGGGGCGCCCCAAGGTTGTTCCCCTCCCCTCCCACCTATATATATGTGGGGAGGGGGCGCCTAGAACACACACCAACAATTGTTAGCTGTGTGCGGTGCCCTCTCCATAGTTTACGCCTCCGGTCATATCTTCGCAATGCTTAGGCGAAGCCCTACGCGAATCACTTCACCATCACCGTCACCACGATGTCGTGCTGACAGACTCATCTTGTTCCTTGACACCTTTGCTGGATCAAGAGGACGAGGGATGTCATCGAGCTGAACATGTGCAGAACTCGGAGGTGCCATACGTTCGGTGCTTGATCGGTCGGATCTAGAAGAAGTTCGACTACATCAACCGCGTTGTCAAAATGCTTCCGCTTTTGGTCTATGAGGGTACGTGGACACACTCTCCCCCTCTCGTTGCTATGCATCTCCTAGATAGATCTTGCGTGTGCATAGGAATTTTTTTGAAATTGCATGCTACGTTTCCCAACAGTGGCATTATAGCTAGGTCTATGCGTAGATGATATGCACGAGTAGAACACAAAGAGTTTTGGGCAGTGATCGTCATACTGCTTACCACCAATGTCTTATTTTGATTTGGCGGTATTGTTGGATGAAGCGGCCCGGACCAACCTTACATGACCACGTTCATGAGACCGGTTCCACCGATAGACACACAACTAGTTTTGCATAAAGGTGGCTGGTGGGTGTTTATTTCTCCAACTTTAGTTGAATCGAATTTGACTGCATCCGGTCCTTGTTGAAGGTTAAAACATCAAACTTGATAAATCATCATTGTGGTTTTGATGTGTAGGTAAGAACGGTTCTTCCTAGAAGCCCGTAGCAGCCACGTAAAACTTGCAACAACAGAGTAGAGGACGTCTAACTTGTTTTTGCAGGGCATGTTGTGATGTGATATGGTCAAGACATGATGTGATATACGTTATTGTATGAGATGATCATGTTTTGTAAAAGTTACTGGCAACCGGCAGGAGCCTTATGGTTGTCTTTTTATTGTATGAAATGCAAATGCCATGTGATTGCTTTACTTATCACTATGCGTTAGCGGTAGTTGTAGAAGCAATAGTTGGCGAGACGACCACAACGCTACGATGGAGATCAAGGTCTCAAGCCAGTGACCATGGAGATCAGGATGATACTTTGGAGATGGAGATCAAAAGCACAAGATGATGATGGCCATACACTACTAGGGAAAAGCCTAGCAGTGGCGCGGGTTTTAGGCCTACCAGTAACACGGGTGGCGACGCTACTAGTACGGTGCTACATCTAAAGCTTAGCAGTAGCGTGGGCTCAACCGCGCTACTGCTATATCCACTTAGTAGTAGCGCTTCCCTGAAAAGACGCTACTGGTAACTACTAGTAGCGCCTCTCGCAACCCGCGCTACTACTACTATTCTGTATTATATTTCTTTTTTATTTCATGTTGTATTCATACACCTTTATACAAGTTTTCATACATCAGCAATTTAGAGATTGTTTTTACATCATAATGAGTTATTACATCACTAGGTGAAAGAACCGTGGACTAGTTTCAAGTGGATGTCCATCCACTTGAAACTAGTCCACGGTTCTTTCACCCAATGATACAATAAATATCATCATCTTCATCATATCATTAACAACTTATCATCATGATACATCATTTTCATATAACACCTACTCATGATCATCATTTTCATCAATGAGACATCATATAGCAAGTTGGTCACTAGTCATAATCACAACTCCTCATCATCATCAACTCTAACACATTGTACCACATAATAACACATTGTATTTACGACCTACATCTCTCTCATAGGACCTACTACCTTCTTTTAGGTAAAATGGCATAAAACAAGATAGGCCTTGAGTCTCCATTATGGAGAATGGAGATTATCATGTCTCCAATTCTTGCCGTTCGCACAATGTTGCTTCAAAGTACCTCCTTACGATTGTCCATACATTTTTTCCATTCTTTGATTTTCATGTGTTCACTGGTTTTAGAAATCCGATATGGACAGGTGAGATTTGTAGGATGACCTGGCCGTATGTTCAAAACATCAAGGCGATCATTCTGATACATCAGATGAGGCACACAATCCTTCGGGATTTTTTGTTGAAAAACATAGTAATAACTTCATAGTTAGCAATGTAGTTCAGTTTTAGAAGAATTTATGCGAAAGATGCACGGATGTCATAATAGTAAAAAATCTTACCATGGCATCTCCATGGATGTTACCGTAGTTCAACACGTGCACTAGTGGCACGTATTGACCATAATGTGGAGGAGTTTGATAATAGATATTGTAATTCTCAAGATCAGTACAAAATGTGACCAGATGATTTTTCTCCTGATAGGTTAATTCTGAGTCATCGGTGTAGTAGGTTCTGTCTACCATCTTCCGCCCATTGTTTGAAGAATGAAAATAAGCTGTCAATGGAAATAAGCTGTCAACTATTTTGAAATAAACAATATAAATTAGTTAATAACTATGTTTGAGAAACTCACATAGCGGTAGAATTGGAAGCGTGTCAACAAGGATCCAAATGTCCATATTGTCTTGGTCGATGTGAGGATCACCAAGATCCATGCTGACAAGCATACCCTCATAAAAATCATACATCTTGAAAAGTGCTTCCCAATTTGTGCAACCAAAATGGGTTACGCTCTCAGAATTGTATAGATTTACTTCAAAATCCATACCATGATGGGTCCTTAGGTGAATTTCTTTGTTTCAAAACTTTCATGGTCTTCAAAACCCATCCTCTCCAAGACATAGCGTCTTGCATGGCATGGGATAAGCTAGTCGAATTGTAAAATATGAAAATTACACGTTGAAATAGTTGAAGTCGTGCTCACTTATGAAAAAAACACTTGTCGTCATTGCATACCGTTTCAACATCGAAGGTCTCCTAGAGCTTAATGCTGAAGCACCAATCTTCGTCCAGGTGAGGCCCGTCGCACAGACCTCGGTCGTCGTTGCACCAGTCGCACTCCCCGGGAGACTTTCGTCGTCCGATGACGACATTTCCTATGTTCATAATTAAAAGATTAAACTTGTATGATTAAATATATGTACTACAAAAACTAAATTAATTCATTATTATTCATCACGGGTTGACTATCAATCTATCCCTCACTGATTCCTCTATGACAATTGCGACCGTCGGTGATGGTCATTACTCCTCCTTCCCCTAGTGCATAACAAAGGTCTAGCACAAGGAAAATAAGGAGAAACGACCCCCACGACAACAGTCGGGATTCTTCGTCCTCTCGATATTTCCTACATATTCTAGCACAAGTCATGCCAAAATTTACAAAAAAATCTGGCATGACCTTTTCTGAAAAAGGACATATCGAGCGCCTAAAATTTGTCGGAACGGAAATTAATCAACACTCTAGCAAAACATAGGCCACTTGGAGGTGTAACCTGCAAACATGAACGGCCACTTGGGCAAGAACATACCATATTTGAGCAACACAAGATATACATGTTTTTATCTACATCATATGAGCATTCAAACTTGATGGTCATTGCATTTCCATGGTAGAAAATATGAGCAAAAGCATTTCAAAATATCTTATAGGACTCATATTGACATGGAGATTTGGCTGGTCTCACCTCGAGGTCGGAGGGGGTCGGTGACGGGGACGACGGCGGGGATGATGGAGGGGCTCCTATATTTCTGCAAAAACAAAAACCCTATAAGCTATCAACTAATCAAATGCATACCCCTTCCATATTGGGGTCCAATTTGAGCATTCAAAATAGGAGTACTTCTCCAATTTGAGCATGTAATAAGCAAAACCAAATCGTAAAATAAATAAGTATTCAAATTAGCATGCATTCAATAAGCAAAAGTAAATCATCTCTTGCATTCGTACATCGTCGAATATTATCACTAATACATCTTGAATAGTATCGTACATATAACATCACTAATACAACTGAAACCCTAGCGAACGATGGGTATCGACGTGCGCGGTGGACACCCAAAGAGAAGGAACCATCACAGGATCATAGCTCCAGTGAGATCCCTGAAGAACCTGCCAGGTATTGGAGAACCTACGCTCCAACGCAACCATGTAGTGACGGATGTGTGTGTCCTCCTCGCTAACAAGGTGACGTACCACCTCCGCGGGGTCCTCAAGCCTCTACACCGTCACTGGCCCACGCGACCGCCACCAAAGAAGGTTTGGGTCAACGATGGTCTGGCTCCTCACCCAGCTGCGCCCCCCGGTAGGTAGCACCTCCCAGTACTAGCCCGGCGGAGCCCAGTCCTGGACATGGCCCATCTGATCAAGCAGGTGTCCTCTACCGAGTCAACGACGAGGATGCGGGATAGGCATCGTCGATGTCGATGCGGGAATGATTTCTTTAACTAAAAAATAACAACAAATGTGACATGTTCAACTAGTTCTTACTGAAAATAAACTTACTATAAATAAAAATAAACTAGTTCTTACTAAAAATAAACTAGTTCAACTATTTATATTAATTTTCTTACTAAAAATACACTAGTTCCATTAATCCAACTAGTTCTTACTAAAAATAAACTAGTTGTATTAATTTTCTTACTAATTCTATTAAACACTACTGCCTTAGTTCTTACTAACTAATTAGATGATCCTACCTAGGAACTACTGCCCTAATTAGCATATAATTTGATGAACCCTAACTAATTTGATGCACTCTAAAATTTGATGAACCTTAGGAACTTTAGCTAGGCAGAGGTAGAGGAGGGGGAGGAGGAGGTGTGCTCACCTCGGTGTCGGCAGCGAGGGAGGGGCAGGCGGCGTCAAGGTCAGGGTCGGGGCTAGGGCGTGCGGCGGAGGGCGGCGTCGAGGTCGGGGTCGGGGTGGCATCGAGGGAAACAGGAGAGCACGCGGCGGCCGACGGCGATGCTGGGCGACGGCGGCGGCGACATCGGAGGAGTTCGATTTGGGGGAAGTGGCCATGGGGAAGGAAGAACCGCGCGATTAAGTCAGAAGTAGCAGTAGCATGTTCCAGGAAATGCGCTACTGCTACATTAAGTTATAGCTAACTTAGCTATAGCGCTGGCTGGCAAAACACGCTACTGCTAAGTTAGCTATAGCGCCTGTCCGGAAAGCACGCTGCTGCTACACCTTTCTCCTTTATTTTTATTTTTCATTTGTTTTCCTTCGCATTTTCTTTTTTACTTCCCCTTTTTCTATTTCTTTCATTTTCCTTTACTTTTCCATATGTTTCTCATTTTATTTTCCTTTCATTAGCAGTAGCGCTTTCCCTGTAAGACATGCTACTACGACAACCTTATCAGTAGCGTGCTTTACCTAAGCCCGCTACAACTACTGGTAGCCTGGCCAAAAGAGTAGGGGAATTGTAGTTGTAGCGCTTCTTCCCTGAGACGCGCTACTGCTATGAACTTACCTGCAGCGTGTTTGGAGTCCACGTGCTACTGGTAAGTAGTAGTCGCGCTTGTTTTTGTCCCTCACTATTGGTAAGATTCTGTGTATAAGGTTTTCCCTAGTAGTGATATCATGTCACATATTTTGATTGCATATGATGTTTATCTTTTATGAATCTTATTTTGCTTAATATGGCGGTAGCATTATAAGATGATCCCTTACCAAAATTTCAAGGTATAAGTGTTCACCCTGAGTATGCACCATTGCGACAGTTCGTCGTGTTGAGACACCATGTGATGATCGGGTGTGATAGACTCTACGTTCACATACAACGGGTGCAAGACAGTTTTGCACATGCGGAATACTCGGGTTAAACATGACGAGCCTGGCATGTACATACATGACCTCAGAACACTGGAGACTGAAAGGTCGAACGTGAATCATATAGTAGATATCATCAACATAGAGATGTTCACCATTGATGACAACTCCATCTCACATGATGATCGGACATGGTTTAGTTGATTTGGATCACGTATCATTTAGATGACTTGAGGGATGTCAATCTAAGTGGGAGTTCCTAAGTAATATGATTAATTGAACTTAATTTATCATGAACTTAGTCCTAATAGTTTTTGCATATCTATGTTGTAGATCAATGGCCCGTGCTACCGTTCCCTTGAATTTTAATGTGTTCCTAGAGAAAGCTAAGTTCAAAGATGATGGTAGCAACTACACGGACTGGGTTCATAACTTGTGGATTATCCTCATTCCTGCACAAAAGAATTATGTCCTTGATGCACTGCTAGGTGTGCCACCCCCTCCAGCAACTGTATGCGTTGTGAATGCCTGACAGTCGCGTGTTGATGACTACTCGATAGTTAAGTGTGCCATGTTTTACGTCCTAGAATCGGGACTTCAAAGACATTTTGAACGTCATGGAGCATATGAGACGCTCCAGGAATTGAAGTTAATATTTCAAGCAAATGCCCGAATTGAGAGATATGAAGTCTCCAACAAGTTCTGTAGCTGCAAGATGGAGGAGAACAGTTATGTCAGGGAACACATACTCAAAATGTCTAGGTGTCATAATCACTTGACTCAGCTGGGAGTTAATCTTCCAGATGATAGTGTTATTGACAGAGTCCTCCAATCACCGCCACCAAGCTACAAAGGCTTCATGATGAACTATAATATGCAAGGGATGCATAAGACAATTTCCGACCTCTTCGCTATGCTCAAATCTGCGGAGGTGGAAATCAATAAGGAGCATCAAGTGTTAATGGCCACTAGTTTCAAGAAAAAAGGCAAGGGAAAGAAGGGGAATTTTAAGAAGAATGGCAAGCAAGTTGCCACTCCCGGAAAGAAGCCCAAGTCTGGACTCAGGCCTAAAACTAAGTGCTTCTACTGCAAAGGTACTGGTCACTGGAAGCGGAACTGCCCCAAGTATTTGGCGGATAAGAAGGATCAAAGTGAACAAAGGTATATTTGATATACATGTTATTGATGTGTACCTTACTAATGCTCATAATAACGCCTGGATATTTGATACTGGTTCGGTTGCTCATATTTGTAACTCGAAACAGGGGCTACGGATTAAATGAAGATTGGCTAAGGACGAGGTGATCATGCACGTCGGGAATGGTTCCAAGGTCGATGTGATCGCCTTCGGCATGCTACCTCTACATCTACCTTCGGGATTAGTTTTAGACCTGAATAATTGTTATTTGGTGCCAGTGTTGAGCATGAACATTATATCTAGATCATGTTTAGTGCGAGACGTTTATTCATTAAAATCAGAGAATAATGGTTGTTCTATTTATATGAATAATATCTTTTATGGTCATGCACCCTTGAAGAGTGGTCTATTTTTGTTGAATCTCGATTGTGGTGATACACATATATATTGATAATATTGATGCCAAAAGATGCAAAGTTGATTATGATAGTGCAACATATTTGTGGCACTGCCATTTAGGTCATATTGGTGTAAAACACATGAAGAAACTCCATGCAGATGGGCTTTTGGAATCACTTGATTATGAATCATTTGATACTTGCTAACCATGCCTCATGGGTAAGATTACTAAAACTCCATTCTCCGAAACAATGGAGTGAGCTAATGACTTATTTGAAATAATACATACCGATGTATGCGGTGAAGGAAATATGCCCTAGAGGCAATAATAAAGTTATTATTTATATTTCCTTATATCATGATAAATGTTTATTATTCATGCTATAATTGTATTAACCAGAAACTTGATACATGTGTGAATACATAGACAAAATAAATTGTCCCTAGTGTGCCTCTACTTTACTAGCTCGTTAATCAAAGGTGGTTAAGTTTCATGACCATAGACATGTGTTTTCATTTGATGAACGGGGTCACATCATTAGGAGAATGATGTGATGGACAAGACCTGCCCGTTAGCTTAGCATAATGATCGTTAAGTTCTATTGCTATTGCTTTCTTCATGACTTATACATATCCCTTTGACTATGAGATTATGCAACTCCTGAATACCGGAGGAACACCTTGTGTGCTATCAAACATCACAACGTAACTAGGTGATTATAAAGATGCTCTACAGGTGTTTCCGAAGGTGTTTGTTGGGTTGGCATAGATCGAGATTAGGATTTGTCACTCCGAGTACCGGAGAGGTATCTCTGGGCCCTCTCGGTAATGCACATTACGATAAGCCTTGCAAGCAATGGGACTAATGAGTTAGTTACGGGATGATGCATTACGGAACGAGTAAAGAGACTTGTCGATAACGAGATCGAACTAGGTATGAGGATACCGACGATCGAATCTCGGGCAAGTAACATGCCGATGACAAAGGGAATGATGTATGTTGTCATTGCGGTTTGACCGATAAAGATCTTCGTAGAATATGTAGGAGCCAATATGAGTATCCAGTTTCCGCTATTGGTTATTGACCAGAGAGGTGTCTCGGTCATGTCTACATAGTTCTCGAACCCGTAAGGTCCGCACGCTTAATGTTCAATGACGATTTATTATTATATGAGGTATGTGTTTTGGTGGCCGAAGATTGTTCGGAGTCCCAGATGAGATCACGGACATGACGAGGAGTCTAGAAATGATAGAGAGGTAAATATTGATATATAGTACGATGGTATTCGGACACCGGAAGTGTTCCGGGGTGTATGGGATATTTATCGAGTACCGAAGGGGTTAGCGGACACCCCGGGAAGTTAATGGGCCACATGGTCCAAAGGGAAGGGGAACACCAGCCCGCAAGGGGCTGGCGCATCCCTCCTAGGCCGTCGGCCAAGTGGGAAAAGGAAAGGGGGGAATCGGCTGATGACCCACAAGTATAGGGGAGTAATTGTAGCTCTTTTCGGTAAGAGTGTCGAACCCAACGAGGAGCAGAAGGAAATGACAAGTAGTTTTCAGTATGGTAATGTCTCCATGTGCTGAAATTGTAAGTAACGGAGTAGTTTGATAGCAAGATAATTTGTAATGAGCAAGTAACAATAGTAGTAACAAAGGTGCAGCAAGGTAGCCCAATCCTTTTGAGGCAAAGGACATGCCAAAATGGTCTCTTATGATGAGCAAAGCGTTCTTGAGGGTACACGGGAAATTCATCTAGTCACTTTCATCATGTTGGTTTGATTTGTGTTCGCTACTTTGATAATTTTATATGTGGGTGGACCGGTGCTTAGGTGTTGTTCTTACTTGAATAAACCTCCTATTTATGATTAACCCCCCTCCCCACACCCCCGCAAGCATCCGAAACTATGAGAAAAGTATTAATAATAAATTCTAACCATAGCATTAAACTCTAGGGTCCAATTGGTCCCTTACGGAATAGTGCATAAACTGGGGTTTAAGTTTCTGTCACTCTCGCAATGCACCATCTAATTGCTACTCCACAATGCATTCCCTTAGGCCCAAATATTGTGAAGTGTCATGTAGTCAACGTTCACATGACACCACTAAGGGAATAACAACATACATACTATCAAAATATCGAACACATATCAAGTTCACATGATTATTTGCAACATGATTTCTCCCGTGACATCAAGAACAAAAGTAACTACTCACAAATAATAATCATGCTCAAGATCAGAGGGGTATTAAATAGCATAATGGATCTAAACATATAATCTTCCACCAAATAAACCATATAGTAATCAACTACACTTCTTCCAAGCGCAGGATAACCCCAAGGGATTGTAATCAACACTACTAGTCACCCCCTAGCACCAATCTATAGTTCTGGTAACAAGATTGAATACAAGAGATGAACTAGGGTTTGAGATGAGATGGTGTTGGTGAAGATGTTGATGGAGATTGCCCTCCCCAAGATGGGACAGTTGGTGGTGGTGATGATGACGATGATTTCCCCCTCCGCGAGGGAAGTTCCCCCGGCAGAATCGCTCCGCCGGAGGGCAAAAGTGCTCTTGCCCAAGTTCCGCCTCGAGGCGGTGGCGGTTTGTCCCGAAAGTCCTCCTCTTTTTTTTCTAGGTTAAAATGACTTATATACCAGAAGATGGGCACCGGAGGTGGGCCAAGGAGGCCACAACCCACCAGGGCGCGCTTGGGGGGCCTGGCGCGCCTAGGTGGGTTGTGCCCACTTGGTGGCCCCCTTCTGGTGTTTATTGGCTCCAATATTCCTCAAATAATTCATAAAACTTCTCCGTAAAGTTTCAGCTCATTTGGAGTTGTGCAGAATAGGTGGCCTGACGTAGCTTTTCCAGGTCCAGATTTCCAGCTGCCAGAATTCTCCCTCTTGGTGTGTTCCTTGTAAATTATGAGAGAAAGGGAATTAGAAGTACTCCAAAAAGAATTATTATGGATAAAAACATTATAAATAACAGCAAGGAAACATGATGCAAAATGGACGTATCATCGACCTCCCCCTTCCTTTCCTCTCCCCTCTCTTCCTTTTCCCTTCCGGCAAATATGGTAGGGGGCAAATTGGAAAAGGCCCCCAAGTAGGATTCCTCCTACTTGGGGTGCCCGAAGGCTGTTCCCCTCCCCTCCCACGTATATATATACATATATATATATATATATGTGGAGAGGGGGCGCCTAGAACACACACCAACAATTGTTAGCCATGTGCGGCGCCCCCCTCCATAGTTTACGCCTCCGGTCATATCTTCGTAGTGCTTAGGCGAAGCCCTGCGGATCACTTCACCATCACCGTCACCACGCCGTCGTGTTGACGGAACTCATCTTCTTCCTCGACACCTTTGCTGGATCAAGAGGATGAGGGACGTCATCGAGATGAACATGTGCAGAACTCGGAGGTGTCGTACGTTCGGTGCATGATCGGTCGGATCTAGAAGAAGTTCGACTACATCAACCGCGCGTTGTAAAAATGCTTCCGCTTTTGGTCTACGAGGGTACGTGGACACACTCTCCTCCTCTTGTTGCTATGCATCTCCTAGATAGATCTTGCGTGAGCGTAGGAAAGTTTTTGAAATTACATGCTACGTTTCCCAACAAATCAGCCCCTTATGAAATATCACATAAACTAGGGTTTAAGCTTATGTCACTCTAGAAACCCATCATCTAATAACTACTCCACAATGCATTCCCTTAGGCCCAAAGATGGTGAAGTGTCATGTAGTCCACATTCACATAACACCACTAAGGGAATCACAACATACATATCATCAAAATATCGAACGAATACCAATTTCACATGATTACTTGAAACATGACTTCTCCCGTGGCCTCAAGAACAAGGACAACTACTCACAAATAATATTCATGCTCAAGATTAGAGGGATATTAAATAGCATAATGGATCTCGACATATAATCTTCCACCAAATAAACCATATGGCATCAACTACAAGATGTAATCAACACTACTAGTCACCCACAGGTACCAATCTGAGGTTCCGGTACAAAGATTGAACACAAGGGATGGACTAGGGTTTGAGATGAGATGGTGTTGTTGAAGATGTTGATGAATATTGGCCTCTCAAAGATGATAGGGTGGTTAGTGATGACGATGGCTTCGATTTCCCCCTCCGTGAGGGAAGTTCCCCCCGACGGAATCGCTCCACCAGAGGGCAGAAGTGCTCCTGCCCAAATTCCACCTCGAGACGGTCGTGCTCTATCCTGAAAGTACTCCCTCTATTATTTTTGTAGGTAAAAAGACCTTATATACCAGAAGATGGGCACCGGAGGTGGGCCAGGGTGCACACCACCCACCAGGGCGCGCCTGGGGGCGCCCTGGTGTCCTGCGGGCACATGGCAGCCCCCCTCTGGTAGCTCTTTTCTCCAATATTTATTATATATTCCAAAATAATTCTCCACAAATTTCATCTCATTTGGAGATGTGCAGAATAGGTATCTATGACATAGCTTTTTCAGGTCCAGAATTCCAACTGCCGGTATTCTCCCTCTTTGTGCAAACCTTGCGTATTATGAGAGAAAATGCATTAGAATTATTTCATAAAGTCTTATAAAGCATAAAAACATTATAAATAACAGTAGGAAAACATGATGCAAAATGGACATATCAGCCCCACCCCCAGACCGTGTGGTGGGGATGCATGTCCACCTAGTGGCCCTTCTTCTAGCTATGTGGCTATTTCTCTTAAAAGAATTATTGGTATTTTCTGGAATTTTTGGTCTATTTTTGCTGAAAACCATAGGAAATTTGGTGAAAACCATGTCAGTCTAGATTTTTTTTCAAATAATGAACAAGAACATAACAAAAATGGTCGAAAAGTAGAAACATTTGAGACATATCAATGACCCGTTGCGGTGTGTGCCCGATCATGTGTCCCTGGCCTACAATTGGGAATCTCGATTCCCTAGTTCTTCGTTCTTAGAGAACTTCGTTAGGGTTCAGATTATTGCTCATTTTTGTTGTGTTCTCAGGAAGAACAATGATGCTTGGCAAGACGACTCTTTCTTGAGTAGGAGTGGCTTATTCGCCCATGTTTCTTGGAAAGAGTGGGCTACGTGTGGATCCGGGATCAGGAGCACCCCTCATAGATATGGTGCACTCTGTGATGGATCCGATATTTGGCAAAATTATATTATGCGTTTGCGACATCCCTTAGGGATGGGGTGCCAATGTGGGTAGCACGCTTAAATTATGAATGGCGGCCCTCGTGATCGAAGTTTCTACCCTAGACAAAAGGTTGACTCGATTGGCTTATCGACTTTGGAATGGTCGCCTAGACATGATCTCTAGGATGATCTTACCTTCCTAGTTGTGAGGAGCTTTACTAGCAATTAAGGGGGCGAAAAAAGTGGATTCTCAAGGATTTGTGAGTATTGCGTTCTTTTCAGGCGATGGTAATAGGCGGAGACGTCTTTATGTGATTCGAAATCTTCGGGTGGGGAAGGAATCATCTCCGATGACGGTGCTGTGAGGCAACACATATATGAATTTTATTTTTCCCCGCTAGGGACCGCGGGAGGTGGGTGATACGTCTCCAACGTATCTATAATTTTTGCTTGTTCCATGTTGTTATATTATCATTCTTGGATGTTTTATACTCATTTTATAGCAACTTTATATCATTTTTGCGACTAACCTATTGACATAGTGCCCAGTGCAAGTTGCTGTTTTTTGCTTGTTTTTTATTTCACAGAATATCCTTATCAAACGGAGTACAAACGTAGCGAAACTTTTTGGAGATTTTTTTGGACCGGAAGACACCTTGGGGGCCAAGAAAGCACCTGGAAGGAGGCCCGTGGGGACCACAAGACACCAGGGCGCGCCAAGAGGCCTAGGCATGCCCTGGTGGGTTTTGGGGCCCACGGGGGTCTCCTGCACCGCCTCTTCGCCCTATAAATTTCCAAATATTCCAGAAACTCTAGGGGAGTTAACGAAACACAATTCCATCCGCCGCAAGTTCCAGAACCACGAGATCCAATCTAGAGGCCTACCCCGGCACTCTGCCGGAGGGAACACGATCACGGAGGGGTTCATCATCCTCATTGGTGCCTATTTGATGATGCGTGAGTAGTTCACCATAGACCTACGGGTCTGTAGGCAGTAGCTAGATGGCTTCTTCTCTCTTTTTGATTCTCAATACAATGGTCTCTTAGAGATCTATTTGATGTAATGACTTTTTGCGGTGTGTTTTTTGGGATCCGATGAAGTTCGAGTTTATGACTAGATTTTTATCCATGAATATTATTTGAGTTTTCTTTGATCTCTTATATGCATGATTATAGCCTTGTATTTCTTTTCCGAACCTTTTGTTTAGTTAGGCCAACTAGATTGATTTTTCTTTCAATGGGAAGAGGTGCTTTGTGATGGGTTCGATCTTGCGGTGTCCTTTCCCAGTGACAGAAGGGGCAGCAAGGCACGCACGATTGTTGCTATTAAGGATAATAAGACGGGGTCTATTCCTACATGAATAGATCTTGTCTACATAATGTGATGAGGACATTAATACCATTGTTACACCCACAGCCCCTGCTACTATACATACAGGACCAATTACTAGAGCTCGTGCACGCCAATTAAATTACCAGGTACTTTCGTTTCTTGATAATGATTCTAATGTTCATGAGAATATGATGCTGCCTAAATTGGATACATTTGTTTTGCTTACAAATGAAGGGCCTAACTTGGAGAAGTATGAACATTGATCAAGAACAAGCATGGATATGATGGCGTGCGCAAGGGAAACAAGAACGAAGTTTCAAGTGATGATTTCGGTACTTTGAAGCCACCGTAATTAGTGTATGAAGTCTTGGACGAAATATACAAGATGCCACTTCACAATTTTTGTCCAGAGGCTATTATAGGTGTTGCGTCACCTTATTATTGGGCCAGGCCCATGTAATTTCGAAATACATAAGTATAGGCTGTTTTTAGAGTCTGTATGTGTGGGGAAACAAGAGATAGGGTTGGTTTCGGACCCCTCCCCCAAGGGCCACGAAATTCCCCCCTCTTCCTCAATATATAGAACCCTTAGGGCATCATTTAGACTTTGGGTTTTGTTTAGATTAAAAGTTTGCCATAGCTGCAACTTCACGTACTTCGTTTGTGTTCAACGACCAGACCAAGGCGTCAGAGAACCCCACCTTGATCAATAAAGCTTTCATCTTATATTCGCAATATCCTGATTGCAATCTTAGTTTCTTGCTTTTTCTTCATTTGCTTGCGGGAAATAGACCTTTTTGGTCACGTTGATCGTGCTCCGGCATGGTCAATAACCTCTCGGAGTTGGTTTAGCGATTGCTAAGGTGCGACGTCCTTGCACGTTCGTAGTCGGATCATGAAAGTCTACTCCTCTGAAACGATAATCTCTATCTCATGGAAAGACGGGACACCTTTGCCTCTATCATCATGTCATCATTCTTATTGCATTACTCCGTCTCTCCATGAACTTAATACACTAGATTCATGCTGGATAACGGTCGATGTGTGGAGTAATAGTAGTAGATGCAGGCAGGAGTCGGTCTACTACATCATAGCCTCTCCGATGATGGGATCTCAATACACGGAGGGGGCATCGATCACGGAGGGCTTCTACATCAACACCATAGCCTCTCCGATGATGTGTGAGTAGTTTACCACAGACCTTCAGGTCCATAGTTATTAGCTAGATGGCTTCTTCTCTCTCTTTGGATCTCAATACAAAGTTCTCCTCGATGTTCTTGGAGATCTATTCGATGTAATACTTTTTGTGGTGTGTTTGTTGAGATCCGATGAATTTTGGGTTTATGATCAAGATTATCTATGAAAAATATTTGATTCTTCTCTGAATTCTTATATGCATGATTTGATATCTTTGCAAGTCTCTTCGAATTATCAGTTTGGTTTGGCCTACTAGATTGATCTTTCTTGCAATGGGAGAAGTGCTTAGCTTTGGGTTCAATATTACGGTGCTCGATCCCAGTGACAGAAAGGGAACCGACACATATTGTATTGTTTCCATCGAGGATAAAAAGATGGGTTTTATATCATATTGCTTGAGTTTATCCCTCTACATCATGTCATCTTGCCTAATGCGGTACTCTGTTCTTATGAACTTAATACTCTAGATGCATGCTGGATAGCGGTCGATGTGTGGAGTAATAGTAGTAGATGCAGAATCGTTTCGGTCTGCTTGACACAGACGTGATGCCTATGTTCATGATCATGCCTAGATATTCTCATAACTATGCGCTTTTCTATCAATTGCTCGGTAGTAATTTGTTCACCCACCGTAATATATGCTATCTTGAGAGAAGCCACTAGTGAAACCTATGGCCCCCGGGTCTACCTTACATCATATAAGTTTCTGATCTACAATTCTAGTTTACTATTTATTTTGCAATCTTTACTTTTCAATCTATACAACAAAAATACCAAAAATATCTATCTTATTATCTTTATCAGATCTCACTTTCGTAAGTGACCGTTAAGGGATTGACAACCCCTTTATCGCGTTGGTTGTGAGGTTCTTGTTTGTTTGTGTAGGTACTAGGCAACTTGTGACGCCCCCAATTTGACCATACACTAGTCATACACACAAATGTGTACGATCAAGATCAAGGACTCACGGGAAGATATCACAACACAACTCTGCAAATAAAATAAGTCATACAAGCATCATATTACAAGCCAGGGGCCTCGAGGGCTCGAATACAAGAGCTCAATCATAGACGAGTCAGCGGAAGCAACAATATCTGAGTACAGACATAAGTTAAACAAGTTGCCATAAGATGGCTAGCACAAACTGGGATACATATCGAGAGAGGCGTAGGCCTCCTGCCTGGGATCCTCCTAAACTACTCCTGGTCGTCGTCAGTGGCCTGCACGTAGTAGTAGGCACCACCAGAGTAGTAGGAGTCATCATCGACGGTGGCGTCTGGCTCCTAGACTCCAACGTCTGGTCGTAGAAACCGGGTATAGAAAGGGGAAAAGGGGGAGGCAAAGCAACCGCGAGTACTCATCCAAAGTACTTGCAAGCAAGGAGCTACACTACATATGCATTGGTATCAATGAAAGGGGTAGTATATGTGGACTGAACTGCAGAATGCCGGAATAAGAGGGGGATAGCTAGTCCTATCGAGGACTACACTTCTGGCAGCCTCCATCTTCAAGCAGTAAAAGAGAGTAGATGGTAAGTTAACCAAGTATCATCGCATAGCATAATCCTACCCGGCGATCCTCCCCTCGTTGCCCTATGAGAGAGCGATCACCGGGTTGTATCTGGCACTTGGAAGGGTGTGTTTTATTAAGTATCTGGTTCTAGTTGTCATAAGGTCAAGGTACAACTCCGGGCCGTCCTTTTACCGAGGGACACGACTATTCGAATAGATAAACGTCCCTGCAGGGGTGCACCACATTTCCCAACACGCTCGACCCCTTTTGGCCGGACACACTTTCCTGGGTCATACCCGGCCTCGGAAGATCAACATGTCGCAGCCCTACCTAGGCACAATAGAGAGGTCAGCACGCCAGTCTAAATCCTATGTGCGCATGGGTCTGGGCCCATCGCCCATTGCACACCTGCACGTTGCGAGGGCGGCCGGTGAGCAGACCTAGCAACCTCCATTACAAAGGTAGTTGCGTTATGCGGTCCAACCCGGCGCGCGACGCTCAGTCGCTGACATCACGAAGGCTTCGGCTAATACCACGACGTCGAGTGCCCATAACTATTCCCGCGTAGTTGGTTAGTGCGTATAGGCCAGTGGCCAGACTCATATCAAATACCAAGATCTCATTAAGCATGTTATTTTGAAGTATCCGTGGACGCCGACCAGGGCCAGGCCCACCTCTCACATAGGTGGTCTCAACCTTCCCTGTCGCTCCACCACAAAGTAACAGTCGGGGGCCATCGGGAACTTAGGCCCACCACTACCTGGATGGAACCACCTGTCCTTTCAGCCCCCACATCAGAATCACTTGCCGGTACTCTAGGAGCCGACCCAACTTTAGTCACCACAGGTATCATATAATATGTATGTAAGTATATACCCGTGATCACCTCCCGAGTGGTCACGACCCGATAGTATAGCATGGCAGACGAACAAGAATGTAGGGCCACTGATGGAATACTAGCATCCTATACTAAGCATTTAGGATTGCAGGTAAAGGTATCAACAGTAGTAGCAAAGACAGGCTATGCATCAGAATAGGATTAACCGAAAGCAGTAACATGCTACACTACTCTAATGCAAGCAGTAGAGAGAAGAATAGGAGATATCGGGTTGATCAAGGGGGGGGGGCTTGCCTGGAAGCTTTGCAGACAGAAACGGACCCTCGAAGGTGAAGTAGCCGATCACTGGTTCAACCGCGGTCTCGGGGTCTATCGGAAAGAAGTAACGGAGAGGGGACACAATAAATAACATAGCAATCAAAGCATCACAAAGCATAAGATGGCAATACGCGGTGCTAGGGATGACCTAACGCAGTATTAGGTGCTACTGGCGAAGGGGGAAACATCCAGGAAAGTATTCCCGGTGTTTCACGTTTTCGGGCAGATGATCTGGAGGGGAAAAGTTGCATGTTCTCTATGCTAGGGATGTGTGGCGGGCGAACGGGCTGCGTATTCGGATTCGTCTCATCGTTCTGAGCAACTTTCATGTACAAAGTATTTTCATCCGAGTTACGGATTATTTTATATTAATTTTCAAAGTTTTACATATTATTATTATTATTATTAACACAAAAGAACTTATTGCACCAGCATGACATCATCCTGACATCAGCAGTCAACCAGCCAGTTGACTAGTCAAACTGACGATTGGGCCCCACCTGTCATTGACAGTGGGTTTGACATAGTCTAAAACTAATCAAATTTAACTAATTAACCTACTGGACCCACACATCAGTGTCTACTTAGTGTAACTAATTTAATTAATTAATTAATTACGGTCTTAATTAGTTTGGGGATGTGGGCCCACTGGTAGTGACTTGGGGTGCAAAGTCAGCACGTTGACCTGAGTCAACGCGGTCAATCAGGTCCCTGGGTCCCACTGCGCAGTGACCCAGGGGGTGGCCCCGGGCCAGGCCAGGTCAGCGCGGCCGGCTCTCGCCGCCGGCGACCAAATACACGGAGCTGACCCGCCGGAGTTCACCGAAAATCGTGCACAGGGCACGGGTCCGTGCACGCTTGGGCTCGTTCGAACGAGCGTGAAGAGGCGCATCTAGTGGCGTGAACGGTTCGTCCTGATGTGGCCAGAGATGTCACCGGCATCGAGCTAAGCGGCGATGGGAGCTCGGCTGTGGTTGGGATCGGCGTTGCCGGGGGGTTGTTCGACGCGCGGACAGGCTTGTCCCAGAGCTGGGATTCACTTGCGTCGATTGGTGGTCGCGGAGTTGACTGCGGGCAGTCGGCTATGGTATGAGAATCATAACTTTCTCACTCGGTATGAACGGATCATGTCGAGTGTAGCTTGAACCAGTGGGGGCACGCTAAGTGCACCCACTGGGTGTAGTCCCCGAGACTACTGTTGAATGTTTGATTCGGTAGTAGTCTGAGAATTCTTTTCACTCGGGAGTGAATAACTTTTGATTCTGTCCACTAATGTAACTTTTGTTGACTTCAGAAATCCTGTGAGCTCATCTCCAGATTTTCTGAATTCGAGGAGAAGCAGAGACAACTCAATCTTGACATGGAGCTGGCTAAGCAAAACTTGCAGAAGGCCAAAGATGAGACATCCGGTATGGAAGGTAACAACTAGTCGATTGTTTATCTTGGCTGACTCACAAGTCATCTCCTCATTCTTCTGTCTGACCCGAGCGCATATCTTTCAGAGAAAATGAAGCAGGCTCTGGCAAAAAAGGACCTCGATCTTGCTGCTGCGCAAAAGGAGGCTCGGGAGAAGATTGCGCTTGCTCACAAGAAACTGGCCTCAGTTGGTGCATGATACGTCTCCAACGTATCTATAATTTTTGATTGCTCCATGCTATATTATCTACTGTTTTGGACATTATTGGGCTTTATTATCCACTTTTATATTATTTTTGGGACTAACCTATTAACCGGAGGCCCAGCCCAAAATTGATGTTTTTTGCCTGTTTTAGGGTTTCGAAGAAAAGGAATATCAAACGGAGTCCAAACGGAATGAAACCTTCGGGAACGTGATTTTCTTAACGAACAAGACCCGAGAGACTTTGACCCTACGTCAAGACACAAAAGAGGAGGCCACGAGGTAGGGGGCGCGCCTACCCCCCCCTAGGCGCGCCCTCCACCCTCGTGGGCCCCCTGTTGCTCCACCGACGTACTCCTTCCTCCTATATATACCTACGTATCCCCAAATGATCAGATACGGAGCCAAAACCCTAATTCCACCGCCGCAACTTTCTGTATCCACGAGATCCCATCTTGGGGCCTATTCCGGAGCTCCGCCGGAGGGGGCATCGATCACGGAGGGCTTCTACATCATCACCATAGCCCCTCCGATGAAGTGTAAGTAGTTTGCCTCAGACCTATGGGTCCATAGTTATTAGCTAGATGGCTTCCTCTCTCTTTTTGGATCTCAATACAATGTTCTCCACCTCTCTTGTGGAGAACTATTCGATGTAATCTTCTTTTTGCGGTGTGTTTGTTGAGACCGATGAATTGTGGGTTTATGATCAAGTCTATCTATGAATAATATTTGAATTTTCTCTGAATTCTTTTATGTATGATTGGTTATCTTTGCAAGTCTCTTCGAATTATCAGTTTGGTTTGGCCTACTAGATTGATCTTTCTTGCAATGGGAGAAGTGCTTAGCTTTGGGTTCAATCTTGCGGTGTCCTTTCCCAGTGACAGTAGGGGCAGCAAGGCACGTATTGTATTGTTGCCATCGAGGATAACAAGCTGGGGTTTTCATCATATTGCATGAGTTTATCCCTCTACATCATGTCATCTTGCTTAAGGCGTTACTCTGTTTTCATTAACTTAATACTCTAGATGCATGCTGGATAGTGGTCGATGAGTGGAGTAATAGTAGTAGATGCAGGCAGGAGTCGGTCTACTTGTCTTGGACATGATGCCTATATTCATGATCATACCTAGATATTCTCATAACTATGCTCAATTCTGTCAATTGCTCAACAGTAATTCGTTCACCCACCGTATAATACTTATGCTCTTGAGAGAAGCCACTAGTGAAACCTATGGCCCCCGGGTCTATCTTCATCATATTAATCTTCCAATACTTAGTTAATTCATTTGCTTTCTACTTTGCTTTTATTTTACTTTGCATCTTTATCATAAAAATACAAAAAATATTATCTTATCATATCTATCCGATCTCACTCTCGTAAGTGGCCGTGTAGGGATTGACAACCCCTTATCGCGTTGGTTGCGAGGATTTATTTGTTTTGTGCAGGTATGAGGGACTCGCATGTAGCCTCCTACTGGATTGATACATTGGTTCTCAAAAACTGAGGGAAATACTTACGCTACTTTGCTGCATCATCCCTTCCTCTTCGGGGAAAAACCAACGCAGTGCTCAAGAGGTAGCAAGAAGGATTTCGGGCGCCGTTGCCGGGGAGTCTACGCAAAAGTCAACATACCAAGTACCCATCACAATCCCTATCTCCCGCATTACATTATTTGCCATTTGCCTCTCATTTTCCTCTCCCCCACTTCACCCTTGCCGTTTTATTCGCCCTCTCTCTCTCTATCATCCCTCTCTTTCTCTATTTGCCTCTTTTTGCCCGCTTGCTTTTTGTTTGCTTGTGTGTTAGTTTGCTTGCTTGTCATTATGGCTAGTCCCTTATCTTCTTCTTTGTCTCCCGAGAATGAAATTCTAAATTTTAAGCAAAGGGAGGGAGAAAATCTAAAAGATGCTTGGTATAGAATTTGCAATGCTCAAAATAGATCTACCAGGAAGCAATCTACTTCCGTTCTTCTTCGCAATTTTTATGCAGGCATAACTCCCTGGCACAGATATATCCTTGATACTATTACCGGAGGGAACTTCTTGGGTAGCCATACTTTTGACTCTTATAATGCTATGATAGATTTGTTTGGCTCACCCCTCTTTTGGTTAACGGAACTGTATTTACTTTGGAGCATGTAGTTGTAACATCCCAAATTTTCAATTTGGAATGTTATACACTAGATCATCATTGCATATCATATTTTATTGCATTTTGGTTGATCCTAGAAATTCTACGCAACTCAAGGACCCTCGGAGAGAGTTGGGGATTTTGTTATTTTCATATTTGAGTTTTCTCAAATTTTTAAAATAGGATCATTTGATTTTATTTATTTTATCTTCAATTATTTCTATTACAAAAATAAGAGAGAGGGAATAAAATGAATTTCCCAAAATAAAGAAATATTGAGGATTTAATAAAAAAATCAAATAAGATTTTATTTTGGTTTTATTTGTTATTTTATTTGAATTTAGGAAAAATGCGTGATTTTCAAAATTGCATTTAGGCCCCAAATAAATGTTCATCCTGTGCGGCTTGATTTTAGAAGCCGGGGAAAATTTATTTCGGGATTTTTGGAGTCCGTTTAGTATTTCTTTTGTTTATTTCTGAATGTAATTATTTTTTTTAAAAAAAGTCCGAACCAACCTACGGGCCGTATCCGGCCAGGACTCCCTGGCCGAAGCCTTTTTATAGCGACCGCCCGAGGCCCGGGACAGCCCAACCGCCACCCGCCCCAAACCCTAACCCTAGCCGCCGCCACGCTGCCCCCCCCCCCCCCCCGCCGCCGACGATTGCCGGAGCCGTGCCGCCGCCGCCGTTCGCCGAAGCCGCCGAGGTAGACATCGTTGCCTCGGTTTTCGCGTAGAAAACCGATCGGTTTTTTAAAAAAAACTTAGATCTGTTCTTTTTCGTTAGATCGGTTTTTTTGATTTAGTTAATTAGCGAGTGTTCACTCATTCGTTCGTTTTAACGAACGCGTTCATCGTTTAGAACCAGATAACAAACGTTCGTTTGTTAATCTGTTCATCGTTTTTCTTTTTCTCGGATTAAATCCGCGATTTTTCTGATCGCGATTCCTGATCCGATTTTCGTTCTAGTTTAAGTTTTCGCTCGTTTATCGGAATCAGGCGATTCAAGCGCCTGGAGTTTCGTCTCAAAACCCTCTTTCTGTTTAACCAATTCAAACAAGTTTTTGCCACTGTAAAAATTGCCCTAGATCCAGAATAGTAAACGAAGTCTGTTTCTTTTGCCGTTTGTCTTTCGTTGCTTCGTTCGATTTGATTCTTTTTGTCAACCAGAGTTCTTAAGTTGAACTTTCTGGTTAGTTCTCTTATTTGAGTTTTACCTGTGCACTATTGTGTACTTATTGTATGCTTGTTTGTTTGTGATAGAGTACCCGGAGTGCGCCGCTTGTTACTTTGAATCGCTAGGTTTTGCGGATCATCAGCAAGGCAAGTAACACTTTGATCATACCTCCTACTACCCAGTTTTTATTGCATTAGATCAATCCTCACACATTGCATGTTTAGGATCTAATTAAATTGTGGGTTTGGGAAGTAGTTGAGGTAGTACCTATTACCTGTTTATTATCAAACCTTTGGGAGTTACTTCTCTGTTTGCTTATGATGCCATGCTATGCTAGTAGACGTGGATTGGGTGAGTGTATCCATGACAGATGTGAGATTGTTAAATTAATGGTTTATCTAAGGTGGCAACTTACATACACATCTGGGTGGATTGAGGCACCTGGGTATTCCAGCGATTGCATGTTTTTCTTTTGGACCGCCACCTAGGCTCAAAGGGATCATGAGATTTTTCATACTAGAAACTTCCGTGTGCAGCCACAAGCTACTATGGGCTCTAGCATAGTTGATTAAGTCATGCGAACTCTTACAGTGGTAGACTAGCAGATGTAGGGGAAAGTAGGTGTAACGGTCTACCCAATCGTAAGGTGCTAGCGCTTTTGAAAGACTATGTCTCGGTCATCCATTTCTCAAACACCCTGTAGTGCGAGAATCCCAACGGAGGAGATCGAGTCTTGTGGGGAAAAATGTGCAAACCTCTGCAGAGTGTATAAACTAATCATGGTTAGCCGTGTCCCCGGTTATGGACATCTTGAGTATCTAGTACTTGGATTATCATGTGAATCTCATCATGTTACTCTAAATTAATTTTGTTGGTTTTTTTAATGTTGATGCTTAATTGGGATTGAGAATGCTGTCAACCATTCTCAATGTTTAACAACTACCATGATAGTTAAATAAAATGTATTCCTTTGCAGTAGGGAAAAACTGGCTTTATGCAAAACTGTAACCATAGAGCTTTCCACCAGCCAAATATGCATATAGTATAGCCTATTACTTTCATTGCATCTCTATGTGTTACATTGCCAGCATATTCCATGTGCTGACCCGTTTCGGGCTGCAACGTTCATGTTGCAGACTTTTTAGACGACGATTAAGGTGCCTTTAGGTCGTGGTTCTATACTTAGTGATGTCGTTGGAGTTGACGGACTCACTTATCTTCCAAGCCTTCCGTTGTTATCGTTATTAGATGGCCTTATGCCATATTTATTGTAATAAGTTCTCTTTTGAGACACTCGTTGTAATAAGTGTGTGATTGCTACTCTATTATAAATCCTTCAAGTATTGTGGGGTGTCAGCATTACTGATCCAGGGATGACACCGGAGCATAGAGATTGGACCGTTTGAGTTCTGATCGCTACAAGATGGTATCAGAGCACACGCTGACTGTAGGACACGACCACTAAGCTAAAAGACCTAGATCACTACTCACTCTCTTCTCATTCTGACTTCTCATCTTTTCTGCTCTTTTAGGATGGCGGATGCAAGGAACAAGTTCACGCAACCGGATGAAGATACACCCTTTGGACGTCATTTGAAGGAAGTCACTAGATATCTGAACATAGGAGTACCAAGCTTCACCGGAACCTACAATGCCACTTTACCTGAAGAAGAGCGCTGGATGATTCAAGTTCAAGTTCCAGGAAGGACGTTCATGCCAGTCATTGAGCCCATAGAGTTTTCTTTTGATGCACCAACCTGGAGTCTAGGAAAGAGCATGGCAGCTCACATCGCCATGGGACGCATTGGAGAAGTTTACCGCAATGATCTCAAGGATACCATCTACCAGATTTGTGGGCGCCGAGATGAGCACTGGGAGATGATCAGCACCAGGAAAGATAGATCAGTTGCAGCTTTTATCCAGGAGTTAAACCAGCACATTTGACGTCAGGAGAACCAGATGTGCGCCGACATGATAGATCTGAAGAAGGCGAGGACAAGAATCCAGGAACTGGAGGAAGAACTCAAGGCCACACGTGAAGATTATGAAGAGGAAATCGAGGTATTAGTGGAGAAGAATGACGATCTGATCAAGAAGATCGTAATATTTATGGGAGGCCCTACACCAGTAGAAGAAGATGAAGAACCCAAGGAGATTCGCCTGGAAGACTACATCATCATCGACGACACCGACTCGGATCCAGATGATAGCGATGATGACTATGTTGATGAAGCTGGAGCAGATATCATGGAGTCTGCAACCGAAGAATATTTCTAGTAGACCACCCATCGGTAGTAGTAGTCCACCATGTAAATATAGTAATCCAAGCACTTTTGCGATAGTTAGATCTATTGTATGCCCTTGTTTGATTGAATGAAGTGAATTGTTTGCTTTTGCCTCATGTGCATATGGGTGGTGTTTTCTCTCTAGACCCCTCTCTATTCTTAAATCTCATCTTTTATAAACCCTCAGATGCCTCCGAGACATGACCCCGGATTTACCTTCCCACCGGAGCTCACTCAGTTGATCCAGCAGCAGAACACATTGATGCAGTTGCTAGTCCAGAATCAGAATCAAGGGAACAACAACAACCCACCTCCACCACCACCACCTATTGATCACTTAGCCCGTTTTCTTAGGCTAAATCCGTCGGTGTTTTCTAGTAGCATCGAGCCGATAGTAGCAGATGATTGGCTCCGCAAGATAGCAAGGGAGTTGACCACGGCAGGATGCACGAAAAAGGTGAAGTTTGCCACACATCAGCTTGAAGGACCCGCAGCATCATGGTGGGAGAATTTCACAGCCACTTTCCCTATAGACACTGTCACATGGGACCAGTTTCAGCAGGCTTTCCGTACTGCCCATGTTTCAGCAGGAGCTATGGCCATAAAAAAGCGAGAGTTTTGCAACTTGCGCCAAGGAGGACGGACAGTTGGTCAGTATGTGGAGGACTTTAGTAAGTTGGCACGTTATGCCCCAGATGACGTTGCTACGGATGCAGCTAAGCAGGAGAAGTTTCTGGAAGGAACGAATGATGAATTGAGCATGCAGTTGATGGTAGCAACCTTCAACAACTACCAGGAGTTGGTAGATCGTGCTCTCATGATTGAAGGGAAGCAGCAGCAGATTGAGAACCGCAAGAGGAAGTATGGACAAGGGAAGTACAATTTAGGAGCTCAACAGAAGCCACGTTTTACCCCTAGACCGGGAGGACATTTTCAGCATACCCATGGAGGAGGTAGCTCACACAATCACAATGGCCCCAAGAATGGGAATGGGAATGGAGGAAGCAACGGCCAGAACCGCACCAACCCATCAACCCCAGCCAAGAGAGACCTGAGCCAAGTCACTTGCTCTAAGTGCCAGAAGACCGGACATTATGCCAATGGATGTCCTGAATCACAGAATGGAAATGGCAATGGAAGCTCTGGGAAGAAGCCGAACCCTTTCAATAGGGGACAGGTGAACCACGTTAACGTGGAGGAGGTTGAAGAGCAGCCGGATGCAGTAATCGGTAAGTTTTTGGTTAAGTCATTTACTGCACTCGTTCTTTTTGATACTGGTGCATCGCATTCATACATATCAAGGGAATTTGTGGATAAGTATAATCTGCCCACCAAAGTTCTTAGAACACCTATGATAGTAAGCTCACCAGGAGCGGAGTATATGGCTAGTAAGGGATGTTTTCAAGTGCCATTGAGTATAGGTAGGCATGTGTTTCCCTCGGATTTGATCATTTTGGAATCAGAAGGATTGGATGTAATTATGGGTATGGATTGGTTGTCAATGTATGGAGGAAACATCGATTGCGCCGGTAAGACAATTTTGCATACCACCCCAGAAGGGAGAAGGATCAAGTATATATCCCGGCATGTGCCGAAGAGGACTCAAGTAAATTGTTTAACAGGAGTTGTGCAGGAGGAGGTACCAGTGGTGAAGGATTTCCTAGATGTATTTCTAGAAGAGTTGCCAGGCATGCCACCGGATAGAGATATTGAATTTTTGATTGAGATTTTGCCAGGCACAGGGCCAATATCTAAGAGACCATATAGGATGCCCGCAAAGGATTTGGTGGAGATTAAGAAGCAGATTAAGGAGTTACTGGATAAAGGTTATATTCGCCCAAGTTCTTCACCTTGGGGATCGCCAGTACTTCTAGTGGAGAAGAAGGATGGATCGTTAAGGATGGTTGTTGATTATCGAGGATTGAATGAAGTAACCATCAAGAGCAAGTACCCACTACCGATGATCAATGATCTGTTTGATCAATTGCATGGAGCTAAGGTATTTTCCAAGATCGACCTGCGATCAGGATACCATCAGATGAAGATTCGAGAACGGGATATACCTAAGACGGCTTTTACCACTAGGTATGGGCTGTACGAGTATACCGTTATGTCATTTGGTCTGACTAACGCACCTGCATATTTTATGAACATGATGAACAAGGTGTTTATGGAGTTTCTGGATAAATTCGTCGTAGTGTTCATCGATGATATCCTGGTATACTCGAAGAACGAAGAGGAGCATAAGGAGCATTTGCGTTTGGTACTTGGTAAGCTCAGAGAACATCAGTTATATGCCAAGTTTAGCAAATGTGAGTTTTGGTTGAAGGAAGTTGGATTTCTCGGACACGTTATATCCGGAGAAGGTATAGCAGTAGATCCCACCAAGGTTGACACGGTGACAAATTGGGAAGCGCCAACAACAGTCGGAGAGATCCAGAGTTTTCTTGGACTCGCAGGATACTACCGGAGATTTATTGGAAATTTCTCGAAGATTGCAAAGCCTATGACAGAGTTGTTGAAGAAGGATACCAAGTTCATATGGACTGAGGAATGTGAGGCCAGTTTCCAGGAGTTGAAGAAACGTTTGGTTACATCACCCGTGTTGATTTTGCCAGATCAGACCAAGGATTATGAGGTGTATTGCGACGCTTCACGTCGAGGACTTGGAGCAGTGCTTATGCAAGAAGGAAGAGTTGTTTCATATGCCTCACGACAGCTCAAGGCTCATGAGTTAAATTATGCCACACATGATTTGGAGTTAGCAGCCGTAGTGCATGCATTGAAGACCTGGAGACACTTTCTCATTGGAAACCATTGTGAGGTATACACGGATCACAAGAGTTTGAAGTACATTTTCACGCAGGAGTTGAATCTCAGACAAAGGATATGTAACATCCCAATTTTCCTAAATTAGGATGTTAATAGATCATTCATATGCATATCATATTTTTATTGCATTATTTGCTTTTTCAGAATATTCAAATCATTATGCAACAAAAGGCAATTTATTTGGAGTGGAGATAACATGACTTCTCCCCTATTTTAAAAATGTTCATAATGTGCAGAATATTATTTCCAGTTCATCTGATATGTTCTGGTAATTTTTGTGATCTTCGAAGTATTTTAATTGTGTGTTATTTTACTGTTTGTGTGGCCTTTTGCATCGAAATGAATTTCTAAAATTGCATTAGGTGAGGCACTAGTGTTCCTGTAGTTTATATTAGCAGTATAGATTTTACTGTGTGTCTACATATTTTTTTAGTTTTTATACTGTTGTTTTATTTTTATTTATTTTTTGCTGTATTTTTTGCTGTATTTATATTAGCAGTTTGCATATCCCGGTACACCGCCGGAGGCATTCATATAGAGTCATATTTTGTTCTAAGTATCGAGTTGTAATTGTTGAGTTGTAAGAAAAATAAAAGTGTGATGATCATCATTATTAGAGCATTGTCCCAGTGAGGAAAGGATGATGGAGACTATGATTCCCCCACAAGTTGGGATGAGACTCCAGACGAAAAATAAAAAAAGAAAGAAAAGAGGCCATAAAAAAAGAGAAAAGGCCCAAATAAAAAAAATGAGAGAAAAAGAGAGAAGGGACAATGTTACTATCCTTTTACCACACTTGTGCTTCAAAGTAGCACCATGATATTCATGATAGAGAGTCTCCTATGTTATCACTTTCATATACTTGTGGGAATTTTTCATTATAGAACTTGGCTTGTATATTCCAATGATGGGCTTCCTCAAAATTCCCTAGGTCTTCATGAGCAAGCAAGTTGGATCCACACCCACTTAGTTTCTTTTGTTGAGCTTTCATATACTTATAGCTCTAGTGCATCCGTTACATGGCAATCCCTACTCACTCACATTGATATCTATTGATGGGCATCTCCATAGCCCGTTGGTACGCCTAGTTGATGTGAGACTATCTTCTCCCTTTTTGTCTTCGCCACAACCACCATTCTATTCCACTTATAGTGCTATATCCATGGCTCACGCTCATATATTGCGTGAAGATTGAAAAAGTTTGAGAACACCAAAAGTATGAAACAATTGCTTGGCTTGTCATCGGGGTTGTGCATGATTTAAATATTTTGTGTCGTGAAGATAGAGCATAGCCAGACTGTATGATTTTGTAGGGATAACTTTCTTTGGCCATGTTATTTTGCGAAGACATGACTGCTTTGTTAGGATGCTTGAAGTATTATTATTTTTATGTCAATATTAAACTTTTATCTTGAATCTTTCGGATCTGAATATTCATACCACAATTAATAAGAATTACATTAAAATTATGACAAGTAGCACTCCGCATCAAAAATTCTGTTTTTATCATTTACCTACTCAAGGACGAGCAGGAATTAAGCTTGGGGATGCTTCATACGTCTCCAACGTATCTATAATTTTTTATTGCTCCATGCTATATTATCTACTGTTTTGGACATTATTGGGCTTTATTATCCACTTCTATATTATTTTGGGGACTAACCTATTAATCGGAGGCCTAGCCCAGAATTGCTGTTTTGTGCCTATTTTAGGGTTTCGAAGAAAAGGAATATCAAATGGAGTCCAAACGGAATGAAACCTTCGGGAACGTGATTTTCTTAACGAACAAGACTCGGGAGACTTGGACCCTACGTCAAGACACAAAAGAGGAGGCCACGAGGTAGGGGGGCGCGCCTACCCCCCCCTCCCCAGGCGCGCCCTCCACCCTCGTGGGCCCCCTATTGTTCCATCGACGTACTCCTTCCTCCTATATATACCTACGTACCCCCAAACGATCAGATACAGAGCAAAACCCTAATTCCACCGCCGCAACTTTCTGTATCCACGAGATCCCATCTTGGGGCCTATTCTGGAGCTCCGCCGGAGGGGGCATCGATCACGGAGGGCTTATACATCATCACCATAGCCCCTCCCAATGAAGCGTGAGTAGTTTACCTCAGACCTATGGGTCCATAGTTAGGAGCTAGATGGCTTCTTCTCTCTTTTTGGATCTCAATACAATGTTCTCCCCCTCTCTTGTGGAGAACTATTCGATGTAATCTTCTTTTTGCGGTGTGTTTGTTGAGACCGATGAATTGTGGGTTTATGATCAAGTCTATCTCTGAATAATATTTGAATCTTCTCTTAATTCTTTTACGTATGATTGGTTATCATTGCAAGTCTCTTCGAATTATCAGTTTGGTTTGGCCTACTAGATTGATCTTCCTTGCAATGGGAGAAGTGCTTAGCTGTGGGTTCAATCTTGCGGTGTCCTTTCCCAGTGATAGTAGGGGCAGCAAGGCACGTATTGTATCGTTGCCATCGAGGATAACAAGATGGGGTTTTCATCATACTGCATGAGTTTATCCCTCTACATCATGTCATCTTGCTTAAGGCGCTACTCTGTTTTCATTAACTTAATACTCTAGATGCATGCTGGATAGCGGTCGATGAGTGGAGTAATAGTAGTAGATGCAGGCAGGAGTCGGTCTACTTGTCTCGGATGTGATGCCTATATACATGATCATACCTAGATATTCTCATAACTATGCTCAATTCTGTCAATTGCTCAACAGTAATTCGTTCACCCACCGTAGAGTACTTATGCTCTTGAGAGAAGCCACTAGTGAAACCTATGGCCCCCGGGTCTATCTTCATCATATTAATCTTCCAATACTTAGTTATTTCCTTTGCTTTCTACTTTGCTTTTATTTTACTTTGCATCTTTATCATAAAAATACCAAAAGTATTATCTTATCATATCTATCGGATCTCACTCTCGTAAGTGGCCGTGTAGGGATTGACAACCACTTATCGCGTTGGTTGCGAGGATTTATTTGTTTTGTGCAGGTACGAGGGACTCGCGCGTAGCCTCCTACTGGATTGATACCTTGGTTCTCAAAAACTGAGGGAAATACTTACGCTACTTTGCTACATCATCCCTTCCTCTTCGGGGAAAAACCAACACAGTGCTCAAGAGGTAGCAGTGCGCTGGAGGAAGAAAACTCCAAGTTGAAGACATCCCTTAATGAGTCCAACCGAGAAGTGACTCATCTAAAGAAAGACAAAGTGGCTTTGAACGAGAATATTGAAGGCATTTCTCATAAGAGAAATGATCTGCAAGCTTATCTGGGGGCACTCACCAAGAAGCTATTCCTTATGCTCGAAGGTATTCTTTCTTGTCTGATTGTTTAGCTATCGTCGATTCACCATGCAAATGTCGACTCATTATTTCTTTGCATTTGTAGAATTCTTCCGAAACTTCGAAGAAGAAATCGGACGGATAGAGACAGGCCTGGACCCCGTCCTTTCCCCTGTTGGTGATGAAGCTGCCATGAACGTGCTCCGACTGGAATCCCATGTTGCCAGTGTTACGGCCTACCTTCCTCGCCTGAAGGTTGTGGTGTCGCGGATTGACTCAATGCTTTGGCCATGGGAGACGCCCCAGAATGACCTTGAGTCTTTGATGACTCGACTCAACGAGATCCCTGGCCGAGTGCAGGAGTGGAAGAAGTCATCTACTCGCTGGGGTGCTGACGTAGCTCTGTCGCTAGTTTGGGTCCACTGCAAGGAAGCCAAGGAGGAAAAGCTAGCAGCGATCAAGGTTGCCAATACCAGAAAACACGACTTCCAATCCTTCATGGAAACCTTTATTGCCGCTGCCACTCGGATTGCAGATGGGGTCGACCTGGACGAATTCGTCAAGCCTGCCAGTCCTCCTGTGGAGTGAACAAACTTTTTATGGTCCGATTAAATTTGCCTCGGTATGCCGAGTGGTTTTTGTAACCGTCTACAATTCTTCGGGCCTGATGCCCGAGTACCTTGAACTGCGATCTGGAACCTTGTAGGATTTATCTTAACTTGGTTGCTTTTGGATCTTTTGACTCTTTGAGTAGAACTTGTTTCTTCAGTTTGAGTTGCTACTGACTTTGTGACGCAGCTCAGTCGAGTGTACCATGGACCAAGGTGCTTAGTGTTGCCCATGGCTTGCACCTCGTCGTCCTTGAGGATCGGGATGGAGCGGACGTTGTATTTGTGTCGAAGCTCCGAGGACAGATCCTAGTCGACCTGTGCCTCGCCGTCCTTGCAGATAAGGACGGAGCAAACGTTGTATTTGTGTCGAAGCTCCGAGGACGGATCATAGTCGACCTGCACCTCGCCGTCCTTGTGGATAAGGACGGAGCAAGTGTTGTATTTGTGTCGAAGCTCCGAGGACAGATCGTGGTTGACCTGCACCTCGCCGTCCTCGCAGATAAGGATGGAGCGTGTTTTTAAAACTTAGGCGAGTACTCGACTGCAACTAAGCCTCCGAGTGGGAGGGTTGCTCACCACTCGGTAGGATTTTTAAACTTAGGCGAGTACTGGACTGCGGCTAAGCCCCCGAGTGGGAGGGTTGCTCACCACTCGGTAGGATTTTTTAAACTTAGGCGAGTATTGGACTGCAGCTAAGCCCCCAAGTGGGAGGGTTGCTCACCACTCGGTAGGATTTTTAAACTTAGGCAAGTACTGGACTGCAGCTAAGCCCCCGAGTGGGAGGGTTGCTCACCACTCGATAGAATTTTTTAAACTTAGGCGAGTACTGGACTGCAGCTAAGCCCCCGAGTGGGAGGGTTGCTCACCACTCGGTAGGATTTTTAAACTTATGCGAGTACTGGACTACAGCTAAGCCCCCGAGTGGGAGGGTTGCTCACCACTCGGTAGGATTTTTTAAACTTAGGCGAGTACTGGACTGCAGCTAAGCCCCCCGAGTGGGAGGGTTTCTCACCACTCGGTAGGATTTTTTAAACTTAGGCGAGTACTGGACTGCAACTAAGCCCCCGAGTGGGAGGGTTGCTCACCACTCGGTAGGATTTTTTAAACTTAGGCGAGTACTAGACTGCAGCTAAGCCCCCGAGTAGGAGGGTTGCTCACCACTCGGTAGGATTTTTAAACTTAGGCGAATCAGGTTCGTAGCTAAACCCCTGAATGGGAGACATGCTCTCCACTCGGTGGGATTTTAATTTTTGGAACTTAGGCGAGTAGGTTCGCAGCTAAGCCACCCACTGGGGGATTTTGGACACATGCATAAGAAACAACAATCATATAGGAGACTGCAAAACCTTGTCTTTGATAAACAAACTGAAAGGTACTTCTTGTTACATCTCGACAGTCCGAATGATTAAGTGTTAAAGTGGCGGAGAAGCTCCGCATTCCAGGCGCGTGGCTTGTCTTTCTTGTGTTCCACATTGTACAGGTGATATGCACCATTGTGGAGCACTTTGGTGATGATGAAGGGGCCTTCCCAGGCAGGGGCGAGCTTGTGTGGACGTTGCTGGTCCACTCAGAGAACTAGGTCTCCTTCCTAAAATGCTCGACCCCTGACGTTTCTGGCGTGAAAACGCCGCAAATCTTGTTGATAGATGGTCGACCGGATCAGCGCCATCTCTCTTTCCTCTTCCAGAAGGTCAACGGCATCTTGACGGGCTTGTTCTGCTTCGGCTTCTGAGAAGAGTTCCACTCGTGGGGCATTATGAAGCAAATCAGTCAGTAGCATGGCCTTGGCTCCATAGACCAGGAAGAAGGGAGTCCGACCAATTGACCGATTCGGCGTTATCCTCACAGTACTGATGGTAACTCATCTACCCAGGCGCCAGCCGCATGCTTGAGATCTCGCATTAGCCTGGGCTTCAACCCTTGGAGGATCAAACCATTTGCTCTTTCTGCTTGTCCGTTCGACTGCGGGTGAGCTACTGAAGCATAATCGACCCGAGTACCTTGGGAAGCACAGAAAGCTCTGAATTCATCTGAATCAAAGTTTGATCCATTGTGTGTGATGATGCTGTGCGGGACTCCAAACCTGAATGTTATCCCCCGGACGAAGCTGGCGGCAGTGCTTGAATCGAGGCTTTTGATGGGCTTGGCCTCAATCCATTTAGTGAACTTGTCGACTGCAACAAGTAGGTGAGTGAAACCACTTCTGCCAGTCCTCAAGGGTCCAACCATATCCAACCCCCAAACGGAAAATGGCCAGACGAGTGGAATGGTCTTTAGGGCTGAGGTGGGTTTGTGAGACATGTTGGAGCAGAACTGGCAACCTTCACACTTGCCGACTATTTCTTTTGCCATTTCATTTGCTCGTGGCCAATAAAAACCTGCTCGGTATGTTTTGGCCACGGTTGTCCATGAGGACACATGGTGACCACAGGTCCCCGAGTGGATATCATTGATGATCATTCAACCTTCTTCTGGGGTAATGCATCGTTGAGCAACTCCAGTCACACTTTCTGTGTACATTCGACCGCTTATCACGGTGAAGGCTTTGGATCGACGGACGATCTGTCGTTGCTACGTCTTGAGCTTGCGTTGGATTTCCCCGAAGAGGAAAGGATGATGCAGCAGAGTAGCGTAAGTATTTCCCTCAGTTTTTGAGAACCAAGGTATCAATCCAGTACGAGGCCACGCTCAAGTCCCTCGTACCTGCACAAAACGATGGCCACTCGCAACCAACGCGATTAGGGGTTATCAATCCCTTCACGGTCACTGACGAGAGTGAGATCTGATAGATATAATATTTTTGGTATTTTTGGTATAAATATGCAAAGTAAAAGTAAAAAAGCAAAGCAAGATTAAAGTAATGGAGATTGATATGATGAGAATAGACCCGGGGGCCATAGGTTTCACTAGTGGCTTCTCTCAAGAGCATAAGTATTCTACGGTGGGTGAACAAATTACTGTTGAGCAATTGACAGAATTGAGCATAGTTATGAGAATATCTAGGCATGATCATGTATATAGGCATCACGTCCGTGACAAGTAGACCAAAACGATTCTGCATCAACTACTATTACTCCACTCATCGACAGCTATCCAGCATGCATCTAGAGTATTAAGTTAAAAACAGAGTAACGCTTTAAGCAAGATGACATCATGTAGAGAGATAAATTCATGCAATATGAAATAAACCCCATCTTGTTATCCTCGATGGCAACGATGCAATACGTGCCTTGTTGCCCCTTCTATCACTGGGAAAGGACACCGCAAGATCGAACCCAAAGCTAAGCACTTCTCCCATGGCAAGAACTACCAATCTAGTTGGCCAAACCAAACGGATAATTCGAAGAGACTTGCAAAGATAACCAATCATACATAAAAGAATTCAGAGAAGATTCAAATGTTATTCATAGATAGACTTGATCATAAACCCACAATTCATCGGTCTCAACAAACACACCGCAAAAAGAAGATTACATCGAATAGATCTCCACAAGAGAGGGGGAGAACTTTGTATTGAGATTCAAAGATAGAGAAGAAGCCATCTAGCTACTAACTATGGACCCGAAGGTCTGAGGTAAACTACTCACACTTCATCGGAGAGGCTATGATGATGTAGAAGCCCTCCGTGATGACGACCCTCTTCCGGCAGAGCTCCAGAACAGGCCCCAAGATGGGATCTCGTGCATACAGAAAGTTGCGGCGGTGGAATTAGGTTTTTGGCTCCTGTTCTGATCGTTTGGGGGTACGTAGGTATATATAGGAGGAAGGAGTACGGCGGTGGAGCTCCAAGGGGCCCACAAGGCAGGGGGCGGACCCTAGGGGGCCCCACCCTTGTGACCGCCTCTTTTGTTCCTTGGAGCAGGTCCAAGTCTCCTAGATCACGTTCGGTGAGAAAATCACGTTCCCAAAGGTTTTATTCCATTTGGACTCCATTTGATATTCCGTTTCTTCGAAACACTGAAATAGGCAAAAAAAACAGCAATTCTGGGCTGGGCCTCCGGTTAATAGGTTAGTCCCAAAAGTAATATAAAAGTGGAAAATAAAGCCCAATATAGTCCAAAATAGTAGATAATATAGCATGGAGCAATCAAAAATTATAGATACGTTGGAGACGTATCAGGCATCCCCAAGCTTAATTCATGCTCGTCCTCGAGTAGGTCAATGATAAAAAGAGAAGTTTTGATGCGGAGTGCTACTTGGCATAATTTCAATGCAAATCTTCTTAATTGTGATATGAATATTCAGATTAGAAAGATTCAAGACAAAAGTTTATATTGACATAAAAAATAATAATACTTCAAGCATACTAACAAAGCAATTATGTCTTCTCAAAATAACATGGCCAAAGAAAGTTATCCCTACAAAACATATAGTCTGGCTATGCTCTATCTTCACCACACAAAATATTTAGATCATGCACAACCCCGATGACAAGCCAAGCAATTGTTTCATACTCTAACTTTTTCAAAACTTTTTCAATCTTCACGCAATACATGAGCGTGAGCCATGGACATAGCACTATAGGTGGAATAGAATGGTGGTTGTGGAGAAGATAAAAAGGGAGAAGATAGTCTCACATCAACTAGGCGTATCAACGGGCTATGGAGATGCCCATCAATAGATATCAATGTGAGTGAGTAGGGATTGCCATGCAACGGATGCACTAGAGCTATAAGTATATGAAAGCTCAAAAAGAAACTAAGTGGGTGTGCATCCAACTTGCTTGCTCATGAAGACCTAGGGCAATTTGAGGAAGCCCATCATTGGAATATACAAGCCAAGTTCTATAATGAAAGATTCCCACTAGTATATGAAAGTGATAACATGAGAGACTCTCTACTATGAAGATCGTGGTGCTACTTTGAAGCACAAGTGTGGTAAAAGGATAGTAACATTGTCCCTTCTCTCTTTTTCTCTCATTTTTCTCATTTTTTATTTTTTTTTTTATTTGGGCCTTTTCTCCTTCTTTTTTATGGCCTCTCTTTTTTTTATTTGGGCTTCTTTGGCCTCTTTTTTTTATTTTTTGTCCGGAGTCTCATCCCGACTTGTGGGGGAATCATAGTCTCCATCATTCTTTCCTCACTGGGACAATGCTCTAATAATGATGATCATCACACTTTTATTTTTCTTACAACTCAACAGTTACAACTCGATACTTAGAACAAGATATGACTCTATATGAATGCCTCCGGCGGTGTACCGGGATATGCAATATGATAATGATGGAGTGTGTCATAATAAACGGAATGGTGGAAATTTGCATGGCAATATATCTCGGAATGGCTATGGAAATGCCATAATAGGTAGGTATGGTGGCTGTTTTGAGGAAGGTATATGGTGGGTGTATGATACCGGCGAAAGGTGCGCGGTATTAGAGAGGCTAGCAAAGGTGGAAGGGTGAGAGTGCGTATAATCCATGGAATCAACATTAGTCATAAAGAACTCATATACTTATTGCAAAAATCTAGAAGTTATCAAAGCAAAGTATTACTCGCATGCTCCTAGGGGGATAGATTGGTAGGAAAAGACCATCGCTCATCCCCGACTGCCACTCATAAGGAATACAATCAATAAATAAATCATGCTCCGACTTCATCACATAACGGTTCACCATACGTGCATGCTACGGGAATCACAAACTTCAACACAAGTATTCTTTAAATTCACAACTCAACTAGCATGACTTTAATATTATCACCTCCATATCTCAAAACAATTATCATGCTTCAATCTTTTCTTAGTATTCAACACACTCAAAAGAAAATTTCACAAGTCTTGAATACCAAGCATATTATTATTAAGCAAATTACCATGCTATTAAGAGACTCAAAATAATTTAAGTGAAGCATGAGAGATCAATAGTTTATTTAAAACAAATCCACCACCGTGCTCTAAAAGATCTAAGTGAAGCATATAGAGCAAAATTACATAGCTCAAAAGATATAAGTGAAGCACATAGAGCAAAACTACTTAGCTCAAAAGATATAAGTGAAGCACATAGAGCAAAACTACTTAGCTCAAAAGATATAAGTGAACCACATAGAGTATTCTATCAAATTTTAATTCATGTATGGATCTCTCAAAATGTGTGTACAGAAAGTATGATTGTGGCACACTAACAAACAAAGACACAAATAATACAAGACGCTCCAAGAAAAACACATATCATGTTGGTGAATAAAAATATAGCTCCAAGTAAAGTTACCGATAGAAGTAGACGAAAGAGGGGATGCCTTCCGGGGTATCCCCAAGCTTTGGCTTTTAGGTGTCCTTAGATTATCTTGGGGGTGACATCGGAATCCCCAAGCTTAGGCTCTTGCCACTCCTTGTTCCATAATCCATCAAATCCTTACCCAAAACTTGAAAACTTCACAACACAAAACTTAAGGCAGAAAACTCGTGAGCTCCGTTAGCAAAAGAAAACAAAAGAACACTTCAAGTTACTGTAATGAACTCATTATTTATTTATATTGGTGTTAAACCTACTGTATTCCAACTTCTCTATGGATTATAAACTATTTTACTAGCCATAGATTCATCAAAATAAGCAAACAACACACGAAAAACAGAATCTGTCAAAAACAGAACAGTCTGTAGTAATCTGTAGCTAGCGCAAGATCTGGAACCCCCAAAATTCTAAAATAAATTGCTTGACTTGAGGAATTTATCTATTAATCATCTGCAAAAATAATTAACGAATTATCACCCTCCAAATAAAAATGACAGCAGTTCTCGTGAGCGCTAAGGTTTCTGTTTTTTACAGCAAGTTCAACAAGACTTTCCCCAAGTCTTCACAGCGGTTCTACTTGGCACAAACACTAATTAAACACAAAAAACACAACCAAAACAGAGGCTAAATAATTTATTTATTACTAAACAGGAGCAAAAGGCAAGGAATAAAAATAAAATTGGGTTGCCTCCCAACAAGCGCTATCGTTTAACACCCCTAGCTAGGCATAACAAGCAAAGATAGATCTAGGCATTGCCATCTTTGGTAGGCAATCCATAATTGGCTCTCATGATAGTTTCATATGGAAATTTTATTTTATTTCTTGGAAAGTGTTCCATGCCCTTTTTTAATGGAAATTGAAATCTAATATTCCCTTCCTTCATATCAATAATCGCACCAACCGTTCTAAAGAAAGGTCTATCAAGAATAATAGGGAAAGAAGGATTGCAATCTATATCAAGAACAATGAAATCTACGGGCACATAATTCCTATTTGCAACAATAAGACCATCATTAATTCTTCCCATAGGTTTATTAATAGTAGAATCCTCAAGATGCAAGTTTAGAGAGCAATCATCAAAATTACGGAAATCTAGCAAATCATGCAAAGTTTTGGGGATAGTGGAGACACTAGCACCCAAATCACACAAAGCATAAAACTCATGATCTTTAATTTTAATTTTAATAGTTGGTTCCCACTCATCATAGAGTTTCCTAGGGATAGAAACTTTCAACTCAAGTTTTTCTTCATAAGATTGCATTAAGGCATCAACAATATGTTCGGTGAAGGCTTTATTTTGGCTATAAGCATGTGGAGAATTTAGCAAGGATTGCAACAAGGAAATACAATCAATTAAAGATCAACTTTCACAATTAAATTCCCTGAAATGCAATATAGTGGGTTTAGCAACATCTAGATTTTTATTTCTTTCAATCCCACTTTCATCAATTTCATCACAAAGATCTAAATACTCCGAATTTTTAGAATGCCTTCTAGGTAAAGGAAGATCATATTCAGTTTCATCAAGATTCATATTGCAAAACAAAGATTTAATAGGAGACACATCAATAACTTTTAGATCTTCATCTTGATTTTCATAGGAATTCGGTTTAGCGGCCATCTTATTGACTAAGGTGGCTTGCATATCCGAAATTTCAGCAGTCATCTTTTCTAGACGAGCAATTTGGGATCTTATACCATCAAATTATTTAGACATATCATCAAGCTCTTTATTCATATAACTCATAAAACTTTTTTGTTCCTTAAGCTTGTTTCTAAAGAAATTATTATGCTCAAATTGCAAAACCATAAACTTCCTAGCGTTGTTTTCGATCTCCTCTAACCTTTTAAGGTGAAGATCACCAAATCTTGGTTGAGCCATCGCGACAAACAAGCGAGCAACACACGGGCAAACAAGGGAAAACGGGCAAAAGAGGCAAATAGAGAGGGAGGATAGAGAGAGAGGGCAAATAAAACGGCAAGGGTGAAGTGGGGGAGAGGAAAACGAGAGGCAAATGGCAAATAATGTAATGCGAGAGATAGGGATTGTGATGGGTACTTGGTATGTTGACTTTTGCGTAGACTCCCCGGCAACGGCGCCAGAAACGCCTCGTTGTCGGGAGTCAGATCTTGACTTAACTTGCGCGAACCTCCCCGGCAACGGCGCCAGAAATTCTTCTTGCTACGTCTTGAGCTTGCGTTGGATTTCCCCGAAGAGGAAAGGATGATGCAGCAGAGTAGCATAAGTATTTCCCTCAGTTTTTGAGAACCAAGGTATCAATCCAGTAGGAGGCCACGCTCAAGTCCCTCGTACCTGCACAAAACGATAGCTACTCGCAACCAATGCGATTAGGGGTTGTCAATCCCTTCACGGTAACTTACGAGAGTGAGATCTGATAGATATAATATTTTTGGTATTTTTGGTATAAATGTGCAAAGTAAAAGTAAAAGGCAAAGTAAAAAAGCAAAGCAAGATTAAAGTAATGGAGATTGATATGATGAGAATAGACCCGGGGCCATAGGTTTCACTAGTGGCTTCTCTCAAGAGCATAAGTATTCTACGGTGGGTGAACAAATTACTGTTGAGCAATTGACAGAATTGAGCATAGTTATGAGAATATCTAGGCATGATCATGTATACAGGCATCACGTCTGTGACAAGTAGACCGAAACGATTCTGCATCTACTACTATTACTCCACTCATTGGCCGCTATCCAGCATGCATCTAGAGTATTAAGTTAAAAACAGAGTAACGCTTTAAGCAAGATGACATGATATAGAGAGATAAATTCATGCAATATGAAATAAACCCCATCTTGTTATCCTTGATGGCAACGATGCAATACGTGCCTTGCTGCCCCTTCTGTCACTGGGAAAGGACACCGCAAGATCGAACCCAAAGCTAAGCACTTATCCCATGGCAAGAACTACCAATCTAGTTGGCCAAACCAAACGGATAATTCGAAGAGACTTGCAAAGATAACCAATCATACATAAAAGAATTCAGAGAAGATTCAAATATTATTCATAGATAGACTTGATCATCAACCCACAATTCATCGGTCTCAACAAACACACCGCAAAAAGAAGATTACATCGAATAGATCTCCATAAGAGAGGGGGAGAACTTTGTATTGAGATTTAAAGAGAGATAAGAAGCCATCTAGCTACTAACTATGGACCCGAAGGCCTGAGGTAAACTACTCACACTTCATCGGAGAGGCTATGATGATGTAGAAGCCCTCCGTGATGACGGCCCTCTTCCGGCGGAGCTCCGGAACAGGCCCCAAGATGGGATCTCGTGGATACAGAAAGTTGCGCTGGTGGAATTAGGTTTTTGGCTCCTGTTCTGATCGTTTGGGGGTACGTAGGTATATATAGGAGGAAGGAGTATGTCGGTGGAGCTCCGAGGGGCCCACGAGGCAGGGGGTGCGCCCTAGGGGGGCGCGCCCCCCACCCTCATGACCGCCTCTTTTGTTCCTTGGAGTAGGGTCCAAGTCTCCTGGATCACGTTCGGTGAGAAAATCACGTTCCCAAAGGTTTTATTCCGTTTGGACTCCGTTTGATATTCCGTTTCTTCGAAACACTGAAATAGGAAAAAAACTACAATTCTGGGCTGGGCCTCCGGTTAATAGGTTAGTCCCGAAAGTAATATAAAAGTGGAAAATAAAGCCCAATATAGTCCAAAATAGTAGATAATATAGCATGGAGCAATCAAAAATTATAGATATGTTGGAGACGTATCAGTCGTGCTTCATCTTCGTCTTCTGGCAGCTCTTTCCTGAGAATATATGCGATGAACGGTACAATCCAATCAAGAATGACGACCAAAACTTCCATGACTAGGTCGACCACAGCTGGGACTTCAACTTTAGTCGGATCAGTGGAACTCTTAGGTTGCGGGGGCTCTTCTGTGAAGGGATCTTCCTGGACTGATGGTGTGTGAAGATGCTCTAAGAACACATTGCTGGGAATGGGCTCTCGCTTAGAACCTATCTTAGCCAGGTCATCTGCTGCCTGGTTCTTCAATCGAGGAATATGGTGGAGCTCTAAACCTTCAAACTCCTTTTCTAACTTTCTAACTGCATTGCAATAGCCAGTCATAGCCGGGCTTCCGATATCCCACTCTTTCATCACTTGATTAACCACCAAATCCTAGTCGCCGAAGACCATTAAGCGACAGACGCCGAGTGAAATGGCCATTCGCAACCCATACAAAAGAGCTTCGTACTCAGCCTCATTGTTGGAGGAATCAAAGTGAATCTGAAGGACATAGCTAAGTTTGTCGCCTCGCGGGGATACCAGAACAACTCCAGCACCAGAACTGCTCAACATTTTGGATCCATCAAAGAACATAGTCCAATGTTCCGACTGGACTTGGGTCGGTTGTTGCTGTTCAATCCACTCGACGAGGAAATCTGCTATTGCTTGGGATTTGATTGCTTTCTTTGCCTCAAACTTGATATCCAACGGAAGGAGTTCAATCACCAACTTTGCCACTCGACCAGTTGCATCTCTGTTGTTCAGAATTTCTAACAATGGAGCATCGCTGACGACTATGATGGAGTGATCTGAGAAATAATGTGCCACCTTCTTCGCAGTCAAGTAAATTCCATAGACCAACTTTTGGTAATGTGGATACCTCTGCTTGGATGGAGTTAAGACTTCAGAAATATAGTACACTGGGCGCAGAACTTTATGGGTTTTACCTTCTTCTTCCCGCTTGACCATGAGTACTGTACTGACAACTTGTCAAGTGGCTGCAATATAAAGCAGCAAAGGCTCCTTGCTAACTAGAGCAGCGAGCACCGGCTGGGCGGAAAGTAGGGTTTTGAGCTCTGCAAACGCTGCGTCAGCTTCAGGAGTCCACTCGAACTTATCAGATTTCTTCATCAATCGGTAAAGGGGTAATGCCTATTCACTGAGACGAGAGATGAACCGACTCAAGGCGGCCAAACAACTAGTAAGCTTCTGAACGTCGTGTATGCGCACGGGGCGCTTCATTCGGAGTATTGCACCGACTTTCTCTAGGTTCGCGTCGATTCCTCGTTCGGAAACAAGGAAACCGAGTAACTTGCCACTTGGAACTCCAAATGTACACTTTGACAGGTTAAGCTTGATATCATATCTTATCAGATTGGCAAAGGTTTCAACGAGGTTAGTCAGTAGGTCGGAACCTTTACGTGACTTAACCACGATGTCATCCATGTACGCCTCCACATTCCGACTGATTTGAGTGAGCAGGCACTTATGTATCATGCGCATGAATGTGGCACCAGCATTCTTAAGGCCAAAGGGCATGGTAACATAGCAAAAGCACCCAAATGGGGTGATAAAGGTTGTCTTTATTTCATCGGGCCCATACAGTCGGATCTGATGATACCCGGAATATGCATCCAGAAAGGACAGTCGCTCACATCCCGCGGTAGAGTCGACTATTTGATCGATGCGGGGTAGAGGAAAATGATCCTTCGGGCAGGCCCGGTTGATGTGCTTGAAGTCAATACACATACGGATTGAATCATCCTTCTTGGGAACCATGACGACATTGGCGAGCCACTCAGAGTGGTAAATCTCTCGGATGAACTCGACCACCAGAAGCTGAGCCACTTCTTCGCCAATCGCCTTTCACTTCTCCACAGTGGACCATCGGAGATACTCTTTCACAGGTTTAACCTTTGGGTTGACTCACAAACGGTGCTCAGCCAGCTCTCTGGGTACACCTGGCATGTCATAAGGTTTCCATGCAAAGATGTCCCAGTTCTCACGGAGGAACTGGATGAGCACTTCTTCCTATTTGCTATTGAGTGTTGTTGATATATGTGTCGGAGCAGCATTGGGATCATTCGGGTGAATATGAACGGACTTTGTCTCACCAGTCGACTTAAATGCAGACTCTGAAGCAGGCTTCTTAGCTCTCAACAAATCACTCGGATCTGTTGTCTTCTTGTATTCTTCCATTTCAATTGCTGCCATCTGTTCATCGGCAATCTTCGAGCCCTTCTGGAAGCACTCTTATGCTCATTGCCGATTACCAGTGACTATAATCACGCCCCTAGGGCCAGGCATCTTGAGCTTGAGATACACATAACACAGTCGAGCCATGAAACGGGCATACGCAGTTCTGCCTAGGATAGCATGATAAGCATTGTGAAAATCCATGACTTCAAATGTCAACTTTTCCTTCCGGTAATTCTTTGAATCGCCGAAAGCCACGTCAAGGGTGATCTGGTTGAGTGAATCTGCCTTCTTCCCTGGTATAACTTCGTGAAACCGCATGTTACTCTCACTGAGCTTGGACATCGGAATGCCCATCCCACGGAGGGTCTCTGCATACAAGATGTTCAATCCGCTGCCACCATCCATCAAAACTTTGGTCAATCGGGTGCCTCCAACGACCGGGTCGACCACCAATGCTTGCCTCCCAAGGGTGGCAACGTGCGGCGGGTGATCTGACTGGTCGAATGTAATGGGGGTCTTTGACCACTTCAGATACGTCGGTGTTGCCGGAGCGACCATGTTCACTTCCATGTTGATGACTTTCAGTCGACTTTTGCTTTCAACATCAGCAAAAATCACCAAAGTGGAATTGATATTGGGAAAACCATCATCATCCTCTTCCTTGTCCTCATCTTTATTAGACTCTTTTTCCTTCTCACTGGTTTGATTTTCTCTGAATTGTTGTATAAGGACTCGGCACTGCCGAGTGGTATGCTTAGGATAGATGAGATTTCCCTCTTCATCCTTCTTGATGTGAATGTGACATGGTAAATCCAACACATCATTACCGGCTGCATCTTTCACCTTCTTAGGGGTCCAGGGCCCTTTAGGTTTTCCTTTAGCCTTTCCTTGGGTTGCGACTGCAACCTCTCCAGGTGCTGCAGGCTTTGCTTTGCGCTTCTGCTTCCGATTGGAATTTCCTCCTCCGGTGTCCTGGCCGACCGGTTTACTCTTGCCACTGCGGAGTCGGTCTTCTTCTTCTCCGTAGTCGTGCCGAGTGGCTATCTCCATCATTCGAGTCAGAGACATGTCTCCTGTCCGACCGAATTTAAGGTTGAGCTCCCGGTACCGAACGCCCTCCTTGAAGGCGCACACTGCTTGATGATGAGACACATTCTCCACAGTGTGGTGTAAAGTGGTCCATCTCTGGATGTAATCCCTCAAAGTTTCATTCAGCTTTTGCACGCAGTGCTGCAATTCAGTCAATCCTGTTGGCCGTTTGCACGTGCCCTCAAACGTTTTGACAAACACCCGGGCCAACTCTTCCCAGCTGAAAATACTTCCTGGAGCCAACTAATTCAACCAAGCTCTAGCTGACCCTTCAAGCATCAGGGGAAGATGCTTCATGGAAACTTCATCATTTCCTCCGCCGATCTACACAGCCACTCGGTAATCTTCAAGCCAGGTGTCAGGCTTTGATTCTCCAGTGAACTTACTGACCCCAGTCGCCAACCTGAAGTTGGGAGGGATCTGAAAGTGCTAGTGATCGACTAGAGGGGGGTGAATAGGCGATTTTTACGAAAGTCTTCAAAACATGGAAGTTTTGAAGACAAACGATAGAGATAAACCTATTACCATGCAGCGGAAGGTAGACTACACTAAGCAAGCCATAGTCAAGTATTCAGAGAAATGAAAGCACAAAGACTAATAGCAGCTAGGCAGTATAGATCAAGATGGAAGATAGTATGAAGCTAATCAGAACAGCAGTCACACAGTGAAGACAAATAAATAATTCAAATAGGCAATGACTTCACAAGGACCAATCTGGAAGTAAAGAGATGGGAAGGATGGAACCAGTGGCTCGTTGAAGACAATGATTTGTTGGACCAGTTCCAGTTGTTGTGACAACTATACGTCTGGTTAGGGAGGCTGAGATTCAACTCAGAAGACCACGTCTTCACCTTATTCCCCTTGAGATAAGGACACCCAGTCCTCGCCCAATCACTCTGGTAAGTCTTCAAGGTAGACTTCCAAACCTTCACAGACTTCATTCACTGGCAATCCACAATGACTCTTGGATGCTCAGAACGCGACGCCTAACCGGCTAGAGGATTCACAGTCCTCAAGTGTAATAAGTCTTCAGATCACACAGACAGGAAGACTTAAGTGATGCCTAACACTCTTTGGCTCTGGGTGTTTAGGGCTTTGTCCTTGCAAGGAATTCACTCTCAAAGGCTTCGAGGTGGGTTGCTCTCAAACGACAAAAGCCGTACACTAACTCTGAGCAGCCAACCGTTTATGGTTGTAGGGGGTGGGCTATTTATAGCCACTAGGCAACCCGACCTAATTTGTCCAAAATGACCCTGGGTCACTAAGGAACTGACATGTGTTCCAACGGTCAGATTTCAAACACACACGGCAACTTTACTTGGGCTACAAGCAAATCTGACTTATCCAACTCTGGATAAGATTTGCTCTCATTGTCTTCGCTCGAAGACATAGGATTTTGGTTAAGCATCACTTCATCATTCTGACTGGTTCACTTGGACCCCACTTAACAGTACGGTGGTTCCTATGACTCAACAAAGAAGAAAAAGAACGACGAAACAACTAAGTCTTCGTGCTCCATAGTCTTCACGCGATGTCTTCTCTTGTCATAGTCTTCAATGTGAATGTCTTCACATACCACCTTTGACTTCAATGTCTTCATACATTTTTAGGGGTCATCTCTGGTAGGAAAACCGAATCAATGAGGGACTTCTACCTGTGTTATCCTGCAATTCTCACAAACACATTAGTCCCTCAACCAGGCTTGTCGTCAATACTCCAAAACCAACTAGGGGTGGCACTAGATGCACTTACAATCTCCCCCTTTTTGGTGATTGATGACAAACTGGTTGAAGTTTTCAACAGGGAATAAAATATGTGAAATTTTAACGGATAGTGTATTGTCTTCATAAGTGGCAAAGGCTCCCCCTGAAGATGTGCATATAAGTAATTTGCTTTTGGAATGCAAATGCACATGGCAGGTTGTACTTGTGGAGATCCTCTTGAACTTATGATGACAATTCATCATGCATGATTTGATATAACGAAGATAATGACATGCATAATGAAAAATGGATGTCTGCAAAATGACATAAGTGCGGAAGTTATCATCGCACATGTGGAATTTATCATTGCATCACAGAATAGCAAATAAGTAGCAGACAACCATTGAGTTTAAGTGTTACAACTCAAAGAACCAAATGTATCGAAAAGCGAGAGTTGTAAGCACTTGGCAAAAGGTAAAGCAACCACCCATATGGACCCGCTTGAAGACTATCAACTCATATGCTTCTCCCCCTTTTGTTAGTGAGGACCAAAAAGGTTTGAAGACATAGAGCACCTACTCGTTCCCACGAGGTGCAGGCGAGGCAGCAGGGTCGTCGTTGAGGTCCGGTGGTGCAGAAGAACTTGGTGCAGTGTCGACACGCGCTGAAGCTGGAGGAGGTGAAGTTGCATCATCTTGGTCATCGATGACTCTGGCATTCACTGTCGCAGCTGAGGACAAATAGTCAGAGTCTTCAAGTGAGGGAGTCCGACGCAAGTGAGCATTCCTTGGAGGAGTTGAGTCAAACTTGAATCTTTCGGTGAAGCCATCGTCCTGCAGATCAGCTTCAGCACTAAGCAAAGTCAAACTCTTCCAAGACCTCCGACGGGTTTCATGAGTAACAAAGGCATTCTTGGTGGCAAGATTGCGAATGCGATTGACATCCACCAAGAGGCTTTGCATCTGACGCTTAAGCCAGTTGTGATGCTTGTCATGTTTCTACTATAGTGCGACGAGAAGCTCTCGGTCATTGAGAACACGAGATAGCCTCCGAGGCCTTTGGGCAATGGTGCTTTCAGTGGCGTCAGTTTGAGCGCAAGGGGCACGTGTGTAGCCAGCCAAGGGATAAACACGAGAGACTGCCTAAACTCCTTCAATGGGCTGGGTGAAGCTTTGACGATCAGCATTGTGGAGATAAATGGGATCCTTAGCAGGCTCTGGGTAAATAGCTTCAATAGACAGATCAACCTCTGGCAAGAATACAAGATGATTGCGCACAGATGGCTGATAGTTGAAGGCAGAGTGAAGCTTGATAAGACGCATGACCCATGGAGCATAGAACTTCAACCCAAAAATGTCAGAGCCAGATGCAGCCAATTGTCTGATGAAAAAGTCTTGAGCATTGAAGTTGATGCCATTGAAGATGTAGAAAACCAAAGTCTTCGTTGCTCCTTCAAGCTTCGCTGCAGATGAATGTCCTTTGACAGGCCATAGAGTTTTTCTGATGATATGATAAATGGTGCGAGGCAGATACTCTAGGTCTTCAACAAAGAATTCAGATGGGTAGTCAGCGTCGTGAGGCAAAGGCTTCATCATGCTCAACATTTGACTCATGTTGGGTTCTGCCTTCTGAAAAATGCTCTCCAAAGCATTCTAGTGTTGTTGACAACCTAGTTCATAGTATTCACTAGGAGTGGGCAGGCCTGTGAGCTCAATGATATCAAGAGCTTTGGCTTCATGATGGACATTGCCTGTTATCCACTCAAGGACCCAAGTCTTTGGATCCCTGTTGTAGCCTCGAATGTGAAGAGTTGCATAGAACTGTAGCAGAAGCTCTTCATTCCAGTGTTCCTTGTCTGTGAAAAATTGCAGGAGTCCAGCGTCTCTGAAGCAATCCAACGCTTCTTTAAGACAGGGCAGACCAGCTATAGCTTCAGTGTCAAGACGCATATGGGGAAATATGCACCCTTGATTGTATAAGACGCGGGAATAGTAGCTGCGCTGCTGATAGCTCCAGAACCGATCCGATGAAATGCGAGGTTTGGTGTAAGGGTTCTTGGCGCTGTTGAAGAAGGTGTTATGTGCCACGAAGCCATTCACATTGAAGACCCCAGGTGAAGTTGAAGTGCCTGGGAATCTTGGAAGTCTTGGCTTGGGCTTCTGGACTTGAGGTCTGTGCTTGACATGACAGTCAAATTGTGGACCCACAGCAGGTGGAGGAACTAGAATGGGCCATCGGACCATAATGGGCTGACCACGATCAAATGCCAGCTCAATTGTATGAGGTCTTGGAGGGGGTACAGGAGCATTGGCATTGTCGGTGACATGGGCTTCAGGAGCCACATTGGCTTCAGGTGCTTCAGTATTGGCTTCGGGCGCTGCAGTGGCTTCAGGTGCATGCACTTCTGGCACCGCAGTAGCTTCAGGCGCCACATTAGCTTCAGTCGCCATATTAGCTTCAGCCATGACAATGTCATTGGCTTCAGTGTTGATGTTGGCGGCCGCCTCCGGATTGTTAACCTCCACTTCAGGAGCTGGAGAGTCGGACACGTTTTCCTTGAGAACAACATCTTGGTGGGACGGGGGTGTAGCAACTCTTTCTACTTCAACTCTTGGTTCTTCTTCTTCATCGGCTGATGCAGCCGGAATATTTTCAGCCGTTTTGGCTTCAGACTCAGAAACGTGCATAGTGGAAGTGACTTGGGGCCTTGGTCCTTTGCGAAGCCTGCGTAATGCTGGCGACGCTTGTGGAGATGGAGTTGGCTGGGCCTCAAAGTCATTGTCATCTTGCACTGGTGAGGTGACTTGTGGTTGGGGAGAACTTGGGGTGTCTTGTTGTTGTGGGTGATCAGCCCACGATGCATCCTGAGCAGTTGGCGTCAGAGAACGACCAATGCTGATGAGTTCGTTGTGCGTGAGCACGGGCGATGATACCAAATTGTGCTCGATCTGAGGAAGGACTTCATCATCTTCAACATTGTCGTGAGGACCAATGTCTTCAGCTGCGGTGGGGTCAACAGCTGGATTGTCTTCAGCTTCAGGAGCCTCTGTGGAAGCAGGCTCATGAACTATCACTTGGCGCTCTCTATGTTCAGACGCAGGATGAGCCACTGAGATTGGCTCAACATCAAGGGGCTTTATGGGAGCAGCCCGGTCTCTCTTCTTGGTTTTCCGTTTCTTGGTTGGGGGAGCATCATCAGTGGTGGCTTTGGTCTTGCGTTTTCTGGATTTCGGCTTCAGCTGCCCTTGTTTTCTTGAGTTCGGAAGCCGCTGTGGGGACCTTAGGCTTCGAGCCTGTCATATTGGCTGGGAAGACAATGCGAGGTTCTTCCTGCCTTGATGCTTCGGGTTCTGCCACAGCTGGCTTCTTCTTCTTCTTGGCCGCCATTCGGGGGTCAATGCCTGGTCGCCCCAAAGCCTTGCGCTTTTCAGCTTCATTGTATCCCTGAACACATTTAGCAGCAAGATCCTTCATGCGCTCACGAGAACCTTTGGCTTCTTCGCGTTTTGTGCAGAATGCTTCCTTGAGCTCATGCATCATGACCTGGAAGTTCTGAATGTCTTCAACATTGAGCTTGGCCATATACTTCTTGAACTAAGCCTTTTCATAATCTATCTTATGCTTCAGCTCAACAATTTTCTGAGCTAGAGCCAGCTCAGCAGCAATGGCTCCATGGAAGGTGACGCTGAGGCCAATGGGAAGCTGAAGATCATCAAAGTTGACATTTGGGTTGTCAAACCACTCATCAATGAACTTGTTTAAGATTTCCACATCAAAGAGAGGAAGGTCATTGAAGATTTCCGCCTCTTGCTTGCTCTTGATCAACTGCTCAAGAGCATCATCGCCAAGATCGTCGTCGCTAGACAGATCAATGGCATCATTCTCGTTGCGTAGAACAGCAGCAGGGGTCAGTACTTGACTAGTGGGTTGCATGGGCTTCTTCACTTTGGCGGGCTTGGAGATGCGTGAGAGATCTTCAGACTGCACATTGGCTTCAGGAGGTGCAGTGGCCAGAGGCTTCGCCCGTGAAACCTTTGGTGTAGGGGAAGGCTTCGAAGCTTTAGGTTTCTTCAGCTTCGGTGGTGCAGGTGCTTCGTCAGAATCAGCGTCGTCTGCAGGTTCATCCATGGCTGTCCCTTGAACCATAATATGAGTGATGAGACCTTCTAGGTTGTAGAAGGGCCCAACAAGATTGGGTTCAGCTTCGCATGTGCCATCGGCATGAGGAGCAGAGGGACCTGGATTGCAGTCTAATCCCCGTGACTTCTTGTTTTCTTTGGCCGAGTTCTTGGCAAACTGGAAGTTGCGCTTGAACAGATTGTCGTCATGACACCATAGCAATTAAGATGGGTCTGCATCTGCAGGCTGTGGTCCATGGACCATGCAAGGATAGAAGCCTTGTTCCATGGCTTCAGCTCTGGGCCTGGGTTGAAGGTTTTTGTACAAGATGTCTCCCAGGGTCGCTTGATGGCATTCTTCTCAGCATATTCCTGGGTCACGAACCTGTACTTGAACCATTGCTCGGCCTAGTATCTTCGAATCCATTGGATTCGTGTCTTGCGCTGACCATAGCTTTCTTCGGGGTCAGTTTTGTACAGTTCATAAAGATCTTCGGGCAGGTCCGTTGATGTACCCCCACGGCGCTGTCTGCCGCCCTTCCTTGCAGATTTCTCTTTTGCCATGAAGTTCAGACTGAAAGGCTTCAACACTGTCAAAGTCTTCCGTCTACTGGTCAGACAAGAACTGGCTTCAGGAGAATTTATATGATGCTATAAGAACTCTGCAAATGAATGCATACTATGAGAACCAAGGGATTCTCCCACGGGCATGTACCTGTGACAGCATTAAAGGTGCGAGGGAAGGGGAAGAGGCCATATGCATTCTCAGAAGATTTTGAAGATAAATCAGTTTAGAAGACATTGACCTCATAGTGCGAAGACATTCACTCATAGGTAGAGAGTTGGTTCCAGATTTGTACGAATCCACGAATAAGTACAAGTGAGGAATCTAACTACTTTGTGAAGCATAAGTGAACATACTAGGCATGTTATGAGATGCAGTATGAGATAGATCCAACTTGTGTGAACAGAAACCACTTGTGGTTGAAAAGGATGAATCTAACGGATCAAAAAGACTGTAAAAAGGAGGTTTTATTTACCACATGAGGAACTGCTAGACGGAGTGGGAGAGGAGGCCGAGCAGTTCGATCTTCCGTGCCCTGACTTGGCGACGGAGGACACCTGCGGTGACAGCGGAGAAGACGATGTTCGCGGCCGGCATGAGGACGGCGTCGGTGAGGTCGCGGCAGCTAAGCGCTTCATCGCCGGCGTCGTCGAGGGCTAGCAGTGGCGCTAGGGTTTGTGCGAGAGTGGAAGAAGAGATAATGACTAAGGTGAGGCATGTATTTATAGGGACAGGGATAGCATAGTGTTATTACACAGGTGCCCCTAGCGATTCACATCTGAAGGACACGTGGCGATCATGCAACACATGAGAGGTTGTTCCACGTTTCCACGCACGCCTGGATTGTCGGGTGGTCGTTCCCACTTCTCCGGGTTTCAGGTAAAAGGATTGAGCATTGAAAGCGGATTAATGTTTGTCTCTGTGTCTTCTGCTGACAAGGACGCAGAGAAGACGTTTTGACAGTTTCAATAGAATGCATATGATTTGGATAGATAGACTTAAGATAGAAGCATAGAAGGGTTAGGGTCCGATCACATTCACTTAGTTCAAAAGATTCAACAAGAAGACATAGCTATAAGTGAATGTTCTAGAGGACAGAAACCAAATCAGTACATTGAAGATAAACATGAAGCCATGTTAACATTGAAGACAAACGAAATGCGAAGACTTTGCAATGTAACATCAACAGAAAGTATTCCAAATAGGAGTTTGGTGGTGGCGTTACCCACCATATAGGAAATATTAGACCCAGACACGGCGCACAATTATCTTGGTGCTCCGAAGTCAAATTCCACGTTAATGTATTCACACTCAGAATGTAAGTCTTCATTGATTGAAGACATACTTTACTTCGTGTGTTGCACATCTAAGTCATCAATATGCATAAGTGTTAGGATGTGTGCCTGATCACAGGACATTTGAGGATTCCAAGATATTTAGCTCACACCATAACTTGCAAAACCTTTTCTCATCCAAGGGCTTTGTGAAGATATCTGCCAGTTGCTCTTCAGTGTTGACGTGTATGATATCAATATCTTCCTTCGTGACATGATATCTGAGAAAGTGATGACAAATTTCAATGTGCTTTGTCTTCGAGTGCTGAACTGGGTTGTTAGCAATCTTGATGGCACTTTCGTTGTCGCAGTAGAGTGGAACGTGCTTCAGATGAATGCCATAGTATTTGAGTGTTTGCTTCATCCATAGAAGCTGAGCGCAGCAAGATCCAGTAGCAATGTATTCAGATTCAGCAGTGGAGAGAGATACACAGTTCTGCTTCTTTGAAGACCAACATACAAGTGATCATCCCAGAAAGTGACATGTGCCTGATTAGACTTGCGATCCACCTTGTCACCAGCATAATCAGCATCCGAGAATCCAACTAGATCAAACTCTGAGCCCTTTGGATACCATAATCCTAGTGTTGGGGTGTGAGCCAAATATCGAAGAATTCGCTTCACAGCTAAGTGATGTGATTCCTTTCGTGCCACTTGGAATCGGGCACACATGCAAATACTAAGCATGATATCTGGCCTAGATGCACATAAATAAAGCAAAGAACCAATCATGGAGCGGTATACCTTTTGATCGAACTCTTTACCATTGTCGTTGGGACCCAGATGGTGTTTAGCTGGCATTGGCGTCATGTAACCTTTGCAGTCTTGCATTCCAAACTTCTTCAGGCAATCTTTGAGGTATTTCTCTTGAGATATGAAGATGTTGTTGCATTGTTGTTGTATTTGAAGACCAAGGAAGAACTTCAACTCTCCCATCATGGACATCTGATATTGCTCTTGCATCGTGTATCCAAACTCATCACTGTATTTCTGATTAGTGCAGCCGAAGATAATGTCATCCACATATATTTGGCACACAAACAGTTCACCATCATATGTCTTCGTGAAGAGTGTGGGATCCAGGGAACCAGGTTTGAAGCCTTTGCTCTTCAGGAAGTCTTTGAGTGTGTCATACAAAGCACGAGGGGCTTATTTAAGGCCATACAGTGCCTTGTTGAGCTTGTAAACCATGTCAGGATGTTTTGGATCTTCAAAGCCAGACAGTTGTGCAACATACACTTCTTCTTCAATCTTGCCATTGAGAAAAGCGCTCTTCACATCCATTTGATATAGAAGAATGTTATGATGATTTGCATAGGCCAGCAGTATGCGTATAGCTTCAAGCCTAGCCACAGGAGCAAATGTTTCATCGAAGTCAATTCCTTCAACTTGAGTGTATCCTTGAGCAACGAGACGAGCTTTGTTTCTGATAACTTGACCATGCTCATCTTGCTTGTTGCGATATATCCATTTAGTGCCTGTGATATTGTGCTTACGAGGATCAGGACGCTTGACCAGTTCCCATACATTATTCAGCTCAAATTGTTGAAGCTCTTCTTGCATAGCTTGAATCCATTCAGGTTCCATGAAGGCTTAATCAACTTTCTTGGGTTCAGATATTGAGACGAATGCGAAGTGCCCACAGAAATTTGCTAGTTGTGTTGCCCTTGAACGAGTGAGTGGACCAGGTGCATTGATGCTATCAATTATTTTCTCAATTTGTACTTCATTTGCAACACGTGGATGAGCAGGACGAAGATTTTGCTCTTGCTGATCATTGTCATCGTTGAAAGGATTGTCTTTAGGCTAAGAATTGTCTTCAGGTTGATCAGGTGCAGAGATGATGAGTTCCTCTTCAGGCTGAGCTTCAGACGGTATGATTTCTCCAGTTCCCATAAGCTTGATGGATTCACTAGATCGAACTTCATCTAGCACATTTGGCAGGTGCTCTCTTTGCGAGCCGTTAGTCTCATCGAACCGCACATCCATAGTCTCAACCACTTTATAGTGAAAGAGGTTGAAGACTCTGTAGGAGTGCGAGTCCTTTCCGTATCCAAGCATAAAACCTTCATGTGCTTTCGGTGCAAATTTTGAGGTGTGATGTGGATCCTTGATCCAGCACCTGGCACCAAATACTCTGAAGTAACTGACATTTGGCTTCTTACCAGTGAGGACCTCATAGGATGTTTTCTTCAGAAGCTTGTGAAGATAAACACGGTTGATGATATGGCATGCAGTATCAATGGCTTCGGGACAGAACTTTCTTGGAGTCTTGTATTCATCAAGCATCGTCCGGGCCATCTCAATAAGTGTTCTGTTCTTGCGTTCCACGACGCCATTCTGCTGCGGCGTGTACGGAGCTGAGAACTCATGAGTGATGCCCAAAGTATCAAGATAAGTGTCAAGGCCAATGTTCTTGAATTCTGTGCCATTATCACTTCTGATGTTCTTGATCTTGATGCATAGTTGTTCATGGCTCGATTGGCGAAGCGTCTGAAGACATCCTGCACTTCAGTCTTGTAGAGGATTATATGCACCCATGTATATCTTGAATAATCATCAACAATGACGAAGCCATAGAGACAAGCAGTAGTAGTAAGAGTTGACTAGTGAGTGGGACCAAAGAGGTCCATGTGTAGCAGTTCGAAGGGTTGAGTCATTGTCATGATTGTCTTCGAGGGATGCTTGGCCCTCGTCATCTTTCCAGCTTCACAGGCACCGCATAGGTGATCCTTCTTGAACTTGACGCCCTCAATGCCTATGACATGCTTCTTCTTTGCAAGAGTGTGCAAGTTCCTCATGCCAGCATGCCCTAGCCTCCGATGCCAGAGCCAGCATTCTGAAGCTTTTGCTAGAAGACATACGGCAAGTTGTGGTCCTGCTGAGAAATCTACCACGTACAAATCATCTTTCCGATACCCTTCAAAGACTAGAGACTTGTCAGATTCCATTAGAACAAGGCAACAATATCTTCCAAATATCACAATCATGTTTAAATCACAAAGCATTGAGACAGACATTAAGTTGAAACCAAGGGATTCAACAAGCATCACTTTATCCATGTGTTGATCCCTTGAGATTGCAACTCTACCTAGACCCAATACCTTGCTTTTACCAGTATCAGCAAATGTGATGTGACTCTTGTCAGATGGACGTAAAGTTGAGTCCATGAGAAGACTTCGCTTGCCAGTCATGTGATTAGTACACCCACTATCAATAATCCATTCTGAAGCAGCTGGTGTCATACCCTACAGTGCAGTTAGGGGGATAGGCTTCACGAAGAGAATTGTGAAGCATAAACATTTGACGAGCAAGTAGATTATGAAAGCTTAGATCGAGGTTAGGACTGATAGGGCAAGTAGCAATCAACTCAGGAACAAAATACATAATAAGACCATTTAGGCATTTGATCTTGCGCCCTACAAGATGTTTAAGGTCCCCAGCAATAGCTTCAAATGAATTTGATTTTCGGCTGGAGACCCTTCCCTGCAAAAGAGAGTTAAGCTTTCTTAGCCACCCACATCTTCAAGGGTGGCTTCGAAGCAATGAGTCTAAGTGCAGCATTTGAGAACTTTGGCTTTGGAGCCCTAGCAAATAGTCTTGCAGGAGGACAATAGTACTCATAAGAATAAGCAGAGTAGTTCTTGGTCGTATGAACATGGCGGTTTGATGAAACGCACTCATATTCATAGGCCTGAGTATGGTTTCCCTGCAAAACATTTGTGTTAGTGCGACTCAGGTGAGTCCTTTGTCTGTATGAAGCCTTTGGACCATATGAAGCATGTGGTCTGGGGTTTGTCTTCTTCACTTGTGGTGTCATGACGACATTCACAGGAAGATTCTCCAAACACTTTTTCGGCACCCAGACTTTCTTCATAGGTGGCCCATTCCTGTAGTTAGTACCAATATACCTGGCAAACACTTCACCATTCTGATTCTTAAACAGTTTATAGTTTGCATCTTAGCACAAGTGAAGCCAGATAGGGTGGATGGATCCACTGAAGGTTCCTTTGCAGCAACCCATGTGGTTTTGGGGTACTTCTCAGGTTTCCAGTAAGAGCCATTAGCATTCATTTTCCTTTCGAACCCAACACCCTCTTTCCTAGGGTTTCGGTTCAGGATCAGCCTTTTGAGGACATCACATAGTGTCTGATGCCCTTTGAGACTTTTGTACATCCTTGTTTCAAGCAATGTCTTCAACCTAGCATTTTCATCAGCAATAGCAGTGGTATCCTCAGCAGAGGGGTTAGTTACCACATCAACAGTTGAAGATATTGCAATAGTAGCAGCAGTAGAACATCCAGCAACAGAAGTAGCGTTGTCACGCTCAATGCATTTAAGACATGGTGGTTCAAATCCTTCCTGAGCGGAACTGATCTGTTTGGCGCGAAGTGACTCGTTTTCCTTTTGAATATCTTCATGAGCCGCTCTCAATTTCTCAAGATCTTGCTTCATTTGAAGATAATCATAGGAAAGCTTTTCATGAGTTGTTGAGAGCGTTTCATGATGACTTTCAAGTTCCTCATACTTAACATGAAGATTCTCTATGTCTTCAATTAAGGACTGAGATCGAGTCATTTCAGCGTCTAACAGGTCATCGCTTTTGTCTAACAGTTTTTGAATATGTTCCATAGCTTTCTGTTGTTCAGTTGCAATTTTAGCAAGTGTTTTGTAGCTGGGTTTGGAACCACAGTCAGAGTCATCTTCACTGGATGTTTGATAGTGAGTAGTGCGTGAGTTTACCTTGGCACCGCGTGCCATGAAGTAATAGGTGGGAGCGGAGTTGTCCTTGTCATTTGCATCGGCGTCGGTGATGAAGTCATTGTCTTCAGTGTTGAAGATGGACTTGGCAACGTATGCTGTAGCCAGACTTGCAACGCCAGAATCGGACTCCTCCTCAGACTCCACCTCCGCCTCCTCAGAAGCGGACTCCTCCTCTGAATTCATTTCCTTGCCAACAAACGCACGAGCCTTGCCAAATGAGCTCTTCTTGTGTGATGAAGACTTTGAGGAAGACTTGGAAGAAGATTTGAGTATTTCTTCTTCTTCTTGTCGTCAGAATCATATTCCTTTCTCTTCTTCTTCTTGTTGTTCTCATTGTCCCACTGCGGACACTCAGAGATGTAGTGACCAGGTTTCTTGCACTTGTGACATGTTCTCTTCTTGTAGTCATGAGCAGAAGCTTCATCATTCCTTGAGCTAGATCGTGAGGACTTTCTGAAGCCTTTCTTCTTGGTGAATTTCTGAAACTTCTTCACAAGCATAGCAAGCTCCTTTCCAATATCTTCAGGATCATCCGAACTGCAATCAGATTCTTCTTCAAATGAGGAAATAGCTTTTGCCTTCAAAGCAAGAGTTCGCCCATAGTTGGGACCGTAGATGTCTCTTTTCTCAGAAAGCTGAAACTCATGTGTGTTGAGCCTTTCAAGTATGTCAGACGGATTGAGTGTCTTGAAGTCAGGGCGTTCTTGAATCATCAGGGCTAGGGTGTCAAACGAGCTGTCAAGTGATCTCAGGAGTGTTTTGACGACTTCATGCTTGGTGTTCTCAATAGCACTGAGGGCTTGAAGCTCATTTGTGATGTCAGTGAGTTGATCAAACATGAGCTGAACATTCTCATTGTCGTTTCTCTTGAAGCGGTTGAAGAGGTTGCGAAGGACACTGATTCTTTGATCTCTCTGGGTTGAGACACCTTCGTTGACCTTGGAGAGCCAGTCCCAGACTAGCTTAGATGTTTCTAGAGCACTCACATGGCCATACTGCCCTTTGGTCAGATGACCACAAATGATGTTCTTGGCAGTGGAGTCTAGTTGAACGAACTTCTTGACATCAGCAGCGGTGACACCTTCACCAGCCTTGGGGACGCCATTCTTGACGACATACCAGAGGTCAACATCAATGGCTTCAAGATGCATGCGCATCTTATTCTTCCAGTAGGGATATTCAGTTCCATCGAAGATTGGGCATGCGGCGGAGACTTTGCTTATCCCTGCAGTCGACATAGCTAAAACTCGAGGTCGTTAAACCAAATCACACATAACAAGGGAGTACCTTGCTCTGATACCAATTGAAAGTGCTAGTGATTGACTAGAGGGGGGTGAATAGGCGATTTTTATGAAAGTCTTCAAAACATGGAAGTTTCGAAGACAAACGATAGAGATAAACCTATTACCATGTAGCGGAAGGTAGACTACACTAAGTAAGCCATAGTCAAGTATTCAGAGAAATGAAAGCACAAAGACTGATAGCAGCTAGGTAGTATAGATCAGGATGGAAGATAGTATGAAGCTAATCAGAACAGCAGTCACATAGTGAAGACAAATAAATAATGCAAACAGGCAATGACTTCACAAGGACCAATCTGAAAGTAAAGAGATGGGAAGGATGGAACCAGTGGCTTGTTGAAGACAATGATTTGTTGGACCAGTTCTAGTTGCTGTGACAACTGTATGTCTGGTTAGGGAGGCTGAGATTCAACTCAGAAGACCACGTCTTCACCTTATTCCCCTTGAGCTAAGGACACCCAGTCCTCGCCCAATCACTCTGGTAAGTCTTCAAGGTAGACTTCCAAACCTTCACAGACTTCGTTCACTGGCAATCCACAATGATTCTTGTATGCTCACAACACGACGCCTAACCGGCTGGAGGATTCACAGTCCTCAAGTGTGATAAGTCTTCATATCACACAGACAGGAAGACTTACGTGATGCCTAACACTCTTTGGCTCTGGGTGTTTAGGGCTTTGTCCTCGCAAGGAATTCTCTCTCAAAGGCTTCGAGGTGGGTTGCTCCCAAACGACAAAAGCCGTACACTAACTCTGAGCAGCCAACCGTTTATGGTTGTAGGGGTGGGCTATTTATAGCCACTAGGCAACCCGACCTGATTTATCCGAAATGACCCTGGGTCACTAAGGAACTGACACGTGTTCCAACGGTCAGATTTCAAACACACACGGCAACTTTACTTGGGCTACAAGCAAAGCTGACTTATCCAGCTCTAGATAAGATTTGCTCTCATTGTCTTCGCGCGAAGACATAGGATTTTGGTTAAGCATCACTTCAGTCATTCTGACTGGTTCACTTGGACCCCACTTAACAGTACGGTGGTTCCTATGACTCAACAAAGAAAAAGAACGACGAAACAAGTAAGTCTTCGCGCTCCATAGTCTCCATGCGATGTCTTCTCTTGTCATAGTCTTCAATGTGAATGTCTTCACATACCACCTTTGACTTCAATGTCTTCATACATTTTTAGGGGTCATCTCTGGTAGGAAAACCGAATCAATGAGGGACTTCTACCTGTGTTATCCTGCAATTCTCACAAACACATTAGTCCCTCAACCAGGTTTGTCGTCAATACTCCAAAACCAACTAGGGGTGGCACTAGATGCACTTACAGGATCTCTGCAGCTCTGATGGCTCTGCTAAAACACTCGGGATCAGAAATGTGAACCCTGTTTACAGTCGGGCGATCTCTGTCTTGCCCTTCCATCTGTGCTCAATTCCTGTCTACTAGAACTTGCACCAAAATTGACCTTGCGTCAAACCCTAGCTCTCTTGGGTTGATCGGCCTTCTCCGCTCTTTGTTGTACTAGCACCTATCATCATAATGCCGGGGCACATATGATTCGCCCCTCGGGAGGGTGTAGGCACTCGATGGCGGTCATCGCGGTCGAGCCGACGATCTTGTTGCTCATGATTCTGACCCAAATACATCCCTTGACGATGCCCGCGTCCCTCACGCCGCGGAGGCGATCTTGGGCTGTGGGCCGACTAGACGGTATCAGCCACCACAGATCTTCTATGGATCCTGTTGCGCGACTGGGAAACTGCTATGTTCTGCTCTCCTGCTGCTCGGAGCAGCGCTCTGATCTACATTAAACCTCTTCCAGCTTCCAACTGGGACCGCTGAATGGATTCTGCTATACGGGCCGCAACAGTAAGATTCTGAATCGGAGTGCGGTATACATGTGCTTCTGGTGGAAATAATTGCCGCTGTCGTCGACTAGACTCGGGGATTTGCCGCTGAGCACGCTCGTTGAGTGAACGCTGAAGATTCTCCAGTCGAGTGTGCTCAGCCAAAGTGGCTAAACGCACTGCCTCCAAGGCCCGAGCCTCAGAGGTCTCTCCAACAACAGGCGTGTGTAGGGCCTCCATATTGCGGTGGTGAAGTTCCTCTCTCTGCTGAGAAGAGAGAGTTTCGGGATGATACTCTTCATGAATACATGACGGCTCGCCGCCGCCCTCATTGCCGCCGTTGTGACGCATGCCAGGCGGGCTGCGGGGCGTGTCGACCATCAAGACTTCTGCCGCGGGGTCGCTGCTGTCGCACTCGGACAAGGTCTCGACGGAGCTAGTCGAACAGGCTGTAGAGAGATTCGTTGGGCTCAATTGTCACGACTTGAGAGGTGGTCGACTGACATGCCACCGCCTGCTTCACCCACCGCTAAATCCGCGACCGACCGGATCGCTTGCAATGGCGTACAGTGGGCAGCAAAGGTACCGCGGGAGCCGACCGATACTGAGTCAACGGCTGCCGCAGTAGGACGCCGCGAATGCACGCACGAAAGTGCGTCGCTCCACGGATGGGGAGCGCCTCGAGGTCGAGAGGAGCTTCCTGGAGCCAAGCGGAGTCGTCGGCGATGAAGACGAGCGCGCCGAGATGGATCTCACGGCCCTCAGCCAAACCTCCGCCGGAAACCATGATGAAAAGAGTTAGAGAAAATTGCAACCTCACCGGAAAGTCGCTAAGACACCTGCCCCACGGTGGGCGCCAACTGTCGTGGTTCTAAGTCTGACAGTAAAGTAGGGGGTAAGAATGTAGAGGCAAGATCCTAGCTACGGTGAGATTGTGCACGCAAGATGTACGACTTCAGGCCCTTCGTGGAGGAAGTAACAGCCCTACGTCTCGGTGCCCGGAGGCTCGGTCGATTGGAATATGCGTGAAGTTACAGGGGGTGCGAACCCTTGTGCCAGAGGAGGGGGTGGCTTATATAGAGTGCGCCAGACCCCTTGTCGGTGTCAAAACCGGCGGATCTCGGGTAGGGGGTCTCGAACTGTGCGTCTAAGGCGGATGGTAACAGGAGGCAGGGGACACGATGTTTACCCAGGTTCGGGCCCTCTTGATGGAGGTAATACCCTACGTCCTGCTTGATTGATATCGATGATATGAGTATTACAAGAGTTGATCTACCACGAGATCATAGAGGCTAAACCCTAGAAGCTAGCCTATGGTATGATTGTAGTTGTCCTATGGACTAAGCCCTCCGGTTTATATAGACACCGGAGGGGGCTAGGGTTACATAGAGTCGGTTACAAGGGAGGAGATCTACATATCCGTATTGCCAAACTTGCCTTCCACGCCAAGGAGAGTCCCATCCAGACACTGGACGAAGTCTTCAATCTTGTATCTTCATAGTCCAACAGTCCGGCCAAAAGATATAGTCCGGCTATCCAGAAACCCCCTAATCCAGGATTCCCTCACCCCTCCAGCCCTCAATTACACAGGGTTTAAGGTACATAAAGATGGGTGTTACCAATAATGCCAACAATAAAGATACATGAATGACTATTAAGTCTATAAGGTAACGCTGGGCCGTTGCCATATAGAGTGACCTTAGATCTTCTATCTGTCGAGTGATTCTTGTTACGGTTGAGTGAGTACTCCTTGGTCAAGTGAACTTGAATCTTCCGAGTGGAATGTTTATGGTCGAGTGAATGATGGTATCCCTTGAATGCTTCTGACTTTAGGTCAATGTCCTTGGGGAGGGTGTCTAGGTCAGGCCTATGACCCTATCCTAGGTACATGTCGTTGTCACTCGGTGATCAATATCAATGACAAGGTCGACTCTTCGTTAGGAATGCTAGGGGACTACGATAAGGTGCATGTTGTCTCCTCTCCTATTTGATTTTTTGCGGGGCCTCTCCTATTTGATATCGTGTCCGATGGATTGGTTAAAATGTTTGATTGTACCAAAGGGGTCACTAAAGATTGACAAAGTCGCTGCAGGCGCCTTGATAACCATGGGGATCGCAACAGTTTTTGAGGGTAGAGTATTCAACCCAAATTTATTGATTCGACACAAGGGGAGCCAAAGAATATTCTTGAGTATTAGCAGCTGAGTTTTCAATTCAACCACACCTGAAAGACTTAATATCTGCAGCAAAATATTTAGTAGCAAAGTAGTATGGAAGTAATAAAAACGGTGGGCAAAGAAATAGTAGCAGTTTTGTAGCAATCGTAAGAGTGGCAACGGAAAAGTAACTTAGCAAAGATCAATATGTGAAAAGCTCGTAGGCAATGGATCAATGATGGATAATTATGTCAGATGGCATTCATCATGCAACGGTTATAACATACAGTGACACAGAACTAGCTCCAGTTCATCAATATAATGTAGGCATGTATTCCGAATATAGTCATATGTGCTTATGGAAAAGAACTTGCATGACATTTTTTGTCCTACCCTTCCGTGGCAGTGGGGTCCTATTGGAAACTAAGGGATATTAAGGCCTCCTTTTAATAGAGTATTGGACCAAAGCATTAGCACTTAGTGAATACATGAACTCCTGAAACTACGGTCATCATCGGAAGTGGTCCTGACTATTGTCACTCCGGGGTTGCCGGATCATAACACGTAGTAGGTGACTATAACTTGCAATATCGGATCAAGAACACAAATATATTCATGAAAACATAATAGGTTCAGATCTGAAATCATGTCACTCGGGCCCTAGTGACAAGCATTAAGCATAGCAAAGTCATAGCAACATCAATCTTAGAACATAGTGGATACTAGGGATCAAACCCTAACAAAACTAACTCGATTACATGGTAAATCTCATCCAACCCATCACGGTCCAGCAAGCCTACGATGGGATTACTCACACACTATAGTGAGCATCATGAAATTGGTGATGGAGGATGGTTGATGATGACGATGGTGACGAATTCCCCTCTCCGGAGCCCAAAACGGACTCCGGATCTATCCTCCCGAGGAAGAACAGGGCTTGGCAGCGGCTCCGTATCATAAAACGCGATGAATCCTTCTCTTCGATTTTTTCTTCCCGAAAGAGAATATATGGAGTTGGAGTTGAGGTCGATGGAGGTCCAGGGGGCCCAAAAGATAGGACACCTTTGCCTCTATCAAGTGGTATCAGATTTCCAGGTTGCTCGGTGAGATTTTACAGTTTTTCGTAGTTTAGATCGAGTTTGTTTTTCATACCTCCAATCCACGAAAAAGCCACAAAAAATTAGGGTTAGTTCATCATATCCGAACCAATCTAAGCCTTTTGCATATATTTTTTAGGGTTTTGGCTTTGTTGAATTTGCGGTTGCATCGTCATGTCTAGTTGCTGGTCTTAGCATCTAGTCTTTTAGAGTTTCGAGTTCTAGTCATAAGTTGTCACGCCGCCGCCACACCATCATCATCTCCCCTGCCATCTAACACCACCGCTTATCCGCCACTGATCCGTATCCATATACCATCACCAATCCGTAACCATATACCACCACCAATCTGTATCCATATACCACCACAGCTATCATATACCACCACCGCTGCCATATCTTACCATCATATATCCACCACCAATCCGAGTTCTTTTCATATTAGGTTTGTTTTCGAGATACATCTATTTTCCGATTCGTGTTTCCTTGCCTGAGTAGGTTTCAAAAAAAAGTCTAGAGACCCTCAGGCAGTTTTTAGGCCAAAATTTCGGCAGTCAAAAATATTTTTCCCTATCATGTTTTTAGGCTTTTCTGAGTCTTTTGAGACACTTGCCATCATAGTGATTTTTTGTCGCACTTTTTCGTCGTCGCTGCCCTGATTTTCGAAAAAAAATTGTCAAAAAAAATCCGTGCCTATCCTGTTAGTTTGACTTGGGAAGAGTTTGGAGACACTCACCATTATAGTGATTTTTCGCAAAAAAAAGAGGAGCGCAGAAAAAGAGCAAAAAAATTCAGAGTGTGCTTTTCCCTTGTTTATGTGCCGTGCCGTGATTTTGTTCGTGTTAGGACCAGCACAGCACCGTCGTTGAGCGTTTATTCAACTTTGCATCTCTCAATTGATTATTGCTGACCCTTTTTGCTACCATATTATAAGTCTTCCTAGCTCCACATACATCTACGTCATGCGTTTGACTCTCCCTGGTAACCGCTCTATCCAAGCTTTGAGAGTTTTGACTATAACGGTTGCTGATCACCGCCTGCTGTTGGGTAAGAACTGGTAAGAATTTGAGATTTGCTTGACGGATTTGTGACACCCACCACCACCACTTGTTAGTAGTCTGTAGGATCATACTCTTGTGTGTTTCTATTGCTGCTAACCATGGCAGGATCACAAGCCGATGAGATTGACTGGGAGAACTTGATGAACAAGGAGCTTCATGATAAGTTTCAGGAAATGATGAGTGGACAGATGGAAGATGTGCTAAACAGATTTGAAGAGGCCATGGAGAAGATAGATGGCATTGAGCAGGCATTCGAAACAAAGCTCGATAACAAGTTTAATGAATTACTCGCGCGTCTTCCACAACCACCGCCCGCTGCACCTATCGCACCTCTACAACAACAACAACAACAACAACAACAACAATAATAATACAACAACAACAACATCGCCTTCCAAATCAAGTGGGATGAGCACTACGCGTTCCCCTTGAGCCTGGTTAAAATTCTAGTGCCACTGTACCTACTGTTGATGCTTCTGTAGCTCCTGGTGCTACTGTAGAGGTGGAGGGCCATTATGAGGATAAGGTTGATCAAAATCAGAACTATGTGCAACCACCAACACCACCACCACCACCAGGTCGCCCTCATGCATATCATCGCAAGGGTAGGGCTGCACCACCACCTGAGGTCCGAGATCATGACCATCTTCCTAAACTAAAATTGAATATTCCACCATTTAAGGGTAGATATGTTCCTGATATATATCTTACTTGGGAGTTAGAAATTGAAAAACGTTTTACATGTTTACAATATCCTGAGGAGAGACGTGTTCCTGCTGCTATTTGTGCTTTCACTAGTTTTGCGTGTGTTTGGTGGTCTGAACATTGTAGATTATATCCTATTCCAGCTACTTGGGCTGCTTTGGAAACTGCTATGCGTACTCGTTGGGTTCCACCATATTATTAATGTGAATTAATTCAAAAATTGCAGCGTTTAAGACAAGAAATTTTTTTGTAGAAGAATATTATCAGGAATTACAAACTGTCATGATTAGATGTGGTATTGTTGAGGATAATGAACCTATGCTTGCATGTTTTATGGGTGGATTAAATAAAGAGATTCAGACCATTCTAGAGTATAAGGAATACAATAATATCACTCGTTTATTCTATCTTGCTTGCAAAGCTGAACGTGAAGTGCAGGATCGACATGCATTGACACAAACTAACTTTTCTGCAAGTCGACCTTCATCATGGACACCACGTGCATCCTCTATTTCCACACGTTCTGCTGCACCGGCACCACCGTCAGCTGCCACCTCCAACCGTGATACAAGAAAGTAGGCACAACCACTACTATCTGCCAAGAGCACACCTACACGGCCTACACAGAGCTCTTCTTCATCCATGGCATCAACAGGGCAAACACATGATATTATTTGTCATCATTACAAGGATGGAGGTCATTATGCGAGAGAATGCCCATCTAAGCATGTGATGATTGTTACTGAGGATGGTGGGTATGAGTCCGCTAATGACTATGATGAGGAGACTTTGGCTCTTATTACAAGTGAAGAACACGGTGGAGATAATTCTGATCATGAGACGCAATACATGGCTGCTGAAGATGCTGACATGTATGAATGTTTAGTTTCTCAGCGTGTTTTGAGTGTGCAGGTTACACAAGCTAAGAAAAATCAGAGGCATAATTTGTTCCATACAAAGGGAGTTGTGAAGGAACGTTCTGTTCGCGTCATCATAGATGGAGGGAGCTGTAACAACTTGGCTAGCAGGGAGATGGTGGAGAAGATATCTCTCACCACAAGACCACATCCACATCCTTACTACATCCAATGGTTCAACAACAGCGGCAAGGTTAAGGTAACACGTACTGTTCGTGTGCATTTTAGTATCTCTACATATGTTGATTATGTTGATTGTGATGTGGTACCCATGCAAGTGTGTTCCTTATTACTTGGTAGACCATGGCAATTTGATAAAAAATTGTACACCATGGTATAAACAATCAGTATACTCTTGTTCATAAGGATAAACGTATTACTTTGCTTCCTATGTCTCCTGAGTCCATTTTGAAAGATCATATTAATAGAGCTAATAGAGCAAAACAGGAGAAAAGTAAGAGTGAAAATCATATTGTGGCAAAAGAATTTGAGCAACAAATGAAGCCTAATAATAAACCATCTAATGTTGCTTCTGAAATTAAATTGAAAAGTGCATGTTTACTTGCCACCAAATCTGATATTGATGAGTTAGATTTTAGCAAATCTGTTTGCTATGCTTTTCTGTGCAAAGAGGCATTATTTTCATTCGAGCACGTGCCTTCCTCTTTGCCACCTGCTATTACTAACATTTTGTAGGAGTTCGCTGACGTCTTTCCACAAGACGTGCCACCGAGATTACCACCTATTCGAGAGATTGAGCATCAGATTGACTTAATTCCCAGTGCATCGCTACCCAATCGTGCACCATACCGTACCAATCCAGAGGAGACGAAGGAGATTACGCGTCAAGTCTAGGAGCTACTCGACAAAGGTTATATATGCTAATCCCTTAGTCCTTGTGTTGTTCCTATTATTCTAGAGCCGAAAAAGGACGATACATCACATATGTCTGTTGATTGTAGAGGCATTAATAATATTACTATTCGTTATCGTCATCCTATTCCTAGACTAGATGATATGCTTGATGAATTAAGTGGCTCTACAATATTCTCCAAAGTTGATTTGTGTAGTGGATACCATCAAATTCGTATGAAATTGGGGGATGAATGGAAAACAACATTTAAAACTAAGTTTGGATTATATGAGTGGTTAGTCATGCCTTTTGGGTTAACTAATGCACCTAGTACTTTCATGAGATTAATGAACGAAGTTTTACGTGCTTTCATTGGACGATTTGTGGTAGTCTATTTTGATGATATACTGATTTATAGCAGATCTTTGGAGGAACATTTGGAACATTTACGTGTTGTTTTTATTGCTTTATGTGATGCACGTTTGTTTGGTGACCTTGGTGAAAGAACATGCGGTGCCCCCATGTTTGGTTTTGGTAATTGATGACAATCTCTATGGACTAATGGTTGCCTTGAGTTATATTTGAAGGTTTTGTCCATAGGCTTTTCTTGGAGTACATGTGTTGGTTTCAAGGAGAGTTTGTGTCGACCAAGGTGCTATTCAAGGAATTACCTAAAGATTGGTCTTGTGAGAGGTTGATCAAGATTAAGTCAAAGAGTGAATCAAGTTGATCAACCCACAAAGCGTAGAAGATGTACCGAGAGGGATCAAGTGATCCCATGTTATGGTAAGCATTGTCAATTACGCTTTGTGTACTAACCCATGGTCTTCGTGAGGGTTCTTTGTGGGGTTAGGTTGCAGTGTGCAAGTTCAAGTGGAGCATCACGAAGAGATCAAATGCTTGAAGCTTGCCGTCCTTTGTGGTGACAATGGACTTGTGAAGATGTGTGGAAGAGTGGCTCACCCATAGTGGAGTATGGGGGAGCAATCAACTAGTCTTCATCGAGTCAACACAATCAAGAAAGGTTGCAGTGTGCAAGTTCAAGTGGAGCATCACGAAGAGATCAAATGCTTGAAGCTTGTCGTCCTTTGTGGTGACAATGGACTTGTGAAGATCTGCGGAAGAGTGGCTCACCCATAGTGGAGTATGGGGGAGCAATCAACTAGTCTTCATCGAGTCAACACAATCAAGAAAGGTGGTCCAACTTGAGGGAATCAAGATCGTCATCATCTAGCTCAAGTGGACCATGTGCAAGGCAAAGGTTTGCCCTTGATAGGTTTTCTATTTTACCGGTCTCATGATGGTAGTTGGGAGACCGGGTTATAGGATCGATTGCCATACTATCAAGGGGGGGCTCTCGATGAGTAGCTTGATCGTATCGTTCGTTGAGAGCTCAAACCATTGCATCCTTGCATCATCTTTCTTGGTTCTTGTTTGGTTCTCTTTGTGAGTCTTAGATCTTATGGTCATCTTGATGACAAGCTCGAGTTCATCAAAAACGGAGTTCACGTGCATCTTCTATGATGTTTTCGATGTTGGAGGTTATGCTCGTTCTTCTCTGTTGGAGGTCTCACTCCTCCATTTGTTAGGCATACCTCCCTTGCCTCTTCTTACTATAACCAGCCGCTGTTTTGATGCTACTCATCGTCTTGTTTCCAACAAGCTTGAGTTTGCTCAATTCGGAGCTCATATGCAGAAGTTATGGCAGTTCTTGTTTTCTTGAGTGTGGTTTTTGTCTGGTCAAAGCGGTAGTACCGCGAGCCCAAGCGGTAGTACCGCTTGGAGCTCTCAGCCGTAGTACCACTGCAGTGCCGCTCTTCTACTGCCTCGATTTTGGGTCCTGCTCTTTTCGTGTCAGTTTTAGTAGTAGTTGCACAGCAGTAAGGCACGGTAGTACCGCCTAAGCGGTAGTACTGCTCCGGTCGGGCAGTAGTACCATTTCTGCTTCACTGCCGCCATACTCTGCTCTGCCTGCCTCTCTTGGTCCCGTGTTCTACTCCTCCATCGGTAGTACCACTAGGGTGAGCGGTAGTACCGCTTATATGCGGTACTACCGCCCCAAGGTTCATGTTTTGTTGCTCCTTTTCCCTGTTTCTTCCACCTGAGCGGTAGTACCGCTCGTGGAGTGATAGTACCGCTCGTGTGCGGGCTGAGCACATAACAGTTGGATTTTCCCCCTCCTATAAAAGGGGGTCTTCTTCCCCAATGAACCTTATCCTTCAAGCTCGTGTTCCTCCCCCATTGTTGACCTTCTTCGAGCTTGCTAACTCTCAATCCCTCCATGGTTTCTTGCTAGTTTTTGAGGGAAAAGAGAGAGGAGATCTAGATCCACATTTCCTCCAATCACTTTCTCCTCTATGTGAGGGGAACCCCTTGGATCTAGATCTTGGAGTTCTTGGTGTTCTCCTTCTTGTTCTTCCTCTCATTTTCCTCCCTAGCATTAGTTGCTTTGGTGGGATTTGAGAAGGACTTGGGCACTACGTGTGCCCTTGCCATTGCATTTGGTGCATCGGTTTGAGTTCTCCACGGTGATACGTGGAAGTGAAGTTTGAGAAGCTTATTACTCTTGGGTGTTTGGGCACCCTAGAGCTTGTTCCTCTTGGGTGCCTTGGCGCCCTAGACGGTTGGTGGTGTTCGGAGCTCAATCATTGTGGTGTAAAGCTCCGGGCAAGCGTCGGGGTCTCCAATTAGGTTGTGGAGATCGCCCCGAGCAATTTGACGGGTACTGGTGACCGCCCCCAAGGGTTGCCAAAGTGTACGGGGTCGGTGACTGCCCCCAAGGGTTGCCATTTGTACGGGTTCGGTGACCGCCCTCAAGGGTCCCTTAGTGGAATCACGGCACCTTGCACTGTGCGAGGGCGTGAGGAGATTATGGTGGCCCTAGTGGCTTCTTGGGGAGCATTGTGCCTCCACACCGCTCCAAACGAAGATTAGCATCCGCAAGGGTGTGAACTTCGGGATACATCGTCGTCTCCATGTGCATCGGTTATCTCTTACCCGAGCCCTTTACTTATACACTTTACTTTGTGATAGCCATATTGTTTCTTGTCATATATCTTGCTATCACTTAGTTGTTTATCTTGCTTAGCATAAGTTGTTGGTGCACATAGGTGAGCCTAGTTGTTGTAGGTTTTGTGCTTGTCAAATTAACCGCTAGGTTTATTCCGCATTTGTTCAAGCCTAAACCGTAATTATTTTAAAGCGTCTATTCACCCCCCCCCCTCTAGGCGACATCCACGATCTTTCACTTGGGAAGCGCACCTTTTGCACCGACCGGGTATCTTTTCTTGGCTATGTTGTTACTCCACAGGGAATTGAAGTTGATAAAGCCAAGATTGAAGCTATTGAGAGTTGGCCGCAACCCAAAACGGTCACACAAGTGAGGAGTTTTCTTGGAATCGCTGGTTTCTATAGGCTTTTTGTGAGAGATTTCAGCACCATTACTGCACCTCTCAATGAGCTTCCAAAGAAGGATGTGCCTTTTGTTTGGGGTACCGCACAGGAAGAAGCCTTCACGGTATTGGAAGATAAGTTGACACATGCTCCTTTACTCCAACTTCCTGATTTTAATAAGACTTTTGAGCTTGAATGAGATGCTAGTGGAATTGGATTAGGAGGTGTGTTATTACAAGATGGCAAATTTGTTGCATAATTTTCTGAAAAATTGAGTGGGCCTAGTTTGAACTATTCTACTTATGATAAAGAATTATATGCTCTTGTTCGGACCTTAGAAACATGGCAACATTATTTATGGCCCAAAGAATTTGTTATACATTCGGATCATGAATCTTTGAAACACATTAAAAGTCAAGCAAAATTGAACCGTAGACATGCTAAATGGGTTCAATTCATTAAGACTTTCCCTTATGTCATTATAAACACAAGAATGGTAAAGAAAATGTTATTGTTGATGCATTGTCTCGTTGTTATACTATGCTTTCACAACTTGACTTTAAATTTTGGGTTTGGAGACCATCAAAGATCAATATGTGCATGATGCTGAATTTAAAGATGTATTGCGGAATTGTAAGGAAGGGAGAACATGGAACAAGTTTGTCATTAACGATGGATTTGTGTTTCGTGCTAACAAGCTATGCATTCCAGCTAGCTCTGTTCGTCTTTTGTTGTTGCAGGAGGCGCATGGAGGAGGATTAATGGGACACTTTGGCATGAAGAAGACGGAGGATATACTTGCTACACATTTCTTTTGGCCAAAGATGAGACGGGATGTTGACCGTTTTGTTGCTCGCTGCACTACATGTCAAAAAGCTAAGTCATGACTCAATTCTCATGGTTTATATATGCCTTTGCCTGTACCTAGTGTTCCTTGGGTGGATATATCTATGGACTTTGTTTTAGGTTTACCTCAAACAAAGGAGGGGAGGGATAGCATATTTGTTGCCATGGATAGGTTCTCAAAAATGGCACACTTTATACCATGTCATAAAAGCGATGATGTTGTTAATGTTGCTGATTTGTTCTTTCGTGAAATTATTCACTTGCATGGTGCGCCAAATACTATTGTTTTAGCTTGTGATACTAAATTCCTTAGCCACTTTTGGAGATGTTTATGGGCTAAGTTGGGGACTAAACTGCTTTTTAGTACTACCTGTCACCCCCAAACTGATGGACAAACTGAAGTAGTCAATAGAACATTGTCTACTATGCTTAGGGCTGTTTTGAAGAATAATAAGAAAATGTGGGAAGAATGCTTGCCTCATATTGAATTTTCTTATAATCGTTCATTGCATTCTACTACTAAGATGTGCCCTTTTGAAATTGTGTATGGCTTCCTACCTCGTGCACCTATTGATTTGTTGCCTCTACCATCTTCGGAGAATGTTAATTTTGATGCTAAACAATGTGCTGAATTGATTTAAAAATGCATGAGTTAACTAAGGAAAACATTGAGCATATGAATGCTAAATATAAACTTGCTGGAGATAAGGGTAGAAAACATGTTGTGTTTGCACCTGGAGATCTTGTTTGGTTACATTTGCGTAAGGATAGATTTCCTGATTTGCGCAAATCAAAGCTAATGCCACGTGTTGATGATCCTTTTAAGGTGTTATAGAAAATAAATGATAATGCATATAAACTTGAGCTGCCTGCAAATTTTGGGGTTAGTCCCACTTTTAACATTGCAGATTTGAAGCCTTATTTGGTTGAGGAAGATGAGCTTCCGTCGAGGATGACTTCATTTCAAGAAGGGGAGGGTGATGAGGACAACAATACCATTGTTACACCCACAACCCCTGCTACTATACATACTAGACCAATTACTAGAGCTCCTACACACCAATTAAATTACCAGGTACTTTTGTTTCTTGGTAATGATTCTAATGTTCATGAGAATATGATGCTGCCTAAATTGGATATATTTGTTTTGCTTACAAATGAAGGGCCTAGCTTGGAGAAGGATGAACATTGAGCAAGAACAAGCATGGAGATGATGGTGTGTGCAAGGGAAACAAGAACGAAGTTTCAAATGATGATTTCAGGACTTTGAAGCCACCATAATGAGTGCATGAAGTCTTGGACGAAATATACAAGATGCCACTTCACAAATTTAGTCCAGAGGTTATTATAGGTGTTGTGTCACCTTATTATTGGGCTAGACCCATGTAATTTCGAAATACATAAGTATAGGCTGTTTTTAGAGTCCGTATGTGTGGGGAAACAAGAGATAGGGTTTGTTTCGGACCCCTCCTCCAAGGGCCACGAAATTCCCCCTCTTCCTCCATATATACAGCCCTTAGGGCGTCGTTTAGACTTTGGCTTTTGTTTAGATTAAAAGTTTGCCACAGCTGCAACTTCGCGTACTTCGTTTGTGTTCAACGACCAGACCAAGGCGTCACAGAACCCCACCTTGATCGATAAAGCTTCCATCTTATATTCGTAATATCCTAATTGCAATCTTAGTTTCTTGCTTGTTCTTCGTTTGCTTGCAGGAAATAGACCTTCGTGGTCAGTTTGATCGTGCTCCAGCGTGGTCAATAACCTCTCGGAGTTGGTTTAGCGATTGCTAAGGCGCGACGTCCTCACACGTTCGTAGTCGGTCGTGAAAGTCTACTCCTCCGAAACGATAATCCCCATCTCATCGAAAGACGGAACACCTTTGCCTCTATCATCATGTCACCGTTCTTATTGCATTACTCCGTTTCTCCATGAACTTAATACACTAGATGCATGCTGGATAACGATCGATGTGTGGAGTAATAGTAGTAGATGCAGGCAGGAGTCGGTCTACTAATCTTGGACGTGATGCCTATATATTAATCATTGCCTTGGATATCGTCATAATTATTTGTTCTTCTATCAATTTCCCAACTGTAATTCATTTACCCACCGTGTGCTATTTCTCGAGAGAAGCCACTAGTGAAATCTACGGCCCTTGGGTCTATCTTTATCATATTTGCTTTCCAATCTATCTTTTGCCATATTTATTTTCAGATCTATATTTCAAAAAATCCAAAAATACCTTGCTACACTTTTTCTTTATTTATTTTCTTTTTCTTTTTATCAAGATCTATTTATCCAATCTATCACAAAACAATTTATCTTTTTACCGAGGAGGGATTGACAACCCCTCTTACGCGTCGGGTTGCAAGTATTTGTTCTTTGTGTGTAGGTACCGTTTACATAGTCCTGCTTGGCCCTCCTACTGGATTGATATCTTGGTTTCATAACTGAGGGAAATACCTACCATAGCTGTGTTGCACCATCCCTTCCTCTTTGGGAAAATACCAACGCAGTTTCAAGCTGCATCAGTGGGCCAGGACCATATTTAGGTGCGGGCTTGGGAGCCATGGGCTGGCTTTTTGAGGAGGATAATAGGGTTATGGTGGCACCCTTCTATCTTAGGGAGATCACTAAGAGCCTAGAGGAAATGCGGACTGATACGGCTCTAGGATCGAATGGATCCAGTTATATTTTACAGGATTTTAGACTTTGGGGGCCCGGCAGGTGTTCCATTTGTTTGACAACTTCATTCGGGTATGATTGACATCAAAATATTGAATTATGGAGTGCTTGCATTGCTACTTAACGTGTGTGGGGCAGACACTATCCTACAATTTTGGTCGATCACATTAATCAATACGAATTTGACTCTGATGGCAAAAGGTTTGCCTCTAGAGTTGCACATGTGGCTCAAAAGGTATTTGACTCTAACCAGAGGGAGTTTATTTGTGGGAGGAATATCCTCGAAGGCATTTGTGGTGATCCATGAAGTTCTTCATGAGATCAGATGCTGGAGGGCGGAAGTGTTTATCCTCATAATTGACTTTGAGAAGGTGTATGATAGGGTCAGATGGGACTTCTTAGAGTAAGTGCTTCACAAGAAGGGATTTGACCCTAGATGGACCAGTTGGATGATGCAATTTGTCCGGGGTGGGAACTCGGTGATCAATATCAATGACAAGATCGACTCTTCGTTAGGAATGCTAGGGGAGTATGATAAGGTGTCATGTTATCTCCTCTCCTATTTGATTTTTTGCGGGGCCTCTCCTATTTGATATCGTGTCCGATGAATTGGTTGAAATGTTTGATTGCACCAAAGGGATCACTAAAGATTGACAAAGTCGTTGTGGGCGCCTTGATACCCCACAAGTATAGGGGATCGCAATAGTTTTCGAGGGTAGAGTATTTAACCCAAATTTATTGATTCGACACAAGGGGGGCCAAAGAATATTCTTGAGTATTAGCAGCTGAGTTGTCAATTCAACCACACCTGAAAGAATTAATATCTGCAGCAAAATATTTAGTAGCAAAGTAGTATGGAAGTAACAGTAATAATGGCAAAAGTAACAGTAGCAGTTTTGTAGCAATCGTAACAGTGGCAATGGAAAAGTAACTTAGCAAATATCTATATGTGAAAAGCTCATAGGCAATGGATCAATGATGGATAATTATGTTGGATGGCATTCATCATGCAACGGTTATAACATACAATGATACAGAACTAGCTCCAATTCATCAATATAATGTAGGCATGTATTCCGAATATATTCATACATGCTTATGGAAAAGAACTTGCATGACATCTTTTGTCCTACCCTCCCATGGTAGCGAGGTCCTATTGGAAACTAAGGGATATTAAGACCTCCTTTTAATAGAGTACTGGACCAAAGCATTAGCACTTAGTGAATACATGAACTCCTCAAACTACGGTCATCACTGGGTGTGGTCCTGACTATTGTCACTCCGGGGTTTCCGGATCATAACACGTAGTAGGTGACTATAACTTGCAATATCGAATCAAGAACACAAATCTATTCATGAAAACATAATAGGTTCAGATATGAAATCATGGCACTCGGGCCCTAGTGACAAGCATTAAGCATAGCAAAGTCATAGCAACATCAATCTTAGAACATAATGGATACTAGGGATCAAACCCTAACAAAACTAACTCGATTGCATGGTAAATATCATCCAACCCATCACGGTCCAGCAAGCCTACGATGGGATTACTCACACACGACGGTGAGCATCATGAAATTGGTGATGGAGGATGGTTAATGATGACGTGGCGACGGATTCCCCTCTCCGGAGCCCAAAACGGACTCCAGATCTGCCCTCCCGAGGAAGAACAGGGCTTGGCGGCGGCTCCATATCATAAAACGCGATGAATCCTTCTCTTTGATTTTTTTTCTCCCCGAAAGAGAATATATAGAGTTGGGGTTAAGGTCGGTGGAGGTCCAGGGGGCCCACAAGGTCGGGTGGCGCGCCCCCACCCTTGTGGCCAGGGTGTGGGCCCCCTTCACTTGATTCTTTCGTCAATATTTTTATTAATTCCAAAACTTATCTCTGTGAAGTTTCAGGTCATTCTGAGAATTTTTTATTCTGCACAAAAATAACACTATGGAAATTCTGCTGAAAACAGCGTCAGTCCAGGTTAATTTCATTCAAATCATGCAAGTTAGAGTTCAAAACAAGGGAAAAAGAGTTTGGAAAAGTAGATAGACGGAGACGTGTCACGCCTCGCCATCGATAGGAACATTACCTCCCACTGAAATAACAATCTGCATTAATGATACACTAAAGCATCAAACTGGGTTTGATATCCAGTGGACGGGGGTACCACTGCCCTATTAACCATCCAACCACTGATTGGTTCTCTGGTAACTTTAGTTTCCTAATAGAGGAAAAACTTAATGCTTAATTCAAACCCTTACACTTGAGGGGGTGCAACATTTGCTATGTGTGATAGAGGTACAAGTATTTTACTGTGTGAAGTACAAATATGTATAACATCAGAAGTATAACTTGGGTAAAAAGGCAACCAAACAAGATAATGAAATACCCTGGCCACTCCTTAGAGATTCCTGCCTGCTTTGCTTTTCAAACGAGAAAAATAAACCCAACTTCCGCCAACACAAGGACTCCAGTCTTAATGATACTATCTACGAATTGGCGCTACTAGAGATCCCTTCCGTCCGCTGTAGATTGACATGCTCAAATAAATGTCTAAATCCAACTTTCGAGAGATTATACAAGGCCTTCTTTTACCTTTTCCTAGAGCAGCACGTTCCCAAACACTACCCTCTTGTCACTCAGTCAGTTTACCTTTAACCACATCCCACTACTTCTTCCCATCAGCATGCCCATCGAGTTCTCACTAGTTCCGGTGCAAATTAGCTTGGGTCCAATCTCCGGTCTACCTCTAGGTCATTAAGTGTTGCTTGGCCACCAACTGACGATGTGCTAATGTTCTTAGACCAACCATGACACTCACCCTAGCTCTGAAGGCCTCTTGTGCCACAATGATGGGCCACTACATGATCCCCAGCCCAACAATTCAACTCCTTTGCAAAATCGGTCATCAAGTATATTGACATTAAAGGAGAATTAGAACGATGCCAAAGGCTAGACATAAGCTAAAGTCAGGTCACAATCTTGTCCCTCCATAAGGCCACTAGAAAATGGCAATTGTTTTGGAAATAACGAGGCAAGGGCCATGCATCCATTGAGGGTGAAGAAAACACAAAAAAAAATCCATACCTCTGCTTCTCAATGGCTAAAAAATACCATTATTTCTCTAAACCAACTTGAAATAGAATTCCACACCCACTACCAAGAAGCTTCAATTTATCACCCAAATTATTGGACACACTCCTCAGACTCAGTAGAACTTCGAAATTCAACAAATTTATTCCAATATCAGCCACCAGCTTCAAAACCTAAGTTTACCCTTCCTTGAGATTGAGATCAAAATGACCTTCCTTCAAATGAACCCTCTCGCAAGCCCTAGGCCAGACGACTTCGGTCCAGTCTTTCACGCAAATTCTTTTATATTATCAATCCAACCATCATCGTCTTCTTCCAAAACTTCCAGCTACACTGAGCCCAAAAGGAAAGCCTAAATCACGTGCTCATTGGGCATTTGGGCTTCTTCCTAAAAAGGATTATGTCACCATGTTTGATGCTTCCAAAATTATCCAAGCAAAGGCATCGCCAAACTTCTCACTAATGGGCTAAAACCACTTATACCTCTACTTATCCATAGAAATCAAAGAAGATCTGTCTCAGGTTACAGTAGCGCTGAAAACTTTGTCTATGCGACAGACCTTATCAGTTGGTGTCACTCTCGGAAAGAGCCCAACATGGTTATAAAACTAGACTTCCGCAGGGCCTTTGATTCACTCTCCTAGGATTCCCTACTCTCCATATTAAGATGTCATGGATTCCCCGAAATATTGTTCTTCTGGGTTTTTGACCTACTGCTAATGGGAAAACTGTTGTCCTGCTGAATGGGGTTTCAGGTGACTGGATCAACTGCAAAAAAGTCCTCGGGCAAGGTGACCCCCTTTCACCGTACCTCCTTATCATTCTGGCTAATCTACTACAATAAACGATTCAGCAAAATCAGCACCTAAATGAGTTGCACCAACCAATCTTAACCCACTTCCCATCCACCACCCTTCAGTATGTCGATGATACACTCATAGTCGCACGCGCATCCCTGCTTGTGACGTTACACCTAAACTTCATACTCCACGACTTTTCCCTAGATATGGGGATAAAGTTAAATTTCTCCAAATCACATTTTTTCCCCATATATACCCTCGCCCAACCTTGCAAGTGAAATTAATCACATCTTGCAATGCCAGGTGTCGGCTTTACTGCAAATTTACCTTGGGCTACTAGTCTCACAAATTCACCTATTGCCTACTGACTTTCTATGTACCCACCATAGAAAAATTCCACAAATTCCTCTTTGTATGTGTAAACCAAAAAGTATGGGTATTAAAAACCTTGGCCAACAGAATAATTACCTTCTCATGAATTTGTAATAAAATCATTACTACCCGATACCCCCTGGCTAGATTGGATCAATGCACAATACCCAAATGCCCTTATTACACCGCAAAATAGAAACTCGTACATTTAGAATCATTAACCAACAAATGGCTACCGTAGAAATTAAGTTTCTCTCCCCTTTTCACCACTAATGGAACTCATACCTAAGTTTAGATTGATAGTTGGTTACACTAGCAAACAGTCGGCACTGCTTTCGCAAACTTATATTCCCAAGCTACAAACCAGAGTGGCGACCATACCAAATTGCGGTTTGGAATCTTTTCCGTGAATCTGCCTAACTAATGTTGTTGCATACAATTCACTACGCTCATTTCTTTGTTGCAGGACTTCCAGTCATCTTAGGACCACGACGCTCACTTCCTCAACCGGTGCACGTCCTTCTCCACAAGGCGCACATACAACCTCACCATGTTGGAGGCGGAGAAGCCATTAATAGTACGACTATTTAGTCCTCTTGGGTTCCCATCTGAATCAATTTCTTCACTTGGCTTCTCTTACGAGACCTACTCAACTCCAAGGCCAATATAGATGAGAAGCACATCTCCAGCAACACCACGTGTGCGAGGTGCAACCATGATTATGAGGATGCCTCACACATCCTCATCCACTTCCCTCTCGCCGACGGCTCTGGCAACAAATTGACATCCTTCCTCCATGCACCATCGCCAACCTTAGGGAACGAAGCATGTCGGCTGGTCTACATGACCATATGTGGCCAACGTGCTGCTCACTGTTCTGTGAAAAATATGGGTATCCAAAAACGCAATAACGTGGATCATTGGTTGGTTTTGACTAAACAGAAGGCCCACTTTGCAAATATGTGACTATCCCATCTTCTAGCTCGATCATCTCCTGTTTTTTCCTATCCAACGGCTCAAGTAGCATGGGTGCACCCATATGTTCTCGGTGACAATGTACCTCATACATCATACCTCTAACAGGGAAAAATACGGAAATTGAAGCACCCTAGAAGCCATCAGCTTGGGAGTTCCCGGACCAATGATGGTCATCTCATCTCTTTGTTTCTTCATCTACAGTCTAGTTGGGGAACTTTCATTGTCTTGATTTTCTTGGTCATCAAGTGTTCACACGACTTGTAATGTCACCATTATGTCCTGAGCATGCGTCGGAATACGCTGCCGGCTGCACCATGGAAGTTTTGCATTGGAAGAGGATCATGACGGGGAAGAGCGCTTGTGAGTTGTGAGTGTAACCCCTCGTGTCGTGTGTGTGTGCGCTCGCGCGTCTACCTCATGTCGTGTGTGTGCGCGTTTATATACAGCACAACATTAGCACAAGATCATGTGGTTGCACTGGGGATTTGTCAGCCAGATGCTCTAGTATGGTGTATGAACATCTGAGTTTATAATATGGTAAAAAGGATTATCACGTGGCTGCATTGGGACTTGTCAGTCCGGTGCTGCCTCTCTAATATGTGTATGTATGAGCATGTGTGTTTGTGTTGTGTTAAAAAAAGTGTAGCCTCTCTATCATGTCTTGTGTGGCCGTATGCATGGCTAATCGAACGCATTTAACGTTGATCGGTTGGGCATATCGATCTAGTTAGAGGTGACCACCTAGATTGCCACGTTAAGGATGACAGGCCGGGAGCATGGCCCCGGGCAGTACGAGTTTAGATCAAACACTTTTCAATAAACACAAGTGGTCATCCATCCTGAACACGTTTGATCAACATGCTTCACATTCAGTTCCAAAAGAAATGGGACCGTCTATTTCGTTTTTTCTTTGCTTAGGTTTTGTTTCCCTGACGACATCGATGGGGTGGTGGCAGCGATGGAGTGTTCAAGTAAAGTCTCTCCCATCTTTTCCTACCTCGACGATGTTGGATCCGGCGTCAACGAAGGGCTTGTGAGACTTCGTGCCGTCAAGTTTGTTGGCTTTCTTCGGATCTTGGCGGTCGGTGTGTCTATCAAGAAGGGCAATTGGTTTGTTGTTGATGTGGCGACTTTGACATATTCTTCTATGTTGTATTGCGACATGGTCTAATTTTTCAACTCTTTGGACTAGTGGCGATGGATTGCAAACGTGTACTGTGTGGGATGATGCTTCAACGAATGTTTCTTCGACGACTTTTAAATCTCGTTTCAAACCGCGAGTGGCTATTGCCGTCTTTAAAGCCGGGTATGGCGAGGAGGTTTGCATGTGTCATTTTTTTTTTATTATTGGTTCAATGCAGTTTTCAATCTCTGTTGAACGGCGATCGATCGGAGAAAGAAAAAGGCTAGTATAATTTTAATGTAATTTTATATTTTGTTGATCGTTATGTGCCTAGCTCATTTTTTCATCGTACTGTCTGGTTTTTTTATGTCTTCACGTCTACTCCCTCCGTTTCTAAACATAAGTCTTCGTAGAGATTTTAATACAAACTGCATGCAGATGTATATAAACATATTTTAGAGTGTAGGTTCACTTATTTTGTTTCGTATGTAGTCCCTTATTGGAATCTCTGAAAAAACTTATATTTAGAAACGGAGGGAGTAAATATCATTCTTCACATTTGAATCAAGGCTTGAAAATCATAGATTCAATTTACGGACGAAAAAAAAGAACATGGACAACGTAATGTAGCGTTGCTTCGAGAGAAAACAAGGACATAAGCCTTCCAGTAGTTTCAGAGGATAGATCTCTACAGGTTAAATGTTGATTTCCAATGGCAAGTTCATTCTGGAATTAAGTAAGTTCATGTGCGCTACTAATAAATGAGTTAGATGAGATTGTTCTAGGCCTCAACCAAGCTGGCTCAGCATTTCTGTAGCTCATCAAAAGAGACGCCGTAATGTAGGACTCCGTCATTCATGACAACAGTGTTTGATTGATGGATTACATGCACAATCAGGCTCAAACACTATTACTAGAGGAATGTCGGTGTTGAATGCCAAGAGGACAAAGCTTGAATGCTAGCTGTAGCCACATACATCAGATTAGGACGGCCGTGGTATTAACAGCACAGCCAGGAAACAAAATGATGATTAACAAATTAACCAGAAAAAAAGAAGTTTTAAAATCACATCTTAGCTAGCAACAGCTAAGAGCATCTCCAAATGCTGCCCCAAAACATTGGTGTCCTAAAAATGATTTTAGGGGAGAGAAATGGTTTTAGGACATCAGAAAAAAAAATGTTGCTTTCCCCTGGTGCCCCAAAAATTGAAACATGAACTAAGAAGTAAGAATGGCTGTGGAGCCTAACACTTCAAAAACTGCAATATCACTTTTCCTTTAGAACGTTGGTGTCGGGTAGATGTCGGCAAAAGATTAGAAAAGTCGGTAACTCGTGATAGTGATAGATACTTTCCTTTTCTGGTTTCTTGTTGATTTGTCGCTCGCGGCAACTTGAGAAATTTTCAACTGGAAAGTGATATGGAACTCCAGTAGGTTTCAGCATTCAGAAGGAAAGTCGTGGCTAGCAATTCGGTTAACGGAGTTTGGATTCACCGACAGAGAACATGGATTTCTTGTTGTTATTTTTCTTTCCATTTGAAAATCAAAGTAAATTTATGAGGAAGCTGATCCACATATTCGTATGGCCACAAATTCATAGTGAGGATATAGATGCCTGGTTTCAATCACATCTGAAAAGCTAACTAACCTGAGAACAACATGTGGCAAGCTACCAATGTCGGCCAAGTAGGATGGGACCTCTAAGGCAAAGCAGCAGCAACAGATTGACCGAGTTTCGGAGCATGTTAGTCAGGGAGGCGGTTACCTGTAGCTGTAGGGTTAGCATAGGTTGCTGTCATACTCTTCATCAGAATGTCAACAGCAGCACGGTGTGTGTTTCTACTGGGTGCCAGGTGCTGCTCAGAGCATGCAATGACGCTTGAGAAAGTTTCAACTTAAGGTTGAGTTCTTAACAGCACCACTAGGGTGGAGCTTTCCCCCTCGCCTAGAAATTGATCAGGGCGGGCTGCCACAGGCGACCGACCGCCGCCCAGTCAGAAAAATGTGGTTTCATGTCATCTTCTTTCGTGTGATAGGGAGTCCTGAAACTCGTCATCAAGTGTGACCGAAAGGAAGGAGCCTGATCAATGGCCTCTTGATGCAAAAGCAGAATAATAGTACCCCACGAAAGAAAAGAAAAAGGATTTCGCTACAAACGAATGTCAGTTTTGTGACCATAGCAAATTGAATGTTTTTAATGACAAGTTAGATTGTCGCGAGGATGGCAATTTTCTCTAGTAACCGTGACAAATCCATGCCATGTTCAGTTTTACTGACAGGATTTTCTACGTTTGCTAAAGAAAATCCTAAATAATAAGTGTCACACATCAGGTGCGTGGCAATCCGGCCCCAACGTTTTTCGATGGCAATTCCAGTCACCAAGGATGGCAAATTCCAACGACACACAGCAAGTTTCTGTCAAAAATAAACTACTAAAGCACGAAAGTTGCTATCCTCGCATCATTAAACTTGCCATTAAAAACGTTTGGAATTGCCATGTGCTCATACCTGACATGTGACACTTATCAGGGTCCAAGAAAATTGCCATCCTCGCAACAACTTGATTTGCCATAAAAACGTACGATTTGCCATGGTTAAAAAACTGATGTCAGATTCTTTTAACATTTCTTAAGAAAAAACAGAGTAATAGTAACCCTATCGATTAACACCTAGCCGTAACCAGCCTGCAGAAATGCAGTAACTGGTAAACATTGCAACAGGATACTCTGTAAATTGGCACTGGAGCAGCTCATCTTTTAGAGGATTTAAAACCAGTGAACATGCCAGAAAAGAAGGTAATGAACAAAAAAAATGCTTCGCAAATTTTGTTTCATCAAGCGCTAAACAAGTACATGTAGCCCAAAATCAGAAGCGAGTGTCATCTACACCACACAGTCTAGAGTTCCAATACCATAAACTGAATGCGATTGATACATTTCTGTCACGCGGCCAAGGCACCATCACCAGCAAAGAGCACACACACTATGACGACAGACTAAATCGCCAGAGGCAGCAAGAAGTACAAAAATAACCCGATTTCATTGGCTGCGCATACCCTATGATGATCATGTTTCTTTCATAACAGACTGCTTGCTTCTCCGCTGGTGCACGTCCCAGTTAAATATCCGAGCAATTGTAACCTGACAAATAATTGAGTTTAGCAATACTGAGCGTGAGATGATGGTGAGTAGTCAAACTAATCATGGCCATTTTACCTGAGTTATCGTTTGCTGGTCCCGTAAGAAATGAAGATCGCCAACAAGGACTTCTAAACTAGCCCTCGCATTTTCCAAGTTACTTTTCAAGAGCTCATTGGCCTGCAAAACTCCCAGAGATGAAGGGGGAAACTAAAAATCGAAGGACAGCAATATGACAATGCTTAAAACTATACCTCGTCACAGGAGTATTCCAGCATCACATTTGCACCCAACCATAGGCACACTGAGTCAGAGTCCTCGATTTTAGCACGCGAATAGATTCCCTCAGATAATTCAAAATCAGCTATGAGTGCCTGCATTAAATATATGAAAGACACAGATAGTTAACTACTTAACTTTCACTTGAATGATTCCATTCAGAACAAGCGTTCAGCATGGTTACAGTTTCAAGACATTATCAAGTTTGAACTGTTTCATTTTCAAAAGATGAGTTTAACAGATGTTAGCAACTAGCAAATGAATAAAGAAAATGGACTAAAAAAGTATAATATGATCTGTATTCCCCATTTTAGAGATAACTGAAACAAGTAAAAATGAATAATAACCTATCATATTAAACTAAGGTAATGAAGTGTTAGCAGCAAACTGTTAAGAAACATGCAAAAGGTCAAACTTGACATTTTACAGGTTAAGTGATAAAGTAATGTAACTACAACCTTCAGCAGTTAAATCATGCTTCATGGTATTCAAAGTAAGAAATATACATTAATTTAAATCATTAGGCTGAGCAAAAGGGGAAAATTCAATGCACAGAAATAGAAAAAGTAAACTGAAAAAGGAGCGGAGTTAAGGAAATTATACAAACCTCACCCAAAGCTTTTTTAGCTTTCAATGTCGCAACAATATCCAAGCATTTTTGTATATCAGGAATTTTCGCCTGTAATAAGAAGAGCTGGCTAAGTTTATAAAGTATATGCTAAAACTAGCATGTATCAATGATAACTGCTAATAGAAGTTAGCATGGTGCTAAGTTAGGTAAATGATCAAGAGTTGACTCCATGTAAGCTTTGACATTTTTACAGTACTAATTCTCAATCTTTTATCAGTATTAACTAGAGAACAATTGTGCTGTGGAACACACAAATTATAATTCAAAAGCACAAAAAACATCGTCAAAGAAGTAAATATAAGCAGTTAAGCAAACTTCCACTCAAAAGTCATATTTGATCTTAATAAATCTAAGAAGAAAAAGTATGAGCACCTGAAGTTCTCTTTGTTGTGCTAAAAGTTTCATCTCCACCATTTTGTACTGCTGCAGCCTAAAAAAATTAAGAGACGGGTTACATTTCTCTAAAGCAGAACCAAGTATCAAAAAATAACCAGGTAAAAAGTGTAATGTACACATGTAGGGACAAACAACATTTTTGCTGAAACTTGCTGGAGAAATAATATTAAACTGCTCTTATTCAGATAAATATCGAACTGTGATGCACAAAATCAGTTGCAGCTGCCTACCAACTAGAAGTGAACGCTGAAGGCAAGAATGTACATACTTTTCATAGTTTTCAAAAGAAATACTAGAGACCATATAATATAAACCACAAAGGAACAACAAAATCAGTCATTATGGAATGGCAGGTTCAAATATAATGGAGGGAACATCGACTTTATTTGCAGGAACTGTCAACCCAGATGAATGTTGGAATATTCAGTATATGTGTGTGTGGCTTACAACATTTATTTTACTGCTATTTTATCTCCTGGAAAGTGTAGATGTGGAATTGAAAGTATCATATACATGTACGGTGTACATGGAAACTTGGACAGAAATTAGTCCAAGGAAGCCGGTACATCATGCTGGAAGTATAGTACATGTGTACTGGAAATTAAACTTTGTTTATATAGCCCGGGCACCGCATGATAGGAATGACCAGGTTGTCCATAATTTGGCTATATGGATTGTTTAAAAGCCTGCAGATTTGAATTGGAATTTATTCAAATCCGGCGCATGACTCACACATGCGTGATGAGACCTTATTACAGATTAAGTTGAGACTCCTATTTGATTACTAATGATCGTGGTTGGTTGTGCTAATCTGGAGTCTTTGTTTAAACAGATTGATTATCTGGAAACTTATCTGTATATGGTTTAAACTAAACCGGAATAACGTTATATATATATATATTGGTCTCTAAACTCTGGCCTCAGTACCATTGTGAGCGGCACCATGGATTAGGGTGAGGAACAGAGGGTAGGCCGTAAATTCAACAACGAATTTGGTCGAATATGCAAGATATCATAATAAGCAGTTCATTCGACATGTGAATGAACCGTATCCCATGATTGAGTTGACAATAAGCCTCTCTCGCGTGGCCTGCACAGCTTATGGCAGAGTTTGCCTCTTCCGGGCCACAATGAATTAGGAGTTCGACACGGTGTATAGTTTGGACTAATAATCTACGATGCTCATCCACAAGTAGGCAATAGAGACTGAAAACTTGCAGAGATCCAATCCAAGCAGGGGCCACATAAGCACAGCACCAGTCGCAAAACCCTACTCCAACGACCACTGCAATCTGTGAGCTAGTCTGGCAACCAAACAAGTGGTGGAAGCAGCACCGACCCCTACAAGGATCTAACATGTAGAGGAGCTTTGCTGAGATAGATCAAAAGTACTCATACTGGATGTAATAAGATCTTATATTATGGGACGGATGGAGTACATGGTGATGGTAAGGACGCGAATCGTCCCACGTTTGAGACGATTTCCTGATCAAGAGCGAGCCGATGGCCACCCACCCAGCTCCCGAATTTACCAAACAGATGGAGGGCACATCGCGAGAAGCAGCCAAAAGGATCTAGCTTCCCTCCCAGTTGCAGCGGCAGCCGGACCAGGGACCCGGAACACCGCGAGAACGCCAAAGCCGACGTATCCTTCGAGATGAACACGGGGAGAGAAAGGTAGGGTGTAGGGGAGGGGAGCGGGGCGGAGCAGCGATTACCTTTCTTGGAGGAAGGCGAGGGCGGAGTTGACCTCGAGCCCGGCCTGCCGGAGGTAGGTCTCGACATCCTCGACGAAGGACGCCGCCGGGATTCCCCGCCGCTCCGCCACTCCCTGCGGCGTAGATACCGCCACCGCCGACGAGGAGGTGGCCGCCGCCATGAGAGAGAGAGAGAGAGAGAGAGAGAGGAGGAGGAGGAGAAGAATGTGCCCAAGCCAGGCCCAAGTGAGGAGAAGCTGGGCAACTGTTAGGTGGGGTCCACCTCGCTCTCGGCAAAGAAATTTTGGGTTTACGGACCGGCCTGGTTGGTTGCCCCCGGCCCAATTAGGACGACATGAGAATAATTCATTTTTTGCAGGGGCATGAGAATAATTATAATTAGCTGTTCTAAAAAATGAGAATGATTAGAGATCTTCCGTTGTCAGAACACCTAATGGCATCAAAAGACCCGAGCTCTAAGCAATGGATATTCGGCATGATGGATATTCTACCTCATGCGAGCTTCATCAAGCTTGTTGTTACCTATGGCCTATGGGCTATCTCGAAGGCGAGGAAAAAAGCTATTCATGAAGGAATTTTTCAAAGTCCACTCTCGGCGAACCTGTTCGGGGTAGGTACATTTCTGAGCTTGAATGCATCACAAAGGCTATTACTGTTGTCGTCCAACCAACGGTTGAACGTGCTCGTCGCTCTCGAGAGTGGAAGCCTCCATTGGTAGGCCACGTGAAGATCAATATCGATGGTGGAGTGTCCCGCAATGGGAATTCTAGGGAAGCGGGTGTAGTATGTCGTGACCAGGATATGCAATATCCAGGGTCATGTTCGATTGTATTCCCAGAGGTTACAGGCCCAACTTCTCTTGCCTTAGCTTGCCGATAAGCACAAGCTCTTGCAGAAGATCTTTCACTTTCCAAGGTTGTTATAGCATTTTACTGCAAAACTATCATGTATAACATCAGAACTTTGTAGGTCTCTTTGTCTCCATCATTAAGGAGGTAATAGATAAAAAAAGAAAACACTAGTAGCTGGTTCTTTTGTTTTGTGGGCGAAAGTCAAACACAGAGGCTTGTAACCTAGAGTTTTCTCATTCGCTTGATCTGAGTCACCACATGTAGCTTGGCACTCTCATGATCCATTATGTATCCGTACAAACATCTGTTATGATCAATGTAATCTTAGCAACCCCCTAAAAAGGTAATCATCCAGCACTCCAGTGAAGAACTCTCTCAAAAAATAATTGGGCCAATTAAGAACAAGATACGTACAAGCAAATGCCATAGCTCTTCATGGAAACCACCTCCAGCCGATCTTGCTAAATTCAACGTTAATGGAGACGTCTCACGTGTTGAGCAGTCAGCTAAATCCAACGTTGAGGGAGGCGTCTCATATGTTGAGTTGTTGTCGGTGTTTGTCATAATCGGGATTGACATATTTTTGGAAGCTTCTTCCATTGTTATTTCGAGAAACTGATCTTGCCACCTTAGAGGTGTTTGGTGATAAACCACAAGTATAGGGGATCGCAACAGTTTTCGAGGGTAGAGTATTCAACCCAAATTTATTGATTCGACACAAGGGGAGCCAAAGAATATTCTCAAGTATTAGCAGCTGAGTTGTCAATTCAACCACACCTGGAACCTTAATATCTGCAGCAAAGTGTTTAGTAGCAAAGTAATATGATAGTGGTGATAACAGTAGCAAAAGGTAACAATAGTAAAAGTAATGTTTTTGGTAATTTGTAGTGATGATAACAATAGCAACGGAAAAGTAAATGAGCGGAGAACAATATATGGAAAGCTCGTAGGCAATGGATCGGTGATAGAGAATTATGTCGGATGCGGTTCATCATGTAACAATCATAACCTAGGGTGACACAGAACTAGCTCCAGTTCATTAATATAATGTAGGCATGTATTCCGAATATAGTCATACGTGCTTATGGAAAAGAACTTGCATGATATCTTTTGTCCTACCCTCCCATGGCAGCGGGGTCCTTACGAAAACTAAGGGATATTAAGGCCTCCTTTTACTAGAGAACCGGAACAAAGCATTAATACATAGTGAATACATGAACTCCTCAAACTATGGTCATCACCGATAAGTATCCCGATTATTGTCACTTCAGGGTTAACGGATCATAACACATAATAGGTGACTATAGACTTCCAAGATAGGATCAAGAACACTCATATATTGATGAAAACATAATAGGTTCAGATCTGAAATCATGGCACTCGGGCCCTGGTGACAAGCATTAAGCATAGCAAAGTCATAGCAATATCAATCTCAGAACATAGTGGACACCAGGGATCAAACCCTAACAAAACTAACTCGATTACATGATATATCTCATCCAACCCATCACCGTCCAGCAAGCCTACGATGGAATTACTCACGCACGGCGGTGAGCATCATGAAATTGGTGATGGAGGATGGTTGATGATGACGATGGCGACAAATTCCCCTCTCCGGAGCCCCGAACGGACTCCAGGTCAGCCCTCCCGAGAGGTTTTAGGGCTTGGCGGCGGCTCCGTATCGTAAAACGCGTTGATTTCTTCTCTTTGATTTTTTTTCTCCCAAAAACTCAATATATGGAGGTGGAGTTGGAGTCGGAGAGACAACAGGGGGCCCACGAGGTAGGGGGCGCGCCCCCCACCCTCGTGGCAAGGTGGTGGGCCCCCCGGCCTTCATCTTTTGCAGGTATTTTTCTTATTTTCTGAACAGTGGCTCTGTGAAGTTTCAGGTCATTCCGAGAACGTTTGCTCCTGCACATAAATAACATCATGGTAATTCTGCTGAAAACAGCGTCAGTCCGGGTTAGTTCCATTCAAATCATGCAAGTTAGAGTCCAAAACAAGGGCAAAAGTATTTGAAAAAGTAGATACGTTGAAGACGTATCAACTCCCCCAAGCTTAAACCTTTGCTTGTCCTCAAGCAATTCAGTTGATAAACTGAAAGTGATAAAGAAAAACTTTTACAAACTCAATCATTATATGATATAATAAGATGGTATCTCGCTAGCCCTTTCTGAGACCGCAAAACATAAATGCAGAGCACCTTTAAAGACCAAGGACTGACTAGACATTGTAATTCATGGTAAAAGAGATCCAGTCAAGTCATACTCAATGTAAAAAAAACAGTAATGAATGCAAATGACAGCGGTGCTCTCCAACTGGTGCTTTTTAATAAGAGGAGGATGACTCAACATAAAAGTAAATAGATAGGCCCTTCGCAGAGGGAAGCAGGGATTTGTAGAGGTGCCAGAGCTCGGTTTTGAAACAGAGGTGAATAATATTTTGAGCGGTATACTTTCATTGTCAACATAACAACCAAGAGATGGCGATATCTTCCATGCTACACACATTATAGGCGGTTCCCAAACAGAATGGTAAAGTTTATACTCCCTCTTCCACCAATAAGTATCAATCCATGGCTTGCTCGAAACAACGAGTGCCTCCAACTAACAAGAGTCCCAGGGGGAGTTTTGTTTGCAATTATTTTGATTTAGTTTGCATAAAGCATGGGACTGGGAATCCCGGTGACCAGCCATTTATCTAGTGAGTGAGGAGCGGAGTCCACTCCTCTTGAGAATAACCCGCCTAACATGGAAGATACAGACAGCCCTAGTTGATACATGAGCTATTCGAGCATACAAAACATGATATTTATTTGAAGGTTTAGAGTTTGGCACATACAAATTTACTTGGAACGGCAGGTAGATACCGTATATAGGTAGGTATAGTGGAATCATGTGGAATAACTTTGGGGTTTAAGGGATTGGATGCACAAGCAGTATTCCCTCTTAGTACAGGTGAAGGCTAGTAAAAGACTGGGAAGCGGCCAGCTAGAGAGCGGCAACAGTCATGAACATGCATTAAAATTAATCAACACCAAATGCAAACATGACTAGGATATAATCCACCATGAACATAAATATCGTGAAGGCTATGTTGATTTTGTTTCAACTACATGCGTGAACATGTGCCAAGTCAAGTCACTTAAATCATTCAAAGGAGGATACCACCCTATCATACCACATCATAACCATTTCAATAGCATGTTGGCACGCAAGGTAAACCATTATAACTCATAGCTAATCAAGCATGGCACAAGAAACTATGATCTCTAATTGTCATTGCAAACATGTTTATTCATAATAGGCTGAATCAGGAACGATGAACTAATCATATTTACAAAAACAAAAGAGGTCGAGTTCATACCAGTTTTTCTCATCTCAGCCAGTCCATCATATAACATCATAACCGCCTTTCACTTGCACGACCGAACGATGTGAATAATAATAATAGTGCACGTGCATTGGACTAAGCTGGAATCTGCAGGCATTCAATAAACGGGAGAAGACAAGGCAATATGGGCTCTTTTTGTCAGATCAACAATAATGCATATAAGAGCCACTTCAACAGTTTAATTGTGGTCTTCTCCTATCGACCCCCAAAGAAAAGAAAAGAAATAAAACTATTTACACGGGAAAGCTCCCAACAAGCAAAAGAAGAACATGAAATATTTTTGGGTTTTCTTTTTAATTACTACTACAAGCATGGAAAGTAAATTAATTAAAAGCTACAACTAATTTTTTTGGTTTTTCTTAAGGTTTATTAAACACACAAGAAGAAAACATAAAAAGGAAAGTAAACGAGCATGGACGATACAATGAAAAAGTATGAGCACCGACATCTAGCAATGAGTATGTGAACATAAATGTAATGTCGGTGGGAAATACGTACTCCCCCAAGCTTAGGCTTTTGGCCTAAGTTGGTCTATGGCCACGGCTGGACTGGCGGATACCCATAATAATAGTTGGGGTCGTACTGAGATGAAGAAGAGGAAGACTCAGCTTGCCACTGGCTGACAATCATCTCCGGATCCCAGTGGTAATTAGACTGTCGTGAAGGATCAATTTGTGGTTCCGGCTCTGGCTCCTCAGCTGGTGCAGGGTTCCGGTAGGCATGAATAGCCTTTAACGGAACAAGGTACGTGCCTACAGGTAAATCAAACAAAGAAGGAGCAGGCAGGGTAATAGTCTCAGGATGATGTTTATTAAAGAACAATTGATATTTAAGCTCTCCTTCCCTATTCTTAACAATAAAATCATGTGTCATCATACTTTTATAATCTAGATAAACACGAGGCAACACTTTTTCTTCCTTCTCAGCATGCCTAATAGGTATGTTAAAGTGTGCAGCTAGGCGTGAGGCATAGATGCCTCCAAAGATGGGGCCCTTGGTACGGTTTAGGCTTAACTGTTTAGCAATAATGCCGCCCATACTAAAAGTGTTATCACCGTATAAACCTTGGAGCAAAATAATAATATCAGGGATACTAAGATTTCCACAGTTTCCGCGACCAATTAAGCAACGACTAGAAAATAATGCAAAGTAGCGTAAAACAGGAAAATGTATGCTAGTGATTCGTGCATCGGAAACCTTCCTTGTTTCCCCTACAGTGATAGTATCAATAAACCCCTCCACATCATCACGATGTGGTTCTTCTGTCTTTCCCTCAAAAGGGACTAAACAAATCCGACAAAAATCATAAAGTGACATCTCCTTATGCTCATCATATAAATGAAACTCCACCATAGGTAGTGAGTTCCTAAAATGAAAATGAAAGTTTTGCATAAAGGTATTTGTGAGTAAGAGATACTGATCGCATTGGTCGTGGAGGAAAGCGGTGAGGCCTGCATTATGAGCCAATTCATGAAAATCTTCATAAATCCCGGCTGCTCTCAAGAAATCTTCGAAAGGCCATTCACACGCCCGAACCTCCGCGGTGCGAGGCAGATTATACTTAGGCTTTGGTGCCTTTTCCTTCGAGCTTTGGCTCGATGAGCCCCTCAAAAGTCTCCTCATCATTTTCTGAAAAATCCTGAAATTTTTAGTAACTTCAAAATAAAAGTAAATAAAACTCAATAATATTGATAGCAACTACTCCTACAAGTGCCTAGGGCCTATATCATGCATCAAAACTACTTTTGACCATATAAATTTGACATGCAAGCTCAAGAACAGGGTCACCTAAGCAACACAAATTTGCAATGAATAAAACACTAAAATAAAAACTAATTGGACCAATGGAGGAGTCACATACCAAGGAACAATCTCCCCAAGCAGTTTTGTGAGAGGTGCTTTGAGCAAGGAGATCGAAAATGGCAGCAAAACGAGCTTGGACTCGGGTTTGAGCTGGATATTCGTGTTTGTGGGAGGAAGATGAAGTGTGTGGGTGCAGGAATAAATGGAGGAGGGCCACCGTGGGCCCATGAGGCAGGGGGCGCGTCCTAGAGGGGTGGGCGCGCCCTCCACCCTCGTGGGCAGGTGGTTGACCCCCCTGGTGTGTTCTCTGTTCCATAAATCCTCAAATATTATAGAAAAAATCATATTTAAATTTCAGGGCATTCTGGAGAACTTTTATTTTCGAGGTATTTTTATATTGCACGGATAATCAGATAACAGACAGAAAAATATTTATTTTTATTTTATTTAATATAAATAACAGAAAGTAAAAGTGGGGTGCAGAAGGTTGTGCCTTCTAGTTTCATCCATCTCATGATCATCAAAAGGAATCCACTAACAAGGTTGATCAAGTCTTGTTAACGAACTCATTCCGAATAACATGGAACCAGAGAAATTTCGAATAACACTATGTTACCTCAACGGGGATATGCACATCCCCAATAGTAAGAATATCATATTTCTTCTTGACAGTAGGAAGAGGAAATTCAAAACCTCCAAATATAATCGATGGAATTTTTCCAATAGAGTTGATACTATGAATCTGAGGTTGTTTCCTCGGAAAGTGTACCGTATGCTCATTGCCATTAACATGAAAAGTGACATTGCCTTTAGTGCAATCAATAACAGCCCCTGCAGTATTCAAAAAGGGTCTTCCAAGAATAATAGACATACTATCGTCCTCGGGAATATCAAGAATAACAAAATCCGTTAAAATAGTAACGTTTGCAACTACAACAGGCACATCCTCACAAATACCGACAGGTATAGCAGTTGATTTATCAGCCATTTGCAAAGATATTTCAGTAGGTGTCAACTTATTCAAATCAAGTCTACGATATAAAGAGAGAGAGGCATAACACTAACACCGGCTCCAAGATCACATAAAGCAGTTTTAACATAGTTTCTTTTACTGTAGCATGGTATAGTGGGTACTCCTGGATCTCCAAGTTTCTTTGGTATTCCACCCTTAAACGTATAATTAGCAAGCATGGTGTAAATTTCAGCTTCCGGCATCTTTCTTTTATTTGTAATAATATCTTTCATGTACTTAGCATAAGGATTGGTTTTAAGCATATCAGTTAATCGCATACGCAAAAAGATGGGTCTAATCATTTCAGCAAAGTGCTCAAAATCCTCATCATCCTTTTTCTTGGATGGTTTGGGAGGAAAAGGCATGGGTTTCTGAATCCAAGGCTCTCTTTCTTTACCATGTTTCCTAGCAACAAAATCTTTTTTATCATAACGTTGATTCTTTGATTGTGGGTTATCAAGATCAACAGCAGGTTCAATTTCTATGTCATTATCATTACTAGGTTGAGCATCATTATGAACATTATCATTAACATTATCACTAGTTTCACGTTCATTACCACATTGAGTTTCAGCATCAGAAATAGAAATATCATTTGGATTCTCAGGTGTTTCAACAATAGGATCACTAGAAGCATGCAAAGTCTTATCATTTTTCTTTTTCTTCTTTTTAGAAGAACTAGGTGCATCTATATTATTTCTCTGAGAATCTTGCTCAATTCTCTTAGGGTGGCCTTCAGGATACAAAGGTTCCTGAGTCATTCTACCAGTTCTAGTAGCCACTCTAACAACATAATCATTATCTTTACTACTCAATTCATTGAGCAAATCATTTTGAGCTTTAAGTACTTGTTCTACTTGAGTGGTAACCATGGAAGCATATTTACTAATAAGTTTAAGTTCACCTTTAACATTAGCCATATAATCACCCAAGTGTTCAAGCATATTTGAATTGTATTTCAATTGTCTACCAAAATAAGCATTAAAGTCTTCTTGCTTAGCCATAAATTTATCAAACTCGTCTAAGCATGGGCTAGCAAACTTAGTAAATGGGATTACAACTTTATCATATCTATAGAGAGAATTTACCTTTACTACCTGTGTCGGGTCATCAAGACCATGAGTTTCTTCAATAGGTAAAGGATTAAGATTATATGTTTCTTCAACAGGCGGTAAATAGACCATGTACTTCTTCAATAGGAGGTAAATTCTTAACATCTTCAGCTTTAATACCTTTTTCTTTCATAGATTTCTTTGCCTCTTGCATATCTTCAGGATTGAGAAATAGAATACCCCTCTTCTTCGGAGTTGGTTTAGGAATAGGATCAGGAATTGGCTCCGGAGGTGTCCAATTATTTTCATTTGTCAACATATTATTCAATGGAATTTCAGCTTCATCCGGTGTTCTTTCCCTGAAAAGAGAACCAACACAACTATCCAGGTAATCTCTGGAGGTATCGGTTAGTCCATTATAAAAGATATCAAGTATTTCATTTTTATTAAGAGGATGATCAGGCAAAGCATTAAGTAATTGGAGAAGCCTCCCCCAATCTTGTGGGAGACTCTCTTCTTCAATTTGCACAAAATTATATATATCCCTTAAAGCAGCTTGTTTCTTATGAGCAGGGAAATATTTAGCAGAGAAGTAATAAATCATATCCTGGGGACTACGCACACAACCAGGATCAAGAGAATTAAACCATATCTTAGCATCACCCTTTAATGAGAATGGAAATATTTTAAGGATGTAAAAGTAACAAGTTCTCTCATCTTTAGTGAACAGGGTGGCTATATCATTTAATTTAGTAAGATGTGCCACAACAGTTTCAGATTCATAACCATGAAAAGGATCAGATTCAACCAAAGTAATTATATCAGGATCAACAGAGAATTCATAATCCTTATCAGTAACAAAGATAGGTGAAGTAGCAAAAGCAAGGTCAGGTTTCATTCTAGCATTTAAAGATTGCTTACTCCATCTGGCAAATAATCTTTTGAGTTCAATTCTATTTTGGCACGCTAAAATAGCTAAGGAAGCTTCTTGATCAAAGACATAACCCTTAGGAATAACAAGTGATTCTTCATCATCACTTTCATCAGTATCATCAGATTCAATATTTTCAATCTCTCTAGCCCTAGCAAGTTGTTTATCGAGAAAATCACTAAGTGGCATAGTAGTATCAGGCATAGAGGTAGTTTCATCATAAGTATCGTGCATAGCAGAAGTGGCATCATCAATAACATGCGACATATCAGAACGAATAGCAGAAGCAGGTGTAGGTGTCGCAAGCTTACTCAAAACAGAAGGTGAATCAAGTGCAGAGCTAGATGGCAGTTCCTTACCTCCCCTCGTAGTTGAGGGATAGATCTTGGTTTTTGGATCTCTCAAGTTCTTCATAATGATAAGAAGATATATATCCCAAGTGACTCAAAGAATATAGCTATGCTCCCCGGCAACGGCGCCAGAAAATAGTCTTGATAACCCACAATTATAGGGGATCGCAACAGTTTTCGAGGGTAGAGTATTCAACCCAAATTTATTGATTCGACACAAGGGGAGCCAAAGAATATTCTCAAGTATTAGCAGCTGAGTTGTCAATTCAACCACACCTGGAACCTTAATATCTGCAGCAAAGTGTTTAGTAGCAAAGTAATATGATAGTGGTGATAACGGTAGCAAAAGGTAACAATAGTAAAAGTAATGTTTTTGGTAATTTGTAGTGATGATAGCAATAGCAACGGAAAAGTAAATAAGCGAAGAACAATATATGGAAAGCTCGTAGGCAATGGATCGGTGATAGAGAATTATGCCCGATGCGGTTCATCATGTAACAGTCATAACCTAGGGTGACACAGAACTAGCTCCAGTTCATTGATATAATGTAGGCATGTATTCCGAATATAGTCATACGTGCTTATGGAAAAGAACTTGCATGACATCTTTTGTCCTACCCTCTTGTGGCAGCGGGGTCCTTACGGAAACTAAGGGATATTAAGGCCTCCTTTTAATAGAGAACCGGAATAAAGCATTAACACATAGTGAATACATGAACTCCTCAAACTATGGTCATCACCGGTAAGTATCCCGATTATTGTCACTTAACACATAATAGGTGACTATAGACTTGCAAGATAGGATCAAGAACACTCATATATTGATGAAAACATAATAGGTTCAGATCTGAAATCATGGCACTCAGGCCCTAGTGACAAGCATTAAGCATAGCAAAGTCATAGCAACATCAATCTCAGAACATAATGGACACTAGGGATCAAACCCCAACAAAACTAACTCGATTACATGATATATCTCATCCTGCCCATCACCGTCCAGCAAGCCTACGATAGAATTACTCACGCACGGCGGTGAGCATCATGAAATTGGTGATGGAGGATGGTTGATGATGACGATGGCGACAGATACCCCTCTCCGGAGCCCCGAACGGACTCCAGATCAGCCCTCCGGAGAGGTTTCAGAGCTTGGCGGCGGCTCCGTATCGTAAAACACGATGATTTATTCTCTCTAATTGTTTTCTCCCCGAAACTCAATATATGGAGGTGGAGTTGGAGTTGGAGAGGCAACAGGGAGCCCACGAGGTAGGGCGCGCGCCCCCCACCCTCGTGGCAAGGTGGTGGGCCCCCTGGCCTTCATCTTTTGCAGGTATTTTTCTTATTTTCTGAAAAGTGGCTCCATGAAGTTTTAGGTCATTCCGAGAACGTTTGCTCCTGCACATAAATAACACCATGGTAATTCCGCTGAAAACAGCGTCAGTCCGGGTTAGTTCCATTCAAATCATGCAAGTTAGAGTCCAAAACAAGGGCAAAAGTGTTTGGAAAAGTAGATACGTTGGAGACGTATCATTTGGCGTGCCATGAGGCCCTGACACTTGTTGAAGATCTCTCGTCGGAAAGGCTTCATGTTGCATTTGACCGCAAGCATATCGTGGACAACATCCGATCCGGGCATGGAGGCTGATATAGCTAGATCATTGAGAAAATTACAAAAAAAGAAGTCATATTTTGGCAGCTACAACTTTGTGTGTCTGCAGACACGTCTGTTGTCAGCTCCCATCCACCCTTGTATGGTATTCTAATTCTTATCGTGTCAACCACAACTTGATGATGAGTTGTGTCTCTGACTGGAAGAAGGAAATAATGGATGTATCACGATACTTCCTCTCATTTCCTACCCTAACCCTAGGAAGCTAGGGCAAACTTTCCCCTCCTGACTTTATGGGCGAGCCCGTGGATTCGCATCCCCTCTGCCTGCCGCTTCAGCGGCCAGTGGTGTGGATGAGAATCCCGGTGCCTTCGCTCCAGTTAGTCATTTAGGTTAGGGTTTTTTAGTCCTCGCGGGTGCGGCACTTGGACATATGGCGGCGCTTCTTCTTCGAGTTTGTCTTCCGGTCTTTGATCCTCCTCGAGTTCGTTTGTTAGGACATAGTTGACGGAGCTCCGGCGTAGGGTTCCTGTCGTCTCCTTGGGAAGGTGAGATTAGAGTTTCTCGTCACGTGGCGAGATTTGGTGTCAGATGCTTCAGATCTATGCAAAGGTTCAACATCGATGACTATGGCTCCCGGGCGCTGGTCCTTAGGGGCATCATGCATGAAGACTTCTCGGATGTCATCGAGAAGGCCAAGCCGGCTCTGGTAGGGGAGCAGTGACAGCGGTGTGTTGTGGCACGTTTTGGCAACAGTAGTGGCCGTTCTGCGGTACAGAATCCCGATGTAATTTTTAATTATGTTTGAGATGCTTTGTACTTTCGATGAATTTTATAATAGATTTGATCCTTTCTGTGAAAAAACCGTGACTTGATGAAATGCTCAGGTGGACGATCACCCCCCTAGACTTTTCAAAAGGAAACTTTATGGACTTTTTCTAAAATAAGAGAGGATTTTCATCCGGACGACAATTTCATTCACAAAAGGAACTCGTTTAGTTCTCACAATTGAACCCACGGCTAGATAATTTTTGTGCAATCCTAAATTTTGATGTTTGGAACTTGAGACATTTGTAGTCAAAATTGTGTGAGAACTAGCACAATATCCATGCGTTACTGGAAAGTCATAAAAGAGACAAGGAGCTACCACTAACTTTGAGACTGTCAAAATATGATGGTGTCTCAAGACTGTTGAATGGTCTACAATTAAAAAGAGAGCAAAAATATAACGAGAGATCATGTTGCAGTCTCTGAAGAGTCTCGAGCGACCATAGTATGTCCTTTGCAAGATTTCTATTGAGAAATAACATTTTGGATTTTGAAACGTAGGAGAATGGGAATAAGTAAGTTGAATGCACAAGATCATGGGTTAGGTAGTAGGACAACATCTATCGCTGTGTTGAAATTGCAATTTGCTTGCCCTCTTGTGCTATGTATAACTCATGTTTTTACAAGAGTATTATTCGCACATTAGGGGAGCAGTATATTTGTTTATTTGAAATGGGTCTCACATCTTATAAAAGTAACATTTTTTTATTTATGTCTTCACATGTGGGTAGAAATGCATTTACTTATTTGTATGGCCCCAAATGTGAACTCACCAGCCACGCCAACTCAAATCTTTTAAGTAGGAAAGATTATAAGCTCAAAAAAGAAACTAAACACATCATGCAACCAACCATACATATTAACCACATCCATGGTAAATGCAGAAAATTCACTTATGTTTAATACTATCATTGAAAGCTTGGATCTTAGAGAGATCGAGCTTTCTGGTAGAAAATTCACTTGGGTCAATACATTACCAAACCCGACGTTTGAGAAGCTGGACCGTGTCCTCGCTAGAGTCGAATGGGAGCAGAAGTTTCCCCTGGTGACGGTCCAAGCGTTATCACGCGCGATCTCCGACCATACCCCTTTTTGCTGGTTGACTCTGGAGAGGCAACGCATGTGGGGAACAAGAACATTTTTTCTTTCAAATTAGCGTGGTTTGAAAGAGAATGGTCCCTGGATCTGATAGCAAGAGAATGGGCTAAAGATTCAGGAGGGAGGTCAAATGTTGAAAGATGGCAGAATAAGATAAGGCACCTAAGAAGGTTCTTACGTGGATGGGTCAAACATTTGAGTGGGATATATAAGGTTGAAGAGGAAAGGCTCCTTCTACTTATTCAAACCCTAGATTTTAAAGCCGAGTCCTCCATTCTAGATGCCAGGGAGCTGGAAACTAAAGTGGAGGCGGAAATGAGACTGAAAGAACTGCTTCGAGAGGAGGAATTGAAGTGGGCACTGCGAGCTAAAGTTCGCAAAATCGTCCAAGGGGATGATAACACTCAATTCTTCCACATGATTGCGAATGGCAAGCATCGAAATAAGAGAATATTTCAGCTTGAGCAAGATGAGGGGACGATTTTAGGACAGGAAAACCTAAAAATCTAAAGTTATACATCACCAATTATTATAAGCAGTTGTTTGGGCCTCCTAGGATAATTTCGTATCCTTGGATGAGTCGAGGGTTGAGGATGTCCCTCAACTTGCAGCGGTTGAGAATGATACTTTGACCGCCCCATTTTTGGAGAAAGAGGTGTTTGAGGCAATTTCACAAATGAAGAATAATAAAGCTTCAGGGCCGGATGGTTTTCCGGCGGAGTTTTATAAAAAGTGCTGGCACATCATTAAGGGTGACTTGCTTCCGATGTTCCATGATCTATTCTCTGGACAGCTGCAGCTGTTTCACTTGAATTTCGAAACGATTACTTTGCTTCCTAAGAAAACAGAGGCCATGCGGATTGAGCAGTTCAGGCCGATCTGTCTTCTCAATGTCGGCTTTAAAATTTTCACCAAGGTTGGGACTAATAGACTTACGCAGATTGCGCATTCTATGGTGCAGCCATCTCAAACTGCTTTCATGTCGGACAGAAACATCTTAGAAGGGGTTGTAGTCCTACATGAAACGCTCCATGAAATCCACACGAAAAAACTAGATGGGGTAGTTTTCAAAGTGGATTTTGAGAAAGCGTACAATAAGGTAAAATGGTCATTTCTTCAGCAGTTCTTGCGTATGAAAGGTTTCGATCAGTCCCGGAGAAACCAGGTAGATTCTTCACACAAAAAGGGAGTGTTGGAATCAAAGTGAATGATGGCATAGGTCATTACTTTCAGACACACAAGGGTCTGAGGCAAGGAGATCCGATGTCACCTATTCTGTTCAACATTGTGGTCGACATGTTGACAATCCTAATAGGAAGGGCTAAGGATGCTGGCCAGGTAGGTGGCCTCGTTCCGCATTTAGTTGACAGAGGAGTGTCTATCCTATAGTACGATGGTGATACTACCATCTTCATGGAGTATGATTTGGCAAAAGCAAGAAACATGAAGCTTGTGTTATGCTTGTTCCAACAAATGTCGGGGTTAAAGATTAACTTCCATAAGAGCGAATTGTTCTGCTTTGGAAGAGCTAAAGACGAACAAGAATCTTACAAATAATTGCTCGGGTGCGAATTGGGATCTTTATCCTTTACGTATTTGGGTATACCAATCCACCATCGCAAGCTTTCCAACAAAGAATGGAAGTGCATTAAGGATCGACTTAAAAAAACTAAGCTGCTGGAAGGGAAAGCTTATGTCACACGGAGGCCGACTAATTCTCATTAATTCGGTTCTCACGAGTATGCCTATGTTTCTCTTGTCCTTTTTAAGGTACCAGTTGGAGTCCAAAAAAGGCTCGATTTCTATCGATCACGCTTCTTCTGGCAGAGCGATGAATTAAAACGAAAGTACAGACTCGCTAAATGGGATATCATTTGTAGGCCGAAAGACCAAAGGGGTCTCGGCATTGAAAATTTGGAGGTGAAGAACAAATGTCTTCTCAGCAAGTGGCTGTATAAGCTATCTGTAGAGACGGATGCCACATGGGCCCAGATTCTGTGTAATAAGTATCTTCAATCCAAAACATTATCCGGGGTGACGGTGAGGCCGACTGACTCACCTTTTTGGAAAGGACTGATGAGAGTGAAATCAGTCTTTTTCAACAGGACAGAGTTTGTAGTTGAAAATGGTACTACCACGAGATTCTGGGAGGATACATGTGACGTCCGGATAATTAAGCTACAGTAAACCTCTGTTAATGATGCCACGTCACTACGGTTACTGTTGCTAATCTACCGTTAGGTCAAAACCGATTCAAATTTAAATTTAAAATAAAGTTAAATAATAAAAGTTTTCAAAAGTTAAACAAAAATGTTCGGGCGGTGCCCTAATTTGCATATGTAATTATGATGTAATAAACACATTTTTATAAAATACCTAAGTATTTTAAAATGAATTAAATCAGAAAAAAAAGAAAAACTAAAACTAAAAGAAAAAAAGAAAAGGGGAGAAAGCCCCCCCCCCCTCAACTGGGCCAACTGGCCCAGCTAGCCACCGCGCCCTCCTTGGGCCTCAACCCACCTGGCCGCCAGGCTGGCCCAACCGGCCACCCAATCCTCCATAACCCCCACTACCCAAACCCTAACCCCCCACTGACACCCACTTTCCCCCTCTTCCTTCCCCCCGATCTAGATCGGACCGGGGCTCACGCACTCCCCCCCACTCTTCCTTTGCCTCCAATCCAGTCGGGATCGGGGCGCACCACACCGATCCTGCCCTTCCCCCACACCGATGTCGCCCCGTCCACACCTCGCTCCCTCGTCCCTCTTGGCGCCGTCCCGACCGCATCGCCCCTGGTGCCGCCACCCGTCGCCCGAAGCCGTCCCCGGCGCCACCGAACCTCATCACCACGCCGGAGCGTCGTCCCCGTCCTCCTTCCCGAGCCCCGCCGCCATTACCCCACGTCCGCCGGTGAGACGCCGCGCCTCCCCTCTTCCCCTATCGGGCGCCATCCGTTGCGCCCGATCGCACCGTTGCACGGGCCAAGCCCTGCTCGCTGCTGCCCTCCCGGCCTGCGCCCACCCGCTGGCCTCGCCTTGCCCCGTGCATCACCGCGGCTGCTGCCCCGGGGCCGCGGCCTGGCCGAGCGCCCGCGCCCTACACGTGGCCGCACCCCCAGCTCTCCTCGTCTCGCTCTGACGTGGCCTTCCGCCACCGCGCGCCGCCCGGTTCTCTTTGTCGCGCCTGCTCCTTCAGCCCGCGCTAGGTCGCACCCCGCTCGTTGTCGCGCTCCTCCCCCCGCGCGCGCGCAGAAGCCGCTCCGGCGCCAACTGCACCGCTACCTCCCCTCCTCTTTCCCCGCAGGTCACCGCGCACGTCGTCCTCCCCGTAGCTGTGCTCGCCGCCCCTCGTGCGCGCCCACGGCCGCGTGCGCGCTCGCGCATGCCTTGCCATGGCCACCCGCGCCGCAGCCTTGCTCGGCCGCCCCCTGTGCCCGCGACGACGCCTCGCCTCACCCCACTCCGGCTGCGCCACATCCACGCCGTCCCCCTGCAGCTGGTCCACCGTCACCGCCCCGCCTCTAGCCCGCGGCCACGCCCTCCTCGGCGGGCTCCCACGACGGCTGGCGGGTTCGCCCACGTCCTGGCGACCCGGCGCCCGCGCCCGTTTGCCCTCTGCACCCGACGCCCGTAAACCCCTTTGGCCCAATGACAAGTGGGGACGTCCCCTAAAACGTTTTATTAAAAAAAATTAATTAATGAATGAATTAATTAAGTTAATTAATCATGTTTAATTAATCTAATCAATTAGTTAAGTTAATTAAACCCTAATTAGGCTAAACAGTCAATGACGAACGGGACCCACCTGTCAGGTTGACTAGGTCAACTGCTGATGTCATGCTGATGTCAGCAAACACTATTCTGGATAATGTTGAATTAAAATAATTAAATAAATCCTAAAAATGATTTAATTCTTTTAAAATTAATATCAAATAAACCGTAGCTCAGATGGAAAAAAACTTTGTACATGAAAGTTGCTCAGAATGATGAGACGAATCCGGATACGCAGCCCGTTCTTCCGCCACGCATCCCTAGCATAGCGAACACGCAACTTTCCCCCTCCGATTCGTCTGTCCGAAAACGCGAAACGCCGGGGATATTTTCCCGGATGTTTCCCCGCTTCACCGGTACCACCTCTTTCCGCGTTAGGGCACCCCTAGCACCGCTACTTGTCATGTCATGCATCGCTATGCATCTGTTTGCTTAATATTTATTGTTTCTTCCCCCTCTTCTCTCTGATAGACTACGAGACCGACGTCGCTGCTACCCAGTATGACTACGGTGATGACGACCCCTCTCTCTTGCCAGAACAACCAGGCAAGCCCCCCTTGATCACCAGACATTGCCTACTCTTCTCTCCACTGCTTGCATTAGAGTAGTGTAGCATGTTACTGCTTTCTGTTAATCCTACTCTGATGCATAGCCTATCGTTGTTGCTACAACTGTTGATACCTTACCTGCAATCCTAAATGCTTAGTATAGGATGCTAGTTTATCATCAGTGGCCCTACATTCTTGTCAGTCTGCCATGCTATACTATCGGGCCGTGATCACTCGGGAGGTGATCACGGGTATATACTTATATACTTTACATGATACATGTGGTGACTAAAGTCGGGTCGGCTCGTAGGAGTACCCGCGAGTGATTCCGATGTTGGGGGCTGAAAGAGCAGGTGGCTCCATCCCGGTAGAGGTGGGCCTGAGTTCCCGAAGGCCCCCGACTGTTACACTGTGGCGGAGCGACAGGGCAGGTTGAGACCACCTAGGAGAGAGGTGGGCCTGGCCCTGATCGGCGTCCGTGGTTATTTCAAAATAACACGCTTAACGAGATCTTGGTATTTGATCTGAGTCTGGCTACTAGCCTATACGCACTAACCAACTACGCGGGAACAGTTATGGGCACTCGACATCGTGGTATCAGCCGAAGCCTTTATGACGTCAGCGACTGAGCGGCGCGCGTCGGGTTGGACCGCGTAACGCGACTTCCTTTGTAATGGAGGTTTCTAGGTCTGCTCTCCGGCCTCCCACGCAACATGCAGGTGTGCAATGGGCGATGGGCCCAGACCCCTGCGCCATAGGATTTAGACCGGCGTGCTGACCTCTCTGTTGTGCCCAGGTAGGGCTGCGACGTGTTGATCTTTCGAGGCCGGGCATGACCCAGGAAAGTGTGTCCGGACAAAGGGGATCGAGCGTGTTGGGAAATGTGGTGCACCCCTGCAGGGAAGTTAATCTATTCGAATAGCCGTGATCTTCAGTAACAGGACGAATTGGAGTTGTACCTTGACCTTATGACAACTAGAATCGGATACTTAATAAAACACACCCTTCCAAGTGCCAGATACAACCGGTGATCGCTCTCTCACAGGGCGATGAGGGAAGGATCGCCTGGTAGGATTATGCTACACGATGCTACTTGGTGGACTTACCTTCTGCTCTCTTCTACATGCTGCAAGATGGAGGTGGCCAGAAGCGTAGTCTTCGATAGGACTAGCTATCCCCCTCTTATTATGGCATTTTGCAGTTCAGTCCACATATGTTACCCTCTTTTCCATTTGATACCAATGCATACATATGTAGTGTAGCTCCTTGCTTGCGAGTACTTTGAATGAGTACTCACAGTTGCTTTGCTCCCCATTTTTCCCTTTCCTATACCCGATTGCTGCGACCAGACGTTGGATTCCAGGAGCCAGACGCCACTGTCGATGACGACTACTACTACTCGGGAGATGCCTACTACTACGTGCAGCCCGCTGACGACGACCATGAGTAGTTTAGGAGGAACCCAGGCAGGAGGCATGCGCCTCTTTCGATCTGTATCCCAGTTTGTGCTAGCCTTCTTAAGGCAAACTTGTTTAACCTATGTCTATACTCAGATATTTGTTGTTTCCGCTGACTCGTCTATGATCGAGCTCTTGTATTCGAGTCTTCGAGGCCCCTGGCTTGTAATATGATGCTTATATGACTTATTTTATTTGTAGAGTTGTGTTGTGATATCTTACCGTGAGTCCCTGATCTTGACCGTACACGTTTGTGTGTATGATTAGTGTACGATTGAATCGGGGGCGTCACAATACATGACTAGGGGAGACGCCCCTTGCACTCCAATATCCTTCTCTCTATAATATTGTTCAGCGAAGAGACGCTTACCTTGCAACAATATTACAGTCCAATCCTCTTAATATTCAATCCAGGAGGACGCTAACGGGAAACCGTTGGGAAGCCTGGCATCATCTTGTGAGAAGATTGATGGATATTCAGCTATCTCAATAACCCGATCAGTTGCGCTGGAAACTAACTAAGAATTAAGAGTTTTCGATTAAATCTATGTATTTGGATGTTATCAACTCTAGCTCTATTCCTCGTTCGAAACATGTTTGGAAAGTTAAAGTGTTTACGTGGTTTGTCCGTAAACAAGTCATTCTAACTAAGGACAATTTAGCAAAACACAACTGGACAGGATCTACAGAATGTAGCTTCTGTGATCGTGATGAATCCATCAAACACCTCTTTCTTGACTGCCATTGGCAAAAAAATTATGGCGGTCGATCCACATAGCATTTAATATTACTCCTTCGAATACTATCAACACGTTTTTTAGACGTGGCTAGACGGGATAGATTCAGAAACAGCAAGACATATCCGTGTAGGAGTATGTGCTTTATTATGGGCAGTTTGGAACTGCAGAAACAATTTGGTTTTTAACATAACAACAAATATTCATTTCTTACAGGTTATTTTCCGGGTCACTGCACTGATCCATATGTGGTCGCTACTCACTTCGACGGAGGCCAGATAGCGTATGATTATTGGATCTATTCGATAAAAGACGGTTGCACAGGCTATCTTCAACCGGTTTGGATGACGGTCATGTAATATAATAGGCGTTTAATATTTCCTGTCTTATTTTTTGCCGGCCGGGTATGGCTATCCTGTTATTTTATTTGCTCTTTGTGAGCCTATTTCCTTTTTTTGAGACCTGAAGACTTATGTCAAACTTTTTGCATATTAATAATATGGCCGTATGCATCATTCTGATGCAGAGGCCGGGGGATAACCCCCTTTCGAAAAAAAAGAAAAAAAATGGTAAATGCAGAAACCCTACCATGCTAACTGGTTAGCGGTAATATCCCATTGCCCATACAGACATAGTAGCAAGTATCAGGATCGTATTGCCCATACAGACATAGTAGCAAGTATCAGGATCGTAACTGAACATTAACCGAAGCACCCAGGAGGTTTTCATACAGGAAACCAGCTAACAACTCGTTTGCAGCCAAAAAAAGCTCTTCGCAACTAAATTTCTCTCTTCATCTTCGCAACTCATAGGGCTGATTACCTCACTGCTTTGGGTTCACTATGTCTGTCAGCAACTCATACAGGCTACTTGTTGTCAGCAACCCTGAGGTAGTCGAGTCGGTAGAGCTGGCCACCGGCATGGTACGCAGAGCCGACCGTCTTCCCATCGCGGTTCCTTGTGATGGTGCAGCCATGGGGACTGAACGCGACACTGAAGCCGCTGTCGGTGAGCTGGGTCACTGAGATGATGTTCTCCGTGAGCCCTGGGACGTAGCTGACGCTGGGAATGGAGAGCTGGGTGGAGCTCAGAGACCCCTTCCCGCGCACCTGCAGCATCCCACCGGTGTGCGTCCGGACTGGGCGGCCTGGCTGGGTGGGGGTGAAGTTGCTCAGGAGGTGCAGGTTGCCGGTCATGTGTTCAGCAGCATTCGAGACGATGTACCAGGGAGCTGTTGTACTGATCAGACACAGGAGAAAACATTAGCCCTATTTCCCGCATTTGGAACTAAAACCATGACATTTATTTTGAAACGGAGGAAGTAGATGATTAAGGAGTCGATGAATACCAACCGAACGCTGTAGGTAACCATCAGAGTAGCAAGACTATTTTTAAAATAACAAGTCAGTAGAGTAACTAAATCATACTGTGAACAATTTGGACATAAGCTCTAAACAAGCACAGCTACAAATAATCAACTTTGTAAAAAAACTAGAAATTTTATGGTATTGGTATGACCACTTTAATTGTAATATGGACCTCTAATTTTGCTTTATCCAACCATATTACCCTTACCTCCTATAGAGAGGCAAAAGGATACCAATACCCAAACCAAACAGCTACTACAAAGGTATACATGAAAGTAATAAAAAAAAACTGATTTTAGGTTTATGTTTGAAATATTAGTTCTAAAACATGATGTCCACCACACGCGCTGGTCATCTCGACATACATGCTGCGGAAAGCATACAAAGAACACACACATCTAATTGTCTGTTATACTGACCATTGCAAAAATATGAGTCAAATATGCAGTTTCTTAAACTTCCATTTTTCCTTGCAAAGTTGCGAGTGCATATATTTGTAAAATCATATGCAGCATCACTTGTAAAAAATTATGTAGCTACCATGGCGAGTCTCTTAACTTCTAGTATGTCACACATGAATTGGTAGATGAGCATGAAGAATTACTTCTTAAGTGATATATGTAGATGCCATTCTTTTTGTGCATGCATGGCAGCACTACCTCCAATTGGCATAGCTCATAAGGAATGAAGCACTTGACATGTAGTATCATTTAACTGGAAATTCAGTGCTCCCATAATGGGCAACTGCGCTTTAGAGCACCCCCTATGAGGTAAGAGGGGGTCGGAGTGCAATGAATAGAGCTCAATAAACTAACAGTGTACCAGGATAACTTAATAACCAAGAAAACATAGTAAAGTAAAGCATTCGGTCAAGTAACTGTACCTACTGATGTCGAGAAAGTCTACTTCATACAGATTGCCTTTAACACATCCTTTGCCGACTACTGTGCCATCAGGGCGCTTAAGAGAAAAGGCACTGCGATCCAGAGTGAGTGAAATTTCCTGATTGCTAAAAGGGGCACCCGCCACCATGTTCACCGTGACCCCGGGAACATACCATACGTCATCGAGCTTGATCCCATTGCAGTTCACAGATCCCCGTGCGCAGACTTGCATGGGCGGCCCTGTCCCAATGAGAGAACGGACCCAACGGTCACACACAGGCGTGAGGTCCGTCAGCAGGTTCAGATTGCCAGTTATGTGGTGGCCATTCATGACGAAATACCAAACAGCAGCAGCTGCATTTGAACTGTGTTTGGCGGAGAGGTCGCCACGGGGATCAAGAATGGAGGTCAGGGCAGCACTGTTCTTCTTCCTGAAAAATCGCAAGTCAAAGCAGCAGCATAAATACAAAAAGGCAAACACGGAAAGTGAATCAAAGCATCAGGATCAGCTAGAGAGACCTAAGAATGGAAAGGGCACACAACAAACTTTTTTAATAGGCCATAATGAAATAACTAGCAGACAAATAGTGTGCATGTGCAAACGCCTACGATCATCTGACTCTTTCCTAGGAGAAACACTAAGCATGCAACAAGCAACCAAGCTACTCCCTCTGTCCCAGAATATAGGAACGTTTTTGACACTATGCTACTGTTAAAAACGTTCTTATATTTTGGGATGAAGGGATATAATATTAATGGCAAATAGCCAAAATCTGCGCTCCATGACTACAAAGGGTGAATACGTACACTCCAAAATGAAAAAGAACCCGAGTGGATTCCTATTGCCTAGTTCCATGATCCATCGAGGTGCAATTGCATAAAACCCAAAATATCAGCAGTTACGAGGTCCTAGGACGAGCACAGAATGCCAATGCAATGCACGGGGAGGTCAAAATACTAAGTAGCAAAGTAACTGCACCAGGAACATTTCGATAGCAAATAAGTGAGTACACTAGTTCAACATGAAATGGCTATGCCCCAAGGCCCCCAATCAACAAAATGCTTAAATGCTTCATCAATAGATAAAGGTGTGGAATTCTCCTATTGTACACAAACACAGTAAATTTGTTTTTGAATCAACGGTTGAATACATGATAGACCATCTACAAAATTTTCATTAACTCCTATTTGGCGCAGCATTTGGTGATAGTATAAGAAGTCACCTCTTTCTGTGGTCATTTCTATATAAAAAAAGGGAAATCTTTCACTAGTAGATTCAACGTAAAACAGACATTCGACTAAGTCTGTCGACCCAACAAGACACTAAATTCCAAGGGCAGTCCATCAATTGTACACAAATCCATAACATTTTTAACATTGGTTGGGTACACAGCAAATCATCTGCAAATTTCTCATTTCACAGCAGTCAGTAGATTGAATCTATTAGACACATTTGGACCAACTCCATCCAACCCCAACAAAAGCCGCGAACCATAGCCATGGAATATTTCCTCTCCAATAAGCCATCAAACCCTAGACAGCCCCAAAACCCCACCTTTATCTCATCAAAACGCGAGCAAACCAAAGACAAGCCGCCGCGCTCGCCATCCCCGTCGACCTAGCAGAAGCGTGCGTGTGGGTTACCACTTGGGGGAGCGTCGATTGGTATCTGCGTGCGTACCTGATGGCGTCGAGGAGGTCAGGGTCCTCGGTGGCGGGATCCACCTCGAGCATCGTCAGCACCATCACCTTCTCCCCTTCCCCCTTCGTCGCCGTCGGCGTAGCCTCGCTCTTCCCCATTGGCGCGGTGGAGGCGAGGCGCTGGAGACTTCTAGAAGCAGGTGGAATGGTGGAGTGCGGACGGGTTGTGGGGAGTGAGGATGTTTCTCCTTGGAAACCGTGCCTTTAACATGGCCCGCGGAAGTGGACCGGGCTGGACTTGCTCGTAGCCATCGACGGTAAAGCTCGCGAGGTTTTTTAGAGAAAGCTAGCAAGGTTTCAAATTGGGTGGTTTTTTTTATTTTAAAAAAGTGTGATTTCCTCATCTTTAATCATGGCACTACAATCGGCTCAAAAAAAAATGGCACTACAATGAACATATATATAAAATAATAAAAATTATAACCAAATCCGTAAACCACCTAACAACGACTACAAGCACTGAAGTGAGCCGAAGACGCACCACCGTCATCGCCCCTTCTTCACTGGAGTCAGACAAAACTTGTTGTAGTAGACAGTCTGAAAGTCGTCGTGTTGAGGCCTCATAGGGCCAGCGCACCAAAACAACAATCATCATCGATGAAGAAAGGTGTAGATCAGAAGGATCCCATCTGAGGACACATGAATGAAGATGGACAAAGACCGGATCTAAGCAGATCCACCAAAGACATCACCGATCGAATCCTATGAGACCAGCTAGAGACACACCTCCACACGCCCTCCGACTATGCGAGGTTTTAAATTGAGTAGTTTCTCTAAGCTTGCGAGGTTTTAAATTGGGTAGTTTTTCTAAGCTCTGATGAACCTCTCTTTCGTTTAGCAAACTTAAACACCCCCCCCCCCCCACACACACACACCCAAAGAAGACATCCCATATATTAATAACGCTCAAAGTACTTCAAGGCATTGTTTCGACCTCATGGGCAGCAGCGTTTAGGGCGACAATAGGGTTAGGGGATTCAAACCACAACTTCAACATTTTTTGCACCAAATCCAGGGGAAGCAAGTTGTGTGCAATACACGAGATCCTCAATCCCCATGCCATCTGACAACTCAGAGTTAAGGTCATCCGGCAACTCACTGAGCTCAATCATTTTCCCCTTTACATCAGAAAAACAAGTTAAACAATAACTCGTGGAGGCTGACAGGAATATATGGTGAATGTTGGTGGGAGAATAAATATAAAACATGCGATCATATGCGTCAACTCCATCATAATCATACTCTCCCATGGTTGCTGATTGGGGGTCTCAATGAGATATAATTTCTGTATGAAAAATAGGGAGGAAATCCTAGACCCCAACAATACATGCATGCCTTTCAACAGGGCATTGATGACTGTGAGATCGGAGACTTGGGATACAAAGGTGATTGCTTCACTTGGTAGAGAGAAAGAATTTACGAGAGGCTTGACAGAGGCCTCATTAACAAAACCTGGGCAACAATGCATCCTCATGCGTCGTTGGAGAATTTGGGGTATAACCACTCCGACCACATGCTGTTATTGTTTGATACCAATTTTTACGTACAGGAACCAAGTGGCGGGGTTCATGTTAAAAGACTTGAAGCTCCTTGGTTTACGAGAAAATGCTTTTAATGAGAAAGTCCAAGAAGCTTGGGATGAGGCTAGAAGCGATCCCGCAGCAATAAATTACATGAGAAGCTCGACCTCATGCATAGGGCGTTCCATGATTGGGATCAAAGAGTGTTGAAAAAATAATGACTTGTTGAATATGTACTGGAACTAGTAGAGATTCATTATATGCAGAGATGCAGCGCGAATTGGTTAAAATTTGGTGGCTGAAACACTATTTTTTCAGGCTTTTACATCGGCAAGAAGAAAAAAGAACTATATCTGAAAACTCCATGATCAGAATGGTAATGCAGTAGAAGGTATGGCCACTGAGTTCTCATATTCAGAATTATTTTAGTAACCTTTTTACTTCAGAGGTGCATCATGTTGATCCTTATATTCTTGAGAGGGTTCAAACAAAGGTTATTGATCATATGAATAATATGTTAATGGCTCCGTATACGCATGATGATGTTCGTAAGGCTGTTTTTTGTATTGGTGATCTCAAGCTCTAGGCCGAGATGGGCTTCATGCGATCTTTAAAAAAAATGGCATATCCTGGTGACGAGATTACACATGAAGTTTTGTTTGCTATTAATTCTCCTCATATCCCGGCTAAATGGAATGATACATCTATCGTTCTCATGCCCAAGACAGGTTCACCTGACCTGGTAACTCAATATAGACCTATTAGTCTATGTAACGTTTTATATAATATCATCTCAAAGATGTTAGCTTCAAGGTTGAAATGTATCCTGCCTGAAATAATATCTCCTACTCAGAGTGCTTTTCTCCCAGGAAAGGTTGATCACAGATAATGTACCCATTGCTTATGAATGTGTGCACAAAAAAAATCAAGACAAGAAAGTTTATGTGTTGTGAAGTTGGATATGCACAAGGCATATGTCAGGGTGGAGTGGATATTCCTCGAAGGTATGATGCAAAAACTTGGGTTTCATGAACAGTGGATCAAAATGATAATGGCATGTGTAAGCTCAGTAAGGTATACGGTGAGATTCAATTCTCAAGAAACAGATATGTTTACTCCTTCAAGAGGTATTAGGCAGGGAGATCCCCTTTCCCCTTATCTTTTATTAACAGAAGGGTTATCTAGTATGTTGCAGTATGAAGAAGAAGTTGGTGGCATGGATGGGGTTAGATTGTGTAGAAATGCACCATCAGTATCACATCTCCTATTTGTTAACAGTTCTCTAATTCTCATGAGAGCAAATGTTCTAAGTGCAACTTCCTTACAACATGTTCTAGATACCTATTGTCAGAGTTATGGATAGATGGTGAGTCTAGCAAAATCAAGCATTTTCTTTAGTCCTAATACTAGTGCGATATCGAGAGCAGGGATATGTGAAATCCTACATATAGACACTGAGGCCTTATTAGATAAATATCTTGGTTTGCCAACAATAGTAGGTGCAAATAGAAGCGAATGTTCCGGGCATTTCTATGAGAGAATCATAACATGACCAATTGGTTGGATGGAGAAGCGGCTCCCAATTGGAGGTAAAGAATTTTTTTAAAAGCATTAGCCCAAGCAACACCAATTTTTGCTATGTCTGTATTCAGTTTACCTAAGGGTATATGCAAGGAAATAACATATATTATTGCACAATTCTGGTGGGGCGATGATGAAGAACCAAAAGAATGCATTGGATGGCGTGGTGGAAAGCTTTGCATTCCTAAATGTGAAGAAGGCATGGGCTTTAGGGACTTATATTCTTTCAATTTGGCTATGCTCGCAAAGCAGTGTTGGAGGCTGATTATTGATCGAACATCATCATGTGCAAGGGTATTAAAGGCGAAGTATTACCCCCAACGGGAGCTTTCTTGATGCCACCTCGAAGAGCGGGGCGTCCTTTACATGGAAAAGTATACTGAAGGGATTGGAAACTTTCAAAAAAGGCTATAACTGAAGGGTCGGAATGGGTGAAGATATTAACATATGGAGTGACACTTGGGTCCCTTCGAGCACTGACATGAAGATAATCACCCCTAGAGGACACACGATTTTGACTAAAGTCCGTGAGTTGATTGATCTGGTGCAAGGAGCATGGGATGAGGAATTGATCCAAACTATTTAAACTATAATGCTTTTGAGGACTTTATTGCAAGGCAGCCAAATAGATCTAGAATCTTCTTAGTTCACACCGCGTACCATTTATAGTGGGTACATACCTACAGGGCACATGCATGTCGGGGAACGTTGCATGGAAAAACAAAAACAAAATCTACGCACACGCAAGATCTATCTATGGAGATGCATAGCTAAGAGAGGGGAGAGTGTGTCTACCTACCCTCGTAGACCATAAGCGGAAGCATTTTATTAACGCGGTTGATGTAGTCGAACTTTTTCGCGATTCAACCGATCAAGTACCGAACGCACTGCATGTTGGGGAACGCAGTAATTTCAAAATTTTCCTACGCACACGCAAGATCATGGTGATGCATAGCAACGAGAAGGGAAGAGTGTTGTCCACGTACCCTCGTAGACCGTAAGCGGAAGCATTATGACAATGCGGTTGATGTAGTCGTACGTCTTCACGATCGACCGATCCTAGTACCGAAAGTATGACACCTCCGCGATCTGCACACGTTCGGCTCGGTGAAGTCCCACGAACTCACGATCCAGCAGAGTGTCGAGGGAGAGCTTCGTTAGCACGACGGCGTGATGACGATGATGATGATGCTACCGGAACAAGGCTTCGCCTAAGCACCGCTATGATATGACCGAGGTGGATTATGGTGGAGGGGGGCACCGCACACGGCTAAGAGATCAATGATCAACTTGTGTGTCTATGGGGTGCCCCCTGCCCACGTATATAAAGGATGGAGGGAGGAAGAGGGCGGCCCTCATAGGGAGCGCCCAAAGTGTGGAGTACTACTAGGACTCCCTAGTCCTAGTAGGATTCCACCTCCCACATGGAATAGGAAAAAGGGAAGGGAGAAGGAGAAGGAAGGAAGGGGGCGCCCCCTTTCCCTAGTCCAATTTGGATCAGTCCATGGGGAAGGGGGTGCGGCCACCCTTGAGGCCTTTCTCTCGTTTCCCGTATGGCCCATTAAGGCCTAATACGAATTCTCCAGTACTTTGAAAAATACCCAAATCACTCGGAACCTTTCCGATGTCCGAATATAGCCTTCTAATATATCGATCTTTACGTCTCGACCATTTCGAGACTCCTCGTCATGTCTCCGATCTCATCTAGGACTCCAAACAAACTTCGGTCATCAAATCACATAACTCATAATACAAATCGTCACAAAACGTTAAGCGTGCGGACCCTACGGGTTCAAGAACTATGTAGACATGACCGAGACTCATCTCCGGTCAATAACCAATAGCAGAACCTGGATGCTCATATTGGCTCCTACATATTCTACGAAGATCTTTATCGGTCAAACCGCATAACAACATACGTTGTTCTCTTTGTCATCGGTATGTTACTTGCCCGAGATTCGATCGTCGGTGTCATCATACCTAGTTCAATATCGTTACCGGCAAGTCTCTTTACTCGTTCCGTAATGCATCATCCCGCAACTAACTCATTAGTCACATTGCTTACAAGGCTTATAGTGATGTGCATTACCGAGAGGGCCCAGAGATACCTATCCGACACACGGAGTGACAAATCCTAATCTCGATCTATGCCAACTCAACAAACACCATCAAAGACACCTGTAGAGCATATTTATAATCACCCAGTTATGCTATGACGTTTGATAGCACACAAGGTGTTCCTCCGGTATTCGGGAGTTGCATAATCTCATAGTCTGAGGAACATGTATAAGTCATGAAGAAAGCAATAGCAATGAAACTGTAACGATCATAATGCTAAGCTAACGAATGGGTCTTGTCCATCAAATCATTCTCCTAATGATGTGATCCCGTTCATTAAATTACAACACATGTCTATGGTTAGGAAACATAACCATCTTTGATAAACGAACTAGTCAAGTAGAGGCATACTAGGGACACTTTGTTTTGTCTATGTATTCACACATGTACTAAGTTTCCAATTAATACAATTCTAGCATGAATAATAAACATTTATCATGAAATAAGGAAATAAACAATAACTTTATTATTGCCTCTAGGGCATATTTCCTTCAGTCTCCCACTTGCACTAGAGTCAATAATCTAGTTCACATCGCCATGTGATTTAACACCAATAGTTCACATCACCATGTGATTAACACCCATAGTTCACATCGTCATGTGACCAACACCCAAAGGGTTTACTAGAGTCAATAATCTTCTTCACATTGTTATGCGATTAACACCCAAAGAGTACTAAGGTGTGATCATGTTTTTCTTGTGAGAGAAGTTTAGTCAACGGGTCTGCCATATTCAAAGCTGCATGTATTTTGCAAATATTCTATGCCTACAATACTCTGCATGGAGATACTCTAGCTAATTGCTCCCACTTTCAATATGTATCCGGATTGAGACTCAGAGTCATCCAGATCGGTGTCAAAGCTTGCATCGACGTAACTCTCTACGACGAACTCTTTATCACCTCCATTACCGAGAAATATTTCCTTAGTCCTCTAAGGATAATTTTGACCGCTGTCTAGTGATCTACTCCTAGATCAAAATTTTACTCCCTTGCCAAACTCAGGGCAAGGTATACAATAGGTCTGGTACACAGCATGGCATACTTTATAGAACCTATGGCTGAGGCATAGGGAATGACTTTCATTCTCTCTATATAATCTGCCGTGGTCGGGTTTTGAGTCTTACAACTTCACACCTTGCAACACAGGCAAGAACTCTTTCTTTGACTGTTCCATTTTGAACTACTTCAAAAACTTGTCAAGGTATGTACTCATTGAAAAAACTTATCAAGCGTCTTGATCTATCTCTATAGATCTTGATGCTCAGTATGTAAGCAGCTTCACCGAGGTCTTTCTTTGAAAAAACTCCTTTCAAATACTCCTTTATGCTTTCCAGAAAATTCTACATCATTTCCGATTGACAATATGTCATTGACATATACTTATCAGAAAGGCTGTAGTGCTCCCACTCACTTTCTTGTAAATACATGCTTTACCGCAAGTCTGTATAAAACTACATGCGTTGATCGCACTATCAAAGCGTACATTCCAACTCCGAGACGCTTGCACCAGTCCATAAATGGATCACTGGTGCTCACACACTTTGTTAGCATCTTTTGGATTAACAAAACCTTCTGGTTGCATCATATACAACTCTTCTTTAAGAAATCCATTAAGGAATGCAGGTTTGACATCCATTTGCCAAATTTCATAAAATGCGACAATTGCTAATATGATTCGGACAAACTTTTAAGCATCGATACAAGTGAGAAAATCTCATTGTAGCCAACACCTTGAACTTGTCGAAAACATTTTTGCGACAATTCAAGCTTTGTAGATAGTAACACTACTATCAGTGTCCTTCTTCCTCTTGAAGATCCATTTATTCTCTATGGCTTGCCAATCATCAGGCAAGTCAATCAAAGTCCACACTTTGTTCTCATACATGGATCCTATCTCAGATTTCATGGCCTCAAGCCATTTCGCAGAATCTGGGCTCATCATCGCTTCCTCATAGTTCATAGGTTTGTCATGGTCTAGTAACATGATCTCCAGAACAGGATTACCGTACCACTTTGGTGCGGTACGTATTCTGGTTGACCTACGAGGTTTGGTAGTGACTTCATCTGAAGTTTCATGATCATTATCATTAACTTCCTCACTAATCGGTGTAGGCATCACCGGAACTGATTTCTGTGATGAACTACTTTCCAATTCGGGAGAAGGTACAATTACCTTGTCAAGCTCTACTTTCCTCCTACTCACTTCTTTTGAGAGAAACTCCTTCTCTAGAAAGGATCCATTCTTAGCAACGAATATCTTGCCTTTAGATCTGTGATAGAAGGTGTACCCAATAGTTTATTTTGGGTTTCCTATGAAGACACACTACTCCGATTTGGGTTCGAGCCTATCAGTTTGAAACTTTTTCACATAAGCATCGCAACCCCAAACTTTAAGAAATGACTGTTGGGGAACGTTGCAGAAAACAAAAATTTTCCTACGGTTTAACCAAGATCCATCTATGAGTTCATCTAGCAACGAGTGATCGGATTGCATCTATATACCTTTGTAGATCACGCGCGGAAGCGTTCAAAGAACAGGGATGAGGAAGTCGTACTCGACGTGATCCAAATCAACGGAGATCCTAGCGCCGAACGGACGGCACCTCCGTGTTCAACACACGCATGGTCAGCGTGACGTCTCCTCCTTCTTGATCCAGCAAGGGGGAGGAGAGGTTGATGAAGATCCAGCAGCACGACGGCGTGGTGGTGGATGCAGCAGTCACCGCAGCAGGGCTTCACCGTTCTTCTGCGAGAGGGAGAGGTGTAGCAGGGGAGAGGGAGGCGCCAAGACTCCAGGGTGCTGCTGCCCCTCCCTCCCCCCTTTATATAGGCCCCCTAGGGGGTGTGCCGACCCTAGAAGATGGGATCTCCTAGGGGGGCAGCGGCCAAGGGGTGGAGTGCCCCCCAAGCCAGGTGGGGCGCCCCCACCCTAGGGTTCCCAACCCTAGGCGCATGGGGTGGGCGAAGGGGGGCGCACCAGCCCACTATGGGCTGGTTCCCCACCCCACTTTAGCCCATGGGGCCCTCCGGGATGGGTGGCCCACCCGGTGGACCCCCGGGACCCTTCCGGTGGTCCCGGTACAATACCGGTGACCCCCGAAACTCTCCCGATGGCCGAAACTGCACTTCCTATATATAATTCTTCACCTCCGGACCATTCCGGAGCTCCTCGTGACGTCCGGGATCTCATCCGGAACTCCGAACAACTTTCAGGTTACTGCATATTCATATCTCTACAACCCTAGCGTCACCGAACCTTAAGTGTGTAGACCTTACGGGTTCGGGAGACACGTAGACATGACCGAGACGGCTCTCCGGTCAATAACCAACAACGGGATCTGGATACCCATGTTGGCTCCCACATGCTCCTCGATGATCTCATCGGATGAACCACGATGTCGAGGATTCAAACAACCCCGTATACAATTCCCTTTGTCAATCGGTACGTTACTTGCCCGAGATTCGATCGTCGGTATCCCAATACCTCGTTCAATCTCGTTACCGGCAAGTCACTTTACTCGTACCGTAATGCATGATCCCGTGACCAGACACTTGGTCACCTTGAGCTCATTATGATGATGCATTACCGAGTGGGCCCAGAGATACCTCTCCGTTATACGGAGTGACAAAATCCCAGTCTTGATCCGTGTCAACCCAACAGACACTTTCGGAGATACCCGTAGTATACCTTTATAGTCACCCAGTTACGTTGTGACGTTTGGTACACCCAAAGCACTCCTACGGCATCCGGGAGTTATACGATCTCATGGTCTAAGGAAAAGATACTTGACATTGGAAAAACTCTAGCAAACGAACTATACGATCTTGTGCTATGTTTAGGATTGGGTCTTGTCCATCACATCGTTCTCCTAATGATGTGATCTCGTTATCAATGACATCCAATGTCCATAGTCAGGAAACCATGACTATCTGTTGATCAACGAGCTAGTCAACTAGAGGCTTACTAGGGACATGTTGGTGTTTATGTATTCACACATGTATTACGATTTGCGGATAACACAATTATAGCATGAATAAAAGACAATTATCATGAACAAGGAAATATAATAATAATCCTTTTATTATTGCCTCTAGGGCATATTTCCAACAGTCTCCCACTTGCACTAGAGTCAATAATCTAGTTACATTGTGATGAATCGAACACCCATGGAATTCTGGTGTTGATCATGTTTTGCTCTAGGGAGAGGTTTAGTCAACGGATCTGCTACATTCAGGTCTGTATGTACTTTACAAATATCTATGTCTCCATCTTGAACATTTTCACGAATGGAGTTGAAAGCGACGCTTGATGTGCCTGGTCTTCTTGTGAAACCTGGGCTCCTTGACAAGTGCAATAGCTCCAGTGTTGTCACATAAGAGTTTGATCGGCCCCGACGCATTGGGTATGACTCCTAGGTCGGTGATGAACTCCTTCACCCAAATTGCTTCATGCGCTGCCTCTGAGGCTGCCATGTACTCCGCTTCACATGTAGATCCCGCCACGACGCTCTGCTTGCAACTGCACCAGCTTACTGCCCCACCATTCAAAATATACACGTATCCGGTTTGTGACTTAGAGTCATCCAGATCTGTGTCGAAGCTAGCGTCGACATAACCCTTTACGACGAGCTCTTCGTCACCTCCATAAATGAGAAACATTTCCTTAGTCCTTTTCAGGTACTTCAGGATATTCTTGACCGCTGTCCAGTGTTCCTTGCCGGGATTACTTTGGTACCTACCTACCAAACTTATGGCAAGGTTTACATCAGGTCTGGTACACAGCATGGCATACATAATAGAACCTATGGCTGAGGCATAGGGGATGACACTCATCTCTTCTATATCTTCTGCCGTGGTCGGACATTGAGCTGAGCTCAATTTCACACCTTGCAACACAGGCAAGAACCCCTTCTTAGACTGATCCATATTGAACTTCTTCAATATCTTATCAAGGTATGTGCTTTGTGAAAGACCTATGAGGCGTCTTGATCTATCTCTATAGATCTGGATGCCTAATATATAAGCAGCTTCTCCAAGGTCCTTCATTGAAAAACTCTTATTCAAGTAGGCCTTAATGCTGTCCAAAAAGCTCTATATCATTTCCCATCAAAAGTATGTCATCTACATATAATATGAGAAATGCTACAGAGCTCCCACTCACTTTCTTGTAAACGCAGGCTTCTCCATAAGTCTGCATAAACCCAAACGCTTCGATCATCTCATCAAAGCGAATGTTCCAACTCCGAGATGCTTGCACCAGCCCATAAATCGAGCGTTGGAGCTTGCACACCTTGTTAGCATTCTTAGGATCGACAAAACCTTCCGGCTGCATCATATACAATTCTTCCTTAAGGAAACCATTAAGAAATGCCGTTTTGACGTCCATTTGCCATATCTCATAATCATAGAATGCGACAATTGCTAACATGATTCAGACGGACTTCAGCTTCGCTACCGGTGAGAAAGTCTCACCGTAGTCAACCCCTTAAACTTGCCGATAACCCTTAGCGACAAGTCGAGCTTTATAGATGGTAACATTACCATCCGCGTCCGTCTTCTTCTTAAAGATCCATTTGTTTTCTATCGCTCGCCGATCATCGGGCAAGTCTGTCAAAGTCCATACTTTGTTTTCATACATGGATCCTATCTCGGATTGCATGGCTTCAAGCCATTTGTTGGAATCTGGGCCCGCCATCGCTTCTTCATAGTTCGAAGGTTCACCGTTGTCTAACAACATGATTTCCAAGACAGGGTTGCCGTACCACTCTGGTGCGGAGTGTGTCCTTGTGGACCTACGAAGTTCAGTAGCAACTTGATCTGAAGTTTCATGATCATCATCATTAACTTCCTCTCTAGTCGGCGCAGGCACCTCAGGAACATTTTCTTGAGTTACGCCATTTTCTGGTTCAAGAGGTAATACTTCATCAAGTTCTACTTTCCTCCCACTTACTTCTTTCGAGAGAAACTCCTTCTCTAGAAAGGATCCATTCTTGGCAACAAAGATCTTGCCTTCGGATCTGAGGTAGAAGGTATACCCAATAGTTTCTTTAGGGTATCCTATGAAGATGCATTTTTCCGACTTGGGTTCGAGCTTTTCAGGTTGAAGTTTCTTGACATAAGCATCGCATCCCCAAACTTTTAGAAACGACAGCTTAGGTTTCTTCCCAAACCATAATTCATACGGTGTCGTCTCAACGGATTTCGACGGAGCCCTATTTAAAGTGAATGCGGCAGTCTCTAAAGCATAGCCCCAAAATGATAGCGGTAAATCGGTAAGAGACATCATAGATCGCACCATATCTAATAGAGTGCGATTACGACGTTCGGACACACCATTACACTGAGGTGTTCCAGGCGGCGTGAGTTGTGAAACTATTCCATATTTTCTTAAGTGTGTGCCAAATTCGTGACTCAAGTATTCTCCTCCACGATCTGATCGCAGGAACTTGATTTTCCTGTCACGTTGATTCTCAACCTCACTCTGAAATTCCTTGAACCTTTCAAAGGTCTCAGACTTGTGTTTCATTAAGTAGACATACCCATATCTACTCAAGTCATCAGTGAGGGTGAGAACATAACGATAACCACCGCGAGCCTCAACACTCATTGGACCGCACACATCAGTATGTATGATTTCCAATAAGTTGATTGCTCGCTCCATTGTTCCTGAGAACGGAGTCTTGGTCATTTTACCCATGAGGCATGGTTCGCATGTGTCAAATGATTCGTAATCAAGAGACTCTAAAAGTCCATCTGCATGGAGCTTCTTCATGCATTTGACACCTATGTGACCAAGGCGGCAGTGCCACAAGTATGTGGGACTATCATTATCAACCTTACATCTTTTGGTACTCACACTATGAATATGTGTAGCATTACGCTCGAGATTCATTAAGAATAAACCATTCACCATCGGAGCATGACCATAAAACATATCTCTCATATAAATAGAACAACCATTATTCTCGGATTTAAATGATTAGCCATCTCGAATTAAACGAGATCCTGATACAATGTTCATGCTCAAAGCTGGCACTAAATAACAATTATTGAGGTTTAAAACTAATCCCGTAGGTAAATGTAGAGGTAGCGTGCCGACGGCGATCACATCGACCTTGGAACCATTCCCGACGCGCATCGTCACCTCGTCCTTCGCCAGTCTCCGCTTATTCCGCAGCTCTTGCTTTGAGTTACAAATGTGAGCAACCGCACCGGTATCAAATACCCAGGAGCTACTACGAGTACTGGTAAGGTACACATCAATTACATGTATATCACATATACCTTTCGTGATGCCGGCCTTCTTGTCCGCTAAGTATTTGGGGCAGTTCCGCTTCCAGTGACCACTTCCCTTGCAATAAAAACACTCAGTCTCAGGCTTGGGACCATTCTTTGGCTTCTTCCCAGCAGCTTGCTTGCCGGGCGCGGCAACTCCCTTGCCGTCCTTCTTGAAGTTCTTCTTACCCTTGCCTTTCTTGAACTTAGTGGTTTTATTCACCATCAACACTTGATGTTCCTTTTTGACTTCTACCTCTGCTGATTTCAGCATTGCAAATACTTCAGGAATGGTCTTTTCCATCCCCTGCATATTGAAGTTCATCACAAAGCTCTTGTAGCTCGATGGAAGCGACTGAAGGATTCTGTCAATGACCGCGTCATCCAGGAGATTAACTCCCAGCTGAGTCAAGCGGTTATGTAACCCAGACATAGTGAGTATGTGCTCACTGACAGAACTGTTTTCCTCCATCTTACAACTGAATAACTTGTCGGAGACTTCATATCTCTCGACCCGGGCATGAGCTTGAAAAACCATTTTCAGCTCTTCGAACATCTCATATGCTCCGTGTCTCTCAAAACACTTTTGGAGCCCCGGCTCTAAGCTGTAAAGCATGCCGCACTAAACGAGGGAGTAATCATCGGTACGTGTCTGCCAAGCGTTCATAACGTCTTGTTCTACAGGGAGAGCAGGTGCTTCACCTAGCGGTGCTTGTAGGACATAATCTTTCTTGGCAGCTATGAGGATGATCCTCAGGTTTCGGACCCAGTCCGTATAGTTGCTGCCATCGTCTTTCAGCTTGGTTTTCTCTAGGAACGCGTTGAAGTTGAGGACAACGTTGGCCATTTGATCTACAATACATGTTGTAAAGATTTTAGACTAAGTTCATGATAATTAAGTTCATCTAAATCAAATTATTCAATGAACTCCCACTCAGACAGACATCCCTCCAGTCATCTAAGTATAACATGATCCGAGTTAACTAGGCCGTGTCCGATCATCACGTGAGACGGACTAGTCAACATCGGTGAACATCTTCATGTTGATCGTATCTTCTATATGACTCATGCTCAACCTTTCGGTCTTCTGTGTTCCGAGGCCATGTCTGTACATGCTAGGCTCGTCAAGTCAACCTAAGTGTTTGCATGTGTAAATCTGTCTTACACCCGTTGTATGTGAACGTTGGAATCTATCACACCCGATCATCATGTGGTGCTTTGAAACAACGAACTGTCGCAACAGTGCACAGTTAGGGGGAACACTTTCTTGAAATTATTATGAGGGATCATCTTATCTACTACCGTCGTTCTAAGTAAACAAGATGCAAAAACATGATAAACATCACATGCAATCAAATAATAATAGTGACATGATATGGCCAATATCACATAGCTCCTTTGATCTCCATCTTGGGGCTCCATGATCATCTTGTCACCGGCATGATACCATGATCTCCATCATCATGATCTCCATCATCGTGTCTCCATGAAGTTGCTTGCCAACTATTACTTCTACTACTATGGCTAACACGTTTAGCAATAAAGTAAAGTAATTTACATGGCGTTTCTCAATGACACGCAGGTCATACAAAAAATAAAACAACTCCTATGGCTCCTGCCGGTTGTCATACTCATCGACATGCAAGTCGTGATTCCTATTACAATAGCATGAACATCTCATACATCACATATATATCATTCATCATTCATCACAACTTTGGCCATATCACATCACAAAACACTTGCTGCAAAAACAAGTTAGACGTCCTCTAATTGTTGTTGCAAGTTTTACGTGGCTTCAATAGGGTTCTAGCAAGAACGTTTTCTTACCTACGTGAAAGCCACAACGTGATTTGTCAACTTCTATTTACCCTTCATAAGGACCCTTTTCATCGAATCTGCCCCAACTAAAGTGGGAGAGACAGACACCCGCCAGCCACCTTATGCAACTAGTGCATGTCAGTCGGTGGAACCGGTCTCACGTAAGCGTACGTGTAAGGTTGGTCCGGGCCGCTTCATCCCACAATACTGCTGAAGCAAAATAAGACTAGTAGCGGCAAGAAAGTTGACAACATCTATGCCCACAACAAATTGTGTTCTACTCGTGCAAAGAGAACTACGCATAGACCTAGCTCATGATGCCACTGTTGGGGAACGTTGCATAAAACAAAAATTTTCCTACGGTTTCACCAAGATCCATCTATGAGTTCATCTAGCAATGAGTGATCGGATTGCATCTACATACCTTTGTAGATCACGCGCGGAAGCGTTCAAAGAACGGGGATGAGGAAGTCGTACTCGACGTGATCCAAATCATCGGAGATCCTAGCGCCGAACGGACGGCACCTTCGTGTTCAACACACGTACGGTCAGCGTGACGTCTCCTCCTTCTTGATCCAGCAAGGGGGGGGGGGGGAGGAGAGGTTGATGAAGATCCAGCAGCACGATGGCGTGGTGGTGGATGCAGCAGTCACCGCAGCAGGGCTTCGCCGTTCTTCTGCGAGAGGGAGAGGTGTAGCAGGGGAGAGGGAGGCGCCAAGACTCCAGGGTGCTGCTGCTCCTCCCTCTCCCCTTTATATAGGCCCCCTAGGGGGTGCGCCGGCCCTAGGAGATGGGATCTCCTGGGGGGGGGGGCGGCCAAGGGGTGGAGTGCCCCCCAAGCCAGGTGGGGCGCCCCCCACCCTAGGGTTCCCAACCCTAGGCGCATGGGGTGGGCCAAGGGGGGCGCACCAGCCCACTATGGGCTGGTTCCCCTCCCCACTTTAGCCCATGGGGCCCTCCGGGATGGGTGGCCCCACTCGGTGGACCCCCGGGACCCTTTTGGTGGTCCTGGTACAATACCGGTGACCCCAGAAACTCTCCCGATGGCCGAAACTGCACTTCCTATATATAATTCTTCACCTCCGGACCATTCCAGAACTCCTCGTGACGTCCGGATCTCATCCGGGACTCCGAACAACTTTTGGGTTACTGCATATTCATATCTCTACAACCCTAGCGTCACCGAACCTTAAGTGTGTAGACCCTACGGGTTCGGGAGACACGTAGACATGACCGAGACGGCTCTCCGGTCAATAACCAACAGCGGGATCTGGATACCCATGTTGGCTCCCACATGCTCCTAGATGATCTCATCGGATGAACCACGATGTCGAGGATTCAAACAACCCCGTATACAATTCCCTTTGTCAATCGGTATGTTACTTGCCCGAGATTCGATCGTCGGTATCCCAATACCTCGTTCAATCTCGTTACCGGCAAGTCACTTTACTCGTACCGTAATGAATGATCCCGTGACCAGACACTTGGTCACCTTGAGCTCATTATGATGATGCATTACTGAGTGGGCCTAGAGATACCTCTCCGTTATACGAGTGACAAATCCCAGTCTTGATCCGTGTCAACCCAACAGACACTTTCGGAGATACCCGTAGTATACCTTTATAGTCACCTAGTTACGTTGTGACGTTTGGTACACCCAAAGCACTCCTACGGCATCCGGGAGTTATATGATCTCATGGTCTAAGGAAAAGATACTTGACATTGGAAAAACTCTAGCAAACGAACTATACGATCTTGTGCTATGTTTAGGATTGGGTCTTGTCCATCACATCATTCTCCTAATGATGTGATCTCGTTATCAATGACATCCAATGTCCATAGTCAGGAAACCATGACTATCTGTTGATCAACGAGCTAGTCAACTAGAGGCTTACTAGGGACATGTTGGTGTCTATGTATTCACACATGTATTACGATTTCCGGATAACACAATTATAGCATGAATAAAAGACAATTATCATGAATAAGGAAATATAATAATAATCCTTTTATTATTTCCTCTAGGGCATATTTCCAACAATGACAACTTTGGTTTCTTGCCAAACCATAGTTCATACGATGCCATCTCAACGGATTTAGATGGTGCCCTATTTAATGTGAATGCAGCTGTCTCTAATGCATAACCCCAAAATGATAGTGGTAAATCGGTAAGAGACATCATAGATCGCACCATATCCAATAAAGTACGATTACAACGTTCGGACACACCATTATGCTGTGGTGTTACAAGTGGCGTGAGTTGCGAAATTATTCCACATTGTTTCAAATGAAGACCAAACTCGAGACTCAAATATTCGCCTCTATGATCAGATCGTAGAAACTTTATTTCCTTGTTACGATGATTTTCCACTTCACTCTGAAATTCTTTGAACTTTTCAAATGTTTCAGACTTATGTTTCATTAAGTAGATATACCCATATCTGCTCAAATCATCTATGAAGGTCAGAAAATAACGATACCCGCCGCGAGCCTCAACACTTATCGGATCGCATACATCAGTATGTATTATTTCCAATAAGTTACTCACTTCTTTCGAGAGAAACTCCTTCTCTAGAAAGGATTCATTCTTAGCAACCAATATCTTGCCTTCAGATCTGTGATAGAAGGTGTACCCAATAGTTTATTTTGGGTATCCTATGAAGACACACTACTCTGATTTGGGTTTGAGCTTATCAGTTTGAAACTTTTTCACATAAGCATCGCAACCCTAAACTTTAAGAAACGACAGCTTTGGTTTCTTGCCAAACCATAGTTCATACGATGTCATCTCAATGGATTTAGATGGTGCCCTATTTAATGTGAATGCAGCTGTCTCTAATGCATAACCCCAAAAGGATAGTGGTAAATTGGTAAGAGACATCATAGATCGCACCATATCCAATAAAGTACGATTACAACGTTCGGACACACCATTATGCTGTGGTGTTACAAGTGGCGTGAGTTGCGAAATTATTCCACATTGTTTCAAATGAAGACCAAACTCGAAACTCAAATATTCGCCTCTGTGATCAGATTGTAGAAACTTTATTTCCTTGTTACGATGATTTTCCACTTCACTCTGAAATTCTTTGAACTTTTCAAATGTTTCAGACTTATGTTTCATTAAGTAGATATACCCATATCTGCTCAAATCATCTATGAAGGTCAGAAAATAACGATACCCCCCGCGAGCCTCAACACTTATCGGATCGCATACATCAGTATGTATTATTTCCAATAAGTCAGTTGCTCGCTCCATTGTTCCGGAGAACGGAGTCTTAGTCATCTTACCCATGAGGCATGGTTCACAAGCATCAAGTGATTCATAATCAAGCGATTCCAAAAGTCCATCAGCATGGAGTTTCGTCATGCGCTTTACACCAATATGACCTAAACGACAGTGCCACAAATAGGTTGCACTATCATTATTAACTTTGCATCTTTTGGCTTCAATATTATGAATATGTGTATCACTACGATCGAGATTCAATAAACCATTCACCTTGGGTGTATGACCATAGAAGGTTTTATTCATGTAAACAGAATAACAATTATTCTTTGACTTAAATGAATAACCGTATTGCAATAAACATGATCCGATCATATTATGCTCAACGCAAACACCAAATAACATTTATTTTAGTTTCAACACTAATCCCGAAGGTAAAGGGAGTGTGCGATGGTGATCTTATCAACCTCGGAATCATTTCCAACACACATCGTCACCTCGTCCTCAACTAGTCTTTGTTTATTTTGCAACTCCCGTTTCGAGTTACTACTCTTAGCAACTGAACTAGTATCAAATACCGAGGGGTTTGCTATAAACACTAGTAAAGTACACATCAATAACATGTATATCAAATATACCTCTGTTCACTTTTCCATCCTTCTTATCCGCCAAGTATCTAGGGCAGTTCCACTTCCAGTGACTATTTCCTTTGCAGTAGAAGCACTCAGTTTCAGGCTTGGGTCTAGCTTTGGGCTTCTTCATGGGAGTGGAAACTTGCTTGCCATTCTTCTTGAAGTTCCCTTTCTTTCCCTTGCCCTTTTACTTGAAACTAGTGGTCTTGTCAACCATCAACACTTGATGCTTTTTCTTGATTTCTACCTTTGCCGATTTCAGCACTGCGAAGAGCTTTGGGAATCATTTCCGTTATCCCATGCATATTATAGTTCATCACAAAGTTCTAGTAACTTGGTGATAGTGACTAGATAATTCTATCAATCACTCTTATCGGAAGATTAACTCCCACTTGATTCAAGTGATTGTAGTACTCAGACATTCTGAGCACATGCTCACTCGTTGAGCTATTCTCCTTCATCTTGTAGGCAAAGTACTGTCAGAGGTCTCATACCTCTTGACACGGGCATGAGTATGAGATACCAATTTCAACTCTTGGAACATCTTATATGCTCCGTGGCGTTCAAAACATTTTTGAAGTCCCGGTTCTAAGCCGTAAAGCATGGTGCACTAAACTATCAAGTAGTCATCATACCGAGCTTGTCAAACGTTCATAACATCTGCATCTGCTCCTGCAATAGGTTTGTCACCTAGCGGTGCATCAAGGACATAATTCTTCTGTACAACAATGAAGATAATCCTCAGATCACGGACCTAGTCCACATCATTGCTATTATCATCTTTCAACATAGTTTTTCCTCTAGGAACATATAAAAAATAAATGGGGAGCTACATCGCGAGCTATTGATCTACAACATAGTTATGCAAATATTATCAGGACTAAGTTCATGATAAATTAAAGTTCAATTAATCATATTACTTAAGAACTCCCACTTAGATAGACACCCCTCTAGTCATCTAAATGATCATGTGATCCAAATCAACTAAACCATGTCCGATCATCATGTGAGATGGAGTAGTTTTCAATGGTGAACATCACTATGTTGATCATATCTACTATATGATTCACGCTCGACCTTTCGGTCTCCAGCGTTCCGAGGCCATATCTGCATATGCTAGGCTCGTCAAGTTTAACCCATGTATTCCGCGTGTGCAAAACTGGCTTGCACCCGTTGTATGTGAACGTAGAGCTTATCACACCCAATCATCACGTGGTGTCTCGACACGACGAACTGTCGCAACGGTGCATACTCAGGGAGAACACTTATACCTTGAAATTTAGTGAGAGATAATCTTATAGTGCTACCGCCGTACTAAGCAAAATAAGATGCATAAATGATAAACATCACATGCAATCAAAATATGTGACATGATATGGTCATGATCATCTTGCGCCTTTGATCTCCATCTCCAAAGTACCGTCATGATCTCTATCATCACCGGTGTTACACCATGATCTCCATCATCTTGATCTCTATCAACATGTCATTACATGGTCGTCTCGCCAACTATTGCTCTTGCAACTATTGCTATCGCATAGTGATAGAGTAAAGCAATTATTTGGCGCTTGCATCTTATGCAATAAAGAGAAAACCACAAGGCTTCTGCCAGTTGCCGATAACTTCAACAAAACATGATCATCTCATACAACAAGTTATATCTCATCACGTCTTGACCATATCACATCACAGCAAGCCCTGCAAAAACAAGTTAGACGTCCTCTACTTTGTTGTTGCAAGTTTTACGTGGCTGCTACGGGCTGAGCAAGAACCGTTCTTACCTACGCATCAAAAACCACAACGCGGTAGAGTGATTGCTTTTTGATCTTCAGAAATAACCCTGTTCATTGAATCCGATTCAACTAAAGTTGAAGAAACTGACACCCACCAGCCACCTGTGTGTGAAGCACGTCGATAGAACCAGTCTCGCATAAGCGTACGTGTAATGTCGGTCTGGGCCGCTTCATCCAACAATACCGCCGAATCAAGAATCAACTAGTGACGGTAAGCAATATGTATATACCCACACCCAAAACTCCTTTGTGTTCTACTCGTGCATATAACATCTACGCATAAACCTGGCTCGGATGCCACTGTTGGGGAACGCAGTAATTTCAAAATTTTCCTACGCACACGCAAGATCATGGTGATGCATAGCAACGAGAAGGGAAGAGTGTTGTCCACGTACCCTCGTAGACCGTAAGCGGAAGCGTTATGACAACGCGGTTGATGTAGTCGTATGTCTTCATGATCGACCAATCCTAGTACCGTAAGGACGACACCTCCGCGATCTGCACACGTTCGGCTCGGTGACGTCCCACGAACTCACGATCCAGCAGAGTGTCGAGGGAGAGCTTCGTCAGCACGACGGCGTGATGACGGTGATGATGATGCTACCGGAACAAGGCTTCGCCTAAGCACTACTACAATATGACCGAGGTGGATTATGATAGAGGGGGGAACCGCACACGGCTAAGAGATCAATGATCAACTTGTGTGTCTATGGGGTGCCCCCTGGCCACGTATATAAAGGATGGACGGAGGAGGAGGTCGGCTGAGCGAGTCCTGGACCAAGGGGTCCTCGGGCGTCTGACATGTTGGACATGGGCCGGATTATTGGGCCATGAAGATACAAGATGGAAGACTTTTTCCCGTGTCCGGATAGGACTCTCCTTTGCGTGGATGGCAAGTCAGGCGGCCGGATATACTATTTCCTTTCTATGTAACTGACTTTGTATAACCCTAGTCCCCTCCAGTGTCTATATAAACTGGAGGGTTTAGTCCGTAGGGACAATCAGAATCAGATAGGCTAGACTTCTAGGGTTTTAGCCATTACGATCTTGTGGTATATAAACTCTTGTAACCCCATACTCATCAATATTAATCTAGCAGGACGTAGGGTTTTACCTCCATCGAGAGGGCCCGAACCTGGGTAAACATTGTGTTCCCTGTCTCCTGTTACCATCAACCTCAGACGCACAGTTCGGGACCCCCTACCCGAGATCCGCCGGTTTTGACACCGACATTGGTGCTTTCATTGAGAGTTACACTATGACGTTGAAGTCAGGGTTGATGGCTCGCCTTGTGATCGAGTACAACATCACCGCCGATGGAGCCCTGGCCTCAGGCCAAACCTTCCGGTTGGGTGGCTTTATCATGACCACCCGTTCGGCCGGTGGATCGACGATGACTTCTGGGGTCACCAAAAATCGCCTCCGAATTGACTATGAATACTCCAGACAGATGGATCCGACGAAATTATCATCCTTGAAGGAACTCCTGGATCGCATCGCCGCCCTGGGGGTCGCCGCAAACTACGATCGGATTGGGCTCAAACCCGATCAGAGAGAAATCAAATCTCCTTAGATCACCCACCAGATAGCAGTAGTGGAGGAGCAAAACAACAATTCCCCCTATACTGAGGACGAACTATGTTCGAATCCCCGAGCTCATAGAGCCGGACACCTGTCCACCGAACGACATGATTTGTCCTCCGAACTTGGAATTACATGGTAGACGTGAAAAATCGGCCGATCTCCTGGGATCCGAACTATTAAGCTTGAAAATTTCTCAAACTCCAGATCCCAAATGGGGACAGGGTTCGGATCTAAATCCACCTACCCACCTAGATATACGCAATCTCACCTACTATGGAAGCAGCCTTAGGAAACAGTCCATCACTTTTGGGCCAGATTCCTCCTTGTCAAGAACAAGATCAAAGATTGCCATGATGAAGACGCGATATCAATATTCCGCAGTAATTGTACGGACGAAGGAATCCTCAACGCTATCAATCGCCGTCACGTATTACACTTTGCCGATTTGACAACCATAGTACAGAAGTACTGCGCAATGGAAAGTGCCTGGAAAACTCAGGCAGCTCGTTGGGAGCCGCCAGCTCCCACTCAACCTTTCATATGGACAAAAAGGACGCACCCTTGAGAGGCGCCCAATACAGTAGTAAAGAAATCCAAACCCATTACGCAGCGCGGAACCATTCTGGAAGGATGGCTCGACAGGCCGTGCAAAATACACACAACACCAGATACCATACCTACCCACAACCTTAGAGCATGTTGGATACTCTGGCAAGTGGCCAAGAGTGGCGAGGATATCCTCACCAAACATACCTGGGAACAACTCCCCCCGAAACACGACGACCGCAGAGTATTGACAGTCTTCGAGACTTTCTCTTCAAACAATCAGCACAAGAGGGCACTCCGCGACCTCGCCGAAGTCTGTCAAATCGCAACAATAAATCCTTGGAATGACACAGCCATAACTTTCAATGCCAGTGACGAACCAAAAGCCCAGTCAGTCCGAGCACCAACGGCTTTGGTCCTCAATCCAATTGTGGATGGTTTTCGACTTACCAAAGTGCTCATGGACGGCGGCGGCGGGTCAAACCTCATCTACGAGGATACACTCAGTAAAATGGACATAGACAGGAGCCATATTGAGCAAAGTAGCACGACCTTCCAAGGAATTATGCCTAGCCGAGAGGCACGATGCACGGGAAAAATCACACTTGATGTGGTATTCGGCACGCCGGATAACTACCGGCCCGAAGAAATAACCTTCCAAGTGGCCCCTTTCAACAGTGGATACCACGCCCTGTTGGGGCGAGACGCATTCACACGCTTTCAAGCCATACCTCATTACGGGTATATGAAGCTCAAAATGCCCGGGCCCAACGGTATTATCACTCTCGCAAGTGATCCAGATATAGCCCTCTGCGCCGAAAACAAAACAGCCTCCCTGGCCCTCGAGGCACTCTCTAAGGCCCTTGTGGCCGAAGAGTTAAATGCGTTGCGCTCAATGGTGGATAGGGACGACATAATCCTCAACAACGCTCTAAATTCACCTCCTTCAAACCAGCCGATGAAATAGTCAAATTTCAAGTCCACCCGACGGACCCAAACAAAACAACCTACATCGGTGCACAGCTGGACTGAATGGTGGATGCCGCACTACGAGCGTTCCTATGCGAGAATTGGGACATATTCGCCTGACACCCTTCTGATATGCCAAGAATCCCACGCAGAGCACAGCCTCAATATATTGAAGGGATACAAGCCAGTTAAGCAAACACTGCGACGCTTTTCCGAACCCAAACGACAAGCCATGGGGGAGGAGCTAGCCAAGCTAATCGAGGCCGGATTCATCAGAGAAATAAAACATCCGGACTGGCTAGCAAACCTGGTGATGGTGCCAAATAAGGATAAATCCTAGCGCTTGTGTGTCGATTTCAAATACCTCGACAAAGTTTGCCCTAAGGATCCATTCCCACTCCCCGCATCGATCAAATTACTGATGCCACTACAGGACACGATTCACTGTGTTTCCTTGATGCATATTTCGGATACCATCAAATTTAAATGAAGGAATCCGACCAAGCCGCAACGACATTTATTACCCCACACGGGCCTTTCTGCTTCAACACCATGCCCTTTGGGCTCAAAAACGCCGGTGCCACCTACCAACGCATGATTCAAACATGCCTGGAGAAACAAATTGGTAAACAGTTGAAGCATATGTCGACAACATCATCATCAAGACTAAGTGCATCGAATCATTAATAGATGACTTACGCCTCACATTCGACAATCTCCGGACATATGACATTAAGCTCAATCCGAAAAATGCGTATTCAGCGTCCCCTCGGGAAAACTACTGGGCTTCATTGTTTCTAGTAGAGGAATCGAGGCAAATCCAGCCAAAATCCGAGCTTTATCACAATTGGCTACACCAACAGACCTTAAATAGGTCCAAAAGCTAGCTGGATGCATGGCAGCTTTAAGCCGCTTTATCTCCAGACTAGGAGAAAAAGCATTCCCACTTTATCGGCTCCTCCGACGCACCGATCACTTCAAGTGGACTGATGCAGCAATGGCCGGATTGGACGAAATAAAGGCTCTTTTAGCAAGCAACCCAATCCTAGCCGCACCAAGCGCCAGTGAACCAATGCTATTATACATATCTGCAACACACCAGGTGGTGAGCGCAGTACTCGTCGTCGAACGAGAATAGGACGGACACAAATTCCTGCTCCAGAAGCCGGTATACTACGTATCCACTGTCCTAACTCCATGCAAATCCCGGTACCCTCATTATCAAAAGATAGCATATGCGGTCTTCATGGCATCTCGGAAGCTACGACACTATTTCCAAGAGTGCTCAATCACAGTGGCTTCTGAAGTTCCACTGAACGGCATAATAAACAATCGCGACACAACTGGCCGAATTGCCAAGTGGGCCATTGAGCTTGTTCCATTCATATAACATATAAGGCACGCCGGGCCATCAAATCCCAAGTACTGGCAGACTTCATCACCGAATGGACAGAAGCCGAACTCCCTAAAGAGTACGACACATATTCCAACTAGGTCATGTATTTCGATGGTTCCAGAATGCTGGCGGGCTTAGGGGCATGCGTTGTCCTAACATCCCCCACTGGAGATACAGTTCAGTACATACTCCAAATATTATACACAGACTCCAACAATGCAGCCGAATATGAGGCTTTATTGCATGGTCTTCGGATGGCTGTCTCCATGTGCATACAACGCCTGGAAGTGCACGGGGACTCGAACCTCACGATATCTCAAATAAATGGAGATTTCGATGCCAAGGATCCAAAGATGGTGGCTTACCATAACGCCGTTCTCAAAATGTCGGCTTGGTTCAAGGGGCTCGAGTTTCACCATGTGGCTCGAGAGAGTAATCAAGCGGCGGACGTCCTTGCTCGCATTGGCGCCAAGCGCAACCGCGTCCCACCTAACATCTTCTTGGAAAGGCTTTTCAAGCCATCCGTGGTGTGGCAAGGGGAGAGCGGCAACATCAGTCTGAACCCGACCATAACCCTAGATGCCGAACATACCGACATCATCGGAGGCTCAGCCATCGAAACAACACCATCGGCCCATCTTCTAATGGCAGTCATTGCCCCATGGACCGAACCATTCTTGGCCTACTTCAATAGGCGAGAGCTCCCTAAGGATCAGAATGAGGCCCGCCACATTGTTCGGCGTTCAAAAGCCTATAAGGAGCATGAAGGAGAACTCTACAAGAAAAGCGCTACCGGAGTGCTTCAAATATGTATCTCCAAGGAGGAGGGGCGGCAACTTTTGACTGAAATTCATGCCGATCTCGGTGGTCACCACGCCGCAGCTCGGGCCCTTGTAAGCAAGGCCTTCCGTACAGGTTTCTACTGGCCGACAGCTCGAGCAGATGCATAGGACCTTGTCCAACGTTGCATTGGATGCTAGCTTTTTGCCAGCCAAAGCCATATGCCACCCACTGCTCTACAAACAATCCCCATCACTTGGCCTTTCGCGGTCTGGGGGCTTGACATGGTTGAACCCCTTAAAGGAGGCAGCCATAAGAAAAAAATATCTGCTAGTTATGGTAGATAAGTTCACTAAGTGGATAGAGGCCAAACTAGTTAAAACAGCCGAAGCCGGATAAGTGATAGACTTTATATCCGGTGTTGTGCACCGTTACGGTGTTCCACACAACATCATCACCGACAACGACTCTAAATTTACAGCCGATGAGGTGAAAAACTGGTGTGCTAATCTCGGCATTAAGCTCGATTACGCCTTCGTATATCATCCGCAAACAAACGGTCAAGCCGAACGAGCCAATGATCTTATTATGAGCGGCATCAAACCCAGACTAGTGCGGTCTTTAAAAGAATCAGACAAGCACTGGGTTGAGGAGCTCGACTCCGTACTCGGGGGCTGCGGACCACGCCCAATCACACTACCGGATACACACCTTTCTTTATGGTGTATGGCGCAGAGGCTGTGTTACCATGCGACATTATTCATGACTCACCTCGAGTGCGCATGTACGAAGAGAGAGAGAGAGGCCGAGCTTGATTGACAGGACATCTTAGATGCCTTGGAGGAGGAGCACGACGTTGCAAAAGCCCGTTCCGCATTTTATCAACAGCAGGCCCGCAGATATCAAAGCAGAGAAGTATGGGCCAAGACTTACAATGTTGGCGAACTCGTTCTACGCCTCCCAGAGAAGAAAAAGGACAAACTCAAGCCAAAGTGGGAGGGTCCCTTCATCATTGACGAAGTTCTCACTGGGGGGGGGGGCATACCGCCTGTGTGATGCATCTGACAATCGCCTAGAGCCGAACCCCTGGAACGCGGCCAGACTCCAAAGATTCTATGCCTAATGCCGAACCCTTTGTTCATTTCCTTCTACCTATTGTCTCCAATACTTTTTCCTCTCTTTTCGCTTTTTCCTTTTTTAGCTTTAAAGCTCTTTGCGCGGCTCAACTGTGCACTTGTGATATACACAAATATGTACGTCCATTATACCTGGGGGCTTCTTGGACAGAAGCTTATTATTGTTATTTTCCGAGCATCAAGCTCGTCACATATGTGTGTTCTCCTCATATGTACCTTTTCTTCGCCATTATATGCATCTATATGACTTAAGTTTTGTTCAAGCTGGGTTGCCTGGCTCCTGTGCTTATGCCCTACGTTCCCATTAGTTCGGCTAGGGCATAAAGGGAGCACCTCTGTGATTGTTACTGCCAGGTCATCCGGATGTGTACCTCAGACTGGGTGAAGCCGAAAGCTAGTGTTCTTAAGGGAATATTCGGCCGACGGACTAAAAATGTTTTTTTCATTCACCCCATGGTGAGCACCCCAGGTGTTATGAACACTACGATTTCAGCAAATCACAGTTCGAACATGCACATTAACGCATGACTACCCAGGGAAAGGAACCCTTAACAGAACTATTCTCTCTGGAAGATGTTTCTTACAATCACAATGTAATATAACATAGCTAGTTGGATACAACTTGTCTGTTCAAGCAACTATGACCCATACGCCTAGTTTCCACGCATATCCCGGTCTATTTTTTACCGCTTAGGTATTCGGAAACACTCCGCACCTTCGGGTCCAGAGGTCAAAGCGAAAAGGTCTGCCATGAAAATCGTTTCACAAATCCGGCCAGGGGCAAATATGTCAAGGAAAGTACATAGCCAATTAGACTCAAAAACTTCCTCCTCTATACCGTCTAATAGGCTGTCTAACTTGCAATCCTGTTGGGAAAATCGGGCGGCTACTTCGACTTGGTCATATACCAAACTAACGGGAATTTCTTTTCCATCTGACCCTAGAGGTCCGACCAGAGCCATATGATTCGGATCAAGCTTGGTATACTGTGTTTTCACCATGGCCCAGGCTTCTCGTGCACTTTCCCGACAGGCCGATATCTTCCCTAACCGAAAACACTGTCACGCTCCCCTGAATAGCTGTACAAGCTCCTCCATTCTTCCTGGAGGGGAGGCGCATGGCCATAAAGCCTTGGCAACACTTTGCATCGGCTGCCGAGCTTGCTCGTGCACTTGCGACAGCTCTTCTAGCAGATCGCCCGAGAATCTGGACACCTCCTGTTCGGGACGGCCAGTCAGCATACCTACAGGCATAAATCTGTTAGTCCCTTTCATTTCCAAATTACACGGAGGTAAGTTTGATGACATACTAAATATGTCGCCTCGAAGCCTCCTATTTTCCTTCACAGAGTCAGCCAGCTGGGCCCGTACATCTTTCAGTTCCTCGCCGAGTTGGGTATTGGAATCCCGGAGCTTGTTTTTCTCCTCCACGACTCGTGTTAGCACATGCTCACCCGTGGCTAGCACTACAAAAAAATACACTTCCATGATGATACGTGTTTGTCATAGTAGGTCATGTTTTCTGTCATGCATGTACATCCATGACAAATTTATGATAGAATCAAGATAGTCATACCTGTGCTGTCGTAGAAGTGTTCCATGACATTACCAAAATTATCATCACGGAAGTGTCCACTTCGATGACGATAAATCACGCGTCACAGAAGTGCTTTCATCAAGGGTGACCAACACGTGGCATCCACCGTAGCGGAACGCCGTTAAGCTATCGGGTCCGGTTTTGGATCCGATAACCCGTTAACAACCCGGACCAATGGGGATTTTCCACGTGTAAAATCATCATTGGCTGTAGGAAACACGTGCCGGCTCCGTGTTGGCACAGGTGTCACTCATCCAATGGGCGAGATGCGCCTACGATATGTTAACACATGGACCGGCCCAAAAGTGGCCCATAAAGTTTAAAAGGGCCAGCCCAACTAAAGGCCCACAAGATTTTGCGGACCATAATGGGCTGGCCCAGCTAAAGGCACACAAGATTTTGTGGGCCATAATGGGCCGACCCAGGTAAAGGCCCACAAGATTTTTGCGGGCCACAATGGGCCGGTCCAGGTGAAGGCCCACAAGATTTTTGTGGACAATAATGGGTCGGCCTAGCTAAAGGCCCATGAGATTTCGCCGACATTAATGGGATGACCCAGCTGTAGGCCCACAAGATTTTGAGGACCCTAGTAGGCCGGCCCATTAACTGGCTGCCATGTTTTGGGCCAAATGTCGGCCCATATTTGATCCAGTCCATTAATGGCCTGCCACGTTCCGGGCCTAATAATGGCCCATATGGGATCCGACCCGTTAAAAGACTACCATGTTCTGGGCCAAATTACGGCCCAGATCAGGTTCGGCCCTTTAAGAGGCTTTGGGCTAAATTATGGCCCATATCAGATTCGGCCCATCAATTGGACGCTATGCTTTTAGGCCCACTTGCTAAAGGCCCATTTAGTAATTTGGCCTGATATTAGTTTCGGCCTGTTAAGGGCCCGTTTAACATTTCGGCCCCATATTAATTTTGGCATGTTAAAAGCCCGTCATATAGTTGGGCCTAACTACGGCCCGGTTTGCATCCGGGCTACTCGTAGACGATAATCTGATTAGACCAAACAAGGACCGAGACAATTTTGGCCTGTTATAAGCCCATGATTTGATTGACACATTCATGGGCCGGGGTCTATTTCGGCCTGCTGCCGGCCCGTGAGCTGTTCGGCACGTTTCAGGTCCAACCTACCTTTCAGCCTCCTAAAGGCCCATTGAGTTTTCTTGGGAAAATAGGGCCGGCGGTTTACTCGGCCTATTAAAGGCCCGAATCTACTAGTGGGCCAGTTTACATTTAGGCCTGTTAACAGACCAAGATGACGGGGCCCATGATGTGGATCATACATGGTGATTTGCATGACGACCCGAGTATGTACCGTAATTTTACGGTTAGGCCATTTTACTGCGAAGACAGGATATATATACAGTAAAATAACTGCAGCATCGTGAATAAGAAAAAAACCCTAGACTATACAATAAATAAATTACGGCATATTACTGGGCATCAAAGTTCGCCACTATGATAATAAAGCACAAGCAGACAACAGATTACATACACTGGGCATCAAAGATCGCCACCAGTGCAACTAAACACGCCGACAAAATAATATACAAAACTGACAGCACTTCAATAGAGTTCAAGAAAGGTTAGCCTTGCTCGGAAGCTGCAGTGCAAGCAGCTGAGCAAGCTGGTGAGACTGCACTTATTTGACACTTATATCCTCCTCACTCTGAAAGATAAACAATCAGACATATGCCAGGTTTTGCACATATAAGTATCAGTGCTGACAATTCATCACATTTCTTACTGACGAATAAAGTGACACAGTTTAAAATAGCATTAACACAATATGGTATTGTTCAGGTCAAGACATGGCAGGAAATGACATTGTGAAGGAGTTGGCAGCTTCACGACACCACTGGATTATAGCTCAAGAACTCATAAATATCAATGGTTAGTGTGCTGTCAATTTATCCCATTTCAGATTGGCAAAATAAGATAACTTGCTCTGTATAGTTTAATTTACATGGTATGAAGAAGGAACTTGGTTGTACAACTGAAAACTTAAATTGAGAAGGACAAACTTTTGTTTATGAACTGGAGTACATAATAAACTTTAAACATGCAATTTGATGCAAACACCAAAATAAACAGCTGTTGCAGTCATGCCTAACCAAATATACACAACAAAGTTTGTAGGCTTGAGAAGGACAAACTTACATTATTGGTGAAGGCAGGCTCTATAAAGCCCTTGTCCATGCTGATGGGGGGCAATTCAAGAAGTTTACCACAGAATCTTCTTCATAAGCATTGCCTTTATTCTACATTTTGTTAAGAGTAAATATAGATGTGACAATATAAGAAAAAAATGGAGAATATTTAAGATAAGATGAAGAGTGATGCTACATAACCAAGTAGCTATAAATGTAAGTACAGCGATACAGACAAAAGGTATAGCCAAGAGCAATGCAGAGCTAAACTTCTTCAGTACCATCGGTGTTATCCAACCTTATAGTAAGAGTAAATATAGATCTTATGTGTAGAAAATGGAGGGCAAAGGAAAATAAGCTGTAGAGTGATGGTACATGAACAACTACCTGTCAATATAACTACACTGATAAAGGACAACAGGTACTTACAAGAAATATGTAGAGCTAAAAAATTTCATTGGCATTGGATATATTCTACACTAATGTAACCATTCATACAGATCCTATAATTTGGAGCGAACAATTGATAATAAAGCTATCATGCATACTGCTGTCACATAATGAACCAGGTATGTATGCAAGTACAGTGATACAGGACAACAGGTACTAACAAGAGCAAACCAGCGGGTAGCATATTTGCGATATCCTGTCGTTCTTTTCAAACCGGAATTATTTTTTGAGCAGATTTCCTGCAAAAAAGATCCGTAAGGCAGATGCGGAAAAGTAGAAGTTCAAATTGTCATGTGATATCATGGATAGTACCTCATCCTCGGAACGAGACCAGTGCATAACAAGGTTTTTCCATTCAATGTCTTTTAAATTTAGCACAGGAGACTTCACCAGAAATTCGTTTATAGACTTGCCATCAAAGTGTGATTTCCTCAGGTAACACCAATACCGCAGAAATGCTTCCTTGAAAAGCGCAAGCAAGCTTTGCTCGTCATGACTATCCAGATTGACCCTCACCTACTTACAACAATGTAATGTAAATCATTGATGTGTTCAATCAGCAGAAAATAGGAAAATAATCACCATGAATAATAGCACTTACATGTAAGTGGGACAAAAAGATGTAAAATGGTGTTTCTCTTCACTATAATCTTCCCATGATGGGAATATATGCACGTAGTCCCTAACAACATTGAAAGCATCGTCTTTTAAACTGGGAATAACTGGAATGGGGTTCCAATCTGCAGGAATTGGCTGTCTCTGCAGTTGGGATAGGTCTTCGGCTGGTGGACTTGCTATACTTTTTGCTGGAGTGGGATTTTTCTGTGGTACGGCTGGTGCTATGGCAATTGAAATCGGCATACCTTTTGCTGGAGTGCAGGTCCTGTGTGGTGCCGCTAGTGGTGTGGCCAGTGAAGTATGGGTACAGTCTGCTGGAGTCGGTCCTACGTTTTGTGTCACTGGTTGTACATCCAATATAAGTGGGGTGATGTCGGGTGGTAGGTGCGACATATGCCAACGGGTGGCTTATCATTGTGGGAACCAGTAAGACATCGCCGGTGCCTGGAAGCGGGATAAGGCGAAGACATGCACGCCGGCGGATCTTACCCAGCTTCGGGGCTCTCCGTGGAGATAAAACCCCTACTGCTGCTCTGCGGGGTCTCCGCATGCTCACTAGATGAATCAAGTAGCTACACAACGCTCCTTGAGCTGTTTGGGGGGAGGAGGAAGAAGGGCACGGCTAGCCTGCTTCTACTCCCTGTGTGGTGTCTAGAACTAGCGGGGGGTCGAACCCTTTGCATGGGTGCTCCGGGGGGTTTATATAGGCCTACCCCCCGGGGGTACAATGGTAATCCGACTGGGCGCAGGGCCCAGCCGTCTGTGACTGCGCTCGCCGGCTTCTGCGCCGGCTACTGGGGCCTGCCGGCTGGTGGGTCTCGCCGGCTGCCGGCCCCTTGGTCGACAGGCAGGCCCCACTGTCCAGGGCCTGGTCGGCGGCTGGTTACTGTGGCTTCATCTTGTTGACGTGAGCTTCATTGTGGTAAGCGTGGCTACAGTACTGCCGCCTGTCAGGCGATCGCTGTAGCCTTACCGCGTCTTGTCTCCTTAATGGGGCGTCTTCTTCGAGGGAGGCAGCAAGCCGGCTGCGGGGAGCCGGCTCTGTCTTGGGCCGACTGGTTGGAGGCGTGGCCGCCTTCGGGCGTCTCTCTGCTCAAAGGGGCCCACCGCCTGTGGGCCATGCTGGCGGCCCGTCGTGGGTGATGCCAGGGTCAACATGGCAACAGTGCTGCGCCGGACGGGTCATGCCTACCCCGTACGGCGCACTGTGCCAGGCGTGCTCCGGGATTCGGGGGTGGCAGGCTCTTCTGTAGCCACGCCTCGTCGCACCGCCGTTAGGTGGGTGCAAACTTTTGTGGGTACGGTCTGGACCACTTTATGGGGAGCCAGCTTCTTGGAGTCGGCCTTCTCATGGCCGGCTTCTTGGAGTCGGCCTTCTCATGAGGGCTAAAGTCGGACCGCCTTCCGAAAGCCGGCCTGGGTTGCAGCCAGCTAGGGGAAGGCGGCCCCATGTCTTGGATTCTTGAGAGCCGGGCGGGCTCGTAACTTTTTCAGAAGGGCCAGGGGAAGCCGGCTAGGCTACCATGGCTATTTACTCCGACAGTAGTCCCCGAAGCTGATCGAGCTCCGAGGTGAGCAGGGGGACGAGAAGCTTGGTTAGCTTCCCATCCTGAAGAGCCGGCTTAGCGGGTGTACGCCGACTTCAGAGAGCCCCGCGTCTTGTAGGCGAGAGGAGGGGGGGGCAGCCCGCGTGCCGACTACGGGCCCTCCCGCGGCCACGTGGCGGCGAGATCCTGCGAGCGCACGCGCGCGACGGGACGCCGCCGCAGGCCCGGGCCCGCCACTCGCGAGCCTTGGTCCGGGCGCGGATCTTCCGTGGCCCATAGGGGCCGCTCGCCTTCTCGAGGCAGTTTTGTTTCGCCGTTAAGGCTCGATAATCGCGGGACGTGGGGAGTGGGCACGGTCGATCCCCACGCTTCCCCACGCCGCGCCTCCTCAGCTCCGCCACGTGGGCCTATAAGTAGGGGGAGGAGGGAGAGCGACAGAGGTTCGCACGCTCCCTCCCGCTCCGCCCCTCCTAACCCTCGTCTTCTTCCTCTCGCTGCCGTCGCAGCTTCCCGTCTCAACACCGTCGCGTCTCTACACTGCCTCGCTCCCATGGCGTTGTCAAGCTCGTGGGACGGCTCCAACGTCCATGAAGACCACGTGGAGTTCCTTCGCCAGACCCAGCGCCTGCCCGGCGCCGACCGCGTGCAAGTCCGCCTGGCACCGGCGACGGAGGTCTCGCCGGCGCCGGAGGAGGGCGAGCGGGTCGTCTTCCGCTCGCACTGCCTGCGCGGCTTCGGCCTTCTGGCGAGCGGATTTCTGTGCTCCTTCCTCGACTTCTACAACCTCCAGCCGCATCACCTCACGCCTAATGCGGTGATGCTGCTGTCGGCCTTCGTCTCCCTCTGCGAGGGCTTCTTGGGGCTGTTCCCCACGCTGGAGCTCTGGGGGGAGTTCTTCCAGAGCAAGCTCGGCACAGTCGTCGCCGGCGTGCCCGCCCCCTGCGGGGCCTTCATCGCCATGAGGAGGGCGAGGAGAACAACCCGTTCCCGCCCATCCCCCTCATCCAGTCGCTGAAGGTCTGGCAAAAATCGTACTTCTACATGAAGAACGTCGCCGAGCAAGGAGACTACATCAACCTGCCGGCTTACGTAGCCGGCCCGCCGGCTGGGAGGCAGCCCTCGTGGAGCTTCCGGTCCCGGTCATTGTCTCCGGCCGGGAACGCCGCCATCTCCCGGCTTCGGGTGTTGATTCAGTCAGAAGGCTTGTGCGGGGCCGACTTGGTGGCCGCCTTCGTGGAGCGCCGGATCCTTCCTCTCCAAAGCTGGCCCCATATGATGTGTCAGATGATCGGCCGCTTCGACCCAAGCCGTCTGAGCACATGGGAAATGCCCCACGCGGAGGTGGCGCTCATGGTTAACTACATCGCCAACTGCAAGCTCGCCGGGGACTGGCAATACGGCAAGGTGCCGTATTCCCGCGCCAATCCTCCGCCCGTGGTAAGCTTCTCTCTCTATCTTCTTTTTGTCGTCGGCCGGCTTCATGACGGCCGGCTTCTGACCAGTCGGTTCTTTTGAGCAGAACCCTCTTCTTGCGTCGCCGGCCGGGGTGGCGGGGATCGAACACCAGTATGCCCCCGACCGCACGGTGGACGACGTTGACAACCCGGACTTGGGGGCGGCCGCCATGGAAGACGCCGTGGTGGGGGACAACGCCGAGCCCGGAGGCTCAAGGTTCACCGCGAGCTTCGAGAACTGGCCGGATGATTTCGAAGCCGAAGTCGCTCTGCGTCGCCAGCCGGCGGCCGACCATCAGGGCGCGGGCTCGTCTACCGCGCCGACTACCGGCGGCGGCGCACAGAAGCGCCGGGCCGCTTCAGGCCTCTTCGACAGTCGGCCGAAGAAGTCCAAAGCCTCCGCCGCGGCGACCAAGCGAGACGAGGCGGCTGCGAAAGCGGCCCGCTTCCGCAAGGTGGTGAAGCAGCCTACGGCGGTCTCAGCGTAAGTCTTCGATTGCCTTGCCGCATGCTTGTCATCATTCTCTTTCTCTTCGAATATTCTTCTTAGCTTTTTCTCGCTTGCCGGACAGGGCGCCGCTTTCCCTTGAGCGGGGTCCGGGCGGCTCCGTCGTGGGGCCGGCTGGAGGGTCTTCGAGCTCCCGCCGCGTGGACCCCCGCGCCGATCTCAGGGAGGCCACAGAGCGGAACGCCCGTGAAGCGCGAGAGGAGCGCGAGGCGGCGGAGAAGGCGGCCGCCCAGGCGGCGAGGGAGCAGGCCGACGCGGCGGCCAAGGCCCAGACGGAGGCGGCTACTGTGGAGACGGAGGCGGAAAGCTCGAGCAACCAGCCTCCGCTGCTCGCCATTCCTCTCCGAGCTGTAGCCCCCGACACCCCATTGCCCTTGGCGGAGGAGATCGTCCAAGACCCGCTGCTATTGGAGAGGGGGGAGGACCCCGTGGCCTTTGCGGGGAGAGCGCCGCCAACCGGAGCGGGCCAAGGCGGCCAACCGTCAGCGGCGCTAGAGGGGCCGGCCGGAGGTGAGCCGGAGAACAGAGCCAGCCTCGAGGTGCAGCCGGCGGCGAGCCGGCGCGCAGGGGGAGGCGCCGCTTCGCCGGAGTTGCGCCGAGTTGCGGGCGCAGGCTAGCCGGCGGAAGATCTGGAGGCGGCTAGCACCGCCATGTCCGAGTGGACTCCCAGCGGGGGGACTGGCGAGCTGGATGTGGCGGCTCAAGGGGTCCGGAGCCGGCTACAAGCTCAGGCCGCCCTGCTGCAACAGCTCAACCAAGAGTTCTTGTCAACGCGAGCCACTATCCGGGTGAGTCCTTCATTCTTGGCTGCTTTGCTTTCTTAATTTCTTCCGTGGGGGCGCGTCAGCGCACCCACTGGGTGTAGTCCCCGAGATTCAGGCCGACTGCTGCGCAGTCGGGTCGGATCTTTCTCGACGGCCACCTTACTTTGCTTTTTTTTTCTAAACTTTCAGGAATACCACAACCTTCGTGCTGCCGCCTTCGACTCCCAGGCTTGGGAGTTGAGCCGGCGGACCGATGACCTGGCCGACAGCCGAAGTAAGTACTCGATTTTGTCTGTCTCCTGTGGGGGCGCGTCAGTGCACCCACTGGGTGTAGTCCCCGAGATTCGGGCCGACTGCTGCGCAGTCGGGTCGGATCTTTCTTGACGACTCTTTTCTTATTGGTTTTTCTTTGTCTTCAGGGGCCAACGCCGACTTGAGGAAGGAGCTCGGCGAGGCGAAGGCCGCCCTTCATACCAAGGAGGCCGAGTGCGCCGCCTTGGTCCAGGAACGGGATCGCCTAGCCAAGAAGCTGACCGACCAAGAGGAGAGCCACAAAGCGGCCCTGCAGGCGGCGCAGGAAAGCGAAGCCGCCTTGAAGGCGGAGTATGAGACCGAGGCGGCGAGCTGGTCTGAGACCCGGCGAGCCCTGGACGAAGGCTTCGGCCGGATTGAGGACTTGATCAACGGTAAGTTGCCTTCTTAGCCCTTCTCCTGCCCCTTGCCGCCTGGGTTTTTTTGACTTATCTTGAGCTGTTGCTTGTTGTTTCTTGCAGATTACTTCCCGGGCTACTCCGCCTTCGCCTCCCAAAGCATTGAGGCCCATCGCGAGGCACGCCATCAAGCGGGGGCCGACATTGCGCCGGATGCAAACCGGACCCTTGAGGAGCAGCTCCTGGCTGTCCAGGCACGGTTGCAGCCGGCTCATCGGATGCTTCGCCGGCTCCAACGTGCCGGGGCGCAAGTGTTGGCCGCCCTCTGGCCCGGCGAGACGATCCCCCGCACCCCAAGCTGAACTGCCGACTGGCTGGAAGTCGCAGTTGGTCGCTTCGAGGCTTGGAAAGCGTCAGCGGCCCGCCTCGGATCCAGGTGGGCGTTGGAATTCGTTCGGGCTTGGTGCCCAGGGCTGAGCTTGGACCAGCTGCGCACTTGGCGGATGGAGGCCGACGCGGAGCTGGAGGAGGTGAGGCCGGCTATCGCCCAGCGAGCTTCGACGATCGCCGAGTGCACCGACATCAGCATTTTCGCACCCGAAATCGATGATGACGGTGTTGCTCAGCCGGAGGAGTGGTTCGGGTTGAACCCGGCGGTGGGCGAGGACTCGGCGGAGGAGATTGCCTCCAGCGACGAGGGCGGAGAAGACGAAGACAAGGACGGCGAAGACGTCGAGCTGGCTGGTGGAACAACCAGCCGACCTCAGGCCGACCGTGCCTCCAGCAACGAGGCGCGTGGAAGCGCGCCCTCTGCGGGAGGTGGCGACCAAGCCGAAGTTCATCAGCCGGCCGCTCCTTCAGCCGGCACGACCGTCTCTGCCAACCAGTCTGGCTCGTCGGCCGCTCCGCCAGCTTGACCTGCCGTCTTTATCTTTCCTGCCTTGTTGTCTTTGAACAATCTTTGTTAAGTTTTCGCAGTTCCACCCACTGGGGGTGTATCCAAACTATGTTGAATGCTGGCCTCTCGGAGGTCTTTTTATGTAAATATTATCATGTGCATGTTTGGTTTCCATTCGCGTATGCTTTTTATCCTTAGGCTTTTTCCTTTGCCGCCTTCCCTCTTTGGGGAGGCAAGTACTTGAGCTTTCTTGGATTGAAGTGAAGTGAATGGAAACCGGCCAGCCGGCTACTCTGGTAGCTATTCGGCGGTGTGAGAAAAACCGGCTTTTGTTATATTAGTCCGTTAGTCCCTAGCCGTTTTTCATGTGGGCGCCCTTTCCTGCCTTTAACTCTTGCCAGCCGGACAGCCGGTTCTTCGAACTGCGACTTTTGGCAAGAGAAGGCTTGGGAGCCGGCACACTACTTGTCTGACTGCGGGTAGGACTTCTAACATAACTCCAATCGGTGAGTCCCCGAGCCGACTAGTCGAACTCGGTGCCGGACGGAATAAGTAAATGACACGACAAGGTCATAAGCATGATACTGTTCATTCATAAATAAGGGATGGCAGTCCTCGAGCCCTCCTCGGGAAGCCTATTGTCTTGTACTTAATACAAAAGTTAGCGCGGTACATACTGCATTTCAACTGTAAAATCTTCGGAGGAGGTTGGCGTTCCATGGTCGTTCCGACTCCTTGCCGGAGTCGTCTCTCTTGCGCGCCTTCGGCTTCTATGCGTCGATCAGGTAGTAGGAGTCGTTGCCTAGGGCTCTGCTGATGACGAAGGGGCCTTCCCAAGGGGCTGAGAGCTTGTGCTGGCCGGCTGTTCGCTGGATCAGCCGGAGCACAAGATCGCCCTCTTGGAAAGATCTTGGCCTGACCTTCCGGCTGTGGTAGCAGCGCAAACCCTGCTGGTAGATTGCAGACCGGCTGAGGGCTAACAGCCGGCTTTCTTCCAGCAGGTCGACGCTGTCTTCTCGTGCTTCCTTGGCCTCCGCTTCCGTGTACATGGTTACCCGAGGTGAGTCGAACTCGATGTCAGTTGGGATGACCGCCTCGGCACCATACACAAGGAAGAAAGGGGTGAAGCCGGTTGACTTGTTTGGTGTAGTGCGCAGACTCCAGAGGACAGCCGGTAGCTCATCGAGCCAACAGCCGGCTGAGCACTCCAGAGGTACGACCAGTCGAGGCTTGATACCGGAGAGGATGAGGCCGTTGGCTCGCTTGACCTGGCCGTTTGACTGCAGGTGGGCGACGGATGCTAAGTCCAGCCGGATACCTTGGGCTGCGCAGAAACGTGCCAAGGCTCCTTTGGCAAAATTCGTGCCATTGTCGGTGATGATGCTGTGCGGCACGCCGTACCGAGTTGTTATGTCTGCGATGAACATCACGGCAGTCGGCCCATTCAGCTTCTTGATCGGCTTTGCCTCAATCCACTTGGTGAATTTGTCCACGGCGACGAGCAAATGCGTCATGCCGCCGCGCGCCGTCTTGAATGGGCCCACCATGTCCAGTCCCCAAACGGCAAAGGGCCAAGTGAGGGGAATGGTCTTGAGTGCCGAAGCCGGCACGTGTTGCTTGGAGCTGAAGAGTTGGCATCCCTTGCAATGTTTGACTAATTCTTTGGCGTCATCCAAAGCAGTCGGCCAGAAGAAACCATGGCGGAAGGCTTTGGCGACAAGTGATCTTGAGGCCGCATGGTGGCCGCATTCTCCTTGGTGAATGTCTGTGAGGATTGCAATGCCCTTCTCTTGCTCCACGCACCGTTGGAGGATTCCAGTGACGCTGCGCTTGAGTAGTTCTCTGTTGACGATTGTGTACGCTCCGGCTCGACGCTGGACTTGTCTTGCTTCTGTTTCGTCAGTCGGCAGGTCTTGGTTTACTAGGAAGTTGAGGATGGACTGAGCCCATGATGGAGCCGCGACTTCTTCTACTGCCAAAGTGGCTACTGCCACCAGGGTGGGCGAGCTGGGCAGTGAGGTGCTAGAGTCGGCCGCCGGCTGTAGTGTTGGTGCAGTCCCCGGGCCGGCTACCGCAGTCCCCGAGCCGGTCGTGGCAGTCCCCGAGCCGGCTGCCGAAGTCGCCGGGCCGGCTACGGGGGTCTTGGGGTCGGCTACTTGATTCTTCGAGCCGGACCCGGCCGCATCGGGGTCAGGCGGCACGAAGATGGAATCAGATTCCGGAGACGGCTTGATAGACGGCTTGAGGAGGCGTTGTAGAGAGATGCCGGTTGGAATTGCTTGTTGAGTGGAGCCTATTCGAGCCAGGGCATCGGCTGGCTCGTTGTCGGCTCGTGGTACGTGGAGGAACTCGCATCCTTCAAAGTATCCGCTGAGTTGTTGGACCAGGAAACGGTAGCTCGCCATATTCGCTTCCTTGGCGTCCCAGTCGCCGGATGATTGCTGGACCACCAGGTCCGAGTCGCCATAACATAGGATCCGGCGAATGCCAAGTTCTTTGGCAAGCCGGAGCCCGTGTATGAGCGCCTCGTACTCGGCCACGTTGTTGGAGGCGGCAAAGTGGATCTGTAGTGTGTATCTGAGCTTGTCGCCTTTGGGGGAGGTAAGGACGACGCCGGCTCCCAAGCCGGTGTGCATCTTGGACCCGTCGAAGTGCATGCGCCAATGGGTGGAGTCGGGAGCCGGCGGTAGGTACTGGGTCTCGGCCCAGTTGACGAGGAAGTCGGCCAGTGCTTGGGACTTGATGGCAGTGCGGGGTTGGTAGAAGATCGTGTAGGGGGCCAGCTCGATGGCCCATTTTGCCACCCGGCCGGATGCATCCCGGCTGCCTATGATCTCGGCTAGCGGGGCAGTGCATACGACCGTGATGGGATGCTCTTGAAAGTAGGGCTTCAGCTTCTTGGCGGTGAAGTACACGCCGTAACACATCTTTTGGTAGTGCGGGTAGTTCTGCTTTGAGGCGGACAGCACCTCGCTCAAATAATACACCGGCCTCTGGACCGGCTGGGCTCAGCCTTCTTCTGGGCGCTGGACTACGATGACGGTGCTGACCACCCGGCTGGTTGCGGCGATGTAAAGGAGCATGGGCTCTTTCTCAGTCGGCGCCGCGAGGACAGGCGGCGTGGCCAGCATCTTCTTCAGCTCGTGAAAAGCTTGGTCGGCCTGGTCGTTCCACTCGAAGTGAGTGCTCTTCTTCATGAGGCGGTAGAGGGGGAAAGCTTTCTCTCTGAGCCGGCTGATGAAGCAGTTCAGGGAGGCCAAGCACCCGGTGAACTTCTGAATGTCTCGAAGCTTGGTAGGGATCGCCATTCTCTCGATGGCCTTGATCTTCACCGGGTTGCATTCGATGCCGCGTTCGGAGACCAGGAAGCCTAGGAGCTGGCCGGCTGGCACCCCGAACACGCATTTCTCGGGGTTAAGCTTGATTTGGAACCGGCGTAAGTTCTCAAACGTTTCCTTGAGGTCTCCCAGCAGGGTGCCGTGTTTCTCCGTCTTCACCACGATGTCGTCCATGTAAACATGAGCATTCCTGCCGAGCTGCTTGAGGAGGCACTTCTGCATGCAACGCTGAAAGGTGGCACCGGCATTTCTCAAGCCGAATGTCATAGTCAGGTAGCAGAAGGCTCCGAATGGCGTGATGAAGGCGGTCTTCAGGCGGTCGTCCGGATCCAGCTTTATCTGATGGTATCCGGAGTAAGCATCCAAAAAACTCAACAACTCGCATCCGGCTGTGGAGTCTATCACTTGGTCTATCCTTGGCAGGGCAAAGGGATCTTTGGGGCAGGCCTTGTTGAGACTTGTGTAGTCTATACACATGCGCCACTTGTTGTTCTTCTTTAGCACAAGGACCGGGTTGGCGAGCCACTCTGGAAAGAAAACTTCCATGATGAAGCCGGCCGCCAAGAGCCGGGCTATCTCCTCCCCTACAATCCTGCGTTTCTCCTCCGACAGTCGGCGAAGGGGTTGTCTGACTGGCTTTGCGTCTTCTCGAACGTGTAGTTTGTGCTCGACGAATTTCCTCGGAACACCCGACATGTCCTTGGGGGACCATGCAAAGATGTCCCGATTCTCACGGAGGAAATCGGCGAGCTCGCCTTCCTATTTGCTGTTCAGGTTTGCCCCGATGACGGCAAACCTCTCTGGATGCTCGGGGTTAAGAGGTATCTTCTTCGTCTCCTTGGCCGGCTGGAAAGATCCTTGAGCATCATGCTCCTTGGGGTCGGGGGACACGACCGACTGCTTGCCGGCTATGGCCACGACTCGGTCCAGCATCTTCTTCTCTTCGGCAATCACAAGGGACTCGGCCAGCCGGCTGCTGGCCACTGCGCACCCAGAGGACTTCTTGTAATCACCGGCTACGGTGATGACGCCTTTGGTGCTTGGTATCTTCATCTTGAGGTATGCATAGTGGGGAACTGCCATGAATTTGGCCAAGGCAGGTCGGCCCAGCAATGCATGGTAAGGGCTCTCCAGGTCCACCACTTCAAACCAGATCGCTTCCCGGCGGAAATGCTCCTTGTCCCCAAAAAGTACATCAATCTTGATTTTGCCAATGGGGGCGCAGGACAGGCCGGGTACGATGCCGTGGAACACTGTCCGAGTCGGCGTGAGCTGCTTTGTCTTGACGTTTAGCTTCTCCAGGGTGTCACGATACAGGATGTTGATGCTGCTCCCGCCGTCTATCAACACACGGGAGAAGCGGGCGGCGTGTCTGTCCGTTGCAAGGGTGGCTTCCAGGACCAAAGCATACGAGCCGGGAGACGGCATCACCTCCGGATGGTCGGCCCGGCTCCAGCTGATGGGCTTTTCTGACCAATGCATGTGTCCAGCGGGGTTGGCAGCGACCACGCCAACTTCCTGTCGCTCTCGGCGTTTGCTGCGCCGGTCTTCGGGCCGGCTTGTAAAGACGATGTAGGTTGCTTGCTCATCAGGGAACTCGTCATGCACGGCTCCGACTACGGGCCGAGCGGCCGGAGGCGGCGGAGGCGGAGGCGGCGGGCCGGCAGGCGGAGGCGGCACGAGCCCCTCGCCCTTAGAGATTCGGGTGAGCCAATGGCACTTCCGGGTCGTGTGGTTGGACGGCTTCGCGCCACTGTGGAACTTGCAAGGGGCATCGAGGGTTTGCTCGTAGGAGAAGGCGGGCTGCCAAGCCGGCCTGCCGCCCTTGGGCTTCTTGGGCGCCGGTTGTTCTTCAGGCGGCGCATCTTCGACTGTGGCCACCTGCCGGCTGGCGGGAGGCGGCGCGGGGCCCTTGTGCTTGTGGTCGTTCGAGTTGGGGTGTCGGCCGGAATCCCCAGCCGGCGTCTTGGGCGCCGGGTTGAGTACCTTTCCGGACGCGTCTACCCGAAGCTCGGTCTTCATCGAGGAGTCGGCGGTGGCGTACTTGTCCGCTATGTCCAGAAGCTTGTCGAGGGTAGCCGGCTCGTCGCAGAGGAGCTTGTGCTTGAGGAGGGTGCCTTCTCGGCATCCGGCTGTGAAGTATTCTATGGCTTGCACCTCGTGCACCCCTTCACAGGAGTTGCGGAGCTCGGCCCAACGCGTGAGGTAATCGCGAGTGGACTCGGCGGGGCCTTGTACGCACAAGGAGAGCTGTCTGGGCTTGGGAGCCCGCTTGTAGGTGCTGGTGAAGTTGCGGATGAAGGCTTCTGTGAAATCTAGCCAGCTGTTGACGCTACGCGGCTTGAGGCTGTTGAGCCAGGTCCGCGCCGTGCCTTGCAGCATGAGGGGCACGTACTTCACGGCAACGCGCCGGTTTCCGTTGGCTATGCTAACTGCCGTGGAGTAGTCGATCAACCAATCTTCTGGCTTCATGGAGCCGTTGTACTTGGGAGTGTCTCTTGGCAGCGAGAACCCTTTGGGAAAGGGCTCGTCGCGGATGCGGGGGCCGAAACAAGGCGGGCCGACATCGTCTTCTTCTTCCAACGCCAGGGATCGCGCCAGGCGGTCGATCCGATGGCGGGCGTCGTTCTCGCCGATTCCTTCGCGGCGGCCCAGCCGGCCGCTGAGAGTCGGGTGCGCCACTGGCGGCGGGGCGGGATATCTCTCCCCACGGGGCGGAGGCGGAGGCGGGTCGCCCCGCCATTCCATGGCTCGGGGATGACCGTCCGCGTCTCGCTCAATGGAGATCCGGGTCCGGCTGCGGCTGGCAGTCGGCTCCTTCTCGCGTCGCGCGCGGGTGTTGCTCGTAGTCGTCGTCCGGGACGTCGCGCCGTGCTCTCGGCGCGGGGGAGGGCTTTCCGCGCGGGCGTCGGCTTCGTGTCGCTGCGCGGCTGCGTCAATCAATTGCTGGATGCGCCGGGTCATGTGGGGGAGGTCTTCGGCCTCCAAGCCGTCCAACTCATCTACAGCCGCCTGGGCGGCACGCAAGTTCTCGAGCGGAGTGGCATAGACCGGGCGGTCGACTCCCAGCGTGTCGGCAATGACAGCGCCGCGTTGCTTGATAAGGCCGGCCCGGCTTGGCCCGCCCGGGGCCGGCGTGCCGAAGGCGGCACGGTCAGCTTCGCGCTGATAGGCCTTAGTGAGGCGTCTTACGGAAGCCAGCCTCCGGCCCTCTGCGAGGAGGGCGAGGCGGCGTGCCTCCAGTGCTTCGTCGTCGGCATCAGCCGGGAGGGGAGCGGACAAGTCGTGGGCCGCCGTGCGCGAGGCGTCGCGGGCGCTCTCGTCGGCCGGGCCGTCGTGGCCGACAACCATCACTTCGGTGGTGACTGCATCGCAGCCGTCGGCTCGAGGAAGCGGGTCGTTGTAGATCGTGACGTTGGTGGGGAAGGTGTCGTAGGAGGCCGTGTCGGAGTCGACAGGCATCGGGTCGGTGGAGCCAACCGACTCCAGGTCCGCAGCGGGCTCGCCGGAGACATGGAGCTGGCCGAGAAGGTTGGCGAGGTGGTCGGTGCCCGCATCGGAGGCGAGCTCGTCGGAGATGAGAGTTTCGTCGAGGAGGTCGGCGAGGCCGCTTGCCGCGCAGACGCTGGTGACGCCTTGCAGCGCGTCGTGGCAAGCGCCATCGGGTGTGCCGGGCTGGCTACGCTCGCGGGGGAGGAAGAAGGTTCCCGTCCAGAACAGGTCTCCGGACGACGGTGCACCTGGCCCCACGGTGGGCGCCAAATGTCGGGTGGTAGGTGCGACATATGCCAACGGGTGGCTTATCATTGTGGGAACCAGTAAGACATCGCCGGTGCCTGGAAGCGGGATAAGGCGAAGACATGCACGCCGGCGGATCTTACCCAGCTTCGGGGCTCTCCGTGGAGATAACACCCCTACTGCTGCTCTGCGGGGTCTCCGCATGCTCACTAGATGAATCAAGTAGCTACACAACGCTCCTTGAGCTGTTTGGGGGGAGGAGGAAGAAGGGCACGGCTAGCCTGCTTCTACTCCCTGTGTGGTGTCTAGAACTAGCGGGGGGGGGGGGGGGGGTCGAACCCTTTGCATGGGTGCTCCGAGGGGTTTATATAGGCCTACCCCCCGGGGGTACAATGGTAATCCGACTGGGCGCGGGGCCCAGCCGTCTGTGACTGTGCTCGCCGGCTTCTGCGCCGGCTGCTGGGGCCCGCCGGCTGGTGGGTCCCACCGGCTGCCGGCCCCTTGGTCGACAGGCAGGCCCCACTATCCAGGGCCTGGTCAGTGGCTGGTTACTGTGGCTTCATCTTGTTGACGTGAGCTTCATCGTGGTAAGCGTGGCTACAGTACCGCCGCCTGTCAGGCGATCACTGTAGCCTTACCGCGTCTTGTCTCCTTAATGGGGCATCTTCTTCGAGGGAGGCGGCAAGCCGGCTGCGGGGAGCCGGCTCTGTCTTGGGCCGACTGGTTGGAGGCGTGGCCGCCTTCAGGCGTCTCTCTGCTCAAAGGGGCCCACCGCCTGTGGGCCACGCTGGCGGCCCGTCGTGGGTGATGCCAGGGTCAACATGGCAACAGTGCTGCGCCGGACGGGTCATGCCTACCCCGTACGGCGCACTGTGCCAGGCGTGCTCCGGGATTCGGGGGTGGCAGGCTCTTCTGTAGCCACGCCCCGTCGCACCGCCGTTAGGTGGGTGCAAACTTTTGTGGGTACGGTCTGGACCGCTTTATGGGGAGCCGGCTTCTTGGAGTCGGCCTTCTCATGGCCGGCTTCTTGGAGTCGGCCTTCTCATGAGGGCTAAAGTCGGACCGCCTTTCGAAAGCCGGCCTGGGTTGCAGCCAGCTAGGGGAAGGCGGCCCCATGTCTTGGATTCTTGAGAGCCGGGCGGGCTCGTAACTTTTTCAGAAGGGCCAGGGGGAGCCGGCTAGGCTACCCATGGCTATTTACTCCGACAGGTGATGTCTGATTTCTCCGGCACAACCACGTTTTCCAAGGAATTTGCTGGTGCTCCTTCAGGTTCGGCAATCACCCTCTTCCTTTTTGATGTCTGATGCACAAGAATAGCATTTGAGTGGAAAAACATGGTATGATGACAGATGGAAAATGTATTGATAATGGATGGGCATGGCATCTCGACATACATGATGAGTAAACTAAGTAGTTGGCGGTGCAACCAAGTAGAAGAAATGCAATATGCAAGATACATGAAATCAATAAAACCTTGCCAAATTAGAACAGGCACCTTGATGGGTGAACAGGACAGGCCATCTGCCTTTGACTCCTCGAGGTTAGAATAGTCATTAGGATCATATTCTGAACAAGAATCAATAGGTGGGGAGTGTATGAGTTTCATTGCATCCAGAATGGCACTCAATGCCTTGGTGCCAATTTTGTAAGTCATTGGGGCGTTTAGCTTCAAGAGTGGACTGCTGCTAGTGCGACACAAAGAAGCTACACAGATCGTAGTGTAGATATAACAGGAAAACCGTAAGCATCAGAGTAAAATCAGCAAAGTGGAACTTGCTGGAATATATGTGCTAGTATTGCCGGTACGGCTAGAAAGGCTTCGGATACCAGCTCTCTTCAACTGAAGGTGCGGTACTGTTAATATCAGTGTAACTCTCAAAGGTGACACAACTCCCCGCATTTCCTTGCTATTCTTATAGGATTCAAGTGGGCAGGCCACTACAAATCCTATTCCCATGTTTACAAAATCCTACGAATCAAAGAGGCCCGAAGAGTTCAAAGTGTCCATACCAACCGACCGTATAGACCTCTACCTGCAAATGTCCCTGCTCATCTTCACTACAAGGAACATACTATACTACTATCATACTCCCTCCGTTCGAAAATATAAGTCTTGGTAGAGATTTCCACTATGGATCACATACAGATGTATCCAGATACATTTTAGAGTGTAGATTCACTCATTTTGCTCCATATGTAGTCTATGGTGGAATCTATACAAAGACTTGTATTTAGGAACGGAGAGAGTACTTATTAAAGAAGAACGGAAGAGGAACATGCTAAAGAAGAGCAAGTAGATTTTGGATAATAAAATGTTCGTTGCGCAGTGCCCACACATGATGAACCAGAGCCCATTAAGAAAGCAACTCCCTGCTGTCTCTCTATATGTGGTGCACGTGCTTTTTCGAAAGTAAAGTAGGAACATTAGCTGACCAATTAAATGTTATATGTTTTAATAATATCAGCATCATATCAGATTCGTACTTGAGCAACAAGTTTGGAATTATGAGTGGCACATTGTTTAGCTTGATGGATTCAGGAGCAGTGCTAAGTAGGTATGATGATGGTACTGAATATAAAGGCATGTCTGCATGCAAGTCGTGTGACTTTTGTCATTTGGGTCAGTCGGCCATTTCAGGCGGTTGGATGAAGATCCTACGTCTCCTAACCCTTGTTCTTCCTCGTCTCTGATTCTTCCCATACAGAACACCGCACGGGCCACCGGCCCCCACCGCCTGTGTTCCTCCGCCACCCCCACCCCCGCCCCCACCCGCGTCGAGTTTTCTTCGTTCGGCGAGGCCCCACCACCGCCCCCACAACCAAAGGCCCCACCCGAGCCCCTTCGTTCGCACCGGTGAACTCCGACAAGCTCTAAAAAATCGACTGACCCAATTTTGAAATTTAGTCTACTGTGATTTAACTAGTGTGGAATATAAAAGGGAAAAACCATAAGCATTGGAAGTATAGTGTTGAGCGTGCCATGGCGGATCTGAAGGTGCAAACCAGACAAAGGCAACTTCGCAACCAATGTTTGCTTTCAACTAGCAAGTAAGTGATGGACAAGAAATCAGAGTAAAGTAGTGGCGATCTATTTTCTTGCTGTGATAAATAAGTTGAGCAGATACGAAAGAGTATCGCCTCTGGTGCGGCGCCGTGTATGCATCTGTTGAGAATTTGACAGTGCCGCGGTAGCGATGGCTGTTGGCGGAGTGGAAGCATATCTAGGAGGGTAGACGATGGCGGTGCAGCGCGGTGGACGAGACAGTCGTAGGAGCGGCGCCGACAAGGTGGACGACGGCGGGGATGAAGCGAGAGGACGGGATGCAAGGATCCTGGTCCGAAGCCGTGGATGAGAGAGGTCGATCTCTTGTAATGGACGGTGGCGTCGGGGTATCAGCTCCGGCATGGTGGAGGAGGACGGCGGTGGATGGGGTGGCGGACGAAGGAGGCTGGGGTGAAGAGGGTGTTTTGGCGCCCACGGAGTATGAATGGGGAAATGGAGGTGGAGAGGAAGGGGGGAACCATGTCTTCAGGGCGTGCTTGTCTCAAATGCGAGGAAATTTACAAACTTAGCCCCCGTTTCAAATTTCCTACATCACAACAATATTAGTCGGTTGGGGATAGGACTGTAATCTCACATACACCGAATATTTGCCGATGAGAGTTTGTTTTTGGCGCCCACCGTGTATGAATCGGGGAGGGAGTCGATTTCGGCCGAGGTCACACTGTGTTTTGGCGCCCATCATGTATGAATCCGGGTGAGAGGCGGTTATGTCACGTTTGAGTGAAATTACAAACCTACCCCTATCGAAACCTATAGAAATCGAGCAGATAGGCTTTGCGTGGCAGGGATAGGTAGTAGTAATTTCCATCTCGCAGATTTTGGTTTCGGGCGGTTACTGCGACTTTCCCCGCTTCATTCAAATTTTGCAGAGTGCACGTTTACCGTGCCAACTCAATTTGAATCCCGTTTGTATTCTATTTTTTTCCGGACGGAATCCATTTTTGATTGGAATAAAATTCTATATACATCATTTTTATGTATACTTTCAAAAGCACAACACCCTTTATACATAAAATATGGTTTACAAATGGCATGATCTCAGATTCATAAGGTTGTATCCATCAATTTGGATTTTCAAATATTTGAAACCACTTTATGTTGAAATCCAATGTATGCATTCCTTGCTAACTGTCTCCAATTAATGTGTGTTTCATGCGGTTTTTTTACTTCTCAAACATGTATAATGTGTTTCACACACGCAACATATAGTGTAATCCCGTTTAGACATTAATTGCATATAAACCATGCATTGTTTCTAATTAAAGAATCTATGGATCACCAATATTGATAAACTATATAACATTACATGTGTCCCCAAATTCAAATGAATATGCATGTTTGATACACCAATTTGCGTTATGATATTATCGATGTCATGATCTCCAGTTTAAATATTTGAATCCCATTTAATCCAGATATTCGTCTCAAATAACTATCACTCATGCTTATATAGGACTATCTCTCTAGACCTATACACGTTCATCGTCTCTCGGGTATCTCTCGTGCTACTTGTATGTCGACAATGATCTTTTATCTTCGTAACACACTGACGGTACTCTCTTCCTCGACCTTCATCACTCTATATCTCTCTAAGTATATCTCGCTCCCTGCTATGTGTCTCTAACTATGATTCTCCATGGAATCTCTTTCTCTCACACAAACACAAAACTATGTCTTCCGGGGTCTCATTTCTCTCTACTATTCCCCTGTGTGCCACTCGCACACCCCTCATACAGAGATGTCTTTCGCTCCTTAGGTATGAGAACCTACGACTCTTCCTCTTAAATATCTCTTTCTCACATACAAACACAAACTCTGTCTCCCAGGGTCTCATATTTCTCCACTGTTCTCTTATATGTCGCTCACACACACTCTCTCTCCCTAGAGATATCTTGCGTTCCCTCATATGTTTCTCTAGCTATCACTCTCGTTTTGAAATATCTTACTCTCTCGCAGACACAAAACTCCGTCTCTTGGGATCTCATTTCTCTCCGATATTTGTTTGTATGTGAGTCACATGCACCCTTTCTTCATCTCTCTCACACCCACACCCATAACTCAGCCTTCTGATCCACTCGACTCCTATCTCTAACGCACACTAGCTAGCATCTTTATCTTTCTATTTATCTGTTTCTCCATCAACCTTCTTTCATTTATAGGTTGATCTCTTTTGCAGAATAGTTGTGCCTCACTCCCTCTGCTCGCCATAGATGCATGCTCCAACCCACGCCACTATCTCTTAAAGACAAAAACACATGCTCAATTGTCGGGCCTTCTTCCCTGCATTCTTGCTTGCATGCATATTGTCATACCGATCCGTCTCTCCCATGTCGTTGATCTTAGCTTATGACTTATGTCTTCTTTCTTTTATCTCGATCATGCGCGTGCACACACACACACATCCCACGTATACATGTATACCTCTCACACATGCACGCTGAAGGTCTCTATGTCTCCATACGTAGTTAATTACCCTCAACCCTAACGCCATATCGAATCGTTCTCTTCTTGTGTGCACATAACTTCTGCCTGGATGGGTAAAACACATACTCACACTTAACAATCTCCTTGTATAGCTACCCCCTGTCACTCTTCCCCTATATCCCCGAAACCAATAAGACCATCCCTTCGTTTAATTCCCGCCTACATGCACCATCGATATATAGTAGTCTTCCTTGGTGTCTCTCGAACAAACACGTTCTCTCGATGTCAACTACTCTCACACGCACACACCTTCTCTTCCCTCTCTACGGGCATTTTCTCTCTTGCACCCCATCGTTGGTGGCCTCTGCCATACACATCACCTCTTTATGATGAAAGCCATGCACACTTAAATTACATCCGCCACCGAGGACCCTGCGACACACACACACACCCACACACACCCACACACCCACACACCCACACACACACACACAAACAAACACACACACACACACACGCACACACGCACGCACCCACCCCCACCCACCCACACACAAACACAGTAAGACTCCATCACACACACACGCGCGCACACACACACACTAAGACTCCATCTCTCTCTCTCTCTCATACACACACACATAGAGAGAGAGATACTCCATCTCACACACACATGCTCTAGGCGGAGCATTTGTTCCTACCACCCTTCATCCACCCTTACCCGTATGATAAACAATCACCTTAATTTACTTGTATAACATGGACAAATTCCACTTTACTTTAGTAGTTAGCAAACTTATCATGTGCACCCTTATAAAAAACCGAGTTGGCGATGATGGTGTGCCTGCCATCTTGTAATATAGACTGTATGATCTATATCTGACAGATAGAAAGCAAACTATGATAATTTTACAAAAGATAGCCGCACCTCTCTCCACATCCATATCTCCCACACCTCATTGCTGAGTAATTAAAAAAGAAAGTCTCTGGAACAATCTAGCATGGTGGCCGTTGCCGCCTGCCGGCGCCGTCCATCCCCATGCCTCCGCCCATTCCGACCACCAGTCACCACCACGCTCCACTCCTCCTCACCTTATCTCTCATCTTTCATTTTTTTGATGGCATTCTCGAGATACCAGTTTTCCAATAAAATTCTCAAAATATCATTAGTTTTAACACATGGGATTACTCATGCATGGGTAAATCACAACATGTGTTCTATAAAAAAATTGCATATTGATGTTCCGTGCAATGCACGAGCATCTTGCTTGTAATTATATAACGCAAATCACGAGAAGGAAGTGACATTTTTTTACACAACCACGTTAACATGGCCACGTAAATCACTAGCTAAAGTAAATACCATTATACTTATATCCCGATGCAAAAGGTTGAGTACATGTTCGAAGAGTAGAGTCGCACACATCAGAATCAGACACACACACACACACACACACCAGTTATGTGACGCCCACTTAAGCAGACACGTATGTTACAATTTGTGCAACCGCGGGTACACGTGATGCTGCGCATTCATTTAAGCCGGACGGCGAACCCAAACAGTAGCTGCATTCATTCCCCTCCCGCCGCCTCTGCTCTGGTCGCCGTCGCCTAGTAGCCATGGCCCGGCCGAAGGTAACAACATACGCCATACTCCCGCCAGAGTGCCTCTTTAATCTGGAAATTTTAGTGGTCATGCATGCATCTTTTTGTGCTAGAACTCCTATATAAGGGTTGACCGGTCGCTTCCCGTAGACGTGCGCGGGCGATGGAAGAGGAAGGAGAAGGGAAGCAGGCTGTGGAGTAACGTTTTTACCACAATTTCTTAGGAAACTGAGTGCAATAATTGAGTAGTTTTGCAAACTACCAGTACTACACATGAAACGGTTCAAAACCTACACTCCCTTGCCAGCGCGCGCTTCCCGCGTGAAATGGTCAACGCTGCCCTGGAGCATCAGTGCCACATTAATGCCCGGCCAGAGCAGAGGAGACCTCTCACTGGCGCCGGCTTTGAAGCAGCGCGACGGCCGAGAGAGCGCCGCTTCCCGGTGCACCGACTACTCCGCATCGAGGCTAGCCATAGGCCTTGTTTGGATCCATGGGTTAGAGTTAGTTTGAGCTAGTTGGGGTTTAAATTGGAGCAAGTTGCACTGAACCCACCAAAAAAAACTATCCCACCCAAGAGGTGCTAACTGGAGATAGTTCTCATTGGGACCACTGAAAAATCACTTCTCTCTCTCCATGAAGTGCATTTATTGTCAATCTAACCTTGTCACCCAAACACCTCTTTGGCTACAGTTAGTTCAGGGTTAGTCATGAGTTAGTCTAACCTCTAGCTAAGTTAGAGTATCCAAACAGGAGCAGTATAGGACATGCAAGTTGCTCAAAGCATACAGTCAAATTCGTACGTGAAAGGATTTTTTCTTTTTGAAAACGGAACGTGAAAGGAATTGTTTTAGAATGCTCTTGGCATGTCGCTAACATGTGATGAGTTAACCAACCTCAATAGACGGCAAAAATGCCAGCCCGCCGCACTTTGAGAGAGACAAGGAGGGAGAAGCGATACGGGCTGCTGGATTACTAGAGATTGGTGTCGCACAGAAGCCAAGAAATATGGTGATATCGTGGGTTAGCCATGTACTAGTATGATGTAACTACACTGGGCTGTCGTGTTTCATACTCTTCTAGTCCACTATGGAGATGATTGGCTGATTTTATATCGATGAATAATATAAAATATTATGAGTGCAGACGCTCCACCCCGAGGTTACTTGCTCCTTCTCGGTCGTCAGGAATCTATGTTCTTCCACTCTACTTTTTTTACATGAGCTTTGTTCATCCTTTTGCCAACACGCGACACATCTAGCATCAAGGTGCACGTGTCATGCAAGGATCGTTCCATCTATATGAAGAACACGTGGGACTGGAACTATGAGATGGACATGTACCCAGGATTTGACGTGCGAACCTGTGTAATGTAGCGCAGTAAGTGAAGTAGAAAGGCACAAATAGTATAAACATGCGTGGCATATAGGCATTTGTCTCTTACTACCACTAAATGTTGTACGTGCAATGCCCTGTGATGTTATGGAGTACGTGACTAAGTACTCTACTACTACTATATTAATTGGAGGCACATATTAGGTTTCATATTTGTTTACGTGTATGCCCCGAGACCTTCCAACTAGACGTGTCTTTCTCTCCGGGTTGCACTTTGTATCGTTCATACCACTAGTACAGTAGTACTACTATGTGTGGTCTCCGACCCAGAAGTGGATACGCTCTACCACGCTGTTCATGTCCCACTCCTTTCACTGACATGTGTGACATCCAGCACGTGCCGTGTGTTTGGCACTCCTTTGTCATAAGAGTTGAAACGCTAGCATTCATTAGAAATAAAAAATAAATATAAATCACCAATGATACTATACCACGCGGTTTCCTTGCTCCTCGATATCGGAATGAATACTTCCGCTCGCCGGCATGTGGGACATCGACCATCCTGGTCCACTTGCCATCCCCGCAGAACTCCAAGGGAGAGTCAACCCGGTCGTAGCGCCGCAGTAATTACTAATGAGTTGTCAAATCATAGTCCCAACCTTACCCACTGTGAAGTTGCTCGGACGAAGGAACCATCATGACTTCGTTGAATTCCGCTTCTTGAAGAAAACTACTGTACCAGCAGCACTGCTAGCTACAGTAGTTACTCCAGTAGAGGCCTCCTTTGGTTCATAGGGTAGGAATTTTATAGGAATATGAAAATCATAGGAAGTGAGATGACATGCATCTCAATTCCTATAGAGAAAGAGATGCCATTTGATGCATAGGATAGGATTTTTTTCATTGAGTCTAGGCTAATGTACTGGTAATTTGCTCTAAAAACTACAGTAGTAACTAGTAGTACTGTTACATGCTCGTAATTAATTAAACAAACGTACGGGCGACACAGACACACCCACTAACTACTAGTACTACTACTTCTCACATGCTGGCCAGACGCCGTCGTTCTCCTTCCCGGCTTTGTCGGCGACGCCCCACCGTGCTTAGATCTCTGCCGACCTCTCCGCAGCAGCGCGTGCGTTCTCTTCTTTCTTGCGGCGGCGGGCCTCTCTTTTCTTGAGTGCTTTCTGACTTTTCCGCTCCCTCTGTGCGGCTTTGGCCGCCTCTTGCTCTACCGCCCATTCGGCGTTGGCGGCTTCAAATTCCGCCCACATAGGTGTGAGGGCGCGAGCGGCGATGAACTTGGCACGGCGGGATGCCACTGCTTGCCTACCATTCTGTGTGCGGTCATGGGAGGCGAGGAACTCGGCGCAGTGGGATGCCATTGCTTCCTTACCGGTTAGTGTGCGACGCGGTGGCATGAACGACGCTTGGTGACAGCTCTGGGGTGGAGTGGCCGGACAACCTAAAGTGCATTGGTTTGTCAAGAGCTCAAGGACAAAAGACGAAGGAAATTTGGATTCCCCTTCAATCCTGGTCATTTATTACCGAGTAAAATGCATTGGCGGTCATTGAACTTGTCTTGATAGCTCACTTTGATCATTGTATACAAGATATGGTGATTATACGGTCACTGGCTCAGCGTATAGCTCCGTATTTGTCTGGTTGACCAGTCAAACAGTCCGCATGCGCCTCATCAGCTCGTGTTCTTTATCTATCTATCTATCTATGCGGGCCTACCTGTCAGTGGAGAAAGAAATAAAAACCAAAATTATGCGGATGTGACATTACTCTTTAGACGTTTGCTGGAGGCCTCCGCCAACACCGAGCATGTATTCACCTGGCTCAACACCGACGGTCATACTCGTGAATCGGCACCTTGCTCATGTATATCGTCCATCACAACGACAATCTATAAAATAGCCTAGCTAGAGAGGGTACTATGGTGCCGAGTATGTACTATCGTGAGCAACCGATCATAGTGCCACTGCACACGAGTGTGTGTCTAATCGATTCGTCCATTATTCATAAGTTATGTATGGTTGTGTGGTGTCTAATGGTGGTTGTTGAATGCTAGCTGGCGACAAGAGCGGTTGCATGGATGCCTGGTTGTCAATACGTGTCGCATACGCTTCAAAGGCTCGTCATCCATGAGTTCACATTTTACCACCACGCCAGCGTTTGACCATCCTGGCCTACCGAAACCCCTTCCATCGCTAGCGCGCGCTTCCCGCCTGAAACGATCACCGTCTCTCCAGAACGTCAATGCCGCATTCACCGGCCTTAACTCCAGGTGTAGTTGGTGTGTCACTGACATGCGGGCCTGATGCCCGTTGGGCCCACATGTCAGTGAGACAACGCACCTACGGTTAAGTCACTGAAGCAGTGTTCGCGTTCACGCCCGGCGCGACCTCTCACTGGCGCCGGCATTACAGCAGCACGACGGCTGAGAGAGCGCCACCCACGCGTCATCCCGGTGCAAGCGACTGCTCCGCGTTAATGACACCACAGCTGCTGACGAACCTACTCCGATGCCAGCCGTCCATCCCTCTGCCGCGGCTCATTGCCATTCGCCCGCTATATTAACTTGAGCCCCAGCTCCCAGCCATAGCCAAAGACCCACACTCATTCTCCTCCGGTCCCTTCCTTCTGTTGGCACCACTCCAACAATGGCCTCCGGGCACTCCAAAGCTCTCTTGGACGTACTGTAGCAGGAGCAGACGAAGCACATCGGTGGCTCCGCTCCGGGCATGCTCCAAAGCTCTCTTGGACGTACTCTCGCAGGAGCAGACGAAGGAGATCGCTGGCTCCCCCCGGCCGCCCTCTAACTCCACGACCACGAAGCCGGCGCGCGTGCGCAGGCGCAGCCAGCAGCGAGGAAGAGTAGTACACGGTAGGTCGCCACCACTCTGGTCCTAGGAAGGCCACCCTTCCTCCACTCAGTCGATGCCAAGCTTGGTGGGATAAAAATCAGCGGCCGATTAGCCGCTTGACGGCGACGTGGAGGCGGAAATCTTCATAACCTTGTGCTCCGGAGGAGGAGGTTATCGAGGCAGATAAGGAGGAGGCAAAGGCAATGGCCGACTTTCTTGGGTTCATGGCCGGACATAGTGGTCGGGGCCCGGCGATCATTTAGATTAGGTTTACAGTAGGTTTTAGTACGGTTTGTGCGAAATATGTAATGAATTTCGTCCAGTTTATAGGAAAAGTTCTCGAAATGTAATGAATTTCATCCGGTCAATTTGAAATTTGCTTTGTTTGCACGAATTTCATCCGGTTAGTTCATATAGTTGTCGAAAGGTATGCAGGCGGCATTGGATGGCATCCATCAGTGTCCTCGGACAGATGCCGGTGTAAATTTGAGGGCCAGCGCTGGAGATGCCCTAACTATCATGCTATAATCACTAACAGTGCTCCATTATTTCGCAGGGAACAGTTATCCCTCGATCAGAATCAGACCCGCCGTGTTTCGCACTCCTCCCACATAAGAGTGTAGACTCTTGCTTACATAAAAATGGAGCAAGTGGACGGCACTGTAGCATGTCATATCACTCAAACTAACCCGCCTTACGCGCAGGAAAGCACCGCCCTCGTCATTTTGTTCTGGATTTCTATCAATCAATCACACGAAAATGTTATGCTTCGCAAGTTCAAAAGGAAAAGGCAGCACACTTACAACTCGTACGCGTCACGTTCACGTGGCACCCCCGACAGTTCGGCTCGCACGCCGCTCACCAAAGGGGACACGTGTTGTCTTGCATTTTCACTGACATGTGGGACTGCAATTGAATAAACCGTCGATAGCTGAAATCTAATCGCTCGACGGGCGTCGGCTGAGAGGAGAGAGACGGGGGAGGGAGAAGAGATCGCCCGCCCGCCGTGCACGGACTCCAAGAAATATGTGGTGATAATGTGAGGTGGGCCATGCGGGAGTCCACACCTCTTCCAAGCCCGCTTCTTACTGCCCTGGCCCACCAGAACCCCTCCCCGCGCACGCTCCCCCCTCAGAGGCTAGCTGCCCGCATTCATAGCAAGTAGTACCAGTAAAATTCTGGGCTATAAGGGGCATGTACAATGGTTGATAAGATAGTCTTATCATAAGTCTTGCATGTAATTTAGAAATGACAAAAAACATGTGTCAATGGATCATCTCTTAGCCTTATCTTCAATAACTAGTTATTCCTAAAAACATGGTGAAACATATTGTGCTAAGAGATCACATCTTGTCTTCTCGACAAGCCCGCTTATGTGGAGGAGAGAGAGGCATTGACAAAGTCAAGGAGTGGGATCTGCAGGAGCCCGTCTCTACACGTGCTCCTAGGTATAAAAAACTAATTCCAAAAAAGAGGCATAAAAAACAATTGTGTCTAAAAAAGAAAGGTAAAAAACATTTGAGAGGAAATAGATAGAGAGAGAGAGTGAGAAAAAGTTGTAACCTTATAGTCAACACTATGGTAGTATTACATGAGGAAGGAGGGAGTGGTGCACATGCCAAGTTCACTGGGCTGCCGTGTTTCACACTCCTCCATCGTAATAGTGGAGACAATAGGTTTCATCAAAAATAAACAATGAATACTCGTTGCTTGTCCACTATATCGGAAAGAATACTTTCATTCGCCGACATGTGGGACATCGACCATCCTGGTCCACCTGCCATGCACAAAATTATCCTGGTCCACCTGACATGCACAAGTTAGTCGGACGAAGGAACCATCATGAGTTCGTTGAATTACGCTTCTTCATGAAAACTTACTCTACCCGCAGTACTACTACCACACGCGAAGACTGGACGGCATTATACCACGTCATATCACTAAAACCCACCAGGCCAAACTAGCCCGCCTAGGATGTGTACTCCCTCTGTTTCAAAGTTAGTAGTACAAAGTTGACTCATCTATTTTGGAACGGAGGGACGTCTCTGTACTGCTATGATTTTGTGTTGTACGTCTCTGTACTTTTGCTACAATTTTCCTACCCTATGATCCAAATGAGGCTTGAATGTATCAGTGTCGACTATTGTCTGATCGATCGCTAAGCCTACAATTTTAGGAGATTGGGCTATTGGCCAATCGACGACGGATCAGTATAAGCGTACCACGAGCTCATCAGCCCCAACATTTCTTTTGGTGAGTGTTTTGCAAGTACTATAGCTCGCACAGTAGCTAGCCTACTAACACCAAGAATCATCAAATAAGCCCTGCTGATATGATAAACAGTTCAAACTTACATCTAAGCATGCCATATATTACATCAAAAGCTGGTGAGGATACATCTGATTCCATAACTCGGAGAGGGTTCGCATGATTCACTATCAAACAAAAGTAGCAAGTACCGCCCACACAAGACAGTGCACTAGCCCTAAGATGGTTTGATAACACACATCGTTCTGGTAATTAAGCACAGGGCAATGCAAACTATCATGAAGGATTAGAGCGACCAACTATTTATTGTCATCGATCTCTTGGGAAATGACCACAACACAGACAACGGCATGGGAATCGATCTCTGGGGCGATGTCCACAGGACTGACCACGACATCGGAATCGATCTCCGGGGCGATGCCAACAGGACGGACCGCGACATCGAAAACGAACTCTGGGGCGTTGTCCACAGGACGGGCCGCGACATCGGAATCATCAAGGACGTCCACCGGCACCTGCACAACCCTAACATATTAGCAAGCACATTGCAAATAATCAAAAACCACAACTTTCGGTAATAAGCCATTATTTTTTACCTTGTGCAGCTCACCGGGGGATCCCATCCATCCAGGGACCATATCCTCGTCCTCGATGGGTGCCATCACCTTTCTAGGGGAATACTGCTTCTCAACAGCGACTATCTCCTCAAACTCGGCCTTGAGCCTCGCATAGGTGGCCATCAGAGTTTCTGGGGTAGGCACGGTGGGGCCCTTGCTGTTCTTCCAACTTTCTTTGAGGAGTTCATCCGCCAACGTCGTCAACTCTTTGGCCAGTGCTTGTTTCTTGGAGTTCTTCATCTCCATGGGTTGGCCAGCCAACATGGTTAACTCGTTGGTCGGTGCTCTCCAGTGGGTTGTCCGCCGGCAACTCTTTGCCTAGTGCTCCAGGATCCATCAATGAACTGACAAACAAAAAGCAATCGAAAGGAAACCACAATCGTAATGAAAACGGGAAAAGAATAGGCTGTGAGAATCGGTCGGTGCTTCACAAAAAGAAGATTCTTGGAATGAAAATATAGCAGCATCACTGATTCGCCCACCTTTCCTTCGTCGGTACAGAAGAAAAATGGCAGAAGTGAGTAGCATGGAGTGGGGTTTTCTTCAAGAAAGGGGAGAAAGGGCTTCAACGAGCGTTCCAGTGAAATGATGGTTGCTTCGTCCAGTCCAACTTCAAGGCCACTTTACCACTGCTGGTAAAGGTGTGGGTTTTGTGATATGACGGGTCATGATGGCCACACCGGGGTGACCGGTGAGTTTCGACTGTAGCACCTCGCTGTGATTTGGTGGATGGCACGCAGACCCAGATGCTTTGATGTCCCGCATGTAGATAGAGCGGCTAGTCATATAGGAGTGGTCAATATTGTGCACCGCGACCAAGGTGGAGAGGAAAATGAGAGAACTACATAATTAATGCATGAGTTTAATTAGGGTAGTTTTGTAAAGTACGAGATACATTCCTCCAATCGCAAAATGCCTTGGTTGATGAGATTTGAGATTTGAGCCCTATAAACCGGAAGGGAGATTTGAGATACTACACGCGGTGTAGTCTAGTCACTTGTTGGAATCTCTAGAAAGACTTATACTGCATGATTCTTTGCTTCTTCTTACTACTACATACTACTTCGCCGACATGTGGGACAGCCAGCAGCATCCGGGTCGACGTAATACGTGTCATGCACTAGATTAGAGTGCGGAATGGAAGAGGGGCATCACCCCGGTCGTACCGACTGGCCCTGTTTGGATACTCTAACTCAGTTAAATGTTAGAGTTAGATTCTAATCCTGAACTAACCCTGAAGTAACTCTAGCGAAAGAGGTGTTTGGATGACAGGGTTAGATGGAGCGCGGATACGGCGAGGTGCCTTCATGGGCACTGCGAGAGGGAGGGAGGGAGAGGACGAGAAGCTTCGAGGAAGTGGGGAGGGATCTGCTGCGGGGAGAGCGAGAGAAAAATGTGTTTTTTAGTGTCCCGAGAAGAACTAACCCAAATAAGCACCTCTTGGGTGGGTTAGATTTTTTTTGGGTTAGTTGAGTTCAAACTAACCCAAACTAACTCTAACACATGGATCCAAACAGTAACCCAAACTAACCCTCTTGTTTGGATATTTTTGGGTTAGTTGAGTTCAAACTAACCCAAACTAACTCTAACACATGGATCCAAACAGTAACACGCCATCAAATCACACAGCCTGACCTTTCCAGCAGTAAGTAAGTTGAATCCTCTACTCCCTCACCCTCCTCTCCTCTTTGTCAAACCGCCTACGCGAAAACTGTCGTGCGTACTGCCCGGGAAAAGCCCCGTCCTCAACTTTTAACTACACAAAAATAGGTCGAGCTTGTTCATTCTATATAAATACTAGTCCCTCCATTCCTAAATATAAGTCTTTGTAGAGATTTCACTATGGACTACATACGGAGCAAAATGAGTGAATCTAGACTCTAAAATGCATCTATATACATCTGTATGTGGTCCATAGTAGAATCTCTACAAAGACTTATATTTAGGAATAGAGGGAGTAGTACTACATGTTTATTCACCCGTGGGGTTGTTCAATGAATGGAGGGTCGGGGAGCACAAGTGAACAATACTACTACTATTAGTAGTAAGTAGGAGTCGTACATGTAGTCACCTTAAATATATAGTTTCTTTTCTTTAATGCCACGTACACAAATTGAAACACTTGTTGTGGAGAGAAAAACATAATCACTCCACTATATATGTACGCAGGGGCCTGAGCGCTTGCTTTATTAGGGTTGCTCTCTTCATTCTCTCATCCTCTCTATATATAAACAAGACAGTGGTAGTGACATTTTCTCTCTGCTCACCGCTGGTCACCGATTCGGCCGGATCCCTTCAGCCGGTGTGTGTAGAGGACTTGGTGCATCGTTCGCGTGGTCATCGCCAGCGAGGGAGGAAAGCCATAGCTGCCGGAGGGGCCCGATCCTCTGCCCGTGCTGTTCTCTTCGACACAGCGCTGACTCGGGAGGTCCTCCGACCCTTCTTCCTCCCTGCCGTATTGTCCGCAAATCCCACCTGCCGCCTCCGACATCCCAACGACCCTCAGGTATAAGTTCTTCGAAAGCGGCCTTTCTCTACTGCCCCAGCTCCCCACGTGTCTGCATGTGCATCTTTTTCTACTCCCATCAGCTCTTCCAAAGCCACCTAAATTTTTAGTATTATTAGAGGTAAAGCTACTTCATGCATTCGAATCTAGGGCTTTGTTCAAACAACGAAGAAAGGGGGGAAAGTTGTAGCATGAATCTAGGACTTGATTCAAAGAGGAAATAATATGGTGAAAGTAGTAGAGACCGGGTACCCATCCGGTCTCTTGGTTGAAAAGGGAAATAATGGGAAAACGCGGTACAAACTGGATAAGGAACAGATCTATTATTGGTTGAGAAAAGGATAGAAAGTGGCGGCTGGTGGGCAAGTCAACAGAGTATGTCCAGGATTAGATTTGTTGCCTTCACATAGTAAAAGGTCTCCAGGATTAGAATTGCTGCCCTCACATAGTAAAAGGTCTCAGGATTAGATTTGCTGCCTCACACAGTAAAAGGTCTCCAGGATTAGATTTGCTGCCCTCACATAGTAAAAGGTCTCCATGATTAGATTTGCTGCCCTCACATAGTACAAGGTCTCCAGGATTAGGTTTTCTGCCCTCACATAGTAAAAGGTCTCTAGGATTAGATTTGCTGCCCTCACATAGCATGAACAAACTTGACATCACCACTTTATGCTTCCTTGTAGGTACATTGTGCTGATGCGTCCACTGTCGCATGTCCTTATACCAACCTTTTGCTGTTGTTAATGTAAGGGCGCATGTAAAATGAAGCGACCACACTGTTACCTTAGGGACATGTCTAACCAGTGTTATTGTTAATCTAATGCCTCCAGTGATAAGATGCAATTAAACTGTGTTACAAATGGCACTCCTGCTGTTTTCCCCAGTATGATAAGTAAGTTGCTCCTTTACGCTGCTGAGTGTCCTGGTGTCCCCACGGTCCCATGCCCTTAAACCAACTCTTTAGCTGCTGTTGATTTACTGTATCTGGTAAAGAAGCAATGCCACCATTAAAGTAATCCCATATTTGAGGAATCTCATTGTTGATCGTAATGCTTCTAGTAACATGAAGCATTGCTGACGTTTTAAAAATTTCTACTGTCCTTGCGTGATTGCCATGAACATAATTAAGATGCTTCTTTTCATTTCGTATATGTTTCGAATATTCTTATTGACCAGCAACTGTTTACTTTCTATAGTTTTGTGCAGATAGGGATATCCATTTCACCTTGTTGCTATTGTGACCTTTTGGTGAATTGCACAAAACAATTTTTTTGGAATGAGTGTCTTGTGCAGTTCAACTAAAATGTCACGTGGGCAACATCTCTCAATTTTGGTGGAACTGCACAAAATGGTGATTGGAGTTTCCAAAATCTGTGTCAAGTTCTGCTGGTAATCTCGTGCAACATTTTATTAGTCTTTGCAAGATGAGCCATCACTGTCACCACAATGGCACTTTATTTTAGTGGAACTGCACAAAAGGATAAGAAAATTATAGTTGCACCTTACATGAGCCGGACAACCAACCTTAATGTTCCTTAATTTTAGTGCAACTACTAAAGAAGAACCTGCCAGCTCACGAGAGCAAGTACTTCTTGCTAGCTAAATGATGCAATCTTTGCTTCATTTCAGGTGAACTGCAGAAAAAGGCGCATGAATTGAATCATGGAACTCCAGGCAGGCCTCATCCGAGTGGAGCTGCAGGTTGAGTTCAAGGAGGCCACTATTAAAGTGAAATCATGCTCTTCTTGTTTGTGCTGTGCAAACAGGAATACTCAACTACAGATGTTGTGACGGTCAAGAGCATTCGCCAAGTTCTTCGATTGTATGACATGGCTAGCCAAGATGGATTTAATCCCGATATTCACTTTATCAAAAGGCTCTAATGGGTTGGTTCTGAATCTTGCAAGCCGGGAATCAATGAGATGTGTAGGCATCTTTGTTGTACTTATTATTTGAATCTTATTTGTTGGTTCTGAATCTTGCAAGCTGGGAATCAATGATATGTGTAGGCATCTTTGTTGTACTTATTATTTGGATCTTATTTGTTGGTTCTGAATCTTGCAAGCTGGGAATCAATGAGATGTGTAGACATCTTTGTTGTACGTATTATTTGGATCTTATTTGTTGGTTCTGAATCTAGCAAGCTGGGAAACACGACATGATGATGCAGAGGACAACAACCATAACAAACAGTTCAAACTTGGTAGTATTATCTTTGTGAAAGTGCGACAAATGTGCTGATCGTGTGCGTCCTGAGAATAATAATTCTAATTGTTGTGCATGTTGATCCCGTGACACCGATAGAATGAGCCAATGCATTGCTTGTTTTAAGTATAAATTTCTATTAAAGCTAATTAAATTTAAGTCAAGTGACCACTAACTCTTGTTATTACAGTACCAATACAGACCCACTCGTGAACTGACGTGTGGCCGGAGTAGGTTTCTTAATGGAGGCGTTTGAATGCGCCGAGGGTGCATCTTCTGCCGGGCATGCAGCGTATGAGGGAGGGGTAGTAACTGTTGTTGCCTGTACACACTCAGTTTACTGTTGAATCCAGTTCCCCAAGAGCTGAAAAACGAATTGCTGCTGCCGCCTACACACTCATTCACTTGAAGAGACTCCAATGGCGATCCGAGGGGTGAGCCTGTTGGATATGGACTTCAGCAAGGAGTTCCCCTTTGAGTTCGCCATTCAGTCCTATGGCTGCACCAATTTGAATGTGATGTACACCAACGATCCATACTCGGTGAAGCTCTGCCTCGCCGAGTTCAAGCAGTACCTACAGGACGAGAAAGAACAAGGTTGCAGGACTGGACCTTGTGCCCATCCATTCGTCTCCTGACAGGGACTAGTGGATCGCCGTCGCCCAAGTATGTGTGCAGGACGAGGTTCTCATCTACCACTTCTGTAGGGACATCAGAGGTTCTGGAGCATTCGCCCGTTTCATCGGCAGCGCCGACTGCACCTTCGCTACGATGGAGAGAAGGAATACCACGACGATTTGGCCATCTGGTGCGACAAGCTTGTCGGCATCCAGAAGAAATACAAGATCATCAGCAATTGGCTAGAGAAGGACTCCGTGGTTGACCTCGCCGAGACCATCATCGAGCCCTGATACGCCAACATGAAAGAGGACAACGATACCAAGGACCTGAACATGTGGGAGGTACCTCTGAATCTAGCCTACATAACCTACGCGGCCAAGGACGCATACGCATGCTACGACATGTACAAGCAGATCTTGGACATGAGGGCGTGTCTGCTTCCCGTAACCGACGAGTACACGGACAGCCGCAGCGTCATGATCAAGCATGCCAGGAAGGTCTAGATGTTGTACTTTATCTTTTTATAAGCACCTTTATCATCTGAGTGTTTCATGCATTAGCCTATGTGTCGTAATTATCTGTTTTATCCAAAATATTTCTTTTAAGAACCCATTAACCTGTTTGCTTTTTTAGTGGCTATTTGCTTATGTATGTAACTAGTTCACATGTCCGTTAAAAAAACTAGTTCACTCGGCTGCCGTGCTTTGAATCTCCTTCCTCCCAACATATTCCCCTCCTCAGGTGGACCCAGCAGGTCTCATACACATACATATGGGACCAACCACCTATCCATTTGTATTTCCTTATTTTGTTCAATCTTTCGTCCTCTTCCTATACAGCGGCTGGCCATCATAGCCTATGGCATTGGCCAGGCCATCCCTCTACTACCACACATTGTCCGGTGGCGACAGCTCCACCGACCCACCCTACACCCGAACAAGTCAACCCTCGTAGTCCCCTACGCCCGCGTCTTCCCCCGCTCCGGTTCGTTTGGTCCGAGGTATCGACGTCGTCCTCTGCCTTGGTGCTCTAGCTGCGGCGCCGCCGTCTGTTGTTCCCAACACGGTCAGCAAAACAAGAGGAATCGGGAGACAACTGTTCGTCGAGAGGCTGACAGTCCCAGGCCCACCAGGTCCATGGCCTAGGTTTTGTTGTTTAACATGGGCAGCCCACGACATGTTTCAACATTTTTTGGATCCAGCAGGTATCAAGCAGCCTCTGGGCCTCCCAACCTAGCTTGTCTATAACATCAGCAGCCCAAGTTATGTTTGTTTTTTCAAGACGACGCACAGCTCAGTTCTATTTTTCTATAAGAAAGCAAAACTGAACCTGTTTTCTATAAGAATGCAAAACTGAACCTATATTTATATCTTATTTTATTACATATATATATATTAGAAACAACATAAGTTTCCGTTAAACCCGTCGTTCGTCCAACCATTTTATAGACCTTCCCACTTACTTTATTTTTCGTTTTCATTAATCCTATATTTGAATTTTCTTCCACTTTCTTTTTTGATGTAAACTGAGTTTTCTCCCAGTACTTTTCCCTAGAACCAACTCAACTGTCCCATGTCTAGCCTAAATAATAATAATACCCCACATACTATTAACTCATCAAATTTAAATAATATTTTATTTCGTAAGTTGAAAGTTCTTACAAAACAATAATAATTGTTTATATATAACTTGGCAAGTTAACTCCTAGTGATTGCGTACATAAGCTTGCAAAGATTTTACAGACCAATGCAGAAATAGACGTGCAATCATGTGTTTATGTTTTTATAACATTTCTCTGTCTAGCCCAACATGATATTTTCACCCAGCCCAGCAAGTCCGCGGATTTCGAGAAAAATGCAAATGGGCTTTAAATTCTACCATATATATAAACGGGCTGCATAGATGCTACATCATTGTTTCACCTAGCCCACCAAATGGACTAAAAATAAATGGATTGGCTGACATGTGGGCTAGTAGGTCGAAGCCTAAGAAGGCGTTGGATTTACATCCAACGGCCGGCATTCTTCTTCAATCTCTCGTCTTCTTCCCCCAGCGCTGCCGGGACCGCCTGCTCCAGCCTCTGGCGTCCAGCGGCGTTGTTTTGCGCTCCACAGCGAAACGCTACCCCGCCGACGGCCAGGCCATCCCTCCACTCCGCACCTCATGTTATTCTCTGCCGAGTGTAGGCCCACCCGCATCCGAACCAGTCAAGTTTCCCACTCCTCTCCGTCTGCGACTCCACTGCCGCGTCTTCCCCATCTCCGGGTCGTTCCAGTCTGGGGCCTCGCCGTCGTCCACCGCCTCGGTGCGCTCGGCGCAGCGTGGTCAACATACAAGAGTCATCAGAAGAGGACTGTACGTGGAGAGCCTGATGGCTGAGACCCACGAGGTCCATGGTCACGCGCAAGGAAAGTTCCTCCTTATTACGCACTGTATGTGGACTGTACATGGAAAGGGCTTCTGTATTTCGCGAAAAAATGTTCCTCCTACTGACAGGTCGGACCCACCAGCTATATCTTCGCACGCAAGGAAGTGCCTCCTTATTACGTACAAAAAAATGAATACCCCTGCTAGCTGGGACCCACCAGACTGGGTGGCTGACTTGTGGGCCTACTAAGTTGACGGGGATGGATGGCTTTGTCAACTTAGTCAATATGAACGATTCTAGCTCCAGTGACCGTACGATGTCCATCCAATAGCGATAGTGCTTCTTCAACCTCTGGTCTTCTTGCTCCAGCCGCCCAAAGCAGCGCCCGTCGTGCCGCGTGCTCCTGCCTCCCATGGCCGGCTGTGATGCCGCAGATGCCTCACCACCCCCTACTACTCCCACCGCTGGCAAGGGCATCCCACTACTCACCCACACCCCCTGTTATTCTGCAGCGACAGCAGCCTCACGCTGCAGTTAAACCAGTGAACCCTCGTACTCCTCTCCGCGTGGACATCCACTGCCGCTTCTTCCCCAGCTCCGCGTCGTCCCCTTCCTAGGCCTCACCGTCGTCCACCGCCTTGGTGCTCTCGGCGCGACGCGGTCAATGTGGTCAACGACCGACTTCCATTGAAAGAGTACTGTACGTGGAGAGGCTGACAGCTGGGTCCATGGCCGCAACTGGGTCCATGGCCACAACCCAATTTTTTTGTGATTTGCCAAGTAAGTCGCTTTGTCAGGCCTGTTGGGCTGCAAATCTTTCAAGACGAGGAGAGATTCATTCGGCTGGCCGAGAAAATGTCCTATCAGTAATGAGAAATGGGTTGTACATTTTTAAAACACATCAACCCGACAATTAGTTTCAAGTTTCTTTTTTTCATTTCGAGATTTTAAATTGTATTGATTTTTATGCGTGGACAATTTGTTGGATTTTATATTGATATACATTTATTTTTAAAATCATTTTGAATGTGACTCGAAATTTCGGAATTAAAAACAGTTCAGACCGCACCGAAATATGCAAAATTTCATATAATTTTTTAACCATGGCCACAATATGGGCTGTAATGCTAACAAAAAGAAAATGGGCTCCAAAAAACCTTAAGAATTAGCAAATGGGCTGTAAATTATTAGAAATTATGGCAGATGGGTTGTATGCTGTTTTCCACAGATTTGAGGCTTTCCTAAAAAAAGTTGACACATAAGCAGTGACTGTTGGATTTCCATCCAACGGCCGTCGTGCTTCTTCAATCTCTGCTCTTCCTGCTCCAGCCGCTTAAACAAGCGCCAGCGGGACTGCCTGCTCCCTCCTCCCCGCGGCCGGCTGTGCTATTGCGCAGGCCTCACCGCCCCACCGTACTTCCATCGCTGGCCTGGCCATCCCTCTACTCACCCACACCTGCTATTATTCTCCAGCGATGGCAGACGAACCAGTAAACCCTCATACAGTCGTACTCCCCTCCGCGTGGGAAACAATTGCCGAGTCTTCCCTGCCTCCGTGTCGTTCCCTTCCTAGGCCTCGCCGTCGTCCACCGCCCTGGTGCTCTCGGCGTGGCCTGGTCAACATGGTCAATGACCGACATGCATCTGAAGTGGACTGTACGTGGAGAGGCTGACAGCTGGGTCCACGGCCGCACGCAAGGAAATGCCTCCTTATTATGCGCAAAATAATGATTCCTCCACCTAACATCTGGGACCCACCGAAAGGGCCTCTGTATTTCGTGAAAAAACATTACCGCCACTGACAGCTTGGACCCACCAGCTATATCTTCGCACGCAAGGAAGTGCCTCCTTATTACGCACAAAAAAATGAATACTCCCCCTGCTAGCTGGGACCCAGTATAGTGGCAGGCTGACTTGTGGGCCTACTAAGTTGACGGGGACGGAGGGCTTTGTCAACTTAGTCAATATGCCCGATTCTAGCTCCAGTGACCGTACGATGTCCATCCAACGGCCGTAGTGCTTCTTCAACCTCTGGTCTTCTTGCTCCAGCCGCCCAAACCAGCGCCGGTCGTGCCTCGTGCTCCTGCCTCCCGTGGCCGGCTATGATGCGCCGGAGGCCTCACCGCCCCCTACTACTCCCACCGCTGGCCAGGCCATCCCTCTACTCACCCACACCCCCTGTTATTCTACGACGACGGCAACCTCACACCGCAGCGAACCTGTGAACCCTCATACTCCTCTACGCGCGGGCATCCACTGCCACGTCTTCCCCGGCTCCGCGTCGTTCCCTTCCTATGCCTCGCCGTCTTCCACCACCCTGGTGCTCTTGGCGTGGTGTGGTCAACATGGTCAAGGAACGGCTTCCATCGGACGTGGACTGTACATGGAGAGGCTGATAGCTAGGTCCACAGCCGCAGCAAGGAAGTGCCTCCTTATTACGTGCAAAATAATTATTCCTCCACCTGGAAGCGGGGATCCACCGGACGTTCCACCGTATTTCGTGAGAACAACGTTTCCCCCTGACTACTGGGACCCATCAGCTACATCTTCGCACGCAAGGAAGTGCATTCGAAAAAAAATGATTCGCCCCCTGACTGCTAGGACCCACCAGCTACATCTTCGCATGCAAGGAAGTGCCTGATAGTCAGGACCCACCTGGTCGAAGCGTACGTAGTGTTGTCATTCTAGTTGCGAATGTGTACGTACATACTGGTCGATGTAGAGGACGTGTCGTAGTAGAGGCGCACACGTAGCATGTACACGTACGTACAGCGGCCAGTTTGCAAGAAAGAAAATACGGCCACGTACATACATACGGGCAGGGTCTCGAACACCTACTCGCGCATACGTACGGCCAGGGCTCGTGTACATGGCTGGGTCGGAACAGAGAAACGGCGTCGTCGTCGTGTTCATGGGGAGCCAACCGGCTGGGTTGGAATTGAATGCGTCATCGTGTTCATCGGGAGGGCATGGACGGAACAGCCGATGGAAACGAGACCTGGCGTACCGCAGAACGGAGGAAATCGCCTTGTGTTCGACCGACCACGTTCGAAACGGGATCCTGTTCATCGGGAGGGGTCTAGCGTACCGCAAAATGGAGGAAACAGACCTCCTATGGTTGAAACGGGGGTCCTGTTGATCGGGAGGGGTGTGGGGTACCGCAAAACGGAGGAAACAGACTTGTGTTGGAGCGCTACGGTCAAAACAGGGGTCCTGTTCATCAGGAGGGGTGTGCCGTACCACATAACGGGACTCCATGGGATACTGTTCATCTCCACCGTCGACCCCCTCCAGCCTCCACGGGCTACTGTTCATCCACCGTCGACCTCCTCCAGCCTCCACCCGTGACTGTTCATCCACGGGCTCCTGTTTATCCAGCCTCCACCGCGTGCTACTCCACCGGCTACTGTTCAACCAGCCCTCTCCATGGGCTCCTGTTCAACCACCCCTCCACGGGCTACTGTTCATCAAGCCCTCCACCGTCTACTGTTCATCCTGCCCTCCACGGGGTGGTCCTGTTCATCCAGCCCTCCACAGGGTCCTGTTCATCCAGCCCCAACTGGCTCGATCGACCGGGGTCCTATTCATCCAGAGGCAACACCACGGGGTCCTGTTCATCCACCCCCACCGAGAATTGTTCATCCAACCCCCCCAGCAACGCTCACTGTTCATCCAGAGGCAGCATCGATCGGCTTCAGTTAGCAGCAGTAGCGAAGGAATCGCTCGATCGGGTTCAGTTAACAGCCATTGATCGATCACTCGGGTTTAGTAATGCGTAGCCTGCAGTGCAATCGCTCGGGTTCAGTTAGAGCCCAACGCCTTGTTTGGGTTCAGTTAGAGCCCAACGCCTCGCACCCACGCGCGTGTGTGTACGAGAGAAACACACATCGCTCGGCCCCGACAACCCACCGTAACCGGGAACACCCCGATATTTTCCTCGCCCTCGCTACCACCACGATTTTTTCCGTCATGGACGGCCCAAAGAATGTCATGCAGCTGTGTCTCCGGCCCGCCCAAGACGAAAAGCCCATGTTCTGTCATGATTTTTTGTCATAGAAGTAGGAGCCCACCACATCTATGATGATACCGAGTTTTGTCACAATTATCGTCATAGAAGTGTCATAAGTATGACAGAAATTTTTCTCGTTCAACCCAAAATGTCACGGATATGTCTTTTTTTGTAGTGTACTAGTATTTTGGCTTCTTGTTCACCCCCTTGAGGGGCTTTCAGTTGCTCTTGCAGTTGATCTGATGATCCTATTAAGAGGTGAGCAACCATGTTAGCATTATTGGTATACCATTATGTTTTCTCGATGGAGGGGGACATTACCAAGTGACGCCTGATGTCTACTACACAACCTTCTTCTTGTAGACGTTGTTGGGCCTCCAAGTGCAGAGGTTTGTCGGATAGTAGCAAATTTCCCTCAAGTGGATGACCTATGGTTTATCAATCCGTGGGAGGCGTAGAATGAAGATGGTCTCTCTCAAGCAACCCTGCAACCAAATAACAAATAGTCTCTTGTGTCCCCAACACACCCAATACAATGGTAAATTGTGTAGGTGCACTAGTTCGGCGAGAGATGGTGATACAAGTGCAATATGGATGGTAGATAAAGGTTTTTGTAATCTGAAAATATAAAAACAGCAAGGTAATTAATGATAAAAGTGAGCACAAACGGTATTGCAATGCGTTGAAACAAGGCCTAGGGTTCATACTTTCACTAGTGCAAGTCCTCTCAACAATAATAACATAATTGGATCATATAACTATCCCTCAACATGCAACAAAGAGTCATTCACTAATAGCGGAGAACAAATGAAGAGATTATGGTAGGGTATGAAACCACCTGAAAGTTATCCTTTCTGATCGATCTATTCAAGAGTCCGTAGTAAAATAACATGAAGCTATTCTTTCCGTTCAATCTATCATAGAGTTCATACTAGAATAACACCTTAAGACACAAATCAACCAAAACCCTAATGTCACCTAGATACTCCAATGTCACCTCAAGTATCCATGGGTATGATTATACGATATGCAACACACAATCTCAGATTCATCTATTCAACCAACACAAAGAACTTCAAAGAGTGCCCCAAAGTTTCTACTGGAGAGTCAAGACGAAAACGTGTGACAACCCCTATGCATATGTTCACGAGGTCACGAAACTCGCAAGTTGATCACCAAAACATACATCAAGTGGATCACATGATATCTAATTGTCACCACAGATAAGCACATGCAAGACATACATCAAGTGTTCTCAAATCCTTAAAGACTCAATCCGATAAGATAACTTCAAAGGGAAAACTCAATCCATTACAAGAGAGTAGAGGGGGAGAAACATCATAAGATCCAACTATAATAGCAAAGCTCGCGATACATCAAGATCGTGCTGACTCAAGAACATGAGAGAGAGAGAGAGATCAAACACATAGCTACTGGTACATACCCTCAGCCCCGAGGGTGAACTACTCCCTCCTCATCATGGAGAGCGCCGGGATGATGAAGATGGCCACCGGAGAGGGATTCCCCCCTCCGGTAGGGTGCCAGAACGGGTCTAGATTGGTTTTCGGTGGCTACGGAGGCTTCTGGCGGCGGAACTCCCGATCTATTCTGGCCCTGGATGTTTGGGGGTATATGGATATATATATATATATATAGGAGGAAGAAGTACGTCGGTGGAGCAATGAGGGGCCCACGAGGGTGGAGGGCGCGCCCAGGGGTGGTGGGCGTGCCCCCCTGCCTCATGGACGCCTCGTTGATTGCTTGACGTCCACTCCAAGTCTCATGGATCATTTTTGTTCCAAAAATAACGCTCCCGAAGGTTTCATTCCGTTTGGACTCGATTTGATATTCCTTTTCGATGAAACTCTAAAATAGGCAAAAAAACAACAATTTTGGCTGGGCATCCGGTTAATAGGTTAGTCCCAAAAATAGTATAAAAGTGTATAATAAAGCCCATAAACATCCAAAACAGATAATATAATAGCATGGAACAATAAAAAATTATAGATATGTTGGAGACGTATCAAGCATCCCCAAGCTTAATTCCTGCTCGTCCTCGAGTAGGTAAATGATAAAAACAGAATTTTTGATGTGGAATGCTTCCTAACATATTTCTCAATGTATTTTTTCTTTATTGTGGCATGAATGTTTAGATCCGAAAGATTCAAGATAAAAGTTTAATAATGACATAGAAATAATAATACTTCAAGCATACTAACTAAGCAATCATGCCTTCTCAAAATAACATGGCCAAAGAAAGTTATCCCTACAAAATCATATAGTCTGGCTATGCTGTATCTTCATCACACAAAATATTAAATCATGCACAACCCCGATGACAAGCCAAGCAATTGTTTCATACTTTTGATGTTCTGAAACTTTTTCAATCTTCACGCAATACATGAGCGTGAGCCATGGATATAGCACTATAGGTGGAATTGAATGGTGGTTGTGGAGAAGACAAAAAGGAGAAGATAGTCTCACATCAACTAGGCGTATCAATGGGCTATGGAGATGCCCATCAATAGATATCAATGTGAGTGAGTAGGGATTGCCATGCAACGGATGCACTAGAGCTATAAGTGTATGAAAGCTCAAAAAGAAACTAATTGGGTGGGCATCCAACTCGCTTGCTCACGAAGACCTAGGGCATTTTGAGGAAGCCCATCATTGGAATATACAAGCCAAGTTCTATAATGAAAGATTCCCACTAGTATATGAAAGTGACAACATAGGAGACTCTCTATCATGAAGATCATGGTGCTACTTTGAAGCACAAGTGTGGTAAAAGGATAGTAGCATTGCCCCTTCTCTCTTTTTCTCTCATTTTTTTTTGTTTTTTTGGGCCTTCGCTTTTTTATGGCCTCTTTTTTTGTTTTTTTCATCCGAAGTCTCATCCCGACTTGTGGGGGAATCATAGTCTCCATCATCCTTTCCTCACATGGGACAATGCTCTAATAATGATGACCATCACACTTTTATTTACTTACAACTCAAGAATTACAACTCGATACTTAGAACATAATATGACTCTATATGAATGCCTCCGACGGTGTACCGGGATGTGCAATGAGTCATGAGTGACATGTATGAAAGAATTATGAACGGTGGCTTTGCCACAAATACGATGTTAACTACATGATCATGCAAAGCAATATGACAATGATGGAGCATGTCATAATAAACGGAAACGGTGGAAAGTTGCATGGCAATATATCTCGGAATGGCTATGGAAATGCCATAATAGGTAGGTATGGTGGCTATTTTGAGGAATATATATGGTGGGTTTATGGTACCGGCGAAAGTTGCGCAGTACTAGAGAGGCTAGCAATGGTGGAAGGGTGAGAGTGCGTATAATCCGTGGACTCAACATTAGTCATAAAGAACTCACATACTTATTGAAAAAATCTATTAGTTATCGAAACAAAGTACTACGTGCATGCTCCTAGGGGGATAGATTGGTAGGAAAAGACCATCGCTCGTCCCCGACCGCCACTCACAAGGAAGACAATCAATAAATAAATCATGCTCCGACTTCATCACATAACGGTTCACCATACGTGAATGCTACAAGAATCACCAACTTTAACACAAGTATCTATCAAATTCACAACTACTCAACTAGCATGACTCTAATATCACCATCTTCATATCTCAAAACAATCATCAAGTATCAAACTTTTCATAGTATTCAATGCACTCTATATGAAAGTTTTTATTATATCCCTCTTGGATGCCCATCATATTAGGACTAAATTCATAACCTAAGAAAATTACCATGCTGTTCTAAAAGACTCTAAAAATAATATAAGTGAGGCATGAGAGTTCATCTATTTCTTCAAAATAAAACCACCGCCGTGCTCTAAAAAGATACAAGTGAAGCACTAGAGCAAATGACAAACTACTCCGAAAGATGTAAGTGAAGATCAATGAGTAGTCGAATAATTATGCAAGTATGTGAAGACTATATAACATTTAAGAATTGCAGATCTTGGTATTTTATTCAAACAGCAAGCAAAACAAAAGAAAATAAAATGATGATCCAAGCAAAACACATATCACGTGGTGAATAAAAATATAGCTCCAAGTAAGTTACCGATGAACGAAGACGAAAGAGGGGATGCCATCCGGGGCATCCCCAAGCTTAGGCTGTTGGTTTTACTTGAATATTACCTTGGGGTGCCTTGGGCATCCCCAAGCTTAGGCTCTTGCCACTCCTTATTCCATAGTCCATCGAATATTTACCCAAAACTTGAAAACTTCACAACACAAAACTTAACAGAAAACTCGTAAGCTCCGTTAGTATAAGAAAATAAATCACCACTTAGGTAATGTTGAGAACTCATTATTTATTTATATTGGTGTAATATATACTGTATTTCAACTTCTCTATGGTTTATACCCTCCGATACTACTCATAGATTCATCAAAATAAGGAAACAACACATAGAAAACAGAATCTGTCAAAAACAGAACAGTCTGTAGTAATCTGAATCAAACGTATACTTCTGGAACTAATAAAATTCTCAAATAAATTGGTGGACCTGAGGAATTTGTCTATTAATCATCTGCAAAAATAATAAACTTAATAGCACTTTCAGTAAAAAAATGGTAGCTAATCTCGCGAGTGCTAAAGTTTCTGTTTTTTACAGCAAGATCGCAAAGACTTCACCCAAGTCTTCCCAAAGGTTCTACTTGGCACAAACAATAATTAAAAGCATAAAACCACATCTAAACAGAGGCTATATGAATTATTTATTAATAAACAGGAGCAAAAATCTAAGAACAAAAATAAAATTGGGTTGCCTCCCAACAAGCGCTATCATTTAACGCCCCTAGCTAGGCACGATGATTTCAATGATGCTCACATAAAAGAATAGAATTGAAATATAAAGAGAGCATCATGAAGAATATAACTAGCACATTTAAGTCTAACCCACTTCCTATGCATAGGTATTTTGTGAGCAAACAACTTGTGGGAACAAGAATCAACTTGCATAGGAAGGTGAAACAAAGAGAACTTCAAAATTTTCAACACATAGAGAGGAAACTTGATATTATTGCAACTCCTACAAGCATATATTCCTCCCTCATAATAATAATCAGTAGCATCATGAATGAATTCAACAATATAACCATCACATAAAGCATTGTTTTCATGATCTACAAGCATAGAAATTTTATTACTCACCTCATAAGCAAAATTCTTCTCATTCGGAATAATGGAAGTATCATAAGAGACTCGAATACTATAAATTGTTTCCACATTATAAGAGTAATGTTCATAAAAAGGGTAATAATAATCATGACAAGTTTTATAAATATAATCATCACTACTGTTTATAGCATAAGTGTCATCACAATAATCATCATAAGTAGCAACTTTGTTCTCATCATAATCAATTGAAACCTCTTCCAAGATAGTGGAATCATTAATAAATAAAGTCATGACCTCTCCAAATCCACTTTCATAATTATCACAATAAGATTCAACATACTCCAAAATAGTGGGATCATTACTTCCTAAAGTTGACAATCTTCCAAACCCACTTTCATCAATATAATCATCATAAGTGGGAGGCATGCTATCATCATAACAAATTTGCATATCAAAACTTGGGAGGCTAGAAATATCATCTTCATTAAACATAGCATCCCCAAGCTTGGGACAAACATTAATTGCAGCAAATATATTCTCAAACATGTCATTCTCATCAAACATAGCATCCCCAAGCTTGGGCCTTTTCATATCATAAGCATAATCACTCTCATCATTAATAGTATGGATAGCACCAATAGTATAGCAATTATCATCATCACAATGAGTAATAGGGGCAACATCATTTGTGAGGGATACCTTTTCACCTTTACTTCTCCGTCTTTTCTTTTTCTTCTTCACATTATGTGTGGGTTCAATCCTCTTTTTGGAGCTCCTTATTGATGAGATTGGTTGAATAGAAGGCTCTTCCTCATTACCTGATTCATCATAAGAAATAATAGGAGGATATTGGGAAGCCGCTTCCCTTTCATTAGTATTCTCTTCATCCTCTATTTCTTTTCTTTTCTTTATGTAATTGGCAATATAAGGATTTTCAATGCAATTCATCGCACAATACATAAAAATTTCTTCTAGATTAATATCGAGGAATTTCTCAAGGTTATATTCTGGAATATGCTTAGTTATATGTTTCATTTCTTCATAACCCAAAAGCAAACTAAGTTCATTATGATGTGCAAGGGAAATCAAATCATCACAGTATTTGGACACGATACGATCATGAAACAATTTGCATTGGAGATTTAAATGACCATGTTCATTTCAAAGTTCACAAGTATGGCGTATAAATTTTAAATTTTCAGCACAAACATTTAGCCTCTCTTGCAACCATTTAGCTTAAATACTTATGCCTCTTGCAAAATCTATTTTCCCTAGTTGGTGTGTACTTGCAGGCTCTATATATTCCATAAAAGTTGACATGCTTATAAGAGACATTTTCATCATGACTAGTGCAATCATCATTAGTACTATGGATATTCAAGGAGTTCATACTAACAACATTGCAATCATGCTGATCATTCCAAGATTTAGTGCCAAACATTTTATAGACTTCTTCTTCTAGAATTTGAGCACAATTTTCCTTTCCATCATTATCACGGAAGATATTAAAAAGATGAAGCATATGAGGTAAACTCAATTCCATTTTTTTGTAATTTTCTTTTATAGACTAAACTAGTGCTAAAACAAGAAACAAAAAGATTCGATTGCAAGATCTAAAGATATACCTTCAAGCACTCACCTCCCCGGCAACAACGCCAGAAAAGAGCTTGATGTCTACTACACAACCTTCTTCTTGTAGACGTTGTTGGGCCTCCAAGTGCAGAGGTTTGTAGGACAGTAGAAAATTTCCCTCAAGTGGATGACCTAAGGTTTATCAATCCGTGTTAGGCGTAGGATGAAGATGGTCTCTCTCAAGCAACCCTGCAACCAAATAACAAAGAGTCTCTTGTGTCCCCAACACACCCAATACAATGGTAAATTGTATAGGTGCACCAGTTCGGCGAAGAGATGGTGATACAAGTGCAATATGGATGGTAGATAAAGGTTTTTGTAATCTGAAAATATAAAACAACAAGGTAACTAATGATAAAAGTGAGCACAAACGGTATTGCAATGCGTTGAAACAAGGCCTAGGGTTCATACTTTCACTAGTGCAAGTCCTCTCAACAATAATAACATAATTGGATCATATAACTATCCCTCAACATGCAACAAAGAGTCACTCCAAAGTCACTAATAGCGGAGAACAAATGAAGAGATTATGGTAGGGTATGAAACCACCTGAAAGTTATCCTTTCTGATCGATCTATTCAAGAGTCCGTAGTAAAATAACACGAAGCTATTCTTTCCGTTCAATCTATCATAGAGTTCATACTAGAATAACACCTTAAGACACAAATCAACCAAAACCCTAATGTCACCTAGATACTCCAATGTCACCTCAATTATCCGTGGGTATGATTATACGATATGCATCACACAATCTCAGATTCATCTATTCAACCAACACAAAGAACTTCAAAGAGTGCCCCAAAGTTTCTACCGGAGAGTCAAGACGAAAACGTGTGCCAACCCCTATGCATAAGTTCACGAGGTCAAGGAACTCGCAAGTTGATCACCAAAACATACATCAAGTGGATCACATGATATCCCATTGTCACCACAGATAAGCACATGCAAGACATACATCAAGTGTTCTCAGATCCTTAAAGACTAAATCCGATAAGATAACTTCAAAGGGAAAACTCAATCCATTACAAGAGAGTAGAGGGGGAGAAATATCATAAGATCCAACTATAATAGCAAAGCATGCGATACATCAAGATCGTGCCGACTCAAGAACACGAAAGAGAGAGAGATCAAACACATAGCTACTGGTACATACCCTCAGCCCCGATGGTGAACTACTCCCTCCTCATCATGGAGAGCACCGGGATGATGAAGATGGCCACCGGAGAGGGATTCCCCCCTCCGGCAAGGTGCCAGAACGGGTCTAGATTGGTTTTCGGTGGCTACGGAGGCTTCTGGCAGCGGAACTCCTGATCTATTCTGCTCCTGGATGTTTGGGGGGTATATGGATATATATAGGAGGAAGAAGTACGTCGGTGGAGCAACGAGGGGCCCACGAGGGTGGAGGGCGCGCCCAGGGGGTGGGCGCGCCCCCCTGCCTTGTGGCCACCTCGTTGATTGCTTGACGTCCACTCCAAGTCTCCTGGATCATGTTTGTTCCAAAAATAATGCTCCCGAAGGTTTCATTCCGTTTGGACTCCATTTGATATTCCTTTTCGACGAAACTCTAAAATAGGCAAAAAATAGCAATTTGGTCCGGGCCACCGGTTAATAGGTTAGTCCCAAAATAGTATAAAAGTGTATAATAAAGCCCATAAACATCCAAAAAAGATAATACAATAGCATGGAACAATAAAAAATTATAGATACGTTGGAGACGTATCAACGCCTTCTTGGATTTCTCCAGTTCGGCATTGGCAGCAGTTAGCTCGGTTCGATACTTCTCTAGTTCTTGAGGTAACAGGCTGTTCTTGTCCGTAAGTACCTGGTTGTGCAATGATCCTTAAATCAGTTGGATCAACTGCTTCAAGTCTCGGGGGCTACTGGTATATAAATATCAGATTGGTACAATATAAACTTACCCGCATATCTTTTAGATGCTGGTCCGTGGCTCTTACAAGCCCATCCCGAGCAGCTCGGATGTACGCATCGGCCGAGCCGAAGGCATCAAATGCCTCCTTTGAAAAGCCGGGGTCACGGAGAGTAGCCCTCCGACGACGATGATTCATGGCGCTCTCCACTTCAGAGTTCGTGACGGACATATTGTCCGAATCCTCTGTAGAAGGACAGTTCGGCGCCACTCCCGTGTCAGCCACCGTCCTTAGGGCAGGGTTTAGAACCTGACTAGTGGAGGCACGACCGGTAGGATCCTCGGACATAGTCCGGTGGACACTTTTCCTGATAGAATGCGGCGAATGGCATCACGATTTGATGTGGCGATCAGAAGATGGATTCTTCAAAAGAAAGCCTTATCTCTTTGACGAGGGTTCTGCCGTATTATCATTTGCCTTTCTCTTCGAAGATGTGCTCAGCGCGGGCGCCGTTCTCCTCGAAGACGCTTCTGGTGCATGTTGTGACGCTGAGCGCCTCCCCTTTGGAACACGAAATAGTGCGGTGGGCGAGGCATAGTAAGGAAACTCTTTCGAAGAAGGTGTCTTTTAAATTACTTACATGCGAAGCAGGAAGGAGGCCATGGTAATCAGTGATGATGGGTACTTCTGTACCATCGTAGCTCGTCTGATAGAATACTCCATCCTCGAGCTGGATCAAGGTCCCGGTTGTGACCCTCTGGCTGGGGGGCGGGGCTATGGATCCCCTCAATAGCCTTCCGCCATTCCTGTTGCGAATGGATAGGTTACTGTCCATCAAAAATGATTCAGGGAGAGGAGTAAAATGGTGGGATCGGAGCTTACTCAACTAGGAGGATTATACATGGAAAATCCATCTCGATATTGGAGACGAGTGAACTCCTCCTTCTCCCCTTTGTACAGTTCAGCCAATATTTTGGCCAAAGTGGCAGGGATTTTCGGACCCTTCCAACCGCAGCGTGAGGCGTCATCTTCCCCATTGTAGTGCCACATAAGCCCTCTGTATTGGAGTGGTTGGACCCCCTGCACTATGGAGATCGCCATTACCTCGATTATTGACAATCTGGACTGGGCGAGCGTCTTAATCTTGCCCATCAACTAACTGACTTCTGCGCTATCCTCCTCCTCGAGGTTCCGAGGACGCCAGCTGTGGCGTTTCTTCAATGGAGCGCTTGAAAATTTGGGGAGGCCCATTCGGACTGGGTCAGGAAGAGCGACGTCATCAATATAGAACCATTCGGAAGGCCACTCTTCGGAAGCCTTCTTCGGCGTGCCGGACAGGTATCCGGTCCCGGCGATACGTCACACTTCGGTTCCTCCCACTTCAAATATTGAACCCCCTTGATTACGAGGGACGAGGCAGAACAATTTTCTCCATAATTCGAAATGGGCCTCATAGCCTAGGAATAGCTCGCATAGAGCAACATAACCCGCGATGTGCAGGATGGAGGCGGGGGTGAAACTGTGCAGTTGGAGGCCATAATACTCCAGAAGTCCTTGGAGGAAGGGACGGATTGGAAATCCGACGCCTCTTAGGAAGAAGGGAATGAAGCATACTCGTTCCCCCCCCCCTGGACGGAATGGGGAAGTTCTCCGCCTGAGCCCCGCCATTGAAGGATGTCAATCCTTCTCGGACGGGGACTAGATCCGCGGGAGGAAGAAAGCCCTGTTTCTGCAGCTTTGTTAGCTGACCGTGAGATACAGAACATCGCTCCCAATCACCCTTTTCGGAGCCGTGGGGAGTGGGGACGAGAGGAAGAGCTAGGAGCGCTAGCCATGTTGGGGTGGTTCCGCTTAGTGAGCTCTGAGGATTTTTTCACAAGGTGTGGAATGGATCTTAGATCTATTCTCTTTAAATAGGCACCTCTCTAGTATGGTCAGGGTGGTATGTGCAAAATACCCTGACCTCTCGTATTCGCTCGCCACGTGTAAGATAAAGTCAGGAAGGCGTGGAAGCCAATGGGTGCGGCATTAAATGGAAAAGCCGAATACCACTCTTTAAGTCAGGGACTTTGAAGTAATCGGAGGGGGAACCCGCCTTGCAATGCCGAAGACAATCTGCGCGTCGGACACCTCATCATTGAAGTCTGGTTCGGGGGCTACCGAGGGAGTCCTAGACTAAGGGGTCCTCGGGCATCTGGCCTGTTGGACATGGGCCGGATTATTGGGCCATGAAGATACAAGATGGAAAACTTTTTCCCGTGTCCAGATAGGACTCTCCTTTGTGTGGATGGCAAGCCAGGCGGCCGGATATACTATTTCCTTTCTATGTAACCGACTTTGTATAACCCTAGTCCCCTCCAGTGTCTATATAAACTGGAGGGTTTAGTCCATATGGACAATCAGAATCAGATAGGCTAGACTTCTAGGGTTTTAGCCATTACGATCTCATGGTTGATCAACTCTTATAACCCCATACTCATCAATATTAATCTAGCAGGACGTAGGGTTTTACCTCCATCGAGAGGGCCCGAACCTGGGTAAACATTGTGTTCCCTGTCTCCTGTTACCATCAACCTCAGACGCACAGTTCGGGACCCCCTACCTGAGATCCGCCGGTTTTGACACCAACACCGGCCCTCATAGGGCACGCCCAAAGTGTGGAGTCCTACTAGGACTCCCTAGTCCTAGTAGGATTCCACCTCCCACATGGAATAGGAAAAAGGGAAGGGAGAAGGAGAAGGAAGGAAGGGGGCGCCCCCTTTCCCTAGTCCAATTCGGACCAGTCCATGGGGAAGGGGCGCGGCCACCCTTGAGGCCTTTCTCTCCTTTCCCGTATGGCCCATTAAGGCCCAATACGAATTCCCGTAACTCTCCGGTACTCCGATAAATACCCGAATCACTCGGAACCTTTCCGATGTCCGAATATAGCCTTCCAATATATCGATCTTTACGTCTCGACCATTTCGAGACTCCTCATCATGTCCCCGATCTCATCTGGGACTCCAAACGAACTTCAGTCATCAAATCACATAACTCATAATACAAATCGTCACAGAACGTTAAGCGTGCAGATCCTACGGGTTTGAGAACTATGTAGACATGACCGAGACTCATCTCTGGTCAATAACCAATAGCGGAACCTGGATGCTCATATTGGCTCCTACATATTCTATGAAGATCTTTATCGGTCAAACCGCATAACAACATACGTTGTTCCCTTTGTCATCAGTATGTTACTTGCCCGAGATTCGATCGTCGGTATCTCAATACCTAGTTCAATCTCGTTACCGGCAAGTCTCTTTACTCGTTCCATAATGCAACATCCTATAACTAACTCATTAGTCACATTGCTTGCAAGGCTTATAGTGATGTGCATTACCGAGAGGGCCCAGAGATACCTATCCTACACACGGAGTGACAAATCCTAATCTCGATCTATGCCAACTCAACAAACACCATCAAAGACACCTGTAGAGCATATTTATAATCACCCAGTTATGCTATGACATTTGATAGCACACAAGGTGTTCCTCCGGTATTCGGGAGTTGCATAATCTCATAGTCTGAGGAACATGTATAAGTCATGAAGAAAGCAATAGCAATGAAACTGTAACGATCATAATGCTAAGCTAACGAATGGGTGTTGTCCATCAAATCATTCTCCTAATGATGTGATCCCGTTCATTAAATTACAACACATGTAGTAGATGAGTTCTGGTAGCACAACGACGTGGTGACGGTGGTGGTGATGCTATTGCTACTTCTTGAGCTTGCGTTGGTTTTTCCCTCGAAGAGGAAAGGGTGATGCAGCAAAGTAGAGATAAGTATTTCCCTCAGTTTGAGAACCAAGGTATCAATCTAGTAGGAGACAACGCACAAGTCACCGAATACCTGCACAAAAAATCAAACAACTTGCACCCAACGCGATAAAGTGGTTGTCAATACCTTCACAGTTACTTGCAAAAGTGAGATCTGATAGAGAATGATAAATGGTAAAGTAAATATTTTTGGTATTTTTGGTTTATAGATTGGAAAGTAAAAGATTGCAAAATAGTAGATCAGAAACTAATATGATGGAAAATAGTAAATCAGAAACTTATATGATGGAAAATAGACCCGGGGGCCATAGGTTTCACTAGAGGCTTCTCTCAAGATAGCAAACAATGCGGTGGGTGAACAAATTACTGCCGCGCAATTGATAGAAAAGCGCAAAGTTATGACGATATCTAAGGCAATGATCATGAATATAGGCATCACGTCCGTGTCAAGTAGACCGAAACGATTCTGCATGTACTACTATTACTCCACACATCGACCGCTATCAGCATGCATCTAGAGTATTAAGTTCATAAAGAATGGAGTAATGCATTAAGTAAGATGACATGATGTAGAGGAATTAACTCAAGCAATATGATGAAAACCCCATATTTTTATCCTCGATGGCAACAATACAATACGTGCCTTGCTGCCCCTACTATCACTGGGAAAGGACACCGCAAGATTGAACCCAAAGCTAAGCACTTCTCCCATTGCAAGAAAAACCAATCTAGTTGGCCAAACGAAACCGATAGTTCAAAGATAATTACAAAGATATCAAATCATGCATAAAAGAATTCATAGAAGATTCGAATAATATTCATAGACAAGTTGATCATAAATCCATAGTTCATCGGATCTCGGCAAACACACCGCAAAAAAGTATTACATCGAATAGATCTCTAAGAACATCGAGGAGAACATGGTATTGAGAATCAAAGAGAGTGAGAGAGAAGCCATCTAGCTACTAGTATGGACCCGTAGGTCTGTGATAAACTACCCATGCTTCATCGGAAGGGCAATAGAGTTGATTTATAAGCCCTCCGTGATCGAATCCCCCTCCGGCAGGGTGCCGGAAAAGGTCCCTGGATGGGATCTCACGGGTACAGAAGGTTGCGGCGGTGGAAAAGTATTTTCATGGATGCCTCTAGTGGTTTGGGGATATGCCACTACTGGAATCAGGAACTTTGCCGTTAGCCAGTTCTTTGCCGTCAGCTAGCTAATGGCATAGATGGTCTTTGCCATCAGGTTGAAGAAAACTGATTGCAAAGAAGCAGCTGACGGCAAAGAAAGTGTTTGCCGTTAGCCCCATCTTTGCCATCAGCTAGCTGAGGACAAAGAGGCGGAGTGGGCTGCTAGCGAGAGGCATCTAACGACCACTTTCTTTGCCGACCGCTAGCTGATGGCAAAGAAACTTTGCCGTCCGCTAGTAGATGGCAAAGAAAGTGGCCAAACTAACGTCCATTAGCTAGGCTCTTTGCCATCAGCTAGCGGACGACAAAGAGATGTGCCCTATATGTAACAAAACACCCTCGCGCCCTACACCTCTCTCTCCCTCCCCTCATCCCAACCTCGCGCCGCCGCCCCGCCCTGGCTGCCCCCTCCCCGTGCAGCCCCGGGCTGCGTTGCTGCCCCGGCCCGCCTCGCCGCCCCGGCCGCCCCGTCCCGTCCACGCCGCCTCACCGCCCCGGCCGCCCCGTCACGTCCGCGCCGGCCCGGGCCTCCTCGCTGCCTCAGCCGCCCCGACAGGCCGCGTCAGCCCCGCCCCGCCCCTCCGTGCCGGCCTACCCCGCCCCGGCCGCTCCAAAGTGAGACATTTTTTCTTTTTTTAGATTTAGTTTAATTAGGTTTAGTATAATTTATTTTAGGTTTTGTTTAGTTTAGTTAGTTTACTTTAGGTTTAGCTTAGTTTAGTTTAGTTTAGGTTAAGTTTCTGGTTTAGTTTAGGTTTAGTTTAGTTTAGTTTAGGTTAAGTTTCTGGTTTATTTTGAACATGTGAAATTTGTTGTTATTTTTTTAGTTCAAGCATTTATTCCCACATCGACATCGACGATGTTGTTTTGCTTATTGAATGCATGCTAATTTAGTTTACCCGGGGACGAGCGGGTTAGGGGGTTCCTCGGTGTCGATGGTACCCTCAATAGCATGTATCGTCAGTGTGAGATACATGTGGCCGTCAGTGTCAAATACTACATCCACGTACCACAAGTGATACAGGGGTCCTGCGTCCCGCAACAACAGTTCTTGGCATCGATGGCGGTCGAACACCATCGTGAATTTGTCTGGCAGCCTCTGAGATGATGATTGAAAGCTAAGTGTTGAAAGTTGAAACACCCAAACTGACTCAAGTCGGTTTGGTTGTTTGAAATTTCAAAACTTGGCTTTAATCCTCATCGCAGAGGCTGCCAGACAAATTTGCCAAGGTGTTCGACTGTCATCGGCCACCAGAACTATTGTTGCGGGACACCGGGCGCCGACGTCACTTGTGGGACGTGGATCTAATGTTGAATGCCGAGCGCCTCATGTATCTTGCATCAATGATACTTGCTATTTAGGGTTCTATCGACGCCAAGGAACCCCTAACCCGCATATCCTGTTGTAAATATTTAGTTAGGTTGACGGAAAAAACTGTATTGCTATGAAACTCATCTTTCGATTTAAATGTGCAGTTTTTCTGTCGCTACGAGGTTCTAGTGTTTGACGAGCTCCGCCCCTGCGTTCGTGGGTTAGCACAAATGACATATCCTCCCCCCTTGATTTGCTCTATTTCGGTCTTTCTGGTGATGAAATTTGCTAGCTATAGGTGTCTTCAATCATCAGTATGCGTGACCACTATGCGTCTCCCGTTCAAAAGGGTTACATCTATAAATATGCATGCATTTGCATATTTATAACCGTGATTCTTTCAAATTGTCCAACGTTATCCATGGACAGCCCGAGTATGTGTAGATTGGGTTCGTTTTCCCATATGCACTGCTCCGGATCCGATGCAGAATTTCGTCAGTGCCTCCATGTTGTTCTCCGGGTACACATCCTCTCTGCTTATTGCCGAGACGTGTATCAGGAGAACATCGGGGAGGTGCTACCAAAATTTTGTGTCGGATCCAGAGTAGAGCATGGGAAAACATACCCAATCTACACATACTCAGGTGGGATTAGGACCTATCTTTACCTATTAGCGTCTAGGTTGCATGGACGTAATAAAAGTGACAAACTCCATGAACTGATGAATATATACATGCTGATTTATATTTCTTATGTGTCCAGTAGCTAGGAAAGATGACTGATCATGTGTGGATGTACACCGGTCACACTAGTCAGAAAGACATGACCATTGAATGGTTAACAAAAACCAATGGTTTTTGATAGCCGCATTTGCAAATGGCCAGAGGACAACATGGTGCCCCTGCGTCGGGTGTAATAATTGGCACAAGAGGACAGAGGATGAAATGGGCAAACACCTGCAAAAGTGGGGTTTTACGCTAGATTATACGGTGTGGACATCTCATGGCAAGTGTTCCCAACGTGCCAGAGCTGAGGTGCTTCATCGTCGCACCGACGAGCATGGTACCGGGATGAAAGACATGGTGCAAGACTTTGATGATGCTCGGGACTCGGACGATGAGATGGAGGAATCTGCAAAGGCCTTCAATGAAATGTTGGAGTCTTCAAAACATCCTCTCCACGAGCACACCGAGCTTTGTTAGCTGGATGCCATCTTGAAAGGATTGAGAAGAGGTGTCTAGAGGGGGGGGGGAGTGAATAGACTCTTAACAAAGAAAAGTAGCACTTTTTAGTTTCTTCAAGTTAAGGTGGAGTTTTATCACAAGTGTAAACATTCACAATACATTTCAAGAAAGCATGGCAAGAGTATATGAGTAGCGGAAAGTAAAGCATGCAAATTGCGAGAATGTAAAGGGATGGGATTGGAGTATGCAAACGCAATTGGAGACACGAAGATTTTCGGCGTGGTTCCGATAGGCGGTGCTATCGTACATCCACGTTGATGGAGACTTCAACCCACGAAGGGTAACGGTTGCGCGAGTCCACGGAGGGCTCCACCCACGAAGGGTCCATGAAGAAGCAACCTTATCTATCCCACCATGTCCATCGCCCACGAAGGACTTGCCTCACTAGGGTAGATCTTCACGAAGTGGGTGATCTCCTTCCCCGTACAAACTCCTAGGTTCAACTCCACAATCTTGACGGAGGCTCCCAAGTTACACCTAACTAATCTAGGATACACCACTCTCCAAAAGGTAATAGATGGTGTGTTGATGACGAACTCCTTGCTCTTTTGCTTCAAATGATAGTCTCCTCAACACTCAACTCTCTCACACAGATTTGGATTTGGTGGAAAGATGATTTGAGTGGAAAGCAACTTGGGGAAGGCTAGAGATCAAGATTCTTGTGGTTGGAATGGAATATCTTGGTCTCAACACATGAGTAGGTGGTTCCCTCTCAGAAAATGTATGCTGGAAGTGTAGGCACGTTCTGATGGCTCTCTCCACGAATGTAGAGTGGGTGGAGGGGTATTTATAGCCTCCACACAAAATCTAACTGTTACACACAATTTACCAAACTCGGTGGGACCGAATCAGAAAACTCGGTCAGACCGATTCAGTTCATAATGTGACCATTAGGAATTTTGGTGGGACCGATATGATCAACTTGGTGGGACTGATGTGCTAGGGTTAGGGAAAAACCTCATCTCGGTTTGGCCGATTACACAAACTCGGTGGGACCGATTTTGGTAATAATCTAACCAGATAGTTGGTCAAGCAAACTCAGTGAGGCCGATTACATATTTTGGTGAGACCGAAATTATTGCAATAGGAACCTCGGTGGGGCCGAGTTTGACTTTTGGCTTAGGACACATGTGGATATGAGAAAGTGCTTGAGGGCTTTGGAGCATATCACTAAGCACTTTGAGCAAGCAAGCCATTAAGCAACACCTCATCCCCTTTTAATAGTATTGGCTTTCCTATGGACTCAATGTGATCTTGGATCACTAAAATGAAGAGATGTAGAGTCTTGAGCTTTTGAGCTTTTGCCAATCTTATTTCCTTAGCATCTTGAAGTGGTTCCACATCCTCTTGTCCACGCCACTCCACTGTTGAACTCATCTGAAATATACTAGGTAAAAGTATTAATCCAACAAAAGATATGTTGACATTAATTACCAAAATCACCCAGGGAAAACTTGTGCTTTCAATCTCCTCCTTTTTGGTAATTGATGACAACATACATCAAAGCTTTATATAAACATAAATAGAATAGCAAGTAAAGCTTTGGAAAGACATGTAACATGCATTGGCTCCCCCTACATGTATGCAATCATGTAAATATAAGGTATAATAACATGTGAATGCATAAGCATGACAGAGCAAGCAATGAGTTACATGTATCATGGCTATATGCATTAGAGAAAATGATGTGAATATAGGAATTGTACCTTCATGTTCACGAGTCTTTCTTGCAAACAATATGTACATCAGCAAGAGATCATCATGCAGATGAGTGTGATGCATATACTTACCTTGTGGTCTTGAGCTGGCTTAGGAAGAGATGATCGTGAGTAAACAATGTTAGATAACACAGATACATCTACTAGACAAAGCAATAACTGCAAACCACAAGAGTGCCAAGATTGGGATGACATGTAGTAAGTGAGTACTAGGTACTCTATTAGATATAGACATGTCCCCAAAGGTAAAGATATGCAATGAATTCAAAGATTTCCTTCCCTTAGAAGTCTTTCTCCCCTTGAATCTTATATTGGATAATGGGAGAATGTAGGGAAAGGAGAATCAGAGCAAAAAATCAGAGCACAACAAAAAAAACATAACACAAACTAACATGTCTTTCCCCTCTTAAAGACATGTGACATCTCTCCTCTTGAATACCAAACATCTGGGGCTCTTTGATGTGATTAAGCACTCTCCCCCTTTGAAGTATTCTCCCCCTTTTGAAGTGATTAGGCTTTGATGTGATCTCTCTCTCTCCCCCTTTGAAATCAATTTCCAAGAAGGGATCTTCTGGATTGTGAGTCAATATAGGTTTGGTCCTTGAGTTACAAAGCAAAGCAACATATAGAGTGTGATGCTGGTAGAGGACAAGAATCATTGAGTGGAGCTGGAGCAAATATGAAGGATGCAAGTGAAAAAGTTTCTGCTCAGCACTGAAATCGGTAACACCGAGTTGTTTACTTCGGTAGCACCAAAATGGTTTGACCGAAGGTAGCAATCCGGTGTGTCCGAGTTCAACACAGAGACAACAATTTGTCACCTCAGCTCACTAGGCAGATAAGATCTCACAAAGATTTGCAAGGAATTAACAGAAGGATTTGCATTGAATTAGATGCAGGGAATGCAGAATAGAAAATAAAGTAAAGAAATCTAGATGAAGTTTTTTTTGAAAAAAAAGAAGGGGAACAAATATGCAAGAGATAAATGCAAGAACACACTTCATCTAGAGTTGGTCGGCGACAAAGTCACCTATGTTAGAGTATATTGACTGAGGAGTCAAGTGAGAACACTTGATCGTAGGCCATACTCATCGTTTATGCTCAAAATGGGGTTACCATTTTTCATTTAAGCATTTTGATGTATTCACATCTCATTGAGATACTTTGACCCATGACTTGGGGTAAAGCTTCTCTAAGATGGAATAACATACCTTGGGTGGTGGTGTTGAACTTGATCATGTAGTTGAACTTCTATGGGATGCTCAAGATTGATGTAGCTCATCAATGGTTGGTAGCACTACTTGTAGTTTGAGTTCATCTCCTACATGAGTTAGTCTTGCAAGGGAAAGCACTTGTGTATTCAAAATGACAATCATGAAATTTGATATCAAATGAAGTTTGATATAAAGATTTTGTCAAAGGATATGTCGAAAGGTTTCATGCTTCCTTGTCTTCAACCACCATGTTGTAGAGACTTGGTGATGTAGAGATTGCTCAATATGTGAGTAAGTTGCAATCTCATAGATTTAGATTCATCCAAGTACCTACAAGGGTTAGATAGCATGCAAGGGTGCAAATATATCCAAGACATATGATTATCATCATAAGAGAAACATCAAGGAATAGTCAAAGGCTCATGCCTTGCATGTATCGAAATGGAGTTTCTACTCCAAGTTTGAGGCATCAATGATGTTCAATTCACCTCTCAAACGGCAAAAATACTTTCTCATCAAGCGGTTTGGTGAATATATCCGCCAATTGCTTATCGGTACGAACATGCTTAAGATCAATGTCCCCTTTAGCAACATGATCTCGAATGAAATGATGACGGACTTCAATATGCTTAGTTCAAGAATGTTCCACGAGATTATTAGCAATCTTAATAGCACTTTCATTGTCACAAGGCAATGGAACATGTTTCACATAGATCCCATAATCTTTAAGAGTTTGGGTCATCCAAAGTAATAGAGCACAACATGAACCGGTGACAATGTATTCCGCTTTGGCGGTGGATAAGGATACCGAGTTCTGTTTCTTGGAGGACCAAGATACAAGAGATCTACCAAGAAATTGACAAGTACCCGAAGTGGACTTTCTATCAACCTTGTCTCCGGCATAGTCCGCATCGGAGTAGCCAACAAGATCAAAAGAAGACCTCTTAGGATACCAAATGCCAAAATTTGGTGTGTGAATTAAGTATCTCACTATCCTTTTTATAGCCTTAAGATGACATTCTTTGGGGGCCGCTTGATATCGTGCACACATGCACACACTTAGCATAATATCGGGACGGGAGGCACATATATATAACAATGAACCAATCATAGAACGATAAACCTTTTGGTCAACCGATTTGCCATCCTTAGTCAAGTCAAGATGCCCACTAGTAGGCATGGGTGTTTTCATACCTTTGCATTCTTGCATGTTGAACTTCTTGGATAAGTCCTTGGTGTACTTTGTTTGAGAAACAAAGGTGCCCTCCTTAGTTTGCTTGATTTGCAAACCAAGAAAGAACTTGAGTTCACTCATCATAGACATCTCAAACTTCTCCAACATTAGCTTTCCAAACTTTTCACTAAAATGGGCGTTAGTTGAACCAAATATGATATCATCAACATAAGTTTGGCACACAAATAATTCACCATTAACCCTCTTAGTAAAAAGAGTAGAATCAATCTTTCCAATCTCAAAGCCTTTCTCAATAAGGAACTTGGTCAAGAATTTATACCATGCTCTAGGAGCTTGTTTAAGACCATAAAGAGCTTTGTGAAGTTTGTAAACATGCATGGTCGGGTTTCTTAGGATTAACAAAGCCGGGAGGTTGTTTAAGATAAACTTCCTCCTCAATTTCACCATTTAGAAAATCACTTTCAATGTCCATTTAGTATAAGGTGATATCATGGTGATTAGCATAGGCAAGTAAGATGCGGATGGACTCAAGTCTAGCAACGGGGGCATATGTCTCACCGTAGTCCATATCTTCGACTTGAGTGTAGCCTTAGGCGACGAGACGTGCCTTGTTGCGAATGACTTGTCCATCTTCGTCTTGCTTGTTGCGAAAAACCCATTTGGTACTGATGATGTTGTGGTTGTTGATTTTGAGGAATGTAGTAATTTCAAAAAAATTCCTACGCACACGCAAGATCATGGTGATGCATAGCAATGAGAGGGGAGAGTGTTGTCCACGTACCCTCATAGACCATAAGTGGAAGCATTATGACAACGTGGTTGATGTAGTCGTACATCTTCACGATCGACCAATCCTAGTATCAAAAGTATGGCACCTCCGCGATTTGCACACGTTTGGCTCGGTGACTTCCCACGAACTCAGGATCCAGCAGAGTGTTGAGGGAGAGCTTCGTCAGCACGATGGCATGATGACGGTGATGATGATGCTATCGGAACAGGGCTTTGCCTAAGCACTGCTGCGATATGACCGAGGTGGATTATGGTGGAGGGGGCACCGCACACGGCTAAGAGATCAATGATCAACTTGTGTGTCTATGGGGTGCCCCCCTCCCACGTATATAAAGGAGTGGAGGAGGGGGGAGGGCCGACCGTCTATGGCGTGCCCTGGAGGAGTCCTAATCCCACCGGGAGTAGGATTCCCCCTTCCCTAGTTGGACTAGGAGAGAAGGAAGGGGGAGAGAGGGAGGAAGGAAAGGGGGGCGCCCCCCCTTCCTAGTCCAATTCGGACTAGAGGTGGAGGGGGCACGCGGCCTGCCCTGGCTGCCTCTCTCTCTCCACTAAAGCCCATTAGGGCCCATATACTCCCTGGAGGGTTCCGGTAACCCCGCGGTACTCCGGTATATGCCCAAACTCTCTCGAAACCTCTGATGTCCAAACATAGTCATCCAATATGTCAATCTTTATGTCTCGACCATTTTGAGACTCCTCGTCATGTTCGTGATCACATATGGGACTCCGAACTACCTTCGGTACATCAAAACACATAAACTCATAATACCGATCGTCACCAAACGTTAAGCGTGCGGACCATACGGGTTCGAGAACTATGTAGACATGACCGAGACTCATCTCTGGTCAATAACCAATAGCGGAACCTGGATGCTCATATTGGCTCCTACATATTCTATGAAGATCTTTATCGGTCAAACCTCATAACAACATACGTTGTTCCTTTGTCATCGGTATGATACATGCCCGAGATTCGGTCACCGATATCTCAATACCTAGTTCAATCTCGTTACCGGCAAGTCTCTTTACTCGTTACATAATGCAACATCCCGTAACTAAGTCATTAGTCACATTGCTTGCAAGGCTTATAGTGATGTGCATTACCGAGAGGGCCCAGAGATACCTCTACGATACACGGAGTGACAAATCCTAATCTCGATCTATGCCAACTCAACAAACACCGTCGGGGACACCTGTAGAGCATGTTTATAGTCACCCAGTTACGTTGTGACGTTTGATAGCACACTAAGTGTTCCTCTGGTATTCAGGAGTTGCATAATCTCATAGTCATAGGAACATGTATAAGTTATGAAGAAAGCAATAACAACAAACTAAATGATCATCATGCTAAGCTAACGGATGGGTCAAGTCAATCACATCATTCTCTAATGATGTGATCCCGTTAATCAAATGAAAACTCTTTGTCCATGGCTAGGAAACTTAACCATCTTTGATTAATGAGCTAGTCAAGTAGAGGCATACTAGTGACACTCAGTTTTTCTATGTATTCACACATGTACTAAGTTTCCGGTTAATACAATTCTAGCATGAATAATAAAAATTTATCATGATATAAGTAAATACAAATAACAACTTTATTATTGCCTCTAGGGCATATTTCTTCAGTCTCCCACTTGCACTAGAGTCAATAATCTAGTTCACATCGTCATGTGATTTCACACCAATAGTTCACATATTTATGTGATTAGTTCACATCTTCATGTGACTAATACCCAAAGGGTTTACTAGAGTCAATAATCTAGTTCACATCGCTATGTGATTAATACCCAAAGAGTGATCATGTTTTGCTTGTGAGAGAAGTTTAGTCTATGGGTCTGCAACATTCATATTCGTATGTATTTCGCAAATTTCTATGTCTACAATACACTACACGGAGCTACTCTAGCTAATTGCTCCCACTTTCAATATGTATCCAGATCGAGACTTAGAGTCATCTAGATCGATGTAAAAAGCTTGCATCGACGTAACTCTTTACGACGAACTCTTTTATCACCTCCATAACAGAGAAATATTTCCATAGTCCTCTAAGGATAATTTTGACCGCTGTCTAGTGATCTACTCCTAGATCACTATTGTACTCGCTTGCGAGAATCATGCTAAGGTATACAATATGACTGGTACACAGCATAGCATACTTTATAGAACCTATGATTGAGGCATAGGGAATGACTTTTCATTCTCTTTCTATTTTCTGATGTGGTCGGGTTTTGAGTCTTTACTCAACTTCACACCTTGCAACACAGGCAAGAACTCCTTCTTTGACTGTTCCGTTTTGAACTAATTCAAAATCTTGTCAAGGTATGTACTCATTGAAAAATCTTATCAACCGTCTTGATCTATCTCTATAGATCTTGATGCTCAATGTGTAAGCAGCTTCACCGAGGTCTTTCTTTGAAAAATTCTTATTCAAGTATCCTTTTATGCTATCCAGAAATTCAGTATCATTTCCGATCAACAATATGTCATCCACATATAATATCAGAAATGCTACAGAGCTCCCAGTCACTTTCTTGTAAATAGAGGCTTCTCCAAAAGTCTGTATAAAACTATATTCTTTGATCAACTCATCAAAGCGTATATTCCAACTCCGAGATGCTTGCACCAGTCCATAGATGGATCGCTAGAGCTTGCACACTTTGTTAGCACCTTCAGGATTGACAAAACTTTCTTGTTGTATCATATACAACTCTTCTTTAAGAAATCCATTAAGGAATGCGGTTTTGACATCCAGTTGCCAGATTTCATAAAATTTGGCAATTGCTAACATGATTCGAACAGACTTAAGCATCCCTATGAGTGAGAAAATCTCATCGTAGTCAACACCTTGAACTTGTCGAGAACCTTTTTGCGACAATTTGAGCTTTGTAGATAGTAACACTACTATCAGCGTCCGTCTTCCTCTTGAAGATCCATTTATTCTCAATGGCTTGCTGATCATTGGGCAAGTCAATCAAAGTCCATACTTTGTTCTTTATACATGGATCCCATCTCAGATTTCATGGCCTTAAGCCATTTCGTGGAATCTGGGCTCATCATCGCTTCCTCATAGTTCGTAGGTTCGTCATGGTCAAGTAACATGACTTCCAGAACAGGATTACCGTACCACTCTGGTGCGGATCTTACTCTGCTTGACCTACGAGGTTCGGTAGTAACTTGATCAGAAGTTTCATGATCATCATCATTAGCTTCCTCACTTACTTGTGTAGGGATCACTGGAACTGATTTCAGTGATGAACTACTTTCCAAATAAGGGAGAAGGTACAATTACCTCATCAAATTCTACTTTCCTCCCACTCACTTCTTTCGAGAGAAACTCCTTCTCTAGAAAGGATACATTCTTAGAAACAAATATCTTGCCTTCGGATCTGTGATAGAAGGTGTACCCAACAGTTTCTTTTGGGTATCCTATGAAAACACACTTTTCCGATTTAGGTTTGAGCTTATCAGGCTGAAACTTTTTCACATAAGCATCACAAGCCCAAACTTTAAGAAACGACAACTTGGGTTTCTTCCCAAACCACAGTTCATAAGGTGCCGTCTCAACGGATTTAGATAGTGCCCTATTTAACATGAATGCAGCTATCTCTAAAGCGTAACCCCAAAACGATAGTGGTAAATCGGTAAGAGACATCATAGATTGCACTATATCCAATAAAGTACGGTTATGATGTTCGGACACACCATTATGCTGTGGTGTTCCAGGTGGCATGAATTTGTGAAACTATTCCACATTGTTTTAGTTGAAGACCAAACTCGTAACTCAAATATTCGTCTCCGCAATCAGATCGTAGAAACTTTATTTTCTTGTTATGATGATTTTCCACTTCACTCTGAAATTGTTTGAACTTTTCAAATGTTTCAGACTTATGTTTCATCAAGTAGATATACCCATATATGCTCAAATCATCTGTGAAGGTCAAAAAATAATGATACCCACCACGAGCCTCAACACTCATTGGACCGCATACATCAGTATGTATTATTTCCAATAAGTTAGTTGCTCGCTCCATTGTTCCGGAGAACACAGTCTTAGTCATCTTGCCCATGAGGCATGGTTCGCAAGCATCAAGTGATTCATAATCAAGTGATTCCAAAATCCCATCAGCATGGAGTTTCTTCATGCGCTTTACACCAATATGACCTAAACGGAAGTGCCACAAATAAGTTGCATTATCATTATTAACTTTGAATCTTTTGGCTTCAATATCATGAATATGTGTATCACTATGATCGAGATTCAGTAAACCATTTGTATTGAGTGTATGACCGCAGAAGGTTTTATTCATGTAAATAGAACAACAATTATTCTTTGACTTAAATGAATAACTGTATTGCAATAAACATGATCCAATCATATTCATGCTCAACGCAAACACCAAATAACATTTATTTTAGGTTCAACACTAATCCCGAAGGTAAAGGGAGTGTGCGATGGTGATCTTATCAACCTTGGAATCACTTCCAACACACATCATCACCTCGCCCTTAACTAGTCTCCGTTTATTTAGCAACTCCCGTTTTGAGTTACTACTCTTAGCAACTGAACCATTATCAAATACCGAGGGGTTGCTATAAACACTAGTAAAGTACACATCAATAACATGTATATCCAATATACCTTTGTTCAGTATGCCATCCTTCTTATCCGCCAAGTATCTAGGGCAGTTCCACTTCCAGTGACCATTTCCTTTGCAGTAGAAGCACTCAGTTTCAGGCTTGGGTCTAGCTTTGGGCTTCTTAACATGGGAGTGGCAACTTGCTTGCCATTCTTCTTTAAGTTCCCTTTCTTTCCCTTGCCATTTTACTTGAAACAAGTGGTCTTGTCAACCATCAACACTTGCTGCTTTTCTTTATTTCTACATTCGCTGATTTCAACATCGCGAAGAGCTTGGGAATTACTTTCGTCATCCCTTGCATATTATAGTTCATCACGAAGTTCCAGTAACTTGGTGATAGTGACTAGAGAACTCTGTCAATCACTATTTTATCTGGTAGATTAACTCCCACTTGATTCAAGCAATTGTAGTACCCAGACAATCTGAGCACATGCTCACTAGTTGAGCTATTCTCCTCCATCTTGTAGGCAAAGTACCGTCAGAGGTTTCATACCTCTCGACATGGGCATGAGCGTGAAATACCAATTTCAACTCTTGGAACATCTCATATGCTCCATGTCGTTCAAAACATTTTTGAAGCCCCGGTTCTAAGTCATAAAGCATGGTGCACTAAACTATCAAGTAGTCATCATACCAAGATTGTCAAACGTTCATAATGTCTGCATCTGCTCCTGCAACAGTTTTGTCACCTAGTGGTGCATCAAGGACATAATACTTCTGTGTAGCATTGAGGATAGCCCCCAGATCACAGAGCTAGTCTGCATCATTTCTACTAACATCTTTCAACTTATTTTTCTCTAGGAACATATAAAAAATAAACGGGGAGCTACATCATGAGCTATTGATCTACAACATAGTTATGCAAATACTATCAGGACTAAGTTCATGATAAATTTAAGTTCAATTAATCATATTACTTAAGAACTCCCACTTAGATAGACATCCCTCTAATCATCTAAGTGATCATGTGATCCATATCAACTAAACCATGTCCGATCATCATGTGAGATGGAATAGTTTTCAATGGTGAACATCACCATGTTGATCATATCTACTATATGATTCATGCTCGACCTTTGGGTCTCAGTGTTCCGAGGCCATATTTGCATATGCTAGGCTCGTCAAGTTTAACCCGAGTATTCTGCATGTGCAAAACTGGCTTGCACCTGTTGTATGTGAACGTAGAGCTTATCACACCTGATCATCACGTGGTGTCTCAGCATGAGGAACTATCGCAATGGTGCATACTCAGGGAGAACACTTATACCTTGAAATTTTAGTAAGGGGTGATCTCATAATGCTACCGTCGTACTAAGCAAAATAAGATGCATAAAGGATAAACATCACATGCAATCAATATAAGTGATATGATATGGCCATCATCATCTTGTGCCTTTGATCTCCATCTCCAAAGCACCGTCATGATCACCATCGTCACCGGCTTAACACCTTGATCTCCATCGAAGCATCGTTGTTGTCTCGTCAACTATTGCTTCTTCGACTATTGCTACCGCTTAGTGATAAAAGTAAAGCAATTACATGGCGATTGCATTTCATACAATAAAGCGACAACCATATGGCTCCAGTCAGTTGTCGATAACTGTGTTACAAAACATGATCGTCTCATACAATAAAATTTAGCATCATGTCTTGACCATATCACATCACAACATGCCCTGCAAAAACAAGTTAGATGTCCTCTATTGTTGTTGCAAGTTTTACATGGCTTCTACGAGTTGAGCAAGAACCGTTCTTACCTACGCATCAAAACTCACAATGCGGTATAGTGATTGCTTTTTGATCTTCAGAAAGAACCCTGTTCATTGAATCTGGTTCAACTAAAGTTGGAGAAACTGACACCCACAAGCCACCTGTGTGCGAAGCACGTCGGTAGAACCAGTCTCGCGTAAGCATACGCGTAATGTCGGTCTGAGCCGCTTCATCCAACAATACCGCTGAATCAAGAATCAACTAGTGACGGCAAGCAATATGTATATACCCACACCCACAACTCCTTTGTGTTCTACTCGTGCATATAACATCTATGCATAGACCTGGCTCTGATGCCACTGTTGGGGAACGCAGTAATTTCAAAAAATTTCCTACACACATGCAAGATCATGGTGATGCATAGCAACGAGAGGGGAGAGTGTTGTCCATGTACCCTCGTAGACCGCAAGCAGAAGCGTTATGACCACGCGGTTGATGTAGTCGTACGTCTTCATGATTGACTGATCCTAGTACCGAAAGTACGGCACCTCCGCGATCTGCACATGTTCAACTCGGTGATGTTCCACGAACTCATGATCCAGCAGAGTGTCAAGGGAGAGCTTCATCAGCACGACAGCGTGATGACGGTGATGATGATGCTATCGTAACAGGGCTTTGCCTAAGCACCGCTATGATATGACCGAGGTGGATTATGGTGGAGGGGGGCACTGCACACAGCTAAGAGATCAATGATCAACTTGTGTGTCTATGGGGTGCCCCCTCCACCCTATATAAAGGAATGGAGGAGGGGGAGGGCCGACCCTCTATGGCATGCCCTGGAGGAGAGGACTCCCCCCTTCTCTAGTTGGACTAGGAGAGAAGGAAGGGGGAGAGAGGGAGGAAGGAAAGGGGGGCACCACCCCATTCCTAGTCCAATTCGGACCAGAGGGGGAGGGGGCGCGCGGCCTGCCCTGGCTGCCTCTCTCTCTCTCTCCACTAATGCCCATTAGGGCCCATATACTCCCCGAGGGGTTATGGTAACCCCCCGGTACTCCGGTATATGCCCGAACTCTCTCAAAACCTTTCCGATGTCCAAACATAGTTATCCAATATATCGATCTTTTTGTCTCGACCATTTCGAGACTCCTCATGATGTCCGTGATCACATCCGGGACTCCGAACTACCTTCGGTACATCAAAACACATAAACTCATAATACTGATCGTCACCGAACGTTAAGCGTGCGGACCCTACGGGTTCGAGAACTATGTAGACATGACCGAGACTCATCTCCGGTCAATAACCAATAGAGGAGCCTGGATGCTCATATTGGCTCCTACATATTCTATGAAGATCTTTATCAGTCAAACCGCATAACAACATACGTTGTTCCCTTTGTCATTAGTATGTTACTTGCCCGAGATTCGATCGTCGGTATCTCAATACCTAGTTCAATCTCGTTACCGGCAAGTCTCTTTACTCGTTCCATAATGCAACATCCTGTAACTAACTCATTAGTCACATTGCTTGTAAGGCTTATAGTGATGTGCATTACCGAGAGGGCCCAGAGATACCTCTACGATACACGGAGTGACGAATCCTAATCTCGATCTATGCCAACTCAACAAACACCATCGGAGACACCTGTGGAGCATCTTTATAGTCACCCAGTTACATTGTGACGTTTGATAGCACACTAAGTGTTCCTTCGGTATTCAGGAGTTGCATAATCTCATAGTCATAGGAACATGTATAAGTTATGAAGAAAACAATAGCAACAAACTAAACGATCATCATGCTAAGCTAACGGATGGGTCAAGTCAATCACATCATTCTCTAATGATGTGATCCCGTTAATTAAATGACAACTCTTTGTCCATGGCTACGAAACTTAACCATCTTTGATTAACGAGCTAGTCAAGTAGAGGCATACTAGTGACACTCAGTTTGTCTATGTATTCACACATGTACTAAGTTTCTGGTTAATACAATTCCAGAATGAATAATAAACATTGATCATGATATATGGAAATATAAATAACAACTTTATTATTGCCTCTAGGGCATATTTCCTTCAGTTGTCGGGCTTCTCGACGAATGTCCACACTTGGTTTCTCTCAAAGTTGTGTAGCTCTTCGTGCATGGCATTTATCTAATCCGGATCTTCCAAAGCTTCTTCAACCTTCATAGGTTCAATGCTAGAGATGAATGAATAATTTTCACAAAAATTATCCGAACGAGTTTTAGAGAGAGTGATTCTCCCGGTTTGGATATCGTTGAAGATTTGTTCAGCAGGATGGTCTCGTGAAACTCTTGCTCGAACTCGTGGGAGCTTTTGTTTGGGTAGGGGTGGGACATCTTCTTCATCATCTTGTTCCTCTTCTTGGCCTTCTTCATTGTTGGCATTGTCATTCTCTTGTCGTGGTGGAGAAGGAGGTTGATGAGGTTCATCTTGGTGTACTTCCTCGTTTTCTTCATCTTGGCGTGTCCCACCTGTAGATGCTTCCATGTCAACTCTTGGTTCACCTTGTTGTGAGGTAGAAGCTTCCACTTGGACAGACGAGGTACTCTCCTTCACCTCCATTGGACGAATCTTGCCAATAGACAAGTCTTGGATTGCTTCCGAAGGGTCTTTGTCTCCTACATCAATTGGCAATTGCTCTACTTGCGAGCCGTTAGATTCATCAACCTTCACATCTACCGTCTCTTCAACTTTTCGGGTGAAATTGTTGTAGACACGGTAAGTGTGAGAGTTTTAGCCATAACCAAGTAGTAAACCCTCATGAGATTTAGGAGAAAATTTAGAACGACGATGCTTATCAAGAATATAACACTTTGAGCCAAATACTAGAAAGTATCCAACTTGGGGTTTGTTACCGGTGAGAAGCTCATATGCCGTCTTGTCGAGTAGCTTGTGTAGATACAAGCGATTTGTTGCATGGCAAGCTGTCTCAACCGCTTCCGCCCAAAAGTGTTTGGCGTCTTGTACTCATCAAGCATCGTGCTCGCCATCTCAATAAGAGTCCGGTTCTTCCTCTCAACAACTCCATTTTGTTGAGATGTGTATGTAGCCGAGAACTCATGTGAAATGCCTTCTTCATCAAGAAAGGTATCCACATTTGCGTTCTTGAACTCTGTTCCGTTGTCGCTGCGAACCTTCTTGATCTTCACTTCAAATTGATTTTGGGCCTTCATAGCGAAGTTCTTGAAGATCTTTTGGACCTGCGATTTATCATCAAGAAAGAACACCCACGTAAATCTTGAAAAATCATCGACTATGACTAGACCAAATGAGTTTCCACCGAGACTTTTGTAAGCATTGGGACCAAAGAGATGCATATGAAGTAGCTCAAGCGGTATTCTCGTGGTCATGATGTTCTTCACGGGGTGACTCCCTCCAACTTGTTTTCCTGCTTGACAAGCACTGCACAATCTATCCTTGTCAAATATAACATCTTTTACTCCAACGCTATGATCACCTTTAATTAGCTTATCAAGATTCCGTAGGCCCACATGACCTAACCTTCTATGCCACAACCAACCTTTAAAAGATTTAGCAATTAAGCAAGTTCTAGGTTGACCCTTTTTTAGTGAAATCAACAATGTAAAGATCACCTCTACAGATACCGGTAAAGACCATATTGTGGTTATATCTATGAAACACTTGGCAATCTACTTCAGTAAATAGGACATTGAAACCAAAGTCAGCAAGTCTAGATACGAAAAGTAGATTATATCCAAGAGATTCAATGAGCATAACATTTTGTATGGAGCTATCATGTGAGATGGCCACCTTACCAAGGCCAACCACCTTACCCTTTGAGTTATCACCAAAAGTGACATACTTTCGAGGGCCGTTGTTTTCAGTAAGCTCACGAAACATATCCTTATCTCCGGTCATCTAATCGGTACATCCACTATCAAGGACCCATTCCTTTCCTTTAGCCATGTAGCCACGAAGATTTGCCATAAGACCAAAGTGTCTCATAGACTCGTCAAGATCAAAGTCACTATCATCATCCTCATCATAGTACCCATGTTCAACATCATCTTGTGATTGATCAATTCCTAGAGAGAGTGATTCATTAGATAAATGATCATCACAATATCCATCTTTATGAATTCTAATGGCTTCAGAGATGATATTGCTAATGATTCCAAGATCTCCTTTGGCACGCATGAGATTAGTAATCTCAAATAGACAATCACCAAACTTAGGATCATTGGACTTCATCTTACTCAAAGCAATAGACTTATGAAGAATTTCATCTAAGTTTTGCAAGGAATAGTTTGGAAATCGTTCCTTAAGAAATCTCCATATAGTGTAGGCACGATCAAGAGTAGGCAAGCTAGCAGTGAAGTTTCTAGGTAATCCTCTAGTGATTAAATTGACAGTTCTAAGATTACGGATCATGTCAATAGACTCATCAAGGGTAGGATGCAAAGGATCAACATGAGGTGCACAAGGGCTAGTAATGTACTTGTTCAAATGATATTTATTGAAAATCTCAAACATCTCAATTTTCCACTCATGAAAGAACTCTCCATCAAGTATAGGAACTCTACGTCTAAGACACCCCAATGTAGACTCATCCATCTTCCTCCAATGGTGATTAAACCAAAGCAATGGAGACCAATGATCTGATACCAATTGAAAGGATCGAGAAGATGTGTCTAGAGGGGGGGGGGGTGAATAGACTCTTAACAAAGAAAAGTAGCAGTTTTTAGTTTCTTCAAGTTAAGGTGGAGTTTTAGCACAAGTTTAAACATTCACAATACATTTCAAGAAAGCATGGCAAGAGCATATGAGCAACGGAAAGTAAAGCATGCAATTTGCGAGAATGTAAAGGGATGGGATTGGAGTATGCAAACGCAATTGGAGACACGGAGATTTTTGGCATGGTTTCGATAGGTGGTGCTATCATACATCCACGTTCATGGAAACTTCAACCCACGAAGGGTAACGGTTGCGCGAGTCCACGGAGGGCTCCACCCACGAAGGGTCCACGAAGAAGCAACCTTGTCTATCTCATCATGGCCATCGCCCATGAAGGACTTGCCTCACTAGGGTAGATCTTCATGAAGTGGGCGATCTCCTTACCCGTACAAACTCCTTGGTTCAACTCCACAATCTTGACGGAGTCTCCCAAGTGACACCTAACCAATCTAGGAGACACCACTCTCCAAAAGGTAATAGATGGTGTGTTGATGATGAACTCCTTGCTCTTGTGCTTCAAATGATAGTCTCCTCAACACTCAACTCTCTCTCACAGATTTGGATTTGGTGGAAAGATGATTTGAGTGGAAAGCAACTTGGGGAAGGCTAGAGATCAAGATTCTTGTGGTTGGAATGGAATACCTTGGTCTCAACACATGAGTAGGTGGTTCTCTCTTAGAAAATGTATGCTGGAAGTGTAGGCACGTTCTGATGGCTCTCTCCACAAATGAAGAGTGGATGGAGGGGTATTTATAGCCTCCACACAAAATCTAACTGTTACACACAATTTACCAAACTCGGTGGGACTGAATCAGAAAACTCAGTCAGACCGATTCAGTTCATAATGTGATCGTTAGGCATTTCAGTGGGACCGATATGATCAACTCAGTGGGACCGATGTGCTAGGGTTAGGGTAAAACCTCATATAGGTTTGACCGATTACACAAACTCGGTGGGACCGATTTTGGTAATAAGCTAACTAGAGAGTTGGTCAAGAAAACCCGGTGAGGCCGATTACATATCTCGGTGAGACAAAAATTATTGCAAAAGGAACTAGAGAGTTTGCAAGACCATCTCGGTGAGACCAAGATCCCATCAGTGAGACCGAACAGATTAGGGTTTTTGGAAGTGGCTATGTCAAGTGAACTTGGTGGCGCCGGATAGATCAAATCGGTGGGGCCGAGTTTGACTTTTGGTTTGGGACATATGTGGATATGAGAAAGTGGTTGAGGGATTTGGAGCATATCACTAAGCACTTTGAGCAAGCAAGCCATTAAGCAACACCTCATCCCGTTTTAATAGTATTGGCTTTCCTATGGACTCAATGTGATCTTGGATCACTAAAATGAAAGATGTAGAGTCTTGAGCTTTTGAGATTTTGCCAATCTTCTTTCGTTAGCATCTTGAAGGGGTTCCACATCCTCTTGTCCATGCCACTCCACTGTTGAACTCATCTGAAATAAACTAGGTAAAAGTATTAGTCCAACAAAAGATATGTTGACAATAATTACCAAAATCACCCAGGGAGCACTTGTGCTTTCACATCTCACAAATAATGGCTCTTAAGGCTCAATTCAACTTAGGCAGAGAGTGCTATGACACAATTATGACAATATTTGGACGTTTTCTACCCAAAGGCCATGTACTACCTGCAAACCTGTACCAGACAGATAAAATCCTCCATGCTCTTAAGATGCCCTATGAGAAGATACATGCTTGTGAGAAAGGATGTGCCTTATTTAGGCTTCAGTATGCGGACTTGAACTATTGTCCCATTTGCAAGTCATCCAGGTATGTTGTGGTAGACAACGGTATGGGTGAGAAGACGCAGACCAAAATCCCCGTTAATGTTCTTTGGTATATGCCAGTCGTACCAAGACTTCAACATCTTTTCATGGTCGAAGAGACGGCAAGATAGATGACATGGCACAAAATGGGCAAAAGAACCCAACTAGATGCAGATGGGAAGCTGATGATGGTGCACACATCGGACGGTGAAGCATGGAAGAGCTTCGATGCATTACATGATGACAAGGCGGAAGATCCGTGGCATCCTTGAGTCGGCATCATCACAGATGGGTTCAGTGTGTTTGGTCTGACGGTAGCCCAATACAGTTGTTGGCCCGTATTTGTCTTTCCACTTAATCTCCCCCCAGACAGATTATGCAAAGAAAGAACATTTTCCTGACGTTGATAATTCCAGGGCCCAACTATCCGGGGAAGAATATGGTGTATATGCAGCCGCTGAGGACGAATTGCAAGAAGCCTGGGATAATGGGTTCAAGACATACGACGCCTTTAGCAAACGGAACTTCATAATGCGTGTTTGGTACATGTACTCGATGCATGACTTGCCGGCGTATGCGCTATTCGTTGGTTGGTGTGTGCATGGAAGGTTCCCGTGCCCCACATGCAAGGGAGCTCTTGAGTTTCATTGGCTTTAGGCCGGTCGCAAGTTTTCTTGCTTCGACATGCATAGACAGTTCCTGGATCCTCGCCATAAGTTCAGGAAATACAAGAGGAACTTCATCAGAGGTAGAGTTGTCAAAAACTCTGCACCACCTGCATTGACAGGCCAAGAGACACTTCAGTTAAATGCTCTCAAGCCAGATCTAGAGCGTCCAGGGTATTTCAAGGGGTATAATTCAAAACACGCCTGGACTCACAAGACATGCTTGTGGGATCTGCCTTACTTCAAAGACCTCCTTTGCCCACACAACATCACCGTGATGCACACTGAGAAGAATATCGCCGAGGCACTTTTTGGTACATTGTTTGTCATAGATGGGAAGTCAAAGGATAATACTAAGGCTAGAGTCGATCTGGAGGCGCTATGTAATAGGCCGTTACAAAACATAAAAGAACCGAAAGGAAAGCAGAACTGGACGAAGCCAAAGGCATGGTTCAATCTTGGAAGGCCAGCTATGAGGGAAATTATCTTGTGGGTGCAACAGTAGTTGATGTTCCCCCATGGGTATGCAGCAAATCTAAGGAGGGGAGCGAGTCTTGACAAATTGAAGATATTTGGTCTCAAGCATGATTGGCACATATGGATTGAGCGGGTATTGTCGGTGATGTTGCGTGGCTTCATCCCTGAGGATGAATGGCTAGTACTGGCAAATCTGAGCTATTTCTTCCGTGTTCTCTGTGCGAAAGAACTATCGCCTGCCCTGCTAGAAGAAATGGAAGAGTTGGCGCCGGAGTTGATCTGCACGTTAGAGAAGATCTTTCCGCTGGGCTTCTTTAATCCAATGTCGCACTTGATTTTGCATCTCTGAACCGAGGCAAGATTGGGGGGCCCGTGCAAAATCGTTGGTGCCACGCCACTGAGAGGATGCAGAAGACGCTACGAGCAAAATGTAAAAATAAACATAGAATTGAGCATCGATGGCTGAGGCATTCATTACCGAGGAGGCGGCAAACTTCGTGATAGCACACTACGAAGCCAAAAATAGTCATTTGCATAATCTGAAGCCTCGGTACAATGCTGACGAACCTAAAAAGGGTGGATCCAACCTCAGCCTATTCAAAGGGGATCTCGCACCAGCCGGTGCTTCTAATTCCTTAACGTTGGATTTCGAAGAATGGAAGATCATTTCGTTGTATATCTTCACCAACCTAACAGAAGTGCGGCCGTACATCGAGTAAGTTCTCGGTACATTGTTTCGCAACTTCTAATTCCATTGAACTACTCTTATTCCTAGATAAATTTGATACAGTCGATAAGTCGCCATATTATCATATGGAGCGGTGATCCAAAAGGATTCCGTCGAACGGTATGAGCTTCTAGCAAAGCATGGACGCGGCTATCCCGGTTTCATCTCTTGGTTCAAACAAACGGTAATTTCCATTAGACAATTTCATTTCTTCGTCTAATTTGTGGCTGATGCAAAAATCCCTTTCGTATTAAACTTGTAGGCTAACCCAGAGCTTATGGACACTGTAGCGACCAGACCTCAAATGGTCCAATCTCTGTGCTCCGGTGTCATCCCTGGATCAGTAATGCTGACACCACACAGTACTTGAAGGATTTATAACAGAGTAGCAATCACACACTTATTACATCGAGTGTCTCAAAAGAGAACTTATTACAATAAATATGGCTTAAGGCCATCTAAAAACGATAACAGTGGAAGGCTTGGAAGATAAGTGAGTCCACCAACTCCAATGGCATCACTGAGTATAGAACCACGACCTAAAGCACCTTACTCGTCGTTTGAAAAGTCTGCAACATGAACGTTGCAGCCCGAAACGGGTCAGCACATGGAATATGTTGGCAATGTAACACATAGAGAGCAATGAAAGAATAAGGCTATACTATATGCATATTTGGCTCGTGGAAAGCTCTATGGTTACAGTTTTGCGTAAAGCCAATTTTTTCCTACTGCAAAGGAATAGATTTTGTTTAACTATCATGGTGGTTGTTAAACATTGAGAGTGTAGACACGCTCTCAATCCCCATTAAACATCAACATTAAAAACCCAACAAATTAATTAGAGTAACATGATGAGATTCACATGATAATCCAAGTACTAGATACTCAAGATGTCCATAACCGGGGACATGGCTAACCATGATTAGTTTATACACTCTGCAGAGGTTTGCGCACTTTTCCCCACAAGACTCGATCTCCTCCGTTGGGGTTCTCGCACTACAGGGTGTTTGAGAAACGGATAACCGAGACATAGTCTTTCAGAAGCGCTAACACCTTACGAACGGGTAGACCGTTACACCTACTTTCCCCTACATTTGCTAGTCTACCGCTGTAAGAGTTCGCACAACTTAGTCAACTATGCTAGAGCCCATAGTAGCTTGTGGCTGCACACGGAAGTTTCTAGTATGAAATAATCTCATGATCCCTTTGAGCCTGGGTGGCGGTCCAAAAGAAAAACAGGCAATCGCTGGAATACCCAGGTGCCTCAATCCACCTAGATGTCTGTTAAAGTTGCCACCTTAAGTTGAACCATTAATTAACAATCTCACATCTTTCATGGATTTCACTCACCCAAACCACGTCTACGAGCATGGCATAGCAATATAAGCAACGCGTAGAAGTAACTCCCAAGGGTTTGAATATAACAGGGCAATAGGTTCTACCTCATCAACTACTTCCCAACCCACAATTTATTCAGATCCTAACCATGCAATGTGTGAGGATTGATCTAATGCAATAAAAACTGGGAAAAAGGAAGTATGATCAAAGTGTTACTTGCCTTGCTGATGATCCGCGAAACCTAGGGATTCGAAGTAGCAAGCGGCGCACTCCGGGTACTCTATCGCAAACAAATAAGCATAAAATAAGTACTGAACTAATGCACATGTAAAACTCAAATAAGAGATCTAACCAGAAAGTTCAACTTAAGAACTCCGTTTGGCAAAAAGAATCAAATCGAACGAAGCAACGAAAGACAAACGACAAAAGAAATAAGATTCGTTTACTATTCTGGATCTAGGTCAAATTTTACAGAGGCAAAAACTTGTTTGAGTTGGCTAAACATAAAGAGGGTTTCGAGACGAAACTCTACGCGCTTGAATCGCCTGATTCCGATAAACGAGCGGAAAGTTATACTAGAACGAAAATCGGATCAAGAATCACGATCAGAAAAATCGCGGATTTAATCCGAGAAAAAGAAAAACGATGAACAGATTAACGAACGAACGTTCGTTATCTGGATCTAAATGATGAACGCGTTCGTTAAAACGAAAGAACGAGCGAACGCTCGCTAATTAACTAAACCGAGAAAAAAACCGATCTATCTAAAAAAACGAATCTAAAAAAACCGGTGAAAACCAATGGTTTTCTAAAAAACCGGGGCGGCTCGACCTCGTCGGCAATGAACTCCGGCGGCGGCAGCGCGGCGGCTGGTGGCGGCTAGGGTTTGCGGCTATATAAATCCCCGGCCAGGCGGAGTCCTGGCCGGTCACGGCCCAAGGTCGGTTCAGACTTTTTTTTAAATAATTATGCTCAGAAAAAAACAAAAGGAATACTAAACGGACTCCAAAAATCCCGAAATAAATTTTCCCCGGCTTCTATAATCAAGCTGCATAGGATGAACATTTATTTGGGGCCTAAATGCAATTCTGAAAAACTCGCATTTTTCCTAAATTCAAATAAAATAGCAAATAAAACCAAAACAAAATCTTATTTGATTTTACTATTAAATCCTCAATATTTCTTTATTTTGGGAAAGTCATTTTATTCCCTCTCTCATATTTTCGTAATAGAAATAATTGAAGATAAAATAAATAAAATCAAATGATCCTATTCCCAAAATTTGAGAAAACTCAAATATAAAAATGACGAAATCCCCAACTCTCTCCGAGGGTCCTTGAGTTGCGTGAAATTTCTAGGATCAACCAAAATGCAATAAAATATGATATGCAGTGATGATCTATTGTATAACATTCCAAATTGAAAATTTGGGATGTTACAAACCTACCCACCTTAAGATGAATCTCGCCCTCGAGATTCGGGTTGGCTAGAAAATAGGTGAGGGTGGTCCTTCAGCAATTCTTCCTCTCGTTCCCAGGTGGCTTCATCCTCCGTGTGGTGGCTCCACTGAACTTTAAAAAACTTGATAACCTTGCTGCGGGTGACTCGACTGGCATACTCAAGAATCTTAACTGGTTTCTCCTCATAGGTCAAATCACTATCCAACTGAATTGCTTCCAGCGGCACTGTGTCTCTCAGTGGTATATAGGCCATCCCTGCGTGGCACTTCTTCAATTGGGAAACGTGGAACATGTCGTGAACTTCTGACAATCCTTCGGGCAATTCCAACTTGTAGGCTACTTCTCCCATACGCTCCAAAACTTTGTATGGTCCTACAAAACATGGTGCTAACTTTCCTTTAACTCCAAAACGCTTAACTCCTCGAAGTGGAGATACTCGAAGATAAACTCGGTCTCTGACTTCGTAAACTGTCTCCTTGCATTTAGAATCTGCATAGCTCTTCTGCCTGGATTGGGCTACCTTGAGCCTACCGCGAATCAATTTCACTTTTTGTTCAGACTCCTTAATCAAATCCGGTCCAAACAACTGGCAGTCTCCAACATCATCCCATGATAATGGGGTCCTGCACCTCCTTCCGTACAAGGCTTCGAAAGGGGCCATCTTCAAACTGGATTGATAACTGTTGTTATAAGAAAACTCTGCGTATGGCAAATTCTCGTCCCAACTAGATCCGTAATCTAGCGCACAAGCTCTCACCATATCCTCCAAAATCTGATTGACTCTCTCGGTCTGTCCATCTGTCTGCGGATGGAAGGCTGTACTAAACTCTAGCCTGGTACCCAAAGTTTCATGCAACTGATTCCAGAACTTTGAGGTAAACCGGGTTCCTCTATCTGATACAATGCTCCTTGGAACTCCATGCAGACATACGATCCTGGTCATGTATATCTTTGCTAACTTAGCACTGCTATAGGTAGTCTTCACTGGAATGAAATGAGCTACCTTTGTCAAACGATTGACTACAACCCAAATTGAGTCATAGCCTGAACGAGTTCTGGGCAATTTTGTAATAAAATCCATTCCTAACTTATCCCACTTCCATTCGGGTATTGGCAATGGTTGTAGCAATCATGCTGGCTTCTAATGCTCCGCCTTTACTCTCTGACATACATCACAAACTGCTACATACTCCGCAATATCCTTCTTCATTCCGGTCCACCAGAAAGTATCCTTCAAATCCAAATACATCTTGGTATTTCCTGGGTGAATCGAATATGGTGAATCATGGGCCTCCTACAGAATTAACTTCCTGATCTCCGGGTCATTGGGTACATAAACACGATCTTCAAACCATAAGGTATCGTGCTCATCCTCACGAAATCCTTTAGCTTTTCCTTTGCTCATTTTCTCCTTAATAGAAGCGATCTCCTTGTCAGTCTTTGGAGCTTCTCTGATCTTATCCATCAAAGTAGACTGAATCTCCAATGCTGCTACATAGCCTCTCGGGACTATCTCCAAACATAGCTCACGAAGATTCTCGGCTAACTCTCTTGGTAAATATCCCGTCATTAAGGTGTTGACATGGCTTTTATGGCTCAACGCGTCAGCTACTATGTTAGCCTTTCCAGGGTGATAATGCAATCTCATATCATAATCCTTGATGAGCTCCAACCATCTCCTTTGCCTGAGATTCAACTCCTTCTGCGTGAAAATATACTTCAAACTCTTGTGATCCGTGTACACCTCGCAATGGTTTCCAATGAGAAAGTCTCGAAGTCTTCAATGCATGCACTACGGCTACTAACTCCAAATCATGCGTGGCATAATTCAACTCATGAGGCTTAAGCTGTCATGATGCATATGAAACAACTCTTCCTTCCTGCATAAGTACTGCTCCAATTCCTCGACGTGAAGCGTCGCAATACACCTCATAATCCTTGGTCTGATCTGGCAGAATCAACACTGGTGATGTAACCAAACGTTTCTTCAACTCCTGGAAACTGGCCTCACATTCCTCAGTCCATATGAACTTGGTATCCTTCTTCAACAACACCATCATAGGCTTTGCAATCTTCGAGAAATTTTCAATAAATCTCCGGTAGTATCCTGCGAGTCCAAGAAAACTCCGGATCTCTCCAACTGTTGTTGGTGCTTTCCAATTTGTCACGGTGTCAACCTTGGTGGGATCTACTGCTATACCTTCTCCGGATATAACGTGTCCGAGAAATCCAACTTCCTTCAACCAAAACTCATATTTGCTAAACTTGGCATATAACTCATGTTCTCTGAGCTTACCAAGTACCAAACGCAAATGTTCCTTATGCTCCTCTTCATTCTTCGAGTAAACTAGGATATCATCAATGAACACTACGACGAACTTATCCATAAACACCTTGTTCATCATGTTCATAAAATAGGAAGGGGCGTTAGTTAGACCAAATGACATAACCGTATACTCGTACAGTCCATACCTGGTGGTAAAAGCTGTCTTAGGTATATCATGTTCTCGAATCTTCAATTGATGGTATCCTGATCGCAGATCGATCTTGGAAAATACCTTAGCTCCTTGCAATCGATCAAACAGATCATTGATCATCGGTAGTGGGTACTTGTTCTTGATGGTTACTTAATTCAATCCTCGATAATCAACAACCATCCTTAACGATCCATCCTTCTTCTCCACTAGAAGTACTGGCGATCCCCAAGGCGAAGAACTTGGGCGAATATAACCTTTATCCAGTAACTCCTTAATCTGCTTCTTAATCTCTTCCAAATCCTTTGTGGGCATCCTATACGGTCTCTTAGATATTGGTGCTGTGCCTGGCAAAAGCTCAATCAAAAACGCAATGTCTCTATCCGGTGGCATGCCTGGCAACTCCTCTGGAAATACATCAGGGAAATCCTTCACTACTGGTACTTCCTCCTGCACAACTCCTGTTAACGAATTTACTTGAGTCCTCTTTGGCACATGCCGGGATACATACTTGATCCTTCTTCCTTCTGGGGTGGCAAGCAAAATTGACTTACTGGCGCAATCAATGTTTCCTCAATACATCGACAGCCAATCCATACCCAGAATTACATCCAAACCTTGTGATTCCAAAATGATCAAATCCGAGGGAAACACATGCCTACCTATACTCAATGGCACTTGAAAACATCCCTTACTAGCCATATACTCTGCTCCTGGTGAGCTTACTAGCATAGGTGTTCTAAGAACTTTGGTGGGCAGGTTATACTTATCCACAAATCCCCTTGATATGTATGAATGCGATGCACTAGTATCAAAAAGAACGACTGCAGTAAATGACTTAACCCAAAACTTACCGATTACTGCATCTGGCTGCTCTTCAACCTCCTCCACGTTAACGTGGTTCACCTGTCCCCTGTTGAAAGGGTTTGGCTTCTTCCCAGAGCTTCCATTGCCATTTCCATTCTGGGATTCAGGACATTCATTGGCATAATGTCCGATCTTCTGGCACTTGAAACAAGTGACTTGGCTCAGGTCTCTCTTGGCTGGGGTTGATGGGTTGGTGCGGTTCTGGCCGTTGCTTCCTCCATTCCCATTACCATTCTTGGTGCCATTATGATTGTGAGAGCTACCTCCTCCATGGGTATGCTGAAAATGTCCTCCCGGTCTAGGGGTAAAACGTGGCTTCTGCTGAGCTCCAGAATTGTACTTCCCTTGTCCATACTTCCTCTTGCGGTTCTCAATCTGCTGCTGCTTCCCTTCAATCATGAGAGCATGATCTACCAACTCCTGGTAGTTGTTGAAAGTTGCTACCATCAACTGCATGCTCAACTCATCATTCAGTCCTTCCAGAAACTTCTCGTGCTTAGCTGCATCCATAGCAACGTCATCTGGGGCATAACGTGCTAGCTTACTAAAGTCCTCCACATACTGGCCAACTGTCCGTCCTCCTTGGCGCAAGTTGCGAAACTCACGCTTCTTCATGGCCATAGCTCCTGCTGAAACATGGGCAGTACGGAAAGCCTGCTGGAACTGGTCCCATGTTATAGTGTCGATAGGGAAAGTGGCGGTGAAATTCTCCCACCATGATGCTACGGGTCCTTCAAGCTGATGTGCGGCAAACTTCACCTTTTTCGCATATGTGCATCCTGCCGTGGTCAACTCCCTTGTTGTCTTGCAGAGCCAATCATCTACTACTATCGGCTCGGTGCTACTGGAAAACACCAGCGGATTCAGCCTAAGAAAACGGGCTAAGTGATCAACAGGTGGTGGTGGTGGTGGTGGTGGTGGGTTGTTGTTTTTGTTCCCCTGATTCTGATTTTGGACTAGCAACTGCATCAATGTATTCTGCTGCTGGATCAACTGGGTGAGCTCCGGTGGGAAGGTAAATCCGGGGTCACGTCTCGGAGGCATCTGAGGGTTTAGAAAAGATGAGATTTAAGAATAGAGAGGGGTCTAAAGAGAAAACACTACCCATATGCACATGAGGCAAAAGCAAACAATTCACTTCATTCAATCAAACAAGGGCATACAATCGATCTAACTATCGCAAAAGTGCTCGGACTACTATATTTACATGGTGGAATACTACTACTGCTGGGGTGGTCTACTAGAAATATTCTTCGGTTGCAGACTCCATGATATCTGCTCCAGCTTCATCAACATAGTCATCATCGCTATCATCTGGATCTGAGTCGGTGTCGTCGATGATGATGTAGTCTTCCGAGCGAATCTCCTTGGGTTCTTTGTCTTCTTCTACTGGTGTAGGGCCTCCCATAAATATTCCAATCTTCTTGATCAGATCGTCATTCTTCTTCACTAATACTTCGATTTCCTCTTCATAATCTTCACATCTAGCCTTGAGTTCCTCCTCCAGTTCCTTGATTCTTGTCCTCGCCTTCTTCAGATCTATCATGTTGGCGCACATCTGGTTCTCCTGACGTCGAATGTGCTGGTTTAACTCCTGGATAAAAGCTGCAATTGATCTATCCTTCCTGGTGCTGATCATCTCCCACTGCTCATCTCGGCGCCCACAAATCTGGTTGATAGTATCCTTGAGATCATTGTGGTAAACTTCTCCAATGCGTCCCATGGCGATGTGAGCTGCCATGCTCTTTCCTAGACTCCAGGTTGGTGCATCAAAATAAAACTCTATGGGCTCAGTGACTGGCATGAACGTCCTTCCTGGAACTTGAACTTGAATCATCCAGCACTCTTCTTCAGGTAAAGTGGCGTTGTAAGTCCCGGTGAAGCTTGGTACTCCTATGTTCAGATATCTAGTGACTTCCTTCAAGTGACGTCCAAAGGGTGTATCTTCATCCGGTTGCGTGAACTTATTCCTTGCATCCGCCATCCTAAAAGAGTAGAAAAGATGAGAAGTCAGAATGAGAAGAGAGTAGTGATCTAGGGCTTTAGCTTAGTGGTCGTGTCCTACAGTCAGCGTGTGCTCTGATACCATCTTGTAGCGGCCAGACCTCAAACAGTCCAATCTCTGTGCTCCGGTGTCATCCCTAAATCAGTAATGCCAACACCACACAGTACTTGAAGGATTTATAACAGAGTAGCAATCACACACTTATTACATCAAGTGTCTCAAAAGAGAACTTATTACAATAAATATGGCTTAAGGCCATCTAAAAACGATAACACCGGAAGCTTGGAAGATAAGTGAGTCCATCAACTCCAACGACATCACTGAGTATAGAACCACGACCTAAAGCACCTTACTCGTTGTCTGAAAAGTCTGCAACATGAACATTGCAGCCCGAAACGGGTCAGCACATGGAATATGATGGCAATGTAACACATAGAGAGCAATGAAAGAATAAGGCTATACTATATGCATATTTGGCTGGTGGAAAGCTCTATGGTTACAGTTTTGCGTAAAGCCAATTTTTTTCCTACTGCAAAGGAATAAATTTTGTTTAACTATCATGGTGGTTGTTAAACATTGAGAGTGTAGACACGCTCTAAATCCCAATTAAACATCAACATTAAAAACCCAACAAATTAATTAGAGTAACATGATGAGATTCACATGATAATCCAAGTACTAGATACTCAAGATGTCCATAACCGGGGACACAGCTAACCATGATTAGTTTATACACTCTACAGAGGTTTGTGCACTTTTCCCCACAAGACTCGATCTCCTCCGTTGGGATTCTCGCACTACAGGGTGTTTGAGAAATGGATGACCGAGACATAGTCTTTCAGAAGCGCTAACACCTTACGAACAGGTAGACCGTTACACCTACTTTCCCCTACATCTGCTAGTCTACCACTGTAAGAGTTTGCACAACTTAGTCAACTATGCTAGAGCCCATAGTAGCTTGTGGCTGCACACGGAAGTTTCTAGTATGAAATAATCTCATGATCCCTTTGAGCCTGGGTGGCGGTCCAAAAGAAAAACAAGCAATCACTGGAATACCCAGGTTCCTCAGTCCACCCAGATGTGTGTTAAAGTTGCCACCTTAAGTTGAACCATTAATTAACAATCTCACATCTGTCATGGATGTCACTCACCCAAACCACGTCTACAAGCATGGCATAGCAATATAAGCAACGCGTAGAAGCAACTCCCAAGGGTTTGAATATAACAGGGCAATATGTTCTACCTCATCAACTACTTCCCAACCCACAATTTATTCAGATCCTAACCATTCAATGTGTGAGGATTGATCTAATGCAATAAAAACTGGGTAAAAGGAAGTATGATCAAAGTGTTACTTGCCTCGCTGATGATCCGTGAAACCTAGGGAGTCGAAGTAGCAAGCGGCGCACTCCGGGTACTCTATCGCAAACAAACAAGCATACAATAAGTACTGAACTAATGCACAGGTAAAACTCAAATAAGAGATCTAACCAGAAAGTTCAACTTAAAAACTCCGGTTGGCAAAAAGAATCAAATCGAACGAAGCAATGAAAGACAAATGGCAAAAGAAACAAGCTTCGTTTACTATTTTGGATCTAGGTCAAATTTTACAGAGGCAAAAGCTTGTTTGAGTTGGTTAAATGGAAAGAGGGTTTCGAGACGAAACTCCAGGCGCTTGAATCGCCTGATTCCGATAAACGAGCGAAAAGTTATACTAGAAAAAAAATCGGATCAGGAATCATGACCAGAAAAATCGCGGATTTAATCCGAGAAAAAGAAAAACGAAGAACAGATTAACGAACGAATGTTCGTTATCTGGATCTAAACGATGAACGCGTTCGTTAAAACGAACGAACAAGTGAACGTTCGCTAATTAACTAAACCGAGAAAAAAACCGATCTATCTAAAAAAACGAATCTAAAAAAACCGAAGAAAAACCGATGAAAACCAACGGTTTTCTAAAAAAACCGGGGCGGCTCGACCTCGTCGGCGACGAACTCCGGCGGCGCGGGGCGGCGACAGCTGGTGGCGGCGGCGGCTATGGTTTGCGGGCGGGGCGCGGCTTGGGCTGGGGCGGCCCGGGGCGCGGCTATATAAAGCCCCGGCCAGGCGGTGTCCTGGCCGGTCATGGCCCAAGGTCGGTTCGGACTTTTTTTTAAAATAATTACGCTCAGAAAAAAACAAAAGGAATACTAAACGGACTCCAAAAATCCCGAAATAAATTTTCCCCGGCTTCTAAAATCAAGCCGCATAGGATGAACATTTATTTGGGGCCTAAATGCAATTTTGAAAAACGCGCATTTTTTCTAAATTCAAATAAAATTGCAAATAAAACCAAAATAAAACCTTATTTGATTTTACTATTAAATCCTCAATATTTCTTTATTTTGGGAAATTCATTTTATTCCCTCTCTCATATTTTTATAATAGAAATAATTGAAGATAAAATAAATAAAATCAAATGATCCGATTTTCAAAATGTGAGGAAAACTCAAATATGAAAATAATGAAATCCCCAACTCTCTCCAAGGGTCCTTGAGTTGCGTGAAATTTCTGGATCAACCAAAATGCAATAAAATATGATATGCAATGATGATCTATTGTATAACGTTCCAAATTGAAAATTTGGGATGTTACAGACGCCGAATTGAGACAAGTCGCTAATGGTTTTGACTATAAGATCCGTTCATTTGACAAATACGACATCAACGGGTATCACTTTCGTACTTATGGCAAAGAGCTATCTATGGCCGACCGAAAATCTACAGATTGTTGTGTCTCTGCTATCAGTGAAGGAGATACCGAGTATTATGGAAGAGTTGAAGTAATTTATGAACTTCAATTCTATGGTGCAAACCCACCAAACGTCGTAGTCTTCAAATGTTATTAGTTCCAGCCGAAGGAGACTAGAAGGACTCATGAACATATAGGGCTAGTGGAAATCAATCAAAGCGCCCATTTGGATGTTCCCGATGTCTATATTATGGCTCAACAGGCAACCCAAGTTTTCTATCTACCGTGGGCCTGTCAAAGTGATCCTAATCTCAAAGGTTGGGATGTTGTTATTGAAGTGCCACCACATGTTAGACCACCTCCCCCAATGAAGATGATTATGCACATCACGTTAACCTAGACACATATGAAGGAGAATTCTTCCAAGAAACGCATCTTTCCAAAAAAATGTTTCAAGAACCGCTCTACTTCACCCCAGAACATTGAAGTAGACAGCGACAGTGAACTGGACTTCACCCCTCAGCTGGAACAAGAAGAGCCTGAACTAGAAGAGGTTACTACTGTGGATGACCTGTCAATGCTTGACAGATTACGTAGAGGTGGCCTTCCACATGATGATGATGCATTTATTAATGATGATGATGAGCATGTCATTTCTGATAGTGATGATGATGCATTTATTGATCCCGAAGCATGTATTGAACCATATTATGACCATGTATTCAATTTTTTATGTTGTACTTGATTTATATAGTTACGTGTATGAGTGTATGATTTATATAGTTACTTGCATATTTTCTTACTTTGTATGATTGTTTCTTATACATAGTGCCATGGTCTTGATGTTCGTCCCCATCGGCCCTCGCTTGCTTTATGATTCAGATGTGGTAAATTCTCTTTCATAACTATTTGTTGCATTTCTCATTTATGACTATTATGGCCTTCAAGTTGACATGGAGATATTTTAATCTATGAGGTATGTGAACCGGAATTTGAAACCGACCCTCTTGTCTAGAAGTTAAATTTAGTTGAAAAAGAAAATGAGTATTTGAAAGAAAAAATTGAAAGAATTGAGAAGAAGATGGCATTGGAGTTTTATGTTGCCTATGTCGTCGATGATCACAAGATGAAGATGAATGCAACGCGCTTGAAGATGGATGCAATGCGCCTGAAGCTTAAGAAGATTAGAAAATATGCCATTAGTAATGAGGCTTGGTATCATTATTTCGTTGGATCAATTGTTACCTTAGTTGCGATCTTCATCGCATTTGTTGTCCGAGGGTAAGTTTTCTCTAGTGTTTTCCTTACCAAATGCATACTTAGCTTACTTTCCTCCTAAATGGCATAACTACCTAAGTTAGACAAAAAATGAGCTATACTTAGCTTTCTTTCCTAAAAAATGTCATGATAATCTTTGTTACCTCCAAAATGATATAGACTTACCTTACTTTCCTCGACAATGACATAATTACCTTAGTAAGCTCCAAAATGACCTATTTACCTAGCTTAGCTCTAAAATGACCTACACTTAGCATTTTTACCTAGCTTAGCAATAAAATGGCATTTTTACCTACCTTAGTTATAAGAAGAATATAAAATAGAGGAGAGGAGAAAAAGAAAGAGAAGAAAAAAATTCTTCTTCTTCCTTTTCTTCCTTTTCTTCCTCTTCTTCTTGTTCTTCTTCTTCTTCTTCTTCTTTTTCTAGATAGTCTTCTTCTTCTTCTTCTAACTTGCTTCTTTCCCAATTTGCAGATTTGCTTTAGATGAGGAAGCTTGCGTTGATGGAGTCTACTCTTCTCTTTATGCTTCCTTCTTGTTTTGATTTTCTACGATGAACAATGTCAAACTTGCTACCTATATATGTATTTATGGATGAAACCATTGTATGCTTGTTGTTGTATATGTTGGCTATGCATATGTGTTGGATGAAACCATTTGCTATGTATATGTGTTGGATGATCATATCCATATGGCAGGGATATGATTTGGTATGTATATGTGTTGGTATGCTTGTCGAAAGTATTTTCATATGTGTGTATATATATGTGAAATTCTATCAAATTGAATGAATTCAAGAAAAAACAGAAAAATAGGGGCTATATAGACTCTTTGCCGTTTGCTGGCAGATGGCAACAAGCTTTGCCATCAGCTAGCGGATGGCAAACATGCCACGTGTCAGCTACCTGTGCAACCTGGGCCAGTAGGCTGGCTATTTTGTTGCTTTGCCATCGGCCAGTGGATGGCAAAGAATGTTTAATATTTGCCGTCAGCTAGCTGACGACAAAGCTACCAAATAGGCCAGCCCCCAGGTGCTGCCACATGGCACGCTTGGCCATCGGCTGGCCGACGGCAATGATTCAATGCTATTTGTCGTCCGCTGGCGGACAGCAAATTGGCAAAGGTCTTTGTCGTCCGCCAGCCGACGACAATGCACGCCGTTAACCCCTTAATTAACCTAAGCTGACACGTGCGCCGTCCAGGCTCTTTGCTGTCGGCTGGCGAACGGCAAAGACCTTTGTATCTTTGCCGTCCGCCAGTAGACGGCAAAGAATCCTTTGCCATAGCCTGTTCAGCCGGACGTGTTGCCGTCAGCTGGCTGACGGCAAAGGTCTTTGCCGTTCGCCATGCGTGCCTTTGCCATCCGCCATGGCTGACGGCAAAGTTCCTGATTCTTGTAGTGTGCGGGAATATATAGGCAAAAGAATTAGGTCAGGAGGTGCATGATGGGCCCACAAGGGTGGGGGCACACCCTCCGTCCTTTTTGCCGCCTCGTGGCTCCTCCGACTTCATCTCCAAGTCTCCTGGTTGTCTTCTGGTCCAAGAAAAATCATCGCGAACATTTTACTCCGTTTGGTATTCCTTTTCTGTGAAACTCAAAAACAGGGAAAAACAAGAACTGGCACTGGGCTCTAGGTTAATAGGTTAGTCCCAAAAATAATATAAAATAGCATATTAATGCATATAAAACATCCAAAACAGATAATATAATAGCATGGAACAATCAAAAATTATAGATACGTTGGAGACGTATCTCAAGCATCCCCAAGCTTAATTCATGCTCGTCCTCGAGTAGGTAAATGATAAAAATAGAATTTTTGATGTGGAATGCTACCTAACATACTTATCCATGTAATTTCTTTATTGTGGCATGAATGTTCAGATCTGTAAGATTCAAAACAAAAGTTTAATATTGACATAAAAACAATAATACTTCAAGCATACTAATAAGGCAATTATGTCTTATCAAAATAACATGGCTAAAGAAAGCTTATCCCTACAAAATCATATAGTCTGGCTATGCTCCATCTTCATCACACAAAATATTCAAATCATGCACAACCCTGATGACAAGCCAAGCAATTGTTTCATACTTTTGATGTTCTCACACTTTTTCAACTTTCACGCAATACATGAGCATGAGCCATGGACATAGTACTATAGGTGGAATAGAAGGTGGTTTTGGAGAAGACAAAAAGAAGGAGATAGTCTCACATCAACTAGGCGTATCAATGGGTTATAGAGATGCCCATCAATAGATATCAATGTGAGTGAGTAGGGATTGCCATGCAACAGATGCACTAGAGCTATAAGTTTATGAAAGCTCAAAAGTAAACTAAGTGGGTGTGCATCCAACTCGCTTGCTCACAAAGACCTAGGGAAATTTGAGGAAGCCCATTATTGGAATATACAAGCCAAGTTATATAATGAAAAACAATTCCCACTGGTATATGAAAGTGACATCATAGGGGACTCTCTATCGTGAAGATCATGGTGCTACTTTGAAGCACAAGTGTGGTAAAAGGATGGTAACATTGTCCCTTCTCTCTTTTCTATCATTTTTATATTTGGGCCTTCTCTCATTTTTTGGCCTCTTCTTTTTTTTCGTCCGGAGTCTCATCTCGACTTGTGGGGGAATCATAGTCTCCATCATCCTTTCCTCACATGGGACAATGCTATAATAATGAAGATCATCACACTTTTATTTACTTACAACTCAAGAATTACAACTCGATGCTTAGAACAAAATATGACTCTATGTGAATGCCTGCGGCGGTGTACTGGGATGTGCAATGAATCAAGAGTGACATGCATGAAAGAATTATGAATGGTGGCTTCGCCACAAATATGATGTCAACTACATGATCATGCAAAGCAATATGACAATGATGAAGTGTGTCATAATAAACAGAACGGTGGGAAGTTGCATGGCAATATATCTCGGAATGGCTATGGTAACTCCATAATAGGTAGGTATGGTGGCTGTTTTGAGGAAGGTATATGGTGGGTTTATGGTACCGGCGAAAGTTGTGCGACACTAGAGAGGCTAGCAATGGTGGAAGGGTGAGAGTGCGTATAATCCATGGACTCAAAATTAGTCATAAAGTACTCACATACTTATTGCAAAAATCTATTAGTTATCAAAATGAAGTACTACGTGCATGCTCCTCGGGGGATAGATTGGTAGGAAAAGACCATCTCTCGTCCTCGACCGACACTCATAAGGAAGACAATCAATAAATAAATCATGCTCCGACTTCATCGCATAATGGTTCACCATACGTGCATGTTATGGGAATCACAAACTTTAACACAAGCATTTCTCAAATTCACAATTACTTACTAGCATGACTCTAATATCACCATCTTCATATCTCAAAACAATCATAAGGAATCAAACTTCTTATAGTATTCAATGCACTTTATATGAAAGTTTTTATTATATCCCTCTTGGATGCCTATCATATTAGGACTAAATTTATTACCAAAGCAAATTACCATGTTTTTTAAAGACTCTCAAAATAATATAAGTGAAGCATGAGAGTTCGTCAATTTCTATAAAATAAAACCACTGCTGTGCTCTAAAAAGATATAAGTGAAGCACTACAACAAAATTGCCTAGCTAAAAAGATATAAGTGAAGCACATAGAGTATTCTAATAAATCATGATTCATGCGTGTCCCTCTCAAAAGGTGTGTACAGCAAGGATGATTGTGGAAAACTAAAAAGAAAAGACTCAAATCATACAAGACGCTCTAAGCAAAACACATATCATGTGGTGAATAAAAATATAGCCTCAAGTAAAGTTACTAATAGATGAAGACAAAAGAGGGGATGCCTTCTCTTGGTTGTCCTTGAGTATTCCTTGGGGGGCGTTGGGCATCCCCAATCTTAGGCTCTTGCCACCCCTTATTCCATAGTCCATCAAATCCTTACCCAAAACTTGAAAACTTCACAACACAAAACTCAAAAGAAAATCTCATAAGCTCCGTTAGTATAAGAAAATAAATCACCACTTTTGGTACTGTTATGAACTCATTCTTTATTTATATTGGTGTAATAATTACTGTATTCCAACTTATCCATGTTTCATAACCCCCCCCCCCCCCCCCCGATACTACCCATAGAATCATCAAAATAAGCAAACAACACAAAGAAAACAGAATCTGTAAAAAAACAGAACAGTCTGTAGTAATCTGTAACTCACAAATACTTCTGTAACTCCAAAAATTCTGAAACATTAGGATGACCTAAGCAGTTTGTTTATTAATCTTCTTCAAAAGAATCAGTATTTTATCACGCTTTTGTTAAAAATGAAAATTATTTTCCCGGGCGCGAAAGTTTCTGTTTTTCAGCAAGATCAATTTAACTATCACCATAAGCTATCCCAAAGGTCTTACTTGGCACGGACACTACTTAAAACACAAAACCACATCTAACCAGAGGCTAGATGAATTATTTATTGCAAAACAGAACCTAAAAACAAAAACAAAAATAAAATTGGGTTGCACCCAACAAATGCTTTTATTTAACGCCCTTAGCTAGGCATAAAACCACCAAAAGATCTAGGTATTGTCATCTTTGGTATGCAATTCTTTTCTCATCAAATCCTCCAAATCTTGTCTTAGCAAATCTATTATTTCCTTTATTTTCCCTCCTAGTAGATGGACTTAAATCATGAAAAGGACTTTTATTGGTAATTTTAACATTCATAAATCCATAGTCGGGATCATCACCATATATATCATCATATAAAATATGTATCTCGTTTCTAACGGGTTCCTTCATCATGTTATTCAACCAATCCTAATTAAATCCTACATAAATTACCCTTGTAATTCAATCAAACTCCTCATAAGCCTCGAGGTACAAAGATTGAGAGATTTCTGAATAGGGAACTATCTTCCTAAGATTTTCACTATAAGATTGACAATTCCTAGATTCCAAGCTACGCATAGTTTCTTTATCATGGAGGATATCTTCAATTGGAGGGTGTTCAACATCCTTTTGATAAAAAGCAAAAATATCCCTAGCTTCTTGTATTATAAAATCAAATTCACGCATAAGGATGATGGTGGCAATCTTTTTATCTATTGGATGATTAATATTGGGAAGTTCATAAAAACACCTTTTTCAAAGCAGGATGAATATGCACAAATTTTCTTTCTAATTTCTCAACAAGCATAACAATGGCATCCGCATAACAGTTTGTATCAAGAAGAATAGATCTTTTATTAATAGGCATAGATCCCATACAATCAAAGAATTATTGGATAACACTCTTCCCAATAATATTACCGTCCCCCACATGAAAGATTTTTGTTTTGTAATTAGGAGGAGTTTCAGTTTCATGATCCAAAGAACAAGATTCAAGTTTTTACTCAATATTTTCAACGATAACCTCCCCAGATTCATACATGATTGCAACAAACCAACCTAGCAAACGAGCAAACCAAAAGCGAACGAAGAAGACAGACGGAAGAAGGGGCGAAGAAAAGGCAAATCTTTTCGAAAATCGTTTTAGAAGTGGGGAAGGGGAAAATGAGAGGCGAATGGCGAATAATGTAATGCAAGAGATGAGAGCTTATGATGGGTACTTGGTATGCCTTGACTTGGCATAGATCTCCCCGACAACGGCGCCAGAAATTCTTCCTTTTACTTCTTAAGCTTGCGTTGGTTTTTCCCTTGAAGAGGAAAGGGTAATGCAGCAAATTAGAGATAAGTATTCCCCTCAGTTTTAGAACCAAGGTATCAATCGAGTAGGAGACAACACACAAGTCACCGAATACGTGCACAAACAATCAAACAACTTGGACCCAACACGATAAAGGGGATGTCAATCCCTTCACGGTTACTTGCAAAAGTGAGATCTGATAGAGATAGATAAACGGTAAAGTAAATATTTTTGGTATTTTTGGTTTATAGATCGGAAAGTAAAAGATTGCAAAATAGTAGATCGGAAACTAATATGATGAAAAATAGTAAATCGGAAACTTATATGATGGAAAATAGACCCGGGGGCCATATGTTTCACTAGAGGCTTCTCTCAAGATAGCAAATAATAGGTGGGCGAACAAATTACTACCGAGCAATTGATAGAAAAGCACAAAGTTATGACGATATCTAAGGCAATGATCATGAATATAGACATCACGTCCGTGTCAATTAGACCGAAACGATTCTGCATGTACTACTATTACTCCACACATCGACCGCTATCCAGCATGCATCTAGAGTATTAAGTTCATAAAAAATGGAGTAATGCATTAAGTAAGATGACATGATGTAGAGGAATTAACTCAAGCAATATGATGAAAACCCCATCTTTTATGCTCGATGGCAATAATACAATACATGCATGCCTTGCTGCCCCTACTATCACTGGGAAAGGACACCGCAAGATTGAACCCAAAGCTAAGCACTTCTCCCATTGCAAGAAAACCAATCTAGTTGGCCAAACCAAAACGATAGTTCGAAGAGAATTACAAAGATATCAAATCATGCATAAAAGAATTTAGAGAATATTCAAATAATATTCATAGATAAGCTGATCATAAATCCACAATTCATTGGATCTCGGCAAATACAAGGCAAAAAAGTATTACATCGAATAGATCCGCAAGAACATCGAGGAGAACATGGTATTGAGAACCAAAGAGAGAGAAGAAGCCATCTAGCTACTAGCTATGGACCTGTAGGTCTGTGGTAAACTACTCACGCTTCATCGAAAGGGCAATAGATTTGATGTAGAAGCCCTCCGTGATCGAATCCCCCTCCAGCAGGGTGCCGGAAAAGGTCCCTAGATGGGATCTCAAGGGTACAGAAGGTTGCGGCGGCGGAAAAGTGTTTTCGTGGATGCCTCTGGTGGTTTGGGGATATGTGGGAATATATAGGCGAAAGAATTAAGTCATGAGCTGCACAAGGGGCCCACAAGGGTGGGGGCGTGCCCTACCCCCCTAGGCGCGCCCTCCACCCTTGTGGCCGCTAGTGGCTCTTCAGACTTCATCTCCAAGTCTCATGGTTGTCATCTGGTCCAAGAAAAATCATCGCGAAGGTTTTATTCTGTCTGGACTCCGTTTGGTATTCCTTTTCTGCGAAACTCAAAAACAGGAACTGGCACTGGGCTCTAGATTAATAGGTTAGCCGCAAAATAATATAAAATAGCATATTAATGCATATAAAACATCCAAAATAGATAATATAATAGCATGGAACAATAAAAAATTGTAAATATGTTGGAGACGTATCAGCTATCTCCGCAGGGCTTCGCCTAAGCACTCCAAAAATATGACCAAGGTACGAAACTGTGGAGAGGGGCACCGCACACGGCTAAGAGATTGTCATGGCATTGTGTGGAGCCCCCTCCCACATATATATGAAATAAATATGCCCTAGAGGCAATAATAAAGTTGTTATTTTATATTTCCTTATTCATGGTAAAGGATTATTGTTCATACTACAATTGTGTTGATCGGAAACCTTAATACATGTGTGGATACATAAACAAATACTGTGTCCCTACTGAGCCTCTACTAGACTAGCTCATTGATCAAAGATGGTTAAGGTTTCCTAACCATAGACATGTGTTGTCATTTGATAACGTGATCACATCATTAGGAGAATGATGTGATGGACAAGACCCATCCATTAGCTTACCATAATGATCGTTCAGTTTATTGCTACAGCTTTCTTCATGTCAAATACTTATTCCTTCGACTATGAGATTATGCAACTCCCAGATACCAGAGGAATACCTTTTGTGCTATCAAACGTCACAACATTACTGGGTGATCATAAAGTTGCTCTATGCTACCTCTTGAGCATTGCGTTGGTTTTCCCTAGAAGAGGAAAGGGTGATGCAGCAAAGTAGCATAAGTATTTCCCTAAGTTTTTGAGAACCAAGGTATCAATCTAGTAGGAGGCCACACAAAAGTCCCTCGTACCTACACAAACAAATAAGAACATCGCAACCAATGCGATAAAGGGGTTGTCAATCCCTTCACGGTCACTTACGAGGGTGAGATCTGATAGAGATAATAATGATAAGATAAATATTTTTGGTGTTTTATGATATATATTTAAAGTAAAGATTGCAAAGTAAGATAGACTGGAAACTTATATGATGGAGAATAGACCCCGGGGCCATAGGTTTCACTTGTGGCTTCTCCCAAGATAGCATAAGTATTACGGTGGGTGAACGAATTACTGTCGAGCAATTGATAGAAAAGCGAATAATTATGAGAATATCTAGGCATGATCATGTATATAGGCATCACCTCCGTGACAAGTAGACCGACTCCTGCCTGCATCTACTACTATTACTCCACACATCGACTGCTATCCAGCATGCATCTAGAGTATTAAGTTCATAAGAACAGAGTAACGCCTTAGGTAAGATGACATGATGTAGAGGGATAAACTCAAGCAATATGATATAAATCCCATCTTTTTATGCTCGATGGCAACAATACAATACATGTCGTTTCCCTTTCTGTCACTGGGATCGAGCACTGCAATATTGAACCCAAAGCTAAGCACTTCTCCCATTGCAAGAAAGATCAATCTAGTAGGCCGAACCAAACTGATAATTCGAAGAGACTTGCAAAGATAACCAATCATGCATAAAAGATTTTAGAGAAGAATCAAATATTGTTCATAGATAGACTTGGTCATAAACCCAAAATTTATCGGATCTCGACAAACACACCACAAAAAGAGTTACATCGAATAGATCTCCAAGAAGATCGAGGATAACTTTGTATTGAGATGCAAAGAGAGAGAAGAAGCCATCTAGCTAATAACTATGGACCTGAAGGTCTGAATTAAACTACTGACACATCATCGGAGGGGCCATGGAGTTGATGTAGAGGCCCTCCGTGATCAATGCCCCCTCCGGTGGAGATCCGGAAAAGGCCCCTAAGATGGGATCTCTTGGGTACAAAAGGTTGCGCTGGTGGAAATAGTGTTTCATGGTGCTCCTGGATGTTTTCAGGGTATGTGAACATATATAGGAGGAAGAAGTAGGTCGGTTGACCCACAAGGGGGGAGGGCACGCCCAGGGGGTAGGCGCGCCCCCTGCCTCATGGACTCCTCGTAGGTTTCTTGATGTCCACTCCAAGTCCTCTGGATCACGTTTGTTCCAAAAATCACGCTCCCGAAGGTTTCATTCCATTTGGACTCCGTTTGATATTCCTTTTCTGCAAAACACTGAAATACGCAAAAAACAGCAATTTGCACTAGGCCTTGGGTTAATATGTTAGTCCCAAAAATAATATAAAAGTGTAAAATAAAGCCCATTAACATCCAAAACAGATAATATAATAGCATGGAACAATAAAAAATGATAGATACGTTGGAGATGTATCAGCATCCCCAAGCTTAATTCCTGCTCATCCTCGAGTAGGTAAATTATAAAAACATAATTTTTGATGTGCAATGCTTTCTAGCATGTTCTTCAATGTATTTTTCTCTATTGTGGCATGAATGTTCAGATCCGAAAGATTCAAGATAAAAGTTTATTTTTGAGATAAAAATACTAATACTCCAAGTATGCTAACAAGCAATTATGTCTTATCAAAATACCATAGCAAAGAAAACTTATCCCTACAAAGTCATATAGTTTGGCCATGCTTCATTTTCGTCACACAAAATGCTCCCATCATGCACAACCCCAATGACAAGCCAAGCAATTGTTTCATACTTAGCCTTTTCAAACTCTTTCAACTTTTACGCAATATATGAGCGCGAGCCATGGACATAGCACTATGGGTGGAATATAATATGATGAATGAGGTTGTGTGAGAAGACAAAAAGGGAGAAAGTATCACATTGACGCGACTAATCAATGGGCTATGGAGATGCCCACCGATTGATGTCAATGCAAGGAGTAGGGATTGCCATGCAACGGATGCACTAGAGCTATAAATATATGAAAGCTCATCAAAGAAACTAAGTGGGTGTGCATCCAACTTGCTTGCTCACGAAGACCTAGGGCATTTGAGGAAGCCCATCATCGGAATATACAAGCCAAGATATATAATGAAAAATTCCCACTAGTATATGAAAGTGACAAAATAAGAGACTCTCTATCATGAAGATAATGGTGCTACTTTGAAGCACAAGTGTGGAAAAAGGATAGTAACATTGTCCCTTCTCTCTTTTTCTCTCATTTTTTTATTTGGGCTTTCTTTTCTCTTTTTTTATGGCCTCTTTTTTTTGTCCGGAGTCTCATACCGACTTGTGGGGGAATCATAGTCTCCATCATTCTTTCCACACATGGGACAATGCTCTAATGATGATCATCACACTTTTATTTACTTACAACTCAAGAATTACAACTCGATATTTAGAACAAAATATGACTCTATGTGAATGCCTTCGGCGGTGTACCGGGATTGCGATGAATCAAGAGTGACATGTATGAAAAATTAAGCATGGTTGCTTTGCCACAAATACGATGTCAACTACATGATCATGCAAAGCAATATGACAATGATGATGCGTGTCATAATAAATGGAACGGTGGAAAGTTGCATGGCAATATATCTCGGAATGGCTATGGAAATGCCATAATAGGTAGGTATGGTGGCTGTTTTGAGGAAGATATAAGGAGGCTTATGTGTGATAGAGCGTATCATATCACGGGGTTTGGATGCACCGGTGACGTTTGCACCAACTCTCAAGGTGAGAAAGGGCAATGCACGGTACCGAAGAGGCTAGCAATGATGGAAGGGGGAGAGTGCGTATAATCCATGGACTCAACATTAGTCATAAAGAACTCACATACTTATTGCAAAAATCTACAAGTCATCAAAACCAAGCACTACGCGCATGCTCCTAGGGGGATATATTGGTAGGAGCAGACCATCGCTTGTCCCCGACCGCCACTCATAAGGAAAGCAATCAAAGAACACCCCATGCTTCAAATTTGTCACACAACGTTTACCATACGTGCATGCTACGGGACTTGCCAACTTCATGTAACATCCCAAATTTTCAATTTGGAATGTTATACAATAGATCATCACTTCATATCATATTTTATTGCATTTTGGTTGATCCTAGAAATTTCACGCAACTCAAGGACCCTCGGAGAGAGTTGGGGATTTCGTCATTTTCATATTTGAGTTTTCTCAAATTTTGGGAATAGGATCATTTGATTTTATTTATTTTATCTTCAATTATTTCTATTACGAAAATATGAGAGGGAATAAAATGACTTTCCCAAAATAAAAAAATATTGAGGATTTAATAGTAAAATCAAATAAGATTTTATTTTGGTTTTATTTGCTATTTTATTTGAATTTAGAAAAAATGCACGTTTTTCAAAATTGCATTTAGGCCCCAAATAAATGTTCATCCTGTGCGGCTTGATTTTAGAAGCCGGGGAAAATTTACTTCGAGATTTTTGGAGTCTATTTAGTGTTCCTTTTGTTTTTTTCTAAGCGTAATGTTTAAAAAAAAGTCGAACCGACCTACCGGGCCGTGTCCGACCAGGACACTCGGCCCGGCTGGCCTTTATAAGTCAAGGCCCCAGCCCGAGCCGCCCAACCCTAGCCGCCCGAGCCGCCCAACCATAGCACCACCGCCGCCCGCGCCGCCGCCGCCCGTTGCCCACGTCGCCATCGCCGCCGCGCCGCCGGAGCCGCCGTCGCCGGACCCGCATGCCGAGGTTGCCCCGCCGCCGTTTTTTAGAAAAACTGTTCGGTTTTTTCGTCGGGTTTTTTAGATCCATTTTTTGCGATAGATCGGTTTTTTCGGTTTAGTTAATTAGCGAGCGTTTGCTCGTTCGTTCGTTTTAATGAACGCGTTCATCATTTAGAACCAGATAACGAATGCTCGTTCGTTAATCTGTTCGTCGTTTTTCTTTTTCTTGGATTAAATCCGCGATTTTTCTGATCGCGATTCCTGATCCGATTTTTGTTCTAGTGTAACTTTTCGCTCGTTTATCGGAATCAGGCGATTCAAGCGCGTGGAGTTTCATCTCGAAACCCTCTTTCCGTTTAACCAGCTCAAACAAGATTTTGCCTCTATAAAAATTGCCCTAGATCCAGAATAGTAAACGAAGCCTGTTTCTTTTGCCGTTTGTCTTTTGTTGCTTCGTTCGATTTGATTCTGTTTGCCAACCGAAGTTCTTAAGTTGGACTTTCTGGTTAGATCTCTTATTTGAGTTTTACCTGTGCATTAGATCAGTACTTATTGTATGCTTGTTTGTTTGCGATAGAGTATCCGGAGTGCGCCACTTGCTACTTCGAATCGCTAGGTTTTGCGGATCATCAGCAAGGCAAGTAACACTTTGATCATACCTCCTACTACCCAGTTTTTATTGCATTAGATCAATCCTCACACATTGCATGTTTAGGAACAAATTAAATTGTGGGTGTGGGAAGTAGTTGAGGTAGTACCTATTACCTGTTTATTATCAAACCTTTGGGAGTTACTTCTATGTTTGCTTATTATGCCATGCTATGCTAGTAGACATGGATTGGGTGAGTGAAATCCATGACAGATGTGAGTTTATTAAATTAATGGTTTATCTAAGGTGGCAACTTAAATACACATCTGGGTGGATTGAGGCACCTGGGTCTTCCAGCGATTGCCTGTTCTCTTTTGGACCGCCACCCAGGCTCAAAGGGATCATGAGATTATTTCATACTAGAAACTTCCGTGTGCAGCCACAAGCTACTATGGGCTCTAGCATACTTGACTAAGTTGTGCAAACTCTTACAGTGGTAGACTAGCAGATGTAGGAGAAAGTAGGTGTAACGGTCTACCCGATCGTAAGGTGTTAGCGCTTCTGAAAGACTATGTCTCGGTCATCCGTTTCTCAAACACCATGTAGTGCGAGAATCCCAACGGAGGAGATCGAGTCTTGTGAGGAAAAGTGCGCAAACCTCTACAGAGTGTATAGACTAATCATGGTTAGCCGTGTCCCCGGTGATGGACATCTTGAGTATCTAGTACTTGGATTATCATGTGAATCTCATCATGTTACTCTAATTAATTTGTTGGGTTTGTAATGTTGATGTTTAATTGGGATTGAGAGCGTGTCTACACTCTCAATGTTTAACAAATACCTTGATAGTTAAATAAAATTTATTCCTTTGCAGTAGGGAAAAATTGGCTTTATGCAAAACTGTAACCATAGAGCTTTCCACCAGCCAAATATGCATATATAATAGCCTTATTCTTTCATTGCTCTCTATGTGTTACATTGCCAGCATATTCCATGTGCTGACCCGTTTCGGGCTACAACGTTCATGTTGCAGACTTTTCAGACGACGAGTAAGGTGCTTTTAGGTCGTGGTTCTATACTCAATGATGCCGTTGGAGTTGATGGACTCACTTATCTTCCAAGCCGTCCGCTGTTATCGTTATTAGATGGCCTTAAGCCATATTTATTGTAATAAGTTCTCTTTTGAGACACTCGATGTAATAAGTGTGTGATTGCTACTCTGTTATAAATCCTTCAAGTACTGTGTGGTGTCAGCATTACTGATCCAGGGATGACACCTGAGCACAGAGATTGGACCGTTTGAGGTCTGGTCGCTACAAGATGGTATCAGAGCACACACTGACTATAGGACACGACCACTAAGCTAAAGCCCTAGATCACTACTCTCTCTCTTCTCATTCTGACTTCTCATCTTTTCTACTCTTTTAGGATGGCGGATGCAAGGAACTAGTTCACGCAACCGGATGAAGATACACCCTTTGGATGTCACTTGGAGGAAGTCACTAGATATCTAAACATAGGAGTACCAAGCTTCACCGGGACTTACAACGCCACTTTACGTGAAGAAGAGCGCTGGATGATTCAAGTTCAAGTTCCAGGAAGGACGTTCATGCCAGTTGATACGTCTCCGTCGTATCTACTTTTCCAAACACTTTTGCCCTTGTTTTGGACTCTAACTTGTATGATTTGAATGGAACTAACCCGGACGGACGCTGTTTTCAGCAGAATTGCCATGGTGTTGTTTTATGTGCAGAAAACAAATATTCTCGGAATGACCTGAAACTCCACGGAACATCTTAGAAAAAACAATAAAAAATCCTTGCCAAAGATGAAGACCAGGGGGCCCACACCCTTCTCACGAGGGTGGGGGGCGCCCCCCTAGAGCATGCCCCCTACCTCGTGCCCCCCCTGGAAACCCTCCGACGCCAACTCCAACTCTATATATTCGCTTTCGGAGAGAAAAAAATAGGAGAGAAGAAATCATCACGTTTTACGATACGGAGCTGCCTCCAAGCCCTAAAACCTCTTGGGAGGGCTGATCTGGAGTCCGTTCGGGGCTCCGGAGAGGGGGATTCGTCGTCGTCATCATCATCAACCATCCTCCATCACCAATTTCATGATGCTCACCGCCGTGCGTGAATAATTCCATCGTAGGCTTGCTGGACGGTGATGGGTTGGATGAGATTTATCATGTAATCGAGTTAGTTTTGTTAGGGTTTGATCCCTAGTATCCATTATGTTCTGAGATTGATGTTGCTATGACTTTGCTATGCTTAATGCTTGTCACTAGGGCCCGAGTGCCATGATTTTAGATCTGAACCTATTATGTTTTCATGAATATATGTGAGTTCTTGATCCTATCTTGCAAGTCTATAGTCACCTACTATGTGTTATGATCCGGCAACCCCGAAGTGACAATAATCGGGACCACTCCCGGTGATGACCATAGTTTGAGGAGTTCATGTATTCACTATGTGCTAATGCTTTGTTCCGGTTCTCTATTAAAAGGAGACCTTAATATCCCTAAGTTTCCAATAGGACCCGCTGCCATAGGAGGGTAGGACAAAAGATGTCATGCAAGTTCTTTTCCATAAGCACGTGTGACTATATACGGAATACATGCCTACATTACATTGATGAATTGGAGCTAGTTCTGTGTCACTCTATGTTATGACTGTTACATGATGAACCGCATCCGGCATAATTATCCATCACTGATCCGGTACCTACGAGTTTTCCATATACTGGTTCTCGCTTATTTACTTTTCCGCTGCTACTGTTACAATCACTACAAAATACCAAAAGCATTACTTTTGCTGTCTTTACTTTTGTTGCCGCTACCACTACTATCATATTACTTTGCTACTAAACACTTTGCTGCAGATACTAAGTTTCCAGGTGTGGTTGAATTGACAACTCAGCTGCTAATACTTGGGAATATTCTTTGGCTCCCCTTGTGTCGAATCAATAAATTTGGGTTGAATACTCTACCCTCGAAAGCTATTGCGATCCCCTATACTTGTGGGTTATCAAGACTAATTTCTGGCACCGTTGCCGGGGAGCATAGCTCTATTCTTTGAGTCACTTGGGATTTATATCTGCTTATCATTATGAAGAACTTGAGAGATCCAAAAACCAAGATCTATCCCTCAACTACGAGGGGAGGTAAGGAACTGCCATCTAGCTCTGCACTCGATTCACCTTCTGTTATGAGTAAGCTAGCGACACCTACACCTGCTTCTGCTATTCGTTCTGATATGTCGCATGTTATTGATGATGCCACTTCTGCTATGCATGATACTTATGATGAAACTGCTTCTATGCCTGATACTACTGTGCCCCTTAGTGAATTTCTTGATGAACAAATTGCTAGGGCTAGAGAAAAAGAAATTATTGAATCTGAATACGATGATGATAGTGATGATGAAAATATGCCTGTTATTCCTGAGGGCTATCTTTTTGATATGGAATCTTCTGCCGCTATTTTTGCTTGCAAAGATAGATATGAGCTTAAGAGGTTATTAATTAAATGGAACAAAGAATGACTTAGAGATAAAATGAGACCCGACCCTGCTTTTGCTACTTCACCTATATGTGTTCCTGATAAGGATTATGAATTCTTTGTTGATCCTGATATAATTACTTAGGTGGAATCTGATCCATTTTATGGCTATGAATCTGAAACTATTGTGGCACATCTTTCTAAGTTAAATGATATAGCTGCCCTGTTCACTAATGATGAGAGATCGCGTTACTTTTATATACTCAAAATATTTCCGTTCTCATTAAAGGGTGATGCTAAGATATGGTTTAATTCTCTTGATCCTGGTTGTGTGCGTAGTCCCCAGGATATGATTTATTACTTCTCTGCTAAATATTTCCCTGCTCATAAGAAACAAGCTGCTTTGAGGGAAATATACAACTTTGTGCAAATTAAAGAAGTGAGTCTCCCACAAGCTTGGGGGAGGCTTCTCAAGTTACTTAATGCTTTTCCTGATCATCCTCTTAAGAAACCCGAAATACTTGATATCTTTTATAATGGACTAACCGATGCTTCCAGAGATTACCTGGATAGCTGTGCTGGTTCTCTTTTCAGGGAAAGAACACCGGATGAAGCTGAAATTCTATTGAATAATATGTTGACAAATGAAAATAATTGGGTACCTCCTGAGCCACCTCCTGAGCCAGTTCCTGCTCCAATTACTGAGTCTATTCCTAAACTAACTCTGAAGAAGAGAGGTGTTCTATTTCTCAGTCCCGAAGATATGCAAGAGGCAAAGAAATCTATGAAAGGGAAAGGTATTAAAGCTGAAGACGTTAAGAATTTACCTCCTATTGAAGAAATACATGGTCTTAATATACCGCCTGTTGAAGAAACTTATGATCTCAATTCTTTATTTATTGAAGAATCTCCTGACCCCGATATCCCGACACAGGCAATAAAGGTAAATTCTCTCTATAGATATAATAAAGCTGAAGTCCCTCCTACTAAAATTGCTAGTCAGTGCTTGGATGAGTTTGATAACTTTATGTATAAGCAAGACGACTTCAATGCTTATTTTGGTAGACAATTAAAAGAAAATGCTTATATGATTAGATGGTTGGGTGATTATATGGCTGATATTAAAGGTGAACTTAAACTTGTTAGCAAACATGCCTCTATGGTTACCACTCAAGTAGAACAAGTGCTTAAAGCTCAAAAAGAAGTGCTTGATGAAATGAATAGTAAGAAAAATGATTATGCTGTTAGAGTGGCTACTAGAACTGGTAGAATGACTCAGGAACCTTTGTATCCTGAAGGCCACCCTAAGAGAATCGAGCAAGATTCTCAGAGAAATAATATTGATGTTCCTAGTTCTTCTAAAAAGAAGAAAAATAAAAATGATAGAACTATGCAAACGTCTAGTGAACCTATTGCTGAACTAACTGATAATCCAAATGATATATCTATGTCTGATGCTGAAACACAATCTGGCAATGAACATGAACCTAATGAAAATGTTAATAATGATGTTCATGATGATGCTCAACCTAGTAAGGACAATGATGTGGAAATTGAACGTGTTGTTGATCTTGATAACCCACAATCAAAGAATCAACGTTATGATAAAAGAGACTTTGTTGCTAGGAAACATGGTAAAGAAAGGGAACCTTGGGTTCAGAAACCCATGCCTTTTCCTCCAAAACCATCCAAGAAAAAGGATGATGAGAATTTTGAGCACTTTGCTGAAATGATTAGGCCTATCTTTTTGCGTATGCGATTAACTGATGTGCTCAAAACAAATCCTTATGCTAAATATATGAAGGATATTATTACTAATAAAATAAAGATACCGGAAGCTGAGATTTCCACCATGCTTGCTAATTATACTTTTAAGGGTGGAATGCCAAAGAAACTTGGAGATTCCGGAGTACCTACTATACCTTGCTCCATTAAAAGAAATTATATTAAAACTGCTTTATGTGATCTTGGAGCTGGTGTTAGTGTTATACCTCTCTCTTTTATCGTAGACTTGACTTGAATAAGCTGACACCTATCGAAATATCTTTGCAAATGGCTGATAAATCAACTGTTATACCTGTCGGTATTTGTGAGGATGTGCCTGTTGTGGTTGCAAACGTTACTATTTTAACGGACTTTGTTATTCTTGATATTCCCGAGGATGATAGTATGTCTATTATTCTTGGAAGACCTTTTCTTAATACTGCAGGGGCTGTTATTGATTGCAACAAAGGCAATGTCACTTTTCATGTTAATGGTAATGAGCATACGGTACACTTTTCGAGGAAATAACCTCAAGTTCATAGTATCAACTCCATTGGAAAAATTCCATCGATTATAATTGGAGGTTTCGAATTTCCTCTTCCTACTGTCAAGAAGAAATATGATATACTGTAACATCCCAAAATTCTAAATTTTGGAATGTTATATTAAATAGATAGATTTGATTGATTCATTGACTGAAAGTGAGTGAATTCGAACTTTTTGAAAGTTAAATGAGAGGGAATAAAAGGACTTTCCCAAACTTTCATTTTTGCATTTATGATCTCCATGAATTCAAATTCTTTTCACCACAAAACCCTAGAGAGAAGATGACACGACTTCTTCCATTTATTTAAATGAAAAGGGTTTCGAAAAGATTTGAATTTCATTTGGAAATATTTCCAATTCATAAACTTCATGCAACTCGATGATTTTCACGAGAGAAGATAATATGACTTCTTCAAAATATATGAAATATTGGTTGGAAGTTTTAAAATAATTAAATTCAAAGTCCTTTTGAAATTATTTTCAATTTGAAGTTATTCAAGTTTTATTCAAATTATTTTTCTCCAAAAATAAAATATATGGAAAATAGGGTAACATGATTCCCTACAACAGAAAATTGGAGAGAAATAAATTTGATTTCATTTTGGTATTTTTAAAATGATTTTTGTTGGATCTTATTAGAGCAGGAGCACTGTTGGAATTATTAGAATTTGTGTGTATTTTATTTAATGCTAGAAAAATGTTCATGTCGTAGAAAATCTTTTTCTAAATTTTTTGATATATAATATGCCTATATAAAATTTTTATTTTATTTTTGTTATTCGGTTTTCCTTCTGTTTCTATTTAAAAAAACTGTACATGCGGCCCATAGTTATTTATCACCTACATGCGCAATATCGTAGCTTCTGGCGCCCCATTGTTTTTTCTCTCTCTTAATGGGCCAGGCCCAGCCCCTTTTCATTTTTAGGCCGAATTTTGTTAAAAAAAACTGCAGCCGCAGCGTGCGCGGCCGGCCGAAGGCCTTTAGGCCCATCCGCCTCTTTTCTTCTCTGTTTCGTATATTTTCGTCTACGTTTAGTCCCACATTGCCTAGCCTTTGACCCATAAGCCTCTTTTCCACCAATAAATATAGACCCATAGAGCCTCCAAAAATCATCCGATTCGGGTTAAATCAATATTTTGGTTTGACTAGATTTATTTAAGAAAAATATATTTCTCCTCTCCGGCGCGACCTCTGGAAATTGTCTCTTCTCTTCAAAGTCGTTTTTTCTCTGCCTTATAAAGGTATCTTTCTTTGTTTTTTTCTTATATTTCCGTAGTTTATTATTTTTAGACTAATACAATAAAATAATTAGATTATCAATTAATCTACGTATTTATACATTAGACTCTAGCCGTAGCTATTTTTCTTCCGTAAAACAGCTTGGCCCTGATTTTTCAAACAGTCATAACTTTTTACTCGTTCATCTAAATTAGATGAAACCAATGCCTATAGCTTCGTCTTGTTTTTACCTATCCAGTGAACCTGTCACATCAACTTTTTGTAATTTTCAAATTTTGAATTTTGTTCAGATTTATATTCAAACTTCTTTTGATCATAACTTGAGTTTTATAACTCTGATTTAGTCGATTCTTTTTGCAAATCGAAGCTCTTGACCTAAACTTTCTGATAAGGCCAAATTCATATAATGTTGGTACTGTTAGAAATTGTTTTATGTTGCAAGAGTTATTTGCTTGATTTTGATGTTTTCCGAACTGTCTTTTTTCGTTCTTCCCGATCTTCTGAGTGATTGCTTATGTGTGGTTACTATTGCTTGCTTACGATAGATTGACCGGAGTGTGACGAATAGAACTATCAAGAGTTTTGAGTGCGAATCATCTTCATCAACATTGCAGGCAAGTTCACATTTTGATCATATCCCTTTCATACCCAGTTTTTATGCATTAGTTTCACCCTTAAACATTGCATGAGTAGGATTGATAACATGTGGGTATTGGGAAGTAGTTGATGAGGTAGGAACCTACTGCCCTACATTCAAACCTTGGGAGTTACTATTACGTTATGCTTATATTGCCATGCTATGCTCGTAGACATGGATTGGGTTTGAGAGTATTTCATGACAGATGTGAGATTGTTAATTAATGGTTTAATTAAGGTGGCAACTTTAACACACATCTGGGTGGATTGAGGTACCTGGGTATTCCAGCGATTGCCTGTCTAGGCACCTGGGTATTCCAGGATTGCCTGTTTTTTTATGGACCGCCACCCAGGCTCAAAGGGATCATGAGATTATTCATACTATAAACTTTCGTGTGCAGCCACAAGCTATTATGGGCTCTAGCATAGTTGATTAAGTCGTGTGAACTCTTACAGTGGTAGACTAGCAGATGTAGGGGTTGTAGGTGGTACGGTCTACCCATCGTAAGGTGCAAACGCTTCTGAAAGACTATGTCTCGGTCATCCGTTTCTCAAACACCATTTAGTGCAAGAAATCCAATGGAGGAGATCGAGTCTTGTGGGGAAAAGTGCGCAAACCTCTGTAGAGTGTATAAACTAATCATGGTTAGCCGTGTCCCCGGTTATGGACATCTTGAGTATCTAGTACTTGGATTATCATGTGAATCTCATCATGTTACTTTAAATTAATTTTGTTGGGTTTAATGATGTTACTTAATTGGGATTGAGAATGCTGTCAACCATTCTCAATGTTCAACAACCACCATGATAGTTAAATAAAATTTATTCCTTTGCAGTAGGAAAAAATTGGCTTTTCGCAAAAACATATAACCATAGAGCTTTTCCACCAGCCATATATGCATGTAGTGATAGCCATTTTCATCATTCTCTATGGTGTGAATTTGCCAGTACATTCAATGTACTGACCCTTTGTGGCTGCAACGTCTCATGTTGCAGGATTTTTTACGACGAGTAAGTGATACGTTAGGGTTACGATTTCTACACTCAACTTTGCCATTGGTGTTGATGGGAATCCACAACCTTGTTACTTCCGCTATTTGGATTGAGGTAATAGTATTTATGTTACTTTTTACATGTGATTCACCTCTGTTATAAATCCTCGAGTACTGTGTGTGTCAGCATACCGATCCAAGGATGACACTTAAGCACAGAGACTTGACCGTCTGAGGTCGGGTCGCTACAAGATGGTATCAGAGCACATGTTTACTGTAGGACGTGACCCCTAGAAACTGGCAAGCCCATAGGAAATATTTTCTCTACAACTTTCTTTTCAAAAGGATCTTTTACCTCTCTTCTCTTCTGAGCTTATTCAAATATTCCATTTTAGTGAGACCAAATACCATTTCCCTCTTTTTTGACCACACGAAGATTCAACTGATGAGACCACTCCAGGAAGTACAAGATATCAGACAACCAAGATCATTTCGGAATGAAGAGGATTTTATCATGCATTATAATAATGGAAACTGCAACGGTTGAAGACTCCGAAGACTAGGAGAATTTGAAGGCCCTGTAGAATTTCTAGATTTGTATGACCTAGGAAGGCTACCCTATTGGAATTTTTCAGACTATGGAAGCCGTCAATACCCGAGATCAAGGTGTATCGGAGAAAGACCGGAACATGGAGTATGAGAACTCAAAGTTTTGTCAAGAAAACCCTAAGGCAGGAGATATCAACTATGGAATGATAGCTCATGGAAATGACAAGAGCAGAAACACGATTATCTGTGATGTCATTGCCCGCTTATGCTATTTGTCACAGGGCTGAGTTAAGCAGGCATTTCTTCGGAAGGATTGGATGGTAGAAAGCTGATGGAGCACCTATCAGCAAAAGATGAAGTTTTAACCTTAGCCGGTGTATCACCAGGATCTGGAGTAGTACATCAAGAAGTTTAAGATGGACCTTCAGGAAGCCGTATTTTGACAAGGAGCATTTCGTGGAGAACTTAGGTCCAAGAAGCTGAAGTAGCCAAGCTGGAGGAGCAAAACCTCGAGATACCGGAGATTCATCGGGAACTGAAGGACAATAGGACATGGTTCATGCCAAGGATGATGAAGCCTAAAAGTTTGGGACACAACTCCAGAATATTAAAGAAGGTCACGAGAGACTTCGCGTCAATAGAGTTGATCTGGCAAAAGAACTTGAGAAAGACAAGCATGATCGAAAGAAGCCATTGGAGGCATGAACAAGGCTTGAAGAGTTTGGAGACGTTGAAGATTTATTGACCTTTAGAAGACCAAACCCCTGTTATATACCTACGTTAGATGCGATGTTTGTGAGATGTCATTTGTTTGATGTTTTTCCGACAGCCACAGATAAAATTTGTCTTTTCAAAACCATTGTTTGTATTGTGAATCCCTCTCCCTCTCTCTCATCTCACCCCAAAACCCTTGGACCCAATAGAGGATGAATGGAGATGAGCTTGTAGTTTCTGGACCGATGAGTCAATTGGACACGAACCGGTGGATTCAGAACATGGAGGATCACATGAAGAATAACCCTGTAGTCGGAAAGGATATGACCCAGCATGCTTTTCAGTGCTTTGAAAGAGGTGCTTCTACTTGGTGGAGGATATACCAAACCATGAATGGATGGCAAGGAGTAACCACTTGGAGAGAATTTAAGTTGACTCTACAAAGATCTCATCTTGTGTCCCAGAAGTTGAAGCCTTATGGAAAGGATATGAAGAAACCTTGTGCATGCAAGATTTGTGGAGAAATAGGACACACCCATAAAGAACACAAGGATGAATGCCCTAATTGTGAAGAAAGTCACCCAGCTGAATAATGCCCAACTAGGCAGATTACTTGTTTCTTGTGTGAAGGGACTACCCACCACCCTGCTCAGTATCACATTTACCCTATGGTACAAAGAACTATCCAGCAGAAGAAAGAAGTAAAGAAAGGAGCCCTTATGGAAATTTTAGAAGAACCCGTGATGAAGGAAGATGTCGGGGACACACCCAAAGAAGAACCAATTAAACCCTGCACCAAGTCATGCTATTCATGTGGAGAAGAAGGACACATCTCCCAGAATTGTATGAATAGGGATCTAGTAGAATTCCCGACGGAGGAAGTAGAGTATGACCCACAAGAAATAGAAGCCCTGATTGGAATGGAAAAGTCCAGGAAGAGAAACCGATTGGAGCCCAGGAGGGACCTGAGTCGTATCACCTGTTACAGGTGTAAGGAGTCAGGGCACTACCTCAACAGTTGCCCAAAAAGGAAACCTCGATACTTTTCAGAAGTAATATGTTTTAGATGTAATGGAGCAGGGCACTTTGCCAGAGAATGCCCCAAGGAGAAGGAAAGTTGTGCTAGATAGTTGAGTTTGCAACAAAAGAAATGGAGTAGTAGAAGAGAGAACATTTTCTTTTATATTGAGGTGTTGAGTTGAGACATGTAATGGAAAAGCGAGAGATTGTAATCAATTGAGAGTGAATAAAGTTAGCATCATTGGAACTGATATGGATTTTATGAGTTGTTACTCTATGAAGAAGGATTTTGACCATTTCTAAGGATATGAGAAATATGGTCTATGGAAGATTTGTGCATTTTAAGGGTGGTAGTACCCTGTAAGAACTGTTGACCCCTGGAAAAGATAAGGATACTCCGCTGACTGGATTTCGGACAAAATGAATACGGGTTTTGTCTCGATATGTGTGATACCCCAAGAGTGTGTGGGATGAAGTTGGAGACCGTCAGTTGTTTGGACCAAATGTGATCAAGGAGTCAGAAGAGAATGTTAAGTTTATTCGAGATAGACTGAAGGTAGCTGAGTCCAGGCAGAAGAGTTATGTAGACTCAAAAACTCAAGGAGGTAGTCTATGAAATTGGAGACAGAGCATGTCTTCGTGTGTCCCCTCTGCGAGGAGTTAAATGATTTTGAGTTAAGGGACAGTTAGCCCCGAGATTTGTAGGACCATACCGAGTTTTGGAGCGTATGGGAGAAGTGGCCAACAAGTTGGAGTCACTCGAAGGACTGTCAGGAGTTCATGATGTGTTTCATGTTTCCCAGTTGAAGAAGTGCCATGCAGAGATAGCCAATATTCCCCTGTAAGGACGCTTGACCCTGGAAAGGATAATGATGTTCCACGAAGTGAATATGGACTTCATAAGTATAAGTTTTTATCTCGGTATGAGGGATATCCCACGAGGATGAATAGATAAATTACTATTGGATATAAAGGAGGTATGATGTCGGAAATATGGATCAATGGAAACTCCATTATGAGTCTGAGTAATCATGTCCTAGTTTGGTGCCAATAGAAGGAAGGAAGACAGTACAATTGGATGGATTTAAGAATACTAGCAAGTTGGAAGTTGGAATAATGATCAGTTGCCCGAAAATAAGTTCAAAGGACTACAAGTGATGAGATGGGCCATAACCCACAGGCCCCAGGACCTTCCAAGAAGCAAGCACATTCTTGCTGAAGGAAAAACCCTGAAAGAAGTTACGATTTTATTGACAGACGATCTTATAGGAGTTACGCAAAACCTGAGAGTTGTGAAGGAACGATAGATGGTTGTTTGGCTTGCAGAATCTATGGATTTATCCGAACTTGGTTCGTCGACAAGAGAAATTCTGCAATGCTTGTGAGGATGACCGAGTGTTAGAATGCGAGATTCACTAAAGCATATACAAGGTAATGATTTGGGTGCGGGATGGATTGATCACCATACCGACTTACTCTTATTATTCGCCTTGCTATATGGGATGGTAAATCTGAGTGACTTACCTATAGTAGAGAGACGACGATCAAAATCCTGTTTAAACCTTAGAATGGTATAGCAATTTTTCCCTTGTATAAGGCAGCTTTTGCCAATCGTAGGTTATACGGTGAGGATCAACCCAGACCCATTTCCTGCAGGAGAAACAATAAATTGTTAACCACCATGAGATATCGATTAGTTGTTTAGTACTGGCGCCAGACCCATCAGGTAAGACGACCCAGTCTCGGAATAACCTTACCAAGATGAAAGGACAAAAGAATTGGGGAAAAGGTTATTCCATTACCGGAAGAGCCTAGAGAAAGGAATTATACTGAAGATCTGAGAAGACCGGCCTTGTCAAGAATAAGGATGGAGTATATGAGTATTGATGGGACCGTAACAATCTTTCTAAGGGTGGTAGCACCCGAGACCCCGGAGACGATCCATGGATTTTGAGAAGACCCCGAACCTAACCTATTTCTTTCTAGCCTCTCCGAATCTCGAGGACGAGATTCCTTTTAAGGGTGGTAGGTTTGTAACATCCCAAAATTCTAAATTTTGGAATGTTATATTAAATAGATAGATTTGATTGATTGTTTGATTGATTGACTGAAAGTGAGTGAATTCAAACTTTTTGAAAGTTAAATGAGAGGGAATAAAAGGACTTTCCCAAACTTTCATTTTTGCATTTATGATCTCTGTGAATTCAAATTCTTTTCACCACAAAACCCTAGAGAGAAGATGACATGACTTCTTCCATTTATTTAAATGAAAACGGTTTCGAAAAGATTTGAATTTCATTCGGAAATATTTCCAATTCATAAACTTCATGAAACTCGATGATTTTCACGAGAGAAGATAATATGACTTCTTCAAAATATATGAAATATGGGTTGGAAGTTTTAGAAGAATTAAATTCAAAGTCCTTTTGAAATTATTTTCAATTTGAAGTTATTCGAGTTTTATTCAAATTATTTTTCTCCAAAAATAAAATATATGGAAAATAGGGTAACATGATTCCCTACAACAGAAAATTGGAGAGAAATAAATTTGATTTCATTTTGGTATTTTTAAAATGATTTTTGTTGGATCTTATTAGAGCAGGAGCACTGTTGGAATTATTAGAATTTGTGTGTATTTTATTTAATGCAAGAAAAATGTTCATGTCGTAAAAAATCTTTTTCTAATTTTTTTGATATATAATATGCCTATATAAAATTTTTATTTCATTTTTTATTCGGTTTTCCTTCTGTTTCTATTTAAAAAAACTGTACATGCGGCCCATATTTATTTATCGCCTACATGCGCAATATAGTAGCTTCTGGCGCCCCATTGTTTTTTTCTCTCTTAATGGGCCAGGCCCAGCCAGCCTTTTCACTTTTAGGCCGAATTTTGTAAAAAAAAACTGCAGCCCCAGCGTGCGCGGCCGGCCGAAGGCCTTTAGGCCCATCCGCCTCTTTTCTTCCCTGTTTCGTATTTTTCGTCTACGTTTAGTTCCACATTGCCTAGCCTTTGACCCATTAGCCTCTTTTCCACCAATAAATATAGACCCATAGAGCCTCCAAAAATCATCCGATTCGGGTTAAATCAATATTTTGGTTTGACTAGATTCATTTAAGAAAAATATATTTCTCCTCTCCGGCGCGACGTCTAGAAATTGTCTCTTCTCTTCAAAATCGTCTTTTCTCTGCCTTATAAAGGTATTTTTCTTTATTTTTTTCTTCTTATACTTCCGTAGTTTATTATTTTTAGACTAATACGATAAAATAATTAGATTATCAATTAGTCTATGTATTTATACATTAGACCCTAGCCGTATCTATTTTTCTTCCGTAAAACAGCTTGTCCCTGATTTTTCAAATAGCCATAACTTTTTACTCGTTCATCCAAATTAGATGAAACCAACACCTATAGCTTCGTATTGTTTTTACCTATCCAGTGAACCTGTCACATCAATTTTTTGAAATTTTGAAATTTTGAATTTTGTTCAGATTTATATTCAAACTTCTTTTGATCATAACTTGAGTTTTATAACTCCGATTTAGTCGATTCTTTTTGCAAATTGAAGCTCTTGACCTAAACTTTCTGATAAGGCCAAATTCATATAATTTTGGTACTGTTAGAAATTGTTTTATGTTGCAATAGTTATTTGCTTGATTTTGATATTTTCTGAACTGTCTTTTTTGTTCTTCCCGATCTTCTGAGTGATTGCTTATGTGTGGTTACTATTGCTTGCTTACGATAGATTGACCGGAGTGTGACGAGTAGAACTATCAAGAGTTTTGAGTGCGAATCATCTTCATCAACATTGCAGGCAAGTTCACATTTTGATCATATCCCTTTCATACCCAGTTTTTATGCATTAGTTTCACCCTCAAACATTGCATGAGTAGGATTGATAACATGTGGGTATTGGGAAGTAGTTGATGAGGTAGGAACCTACTGCCCTGCATTCAGACCTTGGGAGTTACTATTACGTTATGCTTATATTGCCATGCTATGCTCGTAGACGTGGATTGGGTTTGAGAGTATTTCATGACATATGTGAGATTGTTAATTAATGGTTTACTTAAGGTGGCAAATTTAACACACATCTGGGTGGATTGAGGTACCTGGGTATTCCAGCGATTGCCTATCTAGGCACCTGTGTATTCCAGGATTGCCTGTTTTTTTATGGACCACCACCTAGGCTCAAAGGGATCATGAGATTATTCATACTAGAAACTTCTGTGTGCAGCCACAAGCTATTATGGGCTCTAGCATAGTTGATTAAGTCGTGTGAACTCTTACAGTGGTAGACTAGCAGATGTAGGGGTTGTAGGTGGTACGGTCTACCCATCGTAAGGTGCAAACGCTTCTGAAAGACTATGTCTCGGTCATCCGTTTCTCAAACACCATGTAGTGCGAGAAATCCAATGGAGGAGATCGAGTCTTGTGGGGAAAAGTGCGCAAACCTCTGCAGAGTGTATAAACTAATCATGGTTAGCCGTGTCCCCGGTTATGAACATCTTGAGTATCTAGTACTTGGATTATCATGTGAATCTCATCATGTTACTTTAAATTAATTTTGTTGGGTTTAATGATGTTACTTAATTGGGATTGAGAATGCTGTCAACCATTCTCAATGTTCAACAACCACCATGATAGTTAAATAAAATTTATTCCTTTGCAGTAGGGAAAAATTGGCTTTTCGCAAAAACATATAACCATAGAGCTTTTCCATCAGCCATATATGCATGTAGTGATAGCCATTGTTCATCATTCTCTATGGTGTGAATTTGCCAGTACATTCAATGTACTGACCCTTTGTGGCTGCAATGTCTCATGTTGTAGGATTTCTTACGACGAGTAAGTGATACGTTAGGGTTACGATTTCTACACTCAACTTTGCCATTGGTGTTGATGGGAATCCACAACCTTGTTACTTCCGCTATTTGGATTGAGGTAATAGTATTTATATTACTTTTTACATGTGATTTACCTCTGTTATAAATCCTCGAGTACTGTGTGTGTCAGCATACCGATCCAGGGATGACACTTAAGCACAGAGACTTGACCGTCTGAGGTCGGGTCGCTACATATACTTATTATTGGGGATGTGCATATCCCCGTTGAGGTAACTTAGTGTTATTCGAAATTTCTCCGGTTTCATGATTATCAGAATGAGTTTGTTAACAAGACTTGATCAACCTTGTTAGTGGATTCTTTTTGATGAGCATGAGATGGATGAAACTAGAAGCACAACCTTCTGTACCCTCTCTATATTTTCTATTAATTAGTAGAAATAAAGTAAAAATAGTATTTTTCTGTCTGTTTCCTGACTTATCCGTGCAATATAAAAATATACCGAAAATAAAAGTCCTCACAATGACATGCCAATTTAATATGATTTTTTTGGGAATATTTGAGGATTTACTATGTAAAAATTATCGCAGGAGGAGCTGCCACCTGGCCACAAGGGTGGTGGGCGCCCCCCCTCTAGGGCGCACCCCCTGCCTCGTGGGCCCACGGTGGCCCTCCTCCACTTTTCCCAGCACCCATCTTCTTCCTTTGTCTCACACAAACCCGAAAACCTGACTCAAGCACGAGTTCCAGCCACTTTTGCTGTGATTTTCGATCTCCTTCTTCAAAGCACCTCTCGCAAAACTGCTTGGGGAGATTGTTCCTTGGTATGTGAATCCTCCATTGGTCCAATTAGTTTTTGTTCTAGTGCTTTATTCTTTGCAAATTTGTGCTGCATAGGTGACCATGTTCTTGAGCTTGCATGTCAAATTTATATGGTTATAAGTAGTTCTGATGCATGATATAGGCTCTAGGCACTTGTAGGAGTTGTTTCTATCAATATTATTGAGTTTGGTTCACTTTTTTTTGAAGTTACTAAAATTTTAGAATTTTTCAAAGAAAAACAATATGCTTAGGAAGATGTTCCAAGGTGGTTCCTCTAAGAAGCAAGGACCCAGGATTGCTATGCGCGATGCTGACAAGGATCCACCAAGAGACGCTCCAGTACGGCCTTGCGAATGGCCGTCGAAAATTTTTATGGACCGTGCGGGAATTAAATAAGAATTCAAAGCATATTTGCGCAATGCCAGTCTTGAGGATTTTGAGGCTAACAAATGCCCCCAGTATCATGATCTCACAAGTTCATTTGTGAGGAGGTTTGAGTATTCATCTTCGCGTAATTCTCCTTCAGTCATGTTTGATCCCTATGACAAATCTTATACCATGGACTTAGAGGATTTCACTTCTGCTTGCAAACTTCCATCATGGGGTAGTGTCAGGGATCCCCCTAAATCTGAATTTAGAAATTTTCTTGCTAGTATAACTGTGGGGGAATCTAGAGATATAACGCAGGCTACCATAGGAAGCATTCACTCTCCTGCTATACATTATTTTGCTCTCTTCATCGGTAGATGCATAAATGCTAAGGATGAAACATGTCACATGTGTGTCCCTGACCTTAGCATTCTTAGGAGTGCTGCGTTAGGAGACCAATCTTATCATATGGGAGCCATTGTAGCTCGTAGGTTGCATCATAATAGACATAATGGAGATTTCTTTGGAGGAATTTATGCAACCCGCTTAGCTCATTTTCTTGAGATAGACATTCGTGAGGGTGATACGGAGTTGCCTCCTGCATATTTAGATTATAACTCTATGGCTTTGCACCAGTTTATCGAGAGGCCTGAATCGCCTCTCTTATATCGTTTAATTTTTGATAAACGACGTGTTTTCCGTATTACTCTCCCTGCTCCTACCTTCTTTGATTTACTGACAAAAGGAAGATATGTTATTACCAGAGAGGAGGCAGAAGAGTACGAGAGGAGAGCGGAGGCAGCTCGACTCCACGCCGCAGCTCAATAGGCGATAACCGCTGCACAACAGTATGATCCCAACTCTTCCTCATCACAGTACGACCCCAACAACTATTATTATGGATATCAGCCAGGCCAGCCGTGGCCATAGACCAACTTAGGCCAAAAGCCTAAGCTTGGGGGAGTACGTATTTCTCACCGACATTACATTTATGTTCACACACACTCATTGCTAGATGTCGGTGCTCATACTTTTTCATTGTATCATCCATGCTAGTTTATTTTCCTTTTCCTGCTTTCTTCTTGTGTGTTTGTTAAACCTTAAGAAAAACCCAAAAAAATTAGTAATAGTTTATTTTTCTGCTGTAGTAGTAATAATTAAAAAGAAAACCCAAAAATATTTCCCGTTCTTCTTTTACTTGTTGGGAGCTTTCCCGTGTAAATAGTTTTTATTTCTTTTCTTTTCTTTGGGGGTCAGTAGGAGAAGACCATAATTAAATTGTTAAAGTGGCTCTTATATGCATTATTGTTGAATTAACCCAAGAGCCCATATTGCCTTGTCTTCTCCTGTTTATTGAATGCTCGCAGATTCCAGCTTAGTCAATTGCACGCACACTCTTATTATTATTCACACCGTTCGGCCGTGCAAGTGAAAGGCAATTATGATGATATATGATGGACTGACTAAGATGAGAAAAGCTGGTATCAACTCGACCTCTTTTGTTTTTGTAAATATGATGAGTCCCTCGTTCTTGATTCAACTTATTATGAATAAACATGTTTGCAATGACAATTAGAGATCATAGTTGCTTGTGCCATGCTTGATTAGCTATGAGTTATAATGGTTTACCTTGCGTGCCAACATGCTACTAAGATGGTTATGATGTGGTATGATGGGGTGGTATCCTCCTTTGAATGATTTAAGTGACTTGACTTGGTACATGTTCACGCATGTAGTTGAAACAAATCAACATAGCCTTCACGATATTTATGTTCATGGTGGATTATATCCTACTCATGCTTGCATCCAATGTTTATTAATTTTAATGCATGTACATGGCTGTTGTCGCTCTCTAGTTGGTCGCTTCCCAGTCTTTTGCTAGCCTTCACTCGTACTAAGCGGGAATACTGCTTGTGCATCCAATCCCTTAAACCCCAAAGTTATTCCAGATGAGTCCACTATACCTTCCTATATGCGGTATCTACCTGCCGTTCCAAGTAAATTTGTATGTGCCAAACTCTAAACCTTCAAATAAACATTCTGTTTTGTATGCTCGAATAGCTCATGTATCAACCAAGGCTGTCCTTATCTTCCGTGTTAGGTGGGTTATTCTCAAGAGGAGTGGACTCCGCTCCTCACTCACGAGAAAATGGCTGGTCACCGGGATGCCCAGTCCCATGCTTTATGCAAACTAAATCAAAATTAATTGCAAACAAAACTCCCCCTGGGACCTGATGTATGTTGGAGGCACTCGTTGTTTCGAGCAAGCCATGGATTGATGTTTGTTGGTGGAGGGGGAGTATAAACTTTACCATTCTGTTTGGGAACCGCCTATAATGTGTGTAGCATGGAAGATATTGCCATCTCTTAGTTGTTACGTTGACAATGGAAGTATATCGCTCAAAATACAATTTATCTCTATTGCAAAACCGAGCTCTGGCACCTCTACAAATCCTTGCTTCCCTCTGCGAAGGGCCTATCCATTTACTTTTATGTTGAGTCATCACCCTCTTATTAAAAAGCACTAGCTGGAGAGCACAGCTATCATTTGCATTCATCACTATTAATTTACGTTGGGTGTGACTATGATTGGATCTCTTTTACCATGAATTACAATGTCTAGTCAGTCCTTTATCTTTAAAGGTGCTCTGCATTTATGTTTTGCGGTCTCAGAAAGGGCTAGCGAGATACCATCTTGTTATATCATATTATGATTGTTTTGAGAAAGTGTTGTCATCCGGCATTTATTATTATGACTTGCTAGTTGATTATGCTATTGATATGAGTAATTATGAGACCTGAGAATTATTGCAAATGTGGTTAGTTATGATCTATGCTGAAAACTTGAATGCTGGCTTGACCTAGTTACAACAACAAGATCAAACAGAGTTTGTAAAAGTTTTTATTTCTTTCTTTAAGTTTGTCAACTGAATTGCTTGAGGACAAGCAAGGGTTTAAGCTTGGGGGAGTTGGTACGTCTCTGTCGTATCTACTTTTCCAAACACTTTTGACCTTGTATTGGACTCTAACTTGTATGATTTGAATGGAACTAACCCGGATTGACGCCGTTTTCAGCAGAATTGCCATGGTGTTGTTTTATCTGCAGAAAACAAATATTCTCGGAATGACCTGAAACTCCACGGAACATCTTAGAAAAAACAATAAAAAATCCTCGCCAAAGATGAAGACCAGGGGGCCCACACCCTTCTCACGAGGGTGGGGGGCGCGCCCCCCTACCTCGTGGGCCCCCTGGAAACCCTCCGACGCCAACTCCAACTCTATATATTCGCTTTCGGAGAGAAAAAAATAGGAGCGAAGAAATCATGGCGTTTTATAATACGGAGCCACCGCCAAGCCCTAAAACCTCTCGGGAGGGCTGATCTGGAGTCCGTTCGGGGCTCCGAAGAGGGGGATTCGTCGCCGTCGTTATCATCAACCATCCTCCATCACCAATTTCCTGATGCTCACCGCCGTGCGTGAGTAATTCCATCGTAGGCTTGCTGGATGGTTATGGATTGGATGAGATTTATCATGTAATCGAGTTAGTTTTGTTAGGGTTTGATCCCTAGTATCCATTATGTTCTGAGATTGATGTTGCTATGACTTTGCTATGATTAATGCTTGTCCCTAGGGCCCGAGTGCCATGATTTCAGATCTGAACCTATTATGTTTTCATGAATATATGTGAGTTCTTGATCCTATCTTGCAAGTCTATAGTCACCTACTATGTGTTATGATCCGACAACCCCGAAGTGACAATAATCGGGACCACTCCCGGTGATGACCATAGTTTGAGGAGTTCATGTATTCACTATGTGCTAATGCTTTGTTCTGGTTCTCTATTAAAAGGAGGCCTTAATATCCCTAAGTTTCCAATAGGACCCTGCTGCCACGGGAGGGTAGGACAAAAGATGTCATGCAAGTTCTTTTCCATAAGCACGTATGACTATATACGAAATACATGCCTACATTACATTGATGAATTGGAGCTAGTTCTGTGTCACCCTATGTTATGACTGTTACATGATGAACCGCATCCGGCATAATTATCCATCACTGATCCGGTGCCTACGAGTTTTCCATATACTGGTTCTCGCTTATTTACTTTTCCACTGCTACTGTTACAATCACTACAAAATACCAAAAACATTACTTTTGCTGTCTTTACTTTTGTTGCCGCTACCACTACTATCATATTACTTTGCTACTAAACACTTTGCTGCAGATACTAAGTTTCCAGGTGTGGTTGACTTGACAACTCAGCTGCTAATACTTGAGAATATTCTTTGGCTCCCCTTGTGTTGAATCAATAAATTTGGGTTGAATACTCTACCCTCGAAAGCTGTTGCAATCCCCTATACTTGTGGGTTATCACCAGTCACTAAACCCATAGAGTTTTCCTTTGATGCACCAACATGGAGTCTAGGAAAGAGGATGGCAGCTCACATCGCCATGGGACGCATTGGAGAAGTTTACCACAATGATCTTAAGGATACTATCTACCAGATTTGTGGGCGCTGAGATGAGCACTGGGAGATGATCAGCACCAGGAAGGATAGATCAATTGCAGCTTTTATCCAGGAGTTAAACCACCACATTCGACGTCAGGAGAAACAGATGTGCACCGACATGATAGATCTGAACAAGGCGAGGACAAGAATCAAGGAACTGGAGGAAGAACTCAAGGCTACACGTGGAGATTATGAAGAGGAAATCGAAGTACTAGTGGAGAAGAATGACGATCTGATCAAGAAGATCGGAATATTTATGGGAGGCCCTACACCAGTAGAAGAAGACGAAGAGCCCAAGGAGATTCGCCCTGAAGACTACATCATCATCGACGACACCGACTCGGATCCAGATGATAGCGATGATGAGTATGTTGATGAAGCTGGAGCAAATATCATGGAGTCTGCAACCGGAAAATATTTCTAGTAGACCACCCTATCAGTAGTAGTAGTCCACCATGTAAATATAGTAGTCCGAGCACTTTTGCGATAGTTAGATCGATTGTATGCCCTTGTTTGATTGAATGAAGTGAATTGTTTGCTTTTGCCTCATGTGCATATGGGTAGTGTTTTCTCTCTAGACCCCTCTCTATTCTTAAATCTCATCTTTTCTAAACCCTCAGATGCCTCCGAGACGTGACCCCGGATTTACCTTCCCACCGGAGCTCACCTAGTTGATCCAGCAGCAGAACACATTGATGCAGTTGCTAGTCCAAAATCAGAATCAGGGGAACAACAACAACAACCCACCACCACCACCACCTGTTGATCACTTAGCCCATTTTCTTAGGCTGAATCCGCCAGTGTTTTCCAATAGTACCGAGCCGATAGTACCAGATGATTGGCTCCGCAAGACAGCAAGGGAGTTGGCCACAGCAGGATGCACATATGCGGAAAAGGTGAAGTTTGCCGCACATCAGCTTGAAGGACCCGCAACATCATGGTGGGAGAATTTCACCGCCACTTTCCCTATCGACACTTTCACATGGGACCAGTTCCAGCAGGCTTTCTGTACTATCCATGTTTCAGCAGGAGCTATGGCCATGAAGAAGCGAGAGTTTCGCAACTTGCGCCAAGGAGGGCGGACAGTTGGCCAGTATGTGGAGGACTTTAGTAAGCTAGCACGTTATGCCCCAGATGACGTTGCTACGGATGTAGCTAAGCAGGAGAAGTTTCTGGAAGGACTGAATGATGAGTTGAGCATGCAGTTGATGGTAGCAACCTTCAACAACTACCAGGAGTTGGTAGATTGTGCTCTCATGATTGAAGGGAAGCAGCAGCAGATTGAGAATCGCAAGAGGAAGTATGGACAAGGGAAGTACAATTCTGGAGCTCAGCAGAAGCCACGTTTTACCCCTAGACCGGGAGGACATTTTTAGCATACCCATGTAGGAGGTAGCTCGCACAATCATAATGGCACCAAGAATGGTAATGGGAATGGAGGAAGCAACGGCCAGAACCGTACCAACCCATCAACCCTAGCCAAGAGAGACCTAAGCCAAGTCACTTGCTTCAAGTGCCAGAAGACCGGACATTATGCCATTGAATGTCCTGAATCCCAAAATGGAAATGGCAATGGAAGCTCTAGGAAGAAGCCGAACCATTTCAACAGGGGACAGGTGAACCACGTTAACGTGGAGGAGGTTGAAGAGCAGCCGGATGCAGTAATCGGTAAGTTTTTGGTTAAGTCATTTACTGCACTCGTTCTTTTTGATACAGGTGCATCGCATCATACATATCAAGGGGATTTGTGGATAAGTATAACCTGTCCACCAAAGTTCTTAGAACACCTATGCTAGTAAGCTCGCCAGGAGCGGAGTATATGGCCAGCCAAGGATGTTTTCAAGTGCCATTGAGTATAGGTAGGCATGTGTTTCCCTCGGATTTGATGATTTTGGAATCACAAGGTTTGGATGTAATTTTGGGTATGGATTGGCTGTCAATGTATGGAGGAAACATCGATTGCGCTAGTAAGTCAATTTTGCTTACCACCCCAGAAGGAAGAAGGATCAAGTATGTATCCTGGCATGTGCCGAGGAGGATTCAAGTGAATACGTTGACAGGAGTTGTGCAGGAGGAAGTACCAGTAGTGAATGATTTCCCTGATGTATTTCCAGAAGAGTTGCCAGGCATGCCACCGGATAGAGATATTGAGTTTTTGATTGAGCTTTTGCCAGGCACAGGGCCAATATCTAAGAGACCATATAGGATGCCCGCAAAGGATTTGGAAGAGATTAAGAAGCAGATTAAGGAGTTACTGGATAAAGGTTATATTCACCCAAGTTCTTCGCCTTGGGGATCGCCAGTACTTCTAGTGGAGAAGAAGGATGGATCGTTAAGGATGGTTGTTGATTATCGAGGATTGATCACTAGTAGAAAAAGGGCCTATTGTCCCGGTTCGTAAGGGCCTTTTGTCCCGGTTCCTGAACTGGGACTAATGGGTCGGTACTAATGCCCTGTCCCTTTAGTCCCGGTTCAATCCAGAACCGGGACAGATGGGCCTCCACATGGCATGTGCACGGAGCCTAGGCAGGAGGGCCTTTGGTCCCGGTTGGTGGCACCAACCGGGACCAATAGGCATCCACGCGTCAGCATTTCTGTGGTTGGGGTTTTTGTTTTTTTTGAAAGGGGGGGGTTGGGGGTTTTGGGGGGTTAATTTAGGTGTTTCATATATTGTGTTAGCTAGCTATAATTAATAGAGAGAATTGTCCTCTCTTATGTCCGTGCTTGGTCGACGCTACGTACTATACATATGTATAGAGAGGACTAGACACGCTAGCTAGCTAGTAAGCAAACGAAGGAAACAGAAGATCGTCATGAACATATATGCATACAGAGAGAAGTGATATCGACCACCTCTCCTTCTCCGAGAGATTGGTCAAACAACAAGTTCTCGTATATCTATCCAACACTACCGGCTACATATATACAATAATTATCTCCTAACATATGGACTCATGGTCCACATAGTATTCCCCGTCTTCAGCGATCACGTGGTCAAGAAAGAATGCCGCCAATTCCTCTTGAATTTCTCGCATGCGAGCTGGTGCTAGGAGTTCATCCCGCTTCCGAAACATCTAATTTGAAGAAGGGGGTCAATACATATATATATATGAATGAATGAAACTCAACACAAATGATGGTAATAAAATAAAATTGTGAATGTTGTTATTTACGCACTTCATATTGTTCGTTAGAGTAGCCCCGCTCACAGGTCGTGTGGTGGATGGACTCACAAACGTAGTATCCACAGAAATCATTCCCTTGTTCCTGCCACAACCACTTTACAAGAAATAGAGGTCAATCAAACTGATAAGCAAGAATGCCAAATGGTATTGATGAAACTAGCACTTGAATCAATAGGAGATGCGCGGAACATGCTACTATAGTACTTACTTCCGGGTGTCTAAATTGCAGCTTCTTCGGCAGTCCCAGAGCTTTTTTGGTGAATTTTTTCCAAACCCTGCCAGACAAAGAAAACAATTACTTGATATATCAGGAAATGAACAAAGTTCTGATATGGTGGATAATGATCGATTTAACTTATTTCTCGAGCATTTGAGTCATGTCCGCATAGTCCTGGGGATCTTTTCGTCTTGAGTCTAAGACGGTTACTAGTCCCTGCTCAAGCTTAATCTCTAGGAGAATATAGTGGAAACTACACATGCATGCATAACTCATCAATTACATTACTATAACCTTGACTAATATATAAGGGAAACCGAATACGCACAAGACAGTAACACTCACTTGAAGTTGTAAGGAAAGAGTATTATATCTTTGTTTTCATTTATTTCCAACGATCGTAGCAAGTTGGCATCGGTATCTGCGGCATGAAATTTAACCTAAGTTGCATCTATGATATTTGTGTTAATGAACCCAATATCACCGATTTGTCGTTTCTTCAATTCGACGATCTTCAATCTGCATAATATAGTGAGGATAATTATAAATACATGCAACGAAAGAGCTGAGCTATATAGAGAGACTTAATGACAGAAGTAGTACTACTTACAGACAGTAGCAGGTGAACGTTGCTTTATCGAGGGCCAATTGATTGAAAAACTAAAAGAACTCCTCAAATGGAATAGGCAACAGATCAATTCCAACGAGGTCATGCTCCTTTTTAAATCTCACATACAAAGTACTCCTCCCCCAGACTCTCTGCAGATTTTCAAGTACCAATCATGCAATCTTCGCATCATCGTTGATAGAGATCTTTCATCTTTGACAAGAGGCTTCCCGTGCTCGTATCTTTGCATCTGCACCTCCATGAAATCATAATGTACATCGTCGGGCAGGTAATCTCCAAGATTGCTATAACCGGGAACCATCCTCGGATAATTAGCGACAATGTCGCTAGGCACCTTGAGCGGGGGGCACGATTGCTTCTCTTGTTCGCTGAGCTGTGCAATTTGTTTCCCAGCTCGTCGTTCTTTCAGCCTTTGATCACTGACAGTACTTCCCGACCGCTCCGCTTCGGCAAATTCCTTTCCAATAATGCGCTCATAGTTTTCTTTCGGTGGAGACTTGGGTGGTTTTGTCAGGGCAGCCAGAGTGCGCTTCGCTTTCACCGGATCTACCTTCTCCTCCGGAGGTGGATGTTTCTTTGCTTTCACCTCTTCAAAGAAGTTCCTCACTTCTTCTCGCGCGATCTCGGCGTTCTCCTCCGGGGTCCTCTCGTATGGTAACTTCTCTGGAGTCTTCAGAGAAGGACCAATCTGTATGTCCTCCCGCCTCTGGCTGTACTGCTAGACGCGACAGAGCAAACGGAGCGGTTGTCTTCTTTACTTGCTTACGAGGCGGAGGAGAAGGACTACGACGCGCCAGAGCAGCCGGAGGGGCGGCAGGTCTCTTCCACCCTTGCTCACGAGGCGGAGAAGGAGGAGGCTGGTTGCTCGGGCGCGCCGGCGCAGGCGGAGAAGGAGGCGGAGTGCCGCCACGCGCCGGAGAAGGAGCCGGCCGAGTGCCCCGATCGTCACTCGCCGGAGGAGGAGGCGGTGGAGGAGGCGGAGTGCCCTGACTCGCCCGAGGAGGAGGAGGAGGCGGAGGCGTCCGGTTCGGAAGGTTGATGAGCTCCTTCCGCCATAGGCATGGAGTCTTCAGAGCAGAACCCAGCCGAGTCTCCCCTTCACCGGTAGGGTGGTCAAGCTGGAGGTCCTCAAATCCCTCCGTTATTTCATCCACCATCACCCTAGCATATCCTCCTGGAATCAGCCGGCAGTGAAAAGTTGCGCCGGGTTCAGTAGGAAAAACAGAGCCAACAGCCGCCTTGACCTTCATATTAATCCATTGTGTCATAAGGTGGCAATTTTGAGACTCCGTGATAGCATCCATGGGATAGCTGGCAGGAGCCGTCAAGACATGCTCCGGCTGAAGCAACTCGGTGGAAGCTACGCTGCTTCTCTGCTAAGATGGCGGGGTAGCTTTGGGGGAAGCTTCGGCAGTTCGTTTGCTGCGATTTGCTTCTCGTTCCTCTATCGCTTGTACCCTTGCTTGCAGCGCCTGCATTTGGGTCTGCTGCACTTTTTTCCTCCTCTCCTGGCATTTGTAACCTCCTGCGTCCGGAAACCCAACCTTCCACGGAATGGAGCCTGGCATGCCTCGTGTCCGTCCAGGGTGCTCAGGATTCCCGAGGGCCATTGTGAGCTCGTCGTTCTCTCTGTCTGGAACGAACGTCCCTTGCTGCACTGCTTCGATATACTGCTGAAGCTTCTTGACTGGTATGTCCATTTGATTGTTCGTCCAAATGCACTTCCCTGATACAGGGTCCAAGGTTTCACCAGCCTCGAAGAACCAAGTCCGGCAACGGTCTGGCCAGTTAATTGTCTTTGGTTCGATCCCTTTATCAGCCAGATCATTCTCAGTCTTGGCCCACTTAGGCCGGGCTACGAGGTAGCCACCTGACCCCGTGCGGTGGTGATGCTTCTTCTTTGCAGCATTTTGCTTGTTTGTCGCCGACATCTTCTTACTATTTTCCGATGTCTTGTGGGCCACAAATGCGGGCCAGTGATCTCTGATCTTCTCATATCTGCCCTTGAATTCTGGTGTCTCTTTATTTTCGACAAACTTATTCAGCTCTTTCTTCCACCTCCTAAATAGTTCCACCATCCTCTTAAGAGCAAAAGACTTGATTAATTGCTCTTTAACCGGCTTCTCCGGATCATCCTCTTGCGGTAGGGTGAAATTTGATTTCAGCTCAATCCAAAGATCATTTTTCTGCATATCATTGACATAAGACACCTTAGGGTCTTCTGTAGCCGGCTTTAACCATTGCTGTATGATGATCGGGATCTTGTCCCTAACCAAAACCCCGCACTGAGCAACAAATGTGCTCTTTGTCCGGAGGGGTTCAATTGGTTGGCCGTCGGGCGCGATTGCTATGATCTCAAACTTTTCATCCGAGCTCAACTTTTTCTTCGGGCCTCGTCTCTTTACCGAAGTTGTGCTCGATCCGGAGGGCTAGAAAAAAGAACAAAGACTTAATTAATATGTGTACATACCAAAACAATGAATGCATCAATTAGCTAGTCAGCAGAAGCTTAACTAATATATGTACCTAGCCGGACTCGGTTCGGTCACCGGAGACGTCATCTCGGTCTCCTTCTTGCACCGGCATTGGGTCACCGGAGCCGTCCACACGGTCTCCTTCTTGCACCGGCATTAGGTCACCGGAGCCATCATAATCATAGCCAGCTGCTTCCAGACCATCGGTGTCGTTGAGAAACAACGAGCAGACGGCATCACTTCCTCGTGCGATTATGTCCCCCAACAACTCTTCTTGTACTTCGTCTCGGGCGGTCTCCATAGTTTCTACAAATATTTACAACATGGCAATTATTATTCAAACATGACAGATGGATATATTAGTGGCAAACGTAGAACTAATATTAATTAGTGGCCTCGACGCTGCTTCTCTAGGGTTTGGGGTGGCCTCGACAATGCTTCAAGGATAAAAAAAGAAGAGGGAGAAGAAAAAAAAGAGGAGAAGAAAGAATAGAGGAGTAAGAACTCCTCTATTCTTTCTTCTCCTCTTTTTTTTCTTCTTCTTCCTATTTTTTTATCGGGAACGAGGGTCGTCGAGGGTCACCGAGCGGTAGAGGAAACCCTAAATAGCAAGTATCGTGGGTGTGAGATACATGTGGCCGTCGGTATCGGACACTACATCCACATCCCACAAGTGACGTGGGCGTCGAAGCTCGCGTCACTTGTGGGACGTGGATGTAGTGTCCGACACCGACGGCCACATGTATCTCACATCGACAATACTTGCTATTTAGGGTTTCCTCTACCGCTTGGCGACCCTGACCCTCGACGACCCTCGTTCCCGATAAAATAAAGAGGAAGAAGAATAAAAAAAGAGAAGAAGAAATCTTTCTTCTCCTCTTTTTTTCTTCTTCTTCCTCTTTTTTTATCGGAAACGAGGGTCGTCGAGGGTCGCCGAACGGTAGAGGAAACCCTAAATAGCAAGTATCGTGGGTGTGAGATACATGTGGTCGTCGATGTCGGACACAACATCCACGTCCCACAAGTGACGTGGGCGTCGAAGCCCGCGTCACTTGTGGGACGTGGATGTACTGTCCGACACCGACGGCCACATGTATCTCACATCGACGATACTTGCTATTTACGGTTTCCTCTACCACTCGGCGACCCTCGACGACCCTCGTTCCTGATAAAAAAAGAGGAAGAAGAAAAAAAAGAGGAGAATAAAGAATAGAGGAGAAGAACTCCTCTATTCTTTCTTCTCCTCTTTTTTTTTCTTCTTCCTTTTCTTTTTTTATCCTCTTCTTCCTCTCATGTTCGACGACCCTCGACCCCTCGGCGATCCTAGACCCCCTCTCGACCCTCGACTCCTCGGCGACCGTCGACCCCCTCTCGACCCTCGACCCCTCGGCAACCCTCGACGACCCTCGTTCCCGATAAAAAAAAGAGGAAGAAGAAGAAAAAAAGAGGAGAAGAAAGAATAGAGGAGAAGAACTCCTCTATTCTTTCTTCTCCTCTTTTTTTCTTTTTCCTCTTCTTTTTTTATCCTCTTCTTCCTCTCATGTTCGGCGACCCTCGGCGACCCTCGTTCCTGATAAAAAAAGAGGAAGAAGAAGAAAAAAAGAGGAGAAGAAAGAATAGAGGAGAACTCCTCTATTCTTTCTTCTCCTCTTTTTTTTCTTCTTCCTCTTCTTTTTTTATCCTTTTCTTCCTCTCATGTTCGACGACCCCCTCTCGACCGTCGACCCCCTCTCGAACCTCATATATAAAACATTTTCTTCCTTCTTCTTCCTTCTATTCCTTCTTCCTAAATATATAAAACTTTTTTTAAAATGAAACTAACCTAAAATGTACTAAATCAGAGAACATATATAGATAAAACTTTTCTAATAAAAAAATCTAACTTTTGCATATATGTATTTTTAAAACATCATTACAATTGAAAAAATACATACATATATACCTGTATGAACATACATAAAAACATATATGAACATACATACAAAAACATATATCTAAAAGATACATACATATATATATATATATATATGAAAATATAAAAACATGTAAAAAACATGTATAATTAAAAAAATGCACATCGGCGGCGGGGGCGGCAGACGCGCGGTGCTCACAGAGGCGGCGACGCGTTGGGGCAGGGGACGGCCGGCGAGGGCGCGGGCGACAAGGGCGCGGGCGAGGGCGCGGGCGATGGCGACGACGGGCGCGGGCGACGGCCGGCGAGGGTGCGGGCGACGGCGACGACGGGCGCGGGCGACGGCGACGACGGGGGCGGCGTGCGGCGTCGGGGCAGCCTGGCGGCGTCGAGGAGGTCGGCGTCATCGGGGGTAACTGGCGAGGGAAATCTGAAAATTTCACACAAGTCCTGGTTATATACCAAAGGCATTGGTCACGGTTCGTGGCACAAACCGTGACCAATGCCCCCCTTTAGTCCCGGTTGGTGCCACCAACCGGGACCAAAGGCCTCTTTTTAGCAGCCCAAAGGGCGGGAAGCGGCGGCCTTTGGTCCCGGTTGGTAGAACCAACCGGGACTAAAGGGGGGCATTGGTCACGGTTTCTGCCACGAACCGTGACCAATGCCCCCTTTAGTCCCGATTGCTGGCACCAACCGGGACCAAAGGCCTTGTGCTGCCCCGCGCCAAAACTTTAGTCCCACCTCGCTAGCTGAGAGAGCTCGAGAGTGGTTTATAAGTGCAACTGCGCCTTCCCTCTCGAGCTCCTCTCAAATGCAGGCTTTCGGGCCTAACCCTGCGCTGTGTGCCTGTGGGCCTACTGGGCCTCCTACGGGCCTGAATCCTGGCCCATGGTAGGGTTTCTAGTCGTATTCAGGCCGTGGGGGCCCAGTAGGTGGCACCTTGTTTTTCTTTGTTGCTTTATTTATTTTATGTTGTTTCTACTTACAAAAAAAATACTTATTGTTGCTATTTTTTCGAGTTTTTTTGTTTTGTTTTCTGCATTATTTATTTTCTTTTGTTTTTTGCTTTATATTTTAATTCTTTTTTGCTTTTAGTTTTAGAAAAATTATGAACTTTCTGTTAGTGCCATTAGTTTTCAAATTTGAAAACACTTTTTTAGTTTTTTAGTTTTCTTTGTTGCTTTATTTATTTTATTTTGTTTCTACTTACAACAAAATACTTATTGTTGCTTTTTTCCCCAGTTTTTTTGTTTTGTTTTCTGCATTATTTATTTTCTTTTGTTTTTTGCTTTATTTTTTTATTCTTTTTGCTTTTAGTTTTAGAAAAATTATAAACTTTCTGTTAGTGCCATTAGTTTTCAAATTTTAAAACACTTTTTTAGTTTTTTTTCTTTGTTGCTTTATTTATTTTATTTTGTTTCTATTTAAAAAAAATACTTATTGTTGCTATTTTTTTGTTTTCCAAATTTTTTGGTTTTGTTTTCTACATTATTTATTTTCTTTTGTTTTTTTTATTTTTTTTATTTTTTTTTTGCTTTTAGGTCAGCAGAATTATAAACTTTCTGTTAGTGCCATTAGTTTTCAAATTTGAATAGTTAAAATTTGAATTCTTTGAAATTTGTGTGAATCACAAGTTTGTGATTAACTTTACTAAAAAAATGAACATAGATGCACCTATAGAGAAAATTTGACCTAAATTCATAGTTTTTAAATGAACTCTGAAAAAGTTGGCATAGCATACTCGTGTGTTACAAAGTTGGCATGGTATCATCATAATAGTTGCGGGAGAAAGTCTTCACTTTTTCTTCGCTTGTGTCATTTGCTTATTTCGCCGTAACCATGGATAATCTTCATCGTTTATCAGGATGCTTGGGTCAGCCTTGACATTGAAGGAAGGAATTTCATGAAACTTTTCATAATCTTCAGACATGTCTGTCTTGCCGTCCACTCCCAGGATGTCCCTTTTTCCTGAAAGAACTATGTGGCGCTTTGGCTCATCGTATGATGTATTCGCTTCCTTATCTTTTCTTTTTCTTGGTTTGGTAGACATGTCCTTCACATAGATAACATGTGCCACATCATTGGCTAGGACGAACGGTTCATCAGTGTACCCAAGATTTTTCAGATCCACTGTTGTCATTCTGTACTGTGGGTCTACCTGTACCCCGCCGCCTGACAGATTGACCCATTTGCACTTAAACAAAGGGACCTTAAAATCATGTCTGTAGTCAAGTTCCCATATGTCCACTATGTAACCATAATATGTGTCCTTTCCGCTCTCGGTTGCTGCATCAAAGAGGACACCGCTGTTTTGGTTGGTGCTCTTTTGATCTTAGGCGATCGTGTAAAATGTATTCCCATTTATCTCGTATCCTTTGTAAGTCAATACAGTCAAAGATGGTCCCCTGGACAACAAGTACAACTCATCACAAACAGTGTTGTCACCTCTGAGATGTGTTTCCAACCAACTGCTAAAAGTCTTGATGTGTTCACATGTAATCCAGTCGTCGCACTGCTCCGGGTGTTTGGAGCGCAGACTGTTCTTGTGTTCATCGACATACGGGGTCACCAAGGTAGAGTTCTGTAGAACTGTGTAGTGTGCTTGAGACCAAGAATATCCGTCCCTGCATATTATTGAGTCACTTCCAAGAGTGCCTTTTCCAGTCAGTCTCCCCTCATACTGCGATTTAGGAAGACCTATCTTCTTAAGGCCAGGAATGAAGTCAACACAAAACCCGATAACATCCTCTATTTGATGGCCCATGGAGATGCTTCCGTATGGCCTAGCACGGTTACAGACATATTTATTTAGGACTCCCCTGAACCTCTCAAAGGGGAACATATTGTGTAGAAATACGGGCCCCAGGATGACAATCTCGTCGACTAGATGAACTAGGACGTGCGTCATGAAATCGAAGAAGGATGGTGGGAACACCAGCTCGAAACTGACAAGACATTGCGCCACGTCACTCCTTAGCCTTGGTACGATTTCTGGATCGATCACCTTCTGAGAGATTGCATTGAGGAATGCACATAGCTTCACAATGGCTAATCAGACGTTTTCTGGTAGAAGCCCCCTCAATGCAACCGAAAGCAGTTGCGTCATAATCACGTGGCAGTCATGAGACTTTAGGTTCTGAAACTTTTTCTCTGGCATATTTATTATTCCCTTTATATTCGACGAGAAGCCAGCCGCAACCTTCATACTGAGCAGGCATTCAAAGAAGATTTCTTTCTTTTCTTTCATAAGAGCGTAGCTGGCAGGACCTTTATACTACTTCGGAGGCATGCCGTCTTTTTCGTGCAAACGTTGCAGGTCCTCCCGTGCCTCAGCTGTATCTTTTGTCTTCCCATACACGCCCAAGAAGCCTAGCAGGTTCACGCAAAGGTTCTTCGTCACGTGCATCACGTCGATTGAAGAGCGGACCTCTAGGTCTTTCCAGTAGGGTAGGTCCCAAAATATAAATTTCTTCTTCCACATGGGTGCGTGTCCCTCAGCGTCATTCGGAACAGCTAGTCCGCCGGGACCCTTTCCAAAGATTACGTGTAAATCATTGACCATAGCAAGTACATGATCACCGGTACGCATGGTGGGCTTCTTCCGGTGATCTGCCTCGCCTTTGAAATGCTTGCCTTTCTTTCGACATTGATGGTTGGTCAGAAGAAATCGACGATGGCCCAGGTACACATTCTTCCTGCATTTGTCCAGGTATATACTTTCAGTGTCATCTAAACAGTGCGTGCATGCGTGGTATCCTTTGTTTGTCTGTCCTGAAAGGTTACTGAGAGCGGGCCAATCGTTGATGGTCATGAACAGCAACGCCTTTAGGTTAAATTCATCCTGTCTGTGCTCATCCCACGTACGTACACCGTTTCCATTCCACAAATGTAAAAGTTCTTCAAATAATGGCCTTAGGTACACATCAATGTCGTTGCCGGGTTGCTTAGGGCCTTGGATGAGAACTGGCATCATAATGAACTTCCGCTTCATGCACATCCAAGGAGGAAGGTTATACATACATAGAGTCACGGGCCAGGTGCTGTGATTGCTGCTCTGCTCCCTGAAAGGATTAATGCCATCCGCGCTTAAAGCAAACCATACATTCCTTGGGTCCTTTGCAAACTCATCCCAGTACTTTCTCTCGATTTTTCTCCACTACGACCCGTCAGCGGGTGCTCTGAACTTCCCATCTTTCTTCCGGTTCTCACTGTGCCATCGCATGAACTTGGCATGCTCTTCGTTTCTGAACAGACGTTTCAACCATGGTATTATAGGAGCATACCACATCACCTTCGCAGGAACCCTCTTCTTGGGGGGCTCGCCGTCAGCATCACCAGGGTCATCTCGTCTGATCTTATACCGCAATGCACCGCATACCGGGCATGCGTTCAGATCCTTGTATGCACTGCGGTAGAGGATGCAGTCATTAGGGCATGCATGTATCTTCTCCACCTCCAATCCCAGAGGGCATACGACCTTCTTTGCTGCGTATGTACTGTCAGGGAATTCGTTATCCTTTGGAAGCTTCTTCTTCAATATTTTCAGTAGCTTCTCAAATCCTTTGTCAGCCACAACATTCTCTGCCTTCCACTGCAGCAATTCCAGTACGGTACCGAGCTTTGTGTTGCCATCTTCGCAATTAGGGTACAACCCTTTTTTGTGATCCTCTAACATGCGATCGAACTTCAGCTTCTCCTTTTGACTTTCGCATTGCGTCCTTGCATCGACAATGACCCGGTGGAGATCATCATCATCGGGCACATCGTCTGGTTCCTCTTGATCTTCAGCAGCTTCACCCGTTGCAGCATCATTGGGCACATCGTCTGGTTCCTCTTGATCTTCACCAGCTCCCCCCATTGCAGCATCACCGTATTCAGGGGGCACATAGTTGTCATCGTACTCTTCTTCTTCGCCATCTTCCATCATAACCCCTATTTCTCCGTGCCTCGTCCAAACATTATAGTGTGGCATGAAACCCTTGTAAAGCAGGTGGGAGTGAAGGATTTTCCGGTTAGAGTAAGACCTCGTATTCCCACATTCAGTGCATGGACAACACATAAAACCATTCTGCTTGTTTGCCTCAGCCGCATCGAGAAACTCATGCACGCCCTTAATGTACTCGGAGGTGTGTCTGTCACCGTACATCCATTGCCGGTTCATCTGCGTGCATTATATATAATTAAGTGTCCAAATTAATAGAAGTTCATCATCACATTAAAACCAAAGTGCATACATAGTTCTCATCTAACAACATATAGCTCTCTAGAGCATCTAATTAATTAAACCATACATTGAAACTATGTAAAACATTTCAATGCGAAAACAAATGCGATCGTAATCGCAACCAAGGTAACAATTGATCCAACGGCATAATGATACCAAGCCTCGGTATGAATGGCATATTTTCTAATCTTTCTAATCTTCAAGCGCGTTGCATCCATCTTGATCTTGTGATCATCGACGACATCCGCAACATGCAACTCCAATATCATCTTCTCCTCCTCAATTTTTTTTATATTTCCTTCAACAAATTGTTTTCTTCTTCAACTAAATTTAACCTCTCGACAATAGGGTCGGTTGGCATTTCCGATTCACATACATCCTACATAAATAAAATCTATGTCACGTTGGTCGGCATAATTTTCATAAACAATAAATGAACCAATAGTTATAAAGATAATATATATACCACATCCGAATCATAGACAGGACGAGGGCCGACGGGGGCGGATACCAAAACCATCGCACTATATAAGATGCAATAATAAAAGTAAGAAAATAATACAAGTATCTATGTAAACATACAAGTAAGAATATTTTTCCTTTCAGAAAGAAGATAAGAACAAGAGGCTCACCATGGTGGTGCCGGCGATGAGCTCGGCATGGGTGATCGACGGCGGTGAAGACGGGGACGGGGCGTGACAGACCGCTAAATCTAGACAAATATTGAGGAAAATGGAGCTTGGAGGTCGAGCTTGGAGAGGAGAAAGCTTAAGTAGTGTGGCTCAGGCATTCCATCGAACACCTTGTGTGCATAGGAGGTGAGCTAGAGCACCACCAAGCCCTCTCCCCCTCGGCCAGAAAAAAACAGAGCAGTGTGCTCTGCTCTTACGCGAGGGGGTATATATAGGCACCTCATTGGTCCCGGTTGGTGGCATGAACCAGGACTAAAGGGGAGCCTTTGGTCCCGGTTCAAGCCACCAACCGGGACCAATGGTGGTGGGCCAGGAGCGAGGCCCATTGGTCCCGGTTCATCCCACCAACCGGGACCAAAAGGTCCAGATGAACCAGGACCAATGGCCCACGTGGCCCGGCCGCCCCCCTGGGCTCACGAACCGGGTCAAATGCCCCCATTGGTCCCGGTTCTGGACTGAACCAGGACTAATGGGCTGACCCGGCCTGGACCAAAGCCATGTTTTCTACTAGTGAATGAAGTAACCATCAAGAACAAGTACCCACTACCGATGATCAATGATCTGTTTGATCGATTGCAAGGAGCTAAGGTATTTTCCAAGATCGACCTGCGATCAGGATACCATCAGTTGAAGATTCGAGAACAATATATTCCTAAGACAGCTTTTACCACAAGGTATGGGCTGTACGAGTATACCGTTATGTCATTTGGTCTGACTAATGCACCGGCATATTTTATGAACATGATGAACAAAGTGTTTATGGAGTTTTTGGATAAGTTTGTCGTGGTGTTCATTGATGATATCCTGGTTTACTCGAAGAATGAAGAGGAGCATAAAGAGCATTTGCATTTGGTACTTGGTAAGCTCAGAGAACATCAGTTATATGCCAAGTTTAGCAAATGTGAGTTTTGGTTGAAGGAAGACACGTTATATCCGGAGAAGGTATAGCAGAAGATCCCACCAAGGTTGACACTGTGACAAATTGTGAAGCACCAACAACAGTTGGAGAGATCCAGAGTTTTCTTGGACTCACAGGATACTACCAGAGATTTATTGAAAAATTCTCGAAGATTGCGAAGCCTATGACAGAATTTTTGAAGAAGGATACCAAGTTCATATGGACTGAGGAATGTGAGGCCAGTTTCTAGGAGTTGAAGAAACGTTTGGTTACATCACCTGTGTTGATTTTGCCAGATCAGACCAAGGATTATGAGGTGTATTGTGACGCTTCACGTCGAGGACTTGGAGCAATGCTTATGCAGGAAGGAAGAGTTGTTTCATATGCCTCAGAACAGCTTAAGCCTCATGAGTTGAATTATGCCACGCATGATTTGGAGTTACCAGCCATAGTGCATGCATTGAAAACCTGGAGACACTTTCTCATTGGAAATCATTGTGAGGTGTACACAGATCACAAGAGTTTCAAGTATATTTTCACGCAGAAGGAGTTGAATCTCAGACAAAGGAGATGGTTGGAGCTCATCAAGGATTATGATATGAGGTTGTATTATCACCCTGGAAAGGCTAACTTAGTAGCCGATGCGCTGAGCCGTAAAAGTCATGTCAACACCCTAATGACGGGAGATTTACCAAGAGAGTTACCCGAAAATCTTCGTGAGCTACGTTTGGAGATAGTCCCGAGAGGCTATGTAGCAGCATTGGAGATTCAGTCTACTTTGATGGATAAGATCAGAGAAGCTCAAAGGACTGAAAACGAGATCGCTTCTATTAAGGAGAAAATGAGCAAAGGAAAAGCTAAAGGATTTCGTGAGGATGAGCACGATACCTTATGGTTTGAAGACCGTGTTTATGTGCCTAATGATTCGGAGATCAGGAAGTTAATTCTGCAAGAGGCCCATGATTCACCATATTCGATTCACCCAGGAAATACCAAGATGTATTTGGATTTGAAGGATATTTTCTGGTGGACCGGAATGAAGAAGGATATTGCGGAGTATGTAGCAGTTTGTGATGTATGTCAGAGAGTAAAGGCACAGCATCAGAAGCCAACAGGATTGCTACAGCCATTGCCGATACCCGAATGGAAGTGGGATAAGTTAGGCATGGATTTTAGTACAGGATTGCCCAGAACACGTTCAGGCTATGAGTCGATATGGGCTGTAGTCGATCATTTGACAAAGGTAGCTCATTTCATTCCAGTGAACACTACCTATACTAGTGCCAAGTTGGCAAAGATATACATGACCAGGATCGTATGTCTGCATGGAGTTCCAAGGAGCATTGTATCAGATAGAGGAACCCAGTTTACCTCAAAGTTCTGGAATCAATTGCATGAAACTTTGGGTACCAGGTTGGAGTTTAGTACAACTTTCCATCAGCAGACAGATGGACAGACCGAGAGGGTCAATCAGATTTTGGAGGATATGCTGAGAGCTTGTGCGCTAGATTACGGATCTAGTTGGGACGAGAATTTTCCATACGCAGAGTTCTCTTACAACAACAGTTATCAATCCAGTTTGAAGATGGCCCCTTTCGAAGCCTTGTACGGAAGGAGGTGCAGGACCCCATTGTCGTGGGATGAGGTTGGAGACCCCCAATTGTTTGGACCGGATCTGATTAAGGAGTCTGAACAGAAAGTGAAATTGATTCGTGATAGGCTCAAGGTAGCCCAGTCCAAGCAGAAGAGCTATGCAGATTCTAAACGCAACAAGACAGTTTACGAAGTCAGAGACCGAGTTTATCTTCGAGTATCTCCACTTAGAGGAGTTAAGCATTTTGGAGTTAAGGGAAAGTTAGCGCCACGTTTTGTAGGACCATACAAGGTTTGGGAGCGTATGGGAGAAGTAGCCTACAAGTTGGAATTGCCCGAAGGATTGTCAGGAGTTCACGACGTGTTCCACGTTTCCCAGTTGAAGAAGTGCCTTGCAGAGATGGCTGATATACCGCTGAGAGACACAGTGCCGCTGGAAGCAATTCAGTTGGATAGTGATTTGACCTATGAGGAGAAACCAGTTAAGATTCTTGAGTATGCCAGTCGAGTCACCCGCAGCAAGGTTATCAAGTTTTTTAAAGTTCAGTGGAGCCACCACACGGAGGATGAAGCCACCTGGGAACGAGAGGAAGAATTGCTGAAGGACCACCCTCACCTATTTTCTAGCCAACCCGAATCTCGAGGGCGAGATTCATCTTAAGGTGGGTAGGTTTGTAACATCCCAAATTTTCAATTTGGAATGTTATACAATAGATCATCACTGCATATCATATTTTATTGCATTTTGGTTGATCCTAGAAATTTCACGCAACTCAAGGACCCTCGGAGAGAGTTGGGGATTTCGTCATTTTTATATTTGAGTTTTCTCAAATTTTGGGAATAGGATCATTTGATTTTATTTATTTTATCTTCAATTATTTCTATTACGAAAATATGAGAGAGGGAATAAAATGACTTTCCCAAAATAAAGAAATATTGAGGATTTAATAGTAAAATCAAATAAGATTTTGTTTTGGTTTTATTTGCTATTTTATTTGAATTTAGGAAAAATGCGAGTTTTTCAGAATTGCATTTAGGCCCCAAATAAATGTTCATCCTGTGCGGCTTGATTTTAGAAGCTGGGGAAAATTTATTTCGGGATTTTTGGAGTCCGTTTAGTATTCCTTTTGTTTTATTTTTCTAAGCGTAATGTTTTTTTAAAAAAAATCGAACCGACCTATCGGGCCGTGTCCGACCAGGACACCCGGCCCGGCCGGCCTTTATAAGGCAAAGCCCCAGCCCGAGCCGCCCAACCCTAGCTGCCCGCGCCGCCGCCACACGTCGCCCGGGCCGCCGCCGCGCCACTGGAGCCGCCGCCGCCAGACCCGCATGCCGAGGTTGCTCCGCCGCCGTTTTTTTAGAAAAAACATTCGGTTTTTCGTCGGTTTTTTTAGATCTGTTTTTTTCGATAGATCTTTTTTTTCGGTTTAGTTAATTAGCGAGTGTTCACTCGTTCGTTCATTTTAACGAACGCGTTCATCGTTTAGATCCAGATAACAAAAGTTCATTCGTTAATCTGTTCATCGTTTTTCTTTTTCTCGGATTAAATCCGCGATTTTTCTGATCGCGATTCCTGATCCGATTTTCGTTCTAGTGTAACTTTTCGCTCGTTTATTGGAATCTGGCGATTCAAGCGCCTGGAGTTTTGTCTCGATACCCTCTTTCCATTTAACCAACTCAAACAAGATTTTTCCTCTGTAAAATTTCCCTAGATCCAGAATAGTTAACGAAGCCTGTTTCTTTTGCCCCGCCGTCTTTCGTTGCTTCCTTTGATTTGATTCTTTTTGCCAACCGGAGTTCTTAAGTTGGACTTTCTGGTTAGATCTCTTATTTGAGCTTTACCTGTGCATTAGATCAGTACTTATTGTATGCTTGTTTGTTTGCGATAGAGTATCCGGAGTGCGCCGCTTGCTACTTCGAATCGCTAGGTTTTGCGGATCATCAGCAAGGCAAGTAACACTTTGATCATACCTCCTACTACCCAGTTTTATTGCATTAGATCAATCCTCACACCTTGCATGTTTAGGATCAAATTAAATTGTGGGTTTGGGAAGTAGTTGAGGTAGTACCTATTACCTGTTTATTATCAAACCTTTGGGAGTTACTTCTACGTTTGCTTATTATGGCATGCTATGCTGGTAGACGTGGATAGGGTGAGTGAAATCCATGACAGATGTGAGTTTGTTAAATTAATGGTTTATCTAAGGTGGCAACTTAAATACACATCTGGGTGGATTGAGGCACCTGGGTATTCCAGCGATTGCCTATTTTCTTTTGGACCGCCACCCAGGCTCAAAGGGATCATGAGATTATTTCATACTAGAAACTTCCGTGTGTAGCCACAAGCTACTATGGGCTCTAGCATAGTTGACTAAGTTGTGCGAACTCTTACAGTGGCAGACTGGCAGATGTAGGGGAAAGTAGGTGTAACGGTCTACCCGATCGTAAGGTGTTAGCGCTTCTGAAAGACTATGTCTTAGTCATCCGTTTGTCAAACACCATGTAGTGCGAGAATCCCAACGGAGGAGATCGAGTCTTGTGGGGAAAAGTGCGCAAGCCTCTCCAGAGTGTATAAACTAATCATGGTTAGTCGTGTCCCCAGTTATGGACATCTTGAGTATCTAGTACTTGGATTATCATGTGAATCTCATCATGTTACTGTAATTAATTTGCTGGGTTTGTAATGCTGATGTTTAATTGGGATTGAGAGCGTGTCTACACTCTCAATGTTTAACAAATACCTTGATACTTAAATAAAATTTATTCCTTTGCAGTAGGGAAAAATTGGCTTTACGCAAAACTGTAACCATAGAGCTTTCCACCAGCCAAATATGCATATAGAATAGCCTTATTCTTTCATTGCTCTCTATGTGTTACATTGCCAGCATATTCCATGTGCTGACCCATTTCGGGATGCAATGTTCATGTTGCAGACTTTTCAGACGACGAGAAGGTGCTTTTAGGTCGTGGTTCTATACTCAGTGATGCCGTTGGAGTTGATGGACTTCCGCTGTTATCGTTATTAGATGGCCTTAAGCCATATTTATTGTAATAAGTTCTCTTTTGAGACACTCGATGTAATAAGTGTGTGATTGCTACTCTGTTATAAATCCTTCAAGTACTGTGTGGTGTCAGCATTACTGATCCAGGGATGACACCTGAGCACAAAGATTGGACCGTTTGAGGTCTGGTCGCTACAAGATGGTATTAGAGCACAGCTGACTGTAGGACATGACCACTAAGCTAAAGCCCTAGATCACTACTCTCTCTTCTCATTCTGACTTCTCATCTTTTCTACTCTTTTAGGATGGCGGATGCAAGGAATAAGTTCACGCAACCGGATGAAGATACACCCTTTGGACATCACTTGAAGGAAGTCACTAGATATCTGAACATAGGAGTACCAAGCTTCACCGGGACTTACAACGCCACTTTACCTGCTGGATGACTCAAGTTCAAGTTCCAGGAAGGACGTTCATGCCAGTCACTGAACCCATAGAGTTTTCCTTTGATGCACCAACATGGAGTCTAGGAAAGAGCATGGCAGCTCACATCGCCATGGGACGCATTGGAGAAGTTTACCGCAATGATCTTAAGGATACTATCTACCAAATTTGTGGGCGCCGAGATGAGTACTGGGAGATGATCAGCACATGGAAGGATAGATCAATTGCAGCTTTTATCCAGGAGTTAAACCAGCACATTCGACGTCAGGAGAACCAGATGTGCACCGACATGATAGATCTGAAGAAGGTGAGGACAAGAATCAAGGAACTGGAGGAAGAACTCAAGGCTACACGTGAAGATTATGAAGAGGAAATCGAAGTATTAGTGGAGAAGAATGACGATCTGATCAAGAAGATCGGAATATTTATGGGAGGCCCTACACCAGTAGAAGAAGACGAAGAACCCAAGGAGATTTGCCCTGAAGACTACATCATCATCGATGACACTGACTCAGATCCAGATGATAGTGATGATGACTATGTTGATGAAGCTGGAGCAGATATCATGGAGTCTGCAACCGAAGAATATTTCTGGTAGACCACCCCATCAGTAGTAGTAGTCCACCATGTAAATATAGTAGTCCGAGCACTTTTGCGATAGTTAGATCGATTGTATGCCCTTGTTTGATTGAATGTAGTGAATTGTTTGCTTTTGCCTCATGTGCATATGGGTAGTGTTTTCTCTCTAGACCCCTCTCTATTCTTAAATCTCATCTTTCCTAAACCCTCAGATGCCTCCGAGACATGACCCCGGATTTACCTTCCCACTGGAGCTCACCCAGTTGATCCAGTAGCAGAACACATTGATGCAGTTGCTAGTCCAGAATCAGAATCGGGGGAACAACAACAACAACCCACCACCACCACCACCTGTTGATCACTTAGCCCGTTTTCTTAGGCTGAATCCGCCAATGTTTTCTAGTAGCACCGAGCCGATAGTAGCAGATGATTGGCTCCGCAAGACAGCAAGGGAGTTGGCCACAACAGGATGCACAAATGCAGAAAAGGTGAAGTTTGCCGCACATCAGCTTGAAGGACCCGCAACATCATGGTGGGAGAATTTCATCGCCACTTTCCCTATCGACACTGTCACATGGGACCAGTTCCAGCAGGCTTTCCATACTGCCCATGTTTCAGCAGGAGCTATGGCCATGAAGAAGCGAGAGTTTCACAACTTGCGCCAAGGAGGGCGGACAGTTGGCCAGTATGTGGAGGACTTTAGTAAGCTAGCATGTTATGCCCCAGATGACGTTGCTACGGATGCAGCTAAGCAGGAGAAGTTTCTAGAAGGCTGAATGATGATTTGAGCATGCAGTTGATGGTAGCAACCTTCAAGAACTAGCAGGAGTTGGTAGATTGTGCTCTCATGATTGAAGGGAAGCAGCAGCAGATTGAGAATCGCAAGAGGAAGTATGGACAAGGGAAGTACAATTCTGGAGCTCAGCAGAAGCCACGTTTTACCCCTAGACCGGGAGGACATTTTTAGCATACCCATGTAGGAGGTAGCTCGCACAATCATAATGGCACCAAGAATGGTAATGGGAATGGAGGAAGCAACGGCCAGAACCATACCAACCCATCAACCCTAGCCAAGAGAGACCTGAGCCAAGTCACTTGCTTCAAGTGCCAGAAGACCGGACATTATGCCATTGAATGTCCTGAATCCCAAAATGGAAATGGCAATGGAAGCTCTGGGAAGAAGCCGAACCCTTTCAACAGGGGACAGGTGAACCACGTTAACGTGGAGGAGGTTGAAGAGCAGCCGGATGCAGTAATCGGTAAGTTTTTGGTTAAGTCATTTACTGCACTCGTTCTTTTTGATACAGGTGCATCGCATCATACATATCAAGGGGATTTGTGGATAAGTATAACCTGTCCACCAAAGTTCTTAGAACACCTATGCTAGTAAGCTCGCCAGGAGCGGAGTATATGGCCAGCCAAGGATGTTTTCAAGTGCCATTGTGTATAGGTAGGCATGTGTTTCCCTCGGATTTGATGATTTTGGAATCACAAGGTTTGGATGTAATTCTGGGTATGGATTGGCTGTCGATGTATGGAGGAAACATCGATTGCGCCAGTAAGTCAATTTTGCTTACCACCCCAGAAGGAAGAAGGATCAAGTATGTATCCCAGCATGTGCCGAGGAGCATTCAAGTGAATTCGTTGACAGGAGTTGTGCAGGAGGAAGTACCAGTAGTGAAGGATTTCCCTGATGTATTTCCAGAAGAGTTGCCAGGCATGCCACCGGATAGAGATATTGAGTTTTTTATTGAGGTTTTGCCAGGCATAGGGCCAATATCTAAGAGACCATATAGGATGCCCGCAAAGGATTTGGAAGAGATTAAGAAGCAGATTAAGGAGTTACTAGATAAAGGTTATATTCGCCCAAGTTCTTGCCTTAGGGATCGCCAGTACTTCTAGTGGAGAAGAAGGATGGATCGTTAAGGATGGTTGTTGATTATCGAGGATTGAATGAAGTGACCATCAAGAACAAGTACCCACTACCGATGATCAATGATCTATTTGATCGATTGCAAGGAGCTAAGGTATTTTCCAAGATTGACCTGCGATCAGGATACCATCAGTTGAAGATTCGAGAACAAGATATTCCTAAGACAACTTTTACCACCAGGTATGGGCTGTACGAGTATACCGTTATGTCATTTGGTCTGACTAACGCACCGGCATATTTTATGAACATAATGAACAAAGTGTTTATGGAGTTTTTGGATAAGTTTGTCATGGTGTTCATTGATGATATCCTAGTTTACTCGAAGAACGAAGAGGAGCATAAAGAGCATTTGCGTTTGGTACTTGGTAAGCTCAGAGAACATCAGTTATATGCCAAGTTTAACAAATGTAAGTTTTGGTTGAAGGAAGTTGGATTTCTCGGACACGTTATATCCGGAGAAGGTATAGAAGTAGATCCCACCAAGGTTAACACTGTGACAAATTGGGAAGCGCCAACAACATTTGGAGAGATCCAGAGTTTTCTTGGACTCGCAGGATACTACCGGAGATTTATTGAAAAATTCTCGAAGATTGCAAAGCCTATGACAGAATTGTTGAAGAAGGATACCAAGTTCATATGGACTGAGGAATGTGAGGCCAGTTTCCAGGAGTTGAAGAAACGTTTGGTTACATCACCTGTGTTGATTTTGCCAGATCAGACCAAGGATTATGAGGTGTATTGTGACGCTTCACGTCGAGGACTTGGAGCAGTGCTTATGCAGGAAGGAAGAGTTGTTTCATATGCCTCACGACAGCTTAAGCCTCATGAGTTGAATTATGCCACGCATGATTTGGAATTAGCAGCCGTAGTGCATGCATTGAAAATCTGGAGACACTTTCTCATTGGAAATCACTGTGAGGTGTACACAGATCACAAGAGTTTGAAGTATATTTTCATGCGGAAGGAGTTGAATCTCAGACAAAGGAGATGGTTGGAGCTCATCAAGGATTATGATATGAGGTTGCATTATCACCCCGGAAAGGCTAACGTAGTAGCCGATGCGCTGAGCCGTAAAAGTCATGTCAACACCCTAATGACGGGAGATTTACCAAGAGAGTTAGCCGGAAATCTTCGTGAGCTACATTTGGAGATAGTCCCGAGAGGCTATGTAGCAGCATTGGAGATTCAGTCTACTTTGATGGATAAGATCAGAGAAGCTCAAAGGACTGACAAGGAGATCGCTTCTATTAAGGAGAAAATGAGCAAAGGAAAAGCTAAAGGATTTCGTGAGGATGAGCACGATACCTTATGGTTTGAAGACCGTGTTTATGTGCCTAATGATTCGGAGATCAGGAAGTTAATTCTACAAGAGGCCCATGATTCACCATATTCGATTCACCCAGGAAATACCAAGATGTATTTGGATTTGAAGGATATTTTCTGGTGGACCGGAATGAAGAAGGGTATTGCGGAGTATGTAGCAGTTTGTGATGTATGTCAGAGAGTAAAGGCACAGCATCAGAAGCCAGCAGGATTGCTACAGCCATTGCCGATACCCGAATGGAAGTGGGATAAGTTAGGCATGGATTTTATTACAGGATTTCCCAGAACACGTTCAGGCTATGACTCGATATGGGCTGTAGTCGATCGTTTGACAAAGGTAGCTCATTTCATTCCAGTGAAGACTACCTATACTAGTGCCAAGTTGGCAAAGATATACATGACCAGGATCGTATGTCTCCATGGAGTTCCAAGGAGCATTGTATCAGATAGAGGAACCCAGTTTACCTCAAAGTTCTGGAATCAGTTGCATGAAACTTTGGGTACCAGGTTGGAGTTTAGTACAGCTTTCCATCCACAGACAGATGGACAGACCGAGAGGGTCAATCAGATTTTGGAGGATATGCTGAGAGCTTGTGCGCTAGATTACGGATCTAGTTGGGACGAGAGTTTGCCATACGCAGAGTTCTCTTACAACAACAGTTATCAATCCAGTTTGAAGATGGCCCCTTTCGAAGCCTTGTACGGAAGGAGGTGCAGGACCCCATTGTCGTGGGATGAGGTTGGCGACCGCCAGTTGTTTGGACCGGATCTGATTAAGGAGTCTGAACAGAAAGTGAAATTGATTCGTGATAGGCTCAAGGTAGCCCAGTCCAAGCAGAAGAGCTATGCAGATTCTAAACGCAACGAGACAGTTTACGAAGTCGGAGACCGAATTTATCTTCGAGTATCTCCACTTCAAGGAGTTAAGCATTTTGGAGTTAAGGGAAAGTTAGCGCCACGTTTTGTAGGACCATACAAGGTTTGGGAGCGTATGGGAGAAGTAGCCTACAAGTTGGAATTGCCCGAAGGATTGTCAGGAGTTCACGACGTGTTCCACGTTTCCCAGTTGAAGAAGTGCCATGCAGAGATGGCTGATATACCGCTGAGAGACACAGTGCCACTGGAAGCAATTCAGTTGGACAGTGATTTGACCTATGAGGAGAAACCAGTTAAGATTCTTGAGTATGCCAGTCGAGTCACCCGCAGCAAGGTTAACAAGTTTTGTAAAGTTCAGTGGAGCCACCACACGGAGGATGAAGCCACCTGGGAACGAGAGGAAGAATTGCTGAAGGACCACCCTCACCAATTTTCTAGCCAACCCGAATCTTGAGGGCGAGATTCATCTTAAGGGGGGTAGGTTTGTAACATCCCAAATTTTCAATTTGGAATGTTATACAATAGATCATCACTGCATATCATATTTTATTGTATTTTGGTTGATCCTAGAAATTTCACGCAACTCAAGGACCCTCGGAGAGAGTTGGGGATTTCGTCATTTTCATATTTGAGTTTTCTCAAATTTTGGGAATAGGATCATTGATTTTATTTATTTTATCTTCAATTATTTCTATTACGAAAATATGAGAGAGGGAATAAAATGACTTTCCCAAAATAAAGAAATATTGAGGATTTAATAGTAAAATCAAATAAGATTTTATTTTGGTTTTATTTGCTATTTTATTTGAATTTAGGAAAAATGCGCGTTTTTCAAAATTGCATTTAGGCCCCAAATAAATGCTCATCCTATGCGGCTTGATTTTAGAAGCCGGGGAAAATTTATTTCAGGATTTTCGGAGTCCGTTTAGTATTCCTTTTGTTTTATTTTTCTGAGCGTAATGTTTTCTTTAAAAGTCGAACCGACCTACCGGGCCGTGTCCGGAGTGCGCCGCTTGCTACTTCGAATCGCTAGGTTTTGCGGATCATCAGCAAGGCAAGTAACACTTTGATCATACCTCCTACTACCCAGTTTTTATTGCATTAGATCAATCCTCACACGTTTCATGTTTAGGATCAAATTAAATTGTGGGTTTGGGAAGTAGTTGAGGTAGTACCTATTACCTGTTTATTATCAAACCTTTGGGAGTTACTTCTACGTTTGCTTATTATGCCATGCTATTCTAGTAGACGTGGATTGGGTGAGTGAAATCTATGATAGTTGTGAGTTTGTTAAATTAATGGTTTATCTATGGTGGCAGCTTAAATACACATCTGGGTGGATTGAGGCACCTGGGTATTCCAGCGATTGCCTGTTTTCTTTTGGACCGCCACCCAGACTCAAAGGGATCATGAGATTATTTCATACTAGAAACTTCCGTGTGCAGCCACAAGCTACTGTGGGATCTAGCATAGTTGACTAAGTTGTGCGAGCTCTTACAGTGGCAGACTGGCAGATGTAGGGGAAAGTACGTGTAAGGGTCTACCCGATCGTAAGGTGTTAGCGCTTCTGAAAGACTATGTCTCGGTCATCCGTTTCTCAAACACCATCTAGTGCGAGAATCCCAACGGAGGAGATCCAGTCTTGTGGGGAAAAGTGCGCAAACCTCTGCAGAGTGTATAAACTAATCATGGTTAGTCGTGTCCCCTGTTATGGACATCTTGAGTATCTAGTACTTGGATTATCATGTGAATCTCATCATGTTACCCTAATTAATTTATGGGGTTTGTAATGTTGATGTTTAATTGGGATTGAGAGCGTGTCTACACTCTCAATGTTTAACAAATACCTTGATAGTTAAATAAAATTTATTCCTTTGCAGTAGGGAAAAATTGGCTTTACGCAAAACTGTAACCATAGAGCTTTCCACCAGCCAAATATGCATATAGAATAGCCTTATTCTTTCATTGCTCTCTATGTGTTACATTGCCAGCATATTCCATGTGCTGACCCGTTTCGGGCTGCAACGTTCATGTTGCAGACTTTTCAGACGACGAGTAAGGTGCTTTTAGGTCGTGGTTCTATACTCAGTGATGCCGTTGGAGTTGATGGACTCACTTATCTTCCAAGCCTTTCGATGTTATCGTTATTAGATGGCCTTAAGCCATATTTATTATAATAAGTTCTCTTTTGAGACACTCGATGTAATAAGTGTGTGATTGCTACTTTGTTATAAATCCTTCAAGTATTGTGTGGTGTCAGCATTACTGATCTAGGGATGACACCTGAGCACAGAGATTGGACCGTTTGAGGTCTGGTCGCTACACTTCAACACAAGTATTCATCAATTTCACAATTACCCAACTAGCACACCTCTAATATTACCACCTTTGTATCTCAAAACAATCTATCAAGCATCCAACTTCTCTTAGCATTTAAAATTTATAACAAAAGTTAATTACCATGCTGTTCTAAAGGACTCTCAAAATGATATAAGTGAGGCATGATAGATCAATTATTTCTATAAAATAAAACCACCGTCGTGCTCTAAATGATATAAGCGAAGTACTAGAGCAAAATTTATCCAACTCAAAAGATATAAGTGAAGCACATAGAGTATTCTAATAAATTCTAATTCATGTGTGTCTCTCCCAAAAGGTGTGTACAACAAGGATGATTGTGGTAATCTAAAAAACAAAGACTAAAATCATACAAGACGCTCCAAGCAAAACACATATCATGTGGCGAATAAAAATATAGCTCCAAGTAAAGTTACCGAGGGACGAAGACGAAAGAGGGAATGCCTTCCGGGGCATCCCCAAGCTTAGGATTTTTGTTGTCCTTGAATTTTACCTTGGGGTGCCTTGGGCATCCCCAAGCTTAGTCTCTTGCCACTCCTTGTTCCATAATCCATCAAATCTTTACCCAAAACTTGAAAACTTCACAACACAAAACTTAAAAGAAAATCTCGTGAGCTCTGTTAGTAAAAGAAAACAAACCACCACTTCAAGGTACTGTAGTGAACTCATTCTTTATTTATATTGGTGTTAAACCTACTGTATTCCAACTTTTCTATGGTTCATAAACTCTATTACTAGCCATAGATTCATCAAAATAAGAAAACAACACACGAAAAATAGAATTTGTCAAAAACAGAACAGTCTGTAGTAATGTGTAGGTTTCGAATACTTATGGAAACCTAAAAATTCTGAAATAAATTGCTGGACGTGAGGAATTTATCTATTAATCATATTAAAAAATAATTAACTAAATATCACTCTCCAATAAAAAATGGCAGCAAATCTTGTGAGCGATAAAGTTATTGTTTTTTACAGCAAGATCGCAAAGACTTTCCCCAAGTCTTCCCAACGGTTCTACTTGGCACAAACACTAATTAAAAGCATAAAACAACATCTAAACAGAGGCTAGATGAATTATTTATTACTAAACAGAATCAAAAATAAATAAACAAAAATAAAATTGGGTTGCCTCCCAACAAGCGCTATCGTTTAACGCCCCTAGCTAGGCATAAAGGCAATAAGTATTATCATCTTTGGTAGGAAATTATTCAACAGAACACTTATAACCCTTAGAGTTTCCTTATTTATATGAATGATTAAGCTCCTAGGCAGGAAATCAAGAAAATCATTTGTAGCAAAAGGTTCCTTAATGATAGTGAGAAAGTTGGGGTGAACACTAATGGATTTGAGATTCGGATTTTCCTTACTAGAAGTTTCACCCTTATTTCTAGGAACGTACATAATTTTGGCAACTTTGGTAGGAGTATTTGAAGTGTTCCTTATGGCAGAAAAAGCGGACCCCAAGTTGGTAATAATACCCTCAAGTTTATCAATTCTAATAGAATCTTGGTCTATTCTTTTATTAACCACGGGTTCTTTTTCTTTAAAAAATTTCAGAGTAACTCCTACCTTAGATCCATATTGGGTAATTTGGTTGTGGATCTTTTTATCCAAATTCTCAATCAATTCAACAGTGGAAACTTTATTTTCAATAATATCGAGCCTTTGCATAACATGTTCCAAAGTTAACATAGTTCCATTAACCAAGAGAGGTGGTGTGCCAAACAAATCTATCATAGCATTGTAAGAATCAAAAGTGTGGCTACCCAAGAAATTTCCTCCGGTAATGGTATCAAGAATATATCTATTCCAAGGAATGATGCCTACATAAAAATTGCGAAGAAGAACGGAAGTAGATTGCTTCCTAGTAGATCTATTTTGCGCATTGCAAATTCTGAACCAAGCATCTTTTAGATTTTCTCCCTCCCTTTGTTTAAAATTAAGGACCACATTCTCGGAGATAAAGGAGTAGATAAATGACTAGCCATAACGACGAAGCAAGCGAAAGAAAAAGCGAACGGAAAAAGAGGGCGAATAAAACGGCAAGGGTGAAGTGGGGGAGAGGAAAACGAGAGGCAAATGGTAAATAATGTAATGCGAGGGATAAGAGTTTGTGATGGGTACTTGGTATGTCTTGACTAGTGCATAGACTCCCCGGCAATGGTGCCAGAAATCCTTCTTGCTACCTCTTGAGCACTGCGTTGGTTTTCCCTTGAAGAGGAAAGGGTGATGCAGCAAAGTAGCATAAGTATTTCCCTCAGTTTTTGAGAACCAAGGTATCAATCCAGTAGGAGGCCACACGCAAGTCCCTCGTACCTACACAAACAAATAAGAACCTTGCAACCAATGCGATAAAGGGGTTGTCCATCCCTTCACAGTCACTTACGAGAGTGAGATCTGATAGAGATAATAATGAGAAGATAAATATTTTTCGTATTTTTATGATATAGATTGAAAGTAAAGATTGCAAAGTAAGATAGATTGGAAACTTACATGATGGAGAATAGACCCGGGGCCATAGGTTTCACTAGTGGCTTGTCTCAAGATAGCATAAGTATTACGGTGGGTGAACGAATTACTGTTGAGCAATTGATAGAAAATCAAATAATTATGAGAATATCTAGGCATGATCATGTATATAGGCATCACCTCCGTGACAAGTAGACCGACTCCTGCCTGCATCTACTACTATTACTCCACACATCGACTGCTATCCAGCATGCATCTAGAGTATTAAGTTCATAAGAACAGAGTAACGCCTTAGGTAAGATGACATGATGTAGAGGGATAAACTCAAGCAATATGATATAAACCCCATCTTTTTATGCTCGATGGCAACAATACAATACATGTCGTTTCCCTTTCTGTCACTGGGATCGAGCACCGCAAGATCGAACCCAAAGCTAAGCACTTCTCCCATTGCAAGAAAGATCAATCTAGTAGGCCGAACCAAACTGATAGTTCGAAGAGACTTGCAAAGATAACCAATCATGCATAAAAGATTTCAGAGAAGAATCAAATATTGTTCATAGATAGACTTGGTCATAAACCCAAAATTCATCGGATCTCGACAAACACACTACAAAAGGAGTTACATCGAATAGATCTCCAAGAAGATCGAGGATAACTTTGTATTGAGATCCAAAGAGAGAGAAGAAGCCATCTAGATAATAACTATGGACACGAAGGTCTGAATTAAACTACTCACACATCATTGGAGGGGCCATGGAGTTGATGTAGAGGCCCTTCGTGATCAATGCCCCCTCCGGCGGAGCTCCGGAAAAGGCCCCAAGATGGGATCTCTTGGGTACAGAAGGTTGCGGCGGTGGAAATAGGGTTTCATGGTGCTCTTGGATGTTTTCGGGGTATGTGAACCTATATAGGAGGAAGAAGTAGGTCGGTTGAGCCACGAGGGGCCCACGAGGGGGGAGGGCGTGCCCAGGGGGTAGGCACGCCCCCCTTCCTCGTGGACTCCTCGTAGGTTGCTTGACATCCACTCCAAGTCCTCTGGATCACGTTTGTTCCAAAAATCACGCTCCCGAAGGTTTCATTCCGTTTGGACTCCGTTTGATATTCATTTTCTGTGAAACACTAAACTAGGCAAAAAACAACAATTTGCACTGGGCCTTGGGTTAATAGGTTAGTCCCAAAAATAATATAAAAGTGGAAAATAAATCCCATTAACATCCAAAACAGATAATATAATAGCATGGAACAATCAAAAATTATTGATACGTTGGAGACATATCACTCTACAGGTATCTCTGAAGGTGTTTTTTGATTTGGCATAGATCGAGATTTGGATTTGTCACTCCGAGTATCGGAGTGGTATCTCTGGGCCCTCTCGGCAATACACATCATAAGCATGCAAAAAAATGGCTAAGGAGTTAGTCACAAGGTTATGTATTACAGAATGAGTGAAGAGACTTGCCGGTAACGAGATTTAACTAGGTATGAAGATACCAACGATCGAATCTCGGGCAAGTAATACCGATGGACAAAGGGAATTACGTATGTTGTCATAATGGTTTGAATGATAAAGATCTTCGTAGAATATGTAGGAGCCAATATGGGCATCCAGGTTCCGGTATTGGTTATTGAGTGGAGAGGTGTCTCGGTCATGTCTACATAGTTCTCGAACCCATAGGGTCCGCACGCTTAACATTCGATGTCGATTTGGCATTATATGAGTTATGTGGTTTGGTGACAGAATGTTGTTCGGAGTCCCGGATGAGATCACGGACATGATGAGGAGCTCCGGAATGGTCAAGATTTAAAGATTTATATATAGGACGATGGCATTTGGACACGGAAGTGTTTCGGGACGTACCTGAAAGGAATCGGGTCACCGGAAGGGGTTCCGGGCACCCCCGACAAGTTATGGGCCTTATGGGCCAAAGGAGGGGACATACCAGCCTACAAAGGGCTGGTGTGCCCCCTCCCTTGTTTAGCCAGCCCTAGGGAAGGAAAAGGGGGAGGCCTAGCCCCTCCTGCCTTTCCCTCTCACGGGAGAAAGGAAAGGTTGTGGGGGGCACCCTCCCCTGCCTTTCCCCGCACTCCAAATAAGGAAAGGGGGGCGCAGCTGGTAGGGACCCCAAGTAGGATTCCTCCTTCTTGGGGGCCTCCTTTGGCTGCTCCTCCCTCCCTCCCACCTATATATATGTGGGAGGGGGCGCCTAGCACACAACAGACAATTGCCTAGCTGTGTGATGCGTCCCCCTCCACCGTTTACACCCCCGGTCATATTTTCGTAGTGCTTAAGCGAAGCCCTGTGGAGCACTTCACCATCACCGTCACCACGTCGTCGTGCTATCGGAACTCATCTACTACCTCGCTGTCTTGCTGGATCAAGAATGCGGAGGATGTCATTGAGCTGAACGTGTGCAGAATGCGGAGGTGTCGTGCGTTCGGTACTTGATCGGTTGGAGCGCGAAGAAGTTCGACTACATCAACCACGTTGTTTAACGCTTCCACTTACGGTCTACGAGGGTACATAGACACACTCTCCGTATCGTTTCTATGCATCTCAATGGACAGATCATTGCGTGTGCGTAGAATTTTTTTGTTTTCCATGCAACGATTCCCAAGAGTATATAGGTGGGGGGGGAGGGGAGGAAGCCAGGAGGCGCCCCAAGGGTGTCCGAATCCCCCTTGAGCTCCAGCCCTTGGCACCCCCTTTCCTTGTTTGTGTGCGGGAGGAAGGTAGGGGGAGGTGGCGCCCCCCTTTCCTTTCTCTCATGAGGGGGGAAAGGCAGGAGGGGCCAACCCTCCCCCTTTCCTTCCCCTAGGGCCGGCGGCCAGGGAGAGGGGCGCACGAGCCCCTTATGGGCTAGTGTGTTACCCTTTGGCCCATTAAGCCCATATAGCCTCCCGGGGCTTCCCGGAACCCCTTCCGATGTCCAAATTATTGGGTAACTTTGCATCGAAAAACAAAAAAATTCTACGCACATGCAATGATCTATCCATGGAGATGCATAGCAACAAGGGGGAGAGTGTGTCCACGTACCCTCATAGACCGTAAGCGTAAGCGTTTCACAATGTGGTTGATTTAGTCGAACTTTCTCCGTGATCCAACCGATCTAGTACCAAATGTACGATACCTCCGCGTTCTGCACACGTTCAGCTCGGTGACGTCCCTCGCCTTCTTGATCCAGCAAGACGTCGAGGTAGTAGATGAGTTCTGCCAGCATGACGGATGTGGTAATGGTGATGGTGAAGGGATCACCGTAGGGCTTCGCCTAAGCACTATGAAAATATGACCGAGGGTGTAAACGGTGGAGGGGGGCACCGCACACGGCTAACAATTGATCTGGTGTGTGCTAGGTGCCCCCCCCACACACACAGGTGAGAGGGGGAGGGGAGAGGCCAGGGCGCGCCTTAGGGCTGGCCGCCAGCCCCCTAGGGGACATGCCTTGCCCTGCGCCCCCTGCCATGTTTCCCCAAGGGGGAAGGAAAGAGGGGAGGGGGAGAGGGAAGGAAGTGGGAATCCTAATCCACACTTTCCTTTCCCTTCTCCCCTTTGCTTGTCCTCCTTAGGCCGGCCCATATGAGCGGCGCACCAGCCCCTTGCGGCTGGTGCGTCCCCCCCTTTCGCCCATAAAGCCCATAACTTGCCGGGGGGGGTGCCTGGAACCCCTTCCGATGACCCGATTCCTTCCCGGTACGTCCCAAAACACTTCCGGTGTCCAAATACCATCATCCTATATATCAATCCTTACCTCTCGACCATTCCGGAGCTCCTCATCATGTCCGTGATCTCATCCGGGACTCCGAAGAACATTTAGTCACCAAACCACATAACTCATATAATACCAAGTCGACATCAAATGTTAAGCGTGCGGACCCTATGGGTTCGAGAACTATGTAGATATGACCGAGACATCTCTCCAGTCAATAACCAATAGCAGAACCTGGATGCCCATATTGGATCCTACATATTCTACGAAGATCTTTATCGGTCGAACCGTTATGACAACATATGTAATTCCCTTTGTCCACCCGTATGTTACTTGCCCGAGATTCGATCGACGGTATCTTCATACTGATAACCCACAAGTATAGGGGATCGCAACAGTTTTCGAGGGTAGAGTATTCAACCCAAATTTATTGATTCGACACAAGGGGAGCCAAAGAATATTCTCAAGTATTAGCAGCTGAGTTGTCAATTTAACCACACCTAGAAAACTTAATATCTGCAGCAAAGTATTTAGTAGCAAAGTAGTATGATAGTAGTGGTAACAATAGCAAAAGTAATAGTTTTGGTTTCGTAGTGATTGTAAAAGTAGCAATGTAAAAGTAAATAAGCAAAGATCAATATATGAAAAGCTCGTAGGCAATGGATCAGTGATGGATAATTATGTTGGATGCGATTCCTCATGCAATAGTTAAAACATAGGGTGACACAGAACTAGCTCCAATTCATCAATGTAATGTAGGCATGTATTCCGAATTTTGGCATACGTGCTTATGGAAAAGAACTTGCATGACATATTTTGTCCTACCCTCCTGTGGCAGCGGGGTCCTATTGGAAACTAAGGGATATTAAGACCTCCTTTTAATAGAGTACCGGACCAAAGCATTAACACTTAGTGAATACATGAACTCCTCAAACTACGGTCATCTCCGGTAAGTATCCCGATTATTGTCACTTTGGGGTTAACGAATCATAACACATAATAGGTGACTATAAACTTGCAAGATAGGATCAAGAAATCACATATATTCATGAAAACATAATAGGTTCAGATCTGAAATCATGGCACTCGGGCCCTAGTGACAAGCATTAAGCATAGCAAAGTCATAGCAACATCAATCTTAGAACATAGTGGATACTAGGGATCAAACCCTAACAAAACTGATACGTCTCCAACGTATCTATAATTTTTGATTGTTCCATGCTATTATATTATTTGTTTTGGATGTTTAATGGGCTTTATTATACACTTTTATATTATTTTTGGGACTAACCTACTAACCCAAGGCCCAGTGCAAATTGCTGTTTCTTGCCTATTTCAGTGTTTCGTAGAGAAGGAATATCAAACGGAATCCAAACGGAATGAAACCTTCGGCAGAGTTTTTTTGGAACAAACATGATCTAGGGCACTTGGAGTAGACGTCAAGAAAGAAGTGAGGCGGCCACTAGGCAGGGAGGCGCACCTGCCCCCCTGGGCGCGCCCCCACCCTCATGGGCCCCTCACAGCTCCACCGACCTACTTCTTCCTCCTATATATATCCATATACCCCGAAAACATCCAAGAGCACCATGAAAACCCTATTTCCACCGCCGCAACCTTCTGTACCCAAGAGATCCCATCTTGGGGCCTTTTCCGGAGATCCGCCGGAGGGGGAATCGATCACGGAGGGCTTCTACATCAACACCATAGCCACTCCGATGATGTGTGAGTAGTTTACCACAGACCTTCGGGTCCATATTTATTAGCTAGATGGCTTCTTCTCTCTCTTTGGATCTCAATACAATGTTCTCCTCGATCTTCTTGGAGATTTATTCGATGTAACTCTTTTTGCGGTGTGTTTGTCGAGATCCGATGAATTGTGGGTTTATGATCAAGTCTATCTATGAACAATATTTGATTCTTCTCTGAAATCATTTATGCACGATTGGTTATCTTTGCAAGTCTCTTCGAATTATCAGTTTGGTTCAGCCTACTAGATTGATCTTTCTTGCAATGGGAGAAGTGCTTAGCTTTGGGTTCAATCTTGCGGTGCTCGATTCCAATGACAGAAAGGGAAACGACACGTATTGTATTGTCGCCATCGAGGATAAAAAGATGAGGTTTATATCATATTGCTTGAGTTTATCCCTCTACATTATGTCATCTTGCCTAATGCGTTACTCTGTCCTTATGAACTTAATACTCTAGATGCATGATGGATAGCGGTCGATGTGTGGATTAATAGTAGTAGACGCAGAATCGTTTCGGTCTACTTGTAGCGGACGTGATGCCTATAATGATCACGCCTAGATATTCTCATAATTATGCACTTTTCTATTAATTGCTCAAGAGTAATTTGTTCAGCCACCATAATACTTATGCTATCTTGAGAGAAGCCACTAGTGAAACCTATGGCCCCCGGGTTTATCTTTTATCATATAAGTTTTCAATCTATTTTACTTTGCAATCTTTACTTTCAATCTATATCATAAATATACCAAAAATATTTATCTTATTATCTCTATCAGATCTGACTCTCGTAAGTGACCGTGAAGGGATTGACAACCCCTTTATCGCGTTGGTTGCGAGGTTCTTATTAGTTTGTGTAGGTACGAGGGACTTGCGTGTAGTCTCCTACTGGATTGATACCTTGGTTCTCAAAAACTGAGGGAAATACTTACGCTACTTTGCTGCATCACCCTTTCCTTTTCAAGGGAAAACCAACGCAGTGCTCAAGAGGTAGCAAGAAGGATTTTTGGCGCCGTTGCCGGGGAGATCTACGCACAAGTCAATACATACCAAGTACCCATCACATACTCTTATCCCTCGCATTACATTATTTCCCATTTGCCTCTCGGTTTCCTCTCCCCCACTTCACCCTTGTCGTTTTATTCGCCCTCTTTTTCCGTTCGCCCCTTTTTCGCTCGCTTCTTGTGTGTTGGATTGTTTGTCACGATGGCTCAAGATAATACTAAATTGTGTGATTTTTCCAATACCAACAATAATGATTTTATTAGCACTGCGATTGCTCCCCTTACTGATGCTGAATCTTGTGAGATTAATACTGCTTTGCTGAATCTTGTCATGAAAGATACGTTCTATGGCCTTCCTAGTGAAGATGCCGCTACCCATCTAAACAGCTTTGTTGATTTGTGTGATATGCAAAAGAAGAAAGATGTGGATAATGATATTGTTAAATTTAAGTTATTTCCGTTTTTGCTTAGAGATCGTGCTAAAACTTGGTTTTCGTCTTTGCCTAAAAATATTATTGATTCTTGGAACAGGTGCAAAGATGCTTTTATCTCTAAGTATTTTCCTCCCGCTAAGATCATCTCTCTTAGAAGATATTATGAATTTTAAGCAACTTGATCATGAGCATGTTGCACAAGCTTGGGAGAGGATGAAATTAATGAGACACAATTGCCCTACACATGGTTTGAATTTGTGGATGATCATACAAATTTTTTATGCTGGATTGAATTTTGCTTCTAGAAATCTTTTAGATTCGGCCGCAGGAGGCACTTTTATAGAAATCACTTTAGGAGAAGCTACCAAACTCCTAGATAATATTATGGTTAATTATTCTCAATGGCACACCGAAATATCTATTAGTAAAAAGGTTCGTGCTATAGAAGAAATTAATGTTTGTTGAGTGGAAAGATGGATGAACTTATGAAATTGTTTGCTAATAACATTGTTTCTTATGATCCTAATGATATTCCTTTATCTACCTTGATTGAGAATAATAATGAATCCATGGATGTGAATTTTGTTGGTAGGAACAATTTTGGTAACAATGCGTGTAGATGAAACTTTAATCCTAGGCTGTATCCAAGTAATTCCTCTAATCATTATGGTAATTCCTACAACAATTCTTATGGAAATAATAATAAGTTGCCCTCTTATTTTGAATCTAGTATTAAAGAATTTATTAGTTTGCAAAGGAGTTTCAATGCTTTGATTGAAGAAAAATTGTCTAAGATTGATGAGTTGGCTAGGAACGTGGATAGAATTTCTCTTGATGTTGATTCTTTGAAACTTAGATATATTCCACCTAAGCATGATATCAATGAGTCTCTCAAAGCCATGAGAATTTCCATTGATGAGTGCAAAGAAAGAACCGCTAGGATGCGTGCTAAAAAGGATTGCTTTATAAAAGTGTGTTCTTCTAGTTTTGATGATAATAAGGATGAAGATCTAAAAGTGATCGATGTGTCTCCCATTAAATCTTTGTTTCGCAATATGAATCTTGATAATGATGGGACAGGAGATGAGTCAACTTTACTTAAAAGGCGTCCCAATGATTGATGCAAAAATTGGTAAAAGTGGGATTGGAGAGGTCAAAACTTTACATAGTAATGAGCCCACTATTTTGGATTTCAAAGAATATAATTATGATAATTGCTCTTTGATAGATTGTATTTCCTTGTTGCAATCTGTGCTGTGAAGTTTTCAAGTTTCGGGTAAAGATTTGATGGATTATGGAATAAGGAGTGGCAAGAGCCTAAGCTTGGGGATGCCCAAGGCACCCCAAGGTAAAATTCAAGGACAACCAAAAGCCTAAGCTTGGGGATTCCCGGGAAGGCATCTCCTCTTTCTTCTTCTTCCATCGGTAACTTCACTTGAGGCTATATTTTTATTCATCACATGATATGTGTTTTTCTTGGAGCGTCTTGTATGATTTGAGTCTTTGATTTTTAGTTTACCACAATCATACTTGCTGTACACACCTTTTGGTAGAGACACACGTGAATTGGAATTTATTAGAATACTCTATGTGCTTCACTTATATCTTTTGAGCTAGATAATTTTGCTCTAGTGCTTCACTTATATCTTTTAGAGCATGGTGGTGGTTTTATTTTATAGAAATTATTGATCTCTCATGCTTCACTTATATTATTTTGAGAGTCCTTTAGAACAGCATGGTAATTTGCTTTGGTTATTAAATTAGTCCTAATATGATAGGCATCTAGGATGGGTATAATGAAAACTATCATAAAAAGTGCATTGAATACTATGAGAAATTTGATACTTGATAATTGTTTTGAGATATGAGGATGGTGATATTAAAGTTGTGCTAGTTGAGTAGTTGTGAATTTGAGAAATACTTGTGTTGAAGATTGCAAGTCCCGTAGCATGCACGTATGGTAACCGTTGTGTGACAAATTTGAAACATGAGGTGTTCTTTGATTGTCTTCCTTATGAGTGGCGGTCGGGGACGAGCATGGTCTTTTCCTACCAATCTATCCCCCTAGGAGTATGCACGTAATGCTTGCTTTTTGATGACTTGTATATTTTTGCAATAAGTATGTGAGTTCTTTATGACTAATGTTGAGTTCACGGCATCATGTATTACTATGGGATCGATTTTCATGATATATCCCCCAATTCCTTCCTCAACATCTCGACGTTCATCGTCGTGTGTGAGGCCTTTCTCCACATCTCGCCACACTTCGGCTTATGGCTGAAGATCTTTAATGTGAAGCCCAAGGTAGTGGGCGGCGAGCACGCCGAGTGCGGAGGCGCCATGGTGAGAAAGATGCCCAACGTCACATGGCCAATAGGTAATTTCAATGATTCCGTCAAAGGGTGGCAGCAGCAGTGGTTTTACATCACTAAGCCGCGCGGCACTAAATGGGCCGCTGCTCCTGAATTCCGATCCGGAGCCCCATTGCAGCTTACGTCCTGTCCCAAGAAGGGCCTGGATTGGTCTTCGTCCGACGAGCTGTCGGCGCTCCAGACGCGCATCAAGGATATAGAAGACAAGAATATCAAACTTGTCAATGTAGTCCAGGTGATGTTAGTTCGTCGGATCCTTCCTTGTCAACACCGGGCTTGCAATTTATGCGAATTCGACCCGGCCAAGCACCAGACCCTGCGAGAGCTCTTTGGCTCCTCACACAAAGACATCTGGAAGGTGCTTTTTAAGTCCGACAAATCATGGCCAGACTCGGCCGAGGACCGCGGGTACCACCTGTCCCGCCCCGCAAGTTCGGTAAGTCATCATAAGTTTTATTCGCGTAACCCAAGGGAAACACTTAATGTATTTTCCACAACTCTCCTAGGGCTGGACGAAGAAGGCGGGGCGGATCTACTGTCCGGCCCCGCTACCTGAAGAACCGTCCGACCCGCTTCTAACGAAGATGCTGGTCCCGATGCCCTACAAGGCGCCGAAGAAGAAGGCCGAGAGAGAGACCAAGAAGACCAGGGGCGGCCTCCGTCATCGAGGCGCCTTGGACACGATATCCGAAGACTCCAATGCCCGTTCTTCCTCCAAAGAGGACAAGGAGGAGGAAGACAAATCCCCAGCGGGGGGGGGGGGGGGGGGGGAATAAAAGGACAGCCTCCACATCCTTGGAGGCCGAGTCGCCTAAGAAGGGAAAAACTCTTCTTCCAGAGGAGTCCACCGCCGCTGATAGTAGCCCGGAGTGGGATCCCAGGGCTTAGCCCCTGGTGAACTTGTGAGTATATAAAATCCGAACACGTTTATGCGTCCAGACTCATAATAGCATAATATTTTAATTTGTGCTATACTTTTTGCAGTCTGGCAAGGTCCCGCGCCGAGCAATCCTCATCGGAGGATTTGCTAGGCTCGGATGCTATGGAGAGCAGGACACCCCCGAAGGCCCCTTCTCCCAAACACGTGAATGACACCGAGGCTTTGTCCTAGGAGGACCCAGGCCAAGGAGGGGGGAAAGATTGCCAAGGTGGCGCCAGGAGGTCAAACTTCAGGGGCTGGATAAATGGGAGAGAAGGCTCCCATGGGCGTCGTCGGTGGGAGCCATCTTGAATTCGGCCCCCAGCCGGACGCAATTCTGGAGACCAATATGGTTCCAGAGTCAGGCAGGCAGCCTCCCTCAGCTAGAGGGGGTGTACATGTTCCACCGGCAACCTCTATCCAACCAGAGGTGCTCGATACTTTATTGGCGGCGCTGAAAAGCGCCTCCATTGTCGATAAACACCGTGCCCTGATGGGTGCGGTGATTGAGAAGATTCAGTCTGCGGAGAGTGGACTGAATGAAGCCCGTATTAGCCTTATAAGAGGCTTTGAGGTATGTTTTATGAGGTTTCGAAGAGTGTCACAATATAAATAGTAGCCCCTGATACACTGTTCAGTGAGAGAAAGAACCGGACAAAGGATCAAATGTATGTTCGCAGGAGACTCACTTGATGACATTTACCTTTCTTCTTTTATAAACAGGCGTCTGTAGCGACTGCCGCCTCTCATACTACGGAGGTCTCTGGACTAAATCAAAGTCTGGAGTGGGCCACAGAAAAATTGGGCCAGTTGAAAAGGCAGTTGGAGGATAAACAAGGTATGCACAAACGTTGCTCATGTTCAGTGCGAACAAATTTAAAATATGTTTTATGATTTGTGCCAGGGGTGATGACCGAAGTCGAGGCTCTTAAGAAGGTTGTTGTCGAGGCCGAGAGAAAGGCACCCGCAGAGTGGGCTCTTCGCGAGAAGCACGAGGCCAAGGTTATTGAAGCTGAGCAAGAGCTTCAAGAGGTCGTGAAAAGATGTGAGGCCTTGGAGCAGAGTCTAACGGAGAAAGAATCTGAGCTTACCAAGGCTCATCAGGCTGCATGTGATGCCCAGGGGGAAACCCAAGGTGCCCTCCAGGAGATCCAAGAGGCGAGGAAGATCGTGGGGGTAAGGCTTGTTCCATGTAAGGCAAGTATTTCGGGAGAAAATCATGTTTCTAATCTTGAGTCCGGATTTCTCCAGGGGTATTTGCGGAACTGCCATGCAACATATCTGATGCCGCACAATTCTACCGAGCCGAAGAAAGGAACACTGCGGATAAGCTCTTCTGGTCACAGTATCTGGCACCGAATTGTCCGGTGCCTTTGGCCGATCAACTGAAGCAGCTGAGCAAACTGCATAAGGCGGCGGAGCTAGCCATGAAGGATTTGATTATCAGGCTATGGCCCGCTGAGCCGATTCCAAGCAGCTACTTCGGGCTCGTGAAGCGGCTTGCAAGTGCCCGCCCTTGACTGGACGCCGTCAAGCGGTCGGTCTGTATAGAGGGTGCGCGTATGGCCTTCGCCCACACAAAGGTGCACTGGGGGAAGATGGATGCTGAAAAGCTGGTGACTGAGGGACCGCCGGAGGGAAAGGAGCACCGCAAGCCTGAGTTATATTATGAAAGTGTCCTGAAAGGATCCTGCCTTGCGGCGGAGCAATGCACCAAGGACATTATATTTCCATGCATACAATCATGTTGTCCTTTGTAATGTTGAACAAGGTCATTTCTATTATTTATTGCCTGTTATATGAAAGTTTATCCTCCTGCGCGGACATTTTATATATTAATCCTGAGAGTTGGCCAGTCGTTGGCTTCTGCCCCCACGTAGGAAGTATGGGGGTGTTCGGGATAAACCCGATCACTCTTTATCCTAGTTTGGGTCCTTCGAAGGAGGTGTTCAGCACAACGAACCAGGCAATCAGACTATAGGGCTTTATCACTCTCACTTAGCCATAGGAGCTTTAGAAAAGGAAGGTAGGCGCAGCCCCTGGTGTTCGGAAGACCGCACGAGGGGCTCTATAAGCACCTGATCAGAAGAAAAGCCGATCCATCGCACGCTGCATTGGTTATGGCATTATGCGGGAGGAATCCTTAAAGATTTTACAACCTCTCGACAGTTGACCAGCTCTCGCCGTATCATGACAGTCAGTTTTTGTCTTTTTCTACTGAGGTGCTCGTCGGGAAGAACCGGGACACAATCGCAACAGTTCTCCCTGTGCCGCCTTAGCCGATATAGCGGAACGTAAGGCAGCAAAACATGGGAGCCGGGCAAACCCAACATTTGACCCAAGACATGATTCAGAGCTGATGCATATAATGCTATAAGTTCGGGGTGCCGAACTACCATGAAGGTGTTCGGACTTTATTGCCGTATTATGGGTAAAATGAAGCCACTGTCATATTAAGGCATATCGCGGTGTACGAATGCCATTTGACAAAAGAGTTTCAAATAAGAGATAACGGCAGATAAGCGTCGTATAAATCCACATGTTGTATTTGAATAATACGTCGATGTGTATGAGTACATGTAATGTAATAAAAAGAGAAAGTGACTGCAGAACATACTGAGACCAGGCGGGAAGAAGCTGTGTGCGGATCTGGAGTGTAGTCGGGTGGTCATCGAGGGGAATATCTAAGGGTTCCCTTGCGCGTTCGAGCTGTTTCCATATCGCCGGTCCTCGCCTGGGAAAAAATGAACCTATAAAGAAAATGCAAGAAATGTTTCTGTGCCACAGAGCGGTTTAGCCGCAGTATGTGGCCTGTCCTGGCTTTTGCCGGGGTGTTTAATTAAGCTCTGGACGAGCCGGGCTATCCTGTCGTGAAGTAGTTCAGAGTCCTTTGGCGGTGTCCGGGAGCTTGGCCGTTGACTCGAGGTTCGATTGAAAGGTGGCACTCATTGCTCCTGTTGTTAAAGCAGCGGTGTACTCTTTGGTACCGAGGGGGAGCTCGGCCTTGCCATTAACCGTGATGACGCCGCGTGGACCGGGCATCTTGAGCTTACGGTAGGCATAATGTGGCACCGCGTTGAATCGAGCGAACGCGGTTTGTCCGAGCAGTGCGTGATAATCACTGCGAAAGGGGACGATGTCGAAGATTAACTCTTCGGCACGGTAATTGTCCGGTGATCTGAAGACTACCTCAAGGGCGATGGAGCCTGTACAGCTGGCCTCCACACCTGGTATAATACCTTTAAAGGTGGCTTTAGTGGGCTGGATCATCGAATGATCGATACCCATCTTGTGCACTGTGTCCTGGTAAAGCAGGTTTAGACTGCTGCCTCCGTCCATAAGGACTCGTGTGAGGTGGAACCCGTCAATTATTGGGTCGACGACTAGTGCGGCTAAATTTCCCTGATTGGTATTAACCGGACGATCCGTGCAGTTGAAGGTGATCGGCCCTAGTTTATATTGTGGGGCGACTGGTTCCATTAAGTCGACATCCCTAAGGGTGCGCATCCATTCCAGGTTGGGAGTGTGGGTGGCGTTTACCACGTTCACCATTTGGATTTGTGGGGGAAATTTCTTTTGCCCTCCTGTATTCGGTGATCTGGGCTCCTCGTCGCTATCCTCGCTTTGAGGCCCCTTTTCCTTGTTTTCGGCACTTGACCTGCCAGCTTGTTTGAATACCCAGCATTCTCTGTTGGTATGATTGGCTGGTGTTCCTGGGGTGCCATGAATTTGGCATGGACGGTCGAGTATGCGGTCCAAACTGGACGGGCCTGATTTGTCATTTTTGAATGGCCTTTTCCGCTGACCGGACTTAGAGCCACTGAATCCGGCATTGGCTGCCGTGTCTTCGGCGTTGCCACCATTTTTGCGACGGTTGTGTTTGTTGCGTCAGGGTTTGCTGTTGCTATCTCTGGCCTCTGATGTGCCAGGATTGCTTGTTGTGTTGTTGCTACGGGCCAACTAGCTATCCTCGCCCGCACAAAAGCGGGCCATGAGTGTCGTGAGGGCTGCAATTGATTTTGGCTTCTCTTGGCCGAGATGTCGGGCAAGCCACTCGTCATAGATGTTATGTTTAAAGGCCACTAGGGCTTCGGCATCTGGACAGTCGACAATTTGGTTCTTTTCAGTTAGGAACCGAGTCCAGAATTTCCTGGCTGACTCTTCGGGCTGTTGGGTTATGTGACTTAAATCATCAGCCTCCGGTGGTCGCACATAAGTGCCCTGGAAGTTGTCCAGAAATGCGTCTGCCAGGTTCTCCCAACTTCCGATGGAGTTTGCCGGCGAGCTATTCAGCCAATGCCGAGCCGGCCCTTTGAGTTTTAGTGGGAGATACTTGATGGCGTGTAGATCATCCCCGCGGGCCATGTGAATGTGGAGGAAGAAATCCTCTATCCATACCGCGGGGTCTGTTGTACCATCATATGATTCAATGTTCATGGGTTTAAACCCTTCTGGGAATTCGTGATCCATTACTTCATCGGTGAAGCATAGGGGGTGTGCGGCGCCTCTGTGCCGGGCTATATCACAAAGCAGTTCATATGAGTCTTGTTTGCTATATTCGGCCCGGCCGGATTTGCTTCTAGTATATCTGGCGTGACGGTCATCGTCACATGTTGGGGCGCGCCCCCGGGATCCGTAGATCGATCTTGCATGTCCTGCTTTGTTTTCCAATACGTCTCGCAGGTCCTGCGTGTAGCCCTGGGCCTTGGTGTTTTTGTTTGACTGGCGACAAGGTGCGGGCTGGACTTTGAGCTGATATGCCGCTTTGTCTCGACCACGAGGTGGCCGGTCAACCGCATCATACGCTGGTAGTGTAGGCTTTAATGCTTCCTCCTCGAGTTGGGGTAGCAACTTGTGCTTTGGGTAACTTTTGGTTGGGAACTCGAGTTCGTATTCCTCGGCTGCCAGGACCTCTGTTCATCTATCCGCTAGCAGATCTTGATCAGCTTGAAGCTGCTGCTGCTTTTTCTTCAGGCTTTTTGTTGTGGCTATAAGCCGGCGCTTGAAGCGCTCCTGCTCGACGGGATCCTTAGGCACGATAAATTCTTCGTCGCTGAGGCTCACCTCGTCTTCGGAGAGGGGCATGTAATTGTCATCCTCTGATTCTCCATTTGTCGCCTGTTCCTTAGGGCTAGCTTGCCCATCCTCCTGCTCGAAGCCTGGCTGGAGGGGATTGTCTTCGTCTTCGGCACTATCCGTAGAGTTATTGTCTCTTGTGCCGGTATTGCTGCTTTTGCTATGGCGGGGCTTAGAGCGGCGCCGATGACGTCGGTGCTTAGATTGCTTCTCGAGGGGATTATCCTCCGTTGCCTTATTGCCATCGCTTTCTTTGGGGGTGTCCACCATATATATATCATATGATGAGGTGGCTGTCCAGCGCCCTGTGGGCGGTGGTTCCAGTTCTTCTCTTGCATCGTCGTCCATACCGTCGATGTCTTTGGAGCCGAAATCAAGCATGTTGATTAAGTCGTCGACAGTGGCTATTAAGTGGGTGGTGGGTGGGAAATGAATGTCTTCATCGTCCGCTTCCCACTTAAGTCGGACATAGTTCGGCCAAGGGTCTCCTGACAAGGAGAGAGACCTCAATGAATTTAGCACGTCGCCCAAGGGCGAGTGCTGAAAGATATCCACGGAGGTAAACTCCATGATCGGTGCCCAATCAGATTCGATAGGCACGGGCGCAAGCGATTCAGAGCCTGTGGCCGGGGACAGATCCAAGGGTCCGATGAAACAGGTCTCATAGGAGGTGAAGTCAGTATTCGGCTCTATCGCCGCTGAGTGTGCGGCCTCTGTGGCGGGGTCCATCCACCCATCCTCGGACGACACGATCTGCTCCGGATTGGGCCGGAGTCGCTGTAGGTGTGATCTCCCGAACACCGTTCGACGGCAAGGCTAAGTCATGCTCGTCGTGACTGTGCGGCGCACCTGACAAGGGCTCGAATCTGTCGAAGATCAAGTCTCCACAGATGTCGGCAGTATAGTTCAAGCTTTCCAAACTTGACCTGACGGCCAGGGGCGCAGCTCTCGATCCGCGCCAGATGGCCAAGCGAGTTGGCCTGCAGTACAAAGCCGCCGAATACGAAGATCTGTCCAGGGAGAAAAACCTCACCCTGGATCACGTCGTTGCCAATGATCGAAGGAGCCATCAAGCCTTTATCATGACGGCATAGTGGAACTCTCAATGAAAGCACCAATGTCGGTGTCCAAACCGGTGGATCTCGGGTAGGGGGTCCCGAACTGTGCGTCTAAGGCTAATGGTAACAGGAGGCGGGGGACACAATGTTTACCCATGTTCGGGCCCTCTCAATGGAGGTAATACCCTACTTCCTGCTTGATTGATCTTGATGATATGAGTATTACAAGAGTTGATCTACCACGAGATCGTAGAGGCTAAACCCTAGAAGCTAGCCTATGATTATGATCGTTGTTGTCCTACGGACTAAACCCTTCAGTTTATATAGACACCGGAGGGGGATAGGGTTACACAGAGTCGGTTACAGGGAAGGAGATCTACATATCCGAATTGCCAAGCTTGCCTTCCACGCAAAGGAGAGTCCGACCCGGACACAGGACGAAGTCTTCAATCTTGTATCTTCATAGTCCAACAGTCCGACCAAAGTATATAGTCCAGCTGTCCGAGGACCCCCTAATCCAGGACTCCTCAGTGGGTAGGTGGAATTAAATCTGAATCCCGACCTAACCGGTTGTCCAGAGTCCGACGACCTTTCGGACTAGACAGTACGGGTTCTGGAATATCTTCTGATTGTTTGGAACTGCCGTTCGATGCTATGTTCGGAGGGCTGGTTGCGTCCTTTTGTGCGTGAGTATCCAGTTCTTCATGAACGGCGAGCCGAACATAGTCCGTCTTCAATATAGAAGAAGACTTGTCGTCCTGCTCCAGGACTGCCGCGATCTGGTGGGTGACCGGTGGGATTTCTGTTTCTCCCTGATCGGTTTTAGGCCTAATCTGATCGTAATCTGTGGTGATACCCAAAGTAGCAATGCGATCTAGGAGCTCGTTTAAGGATGAAAACTCAACCGGATCCATCTTCTTGGAGTGCTCGGAGTTGATGCGAAGGGGATTTTCGATGGCCCGAGAGGTCATCGTCGGCCCGGCGGCCGAATGGGCGATCATAGTAAAGTCGCTCAGCCGGAGGGTTTGGCCCGAGGCCAAAACTACCCATGCGGTAATATTGTCTTTGTTGACAAGGCTATCCATCAAGCCTTTCATCGATGGCACAGTGGAACTCTCAATGAAAGCACCAATGCCGGTGTCAAAACCGGCAGATCTCGGGTAGGGGGTCCCGAACTGTGCGTCTAGGATCGATGGTAATAGGAGACGGGGGACATGATGTTTACCCAGGTTCGAGCCCTCTCTATGGAGGTAAAACCCTACATCCTGCTTGATTGATATTGATGAATATGAGTATTACAAGAGTGGATCTACCACGAGATCGTAATGGCTAAACCCTAGAAGTCTAGCCTATGTGGGTATGGTAATGAGTATATGTGTTGTCCTTTCCGGACTATCCCCTTCGGTTTATATAGACACCGAAGGGATCTAGGGTTTACATGGAGTCGGTTACATAAGAAGGAATCTTCGGTCGCCAAGCTTGCCTTCCACGCCAAGTAGAGTCCAATCCGGACATGGTGCAGTCTTCGGCCTTCATGTATTCACAGCCCATCAGTCCGGCCCATGGATAGCAGGCCGGATGCCCGAGGACCCCTTAGTCCAGGACTCCCTCAATAGGCCCTTCACAGAGGGAAGCAGGGATTTGTAGAGGTGCCAGAGCTCGGTTTTGAAATAGAGATGAATAATATTTTGAGCGGTATATTTTCATTGTAAACATAACAACTGAGAGATCTCGATATCTTCCATGCTACACACATTATAGGCGGTTCCCAAGCAGAATGGTAAAGTTTATACTCCCCCACCACCAACAAGCATCAATCCATGGCTTGCCCGAAACAATGAGTGCCTCCAACTAACAACAATCCTAGGGGAGTTTTGTTTGCAATTATTTTGATTTGGTTTGAGCATGGGACTGGACATCCCGGTGTCCAACCATTTTCTCGTGAGTGAGGAGCAGAGTCCACTCCTCTTGAGAATAACCCGCCTAGCATGGAAGATACAGACAGCCCTAGTTAATACATGAGCTATTCGAGCATACAAAACAGAATTTCATTTGAAGGTTTAGAGTTTGGCACATACAAATTTACTTGGAACGGCAGTTAGATACCGGATATAGGAAGGTACGGTGGAATCCTATGGAATAACTTTTGGGGTTTATGGAATTGGATGCACAAGCAGTATTCCCTGTTAGTACAAGTGAAGGCTAGAAAGAGACTGGGAAGCAACTAGCTAGAGAGCGACAACAGTCATGAACATGCATTGAAATTAATCAACACTGAATGCAAGCATGAGTAGGATATATTTCACCATGAACATAAATATCATGGAGGATATGTTGATTTTGTTTCAACTACATGCGTGAACATGTGCCAAGTCAAGCCACTCGAATCGTTCAAAGGAGGATACCACCCTATCATACCACATCACAACCATTTTAATAGCATGTTGGCACGCAAGGTAAACCATTATAAACTCCTATCTACTTAAGCATGGCATGAGCAACTATAATCTCTAATTGTCATTGCAAACATGTTTCATTCATAATAGGCTGAATCAAGAATGATGAACTAATCATATTTACAAAAACAAGAGAGGTCGAGTTCATACCAGCTTCTCTCATCTCAATCAGTCCATCATATATCGTCATTATTGCCTTTCACTTGCACAACTGAATGGTGTGGATAATAATAATAGTGCACGTGCATTGGACTAAGCTGGAATCTGCAAGCATTCAATTCAAGGGAGAAGACAAGGTAATATGGGCTCTTTGTAAGATCAACAGTAATGCATATGAGAGCAACTCAACATTTTTATTAAGGTCTTCTCCTCTCAACCCCCAAAGAAAAGAACAGAAACAAAACTATTTACACGGGAAAGCTCCCAACAAGCAAAAGAAGAACGAGAAATCTTTTGGGTTTTCTTTTTAATTACTACTACTATAGGCATGGAAAGTAAACTAGCTAAAGGCTACAACTAATTTTTTATTTTTATTAAGGTTTTTCACACAAGAAGAGAGCTTAAAAAGAAAATAAACTAGCATGTATAATACAATGAAAAAGTATGAGCACCAACAACTGGCATGAGTGTGTGAACATGAATGTAATGTCGGTGAGAAATACGTACTCTCCCAAGCTTAGGCTTTTGGCCTAAGTTGGTCTATGGCCATGGCTGGCCTCTCCGATGTACTGAGGAGGATCCTTAGGGTGCCACTGGTTAGCGATCTCCTCCAGATCCCACTGATAAACAAACTGATGGTGAGGATCAAGTGGTGGTTCCAGCTCTGGAGCTGATGTCAGGCTCCGGTATGCATGAACGGCCTCCGGCAAAACAAGGTACATGCTATTCACGCTGGTCGTGGAGGAAGTCGGTGAGGCCTGCATTCTCAGCCAAATAATAAAATCTTCATAAATCCTGGCTTCTCTTAAGAACTCATCACAAGGCCATTCGCACGGCCGAACCTCCACAGTACGAGGGAGATTATATTTGGGCTTCTTATTCTCTTCACTTTGCTTATCCTTCGAGCTTCGGCTCGAAGAGCCCCACAAAAATCTCTTCATAATTTTCTGAAATTTTTAGTAACTCAAAAATAAAAGTGAACCAAACTAAACAAAATTGATAGCAACTACTCCTACAAGTGCCTAGAGGCCATATCATGCATTAAAACTACTTGGGAGCATATAAATTTGACATGCAAGGTCAAGAACAGTGTCACCTAAGCAGCAAAAATTTGCAATAAATAAAACACTAGAACAAAAACTAATTGGACCATTGGAGGAGTCACATACCAAAGAACAATCCCCCAAAGCAGTTTTGTTAACGGAGTTTTGAGCAAGGAGATCGAAAATGGCAGCAAGATGAGCTAGAACTCGGGTTTGAGCTGGTGGAGGATTTTTTTCTAGAGGAAGACGAAGTGTGTGGGTGCAAGAATAAGTGGAGGGGGCCCACATGGGGTCCACGAGGTAGGGGGCGCGCCCTCCACCCTCATGGGCACATGGTGGGTCCCCATGGTGTGTTCTCAGTGCCAAATATTCTTAAATATTCTAGAAAAATCATCTTAAATTTTCAGGACATTTGGAGAACTTTTATTTTTGGGGTATTTTTTATTGCAAGGATAATTCAGAAAACAGACAGAAAAATACTATTTTTGCTTTATTTAAACTAAATAACAGAAAGTAAAAGGAGGGTACAGAGAGTTGTGCTTTCTAACTTCATCCATCTCATGCTCATCAAAAGGAATCCACTAACAAGGTTGATCAAGTCTTGTTAACAAACTTTTTCCAAATAACATGAAACCAGAGAATTTTCAAATAACACTAGGTTACCTTAACGGGGATATGCACATCCCCAACAATAAGAATATCATATTTCTTCTTGAAAGTAGGACGAGAAAATTCAAAACCTCCAATAGTAATCGTTGAAGTTTTTCCAATAGAATTAATATTGTGGACTTGAGGTTGTTTCCTCGGAAAGTGTACCATATGCTCATTACCATTAACATGAAAAGTGACATTGCCTTTGTTGCAATCAATAATAGCCCCTGCAATATTCAGAAAGGGTCTACCAATAATAATAGACATACTATCATCCTCAGGAATATCAAGAATAACAAAGTCCGTTAAAATAGTAACATTTGCAACCACATACTCACAAATACCGACAGGTATAGTAGTTGATTTATCAGCCATTTGCAACGATATTTCAGTAGGTGTCAACTTATTCAAATCAAGTCTAAGATATAAAGAGAGAGGCATAACACTAACACCGGCTCCAAGATCACATAAAGCAGTTTTAATATAGTTTCTTTTAATGGAGCATGGTATAGTTGGTACTCCTGGATCTCCAAGTTTCTTTGGTTTTCCACCCTTAAAAGTGTAATTAGCAAGCATGGCGGAAATTTCAGCTTCCGATATCTTTCTTTTATTTGTAACAATATCTTTCATGTACTTAGCATAAGGATTCATTTTAAGCATATCAGTCAAACGCATATGCAAAAAGATAGGTCTAATCATTTCAGCAAAGCGTTCAAAATCCTCATCATCCTTTTTCTTGGATGGTTTAGGAGGAAAAGGCATGGGTTTCTGAACCCATGGTTCTCTTTCTTTACCGTGCTTCCTAGCAACGAAGTCTCTCTTATCATAACGTTGATTATTTGATTGTGGGTTATCAAGATCAACAGCAGGTTCAATCTCTACATCATTGTTATTACTAGGTTGAGCATCAAAATGAACATCATCATTAATATTATCACTAGGTTCATGTTCATTACCAGACTGTGTTTCAGCATCAGAAATAGAAATATCATCGGGATTCTCAGGTGTGTCTTCAACAGGTTCACTAGAAGCATGCAAGGTTCTATCATTTTTCTTTTTCTTCTTCTTAGAAGATATAGGTGCATCAACATTAGTTCTCTGAGAATCTTGCTCAATTCTCTTAGGGTGGCCCTCAGGATACAAAGGTTCCCGAGTCATTTTACCCCCTCTAGTCATAACTCTAACAACATTATCATTTTTCTTATTATTTAATTCATTAAGCAAATCATTCTGAGCCTTAAGTACTTGTTCTACTTGAGTGGTAACCATAGAAGCATGTTTATTAATAAATTTAAGTTCACCTTTAACTCTGGACATATAATCACTCAAGTGTTCAAGCATATCAGCATTGCGTTTCAGTTGTCTACCAACATAAGCATTGAAGTTTTCTTGTTTAACAATAAAATTATCAAACTCATCTAAGCATTGGCTAGCAGACTGATAATGAGGAATATCACCTTCATCAAATCTATAGGGAGAATTTACCTTTACTACCTATGTCGGGTTATCAAGACCATGTATTTCTTCAATAGGTGGTAAATTCTTAACATCTTCAGCTTTAATACCTTTTTCTTTCATAGATTTCTTTGCCTCTTGCATATCTTCAGGACTGAGAAATAGAATACCCCTTTTCTTAGGAGTTGGATTACGAGTTGGTTCAGGAAGTGTCCAATAAATTTCATTACTCAACATATTATTCAATAGCAATTCAGCTTGATCAACAGTTCTTTCCCTGAAAACACAATCAGCACAACTATCCAGGTGGTCTCTAGAAGCATCAGTTAGTCCAATATAAAAGATATCAAGTATTTCATTTTTCTTGAGAGGATGATTAGGCAAAGCATTAAGTAATTGGATAAGCCTCCCCCAAGCTTGTGGGAGACTCTCTTCTTCAATTTGCACAAAATTATATATTTCCCTTAAGGCAGCTTGTTTCTTATGAGCGGGGAAATATTTAGCAGAGAAGTAATAAATCATATCCTCGGGACTACGCACACAACCAGGATCAAGAGAATTAAACCATGTTTTAGCATCACCCTTTAATGAGAACGGAAATAACTTAAGGATAAAGTAATAGCGAGTTTTTTCATCATTAGTGAACAGGGTGGCTATATCATTCAATTTACTAAGATGTGCCACAACAGTTTCATATTCATAGCCATAGAAAGGATCGAATTCAACCAACGTAATTAACTCAGGGTCGACAGAGAAATCATAATCCTTATCGGAAATAAAGATAGGTGAAGTAGCAAAAGCAGGGTCATATTTCATTCTAGCATTCAAAGATTTTTCTTTAAGCTTAGCTAATAATTTCTTAAGATCATATCTATCATTGCAAGCTAAGAAGTCTCTAGCAGTTTCTTCATCCATAACATAACCCTCAGGAACAACAAGCAATTCATATCTAGGGGGAGAATCTTCATCATCACTTTCATCAATATTATCAGTTTCAATAATTTCATTCTCTCTAACCCTAGCAAGTTGTTCATCGAGAAATTCACCTAATGGCACGGTATTATCAAGCATAGAAGTAGTTTCATCATAAGCATCATGCAAAGCAGAAGTGGCATCATCAATAACATGCGACATATCAGAATGAATTGCAGGAGTAGGTGTCACAAGTTTACTCAAAACAGAAGGTGAATCAAGTGCAGAGCTAGATGGCAGTTCCTTACCTCCCCTCATAGTTGAGGGCAAAATCTTGGTTCTTTTATCTTTCAAGTTCTTCATAGTGATCAGCGGATATAAATCCCAAGTGACTCAAAGAATAGAGCTGTGCTCCCCAGCAACGGCGCCAGAAAATAGTCTTGATAACCCACAAGTATAGGGGATCGCAACAGTTTTCGAGGGTAGAGTATTCAACCCAAATTTATTGATTCAACACAAGGGGAGCCAAAGAATATTCTCAAGTATTAGCAGCTGAGTTGTCAATTCAACCACACCTAGAAAACTTAATATTTGCAGCAAAGTATTTAGTAGCAAAGTAGTATGATAGTAGCGGTAACGGTAGCAAAAGTAATAGTTTTGGTTTTGTAGTGATTGTAGCAGTAGCAATGGAAAAGTAAATAAGCAAAGATCAATATATGAAAAGCTCATAGGCAATGGATTAGTGATGGATAATTATGTCGGATGCGATTCCTCATGCAATAGTTATAACATAGGGTGACACAGAACTAGCTCCAGTTCATCAATGTAATGTAGGCATGTATTCCGAATATTGTCATCCGTGCTTATGGAAAAGAACTTGCATGCCATCTTTTGTCCTACCCTCCCGTGCTAGCGGGGTCCTATTGGAAACTAAGGGATATTAAGGCCTCCTTTTAATAGAGTACCAGACCAGAGCATTAACACTTAGTGTATACATGAACTCCTCAAACTATAGTCATCACCGGTAAGTATCCCGATTATTGTCACATTAGGGTTAACAGATCATAACACATAATAGGTGACTATAGACTTGCACGATAGGATCGAGAACTCACATATATTCATGAAAACATAATAGGTGAAAATCTAAAATCATGGCACTCGGGCCCTAGTGACAAGCATTAAGCATAGCAAAGTCATAGCAACATCAATCTCAGAACATAGTGGATACTAGGGCTCAAACCCTGACAAAACTAACTTGATTACATGATAAATCTCATCCAACCCATCACCGCCCAGCAAGCCTATGATGGAATTACTCACGCATGGTGGTGAGCATCATGAAATTGGTGATGGAGGAAGGTTGATGATGACGATGGCGACGGATTCCCCTCTCCGGAGCCCCGAACGGACTCCAGATCAGCCCCCCCGAGAGAGATTAGGGATTGGCGGCGGCTCCGTATCGTAAAACGCGATGAATCCTTCTCCCTGATTTTTTTCTCCCCGAACGTGAATATATAGAGTTGGATTTGAGGTCGATGGAGCACCAGGGGGCCCACGAGGCAGGGGGCGCGCCCAGGGGGTAGGCGTGCCCCCACCCTCGTGGACAGGGTGTGGGCCCCCTAGCCTTCATTCTTTCGCCAGTATTTTTATATATTCCAAAAATATTCTCCATTGATTTTCAGGTCATTCCGAGAACTTTTATTTCTACACAAAAATAACACCATGGCTATTCTGCTGAAAACAGCATCAGTCCGGGTGAGTTCCATTCAAATCTTGGAAGTTAGAGTCCAAAACAAGGGCAAAAGTGTTTGGAAACGTAGATACTATCGGATTATGGGTTCCGGCAAAACCCTCAAGGTTCGAACACTAGGGTGCGCGCAAAAATCTCCCCCTACCGATTTACGTCCTAGCTTCACTAAGATCTCACGGACTAACTCGACGAACTCGCAGCACAAAAGACACAAGATTTATACTGGTTCGGGCCATCGTTGTGGTGTAATACCCTACTCCAGTGTGGTGGTGGTGGATTGCCTCTTGGGCTAAGGATGAATAGTACAAGGGAAAGAACAGCCTCCTGAGGAGAGGTGTTCTTGTGCTTGGTGGAGTTGTGGACTTGTGGGTGCTCGGATCGATCCTCTCATTGATGAGCCGATCGATCCCCCCTCTAGCAATGGAAAGTGGCTAGTCCTATTTGTCGTGGCCCTGGTCCTCTCCCCAAATATTGAGCGGGAAGGGAGCCAACAACAGCCAATTCGAAAGGGGATAGCTAGTACAGCTTATCCTGATAAAAGCAGTCTTCGCCTGCCTAAGGCTCTGGTGGTGACGCCATCTTGGGCTCCATGGTGACCTCCACCTTGCTGTCCTGCTGGTCTTGGTCTCGTTGCACCGATATGGAAACCTTTGCTTGACCCCTCGGTACTCCGCGCCTGCGCCTGCTTCCTTAACACCAAAGAGGAAACAAGGACACTGTGCGCGCTGGCACCCGCCTCACGCCCGCCAGGCCTTGGTCGTCATGGCTCACGTATTCGGAACCTCGCAAGGTTTGCCTGGCCTTGATCTCTCCACCCCTCGCAAGCTAGCCTGGTGAGGCCGCTCCTGAGGAGGTCTTGTGTCGTCCGCCTCGCTAGGCTTGCCCCCCGCGAGGGTCTTGAGTCCTTGCTGGTGAAGATGGGCCGTACGGGCCCGCTCGCAGACCCATGCTGTGGGCCGCAGGCTAGCAAGTCTGGGGACCCCCGTTCTCAGAATGCCGACATTAGCCCACGGGCCCAAGGCACGCTCGGGCTTGGCTTCAAGGCGAAGCCAAAGGGGCAAGTGCGGAGTGCCGTGGGCCCCAATAGCCTACGGCCTTGGTCGACGCGTGCCAGATGATTGGACGTAGGCGTCTCCGCTTCCCCATGCTGCCTCGGCAACTGCCCGACTTGTCAAGTCCTTGCTGCATGCAAGGAAAATCCATCATTATTACATTAGATTGTGGAGGCCGGCGATTGGCCTCCCTTTGGCTATAAATGGGAGGTGGGGGAGGAGCCCCATCACCAGTCTCTCCTCTGCCTCTCCCGCTTCTTCTCCTTCCTCGCTCCAACCCTTGCTGGTGTAGTCATGGCACCGATTCGGAGGTTCTCGGCCGCAGAGAAGGGCAAGGCTCCCCTCACCGAGCTCGAGCTGCTCTCGCCGAAGAAGAGGAGGTCCCATCGCCGCGATATGGTAGTGAGGCAGGAGGTGTCGCGGCCTTGGTACGAAAGGTCGCCTCCTGGGTACCCGCTGCCCTTGTATGCTTGTGCCGATGGTTCTGGAGGGAGGAGCAATGAGCATCGCTGCCCGCACCAGGGCCATGGCCGCCGTGCCACGGAGGCGCACGCCGTCGCCCCAGGAGTCCGCGCCGCAAACTCCTCGTGCGAGTTTGTGATATGGGCGGCAATGCCCCAGAGCACTTGGATTTGCCTCCCGCAGTTCTTCGTCATCGAGATGCCACCGAGGGGCCCTCTCGAGCTTTGGGTGCAACACGCCGACTGCGACACCCCGGCGATTGGAGCGGAAATTGAAGCCGTTTCCTCCGGGAGGATCTTCATGACCCGAGGCTGGGGTGAGATTGCCCGAGTCTGCCACGCGGAGGGCACCCTCGTGATCCACTTCGTGTACGACGGCGTCTCCGTGCTGCTCTTCAAGGTCTTTGACGAGGAAGGCCGCTGCCTGGAGTGCTGTCCTGAAGGAGGTCACCAGGACGGTGCTGCGGCGGGCGTTGGGCATGCCGCAGGCCTCGCTTGTAGCTCCCCCAGCGACAGCGGTGACTCCTGGTGGTCTAGCGACTCTCCCGAGCTCATGGAATCTCTGGAGACAAGCGACGACAGCTACGTGCCCCCGAGCTCTCATCACGCCCGGAGCAAGGCTGCGGCGTCTGGCCGCCGCCGCTGATCTGGATGAGGTTGGTACCGGCCTCTGGTGGCCCACTATTGATGATGGCGTCATTCACTAGGGCACATGTAGTTAGGATTCCCTAAGTTCTTGCATTTTGTTCCCTGCGAGGAATCAAGAAATGGACCCCGCCGGGGCGTGTAAGGCATCTGTAGTCTCCTTTGTTGACATTATCCTTATTATGAAATCGTGCGTGTGTGTGCTCCATTCCGGCTCGGTTTCCCCTTCCCAATCTCGCGACGGCGTGGTGCTCTACACCGACAGGTCCCGGTCCCCAGGCAGGCTTCAGTCGTCGCTGGTATGCCAGGTCGCGTGTCGTGGTCAAGGTCAGGAGGTGAGCAGCCCGAGGTCCAGTAAGAGCCCCTGAGACGCGATGCTCAGGAGGTCCCCTTTGGTGCGCAAGTGACCGCCGAGAGGTAGGAGAGGAAGACTACGTTACGCGAGCGGGGCTACACAAATGAGAACTCTACGCTATAGCGGTTGATTGAGCGCGAAACATATCTTGGCGATCTGGGGTTGATCCCTCGCGAGACACCAGGCTTGGGCATCGGCTGCTGCTAGGTAGCTAGGTCAGGCCCGTGCGGGCCTCCCCCTCCTCTCCATGTTATTCTTGGTGCTCTACGACCTTAGGTCCCGGCCCTCGAGTGAGCCCAGCCGCCGCTAGTATGCCAGTTCACGTGCCATGGTCAAGGCCAGGGGGTGAGGGCTGGAGAGCCAGTAAGAGCTCCTGAGTCGCGATGCTCAGGAGCCCCCCTTTTAACGCACAAGAGAATAGCATGAGGGAGGAGGGAGAGTCCGCGATACCGCCTGCTGTAGCCTTCAGGAAGCTCCTGCAAGTTAGCGTGATGAAGGGCACCGATAGCCGTGGTGATTGCCGATTCGCCTCCGGTACGCGGAGGGGGCTCCCTGCTGCGGAGAGCCCCCGGGGCGTGTACATCCCCGCCCTGACACGTGGCTTGCATGGCAGGGCTAGACGAGGTGTGTCTGGGCACTCGTGAGCCAGTGCCGGACTCACGAGGCCCTTCCTCAAGGCGGGTTGCTCCTGGTCTTGGTTCTTGATGGCTGTGGCATTCCTGCGAGATGGTTAGACAACTTGCGCCGAACGAATCTCCTGAGGTTATCGCGTGAGAAAGCCAAGCACCAACGGCCCCAGGAGGTGACGTGAACGGGGCCGGCCCGCCAGACAGAGCTTGGCCGCTGGATTTATCAACGCTGCAGGGACGGGCCCGAGCACAGACGCCATGCCTAACCCTCTCACGCGAAGGGTCCTGAAGAAAGACGACCGGCGCGCAGCTCCCATGATGGGCGACAATCAAGAAGGTGATAGTCATAGATATATTAAGCATCAAAGGCAGACTAGCTCAAGTAAATGCATAAACGATACGTGCCACTGGGTCCGACCCGAGCGGCTTGGGGATAATGCAGCCCAAGGGGCGCCCCCAGCGAGGTAAGATAAATACATAAAAAGGAAGGGATACATGCCGCGGGGACGGACCTGCGCGGCCTGGGAATGATGCGGCCCTGGGGGCGCTCCCAGCTAAACGAACTTAGAAAATGTCACCTGGTTCTATTGTCGAAGGGGCGTAGAGGCAGCTGAAGGTATGCGGCGAAGGGGTTGCTCCTCACAAGCCACCGGGAACCTGATCCTCGGGAGGCTCTGGGGGTCCAGGCGGTTCCTTGAGGACCGTCACCATCTCCGCCAGGACCACATGATGCCTGGCCTCCTGACCTGCCATGATGCTCTGTAGGTGGCGCTAGAAGGTAGTAGCCACGCTCGGCAGGCTGAACGGCATGCGAACGTAGCTGTGAGATGGACCTTCACAGCGCCCAACACGTGAAGGCCGGAAGCGCTCCTGAGATGCGGCTCGGTTTAGCCCTGGTATGTCGATGCAGACGTGCAGCTCACCACCCTCGCCTGGGTGGGGAGTAGCTCCAGGTGGCCAGCGGTCGCCGCGTATTGTTGTTGCTTCCTGAAGCTCCTAAGATACCTTGGTGATGAACTCCTGAGTGTTGGGCGCTCCTCGCCCAATGTCCTCCTGAAGGAGACGTGCCGCGAAACACGCCTTCAAGTGGTGCCCGAGCGCCTCCCTCGTGACGTTGGCAAGGTCTGAGGCCCTCCAGAAGAGAGCCCCCGAGCCCTGCCCGAGGAGGGCACCGGGCGCGCCTTCCTATGTGATGGAGGGAGGCACCCCAGGTGCGGGCGCTGATCCTGACAAGGTGCCACTTGAGGAACTGCCCTCCTGAGGTTCGGCAGAGTTGCTGCTTCTTCTTCTTGGGGATGACCTCCGGAGGGTACCGAGTTGCATTGTGGCCAGGGTCTTCGATTGACGCTGCTTGGAAGGCGCGCTCGAGGGAGCACACCGCATCTCTTTCTTCGCAGGGGACTGTGATGATCCCGCTGCTTCCTGGCATCTTGAGGACGTTGCAGCCGTGGTGCGTCACGGCCATGAACTTGGCCAGGGCCGGATACCCGAGGATGGCATTGTATGGCAGACGAATGTGGGCGACATCGAAGTCGATGAGCTCGGTGCGTTAGTTGTTGCGCTGTCCGAAGGTGACTTGGAGGTGGACCTGCCCGATCGGGGTGGTGGAGCCGTCAGTCACTCCTGAGAAAGGCTTGGTCGGCTAAAGCTGATCGTACGGCACTTGGAGGCTGTCGAACGTCTCGACGGACATGACATTGAGTCCTGCGCCGCCATCGATGAGGGTCTTGGTGACTTGCACGTTGCTGATGACGGGTGAACAAAGCATCGAGAGGACACCGGCGGTAGCCGCGCACTTGAGCTGATCTGCTGAGCTGAACATGATGGCGCACTAGGACCATCTGAGCGGGCGCGTGGCCTCGAGCTTGGGGAGGACTGCATTCACCTCGCGAGAAAATTGCTTGAAGATGCACTGTGAGGCTGGGGCTTGAGCTCTGCCCAAGATGGAGGTGATAGCACATGGTTCATGGAAGCCCCCAGCCCCCTCGTCTTGGTGGTGGTCGTTGTTCCTTCTTGGTGGTGGCGGTAGTGGTGGGAGACCGGCGTTCCCCTAAGGACGATCCTCATGAGGCTGATCCCTCCAGGCGCCCTCGCGAGGCTGATCCTACCAGTGGTCCTCACGAGGCCGGTCGTGCCACTCTTGGCGCGGGCCACGGTCATCCCAGCGTCCGCCACCACGTCCTCCTCCTCGGTCGTAGCCCCGGTCGTTGCACTCGGGGCGTCGACCGAAGAGTCCTTCTAGAATGGCTCTGAGCTCTTGACAGTCGTTGGTGTTGTGGCTATGCAGGTTATGGAAGGCGCAGAACGGTCGACTGCTCTTGTATGACTCGGGCAGGTCCCTGCCGCACTTTGTGTCCAGCTCCACCGCGAGCATTGCCGCTCCCTTGCGATTCACGTCTTTGGTCTTGGCTTTCTTCTCCTCCGGGTCCGCAGCCGGGAGCTCGAGGAGGGAGAGGCGCCCCTCCTCAGCTCTTGCGCACTTGGTCGCCAGGTTGAACAGCTCCAGAGACGTGCACAGCTCCTCGTGGATGGCGAGCTCCTCCTTCATCTTGACGTCGCAGACGCCATCGGAGAACGCGGAGATGATGGCCTCGTCCGTCACCTTGGGGATCTTGAGGCGAACATTGTTGAAGCGCTGGATGTACTTCTGGAGAGTCTCTCCTGGTTGTTGCTTGACGCGGCGTAGGTCACCCGTAGCCGGTGGGCGGTCGCGAGTGCCCTGGAAGTTGCCGACGAAATGGTCGTGCATCTCATTCCAGGAGGAGATCGAGCCTGGAGGCAGGTTCAGGAGCCAGGAGCGGGCACCATCCTTGAGAGCCATGGGAAACCAGTTCGCCATGACTTTCTCGTCGCCGTTGGCCGCCTCGATGCTCAGCTCATAGAGCTGCAGGAACTCTGCAGGTTCGGGCGTGCCGTCATAGCGAGGAGGCAGATCCGGCTTGAACTTGCCCGGCCAAGCGACGCTACGCAGCTCTAGGGTGAAGGCGCGGCAGCCCGCCGTGGTCACCGGGACTCTGCGCTGGTGGAGAACTTCTCCTTGATGGGGTCCGCGCACCGCCGCCGCAGGCGGCACGCGGTCTTGCCGTGGTGGCGCAAGGAGCGCAGGGGCGTTTTCTCGCGGTTGAGGGACTTCTTGGCAGCTTCTTTCTTCTTGCGTGGTCGCCGGACGCGGCAGGTTGCGTAGTGGGGCCATGCGCCTGGGCGCCAAGACTGCGTCTTGGGGCAGAGGTGGTGGAGGCGCTCCATGGGCCACGCTGCCCACAGCTGGCGGAGGGCGAGGCGGCGAGAGGGACGGTGCAGGGGAGCCCCCTGCAGCGCAGACAAGCTCGGTGATGCGGTCGAGCCAGTGCTCGAAGAGGTTTTCGATTGGGCGGTAGCGCAGGAGCTCGCACGCCATGCACAGAGCGGCCTGCACGTCCATGGGAGCGCGACGAGCGTGGGATGACGAGCCGGCCGGTGTCAGTGATGGAGTGGCGGTGCGGCCGTCCCATCGCACCGAGGGGTGCAGTGAGGATGCTTGCTGCTCGTTCCCCGCTGGGCCGGTGGCGGCGTTGACGGCAGGCGATGGGGAACAACGGGGTGGCCCGACGACGGGAGCCGTCAGAGCAACATGGGCGGCGGGGGCAGCCCGGCGCTCAGCGCGAGCATGGTGAGCGTCCGACATGGAGACGATGAAGCAACGAGACATGGAGCGACGGAAGGTAAGCTTCAGCGCACCCTTACTTGGCGCGCCAAATGTTGGATTACAGGTTCCGGCAAAACCCTCAAGGTTCGAACACTGGGGTGCCCGCGAAAATCTCCCCCTACCAATATATGTCCTAGCTTCACTAAGATCTCACGGACTAACTCGACGAACTCGCAGCACAAAAGACACAAGATTTATACTGGTTCGGGCCACCATTGTGGTGTAATACCCTACTCCAGTGTGATGGTGGTGGATTGCCTCTTAGGCTGAGGATGAATAGTACAAGGGGAAGAACATCCTCCTGAGGAGAGGTGTTCTTGTGCTTGGTGGACTTCTGGACTTGTGGGTGCTCGGTTCGATCCTCTCCTTGATGAGCCGATTGATCACCCCTCTAGCTACGGAGGTGGCTAGTCTTATTTGTAGTGGCCCTGGTCCTCTCCCCAAATATTGAGCGGGAAGGGAGCCAACAACGGCCAATTCGAAAGGGGACAACTAGTACATCTTATCCTGACAAAAGCAGTCTTCGCCTGCCAAAGGCTCTGGTGGTGATGCCGTCTTGGGCTCCACGGTGACCTCCGTCTTGCCGTCCTGCTAGTCTTGGTCTCGTAGCACCGATATGGAAACCTTTGCTTGACGCCTCGGTACTCCACGCCTGCGTCTGCTTCCTTAACACCAAAGAGGAAAAAAGGACATTGTGCGCGCTGGCGCCTGCCTGGTGCCCACCAGGCCTTGGTCGTCATGGCTCACGTCATCAGAACCTCACGAGGTTTGCCTGGCCTTGATCTCTCCGCCTCTCCTGAGCCAGCCTGGTGAGGCCGCTCCTGAGGAGGTCTTCTGTCGTCCGCCTCGCAAGGGTCTTGAGTCCTTGCTGGTGAAGATGGTTCGTACAGGCCCGCTCGCAGAGCCACGCCGTGGGCCGCAGGCAGGCAAGTCTGGGGACCCCCATTCCCAGAACGCCGACAGATATGATGGAGACATATCTGAAAGTGCAACTATCCCTAGGTGGTTTTGGTAATTCATAACAACATATAGCTCATTGAGCTAATGCTATTCCAAGATGACTATTTCAGGAAAGCTCAATGATTGGCATGGCATGGATGTGAAAGTGGAACCCTCAAAATGCTAAGGACAAAGGATTGGCTCAAGCTCAAAAGCTCAAGACTCTTCATTTTATATTTTAGTGATCCAAGATCACATTGAGTCTTTAGGAAAAGCCAATACTATCAAGGAGGGATGAGGTGTTGCTTAATGAGCCTCTTGCTTCATGTGCTTAGTGATATGCTCCAAAACCCTCAATTACTTCCCCATATCCACATATGACCTAAACCCTAAGCCAAACTCGGTCCTACCGATTCTTTCTATCCGGCGCCACCGAGTTTCACTTGTCATGAGCCACTGCCAAACCCTAGCAATTCGGTTCTACCGATAGGGATCTCGGTCTCACCGAGATGGGATTGCAAACTCTCTGTTTCCCTTTCGTAACTTTTCGGTCTCACTGAAAGAGCGGATCGGTCCCACCGAGATTGCAATGTAAATTCAGTGTTTCCTTTTTGTAACTTTTTGGTCTCACCGAAAGAGCAAATCGGTCCCACCGAGTTTGCCTGACCAACTCTCTGGTTAGCTAATTACCAAAATCGGTCTCACCGAGTTTGTGTAATCGGTCTCACCGAGATTACGTTATGCCCAAACCCTAACCATATTGGTCCTACCGAGTTGCATGTCAGTCCCACCGAAAATCTCTAACGGTCACTAGGTTTACCTTTTCGGTCCGACCGAGTTTGTTGATTCGGTCCCACCGAGATTGGAAAAACTGTGTGTAACGGTTGGATTTTGTGTGGAGGCTATATATACCCCTCCACCTCCTCTTCATTCATGGAGAGAGCCATCAGAACACATACACAATTCCAACTCATATGTTCTGAGAGAGAACCACCTACTCATGTGTTGAGACCAAGATATTCCATTCTTACCATATGAATCTTGATCTCTAGCCTTCCCCAAGTTGCTTTCCACTCAAATCTTCTTTCCACAAAATCCAAATCCTATGAGAGAGAGTTGAGTGTTGGGGAGACTATCATTTGAAGCACAAGAGCAAGGAGTTCATTACCTACACACCATTTGTTACTTCTTGGAGAGTGGTGTCACCTAGATTGGCTAGGTGTCACTTGGGAGCCTCCGAAAAGATTGTGGAGTTGAACCAAGGAGTTTGTAAGGGCAAGGAGATTGCCTACTTCATGAAGATCTACCGCTAGTGAGGCAAGTCCTTCGTGGGCGATGGCCATGGTGGGATAGACAAGGTTGCTTCTTTGTGGACCCTTCGTGGGTGGTTGCTTCTTCGTGGACCCTTCGTGGGTGGAGCCGTGTGTGGACTCGCGCAACCGTTACCCTTCGTGGGTTGAAGTCTCCATCAACGTGGATGTAGGATAGCACCACCTATCCGAACCACGAGAAAAACATCCGTGTCTCCAATTGCGTTTGAATTCTCCAAACCCTTCCCTTTACATTCTTGCAAGTTGCATGCTTTACTTTCCGCTGCCAATATACTCTTTGCATGCTTGCTTGAATTGTGTGATGATTGCTTGACTTGTCCTACAATAGCTAAAATCTGCCAAGAACTAAAATTGGGAAAAGGTTAAGTTTTTATTTGGTCAAGTAGTCTAATCACCCCCCCTCTAGACATACTTTCGATCCTACAAGTGGTATCAAAGCTTTGGTCTCCATTTGCTTTGATCTCCATAGCTTTTGGTGGTCATAGCCTTGGTTTCACAACCTAGGAGAGTATGGCATGTAGCGAGGGAAATTATTACCGCAGAGGTCCTTACTTTGATGGTACTAATTTTGCTAGTTGGAAGCATAAAATGAAAATGCATATTCTTGGACATAACCCCGCCGTTTGGGCTATTGTGTGTGTTGGTTTGCAAGGTGATTTCTTTGATGGGAAAGAACCAAACCGTGAAGCTACCGTGGATGAGTTGAAGATGCTGCAATACAATGCTCAAGCTTGTGATATTCTCTTCAACAGATTGTGCCCCGAAGAATTCAACAAAATCAGCCGTCTTGAGAATGCAAAGGAAATTTGGGACACTTTGATTGATATGCACGAAGGTACCGACTCCGTCAAGGAATCCAAGTTGGATGTGCTTCAAAGTCAACTTGACAAGTTCAAAATGAAGGATGGTGAAGGTGTCGCTGAAATGTACTCTAGGCTTGCTCTCATCACAAATGAGATTGCCGGCTTAGGAAGTGAAGAGATGACCGATAGATTCATCATCAAGAAGATTCTAAGAGCCTTGGATGGAAAATATGATACCGTGTGCACATTGATCCAAATGATGCCCAATTACAAAGATCTCAAGCCAACGGAGGTGATTGGAAGAATTGTTGCTCATGAGATGTCACTTAAGGATAAAGAGGAACTTCACAACAAATCAAGTGGTGCCTACAAAGCCTCATGTGAAGCCCCTACATCATCAAGTGAGAAACAAAACTTCAATGAAGAATTGAGCTTAATGGTGAAGAACTTCAACAAGTTCTACAAGAGTAGAAGCAAAGATAGAAGTTTCAAGTCAAGGTCCTACAATGACAAAAGATCTTCTAGTCGAGAGCGAAACTGCTACAGTTGTGGAAGACCCGGACACTATTCCAATGAGTGTACGGCTCCCTACAAGAGAAGAGAAGATTCTCCAAAAAGAAGAAGCAAAGAATCACCACCAAGAGAGAGAAGGAGTAGAGATGATCGTTATGAATGAAGATACTCATGGAGAAGCAAGGATTCGGAAAGGAAGGAAAAATCATCAAGGAGCTACACAAAACGAAGACATCAAGCTCATGTTGGTGAATGGGTATCCGGCTCCGACTCCGACAGCCACTCCGAGAGAAGTTATCTCTCCGACTCCAAAGATACTCAAGATGAAGGTGTTGCCGGTCTAGCACTTGTGTCAACCAACTCCTACGACATATTTGACTAACCAAATGAAGGAATTGAAAGATGCTTCATGGCCAAAGGTCCTAAGGTAACACACCCCGAGTATGTTGATTTCAATAGTGATGAAGATGACTTGTTAGGTGATGATTTTCTTGTTGACAACTCTAGTGATGAATACTATGATGAAACGTTAATTAATCATGCTAATCAAGATAAAACGAATGACAATGATAAGGAGAAGATTGAGGCTCTAACTAAAGAACTAAACACTCTTAAGTTAGCTCATGAAACTATCTTCGAAGATCATCGAGAACTTTTAAGAGCTCATGAGAAATTACGCTTTGAAAAGCTCAATCTTGAGCAAGAGCATGAGTTCTTAAACGCAATCAATGATGATCTCCGCAAGAAAAGTTCTTCTTACATTGCCAAGCATTTACTCTTATCCACTTACATGCCTCAAGTCAAGTCTAATAACAAGAACAAGAAAGATTCTTCCTCTAGCAGTAACAATGATCATGCTAAATCCAATATTGTTGCTTCTAGTAGTTCTCTTGATTCCACTAATGATTCTCTTAGCCAAGTTACACTTGAGCAAGAAAATAGCTTATTGAAGGGAATTATAGAGAAAGGAGTGTACAAAAGCCTTGCCGGGAGTAAGCAATTCAAGGAAATTGTGCGCAAGCAAGGAATGCACCGGAAGAATCAAGGTGTTGGTTTTGAACGAAAGTTCAATGCCAATGGAGTTGAGTGGGAAGAAGATCAATACCCCAAGACAAAGTTTGTTCCTCAACAAGAGAAGTATGATACTTCTTTCAAGGGGACACAAGCTCAAGATGATCTTCCACCACAAGACTACAAGCAAAAAGGCAAGGACAAGCTTCAAGAGGAAGTTGATGCATTTGAAGAAGCTCCTAAGACCTTAGTCAAGTGGATTCCCAAGACTACTTCAAGTTCCACTTCATCAAGTACGACTACAACTCCAAGGATTCCCATCAAGATGGTGTGGATCCAAAATAAGAAGAACTAGAGAGTTCTTGAGGGTGACTCCGCCAACATACTTCACTCTTATCATTTTGGCAAGAACAAGTGCAATCAACTTCCAGATCTTGCACTAGTTCAAGGAGTCACAAACCCTCTTGTTGGTAAGACAAGGGACAAGGTAACCTAAAAGTTTTCATGGACATCATCTTGTGTGTGCATCACTCTATGTCTATGGATATCCTTGTTTGTTCCTTGTGGGACTAACCCATGTAGGTATTGAAAGTGCAATTCACTCAAATGGATAGCTCCAAGTGATCTACATCAACATTGAGCATCCACATCTTCAACATCTACATGAAGTCATCAACGACAAAACCCGAGGTTAGTTCATCCCTCTAAGGGGGGATATCACATCTAGGGGGAGCTTTACTCTAAGACTTGAGCTAAAGCAACTCTAAAGATGTGAACACAACAATGCTTTATGTAAAAGTGGTAACCCCACTTGAGCTTAAACGATGAGTATGACCTATGATCAAGTGTTCTCACTTGACTCCTAAGTCAATATACTCATATATAGATGACCTTGTCTTCGCAAATTGCTTGATAGATGCTAGAATTGGTTGTGCATGCCTTGTCACATATTTCATTTGCCATCTTATTGTGTGAGCATGCTGGTTGCATATTTTACTCATTCGAGGACATCCACTTGTTGTTTTGATTGTTTGGTTTTATTTCGTTTTGCCAAGTGGATGGACAAGAATGCCTAAGAACCTCCTCTAGCTATCTATGCTTTTCTCGTCTCAAACTCTATTCATGCTACATCACAAAATTTGATCAAGTCAGATTCGAACCACTCTGTGTGAGGAGCGCTCGGAGTCCCCGATTCGTCATAGACTTAAACTTCCAAAACCACTTTATGATTCTCGGTCTGACCGATACCCTACTTTCGGTCCTACTGAGATCATTAAGTTGATCTAGGTTTTTGATCTCGGTGCAACCGATTTGAACCTTTCGGTCACACCGAGTTGCAATAACTGTCTACAGTTTTGCATCTCGGTGCCACCGAGTTGTTCCACTCGGTCACACCGACAGGGTCGGGCTATATATAGTCACGGGCAAAATTTGGAAATTTCTCCGAACCCCTTCACCCGCGCGATAGCCTGCTCTGCCAACATGGTCTCCGGATCGTCTTCTCGCCGCCAGCCGCCTCCAGTCGCTGGTCTCCGTCGCCGTCAACGGGAATTCTACCCTGCCGTTGCCGCCGTAGCGAGTCTCCGCCGAACTAGGGTATGGACTCGATCTTTGTGCTATTCCCCAATCCGATTCCTAGCACATTGTGATCATATTGATTCTAGCCATGTTTGATAAACTTCTATCCAGTCAATGAACTCGTAGATTAGGTTTGATTCAAAAATTCTAGGTTTAGGTTTCCGCCGAAACCATCTCGGACCCACCGAGTTGAAAAACTCGGTCCCACCGATTTGGCTTATGCCATTGCACAAGTGAGACTCGGTCTGACCGAGAATTACTTATCGGTGTGACCGATTTTGGAACTTTGTGAAACCCTAGCAGTCTCGGTGCCACCGAACTGTGACTCGGTCCAACCGAGTTCACTAGTTTAGGTTCCAAAACTGCTTCGGTATCACCAAGTTTGAAAATCGGTAGATCCGAGATGATTTCCGTGGGAAACTAAAACTAAGTTTTTGAGTCATTCTTTTGCAAAAATCTCTGCATTTTGTGATGCTCATCTATTCTACCTCATCTATAAACTGTTCACAGGGTCAGCAGTCAGCTTGTTCATCATGTCAGACCAGAGTGATAGCCAGAACATGTCAGAAGAGCAAGTGCAGATGAGTGAGGGCACTAGTCCCTCAAGTTCTTCAGATGATGGCAGCAGAAGTACTCCTAGCAATCTGCCAAAGGCTGCCACCAGACAGAGGAAGAAGAGAACCTCAGAATCAGAGGATGAGGATTATGTGGCAGAAGAGGAAGCAACTTCAAAGAGAGTAGTGCTTGAGAAGGAACATGGCTCAGCTCAAGGCACAAAGCCAGGGATGAAAATCAAAAGGCCAGCAGGCAGGCAGCCTATGTCAAAGGCTAGAGCTTCAACTGAGAAACCCACTCCCATAGAGCCAGTTGCTGCTGAAGGCAAGAAAAGGAAGGAAAGGGTCAAGAAGACCGTAGCCAAAGTGCTTGGAAAGGCTTCCATCATGGAAGATGAGGATGAAGAAGAAGAGGTTGCTGCACCAGCACCTAAGGCACCCAAGCTGATGGGTGATGCCATAAGATCAGGGTCAACTGCTTCTAAGGCCAAGCCAGCACCAAAGCCAAAGCCAAAGAGGAATACAAGGAGCATACCTGCAGCTGAAAATAACTAGGCCCCAGTGCCTGACATTGCTGAAGAAGAAGAAGGTCAAGTGCTCAGAAAGCTCAAGCCCAAGATCCCAGACCATAGTGATGCTCATCCTGTGGCTGAGGACATGAAGCTCAGGAGAGACTTAGAGCTCAAGAAGTGGAGAGAAGCAGATCCGTATGCTTCAAGGAGAAGAACTGCTGTTGACTACAGATTCCACACTAAGGAACAGCAGGACTTCTATGAGACAGTGCTGCTTGATAAGAAGCCCATAGTTTGTGATATGAGATGGGTTGACTGGGAATACATCAAGGACAATGAAGAACACTACCCTGGAGTGTATGACAGCTTCAATGCTTGTGGAGTAGCAGACTTTGTTGGGCAGAAGCTCACAAAGTGGAACGAGGAACTCATTATGCAATTCTACTCCACAGCACATTTCTACCCAGATGGAAAGATCACATGGATGTCTGAAGGTACGAGGTACCAATCTACTGTTGCTGAGTGGGCACAGCTCATCAATGCCCCAGAGGAGCATGAGGATGACTTGGATATCTATGCCAAGAAGATGGACCACAACTCTATGTCCAATATGTACAAGGAAATTCCAAATGAGGCACTTGATACTTTCAAGTTTGGCTCAGTGCACTATCTTCTGTCAGGGGTGCCAACTATCAATTGGATCTTGAGACACACTCTGTTTCCCAAGTCAGGTGATCACAAGATGATCAGAGGCCATGCAATCAATTTGCTTCGTGTATTTGATGTGCCTCAGAAATTCAACGTCATGAGCCTCATAGCAGAAACTATCAAGAGGACTGCAGCAGATCAGAAGAGGAGCTGTGGTTATGCCCACAAATTCAGGAGCTCATTAACTCCAAGATGGGCATGGGCATATACTTGTTGGACAAGGAACACTTACCCATCCGTCCAGATTTTGAAGATAATCAAGTTGTTATGACTGAGAATGAACCATCATCTGCACAAGCACAAGCCAAGAAGGAGAAGGCGAGGAAGGAGAAAGCTGCCAAGATGCCAACTCAAGAGGAGGCATCTGAGTATTTCTTGAAAACCAAACAAGAGCAGCTTGGTTACTTGATTGCATCCACACTGAGGATTGAGCAAGGACTGGCCACCCTCACTCAGAATCAACAGAGCTTAGAGAGGATCATGGGACAAAAGTTCTATGACTTGGATGTCAAAGTGACAGAAATTCAGACTGCAGTGGAGCAGCTCCAGGATGACATGCAGGAGAGGAGAGGCAAGACTACAACTGATGCATTTGCCAGAGTGCCAAGAGCTCAGAGATCACATGCAGTGCCAGTTGCTGACACCAGAGCCACCACTTCTACACCAGCTACAGCTTCAGTTCCACCAGCTCCAGCATCTACTTCAGCCTCAACTCCAACCACGTCTATAGAAGGCTTCGTCCTTGGAGTGCTCCGGACTCCACCACCACCTGAAGATCAAGCCTGAGTGTCAACTTAGCACTATGCATTTTCTAGGAACTTTTTGGTAACTTGTTGCCAAAGGGGGAGAAAATGTATAGATCATAGGCTTCGAGAGAGAGTGTTGCTTTTATTCTCTCTTGTTTTATTTGGTGGTTTTTCGAACTTTGTTTGCTTTTATGTGAGATACTATGTCATTGCTCGTGAGACATTGATGATCATGTATTTGATCATAAGCTACACTTAATGTTTGCTTAATATTATCATCTTATCTATCTTATGTGATCATTCACTATTCTTGGTGATGAGTGCATGTATTTCATTCTTATCATTTTAAGCGCTCCACCAAGATGTATGTGACATGGAAGAGTAACCCATGACTCTAACTCTTTGTGCATTTGCAGTCCAAAGCAAATTTTAAATATGCACAAATTTAGGGGGAGCTCTTACTTGTCACATACTTCTCAAAGCGACGATATATTTCATGCTTATTATCATTTGTCGAAGCTTTGATCTATATGTTGTCATCAATTACCAAAAAGGGGGAGATTGAAAGTGCAACTATCCCTAGGTGGTTTTGGTAATTCATAACAACATATAGCTCATTGAGCTAATGCTATTCCAAGATGACTATTTCAGGAAAGCTCAATGATTGGCATGGCATGGATGTGAAAGTGGAACCCTCAAAATGCTAAGGACAAAGGATTGGCTCAAGCTCAAAAGCTCAAGACTCTTCATTTTATATTTTAGTGATCCAAGATCACATTGAGTCTTTAGGAAAAGCCAATACTATCAAGGAGGGATGAGGTGTTGCTTAATGAGCCTCTTGCTTCATGTGCTTAGTGATATGCTCCAAAACCCTCAACTACTTTCCCATATCCACATATGACCTAAACCCTAAGCCAAACTCGGTCCTACCGATTCTTTCTATCCGGCGCCACCGAGTTTCACTTGTCATAAGCCACTGCCAAACCCTAGCAATTCGGTTCTACCGATAGGGATCTCAGTCTCACCGAGATGGGATTGCAAACTCTCTGTTTCCCTTTCGTAACTTTTCGGTCTCACCGAAAGAGCGGATCGGTCCCACCGAGATTGCAATGTAAATTCAGTGTTTCCTTTTTGTAACTTTTCGGTCTCACCGAAAGAGCAAATCGGTCCCACCGAGTTTGCCTGACCAACTCTCTGGTTAGCTAATTACCAAAATCGGTCTCACCGAGTTTGTGTAATCGGTCTCACCGAGATTACATTATGCCCAAACCCTAACCATATCGGTCCTACCGAGTTGCATGTCAGTCCCACCGAAAATCTCTAACGGTCACTAGGTTTACCTTTTCGGTCCGACCGAGTTTGTTGATTCGGTCCCACAGAGATTGGAAAAACTGTGTGTAATGGTTGGATTTTGTGTGGAGGCTATATATACCCCTCCACCTCCTCTTCATTCGTGGAGAGAGCCATCAGAACACATACACAATTCCAACTCATATGTTCTGAGAGAGAACCACCTACTCATGTGTTGAGACCAAGATATTCCATTCTTACCATATGAATCTTGATCTCTAGCCTTCCCCAAGTTGCTTTCCACTCAAATCTTCTTTCCACAAAATCCAAATCCTATGAGAGAGAGTTGAGTGTTGGGGAGACTATCATTTGAAGCACAAGAGCAAGGAGTTCATTACCTACACACCATTTGTTACTTCTTGGAGAGTGGTGTCTCCTAGATTGGCTAGGTGTCACTTGGGAGCCTCCGACAAGATTGTGGAGTTGAACCAAGGAGTTTGTAAGGGCAAGGAGATCGCCTACTTCGTAAAGATTTACCGCTAGTGAGGCAAGTCCTTCGTGGGCGATGGCCATGGTGGGATAGACAAGGTTGCTTCTTCGTGGATCCTTCGTGGGTGGTTGCTTCTTTGTGGACCCTTCGTGGGTGGAGCCCTTCGTGGACTCGTGCAACCATTACCCTTTGTGGGTGGAGCCCTCCGTGGACTCGCGCAACCGTTACCCTTCGTGGGTTGAAGTCTCCATCAACGTGGATGTAGGATAGCACCACCTATCCGTACCACGGGAAAAACATCCGTGTCTCCAATTGCGTTTGAATTCTCCAAACCCTTCCCTTTACATTCTTGCAAGTTGCATGCTTTACTTTCCGCTGCCAATATACTCTTTGCATGCTTGCTTGAATTGTGTGATGATTGCTTGACTTGTCCTACAATAGCTAAAATCTGCCAAGAACTAAAATTGGGAAAAGGTTAAGTTTTTATTTGGTCAAGTAGTCTAATCACCCCCCTCTAGACATACTTTCGATCCTACAGTATCACATACCTAGTTCAATCTCGTTACCGGCAAGTTTCTTTACCCATTCTGTAATACATCACCTCGTGACTAACTCCTTCATCGTTTGCTTGCAAGCTTATGATGTGTATTACCGAGAGGGACCAGAGATACCTCTCCGATACTCGGAGTGACAAACCCAAATCTTGATCTATGCCAAGTCAACAAACACCTACGGAGATACCTGTGGAGCATCTTTATAATCATCCAGTTGCGTTGTGACGTTTGATAGCACACAAGGCATTCCTCCGGTATCCGGGAATTGCATAATCTCATAGTCGAAGGAATATGTCTTTGACATGAAGAAAGCAATAGCAATAAAACTGAATGATCATTATGCTAAGCTAACGAATGGGTCTTGTCCAGCACATCATTCTCCTAATGATGTGATCCCGTTAAAAATGACAACTCACGTCCATGGTTAGGACACCTTAACCATCTTTGATCAACGAGCTAGTCAAGTATAGGTTCACTAGGGACACGGTGTTTGTTTATGTATTCACACATGTATTTAGGTTTCCGATCAATACAATTCTAGCATGAATAATAAACCTTTATCATGAATAAGGAAATATAAAATAACAACTTTATTATTGCCTCTAGGGCAAATTTCCTTCAGTCTCGCACTTGCACTAGAGGCGATAATCTAGATTACATTGTAATGAATCTAACACCCATGGAGTCTTGGTGTTGATCATGTTTTGCTCGTGGAAGAGGCTTAGTCAACGGGACTGCTACATTCAGATTCGTATGTATCTTGCAAATTTAAATGTCTCCCTCCTTGACTTGCTCACGAATGGAGTTGAAGCGTCTCTTGATGTGCTTGGTTCTCTTGTGAAATCTGGATTCCTTCGCCAAGGCAATTGCTCCAGTATTGTCACAAAAGATTTTCATTGGACCCGATGCACTAGGTATTACACCTAGATCGGATATGAACTCCTTCATCCAGACTCCTTCATTTGCTGCTTACGAAGCAGCTATGTATTTCGATTCACATGTAGATCCCGCCACGACGCTCTTCTTGGAACTACACCAACTAACAACTCCACCATTCAATATAAACATGTATTCGGTTTGTGACTTTGAGTCATCCGGATCAGTGTTGAAGCTAGCATCGACGTAACCATTTAAGATGAGCTCTTCATCACCTCCATAAATGAGAAACATATCCTTAGTCCTTTTCAGGTACTTCAGGATGTTCTTGACCACTGTCAAGTGATCCACACCTGGATTACTTTGGTACCTCCCTGCTAGACTTATGGCATGGCACGCATCAGGTCTAGTACACAACATAACATACATGATAGAACCTCTGGCTGAGGCATAGGGAATGACTTTCATTTTCTATCTATCTTCTGAAGTGGTCTTGCTTTGAGTCTGACTCAACTTCACACCTTGTAACACAGGCAAGAACCCTTTCTTTGACTGATCCATTTTGAACCTTTTCAAAACTTTGTCAAGGTATGTGCTTTGTGAAAGTCCTATCAAGTGTCTTGATCTATCCCTATAGATCTTGATGCCCAATATATAAGCAGCTTCACCAAGGTCTTTCATTGAAAAATTCTTATTCAAGTATCCTTTTATGCTATCCAGAAATTCTATATCATTTCCAATCAATAATATGTCATCCACATATAATATTAGAAATGCTACAGAGCTCCCACACACTTTCTTGTAAATACAGGCTTCACCGAAAGTCTGTATAAAACCATATGCTTTGATCACACTATCAAAGCGTATATTCCAACTCCGAGATGCTTGCACCAGTCCATAGATGCATTGCTAGAGCTTGCACACTTTGTTAGCACCTTTAGGATCGAAAAAAACTTCTGGTTGCATCATATACAACTCTTCTTTAAGAAATCCATTAAGGAATGTAGTTTTGATGTCCATTTGCCAAATTTCATAATTATTAAATGCGGCAATTGCTAACATGATTCAGACTGACTTAAGCATCGTTGTGGGTGAGAAGGTCTCATCATAGTCAACCCCTTGAACTTGTCGAAAACCTTTTGCGACAAGTTGACTTTGTAGACAGTAACATTACCATCAGAGTCAGTCTTCTTCCTGAAGATCCATTTATTCTCTATGGCTTGCCGATCATCAGGCAAGTCCACCGAAGTCCACACTTTGTTCTCATACATGGATCCTATCTCAGATTTCATGGCTTCAAGCCATTTATCAGAATCTGGGCTCATCATAGCTTCTTCATAGTTTGTAGGTTCGCCATGGTCTAGTAACATGACTTCTAGGACATGATTACCATAGCACTCTGGTGCGAAACATGGTCTGTTTGACCTACGAGGACTAGTAGTAACTTGATCTAAAGTTTCATGATCATCATCATTAGCTTCCTCTCTAGTTGGTGTAGGCATCACGGGAACAAATTTCTCTGATGTGCTACTTTCTAAATTGAGAGAAGGTACAATTACCTCATCAAGTTCTACTTTCCTCCCACTCACTTCTTTCGAGAGAAACTCCTTCTCTAGAAAGGTTCCATTCTTGGAAACAAAGATCTTGCCTTCGGATCTATGGTAGAAGGTGTACCCAATTGTTTCCTTAGGGTATCCTATGAAGACGCACTTCTATGATTCGGGTTCAAGCATATCAGACTGAACCCTTTTGACATAAGTGTCGCAACCCCAAACTTTAAGAAACGATAGCTTAGGTTTCTTGCCAAACCATAGTTCATATGGTGTTGTCTCAACGGATTTAGACGGTGCCCTATTTAACGTGATTGCAGCTATCTCTAATGCATAACCCCAAAATGATAGTGGTAAATTGATAAGAGACATCATATATCGTACCATATCTGGAGAACACCACCCACCTCATCTCCTCTGGTGACAATGGAGTTCTATGATCTCTCCGGCGATGGAGGGACTACTTCACTAGGATTTCTCGACCGGCCTTGCGGTCGCGGCTCAGGTGCGTCGTCTTTTTGGTTCCACAGTCCATTTCTTGCCTTCTGGTCCGACCAAAGAATTATCCTTGGTTGTGAGTTTCTCGTCAGCGGTGTTTCCTCTCAATGAAGAATCTGTGGCTATTGCACTCCAATGTTGCATTGGAGGACTACCTTTGGGTCTTAGAGTGATTCATCTTGATGGGAGGAGATTTAGGTTTTCGATTGCTTCCATCAAAGTGGGACATTTTATCTATGGTCTTAAGGACAGGGTTTGGCCGGACTTTGTGTGCCATTTGATCCTTTTCCGGCCAGGTGTTCATTCTTCGCCAGTAACCACTAGTTGGCATTGGGATCAACAAAGCCCTGAGGTAACAACTCGTTCTCCGGTGGCCATCAGGACAAAACTTACTTTTTTGCACAAGAATGTGCAGCTGGATAATACTTCTTTGGACACGCTCACAAAAATTGGGTTTTTTTTCCTCCACCGGGTCACTCTGACAAGCCGGAGACCTCGTTGTGCGGCAGCACTCCGGTCATCGCCGGCTACCCGACAGGTTTCTTTGGAAAGAAAGACAATTTCGAATCCACCCACTAATTCAATGACTGATCCTCTGATTTTTGGTGGTTTCCAATCGAGTATTAATGGCCCCATCAATGATGATAATATTGGCGGTGCTAATTGGCATTTTGAGGGATATCGGTTCAAACAGGCTATCTGGAATTCAATACCAACATTCATTTTACGCCATATACTGGATCATCAACATGCTAGAATCTCAGAGGCCAAAATTGTTGATCTTTGGAAAATTACTTCCGTTCCACCGTTAGATTTCATTTATTATAAATTGTCAATCTTCTCCATATGTGATGATAATGATCACCTGGCTAATCAATGCCTGGGTCCATATTGTAACACATGCTTCGAACAGCCTTCTTGTTGCATGCCCACACTAAATGAGGCATCCTTAATGGACAATTCTCAATCAATGGCACATTTACAAAAAGTGGCCTGCTATCTCTGTGGATCCTCAACCCATCAATTCTTTGAGTGCCCGACCCAATTTAAATGCAAATCATGTGGCTGGTTAGGACATACTAAATACTGGTGTACAAGTCCAACTGCTCCACGATTATGTTGGAAGCCCAAGATCCACAAGGAAATCGCACCTCCCAAAGTAACAACAATGGGCAATATTCCTTAGGGCAAAATGGTTTGGAAAAATAAAATTCCCAATGATTTACAAGATCGAGGTTTTCCTTAGAAAAATTCACGGTTGGACTTGCCTAACAACTCATTGCCATTACATGGAAATTTGACACAAAGCAATTTGGGTCTGGTCAAACCTGGGAAGCAGAGAAATCAATCCCATCAGCATCCCGCTCTTAATGTGGCTACCAAACCTACTCCTGCCGCACAGCCGTTGGATGCCCATCCTATGGTCTGCAAGGGCACATGGCTCTCTCTAGCCTAAAGCAAACTCACAGAGACCGAGGAGTCTGGGTACCCATGACACCGGCCATAGCTGCCGATACGCATTCTGCTCTGCATCTGGGTTTCTCCGCAACTCCTCCACCTAGCTCTGCTCCAATGGCGAACTTCCCCGTCAATGTCATCCCCTACCTCCCGCCGGGCATGATGATCGAGCTGGGCCCAGCGGACCGTAGAGTTCGTGATGATATGGTGATTAGCCCTACTCCTCATCTGCGCCACGACTTCCTCGCCATTGCAGAGGCGAATTGCTTTGTCCCCTTGCATCGCAAGGCAGAACTGCAACACATCATCGAAGGTTTGCTGCATGAATCCCAGTTCTTCCCCACGGAAGTTAACGATCACCCGTTAGGCATTGGTATCTTTGGTTTTGTCAACTCTATTGTTAGAGATTTAGTTGTGGGCACTAGTTTTGAGTTGGATGAAGATGACGTGGATGAACATACCGTGATCTCCTTTGTCCCACATGATGTTGCATTGAATATGAGGCTTACCACCTTTGGATCTGAGGTTTGGTTACTGTATGTTGGTTTTCCGTATGACTACCAGACCTAGCATTATATTCACAAATCAGTTGATAAGTTTGGTAGCTTAGTGGAATGGCACAACCCAAGGAGTGATAGGAAGATGTTGGGGAACGTAGCATGCAATTTCAAAAAAATTCCTACGATCACGCAAGATCTATCTAGGAGATGCATAGGAACGAGAAGGGGAGAGTGTGTCCACGTACCCTCTTAGACCAAAAGCGGAAGCGTTAGGTTAACGCGGTTGATGTAGTCAAACATCTTCGCGATCCAACCGATCAAGTACCGAACGTACGACACCTCCGAGTTCAGCACACGTTTAGCTCGATGATGTCCCTCGAACTCTTGATCCAGCAAAGTGTCGAGGGACAGTTTCATTAGCACGACGACGTGGTGATGGTGATGTGATCCGCACAGGGCTTCGCCTAAGCACTACATGAATATGATCGGAGGAGTAAACCGTGGAGGGAGACGCCACGCATGGCTTGGAACAATTGGTGTGCCTCCAAGGGGTGCCCTGCCCACGTATATAAAGGAGGGAGAGGGAGGAGGCCGGCCCTAGGGGGGGCGCCAAGTGGGGGGAGTGTTGGGGAACGTAGTAATTTCAAAAAAATTCCTACGCACACGCAAGATCATGGTGATGCATATCAACGAGAGGGAAGAGTATTGTCCATGTACCCTCGTAGACCGTAAGCGGAAGCGTTATGAGAACGCGGTTGATGTAGTCGTACGTCTTCGCGATCCGACTGATCCAAGTACCGAACGTACGGCACCTTCGAGTTCAGCACACGTTCAGCTCGATGACGTCCCACGAACTCCGATCCAGCAGAGCTTCACAGGAGAGTTCCGTCAGCACAACGGCATGATGACTGATACGTCCATTTTACATCATGCTTTTATATTGATATTTATTGCATTATGGGCTGTTATTACACATTATGTCACAATATTTATGCCTATTCTTTCTTATTTTACACAGTTTACATAAAGAGGGAGAATGCCGGCAGCTGGGATTCTGGGCTGGAAAAGGAGAAAATATTAGAGACTTATTCTGCACAACTCCAAAAGTCCTAAAACTTCACGGAAGATGTTTTCCAAATATATAAAAAATATTGAGAGCAAGAACTTCACCAGGGGGGCCACACCCTTCCCACGAAGGTGGGGGGGGGGCGCCCTACCCCCCAGGGCGCGCCCCCTACCTCATGGGCCCCCTGGTGGCCCTCCGGTGACCATCTTCTGCTACATGGAGTCTTTAGATGGGAAAAAAAATCAGAAGCCATCTTCTCGGACGAAACTCCGCCGTCACGAGGTGGAACCTTCGCGGAACCAATCTAGGGCTCTGGCGGAGCTGTTCTGCCATGGAAACTTCCCTCCCGGAGGGGGAAATCATCGCCATCGTGATCACCAACGCTCCTCTCATAGGGAGAGGGCAATCTCTATCAACATCTTCATCAGCACCATCTCATCTCAAAACCCTACACTACAAAAAGGACACATCCGTGACATTTTGGGCCGAACGAAATTTTTTCTGTCATACATATGACACTTCTATGACGATAATTGTGACAAAACCCGGTATCATCATAGATGTGGTGGGCTCCTACTTCTATGACCAAAAATCATGATAGAAAATGGGCTTTTAGTCCTGGGCGGGCCGGAGACGCAGCTGCATGACATTCTTCAGGCCGTCCATGATGGAAAAAACTGTGGTAGAAGCTAGGGGAGGAAAATTTCGGGGAGTTCCCGGTTACGGTGGGAGGTCGGGGGCCGAACGATGCGCGCTTCTCTCGTACACGTACACGCGTGTGTGCGAGGCGTTGGCTCTAACTGAACCCGAGCGAGGTGTTGGGCTCTAACTGAACCCGAGCGATTGCACTGCAGGCTACGCGTTACTGAACCCGAGCGATCGATCGATGGCTGTTAACTGAACCCGATCGAGCGATTCCTTCACTACTGCTGCTAAATGAAGCCGATCGATGCTACCTATGGATGAACAGTGAGCGTTGTGGGGGGGGGGGGGTTGGATGAACAGTTCCCGGTGGGGGTGGATGAACAGGACCCCGTGGTGTTGCCTCTGGATGAACAGGACCCCGATCGATCGAGCCGGTTGGGGCTGGATGAACAGGACCCCGTGGAGGGCTGGATGAACAGGACCACCCCGTGGAGGGCAGGATGAACAGTAGACGGTGGAGGGCAGGATGAACAGTAGCCCGTGGAGGGGTGGTTGAACAGGAGCCCATGGAGAGGGCTGGTTGAACAGTAGCCGGTGGAGTAGCGCGCGGTGGAGGCTGGATGAACAGGAGCCCGTGGATGAACAATCGCAGGTGGAGACTGGAGGAGGTCGACGGTGGATGAACAGTAGCTCATGGAGGCTGGAGGGGGTCGACGGTGGAGATGAATAGTATCCCGTGAAGTCCTGTTTTGCGGTACGCCACACCCCTCCCGATGAACAGGACCCCCGTTTCGGTCGTAGCACTCCAACACAAGTCCGTTTCCTCCGTTTTGTGGTACGCCACACCCCTCCCGATGAACAGGACCCCCGTTTCGACCGTAGGAGGTCCTTTTCCTCGGTTTTGCGGTACGCCAGACCCCTTCCGATCAACAGGATCCTGTTTCGAACGTGGCCGGTCGAACACAAGGCTGTTTCCTCCGTTCTGCGGTACGCCAGGCCTCGTTTCCATCGCCTATTCCGTCCAAGCCCTCCCGATGAACACGACGCATTCCGTTGCCTCCCCATGAACACGACGCATTATGTTGCCTCCCCATGAACACGACGACAACGTTGTTTCTCCATTCCGACCTAGCCATGTACACGAGCCCTGGACGTACGTATGCGCGAGTAGGCGTTCAAGATCCCGCCCGTATGTACACATACGTGGCCGTATTTACTTTCTTGCACCCTGGCCGCTGTACGTACGTGTACATCCTACGTGCGCGCCTCTACTACGACACGTGCGCGCCTCTACATCCACCAGTATATATGTACATACACGTTCGCGACCAAAATGACAATGCTACGTACGCTTCGACCAGGTGGGTCCCGACTATCAGGCACTTCCTTGCGTGCGAAGATGTAGCTGGTGAGTCCCAGCAGTCAGGGGCAAACATTTTTTTTTGTGAAATACGATGGCCCGTCCGGTGGGTCCCCGCTGTCAGGTGGAGGAATAATTATTTTGCACAATAAGGAGGCACTTCCTTGTTGCGGCCGTGGACCCAGCTGTCAGCCTCTCCACGTACAGTCCACGTCCGATGGAAGCCGTTCCTTGACCACGTTGACCACGCCGCGTCGAGAGCACTAGGGCGGTGGACGACGGCGAGGCCTAGGAAGGGGACGACGCGGGGCCAGGGAAGACGCGGCAGTGGATGCCCACGCGTAGAGGAGTACAAGGGTTCACTGGTTCGCTGCGGTGTGAGGCTGCCGTGGACGCAGAATAATAGGGGGTGTGGGTGAGTAGAGGGATGGCCTGGCTAGCGGTGGGAGTAGTAGGGGCGGTGAGGCCTCCGCCGCATCGCAGCCGGCCACGGGAGGCAGGAGCACGAGGCACGACCGGCACTGGTTTGGGTGGCTGGAGCAAGAAGACCAGAGGTTGAAGAAGCACTACGGCCGTTGGATGGACATCGTATGGTCACTGGAGCTAGAATCGTGCATATTGACTAAGTTGACAAAGCCCTCCATCCCCATCAACTTAGTAGGCCCACAAGTCAGCCTCCCACCAAGGTGGGTCCCAGCTAGCAGGGGGTATTCATTTTTTTTGTGCGTAATAAGGAGGCACTTCCGGTGGGTCTGAGCTGACTGCAGGGGGAACATTTTTTTCACGAAATACGGTGGCCCGTCGGGTGGGTCCCAGCAGTCAGGGGCAAACGTTTGTTCACGATATATTGGTGGGCATCTGGTGGGTCCCTGCTGTCAGGTGGAGGAATAATTATTTTCCTCGTAATAAGGAGGCACTTACTTGCGGCTGCCATGGACCCAGCTGTCAGCCTCTCCATGTACAGTATTCTTCCGATGGAATTCGGTTGTTGACCACATTGACCATGCCGCGCCGACAGCACCACGGCGGTGGACGACAGTGAGGCCTAGGAAGGGGGCGACGCGGAGCCAGGGAAGACGCGGCAGTGGATGCCCACGCGGAGAGGAGTACGACGGTCACTGGTTCGGCTGCGCTGCCGTCACCGCAGAATAACAGGGGTTGTGGGTGAGTGGAGTGGAGGGATGGCCTGGCCAGCGGTGGGAGTAGTATGGGGGCGGTGAGGCCTCCGCGGTAGCACAGCCGGCCACGGGAGGCAGGAGCAGGCGCACGACCGGCGCTGCTTTGGGCGGCTGGAGCAAGAAGACCAGAGGTTGAAGAAGTACTACGGCCGTTGGATGGACATCGTACGGCCAGTCGAGCTAGAATCGTGCATATTGACTAAGTTGACAAAGCCCTTCGTCCCTGTCAACTTAGTAGGCCCACTATACTGGGTCCCAGCTAGCAGGGGGAGTATTCATTGTTTGTGCGTAATAAGGAGGCACTTCCTTGCGTGCGAAGATATAGCTGGTGGATCCGAGCTGTCAGCAGCGCTAACGTTTTTTCGCGAAATACAGAGGCCGTTTCGGTGGGTCCCAGATGTCAGGTGGAGGAAATCATTATTTTGCGCGTAATAAGGAGGCATTTCCTTGCGTGCGGTCGTGGACCCAGCTGTCAGCCTCTCCACGTACAGTCCACTTCAGATGCATGTCGGTCATTGACCATGCTAACCACGCCACGCCGAGAGCACCATGGCGGTGGACGACGGCGAGGCCTAGGAAGGGAACGACACGGAGGCAGTGAAGACTCGGCAGTTGTTTTTGTTTCCCACGTGGAGGGGAGTACGACTGTACAAGGGTTTACTGGTTCGTCTGCCGTCGCTAGAGAATAACAGCATGTGTGGGTGAGTAGAGGGATGGCTAAGCCAGCGATGGGAGTACGGTGGGGCGGTGAGGCCTGCGCGGCAGCATAGCCGGCCGCGGGGAGGAGGGAGCAGGCAGTCCCGCCGGCGCTTGTTGGAGCGGCTGGAGCAGGAAGAGCCGAGATTGAAGAAGCACGACGGTCGTTGGATGGACATCCAACAGTTTACAAGCCATCTGTGGAAAGCCTCAAATTTGTGGAAAATAGCATACTACCCATCTGCCATTATTTCAAATAATTTACAGCCCATTTGCTAATTCTTACGGTTTTTTTTGGAGCCCATATTCTTTATGTTAGCACTACAGCCCATATTGTAGCCACGGATAAAAAATTATACGAAATTTTGCATATGTCGGTGCGGTCTGAACTGTTTTTAATCCCGAAATTTCGAGTCACATTCAGACTGATTTTAAAAATAAATGTATATCAATATAAAATCTAATAAATTGTCCACGCATAAAAATCAATGCAATTTAAAATCTTGAAATGAAAAAAAGATATTTGAAAATAATTGTCAGTTTGATGTGTTTTAAAAATGTACATCCCATTTCTCATTACTGATAGGCCATTTTCTCGGCCAGCCGAATGAAGCTCTCCTCGTCTTGAAAGATTTGCAGCCCAACAGGCCTGATAAAGCGACTTACTTGACAAATCACAAAAGAACTGGGCTAGCCATTTTCAGAAAGAAAAAAAACTACTGGGCTGGTCTATGGTAAACATAAAAGAAAAGGTTGTCTAGACAGGCCAGAGTGTCCCGCACAGCCCAGTTGACACCCTGCTTCCATCTCAAAAAAAATTAGATAAATGCCACCCCAATTATGGCGATTCGTAAAAATGCCACTGCAATTTCCAAACTTTGAAAAATGCCACTGCAATTTTTGCAAACTTTGAAAAACGCCACTGCAGTTTGCAAACTTTGAAAAACGCCATGCCAGACTTCAAAAAATGCCACTAGAAATGGCATGAAATGGCATTTTTCAAAGTTTGGAAATTGCAGTGGCATTTCTTGGATACACCAGATTTGGAGTGGCATTTATCAAATTAACCCAAAACAAAAATAATTGGGCGAGCTGCTGGGTCCCTGGTGTCAGCCGCTCGTTGTGCAATTCTCTTGTTTATTGACTACGTTGACAATGGCATGGGACCCAGATGTCAGAAATCCACTAGGAGGAGCCATTTTTTTATTGGCTTGAAATAAGGAGGCACTTGCTTGCGTACTGCCATGACCTTGGCGGGTCCCTGATGTCATCCTCTCCACATATAGTACCAGTTAGTCGTGCTTCAAAACTGATCGGCACGCCATTAAAAAAATAAAGGTCGATAACTAATGCGGCACCTCCGGCCAACACGGCCAGATCGCATTTTGCACGATAAATTACACACCATGTTTTGTTGACATGTGGTCCCGTTCCAACATATCAGTGAGATGACGGCGAGTAGTAGGAGTATTTCCGAACGGATGTGTAGGCCGGGGCACCTCTTCGTGAACCGTGGCAAACTCGCAACCGTCCACCGACTCTTTGCCTTTCCCTCTCGATTTGGAACTGTTGTCGCACGCTCTTCCTCTCCCTCCTCCATTTTCCTTCAGCCCTTCACCCTTTCTTCTGCCATTGTTCGATCGTCTTCTCCATGGAGGGAACAGGCCGGAAACGACCCCGTTATTCTTGCCCCGATCTGAAAGATGATGTGGTGGAGGAACTCATTGATCGATGCAATGTCATCACCTCGGCTAGCATGGCAGGTTCGTTCAAGCCCATTCTCGACTCAACTAATAACATCATTGCAAGGAACCCAAGAGTCAAGGAGCAGTTTGATCTCCCCTATCTTCTTCGCCGTGACCCTGATGACTGGCGCCAGCACGACGGAGGCCTCGCCCTGTGCAAGTTGATGCCGCTTGATAATGATACGTATGATGTTAAGATGCCATCGCTTGAGGACAAGGCTTGGGTGGGCGCAAATGGAGATTGGGTTGTTTACATTGGGTCCAACTGCGAGTGGGAACTTGTGAATGTGTACACTCGTCACCGGGTTCCACTTCCAAAAATCTCAGCACATTGCCCAGAGGTTGAGCACACCGGTAATGTACGCACATTCAAATACGATCATGGTGACTGTCTTCTATGGAAGATAGCAATTTGTCGAGTTCCCAACCACTCTTGGAATTACAACAACTATCAAGTTGTTGCTATCTTCGACAAGCTTGTTGCCGTCCTTCGTGGTTCGACTCGATGGATATTGCTCAAAAATCAGTTTCTGTACACGGATGAGTACTGTGATGCAATTCAATATGAGGGCCTTGTGTTTGCTGCCAGCACTCGTGGCACTGTTTTCGCATGGCATCCTAGTAGTTTCGGTACGTTTGTGTTCCACCATAATTATAATTGTTTCATCCACATGCATGCGGGTTAGCAAGTTTCCCTTTACTAATTAACCTTCTTCTTGTGTTTCCAAGGTCCTGTGAACATCCCACCACCTATACTTGAAAATTTTTATAACCAAGGGGGAGATGCCGATGGTGATGATCACGAGCAGCGCCCATATACTCTGTGGCGCCTGGCAACTAATTTTGATGGATCACCTCTTCTTGTGTGTATATAGCCCACTGATGATGTTACTGCTAAGGAAGTAGGTGTCTCCCTTGGTCGCACTCTCCGGACCTATTCCAACACCCGTTGCATGGTATTCGGGATGGATACTAGTGTGCTAGCGCCAACTCCTTCTCCCTGGCATAGAATTGATAGTCTTGGAGAGAACTCGCTCTTTCTTGGACAAAACTATACGATGATGGTGAAAGGCGATTCAACTGTTGTTGACACATTTATGAGAAGCAACTGTGTCTATACCTCGGACATTTGGGTGGTTCCCTACCCTGGTACTGATATAGTAGGCCGCTTCAGCCTGGATGATCAGTCCTGCGTTGGTCTCCAGATCGACAACGGATCGCCCGTCCCAGAGAATCACTTGTGGTTCAAAGCAAGTGTTTCCAACGCCGAGGAATGGTTGAGTTGAAGTTCATTTCATGACTTGTTATTTGTTGTGTGGTGAAAACTTTAGTATTTATGATGTATCCTCGTTGTCGATGTGGGTTGATGACCTGTTATATGTAATAAAATGATATGCCTGTGATAAACTTACTAAATTTATGAATGGCTTTCGAGTCGCTTCTCTGAGTGAGTGGTGCGACAAGGGAAAAAATATTTTCCGAATACATAATTGTATGTGCATTGCAACAGGTTATCAGATGAGGCCAATCAACAATAGTACACGCCACCACCACGACATCCATTTGACACCATATTATTTCTTGGAGTCCATGCTAGAGCAATCTCTTCAACCTCGTCATTTCTCTAACTTCAGCCATCGTGCGGCGGGCGAGGTGGGGGTTTGCCGATAGTAGGTTTCCTTAACTGCAGCCCCACTTGTAAGGCCAACTCCAACGCATGACCCCAAACGCACCTCCGTTTTGCATGAACTCCAATGATAATTTTGACTAGAAAAGCAAGACCAAAGAAAACAAGAACCACAAGAATACATTTTGCTACTCTTGTAAGTTGGATTAGTGCCTTCTCGATGCATTCATTGTTGATCTGCGGAGGCTCGATCTTGCGTCTGTGCTAGCTAAAAGTGATAGAACATCTACTAAATTGCGCTCTATCAATATATGGATGTACTCTTCTTCCCAATACAAAAACTTGTATCCATTCTACTCCCTGCGTTGCACAATACATGCCTTCTATTTGTCAAAATATAGATGTATCTAGACATGTCTTAGTATATAGGTACATCCATTTTTGGAAAAATGGAAGTCAAGTATTTTGGAACGGAGGGAGTACACAATAAAAAATTTAAGTTAGCACAACTAGTCTAATCCGAGAGCAGAACCGAAGATTTGTTCGGGTTCTTCCTCATTTTGCCGACACGTGGGACATCCAGCACCCAGGTCGTGTCATGAAAGAAAATAGAGTGGTAGTAGAAGCCACGAGATGTGCATCTTGGGTTAAACTGTCAATAGAATCTTACTACTCTTGAGTAACTCCAAAAGCGGCCACCGAAGATCTTTATTGGATTTGTTTTTCATCACCAGCACGTCGAGGTGAAAGATGTGCAGGTTCAGTGGGTCCTCTTGCGTTTTCACTGACATGTGGGGCCGCATGTGAGCAAACAAACGATGGGCTCCACGCGTCCGATGGCTGGCTGAGAAGAGAGATAGAGGAGGGTTGAGCATGGACTGCAGGAAATTTGTTCTACGTACCTCGATATAGGCTCGATATAGTGGGGTGGCATGGGCCATAACTAGCATTCACGTCTAGCAGTACGGCACACGCCACCCACACGAGTCCCATCTGACACCAATTTTCTTGGAGTCCATGCTACAGCCATCTCTTCTCCCTCCTGTTTTCTCAGCCATTGCGCGGTGGGCGGGGTGGGGGTTTGTCGACAGTCGGTTTGCTCAACTGCGGTCCCACTTGTAAGTGAAAATGCAACACCGCACGCATTCCTGCTTGAGCGGCGTGCCAGACCAACCATGTGGGGGTGCGGCGCGAACACGGTAGGCTTTTCCTTTTGAACTCGTAACTTGTAAAATTTGGTTCTGCTCCATGGCGCGACTGATAGATAGAAAATAACGATTTTGCCTAGAGTAATGAGAAGTTTGGTTCTGGCGCCGTTCATGCATGGAGTACGTACGAAAATTATGAAGTTGATGCGAAAGGTAAGATAATTACTGTAGTATCATATACTACTACATGGATTTGACGGAAAGATAAAAATACATACGGATCCATCAACGTTCGACGACATCCTCACGCCCTAGTGCGCCGGGTCACCAACCGACGTGTGAGGAGTAGTGTTGTTGGCGGCGAGCTCAACGTGCTTTTGAACAGTGCCGTCCAAGGTTGCCCTGCGCTCCAAGAAGGCCAGCATCCTATCGTCCTCCTCTTGCATGTAGTAGTCCTTGTGGACGATTTGGGAATAGACGTGGGTGATTATGTCGATGGTGTCTTGCTGCGCCAGGCGCTGCGCGGCGAGCGCGACCTCGAGGTGGACATTCTCCGGCGCGACGGCGGGCAGTCGCAGGGCCACTGGTGCATCGAAGAGGTTGTTACCATAGTGGCCGTTGAGGGTGGCGGGCATCGCAGAGCCTGGGCGCGTCGGCTGGAGGCTTACGTCAAATTCATCCGCAATCTTGTTGACGACGGTGAACTTGTCGAGGAAACCAACGAGGACCTCGTCGAACAAGGAGACGAAGTTGTCGTCCAAGCGGCCCCTCGCCCTGGCGGCCTCCAGCAATACTACCTGGAGACGTTCCTCGGTGCCGGGCCGCAGGCCGGCGTCGTGGACCATCTGGCACAGCCGGCTGATGCTCGCGCTCATCGCCTCCATGGGTCTAGCGTAGCTTCTAGTCAACTGATCTTGCGATTCGAGTGATCACTCAGCCCTTGGTTAGCGTGCGTAGGTGTGTAGGGTTTCGTACTACTCCTCGGCCCTCTACTGCACCTGCCTTTGGCTATATGATAGGTGGGACAGCCATCCCCTGGGGCCACGTGTCATTCACCCAAAGGCAGTTGCCGTAAGTCAATGAAGCTGCGTCCCCCTCCGTGTCGGTGCAGTATAGTCATCTCGCCGGACCTCTAGTTGGGGCCAAACGAGAGAAGTTTGATGTTTACTGGTTTATTGGTCCCCTTTGCATTTTGCGCCAAGTTTTAACCTTTGATTTAACTAATAAAATGTTAATGCATGTAAACAAAAATGTTGTGTAAGTCACCTTACGAAAACCAAATAATCCCAAAATACTTAGGCACGGTGCATTAACTCCCTCCTTGTTTCTTATTTCGTGACATATCAACCAATGAGAGATGTGGGCCGTGCATGCTTTAAATGACTTGAGACTACCAAACATGACATGCAGTGTTTAGTTCATTGCATGTAATCCTATTAGTACTCTAGTTAGGAGTAGCAAAAAAACATTAAGTTCTCTCGCCGATAGGAATAAAACACCATGTATTTATTTACACAGGGAGTAATACATTTTTGGTGACATGCATTACTAGATATTGCTAGTCAAATACTAAAATCTAGATGGACGTGGTAGTACTCCTAAATCCAGACGATGGTGCTACTAGTACTAGTAGTAGTACTACCAATGTAGTAGTACGAGTACTAGCACTGTACTACCCGTTGGTCAAATTATTACGTGTTTCTCCTCACAGTGAAGTGACAAGACCCTGCGCCGGAGATGACACCTGAGTATAGGCGCTGTGTTCGGCATACCATAGTCAGCCTCACCGTCTGCAGTCACTATCATCATGGCTGTAGAGCTAGCCTGCTTACAACTAGCCCTGTTCGACATAATTTCCCATGCGTAGATGCCCGTGCATTGCACGGAACACCAAGATTGGGGGTGGACGGCTCCGACAGCGGCCATCGCGCCAGATTTTTCCATGGCCTTCTACTCCTAGATGTGGTGGGGAGGAGATGAGGCTGATTGTGAGAGACAAGGAGTTGTTTGTAAATAGGGAACAAGTGCGGGCAGCTTTTTGCAAAAATGGAGAAGCTTGGTTTGTATGCGTCAGATCTAGATCCGACGGCTATTGGTGAAAGATGGGAGGCACAACATCATCACCAACTCAGGACCTGTTTGATTTGCAGGATTTTGAAAACGCAGGAATAGGACATGGCAATATTACAAGTTTCAAACTGATATTACAAATGTTAGGAGAAATGCTGCACCTACGAAGAGGGAATTACTAGGAAGTTTACGTAAGAACTTTTGTTACTTTAGGTGGATGCAACATTATCGTACAAACTAAAATCCACCGCCCTGACAAGTCACTAATGGTTAAATAAGTTTTCGAGTCTCTGGCCACTTGATGTTTCAAAAACAAATTCAGCTTCTGCGGAGAAATGAGCTCCACTGTGTACCCGTGCGGGTGTGGCTAGGCACGAAGCGTGAGTACGTGCACGGTGCACCTATTCTCTTCTTGTATACGTACACCACCTACGTGGGGTTGTGTGATAGAGATACAAACCTAGAGAGATATCGTGTGTGGGTTCTTGAGAGTTTTTTTGTGGGGGGGGGGGTCAATCAAAAAATTTAACATATGCAATGTGTGTGAAATAGAGTCCTGGATATAACATATATATAGAGGGGGCGATCAACGAGAACAAAGTGGAGGTATCATCGGCTTGACGTGTCCATAGCTAGAATCGAAGAGAGGGATGATGTGTGTGTGTGTGCGCGCGCAATCGATAAAGAGTGCCATCGAATTTGTGTGTGCCCACGTCAAAGATATAGAGTGGTTGGCCTACTGGAACGTGAGATGGGACATGTGCAGTTTGTCTCTGTGGCATGGATACCTACCTGCGGCGCTCGACTATCGGTGTGTGGTGGGGGAAGAGGGAGGCCCAATTAACTATAGAGGTACAATGGCTGGTATATGTGTGGAGGAGGAGAGAGGCCTACCTCATGTATTAAGGAGATCGATCTGCCTCGTGTATTAAGGGAGATCGATCGGCATCCATGCATATGTGCAGGAGATGAATAAGGTTGGGAGAGAGACAGAGCTAGAGTGTTGGAGGGGGTGGTAGTGGAGTTGCTTCTAACAAATGGTGGGATAGGCTTGCTAGACAAACGGAGGGCACACCCGCAATATCAATAAGAGAGGAGATGGCTGCTTGTTGTCTGTGCACGTGCGTGTGAGAGACGGGTCAGGAGGCATGCACGAATGATGAGGGGGGATGATGTGGCTGTGGTAAGCAGACATAACTACATAGGAAGATCAATCGCCCTTTGTAAGAGAAAGGAGAGACATAACTTGTGAGGTACGTCGATCGATGGGGGGGTAGTTAAAGTCGATCTAGGTATATGTTGGGAGATCGATCGGTATACATGCATGTGTGTGTTAGAAGCAAATGAGGCACGAGGAGAAGGATAGAGAGAGAGGGATGCATGTAGGAGGTGGTACGAGAGGCATACTATATCGAGGGGGAGGAGTGTGCGAGTACAAGAATGATGAAAAGAGTGGTGGGAGTGAGGCATGGACTGTGACAAGAGAAGAGGGGAAGCTTGTGTTTGTGCTAGGCACACCTGGATAGAGAGGCATATCGATCGATGTGTGCTGTAAAGAAGGAGCTGGGGGGCCTACACACACCGTGGGTGAACGACCTAAAGTGAAAAGACGAATTTGCACGATGGAGCTAGAGAATGCTGAGGGAGGGTGAGAGGGATGCAGGCGTGTGCATGCACAAGAGAAAGTTAGCGCTAGCTACAAAGATAAGAGGGTTGTGTGGGTGTAAAAGACGAATAGAGATCATATATACTTCATTATAAAAAGCGAACTCGAATATTTGAAGAATTTATCATAGTGTTTCAAACTGACGGATGTGTGAATATATGTAACGGTGATACACATGGTGTGGTTATGAACATGGTATACTACATTTAGTATATTTTATCTCTACTCTTATAAAAAACGGAGTTGTTAATGATGGTGTGCCTGCCATCCTGCATTATAGGCCGTCTGATTTATATCTGGCGGATAGCAAGGAAACTATGATGGTTGAAGTTGGCAACAATCATGATTGTAGATTCTTATTGAAATAGAGAAACAAATTAAAATTTGGTTCGAATTGCAGCGGTAGTATAGACATTTGGAATGCACTAAAATGTTGGTATTAGTAGGTTACATGCATTATACAGCAAGCGAAAAAAATTAATCGGACATAACATGGATTCATACTCCCTCCTTCCATCTATATAGGGCGTAATGAGATTTTTAAGACCGCCTTTGACTATTGACAAGATTAATAGTACATGACATGCACAATGTGAAAATTATATCATTGAAAGAACCTTTCAGAGACGAATTTAACGGTGCGCTTTGTGTAAATTGCATGTCATATATCATTGCTCTAATATTTGGTCAAAGTTAGCATCGAAAATCGCATTAGGCCCTATATAGATGGAAGGAGGGAGTAGCTTTGAATAGCATTTGTATAGTAAAACGGGGCAAGACCCTCTCTTTGTGTGGTGTGAATAGTATTATTTTTTTTGTTTTCTTTTTGGTTGAGGGAAGTGCGAATTGATTTGGTATGTACAAGTACAATATTACTACACGTTAGGCTTGTCCCTAAAATTCAACCCGCGTCTTGTTATATCCCGAAAATTTAGATATCGTGCTCCCAAAACTGGCGCCTTCACAACCCGGGCCTTGCTATCCCGAAATTACAACGCGCGCGAAAACTCCCTCCAGCTGCCAAATCCCGACACGTGAAATCCCCCTTCTAACCCTGAGCCGAAAGGGCCACTAGTTCAAATCGGTGGGGGGTACTTTTGTAACACACCCTACATTTTGGACAAGCGCGTTCCTAAGTCATGCTTCACCCCCTCCCATCGCCCCCTTTTCGCCATTCGAAATCCCAGGCCGCCATAACCTCTCCGCTCTAGCCGCGAAACCCCACCCTCCTCCATCCGCCACGTCACCGCTGCCTAGCCGGAGCCTCTCCCCCAACGACGTCGTCCACCGCAACAGCTCGACGTCCCTCATCCACCTCCCTGGATGAGGATCCGTCGTCCATCTCGCCGTCTCGCCGGTTCAGCTGCCCCGTCCTCCACCCCCAAGGAGCTGCTCCGACGATCGCCTCGTCTATCGCGGCTGCTCCATCCCCACAGAGCCGCCTTAACCTGCTCCACCGGAACCGCAACATCCTCACCGACTCCTCAGACGAAGCCGAGGCCTACTCGGCGCCACCAAAGAGGTTGTACACTCATCGCATCGCACCTTCTCCTTAACTTGACCTCCCGGCGCCGACGGTGCTCCATCCCGGACCCCCATGGAGCAGCTACCTTGAAGCCGGCGCCACGGGCGATATCTCCACGACGGCTCTCCCCCAGTGCGAGGCCCCTTCGGCGGCGGCCATACCAGCCGGACCTGCTGCTGCTCCGGCTCTCGCTCGATCGCTTGCTCGCCTAGTTGCTGCTCTCCCCCTCGCCCGTGCTACTACTGTGCTCCGATTAAGCCACACTTCAGTCGACTGAATCGAATTTTGGGTCAGTTGATTTTCAAGGGTTGGGGGGGCTCATCGGAGTTAACGAAGAACCACCTGTAGCGGGGACGGGGGCTCGCCGGAGAGGTACCCCACTATCTATCTTAGGGTTCAGGGTGGGGCGGGGGGCCTAGAGGGCTGGCCGGGGCGGTGGTGGCGAGTTGTTTCAGGGCGGCGAGGCCGGTGGTGGCTGGCGGCTCAGGGGGGTGCAGGTTGAAGATGAACTGCAGGCCCTCCCTAAACTACATGTCAAGTGCCTCTTTGCTACCATTGCGTTCAGTTTCGACAATAGCATTCAGATACCACAATAAATTTCTGTTTCGACAGTTAAGTTCAGAGTCAACAGTTTTTACCTCATCTGTTGTAGTCAGGTGGTTTTTGGTGATGTTAATTTTACATCCATTTTACATCATCTATTGGAGATGCTATTAGAATCCCACTTGAGATTGACGATGTATGTCTTGTGCTGCTTCAGCCTTGACGTCTTACGGCTCACCGGAGCTGCTCCAACGACAGAATGATCCATCACAACAAAGTAGTGCCCTGGACGCCGTCTACAGATTCCTCAGATCTTCCTCCACACCTCCGACAGCCACCTCTGCCTCAACTGCTTCAGCGACCAACCCAATGATGTTGAGGTCGACATGGCTACGGCAAAGAGGTTGTACACTTGTTGCATCACTTATTACTATACATTCACGTCGATCCATTAGGGCTATTTTGGTTCAATGGAAAAACATCGATCCACTGGTTGTTACCATCACTCTAAATTTCTGCATGTTCTCCTTACATAATCTCACCATATATTTTTTCGTATGCATGTCAGATATTGTACACAGTCATGCTGAACATGCGCGGCAATACAATGTCATGCAGACATCGCTCCATGGTGGGTTCAATGGCAAACCCTCCCCACCCCTCTCCAGATTGTAATCTAGAGGAAGATATCTGTTCTGAGGCGGATTCGGATGCCGCTGACCACTCCTATTTACCTCCCAAGGTGTTTGCTCTACCTTGGCATGATGATGTTAGTCATATCATGCATATGTTTCCTTGCAGTGCCTACTTTTGACATCATATATGTCATCTGCTTAGTTTAGACATGTTATGTAATGCCACCTGTTTTGTTTCTATATCATATATGGGAATTATGCAGTCTCATGTCTTTTAGCCAGCCATAATATATGTGAAATGTGCAATGCCATCCTGTTTAACCAGGCATCATATATTTGAATGATATCTTGCCCATCCTTTTCTTCATTACATTTCCATTTTGTCGACAATGTTTGTACATTAAACTACTCTTCCTGTGAATCAGCCATTTGGGTGGGAGATGGAAAAATCTGGAGTGAAAACAAGGCCTTCAGAGCAGACAGTGCTACCTGTCGAAGCAGATCTCTTGTTGGGTCCCGATAGCTCCTCAGAGATGGATTCAGAGACAAATGACCAGTCCTATTCCCCCACTGAGGTGTATGCTCTAACTTGGCACGGTTATACTGCTCATGTCATGCATATGGTGTCTTGCATTGCATAGTTTAGACATCATATACACAATATTCAACACCATGTTCTTAGTTCAGACATCATATCGAATGCCCTCTGTTTAGCATATAAATCATATATATGAATTAAATGATGCGATCTTGATTACTTAGATAACATGTAGGTGAATTGTGTCATGCGATCCTGTTTAGTTATTCATCATATCTCTGAATTATGTTATGCTATGCTATCCAGTTTAGATAGACATCATATATGTGAAATTATGTCATGCTATCCGTTTTAGTTAAACAATATACATGTCAACTATTTCATGCCCTTTTTCCACACTATCTATTGCATTTATCTCTCATACAATGTCTGTACATTCAACTATGTTTCCTGTTTATCAGCCATTTGAATTGGAGCGGGTGATGCCAGTATCTAGCAGACTAAAAACACGGTCTTCAAATAAAACAGTGCTACCTCTTGGTGGAGATAGCACCCCGGTTGTACATGCACAAGAACCAGCCCTACCACACATAACCCAAACTCTCGCAGATTGTACCCCTACTATGATGGACAGAGAACTAGGTTCACCCAATCTAACCCCAACCCCAGCCGATAGTAACCCAGTTCCTGTTGACACATCACCATCTCCACCACAGAGCTCCCAAACAAGAGCAGTTAGTAAGGCAGCTCCAGTGCCCAAAGGGCCAGTACTATCATGGCGAACCCCAACTCCACCAGTTAGTACGCCTATTCCTGTGGAGGAAGCACAACCAGCTAGTCGTAGTTTAGCATCTATCGCATTTGATGTTGTTAAATCGTATGTGCATATCTTCCCATCTTGGAAATATTATACTGAAGATGAAGGAAAATGCCAGCTGTAGGTGTTTGTCCAGGAGTTATGTGTAAGCAATGTTATTCATGGCAATTACTTTGCTTCGTCCCATACATCCTACCTCCATGATGGTTAGAATATAGCAAATTTTCCTATTTTTCTCTATAGAGAAGGACCGATTTGGAAACTCGGGATGAGGTAACCTGTGCTAATACCTCTGCTATCTTCAAGAATGCTTGGTGGCAGTATCGGAATTACCTAAAGAAAACGTACTTCATCGGCAAAGAAACTCATCAAATTCCCTTACGTTCCCCTGCGACACATTTACTGGACGATGACTAGGAACACCTTGTTCTGTACTGGTCCCGAACCAAGAATGTGGTAAGGTCTATGAGCTCATTTTGTATTTTTAAGTATTATATTCTTGCGTTTTACTGTACGCTGTTCATGTAGAACAAGTGCCTAAACCTGAAGAACAAATGTTCTAATTTAAGATTCCATTGCTACCATAGGACATATATATATATATGTGTGTGTTTGATGCTTTTATTATGGAGTAGTACTTGGCAATAGAAGACTTGGTAGTTTAATCCTTTCCACCTTACTAATGAACTGGTTCACCGAAATGAGTTTCATATACTAGTACATGCTAAACTTGTTATGTGTCTGCTTGTTTCTTCTTTTAGAATGCTGACAGAATATTGGGGAAGAGTGCCTTATTAAGCAACGGTAAAGGAAGTAATGCAAATAAGGTTCATGATAGTGACACATCCTATCTTGGTTTAGTGTTGGAGTTACTGGCCACTACCGCTTGCACAAGCTATTCAAACTCACTGTCTAAATCAGTTCGGTTTCTTGAGTCTCAACTACAAGCTGAAAGACATTGATCAGCTATGCTGCGACAAGAAGCGGAAGGACTGAGGAAGTCCCTGGAGCATTCAGATGCATACTTTCTGGTGCAACAGCAAGCGTTGGAGGATTTTAGCGCCAAAGAGGACAAAGCTAATCAGCTTGCTAAGCTTATTGCCAGCATGGTGGATACCCAAGATAACATTTCTTGAGCTCTTCTGAAGTTGTTTCAGTTATGCTCTTGTTTTGCTGCCGGGTTTATTTGCACTGGTGGCCAATTTTGACGGCCAGTGTATATGATATGCTGCTTTGTTCCCTATATTTGCACTGGTGGCGAACTTTGATGCCCAGTGGATGTAATATGTGTAATAGCCGTGATAGCCTAGCGTTAGTTGCTTGCTTATTTATTTCCTTGTTGTCTTGTTTATTTGTTTGCTTGTAGTCATTGCAGTTCTTTTTCCGCGGTTAACTAGTGGCTGCAATAACCTATTTTTTAAAACTAGGCCACAATAACCATGGGCTAATATTTACTGTAGTGACACTGGGCCTCCTACGGGCCGTAGAAACAGTGGGCCTTCTACGGGACATAGAAACAGTAGGCCTTCTACGGGCCGTAGAAACAATGGGCCTTCTACGGGTCGTATCATCAATGGGCCTTATACGGGCCATATGATCGATTGGCCAAACATGGGCCAATAACAGGCTGCATTATGGCCATAAACGGCTAGAGTTGGAATCGTCCGTTCATGGGCCGACCGTAACGGGCCATCGTTAATAGGCCGTATTTGATGACACTATGAAAACGGCCCAACGTATTAATGGACCACAAACGGGACGACTGTAACCACAGGCTGAATTTGGCCCACAAGCAGAAAATGACAGTAACGGGCCGTAAGTAAATGAATGCTAGAAATGAGCCCAAGAATAAATGGGCTCTGAGAAGGCTGAAAGATAACATGGGCTGGAAACGGCCCAACGGAATAACGGGCCGTTAATGGGTATAAAGTGATACATTGTTCATTACGGGCCAGTTTCACCACGGGCCGTTAATGGGTGTAAAGTGATACACTGTTCATTACGGGCCAGTTTCACCACGGGCCATTAATAGGCCAAGAGTTACATAGGGCCTGATATGGGCCGAAAGACGTCATGGGCCATACATGGGCCAGAAGCGAAAAGGGGCTGGAATCATATTGGATGGCCCAGATGACGCTACTGGGCCTAATTCGGATAGGGTGTAATGGGCCTTGGGTTAGCGGGCTGTAAATGGGCTATATGCGAACAGGTCATTAACAGGCTTTCCATGGGCCGGCCCGCCACCTTCTGACCAAGTCAAACGGGCCGGCCTTTTCACAGGAATGGGCCTCTATTGGGCCATGCCACGTGTCGACGTATCATAGGCGCCTATCTGACCCACTGACGAGCTGACATATGTTTCGTCCGGCCAATAAGAATTTTACACGTGGAAATTTCCCATTGGTCGGGGCTGTTAACGGGTTATCGGATCCAAAACCCGACCCGATAGCTTAACGGTGTTCCGTTACGGTGGATGCCACGTGTCGGTCACCCTTGACGAAAGCACTTCTGTGACGCGCGATTTATCATCATGGAAGTGGACACTTCCGTGATGATAATTTTGGTAATGTCATGGAACACTTCTACGACAGCACATGTATGACTATCTTGATTCTGTCATAAATTTGTCATGGATGTACATGCATGACAAAAACGTGACCTACTATGACAAACACGTATCATCACAAAAGTGTATTTTTTTGTAGTGCTAGTTCATCTCTTGTATCCAATTCTTATCTCCAAGTCCGGGATTGGTGCTAGTAGGTTGCTAGCAGTGTTAATTACTCCTTGTAGTTGATGCTAGCTGGTTTAATTGGTGGAAGATCATATGTTCAGATCCTATATGCATATTAATACCCCTCTGATTATGAACATGTCTATGCTTTGTGAGTAGTTACTTTTGTTCCTGAGGACATGGGAGAAGTCTTGCTATTAGTAGTCATGTGAATTTGGTATTCGTTCGATATTTTGATGAGATGTATGTTGTCTCTCCTCTAGTGGTGTTATGTGAACGTCGACTACATGACACTTCACCATTATTTGGGCCTATAGGAAGGCATTGGGAAGTAATAAGTAGATGATGGGTTGCTAGAGTGACAGAAGCTTAAACCCTAGTTTATGTGTTGCTTCGTAAGGGGCTGATTTGGATCCATATGTTTCATGCTATGGTTAGCTTTACCTTAATACTTTTGTTGTATTTGCGGACGCTTGCAATAGAGGTTAATCACAAGTGGGATGCTTGTCCAAGTAAGGGCAGCACCCAAGCACCGGTCCACCCACATACCCAATTATCAAAGTACCAAACACGAATCATATGAACATGATGAAAACTAGCTTGACGATATTCCCATGTGTCCTCGGGAGCACTTTACATCATATAAGAGTTTTTCCAGGCTTGTCCTTTGCTACAAAAAGGATTGGGCCACCTTGCTACACCTTATTTACTTTTGCTACTTGTTGCTCGTTACAAATTATCTTATCACAAAACTATCTGTTACCACTTATTTCAGTACTTGCAGAGAATACCTTGCTGGAAACCGCTTATCATTTCCTTGTGCTCCTCGTTGGGTTCGACACTCTTACTTATCGAAAGGACTACGATAGATCCCCTATACTTGTGGTTCATCAAGACTCTTTTCTGGCGTCGTTGCCGGGGAGTGAAGCGCCTTTGGTAGGTGGAATTTGGTAAGGATAAATTTATATAGTGTGCTGAAATTTACTGTCACTTATTACCATGGAAGGTAATCCTCTGAGGGGCTTGTTCGGGGTATCTTCACCCCGACCAGTAGAGCAAAGAGTTGCTCCTCAACCTACTGAACCTACTGAAAATGAAAACGAAAGTGAAAATGCTTGCTTTGAAGTTCCTTCGGGTATGATAGAAGAACTGCTAGCTAATCCTTTTCTAGGAGATGGAACAAAATATCCTGATGAACATTTGATATATGTGGATCAAGTTTGTGGATTATTTAAGCTTGCAGGTGTACCCGGAGATGTTGTTAAGAAGAAGGTCTTCCCCTTATCTTTGAGGGGAGATGCATCGACATGGTATAGGCTATGTGATGATATGAGGTCTTGGAATTACAAACGATTGAAATTGGAATTTCATCAGAAGTTTTATCCTATGCATCTTGTTCATCGTGATTGCAATTATATATATAATTTTTGGCCTCGTGAAGGAGAAAGCATCGCTCAAGCTTGGGGGAGGCTTAAATCAATGTTATATTCATGCCCCAATCATGAGCTCTCAAGAGAAATGATTATTCAAAAAATTTATGCTCGGCTTTCTGGTAACAATCACACCATGCTTGATACTTCTTGTGCTGGCGCTTTTATGATGAAGACTATTGAATTCAAACGGGATTTATTGGAAAGAATTAAACGCAACTCTGAAGATTGGGACCTCGACAATGGTAAGGAGTCAGGTATGACACCTAGTTTTGATTGTGTTAAATCTTTTATGGATACCGATATTTTTTGTAAATTTAGCACTAAATATGGACTTGACTCTGAGATAGTAACTTCTTTCTGTGAATCTTTTGCTGCTTATGTTGATCTCCCCAAGGAGAAGTGGTTTAAATATTATCCTCCCATAGAAGTAAAAGTAGCTGCACTTGTTAAAGTTGAAGAAAATACTATCACTTATAATGATCCTATTGTTCCTACTTCTTATGTTGAGAAACCACCTTTCCCTGTTAGGATAAAGGATCATGCTAAAGCTTCAACTGTGGTTCATAAAATAAATATTAAAACATATACCCCTCCTGAGCAAGTTAAAGTTGAACCTAATATTGCTATTGTTAAAGATCTCTTGTCTGATAATATAGATGGGCATGTTATTTATTTCTGTAATGAAACTGCTAGAATTGCTAAACCCCGTGATAAAGATAAACCTAGACCTGTGGTAGGCATGCCTGTTATTTCTGCTAAAATAGGAGATCATTGTTATCATGGCTTATGTGATATGGGTGCTAGTTCTAGTGCAATACCTTATTCCTTATACAAAGAAGTTATGCATGATATTGCACCTGCTAAGATGGAAGATATTGATGTCACAATTAAACTTGCCAATAGAGATACTATTTCACCAATGGGAATTGTTAGAGATGTTGAAGTCTTGTGTGGGAAAACTAAATATCCTGCTAATTTTCTTGTTCTTGGTTCCCCACAAGATAGCTTTTGTCCCATTATATTTGGTAGACCCTTCCTAAATACTGTTAATGCTACCATAGATTGCAAAAGGGATGTTGTTACTATCGGTTTAGATGATATGACTCATGAATTTAATTCTTCTAAATTTAGTAGACAACACCACGAAGAAGAATTACCTAGTAAGGATAAAATTATTGGTCTTGCTTCTATTGCCGTACCTCCTAGTGATCCTATAGAACAATACTTGCTAGACCATGAAAATGATATGTTTATGAATGAAAGATAGGAATTAGATGAAGTATTCTTTAAACAGGAACCTATTCTGAAAAACAATTTACCTGTTGAAATCCTAGGGGATCCTCCTCCACCAAAGGGTGATCCTGTGTTTGAGCTTAAACCGTTACCTGACACTCTTAAATATGCTTATCTTGATGAGAAAAAGATATATCCTGTTATTATTAGTGCTAACATTTCAGAACATGAAGAAGAGAGATTATTGAAAACTCTGAAGAAGCACCGTGCTGCTATTGGGTATACTCTTGATGATCTTAAGGGCATTAGTCCCACTCTATGTCAACATAAAATTAATTTGGAAGAAGATGCTAAACCAGTTTGCGATCATCGACGCCGGTTGAATCCTAAAATGAAAGAAGTGGTAAGAAAGGAGATACTAAAGCTCCTTGAGGCAGGTATAATTTATCCCGTTGCTGATAGTCAGTGGGTAAGCCCTGTCCATTGTGTCCCTAAGGGAGGTATTACTATTGTTCCTAATGATAAAGATGAATTGATTCCTCAAAGAATTATTAAAGGTTATAGAATGGTAATTGATTTCCGCAAATTAAATAAGGCTACTAAAAAAGATCATTACCCCTTACCTTTTATCAATCAAATGCTAGAAAGATTATCTAAACATACACATTTTTGCTTTCTAGATGGTTATTCTGGTTTCTCTCAAATACCTGTGTCAGCCAAAGATCAATCAAAGACTACTTTTACATGCCCTTTTGGTACTTTTGCTTATAGACGTATGCCTTTCGGTTTATGTAATGCACCTGCTACCTTTCAAATATGCATGATGGCTATATTCTCTGACTTTTGTGAAAAGATTTGTGAGGTTTTCATGGACGACTTTTTCGTCTATGGATCTTCTTTTGATGATGGCTTGAGCAACCTTGATCGAGTTTTGCAGAGATGTGAAGAAACTGATCTTGTCTTGAATTGGGAAAAGTGCCACTTTATGGTTAATGAAGGTATTGTCTTGGGGCATAAAGTTTCTGAAAGAGGTATTAAAGTTGATAAAGCCAAGGTTGATGCTATTGAAAAGATGCCATGTCCCAAGGACATCAAAGGTATAAGAAGTTTCCTTGCTCATGTCGGTTTTTATAGGAGGTTCATTAAGGACTTCTCAAAAATCTCTCGGCCTCTGACTAATTTATTACAAAAAGATATACCATTTGTTTTTGATGATGACTGTGTAGAAGCATTTGAAATACTTAAGAAGGCATTGATCTCTGCACCTATTGTTCAGCCACCTGATTGGAATTTACCCTTTGAGATTATGTGTGATTCTAGTGATTATGCTGTAGGTGCTGTTCTAGGACAAAGAGTTGATAAGAAACTAAATGTTATTCAATATGCTAGTAAACCTCTAGACAATGCTCAAAGAAATTATGCTACTACTGAAAAAGAATTGTTAGCAGTTGTATTTGCTTGTGATAAGTTTAGACCTTATATTGTTGATTCTAAAGTAACTATTCACACTGATCATGTTGCTATTAAATATCTTATGGAAAAGAAAGATGCTAAACCTAGACTTATTAGATGGGTTCTCTTACTGCAAGAATTTGATTTGCATATTGTTGATAGAAAAGGAGCTGAGAACCCTGTTGCAGACAACTTGTCTAGGTTAGAAAATGTGCTTGATGACCCACTACCTATTGATGATAGTTTTCCTGATGAGAAATTAAATGTCATAAATTCTTCTCATACTGCTCCATGGTATGCTGATTATGCTAATTACATTGTTGCTAAGTTTATACCACCTAGTTTCACAGACCAGCAAAAGAAAAAGTTCTTCTATGATTTGAGGCATTACTTTTGGGATGACCCACATCTTTATAAAGAAGGAGTAGATGGTGTTATTAGACATTGTGTACCTGAGCATGAACAGGAACAGATCCTACGCAAGTGTCACTCCGAAGCTTATGGAGGACACCATGCTGGAGATAGAACTGCACATAAAGTACTGCAATCTGGTTTTTATTGGCCTACTCTCTTCAAGGATGCCTGTAAGTTTGTCTTATCTTGTGATGAATGTCAAAGAATTGGTAATATTAGTAGAAGTCAAGAAATGCCTATGAATTATTCACTTGTTATTGAACCATTTGATGTTTGGGGCTTTGACTATATGGGACCTTTTCCTTCCTCTAATGGTACACATATTTTAGTTGTTGTTGATTATGTTACTAAGTGGGTAGAAGCTATTACAACTAGTAGTGTTGATCATAACACTTCTATTAAAATGCTTAAAGAAGTTATTTTTCCAAGATTTGGAGTCCCTAGATATTTAATGACTGATGGTGGTTCACATTTTATTCATGGTGTTTTCTGTAAAATTCTTGATAAATATGATGTTAATCATAGAATTGCATCTCCTTATCACCCTCAGTCTAGTGGTCAAGTAGAATTGAGTAATAGAGAACTTAAATTAATTTTGCAAAAGACTGTTAATAGGTCTAGAAACAATTGGTCCAAGAAACTTGATGATGCATTATGGGCCTATAGAACTGCATATAAAAATCCTATGGGTATGTCTCCGTATAAAATGGTCTATGGAAAAGCATGTCACTTACCTCTCGAACTAGAACATAAGGCTTATTGGGCTATTAAAGAACTTAATTATGATTTTAAACTTGCCGGTGAGAAGAGGTTATTTGATATTAGCTCACTTGATGAATGGAGAACCCAAGAATACGAAAATGCCATGTTGTTTAAAGAAAAAGTTAAAAGATGGCATGACAAAAGGATACAAAAGCGTGAGTTTAATGTAGGTGATTATGTATTGCTATACAACTCTCGTTTAAGATTTTTTGCAGGAAAACTTCTCTCTAAATGGGAAGGTCCTTACATTATCGAGGAGGTCTACCGTTCGGGTGCCATAAAAATCAACAACTTCGAAGGCACAAATCCGAAGGTGGTGAACGGTCAAAGAATCAAACATTATATCTCAGGTAATCCCATAAATGTTGAAACCAATGTTATCGAAACCGTAACCCCGGAGGAATACATAAGGGACACTTTCCGGAACGTTTCAGACTCCGAAAAGGAATAGGTATGTGGTACTGTAAGTAAACCGACTCCAAAACTGTTTTAAGGCAATATTTATTCGTTTTGGAATATTTAGAAAAATAGAAAAATAAGCAGCAGTCCGGGAAGGACATGAGGGCTCCACGAGGGTGGAGGGCGCGCCCCCTACCTCGTGGGCACCTCATGTGCTCTCCGGACTCCGTTTCATACACGATACATATTTTGGTCGGTAAAAATTCATTATATAATCTCCCGGGGGTTTTGACTCCCGTATCATGCAAAAATCTCTTGTCTTTGTTTCGAGCTGTTTTTCTGACAGATATAGGTTATCATGGCGTCTTCAAGTGCTCCCAAGGACAAGTTCTTTGAGAAGGTCATCAACCCTTACCTCGTGGAGGTGCAGCGACACCCTCAAACCATTGAGATGCGTGATGGGTTGCTGCACATCTGTGATGCTGAGGGACCGAAGGGGACCGGAAGCGTAGAGACGAGGCTCGAAGCAATGGAGCAACAAGTTTTCAAGTGTCAGGGGATGGTGGAGCATGGACTCAACTCCAACCACATGATGATCGCAGAGTTCACCAACAAACACAAGCTGGATGCCGACAACATCGGGGAGACCATCTTCAAGCTTCACGAGAAAATTGAGCACCTTCAAGCTCAAATCTATGACCTGCAAAACCAAAACTGTGAGTATGAATATAGATTCAAAAGGATGAGTTTGGCTGCAGATTTGAGGATCCCGGAGACTCAGTCATCTTTCTATGATGGTGAGCCTATGCCTCGGAAGAAGGATGACAAGCCTACGCCATCAACAAAATCACCACCATCTCCACCAACAAAGAAGAATTGAGTATCTGGTATGGGCAGTCCACTTGGCAACTGCCAAGCTTGGGGGAGTGCCCCGGTATCGTATCACCATCACTTTTATCTTTACCATTTTTCTTAGTTCGATCCTTTTGGTAATATCTTGATCTAGTAGAATAAAAGTTCTTAGTATGATCTAGTTGTGAGTTTTGCTTTATTATCCTTCTATGTAATCGAGTCCGTGAGCTATATAATAAAGATTAGTGTTGAGTCAAGGGCTTGATTATTTTTTCCATGATCCTAAAGGAATAAAAGAAAAGAGAAAGAAATAAAAAGAAACAAAGAGATCATATGAGTCTTATGGAGAGTAATGAGCTCACATAGAAAGAGTATGATGAATAAAAGTTGTTGAGAGGTGACAAACACAGTTTTGGTCATCGTTGCAATTAATAGGAAGTAATAAAGAAAGAGAAGTCTTCACATATAAATATACTATCTTGGACATCTTTTATGATTGTGAGCACTCATTAAAATATGACATGCTAAAGAGTTGACATTGGATAAGGAAGACAACGTAATGGGTTATCTTTTCTTACATCTGAGATAAATTATATTGTCTTGGATTTTCCAACATGATGAGCTTGCCTTTCCCCCCACATGCTAGCCAAATTCATTGCACCAAGTAGAGATACTACTTTCGCTTCCAAATACTATTAAACCAGTCTTGCCATAAGAGTCCACCATATCTACCTATGGATTGAGCAAGATCCATCAAGTACGTTGTCATCGGTGCAAGCAATAAAAATTGCTCTCTAAATATGTATGATTGATTGGTGTGGAGGAAATAAGCTTTATACGAGCGTGTGATATGGAAGTAATAAAAGCGACAGACTGCATAATAAAGGTCCATATCACAAGTGGCAATATAAAGTGACGTTCTTTCACATTAAGATTTTGTGCATCCAAACCATAAAAGTGCATGGCAACCTCTGCTTCCCTCTGCGAAGAGCCTATCTTTTACTTTTATCTCCTACATTGCATAAGAGTCATGGTGATCTTCACCCTTCCTTTTTACATTTTATCCTTTGGCGAGCACAATATGTTGGAAAGATCCTGGTTTATATGGCTAATTGGATGTGAGTTTTCATGAACTATTACTGTTGACATTACCCTTGAGGTAAAACGTTGGGAGGCAAAACTATAAGCCCCTATATTTCTCTGTGTCCGATTAAAACTCCATACCCATAAGTATTGTGTGAGTGTCAGCAATTGTGAAATATTATATGATAGTTGAGTATGTGGACTTGCTGAAAAGCTCTTATACATTGACTCTTTCCTATGGTATGATAAATTGCAATTGCTTCAATGACTGAGATTGGAGTTTGTTAGTTTTGAAAGCAGTTTACGATTCATACTTGATATTGTGATTGAATTATTACTCTAGCATTAGATATTATATGACAAAGAATTATGTAAGTTGTTGTTCTAAGAATGATCATGATGCCCTCATGTCTGTATTTTATTTTTATCGACACCTCTATCTCTAAACATGTGGACATATTTTTTGATTTCAGCTTTTCGCTTGAGGACAAGCGAGGTCTAAGCTTGGGGGAGTTGATACGTACATTTTGCATCATGCTTTTATATCGATATTTATTGCATTATGGGCTGTTATTACACATTATGTCACAATACTTATGCCTATTCTCTCTTATTTTACAAGGTTTACATAAAGAGGGAGAATGCCGGCAGCTGGGATTCTGGGCTGGAAAAGGAGCAAATATTAGAGATCTATTCTGCACAACTCCAAATGTCCTGAAACTTCACGGAAGATGTTTTCCAAATATATAAAAAATACTGAGAGCAAGAACTTCACCAGGGGGGCCACACCCGTCCCACGAGGCTGGGGGCGCGCACCCCCAGGGCGCGCCCCCTACCTCGTCGGCCCCCTGGTGGCCCTCCGGTGACCATCTTCTGCTATATGGACTCTTTCGATGGGAAAAATCAGAAGCCATCTTCTCGGACGAAACTCCGCCGCCACGAGGTGGAACCTTGGAGGAACCAATCTAGGGCTCTAGTGGAGCTGTTCTGCCGAGGAAACTTCCCTCCCGGAGGGGGAAATCATCGCCATCGTCATCACCAACGCTCCTCTCATCGGGAGAGGGCAATCTCCATCAACATCTTCATCAGCACCATCTCATCTCAAAACCCTAGTTCATCTCTTGTATCCAATTCTTATCTCCAAGTCCGGGATTGGTGCTAGTAGGTTGCTAGCAGTGTTAATTACTCCTTGTAGTTGATGCTAGTTGTTTTAATTGGTGGAAGATCATATGTTCAGATCCTATATGCATATTAATACCCCTCTGATTATGAACATGTCTATGCTTTGTGAGTAGTTACTTTTGTTCCTGAGGACATGGGAGAAGTCTTGCTATTAGTAGTCATTTGAATTTGGTATTCGTTCGATATTTTGATGAGATGTATGTTGTCTCTCCTCTAGTGGTGTTATGTGAACGTCGAATACATGACACTTCACCATTATTTGGGCCTAGAGGAAGGCATTGGGAAGTAATAAGTAGATGATGGGTTGCTAGAGTGACAGAAGCTTAAACCCTAGTTTATGCATTGCTTCGTAAGGGGCTGATTTGGATCCATATGTTTCATGCTATGGTTAGCTTTACCTTAATACTTTTGTTGTATTTGTGAATGCTTGCAATAGAGGTTAATCATTAGTGGGATGCTTGTCCAAGTAAGGGCAGCACCCAAGCACCGGTCCACCCACATACCAAATTATCAAAGTACCGAACGCGAATCATATGAACGTGATGAAAACTAGCTTGACGATATTCCCATGTGTCCTCGGGAGCGATTTACATCATATAAGAGTTTGTCTAGGTGAGGGAGTCCTGGATTAGGGGGTATCCGGACAGACGAATTATATCCTTTGGCCGGACTGTTGGACCATGAAGATACAAGATTGAAGACTTCGTCCCGTGTCCGGATGGGACTCTCCTTGGCGTGGAAGGCAAGCTTGGCAATACGGATATGTAGATCTCCTTCCTTGTAACCGACTCTGTGTAACCCTAGCCCCCTCCTGTGTCTATATAAACCAAAGGGTTTAGTCCGTAGGACAACATACAATCATACCATAGGCTAGCTTCTAGGGTTTAGCCTCTCTGATCTCGTGGTAGACCAACTCTTGTACTACTCATATTATCAAGAATAATCAAGAAGGAAGTAGGGTTTTACCTCCATCAAGAGGGCCCGAACCTGGGTAAAACATCGTGTCCCCTGCCTCCTCTTTTGATCCGCCTTAGACGCACAGTTCGGGACCCCTACCCGAGATCCGCCAGTTTTGACACCGACATTGGTGCTTTCATTGAGAGTTCCTATGTGTCGTCACCGTTAGGCTTGATGGCTCCTTCGATCATCAATAGCGATGCAGTCTAGGGTGAGACTTTTCTCCCCGGACAGATCTTTGTATTCGGCGGCTTCGCCCTGCGGGCCAACTCGCTTGGCCATCTGGAGCAGATTGAGAGTTACGCCCTTGGCCACCAGGTCAAGTTTGGAAGACTAAACTACACGGCCGACATCCGCGGAGACTTGATCTTCGACGGATTAGAGCCCCTATGGAGTGCACTGCAGGGTCACGATAAGCATGATTTAGCTCTACCATCAGACAGAGTTCAGGAGACCGCACAGGCAACCGCTCCGACCCTCAATTCGGAGCCAATTGCGCCATCCATGGACAGGCGGATAGACCCCACCACGGAGGCCATATTCTCAGCGGCGATCGAGCCGAGTATCGACCTTACCCTTCACGGGAGCCGTGACGCCGAATTGTCGGATTCTTCCCCGGCCACAGACTCCGAACCGCCTGCGCCCGTGCCTATCGAATCCGACTGGGCGCCGATCATGGAGTTCACCTCCGCGGATATCTTTCAGCACTCGCCCTTCGGTGACATATTGAACTCATTAAGGTCTCTATCCTTGTCAGGAGAGTCCTGGCCGAACTATGTCCAGCAGGATTGGGATGCGGATGACGAAGAAATTTGCCGCCCACCCACCACCCACTTAGTAGCCACTGTCGATGATTTGACCGACACGCTCGACTTCGACTCCGAAGACATCGACGGTATGGACGACAATGTGGGAGACGAACAGGAACCACTGCCCACAGGGCACTGGACAGCCACCTCATCATATGATATATACATGGTGGACACACCCAAAGAAGGCAATGGCGACGGGCCAGCGGAGGATGACCCCTCCAAGAAGCAACCCAAGCACCGACGTCAGCGGCACCGCTCTAAGTCTCGCCAAAGCAAAAGCGGTGATACCGACACAGGAGATAATAGCACTCCGGACAGTGCCGAAGATGACAACAATCCCCTCCAGCAAGATTTAGAGCAGGAGGATGGAGAAGCTAGCCCTCCCGAGAGAGCGGCAGATGGAGAGGCGGAGGATGATAATTACATGCCTCCCTCCAAAGATGAGGCAAGCCTCAACGATGACGAATTTGTCGTGCCTGAGGATCCCGTCGAGCAAGAGCGCTTCAAGCGCCGGCAAAATAGCCTTAAGAAAAAGCAACAACAGCTTCAAGCTGATCAAGATTTGCTAGCTGACAGATGGACTGAAGTCCTCACGGCCGAGGAATATGAACTCGAACGCCCCTCCATGAGTTACCAAAAGCGCAGGTTGCTACCCCGACTAGAGGAGGAAGCATTAAAACATACATCTCCAGCGTATGACGCAGCTGATCGGCCACCTCGTGGCCGCGACAGAGAGGCATTTCAGCCAAAAGCTCAGCCCGCACCCCGACTCCACTCAAATAAAAATGTCAAGGCATGGGGAAACACGCTAGACCTGCGAGACGTATTGGAGGACAAAGCAAAACACGGAAGATCGATCTATGGATCACGAGGGCGCGCCACTACGCGGGACGATAACCGTCACGCTGGATACAGTAAAAGTAAATCTGGCCGGGCCGAACACAGCGGACAAGACTCATTTGAGCTGCGTCGCCACATAGCCCATTACAGAGGCACCGCACACCCCCTATGCTTCACAGATGAAGTAATGGATCACCAAATCCCAGAGGGTTTCAAACCTGTAAATATCGAATCATACGACGGCACAACAGATCCTGCGGTATGGATCAAGGACTTTCTCCTGCACATCCACATGGCCCGTGGTGACGATCTACACGCCATCAAATACCTCCCACTTAAACTCAAAGGACCAGCTCGGCATTGGCTCAACAACCTGCCAGCAGAATCCATTGGCTGTTGGGAAGATCTGGAAGCCGCATTCCTCGACAACTTCCAGGGCACTTATGTGCGACCACCAGATGCCGATGACTTGAGCCACATAATTCAGGAGCTAGAGGAATCGGCCAGGCAATTCTGGACACGGTTCCTGACAAAGAAAAATCAAATCATCGACTGTCCGGATGCAGAGGCCCTAGCAGCTTTTAAGCACCACATCCGCGACGAGTGGCTCGCCCGGCACCTTGGCCAGGAAAAGCCGAAATCTATGGTAGCCCTCATGACACTCATGACCCGCTTTTGCATGGGAGAAGACAGCTGGCTGGCTCGTAGCAATAATATATCAAAGAACCATGGTACTTCGGATACCAAGGATAGCAATGGCAGGTCATGTCGCAACAAACACAAGCGTCGCATCAACAATGACAATACCGAGGGTACGGCAGTCAAAGCCAGATTCAGAGGCTCTAAACCCGGTCAGCGGAAAAAGCCATTCAAAAGAAGCACCCCGGGCCCGTCCAGTTTGGACCGTATACTCGATCGCTCGTGTCAAAATACACGGCACCCCCGACAAGCTAGCCAACCACACCAACAGGGAATGTTGGGTGTTCAAGCAGGCCGGCAAGTTAAATGTCAAAAACAAAGATAAGGGGTCACATAGCGACGACGACGAGGAGCCCCGGCCGCCGAACACCGGAGGAAAGAAGAGGTTCCCCCCACAAGTGCGGACGGTGAACATGATATACGCAACCCACATCCCCAAGAGGGAGCGGAAGCGTACGCTAAGGGACGTATATGCGTTGGAGCCAGTTGCCCCAAAGTTCAACCCATGGTCCTCCTGTCCGATCACCTTCGATCGCAGGGACCACCCGACTACTATCTGTCATGGTGGATTCGCCGCACTGGTCCTAGACCCAATCATCGACGGATTTCACCTCACTCGAGTCCTCATGGACGGTGGCAGCAGCCTGAGCCTACTTTATCATGACACAATGCGCAAAATGGGTATAGACCCCTCAAGGATCAAACCCACAAAAATGACCTTCAACGGCGTCATACCAGGTGTAGAGGCCCATTGCACAGGCTCAGTCACACTGGACGTTGTCTTCGGATCCCCGGATAACTTCCGAAGTGAGGAGTTAATCTTCGATATAGTCCCGTTCCGCAGTGGCTATCATGCACTGCTCGGGCGAACCGCATTTGCGAGATTCAATGCAGTACCACATGATGCATACCTCAAGCTCAAAATGCCAGGACCTCGGGGGGTCATCACAGTCAATGGAAACACAGAGCACTCTCTCCGCACGGAGGAGCACACTGCGGCCCTCGCAGCAGAAGCAAAAAGCAGCCTCTTAAGGCAATCCACCAGTTCGGCGATTAAAGACCCGGACACCTTCAAGCGCGCCCGGAGTAATCGGCAACAAGAGCGCCTGGCACGTTCCGAGCTCACATAGCAATGTGGCCCCCACCCCAGTCCCAGCCAAACGGCAAAATCTGTGCCACGCGTACATAATTACGCATTGAAAATACCATGGCCACAGGTGGGGAGGGGGCACGACTACGGCACGCCCCAAGACGCAGCTCAACCGCACTAGGGGCTTCCCGTTTTGTTATTTTTCTCTCTTTCAGGACTTTAATCTCTGGAAACCCCGTCCGGCAGTATGATTGCCGGACACACGATGCAACAACCAAGGAGGCAGAAAGCTTCGTCGCACCATGGAACTCCCAGGTGGTCTCTGATAACGAGTGAAATACTTGCTTTAAATACCATTCCTCAGCTTGCCCTTGGAGGGGACATGTCAAATAGTCCTAATTTTTGCTTATCGCACTACTTGTATCATTCTGCTTCGACACACCTTTTTGAATAACCAATGCATAGCACTAGACTATTACCGCATTCTCTATTCTTTTTTATATATATGTTCATTCATGACATTCAGCACCCGTACACTCGATATGGCCAATACGCCAGGGGCTTAAGCGTACCCCATAATACGGCATGAGAAGTCCGAACACTTTCGACAGTGCGGCACCCCGAACTTATAGCATTATATGCATCAGCTCCAAATCATGTCTTGGGTCAATAGTTGGGTTTGCCCGGCTCCCATGTTTTAGTACCTTACGTTCCGCTAAATCGGCTAAGGTAGCACTGGGAGAACTACTGCGATTGTGCCCCGGTTCATCTGGGCAAGCACCTCAGTAGAGAAAGCTAAAACTGACTATCATGATAAGGCGAGAGATGGTCGATGTTCGAGAGGTCTCGAGTCCCTAAAGACTTATGCCGCTTAGAGCGAGGAGTCGGCTTTGTCCGGCTTAAGGCATGTATAGCGCCCCGAATTCGGCCTTCCGAATACTAGGGGCTTCGCCAAAATTTAAAATTGAAGACTTCTATGGCTAGGTGAGAGTGATAAAGCATTATAGTCCGATTGCCTTGTTCGTTGTGCTGAGCACCTCCCTCGAAGGACCCAACAATGGGAACAAGAGTGCTCAGATTTATCCCGAACACCCCAGCACTCGTGGCATGGGGGCAGAAGCCGACGACTAGCCATCTCTCAGATTTAATAAACAGCCGCACAGAAGGTAATATTTTAAATTCAAACAAGTGTTGCATAGCGCATATGAACAAGTTTTCATAATATAGGATCACACGAGCAAGTTCATTCAAAAATTACATCCTTCGCACACTCGTCCGCCACAAGACGGGCACCCTTCAGGACACCCTCATAATACATTTCGGGGTGGTGATGCTCCTTGCCCTGCGGCGGCCCCTCCTTCACTAGCTTCTCGACGTCCATCTTGGCCCAGTGCACCTTCGCACGGGCAAAAGCCCGGCGTGCACCTTCGATGCAGACGGACCGCTTTATGACCTCCAGCCGTGGGCAGGCATCCACAAGCCACCTCACCAGGCCGAAGTAGCTGTTGGGAAGGGAGTCGTCAGGCCACATCCGGACTATAAGGCCCCTCATGGCCTGTTCGGCCGCCTTGTGCAGCTCGACCAGTTGCATCAGTTGGTCGCTCACAGGCATCGGGTGTTCGGTCCCAGTATACTGAGACCAGAACAACTTCTCCGTCGAGCTTCCCTCCTCGGCCTGGTAATACTTTGCGGCATCCGACATGCTGCGGGGCAAATCTGCGAATGCTCCTGGAGAGCTCCAGACTCGGGTAAGTAACAAGTAATTTACTTTCACATGCTTGCTTTGCATATTGAAGGCCTTACCCGCCGCTATCTTCCTCATCGCCTCAATTTCTTGGAGGGACTTTTGGGCTTCAGCCTTGGCATTCTTTGTGCTCTCGAGGGCCGCGGCAAGCTCGGACTCTCGCATCTTTGAGTCAAGCTCCAAAGCCTCGTGCTTCTTCACGAGAGCCTGGAGCTCTTGCTGCACCTCGCCCACCCGTGCCTCTTGTTTTTCCCGCTCGGTGCGCTCCTTGGCTGCTTTGTTTTCGGCCTCGGACATCGCTTGCTTCAAGGTCGCCACTTCGGTCGTGGCCCCTGGCACATCCATGATGATCCTATCATTTTGCAACCGCATCTTTTATATATATATATATATATATGGACAAGGCATTACTTACCTTTGTTCTCCTCGAGCTGCCTCTTGGCAAGACCGAGCTCTTTCACGGACCACTTGAGGTTCTGCCTCAGTGCAGCGACCTCCACAGTCAGTGCGGCAGAGGTCAGCAGCGAAGCCAGCATACGCATATATATACTTATATTAGACTCCTGCGGATATTATTTGATCCTCTATTCAGCTTTTCTTTGTGAACACCAAACAGAGCCTCAGGGGCTACTGTCTATGCGGTAATATTTTCCTATATTTTAAATACTTACCTCAAAGCCTGTTAGGCCTTATACAATGGGAGATGCTTAGGGGAGGTGCTTAGAAAAATAATCCGAGATTTTCTGAAGCACCGGTGCCTATTTCTACAAAAGAGATGCTTAGTTAAGCGTCTACCCTGTACAAATAAGCATCGGTGCTTAAGAAAAGCCTAGTTTATTTCTCTAAGGACCTCTCTAAGCATCTCCCATTGTACAAGGCCTTAGAAGGATGGCACATGCTTCAGTCAGTCCACTCTTGGTGGACTGAACCTTCTTGATCACCGCACTCATAATAGTGCGGTGCTCTTCGTCGATGGAAGCGCCGCGAAGCGCTCCCAGCAGGTTGTCCGGTGCCTCTGGATGGACAGAGGTCACCGGCACGGCGGCTTGCCCCTCTTGGAAGGGGGCCGCCTGCCGGAGTCCGGAACCACTAGAGGTTCCAGCGTGCCATGCGGCTGGGGGCCGAACTTGGAGCCCTTAGGAGTCTTGCTCCCTTCGCGCCTGGAGTCCGGAAGGTCGCCTTGAGGCGCCTCCGGGATTGTCTCCCCCCGGCTCAATGCCCCTTGAGACAGTACCTCGACATCGTCCGAAGGGCGAGGAGAGGAGGCGGTTGGAAGTGTATCACTATCCATATCCGACGAGTCCAAGGAACCGTCCGACGAGGATACGTCGATACGGGCTCGGGGCGGACTGCATAATCATATTTGACGTTAGGAGAAGCAGTGCAACAAAAGTATGCTATGAGTTACTCTGGTATCCGAATACTTACGACTTCGCCAGGGGCTTGGCCCTGAGTAGCCACTCGTCTTCGCCGTCGGCGGCGGTGGTGGAACAGTCCGGAAGGAGAGTCCTTCCCTTCTTGGACCCTTCGGCCTCCCCGGTTGGGGCGGCCTTCCTTTTCTTGTCTCCCCCGGCTGGAGGGGGGAATCTTCATCTTCCTCCTCCTCGTTTTCACGGGAGGAGTGCGTCTCGGAGTTATCGGATGATGTGTCTGATACCACCTGGCACTGGGAACTCTTTCGGGTTCCTGTGGCCTTCTTCTTGGTCTTCTCCGGCACGTCATAAGGAGCCGGAGTTCGCATCTCCGTCAGGAGAGCGTCTGCAGGGTCTTCGGGCAGAGGGGCCGGACAGTTAATCTGCTCCGATGTCTCCACCCAGTCCTGTCAAAGGAATGGGAGCTCAGACCCCGCACATGGTTAAGCTATGGGAAATAAATACCCTACCAGATGTACAAAACTTACCGGATTCGCAGGGCGCTTCGCGCTTAGCCCACGGTCCTCGGTAAGAGAAGGGGGGACCTCGGCGCCCTTGAACAGCACCTTCCAGACGTCCCTATGCATCGTATCGAAGAGCTCGCGTAGAGTCCGGTGTTGGGCCGGGTCAAACTCCCATAAGTTGAAAGCCCGTTATTGACACGGGAGGATCCAGCGGAAGAGCATGACCTGGACTATGTTGACAAGCTTAAGTTTCTTGCTTATCATGTTCCGGATACACTTCTAGTGTCCGTCCAGCTCCACCGATGAGCCCCAGGACAGGCCCTTCTCCTTCCAGGAAGTGAGCCGCGTGGGGATTCCGGATCGAAACACGGGGGCCGCCACCCAGTTGGTGCCGTGCGGCTCGGTGATGTAGAACCACCCCGATTGCCACCCCTTTATGGTCTCCACTAAGGATTCCTCGAGCCATGTAACGTTGGGTATTTTTCCCACCATGGCTCCGCCGCCTTCCGCTTGTTGGCTGCCTACTACCTTCGGCTTGATATTGAAGGTCTTCAGCCACATGCCGAAGTGGGGCCGGATGCGGAGGAAAGCCTCGCACACGACGATGAACGCCGAGATGTTGAGGATGAAATTCGGGGCCAGATCATGAAAGTCCAGCCCATAATAGAACATAAGGCCGCGGACGAATGGATGGAGGGGAAACCCCAGTCCGTGGACGAAGTGGGGGAGGAAAACCACCCTTTCGTAAGGTTCCGGGGTAGGGACAATCTGCCCCGCAGCTGGCAGCCGGTGCGCGATATCCGCGGCTAAGTATCCGACCCCATGTAGTTTATTGATGTGTCCCTCCGTGACGGAGGAGACCATCCACTTGCCTCCCGCTCCGGACATGTTTGGAGAGAGTTGAGGAGAAGGATGTGGACTTGGGCGCTGGAGCTCGAGTGCGCGAGAATGGATGAGCAAGGAGGAAGAAGGCGTGGGTAGAAAAAGGTGAAACCTTATCCCTTTATAAGGGCAGACGAAACTGTGCGCCCCCACCAGCCTGGTAAAACTCGCTTATCCCCCAAGCACCGTAATTGATGGCGCGGTTGGGTTACCCACGTCCGTATTGATGGGAATCCCGTAATAAGGGGACACGATCTCTGCTTCGACAAGACGTACCAAGGAAACCGCCTCGCGAAACATGCTGAGATAGGTTATGAAAAACGATTCGAATAAAGACCTGGCTGTGGTGTGATGTCACGCTACGGGGTACGTCAGCAGATTAGATTTGTGGAAATAGTATTCTCTCTACGGTGGTATGTGGAACTTGTTTTGCAGAGCCGGACACGATCCTTGTGTTCAAAATCTTCTATGAAGTATTCGGGGGAGTAACCCGCCTTGCAATGCCGAAGACAATCTGCACGCCGAACTCATCGTCATTGAAGCCTGGTTCAGGGGCTATTGAGGGAGTCCTGGATTAGGGGGTATCTGGACAGCCGGATTATATCCTTTGGCCGGACTGTTGGACTAAGAAGATACAAGATTGAAGACTTCGTCCCGTGTCTGGATGGGACTCTCCTTGGCGTGGAAGGCAAGCTTGGCAATACGGATATGTAGATCTCCTTCCTTGTAACTGACTCTGTGTAACCCTAGCCCCCTCCGGTGTCTATATAAACCGGAGGGTTTAGTCCGTAGGACAACATACAATCATACCATAGGCTAGCTTCTACGGTTTAGCCTCTCCGATCTCGTGGTAGATCAACTCTTGTACTACTCATATTATCAAGAATAATCAAGTAGGACGTAGGGTTTTACCTCCATCAAGAGGGCCCGAACCTGGGTAAAACATCATGTCCCCTGCCTCCTGTTACCATCCGCCTTAGACGCACAGATCGGGACCCCCTACCCGAGATCCACCGGTTTTGACACCGACACCAGGCTTGTCCTTTGCTACAAAAAGGATTGGGCCACCTTGCTGCACCTTATTTACTTTTGTTACTTGATGCTCGTTACAACTTATCTTATCACAAAACTATCTGTTACCACTTATTTCAGTACTTGGAGAGAATACCTTGCTGGAAACCGCTTATCATTTCCTTCTGCTCCTCGTTGGGTTCGACACTCTTACTTACCAAAAGAACTACGATAGATACCCTATACTTGTGGGTCATCAATGACGGTGATGATGTTGCTACCGATGCAGGGCTTCGCCTAAGCACCGCTACGATATGATCGAGGTGGATTATGGTGGAGGGGGGCATCGCACACGGCTTGGAACAATCAACTTGTGTGTCCTAGGGTGCCCCCTACCCCGTATATAAAGGAGCAAGGGGGAGGCCGGCCGGCCCTCTCTCTCTCCACTAAGGCCCATGTGGCCCATTACTTCTCCCGGGGGGTTCCGGTAACCCTCCGGCACTCTGGTTTTCTCCGAAATCACCCGGAACACTTCCGATATCCGAATATAGTCGTCCAATATATCAATCTTTATGTCTCGACCATTTTGAGACTCCTCGTCATGTCAATGATCACATCCAGGACTCTGAACTACCTTTGGTACATCAAATCACATAAACTCATAATACCGATCGTCATCGAACGTTAAGCATGCGGACCCTACCAGTTCGAGAACTATGTAGACATGACCGAGACACGTCTCCGGTCAATAACCAATAGCAGAACCTGGATGCTCATATTGGCTCCTACATATTCTATGAAGATCTTTATCGGTCAAACCGCATAACCACATATGTTGTTCCCTTTGTCATCGGTATGTTACTTGCCCGAGATTCGATCGTCAGTATCTCAATACCTAGCTCAATATCGTAATAGGAAAGTCTCTTTAGTCTTTTCTGTAATGCATCATCCCGCAACTAACTCATTAGTTGCATTGCTTGCAAGGCTTATAGTGATGTGCATTACTGAGAGGGCCCAGAGATACCTCTCCGACAATCGGAGTGACAAATCCTAATCTCGATCTATGCCAACTCAACAAGTACCATTGGAGACACCTATAGAGCACCTTTATAATCACCCAGTTACGTTGTGATGTTTGGTAGCACACAAAGTGTTCCTTCGGTAATCGGGAGTTGCATAATCTCATAGTCATAGGAACATGTATAAGTCATGAAGAAAGCAATAGCAGTAAACTAAAACGATCAAGTGCTAAGCTAACGGAATGGGTCAAGTCAATCACATCATTCTCCTAATGATGTGATCCCATTTATCAAATGACAACTCATGTCTATGGTTAGGAAACATAACCATCTTTGATCAACGAGCTAGTCAAGTAGAGGCATACTAGTGACACTCTGTTTGTCTATGTATTCACACATGTATTATGTTTCCGGTTAATACAATTATAGCATGAATAATAAACATTTATCATGAAATAAGGAAACAAATAATAACTTTATTATTACCTCTAGGGAATATTTCCTTCAGTCTCCCACTTGCACTAGAGTCAATAATCTAGATTACACAGTAATGATTCTAACACCCATGGAGCCTTGTTGCTGATCATGTTTTGCTCGTCAGAGAGGTTTAGTCAATGGGTCTGCAACATTCAGATCTGTATGTATCTTGCAAATCTCTATGTCTCCCACATGGACTTGATCGCGGATGGAATTGAAGCGTCTCTTGATGTGTTTGGTTCTCTTGTGAAATCTGGATTCCTTTGCCAAGGAAATTGCACCAGTATTGTCACAAAAGATTTTCATTGGACCCGATGCACTAGGTATGACACCTAGATCGGATATGAACTCCTTCATCCAGACTCCTTCATTTGCTGCTTCCGAAGCAGCTATGTACTCCACTTCACACGTAGATCCCTCCATGATGCTTTGTTTAGAATTGCTCCAATTGACAGCTCCACCGTTCAATATAAACACATATCCGGTTTGCGATTTAGAATCATCCGGATTAGTGTCAAAGCTTGCATCGACGTAACCATTTACGACGAGCTCTTCGTCACCTCCATAAATGAGAAACATATCCTTAGTCCTTTTCAGGTATTTCAGGATGTTCTTGACTGTTGTCCAGTGATCCACTCCTGGATTACTTTGGCACCTCCCTGCTAAACTAATAGCAAGGCCACATCAGGTCTGCTACACAGCATTGCATACATGATAGAGCCTATGGGTGAAGCATAGGGAACACTTTTCATCTTCTCTCCATCTTCTGAAGTGGTCGGGCATTGAGTCTTACTCAACTTCACACCTTGTAACACAGGCAAGAACCCTTTCTTAGCTTGATCCATTTTGAACTTCTTCAAAACTTTATCAAGGTATGTGCTTTGTGAAAGTCCAATTAAGCGTCTTGATCTATCTCTATAGATCTTGATGCCCAATATAAAAGCAGCTTCACCGAGGTCTTTCATTGAAAAACTCTTATTCAAGTATCCTTTTATGCTATCCAGAAATTCTATATCATTTCCAATCAACAATATGTCATCCACATATAGTATTAGAAATGCTATAGAGCTCCCACTCACTTTCTTGTAAATACAAGCTTCTCCAAAAGTCTGTATAAAACCATATGCTTTGATCACACTATCAAAACATTTATTCCAACTCAGAGAGGCTTGCACCAGTCCATGAATGGATTGCTGGAGCTTGCACACTTTGTTAGCACCCTTTGGATCGATAAAACCTTCAGGTTTGCATCATATACAACTCTTCTTCCAGAAATCCATTCAAGAATGAAAGTCTTCACATCCATTTGCCAAATTTCATAATCATAAAATGCGGCAACTGCTAACATGATTCGGACGGACTTAAGAATCGCTACGGGTGAGAAGGTCTCATCGTAGTCAACTCCTTGAATTTGTCGAAAACCTTTAGCAACAAGTCGAGCTTTGTAGATAGTAACGTTACCGTCAGCGTCAGCCTTCTTCTTGAAGAACCATTTATTCTTGATGGCTTGCCGATCATCGGGCAAGTCAACCAAAGTCCACACTTTGTTCTCATACATGGATTGAAGGAAATATGCCCTAGAGGCAATAATAAAGTTATTATTTATTTCCTTATAATCATGATAAATGTTTATTATTCATGCTAGAATTGTATTAACCGGAAACATAATACATGTGTGAATACATAGACAAACAAAGTGTCACTAGTATGCCTCTACTTGACTAGCTCGTTAATCAAAGATGGTTATGTTTCCTAACCATGAACAATGAGTTGTTATTTGATTAACGGGATCACATCATTAAGTGAATGATCTGATTGACATGACCCATTCCATTAGCTTAGCACCCTATCGTTTAGTATGTTGCTATTGCTTTCTTCATGACTTATACATGTTCCTATAACTATGAGATTATGCAACTCATGTTTACCGAAGGAACACTTTGGGTACTACCCAACGTCACAACGTAACTGGGTGATTATAAAGGAGTACTACAGGTGTCTCCAAAGGTACATGTTGGGTTGGCGTATTTCAAGATTAGGTTTTGTCACTCCGATTGTCGGAGAGGTATCTCTGGGCCCTCTTGGTAATGCACATCACTTAAGCCTTGCAAGCATTGCAACTAATGAGTTAGTTGCGGAATGATGTATTACAGAACGAGTAAAGAGACTTGCCAGTAATGAGATTGAACTAGGTATTTGGAATACCGACGATCGAGTCTCGGGCAAGTAACATACCGATGACAAAGGGAACAACGTATGTTGTTATGCGGTCTGACCGATAAAGATCTTCATAGAATATGTAGGAGCCAATATGGGCATCCAGGTCCCGCTATTGGTTATTGACCGGAGACATGTCTCGGTCATGTCTACATTGTTCTCGAACCCGTAGGGTCCGCACGCATAAGGTTACGATGACAGTTATATTATGAGTTTATGCATTTTGATGTACCGAAGGTTGTTCGGAGTCCCGGATGTGATCACGGACATGACGAGGAGTCTCGAAATGGTCGAGACATAAATATTGATATATTGGAAGCCTATGTTTAGATATCGGAAGTGTTCCGGGTGAAATCGGGATTTTACCGGAGTACCGGGAGGTTACCGGAACCCCCCGGGAGCTATATGGGCCATGATGGGCCTTAGTGGAAAAGAGAAGAGGCAGCCCCTCATAGGCCGCGCGCCCCTCCCCTCCCTTGGTCCTAATAGGACAAGGAGAGGGGGCCGGCCCCTCTCTCTCTTTTCCCCCCTCCGTGAATCCTATTCCAACTAGGATTGGGGGGAATCCTACTCCCAGAGGGAGTAGGACTCTCCTGGCGCGCCCTCCTTGGCCGGCCAGCCTCCCCCCTTTAGTCCTTTATATACGGAGGCAGGGGCACCCCAGAGACACACAAGTTGATCCACGTGATCTTTTCCTTAGCCGTGTGCGGCGCCCCCAGCCACCATAGTCCTCGATAATATTGTAGCGGAGTTTAGGCGAAGCCCTGCTGCTGTAGTACATCAAGATCGTCACCACGCCGTCGTGCTGACGGAACTCTTCCCCGACACTTTGCTGGATCAGAGTCCGGGGATCGTCATCAAGCTAAACGTGTGCTAAAACTCGGAGGTGCTGTAGTTTCGGTGCTTGATCGGTCGGATCGTGAAGACGTACGACTACATCAACCAAACGCTTCCGTTGTTGATCTACTAGGTATGTAGATCATACTCCCCCTCTCGTTGCTATGCATCACCATGATCTTGCGTGTGCATAGGAAATTTTTTGAAATTACTACGTTCCCCAACAGTGGCATCCGAGCCTAGGTTTTATATGTTGATGTTATATGCACGAGTAGAACACAAGTAAGTTGTGGGCGATATAAGTCATGTTGCTTACCAGCATGTCATACTTTGGTTCAGCGGTATTGTTGGATGAAGCAGCCCAGACCAACATTACGCGTATGCTTATGCGAGACCGGTTCTCCCGACGTGCTTTGCACAGAGGTGGCTTGTGGGTGACAGTTTCTCCAACTTTAGTTGAACTGAGTGTGGCTATGCCCAGTCCTTGCGAAGGTTAAAACAGCACCAACTTGACAAACTATCGTTGTGGTTTTGATGCGTAGGTAAGATTGGTTCTTGCTTAAGCCCGTAGCAGCCACGTAAAACTTGCAACAACAAAGTAGAGGACGTCTAACTTGTTTTTGCAGGGCATGTTTTGATGTGATATGGTCAAGACATGATGCTGATTTTATTGTATGAGATGATCATGTTTTGTAACCAAGTTATCGGCAACTGGCAGGAGCCATATGGTTGTCGCTTTATTGTATGCAATGCAATCGCGATGTGATGCTTTACTTTATCACTAAACGGTAGCGATAGTCGTGGAAGCACAAGCTTGGCGAGACGACAACGACGCTACGATGGAGATCAAGGTGTCACACCGGTGACGATGGTGGTCACGATGATGCTTCGGAGATGAAGATCACAAGCACAAGATGATGATGGCCATATCATATCACTTATATTGATTGCATGTGATGTTTATCTTTTATGCATCTTATCTTGCTTTGATTGACGGTAGCATTATAAGATGATCTCTCACTAATTATCAAGAAGTGTTCTCCCTGAGTATGCACCGTTGCGAAAGTTCTTCGTGCTGAGACACCACGTGATGATCGGGTGTGATAGGTTCTACGTTCAAATACAACGGGTGCAAAACAGTTGCACACGCGGAATACTCAGGTTATACTTGACGAGCCAAGCATATTCAGATATGGCCTCGGAACACGGAGACCGAAAGGTCGAGCGTGAATCATACAGTAGATATGATCAACATAATGATGTTCACCAATGAAACTACTCCATGTCACGTGATGATCGGACATGGTTTAGTTGATTTGGATCATGTAATCACTTAGAGGATTAGAGGGATGTCTATCTAAGTGGGAGTTCTTTAAGTAAATTAACTGAACTTAAATTTATCATGAAACTTAGTACCTGATAAGTATCTTGCTCGTTTATGCTTGTTTGTAGATAGATGGCTCGTGCTGTTGTTCCGTTGAATTTTAATGCGTTCCTTGAGAAAGCAAAGTTGAAAGATGATGTTAGCAATTACACGGACTGGGTCCGTAACTTGAGGATTATCCTCATTGCTGCACAGAAAAATTACGTCCTGGAAGCACCGCTGGGTGCCAGGCCTGCTGCAGGAGCAACGCCGGATGTTATGAACGTCTGGCAGAGCAAAGCTGATGACTACTCGATAGTTCAGTGTGCCATGCTTTATGGCTTAGAATCGGGACTTCAACGACGTTTTGAACGTCATGGAGCATATGAGATGTTCCAGGAGTTGAAGTTAATATTTCAAGCAAATGCCCGGATTGAGAGATATGAAGTCTCCAATAAGTTCTATAGCTGCAAGATGGAGGAGAACAGTTCTGTTAGTGAGCATATACTCAAAATGTCTGGGTATAATAATCACTTGATTCAATTGGGAGTTAATCTTCCAGATGATTGCGTCATTGACAGAATTCTCCAATCACTGCCACCAAGCTACAAGAGCTTCGTGATGAACTATAATATGCAAGGGATGAATAAGACTATTCCCAAGCTCTTCGCAATGCTGAAAGCTGTGGAGGTAGAAATCAAGAAGGAGCATCAAGTGTTGATGGTCAACAAGACCACTAGTTTCAAGAAAAAGGGCAAAGGAAAGAAGAAGGGGAACTTCAAAAAGAACGGCAAGCAAGTTGCTACTCAAGAGAAGAAACCCAAACCTGGACCTAAGCCTAAAACTGAGTGCTTCTATTGCAAGCAGACTGGTCACTTGAAGCGGAACTGCCCCAAGTATTTGGCGGATAAGAAGGATGGCAAGGTGAACAAAGGTATATGTGATATACATGTTATTGATGTGTACCTTACTAATGCTCGCAGTAGCACCTGGGTATTTGATACTGGTTCTGTTGCTAATATTTGCAACTCGAAACAGGGACTACGGATCAAGCGAAGATTGGTTAAGGACGAGGTGACGATGCGCGTGGGAAATGGTTCCAAAGTCGATGTGATCGCAGTCGGCACGCTACCTCTACATCTACCTTTGGGATTAATATTAGACCTAAATAATTGTTATTTGGTGCCAGCGTTAAGCATGAACATTATTTCTGGATCTTGTTTGATGCGAGACGGTTATTCATTTAAATCAGAGAATAATGGTTGTTCTATTTATATGAGTAATATCTTTTATGGTCATGCACCCTTGAAAAGTGGTCTATTCTTGTTGAATCTCGATAGTAGTAACACACATATTCATAATGTTGAAGCCAAAAGATGCAGAGTTAACAATGATAGTGCAACTTATTTGTGGCACAGCCGTTTAGGTCATATCGGTGTAAAGCGCATGAAGAAACTCCATACTGATGGACTTTTGGAACCACTTGATTATGAATCACTTGGTACTTGCGAACCGTGCCTCATTGGCAAGATGACTAAAACGCCGTTCTCCGGTACTATGGAGAGAGCAACTGATTTGTTGGAAATCATACATACAGATGTATGTGGTCCGATGAATATTGAGGCTCGTGAGGATATCGTTATTTTCTCACCTTCACAGATGATTTAAGCAGATATGGGTATATCTACTTAATGAAACATAAGTCTGAAACGTTTGAAAAGTTCAAGGAATTTCAGAGTGAAGTTGAAAATCATCGTAACAAGAAAATAAAGTTTCTACGATCTGATCGTGGAGGAGAATATTTGAGTTACGAGTTTGGTGTACATTTGAAAAATTGTGGAATAGTTTCGCAACTCACGCCACCCGGAACACCACAGCGTAATGGTGTGTCCGAACGTCGTAATCGTACTTTACTAGATATGATGCGATCTATGATGTCTCTTACTGATTTACCGCTATCGTTTTGGGGGTACGCTCTAGAGATGGCCGCATTCACGTTAAATAGGGCACCATCAAAATCCGTTGAGACGACGCCTTATGAACTGTGGTTTGGCAAGAAACCAAAGTTGTCGTTTCTGAAAGTTTGGGGCTGCGATGCTTATGTGAAAAACCTTCAACCTGATAAGCTCGAACCCAAATCGGAGAAATGTGTCTTCATAGGATATCCAAAGGAGACTATTGGATACACCTTCTATCACAGATCTGAAGGCAAGACTTTTGTTGTTAAATTCGGAAACTTTCTAGAGAAGGAGTTTCTCTCGAAAGAAGTGAGTGGGAGGAAAGTAGAACTTGACGAGGTAACTGTACCTACTCCCTTATTGGAAAGTAGTACATCACAGAAAAACTGTTTCTGTGACACCTACACCAGTTAGTGAGGAAGCTAATGATGATGATCATGAAACTTCAGAACAAGATACTACTGAACCTCGTAGATCAACCAGAGTAAGATCAGCACCAGAGTGGTACGGTAATCCCGTTCTGGAAGTCATGCTACTAGATCATGATGAACCTACGAACTATGAAGAAGCGATGGTGAGCCTAGATTCCGCAAAGTGGCTTGAAGCCATGAAATCTGAGATGGGATCCATGTATGAGAACAAAGTATGGACTTTGGTTGACTTGCCCGCTGATCGGCAAGCAATTGAGAATAAATGGATCTTCAAGAAGAAGACTGACGCTGACGGTAATATTACTGTCTACAAAGCTCGACTTGTCGCAAAAGGTTTTCGGCAAGTTCAAGGGATTGACTACGATGAGACCTTCTCACCCGTAGCGATGCTTAAGTCTGTCCGAATCATGTTAGCAATTGCCGCATTTTATGATTATGAAATTTGGCAGATGGATGTCAAAACTGCATTCCTGAATGGATTTCTGGAAGAAGAGTTGTATATGATGCAACCAGAAGGTTTTGTCGATCCAAAGGGAGCTAACAAAGTGTGCAAGCTCCAGCGATCCATTTATGGACTGGTGCAAGCCTCTCGGACTTGGAATAAACGTTTTGATAGTGTGATCAAAGCATTTGGTTTTATACAGACTTTTGGAGAAGCCTGTATTTACAAGAAAGTGAGTGGGAGCTCTGTAGCATTTCTGATATTATATGTGGATGACATATTACTAATTGGAAATGATGTAGAATTTCTGGATAGCATAAAGGGATACTTGAATAAAAGTTTTTCAATGAAAGACCTCGGTGAAGCTGCTTACATATTAGGCATTAAGATCTATAGAGATAGATCAAGACGCTTAATTGGACTTTCACAAACCACATACCTTGACAAAGTTTTGAAGAAGTTCAAAATGGATCAAGCAAAGAAAGGGTTCTTGCCTGTGTTACAAGGTGTGAAGTTGAGTAAGAATCAATGCCCGACCATTGCAGAAGATAGAGAGAATATGAAAGATGGTCCCTATGCATCAGCCATAGGATCTATCATGTATGCAATGCTGTGTACCAGACCTGATGTGTGCCTTGCTATAAGTCTAGCAGGGAGGTACCAAAGTAATCCAGGAATGGATCACTGGACAGCGGTCAAGAACATCCTGAAATACCTGAAAAGGACTAAGGATATGCTTCTCGTATATGGAGGTGACAAAGAGCTCATCGTAAAAGGTTACATTGATGCAAGCTTTGACACTGATCTGGACGATTCTAAATCGCAAACCGGATACGTGTTTACATTAAACGGTGGGGCTGTAAGTTGGTGCAGTTCTAAACAAAGCGCTGTAGCGGGATCTACATGTGAAGCGGAGTACATAGCTGCTTCGGAAGTAGCAAATGAAGGAGTCTGGATGAAGGAGTTCATATCCGATCTAGGTGTCATACCTAGTGCATCGGGTCCAATGAAAATCTTTTGTGACAATACTGGTGCTATTGCCTTGGCAAAGGAATCCAGATTTCACAAGAGAACCAAGCACATCTCCTCCATCTTGCAGCTATAGAACTTATTGGAGACTTCATATCTCTCAATCTAGGCATTTTCTTGAAATATTAACTTCAACTCCTGGAACATCTCATATGCTCCATGACGTTCAAAACGTCGTTGAAGTCCCGGTTCTAAGCCGTAAAGCATGGCACACTGAACTATCGAGTAGTCATCAGCTTTGCTCTGCCAGACGTTCATAACATCTAGCGTTGCTCCTGCAGCGGGTTTGGTTCCTAGCGGTGCTTATAGGATGTAATTCTTCTGTGCAGCAGTGAGGATAATCCTCAAGTTACAGACCCGGGCCGTGTAATTGCTACCATCATCTTTCAACTTTGCTTTCTCAAGGAACGCATTAAAATTCAACAGAACAACAGCACGGGCCATATATCTACAACAACATAGACAAGCAAAATACTATCAGTACTAAGTTCATGATAAATTAAAGTTCAATTAATAATATTTAAGAACTCCCACTTAGATAGACATCCCTCTAATCATCTAAGTGATCATGTGATCCAAATCAACTAAACCATGACCGATCATCACGTAAAATGGATTAGTTTTCAATGGTGAACATCACTATGTTGATCATATCTACTATATGATCCATGCTCGACCTTTCGATCTCAGTGTTCTGAGGCCATATCTGCATATGCTAGGATCGTCAAGTTTAACCCGAGTATTTCTGCGTGTGCAAAACTGGCTTGCACCCGTTGTCTATGAACGTAGAGCTTATCACACCCAATCATCACGTGGTGTCTCAGCACGACGAACTTTGGCAATGGTGCATTGTCGGTGTCAAAACAGGCGGATCTCGGGTAGGGGGTCCTGAACTGTGCGTCTAAGGCGGATGGTAACAGGAGGCAGGGGACACAATGCTTTACCCAGGTTCGGGCCCTCTTGATGGAAGTAAAACCCTACGTCCTACTTGATTAATATTGATGATATGGGTAGTACAAGAGTAGATCTACCACGAGATCAGAGAGGTTAAACCCTAGAAGCTAGCCTATGGTATGATTGTATGTTGTCCTACGGACTAAAACCCTCCGATTTATATAGACACCGGAGAGGTTAGGGTTACACAAGGTCGGTTACAAAGGAGATACACATATCCGTATTGCCTAGCTTGCCTTCCATGCCAAGTAGAGTCCTATCCGGACACGAGACGAAGTCTTCAATCTTGTATCTTCATAGTCTAATAGTCCGGCCAATGGATATAGTCCAGCTGTCCGGAGACCCCCTAATCCAGGACTCCCACAGTAGCCCCTGAACCAGGCTTTCAATGACGATGAGTCCGGCGCGCAGTATTGTCTTCGGCTTGCAAGGCGGGTTCCTCCTCCGAATACACCACAGAAGAATTTGAATATAAGGATAGTGTCCGACCCTGTAAAATAAGTTCCACATACCACCGTAGAGAGAATAATATTTCCACAAATCCAATTTGCTGACTTGTTTTGGCAACACGACATTATGTCATGGCCCGGTGATTTATTCGAACCGTTTCTTTTAACTAGCCCCGCACATAACGCAAGGCAGTTTTTTGACACGTCTCGTCAAAGCAAAGATCGTGTCCCCTTATCACGGGATTCTCATCAATACGGGCGTGGGTAACCCAACCGCGTCTAGGACTCATAGATTATAGGTAAGCCCCAAACGGCCACGGAGAGGACGCTTGGTATTCACCCTCTTTATAAAGGACCAAGGTCTTCACTTTTTCCCCCCGTGCCCAATCGAATCCTTCCCCCGCCTCGAGTTCTAGCACCCAAAGCTCAGTTCAGGTGCTCCGGATCTTCAACCATGTCCGGATCCAGCCTTCAAGGACGATGGATGCCCTCCTCCGTTACGGAAGAAGATATCAAGAAGTTGAGAGAGGCCAGATACCTGACCGCCGAGGTTTTGCATCGGCTGCCTGCCCGAGGGCAGGTCGTCCCTACTCCTGAACCCAACGAAGACGTCGTGTTCATCTCCCACTTCCTCCAAGGTCTAGGCCTCGCTCTGGATCCCTTCGTAAGGGGTTTGATGTTTTACTACGGGCTAGACTTCCACGATCTAGCCCCGGACTCCTTTCTTCACATCTCGGCATTTATTGTCGTGTGTGAGGCCTTCCTCTGCATTACCCCTCACTTCGTCCTGTGGCTCAAGACTTTTGATGTGAAGCCGAAGACAATCGAGGGACAGCACGCAGTGTGTGGAGGAGCAATAATAAGCAAGATTGTGGGAGCTACGTGGCTAGAAGGTTCCTTTCCAGAGGTGTCCGGATTATGGCAACAGGAGTGGTTTTACATCACAGCTCCCAGAAGTGCCAAGTGGGTGGCTCCCCCCGCTTTCCGCTCGGGCCCCCCACCACAACTGATGTCATGGATTAGCAGAGGGCTGAGCTGGGGTCCGGCCAAGGACGTGCCTATACTGCAAAGCCGCATTCAAGATCTCTACGAGTGAGATTTTAATTTGGTTATGGTAATGCAAGTCATGCTGGTTCGTCGAGTCCAGCCTTGCAAACATCGGCCCCTTCGCTTGTGGGAGTTCAACCCAGAAGGACCGCGTGCTATCCAAAGTTTCCTCGGCCTGACGCATGAGGAGATGTACAAGTCATTCTTCGGACCTCAAACAGAGTGTCCGGACACTACCGAGGACGTGGGGCTGAGTAGCAACCGCACCGCCGAACAAGTAAGTAATCCTCAAGCCGAACACATCACGTTTTATTTACCATGACATTACTTCTGAGAAGTCACCCTTTGACCAGGACTGGATAACAAATGCGAAGATGATTCGGTGTTCGGCCCCCCTCCCTGAGGGTTTGGAGAATCCGGTACTGGAAAAGATGCTCGAGCTCGCACCTTGCCCGGAGCCCTCAAAGGAAGATACGGGGGGAATAATATGGGCGAAAGCGGGCCCCCATCGCTGCCAGTTCCAACCAAGGGAACGAGCGCCTCCATAAGGGAGGATAACCAAGGAGAAGATTCTGACCTTCTCTCGCTACGGGGGAGGAAGAGGACTACCTCTAAGGATCCGTAAACCGAGGCCTCCAAATGGGAGAAGAAGTCTCCAACAGAGGGTCCTACCTCGGGGGGTGCTCTTGCCGCATAGAGTCCGCGCCGGACCATCCCTCCAACGAATCGTAAGTGATAAAAAATACTTTAATAGTGAAGGTATACTACCTTTCCTCTGAGAAAAATAACCGAAGCATATATCTTGCAGTTTGGATCTTAGCCCTTCTCAGCTGAGCTCGTCTTCGGGGGATCTTCTTCCAGAGATGATGGAGAGCGAAACGCCTCCCCTAGACTCCCCCACTCAAGAAGCGGGCGACCTCGAAGTGTCGTCACGGAGGGCCTCTCCGGATCTGGTGAGGCCAGAAGATAATCCCATAGTCACCCGAAGTCCCCAGCGTCCGGCTCTCGAAGAGAGCAAACAAAAGAGTCCGGCACCGTCTGGTATGCGGTCGGACGTTCTGAGGGAGCTGTTGGAGCGAGCGGCCATCTCAGAAGAACACCGTACGTTGATGGGTACGGTGATTGAAAGAATTTCGTCCACCGAAAGAGGATTACATGAAGCCTTTATGAGTCTACTGACGGGCTTTGAGGTACGTGAACTGATATATTTTTTGATAGTACCGCACATGTTAGGTGTGCCCTGTGTAGATAGTAGCCCCTGAGACTCTGGTTGTCGTCGAGAATGGCGGCGAACAGAGGATCATAGTCCCAGGTGATAACCAGACTGCCTTTATGTGCAGGTGGTGGAAGCTCCGGTGGCTAGCCGGACTAATGAGTTTGCCGAACTAAAGCGGCAACTGGATGCGGCAGACGCCAACATCGAGCTTGTTAACAAATGGCTTGACGAGTCACAGGGTAAGTGATGTTTTCTGGTTAATGTAACGTAATAAGAGCAGCATGATGCCAATATCTTTAATATGTTGTGACTGCAGACGGAGCTGCCACCGTGGAGACCCTTCGGGCGGAACTTGCCCGAGCCAAGGAACAGGCAAGAGTTAGTAATGCGGCTGCTTTGAAGGCGGACGAAGAGTTGAGAGCCGAGAAGGCCGCACATTGAGAAAGCAAAGTGAAGATGGCCAAGATGGCCATAGAATTAAAAGACACTGCCGACCGTTGCCGGTTCCTTGAAGAGGAGAACCGAGTGAAGGCAGCAGACCTTGAAAAGGCCACGATGGCGACCAAAGACACTCGCTCTGCAATGAGGGCGAAGGAGGAGCTGCACGAAGCCGGGAATATTGCAGCTGGGAAGCCCTTTCTGCTGCAGAGGAAGTTCGGAGATCCGCGGTATGCCCCTCTGGATCGGCTGTGGAGTTCGGCAGACGCATATATGGACTTGGTGGCAAGCGTTGTCAATGCGGTCGAATACTTCCGAGATCAGACAGATCATGAAGTGGACAAGCTGTTCTAGTCGCAATTTAATGTTCCAGAGCGTCCGCTTCCCTTGGCTAATCAGCTAGCTGAATGGTCCGAACTTAATAGGTTGTCCGGACTTGCCATGAGGTCCGTCGTAGATCATTTGTGGCCGGAGAAGCCGAAGCCGAACAGCTACTTCAGCTTAGTGCAGCAGTTCCTTGGTGCGATGTCGCGCATCAATGCGGTGAAGAGGTCGGCGTGCATAGAAGGCTCGCGGATGGCCTTTTCCCGTGTCAAGGCATACTGGGCGGAGATGGATGCTACCACTATTGCGGCGCAAGGTTCGGCCATAGGCCGAGTGGCTGCCGAGCATTATTTTGAAGAGGTTCTGGAGGGTGCTTGTTTGATAGAGTTGTAGTGCTCGAAGAATATTATGTTTGAGTGACATGTATTCCCATTGTAAACACAATGTTTTTATGAAATGAAGTAAGGCTGTATTTATACTTTTGCCGGAAAGTAATATGATGCCTCCTGTGCGGCCGTTTATGTATATATGTATATAACCTGAAAGATTGCAGTCGTCGGCTTCAACCCCCACGCATATAATGCGGGGGTGCTCGCAGAAAACCCGTGTTCACACTTAACCCAACGTCTTGGTCCTATTAAGGAGGTGATGGCGCAGCGAGCGAGGCAACCGTACTATAATGCTTGAACACTTTCACTTAGCCACAGGAGTTTGACGGTGGGGCTACTATATATCCCCTGGTGGCTCCGCACTCTCCCAAACTCGGGGTGCGTATATGCCTGGCCGGGAAATGACCCTTCGTTAAAGCAGAGGAATTCTAACATTCCGATAGGTCATCGCGTGGTTGACTAGTCTCGCGCTATATCATGACAGTCAGTTTTCGGCTTTCTCTACTGAGGTGCTCGTCCGGACGAACCAGGGCACAGTCGCAGTAGTTCTCCTGGTGCTGCCTTAGCCGATAGAACGAAACGTAAGGCACAAAAACACAGGAGCCGGGCAAACCCAACATTTGACCAAAGACATGATTCGGAGCTGATGCATATAAGGCCAAACTCGCGACGCCGAACACTCCCTAAGGTATTCGGTCTTTTTGGTATAAACCGAGCCTAAATAGTGCCCTTTGTAAGAAGCCCCTTGTGTCCAAGTACGGGCATTATTCTGACATGGCCACATGCCAAGACATTAGCGTCCCTCTCAATTGTACTGAGAATCTGAGGGATGTGTATCAACACGAGACAGTAAAAAAGGTTTATGCAGGGTCTTAATCTAAAAAGAATCCTTGGAGCGGGTCCCTGCTGCACGTCTGCGCCTGTGTCTCCGTTGTGCCGTATCCTGTACGGGTGTAGCACGATGGTCATCTGTAAAAGAGAGGAACTTAGGTGAAAATTTGTCGTGCAAAAAGGTAGTTTTTAAAGAAACCATGTGTAATTAAAGATGAGTAAAATTTGCCACTTGTCTGTGTGCGTTGAGCCCCTTGTATTTGTAATAGGGGTGTGGCCGTCAATCCGGTATGAATTACATATAGCTGCGCCGGACTCGTCTAACCGTGTCTGTGGTCTTGATGACCTATCAAATGCTTTAGTTGGTGAGGCTGTTTTTAGTGTGCGGCTGCCAAGGCAGTCGCATTCTCTTCGGCGCGCAAAGATCGCTCAATATTTCCATTCACTGTAATGATGCCACATGGACCGGGCATCTTGAGCGTGAGGGAAGCGTAATGCGGTATTGCATTAAAGCAAGCGAAAGCTTCGCGTCCAAGTAGTGCTTGATAGCCACTTTGGAACGGAGCAATGTGGAAGGTTAAATGTTTGCTACGGAAGTTATCAGGGAAGCCGAATATAACCTTTAGTAGCAGGGAGCCCGTACAGTGAGCCCCTGGGCCTGGCGTTACTCCTTTAAAGGTAGTGTTGCTATGGCAAATTTTTGTTGGGTCTATCCCCATTTCGAGGAGTGTATCCTGGTATATCAGGTTTAGACTGCTACCACCGTCCATCAGGACTCGTGTGAAGTGGTATCCGTCAATTATTGGGTCTAATACCAGGGCAGCCCATCCTGCATGCCGGATACTTGCTGAGTAATCACGATGGTCGAAAGTGATCGATTGAGACGACCAGTGGCAGGACTTCGCGGTGATAGGCCCTTGGGCATATTTTTCTGGGAGTGTCACTTTGTTTCTCCCCTAGATCACGTGTAACACATTGACTGTTTTGACTTCTGGTGGAAACTTCTTTTGTTCCCTAGTGTCTTGCTTGAGAGGCTCATCCTCATCTTCGCTTGGTGTATCCTCCCCCTTGTGTACGGCGTTGAGCTTGTCGGACTGCTTGAAGACCCAATATTCTCTGTGGGTATGATTAGCGGGTTTACCAGGGGTGCTATGGATCTGACATACTTGGTCCAGAATTTTGTTTAGGCTGGATAGTTCGTCTCTGGCGCCTTTAGAGGGTGGCTTTAGCTGATTTGGCCGAGAGCTTTTGAATCCGGCGTTTACTGCCGTGCTCTTCGTGTTGTCTTCTTTATTCCGGCGTTTGTTATTGTTGTTGCGCCGTGATTTCCAGTTTCCATCTCTAACTTCAGATGTACTAGGGTCACTGATGCTGCATCTGGCTAGCCAGCTATCCTCACCCGTGCAAAAGCGGGTCATGAGGCTTGTTAATGCTGCCATTGTTCTCGGCTTTTCTTGGCCGAGGTGTCTGGCAAGCCATTCGTCACGGACGCTATGCTTAAAAGCTGCCAAGGCTTCGGCGTCCGGACAATCGACTATTTGGTTCTTTTTAGTAAGAAACTTGTTCCAAAGCTTTCGGGCTGACTCTCCGGGCTGTTGAGTTATATGACTCAAATCGTCCGCGTCCGGAGGTCGGACGTAAGTCCCCTGAAAATTTGCCCGAAAAGCATCTTCGAGCTCTTCCCAGCTTCCAATGGAACTTTCGGAGAGGCTCTTAAGCCAGTGCCGAGCTGGCCCTTTGAGTTTGAGGGGTAAATACTTAATGGTGTGGAGGTCATCTCCTCGAGCCATATGGATATGGAGGATATAATCCTCAATCCAGACACCGGGGTCTGTTGTTCCGTCGTATGCCTCTATATTTACGGGTTTGAATCCCTCTGGAAATTCATGATCCAGCACCTCATTGGTGAAACATAGGGGGTGTGCGGCACCCCTGTATCCGGGTGTACCGCGTTCTTCGGATGTTTGTTGTGTTGCGTTGTATGCTGGAGCGCGCTTACATGGTCCATAGATGGATCTGGTTGTGCCGTCCTTTTGATGCGAATCCTTGCGTGGGTCGCGTATTGGCTTATGTGCGGCGTTGTTTGCCGCTCTATGTTGGCCATGAGGTCGCCTATCCGGCTAGATGGCTGTTTTGATTTTTGGTTGTGGGGGATCTAAGGCCGCCTCATCGAATTCAGGTAGCAACTTCCGCTTCGGGTACCTCTTGGTGAGGCGATTACCGCCGTACTTCGCTGCTGTGTTGAGTACTTTGGTCCATCTGATTTGGAGTGTGTCTTGTCCAGCCTTGAGCCTTTGCTTCTGCTTTTTTAGACTCCTCGCAGTGGCAATGAGCCTTTGATGGGCATTCTGTTGCTCCGGGTGTCTGTCCGGTATGACGTCATCTGGACTATGATCTTTGAGAGAGCCGGGTTGTTCGGCTTGATTCTCCGTGTTGCCATGGTCCGGCAATGGTTCCCCCTGCTCTAACGCTGGGTCTGTATGATCATTGTTTCTGTCAAGGCGGGATTTGGGGCAGCTCTTACGCTGCCGTTTTGACTGCTTCTCGAGGGAACAACCCTTCGTTGCGTCCTTCCGTTCCTCGTCGTCGTTTTCCTTTGGTGTGTCCACCATGTATACATCACGTGGTGAAGTGGGCGTCCAGTGCCCTGTGGGCAGTGGTTCTTCTTCGCCTCCCGCATCGTCGTCCATACCGTTGATATCTTCGGAGTCGAAGTCGAGCATGTCGGTTAAGTCGTCGACAGTGGCTACCAAGTGGGTGGTGGGTGGGCCGCGAATTTCTTCGTCCTCCGCATCCCAGTCCTGCCGGACATAGTTCGGCCAGGATCCTCCTGACAAGGAGAGAGACCTTAATGAGTTCAGTATATCGCCGAGGGGCGAGTGCTGAAAGATATCCGCGGAGGTAAACTCCATGATCGGCACCCAATCAGATTCGATAGGAACGGGCGCAGGCGGTTCGGAGTCCGTGGCCGGAGAAGGATCCGGCAGTTTAACAACATGGCTCTCGTGCAAGGTAAGGTCGACGTTTGGCTCGATCGCCGCTAAGGATAAGGCCTCTGCGGCGGGGTCCATGCACCCGTCCGCGGAAGGCGCAACTGGCTCCGAATTGAGGGTCGGAGCGGCTGCCGGTGCGATCTTAACACTGTCCGATGGTAGAGCTAAATCGTACTCATCGTGACCGCGTGACGCACAAGGCAGAGGCTCGAATCCGTTGAAGATCAAGTCTCCGAGGATATCAGCCGTGTAGTTTAAGCTTCCAAACCTGACCTGGTGGCCAGGGGCATAACTTTCAATCTGCTCCAGACGGCCAAGAGAATTGGCCTGCAGTGCAAAGCCGCCGAACACGAAGATCTATCCGGGGAGAAAAGTCTCACCCTGGACTGCATCGCTATCGATGATAGTAGGAGCCGTCAAGCCTAACGGCGATGACACAGAGGAACTCTCAATGAAAGCACCAATGTCGGTGTCAAAACCGGTGGATCTCGGGTAGGGGGTCCCGAACTGTGCGTCTAAGGCGGATGGTAACAGGAGGCAGGGGACACAATGCTTTACCCAGGTTCGGGCCCTCTTGATGGAGGTAAAACCCTATGTCCTACTTGATTAATATTGATGATATGGGTAGTACAAGAGTAGATCTACCACGAGATCAGAGAGGCTAAACCCTAGAAGCTAGCCTATGGTATGACTGTATGTTGTCCTACGGACTAAAACCCTCCGGTTTATATAGACACCGGAGAGGTTAGGGTTACACAAGGTCGGTTACAAAGGAGGAGATACACATATCCGTATTGGCTAGCTTGCCTTCCACACCAAGTAGAGTCCTATCCGGACATGAGACGAAGTCTTCAATCTTGTATCTTCAAAGTCTAACAGTCCGGCCAATGGATATAGTCCAGCTGTCTGGAGACCCCCTAATCCAGGACTCCCACATGCATACTCAGGGAGAACACTTGTACCTTGAAATTTAGTCAGAGATCATCTTATAATGCTACCGTCAATCAAGCAGAATAAGATGCATAAAGGATAAACATCACATGCAATCAATATAAGTGATATGATATGGCCATCATCATCTTGTGCCTTTGATCTCCATCTCCAAAGCACCGTCATGATCACCATTGTCACCGGCGTGACACCTTGATCTCCATCATAGCATCGTTGTCGTCTCGCCAAATATTGCTTCTACGGCTATCGCTACCGTTTAGTGATAAAGTAAAGCAATTACAGGGCGATTGCATTGTATACAATAAAGCGACAACCATATGGCTCCTGCCAGTTGCCGATAACTCCGTTACAAAACATGATCATCTCATACAATAAAATATAGCATCATGCCTTGACCATATCACATCACAACATGCCCTGCAAAAACAAGTAGACGTCCTCTACTTTGTTGTTGCAAGTTTTACGTGGCTCCTACGGGCTGAGCAAGAACCGTTCTTACCTACGCATCAAAACCACAACGATATTTCGTCAAGTTAGTGATGTTTTAACCTTCAACAAGGACCGGGCGTATTCACACTCGGTTCAACTAAAGTTGGAGAAACTGACACCCGCCAGCCACCTCTGTGCAAAGCATGTTGGTAGAACTAGTCTTGCGTAAGCATACACGTAATGTCGGCCCGAGCCGCTTCATCCAACAATACCGCCGACCAAAGTATGACATGCTGGTAAGCAGTATGACTTGTATCGCCCACAACACACTTGTGTTCTACTCGTGCATATAACATCTACGCATAAACCTGGCTCGGATGCCACTGTTGGGGAACGTAGTAATTTCAAAAAAAATCCTACGCACACGCAAGATCATGGTGATGCATAGCAACGAGAGGGAAGAGTATCTTCCACGTACCCTCGTAGACCGTAAGCGGAAGCGTTATGATAACGCGGTTGATGTAGTCGTATGTCTTCACGATCCGACCGATCCAAGTACCGAACGTACGACACCTTCAAGTTCAGCACACGTTCAGCTCGATAATGTCCCACGAACTCCGATCTAGCAGAGCTTCACAGGAGAGTTCCGTCAGCACGACGGCGTGATGACGGTGATGATGTTGCTACCGACGCAAGGCTTCGCCTAAGCACCCCTACGATATGATCGAGGTGGATTATGGTGGAGGGGGCACCGCACACGGCTTGGAACAATCAACTTGTGTGTCCTAGGGTGCCCCCTGCCCCCATATATAAAGGAGCAAGGGGGAGGCCGACCGGCCCTCTCTCTCTCCACTAAGGCCCATGTGGCCCATTACTTCTCCCGGGGGGGTTCCAGTAACCCTCCGGCACTCCGGTTTTCTCCGAAATCACCCGGAACACTTCCAGTATTCGAATATAGTCGTCTAGTATATCAATCTTTATGTCTCGGCTATGTCGAGACTCCTCGTCATGTCTGTGATCACATCCGGGACTCCGAACTACCCTCGATACATCAAATCACATAAACTCATAATACAGATCGTCACCGAACGTTTAGAGTGCGGACCCTACAGGTTCGAGAACTATGTAGACATGACCGAGACACGTCTCCGGTCAATAACCAATAGCGGAACCTGGATGCTCATATTGGCTCCTACATATTCTATGAAGATCTTTATCAATCAAACCGCATAACCACATATGTTGTTCCCTTTGTCATCGGTATGTTATTTGCCCGAGATTCGATCGTCGGTATCTCAATACCTAGCTCAATCTCGTTACCGGCAAGTCTCTTTACTCTTTTCCGTAATGCATCATCCCGCAACTAACTCATTATTTGCATTGCTTGCAAGGCTTATAGTGATGTGCATTACTGAGAGGGCCCAGAGATACCTCTCCGACAATCGGAGTGACAAATCCTAATCTCGATCTATGCCAACTCAACAAGTACCATTGGAGACACCTATAGAGCACCTTTATAATCACCCAGTTACGTTGTGATGTTTTGTAGCACACAAAGTGTTCCTCCGGTAATCGGGAGTTGCATAATCTCATAGTCATAGGAACATGTATAAGTCATGAAGAAAGCAATAGCAGTAAACTAAAACGATCAAGTGCTAAGCTAACGGAATGGGTCAAGTCAATCACATCATTCTCCTAATGATGTGATCCCGTTTATCAAATGACAACTCATGTCTATGGTTAGGAAACATAACCATCTTTGATCAAAGAGCTAGTCAAGTAGAGGCATACTAATGACACTCTGTTTGTCTATGAATTCACACATGTATTATGTTTCTGGTTAATACAATTCTAGCATGAATAATAAACATTTATCATGAAATAAGGAAATAAATAATAACTTTATTATTGCCTCTAGGGAATATTTCCTTTAGGGAGTCCTACTAGGACTCCCAGTCCTGGTAGGATTCGCCCCCCCCCCTCTTATTCCTTCTTATGGAGGGGTAAAAGGGGGAAGGAGAGGGAGGAGGAGAAGGAAAGGGGGCGCCGCCCCCTCCCCTAGTCCAATTCGGACTCCCATGGGGTGGGAGGCGGCCACCCCTTGTGGGCTGCCTCCTCCTCTCTCCCCTATGGCCCATAGTGGCCCATTACTTTCCCCTCGGGGTTCCGGTAACCTCCCGGTACCCCGAAAAATACCCAAAACGATCCAGAACCGTTCCAGTGTCCGAATACTATCGTCCAATATATCAATCTTTACCTCTCGACCATTTTGAGACTCCTCATCATGTCCGTGATATCATCCAGGACTCTGAACATTCTTCGGTTACCAAAACACATAACTCATAATACAAATCGTCATCGAACGTTAAGCGTATGGACCCTACGGGTTCGAGAAGTAGACATGACCGAGACATATCTCCGGTCAATAACCAACAGCGGAACCTGGATGCTCCTATTGGTTCCTACATATTCTACGAAGATCTTTATCGGTCAAACCGTAACGACAACATACGTCATTCCCTTTGTCACCGGTATGCTACTTGCCCGAGATTCGATCGTTTGTATCCTCATACCTAGTTCAATCTCGTTACCAGTAAGTCTCTTTACTCGTTTCGTAATGCATCATCCCGTAACTAACTCATTAGTCACATTGCTTGCAAGGCATATCATGATGTGCATTACCGAGAGGGCCCAGAGATACCTCTCCGATACTCGGAGTGACAAATCCTAATCTCGATCTATGCCAACCCAACAAACACCTTCAGAGACACCTGTAGAGCATCTTTATAATCACCCAGTTACGTTGTGACGTTTGGTAGCACACAAAGTGTTCCTCCGGTATTCAAGAGTTGCATAATCTCATAGTCAAAGAAATATGTATAATTCATGAAGAAAGCAATAGTAATAAAAGTTAACGATCATTATGCTAAACTAATGGATGGGTCTAGTCCATCACATCATTCTCTAATGGTGTGATCCCGTTCATCGAATCACAACACATGTCTATGGTCAGGAAACTTAACCATCTTTGACTAACGAGCTAGTCAAGTATAGGCATACTAGGGACACTATGTCTTGTCTATGTACTCACACATGTATCAAGTTTCTGGTTAATACAATTCTAGCATGAATAATAAACATTTCTCATGATATAAGGAAATATAAATAACAACTTTATTATTGCCTCTAGGGCATATTTCCTTCAGTCTCCCACTTTCACTAGAGTTAATAATCTAGATTACATTGTAATGATTCTAACACCCATGGAGTCTTGGTGCTGATCATGTTTTGCTCATGGAAGAGGCTTGGTTAACGGGTCTGCAACATTTAGATCCGTATGTATTTTGCAAATCTCTATGTCTCCCTCCTTGACTTGATCGCGGATGGAGTTGAAGTGTCTCTTGATGTGTTTGGTTCTCTTGTGAAATCTGGATTCCTTTGCTAAGGCAATTGTTCCAGTATTGTCACAAAAGATTTTCATTGGACCTGATGCACTAGGTATTACACCTAGATCGGATATGAACTCCTTCATCCAGACTCCTTCATTTGCTGCTTCTGAAGCAGCTATGTACTCCGCTTCACATGTGGATCCTGCCACGACGCTCTACTTGGAACTGCACCAACTGACAGCTCCACCATTCAATATAAATACGTATCTGGTTTGCGACTTAGAGTCATCTTGATCAGTGTCAAAGCTAGCATCGACGCAACCATTTACGACAAGCTGTTTGTCACCTCCATAAACGAGAAACATATCCTTAGTCCTTTTCAGGTATTTCAGGATGTTCTTGACCGTTGTCCAGTGATCCACTCCTGGATTACTTTGGTACCTCCCTGCTAAACTTATATAAAGGCACACATCAGGTGTTGTACACAACATTGCATACATGATAGTACCTATGGCTGAGGCATAGGGAATGACTACCATTATCTCTCTATCTTCTGTAGTGGTTGGGCATTGAGTCTGACTCAACTTCACACCTTGTAACACAGGCAAGAACCCTTTTTTGTCTGGTCCATTTCTAACTTCTTCAAAACTTTATCAAGGTACGTGCTTTGTGAAAGTCCAATTAAGCGTCTTGATCTATGTCTATAGATCTTGTTGTCGAATATATAAGCTGATTCACCAAGGTCTTTCATTGAAAAATTCTTATTCAAGTATCCTTTTATGCACATTTTTAGCACATTTAGGATCAACAAAAACCTTCTGGTTGCATCATGTACAACTCTTCTTTAAGAAATCCATTAAGGAATGCAGTTTGGACGTCCATTTGCCAAATTTCATAATCATAAAAAGCGGCAATTGGTAACATGATTCGGACAGACTTAAGCATCGGTACGGGTGAGAAGGTCTCACCGTAGTCAACTCCTTGAACTTGTCGAAAACCTTTCACAACAAGTGGAGCTTTGTAGACAGTAACATTACCATCGGCGTCAGTCTTCTTCTTGAAGATCCATTTATTTTCTATGGCTTGCCGATCATCGGGCAAGTCAACCAAAGTCCATACTTTGTTCTCATACATGGATCCCATTTCAGATTTCATGGCCTCAAGCCATTTCACGGAATCTGGGCTCATCATCGCTTCCTCATAGTTCGTAGGTTCGTCATGGTCTAGTAACATGACTTCCAGAACAGGATTACCATACCACTCTGGTGCGGAACATACTCTGGTTGACCTACGAGGTTCGGTAGTAACTTGATTTGAAGTTTCATGATCATCATCATTAACTTCCTCACTAGTTGGTGTAGGCATCACTGGAACTGATTTCTGTGATGAACTACTTTCCAATTCGAGAGAAGGTACAACTACCTCATCAAGTTCTACTTTCCTCCCACTCACTTCTTTTGAGAGAAACTCCTTCTCTAGAAAGGATCCATTCTTAGCAACAAATATCTTGCCTTCGGATCTGTATTAGAAGGTGTACCCAACAGTTTCTTTTGGGTATCCTATGAAGACGCACTTCTCCGATTTGGGTTCGAGCTTATCAGGCTGAAGCTTTTTAACATAAGCATCGCAACCCCAAACTTTAAGAAACGACAGCTTAGGTTTCTTGCCAAACCAGAGTTCATATGGTGTCGTCTCAACGGATTTAGATGGTGCCCTATTTAACGTGAATGCAGCTGTCTCTAATGCATAAGCCCAAAATGATAGTGGTAAATCGGTAAGAGACATCATAGATCACACCATATCTAATAAAGTATGGTTATGACCCTCGGACACACCATTACGCTGGGGTGTTCCAGGTGGCGTGAGTTGTGAAACTATTCCACATTGTTTTAAATGAAGACCAAACTCATAACTCAAATATTCGCCTCCACGATCGGATCATAGAAACTTTATTTTCCATTTCACTCTGAAATTCTTTGAACTTTTCAAACATTTCAGAGTTATGTTTCATTAAGTAGATATACCCATATCTGTTCAAATCATCTGTGAAGGTCAGAAAATAACGATACCCACCGCGAGCCTCAATACTCATGGGACCGCATACATCAGTATGTATTATTTCCAATAAGTCAGTGTCTCGCTCCATTGTTCCAGAGAATGGAGTTTTAGTCATCTTGCCCATGAGGCATGGTTCGCAATCATCAAGTGACTCATAATCAAGTGATTCCAAAAGCCCATCAACATGGAGTTTCTTCATGCGCTTTACACCAATATGACCTAAACGGCAGTGCCACAAATAAGTTGCACTATCATTATTAACTTTGCATCTTTTGGCTTAATATTATGAATATGTGTATCACTACGATCGAGATTCAAGAAAAATAGACCACTCATCAAGGGTGCATGACCATAAAAGATATTACTCATATAAATAGAACAACCATTATTCTTTGATTTAAATGAATAACCGTCTCGCATCAAACAAGATCCATATATTGTGTTCATGCTCAACGCTGGCACCAAATAACAATTATAGATGTCTAAAACTAATCCAGAAGGTAGATGTAGATGTAGCGTGTTGACGGCGATCACATCGACCTTGGAACCATTTCCGACGCACATCGTCACCTCGTCCTTAGCCAATCTTCGTTTAATCTGTAGCCCCTGTTTCGAGTTGCAAATATGAGCAACATAACCAGTATCAAATACCCAGGCGCTACTACGAGCATTTGTAAGGTACACATCAATAACATGTATATCAAATATACCTTTCAATTTTTCATTCTTCTTATCCGCCAAGTACTTGGGGCAGCTCCGCTTCCAGTGACCAGTCCCTTTGCAGTAGAAGCACTCAGTTTCAGGCTTAGGTCCAGACTTGGGCTTCTTCCCGGGATCAGCAACTTGCTTGCTATTCTTCCTGAACTTCCCCTTGTTCCCTTTGCCCTTTTTCTTGAAACTACTGGTCTTGTTAACCATCAACACTTGATGCTCCTTCTTGATTTCTACCTCCACAGCCTTTAGCATTGCGAAGAGCTCAGGAATTGTCTTTTTCATCCCTTGCATATTATAGTTCATCATGAAGCATTTATACCTTGGTGGCAGTGATTGAAGAACTCTGTCAATGACACTATCATCAGGAAGATTAACTCCCAGCTGAGTCAAGTGGTTATGGTACCCAGACATTCCGAGTATGTGTTCACTAACAGAAATATTCTCCTCCATCTTGCAGCTATAGAATTTGTTGGAGCCTTCATATCTCTCAACTCGGGCATTTTCTTGAAATATTAACTTCAACTCCTGGAACATCTCATATGGTCCATGACGTTCAAAACATCTTTGAAGTCCCGATTCTAAGCCATAAATCATGACACACCGAACTATCGAGTAGTCATCATATTTAGCTTGCCAGACGTTCATAACGTCAGGAGTTGCTCCTGCAGCAGGCCTCGCACCTAGCGGTGCATCAAGGACGTAATTCTTTTGTGCAGCAATGAGGATAATCCTCAAGTTACGAACCCAGTCCGTGTAGTTGCTACCATCATCTTTCAACTTAGCTTTCTCTAGGAACGCATTAAAATTCAAGGGAACAGTAGCACGGGCCATTGATGTCGCTTGAAGCTACGTCGGTATTTCCCCAAAGAGGAAGGGATGATGCAGCATAGAGGCAGTAGGTTTTTCCCTCAGATATGAAACCAAGGTTATTGAACCAGTAGGAGAACCAAGCAACACAACGTAAACATCACCTGCACAACACAAATAACAAATACTCGCAATCCGGCGTGTAAAAGGGGTTGTCAATCCCTTTCATGTAACGGTGCCAGAAATTGGCAAACGGACGTGAGAGAGTTGTAAATATTGATAGATCGAACGCCAAATAAAATAAATTGCAGCAAGGTATTTTGTATCTTTGGTTTAGTAGATCTGAAAATAAAAGGCAAATAAAATAAATGGAAAGGCAAATAATATGAGAAAGAGACCTGGGAGCCATAGGTTTCACTAGTGGCTTCTCTCGAGAAAAATAGCAAATGGTGGGTAAACAAATTACTGTTGGGCAATTGATAGAACTTCAAATACTCATGACAATATCTAGGCAATGATCATTATATAGGCATCACGTCCAAGATTAGTAGACCGACTCCTGCCTGCATCTACTACTATTACTCCACACATCGATCGCTATCCAGCATGCATCTAGTGTATTAAGTTCATGGAGAAACGGAGTAATGCAATAAGAACGATAACATGATGTAGACAAGATCTATCTATGTAGAGATAGACCCCATCATTTTATCCTTAGTAGCAACGATACATACATGTCGGTTCCCTTTCTGTCACTAGGATCAAGCACTGTAAGATCGAACCCACTACAAAGCACCTCTTCCCATTGCAAGACAAATAGATCAAGTTGGCCAAACAAAACCTATCGTGGAATTGTCACGGTAGATGTCCTTAGTGTCAGGACTTAGTCGCGAGGCCAACGCATCTATGTGGTAGCTTGAGAGGGGTTGAGTGGGACGAGAGACGCAGGGCGGATCAACACGCAAGACAAGGATTTAGATAGCTTCGGGCCCCGGGAAACATCATCCGGTAATAGCCCTACATGTTGTTTGAGGCTAGGTCTCATTATCATCACGAGGGAGTCGCCGTAAACCGGCTTTCCTCTTTGTGTCTAGCCCTAGATATTGTTTCTTCTTGCTCCTCCCTCTTTGGGGAGCCCTGCCCCTCCTTATATATGTAAAAGGGGCGGTTTACATGTGGACTCCTATTAGGATTAGGACTAGTCTATCTCTAATACAAACCGGATACAAGTCCTGGTCTTAACTCCTTGTAAGGTAAATATTCCTCATGACTTTCCTCTTAAACCGTCCCACCATAGTATGAACCGGCCTTCTGGGCCATGGGCCTCGTCATCCATCTGACCCCCCCCCCCCCCCCCCCGCCGGGTTACTAATGAACCGCCAAGACCGGGCGGGTAGCCGGTGAACCGCCAAGCTCCGGGCGGGTTACCAGTGAGTCATCCAGTCCGGCCGGTTTATACTTCCGGCCGGTTTACGCCACGGGGTATACCCCCGACATTAGCCCCCAGTTTAATTTGGATTTATCCATGTTAAACTGATCCTTAAAACAAATACAAGAACAAATTTGATAGATTATGCTCTGGGTTAAGAATTCTTGTAAACCGTCATCTGAGCATCCTTAATTCCTTGCCATTTCCTTCTTCTAGAAAATCCAGGTCAATAAGCCAACTTCATAATCAATTTGCCGACATTGGTTTGTCACCGAGAAATACTCTGATATTCAGCCGGTTTGATGATGTAAAATTTGCCGGTTTAATATTACCAAAAATGGCCGGTTTATAAATATTGATGGCACCAGGTCATAATTGTTATCAACACCGGGTCATGTAATTGATCTTCCTGATTTGCTCAAAACTGATAAAAAGAAGATATTCCTCCTTTATATGCATAATACCTGTAGCCCCCAAGTCTTAAGAGGAGAACGTAGTGATAACTTAAGACTTGCTCCAATAAGTGTTTCAACCTTGAAGAAATCCGGTTTGTTCATCTCAAAACTGAATACTCCATATATGTAGCCCCCAAGTGCCGGGTTGTCATGCTTGCAGCAACCTGGGACTTGTAATTACTTGATGCTCATAAAAACTTCAACCAGTGTAGCCCCCAAGGGCCGGGTCATTATGCAATAATGAGCAAGGACTTTGTAAGTATAATCTTGTAAACTTTGAACAGCAACATGTAGCCCCCAACGGTCGGCTCATTATAATATGATGAGTCGGGTCTTCAATAAGACTAGTAAAAATGACTTTGCATTAGCCCCCAAGTGTCATGGTGCATGCTTGCAGCGACATGAGACTTGCATGTAATCTCAATTTGAATAATGTAGCCCCCAAGTGCCGGGTTGTAAGCCTGCAGCGACTCGGGACTATTCCTTCCATTGTAGAATAAATCATATCCTTTGATAAAAGAGTAGACATTGCGCTATAGCGACTTTGAAAACCTTAATAATAAAAATCCAGCCATGTTGGCTATTCAAGATAATATAATCTTGTATGAAAACCTTATTCATTCAACATCATAATGAAATTTCAGCCAAGTTTGGCTATTTGAATAATATAACCCAATGATTTATAAGCGCATGATTCCAATGGCGCAATCCAAATATATATTGGCGACTTATAGTCCTAAGCCAGGCCGGTTTAATAAACACCGGTGATTTATAATCATGCTTTATTCAACCTGTTTCTGCATACAACAAGTTTAAAGTGTCCTGGCGGTTTACCACCAGACGGGTCATAATGCCCAACATATAACCTAGGTTTATAACCAAGGCTGCATTTAGAATAATCAAATATGAAATATATCATACCTGTGACATTGAATCACATCGTTGGTTTACCAACTTCTTTTTTTTAGTAAGGGTGATAACCCAAATCTCGAGTACTGATAACTCCTTCCATATTGTGCCGGTTTATGATAAAACTGTGCCGGGTTATAATAAACACCGTGTTACTCCATAAGAGGATGTTAACAACACGGATCAAACCGGTCAAATAGTCTCCGGATTGATGTGAACTGTGTTCCGTCAATTGATTGGTTAAAAAACTTTTGTCGGTTTAAAGAACACAATAAAAAGCAAAAAACCCCCTTCAAAGAAAAGTGTGAAGCAAAAGAAAAGTTTTATTTAAGCTGATCAAATGGCGTTACCATGGCTAAACACGACCAAGTTCCCATTAGGTGTAACTATGGTTCTAGTCAGCCAGGTCCCCAGATGAAATCGTGGCATTTATGCCGACCAAATGGCGTGGTCATGGTTCGGGTTCGACCAAGCCCCCAAGTGATTATGTGGCCTTAGGCCGATCAAGAGGCGTGACTGGTTCAGACATGACCTAGTCCCCAAGTGATCTGGTGGCTTTCGCCTATCAAGAGGCATGGTATTGATTCGGACACGACCAATCCTCCAAGTGATATAACGCGATGCTTTTAGCAAAGCGAACTCAAGGGGTAAACCAGAGGCCGCTTTAGAGCAAGTCCGTGTAACCTCACATGATGTAAAAGAACAGAGACCCCGCTTTATGAAGCAGAAGCCCCCATGTGATCAATAATATGTCAGGCCAGTAAGGCGGGATACCCATGTTTGAACCGTGCATCATGGCAGCAGGTCCTCTTTGGCAATTTTTAACTTTTTGCAAGAGATAAATTCTTCTTGAACCGGGATCTTGAACCGGATATTGAGAGCTTCAAAGCTTTGTGGGAGACATCTTTCCCTTGAACCGGATTTTAAACCGGAATCTTCATTTTCAGCCGGAAAATTTTCTGACGACCTTTAAACCCGAACTTGTGAGAAGTTAATTTCTTTTTGAACTGGACATTGTTAAACCGGATTTGAGCGCTTCAGAGCTTTGTGGGAGAACAGACTTCCCTTGAACCGGACTGTAAACCGGATATTTGAGAGCTTCAGTCAGACTGACTTCCCTTGAGCCGGATTTTAAACCGGAATCCTTTCTGATGACCCGGATCTTCTTCTTTGAGCCGGGATTTTGTAACTGTCATATACTTTCTAAACCAGAAAATTTCTGACGGCCTTTAAACTTTCATCAATATAACAGTAGCCTCTGGGACTGGGTTATCCTTCCCTCCATTGTCCTGGGGTTTTTAAATTTGCTGAAACTGGCAATATTCGCTGAGTCATGTCATCGTAGCCCCCGAGTCTCAAAGGTGACTCGAGGAGTTGGCTTGAGGCTCTCCATATTTGACCATGATATAAACCGCCATAACTTGTATATCATTGGCGTTGATAGCACGATGTGAATCCATAGAAGGTTGAGGTGACTGCGGCGGGTTGTAAATGATCCCATATGAGCCGTGTCAGCAACTCAGCCAATTGTTCCTTCCAACTGGCGATTTGAAGTTAATCAAAACTGTAGTGGTGGCGACTTGTGCGCCTGCCCATTGAACCATCCAGTGCAAACGGCGGTTGATGATAATTTGTCTCCAATTTGAAAGAAAACCAGGCTACCCAAGCTGTGACTTGCTCATATCCAATAAATAGCTCATGCAGACAGGTGCGGCCCGGTATGTTGATGTAGACCACGCCGCGGGAGCGGATGACAAAGATGACCGCAGCATCACAGGCGGCACAGACAGATGAGTCGGCCGCGGCGTTGTAAGCTGGTGCGGACGAGGAGAGTCGGCACTAGTGTTCTAAACCGGTGCGGGCGCATGAACCGGCCACGGGCATTGCAAACCGGCGCGGACGGAGAGTTGGCCGCGGGCATTTGTAAACCAGCGCGAACGGGCGAGTCAATCGCAGGTGCGGTAAACCGTGCGGACGGGCGAGTCAACCACGTTGTTTTGATGTAGTGAACAATTGTCCTGCATCAAAAAACATTGCAAACCAGAGTAATTGTTCTTTGATAGAAAACAATGTATGCTAATAAAGTTTAAACAGATAGGTACCACCTAGTTTTTCGGATGATGGATGATCCATTCAACGCAACAGAGGCGGCTCAGGCAGACCGACGACTCAATATAGCCCGGGCGGCTCAACACGGTAGAAGCGGCTCAACGCGGCCCCGGCGGCTCAACACAGCAGCGAAACGGAGGCATCACCATGGCGGCGGCTCAGAAACTACAGCGGTAGCGCTTTTGAGACGGGAGAGGCGGCGACTTGAACAGCTTGAAACGGACGCGAGTCGACCTGGGGGCAGACGGCTGCTCAAGCCGGCGACTTGTAGCCCGAGGCATCGCGGCTCAGAGGCAGGGCGACTTGAGGCCACAGGGTGAGAGCGACGGCGGCTCGCGGCGAGGGTCAGGCCCGCGGTACCGGAGATGTCTTTTGCAGTGAACAATTGTCCTGCATATCAAATCAAAGTAATTGTTCTTTGATGAAAACAATATGTACTAAAATTAGATAGAAAAAATAGCACCTGATATATTGTGTCAGATGAACGTGGATGCTGATTCTGAATAATGACGGACGCAGCTCCACGTGACCTCTCCACCTTGGTCTCTTTCTTTTTCTTTGTCTTGATATGATGAAGACACGGCAGTGGCCCTTGATCTCCACGTATAAGTAATACCAGTAGTAACGCACTTGCAGCACGAATGCTTTGCGGTATGCCTTCAGGTGCACTCTGCGTGAAGGAGACGGCGGCGTGTGTCGCAGCCGTTGACCACACCGACAACGCCGGCTCAATGCACGGCAGCAGGGGTAGCGGCTCAGTGACTCCAGCGCAGCGTGGCTGACTTAATATGATTTGAAGACGGGGCCACTCAGTCGAGAAGAAAACGAGGCGACTCGAAGCAGGCGCGAAGTGGGCAAGGGTGGCGGTTTGCCGCCGAGGCTGAGCCGGCAAAGGCCTTTGGACGACGGCTGCTCAACCCAAGGTCGAATGGAAGCGGCTCGGCAGCGCCGGATCCCAGCAAATACAGAGCAGCAGCTCAACACATGGCGACTTACAACTTCAGTAACAGCAGCAGCAGGGTGGCTTGCAGGTGGCTCCGTGGAGATGAAGCGAAACAGCGGCGTCTACTTGGCGCGCCGACGGCCTGGAGGAGGCCTAGTGGAGGCGGCTCGGAGGCGCACCGGCGTGGGCGGAGCCTAGCGGCAGAGGCAAAACAGCAGGGTCGTAGAGTCTGCGTCGATCCCCGTGTCTCCGTGCTCATCCAGGTCGTTGTCAGTTTGCCATCCCCGATCCGAGTCCTCCAGGTCGTGGGCTCGTGCCCCTTTTTTTCTTTTTTTTAATATCAGATCGGATTAAACAATTTGCAACCGGCCGCCGGCTTCCGTCCATAGATAGGATAAAGAATCAGAACCGTACTAGGATTAGTACTAGTCAAATTTGAGATTTGATCACGTGAACTACTACTCGAAGTAGTATTTTCCTTCGATCTTCACTCCATGTTTGTAATAGCAGCAGCAACAGCATATACTGATATGATTCGGGTCTTGATGCACACGTATACGGCCATATGTACGAGCGCCCGGGTGATTACGCGTGCGCGTTTGTGCTATTGGTGACCCGGCGATTTGATGCATAGGCGCAGAAATGAAGATCGATTTTCTCTTGGTCTCGATGTATCGCGGCGGCGGGTGCGCAAACACAACCCTAATTTCCCTTGATCTCAAACTTGTATACACCGGATCCAAACTTAATCATGCTCCTGATCACAAAACAACAAATTTGTCGGCTCTTCCTCATCTGACGAATTTGCAAGCTTCTCGATCCTTAGGAGAGATCCCTTCAAGAGCTCAACACCACCGTGCGCAGGCCCCACGGTGGGCGCCAACTGTCGTGGAATTGTCACGGCAGATGTCCTTAGTGTCAGGACTTAGTCGCGAGGCCAACGCATCTATGTGGTAGCTTGAGAGGGGTTGAGTGGGACGAGAGACGCAGGGCGGATCAACACGCAAGACAAGGATTTAGACAGCTTCGGGCCCCGGGAAACATCATCCGGTAATAGCCCTACATGTTGTTTGAGGCTAGGTCTCATTATCATCACGAGGGAGTCGCCGTAAACCGGCTTTCCTCTTTGTGTCTAGCCCTAGATATTGTTTCTTCTTGCTCCTCCCTCTTTGGGGAGCCCTGCCCCTCCTTATATATGTAAAAGGGGCGGTTTACATGTGGAGTCCTATTAGGATTAGGACTAGTCTATCTCTAATATAAACCGGATACAAGTCCTGGTCTTAACTCCTTGTAAGGTAAATATTCCTCATGCCTTTCCTCTTAAACCGGCCCACCATAGTATGAACCGGCCTTCTGGGCCATGGGCCTCGTCATCCATCTGACCCCCCCCCCCCCCCGCCGGGTTACTAATGAACCGCCAAGACCGGGCGGGTAGCCGGTGAACCGCCAAGCTCCGGGCTGGTTACCAGTGAGTCATCCAGTCCGGCTGGTTTATACTTCCGGCCGGTTTATGCCACGGGGTATACCCCCGACAAAACCCAAATATCGGAGAAGAAATACAAGGCTATAAGCAATCATGCATATAAGAGATCAAAGAAACTCAAACACTTTCATGGATATAAAAAGATAGATCTAATCATAAACTCAAAGTTCATCTGATCCCAACAAACACACTTTCAAAAGAGTTACATCATATGGATCTCCAAGAGACCATTGTATTGAGAATCAAACAAGAGAGAGGAAGTCATCTAGCTACTAACTACAGACCCGAAGGTCTACAAAGAACTACTCACGCATCATCAGGCATGCACCAATGGAAGTGGTGAACCCCTCCGTGATGGTGTCTAGATTGGATCTGGTGGTTCTGGACTCTGCGGTGGCTGGAATTGATTTTTGTCGACTCCCCTAGGGTTTCTGGAATATTGGGGTATTTATATAGCAAAGAGGCGGTTCGGGGGGCACCCAAGGTGGGCACAACCCACCAGGGCGCGCCTAGGCCTCCAGGCGCGCCCTGGAGGGTTGTGCTCTCCTCGGAGCACCCCCCCCAGACGTAGCCTTGGCCCATTAGGTGTCTTTTGGTCCATAAAAAACCACCCTAAAGTTTTGTTGCATTTGGACTCCGTTTGGTATTGATTTTCTACGATGTAAAAAACATGCAAAAAACAGCAACTGGCACTTGGCACTATGTCAATAGGTTAGTACCAAAAATTATATAAAATGACTATAAAATGATTATAAAACATCCAAGATTGATAATATAATAGCATGGAACAATCAAAATTATAGATATGTTGGAGAAGTATCAGCCATTGATCTACAACATAGATATGCAAAAACTATCAGGACTAAGTTCATGATAAATTTAAGTTCAGTTAATCATATTACTAAAGAACTCCCACTTAGATAGACATCCCTCGAGACATCTAAATGATCAAGTGATCCATATCAACTAAACCATGTCCGATCATCACGTGAGATGGAGTAATTTTCAATGGTGAACATCTCTATGTTGATCATATCTACTATATGATTCATGTTCGACCTTTCGGTCTCAGTGTTACGAGGCCATGTTTGTACATGCTAAGCTCGTCAAGTTTAACCTGGGTATTCTACATGTGCAAAACTGTCTTACACACGTTGTATGTGAACGTAGAGCTTTATCACACCCGATCATCACATGGTGTCTCGGCACGACGAACTATTGCAACAGTGCATACTCAGGAAGAACACTTATACCTTGAAATTTAGTGAGGGGTTATCTTATAATGCTACCGCCGTACTAAGCAAAATAAGATACATAAAAGATAAACATCACATGTAATAAAATATGTGACATGATATGGCCATCATCATCTTGTGCTTTTGATCTCCATATCCAAAGCACCGTCATGATCTTCATCGTCACCGGCTTACACCTTGATCTCCACCGTAGCATCGTTGTCGTCTCGCCAACTATTGCTTCTACGACTATCACTAACGCATAGTGATAAAGTAAAGCAATTACATGGCGATTGCATTTCATACAATAAAGCGACAACCATAAGGCTCCTGCCAGTTGCCGATAACTTTTACAAAACATGATCATCTCATACAATAACGTATATCTCATCATGTCTTGACCATATCACATCACAACATGCCCTGCAAAAACAAGTTAGACGTCCTCTACTTTGTTGTTGCAAGTTTTACGTGGCTGGTACGGGCTTCTAGTAAGAATCCTTCTTACCTACACATCGAAACCACAACGATTTTTCGTCAAGTGTGTTGTTTTAACCTTCAACAAGGACCAGACGTAGTCGGATTCGATTCAACTAAAGTTAGATAAACAGACACCTGCCTGCCACTTTTATGAAAAACAAGTTGCATGTCTGTCGATGGAACCGGTCTCATGAATGTGGTCATGTAAGGTTGGTCTAGGCCGCTTCATCCAACAATACCGCCGAATCAAAATAAGACGTTGGTGGTAAGTAGTATGACTATGATCGCCCACAACTCTTTGTGTTCTACTCGTGCATATCATCTACGCATAGAGCTGGCTCGGATGCCACTATCGGGGAACGTAGCATGCAATTTCAAAAAATTTCCTACGATCACGCAAGATCCATCTAGGAGATGCATAACAACGAGAAGGGGAGAGTGAAGGAAATATGCCCTAGAGGCAATAATAAAGTTGTTATTTATATTTCCTTATATTATGATAAATGTTTACTATTCATGCTAGAATTGTATTAACCGAAAACTTGATACATGTGTGGATACATAGACAAAACACAGTGTCCCTAGTAAGCCTCTACTAGACTAGCTCGTCAATCAAAGATGGTTAAGTTTCCTAACCATAGACATGTGTTGTCATTTGATGAACGGGATCACATCATTGGGAGAATGATGTGATGGATAAGACCCATCCGTTAGCTTAGCATAATGATCGTTAAGTTTTATTGTTATTGCTTTCTTCTTTTTGATTAAGGTTTTATTAGTTTATTACTCGAAACTAAATCAAGGATTTTAAGGATACTTATACATATTCCTTTGACTATGAGGTTATACAACTTCCGAATATCGGAGGAATACCTTGTGTGCTATCAAACGTCACAACGTAACTAGGTGATTATAAAGATGCTCTATAGGTATCCCCGAAGGTGTTTGTTGCGTTGGCATAGACCGAGACTAGGATTTGTCACTCCGAGTATCGGAGAGGTATCTCTGGGCCCTCTCGGTAATGCACATCATAATAAGCCTTGCAAGCAATGTGACTAAAGAGTTAGTTGCGGGATGATGCATTACGGAACGAGTAAAGAGACTTACGGTAATGAGATTGAACTAGGTATGAAGATACCGACGATCGAATCTCGAGCAAGTAACATGCCGATGACAAAGGGAATAACGTATGTTGTCATTATGGTACGACCGATAAAGATCTTCGTATAATATGTGGGAACCAATATGAGCATCCAGGTTCTGCTGTTGGTTATTGACCGAAGAGGTGTCTCGGTCATATCTACATAGTTCTCGAACCCGTAGGGTCCGCACGCTTAACGTTCGATGACGATTTTGTATTATATGAGTTATGTGATTTGGTGACAGAATGTTGTTTGGAGTCCCGGATGAGATCATGAACATGACGAGGAGTCTCGAAATGGTTGAGAGGTAAAGATTCATATATAGGATGATAGTATTCGGACACCGGAAGTGTCCTGGGGGTACCGGATACGTATTGGGTCACCGGAAGGGATTGCATGCTACCCCCGCAAGCTATATGGGCCTAATGGGCCAAGAGTTGGACAGACCAGTCCCAAAAGGGGCTGGTGCGCCCCCTATAGGCTGAATATGAGAAGGAAAGGAAGGAAAGGGGAGGATTCGGCCTCCCCCTTTCCTTCCCCTCCCCCCTCTCTTTCCTTCCCCCTTCGATGGATATGGAAGGAGGGAGGATGGCTTGGAGGAGGCGCCCAAGTAGGATTACTCCTACTTGGGGCGCCCCTTGCAGCCCCTCTCCCTCTCCCACCTATATATATATAGGCAAAATTGTGTCTACAATAGCTTGCTGCAGACACAGCTAGCACAGCCACAAACCTACGCCCCGTGATTCGTGCTGAGTGTGTGTGAGAGAGAAAATAAGGAGGGTTTTTGGGAGTTTCTGCGGTCGGTTTGCCTGACAAAGGCTGCAGCTGTGGGGGGCAGTATCAGTGGTCCAGTTGTTTGCGACAGGGGAGTGACGAGGACAAGACCCATGTGACCAGCCAGATGGAACCTCTAGCCATAAGGAAAAATAGATGCGACCAAAATAAGATGACGTCCCATGCAACAAGTACTTCAAAGAGGGGGTCCTTCTGCACATCAGGAGGGCAAGCTACCGAGCCCACCGGGCATGCTACTACCTACTCTACTCTTGATTAGTACCTATGCACATGTGCTTGTGTTTTCCATCTCGTGGAACTGGAATAGAATTTGCGAAGGGATGATGTCCCACCTCCACGGAACCGTCAAAATTGTACTTGGAACCGGACATTGAAACCCTGAAGCCCCGTCGATAGGACGACCGAACCGGACGCCCATCATACCACCCTGCGAACCATTTTTATGTGAAAAGGGGCTGACGTGAAGACCAATAAAAGGTTGAACCGCTTGATCACTACCATGGAACCGAAGGATCGCAAGGTGAAGTCCCGGTCAATGGGACGATGGAACTGAGCGACAACCATGCCAACCCACCAACCATTTTTTTTGAAGAGATCCATCGAAATACCAACAAAAGGGTGGACCGCTTGACCGCCATCGCTGAACCAGAGGACGAAAATGTGAAGCCCCATTCAACGGGACGATGGAACCGGCAACCCACGAACCGTTTTTTTATGTAAAGGGAAGGGCCGAAAGACCAACAAAAGGTTGGAACCGGCAACCTGCTAACCGCTCGATCACTGCCGTGGAACCGGATGATGAAAATCTAAAGCCCCAGTAAACACGAAGATTGAACCGGCCGCCGCCCATACCACACCACGAACCGGTTTTTTTCTTTTTACATACAGCTACCTGTACGTGTGCGTTTCCATAGGTAGGCGTACTTACAAACCAGCGCTCAGGTATTTAGAAACATATACATATGTACAGGCCGTATAGACATTGCTGAAGTTTTTGATACGTACATGTACTAGCTAGCACTTGAGCAGCTTTGCACACATACACAGCTGAAAATGGGAAACATCCCAGGTTCCGCACAACGCTGTTGTAGGTTCGCTCGAATGATGTGTTTGGACCCGTCACGTCGAATGAACCGAACCTACGCTCTGTGGTCCATATATGTCACGTGCGAGAATACGAGGCTGTAACTTGTTGTCATATGCAGCGGAACCTGCACAAGTTTTTTTGTTAAGGCGTGGAATCTGGAATAGACACGCTCGTGATAGCAAAACAAAGGAAAGCTTGGACTTGGACCATAGGCCGCAGGCTTTTGTCAGCCCGTGAAGCATAAAGTGGTCAGTACTTGGCCTGCCACCCCACCTCCAATAATTCATCAAAGAGACTGAATATAGAATCGGACCACGCACTTAGTTCGAATCACGAGGCAACACCAACGGTTCTGATAGCTATTCCTGGATCAAGCTATGATAGAAAATCCCTCTCCTATATATATATATAGGGTGGGTTTATTATGATAACACCCTTAAGAGTCTTATTCTGCACACCGAATCGCTTATTCTGCTAACACCTCTCTCCGTACCGCACCACGAACCGAACCACCCCACTGCCACTAACAAAGCCCACCCCTAGCTCCCGCACGACACCCATCTCCCTCTTCCCCCGATCCAAACCCCCACCTCCCTCCACCTTCTACCGGCGTCGCCGCCGCCAGAGCACCACCTCACCTTCTCCCACCTTTCCCCCGCCTCGCCCCCACCTTCCTCCATCGCGCCCACCCCGGCGAGCCCCGCCGCGCCACGGCTCCACCACCCTCGACCTTCTCCCCTTCCAACCCCGCGCCGTCGGATCCCCGCCCCACCACCCCGCCGCGTCGGATCCATGCCCCGCCGGACATCCGCGACGCCCCGCTGCCGAATCCAGCCCCTCCGGTCCGCTCCCTCCGGCCAGCACCACTGCCTCCTCCCCATCCATGGCGATCGCCCCGCCACAGCAACCTCTCCCTGTGCTGGATCCGGTGGGATCCGCCTCCATTGCGTCCCGCCTGGACCCCCGCCGCTGCGGCCGGGGCAGCTCCCCCGTTCGGCCTCCTCCCCATCCTGGACTTGACGGCTGATGGGTCCAGGTCGCTCATGCCTCCGGTGGCTCCTGGGCGAGAGGACTCTCTGCAGTTCGGTGGCGCTCGTGGTGCAGCTCGGTGGCAGTGCAGCTCGGTGGCGCTCGTGCGTGCAGTGCGTTCGGTGAGTGCATGCGTTTCAGTGCATCTCGTGTTGACCCCGACCACCATCCTCCATCGCCGTCCGTCTCATGCTGCCCCTCCTGATCGCGTGCCCCTGGATCCGGGCAACCAGGCCTGCGTGCCATGCCACGCGCGGCCCGCTGGACTTCAACCGCTGGGGGTGTGGTGGTGGTGGGCTGCAACTTCATCTCCCTTATGCCCGCAGGTGCCGCCATGGGCATCTCAATCTTGTCTCCCATCACCGGCATTCAGTTGAGGATAGGGCGCCGCCGGCTTGCAGTTCGCTTGGTTCCCCATGCTGTGGTGCGGTGCGTCACCGTCGTTCTATTGCACTTTGGGACCTTCTTTTTCTTCAGATTTTGCTTGTCTGCAGTTCGCCTATGATCTTGGTGCGGTGCCGTGGATGTGCCAGCGGCCGCTCTCTGTGTGGTTGGCCACGCTGTCCTTTGCAGATCGCTGGAGTGAGAGAGGAGGTGCTCTACATGGTGTGTTGCAGTTCCTGGTGCCACTCCAGTGCAGCTTGGTTTGTGCAAAAAAAGTGGAGTTCTTTTTTGTTGTTGTAGTAGTTCCTCGTCATTGTAATTTGTGTGTGTTTGTACTATGGATTAAAAAGAGGATCACTGTAGTTCGTTCGCCCCGGCTCGTAGTCCAGATATGTACAGATCGCAGCTCTCTCGGCAACATTCATTGAAGAAAACAACAACAAAATTGTTTAGGTGCAGCTCACTTGTTTCATTGCCGCAATGATCTTCTCTCTCCCAGTGGTTCACTATGTTGCCGAGTGCAAAAACAAATTGGAAAAGTTGATTTTTTTTAATGCCGCTCACTCTGTTGTTGTGTGTAGTAGAAAGAATATTGGAAAAAGAAAAATTGATGTAGTGCACTCACCTCGTCCCTGCAGTACCAGCGCTCGACACGAAGTGCACTCCACCATGTTTGGAAAAATTTACGTCCCACAAAAAAAACCATGCAGTGCACTTGCCCATCTAATGACGTACGGTATTCCGTCTCAAGCAGTGCGTTCTTCTTTCCTCGTCCGAGAAAAAATACGTCTAAACAAAAAGAAACCATGCAGTGCCCTTGACCATCTAATGAAGTGCGGTATTTCGTCTGAAGCAGTGCGTTCTTCTGTCCGATGCAGTAAATATGACGATTTTGGTCTCGCGAAGAACAGAGTGTCCGCTTTTCGGTAAAATCAAAACTGCTCTTAAACCGTAAGGTATTAGAGAGAGTGTTCTACATGAAAAGGTTGCATCTCGTCGATATCTTTCCAACAGCATATGATTTAAATTATTCTGACCAGCCGTTCATAAAAATTTTGCGAAAAAACAGTCGCTGCCTCTCGAAGTCGGCCGCACGATTTTCAAAATTAACTAAAATCCGTAAGGAATCTCAAAACCATTTCAACATATGAAAGTTGCGCCTTGTCCGTAGCTTTCCAACGGCGTATCATATGTCTCATTCCGACAAACGGTTAGAAAACTGGAGCAAAAACAGTACCGAAAATTTCAAAAAAATTGAAAAACAGAATTCCGCGATTTAGTAAATTTGAAACTGCTCTTAAACCGTAATGAATTAGAGAAAGATTTATATATGAAAAAGATGCGCCTCGACGATATCTATCCAATGGCGTATCAATTGCTTCATTCCAACAAGCGGTTTAGAAAAAAACACGAAAAAACGCTCGCTGCCACTCGTCATCCGCCGCACTATTTTCAAAACTGCTCTTAAACCGTGTGGAATCTCGAAAAGTGTTCAACATGTCGAAGTTGCGCCTAATCCATAGCTTTTCAATGATATATTACACGCCTCATTCCGATAAACGGTTAAAAAATTAGAGCGAAAACAGTACCGAAAAAATAACGCGTGCAGTTTTTTCCGACGAGAAGTTCACTAGTCTCTATTGCAGTGCTCGTCGTCAAAATGATGCAGTGCCTTCTGTTGAGCGTGCAGTGCCGAAGTGGTGTGCAGAATAGTTATTCTGCTAATATTAGCAGAATAGACCGTCTATATATATATATATATATATATATATATATATATATATATATATATATATATGTGGGGGGGGGGAGGGCACCGCTAGACCACACATCAACTTTTCTTAGCCGTGTGCGGTGCCCCCCACCCCCCCACCCCCGTGTAGCAACCAGACCTCAAACAGTCTGATCTCCGTGCATCAGTGTCATCCCTGGATCGGTAATGCTGACACGCACAGTACTTGAGAATTTATAAAAGAGTAGCAATCACACACTTATTACATCGAATGTCTCAAAAGAGAACTTATTACAATAAATATGGCTTAAGGCCATCTAATATGATAACAGCGGAAGGCTTGGAAGATAAAGTGAGTCCATCAACTCCAACGGCATCACTGAGTGAAAGACAACGACCTATGGCTCCTTACTCGTCATCTGAAAAGTCTACAACATGATACGTTGCAGCCCGAAACGGGTCAGCACATGGAATATGCTGGCAATGTAACACAAGAGAGTAATGAACAGAATAATGCTATCACTACATGTATATATGGCTGGTGGGGGCTGTATGGTTAATATGTTTTGCGAAAAGCCAATTTTTCCCTACAACAAAGGAATAAATTTTATTTAACTATCATGGTGGTTGTTAAACATTGAGAAGGTTCACCCAACTCAATCCTAATTAAGCATCATCATTAAACCCAATCAAATTACATTAAGAGTGATGAGATCCACATGATAATCCAAGAACTAGATACTCAAGATGTCCATAACCGGGGACACCGCTAACCATGATTGTTTGTACACTCTGCAGAGGTTTGTGCACTTTTCCCCACAAGACTCGATCTCCTCCGTTGGATTTCTCGCACTACATAATGTTTGAGAAACGGATGACCGAGACACAGTGTTTCCGAAGAGGTCCCCTTAACCGATAGATAGGCCTGTACACCTACAATCCCCTACATCTGCTAGCCCATCATGGAAAATTTTCCCACAACTTACTCAATTATGCCAGAGCCCATAATGGCATGTGGCTGCACACGGAAGTTTCTAGCATGAATAATCTTATGATCCCTTTGAGCCTGGGTGGCAGTCCATAGGAAGAATCACACGGTACCCCGGGATTTCCAAAAATACAGGCAACACTGGGTTCCCCAGGTGCCTCAGTCCACCCAGATGTGTATTAAAGTTGTCACCTTAAGTTAACCATTAATTGACAATACTCACATCTGTCATGAATACACTCAAACCCAAACCACGTCTACGAGCATAGCATAGTAATATAAGCAACATAGAAGTAACTCCCAAAGGTTTGGTAATAAACAGGACAGTAGGTACTACCTCATCTACTTCCCAAAACCCACATATTAATCAGATCCTAATCATGTAATTGTTTGAGGATTGATCTAATGCAATAAAACTGGGTAGTAAAGAGGTATGATCAAAGTGTTACTTGCCTTGCTGATGATCCGTGAAACCTAGAGACTCGTAGTAGCATGCTTCGCACTCCGGGTACTCTATCGTAAACAAACAAACATACAATAAGGAATCAAACAAAAATGCACAGGTAAAACTCAAATAAGAAGATCTAACCAGAAAGTTCAACTTAAGAACTCCGGTTTGCAAAAAGAATCAAATCGAACGAAGCAACAAAACTCAAATTGTGAAAGAAACAAGCTTCGATTACTAATCTGGACTAAAGTCAAATTTTACAGTAGCAAAAACTTGTTTAACATGATTAAATAGAAAGAGGGCTTCGAGACGAAACTCTAGGCGCTTGAATCGCCTGATTCCGATAAACAAGCGAAAAGATAAACTAAAACGAAAATCAGATTAGAAATTGCGATCGAAAATAATCGCGAAAAATCTGAGAAAAAGAAAAGCTGACAAACAGGCTAACGAACGAACGTTCGCTGTCTGCGGCTAAACGGTGAAAATCGTTCGTTAAAAGGAACGAACGAACGGGTGTTCGCTAAATAAATAAACCGACGGAAAACCGATCAAAAAAATAAACCGAAAAATTTAAAAAAAGGATCTAGATCTAGGGTTTACCGAAATAAACCGAAGAAGAAAAAAAACAGCGGCGGCGGTCAACTTCGGCGGTGGCGGCGTGGGGCTCGAGGCGCGGCTAGGGTTCGGCGGTGGCTGGGGTGGGCTGGGGCTGGCGGGGTCGCGGGCTTATAAAGCCTGGGGCGAGGCGCAGTCCGGGTCGCCCACGGCGGCCCAAGTTGGTTCGACCTCTTTTTTTAAAATAAATCCGCGCAGAAAAACGAAGAAAAGAAATACTAAACGGGCTCCAAAAATCCTGAAATAAATTTTCTCCGTCCTCTAAAATCTACCGGACAGGGTGGACATTTATTTGGGACTCTAATGCAATTTCGAAAAAACGCATATTTTTCCTAATTCAATAAAATAGCGATAAAACTCGGAATAAAATTCTTATTTGATTTCAATATTAAATCTCCAATATTTATTTATTTTGAGGAAGTCATTTTATCCACTCTCTTTTATTTTTATAAAAGAAATATTCGAAGAGAAAATAATTAAAATCAAACGATCCTCTTTTCAAAATTTGAGAAAACTCAAATATGGAAATAACGAAATCCCCAACTCTCTCCGTAGGTCCTTGAGTTGCGTAGAATTTCTAGGATCAAACCAAAATGCATTAAAATATGATATGCAAAGATGATCTAATGCATAACATTCCAAATTGAAGAATTTGGGATGTTACACCCCGCCACCGTTTACTCCTCCGGTCACATTGTCATGGTGCTTAGGTGAAACCCTGCGGATCACTTCACCATCACCATCACCATGCCGTCGTGCTGACGAAACTCTCCCTCGACACTTTGCTGGATCAAGAGTTCGAGGGACGTCATCGAGCTGAACGTGTGCAGAACTTGGAGGTGTCGTATGTTTGGTACTTGATTGGTTGAATCGAGAAGACGTTCGACTACATCAACCGTGTTAAACTAACGCTTCCGCTTTCGGTCTACGAGGGTACATGGACACTCTTCCCCTCTTGTTGCTATGCATCTCCTAGATAGATCTTGCGTGATCGTAGGAATATTTTTGGAAATTGCATGCTACGTTCCCCAACAATGGCATCCGAGCCAGGTCTATGCGTAGATGATATGCATGAATAGAACACAAAGAGTTGTGGGCGGTGATCGTCATACTGCTTACCACCAATGTCTTATTTTGATTCAGCAGTATTGTTGGATGAAGTGGCCCGGACCAACCTTACATGACCACATTCATGAGACCGGCTCCACTGACAGACAAGCAACTAGTTTTGCAAAAAGGTGCCTGGCGGGTGTCTGTTTCTCCAACTTTAGTTGAATCGAATTTAACTGCGGACGGTCCTTGTTGAAGGTTAAAACAGCAAACTTGATAAATCACCGTTGTGGTTTTGATGCGTAGGTAAGAATGGTTCTTGCTAGAAGCCCGTAGCAGCCATGTAAAACTTGCAACAACAAAGTAGAGGACGTCTAACTTATTTTTGCAGGGCATGTTGTGATGTGATATGGTCAAGACATGATGTGATATACATTATTGTATGAGATGCTCATGTTTTGTAAAAGTTATTGGCAACTAGCGGGAGCCATATGGTTGTCGCTTTATTGTATGAAATGCAAACACCAAGTAATTGCTTTACTTTATCACTATGCATTAGCGATAGTTGGAGAACCAATAGTTGGCGAGACGACAACTATAGTACGATGGATATCAAGGCGTCAAGCTGGTGATGATGGAAATCATGACGGTGTTTTGGAGATGGAGATGAAAGGCACAAGATGATGATGGCCATATCATGTCACATATTTTGATTGCATGTGATGTTTATCTTTTACGCATCTTATTTTGCTTAATACAACGGTAGCATTATAATATGATCCCTCACTAAATTTCAAGGTATAAGTGTTCTCCCTGAGTATGCACCGTTGCGACAGTTCGTCGTGCAGAGACACCACATGATGATCGGGTGTGATAAGCTCTACGTTCACATACAATGGGTGCAAGATAGTTTTGCACATGCGGAATACTCGGGTTAAACTAGACACGCCTAGCATGTACATACATGGCCTCGGAACACTGGAGACCGAAAGGTCGAACGTGAATCATATAGTAGATATGATCAACATAGAGATGTTCACCATTGAAGACTACTCCATCTCACGTGATGATCGGACATGGTTTAGTTGATTTGGATCACGTATCATTTAGACGAGATGTCAATCTAAGTGGGTGTTCTTAAGTAATATGATTAATTGAACTTAATTTATCATGAACTTACTCCTGATAGTATTTGCATATCTATGTTATAGATCATTAGCTTGCGATATAGCTCCTATATATTTTTCATATATTCCTAGAGAAAAGTTGAAAGATGATAGTAGCAATGATGCGAACTGGGTCCGTGATCTGAGGATTATCCTCATTGCTGAACAGAAGAATTATGTCCTTGATGCACCGCTAGGTGACAAACCTATTGCAAGAGCGGATGCAGACGTTATGAACGTTTGGCAAGCTCGGTATGATGAGTACTTGATTGTTTAGTGAACCATGCTTTACGGCTTAGAATCGGGACTTCAAAAACGTTTTGAACGCCACAGAGCATATGAGATGTTCCAAGAGTTGAAATTGGTATTTCAGACACATGCCCGTGTTAAGAGGTATGAGACCTCTGGCAAGTACTTTGCCTATAAGATGGAGGAGAATAGCTTAGCTAGTGGTCATGTGCTCAGAATGTCTGGGTACTAAAATCGTTTGAATCAAGTGGGAGTTAATCTTTTAGATAAGATAGTGATTGACAGAGTTCTCTAGTCACTATCACCAAGTTACTAAAACTTCGTGATGAACTATAATATGCAAGGGATGACGAAAACGATTCCCAAGCTCTTCGCGATGTTGAAATCGGCGAAGGTAGAAATCAAGAAATAGATCAAGTGTTAATAGTTAACAAGACCACTAGTTTCAAGAAAAACGTCAAGGGAAAGAAAGGGAACTTCAAGAAGAATGGCAAGAAAGTTGCCACTCCCATGAAGAAGCCCAAAGCTAGACCCAAACCTGAAACTATGTGCTACTACTGCATGGGAAATGGTCATTGGAAGCGGACCTACCCCAAAAACTCGGCGGATAAGAAGAATGACAAAGTGAACAAAGGTATATTTGATATACATGTTATTGATGTGTACTTTACTAGTGTTTCCAAGGTTGATAAGATCATCATCCATACTTCCTTTACTTTCGGGATTAGTGTTGAACCTAAAATAAATGTTACTTGGTGTTTGCGTTGAGCATGAATATGATTGAATCGTGATTATTGCAATACGGTTATTCATTTAAGTCAAAGAATAATTATTATTTTGTTTACATGAATAAAACCTTCTATGGTCATACACTCAATATAAATTGTTTATTGAATCTCGATCGTAGTAATACACATATTTATAATATTAATGCCAAAAGATGCAAAGTTGATAATGATAGTGCAACATACTTGTGGCACTGCCGTTTTTGTCATATTGGTGTAAAGCATATGAAGAAACTCCATGGAAATGGACTTTAGTAATCACTTAATTATGAATCATCTGATACTTGCGAACCATGCCTCATGGGCAAGATGACTAAAACTCCGTTTTTCAGAACAATGGAGCGAGCTAATGACTTATTGAAAGTAATACATACCGAACTGAATATGAATAGTACACTAGATCATTGATGACGCGCGTTGCTGCGCCCGTCTATTTCTACAATGAAATGAAAGGTAGTTGATAAATAAATGACCACATGAAATATATTGAATTTACCTAAACATAACCATGCATTAGTTGTTGCGCCTATCTATTTCTACAATGAAATGATAGGTATTTTGATAATAAATGACCACACAAAATATACTGAATTTACACATAAACATACATTAGTCGGCAATCCAAGAAAATCTCATATATATACTCGGTAAAGGCAAGGTCACATATACAAATTGGCTTGGTATAACAACATACAGAACAATATAGATAGTAAATACAACTAATCAGTACAAATAATAGGCAATAAGAAATACTCCCTCTGTTTATAAATATTAGCCCTTTTTAGAGATTCCAATATGGACTACATATGGAGCAAAATGTGTGAATCTACGCTCTAAACTATTTCTATATACATTCGTATGTAGTTTACATTAATATTTCTTAAAAAACTTATATTTAGGAACGGATGGAGTAGATTGTATACATCATGAGTAAATGGAATCTTCACATGCCTCTACCAAAAGGCCACCATGTTCCGAAACAAAGAAGATTTATGTCTGCCTAATGCAGCTGGCTGTTTCTTGTGGAGGGCATCACATTCATAGGACAAACAACCTAACAAGAATTAAATTAGTTGCAATATCAAATAATGATATATACTAAATACTACCATACAAGCAGTAGCAGGGATATGCGGTAATCATACTTTTCCTTTTTGTTTGGTGTTTTGTTAAAGATCAATCAGGCTGAAAGCTATATGTAATAAAGTGGCAAACTGACAATTCCATTTTATACATGAAAATGCTTGCCAAAACAAACCAACATGGAAAATGGTGTCACTACACTTGTACGAATTAAGTAAGGTCCAAATTAAAATGTCAACCAATCAGCAACCACCTGTGTCGTTTACAAAAAAGATAACTATCCGGTTAGGACAACATAACTGATATAGCAAAATAACATCATGTATAAAATGGAAGACAAAGAGTTCTACACCAAAAGTGATAACTGAAATAAAAGCGAAGATATGCGTAAGATGTCAGTATACCTAGCGTGTATCCAGTGCATCGTAGTTGAGCTGATCAAGCTAGATATCATTACTTAGTTATGCATTAGTACTGAAATAAATTTCAAAGAAGATTCAATCAAATTTTATTGCATCAGCACATATAAATACATAAAAGACGAACTTGAATTCTCTTTGAAAACATAACATTCGTTCAATTGGCAACAACCATGTTTTCTGCAACGCTATTGGAAAAGTTGAACAATAACAATACCCATGATTGACATGCTCGCTTCTTGTGTTGTTGTTTTTCATCTGACACAGAGCTATTGCAAGTTCAAACTATCTCTACCACTGTTGTGAAACCTTATTCAACAACCAAAAAGAATGTCCTAAATTTAAGCCCAGCTAGAGCGATTAGGTTTTTTTATCTCTAGGAAATATATACAAAGGGCTAGACGTTCTAAAGTAAGACAGTTACAGAAATCTGTAGCAAGCATTGCTTTCTGCTTAATCTTTGTGTCATACCTCGGAACTGTTATAAGCAAAATGAGTATTTATGAGGTTCGGGAAAATAAAATGGAACCAGTGTTTATGTTCTTAAGGCCAGCTTATAAGGTTCAATCATATTCGCCCCACGGTTGCCGTGCCATGACATGGTGAAAATAGATACTGATTTTGTACGCTTGTACTCATGAATTAGAAAGCAAAAACAATCGTACCTAATTTATAATCTTCATGTAGTACTACTGCAACTCATAACTGAAAAAGGACCACATGATTTAGATAAAGATAACCTATACGATGTTTAAAAGTAAATTTCCTCCATAAATATTTCCATTACCTCATATCACAATGTTTTGACCTGCAACTGCATCTATCAGTTCAGGAGAAAATTCACAGATTCAATGAAATATTGTCTGGGGTGGAGTGGAAGACTTGAGAGAAACAAAGCTTGCAAATTTGTAGGAATTGATTGTCTAGTTACCTTGCAGAAGGAGATTTCACATCAACATCAGAGGAGGAGAGGATGTACTGCATAACCAGAAGAGGATTTTCAGCTACAGATAAGCATTGCCGAAGATTTTTTTCTAAGATATTGTGACCGTGCAACGCAACATTCAGAAATGAAATCGGCAGTATTGTACCTTCCACGGAGTTAACCGGTTTCCTATCGTGGCCTTCTGCCTACAATCCCAAACACAGACATGTCAACATTCTGCTATTATTACTCCCTCAACATGTACACATTATTTGACAGGTTACAATGTATCCTCCACTTACAGATTTCAATCCAAGATATCATTGCTCTGGACGGCTATGGTGTCCTCGAGCTGCAGTATCTTGGACATGATGGTCATCACGCGCTCCCGAACCTCCAGTGTGCTGCACGAACCTGCCAACAATAAGCACCACCAAAATGCCGACACTGTCGTCCCCATGGCAACCAGCAAACGGACACAAGACGGCCGGCAAATAGACGGCGAACCTCACGACGGTGCCCTTGGTGAATCATGGTGCGCCGGCCTCCAAATCCGGCTGGAGCAGGATGGTGTAGCTTCCATTGGCGATCTGCTCTTGAGTTGCCTTGAGGTCTCAGAATGCTGGAGGCGATCTTCTTCCTCCCGTTGGTTATCACAACCAAATCACAAAATAGTAATGAATATGCAAAATAAATAAGAGAAATGCATATATGTTTAGTAAACCTGGTTAGATAATTGATTCTTGAATTTGTATGGGTGCAGTTTCCCCTCAAAGTTAAATGCACAAGATACTTAGCATCAATTCCTATGACAAAACTGAATCGCCTTCCAAGTTCCTTTCTCTTTTATAAATAAACTAAACAAAAACGTCTATTCTTTTTTGTTCTGCTCAATCCAGTAAAAGTCTAAAAGAGAAAGAATTCAATTAAAAACGCATCACCAACATACAATGTGCACTTCGAAAAGCAATTAAACCATACATATAATAAATAAGAGAATTCTAAATTTATTTGGAATTCCTAGGACAAGTAGAAAAAATATGTATACTATGGAACTCACATATTAAATCCAGTGTATCTACCATAACCATAGCCATGTCTTTGGTGATTCTCGCATGGGAAAGGCCTCCATCTCTAGCCTAGGCATATTGCGAATGGGGAAAGGCTGGCTGTACCTGTAGGCAAGGCATGGATGTGCGGAAGCCATCTAGGACGGCAATCACACCGCACATGTGGACGCTTAATCTGGTGGCACCGCCCGGCGGACGATATGGCTAGATATGATAGACGATGCCACAGGAGGCGACGACCTGCTTGATAGGGAGGAACAGGAAGGAATTAAGGTCGAGGCCGGAGGCCTGGGTTAGTGACACGGCGGGAATCAAGATGGGGCCGCAGGCACCACCCAGTCGCGATGGATGCGGTCTGGATCCATAAGCGCGGCGACAAGCCGCCGGATCCGGCCCCGACTCCTTCACCCGCCGGCGGTCAAGCGCGTGCGGGCGCAAGTCCTGCAGGCGGACAGAAGAGAAGAGGTCGGGGAGAGGAGGAGTTTTTTTTTCTTTTCTTTTTGAGGTGGGGCGACGAGGAGTCGAGGCAGATAGATTGGCATCACGTGTCGAGGCGAAGATATGGGACAAAAAACCAAATATCAGCCCAGTTAACCACAGTGGGCCAAAAAAGCTACGGGAATAGCTGCCCTTTAGGACAGCCAGCCTACCTCACGAAAAAAATCATGTTGACAGAAGATCTAACGGCCAGAAACGTTTAGCACATGAAATCGAACGGCCAGAAATGCCAATGGCCTGAGAGGGCTGGGAGGGTGCTCAGTTTTAATATATCTAAATTTATGCTATCATGGCCAAAAAAGGTTATACACTGATACTCCAATGTAATAATAGAACGTGGATTCTACTTGCCCAGCTCATTTCAAACATATGTACCTGGAAATGGAAACAAAATCTAGAAAAGAAAACTGAATTATTCTGTCAAGTGATTTGTGAGTCTTATCTTTTAATTCCTTCCAGAATAACCCAGGAATCTGAAATTGACATAACCTAGCTATATGGGACAGCCATGTTATGCTGAAATTCTATTGTTAGAGACTCTTTTGTCATCATCTCATGCTGTTCAGGGTACTTGCTGTGCTATGCTATAACATTAGGCCAGATAGTATATGAAATAGCATCTACTAGTATATAAAAAGACCGAAAATGATCTTCTGAGCACGAGCACAGGTGGTCTCGGTATCCCACCCGCCCGCAGTCCTCGTGATCCATAATCCCAAGCGTATAGGCCCAGTTATTATTCCCGTATATGGCGCAATGTGTTGGAAATATTAACACTTTTCCGATTAGACTTATCCACGAGTAAACAGTAAGCATGGCATAAAAGGTATGCATCTCATAGCGATACCTAAGCATACTAGCACGTGCAGAACATAGAATTGAACCTTCTATGAGCAGCACATATGCGGCTAGCATAAGTACGAGTAAACGAGGGATGAACAGATCATACCCTCCGGTTGGCCAGGCCAATGCGGCGGCTGCAGCAGCAGTCTCGGCGTCGTCCGTAGCCTTCTTCTTAGCGGCGGCGTCGTCGGCCATGGTGTCGATGCAGAGGAGGTAGTGGAAGCAGAGGCAAATAGAGTTGGGGACGGATCAGGAGCAGTCGCGTCGAGACGCTCCCCAAAAACCTTATTGCCGTTCTCCCGGGCAGGATCTCGAACGACAGGGTTCCGGAGGCACCTGCTCTCCCGACCAGCCGTGCACGCGGTCGTCGGGATGGGATCGCCAGAGGCAGCACAGAGTGAGGAACAGTAGATGATGGCTAGGTCGCACGAGAGGGAGTGAGTGAACCGAACTAGGTTACTTCACTGGCCAGAGCCTTCTTATATAGTCCGTAAGGAAGAAAGTCATGGGCCTTGCCAAGGCCCACGACCAAGTCGGCCCACTCCTGGTAAGGGAGTCGTTGTTCCCGGCAAGGGTCGCACTCCCGGCAAGGGAGTCGACGAATACGCGGGTCCCGACAAGGGTCGCACCCCCGGCAAGGGAGTCGACGAATCGCGGCAACGCAAGTCAGCCCACCGTCCAATGTCTTGGACAGTGGCCCATATTTTAGCGACTCGTTAATTAATCCCTGATTAATTAATTCATTCCTGAGCGGCAAAACTAAGCTTTGGCTTGGCTCATTACCGCAACCCGCAACCCGCGGCGCGCGCGCATCGTGACGAGGCGAGGCGTGGCGGCGGAGGAGGAGGAGCGCGCGTGTACCACTCCTCTTCCCAAGCTCCCAATGGCAAGTGGTAGAGCCTCCCTTATAAAGGGGTATCAACTCTCCTCAACTAGCAAGGTGGGACTAAACTTCCCACCACCTGCCATCTCATACATGGGCCTCAAGATTAATCAGGGATTAGTGTCTTATATGGGCCTAAGCCCATCCATAATCCAACAATCCCCCACCAGATCTCGAGGCACGTAAGTTTGTCAACTATTCCAAACAATGTTTGATATACCAGAATTTTCAATGGAGACTGTTAAGTTGAACTTCCACCTAGAGCAACAGGATTAGACTTCTTCACAACTAAACAATGGACTATGCCTTGAATTGTTAGTTTTGCGTGCAGAAGTTTCGCCTATTGTCAGCTGATACATGGCTGCCGAAGGCTAAACCCCACGGGTGGAGCTTATTAGTCAAACTCCGTACCTTCTCATGAGCTTAATAGAGATTACCCAATCTCATAGACCGTGACCAGCAGTCGGGCTCACATAGGTGTGTTCCTCCAAAGAATGCTCTGTAGGTTAGCATCTTGCTTACACAAGCTTTGGAACACATTAAGACAAAAGTCAGCCTGCCTTACAGAATTGAGAGTATTGTGCATCTCCAACGGAGTGGGTTAATTAAGGATACTCTCCTCAGTTGACCGCTGGATTGTTTTCCCAGGTCCTAATTCACGGGATCTCCGATCACATAGGTTGGGTTACCCCCATGGCAACTTACGTGGGTCTCATACCCATCTCCCTCGATGCATTTTCTATCACAATCCGTGATAGCCCTTTCGTAAAAGGGTCTGTCAGATTCTTAGCCGTCTGGATGTAATCCAACGCTATTACTCCGGAGTTTCTTGATTTTCTGACATATTTCAATCTTCTTATTATGTGCTTTGTGGATTTCATGTTGTCCTTTGAACTCTTAGCCTTGGCAATCACTATTTGATTGTCACAGTTCATAAGGACAGCCGGCACTGGTTTATCAACCACCGGCAAATCCATCAAAAGCTCTCGAAGCCATTCTGCTTCGGCGCATGATGTGTCTAATGCTGTGAGTTCTGCTTCCATAGTCGATCTGGTTAAGATCGTCTGCTTGCAAGACTTCCAGGAAACAGCACCACCACCAAGTGTGAAGACATGTCCACTTGTGGCTTTCATCTCATCAGCATCAGATATCCAATTCGAATCACTATACCCCTCAAGTACCGTCGGGTACCCAGAATAGTGAATTCCATAGTTCGCAGTACCTTGCAAATAACGCATCACTTGCTCAACAGCATGCCAATGCACATCTCCCAGATTGGAAACAAACCGGCTCAGTTTGCACACAGCAAATGAGATGCCAGGATGAGTAGCACATGCTAGGTACATCAGTGAACCAACGACTTGAGAATATCTCAATTGATCTACAGTCGTGCCTTCGAACTTTCGAATCCGCACGCTAGGATCATATGGTGTTGCAGAAGGTTTGCAGTCCGAATATCCAAAACGACTCAAAATCTTCTCGACATAGTGGGATTGCAAAAGTGTAATTCCACCCTCAGAATTTCTCAGTAGCTTGATGTTCGGGATAACATCAGCCACACCCAGGTCCTTCATCTCAAAGTTGTGAGATAGAAAGGACTTGACCTCCTCAATTACCTTGAGGTGGGTCCCAAATATCAGTATGTCATCGACATACAGACACAGTATAACTCCTTCGCCCCCATCATAGCGATAGTATACACATTTGTCAGCTTCGTTCACAACAAAGCCAACAAATGTCAGAGTAGTGTTGAACTTCTCATGCCATTGCTTAGGCGCTTGTTTCAGGCCATACAAAGATTACACTAGCTTACACACCTTTCCTTCCTGACCATTTACTACAAAGCCATCCGGCTGTTGCATGTAAATTTCCTCGTCTAGCTCTCCGTTAAGGAAAGCCGTCTTAACGTCCATCTGATGAACGAGAAGACCATGCGAGGCAGCCAAAGTGAGTAACACTCGAATGGTTGTCAGTCTAGCCACAGGTGAATAAGTGTCAAAGAAATCCTCTTCTTCTTTCTGGGTATAACCCTTGGCCACAAGCCTAGCCTTGTACTTCTCAACAGTACCATCGGGCCTAAGCTTCCTTTTGAACACCCACTTACATCCTAATGGTCGACAACCATAAGGACGATCAGTGATCTCCCATGTCCCGTTAGCCAAGATGGAATCCATCTCACTACGGACCGCATCCTTCCAGTAGTCAGCATCTGGAGATGCATAAGCTTCTGAAATGGAGCTGGGAGTATCATCATCCACGAGGTACACGAGGAAATCATCACCAAAGGACTTTGCAGTCCTCTGTCTCTTGCTCCTAACAAGAGCTTCCTCGTCATCCTCCGTGGAACTCTTATCACTTTTATGTTCATAATATTCCATCGGAATAGCAGGTTCAGGAGTCTCATCAGATTCCAGTCTAGAATTGCTTTGCATATCTCTCATGGGAAAAATATCCTCAAAGAATGTAGCATCCCTAGACTCTATAATTGTACCGACCTTCTGGTCTACCTCAGATTTCACCACTAGAAATCTATAGCCAACGCTATGCTTAGCATAGCCAAGAAAAACACAGTCCACGGTCTTTGGTCCCAACTTGCGCCTTTTGATTATCGGCACATTGACTTTCGCCAAACAGCCCCAAGTGCGCAAGTAAGAGAGTGTAGTTCTTTTCTTTTCCCATTTCTCATAGGGAGTAGTCTCATTATCCTTTGTGGGAACTTTATTCAGGACATGACAAGATGTCAATACAGCCTCTCCCCACCATGCCTTGGATAAACCCGATGTATCTAACATGGCGTTAACCAAATCAGTTAGAGTACGGTTTTTCCGTTCGGCAACCCCGTTTGACTGGGGTGAGTAGGGAGGCGTCCTCTCATGAATAATACCATGTTCCGCACAGAATAAATCGAACTCATTAGAAAAGTACTCTCCACCACGATCAGACCGGACTCGTTTTATTTTCTTCTCAAGTTGGTTCTCAACTTCAGCCTTATAGACTTTAAAGTAGTGTAGAGCCTCATCCTTAGTATTTAACAAATACACATAGCAGAATCTAGCGGAATCATCAATCAGAGTCATGAAGTATTTCTTTCCACCTTTAGTCAACACACCATTCGTCTCACAAAGATCTGAATGTATGAGCTCTAGAGGTGCCAGGTGTCTCTCCTTCGCAGGCTTGTGAGGCTTACGAGGTTGCTTAGCTTGCACACACGCATGGCACTTAGAGCCTTTGGCTAAAGTGAAACTCGGGATTAAATCCATCTTACCTAGCTGCGTCATACAACTGAAATACATGAATGCCAAACCTCAGATTCGTTCACATTAGAATGAATTTGGTTCACGACTTTATTACAGAAATCCTCCAGGGAAAGGAAGAACAAACCACCACAATCATATCCTTTTCTAACAAATAGTCCATACCGAGATACGACTACTTTGTTAGACTCAGATACTAACTTAAACCCTTCTTTATATAGAAGGGAGCCACTAACGAGATTCTTCTTTATGGCGGGGACATGATGCACGTTCTTTAGTTGCACGATCTTTCCTGAAGTAAACTTCAGATCTACCGTGCCAACACCATGAACAGAAGCATGCGAGCCATTCCCCATCAGGATGGAACAATCTCGTGCGACCTGGTAGGAAGAAAACAAAGACACATCAGCACACACATGAATTTTGGCCCCAGTGTCAATCCACCAATCGGTGGACTGACAAACTGAAAATATGGTAAACAGATTACCATACCCAGATGCCGCATCATTGTTGCTCAGAGTGAAATTCACAGACTTGGAGTCCTGTGCTGGCTTCTTGTACTTGTTTGGGCACTTGTTTGCCCAATGTTCATCTGAACCAGAAGTAAAGCAGCCATCTCTCTTTTTGTCTTTCTTCTTACCCTTCTTCTTAAAGGTAGTATTCCGCTGGACAAAGTTCTTTCCCTTGAACTTGTGGAAGTTCTTCTGCACCACATTGGCGCTAGAAGAACCCTCTGCCCCTTTCACGTGTGAGTCCTTTGCTCTCGAGTTCTGCTCAACACTGAGATGACCAATGACATCCTCAACAGAGAATTCACGTCTCATGTGCTTGAGAGAAGTAGCAAAGTTCCTCCAACTAGGAGGGAGTTTTGCAATAATGCAACCCGCGACAAACTTGTCCGGTAACTCACACTTCAGGAGCTCCAACTCCTTAGCAATGCACTGTATCTCATGAGCCTAGTCTAATACAGAACGGTTATCAACCATCCTGTAATCATGGAACTGCTCCATGGCATATAGCTCACTGCCAGCATCAGTTGCGCCGAATTTGACTTCGAGCGCATCCCACAAGTTTTTGGCAACGCCCATATGAATATAGGCGTCAACCAACTTGTCTCCAATCACACTCAGAACTGCTCCCAGAAAGATTGTGGTTGCCTCCCTAAATGCCTTCTCCTGTTCAGGAGCAATCGTTTCTGTGAGGGACACACCACCAACCCAGAACACGTTCATTGCTATGAGCCACAAGGTGGTTCTAGTCTGCCAACGCTTAAAATGCATCCCGGTAAACTTTTCCGGTTTCAGAGTAGCAGCAAAGCCTTGAATCGAAAAGTGCCTAAAATAAGGTTTTTGGATTGTTGGAAATATTAGCACTTTTCCGATTAGACTTATCCACGAGTAAACAGTAAGCATGGCATAAAAGGTATGCATCTCATAGCGATACCTAAGCATACTAGCACGTGCAGAACATAGAATCGAACCTTCTATGAGCAGCACATATGCGGCTAGCATAAGTACGAGTAAACAAGGGATGAGCCGATCATACCCTCCGGTTGGCCAGGCCAACACGGTGGCTGCAGCAGCAGCCTCGGTGTCATCCGTAGCCTTCTTCTTAGCGGCGGCGGCGTCGGCCATGCTGTCGATGCAGAGGAGGTAGTGGAAGCAGAGGCGAACAGATTTGGGGACGGATCGGGAGCAGTCGCGTCGAGACGCTCCCCAAAAACCTTATTGCCGTTCTCCCAGGCAGGATCTCAAACGACGGGGTTCCGGAGGCACCTTCTCTCCCGACCAGCCGTGCACGCGGTCGTCGGGATGGGATCGCCGGAGGCAGCACAGAGTGAGGAACAGTAGATGCCGGCTAGGTCGCACGAGAGGGAGTGAGTGAACCGAACTAGGTTACTTCACTGGCTAGAGCCTTCTTATATAGTCCGTAAGGAAGAAAGTCGTGGGCCTTGCCGAGGCCCACGACCGAGTTGGCCCACTCCCGGCAAGGGAGTCGTTGTTCCCGGCAAGGGTCGCACTCCCGGCAAGGGAGTCGACGAATACGCGGGTCCCGGCAAGGGTCGCACCCCCGGCAAGGGAGTCGACGAATCGCGGCAACGCAAGTCAGCCCACCGTCCAATGTCTTGGACAGTGGCCCATATTTTAGCGACTCGTTAATTAATCCCTGATTAATTAATTCATTCATGAGCGGCAAAAATAAGCTTCGGCTCGGCTCATTCCCGCAATCCGCAACCCGCAGCGCGCGCGTCGTGACGAGGCGAGGCGTGGTGAGGTGGGCGGAGGAGGAGGAGGAGCGTGCGTGTACCACTCCTCTTTCCAAGCTCCCAATGGCAAGTGGTAGAGAAGCCCTTATAAAGGGGTCTCAACTCTCCTCAACTAGCAAGGTGGGACTAAACTTCCCACCACCTGCCATCTCATACATGGGCCTCAAGATTAATCAGGGATTAGTGTCTTATATGGGCCTAAGCCCATCCATAATCCAACACAATGAAAAGTTACGAGGGCCCACGTCTGCCATCACGGCCTTGCCACGACGTGAGTCAACTGGGGTCTCGCTCAGACGTGCAGGAGCAGACTAGGCCGTTATTGTAACGCCCCATATGTAACCTGCCATATTTGTATTCCAACTCTTGCCATTTCCGGCACTAAGTTATGTTATTTCCTCGTTGTCGAGTCTTTGTCTTCGTGTTGCTTTTGTCTTTGTCATGCATCTCATACCATGTCATCATGTGCATCGCATTTGCATACGTGTTCGTCTCATGCACCCGAGCATTTTCCCTGTTGTCCGTTTTGCATTCCGGCGCTCCTATGTCCTTCGGTGTTCCCTTTTACCTCTTTTCGTGTGTGGGTGTTAAACGTTCTCGGATTGGACCGAGACTTGCCAAGCGGCCCTGGTATACTACTGGTAGACCGCCTGTCAAGTTTCGTGCCATTTGGACTTCGTTTGATACTCCAACGGTTAGCCGAGGAACTGAAAAGGCCTCGTGTGTGTTGCAGCCCAACACCCCTCCATAGTGGCCCAAAACCCACCAAAACCCCCTCCATCATCTCGGTCGTTCGATCACGATCGCGTGGCCGCAAACCGTACTCAATTTGGAGCCTCCTAGCTCCTCCTATGTATAAAAAGGCACCTCCACCGAAATTCTCGGATCATTTCCACCCTAAACCTAGCCCCCTTCCCCTCCGCGCGCCGGACACGTCCGGTCCGCGCCGGACAAAGTCGCCGCCACCACTCCCACGCTGCCACGTGTCCCGCCGCCGTCCTCTCCGCCGCCGGCCCGATGAGGCCCGTAGCGGGCCCCCGGGCCCAGTCGCCGCCTCCCCGCGCCCGGCTCGCAGCGCCGCCCCACTCTCCCTCGCCCGTGTCGGCGCCGCCTCGCCTCGCCCACCTCGACGTCGGCGAATGCCGCCCCTGCCACCCGGTCACCGCTCCTCCTCGCCTCGCCGCGCCGCGGTCCTCTACCTCGCCGTCGCGCCGCTCCGACCCCGGATCCGGCCAACTCCGGCGGCGCCCTTGACCCCTCCGGCCGGCGACTCCAACTCCGGCGCCCCCAAGTACTGTTCCGGTGAGAGGACTCGACGAACCTCGTTTTGCATGCGCCCAGATCTAGATCGGCTACAGTAAACCCTAGGGTTGACTTCGTCCCAGTTTTCCATTACTTTTAGCATTTTTCATTGCATCATATCTTTCCACCCATGGCTCCGTTTTGGGCGTGTAGCATATCAAATTGTTCGTATCGATGTGTACTTCATTTCATTCCATTGCACCATGTTCATTTGAGTTCATCTTGATGCCCTAAATGCTGTTGCAAGAGTGCTATGTAATGTTAGTTTCGGATTCTTAGCAGTTATTGGACATTTGTCATTTTTGCCATGTTTAATGTGTGCCTCCTATGATCTTGAGCCCTACATGTATTTTGAAGTATGCCATGCCATCTTTACAGGGGTGTATGCCATTTTTTTTGTGATCTTTGTGGTGACTAGCACAAGCATGCAAAGTAGCTCTCGTGATGTTGGTGATTTCAGGGACATAGAAATCTTCTAAGTTTTTTCCCTGATAATATTTTTATGCCATGTATTCTTGTTGCTACAGAGTGAACCATGCCTCTTTTGAGCATGTTCAGTAAGGATGTTTTTTGAGATATTGTTATGCTCTATCCATCCATGTCTTTGTTTGCAATTATGGAGTCCCCTAGCATGACTCAATCTTGCTCTACTTTTGCTATAAAATGTTCCTGGCAGATTGTTTACATGTTAAGCAATTTTGCCGAGGTTGTTGTAGTTGATCCATGCATGATGTGAGAGTGTTCTTGCCATGGTTAGCTTATTCATCATGTCTACTTGGTGGGTGTATGCTTAGTTTGTCATGCAATGCCTTGTGGTGAGTGCATCGAGCTCGTAAACATGCCTACGTGAATCTGTTTTGCCATGTTCCAGTTTTCTGCTAAGTCTGAATCTGTTAACGAAAGTTGCTATGTTCACATGGTTGCCATTGTATTTTATGATCCCTTTTGGCTTATGGTCAGTAAGGGACTTTTGTTGTATGCTTTGAGTAGCTTCATGCCATGCCTTGCTTTGCCATGATATGTTCCTGTAGCATGTTGTTATCTTTATCTAAACATTTCTTCCTGATGTTAAATTCCTGCCAAGTTGTTATTTTCACTAAGTCTGTAACCTGTTATCTTTTGCACTTTTGCCATGCTTGTTTGAACCTGCTATTGAGTGAATTAGCCATAGCTCAGTGTTCATCTTTTGTCAAGCATCCTGAGTGGATCCCTGCCATGTGCTTTGTTGTTATGTTAGAGTGCAGTAGCTTGTTGTTCTTGATGCATTTAGATGGCCTCGTGCTGTTAATCGCAGCTTTGCGCCATTATTGTTTTGCTTGCCATTTGCAAACCGTGCATCCGATTCCGGTGATCTTTATATCGATTTCGACCGAAATCAACTCATCTTTCCAGCGGCACTCTTAGTTTTCCAAGTTGAGGCCTGATTCAATCTTTTCCTTCCGGAGCATGCATATGCATTGCATATCACATCCCGCATATCATGCCATGTTTTGCATCAGGTTGTTTGTGCATTGCACGTGGTTGATTGTGGTTCCCTTTGTTTGTGTTCTTGCTTTGGGTAGAGCCGGGAGACGAGTACATGATCGAGGAACCCGTCGAGAATGTTTACGAGGATCAAGCTTACGTCAACTCGGAGAACTTTGCAGGCAAGATGACCATACCCTCGAAATCACTTCTATCTTTGCTTGCTAGATGCTCGCTCTTTTGTTATGCCTATGCTACGATACCTACCACATCCTTTATCATGCCTCCCATATTGCCATGTCAATCCTCTAACCCACCTTGTCCTAGCAAACCGTTGTTTGGCTATGTTACCGCTTTGCTCAGCCCCTCTTATAGCGTTGCTAGTTGCAGGTGAAGATTGGAGTTTGTTCCTTGTTGGAACATGTTTATTGTTGGGATATCATTATTATATCTTTTCTACTTTAATGCATACACTTGGTAAAGGGTGGAAGGCTCGGCCTTATGCCTGGTGTTTTGTTCCACTCTTGCCGCCCTAGTTTCCGTCATACTGGTGTTATGTTCCTTGATTTTTTGTTCCTTACACGGTTGGGTTATAATGGGAACCCCTTGACAGTTCGCCTTGAATAAAACTCCTCCAGCAAGGCCCAACCTTGTTTTACCATTCGCCACCTAGCCTTTTTCCCTTGGGTTTCGTGGACTCAAGGGTCATCTTTATTTTAAACCCCCCGGGCCAGTGCTCCTCTGAGTGTTGGTCCGAAATGGGCAGCCTGCGGGGCCACCTCGGGGCAACTCGAGGGTTGGTTTTACTCATAGCATGACCTATCCGATGTGCCCTGAGAATGAGATATGTGCAGCTCCTATCGGGATTTGTCGGCACATTCGGGTGGCTTTGCTGGTTTAATTTTACCATTGTCGAGATGTCTTGTAACCGGGATACTGAGTCTGATCGGGTTGTCTTGGGAGAAGGAATATCATTCGTTGACCGTGAGAGCTTGTGATGGGTTAAGTTGGGACACCCCTGCAGGGATTTGAAAGGCATGCCTGCGGTTATGGGCAGATGGGAATTTGTTAATGTCCGGTTGTAGAAAACCTGAAACTTAACTTAATTAAAATGAATCAACAGAGTGTGTGGCCGTGATGGTCTCTTTTCGGCGGAGTTCGGGAAGAGAACACGGTCTCATGTTATGCTTGAACGTAGGTTGTTCTAGGATCACTTCTTGATCATAGATTCTCGACCGTGCCTTGCCTTTCTCTTCTCGCTCTCATTTGCGTATGTTAGCCACCATATATGCTAGTGCTTGCTGCAGCTCCACCTCATACCTTTTACCTTACCTATAAGCTTAAATAGTCTTGATCGCGAGGGTGTGAGATTGCTGAGTCCCCGTGACTCACAGTTTACTTCAAAACCAGATGCAGGGACCGGATACCATTTCAGGAGATTCGACTGAGCTCAAGTGGGAGTTCGATGAGGACTCAGGACAATACTACGTTTCCTTTCTAGATGAACAGTAGTGGAGCCCAGTTGGGGCGATCGGGGACATTATGCATTTGGGGTTGTCTTTATTTTGGTTCCATAGTCGGACCTTGATTGTATCTGGATGAATGTAATGTTATGTTTATGCTATTGTGTGACGTGGCGATTGTAAGCCAACTATGTACCTCTTTCCTTATTCAGTACATGGGTTGTGTAAAGATTACCCCTCTTGCGACATTGCCTACAATGCGGTTATGCCTCTAAGTCGTGCTCCGACACGTGGGAGTTATAGCCGCATCATGGGTGTTACAGTTATGTTGCCGATTCTGAGACAATGCCCGTTGCTTCCCAATTCCCATTTATTGCTGCACACCACCCCATCCAACCTACCAATCTTCCCCATCAAGATTCATTCATCCCCATTCCTTCTCGCCTATTTCCCTACCAGATCGAACCATCGTCTCCAGCTAAGATTGCGGTAGCTTGCACGATGTCCACCTCCGCGTCCAATGGAGTCGGCGACGAGATGTTGTCACTCATCCCCTGCCTTGTCTGTGGCGGCCAGGTCATCACCTGGATTGCTCGGGGCGACGACAACGTCGGCGACCGCTACCATAAGTGCACCAGGAAAAATGTGAGTGCTTTCTCTAGTATGATCTAGGATCATATTGCAGCCGTTTCGTAGTTAGCAGCTCCAGATCTGTATTTTTTTGGTGCAGGTTGGTCTCTATGGATGCATCAGATAGAACCGGACGTACCGTTCTGATCTGAATCGTCATTTCGGTGTGCAGCAGTACCCAGCTCTCTCTCCCCGTCGCCAGGCAGCACAAATCTCTTTTTTGCGAATGTAAAGCTTCATTCATCAACCATGAGCATTACAGTCTAGCTTACATAAGGCTAAGATGTGTTCAGGGGCATGGCGCAGCTAGACTGCTGTGCGAGGCTGCCTCCCTAGTTGCGCAAGTGCATGACTAACACAGTTCAAACCTCTCCTAACATGTGTTATTTCATGTGGTCGTCCCAAGCTCAGCAAGTGTTTTGCTTCCTCCACTATTGCCGCAGCTGGTGATCTATCAACTTCTATGCCCTTGAGCATGCTCAATGCCATGGTGTGGTCCGTCTCCATGATGAAAGGTAGCGTGCTCCACACAAGTGTGAGTGAAATCCCTTCCCGACAAGCAGCAAGTTCTGCCTCCAGCACGCTCGCACATGATGACAAATAGCGGCAAGATGCAAAAATCACCTCTCCCTCAGAATTACGAAGAATCATACCAGCAGCTCCTGTCTTGTCAGCTTCCACGAAGGCACCATCAACCTTTAGTTTGCACCATCCCTCCGGCAGTGCGCTCCATCTCTCCTAGGGCCTTGGGTTGTCAGCAGGGGAGATGTGGTCTTGTTGTTTCCTCTCCGCCTGACCATAGCTGACCACCATCTTCCCTTTAGCAGTGTCCGCGTTTGGATGTTGTTTAATGCACAACAGCGAGTCCATGTAGCTCGAGAGGAATTGTCGAGATGCTTTAGTAGGTGGCGCCGGCTTATTGTGGGTAATCTCATTATGTACATGCCATATTCGCCATACCGTCATGAGCAGCGAAAGGCGCTCCTGCTCGCTGCACCGTTCCAGTAGGTGCAGCAACCACTCCGGTCCCGTATTAGCAACGGTGTCCAGCTTTGGCATGCTCCAGGACTCCTCCATGGCGTACCAAAGATCTATGGCTCTCGGGCATCTGCAGAAGACGTGGTACGTGTCCTCTCGTTCCACACCACACAAACGGCAAATATCAGTATCAGATATATTTCTTCTAGCCAAATTTGCCATGGTAGCTAGTGCGTTTTTCACCACTCGCCAAGCCAGTACGCGTACCTTTGGGGGAGGGGAGCAGGGCACCCCCATAACGTGTCCCAGACGGCTCTGGTGCCGTCTGGTGCCCTGCTCGTTGCACATATAGATGTGCGATTTTTTCGTCGAGGGCCATCTTGTACGCGCTTCTTACGCTGAAGATCCCACGGGCCTCTGGCGCCCATGCGATGATGTCCTCCATCAGCTGCGGGCTCAGCTTTATCTTGCTGATCTCATCGACGTCAAGAGGCATAAAGTGAGCGCGGAGCCCCTGGTCCCAGCGACCCTGGGCGTCGATCAGCTGTGCCACTCTCCTGAGGCGACAATTGGCGCGGTTTGTAATACCCGGTAGGAAGGTGGCCGAGGCACCCATGGGTCTCGCCATATTCTGACGCTTTCTCCATTGCCAATGCGCCAAATCAGCCCCTTCTTGAGAAGGTCTAGGCCATGATGGATTGCATGCCATGTAGATGACGCATTACCTGCAAAAACAGTATCCACTAGAGAGCAATTAGGGTAATATTTAGCTTTGAACACTCTTGCACAAAGCGAGTCTGGCTTTGTAAGTAGGCGCCAAGCTTGTCTTGCAAGCAATGCTTGGTTGATCAGACGGAAATCTCTAAATCCCAGCCCTCCTCTGCTCTTTGGTTCTGTTATATCTTGTCCCATGCGACCCACTGGGCTTTCCTTTTGCCTTTCCTTTTCCCTCACCACAAGTTTCTGACCAAACTTGTAAGATCATCACAAACTGAATATTGCAGCTTAAAAACACCCATTATGTAAGTTGGAAGGGCCTGACCAACTGATTTTATCATTGTCTCCTTGCCCGCCATTGATAGGGTGTCACCCCAAAGCATGATTCTCTTTCACAGTCGCGCTTGCAAGTTCTAAAATCTCCCCTTATGCATACGGCCATCCGGTGTAGGGAGACCCAAGTATTTCTCTTCAAAACTTTCAGCTTGGATTTCCAAAACAGCGCGTACCTCCTATTTGTCCACATCTGCACAACACTCACCAAACTGAATTGAACACTTTTGTGGATTAATGAGTTGGCCAGTAGCGCTAGCATATGTGGCTATGATTTCCTTGATATGAACAGCTTGGTCATGGCTAGCTTTGAAAAATAAAAGTGTGTCATCCGCAAATAAAAGATGAGATATACCCAGCGCGTTGGTGCACACTTTCACCGGATCAATCACATGCCTCTTCATACTCTGTCTGAGAAGCACAGAGAGACCATCAGCCACAAGCAGAAACAAGAACGGGGACAAAGGGTCACCTTTGTGAGCGAAGCCCATCTTTTGCATCGCTTGTCGCAGGAAACCCCAATCTACTCTATCATAGGCCTTAGACAGGTCTAATTTATAAGCACAAAAATTCCTCTCCTGATTCTTCTCATGCTGCATGTAATGGAGACACTCGAAGACCAATAATGCATTATCCGTGATTAATCTTGCCGGCACAAATGCACTCTGCTCTGGTGAAATAATATCATCCAAAATAGGTCTCAATCTGTTAATCAAGCACTTGGCTACAATCTTATATATGACATTGCATAGACTAATTGGCCGAAAATCAGTAAGTCAGACTGGATCTTTAACTTTAGGAATTAAAGCAATTACCGTATCATTGACACCGGGAGGCATATGTCCAGATAGAAAAAATTCTTGTACCGCCTTCACAATTTCCTCCTTCAACACTGCCCAGTTGCGCTGGAAAAAACGGGCTGGAAAACCATCTTTGCCAGGCAGCACAAATCTGCAATAGGGTTTGGTCGCAGCAGGCAACCGACGAGGTCAATGGCGGGGTTGGCAAGGTTCACAGCGCCGACGCTGGCGAGGGGTGCCAATCATTGTCGTTGCTGCTCAGAGATGCAACGGCTAGCTGTTTTACTGGCTTGGGCGATCCTAATTGTTGCACTCATTGGGCTGGGGATGCTGCTGCTCGTGCTCGGCCGCCTGGTTTGCTAGAGGCTGTGGTTCAGCTGCATCTTCAAACTGCAGGCTGTTTTTAGCATTAGCGTTGGGGTTTGACGAGTCAAAATTCCATGTCGGGGCATTAATTAAGTTGTGTTCTCCCGTCGTAGTGATGACAAAATGTTATCGTCTGTACTCTCATTTTCTGTGTTAATGAAAACAAAGGATTGTTGGTCTAGTAATGTTTGTTGTTTCAGGTGGTAGTAACCATCAAATGGGTTATCTATCGTTTGTACTCAGGGCCTAATGTAATCAGCAGGAAAATAAATCAGTTTCTTTCCTTTCTGTTTTGCATGCACGCCCGGGATCGCTTGTACACGCGTCTCCACTAGTTTTCGTTTACTGTTAAGTACAGTAGGTACGAGCTCCGGATTATGTGCATTTTGGTTATTCAGAAATTCAGAATGCACCCCAGATCTCTAGGAAAATTCAGACTTTGTGGCCTACACTGGAAAATTTTAGAAATCAAGACACTTCCCAATTCCTGATAATTTGAGAATGCATCAACATATTGCAAAAGGAAAATCAGAAATCTACACATGACCATAGCGCTGACAAATTCAGAATGCACTCCCATATCTCTAGGAAAATTCAGACTTTGTGGTATGTATTGTTCAAAAATTCAGAAATCAAGACACTTCCAATACCTGAATAATTTCAGAATGCATCAACATATTGCAAAAGGAAAATCAGAAATCTACACATGACCATAGCACTGACAAATTCAGAATGCACTCCCGTATCTCAGGAAAATTCAGACTGTGTGGTATGTATTGTTCAAAAATTCAAAAATCAAGACACTTTCCAATTCCTGAATAATTTCATAATGCATCAACATATTGCAAAAGGAAAATCAGAAATCTACACATGAGTTGCTCAAAAAAAAAATCTACACATGACCATAGCGCTGACAAATTCAGAATGCACTCCCATATCTCTAGGAAAATTCAGACTTTGTGGTCTGTATTGTACAAAAAATCAGAAATCAAGACACTTTCCAATTCATGAATAATTTCAGAATGCATCAACATATTGCAAAATATTTCAAAATTCTACACATGAGCATAGCGCTGACAAATTCAGAATGCACTCCCATATTTCTAGGAATATCAGACTTTGTGGTCTGTAGAGTAGAAAAATTCAGATTGCATTCCTGATAACTTCAAATGCATCAACATACTGCAATTTTTTTTACAAATCTACACATGACCATAGCGCCGACAAACTCAGAATGCATCACCAGCGTGTACAAAAATTCAGAAAAATAAAACACACATCGTGCGAATACTAATACGTTGACATTCAGACCAATTCAAGCATACATTATTTCTGATAATCCATATTTGATTCTGCCATGCATAGCAGCAGTCGAACACACTCAACAAGCATGACACTAGAGGAGTTCTACTGATGGAACTACAGCCGCACACATTAAGTTCTACATATTTCTAGTCTTGACAGACAGGGTCCTGCAACTGCTCACATGCCAGTCATCCGCAGATCACCCACTTTGTGGCAGTTGTTTCGCCTGTGACCTTCAATTCCACAACTTTTGCACCTTGCTGGTTTCCGAACAGGCTTCGGGGCATCACCACAGTCCGGGCAAGTAGTCCGTTTGTGGCCCTGCTTGCGACATATGCTGCAGAACCTCGTCCACTTGCTCAGCCCCTCGTACGGTGCCTTCTCCCAGCTGGTTGTTGGGCGCCTCATTTCTTTCCGTTTCTTTGGCGCCAACAAACCAACGAGTCTGTTCCCACTGTCACTCGCAGAATTAGCATCATCATTCACTGTATGCGCCCAACAAGCAGACCAAATAAATAGAAGATAATCCAGGAGGGTACAAACGCGTACCTCAGATCCACAAACAATTTCCTGCATGCATTTTGTTCTTAACACATTCAACCAACTATTCCCGTACCGTATTTCAAATCCCTTCTCCCACAAGTAGAGAATGTAATCCAGGTGGGGCATTCACATAGGCCACCCCGAGTGTATCGAAGCTCATACCCAGGGCTGGCACAATTACAATGCTGCCCGGTTTGTCAGCGAACCCCCGTATTGCCTTCTCAAGGGCGCTGGGTCACCCAGGGCAAGGCGCTCTTACTGGAGTAGGAACTCCAATTCTAACCCTGCATTTTGATAGATTAATATGTGACAGCATGTATTTCTACTGGAAATGAAGCAGATGGGTGTCCTTCTTGTGCCTACATTCAGGAATTTCAACATTTTGGATGTCAATTACTTTTCAATTTTCACCAGCCATGACCCATAGGATTTGTGGTTAACTCAAGCTGCATCTCAGAAACCTTCCCAACCTAATTCTGGAATATACTCACTAAAGTTATCCTCAAAACAAACCAAGCCTAGCATGCTTTTCTTTTAAACACACATGCTCCTAGTACCTCCATCTATGGTTATGGACATAATATGTACACCAATTCTAATTTGTATTTCGCCTCTCATATCTTTCCCACAATCTGTACATGAAATATCTTAGCATGCCTGATCACCCTGTGTTCAGCATATCGAACAGTCTCGCTTTTATCCCACCCTACATTTCCTTGTTCGATGATTTATGTATCCAAATATACATTTTCCAGCTCAGTGTTGATATCTATTCCCTCGCATCAGTACGCACTATCCATAAAAGCAGACTGACATTGGCATGCTCTCTGTTTTAACCATGTGTTCGTGCTACTATCTAAAAACACCTGCCATGAGGAAAGCACACAAGCCTACCACAAAATCTGCATACAACCATTCCAATTTGTATATTGTCTACCTATTTTCAAATTATGAAACTAAATCCTCCTGCATAATTGACCAGCCTATACAAATGTGAGCTCATCGGATTTGAAGTACACATAAAAATGAGACAAACAACCCCAAATGCAAACACCATTATTAACCAAGAGATTACCTTCGAGTCCAGCCTGGAGTTTTTGGATCAATCTGATCAATAGATTGCTTAGATGCTTGTGGTTCATCATCGCTCCCGGCTGCGAGTGCCCCATCCGCCGCACAGATCTGCCTGTCGCCATGGGGGGTAGCTCTTCAGCCCCTATCGCCACCGCGGGGTAGTGGAGCGGCTCCATTGGAAGCTGGTTGTCGTTGACCTCTTCCACCACGGCGGCCCTACAGGCGACCAGAATCATTTGGATCAGAGCCACATATCCATTGCAAAAATCCCCCAGCAGAGATTGAGCAGCGAGGATCCAAAAAGGCGGCTTTGGATGGGAGGTGGGGGTGGGGGGGGGGGGGGGTGCTTACCTCCTAATGGTTGCATCAGGAACTCCATCCCCACAAGCGCCGCCGTGTATTTCATCCACCGCCGACCTCCGCGTGCGTCAATGGCGATCCAAGAAAGAGTGGCCAGAGGTGGGGGACAGCACGACGACGATCTGATTCCTCATTTACTAGCCTGCCCACCACCGACAGCGGAAGTCCCACTTCCCGAGCCACGGATCAGCAGTACAACGCCTTCCCGAGCCACGGCTCAGGAAAGCGCCCGTCACGGCGCCGCCTGCGGGCTCCGTCACCGGCGCGGCATACGACACACCCGCATACCGTATTCCCCTCTCCCGTGTTTTAAAAACGATCGACCACTTCGCTGAATAATTGAACGCTACACATCCCGATGCCTTGGCGAGCCGTTGTGATAAAGTGCTCACCTGTGCTCGCGAGCAGAACAGCTGCGTCCATAAAAAGACTGGTATCACAAATTCAGCTACTTTCGTGCCCACTTAATTCATATGTATGCACATTTGGAGTTTATCTTTCCTTCTTATCAAATCTAAACCAAGACAAAATGCAGAACCACATCAAAACTCCAACTTCAAAGACTAAAGTGGTAGAATTGCATATCTTACCTATTTCCATGGGGGCTTGGCAGCTACAACTTCTTGGTGAGAAACTGATCTCCTCTTCTTGGTATGCCCTCCCTGAGCCACGGCACTGGAGAAACTGTCTCCTACCTCACTGAGACAACACGCTAATCTTGTATGTAGATACTCATGTAGACTTCGCACAAAAAATGTTGACATGCATATTGCAGCCAAACTGGTGATGACCATAGCAGCAACTGGACTAATCATCACTCCTACAAGAAACCCTAGCAGGCAAAGCACTAAGCACCAAACAAACACGACCAATGAGGCATCCTCGGTCACTGGACGCTCTAACCAAAACCGCATAATGTGGGAGGACCAGAGATAAAGAAGAAGGCAAGAGACCGCAGCAATCTCAGAGACCAAGATTATCAGCCTTTGGTATTCATAGTAGAAGAGTGCAGCAGTGAAGATGAGAAGTACAACGGACCGGTACACGACTACCACCTCTGCCATATTGCGTTGTTGCCTCTGCCTCTCCTCAATCTCATCCTTACTCAAGTAATTGTAGCTTCTCACTGGGATGGGAACAAGAGGTGGAGTTGTAGATACAACTATGGGGTCACTGGTGGCCACAGGAGGACCTACAAATAACAATGAAATCAATAAAAAGAACAATATAAAGAAACAAGAAGGGAAACAGAGACAGTGCTAAGATAGATATATGAGGGGAGCATGTGAATTTGGAGTAACACAGGCTTCTATTCAAACATGCCATAATAATATATTTTTATTTCATTGCAACCATACACACAATGAAACTACTACAGAGTCGGCGAGGATGCCATAGATCGGCGAGTGGCGGCGTGGTATGTCAACGGCGGAGGGGCTGGGTGCAGCGGAGACCCAGCGCGTCCGTGGAGATCTCGGTGGTGAACGATGTCGGGCGATTCTCGCGTCGGCCTACCAAGGACGAAAACGACGGACCGGAGGAGTGGAGGCGGGCGGTGGTGATGGCGGTGGCGGCAGAGGGAGATTTGATGATAACCCCCCCCCCCCAGGCCCCCCTCCCCCCCCCCCCCCCCCCGCCTTTGATTGTGGCAATAAAATTTCATGCAGATGCCGTTTCATGGTGGGCGCAAAGGCAGTCCCTCTCCACACATTTCGGATCGTAATCAAGAAGAAGATAACTGTTCTAGGGGGTTCAGAAGCAGAAGACCACTCCTATTTACCCCATGAGGTCTTCGCTCTAACTTGGCATGCTGATGTTGGTAATATCATGCATATGGTGCCTTGCATTGCTTACTGTATACATCAAAGATGTCATCTGCTTAGTTTAGACATGCTTTGTGTCAATGCCATCTGTTTAGTTTCTTTATCGTATATGTGAATCATGCAATGCCATATTGTTTAGCCATGCATCATATATGTGAATTTTGCAATGCCAACCTAGTTAGCCAGTCATCTTATATGTGAATTATATCATGCCATCATTTTTTTATTACGTATTAAATTTGTCAACAATTTTAGTACATTCAATTACTCTTCCTGTGTATCAGCCATTCGGCACGGTCATGGAAAAATCTGGAGTGGAAATAAGGTCTTCAGAGAAGACAATGCTATCTGACGAAGCGCATATCTTGCTGGTTACAGATAGCTGCTCAGAGGAGGATTCAGAGACAAATGACCAGTCCTATTCCCCCCCCTCCCGAGGTGCATGCTCTAACTTGGCAGGGTTATGTTGCTCATATCGTGCGTATGATATCTTGCATTGCTATGTCATTTGCTTAGTTTAGACATGATTTGTGTGAATGCCACCTGTTTAGTGTCTAATTACCATATATGTGAATTATGCAATGCCATATTTTTGCAATACATTATATATGTGAATTATGCAATGTTATCTTGTTGCAAGGCATTATATATGTGAATTATGCAATGCCATGCTGTTTAGCCAAGCGTCATATATGTGAATTATATCATGCCGTCCTTTTTTTGTATTTCTCATTGCTTTTGTCGACAATGTTTGTATATTCAACTGCTCTTCCTATGCATCAGCCATCTGAATTGGTGACGGAGAAATCTGGAGTGAAAACAAGGTCTTCAGAGCAGATAATGCTACCTGGTTGAGCAGATATGTTGCTGGTTAGAGATAGTTCTTCAGAGGAGGATTCAGAGGCAGATGACCAGTCCTATTATCCCCCTGAGGTGTATGCTCAAACTTGGCAGGGTTATATTACTCATATCATGCATATTTTGTATTGCAATGCTTAGTTTTTACATCATATACATGATATTGAATGTCATCTCCTTAGTTGACACATCATATATGCGATTGCTCTCTGCTCACTTTCTTAGTATACAAATTATATATTTGAATTATATCATGCCATGATGTTTACATAGATAGCATGTATTTGAATTATGGCATGCCAACCCATTTTCTAAAGACATAATATAGTTATATTATCTCATCATGTTCACATAGTCATCATATTTTGAATTATGTCATTCTATCCGTGAATTATATCATGTCATCATGTTTCCATCGACGGTATGTTTGTGATTTATGGCATGCCAACCACTTTAATAGACACATCGTATAGTTATATCATGTCATCCTGTTTACATAGTCATCATATTTTGAAGTATGTCATTCTATCCTGATTAGTTAGCCATCATACATGCGAAATTGTGTCATGCTATCCTATTTAATTAGCCATCATATATTTGAAATTATGTCCTGCTATTCTGTTTGGTTAGACAGCATAAATGTGAATTATTTCATGTCTTGTTTTCTTCCCTACTATCAATTGCACCTGTCTATCTTACAATGTCTGTACATTCAATTACTTTTCTTGTTATTAGCCATTTCAATTGGAGGGGTGATGGCAGTATCTGTGGGAGTAAAAACACGGTCTTCAGAAAAGATCGTGTGTAACACCCACGATGCGGCTATATCTCCCACGTGTCGGAGCACGACTTAGAGGCATAACCGCATTGTAGGCATGTCGCAAGAGGGGTAATATTTACACATCCCATGTACTGAATAAGAAAGGGATAAAGAGTTGGCTTACAATCGCCACTTCACACAATACATAAATATAGCATTACATCATCCAGAATACAATCAAGGTCCGACTACGGAACCAAAATAAAAGAAGACTACCCCTAATGAAAAAGATCCCCGATCGCCCCGACTGGGCTCCACTACTGATCAACTGGAAAACGAAACAACACAACGAACATGATCTTCTTCGAGCTCCTCCTTGAGCTCGGTTGCGTCACCTGCATGGTATCATCGACACCTGCAACTGGTTGGAAGTATCTGTGAGCCACGAGGACTCGGCAATCTCACACCCGCGAGATCAAGACTATTTAAGCTTAAAGGTAGGACAGGGTAGTGAGGTGGAGCTGCAGCAAGCACTAGCATATATAGTGGCTAACTTATGTAAATGAGAGCGAGAAGAGAAGCAAAGCATGGTCGTGAACTAGAAGTGATCAAGAAGTGATCCTGAAACTACTTACGTTCAAGCATAACACAAGAACCGTGTTCACTTTCCGGACTCCGCCGAAAAGAGACCATCACGGCTACACACGCGGTTGATGGATTTTAATTAAGTTAAGTGTCAAGTTTTCTACAACTGGACATTAACAAATTCCCATCTGCCCATAACCACGGGCACGGCTTTCGAAAGTTCAAAAACCCTGCAGGGGTGTCCCAACTTATCCCATCACAAGCTCTCACGGTCAACGAAGGATATTCCTTCTCCCAGGAAGACTCGACCAGACTCGGAATCCCGGTTACAAGACATCTCGACAATGGTAAAACAAGACCAGCAAGACCGCCCGATGCACCGACAAATCTCGATAGGAGCTGCACATATCTCAATCTCAGGGCACACCGGATAAGCTAAGCGTATAGGAGCCGACGTAACCCAAGTTGCCAAGGGATGGCCCTGCACGGTGCTCTAGTTTGGACCAACACTCAGAGGAGCACTGACCCGGGGGTTTAAATAAAGATGACCCTTGAGTCTGCAGAACCCAAAGGAAAAAGGCTTAGGTGGCAAATGGTAAAACCAAGGTTGGGCCTTGCTGGAGGAGTTTTATTCAAGGCGAACTGTCAAGGGGTTCCCATTATAACCCAACCGCATAAGGAACGCAAAATCAAGGAACATAACACCGGTATGACGGAAACTAGGGCGGCAAGAGTGGAACAAAACACCAGGCATAAGGCTGAGCCTTCCACCCTTTACCAAGTATATAGGTGCATTAAAGTAAACACGATATAATAATGATATCCCAACAATAATCACGTTCCAACAAGGAACAAACTCCATCTTCACCTGCAACTAACAACACTATAAGAGGGGCTGAGCAAAGTGGTAACATAGCCAAACAATGGTTTGCTAGGACAAGGTGGGGTAGAGGCTTGACATGGCAATATGGGAGGCATGATATAGCAAGTGGTAGGTATCGCGGCATAGCAATAGAGCGAGCAACTAGCAAGCAAAGATAGAAGTGATTTCGAGGGTATGGTCATCTTACCTGAGATCCCGCAAGGAAGAAGAACGAGTCCATGAAGAAGACAAACGGATGAAGTCAAACAGATCCTCACAAACGCGGCGTTATCGGAACTAACCCGAAGAAGCAACATCGGAAAGAAGCAAACAACATAATAAACAACCACCACATAAACATGGCATGATGCACAACCAAGTATGATGCATGTCCGGTTTAATGAGGCATGGCATGGCGATATGCACAAGCAAAACTACAAGTTAAGTGGAGCTCAATATGCAATGAGTTGCATATTGACGAAACACCACAACAATTATTTAGTTCTCTCTTGTTTAGATACCCAAGAATATTAAATGTTGATTAACATGGCAAATGGTGAAGCATAACAAAACTATACCATCTAAACAATTTAAATGGGGCCGGATATAACCGACAACAAATCCGGTAAATCCCCATATGCATTTAGCAAATTAATGCAAAACAACAATTTAAACACTCTTGATGTTGTTATCATGATGCGGATGACGTTTGCAAGTTTTATGCAATTTGGAAAAGTTGACAAGAGCATGATATGAAGCATTTGTCATCGTGGCAGAAACGAAAAGGGTGCCACGGCAACATTCCGGTTCCGGTAACTCGATTGAGATGCCGGTGCAAAAGGAAAAGTGATGGGGGCGTGTCATGCAAGGATGGTGGGGTGCTCCCGGATGCCGGGTTCCCACGGGTTAGTGGCATGGAAACGAGTGACAATACGGACATGGTGCAGACAAAGGGTGCATCTCATACAACACAAGCATTCGTTCTTGGACGCCCATCTCGGCGGTTATACCTTTGTAGCGTGCATTATCGGAGCGGTTCGAGTTCGATGCGGTATATGGGAAGTAGACGTTCTCGGGGCGTTCGTAGTGGAAGTAGTCGTTCTCGCATGCTCTAGGGTCGACGGAAGAGGATCTCGCGATCTCGGCGACGGTAGGTGTACATGTTGGCGGTAGTCGAACTTGATGGTTCCGTTACCCGGTTCTTCGGAGACGGTAGTGGTATACGGTTCTTTCGGCCATGGTAGTCGTACACGCATTCGGAGAGGAACTCGGCGTGTCGGTGCGGTGTAGGGGTACATGTCGATGGTCGTGTCGTGGTACTCGGCATTTCGTTCAGTACTCGTTCGAGCATTTGTGTGGTCTTTTTGGTGGTGTACTTGGCGATATCTGAGGCGACCTTGACGCATCCGTGCGTAGAGGTACTTGGCGGTTTTGTGTAGTCGGTCTTGCTGGTCTCGGTAACGTAGTTGTACAAGAGCATCGTCGAACTTGTTGAATCCAAATTCTTGGAGGGCCGCCATGGTACTTGGCGCTAATCCATGTTCGGTGGTCGAACTTGACGTCAACAGCAACAACAAGTGGAGGTGCATGATGACAGTGGGGCATCGCGGTCGTCCACTACGGCGGACAGGGCATGCAGGTCGTGGTGGTACTGCTCGAGGTAGCAGTAGGAGAAGGCTGGGTCGGGTGCTTGTCAGCAGGCAGCGAAACAAACTGCTGCTGCTCGAAGAAGGCAGCGGCGCGCTTGCGGCTGAACAGAGGGAGGAAGAGGCGCGTGCGCGAGGTGGCGAAGCAGCAGTTGCAGGGGCAGAGCGAGGTCGGCGCTGTGGCGCAGCTCGACGGTGGCAAGGCGGCAGGGGGAACCGGGCAGGAGGAAGGAGAGGCCGGCGGCTGCGGTACAAGAAGCAACCGAGGCGCGGCTTCGGGCCATGGTGACGGCGAGGCGGCAGCGAACTTGGAGGCGGGGCGGCGTCGGGCGCGCAGGTGGCTGTGGCGGGGCGGCATCGCCATGGGAACGGAGGAGGCGCGAGCGAGGAGACAAGGACGGCGCTCCTGCTCATGGCCCTGGGCGCGCGAGGCTGCAACAGAGGATGGAGGAAGAGCGATGGTTGCCAGGGAGAGATGGGGATCGGCTGAAGGAGTCTGGCGGCGCTGGGAGATCAAAGAGAGAGGAGGGGGATCGAGCACGGCCTCCTGGCTCGATGCGTGGGGCGTGCGTGTGGCGGCGGCATGGGAGGACGAGAGGGAGAGGATGAGATGGGATCGAGCATCCCCTTGGGCCGGCTAGGTTTAGGCAATGGATGGCTGGGCCTTGGCCTTGGGCCGCACTAGTCGTTGGGAGGCCCAGGTGAGCTGGCTCTCCTCTCTCCATCCTTTTCCTTTTTAAAACAAAACAGAGAAAGAGAAGGAAAAGAAAGAGAAGGTAGGGGCGGAATCTGGGCACGAGGACAATTTTCCCGGACTCATAAAAATATGAGGAATTTAAATAAAATGGTGAAAGGAATTTTAGAGAGAAATAAAGTTCACACAAAGGAACATGTTTGAATTTAATTCAAACTTGCATGAATTTATATCCTAACCAAACTGAATCCAAATGGGCTTAAATTTTATAGGATGACCCTACATAATAAATATGATTTATGGGCAAAAGATGAACATTTATTTGAGCATTTCTATTTGCAACTCAAATAAATAGAGAAAAGGGAAAGAAAGAAGTGGCATAGGGATTTGAAACTTGGGTGAAACCAAGTTGGAAGTGAGCATGGGGTTGATGGAAAGATCAAGAGAAGAAAAGAAGTTGCAATGCACATGAGCAACTAAATTAAACAAACACAACAATGGTATGGACAAGATGCATGATGCAATGATAAATGCAACAGACAAAAAAAATCACATAACGAAACTCGGAAAACATGGAACGCATCTGAAGCTCCGGTCTTGGGGCGTCACAACACTCCACCACTACGAGAGGATCTCGTCCCGAGATCTAGGATGGCACCGGAGGGAAACAGAAGAGGAAGAGAAGAGGTAAAACTAAGTTGCTTCTTTGACAAATGAGTGAAACCATGAACCTTGAGAGGTTAAACCATTTCGAGAAAAGAATACAACGGAGATGAACGAAGTTGACTATCTCCGTCAGAAAAGAGGAACAAGGAAGAACAAATTCAGACAGCACTCCGGTTGGAAATGAAAGGTAAAGAATATGGGCTTGGAAAAATGAAAGCACTTGGATGAGACTCCAGTTAGAAGAGGAATGATAGACACAACACTCCGGTTAAACATGATATAGAAGGAATAAGAATGATATAATTTGGATAGCACTCCGACTGTAAATGGAAGGAATGGAACATGATCTTGACAAGATGAGGATACTTGATGAAATCAACAACACACTGTCTCCGGAACGAAAGAATAGAAGTTCGATCATTGGAAAGAAAGAAAGATTGGAGAAGAAAATGCCAACTTCTGCCACAAATGAGCTTGGAAAACACCCTTCCGAGAAATTTATCACATAGTTGTTGGAAAGATAACAACGAAATGAATAAGCTTGTAGTGGGCTTATTGAAAACTTCTCAAAATCTTGAGGTGAAATTCAGGCATTAACGGAATCAATTGCTTGCTTGATAGAAACGAAGAGATGAGAACTTACTTCATCGCAAGAATAGGAGGAAACTTGGATTATTGATAAGCACCACAATAGCAAAATTCCTTAGGGAAGGCTTTAGGTGAAATATAACCCAAGATACTCCAATGAAGAGGTTGATTGGTTGAAAAGATGTCTTGAGCAAAGAGAAAATGATGGATTTAGATATGTCACTCTTGAAAACTTGTGAATCATGAAACACGAAGGGAAATTATCAACAATGACATAACACCACCTCAAATGATAAGGTAGAAAGAATTGCACTTCGGATGCAAGATGAAGAAAACTTGAGCTCCTTTGAAAAGAATCTCGATGAACACTTCGAGAAGGAATTAAATCCTTGATGAACCACCATGTAGGACCTCCATGAAGAACTCCGGTAATAAAAGAATGATCAAAAGAAGTGAAGGATGAAAATAATAAGATTGAGGCCTTGCAATGATTAGATGAAGCTTTGAAATGATATAATTGAAATAACTTGGAGCTCCGGAAAAGAAAGGTGAGCAACTTGAATCGAGAATTTGATACCACGAATGAACTCCGGAGGAAGGAATTAAACACTTGGATGAATCAAGAATAAGAATTACGTTATGCGTATCCCTCACCTGTTGGAAATATGCCCTGGAGGCAATAATAAATTAGTTATTATTATATTTCATTGTTCATGATAATCGTTTATTATCCATGCTAGAATTGTATTGATAGGAAACTCAGATACATGTGTGGATACATAGACAACACCATGTCCCTAGTAAGCCTCTAGTTGACTAGCTCGTTGATCAATAGATGGTTACGGTTTCCTGACCATGGACATTGGATGTCGTTGATAACGGGATCACATCATTAGGAGAATGATGTGATGGACAAGACCCAATCCTAAGCCTAGCACAAGATCGTGTAGTTCGTATGCTAAAGCTTTTCTAATGTCAAGTATCATTTCCTTAGACCATGAGATTGTGCAACTCCCGGATACCGTAGGAGTGCTTTGGGTGTGCCAAACGTCACAACGTAACTGGGTGGCTATAAAGGTGCACTACGGGTATCTCCGAAAGTGTATGTTGGGTTGGCACGAATCGAGACTGGGATTTGTCACTTCGTGTAACGGAGAGGTATCTCTGGGCCCACTCGGTAGGACATCATCATAATGTGCACAATGTGACCAAGGAGTTGATCACGGGATGATGTGTTAAGGAATGAGTAAAGAGACTTGCCGGTAACGAGATTGAACAAGGTATCGGGATACCGACGATCGAATCTCGCGCAAGTATCGTACCGATAGACAAAGGGAATTGTATACGAGATTGATTGAATCCTTGACATCGTGGTTCATCCGATGAGATCATCGTGGAGCCAGTGGGAACCAACATGGGTATCCAGATCCCATTGTTGGTTATTGACCGGAGAGTTGTCTCGGCCATGTCTGCATGACTCCCGAGCCCGTAGGGTCTACACACTTAAGGTTCGATGACGCTAGGGTTATAGGGAAGTATGTACGCGGTTACCGAATGTTGTTCGGAGTCCTGGATGAGATCCCGGACGTCATGAGGAGTTCCGGAATGGTCCGGAGGTAAAGATTTATATATGGGAAGTCCTATTTTGGTCACCGGAAAAGTTTCGGGTGCTATCGATAACGTACCGGGACCACCGGGAGGGTCTCGGGGGTCCACCAGGTGGGGCCACCAGCCCTAGAAGGCTGCGTGGACCAAGTGTGGGAGGGGACCAGCCCCAGGTGGGCTGGTGCGCCCCCCACCAAGGTTCAAGGCGCAAGGGAGAGTGGGAGGGGGCAAACCCTAGGTCCAGATGGGCCTTAAGGCCCACGCTAGGTGCGCCCCCCTCTTTCCCCCCTTGGCCGCAACCCTAGATGGGTTTTGGGGCTGCCGCCACCCCTAGGGAGGGAACCCTAGATGGGGGCGCAGCCCCTCCCCTTCCCCTATATATACTTGAGGTATTGGGGGCTGCAAGACACACGAGATCATCTCCCTCTTGGCGCAGCCCTACCTCTCTCCCTCCTTGTCTCTCGTAGTGCTTGGCAAAGCCCTGCTGGAGTTCTGCGCTCCTCCACCACCACCACGCCATCGTGCTGCTGCTGGATGGAGTCTTCCCCAACCTCTCCTTCTCCCCTTGCTGGATCAAGGCGTGGGATACGTCACCGGGCTGCACGTGTGTTGAACGCGGAGGCGCCGTTGTTCGGCGCTTAGATCGGAATCAACCGCGTTCTGAATCGCTGCGAGTACGACTCCTTCATCCACGTTCTTGCAACGCTTCCGCTTAGCGATCTACAAGGGTATGTAGATGCACTCCCCTTCCCTCATTGCTAGATTACTCCATAGATTGATCTTGGTGATGCGTAGAAAATTTTAAATTTCCGCTACGATCCCCAACAGTGGCATCATGAGCTAGGTCTATGCGTAGTTTCTATGCACGAGTAGAACACAAGTTGTTGTGGGCGTCGATTTTGTCAATTTACTTGCCGTTACTAGTCTTATCTTGATTCGGCGGCATCGTGGGATGAAGCGGCCCGGACCGACCTTACACGTACGCTTATGTGAGACTGGTTCCACCGACTGACATGCACTAGTTGCATAAGGTGGCTAGCGGGTGTCTGTCTCTCCCACTTTAGTCGGATCGGATTCGATGAAAAGGGTCCTTATGAAGGGTAAATAGAAATTGGCATATCACGTTGTGGTTTTGGCGTAGGTAAGAAACGTTCTTGCTAGAAACCTATAGCAGCCACGTAAAAACTTGCAACAACAATTAGAGGACGTCTAACTTGTTTTTGCAGCATGTGCCGTGTGATGTGATATGGCCAAAAGGATGTGATGAATGATATATGTGATGTATGAGATTGATCATGTTCTTGTAATAGGAATCACGACTTGCATGTCGATGAGTATGACAACCGGCAGGAGCCATAGGAGTTGTCTTAATTTATTTATGACCTGCGTGTCAACATAAACGTCATGTAATTGCTTTACTTTATTGCTAAAGCGTTAGCCATAGTAGTAGAAGTAATAGTTGACGAGACGACTTCGTGAAGACACAATGATGGAGATCATGATGATGGAGATCATGGTGTCATGCCAGTGACGATGATGATCATGGCGCCCCGAAGATGGAGATCAAAAGGATCAAAATGATATTGGCCATATCATGTCACTATTTGATTGCATGTGATGTTTATCATGTTTTACATCTTATTTTCTTAGAACGACGGTAGCTTAAATAAGATGATCCCTCGCAATAATTTCAAGAAAGTGTTCCCCCTAACTGTGCACCGTTGTGAAGGTTCGTTGTTTCGAAGCACCACGTGATGATCGGGTGTGATAGATTCTAACGTTCGAATACAACGGGTGTAAGCCAGATTTACACACGCAATACACTTAGGTTAACTTGACGAGCCTAGCATGTACAGACATGGCCTCGGAACACGGAAGACCGAAAGGTCGAACATGAGTCGTATAGAAGATACGATCAACATGAAGATGTTCACCGATGATGACTAGTCCGTCTCACGTGATGATCGGACACGGCCTAGTTGACTCGGATCATGTTTCACTTAGATGACTAGAGGGATGTCTATATGAGTGGGAGTTCATTAAATAATTTGATTAGATGAACTTAATTATCATGAACATAGTCTAAATTGTCTTTGCAAATATGTTGTAGATAAATAGCTCACGTTGTAGCTCCCTGTTTCAATACATTCCTAGAGAAAGACCAAGTTGAAAGATATTGTAAGCAATGATGCGGACTGGGTCCGTAGTCCGAGGAGTGTCCTCATTGCTACACAGAAGGCATACGTCTTTGATGCACCGCTCGATGTGCAAACCCCTACAACGTCGTCTGTGGATGTTGTGAACACCTGACAGACACATCCTGATGACTACTTGATAGTTTAGTGCACCATACTTTACGGCTTAGAATCGGGATTCCAATGATGTTTTGAACGCCATAAGACATACGAGATGTTCCAAGAGCTGAAATTGGGATTTCAGGCTCATGCCCGTGTTGAGAGGTATGAGACCTCTGACAAGTTCTTTTGCCAACAAGATGGAGGAGAATAGCTCAGCTAGTGAGCATGTGCTCAGAATGTCTGGATGCCACAATCACTTAAATCAAGTGGGAGTTAAACTTCCAGATAAGATAGTGATTGATAGAGTTCTCTAGCCACTATCACTAAGCTACTAGATCTTTGTGATGAACTATGACATGCAAGGGATGGAGTTAATCCCGGAGCTGTTCGCGGTGCTTAAGACCGCAAAAGGTAGAAATCAAGAAGGAGCATCAAGTGTTGATGGTTTAACAAGACCACTGGTTTCAAGAACGGCAAGGGCTAGAAGGGAAACTTCATGGATGGCAAACCAGTTGCCGCTCCAGTGAAGGAACCCAAGGTTGAACCCAAACCCGAGACTGAGTGCTTCTATTGTAAGGGGAACGGTCACTGGTAGCGGAATTACCCCAAATGCATGGTAGATAAGAAGGCTGGCAACTTCAACAAAATATATACGTGTTATTAATGTGTACCTCACTAGTACTCCTGGTAGCACCTGGGTATTGGATACCGGTTCAGTTACTATTATTGGTGACTTGAAGCAAAAGCTACGGACTAAACAGAGACTGGCTAAGGGCGAGGTGACAATGTGTGTTGGAAGTGTTTCCAAAGTTGATGAGATCACCATCGCACGCTCCATCTGCCTTCGGGATTAGTATTGAACCTAGATAAATGTTATCAGGTGTCTACGTTGAGCATGAATATGACTAGATCATGTTCATTGCAATACTGTTATTCATTTAAGTTAGAGAATAATGGTTATTCTGTTTACATGAATAATACCTTTCATGGTCATGCACCCTATGTGAATGGTTCATTGAATTTCGGTCGTGGTAATACACATGTTCACGCCAAAAGATGTAGAGTTAATAATGATAGTACCACTTTCTTGTGGCACTGCCGCTTAGGTCATATTGGCGTACGATGCATGAAGAAACTCCATGTCGATGGATGTTTGGAGTCACTTGATTTTGAATCGCTTGACACATGCGAGCCATGCCTCATGGGCAGGATGACTAAGACCCCGTTTTCAGGTACAATGAAACGGGCAAGTGACTTGTTGGAAATCATACATGCTGATGCATGTGATCCAATGAGAAATTGAAGCGTGCGGTGGATATTGCTATTTTCTCATCTTCACTAACAATTTGAGTAGATATAGGTATATTTACTTAATGAAGCACAAGTCTGAAACGTTTGAAAAGTTCAAGCGATTTCAGAGTGAAGTTAAGAATCATCATAACAAGAAGATCAAATTCCTACGATCTGATCAATGAGAATTTCTGAGTTATGAGTTTGGCAAACACTTAAGACATTGTGGAATTGTTTCACAGTTGAAGCCACCTGGAACACCACAGGGTAATGGTGTGTCCGGACGTCGTAATCGAACCCTATGAGATATGGTGCGATCTATGATGTCTCTTGCCGATCTACCGTTTTCATTTTGAGGTTATGCGTTAGAGACAACTGCATTCACTTTAGATAGGGCACCATCTAAGTCTGTTGAGACGACATCGAACATTGGTTTGGCAAGAAACCAAAGATGTTGTTTCTTAATGTTTGGGGCTGCGATGCTTAAGGCTTCAGCCGAAGAAGCTCGAACCCAAAAGCGAACAAACACATCTTCATAGGATACCCAAAGGTGACAGTTGGGTATACCTTCTATCTCAGATCCGAGGGCAAATTGTTTGTCGCTAAGAACGGGTCCTTTCTCGAGAAGGAGTTTCTCTCGAAAGAATTGAGTGGGAGGAAGATAGAACTTGATGAGGTTGTCGAACCTTTACTTCAACCAAAGAGTGATGCAACACAGAAAGATGTTTTCTGTGGCGCCTACGTCTGTTCAAGAGGAAGTTAATGATAGTGATCATGAAGCTTCAGATCAAGTTGCTATCGAACCTCATAGGTCGACAAGGATATGTACTACTCCTGAGTAGTACGATAATCCTATCTTAGATATCATGTTGTTAGACAATAATGAACCTACGAGCTATGGAGAAGTGATTGTGGGCCCGTATTCCGACAAATGGTTAGAAGCCATGAAATCCGAGATAGGATCCATGTATCAGAACAAAGTATGGACTTTGGTGGACTTGCCCGATGATCGGCAAGCCATTGAGATAAATGGATCTTTAAGAAGAAGACGGGCGTGGGCGGTAATGTTACCATCTATGAAGCTCGACTTGTGGGAAAGAGTCTTTTCACAAGTTCAAGGAGTTGACTACGATGAGAATTTCTCACCCGTAGCGATGCTTAAGTCCGTCGGAATCATGTTAGCATTAGCTGTATTTTTCGATTATGAAATCTGACAGATGGATGTCAAAACAAGTTTTCTTACCAGTTTTCGTAAGAAAAAGTTGTATGTGATACAATAAAAGGTTTTGTCTATCCTAAGGATGCTAAAAGGTATGCTGGTTCCAGCGATCCTTCTATGGACTAGAGCAAGCATCTCAGAGTCGGAATATATGCTTTGATGGAGTGATCAAAGCTTTTAGGTTTATACAATGTTTGCTAGAAACTTGTATTTACAAGAAAGTGAGTGGGAGCACTACAACATTTCTGATAAGTATATGTGGATGACATATTGTTGATTCGAAATAATGTAGAATTTCTGGAAAGCATAAATGGTTGTTTGAAGAGTGATTTTCAAAGGAGCCTGATGATACTTTCAAAGAACACATATTGGGCATCAAGATCTATAGAAATAGATCAAGAAGCCTGATGATACTTTCAAAGAACACACACCTTGACATGTTTTTGAAGGAGTTCAAAATAGATCAGTCAAAGAAGGGGTTCTTACCTGAGTTGTAAGGTGTGAAGTTGAGTAAGACTCAAAGCTTGACCACGGTAGAAGAAAGAGGAAGGACGAAGGTCGTCCCCTATGCTTTTGTCATAGGCTCTATACGGTATGCCATGCTGAGTACCGCACCTGATGTGTGCCTTGCCACATGTCTGGCAAGAGGGTACAAAGGTGATCTAGGAGAGGATCACCAGATAGCGGTCAAAATTATCCTTAGAGGAATAAGGAAATGTTTCTCGGTTATGGAGGTGATAAAGAGTTCGACGTAAAGAGTTACGTCGATGCAAGCTTAACACCTATCCGGATAGCTCTGAGTAGAGATACCGGATACGTATAATGGAGCAACAATTTGGAATAGCTCCAAGTGGAACATGGTAGCAGCATCTACGATATGACATAAAGTTTTGCGAAATACATAGGGATCTGAATATTGTAGACCCGTTGACTACAACCTCTCTCACAAGCATAACATGATCAAACTCAGAACTCATTGAGTGTTAATCACATAGTGATGTGAACTAGATTATTGAGTCTAGTAAACTCTTTGGATGTTGGTCACATGGCGATGTCACCTATGAGTGTTAATCACATGGCGATGTGAACTAGATTATTGACTCTAGTGCAAGTGGGAGACTGTTGGAAATATGCCCTAGAGGCAATAATAAATTAGTTATTATTATATTTCATTGTTCATGATAATCGTTTATTATCCATGCTAGAATTGTATTGATAGGAAACTCAGATACATGTGTGGATACATAGACAACACCATGTCCCTAGTAAGCCTCTAGTTGACTAGCTCGTTGATCAATAGATGGTTACGGTTTCCTGACCATGGACATTGGATGTCGTTGATAACGGGATCACATCATTAGGAGAATGATGTGATGGACAAGACCCAATCCTAAGCCTAGCACAAGATCGTGTAGTTCGTATGCTAAAGCTTTTCTAATGTCAAGTATCATTTCCTTAGACCATGAGATTGTGCAACTCCCGGATACTGTAGGAGTGCTTTGGGTGTGCCAAACGTCACAACGTAACTGGGTGGCTATAAAGGTGCACTACGGGTATCTCCGAAAGTGTCTGTTGGGTTGGCACGAATCGAGACTGGGATTTGTCACTCCGTGTAACAGAGAGGTATCTCTGGGCCCACTCTGTAGGACATCATCATAATGTGCACAATGTGACCAAGAAGTTGATCACGGGATGATGTGTTATAGAACGAGTAAAGAGACTTGCCGGTAACGAGATTGAACAAGGTATCGGGATACCGACGATTGAATCTCGGGCAAGTATCGTACCGATAGACAAAGGGAATTGTATACGGGATTGATTGAATCCTTGACATCGTGGTTCATCCGATGATATCATCGTGGAGCATGTGGGAACCAACATGGGTATCCATATCCCGTTGTTGGTTATTGACCGGAGAGTTGTCCCGGCCATGTCTGCATGACTCCCGAGCCCGTAGGGTCTACACACTTAAGGTTCGATGACGCTAGGGTTATAGGGAAAGTATGTATGCGGTTACCGAATGTTGTTCGGAGTCTCGGATGAGATCCTGGACGTCACGAGGAGTTCCGGAATGGTCCGGAGGTAAAGATTTATATATGGGAAGTCCCGTTTTGGTCACCAGAAAAGTTTCGGGTGCTATCGGTAACGTACCGGGACCACCAGGAGGGTCCCGGGGGTCCACCAGGTGGGGCCACCAGCCCTAGAAGGCTATGTGGGACAAGTGTGGGAGGGGACCAGCCCCAGGTGGGCTGGTGCGCCCCCCACCAAGGCTCAAGGCGCAAGGGAGAGTGGGAGGGGGCAAACCCTAGGTCCAGATGGGCCTTAAGGCCCACCCTAGGTGCGCCCCCCTCTCTCCCCCTTGGCCGCAACCCTAGATGGGTTTTGGGGCTGCCACCACCCCTAGGGAGGGAACCCTAGATGGGGGCGCAGCCCCTCCCCTTCCCCTATATATACTTGAGGTATTGGGGGCTGCAAGACACACGAGATCATCTCCCTCTTGGCGCAGCCCTACCTCTCTCCCTCCTCGTCTCTCGTAGTGCTTGGCGAAGCCCTGCTGGAGTTCCGCGCTCCTCCACCACCACCACGCCGTCGTGCTGTTGCTGGATGGAGTCTTCCCCAACCTCTCCTTCTCCCCTTGCTGGATCAAGGCGTGGGAGACGTCACTGGGCTGCACGTGTGTTGAACGCGGAGGCGCCGTTGTTCGGCGCTTAGATCGGAATTAACCGCGATCTGAATCGCTACGAGTACGACTCCTTCATCCGCGTTCTTGCAACGCTTCCGCTTAGTGATCTACAAGGGTATGTAGATGCACTCCCCTTCCCTCGTTGCTAGATTACTCCATAGATTGATCTTGGTGATGCGTAGAAAATTTTAAATTTCTGCTACGATCCCCAACATCACCAATTTAAATTGATGACAAGTAATGGATTTGGCATACCACTTATTCTCGTAGAAAGTATTAAGATAGATATAGCACAAACTTGAGAAGGTCTTCTGTGAACCACCGGTAGGATTGGAAAGAACGAATGAATTGATATGATAACCAAGGAAGAGAGATCTTGAACGAACCACCGTATGAATTGAAAATGAACGAAGAAAAGATAAAGAAACACCGGAAAGAATTATAAAAAGAACGAAGATACTTGAGAGAATTTAGATGCAAGTGAATGAACAGATTCCAAGATGATTAGAGAAAACTTGAATGATGCATCGGTAAGATTTCGAGAACGAGAGCTGAAAGCTGAGAATGAATAATTCTGACATGATGGGCTCCGGAGAATCAAACTGAAAAGACTCCTGAATTGCTCCAGATGGGTGAAAATAATTCTCACAATAAAAAACAATTATGAGAGGATAGCACGAAGCTAGAGCCATGAATCTTGAAGAGAATGGAGCAAGATATGGAGGAAAACTCTTCTTTGGTCTTCAAAATCTGAGAATTACGACGAGAAACACCACCATGAATTGTTTAGACACTTCAGAAGAATCAAAAGTGAAGAGGTTGAGCCAACGATGAAAAGAATTTGAAAGATCTTGGAGAAATACATTTGACTGATGATAATTCATTCTTACGTCAAACTTTGAAATGAATTTTTGAATAGCTCCGGGAAAATTAGAAGAGTCAGGTAAGATCCTGGGAAAAGACCTGTGGGTTAGGGCCCACTCAAGAGAAAAACACCGTTGAATGATTACTTGAAAAGGAGATTGCACTTGTTGAATTAAACAACTTGAATGAGATAACGACCTTGAAATAGGTTGAACGGATCTTGAATGACAAGACGAGCCTTCTGAGATATCTTTAGCACTCCGGAACAAATGAATAGCGAGAAGTGAATGACTAAGAGGTGCACCGGCATGAGAAAGCATTTGAAATGAGGAGAGGATATGCTCGACAAAGCTTGAATTGAATCCACCGGAGAAGAAATAGAACGAAGAATGATGAACTTGTAGCTTCCTTAGCATCTTCATGAGAATCACCGGATAAGAACATTGACGGAAAAGAATGAAGAAAATTTACATCCATAAGATGGATACTTGATTATGAAATCTGAGTCCTTGAAGAAAAAGGGCGGGTGGGTGGGAAAACAAAGACAACTTGGGCAGATGGAATAAGCACAATTGAGAAAACTTAGAATTGATCTCGTGAATGTTGAGAATGATCGGATCCACTTGAAGAGAAACATGCCGGTTGAAAAGGATTGACTTGACAATCTTGATTATCAAGAAGGATTGGTATTCACATCGGAGTATGAGAACACCGCTTAGGAAAAGGTATGGAATCAACATTTGACTTCGAACTTGAATACCACAACTGCAAACAAAAATAAAGGATTGGCTTGCAAAATAAGCTGGAACAAACATATGATAGATATTTCGTCCGAAGTTTTCATGGTGGGGCCCACATGGGCTCGATCGTATAGCACCATCATGTACAAGGCAGTGCACATGACATATGAAGCGTCCCCGAGTCAGCATAGCCAAGGACTCTTTAAGACATGACGACACCACTGTAAAACCAACCGTGGATAGGCGGACCACTAGACGTCGAACCCCAATCTCATATCATGCATCTGTCGGAAAGATATCCTAGGAGCTATTTGAATTCCCACTTATAAACTCCCGAAACTTTCTGGTTATGCAATCAGGTGTTGGGGATACATGGGAAGCATAATATCTCACCCAAAACTAGCAAATCCTACATCCAGCTGTATCCATCCTTCAACACATAACCAAGAAAACCTTCGAAAATCAATTACCTCAACCTTCGAAACGCATCCGTTATACGAGTTATGGCAATACTCCCGAACTCCCGCCCCAGTACTGGGTGGCGTCGAGGTTATCTCACCAACAACTGCATAAAAGAGATTTTCGATGTTGGCGAAACTCAGGTATTCCAGAACTGCAACGATAAAATTGTGACAACAACACCTCGGAGCTCAACTCCCCGGGACACTGCCACAATCCCTAAATGTCAGGAGGCACCAAGAACAATGTTCTCGTCACAAAACAATCGGAACGATTCCAAGATACCCACGTGATCCTAAAAAAATTAGTGAAATTTGAGGAGAGAAGAGTCAAAACTCTACGATAGGAGGCCTCACCAGAGCGACGAAGGGACTGAGGAGTAAAAAGAATCCTACTCTCCGATATATATAATCCTAAAAGACTCAAAACATTTTTCTAGACTCAACAACGCCAGCGATTCGATCAAGCAGGGGGCTCCTAAGTCGGGGAAGGCTCTGATTACCAACTTGTAACACCCACGATGTGGCTATATCTCCCACGTGTCGGAGCACGACCTAGAGGCATAACCGCATTGTAGGCATGTCGCAAGAGGGGTAATCTTTACACATCCCATGTACTGAATAAGAAAGGGATAAAGAGTTGGCTTACAATCGCCACTTCACACAATACATAAATATAGCATTACATCATCCAGAATACAATCAAGGTCCGACTACGGAACCAAAATAAAAGAAGACTACCCCTAATGCAAAAGATCCCCGATCGCCCCGACTGGGCTCCACTACTGATCAACTGGAAAACGAAACAACACAATGAACACGATCTTCTTCGAGCTTCTCCTTGAGCTTGGTTGCGTCACCTGCACGGTATCATCAGCACCTGCAACTGGTTGGAAGTATCTGTGAGCCACGAGGACTCAGCAATCTCACACCTGCGAGATCAAGACTATTTAAGCTTAAAGGTAGGACAGGGTAGTGAGGTGGAGCTGCAGCAAGCACTAGCATATATAGTGGCTAACTTACGCAAATGAGAGCGAGAAGAGAAGCAAAGCACGGTCATGAACTAGAAGTGATCAAGAAGTGATCCTGAAACTACTTACGTTCAAGCATAACACAAGAACCGTGTTCACTTCCCGGACTCCGCCGGAAAGAGACCATCACGGCTACACATGCAGTTGATGCATTTTAATTAAGTTAAGTGTCAAGTTTTCTACAACTAGACATTAACAAATTCCCATCTGCCCATAACCGCGGGCATGGCTTTCAAAAGTTCAAAAACCCTGCAGGGGTGTCCCAACTTAGCCCATCACAAGCTCTCACGGTCAACGAAGGATATTCCTTCTCCCAGGAAGACCCGATCAGACTCAGAATCCCATTTACAAGACATCTCGACAATGGTAAAACAAGACCAGCAAGACCACCCGATGCACCGACAAATCCCAATAGGAGCTGCACATATCTCGTTCTCAGGGCACACCGGATAAGCTAAGCGTACATGAGCCTACGTAACCCAAGTTGCCAAGGGATGGCCCTGCACGGTGCTCTAGTTTGGACCAACACTCAGAGGAGCACTAGCCCATGGGTTTAAATAAAGATGACCCTTGAGTCTGCAGAACCCAAGGGAAAAAGGCTTAGGTGGTAAATGGTAAAACCAAGATTGGGCCTTGCTGGAGGAGTTTTATTCAAGGCAAACTGTCAAGGGGTTCCCATTATAACCAACCGCGTAAGGAACGCAAAATCAAGGAACATAACACCGGTATGACGGAAACTAGGGCGGCAAGAGTGGAACAAAACATCAGGCATAAGGCCGAGCCTTCCACCCTTTACCAAGCATATAGGTGCATTAAAGTAAACAAGATATAATAATGATATCCCAACAATAATCACATTCCAACAAGGAACAGACTCCATCTTCACCTAACTAAGAACGCTATAAGAGGGGCTGAGCAAAGCGGTAACATAGCCAAACAATGGTTTGCTAGGACAAGGTGGGTTAGAGGCTTGACATGACAATATGGGAGGCATGATATAGAAAGTGGTAGGTATCGCGACATAGCAATAGAGCGAGCAACTAGCGAGCACAGATAGAAGTGATTTCGAGGGTATGGTCATCTTGCCTGAGATCCCGCAAGGAAGAAGAACGAGTCCATGAAGAAGACAAATGGACGAAGTCGAACGGATCCTCACAAACGCGACGTTATCAGAACTAACCCGAAGAAGCAACATCAGAAAGAAGAAAACAACATAATAAACAACCACCACATAAACATGGCATGATGCACAACCAAGTATGATGCATGTCCTGTTTAATGAGGCATGGCATGGCGATATGCACAAGCAAAACTACAAGTTAAGTGGAGCTCAATATGCAACGAGTTGCATATTGGCGAAACACCACAACAATTATTTAGTTCTATCTCGTTTAGGTACCCAACAATATTAAATGTTGATTAACATGGCAAGAGGTGAAGCATAACAAAACTATACCATCTAAACAATTTAAATGGGGCCGGATATAACCGACAACAAATCCGGTAAATCCCCATATGCATTTAGCAAATTAATGCAAACAACAATTTAAACACTCTTGATGTTGTTATCGTGATGCGGATGACGTTTGCAAGTTTTATGCAATTTGGAAAAGTTGGCAAGAGCATGATATGAAGCATTTGTCATGGTGGCGGAAACGAAAAGGGTGCCACGGCAACGAATCCGAAAATGATGCCATGGAAACATTCCGGTTCCGGTAACTCGATTGAGATGCCGGTGCAAAAGGAAAAGTGACGGGGGCGTGTCATGCAAGGATGATGGGGTGCTCCCGGATACCGGGTTCCCACGGGTTAGTGGCATGGAAACGAGTGACAATACGGACACGGTGTAGAGAAAGGGTGCATCTCATACAACACAAGCATTCATACTCGGACGCCCATCTCGGCGGTTATACCTTTGTAGTGTGCATTATCGGAGCGGTACGAGTTCGATGTGGTGTAGGGGAAGTAGACGTTCTCGGGATGTTCGTAGTGGAGGTAGTCGTTCTCGCATGCTCTAGGGTCGACGGAAGAGGTTCTCGCGACTCGGCGATGGTAGTTGTACATGTTGGCGGTAGTCGAACTTGACGGTTCCGTTACCCGGTTCTTCGGAGACGGTAGTGGTATACGATTCTTTCGACCATGGTAGTCGTACACATGTTCCGAGAGGAACTTGGCATTTCGGTGCGGTGTAGGGGTACATGTCGATGGTCATGTCGTGGTACTCGACGTTTCGTTCAGTACTCGTTCAAGCATCCATGTGGTCTTTTCGTTGGTGTACTTGGCGATATCTGAGGCGACCTTGACGCATCCGTGCGTAGAGGTACTTGGCGGTTTCGTGTAGTTGGTCCTGCCGGTCTCGATAACGTAGTTGTACAAGAGTGTCGTCGAACTTGTCGAATCCAAATGCTTGGAGGTCCGCCGGGGTACTTGGCGCTAATCCATGTTCGGTGGTCGAACTTGACGTCAACAGCAACAACAAGTGGAGGTGCATGATGACAGTGGGGCATCGCGGTCATCCACTATGGCGGACAGGGCATGCAGGTCGCGGTGGTACTACTCGAGGTAGCAGTAGGAGAAGGCCGGGTCGAGTGCTCCTCAGCAGGCAGCGAAACAAACTGCTGCTGCTCGAAGAAGGCGGTGGCGCGCTTGCGGATGAATGGAGGGAGGAAGAGGCGCGGGCGCGAGGTGGCGAAGCAGCAGCTGCAGGGGTATAGCGAGGTCAGCGCTGCGGCGCAGCTCGATGGCGGCAAGGTGGCAGGGGGAACCGGGCAGGAGGAAGGAGAGGCCGGCGGCTGCGGTACAAGCAGCAACCGAGGCGCGGCTTCGGGCCATGGCGATGGCGAGGCGGCGGCGAACTTGGAGGCGGGGCGGCGTCGGGCGCGTAGGTGGCTGTGGCCGGGCGGCATCCCCATGGGAACGGACAAGGTGCGAGCGAGGAGACAAGGATGGCGCTCCTGCTCGGGGCCCTGGGCGCGCGAGGCTGTAGCAGAGGATGGAGGAAGAGCGATGGTTGCCAGGGAGAGATGGGGATCGACTGAAGGAGTCTGGCGGCGCTGGGAGATCGAAGAGAGAGGAGGTGGGATCCAGCACGGCCTCCTGGCTCGATGCGTGGGGCGTGCGTGGGGCGACGGCATGGGGGGACGAGAGGGAGTGGATGAGATGGGATTGAGCATCCCCTTGGGCCGGCTAAGTTTAGGCAACGGACGGCTGGGCCTTGGCCTTGGGCCGCACTAGTCGTTGGGAGGCCCAGGTGGGCTGGCTCTCCTCTCTCCATCCTTTTCCTTTTTAAAACAAAACAGAGAAAGAGAAGGAAAAGAAAGAGAAGGTAGGGGCGGAATCTGGGCACGAGGACAATTTTCCCGGACTCATAAAAATATGAGGAATTTAAATAAAATGGTGAAAGGAATTTTAGAGAGAAATAAAGTTCACACAAAGGAACATGTTTGAATTTAATTCAAGATTGCATGAATTTATAACCTAACCAAACTGTATCCAAATGGGCTTAAATTTTATAGGATGACCCTACATAATAAATATGATTTATGGGCAGAAGATGAAAATTTATTTGAGCATTTCTATTTGCAACTCAAATAAATAGAGAAAAGGGAAAGAAAGAAGTGGCATAGGGATTTGAAACTTGGGTGAAACCAAGTTGGAAGTGAGCATGGGGTTGATGGAAAGATCAAGAGAAGAAAAGAAGTTGCAATGCACATGAGCAACTAAATTAAACAAACACAACAATGGTATGGAGAAGATGCATGATGCAATGCAAATGATGCAATGATGAATGCAACAGACAAAACAAATCACATAATGAAACTCGGAAAACATGGAACGCGTCTGGAGCTCCGGTCTTGGGGCGTCACATTGTGCTACGTGTCGATGGAGATAGAACCACGGTTGTACTTTCCCAAGAACCAGCACCACCACACATAACCCAGACTCACGCAGATTGTACCCCTACCCAGTTGGATAGATAACCAGCTACACCCCTTCTAACCCCAACCCCAGCAGATAGTAACCCAGTTCCCGTTGACACAGCACCGTCTTCACCACAGAGCACCCAAACACGAGCAGTTTGTAAGGCAACTACAGTGCCCAAAGCACGAGGACCACCACTCCGAACCCCAAGTCAACGCTTAAAGCAGAAGAAGAATTGTTCTCAGGTCAGGTTCGGTGGCTATGGTTCATACTACTTTGCTCTTGCATCAATGTATTTACTCATACCAACTAATTTCAAATTTGAAGGATGCAACTGAAACTCTAATGGCGCAACATGTATGTTTTAAACCTGTTTCTTTAACGTGTTTGCTGTTGTAACTTGCTCTATGTTGATTTCAGTTTCAATTGAATAAATAGTTATGTTCTGATGCCATGCACATTACAAGTGTTGTTATTGCTGTGTAGTTTCCCACACTTATATTCTTTCTATGCTGCTTTGTCTTAAATAGATATGATTCAAACTGTATCTATTTTGATTTGGCAACATAAACTAGAATGATATAGACCATACAGTGACCATACTACATAGAATATGTTTGTTTCATGCTGTTATCCTGTCCACCTTACTACTGAACTGGTTTACCAAAATGAGTTTCATATGCTACATCGTAGACCTGTGATGTGTTTGTTTGTTTCTCCTTTAGAACGCGAATAAAATATTGGAGAAGAGTACCCCGTTATGCAATGGTAAAGGAAGTAATGCAGATCAGGTTCAAGATAGTGAGACATCCCTATTGTTCTCCAAGAAAGCTGATAAAAACTATATTGAAGACACTAAGACAATCCCAAAGTCCTGTCTTGATGTAGTGTTCGAGTTACTGGCTACTACTGCTGGCACCAGCTCTTCGAACTCACTGCCTGAATCAGTTCGGCTTCTTGAGTCTCAACTTCAATTTGAAAGACATTGATCAGATGTTATGCGACAGGAAGCCGAAGGACTGAGGAAGTCCCTGCAGAATTCAGATGCATACTTTCTGGTGCAACAGCAAGTGCTGGAGGATTTAAGCGCCAAACAAGAGAAAGTTAATAAGCTTGCTAAGCATCTTGCCAGCATTATGGGTACCCAGGATATTGTTTCTTGAGCTCTTCTGAAGTGATTTTAGTTCTGGACTTGTTTTGCTGCGGCGTTTATATGCTGCTTTGTTCCCTATATTTGCACTTGTGGCGAACTTTGATGCCCAGTGGATGTAATATGTGTAATAGCCATGATAGCCTAGCGTAAGTTGCTTGCTTATTTATTTCCGTTGTCTTCTTTATTTGTTTTCTTGTAGTCAGTGCAATTCTTTTTCCATGGTTTGCTAGTGGCTGCAATAACCTATTTTTTAAAACTAGGCCACATTAACAATGGGCTACATATTTACTGTACTTAACATGGGCCTCCTACGGGCCGTAGAAACAATGGGCCTTCTACGGGGCATAGACACAATGGGCCTTCTACGGGCCGTATCATCAATGGGCCTTCTACGGGCCGTATGATCGGTTGACCAAACATGGGCCAATAACAGACCACATTATGGCCGTAAATGGGCTAGAGTTGAAATCGTCCGTTCATGGGCCGACCATAATGGCCCGTCGTTAATAGGCCGTATTTGATGACGCTATGAAAACGGCCCAACGTATTAACAGGCCATAAACGGGTCGACTGTAACCACGAGCTGTATTTGGCCCACAAGCAGAAAATGACAGTAACGGGCTGAAAGTAAACGAATGCTGGAAATGAGCCCAAGAATAAATGGGCCCTGAGAAGGCCGAATGATAACATGGGCTCGAAACGGCCCAACGGAATAATGGGCCGTTAATGGGTATAAAGTGATACACTGTTCATTACGGGCCAGTTTTACCACGGGCCGTTAATGGGCCGAGAGTTACTAAGGGCCTCATATGGGCCAAAAGACGTCATGGGCCATACATGAGCCGGAAGTTAAAACAGGCTGGAATTATATTGGACGGCCCTAGTGACGTTACTAGGCCTAATTCGGATAGGCCGTAAACGGGCCCTGGGTTAGCGGGCTGTAAATGGGCTATATGCGAACAGGCCGTTAACTGGCTTGCCATGGGCCGGACCGCCACCTTTTGACCAAGTCAAATGGGCCGGCCTTTTCACAGGAATGGGCCTCTGTTGGGCCATGCCACGTGTCGACGTATCATAGGCGCTTTGGGTCCAATGAGTGGATGACATCTGTCCCAACGATGAGCCGACATGTGTTTCCTCTAGCCAATGATGATTTTACACGTGGAAAATCCCCATTGGTCGGGGCTGTTAATGGGTTATCGGATCCAAAACCGGACCCGATAGCTTAACGGCGTTCCGTTACGGTGGATGCCACGTGTTGGTCACCCTTGACGAAAGCACTTCTGTGACGCGCGATTTATCGTCATGGAAGTGGACACTTCCGTGATGATAATTTTGGTAATGTCATGGAACACTTCTACGACAGCACATGTATGACTATCTTGATTCTGTCATAAATTTGTCATGGATGTACATGCATGACAAAAAACGTGACCTACTGTGACAAACACGTATCATCACGGAAGTGTATTTTTTTGTAGTGATAGTGCATATATAATATCATAGAGTAGTACTAGCTCCCTCTGTAAACTAATATAAGAGCGTTTAGATTACTAAACAGTGACCTAAACGCTCTTATATTAGTTTACGGAGGGAGTATATATCATAGATGACCGTATTTATGAATTGAGCCCTATAAGGTTGGTTGTAATGGGGAGTATTATATATATACTAGTAGTATCATGCATGCATATATATGATAGTGTAGCTAGGATACTACTTCCATAATGCATAATATCATAAGTTAACATCTTAGGTTGCCTTACTAATTGTCATGCATCACACAAAGTAGTAGCACAACATTTAATATGACACAGTATCATGATATGATACTACATCCTCTCTTGTGTGCCACATCATCCAGAAAGTCTAGTTGGCATGCATGATACCGCTTATGATAATACCATTACAACCAGCCTAAACCGGAAAGGAGAGAGTATGAGACTAGCCACAATGGAGAGTAGTATACTAGTAACATACACATATCCCTAGACTATATATGTTACTACCTTCATAGTGGGTAGTAACATAAGTGTGTGTCATGCAAAGCTTCATTTCTTAGGTTACAGACTCATATTGCATTGGGACATGTGATGCTACAGTAACTAGCTAAGTTGCTGAAACTATCTCTCTCCTCATTAACTTATTGCCAGATAAGCAAGTTTGCTGAGTTGGAGTCGGTGTTACTGCTGAAGTTACTCCCACTGTGGCTAGTCTGATACTAGCTAGTCGTCTATGATATACTAGCTATCTCACTAACAGCATGCATGGTTAATAATACAGCCAAGGGTCGGCTATAAGAAGTTGCCATGTCATATACAATCAACCTCTTAGCGGGCCCATAAGAGTACAATAATAAGTTTAATATGCATACTAGTTTATCAATAGTTGGCCCACCTTAAATCCTCACAAAGTGTCTTGGGTCTCGTGTTGCAGCTGGCTCTACTAACCAAGAGCCTGCTTCTCTTCTCTTTCCTCCAACTAATAAGCACATATATATTATTCTATTCCTTATAGCCAGACTACCCACAGTGGGAGTAACATAGGTAGTAAGATCACACATATCTAGATAAAAAAGATGATGTGGCAAGCAATAAATGAAAAAAAGGAGGAAAGTGGATATGTGTGATGTTACTACCTATGTTACTCACACTGTGGGTATAGTCTTACTATAGTATGAGACTACCCACAATGGGATTAACATAGGTAGTAACATCACACATATCTAGATAAATTAAGTAGATGATGTGGCAAGCAATAAATGAAGAAAGAGAGGAAAGTAGTAACATAGCTAGTTACTAGTAGTATGAGTAACATCACATGTACATATCAAGGCAAGATGTGTCTATAGTCTAATAAATGAAGTGTTGCATGTTACCACACATATATGTTACTCCCCACTATAAAGGTAGTAACATAGACTAGTAACACATGGGCATGTTACTAGTCTATGTTACTACCCATTGTGGCTAGTCTGAGTAACATCACACATCTCAAGGCAAGATGAGTCTATAGCCTAATAAATGAAGTGCTGCATGTTACTACACATATGTTACTCCCCACTATATAGGTAGTAACATAGACTAGTAACATTCTGTGTTACTACCCATTGTCGCTAGTCTTATGTCACTATATTGTGTACTTACTTGCTCTAATGCATAGTATCATAGAGTAGCTAGTATCATATGTAGTACTTTATTTATATTGTCATGCATGACACATAGTAGCATAACATTTATTATGATACGGTTTCATGACATGATACTTAACCCTCTATTTCTTCATTTAATTAATTCTATGACAACTCATCAAAATTGCCTAGTTGGCATGCGTGATACTAGCTATGATACCCCCTTGCTATGAACCTAGCAAAGGTGTACATATCATTTGTGCGTCGCATTGTGAGTTTTCATCCGTTTGTTCGAGAAGCGGGGAGAAGTTTCAAACATTTCGGCCGTGAGGTGCGGCCACTGGCGTAGGCCTAGTTGGTATTTTAATTATAGAAAATTCAGACGGAGTTCGGACATCATCAAAATCGATGTGTGCCTGTGGCGTGCGCTCACGACCCCGTGGAAAAAAATTGGTAAAGTTTGGCACAAGTTTTGATGACCGCTCCTTCCAAACCGGAGCATCTCACATGAAGGATCATGGTTTTCCAAAAGGAGACGTGTCAATTCAAACTCCTGTGGTCGGTGACTTCATCGTTTGGCCTCATAAAAATGTCCACGGTACGCAATCACCATTATACCACGAGTTTGATTTTCTGGCGCATTTCAGGTATCGTTAGCTATATTTAAGACATTTTTGAGATTAACGTGCATTTTGTGCATAAAAATAAAATTACAACCGAAACTGCATGTGCCGTCGAAAAGGATGAGGATCGTCGTTCGATCTGGGAGCATCCAACGGTGCAGACGTATGATCCGTGGGGTTTGGGTTCTGGCCAATTAGAAAGCACGACTCAGATCATGGACAGGGTTTGGTCGGCACACGGCTTTCATCAACGAACCGTGTGCTATTAGCAAACTAGATTGCATATTTTTGTTCACACATAATATAGTGAGATTGATTGAGTGTGCTACCCCTATGATATAATAATAATAATAACAAAAAACGGTTCATATTCATTGCCTGAGCTGACAGCATATCAATGTCAACATATTAACGGTTCTTACATCAACAGAAACCAGGCATAACTCACAAATTTAGTACATGTGATAGTTCTAAATTGAATGAATTAAGTTGCAGGGTAGGCATAAAGACTAGTCTTACGGCTTAATTCCCATGTACATGGGGGAACTGGGATCATTAAGTTGACCCCGAATGAACTTGGGGTTTTTGATGATTTTACGCTTCTCTGTTGCACTGGTGCGTGATCCCTTGGCTGGCAACTCATCAAATTCATCGTACTCGTCCTGATCGGCAACATCGTCGACACCCAGCACCCTTATCTTCCCATGCATCGCTAAATGGCCGTTCTTATGCAAGGGGTCTTCCACAAAAAAATCTGGGTAGCATCGCTGGCAAGAATGAATGGTTCCGCATGATATGCCATTGTTGTCCTATTAACACAGGTCTTACTGTACTCATCAATCCTTACCTGACCAAGAGGGATCCATGCACACCTGAATAATGCCACCTTAACTTTCACATAGTCAAGCTCACAAATCTCTTTGATGGTTCCATAGTATACCCTTTTATCAACTTCACTTACAGTCATGCATTCTATTCGAACAGAGCCCATCTGATACGAGGTCTTCTTATCACATTCCTCAGTGTAGAACGTGTATCCATTTATGTATATGCTTGGTACGTCAACACCGTAGGTGATGGCTTTTGTGCCAACCACGTAGCAATGTCATAGATGGATCCTTGTGCCAAACGATTCTTCAGCCATTCGACGTACTTCTTAGTGTTCTCCTTCATCTCCACTTCTGATGAAGGAACCATTGGTAAGAAGCTTTGGAGTATCTCTGCCAAGTGTTCTTCGGCATAAGCGATGAGAACTGGGCTGTTAAGAAGTACCGTCAAATGGGCTTTCTCTGCCAATTCTCCGGGTGCAGCCATTTGTGTGCCAGCAAGGACCGGCTTACCTTTCAGCCTTCCCTCGTGGCGAGAAAGGGGCAAACCTATAGGTCGTTGTTTCATGTATTCGGTGCAAAACTCAACCACCTCCTCCGTGGTATAACCTTGTAGGATGCTTGCCTCTGGATGGTTTCGGTTCCGACAAAAGCGCTTCAATATTCCCATGAACTGCTCGAAGGGATACATGTTGTGAAGAAACACAGGAGCACAATACTTTATCTCGTCAACAAGGTGCACAGTGAGATGGACCATGACATCAAAGAATGACGGTGGGAAAAACATCTCTAGGTTGGACAATATTCTTGCAATATCATCTTGCATATTATCCAACTCTTCAGGATCTACAACTTTCTGCCATAGTTTGTTGAAGAAATCACAGAGGTCAATGAGTGTGTTTCTTATATCTTTGTCCATTAGATTCCTGATGGCCACCGGGAGGACTTGTGTCAACATTACGTGGCAATCATGTGGCTTCATGTGTCCCAACTTCATTTTACCTGAGCTCACATCCACGAGACTTCTGATGTTTGCACAGTAGGAAGAGGGTGTCTTAACTGACAACAAATAGGTGAAGAACTATATTGCTTCTTTTGTACTGAAATTTTAACTCTGGCGAGCTTTGATGAATTTGTGATCATCTTCTACTTCACTCTTGTGTTGTGATTGGTCAGCAAGCATATCGAGCCGTGAACCGTCACCATCCTTTCTTTTACCTTTAATCTTGAGTGGAGTACCAAGGATGCTTTCACATACGTTCTTCTCTACGTGCACGACATCGATGCGGTGACATACACATAGAATCCCCCAGTAAGGTAATTTCCAGAACATCGATTTCTTCTTAAACACTTGATCCTTGGGTGTTAGTTTCACCGTCAAAGGGTGGTTCTTGCCAAGCACAACATTAAATTTTTTAGCCATGTTGTGGACCACCTCCCCGCCATAGGGTCTTGGGGCCACACCTGCCTCTGTTGTACCATCAAATTCAGCTTTCATCTTTCGGTATGGGTGATTCATCCGCAAGAACCTATGATGACGCAAATACACTATTTTGCGCGAGTTGGGAAGTCTTCTGCTAGCTGTCCTATCCATGCATGTGACACACCCTACATCTCCCTTTGTTTTCTGCCCCGGTGTGTTGCCTAATGCCGGCATATCTTGAATGGTGTGCACCAGCATCACATGTAGATAAAAAATCTCCTTTCTATAAGCATCATAACATTTTACAGCAGGCGCATCTATCCACACTGTCAGCAGTTCTTCTACCAGTAGCTGAAAGTAAATGTCGATGTCATTTCCAGGTTGCTTCTGGCCTTGGATAATCATTGACATCATAATGTATTTTTTCTTCATACACAACCAAGGAGCTAGGTTATATATGCATAGAAGCACTGGCCATGTGCTGTGATTGGTGCTCATATCACCAAAAGGATTCATCCCGTCAGTACACTCCCCGAGCCTTATACTTCTAGGATCCTTGGCAAAATTTTCAAACTTGTTGTCGATTAATTCCCATTGAGCCCCAGCTTTCGGGTGCCTCATAAACCTATCCGCAATTCGCTCATCATGATGCCACCACAACCTCTTTGCCCCTCTAGGGTTTGCAAACAAACACCTCAACCTTGGAATTAAAGGCAAGTACCAAACAACCTTGAACGGGATTCCTGTCTTGATCTCGTCGTCCAATTTGTACTTGTCCTTTGCTCTCCTGCGCTTGTACCGTGCATGCTTGCATGTGGGGCATGCACAAAAATCTTTGTACTCACCACGGTACAATATAAAATCATTCACACAAGCGTGTATCTTCTGTACTTCAAGTTCCAATGAGCAAACAATTTTCTTCGCTTCATTCATGCTTCTGGGGAGCACATTATCTTCCAGAAGAATATCTTTGGAAATACCTAAGATCTCTGTGAAGCCCTTGTTTGATAGACAGTTTGCTGCTTTAAATCTGAGAAGCGCCAGGGTGGCTCTCAACCTAGAATAGTTCTTTTTGCAACCTGGATACAATTCTTTCTTGGAGTCCGCATCAATGGTTGGCAGATCCTTGTACCCAATCATATCCTTTTCTGGGCCCTCGAAATCTGCAATCATAGCAGCAAAATCTGGCATATCAAGACCGTCGTCATCTGTGTGGACGTCTTGGTTTTCCAGTGGGCGTTTCGGCTTTCCGGTGTTCCATTGGTACCTTAACGCCTCTGCCCCGATGTTAGATTCAACATCCATGTGACACTGATCGAGGTTTGGCATCTCGCTGCCCTGGGTATCTTCATCCATGACCTCCTCTTCACCGTGTCTGGTCCAACATGTATCCATCCATGAATCCCGTAGAGACTAAGTGCATCTGGACATCTGCAACTTCATGTGACTCTGTATTGGCACAATCAGTACATGGACACAGGATGTAATCCACATCACCAATTCTCCTCTTTGTACTTTCAGCCAAACTCATGAACTCTGTCACACCACTGATAAAATATGTGGATTTCCGATTCTTCATCCAACGAGATCGTTCCATCTGCAACAGACGAATGGTAATTAAAAACAAAACAAGAACATTAATACACGGATTAACTGCTGCCCAGAGATGCGTGCATAAATCACAAGGTTTTATTTTAATAATTACCGAGGGCGATCCATGTTGTTATCCAGATGTGCAATGACAAAAATTAATGGCCAGTCAATTTACACGCAGAGTACTAGTACAACACTACACTTAGGAATAAAATACCTTAATTAAGCCACTCACGAAAAGAATACCTTAATTAATTAGTCGCGCGGTGACCTCCACCCAGCAGACAGACAAGCGCAATGCGGCGGCACGCCGAGACAGCAGGGTCGAGGAGCAAAGTTTAGTGCTGCTGCCGCTTGAAGTTTGACCTGCACTTTCCCGCCATCGACCATGATGGATGTGGTCGAATCACGTCGCCGCCGACCTTGATGGTTGAGCTCCTCCTATCTCCCGCCATAGACCGAGGATTGACTTCCTATGACCCCGCCACCGCCCACCGACCAAGGATTGACCTCTTCTCCGATAGCCGCTGCCTAGGCCGCCGCCACCATCTCTATACGCAGAGTGGCTATTTTTTATGGATATCCACAGAGCGGCTGTTTACATGGTATCTCACCGTAACTCAATTATATGGACAGGGTAGTACATCACATATGGTTATGTAATGGCAATCGTGTCTAACCTACGTTGTCTTCTCACATGGTTTGGTGCGGAAATCGTGTGTGACGTTGTAATACCCAACACAAACGACATGTACAAACAGTGTTCCATATACAACACATATATAGTGCCACTTGTAGTTCCCGACCGTTAGCTTATCTCCATAGTTTCCTCATTTTCCCCAAATCCCTACATAGCCTCCAAATTCCCTCGTGTGGCGCTGACATTGGGGGAATGTGGACGAGTGGTGCTGATGGTTTCGGTGCGGGTGCTCCTACTCGTATCGCCGCCGAGCACTTGCCTAAGGTCATCAGAAGGCAGGTGTACTATGGATCTAAATCGTCCTGTTAGGTTCCAATCTATCCCGATCTTTTTTAGCATGTACAAAGTATAGATCCTTGCTGAATCCGTCCTGAATGAGCCCCACCCCCCAGGAAAGCGAGCTGTCGCCGGATCCGGAGCTTGACTCCAGACTCCCGCAACATGAGTTCGACTCCGATTTTTGCGCCACCGAGAAGTAGCAAAAGCTGAGTTGTGTGTGAGGGAGTCCTGGACTAAGGGGTCCTCGAGCGTCCGGCCTGTTATCCATGGGCCGGACTGATGGGCTGTGAAGACATGAAGGTCGAAGACTGTACCTGTGTCCGGATTGGACTCTCCTTGGCGTGGAAGGCAAGCTGGGCGACCGACTATGAAGATTCCTTATTATGTAACCGACTCTATGTAAACCCTAGATCCCCTCGGTGTCTATATAAACCGGAGGGGTTAGTCCGAAAAGGATATACTCATTACCATAGTCATACAGGCTAGGCTTCTAGGGTCTAGCCATTACGATCTCGTGGTAGATCAAGTCTTGTAACACTCATATTCATCAAGATCAATCAAGCAGGATGTAGGGTATTACCTCCATAGAGAGGGCCTGAACCTGGGTAAACATCGTGTCCCCCGTCTCCTGTTACCATCGATTCTAGACGCACAGTTCGGGACCCCCTACCCGAGATCCGCTGGTTTTGACACCGACATTGGTGCTTTCATTGAGAGTTCCACTGTGCCGTCGATGAAAGGCTTGATGGCTCGCCTTGTCCTTAAAGACAACATCATCTCCGGGGGAGCTCTGGCCCCGGGCCAAACCCTCCGGCTGGGCGGCTTTACTATGATCGCCCGTTCGGCCATTGAGCCGATGATGACCTCTCGGGCCATCGAGAACCCCCTTCACGTAAACTCCGAGCACTCCAACAAGATGGATCCGACAGAGTTTTCGTCTTTGAACGAACTCCTAGATCGCATTGCCGCTTTGGGAATAGCCACAAACTACGATCAGATCGGGCCTAAAACCGATCAAGGAGAAATCGAGACCCTACCGGTCACCCACCAGATTGCGGTACTCGTGGAGCAGGACGGCGAGTCTTCTTCTATACCGAAGATGGACTATGTTCGGATCGCCGATCAGGAAGATTCGGATACTCACCCGCAAAAGGATGCGACCAGCCCTCCAAACATAGCATCGGACGGCGGTCCTAAACAATCAGAAGATATTACGGAACCCGGACTGTTAAGCCCGGAAGGTCGTCAGACTCCGGATAATCGGTCAGGTCAGGGTTCGGATTTAATTCCACCCATCCACCCGGATATATACGTTCTCATGAGCATAAAACAGCAGTCTCAGGAAACGGTCCACCACTTCTAGGCCAGATTCCTCCTTGTCAAGGTCAAGGTAAAATATTGCCGTGACGAGGACGCAATATCAGTGTTCTGCAACAATTGCGCGGATGAAGGAATCCTCAACACCATCAATCGTCGCCGGATACTGAAATTCGCTAACTTAGCAACCATCGTACAAAAGGACATCGCAATGGAGAGCACCTGGAAACTCAGGCAGCTCCCTGGGAACCGTCAGTCCCAACTCAACTCCCCCTACAGGCAAAAAGGGCGCACCCTCGCGGTACGCCCAGTCCAACAGTCAAGAAACACAAAACCTCTATGCGGCACGACACCATTCTGGTGGGGTGGCTCGATGGCCCATGAAAAATACATACAACACCAGATACCGTGGCAACCCACAGCCTTAAAGCATGTTCGATACTACGACAGGTAGCCAAGAGCGATGAGGACATCTATATCAAGGATGACCCAGAACGGCATCCCCCAGGGGACGATAACTCAAGAGTATTGACGGTATTTGAGACATTCGCTTCAAACAACAAGCGCAAAAGGGCGCTTCGGGAGCTCGCCAAAGTCTGCCAAATTGCTGCGATAAACCCCTGGAATGACATGGCTATAACATTCAACGCCGGTGACGAACCAAAGTACAGAATAGTACGAGCGCCAGCCGCGTTAGTCCTCGGTCCCATCATGGACGGGTTTCGACTTACCAAGGTCCTCATGGACGGCTGCAGCGGATTAAACCTCATTTATGAGGACACACTCCATAAAATGGAAATAGACAGGAGCCGCATCAAGCAAAGTAACACAACCTTCCGAGGAATTATTCTGAATCGGGAGGTGCGGTGCGCGAGCAAAATCACACTTGACGTAGTATTCGGCACGCCTGAGAACTATCGGTCCGAAGAAATAACTTTCCAAGTGGCCCCTTTCAGGAGCGGATATCACACCCTATTGGGGCGGGATGCTTTTACACGCTTTCAGGCCATACCCCATTACAGGTATATGAAGCTCAAAATGCCCAGATCAAATGGTATAATTACTCTCGTTAGTGATCCGGACATAGCACTTCGTGCTTAAAACAAAACCGCATCCCTGGCCCTGGAGGAGCTATCTGAAGCCCTCGCGGCTGAATAATTAACCACACTACGCTCCACGGTGGACAGGGACGACGTGATCCTCGACAAATGCCCTAAACCCACATCCTTTAAACCAGCAGAAGAAATAGTCAAATTCCAGGTCCACCCAACGGACCCCAAGAAGACATCATCTATCGGAGCTCAACTGAACCCAACAGTTGACACTGCACTACAAGAATTCCTATACGAAAACTGGGACATATTCGCCTGGCACCCTTCAGATATGCCAGTGATCCCACGCGAGCTGGCCAAACATAGCCTCAATATATTAAAGGGATTTAAACCGGTTAAGCAAACACTGCGGCGCTTTTCCAAACCCAAGCGACAAGCCATGGGGGAGGAGCTGGCCAAACTCATCGAGGCCAGATTCATTAGAGAAATCAAACATCCGGACTGGCTGGCAAACCTGGTGATGGTACCAAAGAAGGACAAATCTTGGCGCTTGTGTGTCGATTTCAAAGACCTCAACAAGGCTTGCCCTAAGGATCCCTTCCCCCTCCCTCGCATTGATCAAATCATCGACGCCACTGCAGGACACGACTCACTCTGTTTCCTCGATGCATATTCCGGATACCATCAAATCAAAATGAAGGATTCCGATCAAGCCGCAACAGCATTTATCACCCCATATGGGCCATTCTACTTCAACACCATGCCCTTTGGGCTCAAGAATGCCGGTGCCACATACCAACGCATGATTCAAACATGCTTGGAGAAACAGATCGGCAAAACGGTAGAAGCTTAGGTCGATGACGTCGTCATCAAAACTAGGCACGTCGAAACACTACTAGACGACTTACGTCTTACATTCGACAACCTCCAGGCGTATGACATTAAGCTCAACCCGGAAAAGTGTGTCTTCAGCGTCCCCGCTGGAAAACTGCTGGGCTTCATCGTTTCCAATAGAGGAATCGAAGCAAATCCAGCTAAAATCCAAGCTCTGTCACAGTTGGCTACACCAACAGACCTCAAACAGGTCCAAAAGCTAGCTGGATGCATAGCAGCGCTAAGCCACTTTATCTCCAGATTAGGAGAAAAGGCACTGCCACTCTATCGCCTCTTACAATGCACTGATAACTTCGAATGGACAGACGCGACGACTGCCGGACTGGAGGAAATAAAGACCCGCCTAGCAAGCAACCCAATCCTGGCTGCACCAAACACTGGCGAGCCCATGTTGTTATACATATCGGCAACACATCAGGTGGTGAGTGTCGTGCTCGTCGTCGAACGAGAACAGGACGGACACAAATTTCCGCTCGAAAAACCAGTATACTACGTATCAACTGTCCTCACACCGTGCAAATCCCGGTACCCCCACTACCAAAAGATAGCATACGCGGTCTTCATGGCATCCCGCAAGATACAACACTACTTCCAGGAGTGTTCAATCACGGTGGCTTCTGAGGTCCCACTCAATGGCATAATAAACAACCGCGATGCCATGGGACGGATCGCCAAATGGGCCATAGAGCTACTTCCATTCGACATAACATACAAGCCACGACGAGCCATCAAATCCCAAGTACTGGCCGGCTTCATCGCCGAATGGACAGAGGCCGAACTCCCTAAAGAATACAACGCATATTCCAATTGGGTTATGTATTTTGACGGCTCCAAAATGTTGATAGGGTTGGGAGCGGGAGTCGTGTTAACATCCCCGCTGGAGACGTCGTCCAGTATGTACTCCAAATATTATACACAAACTCTAACAACGCAACCGAATACGAGGCCCTACTGCATGGTCTTCGGATGGCCATATCCATGGGCATACAACGCCTGGAGGTGCACGGGGACTCGAACCTCGCCATATCTCAAATAAACGGCAACTTTGACGCCAAAAATCCAAAGATGGCAGCTTATCATAATGCCATATTAAAAATGTCGACTTGGTTCGAAGGGCTTGAATTTCATCACGTCGCCCAATAAAGTAACCAAGCAGCGGACGTCCTTGCTCGCATCGGCGCTAAGCGCGACCCCGTCCCACCCAACATCTTCCTGGAAAGGCTTTTCAAGCCATCTGTGGTGTGGCAAGGGGAGGGCGGCAACAATAGTCCAGATCTGAATACAACTCCAAATCCCGAACACACCGATAGTATCGGGGGCTCAGCCACCGAAGTAACACCGTCGGCCCATCTCATTATGGCAGTAATTGCTCCATGGACCAAACCTTTCTTGGCCTACATTAATAGGAAGGAGCTCCCCGAAGACTAGAATGAGGCTCGCCGCATTGTGTGGCGCTCGAAGGCCTACAAAGTTCACGACAGAGAGCTCTACAAGAAAAGTACCACCGGAGTACTTCAAAGATGTATCTCCGAAGAAGAGGGGCGGAAGCTTCTAGTGGAAATTCACGCCGGTCTCGATGGACACCATGCCGCAGCTCGGGCTCTTGTTAGCAAGGCCTTTCGTACTAGGTTTTATTGGCCGACAGCCCGAGCAGACGCACAGGACCTCGTTCAACGTTGTGTCGGATGCCAACTCTTCGCCAACCAAAGCCACATGCCCCCAACTGCCTTACAGACTATCCCCATCACTTGGCCTTTCGCGGTCTGGGGATTGGATATGGTTGGACCCCTTAAAGGGGGAAGCCATAAGAAAAAATATCTGCTAGTTATGGTGGACAAATTCACTAAGTGGATAGAGGCTAGACCAGTCAAAACAGCTGAGTCCGGCCCGGTGATAGACTTCATATCCGGTGTTGTGCACCGTTATGGTGTCCCACACAGCATCATCAATGACAACGGCTCTAATTTCACAGCCGACGAGGTAAAAACCTGGTGTACCAATCTGGGTATTAAACTCGATTATGCCTCCGTCTACCACCCACAAACCAATGGTCAAGTCGAACGAGCCAATGGTCTTATTATGAGCGGCATTAAGCCCAGACTAGTGCGGTCTTTGAAAGAATCAAACAAGCACTAGGTTGAGGAGCTCGACTTAGTACTCTTGGGGCTGCGGACCACGCCCAACCATACTACCAGATACACACCTTTCTTCATGGTGTATGGCGCAGAAGCTGTCGGAGTAATGGGTCACGGGTAGGCTAACCCGAGCCCCAGAACCTTTCAAGACATCGGGGCAGGCTGCGCCCCTCAAGACCCCAGGACAAAGAGCCGCCTTTTGAAGAAGTCGGCGGCAAGGCAACCGACTAGCCACTCGCGGCCGAGTCCCAGGAACGACTTCAGGATAAGCCGACTCCTGACTGACGACTTCCCGAGAAGCCGGCCTTGGGGAGTCGGACCGCGACTCCAACAAACCCCATGTCCTCATTAAGAGGGACACGACAGGGGAGTGGCTATAGTGAAGCCTGCTCTCACCCCTTTCCAGGGGCAGGCATGGCCACAGTACGCCGTACCCGTGGAGATCTCCGTGCGGCGTGACACTGTTGCCATGCCGGCCCTGACATCAGCACCAGTGGACCGAATCCTGCGCCCACGACGGCTTGTTTGTACGACCCTGGGGCGGCGGGTCCCACCAGCCAGCGGGACCCCAGAAGTCGGCAAGTGTGCCACCAGTCGGACCCATTGGGGTCGGCCCCCGAGAGTCGGCCAGCCCTCCCCCGGTGCCCACGCGCCATTAACCAGATGTGACAGAGAGTGGCAATAGTGATCGCCCGCTAGGAGGCGGGGCTGTTGCCACGACTCCATGACCAAGCCCGCGTCATTAGAAGCACGGCTACAGTAATCAGCAGCCGACAAGACCCACCCGCGGCGGACGCGGCCTGTCGGCTCCGTACTGAGCCAGTCGGCGGGGCCCACCAGTCGGCGGGCCCCAGCAGTCGGTGGAGAAGATGGAGGCCGGAGGCACTGGCGGCTGGGCCCGCGTCCAGCCGGATTACCATTGTACCCCTGGGGGGGTAGGCCTATATAAACACCCCAGGGCACCCATGCAAAGGGTTGGAATCCATTAGCACTAGACCAGATCATATAGGAAGGAGAAAGCTAGCCTTGCCTTCTCCTACCTCTAGGAAACAGCTCAAGGAGCAATCGTGTAAACACTTTGCTATAGTGATCATGCGGAGACCCCGTAGAGCAGTAGTAGGGGTATTATCTCCCCGGAGAGCCCTGAAGCTGGGTAAGATTCGCCGGCGTGCATGTCTTCGCCTCATCCCGTTTCCAGGCACCGGCGACGTTCTACTCGCCCCCACCATGATAAGCCATCCTTTGGCATATGTCGCACCCAACCCCCGACATTTGGCGCCCACCGTGGGGCCTGGTGCACTGTCGTCCGGAGACCTGCTCTGGACGGGAACCCTTTTCCTCCCTGGCGAGTGCAGCCAGCCAGGCACGCCAGATGGAGTTTGCGCTGATGCGCTGCACGGCGTTGAGATCGCCTGCGCAGCCAGCTGCCTCGCGGAACTTGTCGGCGAGGTTCGCCTCTCCGACGAATCTGCATCCAACGCAAGCACGGGTGGCTCTGAGAGCCTCCTCGCGGGCCTCCTCGACCAACTCCACGTCACCGGCGAGCCTGCCGTGGACTTGGAGTCTATAGGTTCCACCGACCCGATGCTGGTCGACTCCGACACCGCGTCGCTCGACGCGTTCCCCACTAATGTGGTGGTCTACGACAAGCCTCTCCCTCACACGGAGAGCGACGGAAGCACCGTCACCGAGGTGCTCATCATCAGTCATGACGAGCCTCCCAGCGGAGGAGCGCATGACCCACTTGGCGCGGCACTACAAGACCTGACTGTGCCCATTCTGGAAGACGCTGACGCGGAGACGTTGGAGGCGCACCGCCTTCAGCTCGTCAAAGGTGCGAAGATGCTGGCTAGCATGAGACGCTTGTCAGAAGCCTACCAGCGAGAGATGGATCATGCTGTTGGTGGCTCGCCAGCCCCAGCTGGGCCCAGCCGCCTTGGCGCGGTCCAGCAGCGCGGCGTAGCCATCGCCAATCTGTTCGGAGCAAGTCGCCATGTGTACGCTACGCCTGCGGAGAACATTCGAGCCGCCCAGGCGGCGGCAGACGAGCTGGATAATTTCGAGGGCGAAGAGCGCCGCTTGATGATGGAGCGAGTCCAGCGGCTCCTCGACGCGGCTGCCGTGCAGAACGAGGCCGACTGCCGCATGGAGGCGCCACAGCGGCAAAACGGCGACCTTCGCCGAGATCAAGGCGCGACGTCTCGGACACCAACTGGCGGTGCCTGAGGAAGAAGAGACAAGGATCCGACTGTCAGCCACAGTCGGACTCACATTACCATAGAGCGCGACCGAGATGGCCGCCCGAGAGTAGTAGAACGACGGGACGACTGTCCGCCTCCTCCTCCTCGCAAGGAAAGGCGAGTCTCCCCGCCGCCTGTTGATCATTCGACTCTCGGCGACCGCCTTGGCCGCCGAGAGGGAGTCGGGGAAAATGACGGCCGCCACCGGATTGACCGACTTCACCGATCCCTGGCGCTGGAAGAAGAAGACGAGTTGGGTCCGCCTTGTTTCGGGCCCCGCATTCGAGACGAGCCCTTTCCCAAAGGGTTCATGCTCCCAAGAGACACGCCCAAGTATACCGGCTCCGTGAAGCCGGAGGACTGGCTGGTCGACTACTCCACGGTTGTCAGCATAGCGAACGGCAACAAGCGTGTCTCTGTAAAATTCGTTCCGCTCATGCTCCAGGGCACGACCCGGACATGGCTGAACAGCCTGAAGCCTCGCAGCGTCAACAGCTGGGTCGACTTCACCGAAGCATTCGTCCACAACTTCACCAGCACGTACAAGCGCCCCCCAAGCCTCGTCAGCTTTCCTTGTGCATGCAAGGTCCCAATGAGTCGACTCGCGACTACCTCACGCGTTGGGCCGAGCTCCGGAACTCCCGCGAGGGCATGCACAAGGTGCAGGCTATCGAGTACTTCACCGCCGGGTGCAGAGAAGGCACCCTCCTCAAGCACAAGCTCCTTTGCGACGAGCCAGAAACCCTCGACGAGCTGCTTATCATAGCAAACAAGTATGCCACGGCCGACTCCTCCATGAAGGCGGAGATTCAAGTTAGCGCAACTGGCAAAGTGGCCCCTCAGGCTCCAAGAACTCCGGTGGGAGACACCAGTCGGCGGCATCAGTAGAGCGACCACAAACGCAAGGCCCGGCAGCCGGCTTCCAGCAGCCGGCAGGTCGCGATGGTTGAAGCCCAGCAGCCGGATGGGCTTCCTCCACCCAAGCGACAGAAAGGTGGCAAGCCCAACTGGTTGCCGGCCTTCTCATATGAGCAGACCCTGGATGGTCCTTGCAAGTTCCATAGAGGCGCGAAGCCGTCGAATCACACCACCCGGAAGTGCCACTAGCTCACTAGGATCGCCGAGGGAGATGGCCTCCTACCTCCCCCGCCTGCTGGGCAGCCGCCTCCGCCCCAGCAGCCGGCTGTCAGGCCAGTCAGCACAGTACAAGATGAATACCCTAAAGAGCACGGAGCCTACATGGTATTTACCAGCATGGCTGATGATCGACGCAGCAGGCGGCTGCAGCGACAAGAGGTGAATGCAGTAGCATCAGAGACGCCAGAGTTCATGCACTGGTCCGAGAAGCCTGTCAGCTGGAGCAGGGCTGATCACCCAGAGGTGATGCCGAGTCCGGGCTCTTATGCCTTGGTCTTGGATGCCACCTTTGCCACGGATAGACGAGCCGCTCGTTTCTTGCGAGTTCTGATAGACGGACGCAGCAACATCAACATCCTGTACAAGGACACCATGGAGAAATTAGGAATCAAGCAAAGCCAGCTTCAGAACAGCCGGACTGTGTTCCACGGCATTGTTCCTCGGCTTTCCTGCTCACCAATCGGCAAGATCCTGATGGACGTCCTCTTTGGAGACAAAGATCACTTCCGCCGAGATTCAGTTTGGTTTGAGGTGGTGGACCTTGAGAGCCCATACCATGCGCTACTTGGCCGACCCGCCCTGGCCAAGTACATGGCAGTCCCCCACTACGCCTACCTCAAAATGAAGATGCCCAGTTCCAGGGGAATTCTGACTGTAGCCGGCGACTACCGGAAGTCGTCTGCCTGTGCAGCTAAGAGTAGTCGGCTAGCCGAGTCCCTGGTGATCGCAGCCAAGAAGTGGCTCCTTGACCGGGTTGTGGTGATGGCCGGCAAGCAGCCAGAGGTGTCGCCTAACCCAAAGGAGTCGGAGGCTGAGGGTTCGTTCAAGCCGGCCAAGGAGACAAAGAAGATACCCTTGGATTCGGAGCACCCAGAGAGGTACGCTGTCGTAGGCGCAAACCTCGATAACAAATAGGAAGGCGAGCTCGTCGATTTCCTCCATGAGAATCGGGACATCTTTGCATGGTCCCCCAAAGACATGCCAGGTGTACCGACGGAATTCGCCGAGCACAAGTTACATGTCCGATCTGATGCAAAGCCGGTCAGGCAGCCCCTGCGCCGCCTATCAGAAGAGAAGAGAAGAGTTGTCGGAGAAGAGATAGCCCGACTCCTAGCAGCCGGCTTCATCATGGAAGTATTCTTTCCAGAGTGGCTAGCCAATCCGGTCCTGGTACTGAAGAAGAACAAGCAGTGGCGAATGTGTATTGACTACACGAGCCTCAACAAGGCCTGCCCCAAGGACCCGTTTGCTCTACCAAGAATTGATCAGGTGATAGACTCCACCGCCGGATGCGAGCTGTTGAGCTTTTTGGATGCATATTCAGGATATCACCAGATCAAGCTGAACCCGGCTGACAGACTGAAGACCGCCTTCATCACGCCGTTTGGAGCCTTCTGCTACCTCACCATGATGTTCGGCCTGAGGAATGCCAGCGCCACCTTTCAGCATTGCATGTAGAAGTGCCTCCTCAAGCAACTCGGGAGAAACGCCCACGTCTACATGGACGATGTGGTGGTGAAGACGGAAAAGCGTGGAACACTGCTGGAAGACCTCAAGGAGACCTTTGAAAACCTGCGCCGATTCCAGATCAAGATCAACCTTGAGAAGTGCATCTTCGGAGTACCAGCCGACCAACTCCTTGGCTTCCTGGTCTCTGAACGCGGCATAGAATGCAACCCTGTAAAGATCAAGGCCATTGAGAGGATGGAGGTACCCAGCCGACTGCTGGACGTGCAAAAGTTCATCGGCTGCTTGGCGTCCATCAGCCGATTCATCAGTCAGCTGGGCGAGAAAGCTCTCCCCTTATACCAACTCATGAAGAAGACCACTTTTTTCGAGTGGAACCACAAGGCGGACGAAGCTTTTCTCCAGTTGAACAAGATGCTGACTACTCCACCCGTTCTGGCGGCTCCGACTCCTAAGGAACCTATGCTCCTGTACATCGCCGCCACCAGCCGGGTAGTCAGCACAGTCATTGTAGTGGAACGCAAGGAGGAAGGCAAGGCACTACCTGTCCAGAGACCGGTATATTACCTGAGCGAAGTACCGTTGGCCTCCAAGCAGAACTACCCCCACTACCAGAAGATGTGCTATGGCGTGCACTTTACCGCCAAGAAATTGAAGCCTTACTTTCAAGAGCATCCAATCACTATGGTCTGCACGGCCCCACTTGCCGAGATCATCGGAAGCCGAGATGCTTCTGGCCGAGTGGCCAAGTGGGCCATAGAGCTGGCTCCCTACAGCATCCACTACCAGCCCGCACCGCCATCAAGTCACAAGCACTGGCCGACTTTCTCGTCGACTGGGGCGAGACCCAGTACCTACCTCCAGCGCCCGACTCCACCCATTGGCAGATGCGTTTCGACGGCTCCAAGATGCGCACCGGCTTGGGAGCCAGCGTTGTCCTCACTTCTCCTAAAGGCGACAAGCTCAAATACGCACTGCAAATCCATTTTGCCGCCTCCAACAACGTCGCCGAGTACGAGGAGCTCATTCACGGGCTCCGGCTTGCCAAAGAACTCGGCATTCGCCGGATCCTGTGTTATGGCGACTCGGACTTAGTGGTCCAGCAGTCGTCTGGCGATTGGGACGCCAAAGATGCAAACATGGCGAGTTACCGTTTCCTTGTGCAGCAACTCAGTGGGTATTTCGAGGGGTGCGAGTTCCTCCATGTGCCAAGAGACGACAACGACCAAGCAGACGCCTTGGCACGAATCGGCTCTACCCGCCAAGCAATACCATCCGGCGTCGCCCTTCAACGCCTCCTCAAGCCGTCTGTCAAGCCTTCACCAGAATTAGACTCCATCTTTGTGCCGGCTCCTCCTGAAGAAGTCGGATCCGACTCCAGAGCCCCGGCAGACGGTACGGGGATTTTAGCAGATGGCTCAAAGCCGCCACAGTCGAGGCCGGCCCAGGGACTGCGGAACCCAGCCCGGGGACTGCGGCGGCGGGCTCGAAGACTCCAGAACTCGGCCCAAGAGCCGCGCCAGTCAGCCCGGGGACTTCATTAACCCAGCAAGCGGTTGTTGACTCCAACCCGCCGCCTCCCAGCCCGGCCACCCTCGTCCAAGTCGCAGTTCTGGCAGTCGAAGAAATAGCAGCACCCTCATGGGCCCAGCCCATCCTCAAATTTCTGGTGAGCAAAGATCTGCCAACTGATGAGACCTTAGCTCGGCAAGTACAACATCGAGCGGCAGCCTACACCATAGTCAACAGAGAGCTGGTCAGGCGCAGCGTCACTGGTGTCTACTAGCGTTGCGTAGAGCGAGAGCAAGGCCAAGCAATTCTCAAAGACATCCACCAAGGCGAGTGCGGCCACCATGCGGCTTCAAGAGCACTCGTCGCCAAATCTTTCCGACACGGTTTCTTTTGGCCAACGGCCTTAGAAGAGGCCAAGGAATTGGTCCAAAAATGCAAAGGGTGCCAGAAGTTCCGCTCCAAGCCGCATCAGCCAGCTTCTGCACTCAAGACCATCCCCATTGCCCGGCCTTTCGCAGTTTGGGGTCTAGACATGGTGGGACCATTCAAGACGGCACGAGGTGGCTTAACTCACTTACTTGTCATAGTGGACAAGTTCACCAAGTGGATAGAAGCGAAGCCAATCAAGAAACTGAACGGTCCGACTGCCGTGACTTCCATCTCCGATATCACAATTCGGTACGACATACCACACAACATCATCACCGACAACGGCACGAATTTTGCCAAAGGCGCCTTGGCCCGTTTCTGTGCGACACTGGGCATCCGACTGGACCTAGCATCCACCGCCTATCCATAGTCAAATGGCCAGGTGGAGCGGGCAAACGGCCTCATCCTGTCCGGCATCAAGCCCTGACTGATCGAGCCTCTGGAGCGCTCGGCTGGCTGCTGGCTCGATGAGTTGCCAGCCGTCCTCTGGAGTCTGCGCACGACTCCAAACAAGTCAACTGGCTTCACGCCTTTCTTCCTCATCTACGGTGCTGAAGCCGTCATCCCAACGGACATAGAGTTCGACTCCCCACGAGTCACCATGTACACCGAGGAAGAAGCAGAAGAAGCACGTCAAGACGTCATCGATCTGCTGGAAGAGGGTCGGCTATTGGCACTCAGCCGGTCCAGCATCTACCAGCAGAGCCCGCACAGATACTACAACAGGAAGGTCAGGCCGAGATCTTTCCAAGAGGGCGACCTTGTGCTCCGACTGATCCAGCAAACAGCCGGCCAGCACAAGCTGTCGGCGCCTTGGGAAGGCCCCTTCATCATCAGCAAAGTGCTGGGCAACGACTCCTACTACCTGATCGATGCTCAGAAGCCCCGAGCATGCAAGAGGGACAACTCCGGCAAAGAGACAGAGCGGCCATGGAATGCAAATCTCCTTCGAAGATTTTACAGCTGATGCAGTATGTACCATGTTACCTTTTGTATTAAAGTACCAAGACTTCGGGCCCCCCGAGACGAGCTCGGGGACTGCCCTCTTTTGTCTATATGATAAAAATTATGCCTATGAGTATGTTACTCTTTGTTATGCCGCTTGGCACCGGGCTCGACAGGTCGGCCCGGGGACTTGCCGCCTTGCACTATGAAATGCTTCCTGCAGCCGTACAAGTAGTGTGTGGCGCCTAAGCCATCTCCTGTCAGAAGCCGTAGCTCGCAGAGCGACTGTACGGTGGGCAGGAGTAAGGTAGAATGGGCGTTCGCATGAAAAATGGCTAAGGACTCAAAGCATAAAACATAGCTTAAGCCGGCTTCCAGCCTTTTTTCGCAAACCGACTCTTGAATAGTCGGCTTGCCGCCTTCTATTCAACTTGCTCAAAAACTCTAAAACGGCTAAGTACTTGCCTTCCCAAAGTAGCCAAGCATTTGATCCAACGGCAGTCCGCAGAGCGGCTGTCCAACTGGCAAGACAGACAACTAAGGGAAAGCGGCAAAGGAAAAAGCCAAAAGAGCAATGAGCAAGAAAAGATAGAATTCAGATAAATATTTACATAACATAGGCCCTTGGCCAAATCTTCGAGCAGAAGTTCAAAATACACCCCGCGGGTGGAATTGTGCGAATTAACAAGTTCTTCAAAGACTACTAAAGCAGATAAAATAAAGATAAGGCGGCAGCCTAAGATGCGGCAGACGGATTCGGAGGGTCGGAGGAGACGGCAGCGTTAGGCGTTGGGGCGGCCGGCTGGGAAGTCTCGGCTTGATCGCCTCTAGCGGCAATCGGCTCGGTCACACGTGGCTCATTGCTAGAGGCACGGTCGAGCTGAGGCTGGCCGTCCGCTCCGTCTTCTGGTGCTTCCGTCTCACCTCCGTCCTCCGCCTCGCCTTCCTCCTCGACGCTGGAGCCGATCACCTCCGCTGAGTCCTCGCCATAGTCTGGGTTCATCCCAAACCACTCCGGCGGTACCTCCTCGCCATCTTTAGCCCGCTCGGGAATGAAGATGCTGGTGTCGGTGTACTCGGCGATCGCCGCGGTACGCTTGACGAGGGCGTCTTCCGCGGTTGCCAGCTCCGGCTGGGCCTCTGACCGGAGTGTGGCCAGCCGGTCTAGGTCCAGCCTCGGATACCACGCCTTGACGAACTCCAAGGCCCGGCGCGCTCCAGCTCGGGCCAAGGAACCTTTCCAGGCCTCAAGACAACCAACCGCGACCTCCAGCCAGTCGGCAGTCCGACTGGGGGTGCGTGGAGCCTGCATGTCCGGCCACAGGGCAGCAATCGCCTGGGCGCCAACACGTTGAAGCCGGCGCAGCATCCGGTGAGTCGGTCAAAGGCGAGCCTCGATGCTCAGGATATGCTCATCAAGGGTTCGGGGGGCGTCGGCGGCGATCTCTGCGCCTCCCACCCTCCGACCTTCACGGTCAGCCTCGATGGCTTGGATGGCGGCCTGCGAGTGCCCAGGGAAGAAGTCTGCCAAGACGAAAAAAACCGAAGAAGCAAGTCAAAAATCAGGAGTCGGCACGACTTATAATCGGCAGCTCGAAGAAAGAAAGTAAAGAAACTCACCATCAACAATGTCTTCAATCTCATGGAAGCCGGAGGCCAGCATTGCCTCTTTGTCAGTCCAGGAGGAGCGCTCGCTCGCGAACTCGGCCAGGAGGGCGGCTTCCACCTCTTCCGCCTCCTTCTGCGTCTTCGTAAGCAGCTCCCTCTGCTCTGCCAATTGTGTGGCCAGCAGATCGCGCTCTGTGGCGAGCTTGCTGCACTCCTCCCCCTTTGCACGCAACGCGGAGTTGGCTTCACTCAGCTTCTGTTGAAGAGCAGCGTTGGCTTCTGAAGAGAAGGAAGAAAGAAGGCGCTAAGTCATCAATAAAGAAGGTCGCCGGGGAGATCCGGCCCGACTGCTCAGCAGTCGGCCCGAATCTCGGGGACTACAGCCCGTGGGTGTGCCAGCGCGCCCCCGCAAAGAAGAAAAAGGACTCACTCCGGCTCTCCGACAAGTCGGCGGTCCGCTTGCCCAACTCTTCAATGTTGCGGTTGAAGGCAGTGACACGGAGGTTGTGGTAGTCCTGCGACAAGTATTTCAGACAAAAGTTAGTACCCGGAACTCACCAATTGGAGTTCCGGGCCGCCTGCTCAGCAGCCGCCCCGAAACTCGGGGACTACACCCAGTGGGTGCGCTGGCGCGCCCCCACAGAGAGGAACAAGAAAACAAGGACCAAAGAGAAAGCATACCCGGACGGCTACCCGCGACGCCAGGTATGCCTTGGTGCAGTTCTGGATTGCGTCGCCCTCAGCTCGCAGCTTCGTCTGGACGTCCAGAAGCGCCTGGTTCAGCGGCCCCGTGCCGCCTCCTCGCACCCACCCAATGGTCACGGCGCTCATCGCTTCGGCGTCTGGGATCGCCGCGCTGGCGGTGCCGGTCTCCAGGGGGCGTGGCGCCGAAGTCGCCTTCTCAAGACGGAGACGCGTTGGCGAGCCGACTTGAAGGAGTAGCCTCGCCGTGGCCTCGTTGTCAGTCGGCGGCACCGGCGGGTCCGCCGGCTGTTTGCCTTGCGCGCTCCCAGACAGCGGCGGAGGTGGCGGCGGAACGATCACGTCCGGCGTGGAGGAGTCGCCGCCTTCCCTCTCCATGATGGGGTTCTCGCCGCCGGCTTCCCCAGTCTGCTCCGTGAACTCCGGAGGCGGCGGCGCAGAGTTCAGCGGGGTGACGAACACCGCCGATTGGCGGTGCGCGGCCTCCTCAGCCTGCCGCTTCGTCGCGACGGCGGCTTCGGCCTCCGCCAGTTTCTTCTTGGCGGAGGCCTCCGCCCTATCGGCCTCCACCTTCTCCTGGCGGGCGGCCTCTTCCTTGTTGCGCTTCTCCTGCACGTTCCGCTCCGTCACCTCCCGGAGGTCGGCGGCGGGGTCAATCCACCGAGTGGTGGCGGACGTCTCCGCTGACCCCATGACGAAGGCGGTGACAACCCTCTCAAGAGTGAGGGGAGCCCTGAAGCGAGGGAAGCAAGTAAAAGACTCAGAAAAAGCCACAAAGAAAGAATAAAGCGCTAAGACGGAATACTCATGCGGAGACCAGTGGCGGCTTATTTACTTCCTTGCGGAAGCGGATGGCCTTCGTGGCCGCTTTGTCCTGCTTGGTCGCCGCAGCCGAACTCTTGGGCTTCTTTGGCCGACTGCCGAACAAGGTCGACACGGCCCTGCGCTTCTTCCCGCCGCCTGGAGCACCCGGCGCGGCAGAAGAGCCCGCGCCGAGATGGCTGGCTCCTGGCCGGTGGCGGGGGGCGACCTCCTCATCATCATCAGGCCAGTCCTCTGGACTGGCCCCAAGCCGCGGGCCGCCTCCTCCCTCGGCGTCGTCTTCCAAAGCCGCCGCCCCCAGATCGGGGTCGTCGACGTCGCTCTCCGCTCGGTCGGCAAGGAACTCGCGGGCCGGCCCCGTGGTGCCGGCTGGTGGATGGAGGAGGGGATTCTGACCAAAGCCGACTGGTCAGGCCGCACAAAACAAACTCGGCAAGAAAGAAGACAATTCAAAGAAAGAAAGAAAAGGCAACTCACTGTGGGTGGGGGGTTGGCGCGGGAGTACGGCTCCTTGCCGAACCGCCAGTCCTCCAGGAGCTTGCTGTCCGAGAGGTAGTTCACCATGTAGGCCACCTCCTCGTGAGGCATGTCCTTGGTGCACATCCAACTCGGGTCACGGTGCCCTCTCATTTGGCATATCATGTGGGGGCGACCTTGGAGCAGGAGAACTCGGCGCGCCACGAAGGCAGCCAGCAGGTCCGGACCAGTCAAGCCCTCCGACCGCGTCAGCTCTCGGAGTCGTGCGCCGGTGCTGGCTCCCGCAAGCGTCAGCGACTTGGCCTGGTACCACCAGTTGGGCAGTCTCCCAGCCGGCGGGCCGGCTTCGCAAGCCGGCAGGCTGACCCAATCGCCCCTCGCGAAGACGCTCTTTACATAGAAGTATGATCGCTGCCACATCTTCACCGACTTTATCAGCTTGATGGAGGGGAAGGGGTTGTCGGCCCCCGACCTCCGCACGGCGATGAACGCACCACACTGAGCCAGCATGCCTGCAGCCTGGGTGCCGAGCTTGGAGTAGAAGAACTCCCCCCAGAGCTCGAGGGTGGGGAGGACTCCGAGGAATCCCTCACACAAGGCCATGAAGGCGGACAGCAGCACCACCGTGTTGGGCGTGAGGTGGTGCAGCTGGAGGCCGTAGAACTCCAGAAAGGAGCGAAAGGAGCTGCTCGCCGGCAGCCCCAATCCGCGCAGGCAGTGCGAGCGGAAGATAACCCTCTCGCCCTCCTCCGGTGCTGGAGAGATCTCCCCCCTTGGAGCAAGGCGTACCCGCACGTAATCTTCGCCGGGGAGCCGACGAGTCTTGCGGAGGAACTCGATGTGGTCGTCGTGAACTTCTGAGCCATCCCAGGTGCCAGAGTGCACCGAGGGAGGCGTGGCGGCAGAAGAAGAACTCATCGTAAGCGGATCGCCGCGGCATTCGGCAAAGCTTGGGCGCACGGCGGTGCGAGGAAGAAGAAGAAGAAGAAGAGCAAGGAGTAGCGTGGAGGAGGGGCGCGTGTGCTCTGCCGCGCCCCCCTCCTACCCCTACTTATAGCCTCATGGGCTGCGAAGCCAAGGGGGCAGTCGTGGGATTTACTGCGCCCACGACCCGCGACCCCCATGTTTCCACGACAAAAGTTACTGCGTGCAGTAACTTCACGGGTATCCCAACCGTCCGCTCGGGCCACAACGGATCTGCTCGAGCGCCGAGGCGCGGTAATGGCGGGCCCCACCTACGGGCCTGTCCCGTCACACGCGTAGGCTGGTAGACTGGCCCGGCCGCGTGTTGCCACGTGACAGGCCTGGAAGCTTAGCCAGCACGCTACTTGGATCCCGCCGCGACGTTCAAACTATTGTGCAAGTCAGAGTTGGGTGGGTCCGACTCCTTCTAGTCGGCCCGACGGAAGTCAAGCAAGATCCATGTGAAGGAAATATGCCCTAGAGGCAATAATAAAGTTATTATTTATTTCCTTATTTCATGATAAATGTTTATTATTCATGCTAGAATTGTATTAAGCGGAAACATAATACATGTGTGAATAAATAGAAAAACAGAGTGTCACTAGTATGCCTCTACTTGACTAGCTCGTTAATCAAAGATGGTTATGTTTCCTAACCATAGACAAAGAGTTGTTATTTGATTAACGGGATCACATCATTAGGAGAATGATGTGATTGACTTGACCCATTCCGTTAGCTTAGCACTCGATCGTTTAGTATGTTGCTATTGCTTTCTTCATGACTTATACATGTTCCTATGACTATGAGATTATGCAACTCCCATTTACCGGAGGAACACTTTGTGTGCTACCAAACGTCACAATGTAACTGGGTGATTATAAAGGAGCTCTACAGGTGTCTCCAAAGGTACATGTTGGGTTGGCGTATTTTGAGATTAGGATTTGTCACTCCGATTGTTGGAGAGGTATCTCTGGGCCCTCTCGGTAATGCACATCACATAAGCCTTGCAAGCATTGCAACTAATGAGTTAGTTGCGAGATGATGTATTACGAAACGAGTAAAGAGACTTGCCGGTAACAAGATTGAACTAGGTATTGAGATACCGACGATCGAATCTCGGGCAAGTAACATACCGAAGACAAAGGGAACAACGTATGTTGTTATGCGGTCTGACCGATAAAGATCTTCGTAGAATATGTGGGAGCCAATATGAGCATCGAGGTTTTGCTATTGGTTATTGACCGAAGACGTGTCTCGGTCATGTCTACATTATTCTCGAACCCGTAGGGTCCGCACGCTTAAGGTTTCGATGACAGTTATATTATGAGTTTATGAGTTTTGATGTACCGAAGGAGTTCAGAGTCCCGGATGAGATCGGGGACATGACGAGGAGTCTCGAAATGGTCGAGATGTAAAGATCGATATATTGGATGACTATATTCGGACATCGGAAAGGTTCCGAGTGATTCAGGTATTTTCGGAGGTACCGGGGAGTTACGGGAATACGAGGAAGAAGCAATGGGCCTTAATGGGCCTTAGTGGGAAGGACCAGGAGGTGGCGCGCATCCCTCCCAAGCCCAGTCCGAATTGGACAAGGGGTTTGGGGTGCGGCCCCTCTCTCCCTTCCTTCCCCTCTTCCCCTCTTTCCCCCCTTCTCCTAGTTGGACTAGGAAAGGAGGAAACCTACTCCAACTAGGAGTAGGAATCCTACTCCCTGGCGCGCCCCTCCTAGGGCCGGCCTCCTCCCCCTTGCTCCTTTATATACGGGGGAAGGGGGGCACCTCTATACACACAAGTTGATCTTCGTGATCGTTCTCTTAGCCGTGTGCGGTGCCCTCCTCCACCATAATCCTCGATAATATTGTAGCGGTGCTTAGGCGAAGCCCTGCGACGGTAGAACATCAAGATCGTCACCACGCCGTCGTGCTGACGGAACTCTTCCCCGACACTTTGCTGGACTGGAGTTCGGGGATCGTCATCGAGCTGAACGTGTGCTAGAACTCGGAGGTGCCGTAGTTTCGGTGCTTGATCTGTCGGGCCGTGAAGACGTACGACTACATCAACCGTGTTGTGCTAACGCTTCCGCTTTCGGTCTACGAGGGTACGTAGACAACACTCTCCCCTCTTGTTGCTATGCATCACCATGATCTTGCGTGTGCGTAGGAAAATTTTGAAATTACTACGTTCCCCAACAGTGGCATCCGAGCCTAGGTTTTATGTGTTGATGTTATATGCACGAGTAGAACATAAGTGAGTTGTGGGCGATATAAGTCATACTACTTACCAGCATGTCACACTTTGGTTCGGCGGTATTGTTGGATGAAGCGGCCCGGACCGACATTACGCGTACGCTTACGCGAGACTGGTTCTACCGACGTGCTTTGCACACAGGTGGCTGGCGGGTGTCAGTTTCTCCAACTTTAGTTGAACCGAGTGTGGCTACGCCCGGTCCTTGCGAAGGTTAAAACAACACCAACTTGACAAACTATCGTTGTGGTTTTTATGCGTAGGTAAGAACGGTTCTTGCTAAGTCCGTAGCAGCCATGTAAAATTTGCAGCAACAAAGTAGAGGACGTCTAACTTGTTTTTGCAGGGCATATTGTGATGTGATATGGTCAAGACGTGATGAGTTATAAGTTTTTGTATAAGATGATCATGTTATGTTGAAGTTATCGGCAACTGGCAAAAGCCTTATGGTCGTCTCTTTATTGCATAAGATGCAAGCGCCAAATAATTGCTTTACTTTATTGCTATGCGATAGCAATAGTTGCAAGAGCAATAGTTGGCGAGACGTCCACGTGATGACACATTGATATATATCAAGATGATGAAGATCATGGTGTCATGCCGGTGACGATAGAGATCATGACAGTACTTTGGAGATGGAGATCAAAGGCACAAGATGATGATGGCCATATCATGTCATATATTTCAATTGCATGTGATGTTTATCTTTTATGCATCTTATCTTGCTTTGATTGACGGTAGCATTATAAGATGATCTCTCACTAAATTTCAAGATAAAAGTGTTCTCTCTGAGTATGCACCATTGCCAAAGTTCGTCGTTCCAAGACACCACGTGATGATCGGGTGTGATAAGCTCTACGTCCATCTACAACGGGTGCAAGCCGGTTTTGCACACGCAGAATACTCAGGTTAAACTTGACGAGCCTAGCATATGCAGATGTGGCCTCGGAACACTGAGACCAAAAGGTCGAGCGTGAATCATATAGTAGATATGATCAACATAGTGATGTTCACCAATGAAACTACTCCATCTCACGTGATGATCGTGTTAGGGAACGCAGTAATTTCAAAAACTTTCCTACGCACACGCAAGATCATGGTGATGCATAGCAATGAGAGGGGAGAGTATGATCTACGTACCCTTGTAGATCGCAACGGAAGCGTTGACACAACGTAGAGGAAGTAGTCGTACGTCTTCTTCCCAATCCGACCGATCCAAGCACCGTTACTCCGGCACCTCCGAGTTCTTAGCACATGTACAGCTCGATGACGATCCCCGGGCTCCGATCCAGCAAAGCGTCGGGGAGGAGTTCCGTCAGCACGACGGCGTGGTGACGATCTTGATGTAATACTGTCACAGGGCTTCGCATAAGCACCGCTACAATATGATCGAGGTGGAATATGGTGGCAAGGGGCACCGCACACGGCTAAGGAACGATCTCAAGGATCAAATTGTGTGTCTAGGGGTGCCCCTGCCTCCGTATATAAAGGATCCAAGGGGAGGGGCTGGCCGGCCAAGGGGGGCGCGCCAGGAGAGTCCTACTCCCTCTGGGAGTAGGATTCCCCCCAATCCTAGTTGGAATAGGACTCCTTGAGGGGGGAAAGAGAGAGAGGGGGGGCGGCCACCTCTCCTAGTCCTAATAGGACTAGGGGAGGGGGGAGGCGCGCGGCCACCTTGGGCTGCCCCTTTCTCCTTTCCACTAAAGCCCACTAAGGCCCATATAGCTCCCGGGGGGTTCCGGTAACCTCCCGGTACTCCGGTAAAATCTCGATTTCACCCGGAACACTTCCGATATCCAAACATAGGCTTCCAATATATCAATCTTTATGTCTCGACCATTTCGAGACTCCTCGTCATGTCCGTGATCACATCCGGGACTCCGAACTAACTTCGGTACATCAAAATGCATAAACTCATAATAACTGTCATCGTAACGTTAAGCGTGCGGACCCTACGGTTCGAGAACAATGCAGACATGACTGAGACACATCTGCGGTCAATAACCAATAACGGGACCTGGATGCCCATATTGGCTCCTACATATTCTACGAAGATCTTTATCGGTCAGACCGCATAACAACATACGTTGTTCCCTTTGTCATCGGTATGTTACTTGCCGAGATTCGATCGTCGGTATCCAATACCTAGTTCAATCTCGTTACCGGCAAGTCTCTTTACTCGTTCCGTAATACATCATCTCGCAACCAACTCATTGGTTGCAATGCTTGCAATGCTTATGTGATGTGCATTACCGAGAGGGCCCAGAGATACCTTTCCGACAATCGGAGTGACAAATCCTAATCTCGAAATATGCCAACCCAACATGTACCTTTGGAGACACCTGTAATGCTCCTTTATAATCACCCAGTTACGTTGTGACGTTTGGTAGCACCCAAAGTGTTCCTCCGGCAAACGGGAGTTGCATAATCTCATAGTCATAGGAACATGTATAAGTCATGAAGAAAGCAATAGCAACATACTAAACGATCGGGTGCTAAGCTAATGGAATGGGTCATGTCAATCAGATCATTCAACTAATGATGTGATCTCGTTAATCAAATAACCACTCTTTTGTTCATGGTTAGGAAACATAACCATCTTTGATTAACGAGCTAGTCTAGTAGAGGCATACTAGTGACACTCTGTTTGTCTATGTATTCACACATGTATTATGTTTCCGGTTAATACAATTCTAGCATGAATAATAAACATTTATCATGATATAAGGAAATAAATAATAACTTTATTATTGCCTCTAGGGCATATTTCCTTCAGTCTCCCACTTGCACTAGAGTCAATAATCTAGATTACACAGTAATGATTCTAACACCCATGGAGCCTTGGTGCTGATCATGTTTTTCTCGTGGAAGAGGCTTAGTCAACGGGTCTGCAACATTCAGATCCGTATGTATCTTGCAAATCTCTATGTCTCCCACCTAGACTAGATCCCGGATGGAATTGAAGCGTCTCTTGATGTGTTTGGTTCTCTTGTGAAATCTGGATTCCTTTGCCAAGGCAATTGCACCAGTATTGTCACAAAAGATTTTCATTGGACCCGATGCACTAGGTATGACACCTAGATCGGATATGAACTCCTTCATCCAGACTCCTTCGTTTGCTGCTTCCGAAGGAGCTATGTATTCCGCTTCACATGTAGATCCCGCTACGACGCTTTGTTTAGAACTGCACCAACTGACAGCTCCACCATTTAACGTAAACACGTATCCGGTTTGCGATTTAGAATCGTCCGGATCAGTGTCAAAGCTTGCATCAACGTAACCGTTTACGATGAGCTCTTTGTCACCTCCATATACGAGAAACATATCCTTAGTCCTTTTCAGGTATTTCAGGATGTTCTTGACCGTCGTCCAGTGATCCACTCCTGGATTACTTTGGTACCTCCCTGCTAAACTTATAGCAAGGCACACATCAGGTCTGGTACACAACATTGCATACATGATAGAGCCTATGGCTGAAGCATAGGGAACATCTTTCATATTCTCTCTATCTTCTGCAGTGGTCGGGCATTGAGTCTTACTCAACTTCACACCTTGTAACACAGGCAAGAACCCTTTCTTTGCTTGATCCATTTTGAATTTCTTCAAAACTTTGTCAAGGTATGTGCTTTGTGAAAGTCCAATTAAGCGTCTTGATCTATCTCTATAGATCTTAATGCCTAATATGTAAGCAGCTTCACCAAGGTCTTTCATTGAAAAACTCTTATTCAAGTATCCCTTTATGCTATCCAGAAATTCTATATCATTTCCAATCAGTAATATGTCATCCACATATAATATCAGAAATGCTACAGAGCTCCCACTCACTTTCTTGTAAATACAGGCTTCTCCAAAAGTCTGTATAAAACCAAATGCTTTGATCACACTATCAAAGCGTTTATTCCAACTCCGAGAGGCTTGCACCAGTCCATAAATGGATCGCTGGAGCTTGCACACTTTGTTAGCTCCCTTTGGATCGACAAAACCTTCTGGTTGCATCATATACAACTCTTCTTCCAGAAATCCATTCAGGAATGCAGTTTTGACATCCATCTGCCAAATTTCATAATCATAAAATGCGGCAATTGCTAACATGATTCGGACAGACTTAAGCATCGCTACGGGTGAGAAGGTCTCATCGTAGTCAATCCCTTGAACTTGCCGAAAACCTTTTGCGACAAGTCGAGCTTTGTAGACAGTAATATTACCGTCAGCGTCAGTCTTCTTCTTGAAGATCCATTTATTCTCAATTGCTTGCCGATCAGCGGGCAAGTCAACCAAAGTCCATACTTTGTTCTCATACATGGATCCCATCTCAGATTTCATGGCTTCAAGCCATTTTGCGGAATCTGGGCTCACCATCGCTTCTTCATAGTTCGTAGGTTCATCATGATCTAGTAGCATGACTTCCAGAACAGGATTACCGTACCACTCTGGTGCGGATCTTACTCTGTTTGATCTACGAGGTTCAGTAGTATCTTGATCTAAAGTTTCATGATCATCATCATTAGCTTCCTCACTAAATGGTGTAGGTGTCACTGAAACAGTTTTCTGTGATGTACTACTTTCCAATAAGGGAGCAGGTACTGTTACCTCGTCAAGTTCTACTTTCCTCCCACTCACTTCTTTCGAGAGAAACTCCTTCTCTAGAAAGGATCCATTCTTAGCAACGAATGTCTTGCCTTCGGATCTGTGATAGAAGGTGTACCCAACAGTCTTCTTTGGGTATCCTATGAAGGCACATTTCTCCAATTTGGGTTCGAGCTTATCAGGTTGAAGCTTTTTCACATAAGCATCGCAGCCCCAAACTTTAAGAAACGACAACTTTGGTTTCTTGCCAAACCACAATTCATAAGGCGTCGTCTCAACAGATTTTGATGGTGCCCTATTTAACGTGAATGCGGCCGTCTCTAAAGCATAACCCCAAAATGATAGCGGTAAATCAGTAAGAGACATCATAGATCGCACCATATCTAGTAAAGTACGATTACGACGTTCGGACACACCATTACGCTGTGGTGTTCCGGGTGGCGTGAGTTGAGAAACTATTCTGCATTGTTTCAAATGTACACCAAACTCGTAACTCAAATATTCTCCTCCACGATCAGATCGTAGAAACTTTATTTTCTTGTTACGATGATTTTCAACTTCACTCTGAAATTCTTTGAACTTTTCAAATGTTTCAGACTTGTGTTTCATTAAGTAGATATACCCATATCTGCTTAAGTCATCTGTGAAGGTGAGAAAATAACGATATCTGCCACGAGCCTCAATATTCATCGGACCACATACATCGGTATGTATGATTTCCAATAAATCTGTTGCTCTCTCCATAGTTCCGGAGAACGGCGTTTTAGTCATCTTGCCTATGAGGCACGGTTCGCAAGTACCAAGTGATTCATAATCAAGTGGTTCCAAAAGTCCATCAGTATGGAGTTTCTTCATGCGCTTTATACTGATATGACCTAAATGGCAGTGCCACAAATAAGTTGCACTATCATTATCAACTTTGCATCTTTTGGCTTCAACATTATGAATATGTGTGTTACTACTATCGAGATTCATCAAAAATAGACCACTCCTCAAAGGTGCATGACCATAAAAGATATTACTCATATAAATAGAACAACCATTATTCTCTGATTTAAATGAATAACCGTCTCGCATCAAACAAGATCCAGATATAATGTTCATGCTCAACGCTGGCACCAAATAACAATTATTTAGGTCTAATATTAATCCCAAAGGTAGATGTAGAGGTAGCGTGCCGACCGCGATCACATCGACTTTGGAACCGTTTCCCACGCGCATCGTCACCTCGTCCTTCGCCAGTGTTCGCTTAATCTGTAGTCCCTGTTTCGAGTTGCAAATATTAGCAACAGAACCAGTATCAAATACCCAGGTGCTACTGCGAGCTCTAGTAAGGTACACATCAATAACATGTATATCACATATACCTTTGTTCACCTTGCCATCCTTCTTATCCGCCAAATACTTGGGGCAGTTCCGCTTCCAGTGACCAGTCTGCTTGCAGTAGAAGCACTCAGTTTCAGGCTTAGGTCCAGACTTGGGCTTCTTCTCCTGAGCAGCAACTAGCTTGCCGTTCTTCTTGAAGTTCCCCTTCTTCTTCCCTTTGCCCTTTTTCTTGAAACCAGTGGTCTTGTTGACCATCAACACTTGATGCTCCTTCTTGATTTCTACCTCCGCAGCTTTCAGCATTGCAAAGAGCTCGGGAATAGTCTTGTTCATCCCTTGCATATTATAGTTCATCACGAAGCTATTGTAGCTTGGTGGCAGTGATTGGAGAATTCTGTCAATGACGCAATCATCTGGAAGATTAATTCCCAATTGAATCAGGTGATTATTATACCCAGACATTTTGCGTATATGCTCACTGACAGAACTGTTCTCCTCCATCTTGCAGCTGTAGAACTTATTGGAGACTTCATATCTCTCAATTCGGGCATTTTCTTGAAATATTAACTTCAACTCCTGAAACATCTCATATGCTCCATGACGTTCAAAACGTCGTTGAAGTCCCGATTCTAAGCCGTAAAGCATGGAACACTGAACTATCGAGTAGTCATCAGCTTTGCTCTGCCAGATGTTCATAACATCTGGTGTTGCTCCAGCAGCAGGCCTGGCACCCAGCGGTGCTTCCAGGACGTAATTCTTTTGTGCAGCAATGAGGATAATCCTCAAGTTACGGACCCAGTCCGTGTAATTGCTACCATCATCTTTCAACTTTGCTTTCTCAAGGAACGCATTAAAATTCAACGGAACAATAGCACGAGCCATCTATCTACAAACAACATAAACAAGCAAGATACTATCAGGTACTAAGTTCATGATAAATTTAAGTTCAATTAATCATATTACTTAAGAACTCCCACTTAGATAGACATCCCTCTAATCTTCTAAGTGATCACGTGATCCAAATCAACTAAACCATAACCGATCATCACATGAGATGGAGTAGTTTTCAATGGTGAACATCGTTATGTTGATCATATCTACTATATGATTCACGCTCGACCTTTCGGTCTCCGTGTTCCGAGGCCATATCTGCATATGCTAGGCTCGTCAAGTTTAACCTGAGTATTCCGCGTGTGAAAAAACTGGCTTGCACCCGTTGTAGATGGACGTAGAGCTTATCACACCCGATCATCACGTGGTGTCTGGGCACGACGAACTTTGGCAACGGTGCATACTCAGGGAGAACATTTCTTGATAATTTAGTGAGAGATCATCTTATAATGCTACTGTCAATCAAAGCAAGATAAGATGCGTAAAAAGATAAACATCACATGCAATCAATATAAGTGATATGATATGGCCATCATCATCTTGTGCTTGTGATCTCCATCTCCGAAGCACCGTCATGATCACCATCGTCACCGGCACGACACCTTGATCTCCATCGTAGCATTGTTGTTGTCTCGCCAATCTTATGCTTCCACGACTATCGCTACAGCTTAGTGATAAAGTAAAGCATTACATCGCGATTGCATTGCATACAATAAAGCGACAACCATATGGCTCCAGCCAGTTGCCGATAACTCGGTTACAAAACATGATCATCTCATACAATAAAATTCATCATCATGCCTTGACCATATCACATCACAACATGCCCTGCAAAAACAAGTTAGACGTCCTCTACTTTGTTGTTGCAAGTTTTACGTGGCTGCTACGGGCTTTAAGCAAGAACCAATCTCACCTACGCATCAAAACCACAACGATAGTTTGTCAAATAGACTCCGTTTTAACCTTCGCAAGGACCGGGCGTAGCCACACTCGGTTCAACTAAAGTTGGAGAGATAGTTGCCCGCAAGCCACCTATGTGCAAAGCACTTCGGGGGAACCGGTCTCGCGTAAGCGTACGCGTAATGTTGGTTCGGGTCGTCTCGTCCAAGAATGCCGCCGAACCAAAGTATGACATGCTGGTAGGCAGTATGACTTATATCGCCCACAACTTACTTGTGTTCTACTCGTGCATATAACATCAAACCATAAAACCTAGGCTCGGATGCCACTGTTGGGGAACGCAGTAATTTCAAAAAATTTCCTACGCACACGCAAGATCATGGTGATGCATAGCAACGAGAGGGGATAGTATGATCTACGTACCCTTGTAGATCGCAACGGAAGCGTTGACACAACGTAAAGGAAGTAGTCGTACGTCTTCTTCCCAATCCGACCGATCCAAGCACCGTTACTCCGGCACCTCCGAGTTCTTAGCACACGTACAGCTCGATGACGATCCCCGGGGTCCGATCCAGCAAAGCGTCGGGGAGGAGTTCCGTCAGCATGACGGCGTGGTGACGATCTTGATGTAATACTGTCGCAGGGCTTCGCCTAAGCACCGCTACAATATGATCGAGGTGTAATATGGTGGCAGGGGGCACCGCACACGGCTAAGGAACGATCTCAAGGATCAAATTGTGTGTCTAGGGGTGCCCCTGCCTCCGTATATAAAGGATCCAAGGGGAGGGGTTGGCCGGCCAAGGGGGGCGCGCCAGGAGAGTCCTACTCCCTCTGGGAGTAGGATTCCCCCCCCCCCCCCAATCCTAGTTGGAATAGGACTCCTTGAGGGGGGAAAGAGAGAGAGGGGGGCCGGCCACCTCTCCTAGTCCTAATAGGACTAGGGGAGGGGGGAGGCGCGCGGCCACCTTGGGCTGCCCCTTTCTCCTTTCCACTAAAGCCCACTAAGGCCCATATAGCTCCCGGGGGGTTCCGGTAACCTCCCGGTACTCCGGTAAAATCTCGATTTCACCCGGAACACTTCCGATACCCAAACATAGGCTTCCAATATATCAATCTTTATGGCTCGACCATTTCGAGACTCCTCGTCATGTCCGTGATCACATCCGGGACTCCAAACTAACTTTGGTACATCAAAATGCATAAACTCATAATAACTGTCATCGTAACGTTAAGCGTGCGGACCCTACGGTTCGAGAACAATGCAGACATGACTGAGACACATCTCCGGTCAATAACCAATAGCGGGACCTGGATGCCCATATTGGCTCCTACATATTCTACGAAGATCTTTATCGGTCAGACCGCATAACAACATACGTTGTTCCCTTTGTCATCGGTATGTTACTTGCCCGAGATTCGATCGTCGGTATCCAATACCTAGTTCAATCTCGTTACCGGCAAGTCCCTTTACTCGTTCCGTAATACATCATCTTGCAACCAACTCATTGGTTGCAATGCTTGCAAGGCTTATGTGATGTGCATTACCGAGAGGGCCCAGAGATACCTCTCCGACAATCGGAGTGACAAATCCTAATCTCGAAATACGCCAACCCAACATGTACCTTTGGAGACACCTGTAATGCTCCTTTATAATCACCCAGTTACGTTGTGACGTTTGGTAGCACCCAAAGTGTTCCTCCGGCAAACGGGAGTTGCATAATCTCATAGTCTTAGGAACATGTATAAGTCATGAAGAAAGCAATAGCAACATACTAAACGATCGGGTGCTAAGCTAATGGAATGGGTCATGTCAATCAGATCATTCAACTAATGATGTGATCTCGTTAATCAAATAACAACTCTTTTGTTCATGGTTAGGAAACATAACCATCTTTGATTAATGAGCTAGTCTAGTAGAGGCATACTAGTGACACTCTGTTTGTCTATGTATCCACACATGTATTATGTTTCCGGTTAATACAATTCTAGCATGAATAATAAACATTTATCATGATATAAGGAAATAAATAATAACTTTATTATTGCCTCTAGGGCATATTTCCTTCAGATCGGACATGGTTTAGTTGATTTGGATCACGTGATCACTTAGAGGATTAGAGGGATGTCTATCTAAGTGGGAGTTCTTAAGTAATATGATTAATTGAACTTTAATTTATCATGAACTTAGTCCTGGTAGTATTTTGCATATTATGTTGTAGATCAATAGCTCGCGTTGTTGCTTCCCTGTGTTTATTTTGATATGTTCCTAGAGAAAACTAAATTGAAAGATGTTAGTAGCAATGATGCGGATTGGATCCGTGATCTGAGGTTTATCCTCATTGCTGCACAGAAGAATTATGTCTTTGATGCACCGCTAGGTGACAAACCTATTGCAGGAGCAGACGCAGATGTTATGAACATTTGGCTAGCTCAATATGATGACTACTTGATAGTTTAGTGCACCATGCTTAACGGTTTAGAATCGGGACTTCAAAGACGTTTTGAACGTCATGGACCATATGAGATGTTCCAGGAGTTGAAGTTAATATTTCAAGCAAATACCTGAGTTGAGAGATATGAAGTCTCCAACAAGTTCTATAGCTAAAAGATGGAGGAGAATCGCTCAACTAGTGAGCATGTGCTCAGATTGTCTGGGTACTACAATCGCTTGAATCAACTGGGAGTTAATCTTCCAGATAAAATAGTGATTGACAGAATTCTCTAGTTACCATCACCAAGTTAGTAGAACTTCGTGATGAACTATGATATGCAAGGGATAACAGAAATGATTCCCAAGCTCTTCGTAATGCTGAAATTGACGAAGGTAGAAATCGAGAAAAACATCAAGTGTTGATGGTAGACAAGACCACTAGTTTCAAGAAAAGGGCAAAGAAAAAAAAGGGAACTTCAAGAAGAACAACAAGCAAGTTGCTGCTCAAGTGAAGAAGCCCAAGTCTGGTCCTAAGCCTGAGACTGAGTGCTTCTACTGCAAAGGGACTGGTCAATGAAAGCGGAACTACCCCAAGTGATTGGCGGATAAGAAGGATGGCAAAGTGAACATGAGTATATTTGATATACATGTTATTGATGTGTACTTTACTGGTATTTATAACAACCCCTCAGTATTTGATACTAGTTCAGTTGCTAAGATTAGTAACTCGAAACGAGAGTTGCAGAATAAACAGAGACTAGTTCAGGGTGAAGTGACGATGTGTGTTGGAAGTGGTTCCAAGATTGATATGATCATCATCGCACACTCCCTATACTTTCGGGATTAGTGTTGAACCTAAATAAGTGTTATTTGGTGTTTGCGTTGAGCATGAATATGATTTGATCATGTTTATTGTAATACGGTTATTCATTTAAGTAAGATAATAAATTGTTGTTCTGTTTACATGAATAAAACCTTATATGGTTACACACCCAATGAAAATGGTTTGTTGGATCTCGATCGTAGTGATACACATATTCATAATATTGAAACCAAAAGATGCAAAGTTAATAATGATAGTGCAACTTATTTGTGGCACTGCCGTTTAGGTCATATTGGTGTAAAGCGCATGAAGAAACTCCATGCTGATGGGATTTTGGAATCACTTGATTATGAATCACTTGGTGCTTGCGAACCATGCCTTATGGGCAAGATGACTAAAGACTCCGTTCTCCGGAACAATGGAGCGAGCAACTGACTTATTGGAAATAATACATACTGATGTATGCGATCCGATGAGTGTTAAAGCTCGCGGTGGGTATCGTTATTTTCTGACCTTCACATATGATTTGAGCAGATATGGGTATATCTGCTTGATGAAACATAAGTCTGAAACATTTGAAAAGTTCAAAGAATTTCAGAGTGAAGTGGAAAATCATCGTAACAAGAAAAATAAGGTTTCTACGATCTGATCACGGAGACAAATATTTGAGTTACGAGTTTGGTCTTCAATTAAAACAATATGGAATAGTTTCACAAATTCATGCCACCTGGAACACCACACCATAATGGTGTGTCCGAACGTCATAACCGTACTTTATTGGATATAGTGCAATCTATGATGTTTCTTACCGATTTACCACTATTGTTTTGGGGTTATGCATTAGAGACAGCTACATTCACGTTAAATAGGGCACCATCTAAATCCGTTGAGACAACACCGTATGAACTGTGGTTTGGCAAGAAACCAAAGTTGTCGTTTCTTAAAGTTTGGGGTTGCGTTTCTTATATGAAAAAGTTTCATCCTGATAAGCTCACACCCAAATCGGAGAAATGCATCTTCATAGGATACCCAAAAGAAAATGTTGGGTACACCTTCTATCATAGATCCGAAGGCAAGATATTCGTTGCTGAGAATGGATCCTTTCCAGAGAAGGAGTTTCTCTCAAAAGAAGTGAGTGGGAGGAAAGTAGAGAACTTGATAAGGTAATTGTACCTTCTCCCTTATTGGAAAGTAGTTCATCACAGAAATCTGTTCTTGTGACTACTACACCAATTAGTAAGGAAGCTAATGATGATGATCATATAACTTCAGATCAAGTTACTACCGAATCTCATAGGTAAACCAGAGTGAGATCCGCACCAGAGTGGTACGGTAATCCATTTCTGAAAGTCATGTTACTAGACCATGACGAACTTGTGAACTATGAGGAAGCGATGATGAGCCCAGATTCCGCGAAATGGTTTGAGGCCATGAAATCTGAGATAGGATCCATGTATGAGAACAAAGTATGGACTTTGGTTGACTTGCCCGATGATCAGGAAGCCATAGAAAATAAATAGATTTTCAAGAGGAAGACGGACGCTGATAATAGTGTTACTATCTACAAAGCTAGACTTGTCGAAAAAGGTTTTTGACAAAGTTCAAAGGTATTGACTACGATGAGATTTTCTCACTCGTATCAATGCTTAAAGTCTGTCCGAATCATGTTAGCAATTGCCACATTTTATGAATCTGGCAAATGGATAACAAAAGTGCAATCCTTAATGGATTTCTTAAAGAAGAGTTGTATATGATACAACCAGAAGGTTTTGTCAATCCTAAAGGTGCTAACAAAATATGAAGCTCCAGCGATCCATCTATGGACTGGTGCAAGCATCTCGGAGTTGGAATATACGCTTTGATAAGTTGATCAAAGCATATAGTTTTATACAGACTTGCGGTGAAGCCTATATTTACAAGAAAGTGAGTGGGAACACTACATCATTTATGATAAGTATATGTGAATGACATATTGTTGCGAGATGATGTATTACGAAATGAGTAAAGAGACTTGCCGGTAACGAGATTGAACTAGGTATTGAGATACCGATGATCGAATCTCGGGAAAGTAACATACCGAAGACAACGGGAACAACGTATGTTGTTATGCGGTCTGACCGATAAAGATCTTCGTAGAATATGTGGGAGCCAATATGAGCATCCAGGTTCTGCTATTGGTTATTTACCGGAGACGTGTCTCGGTTATGTCTACATTATTCTCGAACCCGTAGGGTCCGCACACTTAAGGTTTCGATGACAGTTATATTATGAGTTTATGAGTTTTGACGTACCGAAGGAGTTCGGAGTCCCGGATGAGATCGAGGACATGACGAGGAGCCTCGAAATGGTCGAGACGTAATGATCAATATATTGGACGACTATATTCGGACATCGGAAAGGTTCCGAGTGATTCAGGTATTTTCGGAGGTACCGGGGAGTTACGGGAATACGAGGAAGAAGCAATGGGCCTTAATGGGCCTTAGTGGGAAGGACCAGGAGGTGGCGCGCGTCCCTCCCAAGCCCAGTCCGAATTGGACAAGGGGTTTGGGGTGCGGCCCCTCTCTCCCTTCCTTCCCCTCTTTCCCCCCTTCTCCTAGTTGGACTAGGAAAGGAGGAAACCTACTCCAACTAGGAGTAGGAATCCTACTCCCTGGCGCGCCCCTCCTAGGGCCAGCCTCCTCCCCCTTGCTCCTTTATATACGGGGGCAGGGGGGCACCTCTATACACACAAGTTGATCTTCGTGATCGTTCTCTTAGCCATGTGCGGTGCCCTCCTCCACCATAATCCTCGATAATATTGTAGCGGTGCTTAGGCGAAGCCCTGCGACGGTAGAACATCAAGATCGTCACCACGCCGTCGTGCTGACGGAACTCTTCCCGGCACTTTGCTGGATCAGAGTTCGGCGATCGTCATCGAGCTGAACGTGTGCTAGAACTCGGAGGTGCCGTAGTTTCGTTGCTTGATCGGTCGGGCCGTGAAGACGTACGACTACGTCAACCGCGTTGTGCTAACGTTTCCGCTTTCGGTCTACGAGGGTATGTAGACAACACTCTCCCCTCTCGTTGCTCTGCATCGCCATGATCTTGCGTGTGCGTAGGAAAATTTTGAAATTACTACGTTCCCCAACACCATGTCTCGGGCACCCGGAAAGAGAAACTGCTGAGGCTCCTCGGCCGCGGCGCCTCATCAGCTTCGGGGACTACTGTCGGAGTAATGGGCCACGGGTAGGCTAACCCGAGCCCCAGAACCTTTCAAGACATTGGGGTAGGCTGCGCCCCTCAAGACCCCAGGACAAAGAGCCGCCTTTTGAAGAAGTCGGTGGCAAGGCAACCGACTAGCCACTCGCGGCCGAGTCCGAGGAACGACTTCAGGATAAGCCGACTCCTGACTGACGACTTCCCGAGAAGCCGGCCTTGGGGAGTTGGACCGCGACTCCAACAAACCCCATGTCCTCATCAAGAGGGACAGGACAGGGGAGTGGCTACAGTGAAGCCTGCTCTCACCCCTTTCCAGGGGCAGGCATGGACACAGTACGCTGTACCCGTGGAGATCTCCGTGCGGTGTGACACTGTTGCCATGCCGGCCCTGACATCAGCACCAGTGGACCGAATCCTGCACCCACGACGGCTTGTCTGTACGACCCTGGGGCAGCGGGACCCCAGAAGATGGCAAGTGCGCCACCAGTCGGACCCGTTGGGAGTCGGCCCCCAAGAGTCGGCCAGCCCTCCCCCGGGGCCCACGCGCCATTAACCAGATGTGACGGAGAGTGGCAATAGCGATCGCCCGCCAGACGGCGGGGCTGTTGCCATGACTCCATGACCAAGCCCGCGTCATTAGAAGCACGACTACAGTAATCAACAGCCGGCAAGACCCGCACGCGGCGGACGCGGCCTGTTGGCTCCGTACCGAGCCAGTCGGCGGGCCCCAGCAGTCGGCGGAGAAGACGGAGGCTGGAGGCACTGACGGCTGGGCCCACGTCCAGCCGGATTACCATTGTACCCCTGGGGGGTAGGCCTATATAAACCCCCCAGGGCACCCATGCAAAGGGTTGGAAACCATTAGCACTAGACCAGATCATATAGGAAGGAGAAAGCTAGCCTTTCCTTCTCGTACCTCTAGGAAATAGCTCAAGGAGCAATCGTGTAAACACTTTGCTATAGTGATCATGCGGAGACCCCGTAGAGCAGTAGTAGGGGTATTATCTCCCTGGAGAGCCCTAAAGCTGGGTAAGATTCGCCGGCGTGCATGTCTTCGCCTCATCCCGTTTCCAGGCACCGACGACGTTCTACTCGCCCCCACCATGATAAGCCATCCTTTGGCATATGTCGCACCCAACCCCCGACAGAAGCCGTATTACCCTGCGATATTATTCATGACTCACCTCGAGTGCGTATGTAAAAAGAGAGAGAAGCCGAGCTTGATCGGCAAGACAACCTAGATGCCCTGGAGGAGGAACACGATGTCGCAAAAGCCCGTTCAACATTTTACCAACAGTAGGCTCGAAGATATCAAAGCAGAGAAGTATGGGCCAAGACTTACAACGTTGGCGAACTTGTTCTGCGCCTGTCGGAGAAGAAAATGGACAAACTCAAGCCCAAATGGGAGGGTCCCTTCATAATTGATGAAGTTCTCACCGGAGGAGCATACCGTCTTCGTGATGCATCAGACAATCACCTCGAGCCGAACCCCTGGAATGCGGCCAGACTCTGAAGATTCTATGCCTAGCGGCAAACCCCTCGTTCGTCTCCTCCTCCCCAGCAGTTTCCATTACTTTTTCTCTCTTTTTTGATTACTTTCTTCTTTCTCGCTTTAACGCTTTGGTACGGCTAGAACGCACACCATTGACACATACATCTCTAAATATGTACGTCACTTGTACCTAGGGGCTTCTCAGACAGAAGTTCTTGTCATTCCTTGAGAATTAAGCTCCTCACATATGAGTTTTTCCATATGTACCTTTTCTTTGCCACTATATGCATCGATATGACTTAAGTTTTGGCCAAGCTGGGTTGCCTGGCTCCTGTGCTTATGCCCTACGTTCCCGTTAGTTCGGCTAGGGCATAAATTGAGCACCTCTGCGATTGTTACTGTCGGGTCATCCGGATGTGTACCTCAGACTGGGTGAAGCCGAAAGCTAGCGTTCTTAAGGGAATATTCGGTCGGTGAATTAAAGATGTTTTCTAAACTCACTCCATTGTGCACCCCCAGAAGTTATACAAACTGTGGTGCTCGCATCACAATTCGGACATGTACATTAAATGCATTCACACCCAGGGAAAGGAACCCTTAACGGAACTATTCTCTCTGGAAGATGTTTCTTATGATATCAATGTAATATAACATAGCTAGCCAGATACAACTTGTCTGTTCAAGCAAGTATGACCCCTACGCCTAGTTTTCCAGGCATACCCCGGCCTATTTGGCTGCGACGGTATGCGGAAACACTCCACACCTTCGGGTCCGGAGGTTGAAGCGAAAAGGTCTACCATGACAAATGATATACAATTCAGCTAGAGTTCCACATAAGGAGGAAAGTACACAATCATTTGGACTCGAACACTTCCTCCTCTACACCTTCCAACAGGCAGTCTAACTTACAATCCTGTTGGGAATATTTGGCGGCCACCTCTACTTGGTCATATACTAAACTAACGGGAATTTCTTCCCCATTTAACCCTAACGGTCCAAGCCAGGCTATGTGATTTGGATCCAGCTTGGTATATCGCGTTTTCACCATGGCCCAGGCCTCTCGCACGCCCTCTGGCAGGCCGATATCTTCCATAGTCGGATACGCCGCCGTGCTCCCTTGAACAGCTCTAGAAGCTCCTCCATACTTCCTGGATGGGAGGTGGATGGCCATAAGGCCTTGGCCATGCTCCGCATGGCCAGCCGGGCATGCTCGTGGACTTGCGACAGTCTTTGTAGCAGATCACTCGATGATCCGGACACCTCCTCTTCAGGACAGCCTGTCAATATACCTGCAAACATGACTATATCAGTCCCATTTATCTCTAAACTACTTTAAAAATAGTTCGGACACATACTGAATATGCCGCCCGCAGCTTCTTGTTTTCCTTCACGGAATCAGCTAGCTGGGCTCAAACATCTTTCAATTCTTCACCCAATGTAGTGTTGGAATCCTGTAGCTTGTTTTTCTTGTCTCTGACGCGGGTCAGCACATGCTCGCCTGTGACGTGTTGCCTTTTTGCCTCTTTTTCTCCCTCTTGGGCGATCTTCAACTTCTCTTCAAGTTGATCGGACGACCCTATTATGCGATCAGTAGCAGAATTAGCACAATTGGTATACAATTATTGTTCCTCGGTGGAGGGGAACATTACCAGAAGACGACTTCTTAACGTTTTCCAGTTCGGCAGTAGTAGCATTTAGCTGCGCCCGGCACTCCTCCAGCTGCTGGGCTAGGAAGAAATTCTTCTCTGTAAGGACCTGGTCATACAACGGTCCTTAAATCAGTTGTGCCAACTACTTTCAGTCTCGGGGGCTACGAGCATATGGTTATCCTTTTGTGACAAAGAAAACTTACCTACACATCTGTCAGATATTGCTTCGTGGCTCTTCTAAGCCCATCTCGAACAGCTTGGACGTATGCGTCGCCCGAGCTAAAGGCATTAAAAGCCTCCTCCGAGTACTTGGGGTCTCGCAAGACAGCCCCGCAGCGCCAATGGTTCATGGCACTCTCTACCTCCGAGTTGGTGACGGACATATTTTCCGAACCCTCGGTCGAAGGACAGTCCGGCGCTGTTCCTGCACCGGCCCCAGTCTCCCCGATTGGATCTAAATCCCGGTTGTTGGGAACACTACCGACCGGGTCCCCGGACACAGTTCGGCGAACCCTCTTCCTGCAACCAAACAAACACACGAGTCACAGTCGTATGCGGCCGCCAAAACGCATGTTTATCCGTACCTCCTCGACCAAGGCCTGGCTGTGTATTCACCCGCCTTCGTCTTCGAAGGCTTGCCCGGTGCGGGAGCCGATCTCTTCGAAATCGCCGAACGTCTCCCTTGTGAAGCACGATATAGTGCAGTGGGTGAGGCAGAATAAGAGCACTCTTTTAGAGAGGGTGTTTCTTAATTGTTTACATGTGAAGCAGGAAGAAGGCCAGGGTAGTCGGCGGTGATGGCCACTTCTGTGCCGTCATAGCTTGTCTGGTAAAATAGTCCCTTCGCAAGTGCCACGAATATATCCGGATCCTCTTCAAACCCAGGATCTAGCTCCCGGTTGTGGATCTCCAGCTATGGGGCAGGACTATGAAGTCCTTCGGTGACCTTCCGCCAGTGATGTCATAACAAACAAACTTGAAATTTATCAAAAGTAATCCGGAAGTGGAATGAGTGGAGTAGAGGGGTTGAGGGTTACCCAACTGGGAGGATCATACATAGAATACCCATCTCTGCGCTTAATGCGAAGAAATTCCTCTTCCTCCCCTTTAAACAGCTCGGCCAATATTTTGGCAAGAGCGGCGGGGGTATCCGGACCCTTCCGGCCATAGCAGGAGGCGTCATCCTCTCCATTATAGTCCCACATGGGCAGCCCTCTGTATTGTAGTGGCTGAACCCCATGCACTATGGAGATCGACATTACCTCGATTATTGTGAGTCCGGACTGAGCGAGCATCTTTATCTTTCTCATAAGCTAGCGAACTTCTGCGTTGTCATCCTCTTCAAGACTTCGGGGACGCCAACTGTGGCGTTTCTTCAGTGGAATGCTCGCAAATTCAGGAAGACCCTTTCGAACTGGGTCAGGAAGTGCGACGTCCTCGATATAGAACCATTTGGAAGGCCATTCTTTGGGTCCCTTCCTTGGTGTGCCGGACAGATATTCGGTATCGATAATACGCCATACTTTGGCTCCGCCCACTTCAAATATTGACCTCTCATGATTTCACGGGAAAAGACAGAACAACTTCCTCCATAGCTCGAAATGAGCCTCAATACCCAGGAATAATTCGCATAAAGCGACATAACCCGTGATGTGCAGAATGGAGGCAGGGGTGAAGTTGTGCAGCTGGAGGCCATAGTATTCCAGAAGCCCTCGGAGGAACGGATGAATGGGAAATACAACACCCCTTAGCAGGTAGGGGACGAAACATACTCGCTCTCCCCCGGATGGGTTGGGAAAGTCCTCTACCTGAATCTCACCGTTGAAGGAATGTAGCCCCGCTCGAACAGGAACTAGATCTGCGCGGGGGGGGGGGGGGGGGGGAAGAAATCCCTGTGTCTGCAACTTCGTCAATTGACTGTGAGACACTGAACACCTCTCCCACTCGCCTTTCTCTAGGCCGGAATGGATGGAGGAGCTGGGGGCGCTAGCCATGCTGGAATGGTTTCTCCTAAGCAGTTTCCACGGAATTTCCTCTGCGTGGAGCCGAATGGATCTAGGATCCAATCTCTCTAATAGGCGCGCTTCCTTGCATGGATGAGGTGTTATCTGCAAAAATACCCTGACCTTCCGCCTTCGCTTGACACGTGGAGGGCGAAGTTATTTAACGCGCAGAGGTCGAGGAGAGCGGCATTGAACCGATGGCCGAATACATCACTTGGAGGAACCCGCCTTGCAATGCCGAAGACAATTTGTGTGCCGAACACCTCGCTATTGAAGACTGGTTCGGGGGCTACTGAGGGAGTCCTGGACTAAGGGGTCCTCGGGCATCCGGCCTGTTATCCATGGGCCAGACTGATGGGCTGTGAAGACATGAAGGCTGAAGACTGTACCTGTGTCCAGATTGGACTCTCCTTGGCGTGGAAGGCAAGCTGGGCGACTGACTATGAAGATTCCTTCTTATGTAACCGACTCTATGTAAACCCTAGATCCCCTTGGTGTCTATATAAACCGGAGGGGTTAGTCCGGAAAGGATATACTCATTACCATAGTCATACATGCTAGGCTTCTAGGGTCTAGCCATTACGATCTCGTGGTAGATCAACTCTTGTAACACTCATATTCATCAAGATCAATCAAGCAGGACGTAGGGTATTACCTCCATAGAGAGGGCCCGAACCTGGGTAAACATCATGTCCCCCGTCTGCTGTTACCATCGATCCTAGACGCATAGTTCGAGACCCCCTACCCGAGATCCGCTGGTTTTGACACCGACAGTGTGCACGAGCACACTCCCGCTCGACGTGTATGCACAGAGGGATTCGACATTGGCAGGCGGTTTCTCAGTTGCCCCTTAGAGGTTAGTGCTACTAATGGCGCACCAGTTTTGCCTACTAATGGCGCATCACTGGTGCGCCATTAGTAGCATGCCACTAGTAATTTTTACTAATGGTGCACCACTGGTGTGCCATTAGTATCTGGTATACTAATGGCGCACCATCCAGTGCACCATTAGTATATAACACCATGCGCCATTAGTGTGCCTCCCAGGGGCCATATTTAACCATGTGCTTTGGCACACTAATGGCGCACTGCGGATAGATGCACCATTAGTCTACTTGGCATACTAATGGCGCACTCTGTCTTGATGCGCCATTAGTATCCTTTGGCATACTAATGGCGCACTCTGTCTTGATGCGCCATTAGTATCCTTTGGCATACTAATGGCGCACCTTGTGGTGATGCGCCATTAGTATGAATATTTGTTTTTTTACTTTTCAGATTTTTGCACAGGTTACAAAATATATTATTTGACAGAATATAGATAGTAGCACACATCAACAGCAGATTCATCGAATACAATAGAAGATTAGTCTCCGAATACAATTCATCATATTAGTCTCCGAATTCAAAAGACCAAACAAAGATAAAACATTACAAGTCTCGAGACCACGAGTATCGAGTTTGTCTTCACATTACAAGTCGATATCAATCATCTAAACTACCATCACATAGAAGAGAGCTGCGGTCATCACGATGAGCATCATCGCGATCAAACTGGTCTTCATCCGGTTCCTCCAACGCTCCCTCCTCTCTCCCGCTAGATAGCGGGCATATCTAGATTCGGCCTCCGCCCTAGTGGTGTACCCTTTGTAACTGTTACCGCTGAAATGGTGAACCTGTCTCCGACACTCCTCCCAGTCGTCGTAGACTCTGGGAACCTTACCCTTGTACACGACATACGACGGCATCTCTATGCACAAGCCAAACAACAGACAATACATACATAAGCAATATATAAGTATGCAACAAAAATATCGGAAGAGAAAAGCAAGACATTAATAGCACGATTTATGGTCCTACTAATAAATAGCATCGATTACATCTAAGTTGAACGACTGTCCAAACCAAAGAGACATACAATTCATTAAAGTTTAATTACAGCATGAGCCAATCAATGTTTTAGAACTACACATCACTACTTTTGACTTGACTCATGGATAGGAGCATGGATGAAGCCGCCGTCTGTCGTGATGGTCATGAAATCGCGGGCGTTGTCAGCCTGCATTTGTAGCATTCCTTCTATCGCAATGTTGGACGATTGATATCTGAGGAAGAACTGCCCCGAGGTATGAAGGACATCTTGATGGATGATGTTCGCAAACTCCGACTGGATGCGAAAGAATTCTTGTCTGATGTCCGCGTCCTGGATTGCCGACAAGCTCGCGGCCCAATCTTTGAGATTATTTGGTAGCAGAAGGTGATGATGGTCCCTTACGATCGCCCGCATGTGATGGAGGGCATAGTAGGCATCCTTATGACCGCCAGGCGGCTGCTTGACGCAGCAGAACATCGCATTGTGGGTGAACACGTGCTTGCCGTACTTACGAACTGCCCTGATGAAGGTGCCTCCAGATTTGGCGTAGCCAGGGAGAACATCATCAAGAACTTTCTTGATATTTGTGTAGTCTATCTTGGAGTTATGGTTCTGAAAGCACAAGTGCTCCCTAGGTGGTTTTGATAATTGATGACAACATATCTCTTGTTGGACTAACATTTCGATCTAGCATGTTTCAGATAAGTTCAACAATGGAGTGGCATGGACTAAAGGTTGTGGGAACTCCTTCAAGATGCTAAGGACAAAGGATTGGCTAAAGCTTCAAGCTCGAGACTCTTCATTTTATATTTTAGTGATCCAAGATCACATTGAGTCTTTAGGAAAAGCCAATACTATCAAGGAGGGATGAGGTGTTGCTTAATGAGCCTCTTGCTTCATGTGCATAATGATATGCTCCAAAATCCTCAACTACTTTCCCATATCCACATATGACCTAAACCCTAAGCCAAACTTGGTCCTACCGATTCATCCTATCCGGCGCCACCGAGTTTCACTTGTCATAAGCCACTGCCAAACCCTAATCAGTTCGGTCTCACCGATGGGATCTCGGTCTCACCGAGATGGGCTTGCAAACTCTCTGTTACCCATTGCAATATTCTCGGTCCCACCGAGATATGCAATCGGTCCCACCGAGTTTGCTTGACCAAATCTCAGTTTCACTTATTACCCAAATCGGTCCCACCGAGTTTGATTAATCGGTCAAACCGAGTTTTGGATTTACCCTAACCCTAGCACATCGGTCCCACCGAGTTGATCCAGTCGGTCCCACCGAAATCACTAACGGTCACTAGGTTTACATTTTCGGTACGACCGAGTTTATTGATTCGGTCCCACCGAGATTGGAAAACTGTGTAACGGTTGGATTTTGTGTGGAGGCTATATATACCCCTCCACCTCCTTCTCATTCGATGAGAGAGCTATCAGAACGCACACACCATTCCAACTCATATGTTCTGAGAGAGAACCACCTAGTCATGTGTTGAGACCAAGATATTCCATTCCTACCATATGAATCTTGATCTCTAGCCTTCCCAAGTTGCTTTCCACTCAAACCTTCTTTCCACCAAATCCAAATCCTATGAGAGAGAGTTGAGTGTTGGGGAGACTATCATTTGAAGCACAAGATCAAGGAGTTCATTACCTACACACCATTTGTTACTTCTTGGAGAGTGGTGTCTCCTAGATTGGCTAGGTGTCACTTGGGAGCCTCCGACAAGATTGTGGAGTTGAACCAAGGAGTTTGTAAGGGCAAGGAGATCGCCTACTTCGTGAAGATATACCGCTAGTAAGGCAAGTCCTGTGTGGGCGATGACCATGGTGGGATAGACAAGGTTGCTTCTTTGTGGACCCTTTGTGGGTGGTTGCTTCTTCGTGGACCCTTCGTGGGTGGAGCCCTGTGTGGACTCGCGCAACCGTTACCCTTGGGTGGAGCCCTGTGTGGACTCGCGCAACCGTTACCCTTCGTGGGTTGAAGTCTCCATCAACGTGGATGTAGGATAGCACCACCTATCCGAACCACGGGAAAAACATCCGTGTCTCCAATTGCGTTTGAATTCTCCAAACCCTTCTCTTTACATTCTTGCAAGTTGCATGCTTTACATTCCGCTGCTCATATACTCTTTGCATGCTTGCTTGATATGTATTGTGTGTGTTGAAATTGTGCCTAAACTCCGCTTAAACCGAAAAATCTTAAAAATTGCAACTTTAGCACTAAGTGTCTAATCACCCCCCTCTAGACACATCTACTTCTAGATCCTACAAGTGGTATCAGAGCTTTGGTCTCCATTGCCTTGGTTTAATCACCATTGGAGGAAGATGGATGTGTCTACATTAGGGAGTCTTAGACATAGAGTGCCTATTCTTGAGGGAGAGTATTTTCATGAGTGGAAAAATGAGATGCTTGTAATCTTCAATCAATATCATTTGAACAAGTATATTGCTAGCCCTTGTGCACCCCATATTGATCCCTTGCATCCTACCCTAGATGAAGATATTGACATGATTCGCAATCTTAGAACTATTGAGCTCATGATTAGAGGATTGCCCAAAAATTTGATTGCTAGTTTGCCTACTCACAATTGTGCCTATACCATATGGAAATTTCTTGAGGAACGATTTCCCAATTATTCCTTGAAAACTTTGGATGAAATTCTCCATAAATCTATTGCCTTGAGTAAGATGAACTCTAGTGATCCTAGTTTTGGTAAATGTCTTTTTGAACTTGCCAATCTTAAGCATGCTAAAGGAGATGTTGGAATCATTAATGATATCATACTCAAAGCTATAAGAATTCATAAAAGTGACCACTTTGATGATCATTTATCTGATGAATTACCCTCTCTAGGAAATGATGAATCACAAGATCATGATGAACATGAATATTATGATGATGATGATAGTGAATTCGATCTTGATGATGCAATGAGACATTTTGGTCTTATGGCAAATCTTCGGGGATATGAATCAGGAGGAAAGGAATGGGTTCTTGATAGTGGATGTACTGATCATATGACCGGAGATGAAGAGATGTTTCATGAGCTTGCTGAAAATGACGGCCCTCAAAAATATGTCACCTTTGGTGATAATTCAAAGGGTAAAGTGGTTGGCCTTGGTAAGGTGGCCATCTCACATGATAGTTCCATTCAACATGTCATGCTCGTTGAATCTCTTGGCTACAACTTACTTTCAGTATCTAGACTTGCTGATTTCGGTTTGAATGTCCTATTTACTGAGGTAGATTGCCAAGTATTTCGTCGAGACAATCATAAAATGGTCTTTACGGGTATGCGTAGAGGTGATCTTTACATTGTCGATTTCTCTAAAAAGGCACAACCTAAAACTTGCTTTGTTGCTAAATCCTCAAAAGGTTGGTTGTGGCATAGACGACTAGGTCACGTTGTCATGAGAAACCTTGAGAAGCTTATTAAAGGAAATCATATCCTTGGAGTCAACGATGTCATATTTGATAAGGATAGACTTTGCAGTGCTTGTCAAGCAGGTAACCAGGTTGGAGGAAGACATCCCGTGAAGAACATCATGACCACAAGGAGGCCACTCGAGCTACTTCACATGGATCTTTTTGGTCCCAACGCCTACAAGAGTCTCGGTGGAAATTCTTTTGGTCTAGTTATGGTTGATGACTTTTCAAGATTTACATGGGTGTTCTTTCTTAATGACAAGTCGCAGGTCCAGAAGATCTTCAGAAACTTCGCTAGGAAAGCCCAAAATCAGTTTGATGTGAAGATCAAGAAGGTTCGAAGTGACAACGGAACGGAGTTCAAGAACGCAAATGTGGACACCTTTCTTGACGAAGAAGGGATTTCACACGAGTTCTCGGCTACGTACACACCTCAACAAAATGGAGTTGTTGAGAGGAAGAACCGGACGCTCATCAAAATGGCAAGAACGATGCTTGATGAATACAAGACGCCAAAGCACTTTTGGGCAGAAGCGATTGAGACAGCTTGTCACGCAACAAATCGCTTATATCTTCACAAGCTACTCGGCAAGACGGCATACGAGCTCCTCACCGGTAACAAGCCTCAAGTTGGATACTTTCGAGTATTCGGCTCAAAATGCTACATTCTTGATAAGCATCATCGTTCAAAGTTTGCTCCTAAATCTCATGAAGGTTTTCTACTTGGTTATGGCTCAAACTCTCACACTTACCGTGTCTACAACAATTTCACCCGAAAGGTTGAAGAGACGGTAGATGTGAAGTTTGATGAATCTAATGGCTCGCAAGTAGAGCAATTGCCAATTGATGTAGGAGATAAAGACCCTTCAGAAGCAATTCAAGACTTGTCCATTGGCAAAATTCGTCCAACGGAGGTGAAGGAGAGTACTTCATCCATCCAAGTGGAAGCTTCTACTTCACGACAAGGTGAACCAAGAATAGACACGGAAGCATCCACAAGTGGGACACATCAAGATGAAGAAAACGAGGAAATACGTCAAGACGAACATCAACAACCTCCTTCTCCACCACGACAAGAGAATGACGACGTCAATAATGAAGAAGGCCAAGAAGAAGAACAAGATGAAGAAGATGCTCAACGAAGACCCAAGCAAAAGCTCTCACGAGTTCGAGCAAGAATTGCCAAAGATCATCCCGTCGAGCAAATCCTCAATGATATACAAACCGGGAGAATCACTCGCTCAAAAACTTGTTTAGCTAACTTTTGTGAAAACTGTTCATTCATCTCTAGCATTGAACCTATGAAGGTTGAAGAAGCATTGGAAGATCCAGATTGGATAAACGCTATGCATGAAGAGCTACATAATTTTGAGAGAAACCAAGTTTGGACATTGGTCGAGAAGCCCGACAACAACCACAACATCATTGGTACCAAATGGGTGTTTCGTAACAAGCAAGATGAAGATGGACAAGTGGTTCGCAACAAAGCACGTCTCGTCGCCCAAGGTTACACACAAGTCGAAGGTATGGACTATGGTGAGACATATGCTCCCGTTGCTAGACTTGAGTCCATTCGCATCTTACTTGCCTATGCTAATCACCATAACATCACCTTGTACCAAATGGACATTAAGAGTGCTTTTCTAAATGGTGAAATAGAGGAGGAAGTTTATGTCAAACAACCTCCCGGCTTTATCAATCCTAAGAAACCAAATCATGTTTACAAACTTCACAAAGCTCTTTATGGTCTTAAACAAGCTCCTAGAGCATGGTATAAATGCTTGACCAAGTTCCTTACTACAAGTGGTTTTGAAATTGGTAAAATTGATTCTACTCTTTTTACAAAAAGGGTTAATGGAGAACTATTCGTATGCCAAATTTATGTTGATGATATCATATTTGGTTCAACTAACCCTCTCTTTAGTGAAAAGTTTGGAAAGCTAATGTCAGAGAAGTTTGAGATGTCTATGATGAGTGAACTCAAATTCTTTCTCGGGTTGCAAATCAAGCAAACTAAGGAAGGTACATTTGTCTCTCAAACAAAGTACACCAAGGACTTATTCAAGAAGTTCAATATGCAAGAATGCAAAGGTATGTCTACACCTATGCCTACTAGTGGACATAATGATTTGACCAAAGATGGTGAACCGGTTGATCAAAAGGTTTATCGCTCTATGATTGGTTCATTGTTATACCTATGTGCTTCACGTCCCGATATTATGCTAAGTGTGTGCATGTGTGCACGATATCAAGCTGCTCCTAAAGATTGTCATCTTAAGGCTGTGAAAAGGATAGTGAGATATTTAATCCATACACCAAATTTTGGCATTTGGTATCCTAAGAGGTCTTCTTTTGATCTTGTTGGCTATTCTGACTCGGATTATGCCGGAGACAAGGTTGATAGAAAGTCCACTTTGGGTACTTGTCAATTTCTTGGTAGATCTCTTGTGTCTTGGTCTTCCAAGAAACAAAACTCAGTATCCTTATCCACCGCCGAAGCGGAATACATTGCCGCTGGTTCATGTTGTGCTCAATTACTTTGGATGACCCAAACTCTTAAAGATTACGGGATTTATGTGAAATATGTTCCACTGCTTTGTGACAATGAAAGTGCTATCAAAATTGGTCATAATCCTGTACAACATTCTCGAACTAAGCATATTGAAGTTCGTCATCATTTCATTCGAGATCATGTTGCTAAGGGTGACATCAATCTTAAGCATGTTTGCACTAATAAGCAATTAGCGGATATATTCACTAAATCACTTGATGAGAAAGCATTTTGCAGGTTGAGAGGAGAATTGAACATCATTGATGCTTCGAACTTGGAGTAGAAACTCCACTGGATACATGCAAGACATGAGCTTATGACTAATCCATGATATATCTCTTATGATAACTATCCTATGTCTTGGATATATTTGCACCTTTCATGTTGTCTAACCCATGTAGGTGCTTGGTTGAATCTAATTCCATGAGATTGCGACTCACTCATATCTTGAGCAATCTCTACATCACCAAGACTCTACACAATAGTGGTTGAAGACAAGGAAGCACAAAACCATTCAAACATATCCTTTGACGAACTCTATATTAAGCTTCATGATTGTCATTTTTTGATGCACAAGTGTTTTTCCTTGCAAGAACTAACCCATGTAGGTAGATGAACTCAAACTCCAAATGGTGCTCCCAACTCTCGATGAGCTACATCAACCTTGAGCACCCACACAAGTTCAACTACATGAGCAAGAACCACATCACCACCCAAGGTATGTTATTCCATCTTAGAGAAGCTTTACTCCAAGACATGAGTCAAAGCAACTCAATATGATGTGAATACATCAAGATGCTTAAACGAAAAATGGTAAGTCCATTTTGAGCCTAAACGATGAGTATGCCCTATGATCAAGTGTTCTCACTTGACTCCTAAGTCAATATACTCTAACATAGGTGACTATGTCACCGCCCAATTCTAGATGAAGTTCTCTTGTGTTCTTTTCTGAGTTATTGCATTTGTCCCTTGCATATTTGTCTCTTTCTTTTTCAAAAAAAAAACTTCATCTAGAAACTTTCACTCTTTTCTCTTTGTTTTTGTTCTGCATATTTCTGCATCAAATTCCTTGCAAATCTTTCAGCTAATTCATTGCAAATCTTTGTGAGATCTTACTTGACTAGTGAGCTGCGGTGACAAGTGTTTCTCTCTGTGATGAACTTGGTTTCACCGAATAGCTATTCTCGGTCCAACCGAATCCCTTTGGTACTACCGAAACATGCCACTCGGTGCCACCGATTTCGCAACAGGAAAAACAGTTTGCCACATATTCTATATTTCTTCTGACCCAGCTCCACTCAATGAATCTTATCCTCTACAAGCATCACAGTTTTATTCACTGTTTTGTACTGAATCTCAAGGACCAAACCTATTCGACGGATTCCAGGAAAAACCTTCTTGGAAATTGATGTCAAAGGGGGAGAGAGAGAGATCACATCACATCAAAGCTTATCATCAGAGAGAGAGATCACATCAAAAGCTTATCACCTACAAAGGAGAAAGTACTAAGGGGGAGAGAATACTCAAGGATCCCAGATGATTGATGTTCAAGACGAGAGATGCCACATGTCTTTTTGGGGGAAAGACATGTTCATATGAACTCATTTAAATTTAGTTCTATTCATATTTTTCAGCTCTGATTTTCTGTTTCCTATCTTCTCCCAATATCCCATGTCAGATTCAGGGGGAGCAAGACACCTAAGGAAAAGAAATCAGTCAAATTCATTGCATATCTTTATTCTTGGGGACATGTTGAATTCTATGTGGTACCTTGTACTCACTCTCTACATGTCATCCCAGTCTTGGTATTCCTGTGGTTTCTTTTGTTTGCTCTGGCTAGTGGATATACCTGTGTTATCTAACCTTGTTTGTGCAGGTTCATTCCATCCTAAGCCAACTCAAGACCACAAGGTAAGTATATGCATCAAAATCATGAGTATGAGGAGTTCTTGCTTATGTACATACTGTTTACAAGAAGGAATCATGAGCATGAAGGTATTTTCCTTGATAATCTTTGCTCTGATGCATATGGCCAAGATGCATGTAACACTTTGCCTACTCTTTCATGGTTATGCTCTCACATGCCTCTCTATTTCACATTTACATGAGTGCATACATGAAGGGGAAGCCTATGCTTGTTACATGTCCTTCCAAAGCTTTACTTGCTGTTCTTTATATCTTTATCCAAAGCTTTGATGTATGTTGCAATCAATTACCAAAAAGGGGGAGATTGAAAGCACAAGTGCTCCCTAGGTGGTTTTGATAATTGATGACAACATATCTCTTGTTGGACTAACATTTCGATCTAGCATGTTTCAGATAAGTTCAACAATGGAGTGGCATGGACTAAAGGTTGTGGGAACTCCTTCAAGATGCTAAGGACAAAGGATTGGCTAAAGCTTCAAGCTCGAGACTCTTCATTTTATATTTTAGTGATCCAAGATCACATTGAGTCTTTAGGAAAAGCCAATACTATCAAGGAGGGATGAGGTGTTGCTTAATGAGCCTCTTGCTTCATGTGCTTAATGATATGCTCCAAAATCCTCAACTACTTTCCCATATCCACATATGACCTAAACCCTAAGCCAAACTCGGTCCTACCGATTCTTCCTATCCGGCGCCACCGAGTTTCACTTGTCATAAGCCACTGCCAAACCCTAATCAGTTCGGTCTCACCGATGGGATCTCGGTCTCACCGAGATGGGCTTGCAAACTCTCTGTTACCCATTGCAATATTCTCGGTCCCACCGAGATATGCAATCGGTCCCACCGAGTTTGCTTGACCAAATCTCAGTTTCACTTATTACCCAAATCGGTCCCACCGAGTTTGAGTAATCGGTCAAACCGAGTTTTGGATTTACCCTAACCCTAGCACATCGGTCCCACCGAGTTGATCCAGTCGGTCCCACCGAAATCACTAACGGTCACTAGGTTTACATTTTCGGTACGACCGAGTTTATTGATTCGGTCCCACCGAGATTGGAAAACTGTGTAACGGTTGGATTTTGTGTGGAGGCTATATATACCCCTCCACCTCCTTCTCATTCGATGAGAGAGCTATCAGAACTCACACACCATTCCAACTCATATGTTCTGAGAGAGAACCACCTACTCATGTGTTGAGACCAAGATATTTCATTCCTACCATATGAATCTTGATCTCTAGCCTTCCCAAGTTGCTTTCCACTCAAACCTTCTTTCCACCAAATCCAAATCCTATGAGAGAGAGTTGAGTGTTGGGGAGACTATCATTTGAAGCACAAGAGCAAGGAGTTCATTACCTACACACCATTTGTTACTTCTTGGAGAGTGGTGTCTCCTAGATTGGCTAGGTGTCACTTGGGAGCCTCCGACAAGATTGTGGAGTTGAACCAAGGAGTTTGTAAGGGCAAGGAGATCGCCTACTTCGTGAAGATCTACCGCTAGTAAGGCAAGTCCTGTGTGGGCGATGGCCATGGTGGGATAGACAAGGTTGCTTCTTCGTGGACCCTTTGTGGGTGGTTGCTTCTTCGTGGACCCTTCGTGGGTGGAGCCCTGTGTGGACTCGCGCAACCGTTACCCTTGGGTGGAGCCCTGTGTGGACTCGCGCAACCGTTACCCTTCGTGGGTAGAAGTCTCCATCAACGTGGATGTAGGATAGCACCACGTATCCGAACCACGGGAAAAACATCCGTGTCTCCAATTGCGTTTGAATTCTCCAAACCCTTCTCTTTACATTCTTGCAAGTTGCATGCTTTACATTCCGCTGCTCATATACTCTTTGCATGCTTTCTTGATATGTATTGTGTGTGTTGAAATTGTGCCTAAACTCCACTTAAATCGAAAAATCTTAAAAATTGCAACTTTAGCACTAAGTGTCTAATCACCCCCTCTAGACACATCTACTTCTAGATCCTACAGGTTCGGGTTGAAATACGTGGCCATGGAATATTTCGGGCTTAAGAGGATGAGTGTGCAATGTGTGTCACTGCACAGAACACGGAATGTTAGAAAAAAAAGAACGATCGAAATCTAAGAAATCATATGTTACGGGGTGGTTAAGGGATGACTTACTCGGGAAAGTAAGGCACAAGGAAGTTATCCTTATCTGGGTTTGCCAGAATGACGTCTTCGAGGTGTGAATGTTGGGGAACATAGTAATTTCAAAAAATTTCCTACGCACACACAAGATCATGGTGATGGATAGCAACGAGAGGGGAGAGTGATATCTACGTACCCTTGTAGATCGACAGCGGAAGCATTAGCACAACGCGGTTGATGTAGTCGTACGTCTTCACGGCCGACCGATCAAGCACCAAAACTACGGCACCTCCGAGTTCTAGCACACGTTCAGCTCGATGACGATCCCCAGACTCCGATCCAGCAAAGTGTCGGGGAAGAGTTCCGTCAGCACGACGGCGTGGTGACGATCTTGATGTTCTACCGTCGCAGAGGTTCGCCTAAGCACCGCTACAATATTATTGAGGATTATGGTGGAAGGGGGCACCGCACACGGCTAAGAATATGATCACATGGAACAACTTGTGTGTCTAGGGGTGCCCCCTGCCTCCATATATAAAGGAACAAGGGGGATGTGCGGCCGGCCAGGAGGAGGGCGCGCCAGGAGGAGTCCTACTCCCACCGGGAGTAGGATTCCCCCCTTTCCTAGTTGGAATAGGATTCGGGAAGGGGGAAGAGGAGAGAGAGAAGGAAGGGGGGGGGCGCTGCCCCCCTCTCCTTGTCCTATTCGGACTAGGGGGGAGGGGCACGCGGCCCAGCCCTGGCCACCTCTCCTCTCTTCCACTAAAGCCCACTAAGGCCCATATACTACTCCGGTAACATCCCGATTTCACCCAGAACACTTCCGATATCCAAATATAGGCTTCCAATATATCAATCTTTATGTCTCGACCATTTAGAGACTCCTCGTCATGTCCGTGATCACATTCGGGACTCCGAACAAACTTTGGTACATCAAAATGCATAAACTCATAATATAACTGTCATCGAAACCTTAAGCGTGCGGACCCTACGGGTTCGAGAACAATGCAGACATGACTGAGACACATCTCCGGTCAATAACCAATAGCGGGACCTGGATGCCCATATTGGCTCCTACATATTCTACGAAGATCTTTATCGGTCAGACCGCATAACAACATACGTTGTTCCCTTTGTCATCGGTATGTTACTTGCCCGAGATTCGATCGTCGGTATCCAATACCTAGTTCAATCTCGTTACTGGCAAGTCTCTTTACTCGTTCCGTAATACATCATCTCGCAACCAACTCATTGGTTGCAATGCTTGCAAGGCTTATGTGATGTGCATTACCGAGAGGGCCCAGAGATACCTTTCCGACAATCGGAGTGACAAATCCTAATCTCGAAATATGCCAACCCAACATGTACCTTTGGAGACACCTGTAATGCTCCTTTATAATCACCCAGTTACGTTGTGACGTTTGGTAGCACCCAAAGTGTTCCTCCGGCAAACGGGAGTTGCATAATCTCATAGTCATAGGAACATGTATAAGTCATGAAGAAAGCAATAGCAACATACTAAACAATCGGGTGCTAAGCTAATGGAATGGGTCACGTCAATCAGATCATTCAACTAATGATGTGATCTCGTTAATCAAATGACAACTCTTTTGTTCATGGTTAGGAAACATAACCATCTTTGATTAACGAGCTAGTCTAGTAGAGGCATACTAGTGACACTCTGTTTGTCTATGTATTCACACATGTATTATGTTTCCAGTTAGTACAACTCTAGCATGAATAATAAACATTTATCATGATATAAGGAAATAAATAATAACTTTATTATTGCCTCTAGGGCATATTTCCTTCAGTCTCCCAATTGCACTAGAGTCAATAATCAAGATTACACAGTAATGATTCTAACACCCATGGAGCCTTGGTGCTGATCATGTTTTGCTCGTGGAAGAGGCTTAGTCAACGGGTCTGCAACATTCAGATCCGTATGTATCTTGCAAATCTCCATGTCTCCCACCTGGACTAGATCCCGGATGGAATTGAAGCGTCTCTTGATGTGTTTGGTTCTCTTGTGAAATCTGGATTCCTTTGCCAAGGCAATTGCACCAGTATTGTCACAAAAGATTTTCATTGGACCCGATGCACTAGGTATGACACCTAGATCGGATATGAACTCCTTCATCCAGACTCCTTCGTTTTCTGCTTCCGAAGTAGCTATGTACTCCGCTTCACATGTAGATCCCGCTACGACGCTTTGTTTAGAACTGCACCAACTGACAGCTCCACCATTTAACGTAAACACGTATCCGGTTTGCGATTTAGAATCGTCCGGATCAGTGTCAAAGCTTGCATCAACGTAACCGTTTACGATGAGCTCTTTGTCACCTCCATATACGAGAAACATATCCTTAGTCCTTTTCAGGTATTTCAGGATGTTCTTGACCGCCGTCCAGTGATCCACTCCTGGATTACTTTGGTACCTCCCTGCTAAACTTATAGCAAGGCACACATCAGGTCTGGTACACAGCATTGCATACATGATAGAGCCTATGGCTGAAGCATAGGGAACATCTTTCATATTCTCTCTATCTTCTGCAGTGGTCGCGCATTGAGTCTTACTCAACTTCACACCTTGTAACACAGGCAAGAACCCTTTCTTTGCTTGATCCATTTTGAATTTCTTCAAAACTTTGTCAAGGTATGTGCTTTGTGAAAGTCCAATTAAGCGTCTTGATCTATCTCTATAGATCTTAATGCCTAATATGTAAGCAGCTTCACCGAGGTCTTTCATTGAAAAACTCTTATTCAAGTATCCCTTTATGCTATCCAGAAATTCTATATCATTTCCAATCAGTAATATGTCATCCACATATAATATCAGAAATGCTACAGAGCTCCCACTCACTTTCTTGTAAATACAGGCTTCTCCAAAAGTCTGTATAAAACCAAATGCTTTGATCACACTATCAAAGCGTTTATTCCAACTCCGAGAGGCTTGCACCAGTCCATAAATGGATCGCTGGAGCTTGCACACTTTGTTAGCTCCCTTTGGATCGACAAAACCTTCTGGTTGCATCATATACAACTCTTCTTCCAGAAATCCATTCAGGAATGCAGTTTTGACATCCATCTGCCAAATTTCATAATCATAAAATGCGGCAATTGCTAACATGATTCAGACAGACTTAAGCATCGCTACGGGTGAGAAGGTCTCATCGTAGTCAATCCCTTGAACTTGCCGAAAACCTTTTGCGACAAGTCGAGCTTTGTAGACAGTAATATTACCGTCAGCGTCAGTCTTCTTCTTCAAGATCCATTCATTCTCAATTGCTTGCCGATCAACGGGCAAGTCAACCAAAGTCCATACTTTGTTCTCATACATGGATCCCATCTCAGATTTCATGGCTTCAAGCCATTTTGCGGAATCTGGGCTCACCATCGCTTCTTCATAGTTCGTAGGTTCATCATGATCTAGTAGCATGACTTCCAGAACAGGATTACCGTACCACTCTGGTGCGGATCTTACTCTGGTTGATCTACGAGGTTCAGTAGTATCTTGTTCTGAAGTTTCATGATCATTATCATTAGCTTCCTCACTAATTGGTGTAGGTGTCACGGAAACAGGTTTCTGTGATGTACTACTTTCCAATAAGGGAGCAGGTACTGTTACCTCGTCAAGTTATACTTTCCTCCCACTCACTTCTTTCTAGAGAAACTCCTCCAGAAAGTTTCCGAATTTAGCAACAAAAGTCTTGCCTTCGGATCTGTGATAGAAGGTGTATCCAATAGTTTCCTTTGGATATCCTATGAAGACACATTTCTCCGATTTGGGTTCGAGATTATCAGGTTGAAGCTTTTTCACATAAGCATCGCAGCCCCAAACTTTCAGAAATGACAACTTTGGTTTCTTGCCAAACCACAGTTCATAAGGCGTTGTCTCAACGGATTTTGATGGTGCCCTATTTAACATGAATGCGGCCGTCTCTAGAGCATATCCCCAAAATTATAGCGGTAAATCAGTAAGAGACATCATAGATCGCACCATATCTAGTAAAGTACGATTACGACGTTCGGACACACCATTACGCTGTGGTGTTCCGGGTGGCATGAGTTGCGAAACTATTCCACATTGTTTCAAATGTACACCAAACTCGTAACTCAAATATTCTCCTCCACGATCAGATCGTAGGAATTTTATTTTCTTGTTACGATGATTTTCAACTTCACTATGAAATTCTTTGAACTTTTCAAACGTTTCAAACTTATGTTTCATTAAGTAGATATACCCATATCTGCTTAAGTCATCTGTGAAGGTGAGAAAATAACGATATCCGTCACGAGCCTCAACATTCATCGGACCACATACATCTGTATGTATGATTTCCAACAAATCTGTTGCTCTCTCCATAGTACCGGAGAACGGTGTTTTTGTCACCTTACCCATAAGGCACGGTTCGCAAGTACCAAGTGATTCATAATCAAGTGGTTCCAAAAGCCCATCAGTATGGAGTTTCTTCATGCGCTTTATACCGATATGACCCAAACAACAGTGCCACAAATAAGTTGCACTATCATTATCAACTCTGCATCTTTTGGCTTCAACACTATGAATATGTGTGTCACTACTATCGAGATTTAATAAGAATAGACCACTCTTCAAGGGTGCATGACCATAAAAGATTTTACTCATGTAAATAGAACAACCATTATTCTCTGATTTAAATGAATAACCGTCTCGCATCAAACAAGATCCAGATATAATGTTCATGCTTAACGCTGGCACCAAATAACAATTATTTAGGTCTAATACTAATCCCGAAGGTAGATGTAGAGGTAGCGGGCCGACTGCCATCACATCGACTTTGGAACCATTTCCCACGCGCATTGTCACCTCGTCCTTAGCCAATCTTCGCTTAATCCGTAGTCCCTGTTTCGAGTTGCAAATATTAGCAACAGAACCAGTATGAAATACCCAGGTGCTACTGCGAGCATTAGTAAGGTACACATCAATAACATGTATATCACATATACCTTTGTTCACCTTGCCATCCTTCTTATCCGCCAAATACTTGGGGTAATTCCGCTTCCAGTGACCAGTCTGCTTGCAGTAGAAGCACTCAGTTTCAGGCTTAGGTCCAGGTTTGGGTTTCTTCTCTTGAGTAGCAACTTGCTTGCTGTTCCTTTTGAAGTTCCCCTTCTTCTTTCCTTTGCCCTTTTTCTTGAAACTAGTGGTCTTGTTGACCATCAACACTTGATGCTCCTTTTTGATTTCTACCTCTGCAGCTTTCAGCATTGCGAAGAGCTCGGGAATAGTCTTATTCATCCCTTGCATATTATAGTTCATCACGAAGCTCTTGTAGCTTGGTGGTAGTGATTGGAGAATTCGGTCAATGACGCAATCATCTGGAAGATTAACTCCCAATTGAATCAAGTGATTATTATACCCAGACATTTTGCGTATATGCTCACTGACAGAACTGTTCTCCTCCATCTTACAGCTATAGAACTTATTGGAGACTTCATATCTCTCAATCTGGGCATTTGCTTGAAATATTAACTTCAACTCCTGGAACATCTCATATGCTCCATGACGTTCAAAACGTCGTTGAAGTCCTGATTCTAAGCCGTAAAGCATGGCACACTGAACTATCGAGTAGTCATCAGCTTTTCTCTGCCAGACGTTCTTAACATCTGGTGTTGCTCCAGCAGCAGGCCTGGCACCCAGCGGTGCTTCCAGGACATAATTCTTCTGTGCAGCAATGAGGATAATCCTCAAGTTATGGACCCAGTCTGTGTAATTGCTACCATCATCTTTCAACTTTGCTTTCTCAAGGAATGCATTAAAATTCAACGGAACAACAGCATGGGCCATCTATCTACAATCATACATAAACAAGCAAGATACTATCAGGTACTAAGTTCATGATAAATTTAGGTTCAATTAATCATATTACTTAAGAACTCCCACTTAGATAGACATCCCTCTAATCTTCTAAGTGATTACGTGATCCAAATCAACTAAACCATGTCCGATCATCACGTGAGATGGAGTAGTTTCATTGGTGAACATCGCTATGTTGATCATATCTACTATATGATTCACGCTCGACCTTTCGGTCTCCGTGTTCCGAGGCCATATCTGTATATGCTTGGCTCGTCAAGTATAACCTGAGTATTCCGCGTGTGCAACTGTTTTGCACCCGTTGTATTTGAACGTAGAGCCTATCACACCCGATCATCACGTGGTGTCTCAGCACGAAGAACTTTCGCAACGGTGCATACTCAGGGAGAACACTTCTTGATAATTAGTGAGAGATCATCTTATAATGCTACCGTCAATCAAAGCAAGATAAGATGCATAAAAGATAAACATCACATGCAATCAATATAAGTGATATGATATGGCCATCATCATCTTGTGCTTGTGATCTCCATCTTCGAAGCACCGTCGTGATCACCATCGTCACCGGCGTGACACCTTGATCTCCATTGTAGCATCGTTGTCGTCTCGCCAATATTATGCTTCCACGACTATCGCTAGCGCTTAGTGATAAAGTAAAGCATTACAGTGCGATTGCATTGCATACAATAAAGCGACAACCATATGGCTCCTGCCAGTTGCCGATAACTCGGTTACAAAACATGATCATCTCATACAATAAAATTTAGCATCATGTCTTGACCATATCACATCACAACATGCCCTGCAAAAACAAGTTAGACATCCTCTACTTTGTTGTTGCAAGTTTTACGTGGCTGCTACGGGCTTAAGCAAGAACCAATATTACCTACACATCAAAACCACAACGATAGTTTGTCAAGTTGGTGCTGTTTTAACCTTCGCAAGGACCGGGCGTAGCCACACTCGGTTCAACTAAAGTTGGAGAAACTGTCACCCGCTAGCCACCTATGTGCAAAGCATGTCGGGAGAACCGGTCTCGTGTAAGCGTACGCGTAATGTCGGTCCGGGCCGCTTCGTCCAACAATACCTCTGAACCAAAGTATGACATGCTAGTAAGTAGTATGACTTATATCGCCCACAACTCACTTGTGTTCTACTCGTGCATATAACATCAACACATAAAACCTAGGCTCGGATGCCACTGTTGGGGAACGTAGTAATTTCAAAAAATTTCCTACGCACATGCAAGATCATGGTGATGCATAGCAATGAGAGGGAAGAGTGATATCTACGTACCCTTGTAGATCGACTGCGGAAGCGTTAGCACAACGCGGTTGATGTAGTCGTACGTCTTCACGGCCCGACCGATCAAGCACCGAAACTACGGCACCTCTGAGTTCTAGCACACGTTCAGCTCGATGACGATCCCCGGACTCCGATCCAGCAAAGTGTCGGGGAAGAGTTCCGTCAGCACGACGGCGTGGTGACGATCTTGATGTTCTACCGTCGCAGAGCTTCGCCTAAGCACCGCTACAATATTATCAAGGATTATGGTGGAAGGGGCACCGCACACAGCTAAGAATATGATCACGTGGATCAACTTGTGTGTCTAGGGGTGCCCCCTGCCTCCGTATATAAAGGAACAAGGGGGAGGTGCGGCCGACCAGGAGGAGGGCGCGCCAGGAGGAGTCCTACTCCCACCGGGAGTAGGATTCCCCCTTTCCTAGTTGGAATAGGATTCGGGAAGGGGGAAGAGGAGAGAGAGAAGGAAAGGGGGGCGCCGCCCCCCTCTCCTTGTCCTATTCGGACTAGGGGGGAGGGGTGCACGGCCCAGCCCTGGCCACCTCTCCTCTCTTCCACTAAAGCCCACTAAGGCCCATATACCTCCCGGGGGGTTCCGGTAACCTCCCGGTACTCCTAACATCCCGATTTCACCCAGAACACTTCCGATATCCAAATATAGGCTTCCAATATATCAATCTTTATGTCTCGACCATTTCAAGGCTCCTCGTCATGTCCGTGATCACATCCAGGACTCCAAACAAACTTCAGTACATCAAAATGCATAAACTCATAATATAACTGTCATCGAAACCTTAAGCGTGCGGACCCTACGGGTTCGAGAACAATGTAGACATGACCGAGACACATCTCCGGTCAATAACCAATAGCGGAACCTGGATGCTCATATTGGCTCCTACATATTCTACGAAGATCTTTATCAGTCAGACCGCATAACAACATACGTTGTTCCCTTTGTCATCGGTATGTTACTTGCCCGAGATTCGATCGTCGGTATCTCAATACCTAGTTCAATCTCGTTACCGGCAAGTCTCTTTACTCGTTTCGTAATACATCATCTCACAACTAACTCATTAGTTGTAATGCTTGCAAGGCTTATGTGATGTGCATTACCGAGAGGGCCCAGAGATACCTCTCCGACAATCGGAGTGACAAATCCTAATCTCGAAATACGCCAACCCAACATTTACCTTTGGAGACACCTGTAGTGCTCCTTTATAATCACCCAGTTACGTTGTGACGTTTGGTAGCACACAAAGTGTTCCTCCGGTAAATGGGAGTTGCATAATCTCATAGTCATAGGAACATGTATAAGTCATGAAGAAAGCAATAGGAACATACTAAACGATCGTGTGCTAAGCTAATGGAATGGGTCATGTCAATCACATCATTCTCCTAATGATGTGATCCCATTAATCAAATGACAACACATGTCTATGGTTAGGAAACATAACCATCTTCGATTAACGAGCTAGTCAAGTAGAGGCATACTAGTGACGTTTGGTTTGTCTATGTATTCACACAAGTATTATGTTTCCGGATAATACAATTCTAGCATGAATAATAAACATTTATCATGATATAAGGAAATAAAATAATAACATTATTATTGCCTCTAGGGCATATTTCCTTCAGTGAACTCGCAACTTGGCGGTCCCCTGCGCTGCTCAAGAGCTTGGCACGCATGTAGAAGGGGTCGACGATCACGATGTCCGGGGTCTTGTCTCTAATGATCCGCATCTCCATACTCAGCGAAAACAGCCGAACGAAGGTGTAGTGCAGCGGATGAAGGTTGAACATAGCAAAGATGTCATGAAACCGCAGGATGATCGTACCCCCGATGGCGCCATCCACAAAGCCCTTGCCCTCTGGCACCTTGGCCACGAAAACCAGGTATGCCACATCATTCTCTCTGAGACGCCGCTTCTCCAAAGAAAGAACACTGTCATGCAGACTCCGCATACCACCGGTTGCAGCACTGAGCATATTTGTTGGTAGCATCGCCCTACCCACCACATGCACCCTCCTCGAGATATTCTTAGGTGAAGGTGGCCCGTCCTGAGCATGGATCGTACTCGGTGCCGGCTGGCTCGCACCGGCGGCCTTTTTTGTCGGCCGTTTCCGGCCCTTCTTCTTGATCTACTGTAATGGGACCGAGTTCTGCTCACAGACCGCCTTCTTGAGTGTGTTGGGGCTGATAATATTTGGCACCTCCGCTATCTGAGGCTCGGTGAAGGCGGCAGCTGGAGGCGTCTCCTGAGAACTGAACGCCAGACGACGCCTGTTGCAATTGGGTTTCTCCACCGTACTAGCTAGATCGCGGTCGTCTTGTTTGGGTTCTTGAGAAGGAGGCCCGCAGAACTCGTCACCGTACCCATGTTCGGCAAAGTACTTATCGACGTTGGTAAATGTACCATCGTCGTTGTCGTCTTCGTCCGGATCCTGTGCCATATGCTTGTCCGGATCCTGTGCCATAGGGATGTCCGGCATGTCCGATAGCGTTGCGGCGTTCTTGCCATCGCTTGGCGCCGGCACGACTGGCGGTCTTGTCTGTGGGGTGGTGTCCCCCGCCCCCAAACAAATCTGGCTCTTCGGCCAAAGCAGGGGCCAGCTTACGCAGGCGCTGAGGGTCATCTCATCTTCTTCGTCGGCCCCAGCGGGTCGAATCGAAGGTAACAGCTCGTCGCAGCCTGGCAGCGCCCGAACCACTTCAACCCTACACATTGTGGGTGGCATTGGATTATCATGGAACACGGGGTTGCCCGGTTGAACGATTCTGCCCTTGGCGACATCGACCAACTCGCCGCCCACGAAGTGCAGGAGAGTGCAAGGAACGTTGGCGGCGCCCTGCGAAAACATGTAGGGCATCAGGGATGCCCAGTCAAAGGCAAGGAGATGAAGTCCTCGGCCGAGAGGCTTAGTTACCTTGATGCCGTCGAGCTGGGCTAATGTCGAGGCACCGCCAACGGCGGGCGTGCAACTGACGAAGGGGCCGCTTGCTGGTGAGGTGCCGGCCGGCGTACACCCGGGTGCATTAAGCTCCAATGCCGGCGTCGGAGACACCAATACCGCCGCCGCCGGAGACACCAATGGCGCCGCCGCCGTAGACACCAATACCGCCGCCGCCGGAGACACCAATGGCGCCGCCTACGCGTTGTGTGAGTTGCTGGCCGTGAAGCTGGGAATCGGGGGCGGCCCCTGTTGGCCACCCGCAATCCACGTCGTTATCCCATGAATCAAGGTAGGCATAATGCCGGTAAGCGTCGATCCCAGTTGTTGTTGCACTTGCTCTTGGACCATCTCCGGAATCCGCGCCACTTGCACCTTGAGTGCTTCAACCTCGCGCGACTGGCTTTCTGAGCTGGTCTTTTTCTCCTTTCGCCCACCAGCGCCATAGTATGACGACCATTTTGTGGACAAGCCTTTGCCGGCCACACGACCAGCTGACGTCGTCTTATTGAGCTTATCCCTGTTTTTCATTACGTTCAATGCCCTATTCAAAGGGGTGTCGAAAGGGGAGCTCTGAGACGACCCCGCACTACTGCTTTCTTTGTCCTGCGGAAGGAACGTGAACCATTTAGAAATATTGGGGATTAATTAGAATGCAACCATATGGAGCTAATTACGCGGGGGTGTATTCCTTACCAGAACAAGCTCAAGCTCCTTGGTCTTCGGATCCATGGTAAGCTCCTTTGTTACCGGGTCCTCCTTGTACCGGGCCCTGATAAAGTTCCTGGTCTGCTTGTCACTGTATTTCTCGAAGCGGGGCGGTAGGCCTTGCTCGGCATGCTCCGCGTCCTCCTTGTCCCATACAGGCTCCGCCACTCTGTAACCGCCGGGACCGAGTTGGTGGACCCCTATGTTCAACTGCCGCATTTCTTTCCCCCATTGACTTGATTCGGAGGTTGCGGGGCTCTCGCACTTGATCTTGAACTCCTTGTAGTCACCTTCGCTCATCAAAGGATATTTCGCCTTGATCTTCTCATAACTATCACCTTTGTCAATCATTGCCTTCACCGTGCTTTTCCAAGTAGACAGGGCCGTGCTCATCATCATGAGGGCGGCACCGTTCACTTTATTACCCGAGAGGCGTGTGTTTGCGAACTCAGTGGGGAACTTGTATCGTTCGTGCAGCTTCGTGAAGAGGAGGCTGCGCAAATTCCCTCGGTCCTTATGCCTTAGGTTCTCGGTGTTGATCGAGGCGGTGCTCCGGAGAATGCACCTGAGCTGAATCGAGTAACCCTTGACTACGTGTTTGGGCGCCATCGGATGCCCGTCGGAGTTCACTTCAGTAAATTCCTCCCTGACGGTGCCGAGCACGTTCGGGCGCCGGTCCTTCCGTTGCCTCTTCGGTTGGCTGCCATTTGTGCGTGCGCCGCCATCATCAGTGGTGGCATCCGCGGCGCCATCATCAGTGGTGTCATCTCCGACGCCACTAGGGGTTGTGTAGTCAGGATCGGTGTCTTCCGCGGCGTCCTCATAGCGGTGAGGTTCTTCCTCCAACTCCTGGGACAGCTCCCAGAATTGCTTGCCGCCCGAACCGCCGGCCTCATCGTTGTGGGCCATGTTTCACTCTAAATAGGAAAAAAGTTTGGTCAAAAAGTTGGTTATTGTCAAGGAACAAGATCATGGTCTCATCATTTAGGGTTTGTCGACACCGAGGCATCCTAAAAGCTAAGCTTTTATCATTTAGGGTTTGTCGACGCCGAGGCACCCTAAAAGCCTAAGCGTACATCATTTAGGTTCTCATCGACACCGAGGCACCCTAAAAGCCAAGGTTTCATCATTTAGGGTTTGTCGACGCCGAGGCACCCTAAATGCTAAGTTTTCATCATTTAGGGTTTATCGATGCCGAGGCACCCTAGGTTGGGCCTAATCACTTGGCACTAATAAGTTGGCTCTATTGCCACCTATGTTGGGTTTATCATCTAGGTTTTATCGATGCTAAGGAGACTTTCTAAGTTGGGCCTAATCACTTGGCTCTATTGCCACCTATGGTTTAATGCAGCAAGAATAAAGGGGCAGTTGATCCTACTTAATTAAGTACTAAGATACCCCAGCCCATGCATTAGTAGCAAGTACCTCATATGTCCGATTTTTAGCAAAGTCATGCTAAAATTCACGGAAAATTTCAGCATGACCTTTGCTGAAAATAGGACATATGGAGTACCCGAATTTGCCGGAACGGAAGTTAATCGACATTCCAACAAACTCAAGGGCCTCTCGGGGTACCTGCAAAATCATCACGACACGAAGGGCCTCTCAAGGGCCGCAAGCAGCAGCGGCGTCTCCCAGGACCCCATTTTTTTGCTAAATTTCTTTGAGCAACAATCAGAGCAGAAAATTCAGCACCACAATGTGCCTCTACTTTCATATGGATGAAAAGGCCACAGACCATATGGTCCTCTGCTTGCATATGGACAAAAATCAGCTCAACTTATGTGAGCTTCCATTCCAGATCTAATAGGTCACCCAACAAAAATTATAAGTCCTCACACCATATATACTTTATCACATTATAAGTCCTCACACCATCAACTATGAAAAAATCTGAGAGTATAAGTCTGGTTACATTCACCCAAGTCCAAACGTAAAATTTTGTCCAACATAGTACAGCACACTTTGATAATTTCATAGGATTTAATATACCAAACGAAACCTGACAAGTGATATGTGGTTTAAGTATCTACAGAACTAACTAGCAGCAGGTGTGCAATGACAAAATTCTGGAGTTATGCTATGCAATCTACAATGTAGTCTAAGGGGAACTAACTAGCAGCAGCTCATCTAGAACACATGTGAGTACTTCAATGGAAATAGCAACATTAGGAAGAAAAGAAGGAACATTGTCCCACAGTAGCAACAACAGGTGTTCAATTAGTCAAGCAGCAGGAACACACAAGCAAAGCATGTGTTCATTTAGTGAAGCAGTTGGTGTGACTGTACAAATTACTCTACTGATACATGATACATGTGTCATGTGCGTTGATCACTATAGCCTTGTTCTCTGACCAAACATCTTCATCTCACTACATGGACAGCGTAGTGTACTGTTATGTCCACTCACAGACCAAAAAATTGCAACCAATAACGAACAAATGCCTAACAGTTCCATGGAGCTATTGGATTAAGTGAGAGCTATATGCGGTTTTTTTAAAACAAGTGAGAACTCCTACATGCTTGCCAGGCCATGAAAAAAATGAGTGATGTTTCCATAATTATTTCTTAGAGTGAATACAGTATGTTCTCCAAAACTCAGCAAACAATATGCAGATCGTTCTTAGTGTCTCTTGCTTTTCTGATAGCCAAATAGCCACTAATAATATACCATTGGGATCATCATCGCTTCAAATCATTTGTCTGGAAACAAAGGAATGTATAAACTGAATTTGCAGAATAATAAAGATAGATATGAGTTGCTAGCTGTTATGAGGCACCCGATATGTCTTTGCTTGCTGTAGTTGTGGTTCTGTGTCATTGATGTCCTAGGAGTTTTCTCAAATTTTACTAGCTCAAGTGTGATGCTATTTCCTGTTTACCTATGTGTGCCACAGTTACTTTGTTACATAATTACCCTTTCATAAACTAAGCAATTAACATGAGCACATAGTTACATACTAGTATGTTTCACACAAAAGCAAACAAATCTCCTGGAATGTGTCATGAAATTGAGTTTTAACCAACTGCCATATATAATTTTGCTATTAAGCACAGATCATTTTTTTTCAGGTTTCTTTTCCAGAAGAACTATAAATCTACTCCTAAACAAACAAGGCCGGCCCTGTGGTGACTTGGATAACAGCTAGCTACACTGACAGAGAGGAAGACGAAATCAAAGGGGGGAGGGGAACCGGTGCAGCTCACCGAGAGGAAGATGATGGCGAGCTCGTGCGGAGCCGGGGTTGACGAGGTGGACGGTGAGGCCGCGGTGGCCGGAGGTTGAAGAAGACCTCGATCCGCACGATGCAGAGTCGTCGAGCTCGAACGGCTGGCCGTAGATGACGTAGAATAACACTGCAGAGCTCCTGGACTCCTTGGTGGGGTGTGGGGACGATGCGGTGACGGGGACGACCTAGTCGGGTGAAGCAGCGCGAGGGGAGGGGAAGTGGGGAGGTGCTAGGGTGTGGAGCGGGCGCGGGGGTCGTCGGAACGGGTGCGGGGGAGCCGGAGCGGGTGTGGAGCGGGCGCGGGAGTCGTCGGAGTGGGCCAGCCGAGGGTCGTTGGAGCGGGTGTGGCGGGGGAGGGAAGCGGGATCTGGCGAGGGAGAGGGAAGGGGGGATCGGGCGAAGGGGTATCCAGCTAGAGGGGGGAATGTTAGTAATGGCGCACCCTCCTCTCGTGCTCCATTAGTAGTTTTTTTCTGATAGCAATGGCGCACCCCCTCTGGTGCGCCATTAGTAACTTTTCTTTTCTGATAGCAATGGCGCACCCTCCTCTGGTGCGCCATTAGTAACTTCTTTTTTTCATTATTTCTTGTTGCATCTAATAATTTGTTTTTTTATCAAATTTGTTATTTTCATGAGGACAAGAACAGAAGATATCATCAAATATCATCAATTTTTTTTAAATATCATCAAATTTGTTATTTGAAAATATCATCAAATTTGTTATTTAAAAATATCATCAAAAAGTGGGGGAGGGTGCGAGGTGTCGGCGGCGGCGGTGGAGCGGGCCGGGGAGGGTGCGGAGGGTCGGTGGCGGTGGTGGAGCGGGCCGGGGGAGTGGTGGGTCGTCGGCGGCGGTGGAGCGGGGGAGGGTGCGGGGGGCCGAGTGCTCGTCGGCGGCGGTGGAGGGGGATCGAGATCGAGTGTCCTCATGAATTCAAAAAGTTCCCGTGAAATTTAAAAATATTCATGATATCAAAAAGTGCCCATGAAATACAATCGAGAAATGAAGACTACGATTTAAATACAATCGATCTTAGCTAGCTATCTGTTCACAATCTTCTTGCCCTTCTTTTTCGCAAATGGAGTTCTTCTGTGGAATGGACGTCCTTTAGGTAGGGTGGTCCTGCTTCTTCTTGTGGTGTGTGATGCTACTTCATCGTCGTCGTCATGTTCGATCTTCGGGTCGCCGTACTTGTCGAAGTCTTGCTCATTGGCTACTCCATCCATTCCGATGATCTTCCTTTTGCCTCTCCTCACGACAACATGACTGGGCTTTGACGGGTCGGTAATGAAGAAGCATTGGTCCACTTGGGAAGCCAGTACCCATGGCTCATTTTTCGCGGTGACGTTTGCTCCCGCGGTCTTGGATTTGGCTTCGGGTATAACCATGGTGGTGAAATACCGGTCTTCTTTTAGGACGCTCTTGGCCCATCTGACACGGAACATCGGGACCTTGTCTCCAGCGTAGCTCAGCTCCCAGATCTCCTCGATCCTTCCGTAGTATCTATCCTTGTCGTTACCGGTGTAGGATTCCATCGTTACCCCGGAGTTCTGATAACCATCGCTCTTCACGTCCTTGTCCTCGGTGTAGAATGTGTAGCCGTTGATATCGTACACCTCATAGGTCATCAGGTTGTGCTCGGCGCCCTGTGACAAGGCGAATATGAGTTTTTCTTCCGCGGAAGAATCCTCATGTAAAGGGTACGACAGAAGCTTCTGCTTGAACCAACACGTGAAACATGAGTTGTGCTCTTTGATTATATCTCCGTCCGTCCTCTGTTGGCCTCGGTCATTGTACGTCTTCTCAATAAAGGTTTTGTGCTCTACCACCCAAGGATCGACCACGTCTATGTGTTGTAGCGCGACTAGGTTTGCTCTTTCAAAGTCGGCGAGTCGACCCTCGAAGTCGACATGCATTTCGCGGCGACCCTCATGGTGACCCCATCTAGTGAGCCTGCCGAGGTGCCTGTTGACAGGCACACCAACGGGGTTCTCGATGCCTAGATAATTCGTGCAGTAGGAGATGCACTCTTCGGTCAGAAAGCCCCTGGCTATACTTCCCTCTGGACGTGACATGTTGCGAACGTATCCTTTGATGACACCATTCATCCTTTCAAACGGCATCATGCTGTGCAGGAACGTCGGCCCGAGTTGGATGATATCCTCCACGATATGGACCAGCAGATGCACCATAACATCGAAGAATGCGGGCGGGAAGTACATCTCAAGCTCGCATAGTATCACCACGATCTCTTCCTGTAGCCTTCTGAGTTGCCTCACGCCAATCGACTTCCGAGAGATGACGTCGAAAAAGTTGCATAGGCTAAATAGCGTTTCACGGACATGCGCGTCCATGATCCCACAGATTGCAACTGGAAGTATCTGCGTCATCAGCACGTGACAGTTGTGAGACTTCATTCCGCTGAACTTCTGCTTCCCTGGGTCTAGGTATCTACTTATCTTCCCCGCGTAACCGTAAGGAAGTTTTACTCCTACGAGGCAGGTGAAAAACTGCTCGATCTCCTCCTGACTTAGAGTGAAGCACGCGGGAGGGTAGTCACTTCCGGTCTTCTTGGCCTTTTTGCCTTTGCGACGAGTTTCTGTGTCCTGCTTCGCCTCATCATCATCATCATCATCATCATCATCATCATCATCATCATTAGCGTGAAGCTCCTGCCTGATGCCCATTGATTTCAAGTCTGCCCTTGCTTTCGGCCCATCTTTGGTCCTCTCTGGCATGTTGAGCAGGGTACCAAGCAGACTCTCGCACACGTTCTTCGTGATATGCATGGCATCAAGGCTGTGAGGCACACGGTGGATCTTCCAGTACGGCAAGTCCCAGAAAACAGACCTCGTTTTCCATACCTTCAGCAGCGGCTCTGGCACCTTTCGCTTCTTTCCCGGCTCTGGCGCCTTTTGCTTCTTTCCCGGTAGTGGGCAATCTTTCCAATTTTTCAACAGCTCATCTATTTCCTCGCCGCTCCTCGTACGCGGGCGTTTTCGGGGTTCGGTTTCACCATCGAACAGATCCTTGCGTTTCCTCCACGGGTCATCGTCGCGAAGCCACCTTCGATGTCCCATGAACACGGTTTTCGAAGATCCGGGATCTCTATCTAGCTGGCGATACGTTGTGTCATCCATGCACCTTACGCATCCAGAAAATCCGTGGACTACCTGCCCCGCGAGATATCCGTAACCGAGATAGTCGTGCACCGTCGTGAGCAGTGCGGCTCTCATAGGGAAATATTCTTTCTCTGCGGCGTCCCACGTATTGGCTGGCGTTTTCCACATCGTGTCTAGCTCCTCTTTCAGCAGCCCCAGATACAGATTGATGTCGTTCCCTGCTTGTTTCGGCCCTTCAATTAGCATACTCATGTGAATGTACTTCCTCTTCATGCACAACCAGGGGGGAAGGTTGTACATCCACACAAACACAGGCCACGTGCTATGTGTGCTTCTCTGGCTGCCAAATGGATTGACTCCATCGGTGCTCGCGCCCAGCACGATGTTCCTTGGATCCTTCCCAAATTCTGGGTATTCGAAGTTCAACGCTTGCCACTGGCTCGCATCCTTAGGGTGACTCAACATCTTGTCTTTTTTATTTATCTCCGGATCATTTCCGTCATCTTCCCGCTTCTTCTCCTCCCTATCCGCGTGCCAACGCAGGAGCTTTGCTACCTTAGGGTCCGTGAAATACCGCTGCAGACGAGGAGTGATCGGAAAGTACCACACCGATTTTCAAGGAGCTTTCTTCCTCTTCTTGTATCGAGTGACGCCGCACACCGGACATACGGTAGACTCCACGTGCTCGTCCTGATAAATGATGCAAGTGTTCATGCACACATGGTATTTCACGTGCGGTAAATCCAGAGGACACACGATTTTCTTCGCCTCCTCGAAACTGGCCGGGCACTTGTTCCCCTTGGGAAGACGTTCGTGCCAGAATGACATGTTCTCGTCGAAGCATGCGTCAGTCATTTTGTGTTTTACCTTCATCTCCAGAGCCGTGAGCGTTACTTTCAGGCGGGTATCCTCGGGCCTGCATCCTTCATACAATGGAGTAACCTCGTCTATCTCCATTTGATCCAGCTTGGCTTTCTCTCGAGCGGCAGCTCTTGCATTATCCGTCTGCTTGAGAAGCATCTCTTGAATATGAGGGTCCTGCACCCAGCCTCCATCATCGTCTGCTCCGGCATCTTCATCTTCATGATCATGCCCTTCGTCTTGATCTTCCTCATCATCGTGTACGACATCTTCTACATGATGACTGTGTACAGCATCACTGTCGTGATCATGTCTTGGAGATTCTTCGTCTTCTCGCCCGCCCTCGCCGCGGTGGTACTTGTCTTGTTGCCCTTCCTCATTTCTTGCCCGGCCCCCATGGACGACTTCATAGTCATCTTCATCACCTTGCCACCGATAGCCATCCATGACACCACGCAAGAGCTGGTGGTCCCGCACCTGCCCGGAATCCGGGTCCGCAATAAGGCTCTTCAGCTTGCATCTTCGACACGGACATCTTATCTCCGTCTCGTTCTTTTGAAGCATCTCGGCCTTCACGGAGCTCAAAAACCTATTCACGATGCCTTCGGTCATCGTGCGGACCATGGTCGCCTGCGGGGTAGAGCAAAACGATATTTTAGAACCAAGAAAAAATTTGGCATGACCTTCCCTAAAAATAGGACCAAAAAGAATGCATAGTGCCAAAATTCTCGCCGAAACGGAAATGAATCAACATTCCGGCAAAATATTGGCAACTATCGCATTTCAAATACCGGTACCTGCAAACACAAACATATATGCAACACCACAAACACATGCAACACCACAAACATACATAGATCTAGCTAGGCCACAAAAAGTGCATGTGCATGTTGTTGGAGCAAGCTAGGGAGAAAAAAAGTAGATCTACATCATGAAGATAGCTTTCCCCTTACTTACCTATCAAAAAAAGGTAATTTCACCACTTAATTTTGATGAATCTATGGTGGAAATGAGGTGAGGAGGAGGAGGCAGCCCAAAGCTTGGAGAAGGAGGTGGAGGGAATGAAGTGGGGAAAGTGAGTGGGTAGGTGTGGGGCTGTCCAAAATATCTTGTGGGGTCCCAGGTTACTAATGGCGCACCACCTGCAAATGCGCCATTAGTAACCCTGGTTACTAATGGCGCAACTGCAGGTGGTGCGCCATTAGTAGTTTTGCAAAAAGTAAATATATATATATATATACTAATGGCGCACTTTTACAGGGTGCGCCATTAGTAGTTTAAACTAGTAATGGCGCACTGTGAAGCGGTGCGCCATTAGTAGCTTTGCAAAAAAAAGAATAAAAAAAATTTAGTACTGGCGCACTCCATGTCTGGTGCGCCATTACTAGTTAGAACTAGTAATGGCGCACTTCGGTAGGATGCGCCATTAGTATGTATGTAAAAATGAAAAAAAAATTATCACTAGTGGCGCACCTGTTTTCTGGTGCACCATTAGTGTCTTCCACACTAATGGCGCATCACCAACTCGTGCGCCATCAGTATATAGTAGTGGCGCACTACTTCCCTGGTGCGCCATTAGTGTCAATCCTATCTATAGCCCTTTTCCTAGTAGTGTTAAGTTCATCATTGTACTGCAGTTAATGCCACCACTCATCCAGAATACTATTCAACATTGGCAGGGATATGAGGCTTGTGCCTTTGTTAACTGGCTGGATGAAGAATGGCATGGCAGGGCTCGGAGTGTTATCACCAAGCTCGCAGAAGATAATGTAAAGCTAAAGAAGAAACTGGATGATCTGGAATGTACAATCAGTATGATGAAGCAAGAAAGAATCAATCACAGGCAACAGATGAAAGCAAGAGACAAGAAGGAACTAGCATGTGTAGTTATGGTTGTCGCATTAGCCATGTTCTATGCGCTGTTTGCAATGATGATTAGGGGTTTTGTTTGACAGTATTGCTAAAGCACATCTAGATGTGCTCTAAGTAATGCACATCTGGGTCCTATGCCATTGATGTTACGCGAAGATTCGTGCAGATAATTTTCTTTGTCTTTTTTCTTTTCCTTTCTAGTTTGATTATTACTGGCTTTATCAATAAGAAGAGCTCAATGTATTGCTTGCCAACTGTCCTACTCCATTCGTACCGGTACCGGTGCATAATCCCAAAACTCATTCCTTGTGTTTTGTCCTGAAAAAGGAAACCAGCCAAATAGCCAATAGGAGTCCTGCGCAACCCCAGGAATTTGGAGCGACTGGGTACAAATAATTGCGGTTGATTATATCAACGGTTAGATAATACGTCAACCCCCGCTTCAATCCCCACTTCAATTGACAGTTCCTCTTCTCTGCATACCCCGCTTAAGTGTCCACCATCTTCATTGTCCCCGGCAGGCCGCGCTACACACTAGCGCACACTCTGCATCCATGTCGAGCGATAGCGAGGACGACAGTTCGGCCAGCAGTCTAGCGCCCAATGATAGGTCAACATCAGAATCATCCCGCTCGTCTTCCATGAGTCGGGCGTCGAGCCCAGACCTCGATTATATCCGGTTCATGGAAGGGACGCCGCCTCCGGAGTCGTCAGACAACAACCAGATGGACGAGGAGCCGTCGGAGGACGAAGAAGAGGACAATGATGATGATGAGGAGGAATGGTCGAACGAGAAGGAGGAGGACGACGACAGCAACGACGATGACGGCGATGAAAAGCCAACGGTCAGCGGCAAGAAGCGTCCTCGCCAAGATGATGTCGCGGGGCCATCCAACAAGAACAACAAGAAGAAGGACTAAATTAAGCAGAATGTATATATCTCTGTTTATCCTGTCAATATCATCACAGACGGTTAGTAATATGTATTCGACAGAGATCTTCTACATTATTGCCAACAAGTTGGTTTGTTGAACTGTGTGCGCTGACGAGCACACAATTCAAAAAAGGCTGTATGGGCTATCTATAATGATCACACACAATTCTGATTACCGACCTGTTTGCCGAGTATCACACACATCTTGTTACGCCGAATAGTTTGTGGTTCACCTCACTTATCGCAAACGGTTCATCGGAGTGAACTGTATGCCGTATATCGCACACACCTTGATCTAGCTGCCCATTTCTGTTGTTCTATCTCATCGCAAACAGTTCATACAGATCAATCGTATGCCCCTCATCGCACACGCAACTATAATCTGAACCATGTTTGATGTATCATTCATCACAAATGTTTTGTATCATTTCTGACGGTTTTCATACAACACCGTTTGCGATTATTGCATCGCACACAGTTTCTCGAAGGGTCTCTAGTCATAGTGCCACGTTAGTGACATCCTGCAGTAGTGCATGTACAAGCCGGGGCGATGACCTCGTGCAAGATAAAATAAAGAAGTGCTGTGGGGGGGGGGTGGGCCGATCGAGATCGCATGCATGCACAAGAACACCCAGATCATTGCATAAGCATTTCATGAGCATTTTCATATGCATGTAGATAGGACTGCATCCTACATTCATTCTCATCTACATGGAGTTGTAGGTTCCTGCCGTGAACTTGACTCCGACAAGGGACGGGAAGATTGCACGGCACCATGGTCCTCGGCAAGCCAAACAGATAAGTTTACCTCTTGTCCATTAGTGTTCTATAAGCTATAACTTGTGCATAGAGAAACCTCGCCGCTCTCTTGAAACTAGGGTGCTCCCATCCTTAGCTCGAATGTTGCTTCAGCCTGGATGGTCACAGTGCCCCTTGACGAAAAGTGAGTGGGCGGGGGGCTGGCGCTCCAGTTTGTTCCCCGGTAGACATGGTTCTCCGGCAGACGAAAAGGGTGCCGGTAGGGTATCCTCCTGGGAAAACTCGTTTAGCTACAATAAAGAGGCACTCCACCTCTGCATAGACATACACATGCACGAGTTCTCGGCAAGGTTTATTTCTTTCATTGACATGCGGATAGAAGTACAAGTATTACAAAAAAAAGATGGACTCAAGATATTACATTATTTGAAATTAAATTTGGCAAGTGTCGGCTAGTTTAGGATTGAAAAAACATAAGTGCCCCGTGATCCCCTCTTTTCGTTTTCCCTCCTTCAGGCACTACAGCGGAAGGAGGAAAAGACGACAAAAGAAGCACCCAAGCAGGAGCCCACCCCAGTCTTGTCAGGGCCCGTCGGGCACGGCCTGACAAGACCGGGAGTGGCGAGGCTACGAAGGAGGAGTGCGGGGGACGGGACAGCGCCTTCTGGTCGCCACCTCCAGAGCCAGCAAGAAGCCCCGGCTTGAGCGCCAGTGGAGTCATCCACCAAAGCTCAACTGGAAGACTACTGGAGGTGAGGAGAAGGCACCAAGAGAACATCCCTCCCCGGCTATCACCCAAAGAGGCTGGAGATGACGATGCCGGGGAGGGATGGGAAGAGCCAAAAGATGAGGCGGCAGGTCGATGGTCAGAGGCAAAGGCATCCACGCCATCGTACTCCGACCTGACCCCCTGCCACCTGCCTTCTCCATCTTCCCTCACATTATCCTCACCACCATTGCTCTCGGGAGGCGCCAAGACTCCGGTCCAATGCCTCCAGCGGAGAAACAACAAGCAACCAGGATGGACAAGGAGCTCGAGGCATGCCGCGCCCCACCTTGGCGGGCAGGAAAGCACGCCTCCCGTCGACATCAACTCCAAGACCTCCGGGAGGGGCGATGCTGGGATTACCAATGATCTCCAGCCCCTCCTCCCGAACGAGCATCGAAGAGACCAAAAGATTTGCCACGCCAAGGTCCAGGCTCACTCCCTAAGAATCAACACCAACAAGAGGATACCCCGAGCCAGAGCCCGGAGGCTGGGCCTAGGTTTCCTTCTGAAGCATGACCAACAGAAATGGAAGATGACGAGAAGAGGACCACAGAAATGGATGACTCCGCCCTCCTCCGCTCCTCCCTTTTATAGGCCGAGCGGGGAGGGGCACCGGCTCCCCTGTAGGGCGCACGAGGAGGAGTCCTCCTCCTAGTAGGAGTAGGACTCCCCTTTCCTACTCCTACTAGGAGGAGGAAAGGAAAGGGGAAGGGGAGAAGGAAGGAGAGGGAGGAAAGGAGGAAAGGGGGGCGAGCCCCCTAGTCCAATTCGGTTTGGGCTAGGGGGGGCGCGCGCCTTGCCTCCTCTCTTCCACTACTTGGCCCATAAGGGCCAATACTTCTTCCCCGTATTCCTGTAACTCCCCGATACTCCTAAAAATACCCGAATCGCTCGGAACCTTTCCGATGTCCTAATATAGTCGTCCAATATATTGATCTTTACGTCTCGACCATTTCGAGAATGCTCGTCATGTCCCCGATCTCATTCGGGAGTCCAAACTACCTTCGGTACATCGAATCACATAAACTCATAATACCGATCGTCACCGAACATTAAGCGTGCAGACCCTACGGGTTCGAGAACTATGTAGACATGACCGAGACATGTCTGCGGTCAATAACCAATAGCGGAACCTGGATGTTCATATTGGGTCCTACATATTCTATGAAGATTTTTATCGGTCAAACCGCATAACAAACATACGTTGTTCCTTTTGTCATCGGTATGTTACTTGCCCGAGATTCGATCGTCGGTATCTCAATACCTAGTTCAATCTCGTTACCGGCAAGTCTCTTTGCTCGTTCCATACTATCCTGCAACTAACTCATTAGTTGCATTGCTTGCAAGGCTTATAGTGATGTGCATTACCGAGAGGGCCCATAGATACCTCTCCGACAATCGGAGTGACAAATCCTAATCTCGATCTGTGCCAAATCAACAAGTACCATCGGAGACACCTGTAGAGCACCTTTAAAATCACCCACTTACGTTGTGACGTTTGGTAGCAACAAGTGTTCCTCCGGTAATCAGGAGTTGCACAATCTCATAGTCAGAGGAACATGTATAAGTCATGAAAAAAGCAATAGCAACAAACTAAACGATCATAATGCTAAGCTAATGGATGGGTCAAGTCAATCACATTATTCTCTAATGATGTGATCGCGCTAATCAAATGACAAGTCATGTCTATGGCTAGGAAACTTAACCATCTTTGATTCAATGAGCTAGTCAAGTAGAGGAATACTAGTGACACTCTCTTTGTCCATGTATTCACACATGTACTAAGTTTCCGGTTAATACAATTTTGGCATGAATAATAAACATTTATCATGATATAAGGAAATAAATAATAACTTTATTATTGCCTCTAGGGCATATTTCCTTCAGCCCCCCACTTGGACTAGAGTCAATAATCTAGTTCACATATTTGTGTGATTAGTTTACATCTTCATGTGACTAATACCCAAAGGGTTTACTAGAGTCAATAATCTAGTTCACATCGCTATGTGATTAACACCCAAAGAGTGATCATGTTTTGCTTGTGAGAGAAGTTTATTCTACGGGTCTGCAACATTCAGATCCGTATGTATTTTGCAAATTTCTATGTCTACAATGCTCTGCACGGAGCTACTCTAGCTACTTTCTCCCACTTTCAATATGTATCCAAATTGAGACTTAGAGTCATCTAGATCGATGTAAAAATCTTGCATCGACGTAAATCTTTACGACGAACTCTTTTATCACCTCCATAATTGAGAAATATTTCCTAAGTCCTCTAAGGATAATTTTGACCGTTGTCTAGTGATCTACTCCTAGATCACTATTGTACTCCCTTGCCAGAATCATGCTAAGGTATACAATAGGACTAGTAAACAACATAGCATACTTTATAGAACCTATGACTGAGGCATAGGGAATGACTTTTCATTCTCTTTCTATTTTCTTCTGTGGTCGGGTTTTGAGTCTTTACTCAACTTCACACCTTGCAACACAGGCAAGAACTCCTTTAACTGTTCCATTTTGAACTACTTCAAAATCTTGTCAAGGTATGTACTCATTGAAAAAACTTATCAAGCATCTTGATCTATCTCTATAGATCTTGATGATAAATGTGTAAGCAGCTTCATCGAGGCCTTTCTTTGAAAAACTCTTTTCAAACACTCCTTTATGCTTTCCATAAAATTCTACATTATTTCTGATCAACAATATGTCATTCACATGTACTTATTAGAAATGCTGTAGTGGTCCCACTCACTTTCTTGTAAATACAGGCTTCACCACAAGTCTGTATAATACCATATGCTTTGATCATTCTATCAAAGCATATATCCCTACTCCGAGATGCTTGCACCAGTCCATAGATGGATCACTGGAGCTTGCTCACTTTGTTAGCACCTTTAGGATCGACAAAACCTTCTGGTTGCATCATATACAACTCTTATTTTAAGAAATCCTTGAAGGAATATAGTTTTGACATCCATTTGCCAGATTTCATAAAATGCGGCAACTGCTAACGATTCAGACAGACTTTTAAGCATCGATACGAGTGAGAAAATCTCATCATAGTCAACACCTTGAACTTGTCAAAAACATTTTGCGACAATTCGAGCTTTGTAGATAGTAACACTACTATCAGCGTCCGTCTTCCTCTTGAAGATCCATTTATTCTTAATGACTCACCGATCATCGGGCAAGTCAATCAAAGTCCATACTTTGTTCTCATACATGGATCCCATCACAGATTTCATGGCCTCAAGCCATTCCGCGGAATCCGGGCTCATCATCGCTTCCTCATAGTTCGTAGGTTCGTCATGGTCAAGTAACATGACATCCAGAACAGGATTACCGTGCCACTCTGGTGCAGATCTCACTCTAGTTGACCTACGAGGTTCGGTAGTAACTTGATCTGAAGTTACATGATCATCATCATTAGCTTCCTCACTAATTGGTATAGGAGTCACATGAATAGATTTATGTGATGAACTACTTTCCAATAAGGGAGCAGGTACAGTTACCTCATCAAAATCTACTTTCCTCCCACTCACTTCTTTCGAGAGAAAACCCTTCTCTAGAAAGGATCCATTCTTAGCAACGAATGTCTTGCCTTCGGATCTGTGATAGAAGCTGTACCCAACTGTCTCCTTTGGGTATCCTATGAAGACACATTTCTCCGATTTGGGTTTGAGCTTATCAGGATGAAACTTTTTCACATAAGCATCGCAACCCCAAACTTTAAGAAACGAAAACTTTGGTTTCTTTCTAAACCACAGTTCATATGGCGTCATCTCAACTGATTTAGATGGTGCCCTATTTAACGTGAATGCAACTGTCTCTAATGCATAACCCCAAAATGATAATGGTAAATCAGTAAGAGACATCATAGATTGCACCATATCTAATAAAGTACGGTTATGATGTTCGGACACACCATTACGCTGTGGTGTTCCAGATGGCATGAGTTGCGAAACTATTCCGCATTGTTTCAAATGAAGACCAAACTCGTAACTCAAATATTCTCCTCCACGATCAGATCGTACACACTTTATTTTCTTGTTATGATGATTTTCCACTTCACTCTGAAATTATTTGAACTTTTCAAATGTTTCAGATTTATGTTTCATCAAGAAGATATACCCATATCTTACTCAAATCATCTGTGAAGGTCAGAAAATAACGATACTTGCCGCGAGCCTCAACATTGATCGGACTGCATACATCAGTATGTATTATTTCCAACAAGTCTGTTGCCGCTCCATTTTTTCGGAGAACGGAGTCTTAGTCATCTTGCCCATGAGGCATTGTTCGCAAGCATCAACTGATTCATAATCAAGTGATTCCAAAAGTCCATCAGCATGGACTTTCTTCATGCGCTTTACACCAATATGACCTAAACGGCAGTGCCACAAATAAGTTGCACTATCATTATTAACTTTGCATCTTTTGGCTTCAATATTATGAATATGGGTATTACTATGATCGAGATTCAATAAACCATTCACCTTGGGTGTATGACCATTGAAGGTTTTATTCTTGTAAACAGAACAACAATTATTCTCTGACTTTAAATGAATAACCGTATTGCAATAAAAATGATCAAATCATATTCATGTTTAATGCAAACACCAAATAATATTTATTTAGGTTCAACACTAATCCCGAAAGTATAAGGAGTGTGCGATGATGATCATATAAAACATGGAACCACTTCCAACACACATCGTCACTTCACCCTTAACTAGTCTCTGTTCATTCTGCAACTCCCGTTTCGAGTTACTAATCTTAGTGCGACCTCTTGAGCACTGCGTTGGATTTCCTTGAAGAGGAAAGGATGATGCAGCAAAGTACCGTAAGGATTTCCCTAAGTTTTTGAGAACCAAGGTATCAATCTAGTAGGAGGCTACGCGCGAGTCCCTCGTACCTGCACAAAGCAAATAACTCCTCACAACCAACGCGATAAGGGATTGTCAATCCCTTCACGGTCACTTACGAGAGTGAGATCTAATAGATATGATAAGATAATGTTTTTAGTATTTTTGTGATAAAGATGCAAAGTAAAATAAAAGCAAAGGAAATAACTAAGTATTGGAAGATTAATATGATGAAGATAGACCCGGGGGCCATAGGTTTCACAAGTGGCTTCTCTCAAGAGCATAAGTATTTTACGGTGGGTGAACGAATTACTGTTGAGCAGTTGACAGAACTGAGCATAGTTATGAGAATATCTAGGTATGATCATGTATATAGGCATCACGTTCAAGACAAGTAGACCGACTCCTGCCTGCATCTACTACTATTACTCCACTCATCGACCGCTATCCAGCATGCATCTAGAGTATTAAGTTCATGAAAAAAGAGTAATGCCTTAAGCAAGATGACATGATGTAGAGGGATAAATTCATGCAATATGATAAAAAAAACCCATCTTGTTATCCTCGATGGCAACAATACGGTTACAATACGTGCCTTACTGCCCCTGCTGTCACTGGGAAAGGACACCGCAACATTGAACCCAAAGCTAAGCACTTCTCCCATTGCAAGAAAGATCAATCTAGTAGGCCAAACCAAACTGATAATTCGAAGAGACTTGCAACGATAACCAATCATACATCAAAGAATTTAGAGAAGATTCAAATATTGTTCATAGATAATCTTCATCATAAACCCACAATTCATTGGTCTCAACAAACACACCGCAAAAAGAAGATTACATCGAATAGATCTCCACGGAGAGGGGGAGAACATTGTATTGAGATCCAAAAAGAGAGAAGAAGCCATCTAGCTAATAACTATGGACCCAAAGGTCTGAGGTAAACTACTCACACTTGACCGGAGGGGTATGGTGTTGATGTAGAAGCCCTCCGTGATGGATGCCCCCTCCGGCGGAGCTCCGGAACAGGCCCCAAGATGGGATCTCGTGGATACAAAAAGTTACGGCAGTGGAATTAGGGTTTTGGCTCTATCTCTGATCGTTTGGGGGTACGTAGGTATATATAGGAGGAAGGAGTACGTTGGTGGAGCAACAGGGGGCCCACGAGGCTAGAGGGCGCGCTTGGGGGGTAGGCGTGCCCCCCTACCTCGTGGCCTCCCTGTTGGTTGCTTGACGTAGGGTCCAAGTCTCCTGGATCTTGTTTGTTCCAAAAATCACGTTCCCGAAGGTTTCATTCCGTTTGGACTCCGTTTGATATTCCTTTTCTTCGAAACCCTAAAATATGCAAAAAAACAGCAATTCTGGGCTGGGCCTCCGGTTAATAGGTTAGTCCCAAAAATAATATAAAAGTGGATAATAAAGCCCAATAATGTCCAAAACAGTAGATAATATAGCATGGAACTATCAAAAATTATAGATACGTTGGAGACGTATCAAGCATCCCCAAGCTTAATTCCTGCTTGTCCTCGAGTAGGTAAATGATAAAAACAAAATTTTTGATGCGGAGTGCTACTTGGAATAATTTTAATGTAATTCTTCTTAATTGTGGTATGAATGTTCAGATCCGAAAGATTCAAGATAAAAGTTCATATTGACATAAAGATAATAATACTTCAAGCATACTAACTAAGCAATTATGTCTTCTCAAAATAACATGGCCAATGAAAGTTCATCCCTACAAAATCATATAGTTCAGTCATGCTCCATTTTCGTCACACAAGAATGCGCTCATCATGCACAACCCCGATGACAAGCCAAGCAATTGTTTCATACTTTAGTAATCTCAAACCTATAAACTTTCACGCAATATATGAGCGCGAGCCATGGCCTTAGCACTATGGGTGGAATAGAATATGATGATGGGGGTTATGTGGAGAAGACAAAAAGGAGAAAGTCTCACATTAACGAGGCTAATCAATGGGCTATGGAGATGCCCATCGATTGATGTTAATGCAAGGAGTAGGGATTGCCATGCAACAGATGCACTAGAGATACAAATGTATGAAAGCTCAACAAAAGAAACTAAGTGGGTGTGCATCCAACTTGCTTGCTCACGAAGACCTAGGGCACTTGAGGAGGCCCATTGTTCGAATATACAAGCCAAGTTCTATAATGAAAAATTCCCACTAGTATATGAAAGTGACAAAACAAAAGACTCTCTATCATGAAGATTATGGTGCTACTTTGAAGCACAAGTGTGGCAAAGGATAGTAACATTGTCCCTTCTCTCTTTTTCTCTCATTTTTTTGGGCCTTCTCTTTTTTTGGCCTTTTTTAATTCCTCACTTGGGACAATGCTCTAGAAAATGATGATCATCACACTTCTATTTATTTACAACTCGATGCTAGAACAAAAGATGACTCTATATGAATGCCTCCGGCGGTGTACCGGGATATGCAATGAACCAAGAGTGACATGTATGAAAGAATTATGAATGGTGGCTTTGCCACAAATACTATGTCAACTACATGATCATGCTAAGCAATATGACAATGATGAATGTGTCATGATAAACGGAATGGTGGAAAGTTGCATGGCAATATATCTCGGAATGGCTATGGAAATGCCATAATAGGTAGGTATGGTGGCTGTTTTGAGGAAGATATAAGGAGGTTTATGTTTGAAAGAGCGTATCATATCACGGGGTTTGGATGCACCGGCGAAGTTTGCACCAACTCTCAATGTGAGAAAGGGCAATGCACGGTACCGAAGAGGCTAGCAATGATGGAAGGGTGATAGTGCGTATAATCCATGGACTCAACATTAGTCATAAAGAACTCTCATAATTATTGCAAAAATCTACAGGTCATCAAAAACCAAGCACTACGCGCATGCTCCTAGGGGGATAGATTGGAAGGAAAAGACCATCGCTCGTCCCCGACCGCCACTCATAAGGAGGACAATCAAAGAACACCTCATGTTTCAAATTTGTTACATAACGTTTACCATACGTGCATGCTACGGGACTTGCAGACTTCAACACAAGCATTTCTCAAATTCACAACTACTCAACTAGCACGACTTTGATATTATTGCCTCCATATCTCAAAACAATCATCAAGCATCAAACTTCTCTTAGTATTCAAAACAATCATAAGGATTTTTTTACTAATCTTGAATACCTAGCATATTAGGATTATTTAATAAAATTACCATGCTATTTAAGACTCTCAAAATAATATAAGTGAAGAATGAGAGATCAATAGTTTCTATAAAAAAAATCCACCACCGTGCTCTAAAAGATATAAGTGAAGTACTAGAGCAAAACTATATAACTCAAAAGATATAAGTGAAGCATATAGAGTATTCTAAAAAATTCCTAATCATGTATGGCTCTCTCAAAAGGTGTGTACAGCAAGGATGATTGTGGTAAACTAAAAAGCAAAGACTCAAATCATACAAGAATCTCCAAGCAAAACACATATCATGTGGTGAATAAAAATATAGCTCCAAGTAAAGTTACCGATAGAAGTAGACGAAAGAGGGGATGCCTTCCGGGGCATCCCCAAGCTTTGGCTTTTAGGTGTACTTAAGTTTGGGGGTGCCATGGGCATCCCCAAGATTAGGCTCTTGCCACTCCTTGTTCCATAATCCATCAAATCTTTACCCAAAACTTGAAAACTTCACAACACAAAACTTAAAGTAGAAAATCTCGTGAGCTCCGTTAGCGAAAGAAAACAAAAGACCACTTCAAGGTACTGTAATGAAATCATTCTTTATTTATATTGGTGTTAAACCTACTGTATTCCAACTTCTCTATGGTTTATAAACTATTTTACTAGCCATAGATTCATCAAAATAAGCAAACAACACATGAAAAACAGAATCTGTCAAAAACAGAACAGTCTGTAGTAATCTGTAGCTAGAGCAAGATCTGGAACCCCAAAAATTCTAAAATAAATTGCTGGACGTGAGTAATTTATCTATTAATCATCTGAAAAAATAATTAACTAAATATAACTTTCCAAATAAAAATGGCAGCGATTCTCGTGAGCGCTAAAGTTTCTGTTTTTTACAGCAAGATATCAAGACTTTCCCCAAGTCTTCCCAACGGTTCTACTTGGCACAAACACTAATTAAACACAAAAACACAACCAAAACAGAGGCTAGGTAAATTATTTATTACTAAACAGGAGCTAAAGCAAGGAAATAAAAATAAAATTGGGTTGCCTCCCAACAAGCGCTATCGTTTAACGCCCCTAGCTAGGCGTAAAAAGCAAGGATAGATCTAGGTATTGCCATCTTTGGTAGGAAATCCATAAGTGGCTATAATAATAGATTCATAAGGTAATTTAATTTTCTTTTCTAGGAAATTGTTCCATGCCTTTCCTTAACGGAAATTGGAATCTAATATTTCCTTCCTTCATATCAATAATTGCACCAATCGTTTTAAGGAAAGGTCTACCAAGAATAATAGGACATGAAGGATTGCAATCTATGTCAAGAACAATAAAATCTATGGGTACATAATTCCTATTTGCGACAATAAGAACATCATTGATTCTTCCCATTGGTTTCTTAATAGTGGAATCCGCAAGGTGCAAGTTTAAAGAGCAATCATCAAAATCACGGAAACCTAACAAATCACAAAAGTCTTTGGAATCATGGAAACACTAGCACCCAAATCACATAAAGCATAGAACTCATGATCTTTAATCTTAATTTTAATAGTTGGTTCCCACTCATCATAAAGTTTTCTAGGTATAGAAACTTCCAACTCAAGTTTTTCTTCATAAGATTGCATCAAGGCATCAACGATATGTTTAGTAAACACTTTATTTTGACTATAAGCATGAGGAGAATTTAGCACGGATTGCAACAAGGAAATACAATCAATCAAAGAGCAATTTTCATAATTAAATTCCTTGAAATCCAAAATAGTGGGTTTAGCAACATCTAGGGTTTTAATTTCTTCAGTCCCACTTTCATCAAATTTAGCATCAAGATCTGAATACTCTGAATTTTTGAAACGACTTCTAGGTAAAGGTGGATCATATTCAGTCCCATCAGTATCAAGATTCATATTGCAAAACAAATATTTAATAGGGGACACATCAATAACTTTTAGATCTTCATCTTTATTTTCATAGGAACTAGAAGAACACGCTCTTATAAAGGCATCTTTCTTAGCACGCATCCTAGCGGTTCTTTCTTTGCACTCATCAACGGAAATTCTCATGGCTTTGAGAGACTCATTGATATCATGCTTAGGAGGAATAGATCTAAGTTTCAAAGAATCAACATCAAGAGAAATTCTATCAATGTTCCTAGCCAACTCATCAATCTTAAGCAATTTTTCCTCAATCAAAGCATTGAAATTCTTTTGCGAAGTAATAAATTCTTTAATATTAGATTCAAAATTAGAGGGCATCTTATTATAATTTCCATGAGAATTATTGTAGGAATTACCATAATTATTAGAGGGATTCCTAGGATAAGGCCTAGGATTAAAATTTACTCTATACGTGTTGTTACCAAAATTGTTCCTAGCAACAAAATTCACATCCATAGATTCATTATTATTCTCAATCAAAGTAGACAAGGGAATATCATTAGGATCAGAAGAAACACTCTTACTAGCAAATAATTTCATAAGTTCATCCATCTTTCCACTCAAAACATTAATTTCTTCTATCGCATGCACCTTTTTATTAGTAGATCTTTCAATATGCCATTGAGAATAATTAACCATAATATTATCTAGGAGTTTAGTAGCTTCTCCTAAAGTGATTTCCATAAAAGTGACTCCCGCGGCCGAATCTAAAAGATTTCTAGAAGCAAAATTCAATCCGGCATAAAAATTTTGTATAATCATCCATAAATTCAAACCATGAGTAGGGCAATTACGTATCATTAATTTCATCCTCTCCCAAGTTTGTGCAACATGTTCATGATCAAGTTGCTTAAAATTCATAATATCATTTCTAAGGGAGATGATATTAGTGGGAGGAAAATACTTAGAGATAAAAGCATCTTTGCACTTGTTCCAAGAGTCAATACTATTTTTAGGCGAAGACGAAAAACAAACTTTAGCACGATCTCTAAGCGAAAAAGGAAATAGTTTCAACTTAACAATATCATTATCCACATCTTTCTTCTTTTGCATATCACACAAATCAATGAAGCTATTTAGATGGGTAGCGGCATCTTCACTAGGAAGGCCAGAAAACGGATCTTTCATGACAAGATTCAGCAAAGCGGCATTAATTTCACAAGATTCAGCATCGGTAAGAGGAGCAATTAGAGTGCTAATAAAATCATTGTTGTTGGTATTGGTAAAGTCACACAATTTAGTGTTATCTTGAGCCATCATGACAAGCAAGCAATCCAACACACAAGCAAACAAAAAGCAAGCGGGCAAAAAGAGGCAAATAGAGAAAGAGAGGGAGGATAGATAGAGAGAGGGCGAATAAAACGACAAGGGTGAAGTGAGGGAGAGGAAAACGAGAGCCAAATGGCAAATAATGTAATGCGGGAGATAAGGGTTGTGATGGGTACTTGGTATGTTTGACTTTTGCGTAGACTCCCCGACAACGGCACCGGAAATCGCTCGTTGTCGGGAGTCAAATCTTGACTTGCACGAACCTCCCCGACAACGGCGCCAGAAATCTTCTTGCTACCTCTTGAGCACTGCGTTGGATTTCCTTGAAGAGGAAAGGATGATGCAGCAAAGTAGCATAAGTATTTCCCTCAGTTTTTGAGAACCAAGGTATCAATCCAGTAGGAGGCTACGCGCGAGTCCCTCGTACCTGCACAAAGCAAATAACTCCTCGCAACCAACGCGATAAGGGGTTGTCAATCCCTTCACGGTCACTTATGAGAGTGAGATCTGATAGATATGATAAGATAATGTTTTTAGTATTTTTGTGATAAAGATGCAAAGTAAAATAAAAGCAAAGGAAATAACTAAGTATTGGAAGATTAATATGATGAAGATAGACCCGGGGGCCATAGGTTTCACAAGTGGCTTCTCTCAAGAGCATAAGTATTTTACGGTGGGTGAACGAATTACTGTTGAGCAGTTGACAGAACTGAGCATAGTTATGAGAATATCTAGGTATGATCATGTATATAGGCATCACGTCCAAGACAAGTAGACCGACTCCTGCCTGCATCTGCTACTATTACTCCACTCATCGACCGCTATCCAGCATGCATCTAGAGTATTAAGTTCATGAAAACAGAGTAACGCCTTAAGCAAGATGACATGATGTAGAGGGATAAATTCATGCAATATGATAAAACCCCCATCTTGTTATCCTCGATGGCAACAATACAATACAATACGTGCCTTACTGCCCCTGCTGTCACTGGGAAAGGACACCGCAACATTGAACCCAAAGCTAAGCACTTCTCCCATTGCAAGAAAGATCAATCTAGTAGGCCAAACCAAACTGATAATTCGAAGAGACTTGCAAAGATAACCAATCATACATAAAAGAATTAGGAGAAGATTCAAATATTGTTCATAGATAATCTTTATCATAAACCCACAATTCATCGGTCTCAACAAACACACCGCAAAAAGAAGATTACATCGAATAGATCTCCACGAGAGAGGGGGAGAACATTGTATTGAGATGCAAAAAGAGAGAAGAAGCCATCTAGCTAATAACTATGGACCCGAAGGTCTGAGGTAAACTACTCACACTTGATCGGAGGGGCTATGGTGTTGATGTAGAAGCCCTCCGTGATGGATGCCCCCTACGGCGGAGCACCGGAACAGGCCCCAAGATGGGATCTCATGGATACAGAAAGTTACGGCAGTGGAATTAGGGTTTTGGCTCCGTCTCTGATCGTTTGGGGGTATGTAGGTATATATATAGGAGGAAGGAGTATGTCGGTGGAACAACAGGGGGCCCACGAGGGTAGAGGGCGCGCCTGGGGGGAGGGGTAGGCGCGCCCCCTACCTCGTGGACTCCTCCTTTGTTTCTTGATGTAGGGTCCAAGTCTCCTGGATCATGTTCGGTGAGAAAATCACGTTCCGAAAGGTTTCATTCCGTTTGGACTCCGTTTGATATTCCTTTTCTTCGAAACCCTAAAATAGGCAAAAACCAGCAATTCTAGGCTGGGCCTCCAGTTAATAGGTTAGTCCCAAAAATAATATAAAAGTGGATAATAAAGCCCAATAATGTCCAAAACAGTAGATAATATAGCATGGAGCAATCAAAAATTATAGATACGTTGGAGACGTATCACTCAGCAACTGAACTAGTATCAAATACTGAGGGGTTGCTATAAACACTAGTAAAGTACACATCAATAACATGTATATCAAATATAGCTTTGTTCACTTTGCCATCCTTCTTATCCGCCAAATACTTGGGACAATTCTGCTTCCAGTGACCAGTCCCTTTGCAGTAGAAGCACTTAGTCTCAGGCTTAGGTCTAGACTTGGGTTTCTTCACTTGAGCAGCAACTTGCTTGTCATTCTAATTGAAGTTCCCCTTCTTCCCTTTGCCCTTTTTATTGAAACTAGTGGTCTTGTCAACCATCAACACTTGATGCTTTTCTTGATTTCTACCTTCGTCGATTTCAGCATCACGAAGAGCTTGGGAATCGTTTCCGGTATCCCTTGCATAATATAGTTCATCACGAAGTTCCAGTAACTTGGTGATAGTGACTAGAGAACTATGTTAATCACTATGTTATCTGGAATATTAACTCCCACTTGATTCAATTGATTGTAGTACTCAGATATTCTGAGCACATGCTCACTAGCTGAGCTATTCTTCTCCATCTTGTAGGCAAAGTGCTTGTCAAAGGTCTCATACCTTTCGACATGGGCATGAGTCTGAAATACTAATTTCAACTCTTGGAACATCTCATATGCTCCATGGCGTTCAAAACGTCTTTGAACGCCGATTCTAAGCCGTAAAGCATGGTGCACTAGACTATCAAGTAGTCATCATATCAAGCTCGCCAAACGTTCATAACGTCTGCATCTGCTCCTGCAATCGGTCTGTCACTTAGCAGTGCATCAAGGACATAATTCTTCTGTGCAGCAATGAGGATAATCCTCAGATCACGGATCCAATCCGCATCATTGCTACTAACATCTTTCAACTTATTTTTTCTCTAGGAACATATAAAAAATAAACGGGGAGCTACATCGCGAGCTATTGATCTACAACATGGTTATGCAAATACTATCAGGACTAAGTTCATGATAAATTAAAGTTCAATTAATCATATTACGTAAGAACTCCCACTTAGATAGACATCCCTCTAGTCACCTAAATGATCACGTGATCCAAATCAACTAAACCATGTCCGATCATCATGTGAGATGGAGTAGTTTTCAATGGTAAACATCACTATGTTGATCATATCTACTATATGATTCATGCTCGACCTTTCGATCTCCAGTGTTCTGAGGCCATATCTGCATATGCTAGGCTCGTCAAGTTTAACCTGAGTATTTCTTCGTGTGCAAAAACTGGCTTGCACCCATTGTATATGAATGTAGAGCTTATCACATCCGATCATCATGTGGTGTCTCGGCACGACAAACTTTGGCAACGGTGCATACTCAGGGAGAACACTTGTACCTTGAAATTTAGTGAGAGATCATCTTATAATGCTACCGTCAATCAAGCAGAATAAGACGCATAAAGGATAAACATCACATACAATCAATATAAGTGATATGATATGGTCGTCATCATCTTGTGCCCGTGATCTCCATCTCCAAAGCACCATCATGATCACCATCGTCACCGGCTTGACACCTTGATCTCCATCGAAGCATCGTTGTCGTCACGCCAACTATTGCCTCCATGACTGTTGCTACCACTTAGTGATAAAGCAATTACATGGCGATTGAATTTCATACAATAAAGCGGTAACCACATGGCTCCTGCCAGTTGCCGATAACTGTGTTACAAAACATGATCATCTCATACAACAATTTATATCTCATCATGTCTTGACCATATCACATCACAACATGCCCTCCAAAAACAAGTTAGACGTCCTCTACTTTGTTGTTGCAAGTTTTACGTGGCTGCTACGGGCTGAGAAAGAACCATTTCTTACCTACGCATTAAAAACCACAACACGGTATAGTGAATGCTTTTTAATCTTCAGAAAGAACCCTGTTCATTGAATCCGATTCAACTAAAGCTGGAGAAACAGACACCCACTAGCCACCTGTGTGCGAAGCACGTCGGTAGACCCAGTCTCGCGTAAGCGCACGCGTAATGTCGGTCTGGGCTGCTTCATCCAACAATGCCATTGAATAAAGAATCAACTAGTGACGGCAAGCAATATGTATATACCCACGCCCACAACTCCTTTGTGTTCTACTCGTGCATATAACATCTACGCATAGACGTGGGTCTGATACCACTGTTGGGGAACGTAGTAATTTCAAAAATTTACCTATGCACACGCAAGATCATGGTGATGCATAGCAACGAGAGGGAAGAGTATCGTCCACATACCCTCGTAGACCGTAAGTGGAAGCGTTATGAGAACGCGGTTGATTTAGTCGAACATCTTCACGATCCGACCGATCCAAGTATCGAACGCATGGTACCTACGAGTTCAGCACACATTTAGCTCGATGACGTCCCATGAACTCCGATCCAGCAGAGCTTCACGGGAGAGTTCCGTCAGCACGATGACGTGATGATGGTGATGATGTTTCTACCGATGCAGGGCTTCACCTAAGCACTGGTACGATATGATCGAGGTGGATTATGGTGGAGGGGGGCACCACACACGGCTTGGAATAATCAACTTGTGTGTTCTAGTGTACCCCCTGCCCCCGTATATAAAGGAGCAAGGGGGAGGCCGGCCGGCCCCTGTAGGGCGCGCCAGGAGGAGGAGTCCTCCTCCTAGTAGGAGTAGGACTCCCCTTTCCTACTCCTACTAGGAGGAGGAAAGGAAGGGGGAAGGGGAGAAGGAAGGAGAGGGAGGAAAGGAGGAAAGGGGGCCCGGCCCCCTAGTCCAATTCAGTTTGGGCTAGGGGGGCACGCGCCCTGCCTCCTCTCTTCCACCACTTGGCCCATAAGGCCCAATACTTCTTCTCCATATTCCCGTAACTCCCCGGTACTCCAAAAAATGCTCGAATCACTCGGAACCTTTCTGATGTCCGAATATAGTCGTCCAATATATAGATCTTTACGTCTCGACCATTTCGAGAATCCTCGTCATGTCCCCGATCTCATCCAGGACTCCAAACTACCTTTAGTACATCAAATCACATAAACTCATAATACCGGTCGTCACCGAACGTTAAGCGTGCGGACCCTACGGGTTCGAGAAATATGTATACATGACCGATACACGTCTCCGGTCAATAACCAATAGCGGAACCTGGATGTTCATATTGGCTCCTACATATTCTATGAAGATTTTTATCGGTCAAACCGCATAACAACGTACGTTGTTCCTTTTATCATCGGTATGTTACTTGCCCGATATTCGATCATCGGTATCTCAATACGTAGTTCAATCTCGTTACCGGTAAGTCTCTTTATTCGTTCCGTAATGCACTATCCCGCAATTAACTCATTAGTTGCACTTCTTGCAAGGCTTATAGTGATGGGCATTACCGAGAGGGCCCAGAGATACTCTCCGATAACCGGAGTGACAAATCCTAATCTCGATCTATGCCAACTCAACATGTACCATCGGAGACACCTGTAGAGCACCTTTATAATCACCCAATTACGTTGTGACGTTTGGTAGCACACAAAGTGTTCCTCCGGTAATCGGGAGTTGCGTAATCTCATAGTCAGAGGAACATGTATAAGTCATGAAGAAAGCAATAGCAACAAACTAAACGATCATCGTACTAAGCTAACGGATTGGTCAAGTCAATCACATCATTATCTAATGATGTGATCCCGTTAATCAAATGACAACTCATTTCTATGGCTAGGAAACTTAACCATCTTTGATTCAACGAGCTAGTCAAGTAGAGGCATAGTAGTGACACTCTGTTTGTCTATGTATTCACACATGTACTAAGTTTCTGGTTAATACAATTCTAGCATGAATAATAAACATTTATCATGATATAAGGAAATAAATAATAACTTTATTATTGCCTCTAGGGCATATTTCCTTCACTTTGTGCAACGCGCCGTCCCCCTACCGAACCAACAAGGGGCCACCCGGTCCCATAGGTGGCCGCGGAAATCCCGTGACAGAAGGTTTCCTACTCGGTTATGGCTCAAACTCTCACACTTACCGTGTCTACGACAATTTGACGCGAAAGGTTGAAGAGGCGGTAGATGTGAAGTTTGATGAATCTAACAACTTGCAAGTAGAGCAAATGCCAATTGATGTAGGAGACAAAGATCCTTGAGAAGCAATCGAAGATTTGTCCATTGGCAAGATTCGTCCAACGGAAGTGAAGGAGAGTACTTTGTCCGTTCAAGTGAAAGCCTCAAATTCACGTCAAGGTGAACCACAAGTTGACTTGGAGGCATCCACAAGTGGAACTCGTCAAGACGAAGGAAATGAGGAAGTACACCAAGATGATCAACCTCAACCTCCTTCTCCACCTCCACAAGAGAACAACAATGCCAGCAACAATGAAGTAGGAGGAGGAGGAGGAGAAGAAGAAGATAATGAAGAGGATGTTCGGCCCCAACCCAAGCAAAAGCTCTCACGAGTTAGATCAAGAATCACAAGAGACCATCCTGTCGAACAAATCTTCAATGATATTCAAACTGGGAGAATTACTTGCTCTAAAACTTGTTTGGCTAACTTTTGTGAACACTACTCATTCGTTTCTAGTGTTGAACCTATGAAGGTTGAGGAAGCTCTTGAGGATCTGGATTGGGTGAATGCTATGCACGAAGAGCTACACAACTTCGAGGGGAATCAAGTATGGAGATTGGTTGAAAAGCCCGACGACAATCACAATGTCATTGGAACCAAATGGGTGTTTTGAAATAAGCAATATGAAGATGGACAAGTTGTACGCAACAAGGCTCGTCTCGTCGCTCAAGGCTATACTCAAGTCGAAGGTATGGACTATGGTGAGACATATGCCCCCATTGCTAGACATGAGTCCATACGGATCTTACTTGCTTATGCCAATCACCATGATATCACTTTATACCAAATGGACATTAAAAGTTCTTTTCTTAATGGAGAAATTAGGAGGATGTGTATGTTAAACAACCTCCCGGCTTTGTCAATCCTAAGAAACCTAATCATGTCTACAAACTTCACAAAGCTCTTTATGGTCTTAAACAAGCTCCTAGAGCATGGTATAAATGCTTGACCAAGTTTCTTATTGAAAAAAGGCATTGAAATTGGGAAGATTTATTCTATACTTTTTACTAAAAGGTTTAATGGTGAATTATTTGTGTGCCAAATTTATGTGTATGATATCATATTTGGATCTACTAACTCCCATTTTAGTGAAAAGTTTGGAAGGCTAATGTCGAAGAAGTTTGAGATGTCTATGATGAGTGAACTCAAATTTTTTTCCTTGGTTTGTAAATCAAGAAAACTAAGGAAGGTACCTTTGTCTCTCAAACAAAGTATAACAAGGATCTTTTCAAGAAGTTCAACATGCATGAAAGCAAAGGTATGAAAACATCCATGCCTACTAGTGGACATCTTGACTTGACTAAGGACGGCAAACCGGTTAACCAAAAGGTTTACCACTCTATGATTGGTTCATTATTATAGCTATGTTCCTCCCATCCTGATATCATGCTAAGTGTGTGCATGTGTGCACGATATTAAGAGGACCCTAAAGAGTGTCATCTTAAGGCCGTGAAGAGGATAGTGAGATACTTAATTCATACACCAAACTTTGGCATTTGGTATCCCAAGAGGTCATCTTTTGATCTTGTTGTCTACTCTGATTTGTACTATGCCGGTGACAAGGTTGGTAGAAAGTCCACTTTGGGTACTTGTCAATTTCTTGGTAGATCCCTTGTGTCTTGGTCCTCTAAGAAACAAAACTCGGTATCCTTATCCACTGCCAAAGCGGAATACAGTGCGACCAGATCATGTTGTGCTCAATTACTTTGGATGACCCAAACCCTTAAGGATTATGGGATACATGTGAAACATGTTCTGTTGCTTTGCCATAATGAAAGTGCTATTAAGATTGCTCATAATCTTGTGCAACATTCTCGAACTAAGCATATTGAAGTTCGTCACCATTTCATTCGGGGTCATGTTGCTAAAGGAGACATTAATATTAAGCATGTTCACACTGATAAGCAATTAGCGGATATATTCACCAAACCGCTGGATGAGAAAGTATTTTGCCATTTGAGAGGTGAATTGAACATCATTGATGCCTCAAACTTGGAGTAGAAACTCCATTTGGGTACATGCAAGGCATGAGCCTGTTATGACTAATCCTTGATATTTCTCTTTTGATGATGAGCATATGTCTTGGATCTATACTAGTGTCTTTGCATGTTATCTAACCCTTGTAGGTACTTGGATGAACCCAACTCTATGAGAATGCAAGTCACTCACATTTCGAGCAATCTCTACATCACCAAGTCCCTATGACATGGTTGTTGAATACAAGGAATCATGAACTAACTTGACATATCCTTTGACTATCTTTATACGAAAAATATTCATGATTGCCAATTTGGATAAACAAGTGCTTTTCCTGGCAAGACTAACCCATGTAGGAAGATGAACTCAAACTACTAGGGTGCTCCCAACTCTTGATGGACAACATCAACCTTGAGCATCCAACACAAGTTCGACTACATGATCAAGATCAACACCACAACCCAAGGTATGTCATTCCACCTTAGAGAAGCTTTGCTCCAAGTCATTAGCTAAAGCTACTCAACAAAGTATGAATACATCAAAATGCTTGAACGAAAAATGGTAACCCCATTTGAGCTTAAACAATGAGTATGACCCACGATCAAGTGCTACAACTTGACTCCTCAGTCAATATACTCTAACATAGGTGACCTTGTCGCCGACCCTTTCTAGATGGAGTTATCTAATGTTCTTTTGATCAGTTGCTTTTTCCATTTGCATATTTTTCTTGCCATTTTGTCTCTCTCTAAAACAAAAACAAACAAAAAACTTCAACTAGATCTCTTTTATCTTTTCTGTTTTTCATCTATGATACTATTGAAAATTCATTGCAAATCCTTCTGTTAATTCCTTGCAAATTCTTGGGAGATTTCATTTGCTAAGTGAGCTAAGATGACAAAATATTTTCTTTGTGTTGAACTCGGTACCTCCGATCCAACCTATCGGCTTGACCAAACTACAAGGTCTCCTTGTGAATAGTTCATTGGTACAACCGACATGGACCCACTCAGTCTCACCAATAAGTACCTTCTGTGCCTCTGTCAATTTGGAGCCACCGACGGAAAACGGATCAACGTCACCGATTTCAACTCTAAGAAAATGCTTGTAGCGACCCGACCCGAATGGATCAAGTCTACTGTGCTTCGGTGTCATCCCTGGATCAGTAATGCTGACACCACACAGTACATCGAAGGATTTATAGCAGAGTGGCAATCACACACTTATTACATCGTTGTCTCAAAGAGAACTTATTACAATAAATATGGCTTAAGGCCATCTAATAACGATAACAGTGGAAGACTCGGAAGACAAATGGGTCCATCAACTCCAACGGCATCACTGAGTATAGAACCACGACCTAAAGCACCTTACTTGTCGTCTGAAAAGTCTGCAACATGAGAAGTTGCAGCCCGAAAACGGGTCAGCACATGGAATATGCTGGCAATGTAACACATAGAGAGTAATGGAATGAAACAGCTACACTACATGCATATATGGCTGGTGGAAAGCTCTATGGTTACAGTTTTGCGTAAAGCCAGTTTTTCCCTACTGCAAAGGAATAAATTTATTTAACTATCATGGTAGTTGTTAAACATCGAGAATGGTTGACAGCATTCTGATCCCAATTAAGTAATTAAAACCCATTAATATTAATTAGAGTAACATGTTGAGATTCACAGGATATTCAAGTACTAGATACTCAAGTTGTCCATAACCGGGGACACGGCTAATCATGATTAGTTTGTTACACTATGCAGAGGTTTGAGAAGACGGATGACCGAGACATAGTCTTTCAGAAGCGCTAGCACCTTACGATGGATAGACCGGTACACCTACTTTCCCCTACATCTGCTAGTCTACCCTGTAAGAGTTCGCACAACTTAGTCAACTATGCTAGAGCCCATAATGGCTTGTGGCTACACACGGAAGTTTACTAGCATGAATGATCTTATGATCCCTTTGAGCCTGGGTGGCGGTCCGAAATAAAAACAGGCAAGTCCCGATAGACATCAGGTGCCTCAATCCACCCAGATGTGTATTTAAGTTACCACCTTAAGTAAACCATTAAAATTAACAAACTCACATCTGTCATGGATATCACTCACCCAATCCACGTCTACTAGCATAGCATGGCATAATAAGCAAACGTAGAAGTAACTCCCAAAGGTTTCATAATAATACAGGTGATAGGTACTACCTCATCTACCTCCCATCCCACAATTTAATTAGATCCTAATCATGCAATGTGAGAGGATTGATCTAATGCAATAAAACTGGGTTGTAGAAAAGGTATGGTCAAAGTGTTACTTGCCTTGCTGATGATCCGCGAGACCTAGGGTTTCGAAGTAACAAGCGGCGCAATCCGGGTGATCTATCGCAGACAAACAACAAGCACACAATAAGTACTCATCTAATGCACAGGTAAAACTCGAACAAGAGAACGAACCAGAAAGTTCAACTTAAGAACTCCGGTTGCAAAGAAAGAAAGAACCGAACAGACGACGGAAAAACAAACGGCGGAAGAAAACAACTCGGTTCTAGCAAGTTGAAACTAGGTCGAATTTTACTGTAGCAAAGGCTTGTTCAAGTTGATTAGACGGAACGGCGGTTTCGAGACGAAACTCCAGGCGCTTGAATCACCTGATTCCGATAAACGAGCGGGAAGAAAGACTAGAACGAAGATCGGATCTGAGATCGCGATCGCGGAATAAATCCAACGAAAAGAAAGAGACGAACGGTTAAACGAACGGGCGTCGTTAACCGAGAAAAATTGGTGATCATGTTCGTTGAGACGAACGGTCCGAAAGAAGAATGAAAACCGATCTAGGGTTTCGGAAGAAAACCGAAACAAAGCTGAAAGAAAAACCGGAACGGTTTTCTAGAAGAAAAACCGAACCGAGGAAAAGAAGAAGCCTCGCGGCTTCCTCGGGAGGCGGGGCTCCGGGCGGTGGCTTAGGCGGCGGCGGCGGGCTTGGGTGGTGGAGGAAAAGAGAGGGGGGGTGAGTATATATACTAGGAGGGGGGGTGTGACTTGGCCAAGGGGCAAAAAGGGGGGGGCGGCGGCCTAGAGTCCCGCTGGGACTCGGCTTCGCGCGAGGGGCTGGGGGCGGTGGCGGCTGACTGGGCCTTGGCCCGGCTGGCCTGGTGCGCGGGAGCTGCTCCTTTTTTTTAAATCGGTTTCGCGTGCAGAAAAACAAAAGAAAAACTATCTAAACGAACTCCGAAAAATCTAAAGTAAATTTTCCCCAACTCCAAAAAATGAGTCGAACAAAATGAACTTTTCTCCGGGCCTAAAATGCAATTTTTTGAAAACGCGCATTTTTCCCTATCCAGAAAAAACGCAAAAGAACTCCGGCAAAACCAAAACTTGACTTATTCATTAAATCTTCATTTTTCCTAACTTTGGGAAAGTCATATTATTCCCTCTCTCATTTTTTTTTGATATTGGAAAAATAATTGAATATGAAATAAATAAATCAAATGATCCTCTTTTCCAAAATTTGAGAGAACTCAAATATGAAAATAATGAAATCTCCAACTCTCTCCGTGGGTCCTTGAGTTGCGTGAAATTTCTAGGATCAACCAAAATGCATGAAAATATGATATGCATGATGATCTAGTGTATAACATTCCAAATTGCAAATTTGGGATGTTACAAACCTACCCCCCTTAAGATGAATCTCGCCCTCGAGATTCGGGTTGGCTAGAAAATAGGTGAGGGTGGTCCTTGAGCAAATCTTCTTCTCTTTCCCAGGTGGCTTCATCCTCTGAGTGGTGGTTCCACTGAACTTTGCAAAACTTGATAACCTTGCTGCGGGTAACTCTGCTGGCATAATCGAGAATCTTGACTAGCTTCTCCTCATACGTTAAGTCGTCCTTCAACTGAATCGCTTCGAGTGGCACGGTATCTCTTAGCGGTACCTCCGCCATCTCGGCATGACATTTCTTCAGCTGAGAAACATGGAATACATCATGAACTCCTGACAGCTCCTCTGGTAATTCCAACTTATAAGCGACTTCTCCCATACGTTGCAAGATCTTGTACGGTCCAACGAAACGCGGTGCTAACTTTCCCTTAACTCCAAAGCGCTTAACTCCTCGAAGTGGGGATACTCGGAGATAAACTCTGTCTCCGGTTTCGTGGACTGTCTCCTTGCGTTTTGAATCTGCGTAGCTCTTATGCCTGGACTGGGCTACCTTGAGCCTATCGCGAATCAACTTAACTTTCCGTTCAGACTCCTTAATCAAATCTGGTCCAAAGAATTGACGGTCTCCAACTTCATCCCATGACAACGATGTCCTGCACCTCCTTCCGTATAAAGCTTCAAAAGGTGCCATCTTCAAACTGGTTTGGTAACTGTTGTTATAAGAAAACTCCGCATACGGCAAGTTATCGTCCCAGCTAGATCCATAATCTAGTGCACAAGCTCTCAGCATATCTTCCAAAATCTGATTGACTCTCTCGGTCTGTCCATCTATCTGCGGATGAAAAGCTGTGCTGAACTCTAGTCTGGTTCCTAAAGTTTCATGCAACTGATTCCAAAATTTTGAGGTAAATTGAGTTCCTCTATCTGATACGATACTCCTCGGAACTCCATGCAAACAAATGATCCTAGTCATGTATATCTTTGCCAACTTAGCACTGGTGTAAGTGGTCTTAACTGGAATGAAATGTGCTACCTTTGTCAAACGATCAACTACTACCCATATCGAGTCATAGCCTGCTTTCGTCCTGGGTATTCCTGTGATAAAATCCATGCCTATCTTATCCCACTTCCATTCGGGTATCGGCAATGGTTGTAACAATCCTTCTGGCTTCTGATGCTCTACCTTTACTCTCTGACATACGTCACAAACTGCTACATATGCTGCAATATCCTTCTTCATTCCGGTCCACCAGAATGTTTCCTTCAAATACAAATACATCTTGGTATTCCCTGGGTGAATCGAATACGGTGAATCATGTGCCTCTTGCAAAATCAACTTCCTAATCTCTGGGTCATTTGGCACATAAACACGGTCCTCAAACCATAGGGTATCGTGCTCATCCTCACGGAATCCCTTTGCTTTTCCTTCGCTCAATTTCTCTTTTATAGCAGCAATCTCCTTGTCAGATTTCTGAGCTTCTCTGATCTTATCCATCAATGTTGACTAAATCTCCAATGTTGCTACATAGCCTCTCGGAACTATTTCCAAACACAGCTCACGAAGGTTTTCTGCTAACTCCTTTGGTACTTCTCCCGTCACTAGGGTGTTGACATGGCTCTTACGGCTCAATGCGTCAGCTACCACATTAGCTTTTCCGGGATGGTAATGCAATCTCATGCCATAATCCTTGATGAGCTCCAACCATCTCCTTTGTCTGAGGTTCAACTCCTTCTGCATGAAAATGTACTTCAAACTCTTGTGATCCGTGTACACCTCACAATGATTTCCAATGAGGAAATGTCTCCACGTTTTCAATGCATGCACTACGGCTGCTAACTCCAAATCATGGGTGGCATAATTCAACTCATGAGGCTTCAGTTGCCGTGAAGCATACGAAACAACTCTCCCTTCCTGCATAAGCACTGCTCCAAGTCCTCGACGTGAAGCGTCGCAATACACCTCATAATCCTTGGTCTGATCTGGCAAAATCAATACTGGCGAGGTAACCAAGCGTTTCTTCAATTCCTGGAAACTAGCCTCACATTCCTCAGTCCAATTGAACTTAGTATCCTTCTTCAAAAATTCAGTCATAGGCTTTGCAATCTTTGAAAAGTTCTCAATGAACCTCCGGTAGTATCCTGCGAGTCCAAGAAAACTCCGGATCTCTCCAACTGTCGTTGGTGATTGCCATTCGGTTACGGTCTCAACCTTAGTGGGGTCAACTGCTATACCTTCTCCGGATATAACGTGTCCGAGGAATCCAACTTCCTTCAACCAAAACTCACATTTGCTGAATTTGGCGTATAACTGATGTTCCCTTAGTTTCTCCAAAACCAAACGCAAATGTTCCTTATGCTCCTCTTCATTCTTTGAATAAACCAGGATGTCATCAATGAACACTATGACGAACTTATCCAAAAACTCCATAAACACTTTGTTCATCAGGTTCATAAAATAGGCAGGTGCGTTAGTCAATCCAAATGACATAACGGTATACTCATACAGTCCGTATCTCGTGGTGAATGCTGTCTTAGGTATGTCCTGCTCCCGAATCTTCAATTGATGGTACCCTGATCGCAAATCGATCTTGGAAAACACTTTAGCTCCTTGCAACCGATCAAACAGATCGTTGATCATTGGCAGTGGGTACTTGTTCTTGATGGTTACTTCATTCAATCCCTGATAATCTACAACCATCCTTAATGATCCATCCTTCTTTTCCACTAGAAGTACGGGTGATCCCCAAGGCGACGAACTTGGGCGAATGTAACCTTTATCCAATAACTCCTTAATCTGATTCTTAATTTCCACCAAATCCTTTGCTGGCATCCGGTACGGTTGCTTCGATATTGGGCCTGTACCTGGCAATAACTCAATCAAAAACTCAATGTCTCTATCCGGTGGCATGCCTGGCAATTCCTCAGGAAATACATCAGGAAAATCCTTCACCACTGGTACTTCCTCTTGCACAACTCCTGTTAGGCAGTTTACTTGTGTCCTGTTTGGCACATGCCGGGATACATACTTGATCCTTCTTCCTTCTGGTGTGGTAAGCAAAATTGTCTTACTGGCGCAATCGATGTTTCCTCCATACATCGACAGCCAATCCATACCAAGAATCACATCCAGACCTTGGGATTCCAGAATAATTAAATCTGTTGGGAAAACATGCCTTCCTATACTTAATGGTACTTGGAAACATCCTTGTCTGGCCATGTACTCTGCTCCTGGCGAGCTTACTAGCATAGGTGTTTTAAGAACCCTAGTGGGCAGGCTATACTTTTCCACAAATCCCCTTGATATGTATGAATGCGATGCACCAGTATCAAAAAGAACGAGTGCGGTAAATGTCTTAACCAAAAACTTACCGATTACTGCATCAGGCTGATCTTCAACCTCCTCCACATTAACGTGGTTCACCTGTCCCCTATTGAAAGGGTTCGGCTTCTTCCCAGAGCTTCCATTGCCATTTCCATTCTGGCCTTCGGGACATTCATTGGCATAATGTCCGGTCTTGGAACACTTGAAACAGGTGACTTGACTCAGGTCTCTCTTGGTTGGGGTCGATGGGGTGGTCCGGTTCTGGCCGTTGCTTCCTCATTCCCATTACCATTCTTGTGGCCATTATGGTTGTGCGAGCTACCTCCTCCATGGGTGTGCTGAAACTGAAATCCTCGTTTAGGGGCAAAACGGGGCTTCTGCTGGGCTCCAGAGTTATACTTCCCCTGTCCATATTTCCTCTTGCGGTTCTCAATCTGCTGTTGCTTCCCTTCAATCATGATGGCACGATCTACCAACTCCTGGTAGTTGTTGAAACTCGCTACCATCAACTGCATGCTTAGTTCATCATTCAGTCCTTCCAGAAACTTCTCCTGCTTAGTTGCATCCGTAGCAACGTCATCTAGGGCATAACGTGCTAACTTGCTGAAATCGTCAACGTACTGGCCAACTGTCCTTCCTCCTTGGCGTAAGTTGCGAAACTCACGCTTCTTCATGGCCATAGCTCCTGCTGAAACATGGGCAGTGCGGAAAGCTTGCTGAAACTGATCCCATGTGATAGTGTCAACTGGGTAAGTGGCTGTGAAATTCTCCCACCATGCTGCCGCGGGTCCGTCAAGCTGGTGAGCGGCAAACTTCACTTTCTCACCATCCGTGCATCCTGCAGTGGTCAACTCCCTTCCTATCTTGCGGAGCCAATCGTCTGCTACTATTGGCTCGGTGCTACTGGGAAACACCGGCGGATTCAGCCTAAGGAAACGGGCTAAGTGGTCAATAGGTGGTGGTGGTGGTGGGTTGTTGTTGTTGTTGTTCTGCTGGTTCTGGACTAACATCTGCATCAATTGATTCTGCTGCTGGATCAACTGAGTGAGCTCCGGTGGGAATCCATTGTCACGTCTCGGAGGCATCTGAGGGTTTAGAAAAGACGAGAATTAAGAATAGAGTGAGGTCTAAAGGGAAAGCACTACCCCAATGCACATGAGCAAATGCACACAAAATCACTTCATTAAATCAAACAAGGGCTTACAATCGGTCTAAAACTATCGCAAAAGTTCTCGACTATAATGTTTACAGGGGGGAAATGCTACTACTATCTGGTGGTCATCTAGAAATTTGAACCGGTGGAAGACTCCATGATATCTGCTCCAGCTTCGTCTTCAAAGTCGGGTTCACTTGGATCCGAATCGGTGTCGTTGATTATGATGTAGTTGTCCGGACAGGCGATGTACTCGTCTTCCTCCTTGGATGCTAACTTCCTCTTGAGTTCTTCAATCTCCTGCTTAAGATCGCCATTGTGTCTCGCTAGAGCTACGATCTCGTCCATGTAGTCCTTGCGTGTAGACTTCAGTTCTCCTTCTAGCTCGATGATCCTTGCCTTCGCATTCTTCAACTCTATCATATCATTGCACATCTGGTTCTCGTGGTGTCGAATGTGCTGGTTTAACTCCTGGATGAAAAATGCAATGGATCTATCCTTCTTGGTGCTGACTAACTCCCATTGTTCATCTCGGCGTCCACAAATCTGGTAGATAGTGTCCTTGAGGTCTTCTTGATAAACTTCTCCAATGCGTCCTATGGTGATATGAGCTGCCATGCTCCTTCCCAGACTCCAGGTTGGTGCATTGAAAACACTATCTATAGGCTTCGTGATTGGCGCGAATGTCCTTCCCAGAACCTGAGCTTGAATCTTCCAGCGCTCCTCTTCAGGCAGAGTGGCATTGAAGGTTCCCGTGAAGCTTGGTAATCCAATGTTCAGGTACTTGGTGACTTCCTTCAGGTGAAATCCAAATGGTGTGCCTTCATCCGGTTGAGCGTACTTAATCTTCGCGTTCATCATCCTAAAAGAGTAGAAAAGATGAGGAGTTAGAAAATGAGAAGAGAATGGTGATCTATGGCTTTAACTTAGTGGTCGTGTCCTACAGTCAGCGTGTGCTCTGATACCATCTCTGTAGCGACCCGACCCGAATGGATCAAGTCTACTGTGCTTCGGTGTCATCCCTGGATCAGTAATGCTGACACCACACAGTACATCGAAGGATTTATAGCAGAGTGGCAATCACACACTTATTACATCGTTGTCTCAAAGAGAACTTATTACAATAAATATGGCTTAAGGCCATCTAATAACGATAACAGCGGAAGACTCGGAAGACAAATGGGTCCATCAACTCCAACGGCATCACTGAGTATAGAACCACGACCTAAAGCACCTTACTCATCGTCTGAAAAGTCTGCAACATGAGAAGTTGCAGCCCGAAAACGGGTCAGCACATGGAATATGCTGGCAATGTAACACATAGAGAGTAATGGAATGAAACAGCTATACTACATGCATATATGGCTGGTGGAAAGCTCTATGGTTACAGTTTTGCGTAAAGCCAGTTTTTCCCTACTGCAAAGGAATAAATTTATTTAACTATCATGGTAGTTGTTAAACATCGAGAATGGTTGACAGCATTCCGATCCCAATTAAGTAATTAAAACCCATTAATATTAATTAGAGTAACATGTTGAGATTCACAGGATATTCAAGTACTAGATACTCAAGTTGTCCATAACCGGGGACACGACTAATCATGATTAGTTTGTTACACTCTGCAGAGGTTTGCGCACTTTTCCCCACAAGACTCGATCGCCTCTGTTTGGTTTCTCGCACTACATGGTGTTTGAGAAGACGGATGACCGAGACATAGTCTTTCAGAAGCGCTAGCACCTTACGATGGATAGACCGGTACACCTACTTTCCCCTACATCTGCTAGTCTACCCTGTAAGAGTTCGCACAACTTAGTCAACTATGCCAGAGCCCATAATGGCTTGTGGCTGCACACGGAAGTTTTACTAGCATGAATGATCTTATGATCCCTTTGAGCATGGGTGGCGGTCCGAAATAAAAACAGGCAAGTCCCGATAGACATCAGGTGCCTCAATCCACCCAGATGTGTATTTAAGTTGCCACCTTAAGTAAACCATTAAAATTAACAAACTCACATCTGTCATGGATATCACTCACCCAATCCACGTCTACTAGCATAGCATGGCATAATAAGCAAACGTAGAAGTAACTCCCAAAGGTTTCATAATAATACAGGTGATAGGTACTACCTCATCTACCTCCCATCCCACAATTTAATTAGATCCTAATCATGCAATGTGAGAGGATTGATCTAATGCAATAAAACTAGGTTGTAGAATAGGTATGATCAAAGTGTTACTTGCCTTGCTGATGATCCGCGAGACCTAGGGTTTCGAAGTAACAAGCGGCGCAATCCGGGTGATCTATCGCAGACAAACAACAACCACACAATAAGTACTCATCTAATGCACAGGTAAAACTCGGACAAGAGAACAAACCAGAAAGTTCAACTTAAGAACTCCGGTTGCAAAGAAAGAAAGAACCGAACAGACGACGGAAAAACAAACGGCGGAAGAAAACAACTCGGTTCTAGCAAGTTGAAACTAGGTCGAATTTTACTGTAGCAAAGGCTTGTTCAAGTTGATTAGATGGAACGGCGGTTTCGAGATGAAACTCCAGGGGCTTGAATCACCTGATTCTGATAAACGAGCGGGAAGAGAGACTAGAACAAAGATCGGATCTGAGATCACGATCGCGGAATAAATCCGACGAAAAGAAAGAGACGAACGGTTAAATGAACGGGCGTCGTTAACCGGGAAAAATCGGTGATCACGTTCGTTGAGACGAACGGTCCGAAAGAAGAATGAAAACTGATCTAGGGTTTTGGAAGAAAACCGAAACAAAGCCCGAAGAAAAACCGAAGGAAAAAAAAGAGAAGAACCGGAACGGTTTTCTAGAAGAAAAACCGAACCGAGGAAAAGAAGAGGCGGCACGGCTACCTCGGGAGGCGGGGCTCCGGGCGGCGGCTTAGGCGGCGGCGGCGGCGGCTTAAGGCGGCGGCGGCGGCTTAAGGCGGCGGCGGCTTAAGGCGGCGGCGGCGGCTTAAGGCAGCGGGCTTGGGTGGTGGAGGAAAAGAGAGGGGGGGTGAGTATATATACTAGGAGGGGGGGTGTGACTTGGCCAAGGGGAAAAAGGGGGGGCGGCGGCCTAGAGTCCCGCTGGGACTCGACTTCGCGCGAGGGGCTGGGGGCGGTGGCGGCTGGCAGGCTGGGCCTTGGCCCGGCTGGCCTGGTGCGCGGGAGCTGCTCCTTTTTTTTAAATCGGTTTCGCGCGCAGAAAAACAAAAGAAAAACTATCTAAACGAACTCCGAAAAATCTAAAGTAAATTTTCCCCGACTCCAAAAAATGAGTCGAACAAAATGAACTTTTCTCCGGGCCTAAAATGCAATTTTTTGAAAACGCGCAATTTTCCCTATCCAAAAAAAACGCAAAAGAACTCCGGCAAAACCAAAACTTGACTTATTCATTAAATCTTCATTTTTCCTAACTTTGGGAAAGTCATATTATTCCCTCTCTCATTTTTTTATATTGGAAAAATAATTGAAGATGAAATAAATAAATCAAATGATCCTCTTTTCCAAAATTTGAGAGAACTCAAATATGAAAAAACGAAATCTCCAACTCTATCCGTGGGTCCTTGAGTTGCGTGAAATTTATAGGATCAACCAAAATGCATGAAAATATGATATGCATGATGACCTAGTGTATAACATTCCAAATTGCAAATTTGGGATGTTACAATGCTTTGCCATTTCTTACTGCCTATTTTCTTCAGCTCCACTAAGTGATTATTTCCTCTATCAGCATCATAAGCTACTTCCTGCTTTGTAGTGACTCTCAAGGACCACGCCTATTTGGCTCATGATCCAGAAGTGTCCTTCTTGGAAATTTATGTCAAAGGGGGAGAGAGAGCGCATCAAAGCTTGTCAAATGAGCACATCTAAGCTCTTCTACAGATGCTTGTTAACAAAGAGGAGAGAAGTCGCATGTCTTTAAGAGGGGAAAGACATGTCAATATGTTTGATCTTAGCTATTGCTAAAATTCTTGTTGCTCTGATTTTGGTTGATATTACCCTATCTTGCTCTGATTTTAGCTCACCCTACCTTCTCCCATTATCCAATATCAGATTCAGGGGAAGAAAGAGTCCATGTCTAAGGGGAGAAAATTTTCTCTTTGGAATTCATTGCACATCTTTTAATCTTTAGGGACATGTCTACATCTAAATGAAGTACTTAGTACTCATCCATTACATGTCATCCCAATCTTGGTACTCTTGTTGTTCCCTAAAACTGCTTTACTTAGAGTGATCTTGTGTTATCTAACCCTGTTTTCTCAAGCCCACTCTTTCCAAAGTCATCTCAAGACCACAAGGTAAGTATATGTATCACACTCATGTGCATGATGATCTCCTGCTGGTGTACATATTTTTTGCAAGAGGGATTCATAAACATGGAGGTACATTTCTAAATCATATCATTTGCTCTGATGCATATAACCAAGATACATGTAATTCTCTGCTTGCTCTGTCATGATTATGCATTCACAAGTTAGTATATTCTATCTTCACATGATTGCATACATGTAGGGGGAGCTTATGCATGTTACATGTCTCTCCAATGCTTTACCTGCTACCCTTCACATTTCTTTTTACCTAAAGCTTTGATGTATGTTGTCATCAATTACCAAAAAGGGGGAGATAGAAAGCACAAGTGCTCCCTGGGTGATTTTGGTAATTAATGACAATATACCTCTTGTTGGACTAATGCTTTTATCTAGTGTATTTCAGACAAGTTCAACAATGGCGTGGAAAGGACAACAGGATGTGGAACCCCTTCAAAATGCTAAGTACACATATTGGCAAAAGCTCAAGACTCTTCATTTATATTTTATTGATCCAAGATCACATTGAGTCCATAGGAAAGCCAATACTATTAAAAGGGGATGAGGTGTCACTTAATGTCTTGCTTGCTGAAATGCTTAGTGATATTGCTCCAAAACCCTCAACCACATACTTATTCCAAATATGTCAAAACCCTAAACTCCAACTCGGCCCCACCGATTCATTCTATCCGGAGCCACCAAGTTCATATGACATAGCCACAACCAGAAACCCTAACAGTTTGGTCACACCGATACGGATCTCGGTCTCACTGAGATTGCCTTGCCAACTCTGTGTTGCATGTTGCAATTATTTCGGTCTCACCGAAATAGCGATCGGTCTCGCCGAGATGGCTTGACCAAATCTCTGTTTCTCAATGGCTTCACTTCAATCTCACCGAGTTGATGTAATCGGCGCCACCGAGATGAGGTTTTCCCTAAGCCCTAGCACATCGGTCCCACCGAGTTGTTCCAATCCGTCTCAATGAGATTCCTAACATTCACATTTTTAACTAAATCGGTCTCACCGAGTTCATCTATTCGGTCTGACTGAGTTGTGTCAAATGTGTGTAATGGTTGGGTTTTGTGTGGACGCTATATATACCCCTCCACCCCCTTCTCCATATGTGAGACAGCCATCAAAACGTGCCTACAATTCCAGCATACATTTTTTGAGAGAGAACCACCTACTCATGTGTTGAGATCAAGATATACCAATCCTACCACAAGAACCTTTATTTCTGGCCTTCCCGAAGTTGATTTCCACTCAAATCATCTTTCCACCATATCCAAATCTGTGTGAGAGAGTTGAGTGTTGGGGATACTATCATTTGAACCACAAGAGCAAGGAGTTCATCATCAACACAACATCTATTACCTTTTGGAGAGTGGTGTCTCCTAGATTGGTTAGGTGTCGCTTGGGAGCTTCCGTCAAGTCTTGGAGTTGAACCAAGAAGTTTGTAAGGGCAAGGAGATCACCTACTTCGTGAAGATCTACCCGAGTGAGGCAAGTCCTTCGTTGGCGATGGCCATGGTGGGATAGACAAGGTTTCTTCTTCGTGCACCCTTCGTGGTTGGAGCCCTCCATGGACTCACGCAACCATTACCCTTTGTGGGTTAAAGTCTCCATCAACGTGGATGTATGATAGCACCACCTATTGGAACCACACCAAAACTCTCTGTGTCTTCATTGCGTTTGCACACTCCAATCCCATCCCTTACTTTCTTCTAATTAGCATGCTTTACTCTTTCCGCTCCATATACTCTTGTCATGCTTGCTTGAATTGTATTGTGAATGCTTAAACTTGTGCTAAAACTCCTCCTTAACTTGAATAACTTAAAATTGCCACTTTTACTTGTTGAGGGTCTAATCACCCCTGTCTAGACCCCTCTTCTCGATCCTTTCAGAAGATATTTAGGTCTAGGGGCTGGTAAGAAACCGGGCACTCTCCCTCCGAATCTTGAGATGACATATTTTCAGATCTGCCAGAAAATAGCAAGAAATAAGAACAGAAGATTTCTCCGCGATACGTTGGTCAATACGTTCAGGGGGTATATAAAGATTTTTTCTATCTTGCGAAACAAGCAAACAAGAGGAAAATGGAGTAGGGAAGGTTCCCGAGGTGGGCACAACCCACCTAGGTGCGGCAGGCATGCCAGGCGCGCCATGGTGTCTTGTGCCCTCATTGCCATCCTGGTCATTTCTTATTTTCATATTTTTTTTAATATTCCAAAACTGACAGAAAATATTTTTGTGGATTTCTCAAAGTCCGTTTACTTACCGTATCACGTACCTCCTCTTTTTCAAGATTTTGGAGTGTTCGGGAAGGTTTATTTCTTTTAGGTGTTCCTCCGGTGTCATGGTTTGAATAATATTACTTTCAACATTAATAGGCGTACCTGAGATATATTGTTAGTTCTTTGCCCATTGAACACCTTCGGGTTAGTACCTTCGACATTATTAATCTTAATGGCTCCAAAGCGATAAACCTCTTCGATAATATATGGTCCTTCCCATTTAGAGAGGAGTTTTCCTGCAAAGAATCTGAAACGAGAGTTGTACAAAAGAATATATTCTCCCACTTTGAATTCCCGCTTTTGGATTCTTTTGTCATGCCATCTTTTAACTTTTTCTTTAAATAATTTGGCATTTTCATAGGCTTGGGTTCTCCACTCATCTAATGAGCTAATATCAAATAAACTCTTTTCACCAGCAAGTTTGAAATCATAGTTGAGTTCTTCAATTGCCCAATAAGCTTTATGTTCTAACTCTAGAGGCAAATGACAGGCTTTTCCATAAACCATTTTATATGGAGACATACCCATAGGATTTTTATATGATGTTCTATAGGCCCAAATTGCATCATCCAATTTTTTAGACCAATTTTTTCGGGACCTATTAACAGTTTTTTGTAATTGTCGTGGGTTTGTCACGACAGATGTCCTTGTTAAAGGACTTAGTCATGGAGCCATTGCAATGGGTTAGCTTACAGGGGTTAGACCGGACAAGGGGACACGGGAAGTTTATACTAGTTCGCCCCTTCGATGAATGTAAAAGCCTACGTCTAGTTGTGATTGGTATTGCTAGGGTTTCGATGACCAGGGAGCGAATCCGCTTTTACTGGCTCTCGAGTTGTATGTCTTGTCCTTAAACCGCTGCCGGGTCGTCCCTTTATATACATAGGTTGACGCCCGCCGGTTTACAGAGTCCCGAAGCCGGATCATAAAAATGTACGGTTCGGTCTCTATACTTCCTATCTTACAATGCAAGTTACATAATAAGGTCGGTTTACAGCTACAGGCCTTAACTCGCCTCTAGGCCTTGGGCCTTCATAAAGCGCCATCATTCTTACGTCTTCATGGGCTTCTAATCTTCATAAAGTTAATCCGGCTACTCCTGGCTGGTTTACGTCCAGTAGTAATATCCCCAACATTAGGCCCCAGATTGGTTTGAACTTGTTCATGTCAATCTTCAACACTTAGAAAATTTCCTCCGTTTGCACCTTCGCATAGATCTTGTAAACTGCCGTGACGTCATCCTCCAGATTTGTAGTAAAACATTGTGACGTCACCTGTTCATTAAAGCCGAAGTTACCCTTTATTAATGAGCATCCAACAATCGAGTCAACAACCATGTCATATATCCATTTTTAGGCTCCTCGATTCCCGCGCTTGTCGCTTATCTCTTTGCCTTATAAATAGGGCTGAGGATCCCTTTCCTTTTCCTCCCGTTGCCTCTTCGTCTCTTCTTCCTCCTCGCGACGCCTCTGCACCCGAGCGCCACCGCCGTCGTCGAGCTTCGCCTCTGCCTCATCGTCGGCCGCTGCATCAACCTGACTGAACCAAAAAAATGCGGCGCACCTCCTCTACTTCAACAACTTCGGTAAATCTTCCCCTTTTTCCTCTACAGATCCACTTAGGGTTCATGTGGGTTCATGGCGTTCTTCTCTTGTTCTTCGTTAGTCCATACACAGCAGACCTCAAACTTGATGTGTTCTGTGCGGCAGCTATAGTAGTCCTTATTTTGGCTATCAAACCAAGCCTTATACGCATAAAAATTGATCTGGACCTTTGTGAACTGCTCCAGGACCAACTTTTTTAGGTCTAAATCTTTTTCTTTTCCTGACTTGTGGTAGATCCAAAATGCCCATGTAATCCTGTGAAACATGTTTTACTTTACTTAGCCCTTTTCGCCTTAGATCTGTATCCTCTTTACCATGTAAGCGGTTTACCCTTGTAAAAACAATCTATCCCATACCATTAGTCCCCTAGTAAACCGGCAAACCTCCTTTACATTGATTGTAATAGTCCGGTTTAACAACACATGTATGCCCTTGATATGACCTTGTCATCCATTATTGTATTAGTCTCCGGTTTACACAATTTCACATATCTGTATATCTTTATTCCATTGCATCTTGCGTACCACCATGAATGATTTGTAATCCGGCATTTCTTTTTCAGCTTTTCGCTTCACAATGGCCAAATAGTTTGCCGCTTGCAACTGGGCTCGTTCCCGGGTCACCGAGGAATAGTTGAACAGAATGGTCAGTATCGGCACCTTGCCTAAGAAAACTGAAATTCGATGGTGAGTTCCAGGAACAGAGAATCCTCCTACCCCGAGGCAGGGTGAGGTAGTGGTCTTTGTCGACCACATAGGCCATGGTTTCAAACCTCCTGGGTCGAAGTTTTTCCGAGATGTGCTTGGTAGTTTCCAATTCCATCCTCAAGATATCGGACCCAATTCGGTGTCCAATCTATGCAACTTCCAAGTCTTCTGTGAAGTATACTTACAAGAAGAACCAACTGCTGAGCTATTCCGGGACTTTTTTCATCTGAACCGGCATACATAATTTGTAAATGGTCCCAACACTAAGCTTGGTGGTGTCTCTATTCAAAATCGGAAAGAACTTGAATTTCCTCATGTCAAACTGCACAGTAACCCTAAGGAATGGAACGAGACTTGGTTCTATTGCATAGATGCCTCTCCTGAAGATGAGAACCCTCTTCCAGGCTACCGTGATCACCGACTTTCCAACACTCATCCGATCCCGCAGCGTTTAAGTTTTGTGGAACGGGCCAAATATGCCCCTCAACTCGCCAAGCTCCGGGCCTTTATGGCCAATGGTTTAACAGGCGTTGATTTTGTGCGTTGCTGGATATCTTGGAGCGTCTTGCCACTAAGCCGGCGCCCCGGTTTAATGTGTGAGTACACCGGTGATTTAGAAGACCACCAACGCCATATCAACATTCAGGTGACCGATGAAGAGGTCACTGAAAGCGTCAAGAAAATTTTGAATGAACCGGAATTAGTCTGTCGCCAAACCGGCTTAAACCCCTTCTATACTCAAAATAAACCGCCTGCTGTAAGCACTATGCTTCCTTTTTATCTTTGATATCTTTAAATTGTTCAACTTGTAAACTTCCTTCTGTTTGCGTATAAATAGGGTGATGATCCCTTCTGGAAGCGGAAATCCGCGGATAAAGCGGCAAAGCCATCCTGTCCCAAAACCAAAGCCGTCAAGCGTACCTCAAAGCGGAAAATGGCTGACCGGATGAACATGGAACTTGATGATGATGCAGATGATCCGGAAGTTGAGGTAGAACTTGACTCACTTGGCTCCCTTTTCATGCACCTCATTAACAATGATCTTTATCAGGAGGACGTAGAAGGCAGCCAGGCTAATGATGTAGAGGTAATTACCCTTTCCTCCGGTTCAGACTCTATGCCAACACAAAAAACCCGTCAAGCAGTCCGAAAAGTAAGATTTTATCATCCTCTTACTTACTTGGATCCAACATTTATTTTGAAGACGCAGCAGCATGAAGCTCGCCGGACAACCCGGCACAGTGGCCAATAGGTCACTTCGGCCGGTTTACCTGATACCCCGGTTCGGAAGCGCCAGTCTGAGCTCTCTCCCACTTCTGACAATTCTTATCCCAAGGCAGGTTATTTCAAACAACCTCTTAATCCGTCCGATTCAAATTATCAGGTGACACCTCCCTCATCCTTTGGCGAATCAACAGCAGCCCAACTCCCTCCTCTTAAAACTGTAGCTGGGTAAGTATTCAAACCGTTTCTTCAAATGTGTTGCAAATCTTGAATAAGATGCTAAACCTTCTTTTAATTTTGTTTGCAGAGCCAAAGCTAGACCCAGCAAGAAAGCTCGGGTTAACAATCCGTCAGAAGACCAGGCTGTTTTTGGAGAAGAGCAAATAGGTGAACCGGACCAAACTCGTGAACTGGAGGGTCCTCATCCTGAAGCTACCTTTGATGAACCGCACCTTCCAGACCAGAATATTAATGAACAACCAGAAGCTGATCCTGCTGTGCCTGACACTGAACCGACACCTCCAAACCAGGATAATCCGGTGAGAGGTACTGATACTCCATCATCAGCTGCAAAAACTACTGAGGGCCAAGGAGATGATGTTATCATTACAGGCATGGGCCACAGCTCTCCTGGCCATCCTGTAATCTTGGCCCAACATAGCGCCAAAGAAGAGCATGCTGCTAGGGAAAAGGGTAAATGGAGCACTGACTTATCAAGCTATGCTCATCTTAGTGCTTAAGAACTTCACTCCGGTTTCTTAAACCGCCTGCACTCAAACCGTGACTATGAAGCCGGTTTGGTGAACCTGATGAAGGAATGCTATGAGGTATTTTCATCTCCCTTTATTTCCTTGATTCCAAAGTTGAAACACTAGCCCAAGTAGCCCCCAAGGGCCGTTTTATGATGTTAATCTTAAACCAGGACTTTGTAATACTTTAATCCTCTCCTGCTGACCCTCAACATGTCAGGTCCTTAGTGAAAACAAAACCGATACTTTACTAATGGAATTATGTAGCTTTCCTCAGTGTAGCCCCCAAGGGCCGGTTTAGCTTTGCGAGGTAATCCGGGTCTTGAAATCCATGCGTCCGTTTTGAACAGATGTACATTAGCCCCCAAGTGTCAAGGATAATGCTTGCATTGTTCTGGAGACTTATAAAAAATGTATTGATAATAGAGCAAATAGGAATTAGCCCCCAAGTACGAAGTGCATAACTTGTTATACACTTAGTACTTTGAAAATACATATCCTGTTGTTGATATATCTTTGCTGTTACAGGCCGAGCTAAGCAATAGAGACGCCCGAACCGCTGATTTGCAAGAGAACGTGAAGTCCCAACAAGCAGAGGCTGTGAAAGCCAAGGAGGAGCTGACCAAATCCCTGATAGCTATGGAGAAGCTAAAGGAGTCTTTTAACAAAGAAAGTGCTGACTGGGAAACCGAGAAGGCCGGTTTAACCAAAAGAGCTGAGGATGCCGAAGCAGCCCTGAAGCCAGTTGTAGATGAACTAACTGGTTTGAAGCGGCAAATCAACGCCATGACATCCGCTATTTTTGGTAAGTATCTCCATATGCAGTTTGTCCAATTCATGAGATCTTATCATTTACCAGTTTGCTAATTTTAAACCGTGACATGCACTCGTATTGCTCATCTGGGCACGGATATGCGGATGAAGCTTAAAGCGGCTTATTCCTTGATTGAACAACTGTCATCTGGATCCCAGCGTGCTATTTGCACTGCGGCTTACAACAAGCCGGCACCATCACTTATAAAAGAAACTCTTGAGAAGCTGGCCATGTTACCAGCCCGGATTACCAAACTAAAGAAGGCAGCCACAAGAGCAGGAGCATTGATCGCGCTAATCCGGGCCAAGGCATGGATTCCGGACCTTGAAGTGGATGACATTATAAAAGGATATCCAGGTGTGAAGGAGGACAGTTCAAACTTCGACAATGATGATCTCCGAAGGCTAACAAAGGAGATGCGGCCAATAGCCAGCAAACTGGCAGAAGACACAGACTTATCTCATTTCCAGCCGGCTTACGGCACTGAAGGGAAGAGACAACCTGCCGAAATCCATGAAGTCGAAGAACTTGTGCCTCCAATCCGTAAGCATACTTACGCTCCTGACATTAAACCCTCCAGCCTTATCCATGAAGAAGCCCTGTTTCAAGCTTTAACCGGAATCGATTGGTCAATGGTTGATTTCCAGCGTATGGGGAGGGATGAAGAAGAAGTGATTGCACCAAATGACCCTCAACCGTCAAACCGTCCAGACGAAGCATCTTAAACCGGCTATTGTGCACCAATGCTTAAAAACAATTATTTAATTGGAGCCATTTTGAAGCTTCTTGTAATAGGATAGCAAAAACTCCTTTATCTGTCATGCCATCGAGCATGTTTTGTGGTGCTTTGCTATTGTGAAAACTTGCTCCACTTTTTGGGGATCTATTTATGCATATCCCATGATGATTTGTGTTCCTGGATACAAGAACTTAAAAGTGTCCTAGTGGTTTACCACTGGATGGGTCATGATGCCCAAAAATATACAATACTTAGATGGATAATCAAAGTTTGTATATAAAAAATAATATCTGCAACATACCTCGTTGGCTGACCAACTATTTGTATGGTAAAGGTGTAAACACCAATTCGGAGCATTGATAACTCCGTCCTTAATTTGCTGGATTATGATAATAAACCGTACCGGGATATAATAAACACCGGGTTTTCCTTATAACACTGGAGACTTGTTAGTCAAAACCAGACCGGGTTAATGAACGCCGGATTATAACTAATCATGTACTGACAACTTGTAGTTGAAAGACAAGCCGGGGCAAGGACACCGGTTTATCAGAAGATATTATGAACCTCAACAAAGGCGAAAAAACTTGGCAAATAGTGAAGGAAATATGCCCTAGAGGCAATAATAAAGTTATTATTTATTTCCTTATTTCATAATAAATGTTTATTATTCATGCTAGAATTGTATTAATCGGAAACATAATACATGAGTGAATACATAGACAAACAGAGTGTCACTAGTATGCCTCTACTTGACTAGCTCGTTGAATCAAAGATGGTTAAGTTTCCTAGCCATAGACATGAGTTGTCATTTGATTAATGGGGTCACATCATTAGAGAATGATGTGATTGACTTGACCCATTCTGTTAGCATAGCACTTGATTGTTTAGTTTGTTGCTATTGCTTTCTTCATGACTTATACATGTTCCTATGACTATGAGATTATGCAACTCCCGTTTACCGGAGGAACACTTTGTGTGCTACCAAACGTCACAACGTAACTAGGTGATTATAAAGTTGCTCTACAGGTGTCTCCGAAGGTACTTGTTGGGTTGGCGTATTTCGAGATTAGGATTTGTCACTCCGATTGTCGGAGAGGTATCTCTGGGCCCACTCGGTAATGCACATAACTATAAGCCTTGCAAGCATTGCAACTAATGAGTTAGTTGCGGGATGATGTATTACGGAATGAGTAAAGAGACTTGCCGGTAACGAGATTGAACTATGTATTGAGATACCGACGATCGAATCTCGGGCAAGTAACATACTGATGACAAAGGGAACAACGTATGTTGTTATGCGGTTTGACCGATAAAGATCTTCGTAGAATATGTGGGAGCCAATATGAGCATCCAGGTTCCTCTATTGGTTATTGGCCGGAGACGTGTCTCGGTCATGTCTACATAGGTCTCCAACCTGTAGGGTCCGCACGCTTAAAGTTTCGGTGACGATTGTATTATGAGTTTATGTGATTTGATGTAACGAAGGTAGTTCGGAGTCCCGGATGAGATCGGGGACATGACGAGGAGTCTCGAAATGGTCGAGGCGTAAAGATCGATATATTGGACGACTATATTCGGACATCGGAAAGGTTTCGAGTGATTCGGGTATTTTCGGGAGTACCGATGAGTTACGGGAACTCGTATTGGGCCTTAATGGGCCATACGGGAAATGAGAGAAAGGCCTCAAAAGGTGGCCGCACCCCTCTCCATGGGCTGGTCCGAATTGGACTAGGGAGGGGGGCGCCCCCCTTCCTTCCTTCTCCTTTTCCCTTCCCTTTCCTTCCCTCCTACTCCTTCTACTTGGAAGGGCTCCTTGTTCTACTAGGAAAGGGGGAATCCTACTCCCGGTGGGAGTAGGACTCCCCTAGGGCGCGCCATAGAGAGGGCCAGCCCTCCCCCTCCTCCACTCCTTTATATACGAGGGCAGGGGCACCCCAAAGACACAACAATTGATCTCTTGATCTCTTCGCTGTGTGAGGTGCCCCCCTCCACCTCGATCATATCGTAGCGGCGCTTAGGCGAAGTCCTGCGTCGGTAGAACATCATCATCGTCACCATGCCGTCATGCTGACGAAACTCTCCCTCAACACTCGGCTGGATCGGAGTTCGAGGGACGTCATCGAGTTGAATGTGTGCAGAACTCGGAGGTGCTGTGCGTTCGGTACTTGATCGGTCGGATCGTGAAGACGTACGACTACATCAACCGCGTTGTGCTAACGCTTCTGCTTTCGGTCTACGAGGGTACGTGGACAACACTCTCCCCTCTCGTTGCTATGCATCACCATGATCTTGCGTGTGCGTAGGAATTTTTTTGAAATTACTACGTTCCCCAACAGTGGTATCAGAGCCAAGTTTTATGCGTTGATGTTATATGCACAAGTAGAACACAAGTGAGTTGTGGGCGATATAAGTCATACTGCTTACCAGCATGTCATACTTTGGTTCGGCAATATTGTTGGATGAAGCGGCCCGGACCGACATTACGCGTACGCTTACGCGAGACTGGTTCTACCGACGTGCTTTGCACACAGGTGGCTGGCGGGTGTCAGTTTCTCCAACTTTGGTTGAACCGAGTGTGGCTATGCCCGGTCCTTGCGAAGGTTAAAACAACACCAACTTAACAAACTATCATTGTGGTTTTGATGCGTAGGAAAGAACGGTTCTTGCTAAGCCCAGTAGCAGCCACGTAAAACGTGCAACAACAAAGTAGAGGACGTCTAACTTGTTTTTGCAGGGCATGTTGTGATGTGATATGGTCAAGACGTGATGAGATATAAGTTGTTGTATGATATGATCATGTTTTGTTGAAGTTATCGGCAACTGGCAAAAGCCTTATGGTTGTCTCTCTATTGCGTAAGATGCAAGCGCCAAATAATTGCTTTACTTTATCGCTATGCAATAGCAATAGTTGCAAGAGCAATAGTTGGCGAGACGACACATTGATATAGATCAAGATGATGGAGATCATGGTGTCATGCAGGTGACGATGGAAATCATGACGATGCTTTGGAGATGGAGATCAAAGGCACAAGATGATGATGGCCATATCATGTCACATATTTGATTGCATGTGATGTTTATCTTTTATGCATCTTATCTTGCTTTGATTGATGGTAGCATTATAAGATGATCTCTCACTAAATTTCAAGATAAAAAGTGTTCTCCCTGAGTATGCACCGTTGCCAAAGTTCGTCGTGCCCAGACACCATGTGATGATCGGGTGTGATAAGCTCTATGTCCATCTACAACGGGTGCAAGCCAGTTTTGCACACGCAGAATACTCAGGTTAAACTTGACGAGCCTAGCATATGCAGATATGGCCTTGGAACACTGAGACCGAAAGGTCGAGCGTGAATCATATAGTAGATATGATCAACATAGTGATGTTCACCATTGAAAACTACTCCATTTCACGTGATGATCGGTTGTGTTTTAGTTGATTTGGATCACGTGATCACTTAGAAGATTAGAGGGATGTCTTTCTAAGTGGGAGTTCTTAAGTAATATGATTAGTTGAACTTAAATTTATCATGAACTTAATCCTGGTAGTATTAGCATATCTATGTTGTAGATCAATAGCTCGCATTTAGCTCCCCTGTTTTATTTTTGATATGTTCCTAGAGAAAACTAAGTTGAAAGATATTAGTAGAAATGATGCGGATTGGATCCGTGATTTGAGGTTTTTCCTCATTGCTGCACAGAAGAATTATGTCCTTGATGCACCGCTAGGTGACAAACCAATTGCAGGAGCAGATGCAGATGTTATGAACGTTTGGCTAGCTCAATATGATGACTACTTGATAGTTTAGTGCACCATGCTTAAACGGCTTAGAATCGGGACTTCAAAGACGTTTTGAACGTCATGTACCATATGAGATGTTCCAGGAGTTGAAGTTAATATTTCAAGTAAATACCCGAGTTGAGAGATATGAAGTCTCCAACAAGTTCTATAGCTAAAAGATGGAGGAGAATAGCTCAAGCAGTGAGCATGTGCTCAGATTGTCTGGGTACTACAATCACTTGAATCAAGTGGGAGTTAATCTTCCAGATAAGATATTGATTGACAGAATTCTCTAGTCACCATCACAAAGTTAGTAGAACTTCGTGATGAACTATGATATGCAAGGGATAACAGAAACAATTCCCAAGCTCTTCGTAATGCTGAAATCAACAAAGGTAGAAATCAAGAAAAATATCAAGTGTTGATGGTAGACAAGACCACTAGTTTCAAGAGAAAGGGCAAAGGGAAGAAGGGGAACTTCAAGAAGAACAGCAAACAAGTTGCTGCTCAAGTGAAGAAACCCAAGTCTAGACCTAAGCCTGAGACTAAGTGCTTCTACTGCAAAGGGACTGGTCACTAGAAGCGGAACTACCCCAAGTATTTGGTGGATAAGAAGGATGGCAAAGTGAACAAAGCTATATTTGATATACATGTTATTGGTGTGTACTTTACTAGTGTTTATAGCAACCCCTCGGTATTTGATACTGGTTCAGTTGCTAAGAGTAGTAACTCGAAATGGGAGTTGCAAAATAAACAGAGACTAGTTAAGGGTGAAGTGATGATGTGTGTTGGAAGTGGTTCCAAGATTGATATGATCATCATCGCACACTCCCTATACTTTCGGGATTAGTGTTGAACCTAAATAAATGTTATTTGGTGTTTGCGTTGAGCATAAATATGATTGCATCATGTTTATTGCAATACGGTTATTCATGTAAGTTAGAGAATAATTGTTGTTCTGTTTACATGAATAAAACCTTCTATGGTCATACACCCAATGAAAATGGTTTGTTGGATCTCGATCGTGGTGATACACATTTTCATAATATTGAAGCCAAAAGATGCAAAGTTAATAATGATAGTGCAACTTATTTGTGGCACTGCCGTTTAGGTCATATTGGTGTAAAGCGCATGAAGAAAATCCATGCTGATGGGCTTTGGAATCACTTGATTATGAATCAGTTGATGCTTGCGAATCATGCCTCATGGGCAAGATGACTAAGACTCCGTTCTCTGGAACAATGGAGCGAGCAACAGATTTGTTGGAAATCATACATACTGATGTATGTGGTCCGATGAATATTGAGGCTCGCGGCAGGTATCATTATTTTCTGATCTTCACAGATGATTTGAGCAGATATGAGTATATCTACTTGATGAAACACAAGTCTGAAACATTTGAAAAGTTCAAAGAATTTCAGAGTGAAGTGGAGAATCATCGTAACAAAAATAGAAGTTTCTATGATATGATCGCAGAAGTAAAATATTTGAGTTACGAGTTTGGCCTTCAGTTAAAACAATGTGAAATAGTTTCACTACTCACGCCACCTGGAACACCACAGTGTAATGGTGTGTCCGAACATCGTAACCGTACTTTATTAGATATGGTGCGATCTATGATGTCTCTTACCGATTTACCACTATCGTTTTGGGGTTATGCATTAGGGACAGCTACATTCACATTAAATAGGGCACCATCTAAATCTGTTGAGACGACACCGTATGAACTATTGTTTGGCAAGAAACCTAAGTTGTCGTTTCTTAAAGTTTGAGGTTGCAATTCTTATGTGAAAAAGTTTCAACCTGATAAGCTCAAACCCAAATCGGAGAAGTGTGTCTTCATAGGATACCCAAAAGAAAATGTTGGGTACACCTTCTATCATAGATCCAAAGGCAAGATATTCATTGCTGAGAATGGATCCTTTCTAGAGAAGGAGTTTCTATCAAAAGAAGTGAGTGGGAGGAAAGTGGAACTTGATAAGGTAATTGTACCTTCTCCCGAATTGGAAAATAGTTCATCACAGAAATCAGTTCTAGTGATGTCTACAACAACAAGAGAGGAAGTTAATGATGATGATCATGAAACTTCAGATCAAGTTACTACAAAACTTCGTAGCTCAACCAGAGTGAGATCCGCACCAGAGTGGTACGGTAATCCTGTTCTGGAGGTCATGTTACTTGACCATGCTGAACCTACGAACTATGAGGAATCAATGATGAGCCCAGATTCCGCAAAATGGTTTAAGGCCATGAAATCTGAGATGGGATCCATGTATAAGAACAAAGTATGGACTTTGATTGACTTGCCCGATGATTGGTGAGCCATTGAGATTAAATGGATCTTCAAGAGGAAGACGGACACTGATAGTAGTGTTACTATCTACAAAGCTAGAATTGTCGCAAAAGGTTTTCGACAAGTTCAAGGTGTTGACTACGACGAGAGTTTCTCACTCGTATCTATGCTTAAGTCTGTCCGAATCATGTTAGCAATTGCCACATTTTATGAAATATGGCAAATGGATAAAAAAACTGCATTCCTTAATGGATTTATTAAAGAAGAGTTGTATATGATGCAACCAGAAGGTTTTGTCAATCCTAAAGGTGCTAACAAAATATGCAAGCTCCAGCGATCCATTTATGGACTGGTGCAAGCCTCTCGGAGTTGGAATAAATGCTTTGATAGTGTGATCAAAGCATTTGGTTTTATACAGACTTTTGGAGAAGCCTGTATTTATAAAAAGGTGAGTGGGAGCTCTGTAGCATTTCTGATATTATATGTGGATGGGATATTACTGATTGGAAATGATATAGAATTTTTGGATAGCATAAAGGGATGCTTGAATAAGAGTTTTTCAATGAAAGACCTCGGTGAAGCTGCTTACATATTGAGCATCAAGATCTATAGAGATAGATCAAGACGCTTGATAAGTTTTTCAATGAGTACATACCTTGACAAGATTTTGAAGTAGGTCAAAATGGAACAGTTAAAGAAAGAGTTCTTACCTATGTTACAAGGTGTGAAATTGAGTAAGACTCTAAGCCCGACCACAGCAGAAGATAGAAATAGAATGAAAGTCATTCCCTATGCCTCAGCCATAGGTTCTATAAAGTATGCCATGATGTGTACCAGATCTATTGTATACCCTACAGTGTTTTTGGCAAGGGAGTACAATAGTGATCTAGGAGTAGATCACTGGACAGTGGTCAAAATTATCCTTAGTGGAATAAGGATATGTTTCTCGATTATGGATGTGACAAAAGGTTCATCGTAAAAGGTTACGTCCATGCAAGTTTTGACACTGATCCAGATGACTCAAAGTCTCAATCTGGATACATATTGAAAGTGGGAGCAATTAGCTAGAGTAGCTTAGTGCAGAGCATTGTTGACATAGAAAATTTCAAAATACTTACGGATCTGAATGTGGCAGACCCGTTGACTAAACTTCTCTCACAAACAAAACATGATCACACCTTAGTACTCTTTGGGCGTTAATCACATAGCGATGTGAAATAGATTATTGAATCTAGTAAACCCTTTGGGTGTTGGTCACATGAAGATGTGAACTACGGGTGTTAATCACATGGTGATGTGAACTATTGATGTTTAATCACATGGTGATGTGAACTAGATTATTGACCCTAGTGCAAGTGGGAGACTGAAGGAAAAGTGCCCTAGAGGCAATAATAAAATTATTATTTATTTCCTTATTTCATGATAAATGTTTATTATTCATGCTAGAATTGTATTAACCGGAAACATAATACATGAGTGAATACATAGACAAACAGAGTGTCACTAGTATGCCTCTACTTGACTAGCTCGTTGAATCAAAGATGGTTAAGTTTCCTAGCCATAGACATGAGTTGTCATTTGATTAACGGGTTCACATCACTAGAGAATGATGTGATTGACTTGACCCATTCCATTAGCATAGAACTTGATTGTTTAGTTTGTTGCTATTGCTTTCTTCATGACTTATACATGTTCCTATGACTATGAGATTATGCAACTCCCGTTTACCAGAGGAACACTTTGTGTGCTACCAAACGTCACAACGTAACTGGGTGATTATAAAGGTGCTCTACAGGTGTCTCCGAAGGTACTTGTTGGGTTGGCGTATTTCAAGATTAGGATTTGTCACTCCGATTGTCGGAGAGGTATCTCTGGGCCCACTCGATAATGCACATCACTATAAGCCTTGCAAGCATGGCAACTAATGAGTTAGTTGCGGGATGATGTATTACGGAACGAGTAAAGAGACTTGCCGGTAACGATATTGAACTAGGTATTGAGATACCGACGATCGAATCTCGGGCAAGTAACATACCGATGACAAAGGGAACAACGTATGTTGTTATGCGGTTTGACCGATAAAGATCTTCGTAGAATATGTGGGAGCCAATATGAGCATCCAGGTTCCGCTATTGGTTATTGGCCGGAGACGTGTCTCGGTCATGTTTACATAGTTCTCCAACCCATAGGGTCCACATGCTTAAAGTTTCGGTGACGATTGTATTATGAGTTTATGTGATTTGATGTACCAAAGGTAGTTCGGAGTCCCTGATGAGATCGGGGACATGACGAGGAGTCTCGAAATGGTCGAGGCGTAAATATCGATATATTGGACGACTATATTCGGACATCGGAAAGGTTCCGAGTGATTCGAGTATTTTCGGGAGTACCGGGGAGTTACGGGAACTCGTATTGGGCCTTAATGGGCCATACGGGAAAGGAGAGAAAGGCCTCAAAGGGTGGCTGCACCCCTCCCCATGGGCTGGTCCGAATTGGACTAGGGAGGGGGGCGCCCCCTTCCTTCCTTCTCCTTTTCCCTTCCCTTTCCTTCCCTCCTACTCCTACTACTTGGAAGGGCTCCTAGTTCTACTAGGAAAGGGGGAATCCTACTCCCGGTGGGAGTAGGACTCCCCTAGAGCGCGCCATAGAGAGGGCCGGCCCTCCCCCTCCTCCACTCCTTTATATACGGGGGCAGGGGCACCCCAAAGACACAACAATTGATCTATTGATCTCTTAGCCATGTGCAGTGCCCCCCTCCAACATAATCCACCTCGATCATATCGTAGCGGTGCTTAGGCGAAGCTCTACGTCGGTAGAACATCATCATCGTCACCATGCCGTCATGCTGACGAAACTCTCCCTCAACACTCGGCTAGATCGGAGTTCGAGGGACGTCATTGAGTTGAACGTGTGTAGAACTCGGAGGTGCCGTGCGTTCGGTACTTGATCGGTCGGATCGTGAAGACGTACGACTACATCAACTGCGTTGTGCTAACGCTTTCGCTTTCGGTCTACGAGGGTACGTGGACAACACTCTCCCCTCTTGTTGCTATGCATCACCATGATCTTGCGTCTGCATAGGAATTTTTTTGAAATTACTACGTTCCCCAACAAATAGAACTCAAAAAGAACATGCGAGGCTTTTTACGAGCTGCCAGGCTCCAAATCGAGGCTTTTCATGGGCTGCCAGGCCACCGAGTTAAACCATTTTACAAAGCCTTTTTTAGATGGACCTCAATCTTTAACCAATCACCGATTTAACTGTGACAAGTTCAGGGTCCATGGTATTGACTTGTCAAATGTTCGATGGGTCATACCAGGTTTACCTAGATGGAGTGACATACTTAAAGAGGCAGGATAACCCAGGGTTTTAGGTGAATACACCTGGCTTCCAAGCCTGGTTTGATAGCCTATTACAAGGGTTCAAAACTCATTGTTCTTTGAGAAGCAAAGAGCCCCCAGGTAATATGTGAGCTGTGCTCGGTGGTTACCTATGTTTGAGTTGTGCTTAATACAACAGACTCTCTTTGGCTCCACAAAATTTCCTTTTGACTTAACGCCTATCAAGAGCTGTAGCTATGGTGTGACAACAACCAAGCCCCCTAGTGGCATCCCTTTGTGGTGTTAAACCGATCAAGAGGTGTAGCTATGGTGTGACAACAACCAAGCCCCCTAGTGATATCCCTTTGTGGTTTCAAACCGATTAAGAGGTGTAGGTATGGTTCAGATATGACCAAGCCCCCTAGTGATTTTCTTTATATCCGTGCGGCTGCAGAGACCGGTTTAAGAAAACTCCGCTTTGTCAGTAAAAACTCTTGTAAGCACACACATGATATAAAAATAACAGAGACCCCACTTCATTCGAGGCTCCGGTTTATTATATAATATATACATTGTCATGAATATGTACATATGAAGAGCCTGTGGCTAAAGTATAGTAAGGACGAAGAAGAGCTATATTCCACGGCCGCTTGGTCTCCTCCTCCGATTTACGTGAGTCTTTGTGCTCTCGAACATCAATGAGGTAGTATGACCCGTTGTGCAGATTCTTGTTGAACACAAAGGGTCCTTCCCAAGGTGGGGATAACTTGTGCATATCAGTCTGATCCTGGATGAGCCGGAGCACCAAATCGCCCTATTCAAAGGTTCTAGTCTTAACCCAGCGGCTGTGATAACGTCGGAGATCTTGTTGATAAATCGCCGAACGTGCTACTGCAAGATCACGCTCCTCATCTAACAAGTCCAGTGAGTCCTGACGTGCTGTCTAATTATCAGCTTCAATATAAGCTACCACACGGGGCGAGTCGTGACGTATGTCACTAGGAAGAACTGCCTCCGCTCCATGAACCATGAAGAAAGGCGTGTAACCCGTAGATCTGTTGGGTGTGGTGTTGATGCTCCATGCCACAGAAGGTAACTCCTCAACCCAACAACCCGGTGTCCGTTTCAAAGGAACCATAAGCCGGGGTTTAATACCTCTCAAAATTTCTTGATTTGCCCTCTCCGCTTGACCATTAGATTGGGGGTGAGCCACCGATGCTATATCAAGCCGGATGTGCTCACATTGGCAAAATTCCTCCATCTCTCCCTTTGACAGATTAGTACCATTACCAATTATAATACTGTGTGGAAAGCCAAACCAGAATATCACCTTTTTGATGAATTGAACCGCCGTGGCCGCATCACACTTACTGTCTGGCTCTGCTTCCACCCATTTGGTGAATTTGTCAACCGCCACTAATAAGTGGGTCTTTTTTTCCTTGGAGTGCTTAAAGGATCCAACCATATCAAGCCCCCCAAGTCACAAACGGCCACGTTATTGGAATCATCCTCAACTCCTGAGCCAGAATATGAGCACGGCGTGCGAATTTTTGACAACCGTCACATCTTTTGACTAAGTCCTCCGCATCAGCGTGAGCTGTTAACTAATAAAAACCATGGTGAAAAGCTTTAGCTACCAAAGACTTTGAACCGGCATGGTGACCACAATGCCCTTCATGGATTTCTCGCAAAATCTCACAACCCTCTTGATGAGAAACACAACGCTGAATTGCCCCTGAGACGCTGTAACGATGTAACTCTCTGTTGAGTATGGTCATTGACTTGGAACGCCGGATTATCTGTCGGGCCGATGTTTCATCCTCTGGTAACTCGCCCCGGTTCATGTAAGCTAGGTATGGGATTGTCCAATCCGATATGACATGCAAAGCTGCCACCAATTGAGCCTCCGGGTCAGGAATAGCCAACTCCTCCTCTGTTGGTACCTTGACCGACGGATTATGCAGCACGTCAAGAAAAACATTTGGTGGTACCGGTTTACGCTGAGAACCAAGGTGGCTTAAAGTGTCTGCCGCTTCGTTTTTTCGCCGGTCTATATGGTCCACCTGATAACCCTTGAAGTGACCAGCTACTGTGTCCACCTCTCGTCGATATGCAGCCATGAGTGGGTCTTTAGAATCCCAAGTGCCAGACACCCATTGAGCCACCAGATCTGAATCCCCAAAGCACTTAACCCGGCTTAAGTTCATCTCCTTAGCCATCCGAAGACCGTGGAGTAAGGCCTCATACTCAGCTGGATTGTTAGTACATGGGAACATTAAACGGAGGACGTAACAAAACTTGTCACCTTGTGGGGAAGTTAGTATGACTCCAGCCCCCGAGCCCTCCAACTGTCTGGATCCATCAAAGTGAATAGTCCAATATGTACTGTCTGGCTTTTCCTCGGGTGCCTGCAATTCTGTCCAAGCATTGATGAAGTCCACAAGCGCTTGGGATTTGATCGCTGTACAAGGTATGTATTTGAGCCCGTGAGGTCCAAGCTCAATAGCCCACTTGGCAATCCGGCCAGTTGCTTCTCTATTTTGAATGATATCTCCCAGAGGGGCTGAACTGACCACTGTGATAGGATGGCCCTGAAAATAATTTTTAAGCTTCCGACTTGCCATAAACACTCCATACACCAACTTCTGCCAATGTGGATACCCCTGCTTTGATTCAATGAGCACCTCACTGATATAATAAACCGGCCGTTGAACCGGATACTCCTTTCTAGCTTCCTTGCACTCCACCACAATAGCCACGCTAACAGCTCGGGCATTAGCAGCCAAGTATAGCAATAACGGGTCTTTATCAATCAGGGCTACAAGCACAGGCAGTTCAGCTAACTGCCTCTTCAGATCCTCAAACGCTTTATCAGCCGCCTCGCTCTAGACAAAATCATCTATTTTCTTCAGCATCTGATATAAAGGGATAGCCTTCTCCCTAAGACGACTAATAAACCGGCTCAAAGCCGCAATCCGGCCGGCCAAACATTGAACGTCATTGATACACGCCGGTTTACCCAAAGATGTAATTGCTGAGATTTTTTCCAGATTAGCCTCAATGCCTCTGTTTCATACCAGAAAACCCAAGAGTTTGCCTGCCGGGACACCAAAGACACACTTTTCTAGATTGAGCATCATCTTGTAAACCCGAAGGTTGTCAAAGGTTTCTCTCAAATCATCTATCAATGTTTCCTCCTTCCTGGATTTTATCACAATATCATCCACATCTGCATGAACATTACGCCCAATTTGCTTATGAAGACAATTCTGAACACAGCGTTGATAAGTCGCCTGGACACTCTTAAGCCCAAAGGGCATGGAGACATAGCAGAAGGCTCCAAAGGGAGTTATGAAAGTTGTCTTCTCCTGGTCCTTAACTACCATTTTGAGCTGATGATAACCAGAATAAGCATCCAGAAAACACAAACAGTCACAACCCGTCGTAGCATCAATGATCTGATCAGTACGAGGGAGGGCAAAGGGGTCTGCAGGACAAGCTTTGTTCAAGTCGGTGTAATCTAAACACATACGCCAAGTGCCGTTTTACTTAAGAACCAGCACCGGATTAGCCAACCACTCCGGGTGAAAGACCTCCACGATAAACCCTGCGGCCAACAACCGAGCTACCTCTTCACCAATAGCCTTGCGCCTTTCTTCATTGAAGCGGTGGAGAAACTGTCGGACCGGTTTAAACTTAGGATCAATGTTAAGTGTGTGCTCAGCGAGTTCCCCCGGTACACCTGGCATGTCAGAAGGTTTCCATGCAAAGATGTCTCGGTTCTCACGGATGAACTCAATGAGCGCGCTTTCCTATTTGGGATCCAGGTTAGCACTGATGCTGAACTGCTTGGATGATTCGCCAGGAACAAAATCAACCATCTTAGTATCTGTGGCCGATTTAAATTTCAACGCCGGATCGTGTTCCGTAGTTGGTTTTTTCAAAGAAGTCATATCTGCCGGATCAACTTGGTCCTTATAAAACTTCAGCTCCTTCGTGGCACAAACCGACTCAGCATAAGCCACATCACCTTCCTCACATTCCAAAGCGATCTTCCTGCTCCCGTGTACTGTGATGGTCCCCTTATGACCTGGCATCTTAAGCTGTAGATAAACATAACACGGCCTCGCCATGAACTTAGCGTAAGCCGGCCGCCCAAACAAAGCGTGATACAGACTTTTGATTTTCACCACCTCAAAAGTCAATGTTTCTAATCTTGAATCATGATCATCTCCAAAAGCCACCTCTAAGGCTATCATGCCCACTGGATATGCAGACTTACCAGGCACCACGCCATGAAAAATAGTGTTTGACGGTTTAAGATTCTTATCTGTCAACCCCATACGATGGAAGGTATCGTAATATAGAATGTTGATACTACATCCCCCATCCATGAGCACCTTAGTGAACTTATATCCCCCAACTTGAGGGGCCACCACTAAGGCCAGATGACCCGGATTGTCAACCTGGGGCGGGTGATCCTCTCTACTCCAAAAATGGGTTGCTCAGACTAGCGCAAATACTAAGGCATTGCTGGTTCAACAGAGTTCACTGCCCTCTTGTGAAGCTTCTGATCCTGCTTACACAAGCTAGTGGTGAAGACATGATATTACCCACTATTTAACTGCTTAGGGTTGCTCTGATAACCCGACTGCTGCTACTGCTGGTTCCCCTGATGGTTGTAACCTCCCTGGTTGCCTAGGTTCCCTTGATTGATGTGTCTGGTTTGATTGCCTTGAAATCCTGAACCAGAACTGCCACCTCCATAACCCGGCCCATGGAAACCACCTCCTGAACCGCCGAGAGGGCCATTACCGTACTGAAACATATTGGAGTTCTTGAAATCTCGCATGATATAACAATCTTTCCAAAGATGCGATGCTGGCTTCTCCTTTGATCCATGCTTTGGACAGGGTTGTTTTAACAGGTGCTCCAAATTGGGGCCTGAACCTCCGCCCCTCTGGGGCTGCTTGCCCTTATGGCGCTGACCATTCTCCTGAGCATTGGTGTTAGCCACAAAGTCCAAACTGTTGACGGCCTTGCGCTTACCATTGTTCCCATGGCCTGCCGGATTATGCTGCTGACCCTTGGTGTTGCCGTTCTTTTTACCTTTCCCCAGTTTGTCCTCCTCCGAGTCAGGGTCTTTGGTATTATCTGAATCAGCGTATTTAACCAAAGCGGCCATAAGCGTTGACATATTATTGAAGTGACGTTTGAGCCTTCCTAACTTCTGTTTGAGCGGCAGAAAACGGCAATTACCCTCCAACGTTAGCACTACGGTATCTGAATTGATATGTTCTGATGAATGCAAAATAGCTGAGACCCGCTTTACCCAATGGGTCGTGGACTCCCCATCCTCTTGGACACAAGCGGCCAGATCCACAATTGACATGGGCTGCTTACAAGTATCTTTGAAGTTCTGGATAATCCGGTGCTTCAATTCGGCCCATGATCCGACAGAGTTAGTTGGTAAGCTCTTCAACCAAGTACGAGATGTTCCTTCCAACATCATGCTGAAGTATTTAGCACATACCGCTTCATCCACATCTAACATCTCCATTGCCATCTCATAGCTTTCAACCCATGCCTCTGGTTGCAGATCGGCGGTATAATTGGGTACCTTATGAGGTCCTTTGAAATCCTTGGGAAGTCTCACATTACGCAAAGCGGGGGTAAGACACGGCACCCCTAAGGAACTGAATACCACTCCTGGCTCTACTGAAGCGGTAGGGTGATCCAGAGTAGGTTGACGGGCTCCGTGCAGAGCTGCTAACTTGGCCTCTCGACGTGCGCGACCATGATCCACCACATCCTGCGCGTTAGAACCTCCCCCTGCCGGGTTGTGCCCTCGCGGTGAATTACGATGACGTGCACTGCTTGATATGGCCGGTTCATCCTCAACGTGCCTGTTGTAGCTCCGGCTTGGACGGGGGTGGAATGAATCCTCTCACGACTGTGCGAATATGCCTGCTGCTGGTTTAGGGTTGTTTGAAGGAGATCCCTGGCCCGTCGTGCTTCAATCGCAACTGGTGATTCACCGTCGGTTGGGAGGGCTGCCAACCGTGAAGCGGCGGCCACAATGTTGTCCAACGGGTTGGAGTAATGCCCAGGAGGTGTTGGAACATACTGTGGCACAATGTTGTTCTGACGAGGCAGGTCCATCGTGCGTGGCTGAACCGGTGCTCCTGTTCCTGGCGTCTCCGCCCGGTTTAATATTGTGTGGTTACTGGTTCCTGCTCCTGGTGTGTTGAAGAGATTTCTTGGCTCATAACTCGGCGGGATATGTGATCGGTATCTTCTCCTCATGACTTCCTCTGAAGCATTCTGATCCAGCCTAAGCCGGTAGGCCTGAGCCTCCAACTCGGACCGTGCTGTAGCCATCCTAGCGTTCTCTGCCGCTAGGTCCACTTTAGCCTGAGTTATCTGATCTTTCACCTTTGCGACCTCCGCATTGTGCTGATCTCGGGATGCTGCATCCACTTACGCGGCCATCAATGTTGCTAATGCGTCGAACAAGTCAGACAGAACTTGAGCCGGAGGTGGCGCAGAGCTCCCTGCCCCCGCCGGCGTGGCTGTTGCTGAACCAGAGAGCATTGCTGCGGCGGTTGATGAGTAGGGCGCTGACTGTGTACCGGCCATGAAGATAGCGGCCCGGTTTGGCAGAACAGGGGAGTCCGGAATACTGTTGCCCTCGGAACCTCTGCTAATCCGGCCATCCTGCAACTGATAGAGCGATTCGGTCTCTCCAGAAGACTCGTCGTCGGAGCAGATGGCGGTTTCTCCGTCGGATGCCGGTCCGTCCTCATATTCTGCTACATGGATGACACCTACGAAAACATGCTTTGCCATGGGCTGAACCTCGGGAAGGGCTCGCACGCTGAGCCGTCTCAATGATGTTGGTGCAGGTGTCCTGCTCAGGGCCCGGTTCCCCAATCTTGCCGATGAAGACGTGAATCCCACCAAAGGGGACCCAGTACCCGTATTCGATTGAATCGGCCTCGGGGCCCCATCCTGCGTTGTCAATGTAGAGCTTGCCGTGACGACTCTTCATCATCCGGCCCACAGCGTATCCCTTGAGTCCATCAAAGCTGCCCTTTAAGAAATCGAAACCATCGTGCGATAGCCCCACGGTGGGCGCCAACTGTCGTGGGTTTGTCACGGCAGATGTCCTTGTGAAAGGACTTAGTCATGGAGCCATCGCAATGGGTTAGCTTACAGGGGTTAAACCGGACATGGGAAGTTTATAATAGTTCGGCCCCTTCGATGAAGGTAAAAGCCTACGTCTAGTTGTGATTGGTATTGCTAGGGTTTCGATGACCAGGGAGCGAATCCGCTTTGACTGGCTCTCGAGTTGTATGTCTTTTCCCTAAACCGCTGCCGGGTCGTCCCTTTATATACATAGGTTGACGCCCGCCGGTTTACAAAGTCCCGAAGCCGGATCATAAATGTGTCCGATTCGGCCTCTATACTTCCTATCTTACAATGCAAGTTACATAATAAGGTCGGTTTACATCTATAGGCCTTAACGCGCCTCTGGGCCTTGGGCCTTCATAAAGCGCCATCATTCTTACGTCTTCATGGGCTTCTAATCTTCATAAAGTTAATCCGGCTACTCCTGGCTGGTTTACATCCAGTAGTAATATCCCCAACAGTAATATTAATTTTATTTCTCTATTGCTAAGTTCAACTTGACCGGTAGATTGAGAATGATAGGGTGATGCAATTCTATGGTTAACATCATATTTAGCAAGCATTTTACAGAAAGCACCATGAATAAAGTGTGAACCACCATAAGTCACTAAATATCTAGGGACTCCAAACCTTGAGAAAATAACTTCTTTAAGAATTTTAATAGAGGTGTTGTGATCAACACTACTAGTTGGAATAGCTTCTACCCACTTAGTAACATAATAAACAGCAACCAAAAATATGTGTATACCAATTAGAGGAAGGAAAAGGTCCCATATAATCAAAACCCCAAACATCAAATGGTTCAACAGCAAGTGAATAATTCAGAGGCATTTCTTGACGCTTACCGATATTACCAATTCTTTGACATTCATCACAAGATAAAACAAACTTACGGGCATCCTTGAAGAGAGTAGGCCAATAAAAACCAGATTGCAATACCTTGTGAGAAGTTCTATCTCCCGCATGATGCCCTCCATAAGCTTCGGAGTGACACTTACGTAGGATTTGTTCCTGTTCATGCTCAGGTACACAACGTCTAATAATACCATCTACTCCTTCCCTCCTTCCTTATAAAGATGTGGGTCATACCAAAAGTAATGTCTTAAATCATAGAAGATTTTTTTCTTTTGTTGGTATGTTAAACTAGGTGGTATGTATTTAGCAACAATATAATTAGCATAGTCAGCTTACCGATGTGTGTTATGAGAAACATTTATTGCAGCTAGTTGTTCACCGTGAAAGCTATCATCAATAGGTAGTGGGTCATCAAGAATATTTTCTACCCTAGACAGGTTATCATCTACAAGGTTCTCAACTCCTTTTCTATCAGTAATATGTAAATCAAATTCTTGTAGCAAAATAACCCACCTAATGAGTCTAGGTTTAGCATCTTTCTTTTCCATAAGATATTTAATATCAGCATGATCAATGCGAACAATTACTTTGGAATCAACAATGTAAGATCTGAATTTATCACAAGCAAACACAACTGCTAAAAATTCTTTTTCAGTGGTAGCATAATTTCTTTGGGCACTGTCTAGAGTTCTGCTAGCATAATGGATAACATTTAATTTCTTATCAACTCTATGTCCTAGAACAGCACCAACCGCATAATCACTAGCATCGCACATAATTTCAAAAGGCAAGTTCCAATCAGGTGGTTGAACAATAGGCACAGAAGTTAAGGCTTTCTTAAGTGTTTCAAAGGCTTCTACACAATCATCATCACAAACAAATGGAACATCCTTTTGTAAAAGATTTGTAAGAGGCCTATACATTTTAGAGAAGTCTTTAATAAATCTCCTATAGAAACCAGCATGACCTAGGAAACTATGAATACCTTTAATATCTTTAGGACATGGTATTTTCTCAATTGCATCAACTTTAGCTTTATCCACCTCAATACCCCGTTCAGAAATTTTATGCCCCAAGACAATACCTTCACTAACCATAAAGTGGCACTTTTCACAATTCAAGACAAGATTAGTTTGTTCACATCTCTGCAAAACTCGATCACGGTTGCTCAAGCAATCATCAAAAGAAGTTCCATAAACAAAAAATTCATCGATGAAAACCTCAACAATCTTTTCCCGAAAATCAGAGAATATAGCAATCATACACCTTTGAAAAGTAGCAGGTGCATTGCATAAACCAAAATGCATACGTCTATAGGCATAAGTTCCAAATGGGCAAGTAAAAGTGGTTTTCTCTTGATTAGGTTGTGAAACAGGTATTTGAGAAAAACAGATGAACAATAGCCGTGGATGAATAGTGGCTGGTGGAGGCTGGAGTAAGTTGAAGGTGGATGAACAGTATCCCGTGGAATCCCGTTTTGCGGTACGCCACACCCCTACGGATGAACATGTCCCCGTTTCGACCATAGGCGCTAGAAGAGAAGTCGGTTTCCTCTATTTTGCGGTATGCCAGACCCCTCTGAATGAACAGGACCCCGTTTCGACCATATATGGTCGAACAGAAGTGTATTTCCTCTATTTTGCGGTACGCCAGACCTCTCATGGTGAACAGGACCCCATTTCTGCAGGCGCTCTAAGAAAACTCCATTTCCATTGTTTTGCAAGATGCCAGAACCTTGATTGATGAACAGGACCCCTTTTTGGCTGTTCTGTCCAAGCCGGGTTGGCACCCGATGAACAAGACGTATTTTGACCTAGTTGTTTGGCTCCCGATGAGCACGATGCGGTTTCGTCCATTTCGACCCAGCCGGTTGGCTACCGATGAACAGGACGTCGTCGCTGTACACGTTCGAGACCCCGCTCGTATGTACGTACGTAGCCGTATTTACTTTCTTGCAGCATGGATGCACGAACGTGTACACGATTTAGACAGGACTTCCTGAACTGCTATGTCACACGTGCCGCTCCTTGCTCGGCCACGGTTCATCCTTATAGAGAGACCGATCGACCTATATGTACGTACACGTTCGTGACTAGATAGACAACCCTATGTAAGGTTCGACCAGTTGGGTCCCAGCTGTCAGGGAGGATAAGGAGGCACTTCCTTGCATGCGAAGATATAGCTGGTGGGTTCCAGCTGTTAGGGGGAGGATCATTTTTTCCCGTAATAAGGACACACTTCCTTGTGTGCGAAGATGTAACTGGTGGGTCCCAACTATCAAGGGGAGAAAAAAATCACGCAAAAAGGATGCAGTTGGATGCATGAGTCCATGGGTGTGGCGCGTCCCTGTAGGATCGAGAAGAGGTGTCTAGAGGGGGGTGATTACACCCTCAAAAAGGAAAAGGAGCAGTTTTTAAATTATTTAAGTTAAGGTGGAGTTTTAGCACAAGTTTAAACATTCACAATACATTTCAAGAAAGCATGGCAAGAGTATATGAGCAGCGGAAAGTAAAGCATGCAAGTTGCAAGAAAGTAAAGGCATGCAATTGGAGACACGGAGATTTTTGGCATGGTTCCAATAGGTGGTGCAATCGTACGTCCACGTTGATGGAGACTTCAACGCACGAAGGGTAACGGTTGCGCGAGTCCACGGAGGGCTCCACCCACGAAGGGTCCATGAAGAAGCAACCTTGTTTATCCCACCATGGCCATCGCCCACGAAGGACTTGCCTCACTAGGGTAGATCTTCACAAAGTAGGCGATCTCCTTGCCCTTACAAACTCCTTGGTTCAACTCCACAATCTTGACGGAGGCTCGCAAGTAACACCTAACCAATCTAGGAGACACCACTCTCCAAAAGGTAATAGATGGTGTGTTGATGATAACTCCTTGCTCTTGTGCTTCAAATGATAGTCTCCCCAAGACTTAACTCTCTCTCACAGATTTGGATTTGGTGGAAAGATGATTTGAGTGGAAAGCAACTTGGGGAAGGCTAGAGATCAAGATTCTTGTGGTTGGAATGGAATATATTGGTCTAAACACATGAGTAGGTGCTTCTCTCTTAGAAAAATGTATGCTGGTAGTGTAGGCACATTCTGATTGCTCTCTCCAAAAATGAAGAATGGGTGGAGGGGTATATATAGCCTCCACACAAAATCTAGCCGTTACATACAATTCACCAAACTCGGTGGGACCGAATCGAGAAACTCGGTCACACCGATTTAGTTCAAAATGTGAACGTTAGGATTTTCGGTGGGACCGATATGATCAACTCGGTGGGACCGATATGCTAAGGTTAGGGTAAAACCTCCACTCGGTTTGACTAATTACACGAACTTTGGTGGGACCGATTTTGGTAATAAGCAAAACAGAGAGTTGGTCAAGCAAACTCGGCGGGACCGATTGCATATCTTGGTGAGACCGAAATAATTGCAACAGTCAACAGAGAGTTTGCAAGCCCATCTCGGTGAGACCGAGATCCTATCGGTGAGATTGAACTGATTAGGGTTTCTGGTAGTGGCTATGTCAAGTGAACTCGGTGGCGCCGGATAGATCAAATCGGTGGGGGCGAGTTTGACTTGAGGTTTAGGACAAATGTGGATATGAGAAAGTGGTTGAGGGCTTTGGAGCATATCACTAAGCACTTTGAGCAAGCAAGCCATTAAGCAACACCTCATCCCCTTTTAATAGTATTGGATTTCCTATGGACTCAATGTGATCTTGGATCACTAAAATGAAAATGTGAGTCTTGAGCTTTTGAGCTTTTGCCAATCTTCTGTCCTTAGGATCTTGGAAGGGTTCCACATCGTCTTGTCCATGCCACTCCACTATTGAACTCATTTGAAATATACTAGATGAAAATATTAGTCCAACAAGAGATATGTTGACATTAATTACCAAAATCACCCAGGGAGCACTTTGGGCTTTCAATCTCCCTCCTTTTTGGTAATTGATGACAACATACATCAAAGATTTATATAAAGATATGAAGAATAACAAGTAAAGCTTTGGAAAGACATGTAACATGCATAGGATCCACCTACATGTATGCAATCATGTGAATATGGAATACGAGAGCATGTGAATGCATTAGCATGACAGAGCAAGCAATGAGTTGCATGTATCATGGCTATATGCATCAGAGCAGATGGTGTAGATACAGGAAATGTATCTTCAAGTTCATGAGTCCTTCTTGCAAACAATATGTACATCAGCAAGAGATCATCATGCACATGAGTGTGATGCATATACTTACCTTGTGGTCTTGAGCTGGCTTTGGAAGAGATGAACCTGAGTAAACAAGGTTAGATAACACAAAAACATCTACTAAACAGAGCAAGAACCGCAAACCACAAGAGAACCAAGATTGGGATGACATGTAGAGAGTGAGTACTAGGTACCCTATGTGATATAGACATGTCCCCCAAAAGAATAAGGATATGCAATGAACCCGAAGATTTCCTTCCCTTAGATGTCGTTATCCCCTTGAATCTTATATGAGATAATGGGAGAAGATAGGGAAAAGAAAATCACAGCAAAACAAGAGCACTAGAACAACACAGTCATAACACATACTAACATGCCTTTCCCCTCTTGAAGACATGTGACTTATCTCCTCTTGAATACCAAGCATCTGGGGTCTCTCTCCCTTTGATGTGATTAAGGACTCTCCCCATTTGATGTGATTAAGCTTTGAAGTGATCTCTCTCCCCCGTTGACATCAATTTCCTAGAAGGGTCTTCTGGAATGTGAGTTGAACAGGTTTGGTCCTTGAGTCACATGGCAAAGCAGCATATAGAATGTGATGCAGGTAGAGGACAAGAATCATTGAGTGGAGCTGGAACAAATATGCAGGATGCAAATGGCAAAGTTTTTTTCTCGGCATTGAAATCAGTAACACCGATTTGTTTTCTTCGGTGGCACCGAGATGATTCGGTTTGACCGAAAGAGACAAACCGGTGTGTCCGAGTTCAACAGAGAGAGAACAATTGTCATCTCAGCTCACTAGGCAAATAAGATCTCACAAATATTTTCAAGGAATTAACTGAAAGATTTGCAATGAATTGGATGCATGGAATGCAGAATATAACAAAGAAAATAAAAGAATCTAGATGAATTTTTTTAAGGAAGGGGAACAAATATGCAAGAGACAAATGCAAACACTCAGAAAAACACTAGAGAACTTCATCTAGAATTGGTCGGCGACAAAGTCACCTATGTTAGAGTATATTGACTGAGGAGTCAAGTGAGAACACTTGATCGTAGGTCATACTCATCCTTTAAGGTCAAAATGGGGTTACCATTTTTCGTTTAAGCATTTTGATGTATTCACATCTTGTTGAGCTGCTTCGACACATATCTTGGGTGATGGTGTTGAACTTGATCATGTCGTTGAACTTGTGTGGGATGCTCAAGGTTGATGTAGCTCATCAATGATTGGGAGCACCACTTTTAGTTTGAGTTCATCTACCTACATGGGTTAGTCTTGAAAGGAAGAGCACTTGTGTATCCAAAATGACAATCATGAATTTGATACCAAATGAAATTTGATATATAGGATTTGTCAAAGGATATGTTTAAAGGGATTCATGCTTCCTTGTCTTCAACCACCATATTGTAGAGTCTTAGTGATGTAGAGATTGCTCAAGATGTGAATGATTTGCAGTCTCATAGATTTAGACACATCCAAGTACCTACAAGGGTTAGATAGCATGCAAGGGTGCAAATATATCCAAGACATATGATGATGATCATAAGAGAAATATCAAGGATTAGTTAAAGGCTCATGCCTTGCATGTATCCAAATGGAGTTTCTACTCCAAGTTTGAAGCATCGATGATGTTCAATTCACCTCTCAAACGGTGTTGGGGATATGGCTACTGGAGGTAAACCGGCTAGGAGTGGCCGGATTAGCTCCATGAAGATTGAATCCCATGAAGATGAGAAGATACTGTCGCTTTAAGAAGGCCCAAGGCCCAAAGACGGATTAAAGCCTGTAGATGTAAACCGACTTTATCATGTAAACTTGTATTGTAAGTTAGAGGAATAGAGACCGAGCCGGACACCTCTACGATCCAGCCTTGGGACTCTGTAAACCGGCGGGCGTCAACCTGTGTATATAAAGGGACGACCCGGCCACGGTTTGAGGACAGAAAAATAACAACTCGAGGACCAGTCAAAGCGGATTCGCTCCCTAGTCATCGAAACCCCAGCAATACCAATCACAACTAGACGTAGGCTTTTACCTTCATCGAAGGGGCCGAACTAGTATAAACTCCCCATGTCCCCTTGTCCAGTTTAACCCCTTTAAGCTAACCTGTTGCGATGGCTCCACGACTAAGTCCTTTCATGAGGACATCTGCCGTGACAACCCCACGACAGTTGGCGCCTACCGCGGGGTATCACACGATGGTTTCGAGTTCTTGAAGGGCAGCTTTGATGGACTCGAGGGATACACTATGGGCCGGATGATGAGGAGTCATCGTGGCAAGCTCTACATCGACAATGCGGGATGGGGCCCCGAGGCCGATTCAATCGAATATGGGTACCGGGTCCCCTTTGGTGGGATTCACGTCTTCATCGGCAAGATTGGTGAACCGGGCCCTGAGCTGGACACCTGCACCGACATCATCGAGACGGCTCAGCATGCAAGCCCTTCTCCGGTTTAGCCCAGGGCAAAGCATGTTTTCGTAGGTGTCATCCATGGAGCAGAATATGAGGACGGACCGGCATCCGATGGAGAAACCGTTGTTTGCTCCGACGACGAGTCTTCTGGAGAAACCGAATCGCTTTATCAGCTACAGGATGGCCGGATTAGTGGAGGTTCCGAGGGCAACAGTATTCCGGACTCCCCTGATCTGCCAAACCGGGCCGCTATCTTCATGGCTGGTACACAATCAGCGCCCCACTCATCAACTGCCGCAGCAATGCCCTCCGGTTTAGCAACAGCTACGCCGGCGGGGGCAGGGAGCTCTGCGCCACCTCCGGCTCAAGTTCTGTCTGACTTGTTCGATGCCTTGGCAGCATTGATGGCCGCGGAGGTGGACGCATCAGCCCGGGATCAGCACAACGCGGAGATCGCAAAGGCGAAAGATCAGATAACTCAGGCTAAAGCGGACCTAGCGGCAGAGAACGCTAGGATGGCTACAGAACGGGCCGAGTTGGAAGCTCAGGCCTACCGGCTTAGGCTGGATCAGAATGCTTCAGAGGAAGTCATGAGAAGAAGATACCGATCGCATCTCCCGCCGAGTTATGAGCCAAGAAATCTTTTCAACACGCCAGGAGTAAGAACTAGTAACCAGCCAATATTAAACCAGACGGAGGCACCAGGAACAGGAGCGCCGGTTCAGCCGCGCATGATGGACCCGCCTTGTCAGAACAACATTGTACCACAGTATGTTCCAACACCCCCGGGCATTACTCCAACCCGTTGGACAACATTGTGGCCGCCGCTTCACGGTTGGCAGCCCTCCCAACCGACGGCGAATCACCAGTTGCGATTGAGGCACGACGGGCCAGAGATCTCCTTCAAACAGCTCTAAACCAGCAGGAGGCTTACTCGCACAGTCGTGAGAGGATTCATTCCACCCCCCGTCCAAGCCGGAGCTACAGCAGGCACGTTGAGGATGAACCAGCCGTGCCAAGAAGTGTAGGTCGTTGTAACTCGCCGTGAAGGCACAGCCCGACAGGAGGAGGTGCTAATGCACAGGATGTGGTGAATCATGGTCGTGCACGTCGAGAGGCCGAGTTAGCAGCTATACACGGAGCCCGTCAACCTACTCCGGTTCACCCTACCGCTTTACTAGAGCCAAGTGTGGTATTCAGTTCCTTAGGGGTGCCATGTCTCACCCCCGCTTTGTGTAATGTGCGACTGCCCAAGGATTTCAAGGGACCTCGTAAGGTACCCAATTACACCACCGATCTGCAACCAGAGGCATGGGTTGAAAGCTACGAGATGGCAATGGAGATGTTAGATGTGGATGAAGCAGTATGTGCTAAATACTTCACCATGATGTTGGAAGGAACAACTCGTACTTGGTTGAAGAGCTTACCAACTAACTCTATCCGATCATGGGCCGAATTGAAGCACCGGTTTATCCAGAACTTCAAAGATACTTGTAAGCAACCCATGTCAATTGTGGATTTGGCCGCTTGTGTCCAAGAGGATGGGGAGTCCACGACCCATTGGGTAAAGCGGGTTTCAGCTATCTTGCATTCATCGGATCGTATCAATGCACATACCACAGTGCTAACGTTGGAGGGCAATTGCCGTTTTCTGCCGCTCAAACAGAAGTTAGGAAGGCTTAAACGCCACTGCAATGATAGGTCAACGCTTATGGCCGCTTTGGTTAAGTATGCCGATTCAGATAATACCAAAGACCCTAACTCGGAGGAGGATAAACCGGGGAAAGGGAAAAAGAACGACAACACCAAGGGTCAGCAGCATAATCTGGCAGGCCACGGGAATAATGGTAAGCGCAAGGCGGACAACAGTTTGGACTTTGTGGCTAACACCAATGCTCAGGAGAATGGTCAGCGCCGTAAGGGCAAGCAGCCCCAGAGGGGCGGAGGTTCAGGCCCCAATTTGGAGCGCATGTTAAATCAACCCTGTCCAAAGCATTTATCAAAGGAGAAGCCAGCATCGCATCTTTTGAAAGATTGTTATATCATGCGAGATTTCAAGAACTCCAATATGTTTCACTATGATAATGGCCCACCCGGCGGTTCAGGAGGTGGTTTCCACGGGCCGGGTTACAGAGGTGGCAGCTCCGGTTCAGGATTTCAGGGCAATCAAACCGGACACAACAATCAAGGGAACCAGTGCAACCAGGGAGGTTACAACCATTAGGGGAACCAACAGCAGCAGTCGGGTTATCAGAGCAATCCTAAGCAGTTAAATAGTGGGCAATATCATGTCTTCACCACTAGCTTGTGTAAGCGTGATCAGAAGCTTCACAAGAGGGCGGTAAACTCTGTTGAACCGGCGGTGCCTCAGTAGTTGCGCTGGTCTGAACAACCCATTTTATGGAGTAGAGAGGATCACCCGCCCCGGGTTGACAATCCGGGTCATCTGGCCTTAGTGGTGGGCCCTCAAGTTGGGGGATATAAGTTCACTAAGGTACTCATGGATGGGGGAAGTAGTATCAACATTCTATATTATGATACCTTCCGTCATATGGGGTTGACAGATAAGAATCTTAAACCGTCAAACACAGTTTTCCATGGTGTGGTGCCTGGTAAGTCTGCATATCCAGTGGCCAAGATAGCCTTAGAGGAGGCTTTTGGAGATGATCATGATTCAAGATCAGAAACATTGACTTTTGAGGTGGTAAAAATCCAAAGTCCGTATCACGCTTTGTTTGGGCGACCGGCTTACGCTAAGTTCATGGCGAGGCCATGTTATGTTTATCTACAGCTTAAAATGCCAGGTCATAAGGGGACCATCACAGTACATGGGAGCAGGAAGATCGCTTTGGAATGTGAGGAAGGTGACGCGGCTTATGCTGAGTCGGTTTGTGCCACGGAGGAGCTGAAGTTTCATAAAGACAAGGTTGATCCGGCAGATATGACTTCTTTGAAAAAGCCAACTACGAAACACGATCCAGTGTTGAAATTTAAATCGGCCACAGATACTAAGATGATTGATTTTGTTCCTGGTGATTCATCCAAGCAGTACAGCATCAGCGCTAACCTGGATCCCAAATAGGAAAGTGTGCTCATCGAGTTCATCCGTGAGAACCGAGACATCTTTGCATGGAAACCTTCTGACATGCCAGGTGTACCGAGGGAACTCGCTGAGCACACACTTAACATTGATCCTAAGTTTAAACCGGTCCGACAGTTTCTCCACCGCTTCAATGAAGAAAGGCGCAAGGCTATTGGTGAAGAGGTAGCTCGGTTGCTGGCCGTAGGGTTTATTGTGGAGGTCTTCCACCCAGAGTGGTTGGCTAATCCAGTGCTGGTTCTTAAGAAAAACGGCACCTGGCGTATGTGTGTAGATTACACAGACTTGAACAAGGCTTGCCCTGCAGATCCCTTTGCCCTCCCTCATATTGATCAGATTATTGATGCTACGGCGGGTTGTGACCGTTTGTGTTTTCTGGATGCTTATTCTAGTTATCATCAGATCAAAATGGCAGTTAAGGACCAGGAGAAGATAACTTCATAAGCAGATTGGGTGCAATGTTCATGCATATGTGGATGATATTGTGATAAAGTACAGGAAGGAGGAAACATTGATAGATGATTTGAGAGAAACCTTTGACAATCTCCGGGTTTACAAGATGATGCTCAATCAGGAAAAGTGTGTGTTTGGTGTCCCGGCAGGTAAACTCTTGGATTTTCTGGTGTCAAATAGAGGCATTGAGGCTAATTTGGAAAAAATCTCAGCAATTACATCTTTGGCTAAACCGGCGTGTATCAATGGCGTTCAACATTTGGCCGGCTAGATTGCGGCCTTGTGTCAGGACCCTGATTCTAAGTCACATCGATCTAGCCGGTAACACCTCATATCACTTTGCGGCCTCACGCACGGTATCCCGCGGGTGTCGCCTTACCATGGCCCGGGACCGTTTGCGCCTTTTGGCTCACATATATGATAGTGTCGCTAGCATCCATATGACAGAGAACCTGGGCCGACATGGCTAGTCGTACGTGAATCACATCGAGCATGTCGGTCATCAGCGAGTGATTCCGGGCTGTAGCATTGGGCTAACAGGACTCCGGGGAACCAGGGCTGTAGCAGGCTAGGCAGGACTCTGGATATCACCGCGTGACATTTCCCCGAAGGGACAGACATAGGAACAAAGTGAAACACATGCCGGCCAGTCAAGTGTCCTGAACAGTAGTGCTGGGCTAGCAGGACTCCGGTGAACTGGGCTGTAGCGGACTACTATGGCTCGAGGAACACTAGACTACATTTCCCCATAAGAAATGCTGCCAAGGATAAACAACTAGATTGTCGGATCCCACTCATACCAAGCATTTCAATCATACACACAATATGCCCGATATGAGTACATACAACATGGCATCACAACAAAACTCTACAACTCAAGTACTTTATTTAAAGGCTCCAGGGAGCCATACATAACATGTTCATACAGATAGGGGTCACATGACTCGACACTCAAGTCATACAATCATACAAGCACATGCGGAAGCAACTAGTCTGAGTACAGACTCTAGAAAGAAAGAAGGCTTCTCGAAGCCTGTCTATCTGCATAGGGCCCTCCATGGCCAGGATCACCACCTGGGTGGCTAGTCACTCGTCGACATCAAGGTCTACGTAGAACCCATCGGAGGGGGCGGTGTTGTCGTCTAAAAACAGTAATTAAGCAAACATCAGTACAAAGGTACTCGGCAAGTCTTACAACAGAACCTACTATACATGCTCATTCTCAAGAAGGTGGTGGGGTTATTGTAGCAAGCCAGCTTTGACTCTTGGCTAGGCTATCCTACGGAACTCCACTAGTAAAATAGTTTTCACACACGAGGCCACTACTCACCAACACAATACTCCATCGGGGATCCTCCCTCGTCATCCTACGAGAGGGCCATCCTCGGTACTCACACTTAACTTGAGTCTTTTAGTAGTATCCATTAACTTGTCTATGAACTGTATAGGCAACCAAGTAGTCCTTTACCGCGGACGCGGCTATTCGAATAGATGATGTTAACCCTGCAGGGGTATACTTCTTCATACACGCTTTCACCACTTACCGCCGTTTACACGACATGTACTCGGCAACCTTCAAGCGGAAGCCCAGCGAGGGTGTCGGCCACGGCCTACCTAAACACTTAAGTCTCTAGTCCAGGTTTATCGCCTATCCAGGTTCCATCCGCAGGGAGTCCGGCCGAGGTTTCCACATACGGGCCCGAACGATGTGAACAGGGTCCGGAGACGCCAAACGGGCGCCCGGCATACCCGGCCATGGTGTATCAACCGCAACATAGCCCACCCCTAGGGTCAGCGCTACGCACGGCCACCAACACATAACCTGCAAACACCAGAAACTATTTGCAACTCCTGGACAGAGTACTAGGGTGATTAAGAAGCCGAGAGGGTCAATTAAGGATCCCAATGCATGGTAGTAGCTGAATCTTAAATCACACATACAGATCTCAGTTCTTAGGGACGGCCTCAATGAAACAACCCACCATGTACTCCTACATGGCCTCTCATCGATACCTTTACCAAAACATGTTCAACACATCCCTCATATTACCGACATAAGCATTTCAATCTAGCCCATCACCTAGATGAACCAGACCTGACACAACTCTAAGCATAGCAGGCATAGCAAGGTAGGAATCACATACATGGCTCAATCAACTCCTACACATGCTAGTGGGTTTCATCTTGTTACTATGGCAATGACAGGTCATGCAGAGGATAAGGGTTCAACTACCATAGCACACAGCAGTTTGAATCGCGTTGTCTTAATGCAGTAAACAAGAGCAGAAGCGAGAACATGGGTTTGTATCGGAATGATCAATGGGTTGCTTGCCTATTGTAGAGGTAGTAGGGTACTGCCCTTCAGACGGATACTCGGGGTTATCCTCGGAGGCAGAACCTACCACGAAAGACACACCGAAACATAATCAACACATGGCAATATGCAACAATATGATGCATGCTATGACATGGCAAGATGAAGGTGTCTTGGCCTAATGCAAGCTAGAACAGAAAGGGATGAACTCATTTGAGTCAAAGATTCAATTATTAGCTTATTAAACATGGCTTTATTAGTGCATTACCTCATTCTGCTTAAACAACAATGTTAACTTGTTTTGTCATGCATGAAACCATTACAGATGGATATATTGAATTTTTCTGATCATTTTTCATATATAAATCTTTGCATTTGGAGCTATGGTTGATTTTCTATGATTTTTAGAAGTTTTGACTATTTTCTGGAATTTCCTATTAAAGAATAAATCTAGTAATTGAATTAATGCGTCAGCACTGCGTCACTATGACATCAGCGGGTCAAAGGCGCCAGCCCAGGTCAAACCTGACTGGTGGGCCCCTTCTGTCAGTCTCTTAGCTAACTAACAGAGTTGGTTAGTGTTTAGTTAGCACTAAACTGGGTTAGTTAGGCTCTGGGCCCACATGTCAGTGAGAGAGGGGTAGTTAACGACGTCATTAACCTCTAACAGAGTGATTAGCTTTAATTTAAACTAATCTAAATTAGTTAGAAGCCGGCCCCACACATTAGTGTCTCAGAGGGAGTCAAACTGGGGTCAAACCCCTGGTCAGCGGGGCTAATCCCGCTGGCGTTGAGACACCGGCGAGGCCGAGACGGCGGAGGGCTTCGGATTTGGTCCTCCGGTGACCAAATCGCCGGTGGAGACGTGCTACACGTAGCTGGGGAGCTGCCGCATCCAGTGGTGCAAGTGGTTGGACACGGGGACACCGGAAACGACACCGGCGAGCTCGACAGCGGCGGCTGGAGTTCGGACGGGGTTGGGTTCGACGCTACGATGCACGGAAGAAGGAGCTGGTGGTGACTACGGGCTCCTGGTGCTGCGCTGAGCACAACAGTGAGCTTGGCTTCGAGCCACTGTGGCTCTAGCCACGACGGCGCCATGGCCGGCGGCGGGGAGCTTTCGGGTGCGGTGGAAGTGGCGACTACAGAGGCCAAACGAGCACGGGAGCTAGGGAAAGAGGAAGAGGAGCTCACAGCGGGGTCGGAGAGGGGGTCAGCGAGCTCGGGGAGGTCCTGGCGGCGCCGAATCGACCGGAGACGGCTCGGGTGCCCGAGGTTGAAGACGAGGGCGAAGTCGGTGTTCGGCGGCGTTTGGAGTCGCGTGGGTCAGCGGAGAGGTCCAGGGCGACGAGGCGGAGCTATTGGGCTTGTCGGAGGGGCGAGGGGGTGGCTCTAGTGACGTCTACGGTGAACGGCGGCGAGGATCGCGCTCGGCCATCGCGGGAGAGGGTGACGGAGACGAGGGGGAGAGTGAGTGTAACGCCCGGATAATCTTGCTACAGTAATCCCACGCTAATCATGGCACGTCATCCCGATTACTGTTGCTAACCTCGCAACGATCCGAAACCGTTCAAATTCAAATTCAAATTACAATTAACAATAAAAGTTTTCAAAAATTAAAACAAAAATGTTCGGGGGTTGCAGAATATTGCACTGGTAATTATAGTGTAGTCAACACATTTTAAGAACTGCCTAAGTATTTTAGAATGAATTAAAAACAAAAGAGAAAATAAATAAAAGAAAAAGACAAAACCTAACAAAAAAAAAGAGGGGCAACCCACTGGGCTCCGGCCCAGCAGGCCACCAGGCCAGCCGACCGGCCCACCCCGTTCCCACATAACCCCCCCGGAACCCTAGCCCGACCCCCACTTCCCCCCCCCACTCCGAAAATATCTCCCTCCCCCCCCCATCTCTCCCGATTGGATCGGGAGGAGACGGCCACCCCGACGCCGTCGTTGCCGGCCCCGCCGATCGCCTCCTCGTCCTCCTCCTCGCCGGTCTTCCCCGACCGCCCCCGAGCCCGCTGCCCCGTTGCCCTACTCCCCCTCCTCCCCGTGAGCTTCCCCCTTCGCCCTCCTCTCCCCCTAGGTCGCCTCGGGCGTCGCCGCACGATGCGCTCCGGCGCCACCGTCGCCGCGCCGGGCCATCTCGCCCCCGGCCCCTCACCGCTTCCTGTGCGGCTCCCCTGCCGCTGCTCTACCTCCCCCCCCCCTGCGCACGCGCCGCATCGCCCGCGCCCCGCGCGTGGACTCGCCCGCTCTGCTTCCCCCGCTCGGCTCCACCACGACCTTGCTCCGCGCTGCTCCTCCTCCTCCCCCCCTGCTCGACGCGCCACCGCGCGCGCCCGGCGCTCGTCGCCGTGGCCACCGTGCGCGTGCGCCCCGTGCACGCCTCGCCGTCCCGCTCGTCGCGCCCGACCCTCCTCTTGTCGTGCTGCCGCGGCTCCGCCGCCCCCCCAACCACGCTGCTGGCCCGCGCCGCGGCCAACCCCTCTCCGTCGACGCCCCGGCTCCGGCCGCTCCGGCCGCCGCGGCCGACGACTCCCCTGGCCGGTGCCCTGCTGCGTTGGGTCAGGGGCTCGGCCCGCTAACGGGCGCCCCGTGGCTCCTGCACCCGCGCGCCCATGCGCCCGCACCCGTTAAGGCCCCCTGGGGCCACTGACAGAGGGGGCCCACGCCCCAGAACGCTTTACTAAAAAAAAAAGGAATTAAAATTAATAGTAATAAAAATAATTAATTAATTAATTAATTAATTAAGGAATTAATTAAGTTAATTAATCATAATTAGATTAATCAAATTAACTAATTAGTCTAATTGAACTGTGATTAGTTTAGCTAAAACCTAATTAACCTAAACAGTGTATGACAGGTGGGTCCCACTGGACCCACATGTCAGTTTGACCCAGTCAACTCTGTTGACTGCTGACGTCAGCATGACATCAATGCTGATGTCATTAATTTATTTTCGAATTAATTTAGTTAATTAATTAAATTCCAGAAATTAATAAAATCTTTAGAAAATCATATCTTTTAATCCGTAACTCGGATTAAAATAATTTCAACATGAAAGTTGCTCAGAACGACGAGACGAAGCCGGATACGCAGCCCGTTCGTCCACCACACCTCCCTAACCTATCGAACTCGCAACTTTCCCCCCCTCCGGCTCCTGTGCCCGAAAACGCGAAACACCGGGGATACTTTCCCGGATTTTATCCCCCTTCACCGGTATCACCTGTTACCGCGTTAGGGCACCTCTAACGTCGTTACTTGTCATGTCATGCATCACTATGCATATGCTTGCTTATATATTTATTGTTTTCCCCCCCCTCTTCTCTCGATAGACACCGAGACCGACGCCGCTACTACCCAGTACGACTACGGAGTTGACGATCCCTCTCTCTTGCCAGAGCAACCAGGCAAGCCCCCCTTTGATCACCAGATACCGTCTACTCTTCTCTATACTGCTTGCATTAGAGTAGTGTAGCATGTTACTGCTTCTCGTTAATCCTATACTGATGCATAGCCTGTCCTTGCTACTACTGTTGTTACCTTTACCTGCAAACCTAATGCTTAGTATAGGATGCTAGTTTATCATCAGTGGCCCTACATTCTTGTCCGTCTGCCATGCTATACTATTGGGCCGTGATCACTCGGGAGGTGATCACGGGTATATACTATATACTTTAAACATGATACATGTGGTGACCAAAGTCGGGTTGGCTCGAGGAGTACCCGCGAGTGATTCACGGATTGGGGGCTGAAAGGACCTTTGTCCCGACGGCCCTCTGTGTGGATCTTTGTGGCGGAGCGACAGGGCAGGTTCCGACCACCTAGGAGAGAGGTGGGCTTGGCCCTGTTCGGCGTTCGCGGACACTTAACACGCTTAACGAGATCTGGGTATTTGATCTGAGTCTGGCCATTTGGTCTATACGCACTAACCATCTACGCGGGAGTAGTTATGGGTATCCCGACGTCGTGGTATCAGCCGAAGCTTTCGTGACGTCAGCGACTGAGTGGCGCGCGCCGGATTGGACTGGAAAGCCACTAGGCTAGGTCTGCTTCCGGCCGCGTACGCAACGTGCAGGTGTGCAAAGGGCGATGGGCCCAGACCCCTGCGCCATAGGATTTAGACCGGCGTGCTGACCTCTCTGTTGTGCCTAGGTAGGGCTGCGACGTGTTGATCTTCCGAGGCCGGGCATGACCCAGGAAAGTGTGTCCGGCCAAATGGGATCGAGCGTGTTGGGGTATGTGGTGCACCCCTGCAGGGAAGTTTATCTATTCGAATAGCCGTGTCCCTCGGTAAAAGGACGACCCGGAGTTGTACCTTGACCTTATGACAACTAGAACCGGATACTTAATAAAACACACCCTTCCAAGTGCCAGATACAACCGGTGATCGCTCTCTCACAGGGCGACGAGGGGAGGATCATCGGTTAGGATTATGCTATATGATGCTACTTGGAGGACTTCAGTCTACTCTCTTCTACATGCTGCAAGACGAAGGCTCCCAGAAGCGTAGTCTTCGACAGGATTAGCTATCCCCCTCTTATTCCGGCTTTCTGCAATTCAGTCCACTTATAATAGCCTTATCCCAGTTGATACCATTGCATACATATGTAGTGTAGCTCCTTGCTTGCGAGTACTTTGGATGAGTACTCACGGTTGCTTTCTCCTTCTTTTCCCTCTATCCCTTCTACCTGGTTGTCGCAACCAGATGTCGGAGCCGAGGAGCCAGATGCCACCGTCGACGACGACTCCTGCTACACCGGAGGTGCCTACTACTACGTGTTGCCCGCTGACGACGACCAGGAGTAGCTTAGGAGGATTCCCAGGCAGGAGGCCTGCGCCTCTTTCGATCTGTATCCCAGTTTGTGCTAGCCATCTTATGGCAACTTGTTTAACTTATGTCTGTACTCAGATATTGTTGCTTCCGCTGACCCGTCTGTGATCGAGCTCTTGTATTCGAGCCCTCGAGGCCCCTGGCTTGTAATATGATGCTTGTATGACTTATTTTATTTGTAGAGTTGTGTTGTGATATCTTCCCGTGAGTCCCTGATCTTGATCGTACACGTTTGCGTGTATGATTAGTGTACGGTCAAGCCGGGGCGTCACAAGTTGGTATCAGAGCCGACTGCCTGTAGGAATCCCCCCTTCCACACTCCTTGGCCGAAGTCGAGTCTAGACATTGCAAAAACTTTTACTAACTAGGCTGTGTGCCTTACGGGCCCACGTCGCCATCGGGTGATATTAGGATCTTTTACTCCTCGATCCTTACTCTGGGACTCTGATCTCTCTTCTACTCGGGTTAAACGAATTTATTAACTCTGACACTAGGATCCCGTTACGACATTCACCCCAAAGTTGGATAAGCCCTAGTTATTCTTTAGAGTAGTATTTGAACATTGTCCACCTTGTCATTTGACTCCTGTGAAAACATCTTTGTTTTCAGATGGAACCCACGAGGCAGGTCGTGCGCCACACGACGGCCATTGGTGCCTCAGGATCACCTGCTGTGTTGGTTGAGATGATGACCTATCTGGGTTATCGCTGGCACCCTGAGTACACCGTCTATGAGGAGTACCAGGGCTTTAACCAGGAGCAGTACCGTGCCACCGTCCACCTCTACTCCCGGGATTATGACTCCACTACTGTGCTGCACACCGCTTATGGTGTTGGAGTGACCATCGATATGGCAGTTCACGATGCTGCCTATGCTGCTCTGACACGCCTTCGTAGGGAGTACCGGGAGTTGGACACCTCCCCCTTTAGGCACATTGCTATCGCATCTGATATTGGTGCGGAGGGCTACTACACTGCTGCCTACTCCACTGTCACCCGCGAGCCCTTCCACCATCAGAACTTTGTTCTGTATGCTGATGGTCTGGATCGAGCTAACCGAGCTCTTCGCCACGAGTTGTACACCACTCGTCAGCACCTCTACCGTGCTTTGACGATGTTACACCCCTTTGTTGGATCTGGGGAGCTGCCGCGTTCTGCTATCTACCCCGCCAGGACCGTGATGCCTCAGGGTGTCGGTTGGCCAGAGGTGGGAGGCTACTCTCCCGCACTTGGCCCTCTTCTGCCACCTGAGCGGCGGGTTCAGCACCAGAGCCCCCGCGGACCCCAGGTTGCCGACGTGGTGTACCCGCTGCCACACTACCAGCTTTCAGGCTACACCTACCTCCACAGTACCGCGTGGGACTGATGTAGACTTGCTTGTTACTGTTAGTTGCATTCGCCGCGAGCCTGCGTGCCGCCTATGATGTCTTAGACTTTGTACCGAACTCTGTGTAACGAGCTCTATGCATGGTCTCTTTTGTAAGATATGCCGACTACTATGTAGTATCTATCGTACTGCTTTCGTTGTGCATGTTTCTTCATGAATGATTCTTGTGCTTGCAAATTTCTAAATGCTGAACTACCCCTGTTATATATTAGCAGGATGGTTAGACCAGGTGGTCGTGGTCGTGGTGGCAACCCCCCACCACCGCCTGAGTACATGGCTGGGATGATGCAACAGTTTGAGCTGAATCGTCAGTTCATGGAGAATATTATGGCTCAGTTCCCTCGCCCCAATATGAACCAGCAGCCAACCCAAGTGACTCTGCAGGATTTCATGCGCCTCAACCCAACCGTGTACCGTAGCTCAATTCAGCCTCTGGATGCTGATGACTGGCTCCGTGACATCACCTATGAGATGGAGTCTGCTGATGTAGTCCCTGCCAGCTATGTCACCTTTGCTTCATTCTTCCTGAAAGGACCCGCAGCTCAATGGTGGGACAGCCACAGGCGTACCCTGCCAGCTGGGACAATCATCACCTGGCCAGACTTCCAAGCTGCCTTCCGGGCTCGCTTCATTCCTCAAGGAGTCATGGACCGGAAGAAGCGTGAGTTCCGCAACCTCACCCAAGGCAACAAAACTGTGGAAGCTTATCAACGGGAGTTTCTGGACTTGTCCCGCTATGCTGAAGAGGACATTGCAACTGATGCACGCAGACAGGAAAAGTTCCGGGATGGCCTTCAAGCTGACATCAAACTCGCACTTCTAGTGCATGACTTTGCTGATTTCTCCACTCTGGTGAACAAAGCCATCAATGTCGAAACTGGTCTGCAGGAATACCAGAGCTCTCACAGGCGCAGCCGTGACACGGGCTCATCTTCGGGTCCGTCCTCGCAGAAGCGCAAGATATGGATTCCCAACAGCGTGTACCAGCCTAATACACCTGCCCCAAGGCAGTCCTATGCTGCACCTCGTCTGCCTACTGCTCCAGCTAGGCAGCCAAGGCTTCCAGCTCCACCACCCCAAGCTCCTGTTCCTACTCCCGAGAATGGTTTGTGCTTCAGGTGTGGACAACCAGGGCACCGTGCTAGGGAATGCAACCAGAAACAGAATCAACTGGCCCTTCCAGCAACTGGCCGTGGAAACAACCAGCCCCGCAACAACAATGCCAAGTCTTATGGTCGCGTTCATGCCAACCATGTTGATCTGAACGAAGCCCAAGACCAGCCTGCTACCGTGATGGGTACACTCCTCGTAAACTCAGTACCTGCATCTGTTTTATTCGATTCAGGAGCATCGCATTCATTCATGTCAGAAGATTTTGCATACAAGCATGACATTAAATGTGAGGAGATGAACACTTCGGTATTGGTAAAAACCGCCGTGGGACAATGTCAAACCTCATTGGTTGGCATCGATGTCCCCGTGGAAATCGAAGGGCTGGAATTCTATGCCTCTCCCATTATCTTGAAGTCGTCTAACATAGACCTCATTCTGGGAATGGATTGGTTGAAAGCGCATACTGCTTCTATAGTTTGCGCCACTAAGGTCGTCCATCTGCTACACCCTTCTGACGAAATAATAGCTTACCAAGCTCATCTAGTTCAGAACGCCGAGGCACGACTTTATGCCTTGAATGCGTTGAACGCTGCACCACTCGAGGGCATTGAAAACATTCTCGTCGTTCGTGAATTCCAAGATGTCTTCCCAGAAGAACTTCCAGGGATTCCCCCTGCTAGAGCTGTCGAATTCATCATCGACTTGAAACCCGGCACCACCCCTATAGCTAAACGACCCTATAAGATGCCGCCGCATGAACTCATTGAGCTTAAGGAGGAAATCGACAAATCTCTTGTCAAAGGTTTCATTCGCCCAAGTTGCTCTCCTTGGGGAGCACCTTCTCTCTTTGTTAAGAAGAAGGATGGGACAAACCGATTAGTCCAAGACTACCGTCCTATAAACCAAGCTACCATTCAGAATAAATACCCACTTCCTCGGATCAATGATCTTTATGATCAGCTGGCTGGCTCATCAGTGTTCTCCAAACTCGACTTGAGGTTAGGTTACCACCAGATCCGTGTTCGTGAAGAGGACATTCCAAAAACCGCCTTCGTTACTCGGTATGGATCATACGAGTACACCGTCATGTCATTCGGCTTAACGAATGCTCCAGCCACCTTCTCTCGTCTGATGAATTATATATTCATGGATTACCTCGACAAGTTCGTCGTGGTTTATTTGGACGATATCCTTGTATTTTCCAAGAACAAGGAGGAGCATGCTGAACATCTTCGTCTTGTGCTGGAAAAACTTCGAGAACATCAGCTGTATGCTAAGTATTCCAAGTGTGAATTCTGGCTCCCCGAAGTAACCTATCTTGGGCATGTCATCTCCAAGGATGGTATTGCCGTCAACCCTGAACGAGTTCAGGCTATTCTCGATTGGACTCCTCCTAAGAATGTGAAGCAAGTCCGAAGTTTTCTCGGTCTCGCCAGCTATTGCCGTCGATTCGTCGAGAACTTCTCCAAGATTGCCAGGCCTCTGACTAGTTTATTGCATAAGGGTGTCAAGTTCGACTGGACAAACAAGTGTCAGGAAAGTTTCCAGGCGCTCAAAGACAAATTGACTTCTGCCCCCGTGCTTGCACCACCTGATACTAAGAAGGACTTCGTCATTTACTGCGACGCTTCCCGTCAAGGATTAGGCTGTGTCCTAATGCAAGAGCGCAGAGTGATTGCTTATGCCTCTCGTCAACTGCGCCCTCATGAAGCAAACTACCCAGTTCACGACCTCGAGCTTGCTGCTGTCATTCATGCACTGAAGCAGTGGCGACATTACCTTCTCGGTAATCGTTGCGAGATCTTCACCGACCATCAAAGTCTGAAGTATCTGTTTACTCAGCCAGATTTAAATCTACGTCAGCAAAGATGGATTGAGACTGTTGCAGACTTTGACGTGGGTATATCCTATACCCCCGGCAAGGCTAATGTAATGGCTGACGCCTTGAGCCGCAAGTATTACTGTAACCACCTCCAGGCTCACAAAGTTCACCCATCGCTTGTTGAAGAATTTAGAAGGCTGAACCTCCATATTGTTCCTCCGGGATCACTCGCTCCCCCTCCCGAAGGTTTCCCCAAACAGAACCTCCATGTTGTTTCCAAGGGTTCTCTCAATACCCTGGTTGCGAAACCAGATCTTGTGGACACCATCAAATGGATACAGAAGTGTGACGATGAAGTCCTCAAGATTAAGCGCGACCTCAAAAGGGGAAAGCTCTCATTCTTCACGATCGCCGACGATGGCGCCTTGTATTTCAAAGGCCGCTTAGTGGTACCATGTTCGAAGAAAAACCTGGATAAGACTATAAGGGTTATGCAAGAAGCCCATGATACGCCTCTGTCCATCCATCCTGGTAGTACAAAGATGTACCAGGATATTCGTCAAAGATTCTGGTGGTCTAATATGAAGCAGGACATTGCTCGTTATGTTGCTGAATGTGACGTTTGTCGCCGAATCAAAGCAGAGCATCAAAGGCCTGCTGGAACTCTGCAACCTATCTCTATTCCTGAATGGAAATGGGACCATGTTGAGATGGACTTCGTCACTGGTTTTCCCAAATCGCAGAAAGGTAATGATGCTATTCTTGTCGTCATTGACCGGCTTTCCAAAGTTGCCCATTTTCTGGCGGTCAAAGAGACAATCACGGCTAGTCAGCTTGCTACTCTCTACATGGCCAGAATTGTTTCACTTCACGGTATCCCACTGGTTATCAGTTCAGACCGTGGCAGCTTATTCACTTCAAGGTTTTGGGCAAGTTTCCAAGAAGCTATGGGGACTCATCTGTCGTTCAGTACTGCGTTCCATCCTCAGTCACAAGGGCAAGTTGAACGTGTCAACCAAGTTCTCGAAGACATGCTTCGAGCTTGTGTAATCTCATTCGGCAAGAAATGGGAGGAATCTCTTCCATATGCCGAGTTCTCTTATAATAATAGCTATCAAGCTAGTCTGAAGATGTCCCCCTTCGAAGTGCTTTATGGACGGAAGTGTCGAACCCCTCTGAACTGGTCAGAAACTGGGGAACGCCCACTCTTCGGTCCGGATATTATCCAACAGGCCGAAGAACAAGTTCGCATTATTCGCGAGCATCTCAAGACTGCTCAGTCACGTCAGAAAAGTCAGTATGACCGTCATCACCAAGACATGGTCTATCAACCTGGCGAAAAGGCTTATCTTCGAGTTACACCAATGAAGGGTGCTCACCGCTTCGGGATCAAGGGCAAGCTAGCTCCCCGCTATATTGGCCCATTCACTATTCTGGAAAGGCGTGGAAAAGTGGCATATCAACTGGAGCTTCCGCCGAACTTTTCTCAGGTTCACGATGTGTTCCACGTGTCACAACTCCGACGCTGTTTCAAGGACCCAATCCGAGCAGTGGATCATGAAGTGCTCGAATTGCAACAGGACCTCTCCTATAAGGAGCATCCGGTCCGCATTCTCGACCAAGCTGAACGCCGCACACGCCAGAAGGCGATCAAGTTCCTCAAGGTCCAGTGGTCGAATCACTCTGAGGACGAAGCTACCTGGGAACGCGAGGATCGCCTGCGTGATGAATACCCCGCACTGTTTCCTTCTACCTCCTAAATCTCGGGACGAGATTTCTTGTAGTGGAGGAGATTTGTAACGCCCGGATAATCTTGCTACAGTAATCCCACGCTAATCATGGCACGTCATCCCGATTACTGTTGCTAACCTCGCAACGATCCGAAACCGTTCAAATTCAAATTCAAATTACAATTAACAATAAAAGTTTTCAAAAATTAAAACAAAAATGTTCGGGGGTTGCAGAATATTGCACTGGTAATTATAGTGTAGTCAACACATTTTAAGAACTGCCTAAGTATTTTAGAATGAATTAAAAACAAAAGAGAAAATAAATAAAAGAAAAAGACAAAACCTAACAAAAAAAAAGAGGGGCAACCCACTGGGCTCCGGCCCAGCAGGCCACCAGGCCAGCCGACCGGCCCACCCCGTTCCCACATAACCCCCCCGGAACCCTAGCCCGACCCCCACTTCCCCCCCCCCACTCCGAAAATATCTCCCTCCCCCCCCCATCTCTCCCGATTGGATCGGGAGGAGACGGCCACCCCGACGCCGTCGTTGCCGGCCCCGCCGATCGCCTCCTCGTCCTCCTCCTCGCCGGTCTTCCCCGACCGCCCCCGAGCCCGCTGCCCCGTTGCCCTACTCCCCCTCCTCCCCGTGAGCTTCCCCCTTCGCCCTCCTCTCCCCCTAGGTCGCCTCGGGCGTCGCCGCACGATGCGCTCCGGCGCCACCGTCGCCGCGCCGGGCCATCTCGCCCCCGGCCCCTCACCGCTTCCTGTGCGGCTCCCCTGCCGCTGCTCTACCTCCCCCCCCCCCCTGCGCACGCGCCGCATCGCCCGCGCCCCGCGCGTGGACTCGCCCGCTCTGCTTCCCCCGCTCGGCTCCACCACGACCTTGCTCCGCGCTGCTCCTCCTCCTCCCCCCCTGCTCGACGCGCCACCGCGCGCGCCCGGCGCTCGTCGCCGTGGCCACCGTGCGCGTGCGCCCCGTGCACGCCTCGCCGTCCCGCTCGTCGCGCCCGACCCTCCTCTTGTCGTGCTGCCGCGGCTGCGCCGCCCCCCCAACCACGCTGCTGGCCCGCGCCGCGGCCAACCCCTCTCCGTCGACGCCCCGGCTCCGGCCGCTCCGGCCGCCGCGGCCGACGACTCCCCTGGCCGGTGCCCTGCTGCGTTGGGTCAGGGGCTCGGCCCGCTAACGGGCGCCCCGTGGCTCCTGCACCCGCGCGCCCATGCGCCCGCACCCGTTAAGGCCCCCTGGGGCCACTGACAGAGGGGGCCCACGCCCCAGAACGCTTTATTAAAAAAAAAGGAATTAAAATTAATAGTAATAAAAATAATTAATTAATTAATTAATTAATTAAGGAATTAATTAAGTTAATTAATCATAATTAGATTAATCAAATTAACTAATTAGTCTAATTGAACTGTGATTAGTTTAGCTAAAACCTAATTAACCTAAACAGTGTATGACAGGTGGGTCCCACTGGACCCACATGTCAGTTTGACCCAGTCAACTCTGTTGACTGCTGACGTCAGCATGACATCAATGCTGATGTCATTAATTTATTTTCGAATTAATTTAGTTAATTAATTAAATTCCAGAAATTAATAAAATCTTTAGAAAATCATATCTTTTAATCCGTAACTCGGATTAAAATAATTTCAACATGAAAGTTGCTCAGAACGACGAGACGAAGCCGGATACGCAGCCCGTTCGTCCACCACACCTCCCTAACCTATCGAACTCGCAACTTTCCCCCCCTCCGGCTCCTGTGCCCGAAAACGCGAAACACCGGGGATACTTTCCCGGATTTTATCCCCCTTCACCGGTATCACCTGTTACCGCGTTAGGGCACCTCTAACGTCGTTACTTGTCATGTCATGCATCACTATGCATATGCTTGCTTATATATTTATTGTTTTCCCCCCCCCCTCTTCTCTCGATAGACACCGAGACCGACGCCGCTACTACCCAGTACGACTACGGAGTTGACGATCCCTCTCTCTTGCCAGAGCAACCAGGCAAGCCCCCCTTTGATCACCAGATACCGTCTACTCTTCTCTATACTGCTTGCATTAGAGTAGTGTAGCATGTTACTGCTTCTCGTTAATCCTATACTGATGCATAGCCTGTCCTTGCTACTACTGTTGTTACCTTTACCTGCAAACCTAATGCTTAGTATAGGATGCTAGTTTATCATCAGTGGCCCTACATTCTTGTCCGTCTGCCATGCTATACTATTGGGCCGTGATCACTCGGGAGGTGATCACGGGTATATACTATATACTTTAAACATGATACATGTGGTGACCAAAGTCGGGTTGGCTCGAGGAGTACCCGCGAGTGATTCACGGATTGGGGGCTGAAAGGACCTTTGTCCCGACGGCCCTCTGTGTGGATCTTTGTGGCGGAGCGACAGGGCAGGTTCCGACCACCTAGGAGAGAGGTGGGCTTGGCCCTGTTCGGCGTTCGCGGACACTTAACACGCTTAACGAGATCTGGGTATTTGATCTGAGTCTGGCCATTTGGTCTATACGCACTAACCATCTACGCGGGAGTAGTTATGGGTATCCCGACGTCGTGGTATCAGCCGAAGCTTTCGTGACGTCAGCGACTGAGTGGCGCGCGCCGGATTGGACTGGAAAGCCACTAGGCTAGGTCTGCTTCCGGCCGCGTACGCAACGTGCAGGTGTGCAAAGGGCGATGGGCCCAGACCCCTGCGCCATAGGATTTAGACCGGCGTGCTGACCTCTCTGTTGTGCCTAGGTAGGGCTGCGACGTGTTGATCTTCCGAGGCCGGGCATGACCCAGGAAAGTGTGTCCGGCCAAATGGGATCGAGCGTGTTGGGGTATGTGGTGCACCCCTGCAGGGAAGTTTATCTATTCGAATAGCCGTGTCCCTCGGTAAAAGGACGACCCGGAGTTGTACCTTGACCTTATGACAACTAGAACCGGATACTTAATAAAACACACCCTTCCAAGTGCCAGATACAACCGGTGATCGCTCTCTCACAGGGCGACGAGGGGAGGATCATCGGTTAGGATTATGCTATATGATGCTACTTGGAGGACTTCAGTCTACTCTCTTCTACATGCTGCAAGACGAAGGCTCCCAGAAGCGTAGTCTTCGACAGGATTAGCTATCCCCCTCTTATTCCGGCTTTCTGCAATTCAGTCCACTTATAATAGCCTTATCCCAGTTGATACCATTGCATACATATGTAGTGTAGCTCCTTGCTTGCGAGTACTTTGGATGAGTACTCACGGTTGCTTTCTCCTTCTTTTCCCTCTATCCCTTCTACCTGGTTGTCGCAACCAGATGTCGGAGCCGAGGAGCCAGATGCCACCGTCGACGACGACTCCTGCTACACCGGAGGTGCCTACTACTACGTGTTGCCCGCTGACGACGACCAGGAGTAGCTTAGGAGGATTCCCAGGCAGGAGGCCTGCGCCTCTTTCGATCTGTATCCCAGTTTGTGCTAGCCATCTTATGGCAACTTGTTTAACTTATGTCTGTACTCAGATATTGTTGCTTCCGCTGACCCGTCTGTGATCGAGCTCTTGTATTCGAGCCCTCGAGGCCCCTGGCTTGTAATATGATGCTTGTATGACTTATTTTATTTGTAGAGTTGTGTTGTGATATCTTCCCGTGAGTCCCTGATCTTGATCGTACACGTTTGCGTGTATGATTAGTGTACGGTCAAGCCGGGGCGTCACAGTGAGGGAGGATGAGAGGGGAACGTGGGGGTCGGCGTGGCATCCCTAGACGTCTCCAGGGCGTCGGCAGAAGCAGGAGGTGGCCCGCGTGTGGCTGCGGGCGCCGGCCACGCGCTCCTCGTCCTTCTGGCGGGAGGAGGACGACGACTGGCAAGGCCAGTCGGCTGGGCCGAGCCAGGTGGGCTGGGCCAGCACAGGTAAGGCCCAGGTGGGCTTCCCTCTCTCTTTTTTTTGATTTGTTTCTGTTTTCTATTTTTTTCTGCAACTGTTGGGCTTTATTAAAAATACTAAAACGTTTCCAAAAATCCTAAAAATAATTGTGGGCTCTGTTTAGAATATATCCAACAGCAAACATTTATTTCTAGAATTATTTGAGCATTTAAATTATTTTATAGCATTTAAATGCCCAAATTCAAATACTTATGATTTAATTCAATGACCTTCTATTGACCTAGAAAATTGTGCACCAATTTTGCCAGAGGTTCTAACCCAAGACAAAGAGGGTGAACTTTTTAGAAGGGCATTTCAGGTTCATTGAAAATAATTTTAGTAAACCCTAGTTGTTTCCAGGGGGAGGTGTTGGGGGTTTCTGCCTTCCCCATTTCAAATTTAAGAGGAATTTAAACATGATGCACACTCTAATGCTTGAACTAGCTAGGGTGTGACAACTCACCCCCACTCAAAAGAATCTCGTCCCGAGATTTAGGATCCTCCGGGAAGAAGGTGGGGTACTCGAGTCGAAGACGATCCTCCCTTTCCCAAGTGGCTTCTTTCTCGGAATGGTGTGACCATTGAACCTTGAGAAACTTGATATTACGACGTCGAGTGGTACGCTCGGCTTGATCAAGGATACGAACGGGATATTCCCGATATGAGAGGTTATCTTGTAGATCAAGCGTTTCGTGGTCCACTCCACGGATAGGATCCGCGAAGCAACGCCTGAGTTGAGAAACATGGAAGAGATCGTGAACTCTGGAAAGATGCAAAGGTAGTTCCAATTGGTAGGCAACTTCTCCTTGTTTGGCAAGCATGCGAAAGGGTCCAATGTAATGAGGAGTCAATTTGCCTTTGATACCGAAACGATGGGTTCCCTTTAATGGAGTAACCCGAAGGTAAGCCTTCTCGTCGACTTCATAAGTCATAAGCTTATGTTTACAATCATATTGACTCTTTTGACGAGATTGGGCTGTTTTCAATTTCTCACGAATAACACGAACCTGCTCTTCTGCTTCCTGAATCATATCCGGGCCAAAGAGTTGTCTTTCCCCGGTTTCTGACCAGTTAAGAGGCGTTCGACATTTTCGTCCATAGAGAACTTCGAAAGGAGCCTTGCCTAAGCTAGCTTGATAACTATTGTTATAAGCAAACTCCGTGAATGGAAGGCATTTCTCCCAACTCATTCCGAACAAGATGACAGAAGCTCGGAGCATATCTTCCAGAATTTGATTGACTCGCTCTACTTGACCACTTGATTGAGGATGGAAGGCGGTACTAAAAGAGAGACGAGTTCCCATAGCATTTTGGAAACTTTCCCAAAATCGAGAGGTGAAGAGACTCCCACGGTCTGAGTTAATTTCCAATGGAACACCATGAAGAGACACTATTCGGGAGATGTATAAATCGGCTAGCTGGCTAGCGGTGATACTCTCACGAACGGGTAGGAAATGGGGTACTTTGGAAAGACGGTCGATCACGACGAAGATGGCATTATTCCCTCTCTTGGTCCTGGGAAACCCAGTGATGAAATCCATACTGATTTTATCCCATTTCCACTCGGGAATAGCCAAAGGTTGAATGGTGCCAGCAGGCCGTTGGTGCTCTGCTTTAACACGATGACAGACCTCGCAGCTAGCAATGTATTGAGCGATTTCTCTTTTCATCCTAGTCCACCAAAACCTCTGGCGTAGGTCTTGATACATTTTTGTACTACCGGGATGAATGGCGAGAGGGGATTCATGAGCTTCCTTAAGGATCAACTGGCGTAGATGTTGTTTCTTGGGAACCACCAAACGGTTCTCAAAGAAGACAGCACCCGCTTATCCATGGAAAAACATTTAGCAACTCCGCTAGCAATGTTTTCCTTAATTCGGGATATGCCCTTATCATACCGCTGGGCGGTTATGACTTGATCCATAAGGTTAGGTTTCGCTACCAGGGTGGATAGAAAACCTCGAGGAACAATGTGAAGATTAAGCTTACGAAATTCCTCGTGGAGAAGTGGTTGACTTTGTTGTAACATCAGGTTGTTACAATAGGATTTATGACTTAGTGCATCAGCCATGACATTGGCTTTGCCCGGGGTGTAAGTTATTCCTAAGTTGTAATCCGAGATCAACTCGACCCAACGTCTTTGCCTGAGATTCAAATTTGGTTGGGTGAAGATATATTTCAAACTTTGGTGGTCGGTGAAGATCTCGCAACGATTACCGAGGAGGTAATGTCGCCAAGTTTTGAGTGCATGGACTACAGCTGCAAGCTCTAGATCATGTGTGGGATAATTTTCCTCATGTGGGTGTAATTGCCATGAAGCATAGGCAATTACCTGATGATCTTGCATGAGTATGCAACCTAGTCCTTGTCGCGAGGCGTCGCAATAGATAATAAAGTCATTGGAGAAATCTGGTGGTACCAGTACGGGAGCAGATGTCAGGCGTCTTTTCAGTTCCTGAAAACTAAAATCGCACTATAGAGTCCACTCGAACTTTTTATCTTTCTTGAGGAGTTCAGTTAGAGGTTTAGCAACCTTGGAGAAATTCTCGACGAAGCGGCGGCAATAGCTCGCTAAGCCAAGGAAGCTCCGAACTTGCTTAACCGTCTCAGGTGGAGTCCAATCAAGGACGGCTTGAAATCGCTCGGGATTGACAGCAATACCCTTACCAGAGATTACATGGCCTAGATAGGTCACTTCTGGTAACCAAAATTCACACTTGGAGAATTTGGCATAAAGGCGATGCTCTTGAAGTTTCATCAATACCAGCCTTAGATGTTCGGCATGTTCCTCTTTGTTCTTGGAGTAGATGAGTATGTCATCGAGGTATACTACGACAAATTTATCCAAATACTCCATGAAAACCGAGTTCATTAACCGGGAGAAGGTGGCTGGGGCATTGGTTAAACCGAAGGACATAACGGTGTACTCGTATTGGCCATAACGAGTAACAAAGGCCGTTTTGGGAATGTCCCCGTTTCTGATTTTGATTTGATGGTAGCCCAACCTCAAATCCATCTTGGAAAAGACTAAGGATCCAGCGAGCTGATCATACAGATCGTTGATCTTGGGAAGCGGGTATTTGTTCTTGATCGTGACCAAGTTGAGAGGTCGGTAATCTACAATCATTCGATCTGTTCCATCCTTCTTCTTGACGAAGAGGACGGGGCAAGCCCAAGGAGAGGAACTAGGACGGATGAAACCCTTTTTCAAGGACTCATCGAGTTGGTTCTTAAGCTCGGCTAGTTCTAAGGGTGCCATCTTGTAGGGTCTTCTAGAAATTGGAACGGTTCCTGGAACAAGGTCTATCACAAACTCAACATCCCTGTCAGGTGGAACACCTGGCAGTTCTTCTGGGAAGACATCCAGAAAGTCTCGGACTACCGGAACATCCTCAATGTCTGGAAGGGGGTTGGCATTTAAGGAGTAAAGCTGGCACTTGGCCACTCGAGTTAAGACATTGACTGTCTTGCCCGATGGGTGAGTAAGTTGAACGGTTCTAGTGGCACAATCGATCTTAGCATAATGAGCTGACATCCAGTCCATACCCAAGATGATGTTTATGTCTGAGGACTTGAGAGCTATTAAGGATGCAAGGAAGACAAGTCTATCGACAAGAATTTCGTTCCCATGGCTTACTCTAGAAGTTTGCCATCTAGAGCCAGGGGTTTGAATTTCCATGGTAGAGGGCATGTCACAGAATGTCGTGTTATGCAATCGAGCATAGTTCTCGGATATGAATGAATGAGATGCTCCAGTATCGAAAAGAACAGATGCCGGATGGCAGTTAACAAGGAGCGTACCAAGGACGACATTAGGATCCTCATGAGCCTCCTCGGCTGAAACATAGTTGACATGGCCACGTGCAGTGGTGGCCGGCTTGGCGTAGAATGTTTTTCCCGCGGTCTTACCACGGCCAACGGACTTTCCAGTTTGAGTGGGGTTGTTGTTCTGGGGACACTCTCAACTATAGTGACCTGGCTCTCCACACTTAAAGCATGTCACCACATTGGGGCGTGGAGCAGCATTAGCAGCGGGGCCACCATAGGGCTTGGGCGGTGCAAATTGCTGGTTGGGACGAGGCACCTCAAAGGATGGCCTCGGGATGAACCTGGGTGGCAGTGCCGTGCTTGGAATCCACACCCGGCGCTTCTGAGCTCCAGAGCCGGATGAAGAGCCAAAATCACGGGAGTGCTTGCGTGAAGCGTCATAATCAGTCTGGCCTGTCTCAGCACTGATGGCTTTATTGACCAACTTCTGAAAGGAGGTGCACTCGTGCAGACGAAGATCGCGGCGAAGCTCAGGGCCAAGTCCCTTGCGGAACCTTGCATGCTTCTTAGCGTCAGTAGATACCTCTTCAGGGGCATAGCGTGCCAGATTCCCAAATTCATGACTATATGCATCCACAGCCAGTCTTCCTTGGGTGAAATTGCAGAACTCTTCCCTCTTGCGATCCATGAGACCTTCCGGAATGTGATGCTCACGGAAAGCCTCACTGAATTCAGCCCAAGTAGTAATTTGGCCGACCGGGCGCATAGCTTCAAAATTCTCCCACCAGTGGCTAGCAGGGCCTTCGAGGTGGTAGGCAGCGTAAGTAACCTTGTCGGCTTCGGCTACGTTGGCAGAACGTAGCTTGTGGGTGATGCTGCGAAGCCAGTCATCCGCGTCGAGGGGCTCGACGGAATGGTTAAACTTTGGTGGGTACAGCTTGATAAAGTCATTGATTGACACCAAGTCATTTCGTGGGTGGCGTGTAGTGTTCTGCTCAATCCGCTCCAGCAGGCGGTTAGTCTCACGCTTGTTTCTTTCCACCTCCAGCAGCACTTCGGCCAGAGAAGGCGGGTGAGGCAGATTTTCACCCCTAGTTGCACTGGCTTCCCCCTGCTCCGAGGCAGCAGGGTTGCTGCGGGTGTTGACCATCCTAGGAGAAAACAAGACAACGGTTTAGACAATGATGGCTCAAACTTAGAAAGGAAGTGCAGAATGTAATGGACAACACGGAATGCAGAGATGTTCATCCGTATGTCATGGTAATATAAAACTGCCATATATATACCAACGGTCATACACATCATACATAGTTTAGTACAAGCCCAGGCTACAGTACAACTATGATGAAAGACGTTACATCTCATTAGAGGCATTCCAAGCTCCTATACATTATTTGTCTACAGCTCCGGAATTGATTACACGCCAAGTCATATTCCACAAGTCACGCAGGACAGTGGAGATACAACTATTACAATACTAGTGATACTACTACTAACTCAGACAGCTCCGTAGTAGTCCTCATAGAAGTCACCTCCATAGCCTGGAAGTTCAACGTGACCATCCGGGAACAGATGGTCCTGAGGAGCCTGTGGACCATAGGGGCTAGGATGAGGTCTTGGACCAACAAACGGTGGCCTACGGGGACCACGGGGTGGGGTGATGCCTCCCACATCACGCCAATCCACCATGTCTGGCAAAGCAGATCTCACAGGATACAGATCCCTTATATCCATACATCCAGCTTGCACCGCAGGTGCAAACCGAGTCAATGTAGCCCAATGATCAGCACGGGGATTGAAAAGCTCCAGCCTCAAGGCCCGATTCTCTCGGTCCTTATCTTCGAGCATCTCGGCAGTGGTACGAGTTAATGAGTCCTCCTGAGTGGAGTCATCATAGATAGCCTGAAGATACCCTTGCGCTCCCGGAAGTGAAGCTGGCATGTAACGGAAGTCGGTGTTCTGAAGCAGGCCAGTCCGGACTCGCATGATGGTCATCATGGAATAGGCAGCATCCTGCACAGCCATCTCAACAGTAACCCCGACTCCATAGGAACAGTGAAGGGGCTCGGTAGATCCAGGATAAGAAGGAAATATCCTGACGGTGCAGAAATATTGGCTTTGATTAAAGTCTCGGAATTGCTCTTCGACGGTGTAATCGGGATACCAACGGTAACCCGTCTCGATCATTACCCGGACTAACATAGTAGTATGACCGGGCACGTCGAGGCACCGGGTCAGGCGAACCACTTGGTTTTGAACACGGTTGGCCATCTGAAAGCACAACCACAATGCAAAGACATCTGAATTTCTAGGGAAAATTGGACAGCATAACAGCTGTAAATGCTCAGAAAAAGATTTGAGACATCCACAACAGTTCGCAATACCACTCAACAACATCATATCAAGGTTCTGATCCAATTAGGAACATACTAAGAATAGTAGAAACTGAACTGGGACTTGTAACAACAATCCTATAAGCTACTACGGATTAGTAACACATGAACCTGATAGAAGAAGAGAGCCTAGTCCTTAACCCACGTTGAATGAGAAGAGAATGACTCAGATCAGAGGCATAGGGTAAAGGAGTAAAAGAGCCTTACGTTCCCTCCCACAATCAATTCCCCTACATATAGCTAAAGCATTTCTAGACTCGACATCGACCAGTTTGGCTCAACGAACCTACAGGCAGTCCGGCTCTGATGCCAATGCTGTCAGGACCCCGATTCCAAGTCACATCGATCTAGCCGGTAACACCTCATATCACTTTGCGGCCTCACGCACGGTATCCCACGGGTGTCGCCTTACCATGGCCCGGGACCGTTTGCACCTTCTGGCTCACGTATATGATAGTGTCGCTAGCAACCATATGACAGAGAACCCGGGCCGACATGGCTAGTCGTGAACCCCAGCTTATGGTTCCTTTGAAGCGGACACCGGGTTGCTGGGTGGAAGAATTAACCTCTGTGTTATGGAGCATCAACACCACACCTAACAGATCTACGGGTTACATGCCTTTCTTCATGGTTTATGGAGCAGAGGCGGTTCTTCCTAGTGACATCCGTCACGACTCGCCCCGTGTGGCAGCTTATGTTGAAGCTGATAACGAGAAGGCACGTCAGGATTCACTGGACCTGTTAGATGAGGAGCGTGATCTCGCGGCAGCACATTCGGCGATTTATCAACAAGATCTCTAACGTTATCACAGCCGCCGGGTAAAGACCAAAACTTTTCAAGAGGGCGATCTGGTGCTCCGCGTCATCCAGGATCAGACTGATATGCACAAATTATCCCCACCTTGGGAAGGACCTTTTGTGGTCAGCAAGAATCTGCACAACGGGTCATACTACCTCATTGATGTTCGATAGCACAAAGACTCACGTAAATCGGAGGAGGAGACCATGCGGACGTGGAATATAGCTCTTCTTCGGCCTTACTATACTTGAGCCACATGCTCTTCATATGTACATATTTATGACAATGTATATATTATATAATAAACCGGAGCCTCGAATAAAGCAGGGTTTCTGTTCTTTTTACATCGTGTGTGAGCCTACAAGAGTTTCTACTGACAAAGTGGAGTTTTGTTAAACCGGCCTCTGCGGCCGCACAAATATAAAGAAAATCACTAGGGGGCTTGGTCGTATCTGAACCATAGCTACACCTCTTGATCGGTTTGAAACCAAAAAAGAAAATCACTAGGGGGCTTGGTCGTATCTGAACCATAGCTACACCTCTTGATCGGTTTGAAACCACAAAGGGATATCACTAGGGGGCTTGGTCGTATCTAAACCATAGCTACACCTCTTGATCAGTTTAACACCACAAAGGGATATCACTAGGGGGCTTGGTTGTTGTCACACCGTAGCTACACCTCTTGATAGGCGTGAAGCCAAAAAGAAATTATTCGAAGCCAAAGAGAGTCTGTTGCATTAAGCGCAGCTCAAACATAGGTAACCACCAAGCACATCTCACATATTACCTGGGAGCTCTGTGCTTCTTAAAGAACAAGAGTTTTGAACCCTTGTAATAGGTTATCAAGCCAGGCTTGGAAGCCAGGTGTATTCACCTAAAACCCCGGGTTATCCTGCCTCTTTAAGTAAGTCAATCCGTCCAGGTAAACCTGGTATGACCCATCGAACGTTTGACAAGTCAATCCCATGGACCCTGAACTTGTCAAAGTTAGATTGAGGTCCATCTTAAAAAGGCTTTGCAAAATGGTTTAACTCAGTGGCCTGGCAGCCCATGAAAAGCCTTGATTTAGGGCCTGGCAGCCCATGAAAAGCCTTGATTTAGGGCCTGGCAGCCCATGAAAAGCCTTGCAATTTTTTTTTCTTTTTGCTATTTTTATGATAAGGGATTTATAAGCATTTTTATGACAAACTGTTGTTCATTAAAACCCGGCTTGACTTTCAACGCTTAGTTGCCAGTACATGATCAGATTCTAAACCGGTAGCACACTGCTCCGGTCTGGTTTTGACTAGATGTCACCATTCTTATACAAACAACTCAATGGCTTTTTAAGCCCCATATGATTTCTACATGCCACGGTAAGAGGGCCAGGAGTTATCAATGCTCTGGATTGTTGTTTTCACCTTTCCCATACAAGCAGTTGGTCAACCAACGAGGTATGTTGCAGATGTTATTTTCAATACAAACTTTGATTCTCCATCCAAGTATTGTATATTTTTGGGCATCATGACCCATCCAGTGGTAAACCACTAGGCCACTTTCAAGTTCTTGTATTCAAGAACACAAATCATCATGGGCTATGCATAAATAGGTCCCAAAAAGTGAAACAAGTTTTCCACATGTCAACGCAACATAAAACATGCTCAAGGGCATGACAGATAATGGGGTTTTTGCTATCCTATTACAATAAGCTTCAAAACGGCTCCAATTGAATAATTGTTTCAAAGCAGTGGCACATAATAGCTGGTAAATCAGCTGCCGGTTTAAGATGCTTCGTCTGGACGGCTTGATGATTGAGGATCATTTGGTGTAATCACTTCTTCTTCATCCCTCCCCAGACGCTGGAAATCAACCATTGACCAATCGATTCCGGTTAAAGCTTGAAACACGGCTTCTTCATGGATAAGGCTGGAGGGGTTAATGTCAGGAGCGTAAGTATGCTTACGGATTAGAGGCACATGTTCTTTGACTTCATGGATTTCGACAGGCTATCTCTTCCCTTCAGTGTCGTAAGCCGGCTGGAAATGAGATAAGTCTGTGTCTCCTGCCAATTTGCTGGCTATTGGCCGCATCTCCTTCGTCAGCCTTTGGAGATCGTCATTGTTGAAGTTTGAACCGTCCTCCTTCACACCTGGATATCATTTAATAATGTCATCCGCTTCAAGATCCGGAATCCATGCCTTGGCCTGGATTAGTGCGGTCAGCGCTCCTGCTCTTGTGGCTGCCTTCTTCAGTTCAGTAATCCGGGCTGGTAGCATGGCCAGCTTCTCAAGGGTTTCTTTTATTAGCGTTGGTGCCGGTTTATTGTAGGCTGCAGTACATATAGCACGCTAGGATCCAGAGTAAAGCTGTTCTATTAAGGTGTAAGCCGCTTTAAGCTTCATCCGCATATCAGCGCCCAGATGAGTAATGCGAGTGCCTGTCATGGTTTAATATCAGCCAAACAGGTAAACAATAAGATCTCATGAATTGGACAAACAGCATAAGAAGATACTTACCAAATACTGCGAACGTCATGGCGTTGATTTGCCGCTTCAAGCCAGTTAGTTCATCTACAACTGGCTTCAGGGCTGCTTCGGCATCCTCAGCTCTTTTGGTTAAACCAGCCTTTTCGGTTTCCCATACAACACGCTCCTTGTTAAAACTCTCCTTTAGCTTTTCCATAGCTGTTAGGGCAGTGGTCAGCTCCTCCTTGGCTTTCACAGCCTCTGCTTGTTGGGACTTCACGTTCTCTTGCAGGTCAGCGGTTCGGGCATCTCTGTTGCTTAGCTCGGCCTGTAACAGCGAAGATATGTCAACAACAGGATATGTATTTTCTAAGTACAAAGCATATAACAAGTTATGCACTTCGTACTTGGGGGCTAATGCCTATTTGATATATTATCAATATGTCTTTTATAAGTCTCAAGAACAATGCAAGCATTATCCTTGACACTTGGGGGCTAATGTACATCTGTTCAAAACTGATGCATGGATTCAAGACCCGGATTACCTCGCAAAGCTAAATCGGCCTTTGGGGGCTACACTAATGAAAGCTACATAACTACATTGGTAAAGTATCAGTTTTGTTTTCACTAAGGACCTGACATATTGAGGGTCAGCAAGAGAGGATTAAAGTATTACAAAGTCCCGGTTTAAGATTAACATCATAAAACGGCCCTTGGGGGCTACTTGGGCTGGTGCTTCAACTTCGGAATCAAGAAATAAAGGGAGATGAAAATACCTCATAGCGTTCCTTCATCAAGTTCACCAAACCAGCCTCATAATCTCGGTTTGAGTGCAGACGGTTTAAAAAACCAGAATGGAGTTCTTCAGCGCTGAGATGAGCATAACTTGACAAATCAGTGCTCCATTTACCCTTCTACATGGCAACATGCTCTTCTTTGGTGCTATGTTTGGCCAAGATTACAGGATGGCCAAGAGAGTGGTGGCCCATGCCAGTAATGATAACGTCATCTCCTGGGCCTCCAGTAGTTTTTGTGGGTGATAGTGGAGTGCTAGTAACTCTCACCGGACTAGCTTGGTTTGGAGCTGCCGGTTCAGTATCAGGAACAACAACATCAGCTTCAGTTTGTTCATTGATATTCCGGTCTTGAGGGGTAGCTCATCAAAGGTAGCGTCTGGATGGGGACCCTCCGGTTCACGAGTTTGGTCCGGTTCATCTGTTTGCTAATGTTCAAGAATCACCTGGTCTTCAGACGGATTGTTCACCCGAGGTTTTTTGCTGGGTCTAGCTTTGGCTCTGCAAACAAAAATAAAAGAGGTGAAAATTTAGCATATTACTCAGAATATGTAGAACATTCGAAGAAAGGGTTTGAGTACTTACCCAGCTACAGTTTTGAGAGGAGGGAGTTGGGTTGCTGTTGACTCGATAGAGGATGAGGGAGGTGTCACCTGATAATTTGAATCGGACGGATTAAGAGGTTGTCTGAAATAACCTGCCTTGGGATAAGAATTATCAGAAGTGGGGGAGACCTCAGATCGGCGCTTCCGAACCAGGGTATCAGGTAAACCGGCCGAAGTGACCTGTTGGCTGCTGTGCCGAGTTGTCCGGCGAGCTTCGTGCTGCTGCGTCTTCAAAATAAATGTTGGATCCAAGTAAGCAAGAGGATGAGAAAAGCTTACTTTCCGGACTGCTTGACGGGTTTTTTGTGTTTGCATAGAGTCTGAACCGGAGGAAAGGGTAATTACCTCTACATCATCAGCCTGGCTGCCTTCCACGTCGTCCTGATAAAGATCATTTTTTTGACAGAAAGACTGTAAGGGAACCCCATACAGTATAATTGGTGCAACAAACCCAAATTGCAAGTACCATGCCTTGAACCTGGGTGGGTGGGAAGGCATCAGCCCCTTCCCACCACTAGGCTATGCCTTAGTCTGCTCCTGATAAAGATCATTGTTAATGAGATGCATGAAAAGGGAGCCAAGGGAGTCAAGTTCTACCTCAACTGCCGGTTCATCTGCATCTTCATCAAGTTCCATGTTGATACGTTCGGTTGTTTTCTGTTTTGAGGTTCGCTTGACGGCTTTGGTTTTGGGACGGGATGTCTTTGCCGCTTTATCAGCGGATTTCCGCTTCCAGAAGGGATCATCACCCTGTTTATATATAGACAAAAGAAAGTTTGCAAGTTGAACAATTTAAAGATATCAAAGATAAAAAGGAAGCATCGTGCTTACAGCAGGCGGTTTATTTTGAGTGTAGAAGGGGTTCAAGCCGGTTTGGCGACAGACTGATTCCAGTTCATTCAAAATTTTCTTAACGCCTTCAGTGACCTCTTCATCGGTTAACTGAATGTTGATGTGGCGTTGGGGGTCTTCTAATTCACCGGTGTACTCACACATTAAACCGGGGCGGCGGCTTAGTGGCAAGAAGCTCCAAGATATCCAGCAACGCACAAAATCAACGCCCGATAAACCGTTGGCCATAAAGGCCCAGAGTTTGGCGAGTTGAGGGGCATATGTGGCCCGTTTTGCAGAACTTAAACTTTGCCGCAACGGATGAGTGTTGGAAAGGCGGTGGTCACGATAGCCTGGAAGAGGGTTCTCATCTTCAGGAGAGGTATCTATGCAGTAGAACCAAGTCTGGTTCCATTCCTTAGGGTGACTGTGCAGTTTGGCATGAGGGAATTCAACTTCTTTCCGCTTTTGAACAGAGACACCACCAAGTTCAGTGTTGGGACCATTTACAAATTATGTACGTCAGTTCAGATGAAAAAAGTCCCAGAACAGCTCAGCAGTTGGTTCTTCTTGTAAGTACACTTCACAGAAGACTTGGAAGTTGCATAGATTGGACACCGAGTTGGGTCCGATATCTTGAGGATGGAGTTGGAAACTGGCAAGAACATCTCGGAAAAACTTCGACCCGGGCGGTTTGAAACCACGGCCTATGTGGTCAACAAAAACCACCACCTCACCCTGCTTCGGGGTAGGAGGATTCTCTGTTCCTGGGACTCGCCATCGAATCTCAATCTTTTTGGGAAAAGTGCCAATGTTGACCATTCCGTTCAACTGTTTTTTGGTAACCCGGGAAGGAGCCCAGTTGCAAGCATAAAACTGTTTGGCCATTGCAAACAAAAAGCTGAAAAGGAAATACCGTTTTACAAATCATTCATGGTGGTACGTAAGGTGCGACGGAATAAAGATATACAACTATGTAAGATTGCGTAAACCGGAGGTTGATACAATAATGAATGACAAGGTAATATCAGAACAAAGGTATACACATGTTGTTAAACCGGATTATAACAACGGAGGTAAATAGGGCTTGCCGGTTCACCAGGGGACTAATGGTATGTGATAGGTTGTTTTTACAAAGGTAAACCGCCTATGTGTAAAGAGGATACAGATCCAAGGTAAAAATGACTAAGTAAGCTGAAACAGGTTCCACAAGGGGACATGGAAATTTTGGATCTACTGAAAGACAGGAAAGAAAAAATATTTTGACCTAAAAGGGTTGGACCCAAAGCAGATCGTGATGGTTCAGATCAGTTTTTCGCGTACAAAAGATAAGGAGGAACAGGGAAGAGCCGTACTGGAGCCCTGATGAACTTCGATGAACTGCGAAGAACGAGGGAACCCTAAACAGATCTACAAAGGGGGAAAGGGAAAGACTTACAGAGACTGATTAAAGCAACGAAGGAGCGCCGCAGCTTTCTGGCGCAACCAGGTTGATGCAGCGGCCGGCGGAGAGACGGAGGCAAAGCTCGGTAGCGGCGGCGGTGCTCAGGGACAGAGATGTCGCAAGGAGGAAGAATAGGTGAAGGAGACGAAGGGGAAAGGAGAAGGGCCTGTGGTCCTATTTATAAGGCGAACCGATAAGCGACAGGTGCGTAAATCGAGGAGCTGGAAATGGATAGTTAATAAGGATGTCACCTCGAGGGTTGAACGTTCATTAATGAAGGGTATCTTCGGCTTCAACAGGTAGATGACATCATAATGATTTACTGCGGATTTAAAGGATGACGTCACGGCGATTTACCAGATTTATACGAAGGTGCCAGGGCAATAATTTTTCTAAGTATTGAAGATTGACATGAACAAGTTCAAATCAATCTGGGGCCTAATGTTGGGGATATGGTTACTGGAGGTAAACCGGCAAGGAGTGGCCGGATTAGCTCCATGAAGATTGAAGCCCATGAAGATGAGAAGATACTGGCGCTTTAAGAAGTCCCAAGGCCCAAAGACGGATTAAAGCCTGTAGATGTAAACCGACTTTATCATGTACACTTGTATTGTAAGTTAGAGGAATAGAAACCGAGCCGGACACCTCTATGATCCGGCCTCGGGACTCTGTAAACCGGCGGGCGTCAACCTGTGTATATAAAGGGACGACCCGGCCACGGTTTGAGGACAGAAAAACGACAACTCGAGGACCAGTCAAAGTGGATTCGCTCCCTGGTCATCGAAACCCCAGCAATACCAATCACAACTAGACGTAGGCTTTTAACTTCATCGAAGGGGCCGAACTAGTATAAACTCCCCATGTCCCATTGTCCGGTTTAACCCCTTTAAGCTAAGCCGTTGTGATGGCTCCACGACTAAGTCCTTTCAAGAGGACATCTACCGTGACAACCCCACGACAAACGGCAAAACACTTTCTCATCAAGTGGTTTGGTGAATATATCCGCCAATTTCTTATTGGTACGAACATGCTTAAGATCAACATCCCCTTTAGCAACATGATCTTGAATGAAATGATGATGAACTTCAATATGTTTAGTTCAAGAATGTTGCATGGGATTGTGAGCAATCTTAATAGCACTTTCATTGTTACAAAGCAATGGAACATGTTTCACATAGATCCCATAATCTTTAAGAGTTTGGGTCATCCAAAGTAATTGAGCATAACATGAACCGGCGGCATTGTATTCCGCTTCGGTGGTGGATAAGGATACCAAGTTTTGTTTCTTGGAGGACCAAGACACAAGAGATCTACCAAGAAATTGGCAAGTACCCAAAGTGGACTTTCTATCAACCTTGTCACCGGCATAGTCTGAATCGGAGTAGCCAACAAGATCAAAAGAGGACCTCTTAGGATACCAAATGCCAAAATTTGGTGTATGAATTAAGTATCTCACTATCCTTTTCACAACCTTAAGATGACATTCTTTGGGGGCCGCTTGATATCGTGCACACATGCACACACTTAGTGTAATATCGGGATGGGAGGCACATAGATATAACAATGAACCAATCATAGAGCGGTAAACCTTTTGGTCAACCGATTTGCCATCCTTGGTGAAGTCAAGATGTCCAGTAGTAGGCATGGGAGTTTTCATACCTTTGCTTTCTTGCATGTTGAACTTCTTGAATTAGTCCTTGGTGTACTTTGTTTTAGAAACAAAGGTGCCTTTCTTAGTTTGCTTGATTTGCAAACCAAGAAAGAACTTGAGTTCACACATCATAGACATCTCAAACTTCTTTGACATTAGCTTCCCAAACTTTTCACTAAAATGAGGGTTAGTCAAACCAAATATGATATCATCAACATAAATTTGGCACACAAATAATTCACCATTAACCCTTTTAGTAAAAAGAGTAGAATCAATATTTCCAATCTCAAAGCCTTTTTCAATAAGGAACTAGGTCAAGCATTTATACCATGCTCTAGGAGCTTGTTTAAGACCATAAAGAGCTTTGTGAAGTTTGTAAACATGGTTGGGTTTCTTAGGATTAACAAAGCTGGGAGGTTGTTTAACATAAACTTCCTCCTCAATTTCACCATTTACAAAAGCACTTTTAATGTCCATTTGGTACAAGGTGATATCATGGTGATTAGCATAGGAAGTAAGATGCAGATGGACTCAAGTCTAGCAACGGGGGCATATGTCTCACCATAGTCCATACCTTCGACTTGAGTGTAGCCTTGGGCGACGAGATGTGCTTTGTTGCGAATGACTTGTCCATCTTTGTCTTGCTTGTTGCAAAACACCCATTTGATACCGATGATGTTGTGGTTGTCAGGGCAGGTCCTGAGATTTCGGGGGTCCGGGGCAAAACAAGAACCTGGGGCCCTCTTAATACAAGCATCAAATAATAACCCGACTTCATAAATCTGAGTAAATATCTACCTCTAAATTGTATCACATCAATCAATTATCAATGGTCATATCGCAACTACGAAGAAGCAATATTGATCGTTTTAATATTTGTCAATGGCAATGGAAAAACGCAGGCATACGCTTTGAGAGTCGTACTCGTACCTTCCTTGATTCTTACTAATCGGATAATTATATTTCTTCAAAGGATCAACTAGAAGGATCAAAGGACAACCCCAGCTCATGAATCTGAATAATATCTGCTGCTAAAGTATGTACCATCAATCAATTGTCAATGGCCATATCGCACCAACAAAGAAGTCAATATTGATTGTTCCACCCAGATAAAAATTTACCAATCATCATGGCAAAACGTAGGGCATATGCTATTAGAATCATACCTTCTTTACCCCGCAATAGAAAGAGTCATATCTGCTTCGATTCTCTATAGCCTGCTAGCTATATTTCCTCCAGTCATGAATGGGAAGGATCAAAGGGCAATAGACTGGAATCTGAACTTAATGCTGATATGGTTCCCTCTTGGGGTGGAGTGTCTGCGGATCTGCAATTGGGTGTCTCTGGCAGGGAGATGTGGCATGGCCGCTTGAGGATAGGTGTTCGATTGGTGACACCCAGAAAAATGAGGCGGCAGCGCACACATACTAGAGCAAGGAACGATCGCCTGGCCTCGTATGGTTTGGTCAGTCTATTTTTTATGGAAGTCGGTCTTTTATTTAGGAGAGGTTTGATGAGCGATCCATCGATCGCGCCGCGATGTGAGATCTGCTTCCGCCGGCGTACAATGTATCTGGACGATGCCCTTCCCTCGACCAGCGCTTGCGTCCTTTTTTGGATGAAGCATTTCTTCCCTCACAAATTACAGGCTGCACAACGCATATACCCGGGGGCCCCTGGGCTTTGGGGGCCCAGGGCGGCCGCCCCCCTGCCCCCCTCAAGGCCGAGCCTGGTGGTTGTTGTCGGGCTTCTCAACCAATGTCCACACTTGGTCCCTCTGAAAGTTGTGTAGTTCTTCGTGCATGACATTTATCCAATCGGGATCTTCCAATGCTAGAAATGAATGAATAATGTTCACAAAAATTAGCCAAACGAGTTTTAGAGTGAGTGATTCTCCCTATTTGGATATCGTTGAAGATTTGTTCGACGGGATGGTCTCGCGAAACTCTTGCTCGAACTCATGAGAGCTTTTGTTTGGGTCAGGGTGGAACATCTTATTCATCATCTTGTTCTTCCTCTTGGCCTTCTTCATTGTTGACGTTGTCATTCTCTTGTCGAGGTGGAGAAGGAGGTTGATGAGGTTCATCTTGGTGTACTTCCTTGTTTTCTTCATCTTAGCGTGCCCCCCTTATGGATACTTCCATGTCAACTCTTGGTTCACCTTGTCGTGAGGTAGAAGCTTCTACTTGGATGGACGAGGTACTCTCCTTCACCTCCGTTGGATGAACCTTGCCAATAGACAAGTCTTGGATTGCTTCCGAAGGGTCTTTGTCTCCTACATCAATTGGCAATTGCTCTACTTGCGAGCCAAGATTCATCAAACTTCACATCTACCGTCTCTTCAACCTTTCGGGTGAAATTGTTGTAGACATGGTAAGTGTGAGAGTTTGAGCCATAACCAAGTAGGAAACCCTCATGAGATTTAGGAGCAAATTTAGAACGACGATGCTTATCAAGAATGTAACACTTTGAGCCGAACTCCAAAGTATTCGACTTGGGGTTTGTTACCGGTGAGAAGCTCGTATGCCGTGTTGCCGAGTAGCTTGTGAAGATACAAGCAATTTGTTGCATGACAAGCTGTCTCAACCGCTTCCGCTGAAAAGTGTTTTGGCGTCTTGTACTCATCAAGCATCATTCTCGCCATCTCAATAAGAGTCCGGTTCTTCCTCTCAACAACTCCATTTTTTTAAGGTGTGTACGTAGCTGAGAACTTGTGTGAAATCCCTCCTTCGTCAAGAAAGGTATCCATATTTGTGTTCTTGAACTCCGTTTCGTTGTCGCTGCGAACCTTCTTGATCTTCACTTCAAATTGATTTTGAGCCTTCCTAGTGTAGTTCTTGAAGATCTTTTGGACCTGCGATTTATCATCAAGAAAGAACACCACGTAAATCTTGAAAAATCATTGACTATGACTAGACCAAATGAGTTTCCACCGAGACTTTTATAGGCATTGGGACCAAAGAGATCCAAATGAAGTAGCTCGAGCGGTCTTCTTGTGGTAATGATGTTCTTCACGGGGTGACTTCCTCCAACTTGTTTTCCTGCTTGACAAGCACTGCACAATCTATCCTTGTCAAATATAACATCTTTCACTCTAAGGATATAATCACCTTCAATAAGCTTATCAAGATTTCGCATGCCCACATGACATAACCTTCTCTGCCACAACCAGCCTTTAGAGGATTTAGCAATTAAGCAAGTTCTAGGTTGAGCCTTTTTAGTGAAGTCAACAATGTAAATATCACCTCTACATATACCGGTAAAGACCATTTAATGATTATCTCTACGAAACACTTGGCAATCTACTTTAGTAAATAGGACATTGAAGCCAAAGTCAGCAAGTCTAGATACGGAAAGTAAATTATAGCCAAGGGATTCAACGAGCATAACATTTTGCATGGAGCTATCATGTGAGATGGCCACCTTACCAAGGCCAACCACCTTACCCTTTGAGTTGTCACCAAAAGTGACATACTTTCGAGGGCCATCATTTTCAGCAAGCTCACAAAACATATCCTTGTCTCTGGTCATGTGATCAGTACATCCACTATCAAGAACCCATTCCTTTCCTCCAGCCATGTAGCCGCGAAGATTTGCCATAAGACCAAAATGTCTCATAGACTCATCGAGATCAAAGTCACTATCATCATCCTCATCACAGTATCCATGTTCAACATCGTCTTGTGATTGAGCGATTTCTAGAGAGAGTGATTCATTAGATAAGTGATCATCACAATGTTCATCTTTATGAATTCTAATGGATTCGGAGATGATGTTGCTAATGATTCCAACATCTCGTTTGGCATGCATGAGGTTGGTAAGCTCAAATAAACAATCACCAACTTAGGATCATTGGAATTCATGCTACTCAAAGCAATAGACTTGTGAAGAATCTCATCTAAGTTTTGCAAGGAATAATTTGGAAATCGTTCCTCAAGAAATCTCCATATGGTGTAAGCACAATCAAGAGCAGGCAAGCTAGCAATCAAGTTTCTAGGTAATCCTCTAGTGATTAAATTGAAAGTTCTAAGATTACGGATCATGTCAATAGACTCATCAAGGGAAGGATGCAAGGGGTCAGCAAGGCACGCACAAGGAGTAGTAATGTACTTGTTCAAGTGATATTCATTGAAAATGTCAAGCATCTCAATTTTCCACTCATGAAAGAACTCTCCATCAAGTATAGGCACTCTACGTATAAGACTCCCCAACGTAGACTCATCCATCTTCCTCCAATGGTGAATAAACCAAAGCAATGGAGACCAATGCTTTGATATCAATTGTAAGAATCGAGAAGAGGTGTCTAGAGGGGGGTGATTAGACCCTCAATAAGGAAAAGTAGCAGTTTTTAAATTCTTTAAGTTTAGGTGGAGTTTTAGCACAAGTTTAAACATTCACAATACATTTCAAGCAAGCATGGAGGAGTATATGAGCAGCGGAAAGTAAAGCATGCAAGTTGCAAGAAAGTAAAGGGATGGTATTGGAGTGTGCAAACGCAATTGGAGACACGGAGATTTTTGGTGTGGTTCCGATAGGTGGTGCTATCGTACATCCACGTTGATGGAGACTTCAACCCATGAAGGGTAACGGTTGCGCGAGTCCACGGAGGGCTCCACCCACGAAGGGTCCACGAAGAAGCAACCTTGTCTATCCCACCATGGCCATCGCGCATGAAGGACTTGCCTCACTAGGGTAGATCTTCACGAAGCAGGCGATCTCCTTTCCCTTACAAAATCCTTGGTTCAACTCCACAATCTTGACGGAGGATCCCAAGTAACACCTAACCAATCTAGGAGACACCACTCTCCAAAAGGTAATAGATGGTGTGTTGATGATGAACTCATTGCTCTTGTGCTTGAAATGATAGTCTCCCCAAGACTCAACTCTCTCTCACAGATTTGGATTTGGTGGAAAGATGATTTGAGTGGAAAGCAACTTGGGGAAGGCTAGAGATCAAGATTCTTGTGGTTGGAATGGAATATCTTGGTCTCAACACATGAGTAGGTGGTTCTCTCTCAGAAAATGTATGTTGGAAGTGTAGGCACGTTCTGATTGCTCTCTCCACAAATGAATAATGGGTGGAGGGGTATATATAGCCTCCACACAAAATCTAGCCGTTACACACAATTCACCAAACTCGATGGAACCGAATCGAGAAACTTGGTCAGACCGATTTAGTTCAAAATGTGAACGTTAGGATTTTTGGTGGGACCGATATGATCAACTCGATGGGACCGATGTGCTAGGGTTAGGGTAAAACCTCAACTCGGTTTGACCGATTACACAAACTCGGTGGGACCAATTTTGGTAATAAGAAAAACAAAGAGTTGGTCAAGCAAACTCGGTGGGACCGATTGCATATCTCGGTGAGACCAAAATAATTGCAACAGGCAACAGAGAGTTTCCAAGCCCATCTCAGTGAGACCGAGATCCCATCGGTGAGACTGAACTGATTAGGGTTTCTGGCAGTGACTATGTAAAGTGAATTCAGTGACGCCATATAGATCAAATCGGTGGGGCCGAATTTGACTTTAGGTTTAGGACATATGTGGATATGAGAAAGTGGTTGAGGGCTTTCGAGCATATCACTAAGCACTTTGAGCAAGCAAGCCATTAACAAACACCTCATCCCCTTTTAATAGTATTGGCTTTCCTATGGACTCAATGTGATCTTAGATCACTAAAATGAAAATGTAGAGTCTTGAGCTTTTGAGCTTTTGCCAATCTTCTGTCCTTAGCATCTTGAAAGGGTTCCACATCCTCTTGTCCATGCCACTCCACTGTTGAACTCATCTGAAATATACTAGATGAAAATATTAGTCCACCAAGAGATATGTTGACATTAATTATTACCAAAATCACCCAGGGAGCACTTTCTTCTTTCAGTACCCACTGTCAGCCTCTCCACGTGTAGTCATCTTCCGATGACTCTCGTTTGTTGGCCACATTGACCATGCCGTGCTGAGCACACCAAGGCCGATGGACAACGGCGAGGCCCCAGACAAGAATGAGCTGGAGATGGGGAAGACACGTTAGTGGAGTCGCAAACCAAGAGGAGTGCAAAACTTGACTGGTTTGGGTGTGTGTTGGGCCTACACTCGATAGAGAATAACAGGAGGTGCGGAGGAGTGGAGGGATGGCCTGGCCGTCGGTGGGGTAGTGTTTCGCTACTAGGCATGCGAAGTAGCGTCGCTGGACACGGAGGTTGGAGTAGGCGGTCCCGGCAGCACTGGAGGAAGAAGACGGGAGATTGAAGAAGAACGCCAACCATTGGATGTAAACCCAACGGCTTGCTTAGGCTTTGACCTTTGTTTTTTTGCGGAAGTGCTTAGGCCTCGACCTATTGGCCCACATGCCAGCCAGTCCATTTGGTTTTTTGAGGCCATTTGGTGGGCTGGGTGAAACTATGATGTAGTGTCTATGCAGCCCATTTATATAGTATGTTAGAATTTAAAGCCCATTTGCATTTTTTCGAAATCAATGGACTTGCTGGGCAAGGTGAAAATAGCATGTTCGGCTGGACGGAGAAATTTTATAAAAACATCAACACGTGATTGCACGTCTATTACTGCATTGGTCAGTAAAATCTTTGCAACCTTATGTATGCAATCACCAGGAATTAACTTGCTAACTTATTGTTAAACAATTATTATTATTATTTTGTAAGAACTTTCAATTTACCAAATAAAATATTATTTTAATTTGATGAGTTAATAGGATGTGGGGTATTACTATTTTTTAGGCTAGATGTTGGACAATTGAGTTGGTTCTAGGGAAAAGTATTGGGAGAAAAATCAGAGTACATCGAAAAATAAAGTGGGAGAAAATTCAGATATAGGATTAATAAAAAAGAAAAATAAAGGAAGTGGGAAGGTCTATACATAGGTTGGACGAAGGAAAGGTTAAACGGAACATTATGTTGTTTCTGTTATATATATGTAATAAAACAAAATATAAACATAAATATATATACTATTATAGAAGGGAAAACATAGTTTTAGTTTGGCATTCTTATAGAAAAATAGAACTGAGTTGTGCGTTGTCTTGAATAAACAAACATAACTTGGGTTTCTGATGTTATAAACAAGCTAGACTGGGAGGCCCAGAGGCCGCTTGATACCTGCTGGACCCACCCCCCCCCCCCCCCCAAAGTTGAAACCTACATGATCAACTATGTCTGCATGTTGTGGGTTGTGCATGTTAAACAACAAAACCTAGGCCATGGACCTCGTGGGCCCGAACTGTCAGCCTCTTGACGAACAATCATCTCCCGATTCCTCTAATTTGTTGACCATGTTGGGAACGACAGATGGTGGCGCCGTGGCGAGAGCACCAAGGCGGAAGACGACGTCTAGACCTCGGACCCGAACGAACCGGAGCCGGGGAAGACACATGCGGAGTGGTGTATGAGGGTTGAGTTATTCAGGTGCAGGGTGGGCCGGTGGAGCTGCCACCGCAGTAGAATGTGTGGGAGTATAGGGATGACCTAGCCAGCGCCATAGGCTAGGATGGGTCACCGAGGCGTGCGCGGAAGCGCCGCCAGCCGTTGTAGGAAGAGGACGAAAGATTGAATAAAATAAAGAAATACAAATGGATAGGTGGTTGATCCCAGATGCCTGTGTACGAGACCTGCTAGGTCCACCTGAGAAGGGTAATGTGTTGGGAGCAAGGAGATTCAAAGCACGGCAACCTAGTGAACTAATTACATACATAAGCAAATAGCCACTAAAAAGCAAACATTTTAATGGGTTCTTAGACGAAATATTTCGGACAAAACAGATAATTACAACACATAGGCTAATGCCTGAAATATTTAGATGATAAAGGTGCTTAAATAGATAAAGTACACCATCTAGGCCTTCCTGGCATGCTTGAACATGACGTTGCGGTTGTCCGATGATACATCTCCAACATATCTACTTTTTCTCATGCTTTTCCCCTTGTTTTGGACTCTAATTTGCATGATTTGAATGAAACTAACCCTGGACCAACAGTGTTTTCAGCAGAACTGCCATGGTGTTGTTTTTGTGCAGAAATAAAAGTTCTCGGAATTGAATGAAACTTTGCGAGCACTTTTATATCAATAATAAGAATTACTGGAGCCAAGACCCACCAGAGAGAGGCCCCTGGGTGGGCACAACCCACCACAGCGTGTACCCCTCTCCTGGCGCGCCCAGGTGGGTTGTACCCACCTGGTGGCCCCGCTGACGACCCCCCCTGATACTATAAAGTCACATATTTATAGAAAAAATCAGGGAGAAAGAATTATCGCGATCCATGAGACGGAGCCGCCGCCTGCTACCTCTTGAGCATGTGTTGGTTTTCCCTTGAAGATGAAAGGGTGATGCAGCAAAGTAGCATACGTATTTCCCTTAATTTTTGAGAACCAAGGTATCAATCCAGTAGGAGAAAACGCACAAGTCACCTAGTACCTGCACAAACAATCAAGAACCTTGAAACCAATGCGATAAAGGGGTTGTCATTCCCTTCACGGTCACTCTCAAAAGTGAGATATGATAAAGGTAGTAAAGTAAATATTTTTGGTATTTTTGTTGTATAGATTGGAATGTAAAGATTGCCAAATAGTAAATGGGATGCGATGTAAATAAAAGAGATGCAATATAATAAGAAAGAGACCCGGGGGCCATAGGTTTCACTAGTGGCTTCTCTCAAGATAGCATGTATTACGGTGGGTGAACAAATTACTGCCGAGCAATTGATAGAAAAGCGCATAGTTATGAGAATATCTTGGCAATGATCATGAATATAGGCATCACGTCCGTGTCAAGTAGATCGAAACGATTCTGCATCTACTACTATTACTCCACACATCGACCTCTATCCAGCATGCATCTAGAGTATTAAGTTCATAAGAACAGAGTAAGGCATTAAGCAAGATGACATGATGTAGAGGGATAAACTCAAACAATATGATATAAACCCCATTTTTTATCCTTGATGGCAACAATACAATACATGCCTTGCTGCCCCTACTGTTACTGGGAAAGGACACTGCAAGATTGAACCCAAAGCTAAGCACTTCTCCCATTGCAAGAAAGATCAATCTAGTAGGACAAAGTAAACCGATAATTCGAAGAGACTTGAAAAGATATAAAATCATGCATATAATAATTCAGAGAAGAACCAAATAATATTCATAGATAATCTTGTTCATAAACCCACAATTCATCGGATCTCGGCAAACACACCGTAAAAGAGTATTACATCGAATAGATCTCCAAGAACATCGAGGAGAACTTTGTATTGAGAATCAAAGAGAGAGAAGAAGCCATCTAGCTAATAACTATGGACCCTAAGGTCTGTGGTAAACTACTCACGCTTCATCGGAGAGGCTATGGTGTTGATGTAGAAGCCCTCCGTGATCGATTCCCCCTCTGGCAGATCGCCAAAAAAGGCCCCAAGATGGGATCTCGCGGGTACAGAAGATTGCGGCGGTGGAAAAGTGGTTTCATGGCCCTCCACGATCGATCTAGGGTATAAGAGTATATATAGGTGGAAGAAGTACATCGGTGGAGCTACGTGGGGCCCACGAGGGTGGGGGGCGCGCCTACCCCCCTAGGCATGCCCTCCTGCCTCGTGGTTGCCTCACGGAGTTCCAGACTTCCACTCCAAGTCGCCTGGTTTGCTTTTGTCCAACAAAGAACATCGCAAAGGTTTCATTCCGTTTGGATTCCATTTGGTATTCCTTTTCTGCGAAACTCTAAAATAGGCAAAAAACAGAAACAGGCACAGGGCCTCCGGTTAATAGGTTAGTTCAAAAAATAATATAAAAGAGCATATTGAAGCCCATTAAACATCCAAAATAGATAATATAATAGCATGGAACAATCAAAAATTATAGATACATTGGAGACTTATCAAGCATCCCCAAGCTTAATTCCTGCTCGTCCTGGAGTAGGTAAATGATAAAAACAGAATTTTTGATGTGGAATGCTACCTAACATAATTATCAATGTAATTTTCTCTGTTGTGGCATGAATATCCAGATCCGAAAGATTCAAGACAAAAGTTTAATATTGACATAAAAATAATAATACTTCAAGCATACTAATAAGGTAATCATGTCTTCTCAAAATAACATGGCCAAAGAAAGCTATCCCTACAAAATCATATAGTCTGGCTATGCTCTATCTTCATCACACAAAATATTTAAATCATGCACAAACCCTATGACAAGCCAAGCAAATGTTTCATACTTTTGATGTTCTCAAACTTTTTCAATCTTCACGCAATACATGAGCATGGGCCATGGACATATCACTATAGGTGGAATAGAATGGTGGTTGTGGAGAAGACAAAAAGGAGAAGATAGTCTCACATCAACTGGGCGTAACAACGGACTATGGAGATGCCCATCAATAGATATCAATGTGAGTGAGTAGGGATTGCCATGCAACGGATGCACTAGAGCTATAAGTGTATGAAAGCTTGATACGTCCATTTTGCATCATGCTTTTATATCGATATTTATTGCATTATGGGTTGTTATTACACATTATGTAACAAAACTTATGCCTTTTCTCTCTTATTTACAAGGTTTACATGAAGAGGGACAATGCCGGCAGCTGGAATTCTGGGCTGGAAAAGGAGCAAATATTAGAGACCTATTCTGCACAACTCCAAAAGTCCTAAAACTCCACGAAAGTCAGTTTTGGAATATATAAAAAATATTGGGCGAAGGAAGCACCAGAGGGCGGCCACCACCGTCCACGAGGGTGGAGGGCACGCCCTACCCCCCTGGGCGCCCCCCTGCCTCGTGGGCCACCTGGAAGCCCCCTGATGCCCATCTTCTGGTATAAGGTGTCTTTCAACCTAGAAAAAATCATAAGAAAGCTTTCGGGATGAAGCGTCGCCGTCTCGAGGCGGAACCAATCTAGGGCTCCCGCGGAGCTGTTCTGCCGGGGAAACATCCCTCTGGGAGGGGGAAATCGTCGCCATCGTCATCACCATCGATCCTCTCATCAGGAGGGGGCCAATCTCCATCAACATCTTCACCAGCACCATCTCCTCTCAAACCATAGTTCATCTCTTGTATCCAATCTTTGTCTCAAAGCCTCATATTGGTACCTGTGGGTTGCTAGTAGTGTTTATTACTCCTTGTAGTTGATGCTAGTTGGTTTATTCGATGGAAGATTATATGTTCAGATCGTTTATGCACATTAATACCCCTCTGATTATGAACATGAATATGATTTGTGAGTAGTTATGTTTGTTCCTGAGGACATGGGAGAAGTCTTGCTATAAGTAGTCATGTGAGGTATTCGTTCGATATTTTGATGAGATGTATGTTGTCTTTCCTCTAGTGGTGTTATGTGAACGTCGACTACATGACACTTCACCATTGTTTGAGCCTAGGGGAAGGCATTGGTAAGTAATAAGTATATTATGGGTTGCTAGAGTGACAAAATCTTAAACCCTAGTGCGGGAGTCCTGGATTAGGGGGTGTTCGGGTAGCCGGACTATACCTTCAGCCGGACTCCAGGACTATGAAGATACAAGATTGAAGACTTCGTCCCGTGTCCGGATGGGACTTTCCTTGGCGTGGAAGGCAAGCTTGGCAATGCGGATATTCAAGATCTCCTACCATTGTAACCGACTTTGTGTAACCCTAACCCTCTCCGGTGTCTATATAAACCGGAGGGTTTTAGTCCGTAGGACAACTTCATCATACAACAATCATACCATAGGCTAGCTTCTAGGGTTTAGCCTCCTTGATCTCGTGGTAGATCTACTCTTGTACTACCCATATCATCAATATTAATCAAGCAGGACGTAGGGTTTTACCTCCATCAAGAGGGCCCGAACCTGGGTAAAACATCGTGTTCCTCGCCTCCTGTTACCATCCGGCCTAGACGCACAGTTCGAGACCCCCTACCCGAGATCTGCCGGTTTTGACACCGACATTGGTGCTTTCATTGAGAGTTCCTCTGTGTCGTTGCTTTTAGGCCCGATGGCTCCTTCGATCATCAACAGCGATGCAGTCCAGGGTGAGACTTTTCTCCCCGGACAGATCTTCGTCTTCAGCGGCTTCGCACTGCGGGCCAATTCGCTTGGCCACCTTGAGCAGATCGAAAGCTACGCCCCTGGCCATCAGGTCAGGTTTGGAAGCCTAAACTACACGGCTGACATCCGCGGGGACTTGATCTTCGACGGATTTGAGCCACAGCCAAGCGCACCGCACTATCTCGATGGGCATGATATAGCTCTGCCGCCGAACAACGCTTTGGAGGCCGCACACGCACCGCTTCCGACCATTGATTCGGAGCCTACTGCACCGATCGAGGATTAGCGGTTGGACGCTGCCTCAGGGGCTGCGATCTCAGAGGCGATCGAGCCGTACTCCAGCCCCACACTCCGCATGGCCCGTGACTCCAAGGAGCCGGATTCCTCTCCGAACTCCGAGCCCCCCGCGCGCCTGCCGATCGAATCCGATTGGGCGCCGATAATGGAGTTCACCGCCGCGGACATCTTTCAGCACTCGCCCTTCGGCGACATCCTGAATTCTCTAAAGCCTCTCTCTTTATCAGGAGAGCCCTGGCCGGACTACGGTCAGCAAGGTTGGGATACGGACGATGAAGAAATTCAAAACCCACCCACCACCCACTTCGTAGCCACTGTCGACGACTTAACCGACATGCTTGACTTCGACTCCGAAGACATCGACGGCATGGACGACGATGCAGTTGACGAACAAGAACTAGCACCTGTAGGGCGCTGGAAGGCCACCTCATCATATGACATATATATGGTGGACACTCCAAAGGATGGAGACGGCGATGGAACAGCGGGGGACGATACCTCTAAGAAACAGCCCAAGCGCCGGCGTCAGCGGCGCCGCTCTAATTCTTGCCAAAGCAAAAACGGTGATTCTGGCACGGGAGATAATACTACTCCGGATAGCGCCGAAGAACACCCCCTCCAGCAAGATTCAGCACAGGAGGACAGAGAAGCCAGCCCTCACGAGAGGGCGGCGGACCAAGAGGTTGAGGACGATAATTATACGCCTCCCTCCGAAGATGAGGCAAGCCTCGACGACGACGAGTTCGTCGTGCCAGAGGATCCCACCGAACAAGAGCATTTTAAACGCAGGCTTATGGCCACGGCAAGCAGCCTCAAGAAAAAGCAGCAACAGCTTAGAGCTGATCAGGATTTGCTAGCTGACAGATGGACTGAAGTCCTTGCGGCCGAAGAGTATGAACTCGAACGCCCCTCCAAGAGTTACCCAAAGCGCAGGCTGCTACCCCGACTAGAGGAGGAAGCACCTACATCACTAGCGCATGACATGGCTGACCGGCCACCTCGTGGCCGTGACAGAGAGGCCTCTCGGCCCTCCACTCAAGCCATGCCCCGGCGCCGCGTCAAGCATACTAAGGCACGGGCAAATGCGCCCGACCTGCGCGACATACTGGAGGACAAGGCAAGGCAAACAAGATCGATCTACGGATCGCGCAGGCGCCCCACGGCACGTGACGGTGATCGTCACTCCGGACGCAATGAATCCGGCCGGGCAGAACTCAACAGACAAAGCTCCTTCGAGCTGCGTCGTGATATAGCCCAATACAGAGGCGTCGCACACCCACTATGCTTCACAGATGAAGTAATGGATCATAAAATCCCTGAGGGCTTCAAACCCGTAAACATCGAATCGTACGATGGCACAACAGATCCTGCGGTATGGATCGAGGATTATCTCCTTCATATCCACATGGCCCGCGATGATGATCTACACGCCATCAAATACCTCCCACTCAAACTTAAGGGAGCGGCCCGGCATTGGCTTAACAGCTTTCCAGCACACTCAATCGGTTCTTGGGAGGACCTGGAAGCCGCATTCCTTGACAACTTCCAGGGCACTTATGTGCGACCACCGGACGCCGATGACCTAAGTCACATAATTCAGCAGCCAGAGGAATCGGCCAGGCAATTCTGGACACGGTTCCTAACAAAGAAAAACCAGATAGTCGATTGTCCGGACGCAGAGGCCTTAGCGGCCTTCAAGCATAATATCCGCGACGAGTGGCTTGCCCGGCACATGGGACGGGAAAAGCCGAAATCTATGGCAGCCCTCACGACACTCATGACCCGCTTTTGCGCGGGAGAAGACAGCTGGCTAGCTCGCAGCAACAACTTAACCAAGAACCCTGGTAATTCGAATACCAAGGACAAAAGTGACAGGTCGCATCAGAACAAACAAAAGCGCCGCGTTAACAGCGACAGCAACGAGGATACGGCAGTTAATGCCGGATCCCAAGGCTACAAATCCGGTCAACGGAAAAAGCCATTCAAAAGAAATACTCAGGGCCCGTCCAGTTTGGACCGAATACTCGACCGCTTGTGCCAGATACATGGCACCCCCGAAAAGCCAGCCAATCACACCAACAGGGACTGTTGGGTGTTCAAGCAGGCAGGCAAGTTAAGAGCCGAAAACAAAGACAAGGGGCTACATAGCGACGACGAGGAGGAGCCCAGGCTGCCGAACAATAGTGGACAGAAGGGATTTCCCCCGCAAGTGCGGACGGTGAACATGATATATGCAACCCACATCCCCAAGAGGGAGCGGAAGTGTGCGTTACGGGACGTATATGCGATAGAGCCAGTCGCCCCAAAGTTCAACCCATGGTCCTCCTGCCCGATCACCTTTGATCGAAGGGACCACCCCACTAGCATCCGCCACGGCGGCTTCGCCGCATTGGTTCTAGACCCAATCATTGATGGATTTCATCTCACAAGATTCCTCATGGACGGCAGCAGCAGCCTGAACCTGCTTTACCAGGATACAATGCGAAAAATGGGCATAGATCCCTCGAGGATCAAGCCCACCAAAACGACCTTTAAAGGCGTCATACCAGGTGTAGAAGCCAACTGTACAGGCTCAGTCACACTGGAAGTGGTCTTCGGATCTCTGGATAACTTCCGAAGCGAGGAGTTAATCTTCGACATAGTCCCGTTCCATAGTGGCTATCACGCACTGCTCGGGCGAACTGCATTCGCAAAATTCAACGCGGTACCGCACTATGCATACCTCAAGCTCAAGATTCCAGGCCCTAGAGGAGTAATCACGGTCAATGGGAACACTAAACGCTCCCTCTGAACGGAGGAGCACACGGCAGCGCTCGCAGCAGAAGTACAAAGCAGCCTCTCTAGGCAGTTCTCCAGTTCGGCCTTCAAAAAGCCGGACACTATCAAGAACGCCCGGAGTACCCTACAACAAGACCGCCTGGCACGTTCTGAGCTAGCGTAGCAATGCGGCCCCAACCCTAGCCCTCGCGATATAGCGAAACCAGTGCTTCGTGTACATAACTACGCTCTTGAAATACCATGGGCACAGGGGAAGGGGCACTATCACGGCACGCCCGAAATACGGCTTAAACCGCACCAGGGGCTGCCGGATTCCTTTTTTTCTTACTCTCAGGACTCCATACTTCGGACGACCCGTTCGGCAATTCAACTGCCGCACAAACGATGCAAGATCCAGGAATGCAAACAAGCCACGCCGCATTATGGAACTTCCAGGTGGTCTCTATTGCGAGCAGTATACATGTTTTTTAATACAATTCCGCGGCCTGCCCCTGGCCAGGACATGTTAAATAGTCCAATTTCTTTTGCTTATCGCACTATTTGTATCGTTCCGCTTTCATAGCAACCTTTCTATAAACAATGCATAGCTTTTTGTCTATTTTTTGCATTTTCCTCTTTTTATATATATGTTTATTAATAACATGTTGCATCCGTACATTGTGGTACGGCAAAAATACGCCAGGGGCTTCAGTACCCATCAATATGGCATGAGAAGTCCGTACACTTTCACAAGTGCGGCACCCCGAACTTATAGCACTATATGCATCGGCTCCGAATCATGATTTGGGTCAATAGTTGGGTTTGCCCGGCTCCTATGTTTTGGTGCCTTACGTTCCGCTATATCGGCTAAGGTAGCACTAGGAGAACTACTGCGATTGTGCCCCAGTTGAGCTGGGCTGAGCACCTCAGTAGAGAAAGCTAAAACTGACTGTCATGATGAGGTGAGAGACCGGTCGCTGTTCGAGAGGTTTTTCGAGTCCTTAAAGACTTATGCCGCTTCGAGCGAGGAACCGGCTTTGTCCGGCCAAGGCGTGGATAGCGCCCCGAACTCGGTCTTCCGAATACTAGGGGCTTCGCCGAAATTTAAAATTATAGAGTTCTATGGCTAAGTGAGAGTGTTCAAGCATTATAGTACGATTGCCTTGTTTGTTGTGCTGAGCGCCTCCCTCGATGGACCCAATCATGGGAAAAGGAGCGCTCAGGTTTATCCCGAACACCCCAGCACTAGTGGCATGGGGGCAGAAGCCGACGACTGGCCATCTCTCAATTTTTTGATAAACGGCCGCACAAAAAGTAATATTTTAAATTCAAGCATTGCTTAGCGCATATGAACAAGTTTTCAGCGCACAGGATAACAAAAGCGAGTTCATTCAAAAATTACATCCTTGGTACATTCATCCGCCATTAGGCGGGCACCAGCCAGAACATCCTTGTAATATTTCTCAGGCTTGCGATGCTTCTTCCCCGACGGCGGCCCGTCCCTCACTAGCTTCTCACCGTCCAGCTTACCCCAGTGCACCTTTGCACGGGCAAGGGCCCTACGGGCTCCTTCGATGCAGACGGAGCGCTTGATGACCTCGAGCCTGGGACAAGCCTCCACCAGCCGCCGCACCAGTCCGAAGTAGCTCCCAGGCAGGGCCTCTCCAGGCCACAGCCGAACTATGAAGCCCTTCAGGGCCAGTTCGGCCGCCTTGTGGAGCTCGACCAGCTTCTTTAGCTGGTCGCTCAAGGGCATAGGGTGTCCGGCCTCAGCGTACTGAGACCAGAACACCTTCTCCGTCGAGCTGCCTTCCTCGGCTCGGTAGAATGCAGCGGCATCGAATACGCTGCGGGGAAGATCTGCGAATGCCCCTGGAGAGCTCCGGATTCGGGTAAGTAACAAGTAGTTTACTTTTATATGTCTTCTTTGCATAGAGAATGCCTTACCCGCCGCTATCTTTTTCACCGCATCCAATTCCTGGAGGGCCTTCTGGGCTTCGGCCTTGGCAGACTTGGCAGTTTTAAGGGCCGCAGCAAGCTCGGACGCTCGCGTCTTCGATTCAAGCTCCAAACTCTCATGTTTTTTCATGAGAGCCTGAAGCTCTTGCCGCACCTTGCCGACCTGCGCCTCAAATTTCTCCCGCTCGGTGCGCTCCATGGCCGCTTTCTTCTCGGCCTTGGACAGCGCCTGCTTGAGGGTCACCACCTCAGTTGTGGCCCCTACAAATAAGCAGTATACTCCTGTCATTTTTTGCAATTGCGTCTTCTTATAGGCATTTTTTCTATAAGGTACCTCTTACCTTCTTTCTCCTCGAGCTACCGTTTGGCAAGGCCGAGCTCTTGCTCGGTCCGCTCGAGGCCCTGCTTCAGGGAACCCACCTCCGCAGTCAGTACGGTGGTGGCCAGCAGCGAAGCCTGCATACGTATATTGACTCCTTTTTAGTTAGACTCCTACGATATTTAATAGATCCTCTATTCGGCTTTTCTTTCCGAACGCCAAACAGAGCATCAGGGGCTACTGTCTATGCGGTAATATTTTTACATATTTTTACTTACCTCGAAGCCTGTTAGAAGGCTAGCACAAGCTTCAGTCAGTCCGCTTTTGGCGGACCGAACCTTCTGGACCACAGTACTCATAATGGTACGGTGCTCCTCGTCGATGGAGGCGCCCTTAAGCACCTCCAGCAGATTGTCCGGCGCCTCCGGTTGGGCGGAGGACGCCGGCTCAATAGGCTTGCTCCTCTTGGCAGGAGTTCGCCTGCCGCGGTCCGGAACCGTCGATGATTCCGGCGCGATGTCCGGCTTAAAGCCGGACTTGGAGCCCTGGGGGGTCTTGTCCCCTTTACTCCTGGAGTCCGGGAGGTCGCCTCGCGGCTCCTCCTGGACCACCTCCTCTTGCCCCGGAGCTTGTCGCGACACCACTTCGGCGTCATCCGCAGCACAGGGGGAGGCAGCGGGCAGAACTGAATTCACGTTCGATGAATCCAGGGAGCCGCTCGATGACTCGTCGAGCCCGTCCTTGGGCGAGCTGCATGATTATATTCAACATTAGGGAAAGTTGTGCAACAAAAGGAATATCATGAGTTACTCTGGTATCCGAACACTTACGATTTCGCCGGATGCTTGGTCCTGTCCGGCCACTCCTCTTCGTCCTCGTCGGCGTTGGGGGCGTAGTCCGGCGGAGGGGTTTTCCTCTTCTTGGACCCCTCGGCCTCCCCTACTAGGGTGGCCTTCCTCTTCTTTCCTCCCCCCGCTGGAGGGGGAGAGGTTTCTTCTTCCTCCTCCTCGTCTTCACGGGAGGAGTGCGTCTCGGACTCGTCGGACGACGAGTCCAACACCACCATATGCCGGGAACTCTTTCGAGTCCCTGTGGCCTTCTTCTTCCTGGCCTTCTTCTCCGGCACCACATAAGGTGACGGAACCAGCATCTTCACTAGGAGAGCAGGGGCTAGGTCTTCGGGCAAGGGAGCCAGACAGTTAATCAGTCCAGACTTCGCCTGCCAATCCTGTCAAAGGTAAGGGAGTTTAGATCCCGCATAGAGTCAAACTATGAAAAAAAACTCAACATCCTGTAAAAAATGAAAATATCTTACCTCGCCAGCAGGACGCTGCGAGCTGAATCCGCGGTCTTCGGAGGCAGATGTGGGAGCCTCGGCACCTTTGGTTAGCCCCTTCCAGGCATCTTCGTACGTCGTGTCGAAGAGCCTGCTCAGAGTTCGGTGCTGCGCCGGGTTGAACTCCCACAAATTGAAGTCCCGTTCTTGACACGGAAGGATCCGGCGAACGAGCATGACCTGGACTACGTTGACAAGCTTGAGCTGCTTGTTCACCAGGGACTGGATGCATTTTTGCAGTCCGGTCACCTCTTCTTCGTCGCCCCATGACAAGCCCATCTCCTTCCAGGACGTGAGCCGCGTAGGGGGTCCGGATCGGAATTCAGGGGCTGCGATCCACTTCGGATCGCGTGGCTCGGTGATGTAAAACCACCCTGACTGCCACCCCTTCAAGGTCTCCACAAAGGAGCCCTCGAGCCATAGGACGTTGGCTATTTTGCCTGCCATGGCACCTCCGCACTCCGCCTGGTTGCCGCGCACCACCTTTGGCTTGACATTGAAGGTCTTGAGCCAGAGGCCGAAATGGGGGCGGATGTAGAGGAAAGCCTCGCACACGACGATAAACACCGAGATATTGAGGATGAAGTTCGGGGCCAGATCATGGAAATCTAGGCCATAGTAGAACATGAGCCCGCGGACAAATGGGTGGAGAGGAAAACCCAGTCCGCGAAGGAAGTGGAGAAGAAATACTACCCTCTCATGGGGCCTTGGGGTGGGGAGAAGATGCCCCTCCTCAGGAAGCCGGTGTGCGATGTCTTTGGACAAGTATCCGGCCTTCCTTAACTTTTTGACATGGCCCTCCGTGACGGAGGAGACCATCCACTTGCCTCCCGCTCCGGACATTGTTGGAGAAGGTTGAGGTAGGAAGTGCGGGCTTGGGCGCTAGAGCTCGGGTGCGCAGAAGATGGATAGGCAAAGGAGGAAGAAGGCATAGGTAAAAAGGTGGATCCTTATCCCCTTATATGGGCGGATGCGACTATGCGTCTCCACTAGCCTAGTAAAACTCGCTTGCCTCCCAGGCGCCGTGATAAATGGCGCGGTTGGGTTACCCACGTCCGTATTGATGAGAATCCCGTAAACGGGGGACACGATCTCTGCTTTAACAAGATGTGCCAAGGAAACCGCCTCGCAAAACACGCTGAGGTGGAAAAGTGAAAACGATTCGAATAAAGGCTTTGCCGTAGTGTGATGTCACGCTGCGGAATATGTCAGCATATTAGATTTGTGTTAATATTATTCTCTCTATGGAAATACATGGAAACTTATTTTGCAGAGCTGGACACTACTCTTGGTGTTTACAAACTTTTATGAAGAATTTGGAGGAGGAACCCACCTTGCAATGCCGAAGACAATCTGCGCGCCGGACTCGTCGTCATTGAAGCCTGGTTCAGGGGCTACTGAGGGAGTCCTGGATTAGGGGGTGTTCGGGTAGCCGGACTATACCTTCAACCGGACTCCAGGACTATGAAGATACAAGATTGAAGACTTCGTCCCGTGTCTGGATGGGACTTTCCTTGGCGTGGAAGGCAAGCTTGGCGATGCGGATATTCAAGATCTCCTACCATTGTAATCGACTTTGTGTAACCCTAACCCTCTCCAGTGTCTATATAAACCGGAGGGTTTTAGTCCGTAGGACAACTTCATCATACAACAATCATACCATAGGCTAGCTTCTAGGGTTTAGCCTCCTTGATCTCGTGGTAGATCTACTCTTGTACTACCCATATCATCAATATTAATCAAGCAGGGCGTAGGGTTTACCTCCATCAAGAGGGCCCGAACCTGGGTAAAACATCGTGTTCCTTGCCTCATGTTACCATCCGGCCTAGACGCACAGTTCGGGAGCCCCTACCCGAGATCCGCCGGTTTTGACACCGACACCTAGTTTATGTGTTGCTTCGTAAGGGGCTGATTTGGATCCCTATGTTTAATGCTATGGTTAGGTTTACCTTAATTCTTCTTTCGTAGTTGTGGATGCTTGCGAGGGGGTTTAATAATAAGTGGGATGCTTGTCCAAGGAAGGGCAGTACCCAAGCACCGGTCCGCCCGCATATCAAATTATCAAAGTAACGAACGTGAATCATGTGACCATGATGAAAACTAGCTTGACGATAATTCCCATGTGACCTCGGAAGCGCTTTCCTTTATAAAGAGTTTGTCCAGGCTTGTCCTTTGCTACAAAAAGGATTGGGACACCTTTCTGCACCTTGTTTACCTTTGTTACTTGTTACCCATTATGAATTACCTTATCACAAAACTATCTGTTACCGGTAATTTCAACCGCTTGTCATTTCCTTATGCTCCTCATTGGGTTCGACACTCTTACTTATCAAAAGGACTACGATAGATCCCTGTACTTGTGGGTCATCAAGACTCTTTTCTGGCGCCGTTGCCGGGGAGTGAAGCGCCTTTGGTAGGTGAAATTTTGTAAGGAAAAATTTATATAGTGTGCTGAAATTTACTGTCACTTGTTACTATGGAATATAATCCTTTGAGGGGCTTGTTCGGGGTATCTTCACCCTGACCAGTAGAGCAAAGAGTTGCTCCTCAACCTACTGAACCTACTGAAAATGTTTACTTTGAAATTCCTTTGGGTATGATAGAGAAACTACTAGCTAATCCTTTTACAAGAGATGGAACATTACATCCCGAAATGCACCTAATCTATGTGGATGAAGTTTGTGGATTATTTAAGCATGCAGGTATGCTCGAGGATGTTATCAAGAAGAAGGTCTTCCCTTTATCTTTGAAGGGAAAAGCATTGACATGGTTTAGGCTATGTGATGATATTGGATCATGGAACTACAACCGATTGAAACTGGAATTTCATCAGAAGTTTTATCCTATGCATTTGGTTCATCGTGATCATAATTATATATATAATTTTTGGCCTCGCGAAGGAGAAAGTATCGCTCAACCTAGGGGGAGGCTTAAGTCAATGTTATATTCATGCCCCAATCATGACTCTCAAGGGAAATTATTATTCAAAAAATTTATGCTTGGCTTTCTCTCAATAATCGCTCCATGCTCGATACTTCTTGTACTGGTTGTTTTATGATGAAGACTATTGAATTCAAATGGGATTTATTGGAAATAATTAAATGCATCTCTGAAGATAGGGAACTCGATGAAGGTAAGGAGTCAGGTATAACACCTAAGTTTGACTGTGTTAAATCTTTCATGGATACCGATGCTTTTTTGTGAATTTAGCACTAAATATGGACTTGACTCTGAGATAGTAGCTTCTTTCTGTGAATCATTTACTACTCATGTTGATCTCCCTAAGGAGAAGTGGTTTAAATATCATCCTCCCATTGAAGTAAAAGTAGTTGAACCTATTAAAGTTTAAGAAAAGACTATCACTTATAATGTTGATCCTATTGTTCCTATCGCTTATATTGAGAAACCGCCTTTCCCTGTTAGAATAAAGGATCATGCTAAAGCTTCAACCGTGGTTTGTAAGAGTAATGCTAGAACACCTACACCCTCTGAGAAAATTAAAGTTGAACCTAGTATTGCTATGGTTAAGGATCTCTTGGTCGATAATATTGATGGGCATGCTATTTACTTCTGTGATGAAGCTGCTAGAATTGCTAGACCCGACACTAAAAATAAACATAGACCTGTTGTAGGCATGCCTGTTGTTTCTGTTAAAATAGGAGATCATTGCTATCATGGCTTATGTGACATGGGTGCTAGTGTGAGTGCAATACCTCATTCCTTATACAAAGAAATTATGCATGATATTGCACCTGCTGAGATAGAAGATATTGATGTTACTATTAAGCTTGCCAATAGAGATGCTATTTCACCAGTTGGGATTGTTAGAGATGTTGAAGTCTTGTGTGGGAAAGTTAAATATCCTATTGACTTTCTTGTTCTTGGTTCCCCACAAGTTGCTTTTTGTCCCATTATATTTGGAAGACCCTTCTTGAATACTGTTAATGCTAACATAGACTGCAAAAAGGATATTGTTACTGTTGGTTTAGGGGGTATGTCTCATGATTTTAATTTTGCTAAATTTCGTAGACAACCCCATGATAAAGAATTGCCTAGTAAAGATGAAATTATTGGTCTTGCTTCTATTATCGTGCCTCCTAATGATCCTTTAGAACAATATTTGCTAGACCATGAAAATGATATGTTTATGAATGAAAGAACAGAAATAGAGGAAGTATTGTTTAAACAGGGACCTATTTTGAAACGCAACTTACCTGTTGAAATTCTATGGGATGTTCCTCCACCCAAGGGTGATCCCGTGTTTGAGCTTAAACTATTACCTGATACTCTTAAATATGCTTATCTTGATGAAAAGAAGATATATCCTATTATTATTAGTGCTAACATTTCAGAGCAGGAAGAAGAGAGATTATTGAAAACTCTGAAGAAGCACCACGCTGCTATTGGATATACTCTTGATGATCTTACCGGCATTAGTCCCACTCTATGTCAGCACAAAATAAAATTGGAGAAAGACGCTAAACCGGTTGTTGATCACCAACGACGGTTAAATCCTAAGATGAAAGAAGTGGTAAGAAATGAAATACTAAAGCTTCTGGAGGTAGGTATAATTTATCCTGTTGCTGATAGTCAGTGGTTAAGTCCTGTCCATTGTGTCCCTAAGAAGGGAGGTATTACTGTTGTTGCTAATGATGAAGATGAATTGATCCCACAAAGAACTGTTACAAGTTATAGAATGGTAATTGATTTTCGCAAATTAAATAAAGCTACTAGAAAGGATCATTACCCTTTACCTTTTATTGATCAAATGCTAGAAATATTATCCAAACATACACATTTTTGCTTTCTAGACAGTTATTCTGGTTTCTCTCAAATACCCGTGTCGAAAGAGGATCAGGAAAAGACCACTTTTACTTGCCCTTTCAGTACCTTTGCTTATAGACGTATGCCTTTTGGTTTATGTAATGCACCTGCTACCTTTCAAAGATGTATGACTGCTATATTCTCTGACTTTTGTGAAAAGATTGTTGAGGTTTTCATGGATGATTTCTCCGTGTTTGGAATTTCTTTTGATGATTGCTTAAGCAACCTTGATCGAGTTTTGCAGAGATGTGAAGAAACTAATCTTGTCTTGAATTAGGAGAAGTGCCACTTTATGGTTAACGAAGGTATTGTCTTGGGGCATAAAATTTCTGAAAGAGTATTGAAGTTGATAAAGCTAAAGTTGATGCTATTGAAAAGATGTCGTGTCCTAAGGACATTAAAGGTGTAAGAAGTTTCCTTGGTCATGCCGGTTTTCATAGGAGGTTCATTAAAGACTTCTCAAAAATTTCTAGGCCTCTGACTAATCTCTTACAGAAAGATGTTCCTTTTGTCTTTGATGATGATTGTGTAGAAGAATTTTAAATACTTAAGAAGCCTTGATTTCCGCACCTATTGTTCAGCCACCTGATTGGAATTTACCCTTTGAAATTATGTGTGATGCTAGTGATTATGCTGTAGGTGCCGTTCTAGGACAAAGAGTTGATAAGAAATTAAATGTTATCCAATATGCTAGTAAAACTCTAGACAGTGCCCAGAGAAATTATGCTACTACTGAAAAAGAATTTTTAGCAGTCGTATTTGCTTGTGATAAGTTCAGACCTTATATTGTTGATTCTAAAGTAACTGTTCACACTGATCATGCTGCCATTAAATATCTTATGGAAAAGAAAGATGCTAAACCTAGACTTATTAGATGGGTTCTCGTGCTACAAGAATTTGAGTTGCATATTATTGATAGGAAGGGAGCTGAGAACCCCGTTGTAGACAACTTGTCTAGGTTAGAAAATGTTCTTGATGACCCACTCCCTATTGATGATAGATTTCCTGATGAACAATTAGCTGTCATAAATGCTTCTTGTACAGCTCCATGGTATGTTGATTATGCTAATTACATTTTTGCTGAATTTATACCACCTAGTTTCACATACCAGCAAAAGAAAAAGTTTTTCTATGATTTAAGACATTACTTCTGGGATGACCCACACCATTATAAAGAAGGAGTAGATGGTGTTATTAGACATTGTGTACCTAAGCATGAACAGGAACAGATCCTACGCAAGTGTCACTCCGAGGCTTATGGAGGACACCACACTGGAGATAGAACTGCACATAAGGTATTGCAATCCGATTTTTATTGGCCTACTCTTTTCAAAGATTCCCGTAAGTTTGTCTTGTCTTGTGATGAATGTCAAAGAATTGGTAATATTAGTAGATGTCAAGAAATGCCTATGAACTATTCACATGTTATTGAACCATTTGATGTTTGGGGCTCTGATTATATGGGACCATTTCCTTCCTGTAATGGGTATACACATATTTTAGTTGTTGTTGATTACGTTAATAAGTGGGTAGAAGCTATTCCAACTAGTAGTGCTTATCATAACACCTCTATTAAGATGCTTAAAGAAGTTATTTTTGCAAGGTTTGGATTCCCTGGATTCTTAATGACTAATGGTGGTTCACATTTTATTCATGGTGCTTTTCGTAAAATTCTTGCTAAGTATGATGTTAATCATAGAATTGCGTCTCCATACCACCTACAATCTAGTGGTCAAGTAGAACTGAGTAATAGAGAGATTAAATTAATTTTGCGAAAGACTGTTAATAGATCTAGAAAGAATTGGTCCAAGAAACTTGATGATGCATTATGGGCCTATAGAACTGCATATAAAAATCCTAGGGATTTTTTTTGTGTGCCCCTAGTTCGTTAGTTCTACTCATTCATCCCCACAGTCTTAAATTTTGCTCACTTTTCCCCACTCCCTTGCCCGAAACCCTCAGAACTGGTCACAAACAGTGGATGCCGTCGGGTCAGTGCTTTGACCGTTAACTCTGATGAGTGGGGCCGCGTAGGGCAGAGTCCACATTTTGACCGTTACGTGGTAACCAGTGGGGCCGTGAAACTGACACTCACGGTAACCTGAATCAGATCCAGTCGCTTCCACACTGCCCCCTCTTCCGCCGTCGTGCCGCCTCCGCCGCACTCTTGCCACCTCCGCCGCAGTCGTGCCACCTCCGCCGCATCTACCCTATCTCCCCATCTAGGATTAGGAAGCAATGTCGGGCAGGCACCCCATCCGGCCCATCGACCATGGAGATGATTGGGTCGAATCAGAGGCTGATAATTCATGGATTCCACCTGGGTAAGTATCGTTTTCCTCTCAAATTGATTAGGAGATTCGTAAATTAGGTTGTATTTGACCACCGTTGGCATGAATCAGCGCAATTTATCTGAATTTTTTTGGCCTAACTGCGCCCTTTATCTTATTTCAATCGAATAGGGTTGATCTTGCACTTGCTTTTGGCTGGCAGTTAGAATGGAAACTAGCGAGCTGCGTGGAACTAAACCGTGTGTGATTTCTAGATTTTTCTATCCTAAAGTGGTAGAAACCAGCGTTTCGTTCATAGATTTCCGCGAGGCACTCTGTTGTGAGTATCCGTGGAGCCCTGCCGATACTGTTGAACTAAGATATTTCGACAGTACCGAGCAGAGATTTCTCCCATTAACTTGTGATGAGCATCTGGGATTGCTATTTAGTTTGAATTCTGACAGCCGTTTCGGTAAAATCCATATCGGTGTGCTTTACGTATGCAAACAATGCATCCCGAAGGGTGTTCAGACATCATCTGTCTCTGCTAATAGCGAGCGTCCTCGCACTCCTTGTAGGTCGAGACCAAGTAAACCTAGTGGTTCTGAAAACCACAACATGTCGGCTGCCGCTAATTCTGCCACTTCTCCTCTCCCTTATGCACCTGATGTAGAAGTAGATGCAGAGCCTGACGAGGAAGTTCCTCGACATGATGATGAGGATGAGATTCTATTCCCTGAACTGGTAGATAGAGTCAGTCAACAGGTAGTGGAAGATGAATATGCAGAGGAGCCTAGCAGTCGTGCTAGATTTGATGACACTGATGATGAAGAGAGGGAGGAGAACATCGACTCCTTAGTTTTACAAGAATATGATGGTGAGCACATGCCAACAATTGAGTGGAACAGGGAGAATCCTGACTTTACTCCAGGAACCGTATTCGGATCGATGGTGGACAGTTGTAATGCAGTGACTATATATTGCATTCTTACTGAAAACTCTTATGAGGTTGATAGGAGTGAGCCAGGAAGATTCACTATTCATTACCCTTATGATAGGTGGAGGTGGAGGTTGCATGCATCCACTATGCGGAAGAGCAAATTGATTCAGGTATTAGAACTGAATATTGTTATCAGATTATTTATCCATTCTATATTCATATCATGTGTACTGTTTCTTAATTGTATTTGACATCATTTTTCATTTTGTTTCAGATAAAAAGCAACCCACACGGGAACACTTGCCCACCTGGAGGGGGAGGGGGAAAGGAAAAATCTAAGCTTGCAAAGACTAGGTAGATGGCATATGCAATCTTGGATTGGGTGAGGGAAACACCAACAGTTGGTCCAACAACACTCCATGGGAAGCTATTTGAGAAGTACAAGATTAATGTACAATATATGAAGATTTTCTATGCGAAGGAAAGGGCTCTTGATAGGATTAATGGTCCATGGAATGAGAGTTTTCAGTTGCTTTACACCTTCAAAGCTGAAGTGGAGACAGCTAGTCCAGGGAGTGTTGTAGAGATTGACAAGCATACATGAGGGAGTCCTGGATTAGGGGGTATCCAGACAGACGGATTATATCCTTCGGCCAGACTGTTGGACTATGAAGATACAAGATTGAAGACTTTGTCTCGTGTCTGGATGGGACTCTACTTGGCGTGGAAGGCAAGCTAGGCAGTACGGATATGAATATCTCCTCCTTTGTAACCGACCTTGTGTAACCTTAGCCTCCTCCGGTGTCTATATAAACCGGAGGGTTTTAGTCCGTAGAACAACATACAATCATACCATAGGCTAGCTTTTAGGGTTTAGCCTCTCCGATCTCATGGTAGATCAACTCTTGTAATACCCATATCATCAAGAATAAATCAAGCAAGACGTAGGGTTTTACCTCCATCAAGAGGGCCCAAACCTGGGTAAAACATTGTGTCCCCTGCCTCCTGTTACCATCCGCCTTAGACGCACAGTTCGGGACCCCCTACCCGAGATCCGCCGGTTTTGACACCGACATTGGTGCTTTCATTGAGAGTTCCTCTGTGACGTCGCCGTAAGGAAGGATGCCTCATCTCGTTGTTGAAGACAACATTACTGCCGGGGGAGCTCTGGCTGTCGGCCAAACTCTCTGGCTAGGCAGTTTCATCATGACTGCCTGTTCGGCTGCTGCACCGACAATGACTTCTCGGGTCATCAAAAACAGCCTCCACGTCGACTCGGAATTCGCCGAGCAGATGGATCCAATGGAGCTCTCTTCCCTAAATGAACTCTTGGATCGCATCGCTGCCTTGGGAGTCGCTACGAACTATGATTGGATTGGGCTTAAACCCGATCAAAGGGAGATTAACACTCCATCGGTCACCCATCATGTTGCGGTGGTGGAGAAACAATGCGGCAACTCTCCCTCTATTTTGAGGACTAACTATGTCCGGATTCCTGAGCTCTCCGAGCCGGATACCCGCTTACGGGAGGACATCACCCAAGCCCTGAACCTAGAATCAGGCAGCGGGCCAGATTTTTCGGGCAACACTCCAGAACCCGAATTTCCAAGATTGGAAACTCCTCGGCCCCTGGGTCTCAGATCGGGTAGGGGTTCGGACTTAAATCCACCCACCCACCCAAACATAAACGATCTTTCCCACATCAGGCAAGAGCCCCATGAAACAGTACATCATTATTGGGCCAGATTCCTCCTTGTGATGAACAAGGTTAAGGACTGTCGCGAGGAAGATGCAGTCTCACTTTTCTGCAATAATTACACGGACAAGGGAATCCTTAACGCCTTAAGTCTCCATGACATATCATGCTTCGCTGACTTGGCGTCCATAGTACAAAAGTACTGTGCCATGGAAAGCGCCTGGAAAACTGAAACGAAATTTTGGGATAATCCGGCTCCGAATATACACCCAGTCCGAAGTAAAAGGGTGCACTATCATAAGACACCCGAGCTAGTTGCAAAGAAACAAAAACCCTCTACAGGGCATGGAACCATACTGGAGGGATGGCTTAACGGACCCTGCAAAATTCATAGTACAGCGGATACAATACCAACACACAGCCTTAGAGCATGTTGGATACTCCGGCAGGTGGCCAAACGTGGTGAGGATCTTCTTATCCCAAATGCCACAGAGCACCATCCCGTGGATAATAATACGGTGTTAACAGTCTTTGAGACCTTCGCGTCAAATAATAGGCGCAAGTGAACACTCCGTAGCATGGCCGAAATCGGCCACATAGCAGCAATAAATCCATGGAGTGACATGGCTATTACCTTCAATGCCAGTGACGAACCTAAATTCCGAACAGCCCGAGCACCAGCCGCACTGGTCCTCAGTCCAATTGTGGGCGGCTTTCGACTCACCAAAGTACTCATGGACGGCGGTAGCGGATTAAACCTCATCTATGAGGAAACTCTTCAAAAAATGGAAATAGACTGGAACCGCATTGAGCAAAGTAGCACAACCTTCAGGGGAATCATACCCAGTCGGGAGGCACGATGCGCTGGGAAAATTACACTAGATGTGGTATTCGGTACGCTAGAGAACTATAGGTCCGAAGAAATTACATTCCAGGTGGCCCCGTTCAGCAGTGGATACCACGCCCTTTTAGGACATGAGGCGTTCACGATCTTCCAAGCCGTACCCCATTATGGGTACATGAAGCTCAAAATGCCCGGGCCCAACGGAATCATCTCCCTCGCTAGTGATTCGGACATAGCACTCCGCGCCGAAAACAAAACAGCCGCACTGGCCCTCGAGGCATTATCCGAAGCCCTCTCGGCCAAGGAATTAACCACGCTACGCTCCACAGTGGACAGGGACGACGTGATACTCGATAAGAGATCCAAGTCCACCTCTTTTAAACCAGCGGATGAAATAGTCAAATTCCAAGTACACCCAACGGACCCTACAAAAACAGCCTCCATCGGGGCATAGTTAAACCCCACCGTGGACGCCGCACTACGAGAGTTCCTGCGCGAGAATTGGGACATATTCGCCTGGAATCCCTTAGACATGCTAGCAATCCCACGCAGGCTGGCCGATCATAGCCTCAATATCCTAAAGGGATTCAAGCCGGTCAAGCACGCTCTTCGGCGTTTCTCCGAACCTAAGAGACAGGCCATGGGAGAGGAACTAGCCAAGTTATTGGAGGCCAAATTCATCAGATAAATAAAACACCCGGACTGGCTAGCAAACCTGGTGATGGTACCAAAGAAGGATAAATCCTGGCGCCTTTGTGTTGATTTCAAGGACCTCAATAAAGCTTGCCCAAAGGATCCCTTACCCCTCCCCCGCATTGATCAAATTATTGATGCTACCGCAGGACACGAGTCATTGTGTTTCCTCGATGCATAACTCCGGTTACCACCAAATCAAGATGGCGGAGTCCGACCAAGCCGCAACGGAATTCATCACACCATACGGTCCCTTCTATTTCAACACAATGCCTTTTGGGCTCAAAAACGCTGATGCAACATATCAGCGTATGATTCAAACATGTCTGGAGAAACAAATCGACAAAACAATAGAGGCATACGTAGACGATGTAGTCATCAAAACCAAACACATCGACTCTTTGATAGACGACTTGAGGCTCACATTCAACAACCTCCGAACATATGACATCAAGCTCAATCCGGAAAAATGCGTTTTCGGCGTACCAGCCGGAAAGCTCCTGGGTTTCATTGTCTCCAGTAGAGGTATTGAAGCTAATCCGGCCAAAATCCGAGCCTTGTCACAGTTGTCTACCCCAACAGACCTCAAACAAATCCAGAAGTTAACTGGATGTGTGGCGGCTCTAAGCCGATTTATCTCCCGCTTAGGAGAAAAGGATTTACCCCGTTATCGCCTCCTTCAGCGCACCGAACACTTCGAGTGGATGAACGCTGCCACAGCCGGATTGGAAGAGATAAAGGCCATTTTGGCAACCAACCCAATCCTGGCCGCGCCAAACATTGGCGAACCAATGTTGTTGTACATTGCGGCAACTCATCAAGTTGTAAGCGTAGTGCTCGTCGTCGAACGAGAAGCTGACGGACATAAATTCCCTCTTCAAAAGCCGGTATACTATGTATCCACTGTCCTCACTCCATGCAAATCACGGTACCCACATTATCAAAAGATAGCCTATGCGGTATTCATGGCATCCCAGAAGCTGCGACACTACTTTCAAGAGTGTTCGATTACAGTAGCCTTAGAAGTGCCACTTAATGATATTATAAACAACCGCGACGCTACAGGCCGGATTGCTAAATGGGCCATTGAGCTCCTCCCGTTCGACATAACATACAAACCTCGACGAGCCATTAGGTTGCAAGTATTGGCCGACTTTGTCACCGAATGGACGGAGGCCGAACTCACCAAAGAGTACAGTGCATACTCCTATTGGATCATGCACTTTGACGGTTCTAAAATGCTGGTTGGTCTAGGGGCTGGCGTCGTCCTGACGTCCCCGACCGGAGATACCATTCAGTATGTACTGCAAATATTGTATACAGACTCCAACAACGCAGCCGAATACGAAGCTCTGTTGCATGGTCTTCGGATGGCAGTCTCCATGGGCATTCAACGCCTGGAGGTGCGTGGGGATTCAAACCTCGCAATATCCCAAATAAATGGAGACTTTGACACCAAGGATCCGAAAATGGCGGCCTACCGAAACGCCGTCCTAAAAATGTCAGCTCGGTTCGAGGGGCTCGAATTTCATCATGTGGCTCGGGAAAACAATCAGGCGGCGGATATCTTCGCCCGCATCGGCGCAAAATGCGATGCGGTCCCCCCACAATATATTTATGGAGAGGCTATTCAAGCCATCCGTAGTATGGGAAGGGGACACCGGTAATAATAGTCCGGCCCCGGCCAAAATACCCGATACCGAACACTCTGACACAATCGGAGGCTCCGCCACCGAAATAACACCTTCAGCCCACGTAATAATGGCCATCATAGCCCCGTGGACAGAACCATTCCTGGCCTACCTAACTAGGCAGGAACTTCCGGGGGACCAAAATGAGGCACGCTGCATAGTGCGGCGATCTAAGGCCTACAGGGTCCATGAGGGAGAATTGTATAAAAAAGCACTACCGGAGTCCTTCAAAGGTGCATCTCCAAAGAAGAAGGGCGGAACCTTTTGGCAGAAATTCACGCCAGACTCGGCGGTCACCACGCCGCAGCCCGAGCTCTTGTCAGCAAGGCCTTCCGTACAGGATTCTATTGGCCAACGGCCCGGGCAGATGCACAGGACTTGGTCCAACGTTGCGCCGGTTGCTAGCTCTTTGCAAATCAAAGCGACATGCCACCCACCGCCCTCCAAACAATCCCCATTACATGGCCCTTCGTGGTCTAGGGGCTTGACATGGTTGGACCCCTTAAAGGGGGAACCCACAAGAAAAAATACTTACTGGTCATGGTGGATAAATTCACCAAATGGATAGAGGCCAAACCTGTTAAAACAACCGAATCCGGACCGGTGATAGACTTAATATCCGGGGTCGTACACCGTTATGGCGTCCCTCACAGCATCATCACTGACAATGGCACAAACATCACTGCCGATGAGGTAAAACTCTGGTGCAGCAAAATGGGCATCAGGCTCGATTATGCCTCGGTCTATCACCCACAAACCAACGGTCAAGTGGAGCGCGTGAACGTTCTTATAATGAGCGGCATTAAACCCAGGCTAGTGCAGTCCTTCAAGGAGTCTAACACGCACTGGGTAGAGGAGCTCGACTCCGTACTCTGGGGGTTGCGGACCACGCCGAACCGTAGTACCGGATATACACCCTTCTTTATGGTGTACGGCGCAGAGGCAGTCTTGCCCTGTGACATAATTCATGACTCACCTCGAGTGCGCATGTACGAAGAAAGAGAAGCTGAGCTTGATCGGCAGGCCAGTCTGGACACCTTGGAGGAGGAGCGCGATGTGGCAAAAGCCCGTTCTGCATTTTTATCAACAACAGGCTCGCAGATACCAAAACAGAGAAGTACGGGCCAAAACTTATAATGTCGGCGAACTAGTTCCACGCCTGCCGGATAAGAAGAAGAACAAGCTCGAGCCCAAATGGGAAGGTCCCTTCATTATTGACCAAGTTCTGACCGGTGGAGCGTACCGACTGCGGGATGCATCGACTAATCGACTTGAGCCGAACCCATGGAATGCGGCCAGGCTCCGAAGATTCTATGCCTAGCGCCGGACTCTGTGTTTGTTCCCTTCCTCTGTCCATTTTTTGCAAATCGTTATTTGTCTTGTTTTTCTTTCTTTCTTTCCTTTATTCTTTCTCTAAGCCTTCAAAGGCCAACTTGCGCCTCGTTTGCAAATTATAGATGCGCTAGCCGCGCTCATCATACCTGGGGGCTTCCTTCACAGAAGCTTGATTATTTAACTGGGCCTCGTGCCCCGCACATGTGTTACGCTTCCACATGTACCTTTTTTCGCCATTATATGCATTGATATGACTTAAGTTTTGGCCAAGCTGGGTTGCCTGGCTCTTGTATTTATGCCCTATGTTCCCGTTAATTCGGCTAGGGCATAAGGGGAGCACCTCTGCGATTGTTACTGCTGGGTCTGCCAGATGTGTACCTCAGACTGGGTGAAGCCGAAAGCTAGCGTTCTTAAGGGAATATTCGGTCGGCGAACAAAAGATGATTTTTATTTATTTTCCATATCTGCCACCAGATGTTTTTTCCTGCGTTTCCTATCGCAGTCCGGACATGCACTTTAGGGTATGCTTACCCAGGGAAAGGAACCCTTAACGGAACTATTCTCCCTGGAAGATGTTTCTTACTACCCATGTAATATAACATAACTAGTTGGGCACTTGTCTGTTCAAGCACTAATGGCCCCTACGCCTGGTCTCCAGGCATACCCCGATTCTTATATAACTGAGCGGGTATTCGGATACACTCCGGACTATCGGGTCCCGAGGTTGAAGCGAAAAGGTCTGCCATGACAAATGATCTACAATCTGGCTAGAAGGCATCATACATGTCACTTTAATTACATAGTCATGCAGACTGACTAAATTCCTCCTCTATACCATCCAACAGGCAGTCTAGCCTACAATCCTGTTGGGAATACTTTGCGGCTAATTCTACTTGCCCATAAACTAAGCTAACGGGGATCTCTTTTCCGTCGGGCCCCACAGGTCCGACCTCGGCCATGTGATTTGGGTCAGCCTTGGTGTACCGTGTCTTCACCATGGCCCAGGCTTCTCTGGCACCTTGTCGGCAGGCCGATATCTTCCATAATCGGAAGCGCCGCCGTGCTCCCTTGAGCTTCTCGTAAGCTCTGCAATGCCTTCTAGCAAGGAGGCGGATGGCCACAAGGCCTGGGCAACACCTTGCATCACCCGCCGAACTTGTTCGTGCAGATGTGAGAGCTCGGATAGAAGATCACCCGCAGACCCAGCCATTTCCTCCGCGGGACGACCCGTTAGCATACCTACAGACATAACGTTGTTAGTCGGCTTCTTTGCCAAACTCCTTCAAAAGGATTCGTTCAAGCACTTACTGAAAATGCCGCGCCGAAGCCGCTTATTCTCCTTCTCGGAGTCTGCAAGCTGGGCTCGAACGTCTTTTAGTTCCACGCTCAGCTTGATATTGGCATCTTGGAGCTTGTTTTTCTCCCGCCTAACCTCAGTCAGCACGCGTTTGCCAGCTTCTAGCTGTCGCACGACATGCTGGTCCTCCGGAGTTTCTCCGGATTCATCTGCAACATCTATTGTTAGATCTGCAGCCACGCCGCACACTATATGGTAACCATCATTCTTTAAAGTAAATGTCACCAGCGGGAGACTTTTTCGGTTCCTGCAATGCGGCAACAGCGGCCCGCAGTTGGGTCTTGCATTCCTCCAGCTCCTGTGACAGCCTAGTATTCTTCTCAGTAAGAACCTACACAATAAAGATGATCCTTAAATCAGTTCTGCTAACTGTTTCAAGTCTCAGGGGCTATTGATACATATAAATCGTCAGATTTACTTACACGTACATCCTTTACATACCGATCCGTGGCTTTGGCTAGACCATCTTGAGCAGCACGGAGGTACGCCTCTCCGGAATTAAAGGCATCAAATGCCTCTGGTGAGAAACAAGCGTCACAGAGTACAGCCCGGCAGCGCCTATGATTCATGGCGCTTTCCACTTCTGAGTTTGTAGCGGATAATCTATCCGCATCCTCTGTAGGGGGGTTATCCGGCGCCTGCCCCATATCGTCTTCTGCCTCTATGTCCGGTCCTGGCACCCGACTGGTGGAGGCATTATCAGCAACATCGCCGGACATATTCCAGCGAGCGTTTTTTCTGTTAAAGAAACACGGGCGTCATTACATTTTGAGAAAGACGACAACCACGGAGCGGGGTTTTTGTTATACCTTTGCGCCGGCATCTCCGTCCTGACCGCCTTCCTTTTTGGCCTACCCGGCCTCGGGGCCTCTTGTTGACGAGTTGCTGCGGGTTCGGCAGGGCGTCCCGAATGCCTTCCCTGTGAAAAATGCCATGTGTATATGGTGGGTGAAGTGTCTAAAAGGGGATCCTAGTTTTTGGAGTTGGGATTTTTGGTTTTTCTTACGTGCGATGCAGGGAGCAGTCCGGGATAGTCGGCCGTAATGGCCACCATGGCGTCCTTGCAGCTTAACTGATAGAACTGCCAGTCTATCAGCTCCACGAAGATAACCGGATCTTCTTCAAGTCCGGAGTCGAGGGCCCGGTCAGGGTCCTCTGGTTGTGGAGAGGGGCTGCTAACCTCCTTTACGGCTTTTCACAGTTCCTGCTGCAAAGTGGCAAGGTGAATATTTACGACAAACAATGCGGAAAAATGGGAGTGAGAGGATATAACTTACCCAACTTGGAGGATTGTACATGGAGAATCCGTCCCGCGGCTTGATGCGGATAAACTCCTCTTCCTATCCCTTGAACAATTCGGACAGAATTTTTGCTAAGGCGGCAGCATTGTCCGGGCCCTTACGCCCGTAGCAGGTGGCATCATCCGCCCCGTTAAAACACCACAAGGGGTGCCCACGATATTGAAGTGGTTGCACTCCCCGCATTATGCAAATTGGCATAACTTGGATTACTGTCAATCCTGATTGAGCCAGTGCTTTGATCCGGTTCATCAGGTAGAGGACTTCTCCATTGTCTTCCACCTGGGGGCTCTGTGGGAACCAACTTCGGCATTTCTTCAGAGGAGCATTGTTGAACTCAGGAAGGCCCTGCCGAACAGGGTCCGGAAGGGGAATGTCCTCCATATAAAACCATTCTGAAGGCCAGTCTTCAGATGACTTCTTCGGGGTACCAGACAGGTATCCGGTATTGGCGATGCGCCATATTTCGGCTCCGCCCACTTGATAAAGTGACCCCCTCTGTGTGCGAGGGACGAGGCAAAACAGCCTTTTCCATAGATCGAAGTGAGCCTCGCAGCCCAGGAACAACTCGCATAAAGCAACATAGCCGGCGATATGTAGAAGGGAGGCAGGGGTAAAATTGTGTAATTGGAAGCCGTAGAACTCCAGGAGCCCGCGGAGGAACGGATGAATTGGAAATCCAAGTCCCCTTAGTAAATAAGGGACAAGGCAGACCCGTTCCCCCATAGAGGGACAGGGAAAGCTCTCCGCTTGCTCCCCGCCATTGTAGGTGGCAAGCCCGGCTCGAACGGGCACCATATACGCCGGAGGGAGAAATCCCTTAGTCTGCAGTTCGACTAATCGACTGTGTGGGACTGAACACCTCTCCCAATCACCAGGCTTAGGGCTACGGGGGCGGGAGGAGGAGTTGCAGAGGTCGGCCATGCTTGAATGGATCTTTCCAAAACGTGCTCTGATGGATTCTCGCTGGGGGAGGATGGTATGGATCGGATCTAAGAATCCCCATCCCTTTAATAGACAAATTATTTATCTGGCTAGGGGGGCGAATGTAAAAACGCCCTGGCGCCTCGTATTCATTCGACGCATGGGAGATAGCCCTTATTGGGCACAGAAGCCAAGAGGTCCAAATATTTATGGGACCGGACGCTGCTTTACAAAACGCTCGAAAGATGGAGAAGAACCCGCCTTGCAATGCCGAAGATAACACTACGCGCCAGACTCATCGTCATTGAAGCCTGGTTCGGGGGCTACAGAGGGAGTCCTGGATTAGGGGGTATCCAGACAGCCGGATTATATCCTTCGGCCGGACTGTTGGACTATGAAGATACAAGATTGAAGACTTCGTCTCGTGTCCGGATGGGACTCTACTTGGCGTGGAAGGCAAGCTAGGCAGTACGGATATGAATATCTCCTCCTTTGTAACCGACCTTGTGTAACCCTAGCCTCCTCCGGTGTCTATATAAACCGGAGGGTTTTAGTCCGTAGGACAACATACAATCATACCATAGGCTAGCTTTTAGGGTTTAGCCTCTCCGATCTCGTGGTAGATCAACTCTTGTAATACCCATATCATCAAGAATAAATCAAGCAGGGCGTAGGGTTTTACCTCCATCAAGAGGGCCCGAACCTGGGTAAAACATTGTGTCCCCTGCCTCCTGTTACCATCCTCCTTAGACTCACAGTTCGGGACCCCCTACCCGAGATCCGCCGGTTTTGACACCGACAATACAGTTAAGTACAAATTAAAAGGGAAGGCAATGGAGAAGGAGTGATTCAGGAGGGCATTTGTTTGTTTCAAGGCTTGCTGGCAGGGGTTTCCGAATGGTTGTAGGCCCTATTTGGCTGTCGATGCGACTGCTTTGAATGGAAGATGGAGAGGCCAGTTAGCAGCAACTTCTGCAGTTGATGGACACAACTGTCTATTTGATACGTCTCCAACGTATCTATAATTTTTTATTGCTCCATGCTATATTATCTACTATTTTGGACTATATTGGGCTTTATTTTCCACTTCTATATTATTTTTGGGACTAACCTATTAACCGGAGGCCCAACCCAGAATTGCTGTTTTTTTTTACTATTTTAGTGTTTCGGAGAAACAGAATATCAAACAGAGTCGAAACGGAATGAAACCTTCGGAAACGTGATTTTCTCATCAGATAAGATCCAAGAGACTTGGACCCTCCATCAAGAAAGCCACGAGGCGGCCACGAGGGTGGAGGGCGCCCCCCTAGGGCGCGCCCCCTGCCTCGTGGGCCCCTCGAAGCTCCACCGACGTACTTCTTCCTCCTATATATACCTACGTACCCCCAAACGATCGGGGACGGAGCCAAAAACCTAATTCCACCGCCGCAACTTTCTGTATCCACGAGATCCCATCTTGGGGCCTGTTTCGGAGCTCTGCCGAAGGGGGCATCGATCATGGAGGGCTTCTACATCACCATCTAAGCCCCTCCGATGAAGTGTGAGTAGTTTACTTTAGACCTACGGGTCCATAGTTAGTAGCTAGATGGCTTCTTCTCTCTTTTTGGATCTCAATACAATGTTCTCCCCCTCTCTTGTGGAGATCTATTCGATGTAATCTTCTTTCTGCGGTGTGTTTGTGGAGACCGATGAATTGTGGGTTTATGATCAAGTCTATCTATGAATAATATTTGAATCTTCTCGGAATTCTGTTATGTATGACTGGTTATCTTTGCAAGTCTCTTCGAATTATCAGTTTGGTTTGGCCTACTAGATTGGTTTTTCTTGCCATGGGAGAAGTGCTTAGCTTTGGGTTCGATCTTGCGGTGTCCTTTCCCAGTGACAGAAGGGGCAGCAAGGCACGTATTGTATTGTTGCCATCGAGGATAACAAGATGGGGTTTTTATCATATTGCATGAAACTATCCCTCTACATCATGTCATCTTGCTTAAGGCGTTACTCTGTTTTTAACTTAATACTCTAGATGCATGCTGGATAGCGGTCGATGAGTGGAGTAATAGTAGTAGATGCAGGCAGGAGTCGGTCTACTTGTCTCGGATGTGATGCCTATATACATGATCATACCTATATATTCTCATAACTATGCTCAATTCTGTCAATTGCTCAACAGTAATTTGTTCACCCACCGTAGAATACTTATGCTCTTGAGAGAAGCCACTAGTGAAACCTATGGCCCCCGGGTCTCTTTCTCATCATATCAATCTCCATCACTTTATTATTGCTTGCTTTTACTTTGCTTTTAATTTTTACTTTGCATCTCTTTACCAAAAATACCAAAAATATTATTTAGCATCTCTATCAGATCTCACTTTGTAAGTGACCGTGAAGGGATTGACAACCCCTAAGCGTGTTGGTTGCGTTGAGCTATTGTTTTTGTGTAGGTATGAGGGACTCGCGCGTAGCCTCCTACTGGATTGATACCTTGGTTCTCAAAAACTGAGGGAAATACTTACGCTACTTTGCTGCATCATCCTCTCCTCTTCGGGGAAATCCAACACAGTGCTCAAGAGGTAGCAAGAAGAATTTCTGGCGCCGTTGCCGGGGAGTCTTCGCAAAAGTCAACACACCAAGTACCCATCACAATCCCTATCTCCCGCATTACATTATTTGCCATTTGCCTCTCGTTTTCCTCTCCCCCACTTCACCCTTGCCGTTTTATTCGCCCTCTCTCTCTCTCTATCCTCCCTCTCTCTCTATTTGCCTCTTTTGCCCGTTTGTTTCTTGTTTGCTTGTGTGTTAGTTTGCTAGCTTGTCGTTATGTCAAGTCCTTTACCTTCTGCCTCTATGTCTGAAATTGGGGAAATTATTGTCGATATGGACAATAATAATATCATGAAAAATTCTGATGCTCCTGCTAAAGAACCTACCATCTTTCATACAAAAAAATCCATGTTGGTAATGGTAATATTATTGGAAAAGGAGTTATTCAAGATTTCTTTACTTATGTCGGTGCTTTACCTTCTATGGGTAGTTCTATCCTTCACAGAACTAGTAGTCTTGCAGACGCTATTGCCATGCTTGTAGTTGAACTTGAAAGACAATTCATGCACATGCATCCTTCCATACAAAGGATTTTTCTAGAATTTTCTAATATTGAGCATTCTTCTGTTAAGCGTGCCGCTACTACCTTTTTGGCTCATGAGTTTAGATTCATAATAAAAGAAGCCAAAGAAATCTTTGTGCATTATAGGGTGGACGCTTGCCGTCCTCCCATAGAGGCTATCCTCTTTGATCAAGAAGAAATAATGCGTTTTCAATCTCTAGACTATGTTGCTTTCAATGAAAATCTTAGAAAAAGGGTTCCTACCAATGTTTTAGTTGATAGAATTTCTGAACTTAATGATGATTTGGCTATTCAAAATAATGAACTAGGATATTCTCTTGAATATAGGCTCACGAAGTTCCGTCAAAAGAATGCTTATAATGATGAATTGGTTGTGCATTATGAAGGACCAAAGGAGGAACCTATACCTCCCAAGGTTGATCTTGGGGACTTTTGTCCCGTTAAATTTATTCTTTTTGATTACTTTTTCCTGCCTCAAAGAAAACTTGCTGCCGAACATAGAGAATATGAAATGAGTTTTAATAATCTATCTTACCATTATGGCAATACCTAGATCTATTCTTACTTGTTATGCCTAGCTAGGGGCGTTAAACGATAGCGCTTGTTGGCAGGCAACCCAATTTTATTTTTTATTCCTTGCTTTTTGCTCCTGTTTAGTAATAAATAAATTATCTAGCCTCTGTTTTGGTTGTGTTTTTTGTGTTTAATTAGTGTTTGTGCCAAGTAGAACCGTTGGGAAGACTTGGGGAAAGTCTTGTTGAACTTGCTGTAAAACAGAAACTTTAGCGCTCACGAGAACTGCTGTCATTTTTATTTGGAAAGTGCTATTTAGTTAATTCTTTTTGCAGATTATTAATAGATAAATTCCTCACGTCCAGCAATTTATTTTAGAATTTTTGGGGTTCCAGATCTTGCGCTAGCTACAGATTACTACAGAATGTTCTGTTTTTCAAAGATTCTGTTTTTCGTGTGTTGATTGCTTATTTTGATGAATCTATGGCTAGTAAAATAGTTTATAATCCATAGAGAAGTTGGAATACAGTAGGTTTAACACCAATATAAATAAAAAATGATTTCATTACAGTACCTTGAAGTGGTCTTTTGTTTTCTTTCGCTAATGGAGCTCACGATATTTTCTACTTTAAGTTTTGTGTTGTGAAGTTTTCAAGTTTTGGGTAAAGATTTGATGGATTATGGAACAAGGAGTGGAAAGAGCCTAAGCTTGGGGATGCCCATGGCACCCCCAAGATAATATAAGGACACCTAAAATCCAAAGCTTGGGGATGCCCCGGAAGGCATCCCCTCTTTCGTCTACTTCTATCGGTAACTTTACTTGGAGCTATATTTTATTCACCACATGGTATGTGTTTTGCTTGGAGCGTCTTTTATGATTTGAGTCTTTGCTTGTTAGTCTACCACAATCATCCTTCCTGTACACACCTTTTGAGAGATCCATACATGATTTGGAATTTGATAGAATACTCTATGTGCTTCACTTATATCTTTTGAGCTTTATAGTTTGCTCTAGTGCTTCACTTATATCTTTTAGAGCACGGTGGTGGATTTGTTTTATAGAAACTATTGATCTCTCATGCTTCACTTAGATTATTTGGAGAGTCTTAATAGCATGGTAATTTTCTTAAAATCCTAATATGCTAGGTATTCAAGATTAGTAAAAAAATCCTTATGATTGTTTTGAATACTAAGAAAAGTTTGATGCTTGATGATTGTTTTGAGATATGGAGGTAATAATATCAAAGTCATGCTAGTTGAGTAGTTTTGGAATTGAGAAATACTTGTGTTGAAGTTTGCAAATCCCATAGCATGCACGTATGGTAAATGTTATGCAACAAATTTGAAACATGAGGTGTTATTTGATTGTCATCCTTATGAGTGGCGGTCGGGGACGAGCGATGGTCTTTTCCTACCAATCTATCCCCCTAGGAGCATGCGCTTAGTTCCGAGGTTTTTGATGACTTGTAGATTTTTGCAATAAGTATGTGAGTTCTTTATGACTAATGTTGAGTCCATGGATTATACGCACTCTCACCCTTCCATCCTTGCTAGCCTCTTCGGTACCGTGCATTGCCCTTTCTCACATTGAGAGTTGGCGCAAACTTCGCCGGTGCATCCAAACCCCGTGATATGATACGCTCTCTCACACATAAACCTCCTTATACCTTCCTCAAAACAGCCACCATACCTACCTATTATGGCATTTCCATAGCCATTCCGAGATATATTGCCATGCAACTTTCCATCATTCCGTTCATCGTGACACATTCATCATTGTCATATTGCTTAGCATGATCATGTAGTTGACATAGTATTTGTGGCAAAGCCACCATTCATAATTCTTTCATACATGTCACTCTTGGTTCATTGCATATCCCGGTACACCACCGGAGGCATTCATATAGAGTCATCTATGTTCTAGTATCAAGTTGTAATCATTGAGTTGTAAATAAATAGAAGTGTGATGATCATCATTAGAGCATTGTCCCAAGTGAGGAATAAAAAATGGAAAGGCCATAAAAAGAGAAGGCCCAAAAAAAGAGAAAGGCCATAAAAAAGAAAAGTCCCAAAAAAATGAGAGAAAAAAGAGAGAAGGGACAATGTTACTATCCTTTTACCACACTTGTGCTTCAAAGTAGCACCATGATCTTCATAGTAGAGAGTATCTCATGTTATCACTTTCATATACTAGTGGGAATTTTTCATTATAGAACTTGGCTTGTATATTCCAACAATGGGCCTCCTCAAGTGCCCTAGGTCTTCATGAGCAAGCAAGTTGGATGCACACCCACTAGTTTCTTTTGTTGAGCTTCCATACATTTATAGCTCTAGTGCATCCGTTGCATGGCAATCCCTACTCCTTGCATTAAAATCAATCGGTGGGCATCTCCATAGCCCATTGATTAGCCTCGTTGATGTGAGACTTTCTCCTTTTTTGTCTTCTCCACATAACCCCCTCATTATATTCTATTCCACCCATAGTGCTATGTCCATGGCTCGCGCTCATATATTGCGTGAAAGTTTATAGGTTTGAGATTACTAAAGTATGAAACAATTGCTTGGCTTGTCATCGGGGTTGTGCATGATGAGAGCATTCTTGTGTGACGAAAATGAAACATGACTAAACTATATGATTTTGTAGGGATGAACTTTCTTTGGCCATGTTATTTTGAGAAGACATAATTGCTTAGTTAGTATGCTTGAAGTATTATCATTTTTATGCCAATATGAACTTTTGTCTTGAATCTTTCAGATCTGAATGTTCATACCACAATTAAGAAGAATTACATTAAAATTATGTCAAGTAGCACTCCGCATCAAAAATTCTGTTTTTATCATTTACCTACTCGAGGACGAGCAGGAATTAAGCTTGGGGATGCTTGATATGTCTCCAGCGTATCTATAATTTTTGATTGCTCCATGCTATATTATCTACTATTTTGGACTATATTGGGCTTTATTTTCCACTTTTATATTATTTTTCGGACTAACCTATTAACCGGAGGCCCAGCCCAGAATTGTTATTTTTGCCTATTTTAGTGTTTCGGAGAAACAGAATATCAAACCGAGTCCAAACGGAATGAAACCTTCGAAAACGTGATTTTCTCATCGGATAAGATCCAGGAGACTTGGACCCTCCGTCAAGAAAGCCACGAGGCGGCCACGAGGGTGGAGGGCGCACCCCCCCCAGGGCGCGCCCCCTGCCTCGTGGGCCCCTCGAAGCTCCACCGACGTACTTCGTCCTCCTATATATACCTACGTACCCCCAAACGATCGGGGACGGAGCCAAAAACCTAATTCCACCGCCGCAACTTTCTGTATCCACGAGATCCCATCTTGGGGCCTGTTCTCGAGCTCCGCCAAAGGGGGCATCGATCACGGAGGGCTTCTACATCATCATCCAAGCCCCTTCGATGAAGTGTGAGTAGTTTACTTCAGACCTACGGGTCCATGGTTAGTAGCTAGATGGCTTCTTCTCTCTTTTTGGATCTCAATACAATGTTCTCCCCCTCTCTTGTGGAGATCTATTCGATGTAATCTTCTTTTTGCAGTGTGTTTGTTGAGACTGATGAATTGTGGGTTTATGATCAAGTCTACCTATGAATAATATTTGAATCTTCTCTGAATTATTTTATGTATGATTGGTTATCTTTGCAAGTCTCTTCGAATTATCAGTTTGGTTTGGCCTACTAGATTGGTTTTTCATGCCATGGGAGAAGTGCTTAGCTTTGGGTTCGATCTTGCGGTGTCCTTTCCCAGTGACAGAAGGGGAAGCAAGGCACGTATTGCATCGTTGCCATCGAGGATAACAAGATGGGGTTTATTTCATATTGCATGAATTTATCTCTCTACATCATGTCATCTTGCTTAAGGCATTACTCTGTTTTTAACTTAATACTCTAGATGCATGCTGGATAGCGGTCGATGAGTGGAGTAATAGTAGTAGATGCAGAATCGTTTCGGTCTACTTGTCATGGACCTGATGCCTATATACATGATCATGCCTAGATATTCTCATAACTATGCTCAATTCTGTCAATTGCTCAACAGTAGTTTGTTCACCCACCGTAGAATACTTATGCTCTTCAGAGAAGCCACTAGTGAAACCTATGGCCCCGGGTCTCTTTCTCATCATATCAATCTCCATCACTTTATTATTGCTTGCTTTTACTTTGATTTTACTTTTGACTTTGCATCTCTATACCAAAAATATTATTTATCATCTCTATCAGATCTCACTTTCGTAAGTGACTGTGAAGGGATTGACAACCCCTAAATGTGTTGGTTGCGTTGAGCTATTGTTTTTGTGTAGGTACGAGGGACTCATGCGTAGCCTCCTACTGGATTGATACCTTGGTTCTCAAAAACTGAGGGAAATACTTATGCTACTTTGCTGCATCATCCTCTCCTCTTCGGGGAAATCCAACGCAGTGCTCAAGAGGTAGCACTTTTGCCAGTTGCATTTTGTGTGTTGGAGGTAGAGAGTGAGGAGAGTTGGGTCTGGTTTCTGTAGCAGTTGTGCAACATTATAGGTAGACCCTCAGGTTTAGTTATACACACAGATGCTTGCAAGGATTTAGAAACTGCAGTAGAAATTGTATTCCCAGGAGTGGAACATAGGGAATGTATGCGACACCTAGCACAGAATTTTAAAAAGAAATTCAAATTTAAAGTTTATGATGAGAATCTATGGCCAGCATCATACACATGCAGCTTGAGGAAGCATGAGCACCATTTGAGAGTGTTGTATGCTCATAATCCTTTGGTGAAGGAGTACATGGATGAACATCACGGAAAGTTGTGGTCAAGAAGCAAATTCAATGAAATCTACAAAGTAGACTATGTGACCAATAACCTTGCTGAGTGTTTCAATGCAAAGTTCAAGTCAGTGAAAGGGCTTTTGTTGTGGCAAGCATTTGATAAGATCAGGCAGATGATCATGGTAAAGATGGCTCTTCGTAAAAGAATTGCAGAAACACAATATGTTGGCCATCTTATGCTCCCATCTCTGATTAAGGCATTGCATTCCAAGGCAAGAGGACTAAGAATGAAATGCATTCGACCATCAACATACGAGGCTGAGGTGACATACACTGACAGTAAAAATAGGGAATGGAGATATCCAGTGAACCTTGCAACCAATGAATGCAGCTGTAGGCAATGGCAGATCCGCGAGAAGCCGTGCATACATGCCCTACATCTCATGACTGTTATTGGAGGTGAAGATGGTGAAGTTGATCAGTATTGCTCTGAATATTTCTCTGTTGCCAAATTTAGGTCTGCTTATGCTAAAAATGTGCCTACACTCTTGGGAAAAGACCAATGGAACAAAGTAGACCCAGGGTTCAAACTCCATTCTCTTGTACTGACTAGACCACTAGGAAGACCAAGGAAAAACAGGATAAGAGCTGGTGAAGAGGGTCGTGTAAAAAAATAGCATAAGTGCAAAAGATGTGGTATCTTAGGGCATATTGCTAGGCGTTGTACCAATCCAGTTGATGCATCATTTGGAGAAGAGGAACAATGGGCAGCAGCAAATGCAGAGGAGAATGCAGCAGCAGAGGAGAATGCAACAAGTTTAGAGAATGAAGCAACTGAAGTAGCAACTTGGTATGTGTTCAATCTTTCCATTTTTTGCATTTTTTCTCCTTTTTATCGATGGCTAAGCTTATTTCTGTTTGACCCAGCTCTAGGATAATTAGAGGCACAAGACAGAAAAGACCTAGAGAGGAAGAAACTTCGGTTGAACCATCATCTGAAGCGGAATTTGAAACCATGGCTTATGAAGGTTTTGAAGCTATTAGAGAGGAGGAAGTTATTTTGTCTGAAGTTCCTTTAAAGTTAGTGAGCCCACAGATGACCGTCAACTGGTCATCACTTGCTCGATCAGTTAAAGGTCAACAAAACCGCCACCACCAAAAGTGAAGATCAGAAGCAACAAGACAAAGCTTTCAAAAGCACAAAATATCCCAGCCAGGGAAACCAGAAGCAAGACGGTTAACCCATCCCGGAACACAAGGAGCAAGGCAAAGATTTGAATTCAACTTGAATGCAAGTCATAAACTTTGAACTTTAAAGATTTGTAATAAGGATTCTGTCATCAATTTGAAGTACTACGAAAACTTGTAAGGTGTAATAATTCTATATGTAAATGTTGAATTTGAAATACTGAGGGAAACTTTGAATTTGAACCAACACTTCAGTCCATTCCCCTGTGGTGTGAGTTGCACAGTTTGCTGAACTATTATAAACGTTAGGGTGATCAATTCGATCTATTTTGCGTCTCCAAAACTTGTAGTCATGAGAAATATGCTCCAAATGAGCTCCCAAGCTAGGGAAAATAGCCCCATTTGTAATCAAGTTTTTTTTGGACCTACTCCAAATGAGCCAAATATTTTTTATTAACACCAAATCAATCTATATAGTGTAGATTCGAAGAATCACTATTTATTGAATTAATCCTTCTATTTTTACATTTTTTTCAAAAAATATACTTTAATAAAAAACCATTAAAAACCATGTTTACCATATGAAAATGGAAAACTAAGTTCAGGTCCTTGTTATTCACTTTGAAATCAAGCTTTGTTGATTTTTTGGATTTTTTTAAAAAAATTCAAAAACCGAAGGGAAACCCCACCTCCTCTCCTTGGTCTCTATGAAACGTTGTACATGATAGCTCATATGTGTGAAGGTTTTTTCATGAAAATGTCCATAGACAAAGTTTATGATTTTTGGTTGGTAACATGTCACACAAGACAAATTGTGCGCAGGTTTTATATATTTTTTATTTTTTTAATTAATGGTGCTCATTTTACCTCGATCGTGCTAGCTAGGTTTTTTCTCTAAATGTACATATACCAAGTTTAGTATTTTTCCTCGTTAGTGTGTCCTATAAAATGACGAACGGCGAAGGTTTCATATTTTTTCGATTTTTTAAAAATTATTTATGCTCAGTCAAAGCCTTTGAAACCTTGTTGACCAGCTCAAAACCCCTCTAAACCCTGCGGGGTTCCACCTAACCTTAGCTCCGAACGTCAGCCGTCCAATCATACCCTAGCACCAAGCGAGAGCCCTCCGATGTGGTCTTCTAGAAGTAATTCCGAGGGCAAGCTGCGACCAGGCTCCGCCCCTTGGATCACATGGACGGCTCCGCATCGTTGGATCGTGGGGCGATCCGTGAGAGGCGATCCGCGAGACTTGTTGGTTGTGCCTCCCCTTTCTTCGGGTACCCCTTTATTCTGGTGCTTATTCTACAGCGATGAGAGGAGCCACTCCTCCTCTGCTACTTCTTCTCCGGCGACGAGAGGAGCCACTCCTCTGCTTCTTCTTCTCTGGCGACTTTCAGCGATATGTCGAGCTCCACTTCAGCCTCCCGCCCCTCGTGGACCCAGTATGGTCCACTTCCCATGGACCGATGTCCTGACTGCCCACGCAGCACGCCACTGATACGGTTGACTTCGAAGGAGGTCAAGAATGACAACTATGGGCGGGAGTTCGTGAAATGCGAGAGCAAGCCAGAGGGGCAGGTTTGATCTCTGATTTCTTTTTCTATTTGCTTTTAATTCTTTTTCAATCTGGCATTTAGGGTTCATTTTTTTGATTCAGATCATGAAGAAATGCACACATTTTGAATGGCTGGATGACTACGTTAAGTGGATTCAATTCAATGGGGCCCCAACCCGGGAGCTCAATCTGTCATCAGCAACAACGAATTTGGTCTCTGAAAGTGCTACTCTGGCAGTTGGGGATGCAGATCTGAAGGGGGAAATAAAGAAGATGAACAAGAACTTGAAGCAGATGATTCAATTGAACAAGCAGGCGAATCTGATAGCTTTAGGATTGTATCCCTTTTATTTTCGTCTAGTTGCTCTAGGATTTGCTTACTTGCTGGTCATCACTCGTTAGAGATGTTATTAGTGTGGTTTCATGTGCTCTAGGATTTGGTTAATTTGTGGATCATGTGCTCTACGATTTGCTTAAATTTGTGGATCATGTGCTCTATGCTCTGTGTTTCTTAATTTGTGGATCATGTGCTCTATGCTCTGTGTTGCTTAATTTGTGGATCATGTCAGTTTCGGGTACCCGTCAGTTTCGTCAGTTTTGTACACTTTTAGTTTCTTTAGTTTCGTCAGACAACACCGACCACAGAAGAAGAAAAATGTAGTTCTGGGGCCCAAATTGAAACTAAGCTCTGGTTGGGCCATCTCATCGCGTTGAGTGTCGAAGGCCCACGCATTGGCTCTGTTTTTAACCTTGATTATGGAAAAGCATGTCACTTACCTCTCGAACTAGAACATAAGGCATATTGGGCCATTAAGGAGCTCAATTATGATTTCAAACTTGCCGGTGAGAAGAGACTATTTGACATTAGCTCACCTGATGAGTGGAGAACCCAGGTCTATGAGAATGCCAAACTGTTTAAAGAAAAGGTTAAAAGATGGCATGACAAAAGGATACAAAAGCATGAGTTTAATGTAGGTGATTATGTTCTATTATACAACTCTCGTTTAAGATTTTTTGTAGGAAAACTCCTCTCTAAATGGGAAGGTACTTACGTTATCGAGGAGGTCTATCATTCCGGTGCCATAAAAATCAACAACTTTGAAGGCACAAAATCCGAAGGTGGTGAACGGTCAAAGAATCAAACATTATATCTCAGGTAATCCCATAAATGTTGAAACCAATGTTATCGATACCGTAACCCCGGAGGAGTACAAAAGGGACACTTTCCAGAATGTTTCAAACTCCGAAAAGGAATAGGTATGTGGTACGGTAAGTAAACCGACTCCAAAACAGTTCTAATAGCATTTTTTCTCTGTTTTGGAATATTTAAGAAAATAGGAAAATAAGAAGTATTCTGGAAAGGACACGAGGAATCCACGAGGGTGGAGGGTGCGCCCCCTGCCTCATGGGCACCTCATGTGCCCTCCGGATTCTGTTTTCTTGCACGATACCTCTTTTGGCCGGTAAAAATTCCTTATATAATCTCCCAAAGGTTTTGCCCACCGTACCACGCAAATATCTCTTTCTTTTGTTTCGAGCTATTTGTCTGACAGATCTAGATCACCATGACGTCTTCAAGCGCCCCCAAGGACAAGTTTTTCAAGAAGGTCATCAACACCTACCTCGCGGAGGTGCTGCAACACCATCAAACCATTGAGATGCGTGAGGGGTGCTACACATCCGTGATGTTGAGGGACAAAGGAGGACCGGAAGCATGGAGACAAGACTCGAAGCAATGGAGCAACAAGTTTTCAAGTGCTAGGGGATGGTGGAATGCGGACTCGATGCCAACCACATGATGATCGCGGAGTTCGCCAACAACCACAAGCTGGATGCCAAGAACATTGGGGAGACCATCTTCAAGCTTCATGAGAAAATCAAGCACCTCCAAGCCTAGATCTATGACCTGCAAAACCAAAACTGTGAGTATGAATATAGATTCAAGAGGATGAGTTTGTCTACAGATTTGAGGATCCCGGAGACTCGATTATCCTTCTATGATGGTGAGCCTATGCCTTGGAAGATGGACGGCAAGCCTACATCATCAACAACTCCATCATCACCACCTTCGAAGAAAGAGACATAAATACATGGGTATGGGCACTCCCCTTGGCAACTGCCAAGCTTGGGGAGGTGCCCAGGTATTGTATCACCATCACACTTCTATCTTTACCGTTTTTCTTAGTTCGATCCTTTTGGCTATATCCTGATCTAGTAGAATAAAGTTTAGTATGATCTAGCTTTGAGTTTTGTGTTGATCCTTATCTATGTAATCGAGTCCATGAGCTAAATATAATAAAGATTAGTCTTGAGTCGAGGGCTTGTTTATCTTGCTATGATCTTGAGGGTATAAAATAAGAAAGAAAGAATAAAAAGAAATAAAGAGATCACATTGATCTTATGGAGAGTAATGACTTCACATATAAAGAGTATGATGAATAAAAGTTGTTGAGAGCTGACAAACATAGTTTTGGTCATCGTTGCAATTAATAGGAAGTAATAAAGAAAGAGAGGTTTTCACATATATACTATCTTGGGCATCTTTTATGATTGTGAGCACTCATTAAAATATGACATGCTAAAAGGTTGATGTTGGACAAGGAAGACAACGTAATGGGTTATGTTTTCTTATATCCGAAATAAATTATATTGTCATGGATCATCCAACATGTTGAGCTTGCCTTTCCCCTCATGCTAGCCAAATTCTTTGCACTAAGTAGAGATACTGCCCGTGCTTCCAAATATCCTTAAACCCAGTTTTGCCATGATAGTCCACCATATCTACCTATGGATTGAATAAGACCCTTCAAGTAAGTTGTCATTATTGCAAGCAATAAAAATGCTCTTTAAATATGTATGATCTATTAATGTGGAGAAAATAAGCTTTATACGAGCTTGTGATACGGAAGAAATAAAAGCGACGGACTGCATAATAAAGGTCCCTATCACAAGTGGAGATATAAAGTGACGTTCTTTTGCATTAAGATTTTGTGCATCCAACCATGAAAGCACATGACAACCTCTGCTTCCCTCTACGAAGGGCATATCTTTTATTTTTGTCTTATACCTTATACAAGAGTCATGGTGATCTTCACCCTTCCTTTTTACACTTTATCCTTTGGCAAGCACTATATGTTGGAAAGATCCTGATATATATATATAATTGGATGTGGGTTTTCATAAAGCATTACTATTGACATTACCCTTGAGGTAAAAGGTTGGGAGGCAAAACTATAAGCCCCTAACTTTCTCTGTGTCCGATTAAAACTTCATACCCGTAAGTATTGCGTGAGTGTTAGCAATTGTGAAAGACTAAATGATAGTTGAGTATGTGAGCTTGCTGAAAAGCTCTTATATTGACTCTTTCCGATGTTATGATAAATTGCAATTGCTTCAATGACTGAGATTATAGTTTTCTAGTTTTTCAATGAAGTTTCTGATTCATACTTTACATTGTGAATGGATTGTTACTTTAGCATAAGAAATCATATGACTATATATGTTGATATTCTAAGAATGATCATGATGCCCTCATGTCCATATTTTAATTTATCGACACCTCTATCTCTAAACATGTGGACATATTTTCGATATTGGCTTTCGCTTGAGCACAAGCGAGGTCTAAGCTTGGGGGATTTGATACGTCCATTTTGCGTCATGCTTTTATATCGATATTTATTGCATTATGGGCTGTTATTACACATTATGTCACAATACTCATGCCTTTTGTCTCTTATTTTACAAGGTTTACATGAGGAAGGAGAATGCCGGCAGCTGGAATTCTAGGCAGGAAAAGGAGCAAATATTAGAGACCTATTCTGCACAACTCCAAAAGTCCTGAAACTCCACGGAAGTCAGTTTTGGAATATATAAAAAATATTGGGCAAATGAAGCACCAGAGGGGGCCACCCACCGTCCACGAGGGAGGAGGGCGCACCCTACCCCCCTGGGCGCGCCCCCTGCCTCGTGGGCCACCTGGAAGCCCCCCGATGCCCACCTTCTGATATAAGGTGTCTTTCGCCCTGGAAAAAATCATAAGAAAGCTTTCGGGACCAAGCGTCGCCGTCTCAAGGCGGAACCTTGGCGGAACCAATCTAGGGCTCTGGTGGAGCTGTTCTGCTGGGGAAACATCCCCCCGGGAGGGGGAAATTGTCACCAACGTCATCACCATCGATCCTCTCATAGGGAGGGGGGTCAATCTCCATCAACATCTTCACCAGCACCATCTCCTCTCAAACCCTAGTTCATCTCTTGTATCCGATCTTTGTCTCAAAATCTCAGATTGGTACCTGTGGGTTGCTAGTAGTGTTGATTACTCCTTGTAGTTGATGCTAGTTGGTTTATTCGGTGGAAGATTATATGTTCAGATCCTTTATGCACATTAATACCCCTCTGATTATGAACATGAATATGATTTGTGGGTAGTTACGTTTGTTCCAGAGGACATGGGAGAAGTCTTGCTATAGTAGTCATGTGAATTTGGTATTCGTTCGATATTTTGATGAGATGTATGTTGTCTTTCCTCTAGTGGTGTTATGTGAACGTCGACTACATGACACTTCACCATTGTTTGGGTCTAGGGGAAGGCATTGGGAAGTAATAAGTAGATGATGGGTTGCTCGAGTGACAGAAGCTTAAACCCTAGTTTATGTGTTGCTTCGTAAGGGGCTGATTTGGATCCCTATGTTTAATGCTATGGTTAGGTTTACCTTAGTTCTTCTTTCCTAATTGCGGATGCTTGTGAGGGGGGTTAATCATAAGTGGGATGCTTGTCCAAGGAAGGGCAGTACCCAAGCACCGGTCCACCCACATATCAAATGATCAAAGTAACGAACGCGAATCGTATGAGCATGATGAAAACTAGCTTGACGATAATTCCCATGTGTCCTCAGGAGCGCTTTACTTCATATAATAGTTTGTCCAGGCTTGTCCTTTGCTACAAAAAGGATTGGGCCACCTTGCTGCACCTTGTTTACTTTTGTTACTTGTTACCGGCCCTTACGAATTACCTTATCACAAAACTATCTGTTACCAATAATTTTAGTTCTTGCAGAGGATACCTTACTAAAAACCGCTTGTCATTTCCTTCTGCTCCTCGTTGGGCTTGACACTCTTACTTATCGAAAGGACTATGATAGATCCCCTATACTTGTGGGTCATCAAAGCTCAAAAATAAACTAAGTGGGTGTGCATCCAACTCGCTTGCTCACGAAGACCTATGGCATTTTTTGCGGGGGGAGACCTAGGGAATTTTGAGGAATCCCATCATTGGAATATACAAGCCAAGTTCTATAATGAAAAAATCCCACTAGTATATGAGAGTGACAAAATAGGAGACTCTCTATCATGAAGATCATGGTGCTACTTTGAAGCACAAGTGTGAAAAAAGGATAGTAGCATTACCCATTCTCTATTTTCCTCTCATTTTTTTATTTTTTTTTATTTGGGCATTTTCTCTTCTTCTTTTTTATGGCCTCTTTTTTTCTTTTCTTTTTTATTTTTCATCCGGAGTCTCATCCCGACTTGTGGGGGAATCATAGTCTCCATCATCCTTTCCTCACTGGGACAATGCTCTAATAATGATGAGCATCACACTTTATGTACTTACAACTCAAGAATTAAAAATCGATACTTAGAACAAAATATGACTCTATGTGAATGCCTCTGGCGGTGTACCGGGATGTGCAATGATTCAAGAGTGACATGTTTGAAAGAATTATGAATGGTGGCTTTGCCACAAATACGATGTCAACTACATGATCATGCAGAGCAATATGACAATGATGGAGTGTGTCATAATAAACGGAATGGTGGAATGTTGCATGGCAACATATCTCGGAATGGCTATGGAAATGCCATAATAGGTAGGTATGGTGGCTGTTTTGAGGAAGGTAAATGGTAAGTTTATGGTACCGGCGAAAGTTGCGTGGTACTAGAGAGGCTAGCAATGGTGGAAGGGTAAGAGTGCGTATAATCCATGGACTCAACATTAGTCATAAAGAACTCACATACTTATTGCAAAAATCTATTAGTTATCAAAACAAAGTACTACGCGCATGCTCCTAGGGGGATAGATTGGTAGGAAAATACCATCGCTCATCCCCGACCGCCACTCATAAGGAAGACAATCAAAAAATAAATCATGCTCCGACTTCATCACATAATGGTTCACCATACGTGCATGCTACGAGAATCACAAACTTTAACACAAGTATCTCTCAAATTCACAACTACTCAACTAGCATGACTTCATATTTCAAAACAATCATAAGGAATCAAACTTCTCATAGTATTCAATGCACTTTATATGAAAGTACTTATTATACCCATCTTGGATGCCCATCATATTAGGACTAATTTTATAGCCAAAGAAAAATACCATGCTATTCTAAAGGACTCTCAAAATAATATAAGTGAAGCATGAGAGATCAATAATTTCTATAAAATAAAACCACCACCGTGCTCTAAAAAGATATAAGTGAAGCACTAGAGCAAAATTATCTAGCTCAAAAGATATAAGTGAAGCACATAGAGTATTCTAATAAATTCCGATTCATGTGTGTCTCTCCCAAAAGGTGTGTACAGCAAGGATGATTGTGGTAAACTAAAAAGCAAAGACTCAAATCATACAAGACGCTCCAAGCAAAACACATATCATGTAATGAATAAAAATATAGCCTCAAGTAAAGTTGCCGATAGACGAAGACGTAAGAGGGGATGCCTTCCGGGGCATCCCCAAGCTTAGGATTTTGTTTGTCCTTTAATTTTAGCTTGGGGTGCCTTGGGAATCCCCAAGATTAGGCTCTTGCCACTCCTTATTCCAAAATCCATCAAATCTTTACCCAAAAACTTGGAAACTTCACAACACAAAACTCAACAGAAAATCTCATGAGCTCCGTTAGTATAAGAAAATAAACCACCACTTTAAGGTACTGTAATGAACTCATTCTTTATTTATATTGGTGTTAAACCTACTGTATTCCAACTTCTCTATGGTTCATACCCCCCGATACTAGCCATAGATGCATCAAAATAAGCAAACAACACGCGAAAAACAGAACCTGTCAAAATAGAGCAGTCTGTTGCAATCTGTAGGTTTCAAATACTTATGTAACTCCAAAAATTCTGAAAAATTAGGACGACCAGGAAAATTTGTATATTGATCTCCTGCAGTTGGAATTGGTATTTTATCGCTCTCTGGTAAAAACTGAAAATTATTTTCATCAGTGCATACTTTATGCTTTTATCAGCAAGATCAAACAACAATCACCCAAGAAGATCCTAAAGGCTTTACTTGGCACAAACACTAATTAAAACATAAAAACAATCATAGCAGAGGCTAGATGAATTATTTATTACTAAACAGGAACAAAAATAAAATTGGGTTGCCTCCCAACAAGCGCTATCGTTTAATGCCCCTAGCTAGGCATAAAAACAAGAATAGATCTAAGTATTGGCACCTTCTCCCTCTTGGTGATAAAGAGAGAATTTCTTATATAAAGCACTTATCTTTCTATTTTGTGAGAGTACGTGGCCATTAATGGTAGAAGAAAGATTAAGCACACTACGAAAATTTGCATCTAAGCTAGCCTTCATCTCTTTGATAATTTCATTCTGATAAAAACATAGAAGAGAGGTGGATTCAACATTTTCACTCATGGGGTGCCCAAATATAGGTTTCATGTTTTCATAGGTATCGATGGCATCCCCCTCAAGAAAACCTTCTTAAAAAATAGAATCCAAAACTTGCTTGAAAGAAGAAGGTAAGCCAACATAAAAACTTTTTAAGTAGATCTCAATTTGATATTGGGGCACATAGCTGGCTCGGATCCTTAATAGCCTATCCCAAGCATCTTTCAAAGATTCATCAAGAAAATAATGAAAAATTCCGGGATCATCTTCATCAAAATTATTCAAGTTCTCATCGATAATCCCGGTAGGTCTTTCCATAGCATCATTATTTGTGAGCTTAGAAAGGACAGAGGGACTATCCAAAGAATTAAAACCAGGGAGAAAACCCTTAGCCCCTTTTGGTTCGGCCATGGCGATAGAAAGGCAAAGGTTTTTGAAAATTGCTTTAGAAGTGGGGGAGAGGAAAATGAGAGGCAAATGGCAAATAATGTAATGCGAGGGAGAAGAGTTTAGGATGGGTACTTGGTATGTCTTGACTTGGCGTAGATCTCCCTGGCGACGGCGCTAGAAATCCTTCTTGCTACCTCTTGAGCATGCGTTGGTTTTCCCTTGAAGAGGAAAGGGTGATGCAGCAAAGTAGCATAAGTATTTCCCTTAGTTTTTGAGAACCAAGGTATCAATCCAGTAGGAGACAACGCACAAGTCACCTAGTGCCTGCACAAACAATCAATAACCTTACAACCAACGCGATAAAGGGGTTGTCAATCCCTTCACGGTCACTCGCAAAAGTGAGATCTGATAAAGATAGTAAAGTAAATATTTTTGGTATTTTTGTTGTATAGATTGGAAAGTAAAGATTGCAAAATAGTAGACGAGATGCGATTTAAATAAAAGAGATGCAATATAATAAGAAAGAGACCCGGGGGCCATAGGTTTCACTAGTGGCTTCTCTCAAGATAGCATGTATTACAGTGGGTGAACAAATTACTTCCGAGCAATTGATAGAAAAGCGCATAGTTATGAGAATATCTAGGCAATGATCGTGAATATAGGCATCACGTCCATGTCAAGTAGATCGAAACGATTTTGCATCTATGACTATTACTCCACACATCGACCGCTATCTAGCATGCATCTAGAGTATTAAGTTCATAAGAACAGAGTAACACATTAAGCAAGATGACATGATGTAGAGGGATAAACTCAAACAATATGATATAAACCCCATCTTTTTATCCTCGATGGCAATAATACAATATGTGCCTTGTTGCCCCTACTGTCACTGGGAAAGGACACCGCAAGATTGAACCCAAAGCTAATCACTTCTCCCATTGCAAGAAAGATCAATCTAGTAGGCCAAACTAAACCGATAATTCAAAGGGACTTGCAAAGATATCAAATCATGCATATAATAATTCAGAGAAGAACCAAATAATATTGATGGATAATCTTGTTCATAAACCCACAATTCATCGGATCTCGGCAAACACACCACAAAAGATTATTACATCGAATAGATCTCCAAGAACATCGAGGAGAACTTTGTATTGAGAATCAAAGAGAGAGAGAGAAGAAGCCATCTAGCTAATAACTATGGACCTAAAGGTCTGTGGTAAACTACTCACGCTTCATCGCAGAGGCTATGGTGTTGATGTAGAAGCCCTCCGTGATCGATTCCCCCTCTCGCAGATCACCGAAAAAGGCCCCAAGATGGGATCTCACGCGTATAGAAGGTTGCGGCGGTGGAAAAGTGGTTTTGTTGCCCTCTAGGATCGATCTAGGGTATAAGAGTATATATAGGAGGAAGAAGTACCTCGGTGGAGCTACGTGGGGCCCATGAGGGTAGGGGGCGCTGAGGGAGTCCTGGACTAAGGGGTCGTCGGGCGTCCGGCCTGTTATCTATTGGGCCGGACTGATGGGCTGTGAAGACATGAAGGCCGAAGACTGTACCTGTGTCCGGATTGGACTCTCCTTGGTGTGGAAGGCAAGCTTGGCGACCGACTATGAAGATTCCATCTTATGTAACCGACTCTATGTAAACCCTAGATCCCCTTGGTGTCTATATAAACCGGTGGGGTTAGTCCGGAAAGGATGTACTCATTACCATAGTCATACAGGCTAGGCTTCTAGGGTTTAGCCATTACGATCTCGTGGTAGATCAACTCTTGTAACACCCATATTCATCAATATCAATCAAGCAGGACGTAGGGTATTACCTCCATAGAGAGGGCCCGAACCTGGGTAAACATTGTGTCCCCTGTCTCCTGTTACCATCGATCCTAGAAGCACAGTTCGGGACCCCCTACCCGAGATCCGCTGGTTTTGACACCGACATTGGTGCTTTCATTGAGAGTTCCACTGTGCCGTCAACGAAAGGCTCGATGGCTCACCTTGTCCTTAAAGACAACATCACCTCCGGGGGAGCTTTGGCCCCGGGCCAAACCCTCCGGTTGGGCGTCTTTACTATGATCACCCGTTCAGCCTTTGAGCCAACGATGACCTCTCAGGCCATCAAAAACCCCCTTCGCATCAACTCCGAGCACTCCAAATAGATGGATCCAGCAAAATTTTCGTCTTTAAACGAACTCCTAGATCGCATCGCCGCTTTGGGGATAGCCACAGACTACGATCGGATCGGGCCTAAAACCGATCAAGGAGAAATCGAGACCCTACCGGTCACCTACCAGATTGCGGTAGTCATGGAGCAGGACGGCGAGTCTTCTTCTATACCGAAGACGGACTATCTTCGGATCACCGATCAGGAAGAGCCGGATACTCACCCGCGAAAGGATACGACCAGCCCTCCGAACATAACACCGGACGGCGGTCCTAAACAATCAGAAGATATTCCAGAACTCGGACTTTTAAGCCCAGAAGGTCGTCAGACTCCGGATAATCGGTCAGGTCGGGGTTCGGATTTAATTCCACCCACCCACCCAGATATAGACGCTCTCATGAGCATAAAGCAGAAGTCTCAGGAAATGGTCCACCACTTCTGGGCCAGATTCCTCCTTGTCAAAGACAAGGTAAAATATTGCCGTGACGCGGACGCAATATCAGTGTTATGCAACAATTGCGCGGACGATGGAATCCTCAACGCCATCAATCGCCGCCGCATACTAAAATTCCCTGACTTAGCAACCATCGTACAAAAGTATAGCACGATGGAAAGCACCTGGAAAACTCAGGCAGCTCGCTAGGAACTGTCAGTCCCAACTCAACTCCCCCTACAGGAGAAAAGGGAGCACCCTCGCGGCACGCCCACTCCAACAGTCAAGAAACACAAAACCGCTATGCGGCACGGCACCGTTCTGGTAGGGTGGCTCGATGGCCCATGCAAAATACATACAACACCAGATACCGTGGCAACCCACAGCCTTAGAGCATGTTGGATACTATGACAGGTAGCCAAGAGCGGCGAGGACATCCTTACCAAGGATGACCCAGAACGGCATCCCCCAGGGGATGATAACTCAAGAGTATTGATAGTCTTTGAGACATTCGCTTCAAACAACAAGCACAAAAGGGCACTTCGCGAGCTCGCCGAAGTCTGTCAAATTGCGGCGATAAACCCCTGGAATGACACAGCTATAACATTCAATGCCGGTGATGAACCAAAGAACAGAACAGTACGAGTGCCAGCCGCGTTAGTCCTTAGTCCCATCATGGATGGGTTTCGACTCACCAAGGTCCTCATGGACGGCGGCAGCGGACTAAACCTCATTTATGAGGATACACTCCATAAAATGGAAATAGACAGGAGTCGCATCACGCAAATTAACACAACCTTCCGAGGAATTATTCCCAGTCGGGAGGCGCAGTGCGCGGGCAAAATCACACTTAACGTGGTATTCGGCATGCCGGAGAACTATCGGTCTGAAGAAATAACTTTCCAAGTGGCCCCTTTCAGGAGCGAATATCACGCCCTGTTGGGGCGGGACGCGTTTACACGCTTTCAGGCCATACCCCATTACGAGTATATGAAGCTCAAAATGCCCGGACAAAACAGTATAATCACTCTCGTCAGTGATCCGGACATAGCACTCCGCGCTAAAAACAAAACCGCATCCCTGGCCCTGGAGGAGCTATCCGAAGCCCTCGCGGCCGAAGAATTAACCACACTACGCTCCACGGTGGACAGGGACGACGTTATCCTCGACAAACGCCCTAAATCCACCTCCTTCAAACCAGCAGAAGAAATAGTTAAATTGCAGGTCCACCCAACGGACCCCAAGAAGACAGCGTCTATCGAAGCTCAACTGAACCCAACGGTTGACACCGCACTACGAGAATTCCTGCACGAAAACTGGGACATATTCGCGTGGCACCCTTCAGATATGCCAGGGATCCCACGCGAGCTGACCGAACATAGCTTCAATATATTAAAGGGGTTTAAACCGGTTAAGCAAACACTGCGGCGCTTTTCCGAACCTAAGCGTCAAGCCATGGGGGAGGAGCTGGCCAAACTCATCGAGGCTAGATTCATTAGAGAAATCAAACTTCCGGACTGGCTGGCAAACCTAGTGATGGTACCAAAGAAGGACAAATCCTGGTACCTGTGCGTTGATTTCAAAGACCTCAACAAGGCTTGCCCTAAGGATCCCTTCCCCCTCCCCCGCATTGATCAAATCATCGACACCACCGCAGGACATGACTCACTGTGTTTCCTTGATGCATATTCCGGATACCATCAAATCAAAATGAAGGAGTCCGATCAAGCCGCAACAGCAATTATCACCCCATATGGGCCATTCTGCTTCAACACCATGCCTTTTGGGCTCAAGAACGCCAGCGCCACATACCAACGCATGATTCAAACATGCCTGGAGAAAAAGATCGCCAAAATAGTAGAAGCTTACGTCGATGACGTCGTCATCAAAACCAGGCACGTCGAAACACTAGTAGATGACTTACGTCTTACATTCGACAACCTCTGGGCGTATGACATTAAGTTCTGTCACTACCTCCAGGAGTGTTCGATCCCAGTGGCCTCCGAAGTACCACTCAATGACATTATAAACAATGGCGATGCTATGGGCCGGATTGCGAAATGGTCCATCAAACTCCTCCCATTTGACATTACATATAAACCACGTCGAGCCATCAAATCCCAAGTGTTGGCCGACTCTGTAGCCGAATGGACAGAGGCCGAACTCCCTAAAGAGTATGGCACATACTCCAATTGGGTCATGTACTTTGACGACTCCAAAATGCTGGCAGGGTTAGGAGCAGGCGTCGTTTTAACGTCCCCTACTGGAGACATCGTCCAGTACATTCCCCAAATACTATACACAGACTCCAATAACGCAGCCGAATATGAGGCCTTATTACATGGTCTCTGGATGGCCGTCTCCATGGGCATACAACGCCTAGAAGTACGTGGGGACTCCAACCTTGCAATATCTCAAGTAAACAGAGATTTCGACGCTAAAGATCCGAAGATGGTAGCGTATCGTAACGCAGTCATAAAAATGTCGGCCAGGTTCGAGGGGCATGAGTTCCAACATGTGGCTCCAGAAAGTAATCAAGCGGCGGATGTTCTTGCTCGTATCAGCGCTAAGCACGACCCCGTCCCACCTAATATTTTCCTAGAAAGGCTCTTTAAGCCATCTGTGGTGTGGCAGGGGGAAAAACGGCAATACTAGTCCGGAACCAAACATAATCCAAGATCCCGGAAACACCAACGTCGTCGAGGGCTCAGCCATCGAAATAACACCGTCAGCGCATCTCATCATGGCAGTCATTGCCCCATGGACCGAACCCTTCCTGGTCTGCTACCTCAACAGGAAAGAGCTTCCTAAGGACCAGAACTGTAACGCCCGAGACCGATGTGCCAGGTGTCTTCCAGTTATTCGCTGTTGTTACCTTGTCATTGCTTGCATGTCATGCATCTCATATCATGTCATCAGGTGCATTTCATTTGCATACATGTTCATTTCATGCATCCGAGCACTTTCCCTGTTGTCCGTTTTGCAATCCGGCGCTCCTATGTCACCCGGTGTCCCTTTCTACTTCTTTTCGTGTGTCGGTATTAAACGTTTTCGGATTGGACCGAGACTTGCCAAGCGGCCTTGGTTTACTACCGGTAGACTGCCTGTCAAGTTTCGTGCCATTTGTACTTCGTTTGATACTCCAACGGTTAACCGCGGGACCGAAAAGGCCTCATGTGTGTTGCAGCCCAACACCCCTCCAAAGTGGCCCAAAACCCACCTAAAACCCACTCCATCATCTCGGTTGTTCGATCACGATCGCGTGGCCGAAAACCGCACCTCATTTGGACTCTCCTAGCTCCCTCTACCTATAAATATGTGGCCTCCCCCAAAAATTCGCGGTACAAACCCTAAAATCTTTCCCCTCACGCCGTCGGACGCATCCACGCGCCGCCCGGACATGTTCGTGCCACCGGCCACCTCACCTCCACCAATCAGGAGCCGCCACATCAGCCCTGCCACCTCCCCCCTCCAATCCCACCTCGCCACGTGGCATGCGCGCCGTCCAACCACCGCCGCGGCCCGCTCGGCCCGCGCGGAGCCCGCGCCAACCGCCGCCGCCTGCGCGAGGCCCACGCCCGAGCGCCGTCGCCTTCTCCGCCGGAAACCTAGGGCCGCCGCCTGACGTTCTCGCCGCCGACCGCCGCCGTGCCTCGCGCCTCATCGCCGGTGAGCTCCGAGTCGCGCCGCCGTCTCCTCTTTCTCCCCACCTCGCCTTCCGCATCTCACCCGCAACCATGGCCGCGCCCGCGCCCTGCAGGTGCGTCAAGAAGGAGCTCCTCATCGCCGCATCCGCGCTCCGGCCACCACACCTCGCCGGATGTAGGTGCCCCGCCGCCCTTGCCCGTCTCCGGCCAGATCCGAGACGCCGGCGCCGCCCCGCACCTCCACCGCGCCAGATCCACGCGTCCCCGGCCCCGATCCGGCGAGCTCCGTGCCCGTGCCGACGTCTCGGATCTGGCCGAACCTTGGGATCCGCTCCGATCTGGATCTGAGAAGAAAATTAGCGGTTGACTTTTGACTCAGTCCCAATAATTTTGTGCATTTTTTATCATGTCATAACTTGTCAACCGTTGCTCCGATTCATGCGTGTAGTATATCAAAATGTTCGCTCGACGAGTACATCATTTCATCTCATTGCATCATTTTCATTTGAGCTCATCTTGATGCCCGAAATGCTCTTGGAAGAGGGCTATGTGACGAATATGTCAGATCTGTTTCAGCAAATGGCCTTTTGTCTTTTTTGCCATGATTAATGTGTGCATACTATGATCTTGAGCTCTACATGGGTTTTGATGATTGCCATGCCATCTTTACAGGGGTGTATGCCATGTATTTTTGTGATCTTTGTGGTGACTAGAACAAGCTTGCAAAGTAGTGTAATCGTTGATGCTGATTTCAGGGACTTAGAATTTCACTAAGTCCTTGTCCTGATATTGTTTTTATGCCATATGTTATTGTTGTTTCCTAGTGATCCGTGCCTCTTTTGAGGATGATCAGTAATGATGTTTTCTTAATATTGTGGTGCTCTAACCATCCATGTCTTTGTTTGCATTTATGGAGCACCCTAGCTTGAGTCAATCGAGCTCTACTTTTGCTATAAAATGATCCTGGCAGATTGTTGACATGTTTAGCGATTTTGTCGAGGATGTTGCTATTGATCCGTGCATGCTATGATGTTGTTATTGCACTGTCTAGCTTCTATGCCATGTCTTCTTGATGGGTGTATGCTTAGTTTGTCATGCCATGCTCTGTAGTGAGTGCATCGAGCTCGTAAACATGCCTACTCGTTATCTATTTTGCATGCTCCAGTTTTTCACTAAGTCTGAATCTATTTATGTTTTTGCTATGTTCACATGATTGCAATGGTATTTTCGGATCCCTTTTGGCTCAAGGTCACTAAGGGACTTTTGTTAAGTACTTTGAGTAGCTTCATGCCATGCCTTGCTTTGCCATGTTAAGTTCCTGTAGCTTGTAGTTTTCATGCTCTAAAGTTTGCTTCCTGATGATAAATTCCAGACCTGTGTTAATTTCACCAAGTCTGAAACCTATTATCATTTGCACTTTTGCCATGCTTGTTTGAACCTGTTAATGGATGAATTAGCCATAGCTCAGTGTTCCTATTTTCTCAAGCATCATGAGTGGATCCCGGCCATGTATTTGGTTGTCATGTTTGAGTGTTGTAGCATTTTTAACTTGATGCTTTTAGATGGCTACTTGTTGTGTATCGCAGACCGGTGCCATATTTGTTTTGCTTGTCATTTTCAAACCGTGCATCCGATTCCGGTGATCTTTATATCGATTTCAACCGAAATCACCTCCCCTTTCCAGTGGCACTCTTGGATTTCCAAGTTGAGGCCAGGTTCTATCATTCATGTCCAAATGATGCATGTGCATCGCTTACTGCATCCCGCATATGATACCATGTTCATGTGTTGGTTGTTTACTATGTGGTGTGTTTCTTTCCGGTGTTGCTCCTTTGGGTTGGTTTCATTAACGTCGCTTTGTGAGGACCCGTTCGACTACGTCCCTTTGTCTTCTTCATGGACTCGTTCTTCTTCCTTGCGGGATTTCACGCAAGATGACTATACCCTCGAAATCACTTCTATCTTTGCTTGCTAGATGCTCTCTCTATTGCTATGCCTATGCTACGATACCTACCACTTTCTTATCATGCCTCCCATATTGCTAAGCCAAGCCTCTAACCCACCTTGTCCTAGCAAACCATTGTTTGGCTATGTTACCGCTTTGCTCAACCCCTCTTATAGCGTTGTTAGTTGCAGGTGAAGATTGGTGCTTGTTCCTTGTTGGAACATGGATATTTTGTTGGGATATCACAATATCTCTTATTTAATTAATGCATCTATATACTTGGTAAAGGGTGGAAGGATCGGCCTTATGCCAGGTGTTTTTTTCCACTCTTGTCGCCCTAGTTTCCGTCATATCGGTGTTATGTTCCCGGATTTTGTGTTCCTTACACGGTTGGGTTATAGTGGGAACCCCTTGACAGTTCGCCTTGAATAAAACTCCTCCAGCAATGCCTAACATTGGTTTTACCATTCTCCACCTAGCCTTTTCTTTCCCTTGAGTCGGCCGGCTCAAGGGTCATCATTATTTTAACCCCCCTGGGCCAGTGCTCCTCTGAGTGTTGGTCCAACCGAGTAGACTGCGGGGCCACCTCGGGGCAACCTGAGGGTTGGTTTTACTCGTAAGATGTCTCATCTGAGTGTGCCCTGAGAACGAGATATGTGCAGCTCCTATCGGGATTTGTCGGCACATTCGGGCGGTGTTGTCGGACTTGTTTTACCATTGTCGAGGATGTCTTGTAACCTGGATGCCGAGTCTGATCGGATTGTCTTGGGAGAAGGAATATCCTTCTTGACCATGAGAGCTTGTGATGGGCTAAGTTGGGACACCCCTGCAGGGATTTGAACTTTCAAAAGCCGTGCCCGCGGTTATGGGCAGATGGGAATTTGTTAATGTCCGGTTGTAGAAAACCTGAAGTGGATCTTAATTAAAATACATCAACCGCGTGTGTAACCGTGATGGTCTCTTCTCGGCGCAGTCCGGGAAGTGAACACGGTGTTGGAGTTATGCTTGACGTAGGTTGTTCTAGGATCACTTCTTGATCATAGTTGTTCGACCGTGCTTTTTCCTTCTCTTCTCGCTCTCATTTGCGTATGTTAGCCACCAAATATGCTAGTCACTTGCTGCAGCTCCACATCATACCCTTTTACCTTACCTATAAGCTTAAATAGTCTTGATCGCGAGGGTGTGAGATTGCTGAGTCCCCGTGACTCACAGATACTTCCAAAACCAGTTTGCAGGTGCCGATGTTATCGTGCAGGTGACGCAACCAAGCTCAAGGAGGAGCTCGATGAAGATCTTGTCCTTTGAGTTGTTCTGTTCTAGTTGATCAGTAGTGGAGCCCAATTGGGGTCGATCGGGGATCTGTGTAGCATTTGGGGTAGTCTTCTTTTATTTTGTTTCCGTAGTCGGACCTTGATTGTATCTGGTTGATGTAATGCTTTATTCATGTATTGTGTGAAGTGGCGATTGTAAGCCAACTATGTATCTCTTTCCCTTATGTACTACATGGGTTGTGTGAAGATTACCTCACTTGCGACATTGCTTTCAATGCGGTTATGCCTCTAAGTCGTGCTTCGACACGTGGGAGATATAGCCGCATCAAGGGCGTTACAAGTTGGTAATCAGAGCCAGGCCCGACTTTAGGAGCCGCCTGCTTGATCGAATCGCTGGCGTTGTTGAGTCTAGAAAAATGTTTTGAGTCTTATATGATTACATATATCGGAGAGTAGGATTCTTTTTACTCCTCTGTCCCTTCATCGCTCTGGTGAGGCATCCTGACGTAGAGTTTTGACTCTTCTCTTCTCAAATTTCACTAAAGAAAATTTAGGATCACGCAGGTATCTCGGAATCGTTCCGATGGTTTTGTGACGAGAACATTGTTCTTGGTGCCTCCTGTCATTTAGGGGTTGTGGCAGTGTCCCGGGGAGTTGAGCTCCGAGGTGTTGTCGTCACAATTTTATCGTTGCAGTTCTGGAATACCTGAGTTTAGTTTCGCCGACATCGAAAATCTCTTTTATGCAGTTGTTGGTGAGATAACCTCGACGCCACCCAGTACTGGGGCGGGAGTTTGGGAGTATTGCCATAACTCATATAATGGATGCTTTTCGAAGGTTGAGGTAAATGATTTCCGAAGGTTTCTTGGTTATGTGTTGAAGGATCGATTAAGTTGGATGTAGGATTTGCTAGTTTTGGGTGAGATATTATGCTTCCCCTGTAACCCCAACACCTGATTGCATAACCGGGAAGTTTCGGGAGTTTATAAGTGGGAATTCAAGTAGCTCTTAGGATATCTTTTCGACAGATGTATGATATGAAATTGGGGTTCGACGTCTAGTGGTCCGCCTATCCACGGTTGGTTTTACAGTGGTCTCGTTGTGTCTTAAAGAGTCCTTGGCTATGCCGACTCGGGGACGCTTCGTATGTCATGTGCACTGCCTTGTACATGATGGTGCTGTACGATCGAGCCCGTGTAGGCCCCACCACGAAAACTTTGGACGAATTATATATCATATGTTTGTTCTGGCTTATTCTGCAAGCCAATCCTTTGCTTTGTTTTGGATTGTGGTATTCGAGTTGCTTCGAAGTCAAATGTTGATTCCATACCTTCCCCAAATGGTGTTCTCATACTCCGATGTGAATACTAATCCTTCTCGATAATCGAGATTGTCATATCACTCCTTTTCACTGGTGTGTTTCTCTTCTAGTGGATCCGATCATTTCTACATCTGCAAGATCAAGTATCAGTTTTCTTCTGAACGGTGTTTGTTTCATCCGTCTCCAAGTTGCCTTTGTTTTCCCTGCCCACCCACCCCTTGTTTCTTTAAGCACTCGGATTTTTTTAAATCAAGTATCTGTTTTATTCATGGGAAGTCCTTCCATTCTTTTCCTTCATGTTCTTACCCGGCGGTTCTCATGAAGATACTCTTCTAGTTCAATATTCTGCTTTCTTTTCTTCTCTGGTGGATCCAAATCAAGCTTTTGGTGTTAATCATATCCCTTTTCCTCGTTTCAAATACCATCTCATACCGGTGCACATCATAATAATTCACTTCTCGCTAGTCATTTGTTCCGGAGTGCTCAAGATATCTCAGAAGGCTCGCCTAGTCATTCAAGATCAGTTCAACCTATTTCGAGATTGTTATCTCATTCTAGCCATTTAAATCTTACCGGTGCATTCTCTCTTTTAAATCGTTCAACGGTGTTTCTTTTGAGTGGGCCCTAACCCATAGGTCTTTTCCCAGGATCTTACCTGACTCTTCTTTTTTACCGGAGCTATTCTCAAATCTTTTAAAGTTCGACGTAAGAATGAATTCTCATCAGTCATATGTCTTCTCCAAGATCTGTCAAAATCTTTTCATCGTTGGCTCAACCTCTTCGCTTTTAATTCTTCCAGAGTGTCTAAACAATTCATGGTGGTGTTTCTCGTCGTCATTCTCAGATTGGAAGACCGAAGAAGATTTTTTTTCCTGTAAAACTTGCTCTATTCTCTCAGAGATTCATGATTCTAGTTCGAGCCCATCCTCTCATAATTGTTTTCGATTGTCAGAATTCTTTTCACCTATCCGGAGAAATTCAAGATTCTGTTCAGTTTGTTATCTGGAGCCCATCATCTAAGAATTATTCATTCTTAGCTTTCAGCTATGGTTCTCCAAATCATACCGGTGTTTAAATCAAGGATTCTCTAATCAGCTCGTAATCTCTTCATTCTCATGGATCTAAATTCTCTCAAGTATCTTCGTTCTTTTTTATAATTATTCCCGGTGTTTCTTTATCTTTACTTAGTTCATCTCCAATTCTTACGGTGGTTCGTTCAAGATTCTCTCCATGGTTATCATATTAATTCATTCGTTGTTTCAATTCATACCGGTGGTTCGTTGAAGACCTTCTCAAGTTTATGTTATATCTATCTTAATCTTTTCTACGAGAATAAGTAATATGTCAAATCCGTTGATTGTCATCAATTTAATTGGTGAAGGATAAGCATAATGTAATTCTTATTCTTCTTTCATCCAAGTGATTAATTCCTTATTCCGGAGGTTCATCATATCACATTCTCGGTTCGAGAGGCTTTATCTTTTCTTTTCCGGAGTTCCAAGCCTTTTCGCATTGTCTCGCCGCGAAGCTCCTTCTAAATCATTACAAGGTTTCACTTTATGTTTTCAACTTCTCTTTCCTTCCGTTTGATCATTCTTTTGTTTAACGGAGTTCTTCGTGGAGGTTCTACATGATAGTTCATCAAGGACTTAATCCGTTCTCGAAACGTTCATCAAGATTCTTTTCAGAGGAGTTCAAGCTTTCTTCTTCTTGCAATCCGGAGTGCAATTCTTTTTACCTTATCTTTTGAGGTGGTATTATGTCATTCTTGATAATTTGAGTTCATGTTTCATGATTCACATGTTGTTAAGAATGAGGTATTTTAAATCCATCAATCTCGCCATTCGAGTTATCTAGGGTAATATTTTCACCTAAAGCTTTCCCTAAGGATTGTTGCTATATGGTGCTTATAAATGACCCAAGTTCTTCATTTATCCTCCCGGCGAAATACTCTAGTCTCTTTGTGTATATCAATCCAATCTATCGCTTCCGGCAGTGGCAGAATTTCATCCCAGTTTTGAGATGTTTTCCATAAGCCCACAACAAGCTTACTCTTTTCGTTGTTGGTGTTCCAACAACTCTGTTCGAACCTTCTTCTAAGGATGCCTTTTCAAGCTCTTTTGTGGCAAAAGTTGTCATTTTCTTCTCCATTCTCTTATTTCAATTATCTATATTCTATTCTTTCGTTCCGGAGGCATTGTGATGTTGTTCTTTTCACCCATCATCTCGTTTTGTCAAAAGATCATGTTCTTCTTGTGCTTATCCTTTTAACCGGAGTGTTGTGTCTATCATTCCTCTTCTAACCGAACTCTCATCCAAGTGCTTTCATTTTGCCAAGCTCATATTCTTTACCTTCCATTTCCAACCGTAGTGTTGTGACCTTTTTGCTCAAGTTCTTTTCGCCTTATCAAGCCTTGCATCTCTTCTCAACTAGAGTGCTGTCTGAGATCTTTCTTACCCCTTGTCCCATGCATTCAATAGTTCCGGAGGCTCTATGGTGTGATTTCATCATGTATCCTCTCATCTTATCAAGTTCTTATTCAATTCCTTTTCTTTTCAACCGGAGTGTTGTTCGAATTTGTTCTTCCTTGTTCCTCTTTCTTAACAGAGTGATTTCAACTTTGTTCATCTCCGTTGTATTCTTTTCTCGAAGTTGTTCAACTTTTCAAGGTTCTTTGGTCTCACTCGTTTGTCAAAGAAGCAACATTAGTTTTACCTCTTCTCTTTCTCTTCTGTTTTCCCTCCGGTGCCATTCTAGATCTCGGGACGAGATCCTCTCATAGTGGTGGAGTGTTGTAACGCCCGAGACCGATGTGCCAGGTGTCTTCCAGTTATTCTCTGTTGTTGCCTTGTCATTGCTTGCATGTCATGCATCTCATATCATGTCATCATGTGCATTTCATTTGCATACATGTTCATCTCATGCATCCGAGCACTTTCCCCGTTGTCCGTTTTGCAATTCGGCGCTCCTATGTCATCCGGTGTCCCTTTCTACCTCTTTTCGTGTGCGGGTATTAAACGTTTTCGGATTGGACCGAGACTTGCCAAGCGGCCTTGGTTTACTACCGGTAGACCGCATGTCAAGTTTCGTGCCATTTGGACTTCGTTTGATACTCCAACGGTTAACCGAGGGACCAAAAAGGCCTCGTGTTTGTTGCAGCCCAACACCCCTCCAAAGTGGCCCAAAACCCACCTAAAACCCCCTCCATCATCTCGGTCGTTCGATCACGATCGCGTGGCCGAAAACCGCACCTCATTTGGACTCTCCTAGCTCCATCTACCTATAAATATGTGGCCTCCCCCAAAAATTCGTGGTACAAACCCTAAAATCTTTCCCCTCGCGCCGTCGGACCCGTCCACGCGCCGCCCGGACATGTCCGTGCCGCCGGCCACCTCACCTCCACCAATCAGGGGCCGCCACATCAGCCCTGCCACCTCTCCCCTCCAATCCCACCTCGCCACGTGGCATGCACGCCGTCCAACCACCGCCGCGGCCCGCTCGGCCCGCGCGGAGCCTGCGCCAACTGCCGCCGCCTGCGCGAGGCCCACACCCGAGCGCCGCGTCTTCTCCGCCGGAAACCTAGTGCCGCCGCCTGACGTTCTCGCTGCCGACCACCGCCGTGCCTCGCGCCTCGTCGCCGGTGAGCTCTGAGTCGCGCCGCCGTCTCCTCTTTCTCCCCACCTCGCCTTCCGCATCTCACCCGCAACCATGGCCGCGCCCGCGCCCTGCAGGTGCGTCAAGAAGGAGCTCCTCATCGCCGCATCCGCGCTCCGGCCACCACACCTCGCCGGATGTAGGTGCCCCGCCGCCCTTGCCCGTCTCCAGCCAGATCCGAGACGCCGGCGCCGCCCCGCACCTCCACCGCGCCAGATCCGCGCGTCCCCGGCCCCGATCCGGCGAGCTCCGTGCCCGTGCCGACGTCTTCTTCTTCAACTCCGGCAAGAGCTCCGGCAAACCTCGGGATCCGCTCCGATCTGGATCTGAGAAGAAACTTAGCGGTTGACTTTTGACTCAGTCCCAATAATTTTGTGCATTTTTCATCATGTCAAAACTTGTCAAACGTTGCTCCGATTCGTGCATGTAGCATATCAAAATGTTCGTCTCGACGAGTACATCATTTCATCTCATTGCATCATTTTCATTTGAGCTCATCTTGATGCCCGAAACGCTGTTGTAAGAGGGCTATGTGACGAATATGTCAGATCTGTTTCAGCAAATGGCCTTTTGTCTTTTTTGCCATGACTAATGTGTGCATGCTATGATCTTGAGATCTACATAGGTTTTGATGATTGCCATGCCATCTTTACAGGGGTGTATGCCATGTATTTTTGTGATCTTTGTGGTGACTAGCACAAGCTTGCAAAGTAGTGTAATTGTTGATGCTGATTTCAGGGACTTAGAATTTCACTAAGCCCTTGTCCTGATATTGTTTTTATGCCATATGTTATTGTTGTTTCCTAGTGATCCGTGCCTCTTTTGAGGATGATCAGTAATGATGTTTTCTTAATATTGTGGTTCTTTAACCATACATGTCTTTGTTTGCATTTATGGAGCACCCTAGCTTGAGTCAATCGAGCTCTACTTTTGCTATAAAATGATCCTGGCAGATTGTTGACATGTTTAGCGATTTTGCCGAGGATGTTGCTATTGATCCGTGCATGCTATGATGTTGTTCTTGCCATGTCTAGCTTTTATGCCATGTCTTCTTGATGGGTGTATTCTTAGTTTGTCATGCCATGCTCTGTAGTGAGTGCATCAAGCTCGTAAACATGCCTACTCGTTATCTGTTTTGCATGCTCCAGTTTTTCACTAAGTCTGAATCTGTTTATGTTTTTGCTATGTTCACATGCTTGCAATGGTATTTTGTGATCCCTTTTGGCTCAAGGTCACTAAGGGACTTTTGTTAAGTGCTTTGAGTAGCTTCATGTCATGCCTTGCTTTGCCATGTTAAGTTCCTGTAGCTTGTAGTTTTCATGCTCTAAAGTTTGCTTCCTGATGATAAATTCCAGACCTGTGTTAATTTCACTAAGTCTGAAACCTGTTATCATTTGCACTTTTGCCATGCTTGTTTGAACTTGTTAATGGATGAATTAGCCATAGCTCAGTGTTCCTATTTTTTCAAGCATCATGAGTGGATCCCGGCCATGTATTTTGTTGTCATGTTTGAGTGTTGTAGCATTTTTAACTTGATGCTTTTAGATGGCTACTTGTTGTGTATCGCAGACCGGTGCCATATTTGTTTTGCTTGTCATTTTCAAACCGTGCATCCGATTCCGGTGATCTTTATATCGATTTCAACCGAAATCACCTCCCCTTTCCAGTGGCACTCTTGGATTTCCAAGTTGAGGCCAGGTTCTATCATTCATGTCCAAATCATGCATGTGCATCACTTACCGCATCCCGCATATCATACCATGTTCATGTGTTGGTTCTTTACTATGTGGTGTGTTTCTTTCCGGTGTTGCTCCTCGGGTTGGTTCCGTTAATGTCGCGTTTGTGAGGACCCGTTCGACTACGTCCCTTTGTCTTCTTCATGGACTCGTTCTTCTTCCTTGCGGGATTTCAGGCAAGATGACCATACCCTCGAAATCACTTCTATCTTTGCTTGCTAGATGCTCGCTCTATTGCTATGCCTATGCTACGATACCTACCACTTGCTTATCATGGCTCCCATATTGCTAAGCCAAGCCTCTAACCCACCTTGTCCTAGCAAACCGTTGTTTGGCTATGTTACCGCTTTGCTCAGCCCCTCTTATAGCGTTGTTAGTTGCAGGTGAAGATTGGTGCTTGTTCCTTGTTGGAACATGGATATTTTGTTGGGATATCACAATATCTCTTATTTATTAATGCATCTATATACTTGGTAAAGGGTGGAAGGCTCGGCCTTATGCCTGGTGTTTTGTTCCACTCTTGCTGCCCTAGTTTCCGTCATATCGGTGATATGTTCCCGGATTTTGCGTTCCTTACGCGGTTGGGTTATAGTGGGAACCCCTTGACAGTTTGCCTTGAATAAAACTCCTCCAGCAATGCCCAACATTGGTTTTACCATTCGCCACCTAGCCTTTTCTATCCCTTGAGTCGGCCGGCTCAAGGGTCATCATTATTTTAACCCCCCTGGGCCAGTGCTCCTTTGAGTGTTGATCCGACCGAGTAGACTGCGGGGCCACCTCGGGGCAACCTGAGTGCTGGTTTTACTCGTAGGATGTCTCATCTCAGTGTGCCCTGAGAACGAGATATGTGCAGCTCCTATCGGGATTTGTCGGCACATTCGGGTGGTGTTGCTGGACTTGTTTTACCATTGTCGAGGATGTCTTGTAACCTGGATGCTGAGTCTGATCGGATTGTCTTGGGCGAAGGAATATCCTTTGTTGACCGTGAGAGCTTGTGATGGGCTAAGTTGGGACAACCCTGTAGGGATTTGAACTTTTGAAAGTCGTGCCCGCGGTTATGGGCAGATGGGAATTTGTTAATGTCCGGTTGTAGAAAACCTGAAGTGGATCTTAATTAAATACATCAACCGCATGTGTAACCATGATGGTCTCTTCTCGGTGGAGTCCGGGAAGTGAACACGGTGTTGGAGTTATGCTTGACGTAGGTTGTTCTAGGATCACTTCTTGATCATAGTTGTTCGACCGTGCTTTTTCCTTCTCTTCTCACTCTCATTTGCATATGTTAGCCACCAAATATGCTAGTCGCTTGCTGCAGCTCCACATCATACCCTTTTACCTTACCTATAAGCTTAAATAGTCTTGATCACGAGGGTGTGAGATTGCTGAGTCCCCATGACTCACAGATACTTCCAAAACCAGTTTGCAGGTGCCGATGTTATGATGCAGGTGATGCAACCAAGCTCAAGGAGGAGCTCGATGAAGATCTTGTCCTTTGAGTTGTTCCATTCTAGTTGATCAGTAGTGGAGCCCAGTTGGGGTCGATCGGGGATCTATGTAGCATTTGGGGTAGTCTTCTTTTATTTTGGTTCCATAGTCGGACCTTGATTGTATCTGGTTGATGTAATGCTTTATTCATGTGTTGTGTGAAGTGTCGATTGTAAGCCAACTATGTATCTCTTTCCCTTATGTATTACATGGGTTGTGTGAAGATTACCTCACTTGCGACATTGCTTTCAATGCGGCTATGCCTCTAAGTCGTGCTTCGACACGTGGGAGATATAGCCGCATCGAGCGCGTTACAAGAACGAGGCCCACTGCATTGTCCGGTGTTCAAAGGCCTACAAGGTTCATGATGGAGAGCTCTACAATAAAAGCGCCACCTAAGTCCTTCAACGATGTATATCGGAGGAAGAGGGGCGGCAGCTCTTTGCTGAAATTCATGCCGGACTCGGCGGTCACCATGCCGTAGCTCGGGCCCTTGTTAGCAAGGCCTTCCGTACAGGGTTTTATTGGCCAACGTCCCGAGCAGATGCACATAACCTTGTCCAACGTTGCTTCGGATGCCAACTCTTTGCCAATCAAAGCCATATGCCCTCAACGCCTTACAAACAATCCCCATCACTTGGCCTTTTGCGGTCTGGGGACTCGATATGGTTGGACCCCTTAAAGGGGGAAGCCATAAGAGAAAATATCTGCTGGTTATGGTGTACAAATTCACTAAGTGGATAGAGGCTAAGCCGGTCAAAACGGCTGAGTCCGGCCCGGTGATAGACTTCATATCCGGTGTTGTGCACCATTATGGTGTCCCACACAGCATCATCATGGACAACGGCTCCAATTTCACAGCCGATGAGGTAAAAACCTGGTGTACTAATCTGGGTATTAAACTCAATTACGCCTCCGTCTACCACCCACAAACCAACGGTCAAGTCGAACGGCCCAACAGTCTTATTATGAGCGGCATCAAGCCCAGACTAGTGCGGTCTTTGAAAGAATCAGACAAGCACTGGGTTGAGGAGCTCGACTCCATACTCTGGGGGCTGCGGACCACACCCAACCGTACTACCGGATACACACCTTTCTTCATGGTGTATGGTGCAGAGGCCGTATTGCCCTGCGATATTATTCATGACTCACCTCGAGTGCGTATGTACGAAGAGAGAGAAGCCGAGCTTGATCGGCAGGACGGCCTAGATGCTTTGGAGGAGGAACGCGATGTCGCAAAAGCCCGTTCAGAAGTTTACCAACAGCATGCTCGAAGATACCAAAGCAGAGAAGTACGGGCCAAGACTTACAATGTTGGCAAACTCGTTCTACGCCTGCCGGAGAAGAAAAAGGACAAACTCAATCCCAAATGGGAGGGTCCCTTCATAATTGATGAAGTTCTCACCGGAGGAGCGTACTGTCTTCGTGATGCATCACACAATCGCCTCGAGCCAAACCCCTGGAACGCGGCCAGACTCCAAAGATTCTATGCCTAGCCCTAAACCCCTCGTACATCTCCTCCTCCCCTGTAGTTTCCATTATTTTTCTCTCTTTTCCAATTACTTTCTTCTTTCTTGCTTTAACGCTTTGGTACGGCTAGACCGCACACCATCGACACATACATCTCTAAATATGTATGACACTTGTACCTGGGGGCTTCTCGAACAGAAGTTCTTGTCATTCCTTGAGCATTAAGCTCCTCACATATGAGTTTTTCCATATGTACCTTTTCTTTGCCATTATATGCAACGATATGACTTAAGTTTTGGCCAAGCTGGGTTGCCCGGCTCCTGTACTTATGCCCTACGTTCCCGTTAGTTCGGCTAGGGCATGAAGGGAGCACCTATGCGATTTTTACTGCCGGGTCATCCGGATGTCTACCTCAGAATAGCTAGAGTTCTTAAGGGAATATTCAGTCGGTGAATTAAAGATGTTTTCTGAACTCACTCCATTGTGCACCCCCAGAAGTTATACAAACTGTGGTGCTCGCATCACAATTCGGATATGTACACTAAATGCATGGACACCCAGGGAAAGGAACCCTTAATGGAACTATTCTCTCTGGAAGATGTTTCTTACAAGTAATATAACATAGCTAGCCGGATACAACTTGTCTGTTCAAGTAAGTATGACCCCTACGCCTAGTTTTCCAGGCATACCCCGGCCTATTCGGCCGCGACGGTATTCAGAAACACTCCGCACCTTCGGGTCCGGAGGTTGAAGCGAAAAGGTCTGCCATGAAAAATGATATACAATTCAGCTAGATGAGGAAAGTACACAGTCACTTGGACTCAAACACCTCTTCCTCTACACCTTCCAACAGGCAGTCTAACATACAATCCTGTTGGGAATATTTGGTGGCCACCTCTACTTGGTCATATACTATACTAACGGGAATTTCTTCCCCATTCGGCCCTACCGGTCCGACACGAGCCATGTGATTAGGATCCAGCTTGGTATATCGCGTCTTCACCATGGCCCAGGCCTCTCGCGCACCCTCTCGGCAGGCAAATATCTTCCACAGCCGGATACGCCGCCGCGCTCCCTTGAACAGCTCTACCAGCTTCTCCATGCTTCCTGGAGGGGAGTCGGATGGCCATAAGGCCTTGGCTACACTTCGCATAGCCTGCCGAGCTTGCTCCTGCAACTGTGATAGCCCTTGCAGGAGATCATTTGATGATCAGTACACTTCCTCTTCGGGGCGGTTCGTCAATATACCTGCAATTACAGCTATATGAGCTATCGTCACCTCCAAACTGCTATAAGATAAAAGCGGCCACGTATTGAATATGCCGCCTCGGAACTTCTTGTTCTCCTTCACAGAGTCGGCTAACTGCGCTCGCACATATTTCAGTTCTTTGCCCAGTTTGATGTTCGAATCCTGGAGTTTTTTTTCTCCTCAACAACTTTTGTCAATACACGCTCGCCCGCTGCTAGTAGCTTTTTGGCTCCATGTTCTTTGCTTCGAGCGGCGTCCAGCTGCTCTCGTACTTGGTCCAAATGACCCAACACAAAGATTAGAACCCAGATTCACACTATCGGTGTACCATTATGAATTTTCGATAGAGGAAAATATTACCGGGAGATGCCTTGTATTTCTCCAGTTCGGCATTGGCAGCAAGCAGCTGGCGCTGACACTTCTCTAGCTCCTGAGCCAGCTGGGTATTCCTCTCCGTAAGCACCTGGTTGTACATTGATCCTTAAATCAGTTGTTTCAACTCCTTTAAGTCTCGGGGGCTACTGGCATATGGTTATCATAGTCAGACAAAGCGAATTTACCTGCACATCTCTCAAATGTTGCTTTGTGGCCCTGTTAATCCCATCTCGAGCAGACCGGATGTATGCATCGGTTGAGCTGAAGGCGTTAAACGACTCTTCTGAAAAGCTAAGGTCTTGTAAAATGGCCCGGCGGTGCCGATGATTCATGGAACTCTCCACTTTTGAGTTGGTGACAGATACATCATCCGAGTCCTCGGCTGGAGGACAGTCCGGCGTCGCCCCCGCATCAGCCCCCGTCTGCGCGGCAGGATTTGAATCCTGGCTGTGGGAAGTACGGCCGCTCGAATCTCTGGATATAGTCCAGCGCACCTTCCTCCTGACACATGGAAAACGGGAAGGTCACGGTTGGACGTGACTGCTCAGGTGCGGGTTGGCGAATTCATACCTCTTCAATGAAGGCACGGCCGTGTCTTCGTTTGCTTTCCTCTTGGAAGGCTTTCCCGGCGTGGGAGCCGCTCTCTTCGAAATCGCCGAACGTCTCCCCTGTGAAGCATGATACAGTGCGGTGGGTGAGGCAGAATAAGAGCACTCTTTTAGAGAAGGTGTTTCTTAATTATTTACATGTGAAGCAGGAAGAAGGCCAGGGTAGTCGGCGGTGATGGCTACTTATGTGCCGTCATAGCTTGTCTGGTAAAACACTCCCCCTGCAAGCACCACGAATATATCCGGATCCTCTTCAAACCCAGGATCTAGCTCCCAGTTGTTGATCTCTGGCTGTGGGGCAGGACTATGAAGTCCTTCGGTGACCTTCCGCCAGTGCTGTCATCACAAACAGACTTGAAACTTACCAAAGGTAATCCGGAAGTGGAATGAGTGGAGTAGAGGGGTTGAGGCTTACCCAACTGGGAGGATCATACATAGAATTCCCATCTCTACGCTTAATGCGAAGAAATTCCTCTTCCTCCCCTTTAAACAGCTCGGCCAATATTTTGGCCAGAGCGGCGGGGGTATTTGGACCCTTCTGGCCATAGCGGGAGGCGTCATCCTCTCCATTATAGTGCCACATGGGCAGCCCTCTGTATTGTAGCAGTTGAACCCCATGCACTATGGAGATCGCCATTACCTCGATTATTGTGAGTCCGGACTGAGCGAGCATCTTTATCTTGCTCATAAACTGGCGAACTTCTACATTGTCCTCCTCTTCAAGACTACGAGAACGCCAACTATGGCGTTTCTTCAGTGGAACGCTCGCAAATTCAGGAAGACCCTTTCGAACTAGGTCAGGAAGCGTGACGTCCTCAATATAGAGCCATTCGGAAGGCCATTCTTCGGATGCCTTCCTTGGTGTGCCGGACAGATATCCGGTATCAGCGATACGACATACTTCGGCTCCGCCCACTTCAAATATTGACCCCTCGTGATTACGGGGGACAAGACAGAACAACTTCCTCCACAGCTCAAAATGAGCCTCGATACCCTGGAATAGTTCGCATAAAGCGACGTAACCCGCAATGTGCAGAATGGAGGCAGGGGTGAAGTTGTGTAGCTGGAGGCCATAGTATTCCAGAAGCCCTCGGAGGAACGGATGAATGGCGAATCCAACGCCCCTTAGCAGGTAGGGGACGAAACATACTCGCTCTCCCCCGAACGGATTGGAGAAGTCCTCTGCCTGAATCTCACCGTTGAAGGAATCTAGCCCCGCTCGAACAAGAACTAGATCTATGGGGGGAAGAAATCCATGCGTCTGCAGCTTCGTCAATTGACTGTAGGACACTGAACACCTCTCCCACTGGCCTTTCTCTGGGCCGGAACGGGTGGAGGAGTTGGGGACGCTAGCCATGCTGGAATGGTTTCTCCTAAGCAGTCTCCGGGGATTACCTCTGCGTGGTGCCGAATGGATCTAGGATCCAATCTCTTTAATAGGCGTTCTTCCTTGCAAGGACGGGGTGTTATCTGCAAAAATACCTTGACCTTCCGCCTTCGCTTGACACGTGGAAGACGAAGTTATTTAACGCGCAGAAGCCAAGGGGAGCGACGTCGAACCAATGGCCGAATACATCACTTGCAGATCGTTAATGGAGGAACCCGCCTTGCAATGCCGAAGACAATTTGTGTGCCGAACACCTCACTATTGAAGACTGGTTTGGGGGCTACTGAGGGAGTCCTGGACTAAGGGGTCCTCAGGTGTCCGGCCTGTTATCTATTAGGCCGGACTGATGGGCTGTGAAGACATCAAGGACGAAGACTGTACCTGTGTCCAGATTGGACTCTCCTTGGCGTGGAAGGCAAGCTTGGCAACCGACTATGAAGATTCCCTCTTATGTAACCGACTCTATGTAAACCCTATATCCCCTCGATGTCTATATAAACCGGAGGGGTTAGTCCGGAAAGGATATACTCATTACCATAGTCATACAGGCTAGGCTTATAGGGTTTAGCCATTACGATCTCATGGTAGATCAACTCTTGTAACACCCATATTCATCAATATCAATCAAGCATGACATAGGGTATTACCTCCATAGAGAGGGCCCGAACCTGGGTAAACATTGTGCCCCATGTCTCCTGTTACCATCGAACCTAGACGCACAGTTCGGGACCCCCTACCCGAGATCCGCCGGTTTTAACACCGACAGGCGCGCCCTCCTTCCTCGTGGCTGACTCACGGAGTTCCAGACTTCCACTCCAAGTCTCCTGGTTTGCTTTCGGTCCAAGAAAGATCATCGTGAAGGTTTCATTTCGTTTGGATTCCGTTTGGTATTCCTTTTCTGCGAAACTCTAAAATAGGCAAAACAACAGAAACTGGCACTGGGCCTCCGGTTAATAGGTTAGTCCCAAAGATAGTATAAAATAGCATATTAAAGCCCATTAAACATCCAAAACAGATAATATAATAGCGAACAATCAAAAATTATAGATACATTGGAGACGTATCACCGCCAAGCCCTGTTCTTCCTCGGGAGGGTAGATCTGGAGTCCATTTGGCGCTCCGGAGAAGGGGATCTTCGTTCTTTGTCATCACCAACCCTTCTCCATCGCTAATTCCATGATGCTCCCCACCGGGAGTGAGTAATTCCTTCGTAGGCTCGCTGGTCGGTGATAAGTTGGATGAGATTCATCATGTAATCGAGTTAGTTTTCTTAGGGCCTGATCCCTAGTATCCATTATGTTCTTAGTTTGATGTTTCTATGGCCTTGCCATGCTTAATGCTTGACACGTTGGGCCCGGGTGTCATGATTTCAGATCTGAACCGTTTATGTTTGCATCATTATATCCATGTTCTAGATCTGATCTTGCAAGTTATAGTCACCTACTACGGTTATCATCCGGCAACCCCGAAGTGACAACAACCGGGCCCACTCCCGGTGATGACCGTAGTTTGAGGAGTTCATGTATTCACTATGTGTTAATGATTTGTTCATGTTCTCTATTAAAAGGAGGCCTTAATATCCCTTAGTTTCCAATATGGACCCCGCTGCCATGGGAGGGTAGTACAAAAGATGTCATGCAAGTTCTTTTAATAAAGCACGTATGACTATTTATGAAACACATGCCTACATTATATCGATGAACTGGAGCTAGTGTCTTATCGCCCTAGGTTATAACTATCTCATGATGAACATCATCCAACAACTCACCGATCAAATGCCTACGAACTTTTCATTATTGTTTCTGCTAAGTTACTACTGCTATCATCATTGTTATACTTGCTACAAAACTACTGCTATCACTGTTACTATTACTATTGTTGCTGTCACTACTATCAAAACTATCAAACTACTTTGCTACTGATCACTTTGCTGCAGATAATTAATCTCCAGGTGTGGTTGAATTGAGAACTCAGCTGCTAATACCTTCAAATATTCTTTGGCTCCCCTTGTGTCGAATCTATAAATTTGGGTTGAATACTTTACCCTCGAAAACTGTTGCGATCCCCTATACTTGTGGGTTATCAAGACCTTTTTTTGGTGCCGTTGCCGGGGAGCATAGCTATATTTGTTGAGTCACTTGGGATTATTTTCATATTACGACTATGAAGAATCTGAAAGATCCAAAGACTAAGATATTTCCCTCAAGGACGATGGGAGGTAAGGAACTGCCATCCAGTTCTGCTTTAGATTCACCTTCTGTTATGAATAAACTTGCAGCACCACCACATGCTATCAATTCTGATATGTTGCAAGTTATTGATGATGCTACTTCTCCTATGAATGATGCTAGTACCTTGCTTGATAATGATGGTGTGCCACTTGGTGAATTTCTTGATAAACAAATTTCTAAAGTAATACAACCTGATGTTGTTGAATCTGATGATGAGCTTGAAACTGAATCTCCTGAAACACCTGCTAGAACTAGCTCTCCTAGATATGAATTGCCTAAGATTCCGGAAGGTTATGTTATGAGTGAAGAAGCAACTAGAGATATTCTTGCTTGCAATGATAGAGTTGATCTAGAGAGATTATTACACAAGTATAAAGAAAAATCTTTGAATGCTAGAATGAAATGTGCTCCTAAGTTTGCTACTTCACCTATCTTTATTGATGATAAGGATTATGAATTCTCTGACGACCCAAAGTTAATCACTTTGGTTGAATCTGATCCTTTCCATGGTTATGAAACTGAAACTATTGTGGCACATCTTACTAAGTTGAACGACATAGCCACCCTTTTTACTCATGATGAGAAAACTCGCTATTACTTTATTCTCAAATTATTTCCTTTCTCATTAAAGGGTGACGCTAAAGCTTGGTACAATACTCTTGCTCCTGGTTGTGTGCGTAGTCCCCAGGATATGATTTATTACTTCTCTGAAAAATATTTTCCTGCTCATATGAAACAAGCTGCCTTACAGGAAATATTTAACTTTGTGCAAACTACAGAAGAGAGTCTCCCGCAAGCTTGGGGGAGGCTTTGCTAGTTACTTAATGCTTTGCCTGATCATCCTCTTAAGAAAAATTAAATACTTGATATCTTCTATAATGGACTAACCGATGCTTCGTCTAGGGACTTCCTAGATAGTTGTGCTAGTTGTGTTTTCAGCGAACCAACTGTTGGACAAGCTGAAGAAATATTGAATAACATATTGAAAAATTATGATGATTGGACTATTCCTGAACCACCTCCTAAACCCACTCCAAAGAAGAGGGGTATATTATATCTCAGTCTCGAAGATATGCAAGAGGCAAAGAAATCTATGAAGGAAAAAGGTATTAAAGCTGAGGATGTTAAAATTTTACCTCCTATTGAAGAAATACATGGGCTTAATACACCACCACTTCCTAAGGTGGTAGAGGTAAATTCTCTTATGAAGTTTAATGATAGTGATAATCCTCACAATATTCATCCTAGTCAATGCCTCTATGAGTTTGAAAACTACATTAGAAAACAAGATCACTTCAATGCAAATGTTATGAAATAAATTGAAATATAACTCTGATATGATTGCTCACTTGAGTGACTTGTTATTTAGAATATCAAATGATGTTAGAGGTGTAGGAAAGCATGCTTCTATGGTTCAAACTCAATTAGAACAAGTTGCTAAATCACAAAGAGAATTGCTTGATGAAATGAATCATAATATGCATGACTTTGTTGTTAGAGTTGCAACTAGAGGAGGTAAAATGACTCAAGAACCACTTTATCCCGAGGGACACCCTAAAAGAATTGAACAAGATTCACAAAGAGCTAACACTAGTGCACCTAGTCCTTCTAAGAAGAAAAAGGAAAATGATAGGACTTCACATGCTTCTAGTGAACCTGAAATAGAGAAACCTCGTGATAATGCTAATGAAATTTTTATCTCAGATCCTGAAACTCAATCTGGTAATGAACACTCACATAATGATAATGAAAAAGATAATGATGAGGTTCACGAAGAATCTCAACCAACCAATGATAAAGAACCATATAATGATGTTGAGATAGAACAACCTGTTGATCTTGATAACCCGCAACCTAAGAAGAAAAGATATGACAAAAGAGACTTTGTTGCTAGAAAACACGGTAAAGAATGAGAATTGTGGGTACAAAAACCTATGCCTTTTCCACCCAAGTCAACTAAAAAGAACGATGATGAAGAATTTGAACGCTTTGCTGAAATGTTGAGGCTAGTCTTTTTGCGTACTCGCTTGAATGATATCTTGAAAATGCCTCCGTATGCAAAATATATGAAAGACATCATCACAAATAAGAGAAAAATACCAGAAGCTGAAATCTCCACTATGCTTTCTAATTACACTTTTAAATATGGAGTACCTAAAAAACTTGGAGATCCGGGAATACCAACTATACCTTGCTCTATCAAAAAGAATTATGTGAATACTGCTTTGTGTGACTTAGGAGCTGGTGTTAGTGTTATGCCTTTCTCTTTATATAGAAGACTTGACTTGATTAAACTCACACCTACTGAAATATCTTTGCAAATGGATGACAAATCAACAGCCATGCCTATCGGTATCTGTGAGGATGTGCCCGTTCTTGTTGCTAATGTTACTATTTTAACTGACTTTGTTATACTTGAGATACCCGAGGATGACAACATGTTGATTATCCTTGGTAGACCCTTCTTGAATACTACAGGGGCTGTTATTGATTGCAACAAAAGCAAGGTCACTTCATATTAATGGCAATGAGGATACGGTGCACTTCCAAAGAAACAATTCCAAGTGAATGGTATTCATGTTATTGAAAAATCTTCGACAATCACTATTGGAAGTTGTCAAATACCTCTACCTACTGTCAAAAAGAAATATGAAATGCTTATTGTTGGGGAAATGCATATCCCCATTGAGGTAACTTAGTGATTTATGAAAGTTCTTCGGTTTCATGCTAATCGAAAGTGGTTGTTAATAAGACTTGATCAACCTTATTAATGGATCATTTTTGAACGGTATGAAGTTGATGAATTTAGTAAGCACTACTTTCTGTCCTTACTTTTTATTCTCTGTTTTTATTAGTTAAATAAAATAAAATGCCATGCTTTGTCTATTTTCTGAATTTCCCGTGCAATAAAAAATTACCCAAAAATAAAAGTTCTCAGAATGCCCTGAAAATTTAATACGATTTTTTCTGAATATTTGAGAATTTTTGGTGCAAATAACATCATAGGGAGGTGCACCAGGTGGGCGCGCCCTGGTGGGTTGTGGTCCCCACGTGGCCCCTCACTTACCTCTTCATACCACATCATCACTTACCTCCAGAAAAAAAATCCCCATTGCTCTCTCTCCCGAGTTCTTGAGCTCAAACCTGTGGATTTCGATCTCTTTGCTCGAAGCTCCATTTACAAAACTGTTTCGGGGGATTGTTGTTTGGTATGTGACTCCACCATTGGTCCAATTAGTTTTTGTTTTAGTGGTTTATACTTTGAATAATTAGCTACTCTTGGTGCTGCTGTAGATGTGCTTGCATGTTGAATTCTTAGTGTTCTAAGTAGTTTGAATGCTTGCTATGGCCTCTATGTATCTCTATGAGTAGTTGCTATCAATCTTACAAAGTTTGGTTGACAAATTTTTGTCACTCCAAAATATTTTATTTTCAGGAAATTCTACACGGACATGATGAACCTATTTGGAAGGAGTTCTTCGAGGAGATGATCCTCGGGGGCATCTTCTAGTGATAGTTCTGCTCGTCGGTCTTATGTTGAACCAAGTGAAAGTTCCACGCGAGATGCCGCCACCAAGACATGCTTGTGTCCTAGCGATGAATATATGATGTGTGTGGGCATTAAGGAGGAATTTGAGCAATATGTTCACAATGCCGGCCTCGGTCTCTACCCATCAAATAAGTGTGTACAACACCAAATTCTCAGTGAATCGTTTGTCAAAGGATTTGTAACACCCCCAGTGTCATGCTACAGTAATCCATCATGATGATGCTAAGCTACTGAGATTTGCAATAGTAATCATGTTGGGATAATATCTCTTTTCAAATTCCTTCTTTGAATTCCATTCAAAGTCAAAGTGCAAAATGAAGTTGATCAAAACTTGTTGGAAAAATGTTCACCTTTTAGCAAATAATCCAAAACTATTTGTTGTTAAGGAACAAAACATCATCATCAACACTAAATGGGCCTAATGCTTTTAACAGAGCCAAAACAGCCTATTAAAATGCCCTTTTCTTTTGTGAAAAATCCAAAACAATTCAAACTCCTCCCAAACTTTTTGTGGCAGGTGCCAAATATTGTAATGTATTTATTTGGCCAAGTCCCACATTTTTCTCAGCTCTTGTGGTTATCCTAAATAATCATTTTGTATCTCTGTTTTTAAATAAAGAGGAAACCGGAAATAAAAAAGAGAAAAGAGAAAGGGCCACCCCCACTAGGCCAACCGACCGAGCTGGCCACTAGGCCACACCGGCCCGCACCGTCACCCAGCCGGCCCACCCCGCTCCCACCTTATCCCCCCACCCGACAGGAACCCTAGCGCTAACCACCCCCACTCCCCCACTCGCTTCCCCCACGCCTCTCTCCCCTCCCCCCATTTGGATCGGGCAAGAGGGCCCCGACCCCTTCACCACGACGCCGCTGCCCTTCCCACGACGCCACCACGTCGGTGCCACCTCGCCGATGCCGCCCGGCGCTACCCCGCCGTCGCCTCGTCCCCCCCTCTCCTCCCGCGTGGCGCGCCCGACCCGAAGCCGCTCGTCGCCCCGACCCCTTCAACCCCACCGCTGTGCGCCGTCGCTGTCGCCGGATCGTCGGCGCCACCTCCCCCCGACCCTGCCGCCGGAACGCCTCCCCGCCTCTCCATCGCCGGCCGACCTCGAGCCTCGCTGCCCCCGCTTCCCTCCATCGCCGGTGAGGTCCCCGGCCTCTGCCTCCCCTTTTTCCTCCCTCGTCGCGCACGCGTGCCATGCTCCGGCCACGCCCACCTCGCGCCCTGTCCGCGCCCGACGTGCACCCATCGTGGCCTGACTTCGACCTCCAGCCACCACCACTGCTTTGTCGTGCCATCCGTCGCCCGCACGCTGCTCCGCTCGCGCCCGAGGCTCCATGGCCGCACCCCCTGGCCATCGGCCCCGCGCGTCCCCACCACTGCAGCTTGCTGCTCTGCCCCTGGCCGCTGCTCCGACCGGCCTCGCCGTGCCCTGGCTTCGCCTAGTGGCCGCGTGCGCGTGGCACAGCCGTGGCTGGCCGGCCACAACCGCCACCCCACCCTGGATCGCTGACCACAGGGGCCCCCGCCCTGGCCAGATGGGCCTATGACAGTGGGGCCCGCCCCCAAAATGTTTAAAAAGAAAATGTATTTTAAAAATAAAAAATAATTAATTAATTAATTAATTAGGTAATTAATTAACTTAATCAACTCTATTTAGTACCTAATTAACTTGATTAGATAATTAAAACTGTTAATTAGTTGTTAGACTATGACAGAACGGCCCCACGTGTCAGGGTTGACTTTGGTCAACTCTGTGACTGCTGACGTCATGATGACGTCATGCTGATGCAATAACCCACCATTTTAGGTTTAATAATAATTTCAGAATATTGATTAAACTTTAGAAATTCATAGGAAATAATCCGTAACTCGGATGAAAATGTTTTCTACATGAAAGTTGCTCAGAACAACGAGACGAATCCGAATACGCGATCTGTTTACCTGTCAGATGCCTCTAACTATCTGAAACTAGAACATTCCCCCTCCGGTCATCTATCTGACACAGGTTCGGAACCGGGAAATCATTCCCGGTTGAATTCCCCCTTCACCTTTATCGTGTAGCCATATGTTAGGTAACACCCGGCACATCATATTGCCACGTTATGCTTGTGATGCTATGTTTGCTTTATATTTACTGTTTCTTCCCGCTCTTCTCTCCGGTATACCCCGAGACCGACGCTGCCCCTGTGATCGACTACGTCGACGACGACAGTTCTTCTTTTTTAGCAGAGCTTCCAGGCAAGCAAACCCCCTTGAGCATTCCGATATCGCCCATTTCTTTCCCTCTCATGCTTGCATTAGAACTGCTACTGCTTTATGTATGATCCTACCCTGATGCATAGCCTATTTTTGTTACCTGCTCTCATACCTTACTTGCTTATCCTAAACGGCTTAGTATAGGTTGGTTAGAGATCCATCAGTGACCCCCCACCTTGTCCCAGTTGCCCCGCTTTATGTTTGATGACTCGATCAACGTGATCGACATCCAGGCCCCGACACCGCACATCACGCCCCCTAGTTTTACGACTCCGCAGAGTTACCATCGATTGCCGAGGGTGGAACCTCTTAGATCACTCCTGGTGAGATCTCTGTGGTGTAGCTATCCGGTAGTGGTCATCGAGAGTGATTTCCTCCTTAACCACTTCCCACATGGCTCTGTCGTGCAACCCCTCAAGTGTGAACCTCGAGGGTGGATCCTCTTACGTTCACCTTGATGATAACATCGAGTGGAATTCACCGCAGGTGATTCCTCGGGTTTTCCCCTTGGTGTTAGACACGCAGTTACTATGATTACTATGACTTTACACTGAACCATGTTACTAAAGACGGGTCAGCCCTGAGGGGTGCCCGCACGAGCTTAATAGCGAGTGATGTGGAGTCGGGTTGACCTGGAAGGTGCCCGCGAGATTCTTACGAGGCGTGGCCAAGCATTCTTAGCCCTTGCCGCAAGTACTCGAGATGGGGCGACGGGGTCAAATCTTTCGTGAGTCTCTGCTCGTTACCGCGTACTCCTAATCCACTATGGTGTGGATATTTGATCCGAGGGGCTTCTAGCCTCATAGCGCTAACCATCACGTGGGCATTGTATGGGCGTTCTGTGTCGTATGCATCAGCCGAAGCTTAATCGACGTCAGCAACTGAGCAGCGTGTGCGGGGTTGGACTGCGTAAGCTCCTGCCTTGTTGAAGGAGGTAACTAGGTCTACTCACCGGCTGCGTACGCAACGTGCAGGAGTTCCCGGGGAGATGGCCCATGACCCCTGGGGGCATAGGTTTAGTCCGGCGTGCTTGACCTCTCTATTAAGCATAGGTCGGTTTACGGCGTATTGTTTGGCCGAGGCCGGGCATGACCCAGGAAAGTGTGTCCGGCCGAAGTTAATCGAGCGTAGTCGGCAAGTTGGTGCACCCCTGCAGGGAAGAAAACATCTATCGATAGCCTGTCCTACGGTAACGGACACTTGGAGTTGTATCCCGATCGATATAACTAGAACTAGATACTTGTAATGAGAAATGGATTGTGATGAGAAATGGATAGTATGGCTCTGGGATTCCTTTCTCGTAGGGAGTGGAGAAAGGATCTTTGGCCGAGGTTGATACTCTACTAATTTACTTTATGCTACTCTTATCTCTTCTGTTGCTGCAAGATGCTTGGAGCTGCTTGAAGATGCTAGTCTTTGATAGGCTAGGATTTCCCTTTCTCTTCTGGCATTCTGTAGTTTAGCCCACAGATACAACCATTTGTTTGATACAGATCCATACTTAGATTAGATCTGATGTAAGTCTTGCGAGTACTTTGGATGAGTATTCATGGTTGCTTTGCTACCTATTTTTCCCCTATACCCGATTGTTGCGACCAGATGACGGATCCCAGGAGCTAGACGACACCACTGATGACTACTGCTACCTCGAGGATGCCTACTACTACGTGACGGTCGCTGACGACTTGGAGTAGTTAGGAGGCTCCCAGGCAGGAGGCCTTGCCTTTTTGATCGATGTTGTTTTTGTGCTAGCCTTCTTAAGGCAAACTTGTTTAACTCATGTTTGTACTCAGATAATGTTGCTTCCGCTGACGCTTGTGTATTCGAGCCTATGGATTCGAGCCCTCGAGGCCCCTGGCTTGTAATATAAAGCTTGTATTATTTTAATTTGTGTCTAGAGTTGTGTTGTGATATCTTCCCGTGAGTCCTTGATCTTGATCGTACACATTTGCGTGTATGATTAGTGTACGGTCAAATCGGGTGCGTCACAAGTTGGTATCAGAGCCGATTGCCTGTAGGAATCCTGCTTCCACACTCTTTGGCCGAAGTTGAGTCTAGTCGATGAAAACTATTTTACTAACATGGCTGTGTGGCCCATGGGCCCACGTCGACATTGGGTGGTATTAGGATCTTTTATTCCTCGTCTATACTCTGGGACTCTGATCTCTCTTCTTTTCGGGTTAAATGATTTTACTAACTCGAACATTAGGATCTCGTGATCACATCCGCCCGGAGAGCCCCTTATTTCAGATGATCGCCTGCTGCATCAGAAGATTCTGAAGATACTCTACGATATTCTCTCGGGACTTTGTGCCTGTTGCCTTTGCAATTCCCTACCACCGAAATATCCTTATGGATAAATACACACACTTGCCAATCTTACATCCTATCCCATTGATCTTGTTATTACAAGATGCCCTGAACTGCTCTCCTTTTTCCGAGAATCCTTTAAGCTTACTGCCTTGCAGTTCCTTGTTATCTGAATACCCCTACGGATAACTTTGTGCACCTATCGAGTATCCGCTCATCCTCAGTTGATTCATGTACTTCACAAAAGTCTTCGTAATACCATTCATTCTTGTAAAAATCCTCAATACTTATTGTTCTTGAATTTCTTGCTTGCTTGCATTATGGTTAATACCATAAGTCTAGTAATCTTATTGTCAGCCTTTGTCATTATCATTTTGAGTCCGTTGATACAATATGTTGCGAATGCTCGCAATCCTCAATCAGATCCTAGAATTCATCCTTCCGGCTCAGACAACATTTTAACATGTGTCAAATCTCGATGAATCAAGTCGCCATCGATTGTACCCCTAAGACTATTCTACCTATCCATCCCTAATCAGAGCATTCCTTCTGATCCCTTGTCTTGGAATTCTTAATTCCTTTGCAAATGATGCTTTGAGTTAGTCAGTTGTTTCTATAATCTGATCTCCTTGCATTCATTCTTCCTCTGGTTGAATACTGAGGCTCACATCAGATCCCTTCTGGACCACCAGACCCCTTTTTCGGATTTTATCCGACAACGTCCTTCATATTCAATAAGCTTCAGAGCCTTTCCTCGGATACACAATGCTTTTGGTAAATTGTATCCTCTGCTTTCTCAAACATGCTCTACTCCCGAGTTTGTGTTATTTATTCTTGAAATTTATGACATATGTTCCTAGGATGCCCCGATGGGTTGAATCTATGCCTTCCCTAATCTGTGTGAACTCAAAAGTTATGCGGGTTATACTCTACTGGCTTTTCGTCAGATAAAATTTCAATACTATAGCTTCATCAAGAGCGAGAAGTAAAATGAAAGGTTATGCATTGTAGAAGTGGGAGTCGACCCTGAACCTTGTGTTCATGCCCACGGACACGGTGTGGGACTTATCATGAAAGCTTCTTGCAAGATTTAATCATTTGAATATTCTTCTGGTATCGTAAATTGGATCCCTTGCAGTTATGGTCCCAACCATATTTCCTCCTTGATCCCATTTACTGGGTAAGTTAAAATTACTTAACCTCCGCAAATCATTTCCCCCGTCCAACCTCTACTCCGATTTACCTTCCGGCATTACACCTAGTGCTTGATACTGGGAAGCGTTATACCCCATCACATATTCCTAGCCTGATCGGCTATATCATTATCGAGCTAATTTTAACTGTGCTACACGGTCCTTCCCGGAGCACAACTTCCGACGACGAGCTAAGCTTACATCGATCTTCCTCGTCATATCATTTTTCGAGTTTGTGTCGTACCCATGGTTCCAATAACCTTTCGCTTTATCATTCCTTTGACTTGATGTCGTCGCCGATTGATTACATCTTCATGAAATCTCTCGACAAATGTGTCATGATCATCATCAACATTCTAAGCTCTTCCAGGATATTGATTGAACTCATGATGAGAAATACCATCCTTGCCCCTCGATGATTTGTGTCAGCATCAACAACATTCTTGTCTTCCCCCCAACACAAACTTGATCATATTAATTTTGGGAATACATCCTTTTTGACATGTCGATGGATTGCTACTGAGCCCGTCGACCACACCCTCATCTTTTCCCTGCTAAAATTGTATGACTTGTTTTCTAAGTTGTTTCCGATGGATCCTTTGTGTATCCAAAGTATAACCTTTGCTTGAAAACCATGTCAATGCTATCTCGAAGCCTGTCTGTGGTAATCCGATCTTCAATAAGAACATTTGAAGCACAATACTAAATTTTCTTTATCAATTATCCAAACACTGTTGTATGGGTAATGTCATGAAATTTTTCCCCTTACCTAAATGGTTTTATACTTCTATCCTGTCATGGATATCATGCTCTGCTTGTCCTTGGGAAGGATATACCCCCTGAAATATGTGCTTAAACACATTTTCCTTTCCATTGTTCTGTTTAATATACTAACCATATTTTCCTTTCCATTCTTTTGTTTAACCTTTCCGGTAAACCAACTTATCTCAGTAGAGATAATTTCCTGCTTAGGTAAACACCTCAATGTACAACTCTGTCAGTAAAGACCCTGTTACTATTGTTGATGACATTCTGGTAGCCACCGATGGATAAGAACTTTGCCTAATGGCCTGCCTCGTTCAACGAGCAGGAAAATGGTTCTCTTCGTCCCTCGCCCTTGGTACCAACGTTGTTGGCAACATACCTGACAGTCTATTATATGACATGCCTTGCTATCGGCCCCCTTGCTACTTTTAACCCACATGGTGGGTCCATAACCCATAGTTCCACAGGATCGGAACCTGACTCTCTTGTATATCCTTTATTCCGAAGTATCATTGCTCTTGGCTTTGAGTGTTGTCACGAGCCACCGTCTGAGAGATGATCTATTCCCGATGCTCTGAACCCCCTTCTCACACTCTGTTCAGGTATCGATCGTTTGTCCATTCACTTGAAACTTCCTATTGAACCTTCTTATTTTGCTCTCGATGATTTCTTAAGTTTCAACTCGAGAGACACTTCTGCCACATTTCCCTGAATTGTTCACTAGATAATTAACCCTATAAGGGTCAGTTCTCCTGAAGTTACTCTTTGCTTCCGCACTTAAATCTCGGGACGAGATTTCTTGTAGTGGAAGAGATTTGTAACACCCCCAGTGTCATGCTACAGTAATCCATCATGATGATGCTAAGCTACTGAGATTTGCAATAATAATCATGTTGGGATAATATCTCTTTTCAAATTCCTTCTTTGAATTCCATTCAAAGTCAAAGTGCAAAATGAAGTTGATCAAAACTTGTTGGAAAAATGTTCACCTTTTAGAAAATAATCCAAAACTATTTGTTGTTAAGGAACACAACATCATCATCAACTCTAAATGGGCCTAATGCTTTTAACAGAGCCAAAATAGCCTATAAAAATGCCCTTTTCTTTTGTGAAAAATCCAAAACAATTCAAACTCCTCCCAAACTTTTTGTGGCAGGTGCCAAATATTGTAATGTATTTATTTGGCCAAGTCCCACATTTTTCTCAGCTCTTGTGGTTATCCTAAATAATCATTTTCTATCTCTGTTTTTTAAATAAAGAGGAAACAGGGAATAAAAAAAGAGAAAAGAGAAAGGGCCACCCCCACTTGGCCAACCGACCGAGCTGGCCACTAGGCCACGCCGGCCCGCACCGTCGCCCAGCCGGCCCACCCCGCTCCCACCTTATCCCCCACCCGACAGGAACCCTAGCGCTAACCACCCCCACTCTCCCCTCCCCCCATTTGGATCGGGCAAGAGGGCCCCGACCCCTTCACCACGACGCCGCCGCCCTTCCCACGGCGCCACCACGTCGGTGCCACCTCACCGCCGCCGCCCGGCGCTACCCCGCCGTCGCCTCGTCCCCCCCTCTCCTCCCGCGTGGTGCGCCCGACCCGAAGCCGCTCATCGCCCCGATCCCTTCGACCCCGCCACAGTGCGCCGTTGCTGTCGCCGGATCGCCGGCGCCACCTCCCCCCGACCCCGCCGCCGGAACTTCTCCCCGCCTCTCCATCACCGGCCGACCCCGAGCCTCGCCGCCCCCGCTTCCCTCCATCGCCGTTGAGGCCCCCGGCCTCCGCCTCCCCCTTTTCCTCCCTCGTCGCGCACGCGTGCCATGCTCCGGCCACGCCCACCTCGCGCCCTGTCCGCGCTCGATGCGCTCCCGCCATGGCCTGACTTCGGCCTCCAGCCACCACCACTCCTGCGCCGCGCCATCCGTCGCCCGCACGCTGCTCCGCTCGCGCCCGAGGTTCCATGGCCACACCCCCTGGCCAGCGGCCCCGCGCGTCCCCACCACTGCAGCTTGCTGCTCCGCCCCTGGCCGCCGGAGCCCTGGTCGCTGCTCCGGCCGGCCTCGCTGTGCCCTGGCTTCACCTAGTGGCCGCGTACGCGTGGCACAGCCCTGGCTGGCCGGCCGCCGCCCCACCCTGGGTCGCTGACCATAGGGGCCCCCGCCCTTGCTAGATGGGCCTATGACAGTGGGGCCCGCCCCCAAAATGTTTAAAAAGAAAATGTATTTTAAAAACTAAAAAAATAAGTAATTAATTAACTTAATCAACTCTGTTTAGTACCTAATTAACTTGATTAGTTAATTAAAATTGTTAATTAGTTGTTAGACTATGACAGAACGGACCCACGCGTCAGGGTTGACTTTGGTCAACTCTGTGACTGCTGACGTCATGATGACGTCATGCTGATGCAATAACCCCCTATTTTAGATTTAATAATAATTTAAGAATATTGATTAAACTTCAGAAATTCGTAGGAAATAATCCGTAACTCGGATGAAAATGTTTTCTATATGAAAGTTGTTCAGAACGACGAGACGAAGCCGAATACGCGATCTGTTTACCTGTCAGATGCCTCTAACTATCTGAACCTGGAACATTCCCCCTTTGGTCATCTGTCTGACACAGGTCCGGAACTGGGAAATCATTCACGGTTGAATTCCCCCTTCACCTTTATCGTGTAGCCATACGTTAGGTCACATCCGGCACAGCATATTGCCACGTTATACTTGTGATGCTATGTTTGCTTTATATTTATTGTTTCTTCCCCCTCTTCTCTCCCGTAGACCCCGAGACTGACCCTGCCCCTGTGATCGACTACGTCGACGATGACACTTCTTCTTTTCCAGCAGAGCTTCCACGCAAGCAACCCCCCTTGAGCATTCCGATATCGCCCTTTTCTTTCCCTCTCATGATTGCATTAGAACTGCTACTGCTTTATGTATGATCCTACTCTGATGCATAGCCTATTTTTGTTACCTACTTTCATACCTTACCTGCTTATCCTAAACTGCTTAGTATAGGTTGGTTAGAGATCCATCAGTGACCCCCCACCTTGTCCTAGTTGCCCCACTTTATGTTTGATGACTCGATCAACGTGATCGACGTCCAGGCCCCGACACCGCACATCACGCCGCCCCCCTAGTTGTACGACTCCACAGAGTTACCATCAAGTGCCGAGGGTGGAACCTCTTACATCACTCCTGGTGAGATCTTTGTATTGTAGCTATCCGGTAGTGGTCATCGAGGGTGATTTCCTCCTTAACCACTTCCGACACGGCTCTGTCGTGCAACCCCTCGAGGGTGGATCCTCTTACGTTCACCTTGATGATAACATCAAGTGGAATTCACCGGGGGTGATTCCTCGGGTTTTCCCCTTGGTGTTAGACACACAGTTACTATGGTTACTATGACTTTACACTAAACCATGTTACTAAAGACGGGTCGGCCCTGAGGGGTACCCGTGCGAGCTTAATAGCAAGTGATGTGGAGTTGGGTTGACCTGGAAGGTGCCCGCGAGATTCTTACGAGGCGTGGCCGGTCATTCTTAGCCCTCGCCGCAAGTACTCGAGACAGGGCGACGGGGTCACATCTTTCGTGAGTCTCTGCTCGTTATCGCGTGCTCCTAATCCACTACGGTTTGGATATTTGATCCGAGGGGCCTCTGACTTGATAGCGCTAACCATCACGTGGGCATTGTATGGGCGTTATGCATCGTATGCATCAGCCGAAGCTTAATCGACGTCAGCGACTGAGCGACGCGCGTCGGGTTGGATTGCGTAAGCTCCTGCCTTGTTGAAGGAGGTAGCTAGGTCTGCTCACCGGCCGCGTACGCAACGTGCAGGAGTTCCCGGGGAGATGGCCCATGACCCATGGGGCATAGGTTTAGTCCGGCGTGCTTGACCTCTCTATTAAGCCTAGGTCGGGTTGCGGCGTACTGTTTGGCCGAGGCCGGGCATGACCCAGGAAAGTGTGTCCGGCCGGAGTTAACCGACCGTGGTGGGTAAGTTGGTGCACCCCTGCAGGGAAGAAAACATCTATCGATAGCATGTCCTATGGTAACGGACACTTGGAGTTGTATCCCGATCGATACAACTAGAACTGCATACTTGCAATGAGAAATGGATAGTATGGCTCTGGGATTGCTTTCTCGCAGGGAGTCAAGAAAGGATGTCTGGCCGAGGTTGATACTCTACTACTTTACTTTATGCTACTCTTATCTCTTTTGTTGCTGCAAGATGCTTGGAGCTGCTTGAAGATGGTAGTCTTCGATAGGCTAGGCTTTCCCCTTTCTCTTCTGGCATTCTGCAGTTTAGCCCGCAGATACAACCATTTGTTTGATACAGATGCATACTTAGTTTAGATCTAATGTAAGTCTTGCGAGTACTTTGGATGAGTACTCATGGTTGCTTTGCTACCTCTTTTTCCCCTATACCCGATTGTTGCGACCAGATGACGGATCCCAGGAGCCAGACGACATCACTGATGACTACTGCTACCCCGAGGATGCCTACTACTACATGACGGCCGCTGACGACTTGGAGTTGTTAGGAGGCTCCCAGGTAGGAGGCCTTGCCTTTTCGATCGATGTTGTTTTTGTGCTAGCCTTCTTAAGGCAAACTTGTTTAACTCATGTCTGTACTCAGATAATGTTGCTTCCGCTGACTCTTGTGTATTCGAGCCTATGGATTCGAGCCCTCGAGGCCCCTGGCTGGTAATATAAAGCTTGTATTATTTTAATTTGTGTCTAGAGTGTGTTGTGATATCTTCCTGTGAGTCCTTGATCTTGATCGTCACATTTGTGTGTATGATTAGTGTACGGTCAAATCGGGGGTGTCACAAGATTTAAATATTTTCCACGTGAGTATAGGGTGTTGTTTAAGCTTTATGATAATCCTTATACTATCTCACTGGAGAATTTTGCTTATCACTCCAATCTTCCATTTTGGGGTTCGCTTGATGAGCCACCAACGGTTGAGTACGAGTCTTTCTTGACTTGCCTGTGCTACGATGAAAGTAGGGGAGTGAGACAAGGAAGAATAAAGAGCAATTCATTTTCCCGTAATTCAGTATTTTGCATTATTTAACGGGAAATGCGTAGTAGGCAAGCAAGACTATAGCATACTTTGTGCGCCAGACTTGAGCCTCCTTCACACCGCTCTCACTGGTGAAAGGAATTATAACCTTGGAGCAATTGTTGCTCGTAGACTCCAGCACAATGCTAACAGTGGTTGGTTCTATGGTGGAAGTTATGCCACGCGTTTAGCACGGGAGTTGAGTGTTTCGCCTTTGCCCTTTGATCCTATCCTACCTACGCGGTAGTTAGATTTTGACACTCTGAAGGAACACAAGATCCTTAAGGGAAGGGTTGATAATTTCATTTACAATCTAATATTTAACCAAAGATCTATTGTGGACACATATTTGCATGCGCCTGCTCTTTTTGATTATAACAGCAAGGGAAGATATTTTGTTCTTGAGAGCGAGGCCCGAGCTCGTAACGCAGCAGTGGTGGTGGCACGGCGTGCTGAGGCATCCACACCGAGAGCCTCCGTGAGCTACCACGCCCACTACTACCCTCCAGGCTACTGATCGACTACCAAGTTAGGCCAAAAGCCTAAGCTCGGGGGAGTACGTGTTTCTCACCGACATTACATTCATGCATATTATCCCATTTGTCGGTGCTCACACTTTTTCATTGTATCATCCATGCTTAGATTTATTTTCTTGCTTTCTTCCTGTGTGTTTGAAAAACTTTAGAAAAACCAAAAAAATTAGTTGTAGTTAATTTACTTTCTGTGCATGCTTAGTAGTAGTACTAAAAAGAAAATCCAAAAAGATTTCCTTGTTCTTCTTTTGCTTGTTGGGAGCTTTCCCGTGTAAATAGTTTTTCTCATTTTTGCTTTTCCCTTTTATTTGCTTGATGAAGAAAACCAAAAACTCCAAAAATATTTTAGTGTGTTTCTCTGACTTTCTTTTCTTTTATTCAAGTTGTACCGAGGAGAAGACCGTGATGAAAATGTTGAGTGGCTCTCATATGAATAATTGTTGAACTAATAAGAGCCCATTTTACCTTATCTTCTCCTGTCGAATAAAATGTTTGCAGATTCCAGCTTAGTCCATGGCACTCTTGCACTATTATTATTTTCATATCATTTGGTCGTGCAAGTGAAAGGCAATAATGACAACATTCGATGAACTGGCCGTGGCAAAGAGAACGACTTGTATTGTCTGTGTAAATATGTTTAACTTAGCATCCATGATTCAGCCCATTATGATTAAACATGTTTGCAATGACAATTAGAGATTATAGTTTCTCATGCCATGCATAAGTAGATGAGAGTTAATAATGATTTACCTTGGATAACAACATAGCGTTAAGATGATTGTGATGTAGTATGATGATATGGTATCCTCCTCTGAATGTTCAAGTGGCTTGACTTGGTACATGCTCATGCATGTAGTTGAATCAAAACCAACATAGCCTCTATAATGTTTATGTTCATGGTGTTCATATCCTACTCATGCTAGTGTCCAATCTTACTTACGCATAATGCATGGTTATGATCGTTGTTGCTCTCTAGCTGGCGGCTTATCAATCTAAATTGCTAGCCTTCGCCTGCACTAAGTGGGGATTTTGCTTGTACATCAAAAACCTTGAACCCAAAGTTATTCCAGATGAGTCCACCATACCTACCTATATACGGTGTTACCTGCCGTCCTAAGTAAATTTGCATGTGCCACCTCTAAAAACTTCTAAAAATTATCTGTTTTGTGTGCCTGGATTGTTCATGGAACGACAGGAGGTGGTCGATATCTTCCATGGTAAGCGGGTTATTCTCAGGTCGAGTGTTTATTCACTCTCCATCGCACGAGAAAATGGGCGTTAATAGGGATGCCCAGTCCCAAACTGCAAACATGAAAAAGAGTTCATCTCTAAAATAATTAAACAAAAACTCTCAATGGAGTCAAAACCTTTACTTTTACCGCTTGGGAACCGCCACTAGCATGCTTAGCATGGAAGATGTCGATAACTGATGGTCGTGAAGTGAATAAGAAAGGTGCATGTCTCAAAATATCATTTATATCTGTTTTAAAAAATTGAGCTCTGGCACCTCTGCAAATCACTGCTTCCCTCTACGAAGGGACTTTCTATTTACTTTTATGCTGTGTCACCACCTTCTAAAACAAGCGCCAGAAACTGAGTAGAGCATGGAGGTCATGATTTATGCATTGTGTGTAGCTAATGTTGGGTGCATGATGTCTACTACACAACCTTCTTCTTGTAGACGTTGTTGGGCCTCCAAGTGCAGAGGTTTGTAGGACAGTAGCAAATTTCCCTCAAGTGGATGACCTAAGGTTTATCAATCCGTAGGAGGCGTAGGATGAAGATGGTCTCTCTCAAGCAACCTTGCAACCAAATAACAAAGAGTCTCTTGTGTCCCCAACTCACCCAATACAATGGTAAATTGTATAGGTGCACTAGTTCGGCGAAGAGATGGTGATACAAGTGGTATATGGATAGTAGATAAAGGTATTTGTAATCTGAAATTATAAAAACAGCAAGGTAACTAATGATAAAAGTGAGCGTAAACAGTATTGCAATGCGTTGAAACAAGGCCTAGGGTTCATACTTTCGCTAGTGCAAGTTCCCTCAACAATACTAACATAATTGGATCACATAACTATCCCTCAACATGCAACAAAGAGTCACTCCAAAGTCACTAATAGCGGAGAACAAATGAAGAGATTATGGTAGGGTACGAAACCACCTCAAAGTTATTCTTTCCAATCAATCCGTTGGGCTATTCCTATAAGTGTCACAAACAGCCCTAGAGTTCGTACTAGAATAACACCTTAAGATACGAATCAACCAAAACCCTAATGTCACCTAGATACTCCAATGTCACCTCAAGTATCCATGGGTATGATTATACGATATGCATCACACAATCTCAGATTCATCTATTCAACCAACACAAAGGACCTTAAAGAGTGCCCCAAAGATCGTACCGGAGAATCACGACGAAAACATGTGCCAACCCCTATGCATAGGTTCATGGGCGGAACCCGCAAGTTGATCACCAAAACATACATCAAGTGAATCACGTGATATCCCATTGTCACCATAGATATCCACGGCAAGACATACATCAAGTGTTCTCAAATCTTTAAAGACTCAATCCAATAATATAACTTCAAAGGGGAAACTCAATCCATTACAAGAGAGTAGAGGGGGGAAGAAACATCATAGATCCAAATATTATAGCAAAGCTCGTGATACATCAAGATCGTATCATCTCAAGAACACAAGAGAGAGAGAGAGAGAGAGATCAAACACATAGCTACTGGTACATACCCTCAGCCCCGAGGGAGAACTACTCCCTCCTCGTCATGGAAAGCACCGGGATGATGAAGATGGCCACCGGAGAGGGATTGCCCCCTCCGGCAGGGTGCCGGAACGGGTCTAGATTGGTTTTCGGTGGCTACGGAGGCTTCTGGCGGCATAACTCCCGATCTATTCTCTGTTCTGGAAGTTTTAGGGTACGTGAGTATATATGGGTGCAGGAAGTACGTCGGTGGAGCTTTGGGGGCCCCACGAGGCAGGGGGGCGCCCCCCACCCTCGTGAGCACCTCCCTTGACTCTTGACATGGGGTCCAAGTCCATCCGGTAGCTTTCCTTCCAAAAATAACTTCTCCAGTTGATTTCGTTCCGTTTTGACTCCGTTTGATATTCCTTTTTCTTCGAAACACCGAAATAGGCAAAAAACAGCAATTCTGGGCTGGGCCTCCGGTTAATAGGTTAGTCTCAAAAATAATATAATAGTGGATAATAAAGCCCAATATTACCCAAAACAGTAGATAACATAGCATGGAGCAATCAAAAATTATAGATACGTTGGAGACGTATCAAGCATCCCCAAGCTTAATTCCTGCTCGTCCTCGAGTAGGTAAATGATAAAAAGAGAATTTTTGATGCAGAGTGCTACTTGGCATAATTAATGTAATTCTTCTTAATTGTGGTATGAATATTCAGATCCAAAAGATTCAAGACAAAAGTTCATATTGACATAAAAATGATAATACTTCAAGCATACTAACTAAGCAATTATGTCTTCTCAAAATAACATGGCCAAAGAAAGTTCATCCCTACAAAATCATATAGTTTAGTCATATTTCATTTTCGTCACACAAGAATGCTCTCATCATGCACAACCCCGATAACAAGCCAAGAAATTGTTTCATACTTTAGTAATCTCAAACCTATAAACTTTCACGCAATATATGAGCGCGAGCCATGGACATAACACTATGGGTGGTATAGAATATAATGAAGGGGGTTATGTGGAGAGGACAAAAAAGGAGAAAGTCTCACATCAACGAGGCTAATCAATGGGCTATGGAAATGCCCACCGATTGATGTTAATGCAAGGAGTAGGGATTGCCATGCAATGGATGCACTAGAGCTATAAATGTATGAAAGCTCAAGAAAAGAAACTAGTGGGTGTGCATCCAACTTGCTTGCTCACGAAGACCTAGGGCACTTGAGGAGGCCCATTGTTGGAATATACAAGCCAAGTTCTATAATGAAAAATTCCCACTAGTATATGAAAGTGACAAAACAAGAGACTCTCTACTATGAAGATCATGGTGCTACTTTGAAGCACAAGTGTGCTAAAAGGATAGTAGCATTGTCCCTTCTCTCTTTTTCTCTCATTTTCATTTTTTTGGGCCTTCTCTCTTTTTTATGGCCTTTACCTTTTTGGGGGCCTTCTCTTTTTTATGGACTTTCTCTTTTTTATGGCCTTTTTCTTTTTTTTATTCCTCACTTGGGACAATGCAATAGAAAATGATGATCATCACACTTCTATTTATTTACAACTCAATGATTACAACTCGATACTAGAACAAAGATGACTCTATATGAATGCCTCCGGCGGTGTACCGGGATTGCCATGAATCAAGTGTGACATGTATGAAAAATTATGGACGGTGGCTTTGCCACAAATACGATGTCAACTACATGATCATGCAAAGCAATATGACAATGATGAATGTGTCATGATGAACGGAATGATGGAAAGTTGCATGGCAATATATCTCGGAATGGCTATGGAAATGCCATAATAGGTAGGTATGGTGGCTGTTTTGAGGAAGATATAAAGAGGTTTATGTGTGACAGAGCGTATTGTATCACGGGGTTTGGATGCACCGGCGAAGTTTGCACCAACTCTCAATGTGAGAAAGGGCAATGCACGGTACCGAAGAGGCTAGCAAGGATGGAAGGGTGAGAGTGTGTATAATCCATGGACTCAACATTAGTCATAAAGAACTCACATAGTTATTGCAAAAATCTACAAGTCATCAAAAACCTCAGCACTACGCGCATGCTCCTAGGGGGATAGATTGGTAGGAAAAGACCATCGCTCGTCCCTGACCGCCACTCATAAGGAAGACAATCAAATAACACCTCATGTTTCAAATTTGTTACATAACGTTTACCATACGTGCATGCCACGGGACTTGCAAACTTCAACACAAGCATTTCTCAAATTCACAACTACTCAACTAGCACGACTTTGATATTATTACCTCCATATCTCAAAACAATCATCAAGCATCAAACTTCTCTTAGTATTCAAAACACTCACAAGAAAGCTTTTACTAATCTTGAATACCTAGCATATTAGGATTTTAAGAAAATTACCATGCTATTTAAGACTCTCAAAATAATATAAGTGAAGCATGAGAGTTCATCTATTTCTTCAAAATAAAACTACCACCATGCTCTAAAAGATATAAGTGAAGCATTAGAGCAAATGACAAACTACTCCGAAAGATATAAGTGAAGATCAATGAGTAGTCGAATAATTATACAACTATGTGAAGACTCTCTAACAATTAAGAATTTCATATCTTGATATTTTATTCAAACAGCAAGCAAAACTAAATAAAATAAAATGACGCTCCAAGCAAAACACATATCATGTGGTATATAAAAATATAGCTCCAAGTAAAGTTACCGATGAACGAAGACGAAAGAGGGGATGCCTTCCGGGGAATCCCCAAGCTTAGGCTCTTGGCTATCCTTGAATATTACCTTGGGGTTCCTTGGGAATCCCCAAGCTTAGGATCTTGCCACTCCTTATTCCATAGTCCATCGAATCCTTACCCAAAAACTTGAAAACTTCACAATACAAAACTTAACAGAAAACTCGTAAGTTCCGTTAGCATAAGAAAATAAATCACCACTTCAAAGTACTGTAATGAACTCATTCATTATTTATATTGGTGTTAAACCTACTGTATTCCAACGTCTCTATGGTTTATAAACTATTTTACTAGCCATAGATTCATCAAAATAAGTAAACAACACATGAAAAATAGAATTTGTCAAAAACAGAACAGTCTGTAGTAATCTGGATCAAACGTATACTTCTGGAACTCATAAAATTCTCAAATAAATTTCTGGACCTGAGTAATTTATCTATTAATCATATGCAAAAAGAATTAACTAAATATCACTCTCAACATAAAAATGGCAGAAATTCTCGTGAGCGCTAAAGTTTCTGTTTTTTACAGCATGATCAACAAGACTTTCCCCAAGTCTTCCCAAAGGTTCTACTTGGCACAAACACTAATTAAAAGCATAAAACCACATCTAAACAGAGGCTAGATGAATTATTTATTACTAAACAGGAACAAAAATCAAGGAACAAAAATAAAGTTGGGTTGCCTCCCAACAAGCGCTATCGTCTAACGCCCCTAGCTAGGCATGATGATTTCAATGATGCTCACATAAAGGATAAGAATTGTAACATAAAGAGAGCATCATGAATAATATGAGTAGCACATTTAATTCTAACCCTCTTCCTATGCATAGGGATTTTGTGAGCAAACAACTTATGGGAACAAGAATTAATTTGCATAGGAAGGCAAAACAAGCATAACTTCAAAATTTTAAGCACATAGAGAGGAAATTTGATATTATTGCAATTCCTACAAGCATATATTCCTCCCTCATAATAATTTTCAGTAGCATCATGAATTAATTCAACAATATAACCAGCGCCTAAAACATTCTTTTCATGATCTACAAGCATAGAAATTTTATTACTCTCCACATAGGCAAAATTCTTCTCATTCGGAATAGTGGGAGTATCATAAGAGACTCGAATACTATAAATTGTTTCCATATTAAAAGAGTAATGTTAATAAAAGGGGTAATCATAATCATGACAAGTTTTATAAATATAATCACTACTTTTTATAGCATAAGTATCATCACAATAATTATCATAAGTAGGAGGCATGCTACCATCATTATAAATTTGCATATCAAAACTTGGGAGACTAAAAATGTCATCTTCATTAAACGTAGCATCCCCAAGCTTGGGACAAACATTAATTGCAGCAAATATATTCTCAAAAACATCATCTTCATCAAACATAGCATCCCCAAGCTTGGGCCTTTTCATATCATAATCATAATCACTCTCATAATTAATAGTATGGATAGCACCAATAGTATAGCAATTATCATATTCTTCCAAGCAAGTGCCAAAAAGATTTTCAAGATCATAAGAAGTATCATTATCTTCCACAATTATGTTTTCATGAGGCACAATAGTAATAGGAGCAGCACTATTTGGGAGAGATATCTTTTTACCTCTCTTCCTTTTTCTTTTCTTCTTCTTCACCACATCATGTGTGGGTTCAATCCTCTTTTTGGAGCTCCTTATTAATGAGATTGGTTGAATAGGAGGCTCTTCCTCGTTACCTGATTCATCATAAGAAATAATAGGAGGGTATTGGGATGTCTCTTCCCTTTCATTAGTATTCTCTTCATCTTCTATTTGTTTTCTTTTCTTTATGTAGTTGGCAATGTAAGGATTTTCAATACAATTCACCGCACAATACATATAAATATTCTCTAGATCAAAATCAAGAAATCTATCAAGATTAAACTTTGGAATACCCTCAGTTATACATTTCATCTCCTCATACCCCAAAAGAAGACTAAGCTCTTTATGATGCTCAATGGTAATCAAATTATCACAATTTTTTGATACGATTTGGTCATGAAACAATTTGCATTGGAGATTTAAATGACCATGTGATACGTCTATTTTGCATCATGCTTTTATATCGATATTTATTGCATTATGGACTGTTATTTCACTTTATGTCACAATACTTATGGCTATTCTCTCTTATTTTACAAGGTTTACATAAGGAGGGAGAATGCCGACAGCTGGAATTCTGGGCTAGAAAAGGAGCAAATATTAGAGACCTATTCTGCGCAACTCCAAAAGTCCTGAAACTCCACGGAACGTCTTCAAATAAATAAAGAAAATCCTCGCCAAAGATGAAGGCCAGGGGCCCACACCCTGCTCACGAGGGTGGGGAGCGCCCCCCCTAGGGCGCGCCCCTACCTCGTGGGCCCCCTGGTGGCTCTCCGACGTCCATCTTCTCCTATATGAAGTCTTCCGATGAGAAAAAAATAAGAAGGAACTTTTCAGGACGAGACTCCGTCGCCACAATGTGGAACCTTGGCGGATCCAATCTAGAGCTCCGGCAGAGCTGTTCTGCCGGGGATACTTCTCTCCCGGAGGGGGAAATCATCACCATCGTCATCACCAACGCTCCTCTCATCGGGAGAGGGCAATCTCCATCAACACCTTCACCAGCACCATCTCATCTCCAAACCCTAGTTCATCTCTTGTAACCAATTCCTGTCTCAAAGTCCGGGATTGGTGCTAGTAGGTTGCTAGTAGTGTTGATTACTCCTTGTAGTTGATGCTAGTTGGTTTATTTGGTGGAAGATCATATGTTCAGATCCTATATGCATATTATTACCCCTCTGATTATGAACATGAATATGCTTTGTGAGTAATTACGTTTGTACCTGAGGACAAGGGAGAAGTCTTGCTATTAGTAGTCATGTGAATTTGGTATTCGTTTGATATTTTGATAAGATGTATGTTGTCTAGCCTCTAGTGGTGTTATGTGAACATCGACTACATAACGCTTCACCATTATTTGGGCCTAGAGGAAGGCATTGGGAAGTAATAAGTAGATGATGGGTTGCTAGAGTGACAGAAGCTTAAACCCTAGTTTATGCGTTGCTTCGTAAGGGGCTGATTTGGATCCATATGTTTCATGCTATGTTTAGGTTTACTTTAATACTTTTGTTGTAGTTGCGGATGCTTGCAATAGACGTTAATCATAAGTGGGATGCTTGTTCAAGTAAGAACAGAACCCAAGCACCGGTCCACCCACATATCAAATTATCAAAGTATCGAACGCGAATCATATGAACGTGATGAAAACTAGCTTGACAATATTCCCATGTGTCCTCGGGAGCGCTTTTCCTATTATAAGATTTTGTTCCGGCTTGTCCTTTGCTACAAAATGGATTGGGCCACCTTGCTGCACTTTATTTACTTTTGTTACTTGTTGCTGGTTACCATTTATCTTATCACAAAACTATCTGTTACCACTTATTTCAGTACTTGCAGAGAATACCCTGCTGAGAACCGCTTATCATTTCCTTCTGCTCCACGTTGGCTTCGACACTCTTACTTATCGAAAGGACTACGATAGATCCCCTATACTTGTGGGTCATCAAGACTCTTTTCTGGCGCCGTTGCCGGGGAGTGTAGTGCCTTTGGTAGGTGGAATTTGGTAAGGAAAAATTTATATAGTGTGCTGAAATTTACTGTCACTTGTTACTATGGAAAGTAATTCTCTGAGGGGCTTGTTCGGGGTATCTTCACCCCGACCAGTAGAGCAAAGAGTTGCTCCTCAACCTACTGAACCTATTGAAAATGAAATTCCTTATGAGTATCCTTCGGGTATGATAGAAAAACTGCTAACTAATCCTTTTACAGGAGATGGAACAAAGCATCCTGATGAACACCTAATATATGTGGATGAAGTTTGTGGATTATTTAAGCTTGCAGGTATACCCGATGATGTTGCTAAGAAGAAGGTCTTCCCTTTATCTTTGAAGGGAGACGCGTTGATATGGTATAGGCTATGTGATGATATGAGATCGTGGGACTATAAAAGAAATTGGAATTTCATCAAAAGTATTACCCTATGCATCTTGTTCATCGTGATCACAATTATATATATAATTTCTGGCCTCACAAAGGAGAAAGCATCGCTCAAGCTTGGGGGAGGCTTAAATCAATGTTATATTCATGCCCCAATCATGAGCTCTCGAGAGAAATAATTATGCAAAATTTATATGCTCGGCTTTCTGAAAACAATCATACCATGCTCGATACTTCTTGTGTTGGCTCTTTTATGATGAAGACTATTGAATTCAGATGGAATTTATTGGATAGAATTAAACGCAACTCTGAAGATTGGGACCTCGACGAAGGTAAAGAGTCAGCTATGACACCTAAGTTTGATTGTGTTAAATCTTTTACGGACACCGATATTTTCCGTAAGTTTAGCACTAAATATGGCCTTGACTCGGAGATAGTAGCTTCTTTCTGTGAATCTTTTGCTACTTATGTTGATCTCCCTAAGGAGAAGTGGTTTAAATATCATCCTCCCATAGAAGTAAAAGTAGTTGCACCTATTAAAGTTGAAGAAAATATTATCACTTATAATGATCCTATTGTTCCTACTTCTTATGTTGAGAAACCACCTTTCCCTGTTAGAGTAAAGGATCATGCTAAAGCTTCAACTGTTGTTCGTAAAAGCAATATTAGAACTTATACACCTCCTGAACAAGTTAAGTAGAACCTAATATTGCTATTGTTAAAGATCTCTTATCTAATAATATTGATGGGCATGTTATTCAGTTCGAAGGTGAAACTGCTAGAATTGCTAAACCTTGTGCTAAAGATAAACATAGACCTGTGGTAGGCGTGCCTGTTATTTCTGTTAAAATAGGAGATCATTGTTATCATGGCTTATGTGATATGGGTGCTAGTGCTAGTGTTATACCTCATGACTTATACAAAGATATTATGCATGATATTGCACCTGTTGAGTTAGAAGATATTGATGTCACGATTAAACTTGCTAATAGAGATACTATTTCACCAATTAGAATTGTTAGAGATGTTGAAGTCTTGTGTGGAAAAACTAAATATCCTACTGATTTTCTTGTTCTTCTCCGCAAGATAGCTTTTGTCCCATTATATTTGGTAGACCCTTCTTAAATACTGTTAATGCTAAGATAGACTGCGAAATGAATGTTGTTACTATTGGCTTGGATGATATGGTTCATGAGTTTAATTTCTCTAAATTTAGTACACAACATCGTGAGGAAGAATTGCCTAGTAAGGATGAAATTATTGGTCTTGCTTCTATTGTTGTACCTCCTAGTGATCCTTTAGAACACTATTTACTAGACCATGAAAATAATATGTTCATGAATAAAAGAAGGGAAATAGGTGAAGTATTCTTTAAACAGGAACCTATTCTGCAACACAATTTGCCTGTTGAAATTTTAGGGGATCCTCCTCCACCCAAGGGTGATCCCGTGTTTGAACTTAAACCTTTTCCTGATAATCTTAAATATGATTATCTTGATGAAAAGAAGATATATCCTGTTATTATTAGTGCTAACCTTTCAGAGCATGAAGAAGAAAGATTATTGAAAGCTCTGAAGAAGCATCGTGCTGCTATTGGATATACTCTTGATGATCTTAAGGGGATTAGTCCCACTCTATGTCAACATAAAATAAATTTGGAAGCAGATGCCAAACCAGTTCGTGATCCTCAACAACGTCTGAATCCTAAAATGAAAGAAGTGGTAAGAAAATAAATACTTAAGCTTCTGGAGGCAGGTATAATCTATCCTGTTGCTGATAGTGAGTGGGTAAGTCATGTCCATTGTGTCCGTAAGAAGGGAGGTATTACTGTTGTTCCTAATGATAAAGATGAATTGATTACACAAAGAATTATCACAGGTTATAGGATGGTAATTGATTTCCGCAAATTAAATAAAGCTACTAAGAAAGATCATTACCCCTTACCTTTTATTGATCAAATGCTAGAAAGATTATGCAAACATACACACTATTGCTTTCTAGATGGTTATTCTGGTTTCTCCCAAATACCCGTGTCGGCTAGAGATCAATCTAAGACTACTTTTACATGCCCTTTTGGTACTTTTGCTTATAGACGTATGCCTTTTGGTTTATGTAATGCACCTTCTACGTTTCAAAGATGCATGATGGCTATATTCTCTGACTTTTGTGAAAAGATTTGTGACGTTTTCATGGATGACTTTTCCGTCTATGGTTCCTCCTTTGATGATTGCTTGAGCAACCTTGATCGAGTTTTGCAGAGATGTGAAGAAACTAATCTTGTCTTGAATTGGGAAAAGTTCCACTTTACGGTTAATGAAGGTATTGTCTTAGGGCACAAAGTTTTTGAAAGAGGTATTGAAGTTGATAAAGCCAAGGTTGATGCTATTGAAAAGATGCCATGCCCCAAGGACATCAAAGGTATAAGAAGTTTCCTTGGTCACGCTGGATTTTATAGGAGGTTCATTAAGGACTTCTCAAAAATTTCTCGGCCTCTGACTAATTTATTGCAAAAAGATATACCATTTGTCTTTGATGATGATTGTGTAGAAGCATTTGAAATACTTAAGAAAGCATTAGTCTCTGCACCTGTTGTTCAGCCACCTGATTGGAATTTACCCTTTGAAATTATGTGTGATGCTAGTGATTATGCTGTAGGTGCTGTTCTAGGGCAAAGAGTTGATAAGAAATTAAATGTTATTCATTATGCTAGTAAGACTCTAGATAATGCTCAAAGAAATTATGCTACTACTGAAAAAGAGCTTTTAGCAGTTGTATTTGCTTGTGATAAGTTTAGATCTTATATTGTTGATTCTAAAGTAACTATTCAAACTGATCATGCTGCTATTAAATACCTTATGGAAAAGAAAGATGCTAAACCTAGACTTATTAGATGGGCTCTCTTGCTAGAAGAATTTGATTTGCATATTGTTGATAGAAAGGGAGCTGAGAACCCCGTTGCAGACAACTTGTCTAGGTTAGAAAATATTCTTGATGACCCACTGCCTATTAATGATAACTTTCTTGATGAACAATCAAATGTTATAAGTACTTTTCGTAGTACTCCATGGTATGCTGATTATGCTAATTATATTGTTGCTAAGTTTATACCACCTAGCTTCACATACCAGCAAAAGAAAAAAAAATCCATGACTTGAGACATTACTTTTGGGATGACCCACATCTTTATAAAGAAGGAGTAGATGGTGTTATTAGACGTTGTGTACCTGAGCATGAACAGGAACAGATCCTACGCAAGTGTCATTCCGAGTATTATGGAGGACACCATGCTGGAGATAGAACTGCACATAAGGTATTGCAATCTGGTTTTTATTGGCCTACTCTCTTCAAGGATGCCCGTAAGTTTGTCTTGTCTTGTGATGAATGTCAAAGAATTGGTAATATTAGTAGACATCAAGAAATGCCTATGAATTATTCTCTTGTTATTGAACCGTTTGATGTTTGGGGCTTTGATTATATGGGACCTTTTCCTGCCTCTAATGGATACACACATATTCTAGTTGCTGATGACTACGTTACTAAGTGGGTAGAAGCTATTCCAACTAGTAGTGCTGATCATAACACTTCTATTAAAATGCTTAAAGAAGTTATTTTTCCGAGGTTTGGAGTCCCTAGATATTTAATGACTGATGGTGGTTCACACTTTATTCATGGTGCCTTACGTAAAATGCTTGCTAAATATGATGTTAATCATAGAATTGCATCTCCTTATCACCCACAGTCTAGTGGTCAAGTAGAGTTGAGAAATAGAGAGCTCAAATTAATTTTGCAAAAGACTGTTAATAGGTCTAGAAAGAATTGGTCTAAGAAACTTGATGATGCATTATGAGCATATAGAACTGCATACAAAAATCCTATGGGTATGTCTCCGTATAAAATGGTTTATGGAAAAGCATGTCACTTACCTCTCGAACTAGAACATAAGGCGTATTGGGCTATTAAAGAACTCAACTATGATTTTAAACTTGCCGGTGAGAAGAGGTTATTTGATATTAGCTCACTTGATGAATGGAGAACCCAGGCTTATGAAAATGCCAAGTTGTTTAAATAAAAAGTTAAAAGATGGCATAACAAAAGGATACAAAAGCGTGAGTTTAATGTAGGTGATTATGTTTTGCTATACAACTCTTGTTTAAGATTTTTTGCAGGAAAACTTCTCTCTAAATGGGAAGGCCCCTATGTTATCGAGGAGGTCTATCGTTCCGGTGCCATAAAAATCAAAAACTTCGAGGGCACAAATCCGAAAGTGGTAAACGGTCAAAGAATTAAACATTATATCTCAGGTAATCCCATAAATGTTGAAACCAATATTATTGAAACCATAACCCTGGAGGAATACATAAGGGACACATTCCGGAACGTTTCAGACTCCGAAAAGGAATAGGTATGTGGTACGGTAAGTAAACCGACTCCAAAACAATTTTTAAGGCAATATTTCTCCGTTTTGGACTATTTAGAATAATAGAAAAATAAGTAACAGTCCGGGAAGGACACAAGGGCCCCACGAGGGTGGTGGGCGCGCCCTACCCCCCTGGGCGCGCCCCCTACCTCTTGAGCACCTCGTGTGCCTTTCGGACTCCGTTTTCTTGCATGTTACGTATTTTGGTCGTTAAAAATTCATTATATATTCTCCCGAAGGTTTTGACTCCCGTATCACGCAAATATCCTCTATTTTTGTTTCGAGCTGTCCCGTTGCAGATTAAATCAACATTTCTTCTCAGGATTCGGAAGGAGAAAGCTATGTGGATGATTACTTAGCAAATCCCAAGGTCTATGGAGATGTGGAACACGATGGATGGACCACGGAGGAAGAAGAGGACTATGAACCAAAGGGGAAGGAGGAGACGAGCTCAGATGAAGATGAAGCACCATTACCTCAACCTGGGGACGTGCACGTGGAGTTCAAAAAGTCAAGCCTCCCTGATAGGGTAAAGAAACCCAAGTTCGAGTTTATCCCTTTTCGTCTCTTGCAGGAAAATAAGCAGGACCTATGCAAAAAGATATTAACCCTGGAGTGGGAGATTGATGATCTGAGGGATCAAAATGCCGTCCTCAAGCGCAAATTAAAAGAGACGCCTAAGCCATCAACTAAGCCAACATCACCACCACCTTCTTCACCAACCAAGGAGACATAATCACATGGGTATGGGCACTCCCCTTGGCAACTGCCAAGCTTGGGGGAGGTGCCCCGGGATCGTATCACCATCACAACTCCTATCTTTATCGTTTTTCTTAGTTTGATCCTATTAGTAGTATCTTGATCTAGTAGAATAAAGTTTATGGCATGATCTAGTTTTGAGTTTTGCTTTTTGTTCTCTCTTTGTAATCGAGTCCGTGAGCTATATATAATAAAGATTAGTGTTGAGTCAAGGGCTTTATTATTTTGCTATGATCTTGGGTAAATAAAAGAAAAAGAGAAAGAATAAAAAAGAAACAAAAAGTTCATATTGATCTTATTGAGAGTAATGACTTCACATAGAAAGAGTATGATGATTAAAAGCTGTTGGGAGTTGGCAGACATAGCTTTGGTCATTGTTGCAATTAATAGGAAGTAATAAGGAAAGAGAGGTTTTCACATATAGATATATTATCATTGACATCTTTTATGATTGGGAGCACTCGTTAAAATATGACATGCTAAAGAGTTGATGTTGGACAAGGAAGACAACGTAATGAGTTATGTCTTTCTTATATCTGAGATAAAGTATGTTGTCACGGATCCTCTAACTTGTTGAGCTTGCCTTTCCCCCTCATGCTAGCCAAATTCTCAGCACCAAGTAGAAATACTACTTGTGCTTCCAAATACCCTTAAACCAGTTTTGCCATGAGACTCCACCATATCTACCTATGGATTGAGTAAGATCCTTCAAGTAAGTTGTCATCGGTGCAAAGCAATAAAAATTGCTCTAAATATGTATGATTGATTGGTGAGGGAGAAATAAGCTTTATACGATCTTGTGATGTGGAAGTAATAAAAGCGACGGACTGCATAATAAAGGTTCATATCACAAGGGGCAATATAAAGTGACGTTCTTTCGCATTGAGATTTTATGCATCCAACCATAAAAGCGCATGGCAACCTCTACTTCCCTCTACGAAGGGCCTATCCTTTATCATTATATTCTACCTTATGCAAGAGTCATGGTGATCTTCACCTTTTATTTTTCATTTTATCCTTTTTCAAGCTCAGCATGTTGGAAAGAACATGATATATATATATATCTAATTGGATGTAGGGGAGCATGAACCATTATTGTTGACATTACCCTTGAGGTAAAAGGTTGTGGGGCAAGACTATAAGCCCCTATCTTTCTCTGTGTCCGATTAAAACTCCGTAACCACAAGTATTGCGTGAGTGTTAGCAATTATGGAGGACTAAATGATAGTTGAGTATGTGGACTTGCTTTTTAGCTCTGACATAGACTCTTTCCGATGTTATGATAAATTGCAATTGCTTCAATGACTGAGATTATAGTTTGTCGGAGCCCAATAAGGTTTATGATTTATACTTTTGCATTGTGAATAGATCATCACTTGAACATAAGTAATCATATGACAAAATCTATATATGTTGCTGTTATGAAGAATAATCATGATGCCTTCATGTCCGTATTTTATTTTTATCGACGCCTCTACCTCTAAACATGAGGACATATTTATTGTTATCGGCTTTTCGCTTGAGGACAAGCGAGGTCTAAGCTTGGGGGAGTTGATACGTCCATTTTGCATCATGCTTTTATATCGATATTTATTGCATTATGGACTGTTATTTCACTTTATGTCACAATACTTATGGCTATTCTCTCTTATTTTACAAGGTTTACATAAGGAGGGAGAATGCCGGCAGCTGGAATTCTGGGCTGGAAAAGGAGCAAATATTTAGAGACCTATTCTACGCAACTCCAAAAGTCCTCAAACTCCACGGAACGTCTTAAAATAAATAAAGAAAAATCCTCGCCAAAGATGAAGGCCAGGGGGCCCACACCCTGCTCATGAGGGTGGGGGGCGCCCCCCCTAGGGCGTGCCCCCCTACCTCGTGGGCCCCTTGGTGACTCTCCGACGTCCATCTTCTCCTATATGAAGTCTGTCGATGAGAAAAAAAATAAGAAGGGACTTTTCGGGACGAGACTCCGCCGCCACGAGGCGGAACCTTGGCGGATCCAATCTAGAGCTCCGGCAGAGCTGTTCTGCCGGGGATACTTCTCTCCCGGAGGGGGAAATCATCACCATCGTCATCACCAACGCTCCTCTCATCGGGAGAGGGCAATCTCCATCAACACCTTCACCAGCACCATCTCATCTCCAAACCCTAGTTCATCTCTTGTATCCAATTCCTGTCTCAAAGTCCGGGATTGGTGCTAGTAGGTTGCTAGTAGTGTTGCTTACTCCTTGTAGTTGATGCTAGTTGGTTTATTTGGTGGAAGATCATATGTTCAGATCCTATATGCATATTATTACCCCTCTGATTATGAACATGAATATGATTTGTGAGTAATTACGTTTGTACCTGAGGACAAGGGAGAAGTCTTGCTATTAGTAGTCATGTGAATTTGGTATTCGTTTGATATTTTGATAAGATGTATGTTGTCTAGCCTCTAGTGGTGTTATGTGAACATCGACTACATAACGCTTCACCATTATTTGGGCCTAGAGGAAGGCATTGGGAAGTAATAAGTAGATGATGGGTTGCTAGAGTGACAGAAGATTAAACCCTAGTTTATGCGTTGCTTCGTAAGGGGCTGATTTGGATCCATATGTTTCATGCTATGTTTAGGTTTACCTTAATACTTTTGTTGTAGTTGCGGATGCTTGCAATAGACGTTAATCATAAGTGGGATGCTTGTTCAAGTAAGAACAGCACCCAAGCACCGGTCCACCCACATATCAAATTATCAAAGTATCGAACGCGAATCATATGAACGTGATGAAAACTAGCTTGACGATATTCCCATGTGTCCTCGGGAGCGCTTTTCCTATTATAAGATTTTGTTCCGGCTTGTCTTTGTTACAAAATGGATTGGGCCACCTTGCTGCACTTTATTTACTTTTGTTACTTGTTGCTGGTTACCATTTATCAAATCACAAAACTATCTGTTACCACTTATTTCAGTACTTGCAGAGAATACCTTGCTGAAAACCGCTTATCATTTTCTTCTGCTCCTCGTTGGGTTCAACACTCTTACTTATCGAAAGGACTACGATAGATCCCCTATAATTGTGGGTCATCACCATGTTCATTGCAAAGTTCATAAGGGGCACGAAAAATATTGAATTTTTCAGCACAAACATCAAGACTTTCTTGCAACAATTTAGTTTCTAAGTACTTATGCCTCTTGCAATATCTATCTTCCCTATTTGGTGTGTACTTACAAACCCAATGCACTCCACAAAAATTGACATGTTTATAGGAGACATTTTCATCATAACTAGTGCAATCATCATTAGTACCACTAGTCATCAACCCGTGCACTCGCACGGGCTAGCTATTTCAAATACGTGGGTAAGACGTATTGAAAAAACATTTCATGTGGATTCTTTCCATGAAATGAAATGGGAAAAATCTATATTTATATGATGATTATTGGTAATAAAATCTAATAGTTCATGCAATAAGTACGGTGAGAGTACATATTTCTCCAATTAATACTTGACTGGATTATTTTCGGCGGTGCTCTTGAATGATTACAAATGTATTTATGATATTCCAATTGTGTTCTTGTTGCGCAACCTCGATTTGTGAGCGTAAAATCATAATCACACACATACATGTATATATAAATCTTATTCAAGAAACTTTTCTTTGTCCACCCATATAGCATTTTTTGTTTGAGGTAAAAGTGCCAACATGTAACATATGAAGAGTGGTACAAAATAGTATTGTAAATTTTTGGCCGTAGTCTTAACTCCGACGTATTTTTTTTGGCAAACACCACCTATATGTTGAAGTAGATTGAATTGGATTATGAAACTAATACCTCACCTGCCTTATCATAAATTCTAAATATACATAGTTAATACACACACTGGAAGGTATAAATTAATATGCCAAGAATTCAATAGGATTTGAGCGGAATATTTTTGGAATGGTATAATAATGAATTAAAGTACCAAGTCATTGTGCACATATTGTTTTTGAAATACCAAGATTCATACATTTAGGACTGAGATGTACTTAAGGAATGATTCAAATCTCCATGCAAAGATCAGTTTGAGTTGATTGGGAGAATGATACCATGTTCGTTAGGCCTTACTGGAGAGAATACTTCTATACATAATGATACATTCAACTTCTGAATGAAAGGCTTCCCACAAAAAACAAATACACTATCTGTTTCGCAAAAAAAGAAGCATGCATTCATCTTTGTACGCCGAGAACAATTTTTTGCTTTAGTGATACAGGGGTATCACTAATTCGGTAGAAAGAAAGATCGATGGCAAGCAATTTATTGCTAAGTGAGAGAACGAAAACCTTCTGAAGATTCAGCTTCGTAATGACACTACCCTCACCATCCTTTTTTCTTACCTTCCAGTATGGCAAAAAAAGGAGCAAAGGTGAACTAACTTTGCACATAATTCTGAATAATACAATCAGAACAATCCAAATGGATAATAGGTGTAGTAGTGAATTCGGCCTCATTACAAAACTACTGAAGATATTGAGAGGACAATCACATTTTTTACTTAAGTTGAATATGGGGAAGATCTGAGCACATAGGGGGTTGCTAAATGCACTGCACAAAATATCAGATAAAGTGCAAGAGAAGTGCATGTTATATACATGAGAAGTCTAAATGTGATACTTTTCAGGGCATCCACGCCAGAGTTCCTTATATGGTTCATAATCTTCTGTAAGTAGATGATACATGCCACAGGTCCGAACATGTGTGCGTAGCACAAATGCAAAACTGAAAATGCATAATCATGATAAGTAAAACTAAATAAATTGAATGCGCATTATTTGGAGCAGTCGTAAGCCTGCTGATGTTTTCCAAATCCGATATTCTTTTTTTTGTTTGGTGATGTTTTCCAAATCTATTGAGCTTATTTTTTGGCGGTGTTTTCCAAAGCCAACCGTGCAACTGTACGCATACAATACATTGTGCATCAACAATTCTAGAAAAATAAATAACGAAAAAAATAAAAAATGATGGTTCAGTAGCTACTACCTGCAAATTTACATTTTGAATGAATCCTCAGTTATTACCTTCTGTAGAACAAAGTCATGACCAAGTAACTCCTACCAAGAACATAATTGAGAGCAAGCCTGAAATATGATACAGAGTGGAGATAGTACTTCCAGCAGTATAAATCTCAGTTTTAATATTTCATTCTTCCAGTTGTACAAATCAAATACGTGACTAAGAAAGTATAGGAAAAGGGAAAACTGTAAAACTGAATTCAGGAAATGACAAATATAGAAACTCTGCAAGACGATAGTAATTAAGGAGGGCATTGCCTATAAGTTGAAAGCTCCCTGGAAGGACACTGATGATGAAGCATTAGAAAACATAACAGCAGAATAGGCATGCTATGACCAGTTTCAAGGCTAAGACATCAAGAAATACTACATGACTGTTAGTTTGTCTGTATGCGTGGAGGGGGATATTACTAACTGAATTTCCAACATGAATCGACAGTGAGCAAAAGTAGAGATGAGGTCAAAAAGTCACATGTGTGTTATTGGTTGCGTATAACGACGGGTGATGATTCCATCGGCTTTCTCCTTGTTGTATTTCTTACCATGATGTTCATGTGAGATCGGCTGGGAGGAGTCCGAGATAGTTCTTGATAATGGGAGCCGTACGTCAACTTATGCGCCAGAGCAAGTCTCACTATTTAGAAGAAAATGAGAAAATCTTTATAATGAAAGTTGAACAAAAATTACAAATTACAATATAAGCAAAACGTAGTAATGTCTTTCTCACAAATTATTATAAGAAGCTTGAACTGTATGTACCTTCCAAGCCTTGCTCTCAAAATGTTGAAAATGCCATAACGACTACCATCAGCTTCTTATAAATTGGGTGGTACGATACCTAGGTGGCAACTTGAATATTTTTAGTAAACAGGGATGGCAACACCAATCTTTTTAGAAAAACACGGAGGGGCAACATGAATCTAGCTTTGTTTGTGACAGTATTGTACAAAAGAGACGAATAGGAAATGATGTACAAAACTTTCAAAGCTTGCGTTGGGATTGGAGCGCATTAGTATGCACAAAGCGTAGGGGTAAAGCTTCCGTTGAGATTGCGGATGTTCATATGATAGACGGAGAATTCAGAGCACCAATACGATGTAAGGTAGTGCTCTGACTCTGTATATAAAATATAGAGTAAAAGATATGTAACTAATATTCATCAATGGCATATTGCCTTGAACTGGCAATTTTTTAGGTCCTACCTGCTTTTCTTTTCCATGGCCTATACATACATTCTTGTAGATATAAATTAGCTCCAATATGCATCCTTGTTTCTTACAAACTGAAAGAACCTTACAAAATTTTAATATGCCAGTATATATTCAAATAAAATTAACCTAAATATATTGTGCAGATAAGGCTCTTTCAGTTTCTAAGAAAAAAGGATGTATGTCATTTCCGAGGTATATATGCAAATAAAATTAACCTAAATATATCAAATCAACTGAATAGCTTATGTTGATCTTAATGAGCATACTATGATTTCGTTTTATGAAATTAATATTTTAAAAGCTATGTATCAACTAAACATAGTGAACTAACGATCACATCTGAATCAAATGATGATGGCCTACGAATGAGCCAATAAGATTCTCATGGCTTAACGTCCATATCTAGTATCTGAAACCCCTTGACTATCAAGAGAGCGTGTATATCCTTGTTCTCAGAAATCAAGTAACCATATGAATCAATCGTCACATATACCTGAATCATATATTAGCTTATAATACATGGCCGCTCCTATTGTCAGAAAACATGGACTGCTACAACTGTAAGCTGAATTCACCATTTGTTTTAGGAGCTTAACTGCAGAAATAGGGGCATAAAATTTTAAGAAAAAAAAAGAAGCCACATGATAGAGGGCATCTTCACCCAAAGGAAATCAAACTAATTACCTCTAGATAGTTGGATGAGGGAGAGGCATTGGAGAGGACTCCTAGGGTGTGCTAGCTGGTTGGCATGACGCACTTAAATCCGTATATCCCACAGAACCAATTATCAAGTAACAACTGTAAGAAAAGTGAGCATCTGAACAAATCTCAGTATTGCAAGATTATTGTAAGCAGATCCACATCACGTGCATGTCTGTGGTCCCGTACACAGCCTACCTGCAGTCTATTGTTTGGATCATCCTCGAGAAATCTATCCATACAATCATTTAAAATACAACAAAATAAGGTATAGGATTGTAGGCAACACAAAATAATCTACCTATAGTTTGAAATCTTCGCCGAGCTTTTGTAGGTTTGGCCTGCTTGAGCCTTATAATTGAAGCAAGATATAGAGGATGTTTAGGATGAAACAATATTCGTTATAGGATTATAGGCAACGCAAAGTAATCTACTTGTACTTTGAAATCTTCACCGAACTTTGCAGGTTTGGCCTGTCCGATCCTAATAACTGAATGAAGACATAGATGTTGTTGCTCCCGGGTCTTCTCAGATTCAATTCGAATAGAGAAGAAGCTTAACCGATGAATTCATAGCAATAATCTTATTTTTAGAGGTACCAGAAAGTTCAACCTTTTCGAACCTGGAGCTGAGATCCCGCAGAGTCCGCAGCTACGTGCATGATGGAGAAAAGGATTGAGGTGGGCGGCATCGTCATGGCCGGAGCAGAAGCAGGTGATACTTGGTGGTGATGGTGCAGCACTGCAGGCGGCGGCTTAAGCAAACAGAGAGGTAAGGAGAGGCTCGAGGAATTCTGGGCTGCGGGGGGCGTAGATGATGCGGTGATCGAGGAACGCCCGATGTGGTGATTTCTTTTTTAGGTTATAGGGAGAGTAGGAGGCGTAGAGGAAAAGGATTAGACAGAAGGCTTGATTGATTTTTTTTTTGCGTGGAAGGCTTGATTGCTTAAAGCTTATAAAAATCATCACAGTCATTGATAAATAATCCTACGGTAACAAAGTTTGTTTACGTGAGGATTAACCTGGAGCCTCCTTTGATGCTTCCAATTAGTAAATATAAAGATGGATATTCAAGGAGTTCATACTAACAACATTGCAATCATACTCATCATTCAAAGGCTTAATGCCAAACATTTTAATGTATTCTTCTTCTAACACTTTGGCACAATTTTTCTTTCCATCATACTCACGAAAGATATTAAAAAGATGAAGCGTATGAGGCAAACTTAATTCTATTTTTTTAGTTTTCTTTTATAAACTAAACTAGTGATAAAACAAGAAACTAAAAGACTCGATTGCAAGATCTAAAGATATACCTTCAAGCACTCATCTCCCCGGCAACGACGCCAGAAAAGAGCTTGATGTCTACTACACAACCTTATTCTTGTAGACGTTGTTGGGTCTCCAAGTGCAGAGGTTTGTAGGACAGTAGCAAATTTCCCTCAAGTGGATGACCTGAGGTTTATCAATCCGTAGGAGGTGTAGGATGAAGATGGTCTCTCTCAAGCAACCCTGCAACCAAATAACAAAGAGTCTCTTGTGTCCCCAACACATCCAATACAATGGTAAATTGTATAGGTGCACTAGTTCGGCGAAGAGATGGTGATACAAGTGGTATATGGATAGTAGATAAAGGTATTTGTAATCTGAAATTATAAAAACAGCAAGGTAACTAATGATAAAAGTGAGCGTAAACGGTATTGCAATGCGTTGAAACAAGGCCTAGGGTTCATACTTTCGCTAGTGAAAGTTCCCTCAACAATACTAACATAATTGGATCACATAACTATCCCTCAACATGCAACAACGAGTCACTCCAAAGTCACTAATAGCGGAGAACAAACGAAGAGATTATGGTAGGGTACGAAACCACCTCAAAGTTATTCTTTCCAATCAATCCGTTGGGCTATTCCTATAAGTGTCACAAACAGCCCTAGAGTTCGTACTAGAATAACACCTTAAGATACAAATCAACCAAAACCCTAATGTCACCTAGATACTCCAATGTCACCTCAAGTATACATGGGTATGATTATACGATATGCATCACACAATCTCAGATTCATCTATTCAACCAACACAAAGGACCTCAAAGAGTGCCCCAAAGTTCCTACCGGAGAATCACGACGAAAACATGTGCCAACCCCTATGCATAGGTTCATGGGCGGAACCCGCAAGTTGATCACCAAAACATACATCAAGTGAATCACGTGATATCCCATTGTCACCACAGATATCCACGGCAAGACATACATCAAGTGTTCTCAAATCTTTAAAGACTCACTCCGATAATATAACTTCAAAGGGGAAACTCAATCCATTACAAGAGAGTAGAGGGGGGAATAAAAATCATAGGATCCAAATATAATAGCAAAGCTCGCGATACATGAAGATCGTATCATCTCAAGAACATGAGAGAGAGAGAGAGATCAAACACATAAATACTGGTGCATACCCTCAGCCCCGAGGGAGAACTACTCCCTCCTCGTCATGGAGAGCACCGGGATGATGAAGATGGCCACCGGAGAGGGATTGCCCCCTCCGTCAGGGTGCCGGAACGGGTCTAGATTGGTTTTCGGTGGCTACAGAGGCTTCTGGCGGCGGAACTCCCGGTCTATTCTCTGTTCTGGAAGTTTTAGGGTACGTGAGTATATATGGGTGCAAGAAGTACGTCGGTGGAGCTTCGGGGGCCCCACGAGGCAGGGGGCGCGCCCTATGGGGGGCCCACCCTTGTGAGCACCTCCCTTGGCTCCTGACGTGGGGTCCAAGTCCATTCAGTAGCTTTCCTTCCAAAAATAACTTCTTCAGTTGATTTCGTTCCGTTTTGACTGCGTTTGATATTCCTTTTCTTCGAAACACTGAAACAGGCAAAAAACAGCAATTCTGGGCTGGGCCTCCGGTTAATAGGTTAGTCCCAAAAAAAATATAAAAGTGGATAATAAAGCCCAATATTGCCCAAAACAGTAGATAACATAGCATGGAGCAATCAAAAATTATAGATACGCTGGAGACGTATCAGTGCATCATGACTTGATCTTTTCTACCATGAATTTGAATGTTTAATCACTGCTTGAACTTTGGAGGTTCTCTGCATTTATGTTTTGCAGTCTCAGAAAGTGTCGGATTTCGGGTTCCGGCAAAACCCTTGAGGTTCGAACTCTGGGGTGCGCATGAAGATCTCTCCCCCTCTCTAGCTCACGCACTCTACGATCTCACGGCCTAGCTCGACGAACCTAAAGAACATGAGACACAAGATTTATACTGGTTCGGGCCACTGTTATGGTGTAATACCCTACTCCAGTGTGGTGTGGTGGATTGCCTCTTGGGCTGAGGATGAACAGTACAAGGGAAGAACAGCCTTGCGAGGAGAGGTGTTTTTGTGCTTGGTGGACTTGAGTAGCTGGGTGCTATGGATTTGATCTAGGTTTTCGACCCCCCTCCTGTGGTGGTGGCTAGTCCTATTTATAGAGGCCCCGGTCCTCTTCCCGGATATTGAGCGGGAAGGGATCCCACAATGGCCAAATTTGAAGGGAGACAACTAGTACAAGCTATCCTGACAAAAGTGATCTTCGCCTGCCAAAGGCTCTGGTGGTGACGCCGTCTTGGGATCCACGATGACCTCCGCCTTGCCGTCCTACTGGTCTTGGTCTTGTTGCACTGATATGGAAACCTTTGCCTGATGTCTCGGGACTCCTCGCCTGCTCTTGCCCCTTTAGCACCAAAGAGGAAACGAGGACACTGCGCGCGCTAGCGCTCGCCTGGTTTCGGTCGTCATGGCTTGCGTCACAGGAACCTTGCGAGGTGCCCCTCGCCTTAATCTCTCCGCCCCTCGCGAGCCAGCCTGGTGAGGTCGCCCCTGAGGAGGTCTTGCATCATTCTCCTCGCAAGGCTTGGCCCCTCGCGAGGGTCTTGAATGTTTGCTGGTGAAGATGGGTCGTACGGGGCCGCCGGTGGAGCCACGTTGCGGGCAGCAGGCAGGCAAGTCTGGGGACCCCCATTCACAGAACGCCGACAGTATCCCCCAGGCCCAAGGCGCGCTCGGGCTTGGCTTCGAGGAGAAGCCAAAGGGCAATCGCGGAGTGCCGCGGGCCCCAAAAGCCTGTGGCCCCACTTGACGCGTGGCAATTGGTTGGACGTGGGCGTCTCCGCTTCCCCACGCAGCCTCGACAACGGCCCGACTTGACGGGTCGTTGCTGCATGCAGAAAAAGATCATTTTTACCTTGGATTGTGGAGGCCGGCGGTTGGCCTCCCCTTGGCTATAAATGGGAAGTGGGGGCGGAGCCCCCGTCACCCGTCTCTTCCTTGCTTCTCCCGCTTCTTCTTCTTCCTTGCTCCACTGCTCGCTGGTGTAGTCATGGCGCCGATACGGAGGTTCTCGGCCACGGAGAAGGGCAAGACTCCCCTCAACGAGCCCGAGCTGCTCCCGCCAAAGAAGAGGAGGTCCCATCATCGCGAGATGGTCGTGAGGCCGGTAGTGTCGCAGCCGTGGTATGAGAGGCCACCTCCTGGGTGCCCGTTTCCCTTGTACGCTCATGCCAAGGGTTCCGGAGGGAGGAGCGATGAGCTCTGCCGCCCGCGCCAGGGCCGTAGACGTCGTGCCGCGGAGGCGCACGCCATCGCCCCAGGGATCCATGCTGCGGACTCCTCACGCGAGTTCGTGCTGTGGGCTGCGATGCCTCCAAGAACTTGGATTCGCCTTCCGCAGTTCTTAACCGCCGAGATGCCACTGAGGGGCCCTCTCGAGCTTTGGCTGCAGCACGCCGACTGCGACACCCCAGCGACTGGAGCGGAAGTTGAAGCCGTCGCCTCCAGGAGGATCTTCATGACTCGAGGCTGGGGCGAGGTCGCCCGAGCCTGCCGCGTGTACGGCGCCCTCGCCATCCACTTCGAGTATGATGGCGCCTCCACGCTGTTCTTCAAGGTCTTCGACGAGGAAGGCCGCCGCTTGGGGTGCTGCCCTGAAGGGAGCTGCCGGGACGGTGTGGCGGCTGGCGTCGGGCCTGCTGCTGGCCTCGCCCGTAGCTCCTCCAGCGACAGCGGTGACTCTTGGTGGTCCAGCGACTCTCCCGAGCTCGTGGATTCTCCGGAGACGAGCGACGACAGCTACGTGCCCCTGAGCTCTTGTCGGGCCTGGAACAAGGCCGCCGCGTCTAGCCGCTGTCGTCGTTGATCTGGATGGGGTTGGCGCCGGCCTTCCGTGGCCCACTGTTGATGATGGCGTCGGCAATGTCTGGCGCGTGTAGATAGAGCCCCTAGGAATTCCCTTCCTTTTGTTCCCTGTGAGGAATCGAAACGGACCCCGCGGGGGTGTGTAAAGAGTCTGTAATGCCCTTTGTTGATATTATCCTTATTGTAAAAATTTGCGAGCGCATGTCCTGCTGAGGCTCGGTCCCCCCTTTCCAATCCCGCGGCAGCTTGGTGCTCTACGCTAACAGGTCTCGGTCCCCAGGCAGGCTGCAGCTGTCGCTGGTATGCCAGGTCGTGATGCCGTGGTCAAGGCCCGGAGGTGAGCGGCCCGAGGTCCAGTAAGAGCTCCTGAGACGTGATGCTCAAGAGGTCCCCTTTAGCGTGCAAGCAGCTACCTGAGGATGGGAAAGGGAGGCGATATTGCCACAGCAGGGCAGCGAAAAGGCGAGAATCTTATGTCGTAGCGCTGGGTCGGTCCAGGTACAAGATTTATCTTGGCATTCCGGAGTCGGCTTCCCGTGTCGCACCAGACTTGGGCATCAGCCGCTGCTGGGTAGCTAGGTTAGGCCCGTGCGGGCCTCCCCCTCTTCTCCATGTTCTTCCTGGTGCTCTACGTCCTCGGGTCCCGGCCCTCGAGCGAGCTCAGCCGCCGCTGGTATGCCAGGTCGCGATGCCGTAGTCAAGGCCAGGGGGTGAGGGCTAGAGAGCCAGTAAGAGCTCCTGAGTCGCGATGCTCAGGAGCCCCCCTTTTAAAGCGGAAGCGAATTGCATGGGAGAAGAGAGAGAGAGTCCGCGGTACCGGCCGATGTAGTCCTCGGGATGTTCCTGCAGGTTAGCGCGAGGAGGGGCGCGAATCGCCGTGGTGATCACTGGTCCGTCGCTGGCTTGTGGGAGGGAACTCCCTACTGCGGAGAGCCCTCGGGGCGTGTACAGCCCCGCCCTGACACATGGCTTGCACGGCAGGGCTAGGCGAGGTGTATATGGGCACTCGTGAGCCCACGCGGGACTCACAAGGCCCTACCTCAAGGCGGGTTGTGCCTAGTATTGATTCTTGATGGCTGTGGCATTCCTGCGAGATGGTTAGACAATCCGCGCCGAGTGGATTTCCTTAGGCTATCGCACGAGAAGGCCAAGCACCAATGACCCCAGGAGGTGACATGAATGGGGCTGGCCCGCCAGACAGAGCTCAGCCGTTGGATTTATCGATGCTGCAGGGATGCGCCCGAGCACAGACGTTGTGCCTAGCCTTCTAATGCGAAGGATCCTGAAGAAAGACAATCGGCGCGCGGATCCCATGGTAGGTGACAATCGAGCAGGGACATCCATAGATAGATTACGCATGAAAAGTGACTAGCTTAGGTAAATGTGAGAGTGATACATGCCACTGGGTTGGACCCAAGCGGCCTGGGGTTAATGCAGCCCGAGGGGCACTCCTAGCAGAGTGAACTGAAGATGCAAGCGGGTACGTGCCGCAGGGACGGACCCACGCTGGCTGGGGATGATGCAGCCCAGGGGGCACTCCCAGCTGAATGAACTTGGAAAAGTGTCACCTGGTTTGGTTGCTGAAGGAGTGTTGGGGTAGCTGAAGACACGTAGCGAAGAAGTTGCTTCTCACGAGCCGCCGAGACCCTGAGCCTCGGGAGGCTCTGGAGAGTCAGGTGGCCTTGGGAGGATCGTCTCCATCTCCGCCAGGACCGTGTGATGCCTGGCCTCCTAACCTGCCAGGATGCTTCGCAGATTGCGCTGGAAGGCGGAAGCCATGCTCGACAGGCCGACCGGCATGCGAACTGTGAGGCGGGCCCTCACACCAGCCAACATGCGAAGGCCAGAAGCGCTCCAGAGATGCGGCTCTGTTGAGCCCTGGAATGTCAATGCAGATGCGCAGCTCACCACCCTCGCCTGGGTGGGGAGCGGCACCAGGTGGGCGGCAGTCGCCCCGTATTGCCCTTACTTCCTGAAGCTCATGAGATGCCTTGGTGATGAACTCCTGAGCACCAGGCGCTCTTCGCCCGGTGTCCTCCTAAGGGAAACATGCCACGAAGCACGCCTCGACGTGGTGCCCGAGCGCCTCCCTCGTGATGTTGTTCAGGTCTGAGGCCCTCTAGAAGAGAGCCCCCGAGCCCTGCCCGAGGAGGGCGTGCCTCCCTATGCGAGGGAGGGAGGCTCCCCAGGCGCTGGCGTGGATCCTGAAGTGGTGCCGCTGGAGGTGCCGCTCCCTTGAGGCCCAGTGCGGAGTAGCTGCTTCTTCTTATTGGGGTTGGCCTCAGGAGGGTACTGCGCACCCACGCTGTCAGGGTCTTCAATTGATGCAGCTTGGAAGGTGCTACCTCTTGAGCTTGCATTGGTTTTCCCCGAAGAGGAAAGGATGATGCAACAGAGTAGCGTAAGTATTTCCCTCAGTTTTTGAGAACCAAGGTATCAATCCAGTAGGAGGCCACGCGCAAGTCCCTCGTACCTACACAACACAAAGAGCTCAACGCAACCAACACGATTAGGGGTTGTCAATCCCTTCACGGTCACTTACGGAAGTGAGATCCGATAGATAATATTTTTGGTATTTTTGATATAAAGATGCAAAGTGAAAAGTAAAAGGCAAAGTAAAAACAAAACAAGATTAAAGTGATGGAGATTGATATGATGAGAATAGACCCGGGGGCCATAGGTTTCACTAGTGGCTTCTCTCAAGAGCATAAGTTTTCTATGGTGCGTGAACAAATTACTGTTGAGCAATTGAAAGAATTGAGCATAGTTATGAGAATATCTAGGCATGATCATGTATATAGGCATCATGTCCGTGACAAGTAGATCGAAACGATTCTGCATCTACTACTATTACTCCACTCATCGACCGCTATCCAGCATGCATCTAGAGTATTAAGTTAAAAACAGAGTAACACTTTAAGCAAGATGACATGATGTGGAGAGATAAATTCATGCAATATGAAATAAACCCCATCTTGTTATCCTCGATGGCAACGATACAATACGTGTCTTGCTACCCCTTCTGTCACTGGGAAAGAACACCGCAAGATCGAACCCAAAGCTAAGCACTTCTCCCATGGCAGGAACTACCAATCCAGTTGGCCAAACCAAACGGATAATTCGAAGAGACTTGCAAAGATAACCAATCATACATAAAAGAATTCAGAGAAGATTCAAATATTGTTCATAGATAGACTTGATCATAAACCCACAATTCATCGGTCTCAACAAACACACCGCAAAAGAAAAAGATTACATCGAATAGATCTCCACAAGAGAGGGGGAGAACATTGTATTGAGATCCAAAAAGAGAGAAGAAGCCATCTAGCTAATAACTATGGACCCGAAGGTCTGAGGTAAACTACTCACACTTCATCGGAGGGGCTATGATGATGTAGAAGCCCTCCGTGATGACGACCCTCTCCGACGGAGCTCCAGAACAGGCCCCAAGATGGGATCTCGTGGATATAGAAAGTTGCAGCGGTGGAATTAGGTTTTTGGCTCCTGTTCTGATTGTTTGGGGGTACGTGGGTATATATAGGAGGAAGGAGTACGTCGGTGGAGCACCGAGGGGCCCACGAGGCAGGGGGCGCGCCCTGTAGGGGGGGCGCCCCCTACCCTCGTGACCGCCTCCGGTACTTCTTGGAGTAGGGTCCAAGTCTCCTGGGTCTTATCCGAGAAGAAAATCACGTTCCAAAAAGGATTTTTCTGTTTGGACTCCGTTTGATATTCTATTTCTTCGAAACACTGAAATAGGCAAAAAAACAACAATTCTGGGCTGGGCCTCCGGTTAATAGGTTAGTCCCAAAAATAATATAAAAGTGGAAAATAAAGCCCAATATAGTCCAAAATAGTAGATAATATAGCATGGAGCAATCAAAAATTATAGATACGTTGGAGACGTATCAGGCATCCCCAAGCTTAATTCCTGCTCGTCCTCGAGTAGGTAAATGATAAAAAGAGAATTTTTGATGCGGAGTGCTACTTGGCATAATTTCAATGCAAAATTTCTTAATTGTGGTATGAATATTCAGATTAGAAAGATTCAAGACAAAAGTTCATATTGACATAAAGAATAATAACACTTCAAGCAAACAAAAAAGCAATTATGTTTTCTCAAAGTAACATGGCCAAAGAAAGTTCATCCCTACAAAATCATATAGTTTAGTCATGCTCCATTTTCGTCACACAAGAATGCTCTCATCATGCAAAACCCCGATGACAAGCCAAGCAATTGTTTCATACCTTAATAATTTCAAACTCATAAAATTTCATGCAATACATGAGCGTGAGCCATGGATATAGCACTATGGGTGGAATAGAATATAATGATGGGGGTTGTGTGGAGAAGACAAAAAGGAGAAAGTCTTACATCAACGAGGCTAATCAATGGGCTAAGGAGATTCCCATCGATTGATGTTAATGCGAGGAGTAGGGATTGACATGCAACGGATGCACTAGAGCTATAAATGTATGAAAGCTCAACAAAAGAAACTAAGTGGGTGTGCATCCAACTTGCTTGCTCATGAAGACCTAGGGCACTTGAGAGGCCCATTGTTGGAATATACAAGCCAAGTTCTATAATGAAAAATTCCCACTAGTATATGAAAGTGATAACTCAAGAGACTCTCTATATGAAGAACATGGTGCTACTTTGAAGCACAATATATGAGACTCGCTATATCATGGTGCTACTTTGAAGCACAAGTGTGGAAAAAAGGATAGTAACATTGCCCCTTTTTGTTTTTTGGGCCTTTTTTTTTCTTTGGCCTTTTTTTGGGACAATGCTCTATTGAATGATGATCATCACACTTCTATTTATTTACAACTCAATGATTACAACTCGATACTAGAGCAAAGTATGACTCTATATGAATGCCTCCGGCGGTGTACCGGGATATGCAATGAATCAAGAGTGACAAGTAAAAATTATGAATGGTGGCTTTGCCACAAATACTATGTCAACTACATGATCATGCTAAGCAATATGACAATGATGAATGTGTCATGATAAACTGGATGGTGGAAAGTTGCATGGCAATATATCTCGGAATGACTATGGAAATGCCATAATAGGTAGGTATGGTGGCTGTTTTGAGGAATATATAAGGAGGTTTATGTGTGAAAGAGCGTATCATATCACGGGGTTTGGATGCACCGGCGAAGTTTGCACCAACTCTCAATGTGAGAAAGGGCAATGCACGGTACCGTAGAGGCTAGCAATGATGGAAGGGTGAGAGTGCGTATAATCCATGGACTCAACATTAGTCATAAAGAACTCATATACTTATTGCAAAAATCTACAAGCCATCAAAAACCAAAGTATTACACGCATGCTCCTAGGGGGATAGATTGGTAGGAAAAGACCATCGCTCGTCCCCGACCGCCACTCATAAGGAGAACAATCAAATAACACCTCATGTTTCAAATTTGTTGCATAATGTTAACCATACGTGCATGCTACGGGACTTGCAAACTTTAAATCAAGCACTTCTCAAATTCACAATTACTCTACTAGCATGAATTTGATATTAGTACCTCCATATCTCAAAACAATTATCAATCATCCAACTTTTCTTAGTATTCAACGCACTCAAAAGAAAGTTTCACAAATCTTGAATACCAAGCAAGTTATTATTAAGCAAATTACCATGCTATTATGACTCTCAAAATAATTTAAGTGAAGAATGAGAGATCATAGTTTCTTTAAAACAAAACACCACCGTGCTCTAAAAGATCTAAGTGAAGCACATAGAGCAAAATTTCAACGCTCAAAAGATATAATTGAAGCACATAGAGCAAAACTACATAACTCAAAAGATATAAGTGAAGCACATAGAGTATTCTATCAAATTTTAATTCATAGATGACTCTCTCAAAAGGTGTGTACAGCAAGGATGATTTTGGCACACTAACAAACAAATACACAAATAGTACAAGACGCTCCAAGCAAAACACATATCATGTTGGTGAATAAAAATATAGCTCCAAGTAAATTACCGATGGAAGTGGACGAAAGAGGGGATGCCTTCCGGGGCATCCCCAAGCTTTGACTTTTTGGTGTCCTTGGATTATCTTGGGGGTGCCATGGGCATACCCAAGATTAGGCTCTTGCCACTCCTTGTTCCATAATCCATTAAAAGAACTCACCCAAAACTTGAAAACTTCACAACACAAAACTCAATAAAAATCTCGTGAGCTCCATTAGAGAAAGAAAACATAAAACCACTTCAAGGTACTGTAATGAACTCATTCTTTATTTATTTTGGTGTTAAACCTACTGTATTCCAACTTCTCTATGGATTATAAACTATTTTACTAACCATAGATTCATCAAAATAAGCAAGCAACACACGAAAAACAGAATCTGTCAAAAACAAAACAGTCTGTAGTAATCTGTAACTAACGCAAACTTCTGGAACTCCAAAAAATCTACCAAAATTAGAAGACCTAGATAATTTGTTTATTGATCAGAAGCAAGTGGAATCAGTATTTTATCGCGTTCTGATGATTTTTAGTAATTCGGGCACTGAACGCAAAGTTTCTGGAAATTACAGCAAGATCAAATAACTATCATCCAAGAAGATCCAATAGGTCTAGCTTGGCACAAACACTAATTAAAACACAAAACCACATCCAAACAGAGGTTAGATGGGTTATTTATTCCCTAACAGAAGAAAAACACAAAAAAATTGGGTTGCCTCCCAATAAGCGCTATCGTTTAACGCCCCTAGCTAGGCATAAAAGTGAGGATAGATCTAGGTATTGCCATCTTTGGAAGGCAATCCATAAGTGGCTCTCATGATGGTTTCATATGGCAATTTTATTTCTTTCTTGGAAAGTGTTCCATGCCCTTTTTTAATGTAAATTGGAATCTAATATTCCCTTCCTTCATATCAATAATCGCACCAACCGTTCTAAGGAAAGGTCTACCAAGAATAATAGGGCAAGAAGGATTGCAATCTATATCAAGAACAATGAAATCTATGGGCACATAATTCCTATTTGCAACAATAAGAACATCGTTAATCCTTCCCATAGGTTTCTTAATAGTAGAATCCGCAAGATGTAGGTTTAAAGAGCAATCATCAAGATCGCGGAGATCTAGCAAATCACACAAAGTTTTGGGGATAGTGGAGACACTAGCACCCAAATCACACAAAGCATAAAACTCATGATCTTTAATTTTAATTTTGATAGTTGGTTCCCACTCATCATAGAGTTTTCTAGGGATAGAGACTTTCAACTCAAGTTTTTCTTCATAAGATTGCATCAAGGCATCAACAATATGTTCGGTGAAGGCTTTCTTTTGACTATAAGCATGTGGAGAGTTTAGCACGGATTGCAACAAGGAAATACAATCAATCAAAGAGCAACTTTCATAATTAAATTCCTTGAAATCCAATATAGTGGGTTTAGCAACATCTAAATTTTTATTTCTTTCAATCCCACTTTCATCAATTTCATCATAAAGATCTAAATACTCTGAATTTTTGGAACGCCTTCTAGGTAAAGGAAGATCATGTTCAATTTCATCACGATTCATATTGCAAAACAAAGATTTGATAGGGGACACATCAATAACTTTTAGATCTTCATCTTGATTTTCATAGGTATTAGAAGAACACGCTTTAATAAAGGCATCTTTTGAAGCACGCATCCTAGCGGTTCTTTCCTTGCACTCATCAATGGAAATTCTCATAGCTTTGAGAGACTCATTGATATCATGCTTAGGAGGAATAGATCTAAGCTTTAAAGAATCAATCTCAAGAGAAATTCTATCAACGTTCCTAGCCAAATCATCAACTTTAAGCACTTTCTCTTCAAGCAAAGCATTAAAATTCTTTTGTGAATTCATAAACTCTTTAACACTATTCTCAAATTCAGAGGGCATCTTATTATAATTTCCATAAGAGTTGTTGTAGGAATTTCCATAACTATTAGAAGGATTACTAGGATATGGCCTAGGATTAAAATTCCCTCTATAAGCGTTGTTACCAAAATTATTCCTACCAATAAAATTCACATCCATAGATTCATTGTTATTCTCAATCAAGGTAGACAAAGGCATATCATTAGGATCAGAAGAAACACTCTTAGTAGAAAATAATTTCATAAGTTCATCCATCTTTCCACTCAAAACATTGATTTCTTCTATCGCATGCACTTTTTTATTAGAAGATCTTTCAGTATGCCATTGAGAATAATTAACCATAATATTATCTAGGAGTTTAGTAGCATCTCCTAAAGTGATTTCCATAAAAGTGCCTCCCGCGGCTGAATCTAAAAGATTTCTAGAAGAAAAATTCAATCAGGCATAAAATTTTTGTATAATCATCCACAAATTTAAACCATGAGTAGGGCAATTTCGTATCATTAATTTCATTCTCTCTCAAGCTTGTGCAACATGTTCATGATCATGTTGCTTAAAATTCATAATATCATTTCTAAGAGAGATGATCTTAGCGGGAGGAAAATACTTAGAGATAAAAGCATCTTTGCACTTGTTCCAAGAATCAATACTATTTTTAGGCAAAGATGAAAACCAAGCTTTAGCACGATCTCTAAGCGAAAAAGGAAATAGCTTCAATTTAACGACATCATTATCGACATCTTTTTTCTTTTGCATATCACATAAATCAACGAAGCTATTCAGATGAGTAGCGGCATCTTCACTAGGAAGGCCGGCGAATTGATCTTTCATAACAAGATTCAACAAAGCAGTATTGATTTCACAAGATTCAGTATTGGCAAGAGGAGCAATCGGAGTGCTAAGAAAATCATTATTGTTGGTATTGGTGAAGTCACACAATTTGGTAGTATCTTGAGCCATCGCGACAAACAAGCAATCCAACACATGAGCAAACAAAAGGCAAGCGATAAAAAGGCAAACGGAGAAGGAGAAGGGGAAGGAGATAGAGAGGGCGAATAAAACGGCAAGGGTGAAGTGGGGGAGAGGAAAACGAGAGGCAAATGGCAACTAATGTAATGCGGGAGATAGGGATTGTGATGGGTACTTGGTATGTTGACTTTTTGCGTAGACTCCCCGGCAACGGTGCCAGAAATTCTTCTTGCTACCTCTTGAGCTTGCGTTGGTTTTCCTCGCAGAGGAAAGGATGATGCAGCAGAGTAGCGTAAGTATTTCCCTCAGTTTTTGAGAACCAAGGTATCAATCCAGTAGGAGGCCACACGCAAGTCCCTCGTACCTACACAACACAAAGAGCTCAATGCAACCAACGCGATTAGGGGTTGTCAATCCCTTCACAGTCACTTACGGAAGTGAGATCCGATAGATAATATTTCTGGTATTTTTGATATAAAGATTTAAAGTGAAAAGTAAAAGGCAAAGTAAAAACAAAACAAGATTAAAGTGATGGAGATTGATATGATGAGAATAGACCCAGGGGCCATAGGTTTCACTAGTGGCTTCTCTCAAGAGCATAAGTTTTCTACGGTGGGTGAACAAATTACTGTTGAGCAATTGACATAATTGAGCATAGTTATGAGAATATCTAGGCATGATCATGTATATAGGAATCACGTCCGTGACAAGTAGATCGAAACAATTCTGCATCTACTACTATTACTCCACTCATCGACCGCTATCCAGCATGCATCTAGAGTATTAAGTTAAAAACAGAGTAACGCTTTAAGCAAGATGACATGATGTAGAGAGATAAATTCATGCAACATGAAATAGACCCCATCTTGTTATCCTCGATGGCAATGATACAATACGTGTCTTGCTGCCCCTTCTGTCACTGGGAAAGAACACTGCAAGATCGAACCCAAAGCTAAGCACTTCTCCCATGGCAAGAGCTACCAATCTAGTTGGCCAAACCAAACGGATAATTCGAAGAGACTTGCAAAGATAACCAATCATACATAAAAGAATTCAGAGAAGATTCAAATATTGTTCATAGATAGACTTGATCATAAACCCACAATTCATCGGTCTCAACAAACACACCGCAAAAGAAAAAAGATTACATCGAATAGATCTCCACAAGAGAGGGGGAGAACATTGTATTGAGATCCAAAAAGAGAGAAGAAGCCATCTAGCTAATAACTATGGACCCGAAGGTCTGAGGTAAACTACTCACACTTCATCGGAGGGGCTATGATGATGTAGAAGCCCTCCGTGATGACGGCCCTCTCTAGCAGAGCTCCGGAACAGGCCCCAAGATGGGATCTTGTGGATATAGAAAGTTGCGGCGGTGGAATTAGGTTTTTGGCTCCTGTTCTGATCGTTTGGGGGTACGTGGGTATATATAGGAGGAAGGAGTACGTCGGTGGAGCACCGAGGGGCCCACGAGGCAGGGGGCGCGCCTTGTAGGGGGGAGCGCACCCCCTACCCTCGTGACCGCCTCCGGTACTTCTTGGAGTAGGGTCCAAGTCTCCTGGGTCTTATCCGAGAAGAAAATCACGTTCCAAAAAGGATTTTTCTGTTTGGACTCCGTTTGATATTCTGTTTCTTCGAAACACTGAAATAGGCCAAAAAATAGCAATTCTGGGCTGGGCCTCCGGTTAATAGGTTAGTCCCAAAAATAATATAAAAGTGGAAAATAAAGCCCAATATAGTCCAAAATAGTAGATAATATAGCATGGAGCAATCAAAAATTATAGATACATTGGAGACGTATTAGAAGGCGCGCTCAAGGTTGCACACCACATCTCTTTCTTCGCAAGGGACCGTGATGATTCCGCCGCTTCCTGGCATCTTGAGGACATTGTAGCCATGGTGGGTGACTGCCATGAATTTGGCTAGCGCTGGGTACCCGAGGATGGCATTGTATGGCAGGCGGATGTGGGCGACATCGAAGTCGATGAGCTCGGTGTGGTAGTTGTCGCACTGACCGAAGGTGACAGGGAGGCGAACTTTCCCTATCGGGGTGGTGGAACCGTTTGTCACTCCTGAGAAAGTCTTGGTGGGATGGAGCTGATCGTATGGAACTTGAAGGTTGTCAAACGTTTCGATGGACAGGACACTGAGTCATGCGCCGCCGTCGATGAGGGTCTTGGTGACTTGGACATTGCTGATGACTGGTGAGCAGAGCACCGGGAGGACACCAGCGGTTGCCGCACATTTGAGCTGGTCCGCCGAGCTAAAGGTGGTGGCGTACTTGGACCACCTGAGCGGGTGCGTAGCCTCGAGCTTGGGGAGGGCTGCATTCACTTCTCGAGAGAACTGCTTGAAGATGCGCTAGGAGGCTGGAGCCTGAGCGCCACCCAAGATGCAAGCGATGGCGCGCGGCTCCTGGAAGCCCCCGGCCCCTTCATCCTGTTGATGGTCATCGTTCCTTCTTGGCGGCGGCAGTGTAGGGAGACCAGGGTTGCCCTGAGGACGATCCTCACAAGGCTGGTCCATCCAGGCGCCCTTGCGAGGCTGGTCCTGCCAACGATCCTTGTGAGGCTGGTCGCACCACTCTTGGTGGGGCCCACGGTTGTTGCGCTCGGGGCGTCGACCGAAGCATCCATCTCGGATGGCCCTGAGCTCTTGATAGTCGTTGGTGTTGTGCGTGCGCATGTTGTGGAAGGCGCAGAACATACGGCTGCCCTTGGACAACTCGGGAAGATCTCGGCCGCCCTTGGTGTCCAATCAGCTGCGAGTACGGCCACCCCTTTGTGCTTCACGTCCTTGACCTTGGCCTTCTTCTCCGCTGGATCCGTGGATGGAAACTCGAGGAGGGAGAGACGCCCCTCCTCAGCCCTTGCACACTTGGTTGCTATGTTGAACACCTCCAAGTTCATGCACAGCTCCTCATGGATGGCGAGCTCCTCCTTCATCTTGACGTCGCGGATGCTGTCAAAAAACGCCTGGATGATGGCCTCGTCCGTCACCTTGGGGATCTTGATGCGCGCACTGTTGAAGCGCTGGATGTATTTCTGCAGGGTTTCTCCTGGTTGTTGCATGATGCGACGCAGGTCGCCCGCGACCGGGGGGCGGTCGCGAGTGCCCTGGAAGTTGGCGATGAAGCGACTGCGCATCTCATCCCAGGAGGAAATCGAGCCTGGGGGTAGGTTCAGGAGCCATGAGCGGGCGTTGTCCTTGAGAACCATGGGAAACCAGTTCGCCATGACCTTTTCGTTGCCGTTGGCCGCCTCGATGCTTAGCTCTTAGAGCTGCAGAAACTCCGCAGGGTCGGGGGTGTTGTCGTAGCGAGGAGGCAGATCTGGCTTGAACTTGCCCGGCCAGATGACGCTACGTGGCTCAGGAGTGAAGGTTCAGCAGCCCGCCGTGGCCACCGGGGCCCATCGTGGAGGCGGAGCTTGACCTTGCTGTCCCTGTGCCACCACGACAAGTGGCACATGGCCCTGCCACAGCAAGCGATCCTGACGTGGTGGTGCTGGAAGCAGTGGAGCGTCTTCTTGCAGACGGGGAACCTCCTGGCAAATTTTTTCTTCATGCGCGGGCACATGACGCGGGGGATCACGCCGCTGGGACGCGCATCTTGGAGTGAGGACACCGTATTGATGCGGGGGAGGCTGGGGCACTCCTTGAGCTACGCGCCTCAGCGCGAGGGTGCCATCTTGGTGCTGAGGGGGCGGAGGCGCTCTGTGGGCCACATCGCCCGCAGCCGGGGGCGGGCGAGGCAGCGGGAGGGATGGCGCTGGAGAGCCCCCTGCGGTGCTGACGAGCTCGGCGATGCGGTCCAACCAGTCCTCATAGAGGTCGTCGACCAGGCGGTAGCGCAGGAGCTCACGTGCAATGAGCAGCGTGGCCTGTGCGTCCGTAGGGGCGCGGCGAGCGTGAGATGATGAGATGGCCGGAGTCAGCGACGGGGTGGCGGTGCAACCATCTCGCTGCATAGAGGGGTGTAGTGAAGAGGCTTGCTGCTTGTTTGCCATTGGGCCGGTGGCGGCGTTGCCGGCGGGTGACGGAGAACGGCGGGGAGGTCCGCCGACAGGAGCGGTCTAAGCGACACGGGTGGTGAGAGCGGCCCGGTGCTCAGCGCGGTCCCAGCGAGCATCGGCCATGAACTTGGCGAAGCGGTGAAGCGCGGATCGACGAAGAGGAAAGCTTTGGTGCACCCCTACCTGGAGCGCCAAATGTCGGATTTCGGGTTCTGGCAAAACCCTTGAGGTTCGAACAATGGGGTGCACACGAAGATCTCTCCCCCTCTCTAGCTCACGCAATCTACGATCTCACAGCCTAGCTCGACGAACCCAAAGAACATGAGACACAAGATTTATACTGGTTCGGGCCACCGTTGTGGTGTAATACCCTACTCCAGAGTGGTGTGGTGGATTGCCTCTTGGGCTGAGGATAGTACAAGGGAAGAGAAGCCTCGCGAGGAGAGGTATTCTTGTGCTTGGTGAACTTGAGTGGCTGGGTGCTATGGATTCGATCTAGGTTTTCGATCCCCCACCTATGGTGGTGGCTAGTCCTATTTATAGAGGCCCCAGTCCTCTTCCCTAATATTGAGCGGGAAGGGATCCCACAACGGCCAAATTTGAAGGGAGACAACTAGTACAAGCTATACTGACAAAAGTGGTCTTCGCCTACCAAAGGCTATGGTGGTGACGCCGTCTTGGGCTCCACGATGACCTCCTCCTTGCCGTCATGCAGGTCTTGGTCTGGTTGCACTGATATGGAAATCTTTGCCTAATGCCTTGGGACTCCTCGCCTGCGCTTGCCCCTTTAGCACCAAAGAGGAAATGAGGATGCTGCGCGCGCTGGCGCCCGCCTGGCGCCCACCTGGTTCCAGTCATCATGGCTTGCGTCACAGGAACCTCACGAGGTGCCACTCGCCTTGATCTCTCCGCCCCTCGTGAGCCAGCCTGGTGAGGCCGCCCCTGAGGAGGTCTTGCATCATCCGCCTCGTGAGGCTTGGCCCCTCGCGAGGGTCTTAAATGTTTGCTGGTGAAGATGGGCTGTATGGGGCCGCCAGTGGAGCCACGCCGCGGTCCGCAGGCAGGCAAGTCTGGGGACCCCCGTTCCCAGAATGCCGACACAAAGGGCTAGCGAGGTACCATTATTGTCATATTATATCATGGTTGTTTTGACAACGTGTTTCTGTTTGAGATATCTTATTATTGCTCGTTAGCTGATTATGTCATTGATATGAATCATTCTAATCTTTAAGTGTTATTGTTGACATTGGTAGTTATAATGTTGGCTGAAAACCTGGGTGCTGTTTAAGCTTATTTATGCAAACAAGAGCAAAAGAATTCTAAAAGTTTTTCTTTCTCACTTTCAGTTTATCAATTGAATTGCTTGAGGACAAGCAAAGGTTTAAGCTTGGGGGAGTTCATATGTCTCCAACGTATCTACTTTTTCTCACGGTTTCCCTCTTGTTTTGGACTCTAATTTGCATGATTTGAATGAAACTAACCCCGGACTGACGTTGTTTTCAACAGAACTACCATGGTGTTGTTTTTGTGTAGAAATAAAAGTTCTCGGAATGGAACGAAACTTTGCGAGGATTTTTTATATCAATAATAAGAATTACTAGAGCCAAGACCCACGAGAGAGGGGCCCCTGGGTGGGCACAACCCACCAGGGCGTGCCCCCCTCTCCTAGCGCGCCCAGGTGGGTTGTACCCACCTGGTGGCCCCGCTGACGACCCCCTGATACTATAAAATCACATATGTCCAGAAAAAATAAGGGAGAAAGAATTATCACGGTCCATGAGACAGAGCCGCCGCTAAGCCCTGTTCTTCCTCGGGAGGGCAGATCTGGAGTCCGTTTGGGGCTCCGGAGAGGGGGATCTTCGTTCTTCATCATCACCAACCCTTCTCCATCGCCAATTCCATGGTTCTCCCCATCGGGAGTGAGTAATTCCTTCGTAGGCTCGCTGGTCGGTGAGGAGTTGGATGGGATTCATCATGTAATCGACTTAGTTTTGTTAGGGCCTGATCCCTAGTATCCATGATGTTCTTAGATTGATGTTGCTATGACCTTTCCATGCTTAATGCTTGACACTTTGGGCACGGGTGCCATGATTTCAGATCCGAACCATTTATGTTATCATCATTATATCCATGTTCTAGATCCGATCTTGCAAGTTATAGTCACCTACTACGGTTATGATCCGGCGACCCCGGAGAGACAACAACCTTGTGTTGGAAATATGCCCTAGAGGCAATAATAAAAGGATTATTGTTATATTTCCTTGTTCATGATAATTGTCTTTATTCATGCTATAATTGTGTTATCCGGAAATCGTAATACATGTGTGAATAAAAGACACCAACATGTCCCTAGTAAGCCTCTAGTTGACTAGCTCGTTGATCAACTGATAGTCATGGTTTCCTGACTATGGACATTGGATGTCACTGATAACGAGATCACATCATTAGGAGAATGATGTGATGGACAAGACCCAATCCTAAACATAGCACAAGATCGTATAGTTTGTTTGCTAGAGTTTTCCAATGTCAAGTATCTTTTCCTTAGACCATGAGATCGTGTAACTCCCGGATACCGTAGGAGTGCTTTGGGTGTACCAAACGTCACAACGTAACTGGGTGACTATAAAGGTATACTACGGGTATCTCCGAAAGTGTCTGTTGGGTTGACACGAATCAAGACTGGGATTTGTCACTCCGTATGACGGAGAGGTATCACTGGGCCCACTCGGTAATGCATCATCATAATGAGCTCAAGGTGACCAAGTGTCTGGTCACGGGATCATGCATTATGGTACGAGTAAAGTGACTTGCCGGTAACGAGATAGAACGAGGTATTGGGATACCGACGATCGAGTCTCGGGCAAGTAACATACCGATTGACGAAGGGAATTGTATACGGGGTTGCTTGAATCCTCGACATCGTGGTTCATCCGATGAGATCATCGAGGAGCATGTGGGAGCCAACATGGGTATCCAGATCCCGCTGTTGGTTATTGACCAGAGAGCCGTCTCGGTCATGTCTACATGTCTCCCGAACCCATAGGGTCTACACACTTAAGGTTCGGTGACGCTAGGGTTTTAGGGATATGTATATGCAGTAACCCGAATGTTGTTCGGAGTCCCGGATGAGATCCCGGACGTCACGAGGAGTTCCGGAATGGTCCGGAGGTAAAGAATTATATATAGGAAGTGCTATTTCGGCCATCGGGACAAGTTTCGGGGTCACCGGTATTGTACCGGGACCACCGGAAGGGTCCCGGGGGTCCACCGGGTGGGGCCACCTATCCCGGAGGGCCCCATGGGCTGAAGTGGGAAGGGAACCAGCCCAAAGTGGGCTGGGGCGCCACTTCCCCTAGGGCCCATGCGCCTAGGGTGGGGGAAACCCTAAAGGGGGGCGCCCCCTTGCTTGGGGGGCAAGCCCCCCACCCCTTGGCCGCCGCCCCCTAGGAGATTACATCTCCTAGGGCCGCTGCCCCCCCCTAGGCCCCCCTATATATAGTGGGGGGGATGGAGGACCTCTTACCTTTGCCTTTGGTGCCTCCCTCTCCCTCTCCAACACATCCTCCTCCTCCATAGAGCTTGGCGAAGCCCTGCCGGAGTACTGCAGCTCCATCACCACCATGCCGTCGTGCTGCTGCTGGAGCCATCTTCCTCAACCTCTCCTCCCCCCTTGCTGGATCAAGAAGGAGGAGACGTTACGCTGACCGTACGTGTGTTGAACGCGGAGGTGCCGTCCGTTCGACGCTAGGATCTCCAGTGATTTGGATCACGTCGAGTACGACTTCCTCATCCCCGTTCTTTGAACGCTTCCGCGCGTGATCTACAAAGGTATGTAGATGCAATCCAATCACTCGTTGCTAGATGAACTCCTAGATGGATCTTGGTGAAACCGTAGGAAATTTTTTGTTTTCTGCAACGTTCCCCAACAGTGGCATCATGAGCTAGGTCTATGCGTAGTTCTCTTGCACGAGTAGAACACAATTAGTTGTGGGCGTTGATGTTGTCAACTTTCTTGCCGCTACTAGTCTTATATTGCTTCAACGGTATTGTGGGATGAAGCGGCCCGGACCAACCTTACACGTACGCTTACATGAGACCGGTTCCACCGACTGACATGCACTAGTTGCATAAGGTGGCTGGCGGGTGTCTGTCTCTCCCACTTTAGTTGGAGCGGATTCGATGAAAAGGGTCCTTATGAAGGGTAAATAGAAGTTGACAAATCACGTTGTGGCTTTCACGTAGGTAAGAAAACGTTCTTGCTAGAACCCTATTGCAGCCACGTAAAACTTGCAACAACAATTAGAGGACGTCTAACTTGTTTTTGCAGCAAGTGTTCTGTGATGTGATATGGCCAAAGTTGTGATGAATGATGAATGATATATATGTGATCTATGAGATGTTCATGCTATTGTAATAGGAATCACGACTTGCATGTCGATGAGTATGACAACCGGCAGGAGCCACAGGAGTTGTCTTTATTTTTTGTATGACCTGCGTGTCATTGAGAAACGCCATGTAAATTACTTTACTTTATTGCTAAACGCGTTAGCCGTAGTAGTAGAAGTAATAGTTGGCGAGCAACTTCATGGAGACATGATGATGGAGATCATGGTGTCATGCCGGTGACAAGATGATCATGGAGCCCCAAGATGGAGATCAAAGGAGCTATGTGATATTGGCCATATCATGTCACTATTAATATTTGATTGCATGTGATGTTTATCATGTTTCTGCATCTTGTTTACTTAGAACGACGGTAGTAAATAAGATGATCCCTCATAATAATTTCAAGAAAGTGTTCCCCCTAACTGTGCACCGTTGCGACAGTTCGTTGTTTCGAAGCACCACGTGATGATCGGGTGTTAGATTCCAACGTTCACATACAACGGGTGTAAGACAGATTTACACATGCAAACACTTAGGTTGACTTGACGAGCCTAGCATGTACAGACATGGCCTCGGAACACAGAAGACCGAAAGGTCGAGCATGAGTCGTATAGAAGATACGATCAACATGAAGATGTTCACCGATGTTGACTAGTCCGTCTCACGTGATGATCGGACACGGCCTAGTTAACTCGGATCATGTTATACTTAGATTACTGGAGGGATGTCTATCTAAGTGGGAGTTCATTGAATAATTTGATTAGATGAACTTAATTATCATGAACTTAGTCTAAAATATTTACAATATGTCTTGTAGATCAAATGGCCAACGTAGTCCTCAACTTGAACGCGTTCCTAGAGAAAACCAAGCTGAAAGACGATGGCAGCAACTACACGGACTGGGTCCGGAACCTGAGGATCATCCTCATAGCTGCCAAGAAAGATTATGTCCTACAAGCACCGCTAGGTGACGCACCTGTTCTCCCTGCAGAACAAGACGTTATGAACGCCTGGCAGGCACGTACCGATGACTACTCCCTCTTTCAGTGCGGCATTGTAACGCCCGGATAATCATGCTACAGTGATCTCACGTTAATGGTGACACGTCACCTCTGTCACTGTAATTAATCTGGGTTAATTCAAAACCGTTTCAAATTTAAATCCTAAATAAGTCAAGCGACAAAAGTTTTCAAATATTAAAATAAAATGTTCGGGCTATGTCTATTATTGCATCGGTAATTATGGTGAAGTAAACACATTTTTATAAAATGCCTAAATACTTTTAAGTGAATTAAAACAGAAAAGAAATAATAAAAGATAATACAAAAGGGACAAACCAACAGAAAACAAAAATCAGAGAAACCACCCCCCCTGGGCCGTGGCCCAACTGGGCCAACCCATCGGCCCAACCGGCCACCCAAAGCCCCCCTTATCCACTCACCACCTCACCCCCACTCCACCGACACCCCCACTCCTCTCCCGCAAAATATCCCCTCCCCTCCTCTCTCCCGATCTGGATCAGGATCGAGAGGAGGCCACCGACGCGCCTCGCCGTCGCTGTTGGCCACCGCCGCCCGGAGCGCCTCTTTCTCGCCGGCCTGCTTCGCCCTCCCCCATCGGACTGCCTCCCACTCCGCCGTGTCGTCCCCGTCGGCCTCCCCGAACCTCACCGCGCCCATTGCCCTAGACCCCACACTCCCGGTGAGGCCCCCGGCCTCCTCTCTCTCCCTCGCCCCGCTCCCCCTCTGCGCACGCACGCACCCGCCGCGCGGCGGCCGCGCCCGCCGCACGCGCTGCTCGTCGCCCGCGCCTCGGGCCTTCCCCGCTCGCGCCCCGCTTGGCCCGCGCTCACCGCGGCCCGTGCTCACCCCTGCTTCCCCCGCTCCGCTCCGGCCTCCCTCGCCGCGGCTCGCATCGCCGCGCCCGCACCGGCCATGACCTCGCCCGTCCGCGCCTCGCCCACCGTCCCCGTCCCCTGCTACTGCTCGGGACCACGCCATTGCCCCGCTTGCCGCTCGCGCCTTTGCTCGTCGCCGTCCTGCACTGCCGTCCCTCGCCGCTGCTGGCAGCTGCCGGCGCCCCGCCGGCCTCGCCCCGCCCCAGGCAGGCTGCGGCCTCCACGGGCACCCGCCCCGCTCCCGACCCCGGGGTTCCGCCCGTTAACCCGCCCCGTGGGGTTGGCCTAGTGCCACTGACGAACGGGCCCCACACCCTGAAAACGTTTTAAAAAATAAGATAAAATATAATATGTATTTATATAAATAATTAAATTAATTAATTAATTTAATGGTTAATTAACTTAATTAGTGTTGCTTAATTAACCAGTTAACTAACTAATTAGACTAACTAATCCTGTTAGTTTAGCTGTTGTAAATGACAGGGGGCCCCACCCCCTGTTGACCAGTCACGTTGACTGGTCAAATAGGACCCCCTGGCCCACCTGTCAGCCACTAGGTACAGTTCTGTGTACCCTGTCTTGGGTGCATCTAGCATTTTAGTTTTTATTTCGAATTATTAATAATTCCAGAAATTAATAAAATCTTTAGAAAATCATATCTTTTAATCTGTAACTCGGATTAAAATATTTTCAACATGAAAGTTGCTCAGAACGACGAGACGGACCCGGATACGCAGCCCGTTCATCCGCCACACACTCCTAACGTATCAAACACGCAACTTTCCCCCTCCGGCTCCTCTACCTGAAAACGCGAAACACTGGGGATACTTTCCCGGATGTTTCCCCCCTTCACCGGTATCACCTCATACCGCGATAGGGCACCCCTAACACCGATACTTGTCATGTCATGCATCGCTATGCATCTGTTTGCTTAAATATTTATTGTTTCTCCCCCCTCTTCTCTCGCTAGACACCGAGACCGACGCCGCTGCTACCCAGTACGACTACGGAGTTGACGACCCCTCTCTCTTGCCAGAGCAACCAGGCAAGCCCCCCTTTTGATCACCAGATATCACCTACTCTTCTCTATACTGCTTGCATTAGAGTAGTGTAGCATGTTACTGCTTTCCGTTATTCCTATCCTGATGCATAGCCTGTCCTTGCTACTACTGTTGTTACCATTACCTGCTATCCTACTGCTAGTATAGGATGCTAGTGTTCCATCAGTGGCCCTACACTCTTGTCCGTCTGCCATGCTATACTACTGGGCCGTGATCATTTCGGGAGGTGATCACGGGCATATACTATATACTTTACACAGTTACATTACCTGTGGTACTGTTCGGAGTTGGGGGCTAAAGGGGCAGGTGGCTCCATCCCGGTAGAGGTGGGCCTGGGTTCCCGACGGCCCCCGACTGTTACTTCGTGGTGGAGCGACAGGGCAGGTTGAGACCACCTAGGAGAGAGGTGGGCCTGGCCCTGGTCGGTGTTCGCAGATACTTAACACGTTTAACGAGATCTTGGTATTTGATCTGAGTCTGGCTACTAGCCTATACGCACTAACCATCTACGCGGGGACAGTTATGGGCACTCGACATCGTGGTATCAGCCGAAGCCTTCGTGATGTCAACAACGGAGCGGCGCGCGCTGGATTGGACTGGAACGCCTACTAGGCTAGGTCTGCTTCCGGCCGCCCACGCAACGTGCAGGTGTGCTAAGGGCGATGGGCCCAGACCCCTGGGCGCTTAGGTTTAGACCGGCGTGCTGACCTCTCTGTTGGTCTAGGTGGGGCTGCGACGTGTTGATCTTCCGAGGCTGGGCATGACCCAGAAAAGTGTGTTCGGCCAAATGGGATCGAGCGTGTTGGGTTATGTGGTGCACCCCTGCAGGGAAGTTAATCTATTCAAATAGCCGTGATCTTCGGTAACAGGACGACTTGGAGTTGTACCTTGACCTTATGACAACTAGAACCGGATACTTAATAAAACACACCCTTCCAAGTGGCAGATACAACCGGTGATCGCTCTCTCACAGGGCGACGAGGGGAGGATCATCGGTTAGGATTATGCTACGTGATGATACTTGGAGGACTTCAGTCTACTCTCTTCTACATGCTGCAAGACGGAGGCTGCCAGAAGCGTAGTCTTCGAAAGGACTAGCTATCCCCCTCTTATTCCGGCATTCTGCAGTTCAGTCCACATATGATAGCCTTATTCCAGTTGATACCAATGCATACATATGTAGTGTAGCTCCTTGCTTGCGAGTACTTTGGATGAGTACTCACGGTTGCTTTCTCCCTCTTTTCCCCCTATCCCTTCTACCTGGTTGTCGCAACCAGATGTTGGATCCCAGGAGCCAGACGCCACCTTCGACGACGACTCCTACTACACCGGAGGTGCCTACTACTACGTGCTGCCCGCTGACGACGACCAGGAATAGTTAGGAGGATCCCAGGCAGGAGGCCTGCGCCTCTTTCGATCTGTATCCCAGTTTGTGCTAGCCTTCTTAAGGCAAACTTGTTTAACTTATGTCTGTACTCAGATATTGTTGCTTCCGCTGACTCGTCTATGATCGAGCTCTTGTATTCGAGCCCTCGAGGCCCCTGGCTTGTAATATGATGCTTGTATGACTTATTTTATTTGTAGAGTTGTGTTGTGATATCTTCCCGTGAGTCCCTGATCTTGATCGTACACGTTTGCGTGTATGATTAGTGTACGATCGAATCGGGGGCGTCACAAGTTAGCATCAGAGCCGACTGCCTGTAGGAATCCCCCTTCCACACTCCTTGGCCCAAGTCGAGTCTAGTGATTGCAAAACTTTTACTAACATGACTGTGTGGCTTACGGGCCCACGTCGCCATTGGGTGGTATTAGGATCTTTTACTCCTCGATCCTTACTCTGGGACTCTGAACTCTCTCCTACTCGGGTTAAACAATTTTACTAACTCTAACGCCAGGATCCCGTGACCACGTTCACCCCAAAGTTGGATAAGCCGTAGTTATTCTTTAGAATTAGTATTTGAACCTTATCCACATTGTCATTTGACTCCTGTGAAAACATCTTTGTTTTCAGATGGAACCCACGAGACAAGTCGTGCGCCACACGACGGCCATTGGTGCCTCAGGATCACCTGCTGTGTTGGTTGAGATGATGACCTATCTGGGTTATCGCTGGCACCCTGAATACACCGTCTATGAGGAGTACCAAGACTTCAACTAGGAGTAGTACCGTGCCATCGTCCACCTCTACTCTCGAGAGTATGACTTCACTACCGTGCTGCACACTGCTCATGGTGTTGGAGTGACCATCGACATGGCGGTCCATGATGCTGCTTATGCTGCTCTGACACGTCTTCGCGGAGAGTATCAGGAGTTGGACACCTCCCCCTTCAGGCACATTGCTATCACATCTGATGTTGGTGCGGAGGGATACTACACTGCTGCCTACTCCACCGTCACCCGAGAGCCCTTCTACCATCAGAACCTGGTTCTGCATGCTGATGGGCTGGATAGAGCTAACCGAGCTCTTCGCCACGAGTTGTACACCACCCGTCAGCACCTGTACCGTGCTCTGACGCTGTTGCACCCCTCTGTCCGATCTGGTGATCTGTCGCGTTCTGCGGTCTACCTCGCCAGGACCGTGATGCCCCAGGGCGTCGGCTGGCTAGATGTGGGAGACTACTCTCCTGCACTTGGTCCTCTCCTGCCACATGCGCATCGGGTTCCGCACCAGAGTATCCGCGGACCCCAGGCTGCTCGCGTGGAGGTCTTCCCTTCGCGTCACTACCAGCTGTCAGGCTACACCTACCTCCACAGTTCCTCCTGGGACTGATGAAGGCTTGCTTATTAGTGTTAGATGCATTCGCCGCGGGCCTGTGTGCTGCCTATGATGTATTAGTCTATGTACTGAACTCTGTGTACCGAACTCTATGCATGATCTCTTTTGTAAGATATGCCGTCTACTATGTAGTATCTATCGTGCTGCTTTCATTGTGCATGTTTCATCATGAATGTTGCAAAATTTCTCGATGCTGAACTACCCCTATTATATATTAGCAGGATGGTTAGACCAGGTGGTCGTGGACGTGGTGGCAACCTCCCACCACCGCCTGAGTACATGGCTGGTATGATCCAACAGCTTGAGATGAATCGCCAGTTCATGGAGAATATGATGGCTCAGTTTCCTCGCCCCAATATGAACCAGCAGCCAACCCCAGTAACTCTGCAGGATTTCATGCGCCTGAACCCAACTATGTACCGCAGCTCAACTCAGCCTCTGGATGCTGATGACTGGCTCCGTGACATCACCTATGAGATGGAGTCTGCTGAGGTAGCCCCTGCCAGCTATGTCACCTTTGCTTCCTTCTTCCTGAAGGGACCCGCAGCTCAATGGTGGGACAGCCACAGGCGTACTCTGCCAGTTGGAACAATCATCACCTGGCCAGACTTCCAAGCTGCCTTCCGTGCTCGCTTCATTCCTCAGGGAGTCATGGACTGTAAGAAGCGTGAGTTTCGCAACCTCACCCAAGGCAACAAGACTGTTGAAGCTTATTAGCGGGAGTTTCTTGACTTGTCCCGCTATGCTGAAGAGGACATTGCAACTGATGCACGTAGACAGGAGAAGTTCCGTGATGGCCTTCAAGCTGACATCAAGCTCGCACTTCTAGTGCATGACTTTGCTGATTTCGCCACTCTGGTGAACAAGGCCATCAATGTCAAAACTGGTCTGCAGGAATACCAGAGCTCTCACAGGCGCAAACGTGACACGGGCTCATCTTCGGGCCCGTCCTCGCAGAAGCGCAAGATATGGATTCCCAATAGCTTGTACCAGCCGGATGCACCTACCCCAAGGCAGACCTATGCTGCACCTCGTCTGCCTGCTCCTCCGACTAGGCAGCCAAGACTCCCAGCTCCACCACCACAAGCTCCTGTTCCCACTCCCAATAATGGGTTGTGCTTCAGGTGTGGACAACCAGGGCACCGTGCTAGGGAATGCAACCAGAACCAGAATCAACTGGCCCTTCCAGGAACTGGCCGTGGAAGCAACCAGCCCCACAGCAACAATGCCAAGTCTTATGGTCGCGTTCATGCCAACCACGTTGATCTGAGCGAAGCTCAAGACCAGCCTGCTACTGTGATGGGTACCCTCCTCGTAAATTCAGTACCAGCATCCGTTTTATTTGATACAGGTGCATCGCATTCATTCATGTCAGAAGGTTTTCCATGCTTGCACGACATTAAATGTGAGGACATGAATGCTTCACTATTAGTACACACCCCTGCGGGCCAATGTCGAACCTCCATGATTTGCAACGACGTCCCTGTAGAAATCGAAGGACTGGAATTCCTTGTCTCTCCCATCGTACTGAAGTCCTGTAGCATTGATCTCATTCTGGGAATGAATTGGTTAAAAGCGCATACTGCTTCTATAGTTTGCGCCACTAAGACCGTCCATCTGCTACACCCTTCAGACGAAATAGTTACTTACCAAGCTCATCTGGTGCAAAACGCCGAGGCACGGCTTTATGCCTTGAATGCGTTGAACGCTGCACCACTTGAGGGCATTGAAAACATTCCCGTCGTTCGTGGATTCCAAGATGTCTTCCCAGAATCCAGGGATTCCCCCTGCTAGAGCTGTCGAATTCATCATCGACTTGAAACCCGGCACCACCCCTATAGCTAAACGACCCTACAAGATGCCGCCGCATGAGCTCATTGAGCTTAAGGAGGAAATCGACAAATCTCTTGTCAAAGGTTTCATTCGCCCAAGTTGCTCTCCTTGGGGAGCACCTTCTCTCTTTGTTAAGAAGAAGGATGGGACAAACCGATTAGTCCAAGACCACCGTCCTATAAACCAAGCTACCATTCAGAATAAATACCCTCTTCCTCGGATCAATGATCTTTATGATCAACTGGCTGGCTCATCAGTGTTCTCCAAACTCGACTTGAGGTTGGGTTACCACCAGATCCGTGTTCGTGAAAAGGACATCCCAAAAACCGCCTTCGTGACTCGGTATGGATCATACGAGTACACCGTCATGTCATTCGGCTTAATGAATGCTCCAGCCACCTTCTCTCGTCTGATGAACTATATATTCATGGATTACCTCGACAAGTTCGTCGTGGTTTATTTGGACGATATCCTTGTATTTTCCAAGAACAAGGAAGAACATGCTGAACATCTTCGTCTTGTGCTGGAAAAGCTTCGGGAGCATCAGCTGTATGCTAAGTATTCCAAGTGTGAATTCTGGCTCCCCGAAGTAACCTATCTTGGGCATGTCATCTCCAAGGATGGTATTGCCGTCAACCCTGAACGAGTTCAGGCTATTCTCGATTGGACTCCTCCGAAGAATGTGAAGCAAGTCCGAAGTTTCCTCGGTCTCGCTAGCTATTGCCGTCGATTCATCGAGAACTTCTCCAAGATTGCCAGGCCCCTGACTAATCTATTGCATAAGGGTGTCAAGTTTGACTGGACAGACAAGTGTCAGGAAAGTTTCCAGGCGCTCAAAGACAAGTTGACTTCTGCCCCCGTGCTTGCCCCACCTGATACTAAGAAGGACTTCGTCATTTACTGCGACGCTTCCCGTCAAGGATTAGGTTGTGTCCTAATGCAGGAGCGCAGAGTGATTGCTTATGCCTCTCGTCAACTGCGCCCTCACGAAGAAAACTACCCAGTTCACGACCTCGAGCTTGCTGCTGTCATTCATGCACTGAAGCAGTGGCGACATTACCTTCTCGGTAATCGTTGCGAGATCTTCACTGACCATCAAAGTCCGAAGTATCTGTTTACTCAGCCAGATCTGAACCTCCGTCAGCAGAGATGGATGGAGACTGTTGTAGACTTTGACGTGGGTATATCTTATACCCCCGGCAAGGCTAATGTAATGGCTAATGCCTTGAGCCACAAGTCTTACTGCAACCACCTCCAGGTTCATAAAGTTCAGCCCTCGCTTGTCGAAGAATTTAGAAAGCTGAACCTCCATATTGTTCCTCCTGGAGCACTCGCTCCCCCTCCCCCGGAATTCCGCAAGATGAATCTTCTTGTTATTACTAAGGGTTCTCTAAATACCCTGACTGTCGTACCAGATCTCATAGCTGGTATAAAGACTATACAAGGTTATGACTCTGAAGTCCATAAGATTAAATGCCATCTAGCAGAAGGAAAGCCCTCATTCTTCACTATTGCCGACGATGGCGCCTTGTATTTCAAAGGCCGCCTAGTGGTACCATGTTCGAAGAAAAACCTGGATAAGACTAAAAGGGTTATGCAAGAAGCTCATGATACGCCTCTGTCCATCCATCCTGGTAGTACAAAGATGTACCAGGATATTCGTCAAAGATTCTGGTGGTCTAAAATGAAGCAGGACATTGCTCGTTATGTTGCTGAGTGTGACGTATGTCGCCGTATCAAAGCAGAGCATCAGAGGCCTGCTGGAACTCTGCAACCTATCTCTATTCCTGAATGGAAATGGGACCATGTTGAGATGGACTTCGTCACTGGATTTCCCAAATCGCAGAAAGGTAATGATGCTATTCTTGTCGTCATTGACCGGCTTTCTAAAGTTGAACATTTTCTGGCGGTCAAAGAGACAATCACTGCTAGTCAGCTTGCTACTCTCTACATGGCCAGAATTGTTTCACTTCACGGTATTCCACTTGTTATCAGTTCAGACCGTGGCAGCTTATTCACTTTAAGATTCTGGGCAAGTTTCCAAGAAGCTATGGGGACTCATCTATCGTTCAATACTGCGTTTCATCCTCAGTCGCAAGGACAGGTTGAGCGTGTCAACCAAGTTCTCGAAGACACGCTTCGAGCTTGTGTAATATCATTCGGCAAGAAATGGGAGGAATCTCTTCCATATGCCGAGTTCTCTTATAATAATAGCTATCAAGCTAGTCTGAAGATGTCCCCCTTCGAAGTGCTATATGGACGAAAGTGTCGAACCCCTCTGAACTGGTCAGAAACGGGGGAACGTCCACTCTTTGGTCTGGATATTATCCAACAGGCCGAAGAACAAGTTCGCATTATTCGCGAGAATCTCAAGACTGCTCAGTCACGTCAGAAAAGTCAGTATGACCGTCATCACCAAGACATGGTCTATCAACCTGGCGAAAAGGCTTATCTTCGAGTTACACCAATGAAGGGTGCACACCGCTTCGGGATCAAAGGAAAGCTAGCTCCCCGCTATATTGGTCCTTTCACTATTATCGAAAAGCGTGGAAAAGTGGCATATCAACTGGAGCTTCCGTCAAACCTTTCTTAGGTTCACGATGTGTTCCACGTGTCGCAACTTCGATGCTGCTTCAAGGACCCAATCCGAGCAGTGGACCATGAAGTGCTCGAATTGCAACAGGACCTCTCCTATAAAGAGCATCCGGTCCGCATTCTCGACCAAGCTGAACGCCGCACCCGTCAGAAGGCGATCAAGTTCCTCAAGGTCTAGTGGTCGAATCACTCTGAAGACGAAGCCACCTGGGAACGTGAGGATCTTCTTCGCGATGAATACCCTGCACTGTTTCCTTCTACCTCCTAAATCTCGGGGCGAGATTTCTTGTAGTGGAGGAGATTTGTAACGCCCAGATAATCATGCTACAGTGATCTCACGTTAATGGTGACACGTCACCTCTGTCACTGTAATTAATCTCGGGTTAATTCAAAACCGTTTCAAATTTAAATCCTAAATAAGTCAAGCGACAAAAGTTTTCAAATATTAAAATAAAATGTTCGGGGTATGTCTATTATTGCATCGGTAATTATGGTGAAGTAAACACATTTTTATAAAATGCCTAAATACTTTTAAGTGAATTAAAATAGAAAAGAAATAATAAAAGATAATACAAAAGGGACAAACCAACAGAAAACAAAAATCAGAGAAACCACCCCCCCTGGGCCGTGGCCCAACTGGGCCAACCCATCGGCCCAACCGGCCACCCAAAGCCCCCCTTATCCACTCACCACCTCACCCCCACTCCACCGACACCCCCACTCCTCTCCCGCAAAATATCCCCTCCCCTCGTCTCTCCCGATCTGGATCAGGATCGAGAGGAGGCCACCGACGTGCCTCGCCGTCGCTGTTGGCCACCGCCGCCCGGAGCGCCTCTTCCTCGCCGGCCTGCTTCACCCTCCCCCATCGGACTGCCTCCCACTCCGCCGTGTCGTCCCCGTCGGCCTCCCCGAACCTCACCGCGCCCATTGCCCTAGACCCCACACTCCCGGTGAGGCCCCCGGCCTCCTCTCTCTCCCTCGCCCCGCTCCCCCTCTGCGCACGCACGCACCCGCCGCGCGGCGGCCGCACCCGCCGCACGCGCTGCTCGTCGCCCGCGCCTCGGGCCTTCCCCGCTCGCGCCCCGCTTGGCCCGCGCTCACCGCGGCCCGTGCTCACCCCTGCTTCCCCCGCTCCGCTCCGGCCTCCCTCGCCGCGGCTCGCATCGCCGCACCCGCACCGGCCATGACCTCGCCCGTCCGCGCCTCGCCCACCGTCCCCGTCCCCTGCTACTGCTCGGGACCACGCCATTGCCCCGCTTGCCGCTCGCGCCTTTGCTCGTCGCCGTCCTGCACTGCCGTCCCTCGCCGCTGCTGGCAGCTGCCGGCGCCCCGCCGGCCTCGCCCCGCCCCAGGCAGGCTGCGGCCTCCACGGGCGCCCGCCCCGCTCCCGACGCCGGGGTTCCGCCCGTTAACCCGCCCCGTGGGGTTGGCCTAGTGCCACTGACGAATGGGCCCCACGCCCTGAAAACGTTTAAAAAAATAAGATAAAATATAATATGTATTTATATAAATAATTAAATTAATTAATTAATTTAATGGTTAATTAACTTAATTAGTGTTGCTTAATTAACCAGTTAACTAACTAATTAGACTAACTAATCCTGTTAGTTTAGCTGTTGTAAATGACAGGGGGCCCCACCCCCTGTTGACCAGTCACGTTGACTGGTCAAATAGGACCCCCTGGCCCACCTGTCAGCCACTAGGTACAGTTCTGTGTACCCTGTCTTGGGTGCATCTAGCATTTTAGTTTTTATTTCAAATTATTAATAATTCCAGAAATTAATAAAATCTTTAGAAAATCATATCTTTTAATCTGTAACTCGGATTAAAATATTTTCAACATGAAAGTTGCTCAGAACGACGAGACGGACCCGGATACGCAGCCCGTTCATCCGCCACACACTCCTAACGTATCAAACACGCAACTTTCCCCCTCCGGCTCCTCTACCTGAAAACGCGAAACACTGGGGATACTTTCCCGGATGTTTCCCCCCTTCACCGGTATCACCTCATACCGCGATAGGGCACCCCTAGCACCGATACTTGTCATGTCATGCATCGCTATGCATCTGTTTGCTTAAATATTTATTGTCTCTCCCCCCTCTTCTCTCGCTAGACACCGAGACTGACGCCGCTGCTACCCAGTACGACTACGGAGTTGACGACCCCTCTCTCTTGCCAGAGCAACCAGGCAAGCCCCCCTTTTGATCACCAGATATCGCCTACTCTTCTCTATACTACTTGCATTAGAGTAGTGTAGCATGTTACTGCTTTCCGTTATTCCTATCCTGATGCATAGCCTGTCCTTGCTACTACTGTTGTTACCATTACCTGCTACCCTACTGCTTAGTATAGGATGCTAGTGTTCCATCAGTGGCCCTACACTCTTGTCTGTCTGCCATGCTATACTACTGGGCCGTGATCACTTCGGGAGGTGATCACGGGCATATACTATATACATTACACAGTTACATTACCTGTGGCACTGTTCGGAGTTGGGGGCTGAAGGGGCAGGTGGCTCCATCCCGGTAGAGGTGGGCCTGGGTTCCCGACGGCCCCCGACTGTTACTTTGTGGCGGAGCGACAGGGCAGGTTGAGACCACCTAGGAGAGAGGTGGGCCTGGCCCTGGTCGGTGTTCGCAGATACTTAACACATTTAACGAGATCTTGGTATTTGATCTGAGTCTGGCTACTGGCCTATACGCACTAACCATCTACGCAGGGACAGTTATGGTCACTCGACGTCGTGGTATCAGCCGAAGCCTTCATGACGTCAGCAACGGAGCGGCACGCGCTGGATTGGACTGGAACGCCTACTAGGCTAGGTCTGCTTCCGGCCGCCCACGCAACGTGCAGGTGTGCTAAGGGCGATGGGCCCAGACCCCTGGGCGCTTAGGTTTAGACCGGCGTGCTGACCTCTCTGTTGGTCTAGGTGGGGCTGCGACGTGTTGATCTTCCGAGGCCGGGCATGACCCAGAAAAGTGTGTTCGGCCAAATGGGATCGAGCGTGTTGGGTTATGTGGTGCACCCCTGCAGGGAAGTTAATCTATTCGAATAGCTGTGATCTTCGGTAACAGGACGACTTGGAGTTGTACCTTGACCTTATGACAACTAGAACCGGATACTTAATAAAACACACCCTCCGAAGTGCCAGATACAACCGGTGATCGCTCTCTCACAGGGCGACGAGGGGAGGATCATCGGTTAGGATTATGCTACGTGATGATACTTGGAGGACTTCAGTCTACTCTCTTCTACATGCTGCAAGACGGAGGCTGCCAGAAGCGTAGTCTTCGAAAGGACTAGCTATCCCCCTCTTATTCCGGCATTCTGCAGTTCAGTCCACATATGATAGCCTTATTCTAGTTGATACCAATGCATACATATGTAGTGTAGCTCCTTGCTTGCGAGTACTTTGGATGAGTACTCACGGTTGCTTTCTCCCTATTTTCCCCCTATCCCTTCTACCTGGTTGTCGCAACCAGATGTTGGATCCCAGGAGCCAGACGCCACCTTCGACGATGACTCCTACTACACCGGAGGTGCCTACTACTACGTGCTGCCCGCTGACGACGACCAGGAATAGTTAGGAGGATCCCAGGCAGGAGGCCTGCGCCTCTTTCGATCTGTATCCCAGTTTGTGCTAGCCTTCTTAAGGCAAACTTGTTTAACTTATGTCTGTACTCAGATATTGTTGCTTCCGCTGACTCGTCTATGATCGAGCTCTTGTATTCGAGCCCTCGAGGCCCCTAGCTTGTAATATGATGCTTGTATGACTTATTTTATTTGTAGAGTTGTGTTGTGATATCTTCCCGTGAGTTCCTGATCTTGATCGTACACGTTTGCGTGTATGATTAGTGTACGATCGAATCGGGGGCGTCACAGGCATGCTTTACAGCTTAGAGCCGGGACTCCAAAAGCGTTTTGAGAGACACGGAGCATATGAGATGTTCGAAGAGCTGAAAATGGTTTTCCAAGCTCATGCCCGGGTCGAGAGATATCAAGTCTCCGACAAGTTCTTCAGCTGTAAGATGGAGGAAAACAGTTCTGTCAGTGAGCACATACTCACTATGTCTGGGTTGCATAACCGCTTGACTCAGCTGGGAGTTAACCTCCCAGATGACGTGGTCATTGACAGAATCCTTCAGTCACTTCCACCGAGCTACAAGAGCTTTGTGATGAACTTCAATATGCAGGGGATGGAAAAGACCATTCCTGAAGTATTTGCAATGCTGAAATCAGCAGAGGTAGAAGTCAAAAAGGAACATCAAGTGTTGATGGTGAATAAAACCACTAAGTTCAAGAAGGGCAAGGGTAAGAAAGCCTTCAAGAAGGACAGCAAGGGAGTTGCCGCGCCCGGCAAGCAAGCTGCCAGGAAGAAGCCAAAGAATGGACCCAAGCCCGAGACTGAGTGCTTTTATTGCAAGGGAAGTGGTCACTGGAAGCGGAACTGCCCCAAATACTTAGCGGACAAGAAGGCCGGCATCACGAAAGGTATATGTGATATACATGTAATTGATGTGTACCTTACCAGTACTCGTAGTAGCTCCTGGGTATTTGATACCGGGGCGGTTGCTCACATTTGTAACTCAAAACAGGAGCTACGGAATAAGCAGAGACTGGCGAAGGACGAGGTGACGATGCGCGTCGGGAATGTTTCCAAGGTCAATGTGATCGCCGTCGGCACGCTACCTCTACATTTACCTTCAGGATTAGTTTTAAACCTTAATAATTGTTATTTAGTGCCAGCTTTGAGCATGAACATTGTGTCAGGATCTCGTTTAATTCGAGATGGCTACTCATTTAAATCCGAGAATAATGGTTGTTCTATTTATATGAGAGATATGTTTTATGGTCATGCTCCGATGGTGAATGGTTTATTCTTAATGAATCTCGAGCGTAATGCTACACATGTTCATAGTGTGAGTACCAAAAGATGTAAGATTGATAATGATAGTCCCACATACTTGTGGCACTACCGCCTTGGTCACATAGGTGTCAAACGCATGAAGAAGCTCCATGCTGATGTACTTTTAGAGTCTCTTGATTACAAATCATTTGACACGTGCGAACCATGCCTCATGGGTAAAATGACCAAGACTCCGTTCTCAGGAACAATGGAGCAAGCAACCAACTTATTGGAAATCATACATACTGATGTGTGCGGTCCAATGAGTGTTGAGGCTCGCGGTGGCTATCGTTATGTTCTCACCCTCACTGATGACTTGAGTAGATATGGGTATGTCTACTTAATGAAACACAAGTCTGAGACCTTTGAAAAGTTCAAGGAATTTCAGAGTGAGGTTGAGAATCAACGTGACAGGAAAATCAAGTTCCTGCGATCAGATCGTGGAGGAGAATACTTGAGTCACGAGTTTGGCACACACTTAACAAAATATGGAATAGTTTCACAACTCACGCCGTCTGGAACACCTCAGCGTAATGGTGTGTCCGAACATCGTAATCGCACTCTATTAGATATGGTGCGATCTATGATGTTTCTTACCGATTTGCCGCTATCTTTTTGGGGCTATGCTTTAGAGACTGCCGCATTCACTTTAAATAGGGCTTCGTCGAAATCCGTTGAGACGACACCGTATGAATTATGGTTTGGGAAGAAACCTAAGCTGTCGTTTCTAAAAGTTTGGGGATGCGATGCTTATGTCAAGAAACTTCAACCTGAAAAGCTTGAACCCAAGTCGGAAAAATGCGTCTTCATAGGATACCCTAAAGAAACTATTGGGTATACCTTCTACCTCAGATCCGAAGGCAAGATCTTTGTTGCCAAGAATGGATCCTTTCTAGAGAAGGAGTTTCTCTCAAAAGAAGTAAGTGGGAGGAAAGTAGAACTTGATGAAGTATTACCTCTTGAACCGGAAAATGGCGCAACTCAAGAAAATGTTCCTGAGGTGCCTGCACCGACTAGAGAGGAAGTTAATGATGATGATCATGAAACTTCAGATCAAATTGCTACTGAACTTCGTAGGTCCACAAGGACACGTTCCGCACCAGATTGGTATGGTAACCCTGTCTTGGAAATCATGTTGTTAGACAACGGTGAACCTTCGAACTATGAAGAAGCGATGGCGGGCCCGGATTCCGACAAATGGCTGGAAGCCATGAAATCCGAGATAGGATCCATGTATGAAAATGAAGTATGGACTTTGACTGACTTGCCCGTAGAGCGGCGAGCCATAGAAAATAAATGGATCTTTAAGAAGAAGACAGACGCGGATGGTAATGTGACCATCTATAAAGCTCGTCTTGTCGCTAAGGGTTATCGACAAGTTCAAGGGGTTGACTACGATGAGACTTTCTCACCGGTAGCGAAGCTAAAGTCCGTCCGAATCATGTTAGAAATTGCCGCATTCTATGATTATGAAATATGGCAAATGGACGTCAAAACGGCATTCCTTAATGGTTTCCTTAAGGAAGAATTGTATATGATGCAGCCGGAAGGTTTTGTCGATCCTAAGAATGCTCACAAGGTGTGCAAGCTCCAACGCTCGATTTATGGGCTGGTGCAAGCATCTCGGAGTTGGAACATTCGCTTTGATGAGATGATCAAAGCGTTTGGGTTTACGCAGACTTATGGAGAAGCCTGCGTTTACAAGAAAGTGAGTGGGAGCTCTGTAGCATTTCTCATATTATATGTAGATGACATACTTTTGATGGGAAATGATATATAGCTTTTGGACAGCATTAAGGCCTACTTGAATAAGAGCTTTTCAATGAAGTACCTTGGAGAAGCTGTTTATATATTAGGCATCAAGATCTATAGAGATAGATCAAGAAGCCTCATAGGTCTTTCACAAAGCACATACCTTGATAAGATATTGAAGAAGTTCAATATGGACCAGTCTAAGAAGGGGTTCTTGCCTGTGTTGCAAGGTATGAAATTGAGCTCAGCTCAATGTCCGACCACGGCAGAAGATATAGAAGAGATGAGTGTCATCCCCTATGCCTCAGCCATAGGTTCTATTATGTATGCCATGCTGTGTACCAGACCTGATGTAAACCTTGCCGTAAGTTTGGTAGGTAGGTACCAAAGTAATCCCGGCAAGGAACACTGGACAGCGGTCAAGAATATCCTGAAGTACCTGAAAAGGACTAAGGAAATGTTTCTCGTCTATGGAGGTGACGAAGAGCTCGTCGTAAAGGGTTACGTCGATGCTAGCTTCGACACAGATCTGGATGACTCTAAGTCACAAACCGGATACGTGTATATTTTGAATGGTGGGGCAGTAAGCTGGTGCAGTTGCAAGCAGAGCGTCGTGGCGGGATCTACATGTGAAGCGGAGTACATGGCAGCCTCGGAGGCAGCGCATGAAGCAATTTGGGTGAAGGAGTTCATCACCGACCTAGGAGTCATACCCAATGCGTCGTGGCCGATCAAGCTCTTTTGTGACAACACTGGAGCTATTGCTCTTGCCAAGGAGCCCAGGTTTCACAAGAAGACAAGGCACATCAAGCGTCGCTTCAACTCCATTTGTGAAAATGTTCAAGATGGAGACACAGATATTTGTAAAGTACATACGGACCTGAATGTAGCAGATCCGTTGACTAAACCTCTCCCTAGAGCAAAACATGATCAACACCAGAATTCCATGGGTGTTCGATTCATCACAATGTAACTAGATTATTGACTCTAGTGCAAGTGGGAGACTATTGGAAATATGCCCTAGAGGCAATAATAAAAGGATTATTATTATATTTCCTTGTTCATGATAATTGTCTTTATTCATGCTATAATTGTGTTATCCGGAAATCGTAATACATGTGTGAATAAAAGACACCAACATGTCCCTAGTAAGCCTCTAGTTGACTATCTCGTTGATCAATAGATAGTCATGGTTTCCTGACTATGGACATTGGATGTCATTGATAACGAGATCACATCATTAGGAGAATGATGTGATGGACAAGACCCAATCCTAAACATAGCACAAGATCGTATAGTTCATTTGCTAGAGTTTTCCAATGTCAAGTATCTTTTCCTTAGACCATGAGATCATGTAACTCCCGGATACCGTAGGAGTGCTTTGGGTGTACCAAACGTCACAACGTAACTGGGTGACTATAAAGGTATACTACGAGTATCTCCGAAAGTGTCTGTTGGGTTGACACGGATCAAGACTGGGATTTGTCACTCCGTATGACGGAGAGGTATCACTGGGCCCACTCGGTAATGCATCATCATAATGAGCTCAAGGTGACCAAGTGTCTGGTCACGGGATCATGCATTACGGTACGAGTAAAGTGACTTGCCGGTAATGAGATAGAACGAGGTATTGGGATACCGACGATCGAATCTCGGGCAAGTAACATACCGATTGACGAAGGGAATTGTATACGGGGTTGCTTGAATCCTCGACATCGTGGTTCATCCAATGAGATCATCGAGGAGCATGTGGGAGCCAACATGGGTATCCAGATCCCGCTGTTGGTTATTGACCAGAGAGCCGTCTCGGTCATGTCTACATGTCTCCCGAACCCGTAGGGTCTACACACTTAAGGTTCGGTGACGCTAGGGTTTTAGGGATATGTATATGCAGTAACCCGAATGTTGTTCGGAGTCCCGGATGAGATCCCGGACGTCACGAGGAGTTCCGGAATGGTCCGGAGGTAAAGAATTATATATAGGAAGTGCAATTTCGGCCATCGGGACAAGTTTCGGGGTCACCGGTATTGTACCGGGACCACCGGAAGGGTCCCCGGGGTCCACCGGGTGGGGCCACCTATCCCGGAGGGCCCCATGGGCTGAAGTGGGAAGGGATCCAGCCCAAAGTGGGCTGGGGCGCCACTTCCCCTAGGGCCCATGCGCCTAGGGTGGGGGAAACCCTAAAGGGGGGCGCCCCCTTGCTTGGGGGGCAAGCCCCCCACCCTTGGCCGCCGCCCCCCTAGGAGATTACATCTCCTAGGGCCGGCGCCCCCCCCTAGGCCCTCCTTATATAGTGGGGGGGATGGAGGACCTCTTACCTTTTCCTTTGGTGCCTCCCTCTCCCTCTCCAACACATCCTCCTCCTCCTTAGAGCTTGGTGAAGCCCTGCCGGAGTACTGCAGCTCCATCACCACCACGCCGTCGTGCTGCTGCTGGAGCCATCTTCCTCAACCTCTCCTTCCCCCTTGCTAGATCAAGAAGGAGGAGACGTTACGCTGACCATACGTGTGTTGAACGCGGAGGTGCCGTCCGTTCGGCGCTAGGATCTCCGGTGATTTGGATCACGTCGAGTACGACTTCCTCATCCCCGTTCTTTGAACGCTTCCGCGCGTGATCTACAAAGGTATGTAGATGCAATCCAATCACTCGTTGCTCGATGAACTCCTAGATGGATCTTGGTGAAACCGTAGGAAAATTTTTGTTTTCTGCAATGTTCCCCAACACCTTGCCCACTCCCAGTGATGACCGTAGTCTGAGGAGTTGATGTATTCACTATGTGTTAATGCTTTGTTCCGTTTCTCTGTTAAAAGGAGGCCTTAATATCCCTTAGTTTCCAATATGGACCCCGCTACCACGAGAGGGTAGGACAAAAGATGTCATGTAAGTTCTTTTAATAAAGCACGTATGACTATTTAAGGAATACATGCCTACATTATATCGATGTACTGGAGCTAGTGTCATATCGCCCTAGGTTATAACTGTCTCATGATGAATATCATCCAACAAGTCACCGATCCAATGCCTATGAACTTTTCATTATTGTTTCTACTAAGTTACTACTGATATCATCACTGTTACACTTGCTACAAAACTACTGCTATCACTGTTACTACTACTATTGCTGCTGTCACTACTATCAAAACTATCAAACTACTTTGCGACTGATCACTTTGCTGCACATAATTAATCTCCAAGTGTGGTTGAATTGACAACTCGGCTGCTAATACCTTCAAATATTTTTTGGCTCCCCTTGTGTCGAATCTATAAATTTGGGTTGAATACTTTACCCTCAAAAACTGTTGCGATCCCCTATACTTGTGGATTATCATCCATGTACTCCTCGGTTACGGGAAGCAGACACGCCCTCATGTCCAAGATCCGCTGATGCGTCTTGAACTACATCGGTATTTCCCCAAAGAGGAAGGGATGATGCAGCACAGCTACGGTAGGTACTTCCCTCAGTGATGAGACCAAGGTTATCGAACTAGTAGGAGAACCACACAACACCACGTAAACAACTCCTGCACACAAAGAACAAATACTTGCAACCCGACGTAAGAGAGGGGTTGTCAATCCCTCACGGGTAAAAAGATAGATAAAATTGTAGTAGATTGGATAAATAGATCTCGTGGGAATGCGAGATAAAATAAATAAATATAGCAAGGTATTTTTGTATTTTTGGATTAATAGATATGAAAATAGAAGAAAATAAAAAAAGATCGCGAAGGCAAATATAATAAAGAAGAGACCGGGGGCCGTAGATTTCACTAGTGGCTTCTCTCAATAAAAATAGCATACGGTGGGTAAACAAATTACTGTTGGGAAATTGATAGAATTAGAAAATAATCATGACGATATCCAGGCAATGATCATTAAAAAGGCATCACGTCGAAGATTAGTAGACCGACTCCTGCCTACATCTACTACTATTACTCCACACATCGATCGCTATCCAGCATGCATCTAGTGTATTAAGTTCATGGAGAAATGGAGTAATGAAATAAGAATGATGACATGAATTGTAACGCCCCGAGACTGTTGCGCCAGGTGTCTTCCAGTTATTCGCTGTTGTTGCCATGTCATTCGCTTGTGTGTTGCATTTGATCATGTCATCATGTGCATTGCATCATCATGTTTTTCAAAACTTGCATTCGTCTGGGTTCCCCAGTTCCGTCTGTTGTCCGTTCCGAGCCCAGCCACACTTGCAAGCGCCCGCGGCACGTCCGAAATATTATTTTATAAGTGGGCGGAAAATGTTCTCGGAATGGGATGAAAGTTGGCGTGCGGTGTTGTTTTGTTGTCAGTAGGCCGCTTGCCAAGTTTCATCGTGTTCAGAGTCCATTTGACGCCCCAACGGATAACTATAGCGGCAGTATAGCCGGCCTAACGTCGGACGTTTTCGGTCTCCGAAAACTGTTGCCGGGTCTCTCTCTCTATTCCCTCCCGCAGCCCTCGGCCTTCTACACAGTCACAACCATCCCACCTAGGCCTACCTATTCCCCCCTCTCGATCGGATCCATCGGTCGCGATCAGAGGCTCCAAAACCCATCCTAACCCCCCTTGCCTCCGTGGCCTTTTGTCGGAACCCCTCTCCGCGCAGTTCTCACACCCCCTCGCGCGTCTAAAAACTTCCCCAAACCCGATCGGACACTCGTGACCGTTGAGTCCGGGTCGTCATCCAACATCCCTAATTCGTCTTCGTTTATTTGTTGGACTCGCCTACCCTATTTATCTCGAGCGTCTGATCTAAATCAGAGGGTCATTCTAACCCCTTCCTAAATTTCTTTTGCTATATAAGAGACCAACCCTAAAAATTAGGGAGATGTCCCATCCTCCCAGCCGCCGCCACCCACCTACCTTTTCTTCCTCGGGATCCCCTCTTCCCCCCCGATCCAATCCCACCAGCCGGACTCCACCCAAGGTCTCCCCTAGATCCAACCCCCCTCTGCCTTCCTGCCCGTTCTGGATTGAAGGCCCGAGCGAGAAGAGCTCACTCCCGAACCAGCGCGCTCCTCAGCTCCTCACCGAGCCCTGCCTCGTCGCCGGAATCCAGCGCTGTTTCCACCAGCACCTCCGGCCCCCTCTGCTTCACTTCGAGAATAGGACGCCAGCCGTCCTCCTCGACCACCTCGCGTCGCCGCCGCCGTGCCGGAGATGAGTGCCTCGCGTCCATCTCTTCTCCCTTCTTCCATTCTTCTTCCCCTCCCTCACATCTCTCTCTTTCTCTCGTACTGCTGCAACAGGGAGCACCCAGGCGCCATGGCCGCCAAAGGAACCCTGTCGCCTCACCGAATCCACACCTCCACCTCTCCCCTGTATCATGGTCGCCTAGTCCCTGCCACCCCTGCATCCCCTGCAACGAGATGGAGCTCGCCCGATGGCTCCCCGTGCCTGTAACGTACCCAGCTCCCCGTGGCCGAGGACTTCGCGCGCGAGCTCGACCCCGAGCGTGCCCGAGCTACTCTTCCTCGTCGCTGCCTCCCCGCTGCATCCTCGCAGGAGCCTCCATGGACGCCTAGACGCCGGTCTCCTCTGCGACCCTACGTCCCTGCCGAAGCCCGCGACCAGTCCCTCGCAAGCCGCCGCCCGGATCAGGTCATCCCCGCGTCGTCCCTGTCTCCAAGTTCGTCGCCTGCAACGGCACAGCCGCCCCGTTTATTTTATTCACCAGAGCCTTCGCCGCAAGACCCCTCCTCGAGGAGATCCGCCGCCCTGCTTCCCGTTTTCCTCTCACGTCAAGACCGGCGTCAGTCGCCGCCGTCGTCCTCTGCATCGCCATGGGCGCGCTGCTGTTCTTTTCTTCAGAACGAGTAGTTGCCCGCTTGCCTGCGTCTTCGTTGACCGAGCACGACGCCTTAGCGCTCGCGTCTGGGCCACTTCTACTCCGGTCCAGCCGCCTGCCTCATCCAGCGCCCGCGTGGGCCTCAGGCAGGTCGGACAACCGCGCATCTTCCTGCCGACTGGGCTTGGCCCATGGGTGAGCCCCCCCCCCCCCCCCCGAGCGCCCTCATTTTTTTTTCTCTGTTGGGCCAGTCAGTTTTGGCCCATATCATTTTTTCCCTGCCTGCGATTTTAGCCTTTATTTCCTGAGACAATTGTTTTACAGAAACCCCCTGTTGTTCATGCATATTTTATCTCTCAAACGGTGCATCATTTTAAAACAAGTTATATATGAAAAATGCTTGGAATTACGTGTAGATTAATAATATGCCACTTTCATCTATGTTTAAAATGTTTAAAATGCTGTTTGTTTAAATTTGCTTAAATAACTTGCTAAAATGCTTTGTTTCATAACTAATTAACCGTAGCTCCGAATTAAATAAATTATATATGTAAATGGGGCATAAAAATGCCTAGTTTAACATGGTGTACTTGTTTTGCATGTTTAACAACCCTAAAATTGTGTTTAGGGCAGAACAGTACCAAATCTATAATATGCATATGTGGATTTACCGGAATTGTTGTTCATTGCTTCCGGCCTCATTTAAACTTGACTAGATAGGTAGTTTTATTTTGCTTCACCCTCTTGCCATGTTTTAACAACATTTAATATTGTTGGGTACATAAACGAGATCGAACTAAATAACTTGAATGTGGTGTTTCGTCAATATGCAACGGAGTTGCATATTGAGCTCCACTTAATTTGTAGGATTGTTTGTGCACTTTGCCATGCCATGCATACTTAAACCAGACATGCATCATACTTGGATGTGCATCATGCCATGATTTTGTGTTGGTTGTTTCACTATGTTGTTTGTTCTCTTTCCGGTGTACTTCTTCTCGGTAATCCGGTAACGTCGTGTTGTGAGGATTCGTTCGACTACGTCCGTTTGTCTTCTTCATGGACTCGTTCTTCTTCCTTGCGGGATTTCAGGCAAGATTACCATACCCTCGAAATCACTTCTATCTTTGCTTGCTAGTTGCTTGCTCTTTTGCTATGCCTATGCTGCGATACCAACCACTCGCTTACCATGCTTCCCATATTGTTGAGCCAAGCCTCTAACCCACCTTGTCCTAGCAAACCGTTGTTTGGCTTGTTACCGCTTTGCTCAGCCCCTCTTATAGCGTTGTTAGTTGCAGGTGAAGATTGGAGCTTGTTCCATGTTGGCACATGGATATTTTGTTGGGATATCACAATATCTCTTATTTAATTAATGCATCTATATACTTGGTAAAGGGTGGAAGGCTCGGCCTTATGCCTGGTGTTTTGTTCCACTCTTGCCGCCCTAGTTTCCGTCATATCGGTGTTATGTTCCTGGATTTTGCGTTCCTTACGCGGTTGGGTTATAATGGGAACCCCTTGACAGTTCGCTTTGAATAAAACTCCTCCAGCAAGGCCCAACCTTGGTTTTACCATTTTCCACCTAGCCTTTTTCCCTTGGGAGTCGCACATCCCAAGGGTCATCTTTATTTTAACCCCCCCGGGCCAGTGCTTGTCTAAGTGTTGGTCCGAAATGGGCAGCCTACGGGGCCACCTCGGGGAAACTTGAGGGCTGGTTTTACTCGTAGCTTGACCTATCCGGTGTTGCCCTGAGAACGAGATATGTGCAGCTCCCATCAGGATGTCGGCACATTGGGCGGCTTTGCTGGACTTGTTTTACCATTGTTGAGGATGTCTCGTAACCGGGATTCCGAGTCTGATCGGGTCTTCCCGCTAGAAGGAATATCCTTCGTTGACCGTGAGAGCTTGTGATGGGCTAAGTTGGGACACCCCTGCAGGGATTTGAACTTTTGAAAGCCGTGCCCGCGGTTATGGGAAGATGGGAATTTGTTAATGTCCGGTTGTAGAAAACTTGAAGTTGACCTTAATTAAAATGCATCAACCGCGTGTGTAACCATGATGGTCTCTTTTCGGCGGAGTCCGGGAAGTGAACACGGTGTTGGAGTTATGCTTGACGTAGGTTGTTCTAGGATCACTTCTTGATCATAGTTGTTCGACCGTGCTTTTGCCCTCTCTTCCCGCTCTCATTTGCGTATGTTAGCCACCATATATGCTAGTCGCTTGCTGCAGCTCCACCTCATACCTTTACCTTACCCATAAGCTTAAATAGTCTTGATCACGAGGGTGTGAGATTGCGGAGTCCTTGTGACTCACAGATACTTCCAAAACCAGTTTGCAGGTGCCGATGTTACCGAGCAGGTGACGCAACCAAGCTCAAGGAGGAGCTCGATGAAGATCTTGTCCTTTGTGTTGCGTCATTCTAGTTGATCAGTAGTGGAGCCCAGTCGGGACGATCAGAGATCTGTGTAGCATTTGGGGTAGTCTTCTTTTATTTTGGTTCCGTAGTCGGACCTTGAGTGTATTTGGATGATGTAATGCTTTATTCATGTAATTGTGTGAAGTGGCGAGTGTAAACCAACTATGTATCTTTTCCCCTTTACTTATTTACATGGGTTGTGTGAAGATTACCTCACTTGCGACATTGCTTTCAATGCGGTTATGCCTCTAAGTCGTGCTTCGACACGTGGGAGATATAGCCGCATCGAGGGCGTTACATGAAGTAGACAAGATCTATTTATGTAGAAATAGACCACATCTTGATATCCTTAATGGCAATGATACATATGTGTCAGTTCCCCTTATGTCACTAGGATCAAGCACCGTAAGATCGAACCCATCATAAAGCACCTCTTCCCATGGCAAGAAAAATCGATCTAGTTGGCCTAACTAAATGAAAGATTTGAAGAAGAAATACGAGGCTATAAGTAATCATTCATATACGAGATCAAAAGACTCAAATAACTTTAATGGATAAAAACATAGATCTGATCATAAACTGAAAGTTCATCGGATCCCAACAAACACACCGCAAAAAGACTTACATCAAATAGATCTCCAAGAGGCCATTGTATTGAGAATCAAAAGAGAGAGAGAGATAGAGAGAAAGAAAGCCATCTAGCTACTAACTACGGACCCATAGGTCTACAATGAACTACTCACGCATCATCGGAGAGGCGCCAATGAGGATGATGAACCCCTCCGTGTGTTGGTGTCTAGATTGGATCTGGTGGTCCTGGAACTTGCGGCGACTGGAATAGATTTTCGTCAACTCCCCTAGGGTTTCTGAAATATTGGGGTATTTATAGAGCAAAGAGGTCGTTCGGGAGGCCATTGGGGTGGGCACAACCCACTTGGGCGCGCCTGGGCCCCCAGGCGCGCCCTGGTGGATTGTGGTCCCCTCAGAGCTCTCCTCAGGTACTTTCTTGGCCCATCCTGTGTCTTTTGGTCCAGAAAAAATCACCAAAAATTTCACTGCATTTGGACTCCGTTTGGTATTGATTTCCTGCGAAGTAAAAACAGGCAAAAAAACAGCAACTGGCACTGGGCACTATGTCAATAGGTTAGTCCCCAAAATGATATAAAGTTGTTATAAAATGATTGTAAAACATCCAAGAATGATAATATAACAACATGGAACAATCAAAAATTATAGATACGTTGGAGACGTATCAGCATCCCCAAGCTTAATTCTTGCTCGTCCTTGAGTAGGTAAATGATAAAACAGAATTTTTGATGTGGAATGCTACCTAACATGTTCATCACATTATTTTCTTTGTAGCATGGACATTTGGACTTTTATATGATTCAAAGCAATAGTCTAGTTTTGACATGAAGATTTCAATACTCAAGCATATCAACAAGAAACCATGTCTTTTTCAAAATATCAATGCTAAAGCAAGTTATCCCTAGCCCATTATGCTCAATCATTGATCCATTCATGAAACACAATCGCATATTTGCTACACCCAATGCTCAAGTACTATCATAGTGCCCCTTAGTTGGTGCTTTATAAGAGAGGATGGAGACTCAAGTAAAAATAAAAGTTTCATCAAGTAAATAGAAAGGCCCTTCGCGGAGGGAAGTAGGGATTTGTAGAGGTGCCAGAGCTCAAAGAGAAAAAGATAGAGATATAACATTTTGGGTGGCGTGCTTTTCCTATCAACGAAAATGATCGAGTAGTTCCCAATACTTTCCATGCTAGATATATCATAGGAGGTTCCCAAATGGAAAATAAAGTTTATTCCTTTTTCCACCATACTTTCACTTTCCATGGCTAACCGTATCCATGGGTGCCTTCCATGCCAACACTTTCCATGGAATTTATTATTTGACAACATAAAGCAAATTCATTTTTATTTCGGGACTGGGCATCCCTAATACATTTGCCATACTCTCATGCAATGATAAGTGAATAAACACTCATCTTGAGAATAACACATCTAGCATGGAAAAATATCAGCCACCCCCTACCGTTTCATGAGCGGTACGAGCACACAAAAGAGAAATTTATTTTGAAAATTAGAGATGGCACATACAAATTTTCTTAGAGCGGTAAAAGAATACCGCATATAGGTAGGTATAGTGTACTGATGTGGAAAAAACCGGTTTAAAGGATTTTGGATGCACAAGTAGTGATCATACTTAGTGCAAATGAAGGCTAGCAAAAGATTGAGCAGCATCCAACCAAGAAACGAAAAATCTCATAAGCGAGCATTAACCATAACTAACACCGAATAATGCACCACAAGTAGGATGTAATTTCATTTCATAACTATTGACTTTCATGTTTTCAAAGGAAATCACAAACCTTAACACCAATATTCTTACTAAAGCATAATTACTCATCAACATGACTCACATATCACTATCATCGTTTCTCAAAACTATTACCATGAATCAAGTTTATTTTGTCCAATGATCTTCATGAAAGTTTTTATTATATCCTCCTTGGATACCTATCACTTTGCAACTAGTTTCATAAGTTGCTTTTAATAAGCTCAAACACATATATGTGAAGAACATGAGCATCATATTTCATTCTCTCAAAACAATTTAAGTGAAGCAAGAGAGAATTTCTTTAAAAAAATACTAACTCTTAAATAAATCTAAGTGAAGCATGAGAGCATTTCTTCAAAAAGACTAAAGCACACCGTGCTCAAAAAGATATAAGTGAAGCACTAGAGCAATTCCATAGCTCATAAAGATTTAAGTGAAGCATAGAGAGCAATTCTAATAAGTCATAGCATAATTTTGGCTCTCTCAAATAGGTGAGTCCATCAAGGATTCATGAATAAAAAACTAAACAAGCAAAGACTCATATCATACCAGACGCTCCAAGCAAAACTCATAATATGTGATAAATAAAAATATAGTTTCAAGTAAAATACTAATGGTTGTTAGAAGAAAGAGGGGATGCCACTCGAGGGCATCCCCAAGCTTAGTTGGTTGATACTTCTTGAATATTATCATGGGGTGCCTCGGGCATCCCCAATCTTAGTGAGGGAGTCCTGGATTAGGGGGTCTCCGGATAGCCGGACTATATCCTTTGGCCGGACTGTTGGACTATGAAGATACAAGATTGAAGACTTCGTCTCGTGTCCGGATGGGACTTTCCTTGGTGTGGAAGGCAAGCTTGGCAATACGGATATGTAGATCTCCTCCATTGTAACCGACTCTGTGTAACCCTAGCCCCCTCCGGTGTCTATATAAAACCGAGGGTTTAGTCCGTAGGACAACATACAATCATACCATAGGCTAGCTTCTAGGGTTTAGCCTCTATGATCTCGTGGTAGATCAACTCTTGTAATACTCATATCATCAATATCTATCAAGTAGGACGTAGGGTATTACCTCCATCAAGAGGGCCCGAACTTGGGTAAACATTGTGTCCCGTGCCTCCTGTTACCATCCGCCTTAGACGCACAGTTTGACAACCCCTACTCGAGATCCGCCAGTTTTGACACCGACATTGGTGCTTTCAATGAGAGTTCCACTGTGCCGTCACCGTAAGGCTTGATGGCTCCTTCGATCATCGGTAACGATGCGGTCCAGGGTGAGGTTTTCCTCCCCGGACAGATCTTCGTATTCGGCGGCTTCGCACTACGGGCCAATTTGCTTGGCCATCTGGAGCAGATCGAGAGCTACGCCCCTGGCCATCAGGCCAGGTTTGGAAACTTAAACTACACTACCGACATCCGCGGAGACTTGATCTTCGATGGATTCGATCCCAGGTCAGGTGCGCCGCACAATCACGACAAGCATGACGTAACTCTACCGTCGGACAGTGTTCGGGAGATCGCATCTGCAACTACTCCGGCCTTCAATCCGGAGCAAATTGCGCCATCCGAGGATGGAGGGATAGACCCCGCCATGGAGGCCGCACTCTCAGTGGCCATGGAGCCGGATACTGACTTCACCCCTTATGAGAGCCATCTCGCCGAACCACTGGATTCGTCCCCGGCCACGAACTCCGAGCCGCCTGCATCCGTGCCTATCGAATCCGACTAGGCGCCGATCATGGAGTTCAGCTCCACGGATATCTTTCAGCACTCGCCTTTCGGCGATTTGCTAAATTTATTAAGGTCTCTCTCCTTGTCAGGAGAACCTTGGCCAAACTATGTCCGGCTAGAATGGGATGCGGACGACGAAGAAATTCGTTGCCCGCCCACCACCCACTTAGTATCCACTGGATTTAACCGACATGCTTGACTTCGACTCCGAAGACATCGACGGTATGGACGATGATGCGGGAGACGAACAGGAACCACCGTCCACAGGGCGCTGGACTGCCACCTCATCATATGATATATACATGGTGGACACCCCCAAAGAAGGCAATGACGACAAGACATTGGAGGTGAGCTAGAGCACCACCAAGCCCTCTCCCCCCCGGCCAGAGGAAAACAGAGCACTGGGGTGCTCTGCTCACGAGCGAGGGGTATATATAGGCACCTCATTGGTCCCGGTTGGTGACATGAGCCGGGACTAAAGGGGAGCCTTTGGTCCTGGTTCAAGCCACCAACCGAGACCAATGGTGGTGGGCCAGGAGCGAGGCCCATTGGTCCCTGCTCATCCCACCAACCGGGACCAAAAGGTCCAGATGAACCGGGACCAATGGCCCACGTGGCCCGGCCGGCCCCCTGGGCTCACGAACCGGGACCAATGCCCATATTGGTCCCAGTTCTGGACTGAACCGGGACTAATGGGCTGACCCGGCCTGGACCAAAGCCCTGTTTTCTACTAGTGACCCCTCCAAGAAGCAACCCAAGCGCTGACGTCAGCGGCGCCGATCTAAGTCCCGCCACAGCAAAAGTAGTGATACCGGCACAAGAGACAATAACACTCCGGATAGTGCCGAAGACAACAACAATCCCCTCCAGCACGATGTAGAGCGGGAGGGTGAACAAGCTAGCCCTCGAGAGCAGGCAACAGATGGAGAATCGGAGGAGGACAATTACATGCCTCTCTCCGAAGACGAGGTGAGCCTCGGCGACGAAGAATTTATCGTGCCTGAGGATCCCGTCGAGCAGGAGCGCTTCAAGCGCCGACTTATGGCGACAGCAAATAGCCTGAAGAAAAAGCAACAACAACTTCAAGCTGATCAAGACTTGCTAGTAGATAGATGGACCGAAGTCCTTGCGGCCGAGGAATACGAACTCGAGCGCCCCTCCAAGAGTTACCCAAAGCGCAGGTTGCTACCTCACCTCGAGGAGGAAGCATTGAAACCTCCATCACCTATGTACGATGCGGCTGACCGGCCACCGCGTGGCCGAGCTAGAGAGGCGTTTCAGCCTGAAGTTCAGCCTGCACCCTGCCGCCACTCAATCAAAAATACCAAGGCCTGGGGCAACACACGGGACCTGCGAGACGTATTGGACAGCAGGGCAAAACATGCAAGGTCAATATGCGGGTCACGGGGGCGCGCGCCAACGCGGGACGATGATCAACGCGTCGGATACACTAACAGTAAATCCGGCCGGGCCGAATACAACAGACAAGACTCATATGAACTGCGTCGGGATATAGCCCGGCAAAGAGGCGTCGCACACCCCATATGCTTCACTGATGAAGCTATGGATCACGAATTCCCAGAGGGTTTTAAACCCGTAAATATCGAATCGTATGATGGTACAACAGATCCCGCTGTATGGATTGAGGATTTCCGCCTTCACATCCACATGGCTCGCGGTGATGATCTACATGCCATCAAGTACCTCCCACTAAAACTCAAAGGACCAACTCGGCATTGGCTGAATAGCTTGCCAGCAGAGTCCGTCGGCAGTTGGGAGGATTTGGAAGACGCATTTTGTAACGCCCTTGATGCGGCTATATCTCCCACGTGTCGAAGCACGACTTAGAGGCATAACCGCATTGAAAGCAATGTCGCAAGTGAGGTAATCTTCACACAACCCATGTAATACATAAGGGAAAAGATACATAGTTGGCTTACAATCGCCACTTCACACAATACATGAATAAAGCATTACATCATCTAGATACAATCAAGGTCCGACTACGGAACCAAAATAAAAGAAGACTACCCCAAATGCTACACAGATCCTCGATCGACCCCAACTGGGCTCCACTACTGATCAACTAAAACGAAACAACACAAAGGACAAGATCTCCATCGAGCTCCCCCTTGAGCTGGGTTGAGCCACCTGCACGGTATCATCGGCACCTGCAAACTGGTTTTGGAAGTATCTGTGAGTCACGGGGACTCAGCAATCTCACACCCTCGTGATCAAGACTATTTAAGCTTATGGGTAAGGTAAAGGTATGAAGTGGAGCTGCAGCAAGCGACTAGCATATATGGTGGCTAACATATGCAAATGAGAGCGAGAAGAGAAGGCAAAAGCACGGTCGAACAACTATGATCAAGAAGTGATCCTAGAACAACCTACGTCAAGCATTACTCCAACACCGTGTTCACTTCCCGGACCCCGCCGAGAAGAGACCATCACGGTAACACACGTGGTTGATGTATTTTAATTAAGGTCAACTTCAGGTTTTCTACAACCGAACATTAACAAATTCCCATCTGCCCATAACCGCAGGCACGGCTTTCGAAAGTTCAAATCCCTGCAGGGGTGTCCCAACTTAGCCCATCAGAAGCTCTCACGGTCAACGAAGGATATTTCTTCTAGCGGGAAGACCCGATCAGGCTCGGAATCCCGGTTACAAGACATCCTCGACAATGGTAAAACAAGTCCAGCAAGACCACCCGCTGTGCCGACAAATCCCGATAGGAGCTGCACATATCTCGTTCTCAGGGCACACCGGATAAGCTAAGCGTACGGGAGCCAACGTAACCCAAGTTGCCAAGGGACGGCCCCGCACGGTGCTCTGGGTTGGACCAGCACTTAGAGAAGCACTGGCCCGGGGGTTTAACAAAGATGACCCTTGAGCCGGCCGACCCAAGGGAAAGAAAAGGCCAGGTGGCGAATGGTAAAACCAATGTTGGGCCTTGCTGGAGGAGTTTTATTCAAGGCGAACTGTCAAGGGGTTCCCATTATAACCCAACCGTATAAGGAACACAAAATCCGGGAACATAACACTGATATGACGGAAACTAGGGCGGCAAGAGTGGAACAAAACACCAGGCATAAGGCCGAGCCTTCCACCCTTTACCAAGTATATAGGTGCATTAATTAGATAAGAGATATTGTGATATCCCAACAAGTAAACATGTCCCAACAAGGAACAACATCTCCATGTTCCAACAAGGAACAAACTTCAATCTTCACCGGCAAATAGCAACGCTATAAGAGGGGCTGAGCAAAGCGATAACATAGCCAATCAACGGTTTGCTAGGACATGGTGGGTTAGAGGTTTGACATGGCAATTTGGGGGGCATGATAAGCAAGTGGTAGGTATCGTAGCATAGGCATAGCAAAAGAGCGAGCATCTAGCAAGCAAAGATAGAAGTGATTTCGAGGGTATGATCATCTTGCCTGAAATCCCTCAAGGAAGAAGAACGAGTCCATGAAGAAGACAAAGCGGACGTAGCCAACGTATCCTCACAAACGCAACGTTACCAGACTACCAAGAAGTACACCGGAAAGAAATCAAACAACATAGTAAACAACAACCACATAATCAAGGCATGATGCACAACCAAGTATGATGCATGTCCGGTTTAAAAAGGCATGGCAAAGTGCACAAACAACACTACAAATTAAGTGGAGCTCAATATGCAATGAGTTGCATATTGACGAAGCACCGCATCAATTATTTAGTTCTCTCTCGGTTATGTATCCAACAATATTAAATGTAGATAAGCATGGCAAGAGGTGAAGCATAACAAAACTATACCATCTAAACAATTTAAATGGGGCCGGATATAATAAACAACGAATCCGGTAGATCCCCATATGCCTTAGTAATTTATTGCAACAACAATTTTAAAACATTTAATTGTTGTTATCATGATGCGGATGACATGAACAAGTTTATGCAATTTTTATTAAAAGTTGACAAGAGCATTATGAAGCATTTGTCACCGTGGTGGAAAGAAAGGGGTGCCACGGCAATGATAACGGTTCCGGTAGCTCATAGAAATACCGGTGCAAAAGGAAAATGACGGGAGCATGCAAAAGATGGTGGGGTGATCCCGGATACCGGGTGTCCCACGAATCAGTGGCAAGGAAATAAGGGACAAAACGGACACGGTGCGAACACGGCCAAACAGGAGCATCTCATACAACACAAGCATTCGTTCACGGGCGGTCATCTCGATGGTTATACCTTCGTAGCATGCGTTTTCGGAACGGATCAAGTTCGTCGAAGGAAGTAGACGTTCTCTCGACGGTAGCAAAAGTAGTGGTTCTCGCGGGTCGTAGAGGAAGTAGTAGTACTCGCAAACTTGTCGGGTCCACGACGACGGTAGTGGAACTTCATGGATCTGTGGTCTCCGGGCGTAGTGGTACTTGAGCGTAGTGGTACACGTTCCGAAAGCGGTTCACGACGATGGTAGCGAGCTTGGTGATCCGAGAGGGTACTTGGTGGTATTCCCGCAGTCGTACACGGGTCGTAGGGGAACTTGATGAAACCCAAGGCGCCGGTAGTCGTTCAAGACGCGTTGTGGAAGTAGTCATTCTCGCTTCGTAGATGTTCACACTTCGTAGGTGTTCGGGGTCAACAAGGAACTTGTCGTCCACGAGTCTTCAAGGGTCGACGGTACATGTACATGGTCCACAAGTCGTTGATTGTTCGGAATTTGACTTGCCGGTCTTGCCGGCATGAAGGGGTACGGTCTTGAGGGCCTTGGATGGACTTGGCGAAAAAACCCGAAGACGCTGCTCGTTGGACTTGTGGCAGAGGTCAACGAGGAGGTCGGGCAGGAACTCGTCAGGCAGCACGGGAGGTGGGAGAAAAGGTGCGGAGGCGCTGCTAGAGATGGTGTCGGAGCGCCCTGCTCATCCTTCAGGTCACCGATGGTGGGGTCCTGCTTACCGGGGTCCGACAACCGACGTGCGGGCGCATGGCGTGCTGCTGGTGAAGCTTGTCGCAGGCACGCGCGAGGAGGAAGGAGAGGAGAACCAGTTCAGCTGTGAGGGGGATGCATGGAAGGCCCGGGCAGCGCACGGGGCTGCTACTGCTGCTCCGGCGAGCAGGCAGCAGGTCGAGGTGCTCAGGACCCAGTGTCCAGATCGAACGGGGCGAGAGAGCTGCAGCCGGGAGGTTCGGGCGATGAGCAGAGGCACGACGAGGCGGAGCAAGGGCCGGCGACAAGGCAAGGCGACGAGGGAGCCTGCGAGGGAGGAGAGGGAGACGAGCACAGGGAGATGGGCGACTCTGGCCGGTCGTCCGGGTCTGCGAGCTCGGGACGCGAGGGCAGCAGAGGGAGGTGGTGGCAAGGAGAAGCGGGAGGAGAGGTGCCGCAGGAGGAACTGGCGCGGGGAGCGAGGGTGAGGGCACGGGGCTCCTCCCTGGCGCGTGAGGAAGGGAGCGAGAGGAAGGAGAGATCGATGGGGATGGGGATTCGGGTGTGGCTTCTCCTGGTGCGATGCATGTGCGTGTGGCGGCGCGAGGGGACGAGGAAGAGGAGTGCAGGGATCGCTAGGGTAAGCAGCGGGAGCCTGGTTGGGCCTTGGCCTTGGGCCGACGCATGAGGGAGGGAGGCCCAGCTGGGCTGAAGAGGGATGGGCCGGTGCTAGGGAAAAGGATGGGCCTGGTTGGAGTGGGGCGCTGGGAAAGCTGGCAGGGGCGCTCTCTCTCCCTCATACTTATTTCTAAAACAGAAAAAAACAAAGAAGAGAAGAAAAAGGAAGGAGGTGTTAGGGGAAGAAGTTGGACAAGTAGATGATTTCCCCGGACTCACAAAAATACGAGGAATTTGGCAAAATGGCCTGACGAATTTTAGAGGAAGTAAAATCCACACACGTTGGATTTAACTCAACAAGTTCGAATTTCGAAACCCATTCAAATGAACTCCAAATGGGTTGAAATTATAGGAGGTGACCCTACACAATATATGTGATTTATGGGCAGATTTGAAACATTTATGGGTAAAGTAAAATTGCCACTCAATTTTACTAAAAGGCCCCAAAGGAAGAAGGGGAAGTTGAGAAGGATAAAAGGAAATTTGAATAACGGTGCATATGTGTTTGTGGGTGATCCCAAGCCAATGGAATGGTTTAATATAACTCCCTAAATATCGGGAGGGTATGCTATAAAGAGAACTCACCATGTAAATTCCCTCGATTTAAATGGACCGAAGATCCATGCAATTTATTTAGTTGGGATGCCAAAGATTTATGACATGATGCAATGCACATGATGCAAATAAGAATGTAATGAACCAAACAAATGACATGGCAACGTCAGCGAATAACTGGAAGACACCTGGCATATCGGTCTCGGGGCGTTACACATTCCTTGACAACTTTCAGGGCACTTATGTGCGACCACCGGATGCTGATGACTTGAGCCATATAACTCAGCAATCAGGGGAATCGTCCAGACAATTCTGGACACGGTTCCTAACTAAGAAAAACCAAATTGTCGACTATCCGGATGCAGAGGCCTTAGCGGCATTCAAGCATAACATCCGTGACGAGTGGCTTGCCCGGCACCTCGGCCAGGAGAAGCCGAAGTCTATGGCAGCCCTCACGACGCTCATGAACCACTTTTGCGCGGGCGAGGATAGCTGGCTGGCTCGCAGCAACAACACATCAAGGAATCCGGGTACTCCGGATACCAAAGATGCCAACGGCAGACCACATCGTAACAGACAAAAGTGCCGCAACAACGGCGATAACACCGATGATACGGCAGTCAATGCCGGATTCAGAGGCTCTAGATCCGGTCAGCGGAAAAAGCCATTCAAAAGAAGTACTCCAGGCCCGCCCAATTTGGATCGCATACTGGATCGCTCGTGTCAAATCCACGGCACCCCCGATAAGCCAGCAATCACACCAACAGAGAATGTTGGGTTTTCAAGTAGGCCGGCAAGTTAAACACCGAAAATAAGGACAAGGGGCTGCATAGTGACGACGAGGAGGAGCCCCGACCGCCGAACATGGGAGGACAGAAGAGGTTCCCCCACAAGTGAAGACGGTGAATATGATATACGCAACCCACATTCCCAAGAGGGAACATAAGCGTGCACTAAGGGACGTCTATGTGATGGAGCCCGTCGCCCCAAAGTTCAACCCATGGTCCGCTTGTCCAATCACCTTTGATTGCAGGGACCACCCCACTAGTATCCGTCATGGCGGATCTGCCGCACTGGTCCTAGACCCCATCATCGACGGATTCCACCTCACTCGAGTCCTTATGGACGGCGGCAGCAGTCTGAACCTGCTCTATCAGGATATAGTGTGCAAAATGGGCATAGATCCCTCAAGGATCAAACCCACCAAAACCACCTTTAAGGGTGTCATCCCAGGTGTAGAGGCCCATTGCACAGGCTCAATCACACTAGAAGTGGTCTTCGGATCTCCGGACAACTTCCGAAGCGAAGAGTTAATCTTCGATATCGTCCCGTTCCGCAGCGGCTATCACGCACTACTCGGGCGAACCACATTTGCATAATTCAATGCGGTACCGCATTCCGCATACCTCAAGCTCAAGATGCCAGGACCTAGGGGGGTCATAACAGTCAATGGAAACACAGAACGCTCGCTCCGCATGAAAGAGCACACTGCGGCGCTCAGCAGAAGCACAAAGCATCCTTTTAAGGCAAATCACCAATTCGGCGATACATTCCCCGGACACCGTCAAGCGAGTCCGGAGTAAATTGCAACAGGATCGCCTGGCACGTTTAGAGCCCGCCTAGCAATTCGGCCCCCGTCCCAGTCCTAGTCAAGCGATGAAATCCGTGCTGCACGTACATAATTACGCACTGAAAATACCATGGGCATAGGCGGGGGCACGATCAGAGCACATCGCGCAATGTGGCTTGACCGCCCCAGGGGCTGTATACCTTTATCAATTTTTAATTTTTCAGGACCTAACTTTATGGAAGCCCTTTCCGGTAGTACGATTGCCGAACACATTACGGGAAGGAACATCCAAGGAGGCAAGAAGCTAAGATGTACACGGAAACCCACATGTGGTATCTAATAATAATCAATATACCCTCTTTCTAATATTCGTACGCAGCTTGCCCTTGGATAGGACATATCAAATAGTCCTATTTTCTGCTTATTGCACTACTTGTATTAGTAAGCTTTGACATATTATATAAATAAATGCATAGCATTAGTATAGTATCGCATTATTTATCCTTTTTTTCTTATATGTTCATTTATGACAACTTGCTCCCGTACATTCTGGTACGGTCAATACGCCAGGGGCTTTTGTTTACCCCATAATACGGTGTGAGAAGTCCGAACACTTTTGACAGTGCGGCACCCCGAACTTATAACATTATATGCATCACCTCCGAATCATGTCTTGGGTCAATAGTTGGGTTTGCATGGCTCCCATGCTTTGGTACCTTACGTTCCGCTATATCGGCTAAGGTAGCACTAGGAGAACTACTGCGATTGTGTCCCGGTTCTTCCGGACGAGCACCTGAGTAAAGAAGCCGAAAACTGACTGTCATGATAAGGCAAGAGCTGGTCGCTGTTCGAGAGGTCTCAAGTCCTTAAAGACTTTTTCTACTTCGGGCGAGGAGTCGGCCTTGCCTGACTTAGGCGTGTATAACGCCCCAAATTCAGCCTTCCAAATCCTAGGGGCTTCGCCGAAATTTAAAATTGTAGACTTCTATGGCTAAGTGAGAGTGATAATGTAACGCCCTCGATGCGTCTATAGCTCCCACGTGTCGAGGCACGACTTAGAGACATAACCGCATTGAAAGCAATGTCGCAAGTTAGGCCATCATTATAACATCCCATGTAAAGCATAATAAAAGGGGGAGAAACATAGTTGGCTTACACTCGCCACGTCACATCAAAGTAAATAAATAACATCCATCATACAAACACTCATGGCCCGACTACGGCGCCAAAATAGAAGAAAACCCAACATGCGACAAGGCCCTGAATCGAACCCCAACTAGGCACCACTACTGATCACCGGGAAAGGAAACATAATAACGCTGAGAGTCCTCATCGAACTCCCACTTGAGCTCGTACTCGTCACCTGGAGCGGAATCCCCTGGACCTGCATCTGGAGTTATAGTATCTGTGAGCCACAGGGACTCAGCAATCTCGCACCCTCGCGATCAAGACTATTTAAGCTTATAGGAAGGATATGGCAAGTATATGTGGAGCTGCAGCAAGCGACTAGCATATGTGGTGGCTAACTTATACGCAAAAGAGAGCGAGAAGAGGAGGCAAAGCGCGAGCGAGAATCTAGAGGAACAACCTGCGCAAGCATAACTCCAACACCGTGTCCACTTCCCGGACTCCGCCGAGAAGGGGCCATCACGGTAACACACACAGTTGATTCATTTTAACTAATTAAGGTTTAAGTTATCTACAACCGGACATTAACAAATTCCCATCTGCCCATAACCGCGGGCACGACTTTCGAAAGTTCAATCCCTGCAGGGGAGTCCCAACTTAGCCCATGACAAGCTCTCACGGTCAACGAAGGAATAGACCTCCTCCCAAGACGTTCCGATCAGACTTGGTATCTCGGTAACTCAAGACACTTCGACAGGTTAAAACAAATCCAACAACACCGCCCGAATGTGCCGACAAATCCCGATAGGAGCTGCACATATCTCTTTCTCAGGGCACACTTAGATGAACACTACGTACAACTAAAACCAACCCTCAAGTTGCCCCGAGGTGGCACTGCAAGTGGCTCTATTTGGACCAACACTCAGAGGAGCACTGGCCCGGGGGGGTTTGAAATAAGATGACCCGCGGGCTCCGGAAACCCGAGGGAAAAAGAGGCTAGGTGGCAAATGGTAAGACCAAGGTTGGGCATTGCTGGAAAAGCTTTAATCAAGGCGAACTATCAAGGGGTTCCCATTATAACCCAACCGTGCAAGGAACGCAAAATCCGGGAACTTAACACCGATATGATGGAAACTAGGGCGGCAAGAGTGGAACAAAACACTAGGCGAGAGGCCGAGCCTTCCACCCTTTACCAAGTATATAGATGCATTAAGATAACATGGCAATATAATGATATCCCAACAAGTAAATAAAAGATGTTCCAACAAGGAATGGCCTCCAATCTCCACCTGCAACTAGCAACGCTATAAGAGGGGCTGAGCAAAGCGGTAACATAGCCAATCAACGGTTTGCTAGGACATGGTGGGTTAGAGGTTTGACATGGCAATTGGGAGGCTGACAAGCAAAAGGTAGGCATCGTAGCATTGGCATAGCAAGAGCGAGCAAACTAGCATAGCAAAGATAGTAGTGATTTCGAGGGTATGATCATCTTGCCTGCACAGTTGTTAGAGTTGACTGGATCCTCACAAGCAAACTCAACGGGCTCCTCGGTAGCGAACTCGTCTCCCGGCTCTACCCAAAAAGACAAACAAGCAACAAGGATACAATCAACCACGTGTAAGACCAAGCAATATGAGGAAATGATGATATGCTATGCGGGATGCGATGCGGGATGCAAAATGCGAGATATGACAGGAAATGCATGAACCTGGCCTCAACTTGGAATTCCAAGGGTGCCACTGGAAAGATGAGATGAAATCGCTTGAAAACGATATAAAGATCACTGGAATCGGAGCTACGGTTTGGAAATGGCAAGCGTTTTACGAAATGAACCGGTCTGCGATTTACAGCAAGTAGGCATCTAAACGCATTGCAATGAACATGCTACAGCCACCAAACATGACAACAAAAGACATGGCAGGGATGTACACAAGATGCTTATCAAAACACTAGCACTGAGCCACGGCCAATTCATCCATTATGAGGTTCAAACAAGCATGGAAAAAACGAATAAGCAAAACAGATTTCAGACTTAAGTGAAATAAACACTAGTCTGAAATTTCAGATCACGATGCTCTCTTCGGAGCAGCAAAACAACGTGATACAAGACCTGAACATGACAAGTAAGAACATGGCATGGAGCTACTCAACAAGCTTAACAAAATACCCAAAGTGACATGGGGCCAAAAGGGTTCACAAAATACACTAACGAGCACACGAACATAGATGAAACACAATCAGTTTTCAGACTTAGTGAAAACTGAGACATGCTGAAATATAACTCACGAAGGCATGTAAACGAGCTCGATGCACTCACTAGGGTGCAAGTCATGGCAAGGCAAGCATACATCCAATAAGAAGGCACAAAATGCTAGCTAGACATGGCAAGAACAATGGCATAGCACGCACGGATCAACTACAACAACGCCGGGAAAATCGCAAACGAGTTGACGATCTGCCCAGATTCACAACAAAGCAAAAGTGGAGCTCGATTGACTCAAGCTAGGTGCTCCATAATTGCAAACAAAGACATGGATGGATAGAGCATAACATTATTAACAAAACTCCTTTACTGATCATCCTCAAAAGAGGCACGGATCACTAGGAAACAAGCTGAACATATGGCATCATGAACTAAATAATCCCAGACTTGGTGAAAACAACTAAGTCTCTGAAAACAGATTTACGGGGTGCCTCACTCTGCAAGCTTGCACAAGTCACCACACACATCCTAAAAATGCATGGGTTGCACCTCTGGAAAGAAGACAAAATGCTTAACAAATCATATGAAGGACTCACAGGCATAGCATGCACACAATAATCATGGCAAAAATGACAAAAGTCTAAGATGAACTAGCAGATCTGACAATTAACTCACGAAGCCTCCTTCTAACAGAATTTCAGGCATCAATATGAGCTCAAATGAAAATGATTCAATGGAATGAAATGATGTACTCGTCGAGACAAACATTTTGATATACTATATGTCCAAAACGGAGTTACGGATGCGGAGATATCACTGGTCAAAGTATGCCTGAAAAACTAGGGTTCGGGAGAGAAAGTCAACCGCCTCCTTCTAGATCTCAGATCCAGCACGCTTCCCGAGGAGGTCGCCGGGGTTCGCCGGAACAGTGGCGGCCGGACTGTGGAGGAGCTCGCCGGGGACTTGCCGGCGTCGGCGGGCGGCGAGGTCAGCGCCGGAGGAGGCGGTGGCCCGGGGCGGCGAGGAGGAGCACGGCGGAGCCGGCTCGGGCGTGGGGCGGCGGCCACCGGCCGGCGGAGAGGCGAGGTCGCCCGCGGCGGCGCAGTGCGGCCCGTGGCGGCGCCGGCCACCGGGCGCGAAGACGAAGGGCGGCGGGTGCGCGGGACGAAGGGCGGCGGCGGCTCGGGCCTCGGGGGCTCTCCCCGGGCCGAGCGGGCTTCGGCGGCGGCGCGGGCAGGCGTGCCATGTGGCGATCGGCGGGTGGCTGGGCGTGGCGGCGGACGTTGTCCGGTCCGCTCCGGACACGTCCGTCGGCGGCGGATCTGGAAATTTTTTTAGGGTAGGGTTTCGGGGAAGGAGATGATCCGAAAATGGAGGGGGCTATTTATAGGCATAAGTAGAGTTAGGAGAGTCCAAATGAGGTGCGGTTTTCGGCCACGCGATCGTGATCGAACGCTCTAGGACATGGTGCAGAGTTTGCTATGTTTTGGGCCAAATTGGAGGGATGTTGGGCTGCAACACACATGAGGCCTTTTCGGTCCCTCGGTTAACCGTTGGAGTATCAAACGAAGTTCAAATGATACGAAACTTGACAGTCGGTCTACCGTTAGTAAACCAAGGCCGCTTGGCAAGTCTCGGTCCAATCCGGAAATGTTTAATCCTCACACACGAAAGAAAGCTAGAAATGACCACCGGAGGAGAACGAAGCGCCGAAATGCAAAACGGACAACGGGGAAAAAGCTCGAATGCATGAGATGAACACGTATGTAAATGCAATGCACATGATGACATGATATGAGATGCATGACAAAGACAACAACACACGGGGACAAAGACCCGAACCCGAGAAATAAATATAACTTAACGCCGGAAACGGCAAGAGTTGGAGTACAAATAGGGAAAGTTACATCCGGGGTGTTACAACACTCCACCACTACGAAAAGATCTCGTCCCGAGATCTAGGACTAAAAGAACTCCGGGTACTCAGAACGGAGGTGATCCTCGCGTTCCCAGGTAGCTTCACGGTCGGAATGGTGTGACCACTTGACTTTGAGAAATTTGATTGACTTGTTGCGAGTCTTGCGTTCAGTCTCTTCGAGAATAGCAACTGGGTGCTCACGATAGGAGAGATCTTCTTGGAGCTCAATGTCCTCGAAGTTGACGGTGCGGTCAGGAGTCTTGAAGCACTTTCGAAGCTAAGAGACATGGAACACGTCATGAACATTTGCAAAGTTTGAAGGAAGCTCGAGTTGATAGGCGAGGTCGCCTCTCTTGCTGACAATCTTGAAAGGTCCCACGTATCTAGGGGCAAGCTTCCCTTTGATGCCGAAGCGACGAGTACCTTTCATAGGAGAGACACGGAGGTAAACATGATCTCCGATCTCGAAAGCCAAATCACGGTGCTTACTATCATAGTAGCTCTTTTGGCGGGATTGGGCTGCTTTGAGGTTATCACTAATGACTTTGCACATTTCTTCTGCCTCTGTGATTAAGTCATTACCCAGCAGCTGACGTTCACCGGTTTCAGGCCAGTTGAGAGGGGTACGGCACTTCCTGCCATACAGAATTTCAAATGGGGTCTTGCCCGAACTTGCTTGAAAACTGTTGTTGTACGAGAATTCAGCATAAGGAAGACAGTCCTCCCACTTCATGCCGAAGGAGATCACACAAGCCCTGAGCATATCTTCAAGAATTTGGTTGACACGCTCGACTTGACCGCTTGTTTGAGGATGGAAAGCAGTGCTGAAGCGGATGTTAGTGCCCATAGCCTTCTGAAAAGAATCCCAAAACTTCGAGGTAAAGATGCTGCCACGGTCTGAAGAGATCACTTGAGGAATACCGTGCAGAGAGACAATGCGAGAGGTATAGAGTTCCGCCAATTGAGCTGCAGTGATCGACTCTTTGATAGGCAGAAAGTGAGCCACTTTGGTGAGCTTGTCGATGACAACAAATATAGCATCATTGCCACGCTTGGACTTTGGAAACCCAGTCACGAAGTCCATTTCAATGTGGTCAAACTTCCATTCTGGAATGGCAAGAGGTTGGAGGAGACCAGCTGGCCTTTGGTGTTCTGCCTTCACTCTTCTGCAGACATCACATTCATTCACGAATTGAGCGATCTCGCGCTTCATTCGAGTTCACCAATAAGCTTGCTTGAGGTCTTGATACATCTTCGTGCTCCCAGGGTGGATGGAGAGGAGAGAATTGTGAGCCTTGTTCATGATCACTTTACGGAGGTCCCCTTTGGGTACAACAATTCGATCCTCGAAGAAGAGAGTGTCCTTGTCATCAAGGCGGTAGCACTTGTACTTGGACTGACTCTTGGCAATCCCAATCTTCACCTTTTTCACCATAGCATCAAGAAGCTAGGCTTGGCGAATCTGGTCTTCTAAGGTAGGAGAGACTTGAAGGTTGGCGAGGAAACCTTGAGGAACAACTTGCAGATTAAGTTTGCGGAAAGCTTCACAAAGCTCGGGTTGATAAGGCTTGAGAATCAGACTGTTGTAGTAGGCCTTTCTGCTCAAAGCGTCAGCAATCACATTGGCCTTGCCTGGAGTATACTCAATACTCGGATTGTACTCTTGAATCATTTCGACCCATCGAGTTTGTCTTAGGTTGAGATTAGGCTGAGTGAAGATGTACTTGAGACTCTTGCGATCAGTGAAAATATCCACTTTTCTTCCCAATAGAAGATGTCTCCAAGTCAACAAAGCATGCACAACTGCCGCCAACTCGAGATCATGAGTGGGGTAGTTCTTCTCATTAGGCTTCAACTGGCGAGAGGTATAAGCAACAACTTTCTTCTCTTGCATCAATACTGCGCCAAGACCTTGGAGAGAGGCATCACAAAAGACTTCGTACGGCTTGGATTCATCAGGCGGAGTCAGAACTGGAGCAGTGATCAATTTCTCTTTCAAAGTGTTGAAAGCAATATCACACTCCGGAGACCAAACGTACTTGACGTGCTTCTGAAGAAGATTTGAGAGAGGCTTCGCGATCTTGGAAAAGTTTTCAATGAATCTTCGGCAATAGCTTGCGAGACCGAGAAAACTGCGGAGTTGCTTCACATTCTGAGGAGGTTCCCAATTCACAATTGCGGATACCTTTTCGGGATTCACGGAAATGCCCTTGGCAGAGATGATATGACCAAGATAAAGAACCTCATCGAGCCAAAATTCACACTTGGAGAACTTGGCATAGAACTGATGTTCCCTGAGCTTATCGAGAACCAAACGCAAGTACTTGGCATGATCTTCCTTGTTCTTGGAGAAAACCAGAATGTCGTCGAGATAGACCAAAACGAAGTCATTGGTGTAGGCGTTGAAGATGAAATTCATCATGCGAGAGAACGTCGGAGGAGCGTTGGCGAGGCCAAAAGACATGACAGTGTATTCATATGAACCAAAGCTTGTTCTGAATGCTGTCTTGGGAATATCTTCTTCACGAATGCGAATCTGGTGATAACCCATACGGAGATCAAGCTTGGAGAATACTTGAGCACCTTTGAGTTGTTCGAACAGCTCATTGATGTTGGGAAGTGGGTATTTGTTCTTGATGGTCTTCTTGTTCACTGGACGGTAATCAACACAAAGTCGGTCCGTTCCATCCTTCTTCTTCACAAAAAGAACACCACAACCCCACGGAGAAGAACTAGGCCGGATGAGACCCATTCATTCTTGCTCATCGAGTTGCTTCTTCAGCTCCTTCAACTCTTCAGGTCCGAGCTTGTAAGGACGTTTGCACACAGGTTCCGTACCGGGCTCAAGATCAATAACAAATTCAATTGGCCGGTGTGGAGGCATTCCTGGGAGCTCTTCTGGAAAGACGTCTTGATATTCGCAAACGACTGGAATTTGAGAGATGGCATCCAATTCACCCTTCTCATTGAGAGAAAACAGACAGATAGTATTATCCCGAGCGGCAAAGACAATTACATCCTCAGACGAATGAGTCAATTGAATCTCTCTGGCAGCACAATCAAGCTGAGCCTTGTGCTTAGAAAGCCAATCCATCCCGAGAATAAGATCAATATCCGAGTTACCAAGAACCACCGGAGAAGAGAGAAACTTGTAATCGCCCAACGTGATAGAGACATCCGGGACGCAATTGTTAGAAGTCATTTGCTTGCCCGGAGACACAATCTTCAATGGAACAGGAATCCTTTCGGTCACAAAATCATGCTTGGCCACAAATGGAGTTGAAATAAAAGAAAGCGATGCACCAGTGTCAAAAAGAACTTTTGCAGGAACATCGTTAACAGGAAGGTTACCCATGATCACATCTGGTGAGTCCTCTGCCTGAGCTGCATTTAGCAGATTGACCTTGGCGTGCTTGGGGTTATGCTTGACCACAACTGTACTTGCCGATCTGACAGGAGGAGGAGGAGGAAGACGCCTCTGGTTGAAACACTTGTTGGCATAGTGACCCTTCTGTTGGCACTTGTTGCACGTGACCTCTGAAAGCGGACGGTGATACGGAGCACTCGATCTTGGAGCTTGAGACGAAGTCTTGTTCTGAAAGCCTGGGTTGGGTGGGTGGGAAGAACCACTGCCACCTTTACTCTTCTGCTGGAACGGCTGACGGAACAGAGGAGGAGGAAGCCAAAACTTCTGCTGCTTGGCCACTTGAGTAGAGGAAGAAGGAGTAACATCTTTGACTCGCTTCCTGGAAGCATCACACCTCAACTAAGCAGCCTCTTGCTTCAGTGCCATGTTGTAGAACTCATCGTATCTCAAGGGCTCAAAGAGGACAAGAGCGAGCTGAATATCTTCTCTGAGACCACCCCTGAACTGGTATATCATGCTCTTCTCATCAGGCACGTCCTGCTTGGCAAAGAGGGCAAGCTTCTGGAACAATTTGTTGTAGTCATAGACAAACAAAGAGCCTTGCTTCAGATTGCGGAATTCCTCACGCTTGCTTTCAACCACGCTCTGCGGAATATGATGAGCTCGGAAATCTCGACGGAAATCATCCCAAGTGATAACACGTCCACCTCTGGAGTCCTTGTACTACTGGAACCATTCTGCAGCTTGATCTTTGAGTTGGAAGGAAGCGAACTTGACAAAGTCCTCAGGCCTGACGTTACTGCACTCGAAATGCTTACATAGATCCACAAGCCAATCGTCAGCATCGGTTGCCTCAACACAATTGCTGAAAGTCTTTGGCCCGTTAGCAAGGAACTGGTTGAGTGTAGTAAAGTGACTCTGATTGCTGCCTTGATTCCCTTGACTGCCTTGATTGCGCTCTTGAAGAATTTGCATGATCAGCTGAGTGTTTGCATTGGTTGCGGCCATCACAGCTTGCCATGCCTCTGGAGGAGGTGGAGGCGGTGGCGGATCTTGATTCTGGTTCTGACTGGTGCTCTTAGCGGGAGCCATCCTGAAGAGGTTGACCACCATTAGCACATTGACAGATAAATATTGAAGCTGAATCCAATGGAATGAAAATTGCAACATATAGTCTTCACATTTGAACAAAATGAACGAATGCATTCCTCTTGAAATGGTCACATATCCATAAATTGCGAAGCCACGTAGAATTAAGGTAGAGAAATAAATCAACAAGGTACGGATCAAGAACGAATAATCAGTAAGAAATCCCAATCTCAAACCAATATCAGTGGAAGAAGAACTAGAGCTACTAGAATTCCCACCTATGAAACTCCCGAACTTTTCCGGTTATGCAATCAGGTGTTGGGGATACAGGGGAAGCATAATATCTCACCCAAACTAGCAAATCCTACATCCAGCTGTATCCATCCTTCAACACATAACCGAGAAAACTTCGGAAACCATCTACCTCAACCTTCGAAAAGCATCCGTTATACAAGTTATGGAGATACTCCCGAACTCCCGCCCCAGTACTGGGTGGCGTCGAGGTTATCTCACCAACGAACTGCATAAAAGAGATTTTCGATGTCGGCGAACATATCTCAAGTATTCCAGAATTGCAACGATAAAATTATGATGACAACACCTCAGAGCTCAACTCCCCGGGACACTTCCACTAAACCCCTGACAGGAGGCACCAAGACAATGTTCTCATCATAAGCCATCGAAATGATTCCAAGATACTCGCGTGATCCTAAAATTTTTTTTAGTGAAATTTGAGAAGAGAAGAGTCAAAACTCTATGTCAGGATGCCTTACCAGAGCGACGAGGAGACTGGGAAGTAAAAAGAATTCCTAATCTCTCCTATATATAATTCCTAAGTGACTCAAAACATTTTTCTAGACACAACTCGGCCTCTAAAAACGATCAAGCAATGGGGCTCCTAAGGTCGGGGAAGGCTCTGATTACCAACTTGTAACGCCCTCGATGCGGCTATAGCTCCCACGTGTCGAGGCACGACTTAGAGACATAACCGCATTGAAAGCAATGTCGCAAGTTAGACCATCATTACAACATCCCATGTAAAGCATAATAAAAGGGGGAGAAACATAGTTGGCTTACACTCGCCACGTCACACCAAAGTACATAAATAACATCCATCATACAAACACTCATGGCCCGACTACAGCGCCAAAATAGAAGAAAACCCAACATGCGACAAGGCCCTGAATCGAACCCCAACTAGGCACCACTACTGATCATCGGGAAAGGAAACATAATAACGCTGAGAGTCCTCGTCGAACTCCCACTTGAGCTCGTACTCGTCACCTGGAGCGGAATCCCCTGGACCTGCATCTGGAGTTATAGTATCTGTGAGCCACAGGGACTCAACAATCTCGCACCCTCGCGATCAAGACTATTTAAGCTTATAGGAAGGATAAGGCAAGTATATGTGGAGCTGCAGCAAGCGACTAGCATATGTGGTGGCTAACTTATACGCAAAAGAGAGCGAGAAGAGGAGGCAAAGCACGAGCGAGAATCTAGAGGAACAACCTGCGCAAGCATAACTCCAACACCGTGTCCACTTCCCGGACTGCGCCGAGAAGGGGCCATCACAGTAACACACACAGTTGATTCATTTTAACTAATTAAGGTTTAAGTTATCTACAACCGGACATTAACAAATTCCCATCTGCCCATAACCGCGAGCACGGCTTTCGAAAGTTCAATCCCTGCAGGGGGAGTCCCAACTTAGCCCATGACAAGCTCTCACAGTCAACGAAGGAATAGACCTCCTCCCAAGACGTTCCGATCATACTCGGTATCTCGGTAACTCAAGACACTTCGACAGGTTAAAACAAATCCAGCAACACCACCCGGATGTGCCGACAAATCCCGATAGGAGCTGCACATATCTCTTTCTCAGGGCACACTCAGATGAACACTACGTACAACTAAAACCAACCCTCAAGTTGCCCCGAGGTGGCGCTGCAAGTGGCTCTATTTGGACCAACACTCAGAGGAGCACTGGCCCGGGGGGGGGGGGGTTTAAAATAAGATGACCCGCGGGCTCCGGAAACCCGAGGGAAAAAGAGGCTAGGTGGCAAATGGTAAGACCAAGGTTGGGCATTGCTGGAAAAGCTTTAATCAAGGCGAACTATCAAGGGGTTCCCATTATAACCCAACCGCGTAAGGAACGCAAAATCCGGGAACTTAACACCGATATGACGGAAACTAGGGCGGCAAGAGTGGAACAAAACACTAGGAGAGAGGCCGAGCCTTCCACCCTTTACCAAGTATATAGATGCATTAAGATAACATGGCAATATAATGATATCCCAACAAGTAAATAAAAGATGTTCCAACAAGGAACGGCCTCTAATCTCCACCTGCAACTAGCAACGCTATAAGAGGGGCTGAGCAAAGCGGTAACATAGCCAATCAACGGCTTGCTAGGACATGGTGGGTTAGAGGTTTGACATGGCAATTGGGAGGCTGATAAGCAAAAGGTAGGCATCGTAGCATTGGCATAGCAAGAGAGAGCAAACTAGCATAGCAAAGATAGTAGTGATTTTGAGGGTATGATCATCTTGCCTGCACAGTTGTCAGAGTGACTGGATCCTCACAAGCAAACTCAACGGGCTCCTCGGTAGCGAACTCGTCTCCCGGCTCTACCCAACAAGACAAACAAGCAACAATTATACAATCAACCACGTGCAAGACCAAGCAATATGAGGAAATGATGATATGCTATGCGGGATGCGATGCGGGATGCAAAATGCGAGATATGACAGGAAATGCATGAACCTGGCCTCAACTTGGAATTCCAAGGGTGCCACTGGAAAGATGAGATGAAATCTCTTGAAAACGATATAAAGATCACTGGAATCGGAGCTACGGTTTGGAAATGGCAAGCGTTTTACGAAATGAACCGGTCTGCGATTTACAGCAAGTAGGCATCTAAACGCAATGCAATGAACATGCTACAACCACCAAACATGACAAAAAAAGACATGGCAGGGATTTACACAAGATGCTTATCAAAACACTAGCACTGAGCCACGGCCAATTCATTCATTATGAGGTTCAAACAAGCATGGCAAAAACGAATAAGCAAAACAGATTTCAGACTTAGTGAAATAAACACTAGTCTGAAATTTCAGATCACGATGCTCTCTTCGGAGTAGCAAAACAACGTGATACAAGACCTGAACATGACAAGTAAGAACATGGCATGGAGCTACTCAACAAGCTTAACAAAAGACCCAAAGTGACCTGGGGCCAAAAGGGTTCACAAAATACTCTAACGAGCACACGAACATAGATGAAACAGAATCAGTTTTCAGACTTAGTGAAAACTGAGACATGCTGAAATATAACTCACGAAGGCATGTAAACGAGCTCGATGCACTCACTAGGGTGCAAGTCATGGCAAGGCAAGCATACATCCAATAATAAGGCACAAAATTCTAGCTAGACATGGCAAGAACAATGGCATAGCACGCACGGATCAACTACAACAACGCCGGCAAAATCGCAAACGAGTTGACGATCTGCCCAGATTCACAACAAAGCAAAAGTAGAGCTCGATTGACTCAAGCTAGGTGCTCCATAATTGCAAACAAAGACATTTTGATATACTATATGTCCAAAACGGAGTTACGGATGCGGAGATATCACTGGTCAAAGTATGCCCGAAAAACTAGGGTTCGGGAGAGAAAGTCAACCGCCTCCTTCTAGATCTCAGATCCAGCACGCTTCCCGAGGAGGTCGCCGGGGTTCGCCGGAACAGTGGCGGCTGGACTGTGGAGGAGCTCGCCGGGGACTTGCCGGCGTCGGCGGGCGGCGAGGTCGGAGCCGGAGGAGGTGGTGGCCCGGGGCGGCGAGGAGGAGCACGGCGGAGCCGGCTCGGGCGTGGGGCGGCGGCCACCGGTCGGCGGAGAGGCGAGGTCGCCCGCGGCGGCACAGTGCGGCCCGTGGCGGCGCCGGCCAGCGGGCGCGAAGACGAAGGGCGGCGGCGGTTCGGGCCTCGGGGGCTCTCCCCGGGCCGAGCGGGCTTCGGCGGCGGCGTGGGCAGGCGTGCCACGTGGCGATCGGCGGGTGGCTGGGCACGGCGGCGGACGTTGTCCGGTCCACTCCGGACACGTCCGTCGGCGGCGGATCTGGAAATTTTTTTAGGGTAGGGTTTCGGGGAAGGAGATGATCCGAAAATGGAGGGGGCTATTTATAGGCATAAGTAGAGCTAGGAGAGTCCAAATGAGGTGCGGTTTTCGGCCACGCGATCGTGATCGAACGCTCTAGGACATGGAGCAGAGTTTGCTGGGTTTTGGGCCAAATTGGAGGGGTTTTGGGCTGCAACATGCACGAGGCCTTTTCGGTCCCTCGGTTAACCGTTGGAGTATCAAACGAAGTCCAAATGATACGAAACTTGACAGGCGGTCTACCGGTAGTAAACCAAGGCCGCTTGGCAAGTCTCGGTCCAATCCGGAAATGTTTAATCCTCACACATGAAAGAAAGCTAGAAATGACCACCGGAAGAGAACGAAGCGCCGGAATGCAAAACGGACAACGGGGAAAAAGCTCGAATGCATGAGATGAACACGTATGTAAATTCAATGCACATGATGACATGATATGAGATGCATGACAAAGACAACAACACACGGGGACAAAGACCCGAACCCGAGAAATAAATATAACTTAACGCCGGAAACGGCAAGAGTCGGAGTACAAATAGGGAAAGTTACATCCGGGGTGTTACAGATAAAGCCTTATAGTCCGATTGACTGGTTCATTGTGCTGAACACCTCCCTCGAAGGACCCAAAATTGGGATAAAGAGTGCTCAGGTTTATCCCGAACACCCCAGTACTAGTTACATGGGGGAAGAAGCCGACGACTGGCCAACTCTGAGATTTTATAAACGGCCGCACAGAAGGTAATATTTTAAATTAAAAAAGCACTGCATAGCGCAAATGAACTTGTTTCACATTACAAGATCACATGAGCATGTTCATTCAAAAATTACATCTCTGGCACATTCATCCGCCACAAGACGGGAACCCTTCAGGACACTGTCATAATACATTTCGGGGTTGCGATGCTCCTTGCCCTCCGGCGGCCCCTCCTTCACCAGCTTCACGGCGTCCAGCTTCGCCCAGTGCACCTTCGCCCGGGCAAAATCCCTGCGCACACCCTCGATGCAGACAGACCGCTTTATGGCTTCAAGCCGTGGGCAGGCGTCCACAAGCCGCCTAACCAGACCGAAGTAGCTACCGGGCAGGGGCTTGCCAGGCCACATCCAGACTATAAGACCCTTCATGGCCTGTTCGGCCGCCTTGTGAAGCTCGACCAATTGCTCCAGCTGGTCGCTCAAGGGCATTGGGTGTTCGGTCCCAGTATATTGAGACCAGATCAACTTTCCCGTCGAGCTCCCTCCTCAGCTCGGTAAAACTCCGTGGCATCCAGTACACTGCGAGGAAGATCTGTGAACGCTCCTGGAGAGCTTCGAACTCGGGTAAGTAAAAGGAAAGTTTCCTTCACATACTTGCTTTGCATAATGAATGCCTTACCCGCTGCTATCTTCTTCACCACATCAATCTCCTGGAGGTCCTTGTGGGCTTCAGCCTTGGCGCTCCGGGCGCTTTTGAGCACCTTCACAAGCTCGGACTCTCGCGTCTTAGAGTCAAACTCCAAGGACTCGTGTTTCTTGGCGAGAGCCTCGAGCTCTTGCTGCACCTCGCCTACTCGGGCTTCTTGCTTTTCCCGCTCAAGGCGCTCCTTGGCAGCTTTGTTTTCGGCCTCGGATAGCGCCTTCTTCAGGGTCGCCACCTCAGTCGTGGCCCCTGGCAAATTCATGATGATCCTATTATTTTACAACCGAACTTATTTTTAAATATATAGACAAGGTATTGCTTACCTTTTCTCTCCTCGAGCTGCCTCTTGGTAAGGCCGAGCTCGTTCTCGGACTGCTCCAGGTCCGGCTTCAGTGCAGAGACCTCCGCAGTACATGCGGCAGCGGCCAGCAGTGAAGCCTGCACATACACATAGACATATTCTGAGTCATCATTTGATCCTCTATTCGGCCTTTTATTCTCGAACGCCGAATAGAGCATCAGGGGCTACTATCTATGCAGTAATATTTTCTTATATTTTGATTGCTTACCTCAAAGCCTGTTAGGAGGCTGGCGCAAGCTTCGGTCAGTCCGTTTTTGGCGGACTGAACTTTCTCGATCACCGCACTCATGATAGTGCGATGCTCTTCATCGATGGAAGCGCCGCGAAGCGCTTCCAGCAAGTTGTTCGGTGCCTCTGGATGGACAGAGGGCACCGGCACGGGCGGCTGGCCCCCCTTAACGGGGGATCGCCCGCCGGAGTCCGAAACCATTGAAGGTTCCGGCGCAGTGTTCGGCTGGGGGCCGAACTCGGAGCCCGTGGGAGTTTTGTTCCCTTTGCGCCCACGGTCCGGGAGGTCGCCTCGAGGCACCCCCAGGACCACCTCCCCTTGGCTCGGTGCCTTTCGAGACAACACCTCGACGTTGTCCGTAGGGCGAGGGGTGGAGGCGGTCGGAAGAGAAACTTTGTTCATATCTGATGAGTCCAATGAACCGCTCGACGAAGATACGTCGAGAGGAGCTCGGGACGGACTGCATAATCATGTTCGGCATGAGGAGAAGCAGTGCAATGAAACATACCATGAATTACCATGGTGTCCAAATACTTACGACTTCACCAGGGGCTTGACCCTGGGTAGCCACTCGTTGCCGCTGTAGGCGGCCATCGTGGAGCAGTCCGGAGGGAGGGTCCTTCCCTTCTTGGACCCTTCGGCCTCCCTGATTGGGCCGGCCTTCCTTTTCTTGTCTCCCCCGGCTGGGGGGGGGGGCTTTCCTCCTCCTCCACATTTTCATGGGAGGAGTGCGCGTTGGAGTCATCGGACGATGAGTCCGATACAACCTTGTGACTGATACCCTTTCGGGTCCCCGTGGCCTTTTTCTTGGTCTTCTTCGCCGGCACCTCGTAAGGTGCCGGAGCCAGCATCTCCGTTAAGAGAGGATCTGCAGGATCTTCAGGCAGGGGGGCTGGGCGAGCTCCTCCACTGTCTTTATGCAGTCCTATTAATAACATGGAAGCTTAGGTCCTGCACATGATTTAACTGGGGCAAATAAATACCCTGTGAGATATCAAAACTTACCGGATTGGAATGGCGCTTTGCGCTGAGTCCGCGGTCCTTGGTGAGGGAAGGAGGTACCTCAGCGCCCTTGAACATCACCCTCTAGACGTCCTTGTGCATCGTGTCATAGAGCTCTCGCAGCGTCTGGTGCTTGGCCGGCTCGAACTCCCACAAATTGAATGCCCGTCGTTGACACGGGAGAATCCGGCAGAAGAGCATGACCTGGACCACGTTGACGAGCTTGATTTTCTTGCTCATCATGTTCCTGATGTAGGTCTGGAGTCCGGTCAGCTCTACCGAGGAACCCCAGGACAGGCCCTTCTCTTTCCAGGAAGTGAGCCGCGTGGGGATTCCGGATCGAAATTTGGGGGCCGCCACCCAGTTGGTGTCGCGCGGCTCGATGATGTAGAACCACCCCGATTGCCACCCCTTTATGGTCTCCACATAGGAGCCTTCGAGCCAGGTGACGTTAGGCATCTTGCCCACCATGGCGCCTCCGCACTCTGCTTGCTGGCCGACCACCACCTTCGGTTTGACATTGAAGGTCTTCAGCCACAGGCCGAAATGGGGCCTGATGCGGAGGAAGGCCTCGCACACGACGATAAACGCCGAGATGTTGAGGATGAAATTGGGGACCAGATCATGAAAATCTAGCCCGTAGTAGAACATGAGCCCGCGGACAAACGGGTGGAGGGGAGATCCTAGTCCGCGGACGAAGTGGGTAAGAAAAACTACCCTCTCATGGGGTTTGGGCGTAGGGATGTGTCGGTGGGAACGGCACCTATGGGATCACAAGAATCCCTACTGTGGTTAGCGGGGCGCGGGGTCATGAGAAGAGCGGATCTAACAGGTAGCACACGGTTCGTTTATCCAGGTTCGGGCCGCGAGGATGCGTAAAACCCTACTCCTGCTTTGGTGGATTGTATATCTGTGTTCTTGAGCTAGCTATGGGGCGTGAGGAGCTCCAAAAGGCCGAATCCTTCCTCTGGTCTCCTCGGGCCTCCTTTTATAGAAAAAGGGGTTGCCATAGTGGAACATAGGAGGTGGAAAGTGTACAGTGATGCGAGGTTATCCCTCGCATTACATGACAAGGTGCATTTAATGCGTCTTGCTTAGGTGTCCTTGCTTTATCGGGGACGGGGGAGAAACCTATCTCGTCCGTCGCCGCTCCTTCTTGTGTCGACACACGCCCTGGCCAGCGATGCCTGCGATGCCACGTAGGTAGGCAGGCAGCTGAGGTGGCGCAGTGGTGGGTCTTCACGAAGATCTACATGCCGCCACGCAGGTGCCTGCCCAGCTGGTTGGGTCGGCAGCTGCATGCGAACGGCGGTGGAAGTTTAGTCAGCGTGCGCCTGATGGTGGCCCTGCAGGTGTCCTCGGTAAGGGCCTTGCCGGGGCCCTGGCAAGGGTCTTGCCGAGGCGCCTGCTGTCATCCCCGGCAAGGCGCTTGCCGGGGGCCTTGTGGTCTTCCTCGGCTGGGATCCCGCCAAGGGTTCTCGTCTCCTTAGTGCGTATCTGATCTTGAATGTCTTCACAAAGATCTGCATGTCGCCACGGGGATGTCTCCCGAATCCCTGCGCTTTGGGGGCAGTGGACTCAAGGGTGATTTGCTCCATGGGTGCGGGACGAGTCGCCACGGCAAGGGTCTTGCCGGGGCTGCTAGAACTGTCTCCCGACAAGGATCTTGTCGGGGGAGTCCGCTTCGTCCCCTTTGCTCTTCGTGGTCTTGGCCTTGGCGTCGTAGTTCTCTTGAGCTTCGGTCTTTCCCTGGCTCACCTCCCTTGTCTTGCTTGGTGTGGTGGTGCCCGTGGCTCAGATTGCCCGTGCACAGTTATAGGGGTACAAAAAGTGTACCCCTCTTTTTGTACACCGAGAGGAGCCCCCGGGCCTGGGCCACACATAAGTGCAACGCGTTGTTGGGCTAGGCCCAAAAATGGTGCGCGGGCAGGCGGGGCGGTTTTTTACCGCGGTAAGGTTCTTTGCACGCTGTGCTTCCCACGACACCCGCACGTGGCGCGGCGTGGGGAGGCGCGTGTGACGTGGGCGACATGCGTGGGGTTGGTTCCCGCGGGCATGCGTCACACCACAGTTAATGTGAAAGGAGGCGGCCCGTGTTTTCCCCCATAAGAAAGGAATAACCACGGGCGCGCTGCTCACTTTCTCCTCTTTCCTCGTGCCTTTTCCAATCTTAGAGCCGCCGTTTCCTCTCTTCCTTCTTTCCTAAGCTTCCGCCGTTGCCCGCCGTTGTTGCTTTGCCATCCCCCTTCCTCAGCCCTCTAAACTTCTTGGTCGCCATGGCGCCCAAATCAGTCAAGGGCAAGGGGGTGGCTAAGGGCGCTGGGACTGTGGAGCCACCGGAGAGCACGCTGTCGGGGGACCGGACGAAGTCCACCTTTTTCTTCCCCTCGACGGTTGACGTTCAAGAGCTCCGGGCCTCCTTCAGGCCCCTATGGGGAGCGAAGTCGGGGGGAGAGAAATCAGGACACCCGGCGACGCGCGTCATTCCTGCTGCTTGTGCCGATCCTGCTCCAAATCGGTATCCCTTTTTCGTCAATTATCTTTCTTGCGGGTTATGCCCCCTTTCTCTGATTTCTTCTGCGACATTATGCACACCTTCGGCTTTCGCCTCTTGGATTTTACTCCGAATGCGGTGGCGTGCATGGCTTTCTTCGCGCATCTTTGTGAAGGCTTTGCCGGGGTGTAGTCCAACACGGCGCTCTTCCGCCATTATTTCTTCCCTCAGATCCAGCCGGGAGGTGCCGTCTCTAGTTGCGTCACCTGGATCCCAAGATCCAAGGGGGCGTACCCAGACGGTGCCGTGAAGGAGAGGTGGGAGGAATGGCGTGGCCGGTGGTGCTGGATTGAGGATGAAAACCCACCGGAATTCTGCAAGGTCCACCGAGTGCCGCCGGTCTGTGGCAGCGATTGGAGCGATGTCGACGCCGCCGACAGGAGGCTCACTATTGCCACTACTAGGATTCTTTGGCTCACCCGGGCCAGACTCACCCTTGAGATGATCGGGGTGGACTTCATTCGCCGCCGGATCGCCCCGTTGCACAACAAGGGGAGGCCAGCTTGGCTCTTTACGAATCCGGCTGACATTATGCGACTCCGCCCCGGCCTCAATCACAACTTCACAGTGCTGGCGCATGCCCACTTCTGCCAGCGGCTTTTCTAGCTTGATGTGGGTCGCGATGGCGAGGTCGAACGGACCGGCAAGGCCGCGAGGGCTCCCGCAAAGGTTGGCAAGGCCCTCAAGGGGCCGTTTTTCAAGCTGCCAGCGGGGGTGGTCTCGTTGTGCAACAATTCACGTTGGTCCGAGATCATCGCTATGATGCCAGACTGTAACGCGCATGGCCCTGTCCCGAGCTGGAAGGAGCGGAAGGATGCTGATGTGCAGCAATTCTTTGACACCCTGATCGAGGTGTATGTCAATGCTGACGCCGAGCGGTGGCTTGTCATGGACGCCACCTAGGCAGAGCTGGACTACATAGCCACTAGGGAGAGGGAGGCACAACTTGCCATGGAGGCCGTCAGCGCCGAGGGTGTGGAGGACTAGGCCGCAACGGCTGCGGAGGAAGAGGAGCTCACCCGGTGGGCGGCGGCCTCCGGGGAGGTCAGTAGCACCGACACTAGAGCTCCGCTCGTTGAAGATGCGGCCGACGAGTCGTCGTCAGAGGAGGACGTGGCGGCGGGCTCGACGCCAACCAGGGGAAGAGGGCGAATCCTGCAGCGGGATGGCTCCGGCGAGCCGGTCCGGGCCGGCAGGCCTACGCGGCCTCAATTGACCCTGGACGGGTCTGGGCGTCACACGAGGGCCACGGCAGCCAAGAGGCTGACGAAGGCCGCTGAGAAGAAGAAGACAACAGCCCCTTCCTCAATTGGGCACGCACAAACCCCGCCGTCTTCGCCTCCTCCACCAGATGTCGACTCGGATGTTGACGCGGAGGTCGCTTTTGATCTCGGGCCTCTCAGCCCGAGGAGGAAAAGGAAAGTGGTGGAAGAGGAGGAGGTGGATGACGAGTAAGTACTCCGTTCCTTACTGCCATTTCCATTCCTCTGAATTAAGTCACTCATCTTGATCCGTTTTTGCTTTGGCAGGGATGCAGAGACGTTGGCCTAGAGGGTGAAGAGGGCGAAGGCCTCGGTGAGCAGTCAACCCCCAGCTGGGGCTTCAAAGACGCCACTTGTGGTGTTGAGCAGCCCGGACAGTAGCCCCCGGCACAGCCCCCAGCGTAAGTTCGTCACCCTCCTCTTATTTGACATGTGGTAGGCGTTCGATGCTATGGTGTTGACCTTGTCGGGTTTGCAGGAGGGGAGCGGCAGCAGGAGAAGCCGCAGAGGGCTACCCCCAACACACCACCCCCATCGACTACGCCGCCGCGAGGGGCGTCCCCGGCAAGGGCATCAAGCACGGAGCCCACACCCATGGAGGAAGAGGGGAACTTGGGCGCTGGTGACTCTGCACGGCGCCGGATGCTGGCGGGGAGGGGGCTTCTGCTTTACAGCCTGGCACTGGTGAGTCGCCTGTCCTCCATCTCTGTTTTCCCTTATTCTGTTTCTTGGCTTCAATGCTCCCATTACTAACCAGGCCCTCCTTCAATAGATATGGAGGACGTGGATACTATTGTTGGGAATATTGCTGAGGAGGCCGCGGCGGAGGCCGCCAAGGATGCTGCCGAGGACACCGCTGCGGGGGCCGCCGAGGCGGCCGGCGAGGCTTCTGCCGAGGGTGCCAGCGGTGGGCCTGCCGGGGAAGCCGGCAAGGCCACCGCCAAGGAAGAGGTGGTTGATGATCAGCCTCCCTCCTCCTCAACCTCGGGCCCCGGTAAATACCTGAAGGTGGGCGACGATCTTTTCATCCATCTCCCAGGGGCGTCAAGTTCCCGAGCGCCCGCTGAAGGGGAAGTCTTTGACGGCGAGGTGCTTGCCGCCACTGGGCTCGAGGTTGTCGCTGAGCCGGGCATTGGCGGTGATGGTTCTCCAGAAGAGCAGCTTTTCCGCGCTATGGGGGCCAACTTCCGAAAACTCCAGGCGCTCTACCATGTCCGTCTGGACAAGGTCATGTCCAGGACGGCAACGGTGGACCAGGCGGAGGTGGATTTCAAGGCGCACATTGCTGAGACTCAGACCTGGTTCCACCAGACTCGCGACGAGCAGAGGGCCTTTTAGGAGGAATTGGCCAAGCGCAATGTCGAGCTCACCATGAAGATGGCTGACATCGAGAAGGCCCAGGAAAAGGCGGCAAACTTGGCTGCCGCGGCCGAGGCCGTCCGGAACCAGCATCAAGCCGCACTGGATTCCCAGGAAGAGGACCTCACCGTGCGTGAGGCGAAGCTTGCCGCAGCGCTCCATGGCAAGGATGAGGAGCTCGAGGCCCTTGTCGCGCGGCGGACTCGCGAGCTGGAGCAGAGGCACAAGGAGGCACTCGATGCCCAGGCTCTGGCCCATGCCAGCAAAGTAAAGGAGTTGGAGGTGGAGCGGGACGAGCTGAAGGAGCAGGCCCTCAAGCTGTCCAACGAGAAGAGCACGCTCAACAGCGCCTTGGTAGAGGCGCAAGGAGCGGTCATCAGCAGGACTGGGGAGCTCTCCGAAGCGCAAAACTCCGTCAGAGATCTCAAGCTGAAGCTAGAGGATCTCGAGAAGATGTTGTCAGAGAGCAGGGCTCGGGAGGAGACCTTAACGAGGAGCCTGGAGGAGGAGAAGCAGCTGCGGGCGAACGAGGCCGCCTCCCACCAGGATTACGTGGCGGGCGAGAACAGATGGATCAGCCGTCTGGAGGACATCGCCGGCAGGGTCACCTCGCAGTTGGCCACCATGGGGATGCCAAATGTGAGGTATGCCCCTGAGCGCAGCGGGACCATCAATGCCAAGCTGACCCAGTTCTTCGAGGGCATCCTTGGAGCCTTGGCTTATCTTCACTCCAACAGAGCGGCCACATTGGCCGGGGAGGCTCGGTGACTTTGCCGGGGGGTCATGACCAAGGTCCTCACCAAGATGGTGTACTGGAATCCCGACCTCGACTTTGATGCCGCAATGGATAGCTTGCTGGATGATACTGACCTCACGGTGCTCAAGGAGCGCATCAAGCCCGTCATCAGCAGCATCGACGGAATCAAGAGGGTGGAAGGCCAGCGCCAGGATTAGGCATCCCGTTCTTCACCGCCGCAGCAGGTTCACGACCAAGAAAAATTTCATCTTTAGTTAGAACCGCAGCAACGATGTGATGTAATATAACTTTGCAGTACTTTTAATTTCATGCATGTTATTTCCCCGTTCAATTCCTCTTTGTATGCGCGCCCTACGTCGATTGGGTAGGCTCGCCGGCGCGAAAGCCCCTAGCGGCGTTTTGGGGACGGATCCCCATGGGCCTGCTGGGTACGCGTGCTGCCGGACGAGCCACCTTTCCGTTCTGAACGCAGCCGCTCGAACTGTCGAGCTTGACTCGAGTCAGAATCGAGAGCGTTATTGATCGCGGAAGGCTACCCTGCCATTCTCGACGCAGCCGCTTGAGCTGTTGAGCAGACTCGAAATAGGGCAAGGGCGTTGCCAATCGTGGGAGAGCCCCCTGGCATGCAGGTTTCTCATACAAAGGCGTGACATCTCCGGGGGGAATAACCTCATATAAGAAGGATAGAACAAATAAGGGTTCAGTGCAACTTAGCTTCTGTTTGCAATCGCTCGAGTGCCGATCTTCTGGTCTCCTTTGTTCTCCAAGGGTCACGAAGATGAAGGAGTGCCGGGCTAACTGCTAAAGCCTATTCTCACAACTCCATGGCCCCTACCTGGCGCGCCAGAGATGTCGGTGGGAACGACACCTAAGGGATCACAAGAATCCCTAATGTGGTTAGCGGGGTGCGGGGTCGTGAGAAGAGCGGATCTAACAGGTAGCACACGGTTCGTTTATCCAGGTTCGAGCCGCGAGGATGCGTAAAACCCTACTCCTGCTTTGGTGGACTGTATATCTGTGTTCTTGAGCTAGCTATGGGGCGTGAGGAGCTCCAAAAAGCCGAATCCTTCCTCTGGTCGCCTCGGGCCTCCTTTTATAGAAAAAGGGGTTGCCACAGTGGCACACAGGAGGTGGAAAGGGTACAGTGATGCGAGGTTATCCCTCGCATTACATGACAAGGCGCATTTAATGCGTCTTGCTTAGGTGTCCTTACTTTATCGGGGACGGGGGAGAAACCTGTCTCGTCCATCGCCACTCCTTCTTGTGTCGACACGCGCCCTGGCCAGCGACGCCTGCGATGCCACGTAGGTAGGCAGGCAGCTGAGGTGGCGCAGTGGCGGGTCTTCACGAAGATCTGCATGCCACCACGCGGGTGCCTGCCCAGCTGGTTGGGTCAGCAGCTGCATGCGAATGGCGGTGGAGGTTTAGTCGGCGTGGGCCTAATGGTGGCCCTGCAGGTGTCCTCGGTAAGGGCCTTGCTGGGGCCCCGGCAAGGGTCTTGCCGAGGCTCCTGCTGTCATCCTCGGCAAGGAGCTTGTCGGGGCCCTTGTGGTCTTCCTCGACTGGGATCCCTCCAAGGGTTGTCGTCTCCTTAGTGCGTATCTGATCTTGAATGTCTTCACAAAGATCTGCATGTCGCCACAGGGATGTCTCCCGAATCCACGCCCTTTGGGGGCAGTGGACTCAAGGGTGATTTGCTCCGTGGGCGCGGGACGATTCGCCGCGGCAAGGGTCTTGCCGGGGCTGCTAGAACTGTCTCCCAGCAAGGATCTTGCCGGGGGAGTCTGCTTCGTCCCCTTTGCTCTTCCTGGTCTTGGCCTTGGCGTCGTAGTTCTCTTGAGCTTCGGTCTTACCCTGGCTCAGCTCCCTTGCCTTGCTTGGTGTGGTGGTGCCCGTGGCTCAGACTGCCCGTGCACAGTTATAGGGGTACAAAAAGTGTACCCCTCTTTTTGTACACCGACAGGATGATATGCCCTGCATCTGGCAGCCGGTGCATGATATCCGCGGCCAGATATCCGGCTTCCCGTAACTTTGCGATGTTCTCCTCCGTGACGGAGGAGACCATCCACTTGCCTCCCGGTCCGGACATGCTTGGAGTGGTTTGAGAAGAAATACGTGAACTTGGGCGCTGGAGCTCGAGTGTGCGAGAATGGGTAAGCAAGGAGGAAGAAGGCGTGGGTAAAAAGGGTGAATCCTTGTCCCTTTATAGGAGCGGAAGAGGCGATGCGCCTCCCCACTTGCCTGGTAAAACCGCTTATTCCCCAAGCGCCATAATTGATTACGCGGTTGGGTTACCCACATCTGTATTGATGAGAATCCCGTGATAAGGGGGACACGATCTCTGCTTTGACAAGACGTGTCAAGAAAACCGCCTCACATTATGTGCGGTGCTGGTTGAGAAAAATGGTTCGAATAATGACCGGGCCATGAGGTGATATAATGCTATCAAAACATGTCAGCAGATTAGATTTGTGGAAATATTATTCTCTCTACGGCGGTACGTGGAACTTGTTTTGCAGAGCCGGACACTATCCTTGTGTTCAAAATCTTCCATGGAGTATTCGGAGGAGGAACCCTCCTTGCAATGCCGAAGATGAAACTGCGCGCTGGACTCATCGTCATTGAAGCCTGGTTCAGCGGCTACTGAGGGAGTCCTGGATTAGGGGGTCTCCAGACAGCCGGACTATATCCTTTGGCCGGACTGTTGGACTATGAAGATACAAGATTGAAGACTTCGTCCCGTGTCCGGATGGGACTTTCCTTGGCGTAGAAGGCAAGCTTGGCAATACGGATATGTAGATCTCCTCCCTTGTAACCGACTCTGTGTAACCCTAGGCCCCTCCGGTGTCTATGTAAACCTGAGGGTTTAGTCCATAGGACAACATACAATCATACCATAGGCTAGCTTCTAGGGTTTAGCCTCTACGATCTCGTGGTAGATCAACTCTTGTAATACTCATATAATCAATATCAATCAAGCAGGACGTAGGGTATTACCTCCATCAAGGGGGCCCGAACCAGGGTAAACATCGTGTCCCCTGCCTCCTATTACCTTCCACCTTAGACTCACAGTTCGGGACCCCCTACCCGAGATCCGCTGGTTTTGACACCGACACTTAGCCTTTTGCTAATCCATATTCCTTCATCCATCGCGATCTCACCCAAAACTTGAAAACTTCAATCACACAAAACTCAACAAAACTTTCCTGAGATCCGTTAGTATAAGAAAGCAAATCACTACTCTAAGTACTCTTGCTAACCCATTCATATTTTATTTTTGCATTATATATACTGTATTCCAACTTTTCTATGGCAAAAACTCTTCAAAGGAAACTATAGAATCATCAAAACAAGCACACAACACAAAGAAAACAGAATCTGTCAAAAACAGAATAGTCTGTAGCAATCTAGATATTTGGAATACTTCTGTAACTCCAAAAATTCTTAAAAATTAGAACAACGTGAGAAATTTGTGTATTAGTCTTCTTCAAAAAGAATCAGTATTTTATCGCACTTCTATTAAAAATGAGAATTATTTTTGTGAGCCAAAAGTTTCTATTTTTCAGCAAGATCAAATCAACTATCACCCAACATGATCCCAAAGGCTTTGCTTGGCACAAACACTAACTAAAACACAAAAAACACAATCATAACAGTAGCATAATTCTGCAAACACCCAAGAACAGAAATAAAAAGACAAAAATAAATTTTATTCATTGGGTTGCCTCCCAATAAGCGTGATCATTTTACGCCCCTAGCTAGGCATAATGCGAAGGATCTAAGTATTGTCATATTTCTCCTTAATTTCCTTAGAGGTGTTTTTGTCAGGAGGTTTTGCAAAAACAACATAAAACACATTATACATGGAAACCTTAGCACTATCAAGTTGTTTATCATCATAACCCCTTCGATTTCTGGCAACAATCCAAGAATACTGTTGATTAACATCATTGAAACCTTGTTGGATTATATCTAAAACAGGGACTTCTTTTTAAAGATTGTCATCAAAGATTCGATTATCCCCAAGAAAATGTCTTAATGCATAATCACTACTATAAAGAATTTCATCTATCACGGGTTTTCACGATTCATACCACAAAAATCAAAGATTTCCCTAGCTTCCCGTATTATGTAGTCAAACTCATTCATAAGAACAAGAGTATGCTACTTTTTAGACTTGGGGTTCTTTATAACGGGTAACTCAAAAAACAATCTTTGCAAGGTAGGATGAGTATGGATAAATTTATTTTCAAGTTTCAGAACTAGTGCTGAAATAGCTTCCGCATAAGATTTAGTCCTCTTAAGTATAGGAACATCATCAAGACTTAAATTTCCTACGCGATTGAAAAATTCTTGGATACGTTCTTTTCCTATAACATTCCCTTGCCTCAAAACAAAAGTTTTAGCATCCAGATTGCTAGATCGTCCAATTTTAGGAGTTAGGCCATCATCTGTTTCTGCCATACCAAAATCACTAATGATTGCAAGCAAAAAGATAGACCTGACGAGAAAACGGCGAACGAAAAAGAGGGCAAATAAAACGGCAAATTTTGTGAAGTGGGGGAGACGAAAACGAGAGGCAAATGGCAAATAATGTAAATTTCAAGGAGATGAGATTTGTGATTAGGAACCTGGTAGATGTTGATCATGTCTCCCCGGCAACGGTGCCAAAAATTCCTTTTGATGCGGCTTGAACTATGTCGGTATTTCCCCAAATAGGAAGGGATGATGTAGCATAGCTACGGTAGGTATTTCCCTCAGTGATGAGACCAAGGTTATCGAACTAGTAGGAGAACCACGCAACACCACGTAAATAGCTCCTGCACACAAAGAACAACTACTTGCAACCCGATGTAAGAGAGGGATTGTCAATCCCTCATGGGTAAAAAGATAGGTAAAATTGTAGTAGATTGGATAAATAGATCTCACGGGAACGTGAGATAAAATAAATAAATAGAAATTGCAGCAAGGTATTTGAAGTAAATATGCCCTAGAGGCAATAATAAAGTTGTTGTTTATATTTCCTTACATCATGATAAATGTTTATTATTCATGCTAGAATTGTACTAACTGGAAATTTGATACATGTGTGAATACATAGACAAAACAGAGTGTCCCTAGTATGCTTGTACTTGACTAGCTCGTTAATCAAAGATGGTTTAGTTTCCTGAGCTTAGACATGTGTTGTCATTTGATGAACGGGATCACATCATTAGGAGAATGATGTGATGGACAAGATCCATCTGTTAGCTTAGCATAATGATCGATAAGTCTATTGCTATTGCTTTCTTCATGACTTGTACATATTCCTTTAACTATGAGATTATGAAACCCCCGAATACCAAAGGAACACCTTGTGTGCTATCAAATGTCACAACGTAACTGGGTGATTATAAAGATGCTCTACAGGTGTCTCTGAAGGTGATTGTTGGCTTGGCATAGATCGAGATTAGGATTTGTCACTTCAAGTATGGGAGAGGTATCTCTGGGCCCTCTCAGTAATGCACATCACGATAAGCCTTGCAAGCAATGTGACTAATGAGTTAGTTGCGGGATGATGCATTATGAAACGAGTAAAGAGACTTGCCGGTAACGAGATTGAACTAGGTATGAAGATACCGATGATCAAATCTCGGGCAAGTAACATACCGATGACAAAGGGAATGACGTATGTTGTCATTGCGGTTTGACAGATAAATATCTTTGTAGAATATGTAGGAACCAATATGAGAATCCAGTTTCCGCTATTGGTTATTGACCGGAGATGTGTCTTGGTCATGTCTAGATAGTTCTCGAACCCGTAGGGTCCGCACGCTTAACGTTCAATGACGATTTGTATTATGAGTTATGTGTTTTGGTGAGCGGAGATTGTTCGGAGTCCCGGATAATATCACGGACATGACGAGGAGTCTCAGAATGGTCGGGAGGTAAAGATTGATATATTGGACGATGGTATTCGGACACAAGAATGGTTTCAGAATGGTTCGGGTATTTTTTGGAGTACTGGGAGGTTACCAAAACCCCCCGTGGAAGTAATGGGCCAACATGGGCCATAGGGGAGAGAGAGGGAAGCCCATAAGGGGAGACGCGTGCACCCCATGGGCTGTCCGAATTGGACAAGGGGCAGGGGGCGTGGCCCCCCTTTCCTTCCCCCTCTCCTCTCCTTCCCCTTTCCTCCCCTGAAAGAAAGGAAGGGGGCCGACTTGGACTAGGAGTCCTAGTCGGTTCCCCCCTATGACGCGCCCCTTGGCTAGCCTCCTCCCTCTCCTCCTTTATATACGGGGGCAGGGAGCACCCCAAAGCACAATAGTTGTCTCTTAGCCATGTCTAGTGCCCCACTCCCTAGTTTACTCCTTTGGTCATATTGTCGTAGTGCTTAGGCGAAGCCCTGCGCGGATCACATCATCATCACCATCACCATGCCGTCGTGTTGACAAAACTCTACCTCGACACTTTGCTGGATCTAGAGTTTGAGGGACGTCATCGAGCTGTGTTGAACTCGAAGGTGTCGTACATTCGGTACTTGATCGGTTGTATCACGAAGACATTCGAGTACATCAACCGTGTTAACCTAACGCTTCCGCTTTCGGTCTATGAGGGTACATGGAGATACTCCCCCCCTCTCGTTGGTATGCATCTCCTAGATAGATCTTCCGTGATCATAGGATTTTTTTTGAAATTGCATGCTATGTTCCCCAATAGTGGCACCCGAGCTAGGTTTATGCATAAATGATATGCATGAGTAGAGTTGTGGGCGATCATAGTCATACTGCTTACCACCAACGTCTTATTTTGATTCGGCGGTATTTTTGGATGAAGCGGCCCGGACCAACCTTACATGACCACGTTCATGAGGCCGGTTCCACCGACAGACATGCAACTTGTTTTGCATAAAGTGGCTGGCGGGTGTTTGTTTCTCCAACTTTATTTGAATCAAATTTACGGCTGGTCCTTGTTGAAGGTTAAAACAGCACACTTGATGAAAAATCGTTGTGGTTTTGATGCATAGGTAAGAACGTTCTTACTAGAAGCCCATTGCAGCCACGTAAAACTTGTAACAACAAAGTAGAGGACGTCTAACTTGTTTTTGCAGGGCATGTTGTCATATGATATGGTCAAGACATGATGTGATATACGTTATTGTATGAGATGATCATGCTTTGTAAAAGTTATCGGCAACTGGCAGGAGCCTTATGGTTGTCACTTTATTGTATGAAATGCAATCGCCATGTAATTGCTTTACTTTATCACTATGCGTTAGCGATAGTCGTAGAAGCAATAGTTGGCGAGACGACAACGATGCTACGATGGAGATCAAGGTGTCAAGCCGGTGACGATGGAGATCATGACGGTGCTTTGGAGATGGAGATCAAAGGAACAAGATGATGATGGCCATATCATGTCACATATTTTGATTGCATGATGTTTATCTTTTATGCATCTTATTTTTTTTAGTACGACGGTAGCATTATAAGATGATCCCTCACTAAATTTCAAGGTATAAGTGTTCTCCCTGAGTATGCACCATTGCCACAGTTCGTCGTGCCGAGACACCACGTGATGATCGGGTGTGATAAGCTCTACGTTCACATACAACGGGTACAAGACAGTTTTGCATGTGCAAAATACTTGGGTTAAACTTAACGAGCCTAGCATGTACAGACATGGCCTCGGAACACTGAGACTGAAAGGTTGAACGTGAATCATATAGTAGATATGATCAACATAGAGATGTTCACCATTGAAAACTACTCCATCTCACGTGATGATCAGACATTGTTTAGTTGATATGGATCACGTGATCATTTAGATGACTCGAGGGATGTCTATCTAAGTGGGAGTTCTTAAGTAATATGATTAATTGAACTTAAATTTATCATGAAGTTAGTCCTGATAGTTTTTGTATATCTATGTTAGATCGATGGCCCGTGCTACCATTCCCTTGAATTTTAATGCGTTCTTAGAGAAACCTAAGTTGAAACATGATGGTAGAAACTACATGGACTGGGTCCGTAACTTGAGGGATTATCCTCATTGCTGCACAGAAGAATTATGTCCTTGATGCACCGCTAGGTGCGAGGCCTGCTGCAGGAGCAACTTCGAACATTATGAACGTCTGGCAAGCTAAATCTGATGACTACTCGATAGTTCAGTGTGCCATGCTTTATGGCTTAGAATCAGGACTTCAAAGATGTTTTGAACATCATGGATCATATGAGATGTTCTTGGAGTTGAAGTTAATATTTCAAGCAAATGCCCGAGTTGAGAGATATGAAGTCTCCAACAAGTTCTATAGCTGCAAGATGGAGGAGAACAGTTATGTCAGTGAACACATACTCAGAATGTCTGGGTACCATAACCACTTGACTCTGCTGGTAGTTAATCTTCCGGATGATAGTGTCATTGACAGAGTTCTTTAATCACTACCACCAAGCTATAAAGGCTTCGTGATGAACTATAATATGCAAGGGATGGAAAAGACTATTCCCGAGCTCCTCGCAATGCTCAAAGCTCCGGAGGTAGAAAACAAGAAGGAGCATCAAGTGTTGATGGTTAACAAGACTACTAGTTTCAAGAAAAAGGGCAAAGGAGAGAAGGAGAACTTCAAGAAGAATAGCAAGTAAGTTGATGCTCCCGGGAAGAAGCCCAAGTCTAGACCTAAGCCTGAAACTGAGTGCTTCTACTACAAAGTGACTCGTCACTGGAAGCGGAACTGCCCCAAGTATTTGGCGGATAAGAAGGATGGCAAAGTGAAAGGTATATTTGATATACATGTTATTGATGTGTACCTTACTAATGCTCGTAGTAGCACCTGGGTATTTCATACTGGTTCTGTTGGTCATATTTGCAACTCGAAATAGGGGCTACGGATTAAATGAAGATTGGCTAAGGACGAGGTGACGATGCGCGTCAGAAATGGTTCCATGGTCGATGTGATCGCCGTCGGCACGCTACCTCTACATCTACCTTCGGGATTAGTTTTGGACCTGAGTAATTGTTATTTGGTGCCAGCATTGAGCATGAACATTATATCTGGACCTTGTTTGATGCGAGACGGATATTCATTTAAATCAGAGAATAATGGTTGTTATATTTATATGAGTAATATCTTTTATGGTCATGCACCCTTGATGAGTGGTCTATTCTTGTTGAATCTCGATCGAGGTGAAACACATATTCATAATATTGATGCCAAAATATGCAAAGTTAATAATTATAGTGCAACTTATTTGTGGCACTGCCGTTTAGATCATATTGGTGTAAAGTGCATGAAGAAACTCCATGTTGATGGGCTTTTGGAATCACTTGATGCTTGTGAACCATGCCTCATGGGCAAGATGACTAAGACTCCATTTTCCAGAACAATGGAGCGAGCCACTGACTTATTGGAAATAATACATACTCATGTATGCGGTCCAATGAGTGTTGAGGCCCGCGGCGGGTATCATTATTTTCTGACCTTCACAGATGATTTGAGCAGATATGGGTACATCTACTTAATGAAACATAAGTCTAAAACATTTGAAAAGTTCAAAGAATTTCAGAGTGATGTAGAAAATCATCGTAACAAGAAAATAAAGTTTCTATGATCTCATCGCGGAGGTGAATATTTGAGTTACGAGTTTGGTCTTCATTTAAAACAATGTGGAATAGTTTCACAACTCACGCCACCTGGAACACCACAGCGTAATGGTGTGTCCGAACGTCGTAACCGTACTTTATTAGATATGGTGCGATCTATGATGTCTCTTACCGATTTGCCACTATCATTTTGGGGTTATGCATTAGAGACATTTGCATTCATGTTAAATAGGGCACCATCTAAATCCATTGAGATGACACCGTATGAACTGTGGTTTGGCAAGAAACCTATGCTGTCATTTTTTAAAGTTTGGGGTTGCGATGCTTATGTGAAAAAAGCTTCATCCTGATAAGCTCGAACCCAAATCAGTGAAATGTGTCTTCATAGGATACCCAAAAATAAACTATTGGGTACACCTTCTATCACAGATCCAAAGGCAAGATATTCGTTGCTAAGAATGGATCCTTTCTAGAGAACGTGTTTCTCTCGAAAGAAATGAGTGGGAGGAAAGTAGAACTTGATGAGGTAGTTGTACCTTCTCTCGAATTGGAAAGTAGTTCATCGCAGAAATCAGTTCCAGTGATGCCTACACCAATTAGTGAGGAAGTTAATGTTGATGATCATGAAACTTCAGATCAAGTTACTACCGAACCTCGTAGGTCAACTAGAGTACGTTCCGCACCAGAGTGGTATGGTAATCCTGTTCTGGAAGTCATGTTACTAGACCATGATGAACCTATGAACTATGAGGAAGTGATGATGAGCCCAGATTCCGCAAATTGCTTGAGGACATGAAATCTGAGATGGAATCCATGTATGAGAACAGAGTATGTTTGGTTGAATTGCCCGATGATTGGCAAGCCATAGAGAATAAATGGATCTTCAAGAAGAAGACCGACGCTGATGGTAATGTTACTGTCTACAAAGCTCGACTTGTTGTGAAAGGTTTTCGACAAGTTCAAGGAGTTGACTATGACGAGACCTCACCCATAGCGATGCTTAAGTCTATCCGAATCATGTTAGCAATTGCCACATTTTATGATTATGAAATTTGGCAAATGGACGTCAAAACTGCATTCCTTAATGGATTTCTTAAAGAAGAGTTGTATATGATGCAACCAAAAGGTTTTTTCGATCCTAAAGGTGCTAACAAAGTATGCAAGCTCCACTGATCCATTTATGGACTGGTGCAAGCCTCTCGGAGTTGGAATATATGCTTTGATAGTGTGATCAAAGCATATGGTTTTATACAGACTTTTGGATAAGCCTGTATTTACAAGAAAGTGAGTGGGAGCTCTGTAGAATTTCTAATATTATATGTGGGTGACATATTGTTGATTGGGAATAATACAAAAAATTTGGGTAGCACAAAAGGATACTTGAATAAGAATTTTTGCAATGAAAGACCTCGGTGAAGCTGCTTATATATTGGGTATCAAGACCTATAGAGATATATCAAGATGATTAATTGGACTTTCACAAAGCACATACCTTGATAAAGTTTTGAAGAAGTTCAAAATGGATCAGTCAAAGAAAGGGTCCTTGCCTGTGTTACAAGGTGTGAAGTTGAGTCAGACTCAATGCCAGACCACTACAGACGATAGAGAGAAAATGAAAGTCATTCCCTATGCCTCAGCCAGAGGTTCTATCATGTATGCAATGCTATGTACAAGACCTGATGTGTGCCTTGCTATAAGTTTAGCAGGGAGGTACCAAAGTAATCCAGGAGTGGATCACTAGACAACGGTCAAGAACATCCTGAAATACCTGAAAAGGACTAAGGATATGTTTCTCGTTTATGGAGGTGACAAAGAGCTTGTCGTAAATGGTTACGTCGATGCTAGTTTTGACACTGATCCGGATGACTCTAGGTCGCAAACTGGATACGTATTTATATTGAATGGTGGAGCTGCAATTGGTGCAGTTCCAAGCAGAGCGTCGTGGCGAGATCTACATGTGAAGCGGAGTACATAGCTTCTTCGGAAGCAGCAAATGAAGGAGTCTAGATGGATGAGTTCATATCCGATCTAGGTGTAATACCTAGTGCATCGGGTCCAATGAAAATCTTTTGTGACAATACTGGAGCAATTGCCTTAGCGAAGGAATCAAGATTTCACAAGAGAACCAAACACATCAAGAGATGCTTCAACTCCATCTGTGATCAAGTCAAGGAGGGAGACATAGAGATTTGCAAAATACATACGGATATGAATGTTGCAGACCCATTGACTAAGCCTCTTCCACTAGAAAAACATGATCAGCACCAAGACTCCATGGGTGTTAGCATCATTACAATGTAATCTAGATTATTGACTCTAGTGCAAGTGGGAGGCTGAAGGAAATATGCCCTAGAGGCAATAATAAAGTTGTTATTTATATTTCCTTATATCATGATAAATGTTTATTATTCATGCCAAAATTGTATTAACCGGAAAGTTGATACATGTGTGAATACATAGATAAAACAGAGTGTCCCTAGTATGCCTCTACTTGACTATCTCATTAATCAAAGATGGTTTAGTTTCCTGACCACAGACATGTGTTGTCATTTGATGAACGAGATCAAATCACTAGGAGAATGATGTGATGGACAAGACCCATATGTTAGCTTAGCATAATGATTGATAAGTTTTATTGTTATTGCTTTCTTCATGACTTATACATATTCCTTTGACTATGAGATTATGCAACTCCCGAATACTGGAGGAACACCTTGTGTGCTATCAAACATCACAATGTAACTGGGTGATTATAAAGATGCTCTACATGTGTCTCCAAAGGTGTTTTTTGGTTGGCATAGATCGAGATTAGGATTTGTCACTCCAAGTATTGGAGAGGTATCTCTAGGCCCTCTCCGTAATGCACATCACGATAAGCCTTGCAAGCAATGTGACTAATGAGTTAGTTGCGGGATGATACATTATGGAACGAGTAAAGAGACTTGCCGGTAATGAGATTGAACTAGGTATGAAGATACCGACGATTAAATCTCAGGCAAGTAACATACCGATGACAAAGGGAATGACGTATGTTGTCATTACGGTTTGACCGATAAAGATCTTCGTAGAATATGTAGGAACCAATATGAGCATCTAGGTTCTGCTGTTGGTTATTGACCAGAGATGTGTCTCAGTCATGTCTACATAGTTCTCGAACCCAGGGTCCGCACGCTTAACGTTCAATGATGATTTGTATTATGAGTTATGTGTTTTGGTAACCGAAGATTGTTCAGAGTCCGGATGAGATGACGGACATGACGAGGAGTCTCGAAGTGGTCAAGAGGTAAAGATTGATATATTGGATGATGATATTCGGACACCGGAATGGTTTCGAAATGGTTCGGGTATTTTTCGGAGTACCGGGAGGTTACCGGAACCCCCCGTGGAAGTAATGGGCCAACATGGGCCATAGGGGAGAGAGAGGGAAGCCCACAAGGGGAGGATCCCCCCATGGGCTGTCCGAATTGGACAAGGGGAAGGGGCGCGACCCCCCTTTCCTTCCCCCTCTCCTCTCCTTCCCATTTCCCCCTCCGAAAAAAGGAAGGGGCCGACTTGGACTAGGAGTCCTAGTCAGTCCCCCCCTATGGCGAGCTCCTTGGCCGGCCTCCTCGCTCTCCTCCTTTATATACGGGGGCAGGGGGCACCCCCAAAGCACAACAGTTGTTGTTGGAAATATTCCCTAGAGGAAATAATAAAATGGTTATTATTATATTTCCTTGTTCATGATAATTGTTTATTGTTCATGCTATAATTGTGTTATCCGGAAATCATAATACATGTGTGAATACATAGACCACAACATGTACCTAGTGAGCCTCTAGTTGACTAGCTCGTTGATCAATAGATGGTTACGGTTTTGCTAACCATGGACATTGGATGTCATTGATAATGGGATCACATCATTAGGAGAATGATGTGGTGGACAAGACCCAATCCTAAGCATAGCACAAGATCGTGTAGTTTGTCTGCTAAAGCTTTTCTAATGTCAAGTATCTTTTTCCTTAGACAATGAGATTGTGCAACTCCCGGATACCGTAGGAGTACTTTGGCTGTGCCAAACGTCACAACGTAACTGGGTGGCTATAAAGGTACACTGCGGGTATCCCAAAAGTATCTGTTGGGTTGGCACGAATCGAGACTGGGATTTGTCACTCCGTATGACGGAGAGGTATCTCTGGGCCCACTCGGTAGGACATCATCATAATGAGCTCAGTGTGATCAAGGAGTTGATCACGGGATTATGTGTTATGGAACGAGTAAAGAGACTTGCCGTAACGAGATTGAACAAGGTATCGGTATACCGACCATCAAATTTCGGGCAAGTGCTATACCGGTAGACAAAGGGAATTGTATACGGGATTGATTGAATCCTTGACATAGTGGTTCATCCGATGAGATCAATGTGGAACATGTGGGAGCCAACATGGGTATCCAGACCCCGCTATTGGTTATTGGCCGAAGAGATGTCTCGGTCATGTCTGCATAGTTCCCGAACCCGTAGGGTCTACACACTTAAGGTTCGGTGACGCTAGAGTTGTAATGGGAATTGTATGTGGTTACTGAAAGTTGTTCGGAGTCCCGGATGAGATCCTAGAAATCACGAGGAGTTCCAGAATGGTCTGGAGGTAAAGATTTATATATGGGAAGTCCAGTTTAAATCACCGGAAAGGTTTCGGGGTTTATCGGTATTATACCGGGACCACCGAAGGGGTTCCGGGGGTCCACCGGGAGGGCCCACCTGCCCTGAAGGACCTAGTGGGCTGTAGTTGGGTGGGAACCAGCCCCTTAGTGGGCTGGTGCGCCCCCCAAGGGCCCAAGGCGCCTAGGGTTGGAAACCCTAGGGGGGCGCTGCCCCCCAGGGCGGGCGCCCCCCCTAGTTGGAAGCCCTAAGTGGGCCGCTGCCCCCCCTGAGGGGCCGCCTCCCTCTAGATGGATCTAGGGGGCCGGCCCCTCTCCCCTTCCCCCTATAAATAGTGGGGGGTGGGAGGGCAACCGCACCCCTTGTCCTGGCACAGCCCTACCCCTCTCCCTCCTCGTCTCTCATAGTGCTTAGCGAAGCCCTGCTGGAGTGCCATGCTCCTCCACCACCACCACGCCGTCATGCTGCCGGAGCTCCCCCTCAACTTCTCCTCCCCCCTTGCTATATCAAGAAGGAGGAGACGTCCCCGGGCTGTACGTGTGTTGAACGTGGAGGCGCCGTCGTTCGGCGCTTAGATTGGAATCAACCACGATCTGAATCGCTACGAGTACGACTCCTTCATCTGCGTTCTTGTAACACTTCCGCATCGCGATCTTCAAGGGTATGAAGATGCAGTCCCCTCTTTCTCGTTGCTAGTAAACTCCATAGATTGATCTTGGTGATGCGTAGAAATTTTTTAATTTCTGCAATGATCCCCAACAGTGGCATCATGAGCTAGGTCTATGTGTAGTTTCTATGCACGAGTAGAACACAAGTTGTTGTGGGCGTCCATTTTGTCAATTTACTTGCCGTTACTAGTCTTATCTTGATTCGGCGGCATCGTGGGATGAAGCGGCCTGGACCGACCTTACACGTACACTTACGTGAGACAGGTTCCACCGACTGACATGCACTAGTTGCATAAGGTGGCTAGCGGGTGTCTGTCTCTCCCACTTTAGTCGGATCGGATTCGATGAAAAGGGTCCTTATGAAGGGTAAATAGAAATTGGCATATCACGTTGTGGTTTTGGCGTAGGTAAGAAACTTTCTTGCTAAGAAACCTATAGCAGCCACGTAAAAATTTGCAACAACAATTAGAGGACGTCTAACTTGCTTTTGCAGCATATGCCATGTGATGTGATATGGCCAAAAGGATGTGATGAATGATATATGTGATGTATGAGATTGATCATGTTCTTGTAATATGAATCACGACTTGCATGTCGATGAGTATGACAACCGACAGGAGCCATAGGAGTTGTCATAATTTATTAATGACCTGCGTGTGAACATAAACGTCATGTAATTACTTTACTTTATTTCTAAACCGTTAGCCATAGTAGTAGAAGTAATAGTTGACGAGACAACTTCATGAAGACATGATGATGGAGATCATGGTGTCATACCGGTGACGATGATGATCATGGCGCCCCAAAGATGGAGATCAAAAGGAGAAAAATGATACTGGCCATATCATGTCACTATTTGATTGCATGTGATGTTTATCATGTTTTTACATCTTATTTGCTTAGAAAGACGGTAGCATAAATAAGATGATCCCTCATTAAAATATCAAGAATTGTGTTCCCCCTAACTATGCACCATTGCTAAGGTCCGTTGTTCCGAAGCACCACGTGATGATCGGGTGTGATAGGTTCTAACGTTCGCATACAACGGGTGTAAGCCAGATTTACACACGCAATACACTTAGGTTGACTTGACGAGCCTAGCATGTACAGACATGGCCTCGGAACACGGAAGACCGAAAGGTCGAACATGAGTCGTATAGAAGATACGATCAACATGAAGATGTTCACCGATGATGACTAGTCCGTCTCACGTGATGATCGGACACGGCCTAGTTGACTCGGATCATGTATCACTTAGATGACTAGAGGGATGTCTATCTGAGTGGGAGTTCATAAAATAATTTGATTAGATGAACTTAATTATCATGAACATAGTCTAAAATCTTTGCAATATGTCATGTAGATCAAATGGCACACACTAATGTTGCCCTCAACTTCAACGCGTTCCTAGAGAAAACCAACCTAAAAGACGATGGCAGCAACTACACGGACTGGGTCCGTAACCTGAGGATTATCCTCATAGCTGCCAAGAAAGCATATGTCCTTGATGCACCGCTAGGTGAAGCACCTGTTTTCCCAGCAACTCAAGACATTATGAATGCCTGGTAGTCACGTAATGATGATTACTCCCTGGTTCAGTGCGGCATGCTTTACAGCTTAGAACTGGGGCTCCAAAAGCGTTTTTAGCAACACGGAGCATATGAGATGTTCCAAGAGCTGAAAATGGTTTTCCAAGCTCATGCCTGGGTCGAGAGATATGAAGTCTCCGACAAGTTCTATAGTTGTAACATGGAGGAGAGTAGTTCCGTTAGCGAGCACATACTCAAAATGTCTGGGTTGCACAACCGCTTGTCTCAGCTGGGAGTTAATCTCCCGAATGATGCGGTCATTGACAGAATCCTTCAGTCGCTCCCACCTAGCTACAAGAGCTTTGTGATGAACTTCAATATGCAAGGGATGGAAAAGACCATTCCTGAGGTATATTCAATGCTGAAATCAGCGGAGGTGGAGATCAAAAAGGAACATCAAGTGTTGATGGTGAATAAAACCACTAAGTTCAAGAAAGGCAAGGGTAAGAAGAATTTCAAGAAGGACGGCAAGGGAGTTGCCGCGCCCGGTAAGCCAGTTGCCGAGAAGAAGCCAAAGCATGGACCCAAGCCTGAGACTGAGTGCTTTTATTGCAAGGGAAACGGTCACTGGAAGCAGAACTGCCCCAAGTACTTAGTGGATAAGAAGGCCGGCAATACCAAAGGTATATGTGATATACATGTTATTGATGTGTACCTAACCAGCGCTTGTAGTAGCTCCTGGGTATTTGGTCCCGGTGCGGTTGCTCATATTTGTAACTCAAAACAGGAGCTGCGGAATAAGCGGAGACTAGCGAAGGACAAGGTGACGATGCGCGTTGGGAATGGTTCCAAGGTCGATGTGATCGCCGTCGGCACGCTACCTCTACATTTACCTACAGGATTAGTTTTAAACCTCAATAATTGTTATTTAGTACCAGCTTTGAGCATGAACATTGTATCTGGATCTCGTTTAATGCGAGATGGCTACTCATTTAAATCTGAGAATAATGGTTGTTCTATTTATATGAGAGACATGTTTTATGGTCATGCCCCGCTGGTCAATGGTTTATTCTTGTTTAATCTTGAACGTGATGTTACACATGTTCATAGTGTGAATACCAAGAAGTGTAAGGTTGATAATGATAGTCCCACATACTTGTGGCACTGCCGCATTGGTCACATTGGTGTCAAACGCATGAAGAAACTCCATGTAGATGGACTTTTGGAGTCTCTTGATTGTGAATCATTTGACACGTGCGAGCCATGCCTCATGGGCAAAATTACCAAGACTCCGTTCTCCGGAACAATGGAGCGAGCAACCAACTTATTGGAAATCATACATACTGATGTGTGCGGTCCAATGAGCGTTGAGGCTCGCGGTGGCTATCATTATGTTCTCACCCTCACTGATGACTTGAGTAGATATGGGTATGTCTACTTAATGAAACACAAGTCTGAGACCTTTGAAAAGTTCAAGGAATTTCAGAATGAGATTGAGAATCAACGTGACAGGAAAATAAAGTTCTTACGATCAGATCGTGGGGGAGATTTTTTGAGTCACGAATTTGACACGCACTTAAGGAAGTGTGGAATTGTTTCACAACTCACGCTGCCTGGAACACCTCAGCGTAATGGTGTGTCCGAACGTCGTAATCGCACTCTATTGGATATGGCACGAACTATGATGTCTCTTACCGATCTACCACTATCATTTTGGGGTTATGCTATAGAGACTACCGCATTCACTTTAAATAGGGCTCCGTCGAAATCCGTTGAGACTACACCGTATGAATTGTGGTTTGGGAAGAAACCTAAGCTGTCATTTCTGAAAGTTTGGCGATGCGACAGTTATGTCAAGAAACTTCAACCTGAAAAGCTCGAACCCAAATTAGAAAAATGCGTCTTCATAGGATACCCTAAGGAAACTATTGGGTATACCTTCTACCTCAGATCCGAAGGCAAGATCTTTGTTGCCAAGAATGGATCCTTTCTAGAGAAAGAGTTTCTCTTGAAAGAAGTAAGTGGGAGGAAAGTAGAACTTGATGAAGTATTGCCTCTTGAAGCGGAAAGTAGCACGGCTCAAGAAATGTTTCTGTGGTGCCTGCACTGACTGGAGAGGAAGTTAATGATGATGATCAAGGAACTTCGGATCAAGTTACTACTAAACTTCGTAGGTCCACAAGGACACGTTCCACACCAGAATGGTATGGCAACCCTATCCTAGAAATAATGTTGTTAGACAACGGTGAACCTTCGAACTATGAAGAAGCGATGGTAGGCCCAGATTCCAACAAATGGCTTGAAGCCATGAAATCCGAGATAGGATCCATGTATGAAAACAAAGTATGGACTTTGACAGACTTGCCCAATGATCGGCGAGCCATAGAAAATAAATGGATCTTTAAGAAGAAGACGGACGAGGATGGCAATGTGGCCATCTATAAAGCTCGGCTTGTCGCTAAGGGTTATCGACAAGTTCAAGAGGTTGACTACGATGAGACCTTCTCACCCGTAGCGAAGCTGAAGTCCGTCCGAATCATGTTAGCAATTGCCGCATTCTATGATTATGAGATATGGCAAATGGACGTCAAAACGGCATTCCTTAATGGTTTCCTTAAGGAAGAATTGTATATGATGCACCCGGAAGGTTTTGTCGATCCTAAGAATGCTGACAAGGTATGCAAGCTCCAACGCTCGATCTATGGGCTGGTGCAAGCATCTCGGAGTTGGAACATTCGTTTTGATGAGATGATCAAAGCGTTTGGGTTTACACAGATTTATGTAGAAGCCTGTGTTTACAAGAAAGTGAGTGGGAGCTCTATAGCATTTCTCATATTATATGTGGATGACATACTATTGATGGGAAATGATATAGAACTCTTGGAAAGCATAAATGCCTACTTGAATAAGTGTTTTTCAGTGAAGGACCTTGGAGAAGATGCTTACATATTAGGCATCAAGATCTATAGAGATAGATCGAGACGCCTCATTGGTCTTTCACAAAGCACATACCTTGATAAGATATTGAAGAAGTTCAATATGGATCAGTCCAAGAAGGGGTTCTTGCCTATATTGCAAGGTGTGAGATTGAGCACGTCTCAATGCCCGACCACGGTAGAAGATAGAGAAAAGATGAGTGTCATCCCCGATGCCTCGGCTAGAGGGTCTATTATGTATGCCATGCGGTGTACCAGACCTGATGTAAACCTTGCCGTAAGTTTGGTAGGAAGGTACCAAAGTAATCCGGCATGGAACACTGGACAGCAGTCAAGAATATCTTGAAGTACCTGAAAAGGACTAAGGATATGTTTCTCGTTTATGGAGGTGACAAAGAGCTCGTCATAAAGGGTTACATCGATGCTAGTTTCGACGCAGATCTGGATGACTCCAAGTCACAAACCAGATACGTGTATATTTTGAATGGTGGGGCAGTCGGCTAGTGCAGTTGCAAGCAAAGCGTCGTGGCGGGATCTACATGTGAAGCGGAGTACATGGCAGCCTCGGAGGTAGCACATGAAGCAATCTGGATGAAGGAGTTCATTACCGACCTAGGAGTTATTCCCAATGCGTCGGGCCCTATGACTCTCTTCTGTGACAACACTGGAGCTATTGCCCTTGCCAAGGAGCCCAGGTTTCACAAGAAGACCAGGCATATCAAGTGTCCCTTCAACTCTATTCGTGAAAATGTTCAAGATGGAGACATAGAGATTAGTAAAGTGCATACGGACCTGAATGTCGCAGATCCGTTGACTAAACCTCTTCCACGTGCAAAACATGATCAACACCAGAACTCTATGGGTGTTCGATTCATCACAATGTAACTAGTTTATTGACTCTAGTGCAAGTGGGAGACTGTTGGAAATATGCCCTAGAGGCAATAATAAAATGGTTATTATTATATTTCCTTGTTCATGATAATTGTCTATTGTTCATGCTATAATTGTGTTATCCGGAAATCGTAATACATGTGTGAATACATAGACCACAACATGTCCCTAGTGAGCCTCTAGTTGACTAGCTCGTTGATCAATAGATGGTTACGGTTTCCTAACCATGGACATTGGATGTCATTGATAACGGGATCACATCATTAGGAGAATGATGTTATGGACAAGACCCAATCCTAAGCATAGCACAAGATCGTGTAGTTCGTCTGCTAAAGCTTTTCTAATGTCAAGTATCTTTTTCCTTAGACCATGAGATTGTGCAACTCCCGAATACCGTACGAGTACTTTGGGTGTGCCAAACGTCACAACGTAACTAGGTGGCTATAAAGGTACACTGTGGGTATCCCCGGAAGTATCTGTTGGGTTGGCACGAATCAAGACTGGGATTTGTCACTCCGTATGATGGAGAGGTATCTCTGGGCCCACTCGGTAGGACATCATCATAATGAGCTCAGTGTGATCAAGGAGTTGATCACCGGATGATGTGTTACGGAACGAGTAAGGAGACTTGCCGTAACGAGATTGAACAAGGTATCGGTATACCAACGATCAAATCTCGGACAAGTGCTATACCGGTAGACAAAGGGAATCGTATATGGGATTGATTGAATCCTTGACATCGTGGTTCATCCGATGAGATCATCGTGGAACATGTGGGTGCCAACATGGGTATCCAGATCCCGCTATTGGTTATTGGCCGAAGAGATGTCTCGGTCATGTCTGCATAGTTCCCGAACCCGTAGGGTCTACACACTTAAGGTTCAATGACACTAGAGTTGTAATGGGAATTGTATGTGGTTACCGAAAGTTGTTCGGAGTCCCAGATGAGATCCCGGACGTCACGAGGAGTTCCGGAATGGTCCGGAGGTAAAGATTTATATATGGGAAGTCCAGTTTCAGTCACTGGAAAGGTTTCGGGGTTTATTGGTATTGTACCGGGACCACTGAAGGGGTTCCGGGGGGTCCACCGGGAGGGTCCACCTGCCCTGAAGGACCTAATGGGCTGTAGTTGGGTGGGAACCAGCCCCTTAGTGGGTTGGTGCGCCCCCCAAGGGCCCAATGCGCCTAGGGTTGGAAACCCTAGGGGCCGCTGCCCCCCCGGGGGCGGGCGCCCCCTAGTTGGAAACACTAAGGGGGTCGCTGCCCCCCTGAGGGGCCGCCGCCCCCCCTCTAGATGGATCTAGGGGCCCGGCCCCCTCGCCCCTTCCCCCTATAAACAGTGGGGGGGGGGGGTGGGAGGGCAACCACACCCCTTCTCCTGGCGCAGCCCTACCCCTCTCCCTCCTCGTCTCTCGCAGTGCTTAGAGAAGCCCTGCTGGAGTGCCACGCTCCTCCACCACCACCACGCCGTCGTGCTGCCGGAGCTCTCCCTCAACTTCTCCCCCCCCTTGCTAGATCAAGAAGGAGGAGACGTCCCCGAGCTGTACGTGTGTTGAACACGGAGGCTCCTCCACCATTTTTGGATTGATAGATCTGAAAATAAAAGCAAATAAAAATAGATCGTGAAGGCAAATATAATAAAGAAGAGACCGGGGGACGTAGATTTCACTAGTGGCTTCTCTCAAAAAAATAGCGTACAGTGGGTAAACAAATTACTGTTGGGAAATTGATAGAACTTCGAATAATCATGATGATATCCAGGCAATGATCATTATATAGGCATCACGTCCAAGATTAGTTGACCGACTCCTGCCTGCATATACTACTATTACTCCACACATCGACCACTATCCAGCATGCATCTAGTGTATTAAGTTCATGGAGAAACGGAGTAATGCAATAAGAATGATGACATGAAGTACACAAGATATTTTTATGTAGAAATAAGACCGCATCTTGTTATACTTAATGCAACGATACATACGTGTCGGTTCCCCTCCTGTCACTGGGATCAAGCACCGTAAGATCGAACCCATCACAAAGCACCTCTTCCCATGGCAAGAAAAATCGATCTAGTTCGCCTAACTAAACCAAAGATTCAAAGAAGAAATACGAGGCTATAACTAATCATGCATATAAGAGATCAAAAGACTCAAATAACTTTCATGGATAAAAAAATAGATCTGATCATAAACTCAAAGTTCTCCCAACAAACACACCGCAAAAAGATTTACATCAAATAGATCTCCAAGAGACCATTGTATTGAGAATCAAAAGAGAGAGAGAGAGAGAGAGAGAGAGAGAGAGAGAGAGAGATAAAGCCATCTAGCTACTAACTACGGACCCGTAGGTCTACAGTGAACTACTCACGCATCATCGGAGAGGCACCATTGAGGATGATGAACCCCTCAGTGATAGTGTCTAGATTGGATCTGGTTGTTTTGGAACTTGCGGCGGCTGGAATTGATTTTCGTCAACTCCCCTAGGGTTTATGGAATATTGGGGTATTTATAGAGCAACGTGGCGGTGCGGGAGGCCACCGAGGTGGGAACAACCCACCTGGGCGCGTTTGGGCCCCCGGGCGCGCCCTGGTGGGTTGTGCTCCCCTCGGAGCTCCCCTCGGGTACTTTCTTGGCCCATCATGTGTCTTCTAGTCCAGAAAAAATCACCAAAAAGTTTCGTTGCATTTGGACTCTGTTTGGTATTGATTTCCAGTGAAGTAAAAAAACAAGCAAAAAACAACAACTGGCACTGGGCACTATGTCAATAGGTTAGTCCCAAAAAATGATATAAAGTTGCTACAAAATGATTGTAAAACATCCAAGAATGATAATATAACACCATGGAACAATCAAAAATTATAGATACGTTGGAGACGTATCATCTGCCTGTTCATGTCGTAGAATGCGTATGCGTCCATGGCCGCGTAGGTGATGTAGGCTACATTCAGAGGTACCTCCCGCGTGTTCAGGTCCTTCGTATCCACGTCTTCTTTCATGTTGGCATAGCAGGGGTAGATGATAGCCACGGCGAGGTCAACCACGGAGTCCTTCTCCTGCCCATTGCCGATGATTCTGTATTGCTTCTGGATGTCGACGAGCTTGTTGCACTAGATGGCCAAATCGTAAAGCACAGTCGTGTTCTTCCTGCTCACAACCACAACGAAGGTGCAACCGATGGTGCTAATGAAATGGGTGAATGCTCCAGAACATCTGATGGCCCTACAACAGTGGTAGAGGATAACCTCGTCCCACACGCATACATCGGTGACGGTGATTCGCTGGTGCCTATCAGGAGATGAATGGATGGGCACAAGTTGTAGTCCTGCGACCTTGTGCTTCTCCTCCTGTATGTACTGCTTGAACTTGGCGAGGTAGAGCTTCACCGAGTCTGGATCGTTGGTGTACATCACATTCAACTTGGTGCTGCCATGGGTCTAAACGGTGAACTCAAAGGTGAACTTGTCATGGAATTGTCACGGCAGATGTCCTAGTGTGAGGACTTAGTCATGGAGCCATCACGATGAGGTTAGCTTAAAGGGGTTAATCAGGACAAAGGACACGAGGAGTTTATACTGGGTCGGCCCCTTACGATGAAGGTAAAAGCCTAGTCCAGTTTGTAGTTGGTATTGCTAGGGTTTCGATGAGCAGGGAGCGAATACGCTTGACCCGGCTCTCGATCTGTTGTTTCTTGTCCTAAACCGCGGCTAGGTCGTCCCCTTATATACACGGGTTGACGCCTTGCGGGCTACAGAGTCCTGGTTGGTTTACATAACGTATCTGGCTCGGTGACCTTTCTTACATACCTTACAATACAAGTTCACATACATGGTGGTTTATAATCATGGGCCTTAAGCCGCCTTCGGGTCTGGGCCCTCTACCTAGCCTATCTATGAACCACCACATGCTCTTGGGCTTCGTTGAGATGGATCGTTATAGGGATGACCCGGCCCCTCCTGGACAGGTCATACCTAATAGCTATATCCCCAACATTAGGCCCCAGGTTGATTTGAACTTGTTCATGTCAATCTTCAAGACTTAGAAAAATTCTTCCACATCTGCTGTGAAAATCTTGTGACCCACCATGACGTCATCTCCAGGAATTTCGGAAACCCGCCACGACGTCATCTTTAACGGATCTTTATCTTAATGTCTTCCCGAAAATCGAGGCGTCCAATTAGCTGGATAACCATCATTTGGCCTCCTTGTCTTTCGCGCCTGCCTATTTCCCTGTCTCCTTATAAATAGGACCGTAGAGCCACCTTCCACTCTTCTCCTTATCCTTTCTTCTTCCTTGCAACGCGTCGTCCCGTGCGAACCTCGCCGCCATCGACCTCCATCCTCGACCTCAACTCCGGCCGCTGCATCACCCTGAGTAGACCAGAGAACTGTGGCGCCGCTCCGCTGTCCTAACAACATCAGTAAGCCTTCGGTCCCTCATCATGGATCCATCATTAGGGTTTGTCGGTGTTGGTCGGTGTTCGTCGCTGCCCTTCCTTCTCTTTATTTAGATCCATAGGTTAGATCCAAAAACCATAGGAAACTTGCACGGTAGTAGTTTTAGCACTTGTTTTTAATACTACAATATATAGCCCCACCGCAACAGATCTCCTTTAGGGCACCTCTGCTTTTTCATTGTCACAAATTTATTTCCTTTTTCTGAACAGCGGTAGATCCAAATTTGTAACCTCGATATGCGGAATCTGTTTGTCCCAATACTTAGCAAATTTTGCTTTCGGCAACTAATGACCCACAAGTATAGGGGATCTATCATAGTCCTTTCGATAAGTAAGAGTGTCGAAACCAACGAGGAGCAGAAGGAAATGATAAGCGGTTTTCAGCAAGGTATTCTCTGCAAGTACTGAAATAAGTGGTAACAGATAGTTTTGTGATAAGATAAATTGTAACGAGCAACAAGTAACAAGAGTAAATAAAGTGCAGCAAGGTGGCCCAATCCTTTTTGTAGCAAAGGACAAGCCGGAACAAACTCTTATATAAGGAAAAGCGCCCCCGAGGACACATGGGAATATCGTCAAGCTAGTTTTCATCACGTTCATATGATTCACGTTCGATACTTTGATAATTTTATATGTGGGTGGACCGGTGCTTGGTTGCTGTTCTTACTTGAACAAGCATCCCACTTATGATTAACCTCTATTGCAAGCATCCGCAACTACAACAAAAGTATTAAGGTAAACCTAACCATAGCATGAAACATATGGATCCAAATCAGCCCCTTACGAAGCAACGCATAAACTAGGGTTTAAGCTTCTGTCACTCTAGCAACTCATCATCTACTTATTACTTCCCAATGCCTTCCTCTAGGCCCAAATAATGGTGAAGTGTTATGTAGTCGACATTCACATAACACCACTAGAGGCTAGACAACATACATCTTATCAAAATATCAAACGAATACCAAATTCACATGACTACTAATAGCAAGACTTCTCCCTTGTCCTCAGGAACAAACGTAATTACTCACAAAGCATATTCATGTTCATAATCAGAGGGGTAATAATATGCATATAGGATCTGAACATATGATCTTCCACCAAATAAACCAACTAGCATCAACTACAAGGAGTAATCAACACTACTAGCAACCTACTAGCACCAATCCCGGACTTTGAGACAAGAATTGGATACAAGAGATGAACTAGGGTTTGGAGATGAGATGGTGCTGGTGAAGATGTTGATGGAGATTGCCCTCTCCCGATGAGAGGAGCGTTGGTGATGACGATGGTGATGATTTCCCCCTCCGGGAGAGAAGTATCCCCGGCAGAACAGCTCTGCCGGAGCTCTAGATTGGATCCGCCAAGGTTCCGCCTCGTGGCGGCGGAGTCTCATCCCGATAAGTTCCCTCTTATTTTTTTCTCATCGAAAGACTTCATATAGGAGAAGATGGACGTCGGAGAGCCACCAGGGGGCCCACGAGGTAGGGGGCGCGCCCTAGGGGGGCGCCCCCCACCCTCGTGAGCAGGGTGTGGGCCCCCTGGCCTTCATCTTTGGCGAGGATTTTTCTTTATTTATTTTAAGACGTTCCATGGAGTTTCAGGACTTTTGGAGTTGCGCAGAATAGGTCTCTAATATTTGCTCCTTTTCCAGCCCAAAATTCCAGCTACCGGCATTCTCCCTCCTTATGTAAACCTTGTAAAATAAGAGAGAATAGCCATAAGTATTGTGACATAAAGTGAAATAACAGTCCATAATGCAATAAATATCGATATAAAAGCATGATGCAAAATGGACGTATCAGCAACTCTTGAATATCTTAGCCATGGCGGCTTACTCTGTCGGCTTGTCTTTATTTCATATATCATTAGCCCTCGCTTAAGCCGCCATTATAAACATGTTGTAATCGTTAACTTGCAATCCCACCAACTGATTTGAGCTGGCCAATTATTTCCTTTTAGATTGTCCTTTTACCATGCCGGCGAAGACAATGACAACTTGCAAATGGGTTCCTTCCACAGTCACTGAGAACACTTTGAAGGATTTTGTCACTGTGGGATACTTACCAGAGAAAAGTGTCATGCATTATCCTGCTCCTGACCCGGCTGAAGAGAGACCTCAGCCAAAAGATGGTGAAATCATTGTCTTTACTGACCATATGACCCGGGGCTTCTCACCGCCCGGCTCAAAATTCTTCAGGGAAGTTCTACACTTTTTGAAACTCCATCTGCAAGATATTCGACCCAATTCCGTATCGAATATCTGTAACTTCCAAGTTTTTTGTGAAGTATACCTTGAAGAAGAACCTAGTGTTGAGCTTTTCAGAGAATATTTCTACCTGAACCGCCAGAACGAACACACCGACGGTCCTAGCTTGGAACTTGGCGGGATTTCAATTCAACGCAGACGAGATGCCATCTTCCCTCAAGTAGTCCTACCAAGCCATCCCAAGGACTGGAATCAAACATGGTTCTAATGCAAAGACGTCTCACCGTCTGATGAAAATCCGATGTCGGGTTATCATGCTGATCGTCTCGACGCCAAGTACCAACTTCCTGATAAGCTCACCCCCGCTGAACGCAAGAAACTTGTCCCCAAATCAGAAAAGTTCAAGCCTTGCTAGGAAATGGTTTGACCGAAGTCGACTTAATCCGCTGCTGGGTCGCGTGGCGGATCATACCTTTAAGCCACCGACTCGGCTTGATGTGTTCATACACCGGAGGAACTGATGATCCTTTACATCATAGCTCTCTCGTTTGACTGAAGAGGCCATCGTCGAGATGGTAACCACACTTGTCAATAGAAAATATGAAGACTGCAGCCTAGTGGGTTTGAACCCTTTCTGCAAGCTTAACCCGGCGCCAGAGGTAAATCTTTTGACTTCTTTTTCCTCAGTAGTTAATTATTACATGAACTTCAACATGCTATTCTTCCACAGGCTAAATCTGACTTCTGGAAAGCCAAATATGACCATGAGGTCGCCAAAAAGGCTAGGGCTGCTGCAAGAGCCGCTAAAAAGACCGTCAAGAAGTCTAAGAAGAAACCCATGGCCTCTGATTTACTTAAGCTGGATGATACCTCTGAGTCGGAGCTAGCCCTTGACTCTCTTGGCCTATTTTTTAACAACCTTATTGACACTGACTATTGCCAGGATGACACAGGGGCCAGCCAGGTAGTTGAAGAAGAGGTAACTATTATTTCCTCCGACTCAGAACCTTTACCAAGGCAGAAACTTCGGTGGGTAACCTGGAAAGTAAGGTTTTCACACCCCTTGGCTTATTTGGATCCTTATTTTCTTTTGAAACGACAGCAACATGAGAGCCGTCGCTAGACCCGGACCGGTGGAGATGACGATTTATCCTCCGGCATATCGAACACCCCTCGAAAGCGCCAAAATGAGGTTCTTTTTAACCTTAACCCTTGTATTTACCAATGACCTACTTTTATTAATCACTCAATTTTGATTCCATCCTTGCAGGAGATTTGCCGTTCCTCCTCTGGCGATTCAGCACAAACTCAGCTGCCGGCTTTCAAGAGTGCCCCTGGGTAATAATAAATGTCTTTCTTTTGTACCTTTGTACCTTTATCATTGTACTGACTTATCCAAATCCTTTTTAGCGGTCAAGCAAAACCCAAAAAAGCAAAGGTGACAAAGCCGGCCGAGGATCCGAAAACTGTTGAACTGGATCAGTCAACCTTTGTGCCGGAACACCTTGAACAGCCAGAGGACCCTACTCTCAGCGTTCATCCGGATTTACCTGAGCCGTCTACTGATGAAACTGCTATTGACCCGTCAAGTATTGAACCATCAAGCTTAGCTAACCCACCGGAGAGTCATGGTGATGACGTTTTAATAACTGGTGCCAGATTCGTTGAACCGGGGAATCCAACTGTTCTAGCAAGACACTCTGCCAAACAAGAAGTTATGGAAAGGAAGAAAATGAGGTTTGACGTCTCCCACTATGCTCACCTGAGTATTAGTGAAGTGCTATCTGGTTATCTCAGTCAAGTGCACTCCAGTCGTGATTCAGAAATTGAGATGGTCAAACAGATGCACCAAAAATATGAGGTACATTCCCCGGCTTATATAAGTTATATACCCTGCTAGCCTGCAAGTCTTCTGATTATGATAAGATTGAATGATCTGTAGACTTAAAAGACTTATAAGCATCTGTCATAGACTCCCTCCAAGTCCAGTTTAAAACTAAACCGGATGCTGATAGTATTTCAATTTGCATGTGTAGTCCTCAAGGGCTAGTTTAATCAGTATGAATGAGCCGGTCCTACTAGTCATTATGTAGAAGACCAAATTTTAACTAGATATCTCTCATGCGTCGGCTAGAACTATCACACCCGGCTCATATTTAATAAGAAAACAAGCAATATGCATTAGCCCCCAAGTGCCAAGTGTTATTGCTTGCAAAGTACTTGGAACTTTTTAGAAAGAGCCAATCCCTTTGAAAAATTTCGTTGACAGACATTAGCCCCCAAGTGCCAAGTGTTGTGGTTTGCAAAGCACTTGGGACTTGTATTTTGTAATCCGCCATGAAACTGAACGAATTTATGCTGTATGCTGGCTGTGACCATAGAACTGGAAACTCAATTGTCTGAGGCCAATACCCGGCTGGCGGCTCAAGAGATTAAGACAAAGAAGGCTGAATCCAAATTCTAGTTGAGTGTGTCTGAAGCAGAAAAACTGAAGACCAGCTTTACTGCAGAGAAAGAGGCTTGGGCCAACGAGAAGACTGCCTTGACACAGCGGGCTGAGAAAGCCGAGGCGGCACTGGAAGAGGTTACCACTGAACTCACCGGTTTAAGGAACCGTGTGTCTTAGATGGTTTATGCAATCTTCGGTAAGAGGCCTTTTACCCAAAGTAAATATTTGTCATCATAACATAGGCCGCTACTTAACCAACTGTGTAAACTATGCAGGTCCCAGGAGCAGCAATCTGAGCCGAGATACAGTGGTGAAGCTCAAGGCGGTTTACACGCTTGTTGAACAATTATACACTGGAGCTCAGCGGACTCTCACCACTATCTCTCCAGCGAATCAAGGGCCAAATCTATTAAGTGATGTCTTGAAGAAGCTGTCAATCTTGCCCGCTAGGTTCCAGAAAATCAAGTGATCATGTGCTAGAGCCGGAGCTGTGATAGCTTTAAGTCGTGCCAAAGACTGGGTTCCAGAGTTAGACCCGGCAGACGTAGCCAGCGGATATCCCAGTCTCAGGAAGATGGAACTCCTTTCGACCAACAAGACTTTGCCGCTTGTGTCAAGGAGATTCGCCCTCATGCAACATTAATTGCCAGAGAGACCAACCTCACCAAGTATCAACCGGGTTACGATGCAGACAATCAGAAGATGGCGACTCCTTCATATAAATTGATGGATTTAATCCCGCCAATTCTTAAGCTCACTTTTGCCCCTGATATTGATCTGTCTGACCTGATTGTTATGATGCTGAATTTGTCGTCGTACGTGGCTTTGACTGGTCCAAACCCAACTTCCAGATGGTGGAGGAGGACGAACCGGCGAGGGATGAGTCGCAACCTTCAACTCAGCCATGCCAGGATTCATGAACCGGGGTCGGTTTATTATCTGCTCGTTGTGATGTTTAAAAACAATCATCTTTTTGGGCACCAAGCGCCTTGTAATAGGCTAGCTTTAAAACTTCTTGTTCTACTATGCCATCGTGCATATTGTGTCGTTCATGACTTATTTATCCGCTATACGAAGATATGCCATGTGTGCTTGATGATATTATCAACTTTGAATCTGTTCCTACATTCAACAGGTTAAAAGTGTCCTGGCGGTTTACAGCTGGACGGGTTATAAGGCCCCAATATAATCTTATCATGATTTATAATCAAGACTGGACGAAATAATAATCATAGATTATTAAAAATACGTCATACCTGTGATATTTGATCACCCCTGTTGGTTTACCAAGTCAGTGTAGTAAGGGTGATACTTCAAATCTCCGAACACTGGCAACTATTAAAGATTGCTGGCTTATGAACAAAGCCGGACCAGGTCAATAAACACCGGATAGTATCTTTATTTCATACTGGCGACCTATAGTCAAAACCAGGTCGGGTCAATAAACATCGGTTAATGTCATATACGACTCAGAAGGCATTATAAGCCTTATTGATTTTCAATCATATATTACTATGTGACAAAAGAAGAAAAAATCTCAAAAGGATGTTCAAAGCAACAAACAACAGAAAATCCAAGGCTTTCATAGGCTGCCAAGGCAAAATATCTTCTTCAATGAAACTAGCATTAGCCACTGGAAGGCACACACTTTTCGTGAGCCGGCTCTCACATTACCCAATCGACATTTTAACCTAGATAAGTTCATTTCTTATTTGAAGATAGACTTATCAGGATTACGCGGGGTCAGAGTAGCATCGTGCATCACAGGCTAATTTATCCAAGTTTCAAGGAAGGTGGCTTTATCAGCCTAAGCTTCTCCTTGCTTTCCATAAACCGTGCCCTCTCATGACAAACCGGCGTTTTAACCTTAACGAGTTCAGGATCTTGTTTAAAAGATTGACTGTTAAGAGTTCGACGGGTCAATCAGGATTACCTGATGGAGAAGCATCTGGAATACAGGCAGGATAACCCGGGGTTTTAGGTGAATACACCTGGCTTCCAAGCCTGGCTTTTATAGCCTATCACAAGGTTATGAACTCTTCGTTCTTTAGAACAAAAGAGCCCCCAAGCAATATTTAGAGTTGTGCTCAAGGGGTGCCTTTGTTTGAGTTCTGCTTTTGCAACAGACTCTCTTTGGTCCCTTTAACCTGGGTAGTAAGCCCCCAAGTTTTTTTGATGTGGCCTATAAGCCGGATCAAAGGGTAATCATAACTTTGCTATATAAAGCAGAAGCCCCCATGTGACCAAAAACTCATTATTTAGAGAGGAGAAAACGACAGAGGCCCTCCTTTAGCAGGGATGCCGGCTTTATTATATCGATCATAATATATACATTGTCAAAATATGTACATTGGAAGAGCCGGTGGCTCAAGTGTAATAAGGCCTAAGGTGAGCAATATTCCAGGGCCGACGGGTCTCCTCGTTCGATGTGCGTGAGTCCTTGTGGTCTCGAACATCGATAAGGTAATAATACCCGTTCTTTAGATTCTTGCTGACCACAAAGGGTCCTTCCCAAGGTGGGGATAACTTGTGCATATCAGTCTGATCCTGGATAAGCTGGAGCACCAGATCGCCTTCTTGGAAAGTTCTGGTTTTAACCGGTGGCTGTGATAACGACGCAGATCTTGCTGGTAAATCACCGAATGAGCCGATGCGATGTCACGCTTCTCATCCAACAGGTCAAGTGCTTCTTAACGTGCTCTTTCATTGTCAGCTTCAACATAAGCCGCCACACGAGGTGAATCATGATGGATGTCACTAGGGAGAACTGCCTCTGCTCCGTAAACCATGAAGAAAGGTGTATATCCCGTAGATCTGTTTGGGGTGGTGTTGATGCTCCATAACACGGCAGGTAACTCCTCCACCCAACAACCCAGCGTCCTCTGCAGGGGAACCATAAGCCGGGGTTTGATGACTTTCAAGATCTCTCGGTTTGCTCTCTCAGCTTGACCATTGGATTGGGGGTGAGCCACTAATGATACATTGAGCCGGATATGCTCACGTTGACAAAATTCTTCCATAGAACCCTTAGAGAGATTAGTGCCATTTTCTGTTATAATGTTGTGTGGAGAGCCAAAACGGAAGATCACCTTTCTCATGAATTGAACCGTCATTGCTGCATCACACTTACTGACTGGCTCTGCCTCTACCCACTTAGTGAACTTATCAATCGCCACCAAAAGATGGGTCTTCTTGTCCTTGGATCTTTTGAAAGGTCCAACCATATCAAGCCCCCAAACTGCAAACGGGCAAGTAATTGGAATCATCCTCAATTCTTGAGCCGGCACATGGGCTCGTCGTGCAAATTTCTGACATCCATCACACCTTCTGACGAGGTCCTCTGCATCAGCATGAGCTGCTAACCAATAACCCATGGCGCAAAGCTTTGGCCACAAGGGATTTTGAACCGGCATGATGACCACAATCTCCTTCATGAATCTCTCGTAAGATCTAACAGCCCTCTTCTGGAGAAACATAACGTTGAAACGCCCCCGTGACACTGCGATGATGTAACTCTCCATTATTAATTGTCATTGACTTATACCGCCGGGTTATCTGCCTAGCCAAGCTTTCATCCTCAGGTAACTCGCCTCGGGTCATATAAGCCAAGTAAGGTACTGTCCAATCCGGCATTACATGAAGAGCCGCCACCAACTGAGCGTCCGGGTCAGGAATAGCAAAATCCTCCTCCGTAGGTAACCTGACCGACGGTTTATGCAAAACGTCAAGAAAGACGTTAGGCAACACTGATTTATGTTGAGAACCCAACCGGCTTAAAGCGTCCGCCGCTTCATTTTTCCTCCGATCAACATGCTCAACTTGATAGCCCTTGAAATGACCAGCAATCACGTCCACCTCTCATCGATAAGCCGCCATAAGCGGATCTTTAGTATCCCAAGTACCAGAGACTTGCTGAGCCACCAAGTCTGAGTTGCCAAAGCACCTAACCTGGCTTAAATTCATCTCCTTAGCCATCCGAAGACCGTGGAGTAAGGCCTCATACTCAGCTGCCTTGTTAGTACAAGGAAACATAAAAAAGAGAACATAACAAAAATTATCACCTCGAGGGGAAGCAAGAATAACTCCAGCCCCCGAGCCCTCCAAGGACCCATCAAAGTGAATAGTCCAATACGTGTTATCTGGCTTTTCCTCAGGCATCTGCAGCTCTGTCCAATCATTGATGAAATCCACCAGCGTCTGAGACTTGATGGCCGTGTGAGGCACATATCTTAACCCGTGAGGTCCAACCTCAATAGCCCACTTAGCAACCCGGCCAGTTGCCTCCCTGTTTTGGATGATATCTCCCAAAGGAGCAGAGCTAACCACAGTGATGGGATGACCCAAAAAATAGTGTTTAAGCTTCCGGCTGGCCAAGAACACCCCATATACAAGCTTCTGCCAGTGCGGATATCTCTGCTTAGATTCAATAAGCACCTCATTGATATAATAAACCGGCCTTTGAACCGGATACTCCTTGCCTGCTTCCTTCCTTTCCACCACAATAGCTACACTGACAGCCCGGCTATTAGCAGCCACATATAACAACAAAGGCTCTTTATCAATAGGGGCGGTAAGCACGGGCGGCTCAGCCAGCTGCTTCTTCAAATCCTCAAACGCTGTATTAGCAGCATCACTCTAGACAAAGTTATCTGTCTTCTTCATCATCTGATACAGAGGGATAGCCTTCTCTCCCAGCCGGCTTATGAACCGACTCAACGCCGCGCAATACGACCTGCCAGACGTTGCACATCATTGATACACACCGGTTTAGCCAGTGAAGTGATGGCTTTGATCTTCTCTGGGATAGCTTCAATACCTCTGTTAGACACCAAAAAACCCAGGAGTTTGCATGCTGGCACATGATACGTCTCCAACGTATCTATAATTTTTGATTGCTCCATGCTATATTATCTACTGTTTTGGACTATATTGGGCTTTATTTTCCACTTTTATATTACCTTTGGGACTAACCTATTAACTGGAGGCCCAACCCAGATATTCTCATAACTATGCTCAATTCTGTCAATTGCTCAACAGTAATTTGTTCACCCACCGTAGAATACTTATGCTCTCGAGAGAAGCCACTAGTGAAAACTATGGCCCCCGGGTCTATTCTCATCATATCAATCTCCATTACTTTAATCTTGCTTTGCTTTTTTACTTTGCCTTTACTTTTCACTTTGCATCTTTATACCAAAAATACCAAAAATATTATATCTATCAGATCTCACTCTCGTAAGTAACCGTGAAGGGATTGACAACCCCTAATCGCGTTGGTTGCGAGTAGCTATCATTTTGTGCAGGTACGAGGGACTTGAGCGTGGCCTCCTACTGGATTGATACCTTGGTTCTCAAAAATTGAGGGAAATACTTACGCTACTCTACTGCATCATCCTTTCCTCTTCGGGGAAATCCAACGCAAGCTCAAGAGGTAGCAAGAAGAATTTCAGGCGCCGTTGCCGGGGAGTTTACGCAAAAAGTCAACATACCAAGTACCCATCACAATCCCTATCTCTCGCATTATATTATTTGCCATTTGCCTCTCGTTTTCCTCTCCCCCACTTCATCCTTGCCGTTTTATTCGCCCTCTCTCTCTCTCTCTCTCTCTATCCTCCCTCTCTATTTGCCTCTTTTGCCCGTTTGCTCTTGTTTGCTCGTGTGCTAGTTTGTTTGCTTGTTTGTCGCGATGGCTCAAGATACTACCAAATTGTGTGACTTCACCAATACCAATAATAATGATTTCCTTAGCACTACGATTGCTCCTCTTGCCAATACCGAATCTTGTGAAATCAATGCTGCTTTGTTGAATCTTGTTATTAAAGATCAATTCGCCGGCCTTCCTAGTGAAGATGCCGCTACTCATCTGAATAGCTTCGTTGATTTATGTGATATGCAAAAGAAAAGAGATGTCGATAATGATGTCGTTAAATTGAAGCTATTTCCTTTTTCTCTTAGAGATCGTGCTAAAGCTTGGTTTTCGTCTTTGCCTAAAAATAGTATTGATTCTTGGAACAAGTGCAAAGATGCTTTTATCTCTAAGTATTTCCCTCCCGCTAAGATCATCTCTCTTAGAAACGATATTATGAACTTTAAACAACTTGATCATGAACATGTTGCACAAGCTTGGGAGAGAATGAAATTAATGATACGTAATTGCCCTACTCATGGTTTGAATTTGTGGATGATTATACAAATTTTTTATGCCGGATTGAATTTTGCTTCTAGAAATCTTTTAGATTCAGCCGTGGGAGGTACTTTTATGGAAATCACTTTAGGATATGCTACTAAACTCCTAGATAATATTATGGTTAATTATTCTCAATGGCATACTGAAGAACTTCTAATAAAAAAGTTCATGCGATAGAAGAAATCAATGTGTTGAGTGGAAAGATGGATGAACTTATGAAATTATTTGCTACTAAGAGTGTTTCTTCTGATCTTAATGATATGCCTTTGTCTACTTTGATTGAGAATAACAATGAATCTATGGATGTGAATTTTGTTGGTAGGAATAATTTTGGTAACAACGCTTATAGAGGGAATTTTAATCCTAGGCCATATCCTAGTAATCCTTCTAATAATTATGGGAATTCCTACAACAACTCTTATGGAAATTATAATAAGATGCCCTCTGAATTTGAGAATAGTGTTAAAGAGTTTAGGAATTCACAAAAGAATTTCAATGCTTTGCTTGAAGAGAAATTGCTTAAAGTTGATGATTTGGCTAGGAACATTGATAGAATTTCTCTCGAGGTTGATTCTTTAAAGCTTAGATCTATTCCTCCTAAGCATGATATCAATGAGTCTCTCAAAGCCATGAGAATTTATATTGATGATTGCAAGGAAAGAACCACTAGGATGCGTGCTACCAAAGATGCCTTTATTATAGCGTGTTCTTCCAACTCCTATGAAAATCAAGATGAAGATCTAAAAGTTATTGATGTGTCTCCTATTAAATCTTTGTTTTGCAATATGAATCTTGATGAAACTGAATATGATCTTCCTTTACCTAGCAGGTGTTCTAAAAATTCGGAGCATTTAGATCTTTGTGATGAAATTGATGAAAGTGGGATTGAAAGAAATAAAAATCTAGATGTTGCTAAACCCACTATATTGGATTTCAAGGAATTTAATTATGAAAGTTGCTCTTTAATTGATTGTATTTCCTTGTTGCAATCCGTGCTAAATTCTCCACATGCTTATAGTCAAAATAAAGCCTTCACCGAACATATTGTTGATGCCTTGATGCAATCTTATGAAGAAAAACTTGAGTTGAAAGTTTCTATCCCTAGAAAACTCTATGATGAGTGGTAACCAACTATTAAAATTAAAATTAAAGATCATGAGTTATATGCTTTGTGTGATTTGGGTGCTAGTGTCTCCACTATCCCCAAAACTTTGTGTGATTTGCTAGATTTCCGTAATTTTGATGATTGCTCTCTAAACTTGCATCTTGCGGATTCTACTATTAATAAACCTATGGGAAGAATTAATGATGTTCTTATTTTTTCAAATAGGAATTATGTGCCTGTAGATTTCATTGTTCTTGATATAGATTGCAATCCTTCTTGCCCTATTATTCTTGGTAGACCTTTCCTTAGAACGGTTGGTGCGATTATTGATATGAAGGATGGGAATATTAGATTTCAATTTCCATTAAAAAAGGGCATGGAACACTTTCCAAGAAAGAAAATAAAATTGCCATATGAAACTATCATGAGAGCCGCTTATGGATTGCCTACCATAGATGGCAATACCTAGATCTATCTTTGCTTGTTATGCCTAGCTAGGGGTATTAAACGATAGCGCTTGTTGGGAGGCAACCCAATTTTATTTTTATTCCTTGATTTTTACTCCTGTTTAGAAATAAATAAATTATTTAGCCTCTGTTTTGTTTGTGTTTTTTGTGTGTAATTAGTGTTTGTGCCAAGTAGAACCATTGGGAAGACTTGGGGAAAGTCTTGTTGAACTTGCTGTAAAAACACAAACTTTAGCGCTCACGAGAACTGCTGTCATTTTTATTTGGAGAGTGATATTTAGTTAATTCTTTTTGCAGATGATTAATAGATAAATCCCTCACGTCCAGAAATTTATTTTAGAATTTTTGGGGTTCCAGATCTTGCGCTAGCTACAGATTACTACAGACTGTTCTGTTTTTGACAGATTCTGTTTTTCGTGTGTTGTTTGCTTATTTTGATGAATCTATGGCTAGTAAAATAGTTTATAATCCATAGATAAGTTGGAATACAGTAGGTTTAACACAAATATAAATAAATAATGAGTTCATTACAGTACCTTGAAGTGGTTTTTTGTTTTCTTTCGCTAACGGAGCTCACGAGTTTTCTGCCTTAAGTTTTGTGTTGTGAAGTTTTCAAGTTTTGTGTAAGGATTTGATGGATTATGGAACAAGGAGTGGAAAGAGCCTAAGCTTGGGGATTCCCATGGCACCCCCAAGATAATCTAAGGACACCTAAAAGCCAAAGCTTGGGGATGCCCCAGAAGGCATCCCCTCTTTCGTCTACTTCTATCGGTAACTTTACTTGGAGCTATATTTTTATTCACCAACATGATATGTGTTTTGCTTGGAGCGTCTTGTATTATTTGTGTCTTTGTTTGTTAGTGTGCCACAATCATCCTTGCTGTACACACCTTTTTAGAGAGCCATACATGAATTAAAATTTGATAGAATACTCTATGTGCTTCACTTATATCTTTTGAGCTAAGTAATTTTGCTCTATGTGCTTCACTTATATCTTTTGAGTTAAGTAGTTTTGCTCTATGTGCTTCACTTATATCTTTTGAGCTATGTAATTTTGCTCTATATGATTCACTTAGATCTTTTAGAGCACGGTGGTGGATTTGTTTTAAAGAAACTATTGATCTCTCATGCTTCACTTAAATTATTTTGAGAGTCTCTTAATAGCATGGTAATTTGCTTAATAATAATATGCTTGGTATTCAAGATTTGTGAAACTTTCTTTTGAGTGTGTTGAATACTAAGAAAAGATTGAAGCATGATAATTGTTTTGAGATATGGAGGTGATAATATTAAAGTCATGCTAGTTGAGTTGTTGTGAATTTAAAGAATACTTGTGTTGAAGTTTGTGATTCCCGTAGCATGCACGTATGGTGAACCGTTATGTGATGAAATCGGAGCATGATTTATTTATTGATTGTCTTCGTTATGAGTGGCTGTCAGGGGCGAGCGATGGTCTTTTTCTACCAATCTACCCCCCTAGGAGCATGCGCGTAATACTTTTCTTTGATAACTTCTAGATTTTTGCAATAAGTATTTGAGTTCTTTATGACTCATGTTCAGTCCATGGATTATACGCACTCTCACCCTTCCACCTTTGCTAGCCTCTCTAATACCGCGCACCTTTCGCCGATATCATACACCCACCATATACCTTCCTCAAAACAGCCACCATACCTACCTATTATGGCATTTCCATAGCCATTCCGAGATATATTGCCATGCAACTTTCCACCGTTCCGTTTATTATGACACACTCCATCATTGTCATATTGCATATCCCGGTACACCGCCGGAGGCATTCATATAGAGTCATATCTTGTTCTAAGTATCGAGTTGTAATTGTTGAGTTGTAAGAAAAATAAAAGTGTGATGATCATCATTATTAGAGCATTGTCCCAGTGAGGAAAGAATGATGGAGACTATGATTCCCCCACAAGTCAGGATGAGACTCTGGAGGAAAAAAAGAAGAGGCCAAAGAAGCCCAAATGAAAAAAAGAGAGGCCATAAAAAAAGAGAAAAGGCCCAAATAAAAAAAATAAAAAAAATGAGTGAAAAAGAGAGAAGGGACAATGTTACTATCCTTTTACCACACTTGTGCTTCAAAGTAGCACCATGATCTTCATAGTAGAGAGTCTCTCATGTTATCACTTTCATATACTAGTGGGAATCTTTCATTATAGAACTTGGCTTGTATATTACAATGATGGGCTTCCTCAAATTGCCCTAGGTCTTCATGAGCAAGCAAGTTGGATGCACACCCACTTAGTTTCTTTTTCAACTTTCATATACTTATAGCTCTAGTGCATCCGTTGCATGGCAATCCCTACTCTCTCACATTGATATCTATTGATGGGCATCTCCATAGCCCATTGATACGCCTAGTTGATGTGAGGCTATCTTATCCCTTTTTGTCTTCTCCACAACCACCATTCTATTCCACCTATAGTGCATGTCCATGGCTCACGCTCATGTATTGCATGAAGATCAAAAAAGTTTTGAAAAAGTTAGAGTATGAAACAATTGCTTGGCTTGTCATCGGGGTTGTGCATGATTTAAATATTTTGTGTGGTGAAGATAGAGCATAGCCAGACTATATGATTTTGTAGGGATAACTTTCTTTGGCCATGTTATTTTGAGAAGACATAATTGCTTTGTTAGTATGCTTGAAGTATTATTATTTCTTATGTCAATATAAAATTTTGTCTTGAACCTTTCTAATCTGAATATTCATATCACAATTAAGAAGATTTGCATTGAAATTATGCCAAGTAGCACTCCGCATCAAAAATTCTCTTTTTATCATTTACCTACTCGAGGACGAGCATGAATTAAGCTTGGGGATGCCTGATACGTCTCCAACGTATCTATAATTTTTGATTGCTCCATGCTATATTATCTACTGTTTTGGACTATATTGGGCTTTATTTTCCACTTTTATATTACTTTTGGGACTAACCTATTAACCGGAGGCCCAGCCCAGAATTGCTGTTTTTTGCCTATTTCAGTGTTTCAAAGAAACGGAATATCAAACGGAGTCCAAACGGAACAAAACCTTCGGGAACGTGATTTTCTCACCGAACGTGATCCAGGAGACTTGGACCCTGCTCCAAGGAACAAAAGCGGTGGTCACGAGGGTGGGCCCCCCCCAGGGCGCGCCCCCTGCTTCATGGGCCCCTCGGAGCTCCACCGACGTACTCCTTCCTCCTATATATACCTACGTACCCCCAAACGAATAGATACGGAGCCAAAAACCTTATTCCACCGCCGCAACTTTCTGTATCCATGAAATCCCATCTTGGGGCCTGTTTCGGAGCTCCGCCGGAAGAGGGCCGTCATCATGGAGGGCTTCTACAACATCATAGCCTCTCCGATGAAGTGTGAGTAGTTTACCTCAGACCTTTGGCTCCATAGTTAGTAGCTAGATGGCTTTTTCTCTCTCTTTGAATCTCAATACAAAGTTCTCCCCCTCTCTTGTGGAGATCTATTCGATGTAATCTTCTTTTTGCGGTGTGTTTGTTGAGACCGATGAATTGTGGGTTTATGATCAAGTCTATCTATGAATAATATTTGAATCTTCTCTGAATTCTTTTAGGTATGATTGGTTATCTTTGCAAGTCTCTTCAAATTATCCGTTTGGTTTGGCCAACTAGATTGGTAGTTCTTGCCATGGGAGAAGTGCTTAGCTTTGGGTTCGATCTTGCGGTGTCCTTTCCCAGTGACAGAAGGGGCGACAAGGCACGTATTGCATCGTTGCCATCGAGGATAACAAGATGGGGTTTATTTCATATTGCATGAATTTATCTCTCTACATCATGTCATCTTGCTTAAGGCGTTACTCTGTTTTTAACTTAATACTCTAGATGCATGCTGGATAGCGGTCGATGAGTGGAGTAATAGTAGTAGATGTAGAATCATTTCGGTCTACTTGTCATGGACGTGATGCCTATATACATGATCATGCCTAGATATTCTCATAACTATGCTCAATTCTGTCAATTGCTCAACAGTAATTTGTTCACCCACCGTAGAATACTTATGCTCTCGAGAGAAGCCACTAGTGAAACCTATGGCCCCCGGGTCTATTCTCATCATATCAATCTCCATTACTTTAATCTTGCTTTGCTTTTTACTTTGCCTTTACTTTTCACTTTGCATCTTTATACCAAAAATACCAAAAATATTATATCTATTAGATCTCACTCTCGTAAGTGACCGTGAAGGGATTGACAACCCCTAATCGCATTGGTTGCGAGTAGCTATCGTTTTGTGCAGGTATGAGGGAGTTGAGTGTGGCCTCCTACTAGATTGATACCTTGCTTCTCAAAAACCGAGGGAAATACTTACGCTACTCTACTGCATCATCCTTTCCTCTTCGGGGAAATCCAACGCAAGCTCAAGAGGTAGCAGCACACCAAAAACACATTTGGCCGGGTTAAGCATCATCTTATAAACCTTGAGATTATCAAAGGTTTCCTTCAAATCATCTATCAATGTCTCTTTCTCTCTGAATTTTACCACAATATCATCCAGATAAGCATGAACATTATGCCCAATTTGGTTATGAAGGCAATTTTGCACACATCTCTGATAAGTCGCCTGGGCACTCTTGAGTCCAAAGGGCATACACACATAGAAGAAGGCTCCAAAGGGAGTTATGAAAGCAGTCTTCTCCTGGTCCATAACTTCCATCTTGATCTGATGATAACCAGAATATACATCTAAAAAACTCAAACGCTCACAACCCGTCGTAGCATCAATAATATGATCAATACGAGGAGAGCAAAAGGATCAGTCGGACAAGCCTTGTTTAAATCCGTGTAATCCACACACATGCGCCAAGTGTCGTTCTTCTTAAGTACTAGCACCGGGTTAGCCAACCACTCAGGATGAAAAACCTCGACGATAAACCCAGCTGCCAAGAGCCGGGCTACTTCCTCCTCAATGGCCTTCCGTCTCTCCTCATTAAACCGGCGAAGAAACTGTTTAATTGGCTTAAATTTTGAATCAATATTAAGAGTGTGCTCAGCGAGTTCTCTCGGTACACCCGGCATGTCTGAAGGCTTCCATGCAAAGATGTCTCGGTTCTCACGGATGAACTCGATGAGCGCGCCTTCCTATTTCGGATCCAGCTTAGCACTGATGCTGAACTGCTTGGATGAGTCACCGGGAACAAAATCAACCATCTTGGTATCATCTGTCGACTTAAACTTTAAAATCGGATCATGCTTTGCGGTTGGCTTTTTCAAAGATGCCATATCTGCCGGGTCAACATTGTCCTTGTAAAATTTTAACCCCTCCGTTGCACAAACCGACTCAGCATAAGCCGCGTCCCCTTCCTCACATTACAGAGCTATCTTACGGCTCCCATGTACTGTAACGATTCCTTTGTGACCCGGCTGCAGATACACGTAACACAGCCGCACCATGAACTTGGCATAAGCCGGCTATCGTGGGTTTGTCACGGCAGATGTCCTCGTGAAAGGACTTAGTCGTGGAGCCATTGCTACGGGTTAGCTTAAAGGGGTTAAACCGGACAAGGGACACGAGGGATTTTATACTAGTTCGGCCCCTTCGATCAAGGTAAAAGCCTATGTCTAGTTGTGATTGGTATTGCTAGGGTTTCGATGACCAGGGAGCGAATCCGCTTTGCCTTGCTCTCGAGTTGTTGTCTGTTGTCCCTAAACCGCGGTCGGGTCGTCTCTTTATATACATAGGTTACCCGCCGGTTTACAGAGTCCCGAGGCCGGATCATAAAACGTGTCCGGCTCGGTCTCTATCCTTCTAACTTACAATACAAGTTACATGACAGAGTCAGTTTACATCTACAGGCTTTAACCCGCCTTTGGTCCTTAGGCCTTCGTAAAGCGCCACCATCTTCACATCTTCATGGGCTTCTATCTTCATGGAGCTAACCCGGCCACTCCTAGACGGTTTACGTCCAGTAATCATATCCCCAACACCGGCCGTCCAACAGAGCGCGATATGGGCTGTGGATCTTGACCACTGCAAAGGTCAACGTCTTTGACCTAGAGTCTTGATCATCTCCAAAAACAACTTCTAGAGCTATCTTACCAACTGGATATGCCGACTTACCAGGCACCACGCCATGGAAGACAGTGTTTGATGGCTTAAGATTTTTATCAGTGAACCCCATATGACGGAACGTTTCATAATAAAGGATATTGATGATGCTTCCTCCGTCCATGAGTACTTTGGTAAACTTATACCCTCCGACCTGAGGTGCGACCACCAAAGCCAAATGACCCGGATTATCAACCCGGGGTGGGTATTCTTCCCGACTACACACGATGGGCTGCTCAGACCAACGCAAATACCGAGGAACCGCCGGCTCAACAGCATTGACTAATTTCTTATGAAGCTTCTGGTCACGCTTACACAAGCTAGTGGTGAACACATGATATTGCCCACTATTCAACTGCTTCGGGTTGCTCTGATAACCAGACTGTTGTTGCTGCTGACACCCCTGATTACTCTGCTGGTTGTAACCACCCTGGTTGTTGTAATTGCCTTGATTTCCTTGGAATCCAGAGTTAGAACCGCCGCCGCCATAACCCGGACCGTGAGAGCCGGGCCCAGAACCGCCACCTGGCCCATGGTTGTCATGAAAAAGACTGGAAGTCTTGTACTCCTTCATAATGTGGCAATCCTTCCATAGGCGCCCGGATGGTCTTTCTTTCGCACCATGTTTTGGGCAGGGCTGATTTAGCATATGCTCAAGATTGATATCGGATCCTCCGGCCCATGGGGGCGGTTTAACCTTTCGACACTGACCATTATTATGTGCATTGCTGTTGGCCATAAAGTCAAAACTATTATTAGCCTTGCGCTTACCGTTGCCTCCCTGGTTATACTGCTGCCCCTTAGCATTGCTGTTCTTTCTTCCCTTCCCCGGCTTTTCATCATCAGACGCAGGGTCCTTGGTACTATCAGAGTCAGCATACTTAACGAGAGCCACCATGAGTGTCCCCATGTCATTACAATGACATTTGAGCCGCCCTAGCTTCTGCTTTAAGGGCATGAAATGACAATTGTTCTCCAACATCAACACTGCTGAGTCGGCATTGATGCGATCCGATGAGTGCAAGATTGTTGAGACCCAGCGCACCCAATGGGTTGTTGACTCACCTTCTTCTTGAACATAGGAGGCCAGGTCCACAATTGACAAGGGCTGTTTACATGTATCCTTGAAGTTCTGGATGAACCGGGTCTTTAACTCGGCCCATGACCGGATGGAATTAGCAGGGAGCCCCTTCAACCAAGTGCGGGCCGTCCCTTCTAATATCAGGGGGAAGTATTTAGCACAAGCAGCCTCGCTGACATCCATCAACTCCGTGACCATCTCATAACTCTCAATCCATGCCTTAGGACTTAAATCGGTTGTATAGTTAGGCACCTTGCGAGGACCTTTGAAATCCTTGGGTAGGCGCTCATTACGCAGATCCGACACTAAGCATGGCACGCCCAAATTTCTAAAGGTTACATCCGGCTCCACAGAAGTAGTTGGACGAACCAGAGTGGGTTGACGGGCCGCATAATGTGCCGCTAACTCGGCCTCTCGACGGTCTCTTCCTTAACCCACCACATTTTGAGCATCAGCACCACCGCCCGCCGGGTTATGCCCTCGTGGCAGGTTATGGTTTCATCCACTGCTTGACACCGCCGGCTCATCAAGATGCCTGCTGTAACTTCGGCTCGGGCGAGGGGTGGAATGAATCCTATCACGACTGTAAGAATAAGCCTGTTTCTAGGTTAGTGCTATTTGAAGAAGCTCTCTGGCTCTCCGTGTCTCGACCGCCGTTGGCGACTCACCATCAACCGGCAGAGCCGCCGGTCGTGATGCTGCAGCGATCATGTTAACCAAAGGGTTAGAATAATGACCCGGTGGCGTCGGTACGTGCTGCGATGGGTTGGTGTTCTGACGAGGTGGGTCCATTGTGCGCGGCTGAATCGGCGTACCCATCCCAGGCGCTTTGACTCGGTTTGCTACCGCCGGGTTACTGGTCCCTGCTCCTGGCGTGTTAAAGAGATTCCTCGCCTCATAAACCGAAGGCAGACGAGTCTGATGCCTCCTCCTCATGACTTCATTGGAAGCGTTCTGATCTAACATGAGCCGGTAAGATTGTGACTGAATCTGTTGAGCTTGAGCATCCAAAGCGGTCTGCTCCTCGGCTATCCTGGCGCTTTCTGCGTTTAGCTCCTCCTTGGCCTGCACTATCTCATCACGCAACTTTGTGATTACCGCATTATGCTGATCTTGATCCACCGGGTTAACCACCACTGTTAATAGTGTTGTCAGCTTATCCAGCAAGTCAGTTAAAGCTTGAGCCGGCGGGCGCTTAGGGCCTCCTGCCCCGGTAGCCGCCGCTGCTGACCCGGAAACCAACTCCGCTGACGTAGATGAATGTTGCACGGGCTGTGTACCGGCCATGAAGATTGCAACCCGACTTGCCAGTTCAGAAGGGTCCAGAATACTGTCGCCATCGGAACAACCCCCAAGTCAGCCATCTGGCAGTTGATACAATGACTCTGTCTCACTAGTGGATGACTCGCCATCAGAATAAACGATTGTCTCATCACCAGATGCTGGTCTGTCCTCGGATTCCACTCCATGGATAAATCCCACGAAGGCACGATTCATGGTAGGCCGAACCCGGGCGGGTCTCTCACGCTGAGCCATCTCGATGATGTCAGTGCAGATGTCCGTCTCAGGGCCCAGTTTGCCAATCTTGCCGATGAAGACGTAGATTCCACCGAAGGGGGCCCGGTACCCGTACTCAATTGAGCCAGCCTCGGGGCCCCAGCCTGCGTTGTCGATGTAGAGCTTGTCGGCGTTCTGGGAACGGGGTCCCCAGACTTGCCTGCCTGCGGCCCATGGCGTGGCTCTGCAAGCGGGCCCATACGGCCCATCTTCACCAACAAGCATTCAAGACCCCCACGAGGGGCCAAGCCTCGCGAGGTGGATGACACAAGACCTCCTCGGGAACGGCCTCACCAGGCTGGCTCGCGAGGGGTAGAGAGATCAAGGCCAGGCAAACCTTGCGAGGTTCCAATGACGTGAGCCATGACAATCGAGACCAGGCGGGCGCCAGGCGGGCGCCAGCGCGCACAGTGTCCTTGTTTCCTCTTTGGTTCTAAGGAGGCAAGCGTGTACGAAGAGTACCGAGGCGTCAAGCAAAGGTTTCCATATCGGTGCCATGATACCAAGACCAGCAGGATGGCAAGACGGAGGTCACCAAGGAGCCCATGGTGGCGTCAACACCAGAGTCTTTGGCAGGCGAAGACTGCTTTTGTCAGGATAACTTGTACTAGTTGTCCCCTTTCAAATTGGCCGTTGTTGGCTCCCTTCTCACTCAATATTTGGGGAGAGGACCAGGGCCTCTATAAATAGGATTAGCCACCACAGTAGGGGGGACGGAGCCTCAGCCATCTCATCTTGGACTAGATCCTACCCATCCTCACACCCACCAAGCACAAGAACACCTCACCTCAGGAGGCTGTTCTTGCCCTTGTACTGTTCATCCTCAGCTCGAGAGCCAATCCACCACACCACACTGGAGTAGGGTATTACACCACAACGGTTGCCCGAACCAGTATAAATCTTGTGTCTCTTGTGTTGCGAGTTCGTTGAGCTTTCCTTTGAGATCGTGGCGAGGTTGAGGGCGTGAGTTGGTAGGGGGAGATCTTCGTGCGCACCCCAGTGTTCGAACCTTGAGGGTTTTGCCAGACCCTGAGATCCGACATTTGGTGTGCCAGGTAGGGGTGCGCCGGAGCTCTTCTTCCGCCAGTTGATCCACGCGCTGGTCCCCCGACACTTTGCGGCTCTGATGTCCGGCGACTCAAGGACCAACGCCAACCGCTGGGCAGCCTGGCCAGCCCGGGCGGTGCCGCCCGCTCAAGAAGACCTCAACCCAGCGCCCCAGGCAGCACGCGCACCACCAAACACTGCGGGGCGTGGGCGACGCGGTCAACCGCCGTCCGCCCTTACTCCGCGACAAGTGCGGGCAGCCACAAGAGCCTCAAGCCACGCCGCGGCCACGGTGCCACACACCCGACGGGAGCAAGCAAACATGAGGGCCACGCTCACAGTGGCTCAGGAGCTACTGCGATGCCGGTTAATGGAGAGCGGCCGGGACGCATTGTTGGAGCGTGTCGCCGAGCTCTTGGACGCTGCGGCCTCGGGAGCACCACCCTTCTACTCTCTGCTCACACCTCAAGCTGCGGCCAGGTCGCATGGCGGGCCTCGCCGCGCCCGCGTGCCCACGGGCACGCCACCAGGCTTCATTGACATCGGCGCAACCAACGGAGCTGGACGCCCGCTCGGACCTGCACCACCTCCGGTGGGCGCGGGCATGAGCACTGCCACCTACGGCCTCGGCAGGATGCAACCCTACCATCCTCAAGGCGGCGCGTTGGGCGGGGCAACATGGAGCGTGGGGCACTACGGTGAGGTCTTTGAGGCGGCGGCCTTGGAGGCCTACGTGCCCCGCATGGTGAACCAGGAGTACATGATGGAAGACGACCCTGGCTCGTTCCTCGAGCCGGGCTGGGAGGAGGAGGCTCTAGAAGTCGGCACCTTTCAGGAGCCCTCCGGAAGCCTCACCAACCGCGCCAGCGACAACAGCTACAGGGTACCACTAATTCCTCAGGAGCAGGCTTACGCTAACCATGGGACGTGGGAGGATCAGGTCGCGGCAGTGGATGGCGGCCCCAGATTGTCAGCCTCCCTGCTGCCAGGGGGCACACTAGGGGCTGCAGGAGAGGGGCCAGGTGCAAGGCCCCTCCCCGCGCCACATGGAGCAAGGCGTCCCTTGGAGGTAGGCCCTCTGCCAGGGAGGTGCTCCAGAGCTTTCCCCCGGTAGAGGACCTGTGGTCTCCGAGCGTGCCGCTGGCGTCCCCTTTACCCCTTGGTGTCATCCTGGTTTCTGGTCGCCCCCAACGGTGGTCAGGGGATGCGCAAGGCGGGGCCCTCATCTGGCAATATGAAGTAAGGCTCACGCTTGTGAAGGTCTCCGCTCGTGACACTCTCACGTAATAATGAGTGGGGCTGTACACGCCCCGGAGTCTCAGGAGTGCCGCCCCTCGGGCCTCGGGGGCTCCCTCCCACGTCCTAGTGGCAGCACTTAGCTCCGCAGTGGTGAGAAGACAAGAAGACTAGACTAGCCGCCAGACGCGGCCATTTTCTTTGGATCTCTTTTCTGTAACCCTGCCTTCTGGATTTGGATTTAAGTTGAAGTTGAATTTTCGTTGATGTGCGCGGGGGGTGCCCTTTTCTCATTTGAGCGATTTCTTGCTATCTGGTTCTTGCCTTAATTCGGAGTTCGCGCATGTTGCTTCCCCCTCGCGGGCCCCTCGCGAGCGGGGCTAGGCATGGCGCACACGCGCCACGCGCATGTCGCGCCACGGCCCCCTCGAGCGTGTCGACGAGCTCCTTAGGAGCTTCCCAAAAACTCGCAACCTCACGAGCCAGTTTGCGGCTCGTCCAGGCTAAGGTAAACCACAATAGCAAACTTGCCCCAGTATACATGAGTTCATGAAGACACATATTCAACTCGACCTAAAAGGATAGAGGCAGTGGTATATTTACATGAGGGGCTTCCCCTCCAAAAATGCTCTTACAACCTCTAGGGTCGTGCCCGAGCTTTTGCGTGCAGGACAAAAAACTGGGAAACAAGGGATCATACGGACATGTCGCTCGCCGCGTCCCCCGGATCGCCCTCAGACGCGTCGCTGGCATCGCTGCCACCGTCACTAGCATTACCATCACCTCCACCAGCGCCTCCATCACCATCGTCGACCATGTCACCTTCGTCCGCCGTGACCACCACCGCATCATCATCGGAAGTGAAGGCCCTGACCAGCGCGTCCACATTGTCTTCCACCCATCACGCCAGGTCACCTCGGATGGCCTCGGGTACAGGAGAAATGGCGGCGTCGAAATCAAAGTTGGGATCGGTGTTTTGGAGATGGCTGAAGACGCGGGAGAACGCACACCCAAGCAGGCCGCGGCTCCTCTCTTCAAAAAGTTGGCGAGCTCTCTCGGAACGATTCTCCAGGCGTGTCACCACGTCGGTAAAGAAGCGGAGATGGCTGGCGTAGTCGTTCGCGTGGGGATGAGGAGCATTCTCATCGTAGATGTGGCCCAATGCCGCGTTGGCCCTGTTCCTGAGGCCCTCGAGCATGGGGGCGTGCACGCGCTCCATTTTTCGCTATTGAAGCACTTCCTCCATGTTCTGCTGCATGATGGACTCCGTGTTGGCGACCCGCTAATGGAGAGGAAGCAGCTCGGCGCGGGCAGAGGCTAGCTTAGCCTGCGCCAAGGCCAGGCGGCTGCGGTGGCCTCCTCGCGCCGTTCCACCTTAGTCAGCTTAGACTTGTGGGCAGCAGTCCTGCCTGCGGCCTCGACCGCTCTGAACTCCAACTTCAGGTCGTACTTGCCCTCAAGATCCGCGCGAGCCCCGGCCACCCGGCGATCGACCTGCTCCTGGGCCTTGGCCTCGCGCGCTCCAACGGCATCTTCCGCTTGGGCAACCTGACGCTCCCTCGTCTCCAATCGCTCGAGCTCAAAGCTATGCTCCATGGCTTCCTGCGCCAACGCCTCCTCGCGCTTCCGGATCTCTTCCTGTTTCGCGGGCGTCCCCCTCAACGATGTAATGGGTGGCTCTGCGCACCTCCACTTGCTGCTCCAAGGAGGCGCTCCAGGCTTGGAGCTCCCACGCGTGATTCTCCGTGGCCTCGCGACAGTGGTCAGCTTCCCGGGCCTCTTCCTATGCTCGGTAGCAGGCCTCTTGCGAGGCAGCGAGAGAAACCTCAGCCTTCGCGTTATCGAGCTCGCGTTGGTGGCACCCGAGGTTGATAGCCACCTTTAGCTTATGCCGCTCCCCCGCCAACCAAAGACCCTCGGCCATGAGGCGCACATCCACAAACATGAGTTCTTCACCAAGCCGGTTCATCATGCCCATCGCCTCCCGAAAGAGATCGTGGCGGACGACGCTCCTTTCGTGCACCGATTTGAGCATACTGCTGACTCTGTCCTCCACCACGGGGACCTCAGATGGGGCCCGAAGCGTCTCGCCCCCTTTCAGCAGGGGGCTTGGGGCTGGCACCCACCCAGTCTCAGGCCAGGCCTCGCGTGGAGCCCGAACGAGTGGAGGCCCGCTGCTTGAAGAGGAGCCCAAGACTAAAGCCACCCAGCCGCCGTCCACGACCAGGGGAGGAACCCTTGGCATGCTTGTTGTGTTCCAAGCAAGGCCGCAAAGGAAAGACGACGAGGGTGCGAGCTCAAGATGCCTTATCGACGGGCTGGCTTCCCCGGTTGACTCCACGTCGAGAGCAGCGCGCGGGCTTGCAGCACTCAAGTCTAGCAGGAGGAACGAAGCGAGAGGAGGTTGCTTATCAGGAGATTTCGCAGCCTTGGCGGAAGGGATCCTGAAGAGACATCATTAGGAAAGGAAGCAGCAAACGGAGAATCCCCAAGATAAGGTACTTACTCGTCAACGGCGATGTACTTTCTCCATTTTAATGGACCGAAGGTGCTGCTGCCGCGGCTTGGGGACCCCTTCCTCTTGTGGAGCTCTTCGAAGTCCGTGCAAAGCCGACCGAAGCGTTGGACATGGCGTCCAACACGAGGTGCAACTGGAGAAGCGCTCGAAGGGGCAACCTTAGGAGCACCAAGCTGAGGGGAGCTATCGGGCTCTGCCTCGCAGCGACCTGCCGAGGCCTCAGGAGCCCTGGCCTCGGCAGAGGCGGGCTGCATCGCCCCCTCAACCGCCGCCCTAGGGTGAGAATCACAAGTTCCCAAGGACGACGCCTCGAGATCCCTAGGCGGCATCAGCACCTCGGCACCTAAGCCATCGGCCTCCAGCGGTGCTCGCCCCCCTACATCCACACTTGGGGCGAGCTCGACGCCAGCGGCAAGGAGGGAAACCACGTCGACGGGGTTCTCACGGGGCCCCACCAGACCGACTGGGCATAGCTGTCGGTGTCAAAACCGGCGGATCTTGGGTAGGGGGTCCCGAACTGTGCCTCTAAGGTCGATGGTAACAGGAGACAGGGGACACAATGTTTTACCCAGGTTCGGGCCCTCTCTATGGATGTAATACCCTACATCCTGCTTGATTGATCTTGATGAATATGAGTATTACAAGAGTTGATCTACCACGAGATCGTAATGGCTAAACCCTAGAGGTCTAGCTTGTATGGCTATGCTAATGTGTGTCTCCTCCGAACTAAGTCCTCCCGTTTATATAGACACCAGGAGGATCTAGGGTTACACAAGGTCGGTTACAAAGAAAGGAATCTACATATCTAGTCTCCAAGCTTGCCTTCCATGCCAAGGAGAGTCCTATCCGGGCACGGGTGCAGTCTTCGGTCTTCGTATCTTCACAGGCCACCAGTCCGGCCCATGGCGAACAGGCCGGATGCCCGAGGACCCCTTAGTCCAGGACTCCCTCAGTAGCCCCCAAACCAGGCTTCAATGGGGAGGTGTTCGACGCGTAGATTGTCTTCGGCATTGCAAGGCGGGTTCCTCCGACGACGACTTCCAAGTAATGTATTCGGCTTTTAATTAAATGGCGAACCCCTCGGCTTCTGTGCATCGATGACTTCAGCCTCCACGTGTCGGGAGAATGCGGACGGTCAGGGTATTTTTTGCAAATAACACCCCGCCATGCAAGAAAAAGCATATATTTAAAGAGATTGGGTCTCAGATCCATTTGGCACCATGTGAAGAAAATCCTCAGAGATTGCCAAGAAAGACCATTCCAACATGGCTAGCATTCCCAGCTCCTCCTCCCGTTCCGACCCAGAGAAAGGCGAGTGAGAGAGGTGCTCCGTGTCCCATAGTCAATTGGCGAAGTTGCAAATGCATGGATTTCTCCCCCCCCCATGCGGATCTGATCCGTGTTCGAGCAGGGTTGGCTTCCTTCAACGGAAAAACCCAAGCGGAGGATTTCCCCAATCCTTTTGCGGGGGAACAAGTGTGCTTCGTCCCCTATCTGCTGAGGGGCATGGGATTTCCAATTCACCCATTCCTCCGAGGGCTTCTGGAGTACTATGGCCTCCAGCTACACAATTTTACCCCAGCCTCCATCCTACACATTGCGGGTTATGTCGCTTTATGTGAACTATTCCTGGGTTGTCAGGCCCATTTTGATCTGTGGAGAAGGTTGTTTTATCTTGTCCCGCGCAACCACGAGGGATCGATATTTGAAATGGGCGGGGCCAAAATATGGCGCATTGCTGAGACCGGATACCTATCCTGCACACCGAAGAAAGATTCCGAAGAGTGGACCTCTCAATGGTTTTATATTGACGACGTCGCTCTTCCCGACCCAGTCCGGATGGGCCTCCCTGAATTTTCATGTGCTCCATTGAAGAAACGACATAGCTGGCATCCTTGGAGCCCCAAGGAAGAGGATAGTGCAGAGATCAGTCTACTGCTAGGTAAGATTAAGATGCTCGCCCAGTCCGGATTGTCAATAGTCGAGGTAATGGTGGTCTCTATAACGCGGCGGGTCCAACCACTCCAATATAGAGGGCTACCCATGTGGCAGTACAATGGGGAAGACGAGGCCTCCCGCTGTGGTCAGAAGGGCCTGAAGACTCCCTCTACTCTGGCCTAAATATTGGCCGAACTATATAAAGGGGAGCAGGAGGAGTTCACCCGTCTCAAAAATCAAGACGGGTTTTCCATGTACAATTCTCCTAGCTGGGTAAGCTCTAACTCCACTATTCGACTCCTCTCCCCAAATTATTTTTGAAGGGCGGTATCTTATTCATTCATGAAAGGAATGGCGAAAGGCTCTTGAGGGGATCCATGACCCTGCCCCTTAGCCGGAGAATCACAATCTGGATCTTGTCCCCGGATATGAGGAAGATCCGGACATATTCGTGGAGCTCAAAGATGGAGTTTTCTATCAGACGAGCTATGATGGCACGGATATACCCATCATCGCCGATTACCCTGGCCTCCTTCATGTTTCGCACGTAAGTAATCAGGAGAGACTTTGTCCGAGAGGGTTTTCTCATTCTTCCTCACTCACTGCACCATCCTGTGCTCAGAAGGGGAGGCGTTTGGCATGTCATTCTACCCCGGGCGCATCTCCAGAGAGTGCGGCTCCCGCATCGGGATAGCCTTCAAAGAGGAAGGCAAACAGAGATACAATCGGGCCTTCCTTGAAGAGGTATGGGTTTGCAACTATGCTGTTTTTAGCAGTCGTGTACAACTATGATTTATATGTTCATTTTGTATTAGGGAAAAGGTTTGACGGACTGTGTCCGGGGACCCGACCAGTCGTTCTCCTGATCACCAAAATTCGGTCCCAGCCGAAGAGACAGGGCCCGATATGGGAGTGGCGCCGGACTGTCCTTCTGCCAAGGGTTCAGAAAATATGTCCGTCACCAATTCGGAAGTGGAGAGCGCCATGAATCACCGGCGCTGGAGGGCCATTTTACGAAATCCCCGCTTCTCAAAAGAGGCGTTCGGTGCCTTCAGCTCGGCTGATGCATACATCCGAGCTGCTCGAGATGGGCTTAACAGAGCCACCGAGCAACATTTGAAAGATGTGCAGGTAAGTTTACCTTGTTCGGATTTGATAACCATGTGCCCGTAGCCATCGAGAATTGAATCAGTTGGGACAAATGTTTTAAGGATCGTTGTATAACCAGGTTCCTACGGAGAAGAATGACCTGCTAGCCCAAGAGCTGGAGCAGTGCCGGACACAGCTAACTGCTGCTACCACCGAATTGGAAAAGTTCAAGAAGGCGTCCTCTGGTAATATTTCCATCCATCAAGAAACAAAAAATTATACACCAGCTGTATTGCAACTATTGCTTGTCTCATAACAGGGTCATTGGACCAACTAGGAGAGGAACTGAAGGCCACTCAAATGAGCGAAAAAGAGGCGAAGAGACAACATGCCGCAGGCGAGCGCATTCTGACCCAAGTCAGAGAGGAGAAAAACAAACTCCGGGATTCAAACACCAAACTGGGCGAAGAACTGAAAGATGTGCGAGCCCAGCTAGCCGACTCCGTGAAGGAGAACAACAAGCTGCGAGGCGGCATATTTAGTATGTGGCCGAATTTATCTTATAACAGTTTCGGGGTGCAATTAGCTTATATAGCTGTGATTGCAGGTATGTTGATGGGCCGTCCTGAAGAGGAGGTGTACGGATCATCAAGTGATCTTCTGCAAGGGTTGTCGCCGTTACACAAGCAAGCTCGGTAGGCAATTCGGAGTGTAGCCAAGGCCTTATGGCCATCCGCCTCCCCTCCAGGGAGTATGGAGAAGCTTGTAGAGCTGTTCTAGGGAGTGCGGCGGCGTATCCAACTATGGAAGATATCGTCCTGCCGAGAGGGTGCGCGAGAGGCCTGGGCCATGGTAAAAACGCGGTATACCAAGCTGGATCCGAATCACATGGCCCGGGTCGGACCGCTAGGGTCAAATGGGGAAGAAATTCCCATTAGTTTAGTATATGACCAAGTAGAGGTGGCCGCGAGATATTCCCAACGGGATTGTAAGTTAGACTGCATGTTGGACGGTACAGAGGAGGAAGTCTTTAAGTCCTAAGTAACTATATACTTTCCTTCTAGCTAGATTATAAAAACAATTGTCATGGCCGACCTTTTTCTCTTTGACCTCTGGACCTGAAGGTGCGGAGTGTTTCCGAATACCCTAGCAGTAAAATATACCGGGGTATGCATGGGAACCAGGCGTAGGGGTCATAGTTTCTTGAACAGACATTGTGTATCCGGCTAGTTATGTTTTATTACATTATGTAAGAAACATCTTCCAGAGAGAATAGTTCCGTTAAGGGTTCCTTTCCCTGGGTGTGCATGCGTTTAATGTGCATGTCTGAACTGTGATTGAAAAAATCGTAGAGTGAGTAACTTCTGGGGTTTCACGATGGAGTGAATGCTGAAACGTCTTTAATTCACCGACCAAATATTCCCTTAAGAACGCTAGCTTTCGGCTTCACCCAGTCTGAGGTACACATCCGGATGACCCGGCAGTAACAATCGCAGAGGTGCTCCCTTTATGCCCTAGCCGAACTAACGGGAACGTAGGGCATAAGCACAGGAGCCAGGCAACCCAGCTTGGCCAAAACTTAAGTCATATCGATGCATATAATGGTGAAGAAAAGGTACATATGGGAAGAACGCATATGTGGTGAGCATGATGCTCGAAGAATAATAGCAAGCTTCTGTACAAGAAGCCCCCAGGAACAATGGACGTGCATATTTGAAGATGTATGCATCAGGGGAGCACGGTCTAGCCATACTAAAGCCGTAGGGTTAAAGAGCAAAATGAAAAGAGATAAAAATGAAAAGAGAGAAAAAATAACGTTAATAATAGGAGGAAGGAGACGAACACGGAGTTCAGCGCTAGGCATAGAATCGTCGGAGTCTGGCCGCATTCCAGGGGTTCGGCTCCAAGTGATTGTCGGACGCATCACGCAAGCAGTACGCTCCTTTGGTGAGAACTTTGTCAATGATGAAGGGACCCTCCCACTTGGGCTTGAGTTTGTCCTTTTTCTTCTCCGGCAGGCGTAGAACGAGTTCGCCAACGTTATAAGTCTTGGCCCGCACTTGTCTGCTTTGATACCTGCGAGTCTGCTGTTGATAAAATGCGGAACGGGCTTTTGCGATGTCGCGCTCCTCCTCCAGGGCATCTAAGATGTCCTGTCGATCAAGCTCGGCCTCTCTCTCTCTTTGTACATGCGCACTCGAGGTGAGTCATGAATAATGTCGCAGGGTAACACTGCTTCCGCACCGTACACCATGAAGAAAGGTGTATATCCAGTAGTGCGGTTGGGCGTGGTCCGCATCCCCCAAAGTACGGAGTCAAGTTCCTCCACCCAGTGCTTGTCTGATTCATTCAAAGATCGCACTAGTCTAGGTTTGATGCCGCTCATAATAAGACCATTAGCTCGTTCGACTTGACCGTTTGTCTGCGGGTGATAGACAGAGGCGTAATCGAGCTTAATGCCCAGATTAGCACACCAAGTTTTTAGTTCATCGGCTGTGAAATTGGAGCCATTATCGGTGATGATGCTATGTGGAACACCATAATGGTGTACCATGCCGGATATGAAATCTATTACCGGGCCCGCCTCGGCCGTTTTGACTGGTTTGGCCTCTATCCATTTAGTGAATTTATCCACCATGACCAGCAGATACTTTCTCTTATAGATTCCTCCTTTAAGAGGTCCGACCATATCGAGTCCCCAGACCCCAAAAGGCCAAGTGATGGGGATTGTTTGTAAGGCAGTGGGGGCATATGGCTTTGGTTGGCGAAGAGTTGGCATCCGACACAATGTTGGACAAGGTCCTATGCATCTGCTTGGGCCGTCGGACAATAAAACCTTGTACGGAAGGCCTTGCTAACAAGGGCCCGAGCTGAGGCATGGTGCCCGCCGAGACCTACATAAATCTCAGCCAGAAGCTATCGCCCCTCCTCTTCGGAGATACATCTTTGAAGGACTCCGGTAGCGCTTTTCTTATAGAGCTCTCCATCATGAACCTTATAGGCCTTCGAACGCCGGACAATGCAGCGGGCCTCATTCTGAATCTCGGGAAGCTCCTTCTTATTAAGGTAGGCTAGGAATGGTTTGGTCCATTGGGCAATGAGTGCCATAATGAGATGGGCCGATGGTGTTATTTTGGTGGTTGAGCCTCCGACAATATCGGTGTGTTCAGAATCTGGGGTTGTGTTCGGATCCGGACTAGTGTTGGCGCCCTCCCCCTGCCACACCGCGGATGGATTAAAAAGCCTTTCCAGAAAAATGTTAGGTGGGACGGGGTCGCGCTTAGCGCCTATGCGAGCAAGAACGTCTGCCGCTTGATTACTTTCTCGGGCCACATGATGGAACTCGAGTCCCTCGAACCGAGCTGACATTTTTAGGATGGCATTACGATAAGATGCCATCTTCGGGTCTTTGGCATCAAAGTCTCCATTTATTTGAGATATTGCGAGGTTTGAGTCCGCGCGCACTTCCAGGCACTGTATGCCCATGGAGACAGCCATCCGGAGACCATGCAATAAGGCCTCGTATCCGGCTGCGCTATTGGAGTCTGTGTATAGTATTTGGAGTATGTACTGAACGACGTCTCCAGTACGGGATGTTAAAACAACGCCCGCTCCTAGTCCTGCCTGCATTTTGGAGCCATCGAAATACAAAACCCAATTAGAATATGTGCCATACTCTTTAGGGAGTTTGGCCTCTGTCCATTCGGTGACGAACACTACAAAAAAATACACTTCCATGATGATACGTGTTTGTCATAGTAGGTCACGTTTTCTGTCATGCATGTACATCCATCACAAATTTATGACAGAATCAAGATAGTCATACCTGTGCTGTCGTAGAAGTGTTCCATGACATTACCAAAATTATCATCAGGGAAGTGTCCACTTCCATGACGATAAATCATGCGTCACAAAAGTGCTTTCGTCAAGGGTGACCGACACGTGGCATCCACTGTAACGGAACGCCGTTAAGCTATCAGGTACAATTTTGGATCCGATAACCCATTAACAGCCCAGACCAATGGGGATTTTCCACGTGTAAAATCATCATTGGCCGGAGGAAACACGTGTCAGCTCCGCGTTGGCACAGGTGTCCCTCATCCAATAGGCGAGATGCGCCTATGATATGTTAACACGTGGACCGGCCCAAAAGTGGGCCATAAAGTTTAAATGGGTCGGCCCAACTAAAGGCACACAAGATTTTGCAGACCATAATAGGCTGGCCCGGCTAAAGGCCCACAAGATTTTGTGGGCCATAAGGGGTCGACCCAGTTAAAGGCCCACATGATTTTTGCGGGCCATAATGGGCCGGCCCAGGTGAAGGCCCACAAGATTTTTATGGACCATAATGGGCTGGCCCAGCTAAAGGCCCACGAGATTTCGCCGACATTAATGGGCCAGCCCAGCTGTAGGCCCACAAGATTTTGAGGACCCTACTAGGCCGGCCCAATAACTGGCTGCCACGTTCCGGGCCTAATAATGGCCCATATGAGATCCGGACGTTAAAAGCCTACCATATTCTGGGCCAAATTACGGCCAATATCAGGTCCGGCCCTTTAAGAGGCTTTGGGCTAAGTTATGGCCCATATCAGATTTGGCCCGTCAACTGGACGCTATGCTTTTGGGCCCACTTGCTAAAGGCCCATTTTAGTAATTCTGCCTGATATTAGTTTCGGCCTGTTAATAGCCCATTTAACATTTCGGCCCTATATTAATTTCGGCATGTTAAAACCCCATCATATAGTTGGGCCTATCTACGGCCCGGTTTGCATCTGGCCTGCTCGCAGCCGATAATCTGATTGGGCCAAACAAGGACCGAGACAATTTTGGCATGTTATAAGCCCATGATTTGATTGGCACATTCATGGGCCGAGGTCTATTTCGGCCTGCTGCCGGCCCGTGAGCTGTTCGGCACGTTTTAGGCCCAACCTACTTTTTAGCCTCCTAAAGGCCCATTGAGTTTTCTTGGGAAAATAGGGTCGGTGGTTTACTCGGCCTATTAAAGGCCCGAATCTACTAGTGGGCCAGTTTACATTTAGGCCTATTAGCGGACCAAGATAACGGGGCCCATGATGCGGATCATATAGGTGATTTGCATGACGGCCATTTGGCCGGTTTACTGCGAAGACAGGATATATATACAGTAAAATAACTGCAGCATCGGGAATAAGAAAAAAAACTAGACTATACAATAAAGAAATTACGGCATATTACATCCACTGGGCATCAAAGTTCGCCACTATGATAATAAAGCACAAGCAGACAGCAGATTACATACACTGGGCATCAAAGATCGCCACTAGTGCAACTAAACACACCAACAAAATAATATAAAAAACCGACAACACTTTAATAGAGTTCAAGAAAGGTTAGCCCTGCTCAGGAGCTGCAGCGCAAGCAGCTGAGCAAGCTGGTGAGACTGCACTTGTTTGACACTTATATCCTCCTCACTCTGAAAGATAAACAAGCAGACAGATGACAGGTTTTGCACATATAAGTATCAGTGCTGACAATTCATCACATTTCTTACTGACGAATAAAGTGAGATAGTTTAAAATAGCATTAACACAATATGGTATTGTTCAGGTCAAGACATGGCAGGAAATGACATTGTGAAGGAGTTGGCAGCTTCATGACACCACTGGATTATAGATCAAGAACTCATAAGTATCAATGGTTTGTGTGCTGTCAATTTATCCCATTTCAGATTGGCAAAATAAGATCACTTGCTCCGTGTAGTTTAATTTACATGGTATGAAGAAGGAACTTGGTTGTACAACTGAAAACTTAAACTGAGAAGGACAAACTTTTGTTTATGAACTGGAGTACATAAACTTTAAAGATGCAATTTGATGCAAACACCAAAAATAAACAGCTGTTGCAGTCATGCCTAACCAAATATACACAACAAAGTTTGAAGGCTTGATAAGGACAAACTTACATTATTGGTGAAGGCAGGCTCTATAAAGCCCTTGTCCATGCTGATGGGGGGAAATTCAAGAAGTTTACCACAGAATCTTCTTCATAAGCATTGCCTTTATTCTACATTTTGTTAAGAGTAAATATAGATGTGACAATATAAGAAAAAAATGGAGAATATTTAAGATAAGATGAAGAGTGATGCTACATAACCAAGTAGCTATAAATATAAGTACAGCGATACAGGCAAAAGGTACAGCCAAGAGCAATGCAGAGCTAAACTTCTTCATTACCATCGGTGTTATCCAACCTTATGGTAAGAGTAAATATAGATCTTATGTGTAGAAAATGGAGGGCAAGGAAAATAAGCTGCAGAGTGATGGTATATGAACAACTACCTGTCAATATAAGTACACTGATAAAGGACATCATGTACTTACAAGAACAATGCAGAGCTAAAAAATTTCATTGGCATTGGATATATTCTACACTAATGTAACCATTCATACAGATCAGATAATTTGGAGCGAACAATTGATAAGCAAGCCATCATGCATACTGCTGTCACATAATGAACCAGGTATGTATGCAAGTACAGTGATACAGGACAACAGGTACTAACAAGAGCAAAGCAGTAGGGAGCATATTTGCGATATCCTGTCGTTCTTTTCAAACCGGAATTCTTTTTCGAGCAGATTTCCTGCAAAAAAGATCCGTAAGGCACATGCGGAAAAGTAGAAGTTCAAATTTTCATGCGATATCATAGACAGTACCTCATCCTTGGAACGAGACCAGTGCATAACAAGGTTTTTCCATTCAATGCCTTCTAAATTTAGCACAGGAAACTTCACCAGAAATTCATTTATAGACTTGCCATCAAAGTGTGATTTTCTCAGGTAACACCAATACTGTTGCAATGCTTCCTTGAAAAGCGCAAGCAAGCTTTGCTCGTCATGACTATCCAGATTGACCCTCGCCTACTTACAACAATGTAATGTAAATCATTGATGTGTTCAATCAGCAGAAAACAAGAAAATAATCACCATGAATAATAGCACTTACACGTAACTGGGACAAGAAGATGTGAAAATGGTGTTTGTCTTCACTATAATCTTCCAATGATGGGAATATATGCACCTAGTCCCTAACAACATTGAAGGCATTGTCTTTTAAACTTGGAATAACTGGAATGGGGTTCCAATCTACAGGAATTGGCCGTCTCTACAGTTGGGATAGGTCTTCGGCCAGTGGACTTGTTGTACTTTTTGCTGGAGTGGGATTTTTCTGTGGTACTGCTGGTGCTATGGCAACTGAAATCGGCATACCTTTTGCTGGAGTGCAGGTCCTGTGTGGTGGGGCTAGTGGTGTGGCTACTGAAGTATGGCTACAGTCTGCTGGAGTCGGTCCTATGTTTTGTGTCATTGGTTGTACAGCCAATATAAGTGGGGTTCTGTCTGATTTCTCTGGCACAACCACATTTTTCAAGGACTTTGCTGGCGCTCCTTCATGTTCGGCAATCACCCTCTTCCTTTTTGATGTCTGATGCACAAGAATAGCATTTGAGTGGAAAAACATGGTATGATGACAGATGGAATATGTATTGATAGTGGATGGGCATGGCATCTCGACATATATGATGAGTAAACTAAGAAGATGGCGGTGTAACAAAGTAGAAGAAATTCAAGATAACATATGCAAGATATGCGCAATCAATAAAACCTTGCCAAATTAGAGCAGGCACCTTGATGGGTGAACATGACAGGCCATCTGCCTTTGACTCCTCGAGGTTAGAATAGTCATTAGGATCATATTCTGAACAAGAATATACAGGTGGGAGTGAATGAGTTTCATTGCATCCAGAATGGCACTCAATGCCTTGGTGCCAATTTTGTAAGTCATTGCAGTGTTCCACAATATTCCTCTGATGCGCGGGTTCATATATTCACTATAATAACGTATAATATCTAAGAACCATGAAAACATAAATAGTTGTGAGATTATCTTTGTAATGCAGAGGATATTCTAATATAGGGGCGCCCATGTAAACACTTGTGTGCTATCACTGGATTCTGATGAGAGAGCTCATGTGTGTTGTAATATGGTGCGTGCATTTATATAATCTGGCACAAGTACACAAAAAAATAGGCTCGAAAAGTAAGGACAGTTGGCAGATGATAGGTTCAAAATATACTGTATAGAGAGTTTATTGCCAAACCATGATAATAAGAGCACACAGCAACTAGGCAGATCATAGTGTACATAAAAGGGGTACACCATAACCACGATATATAAATCGGGAAAGTGGAACTAGCTTGAAAATACGGTGTTGTATTGCCGCTAGTAATTGAAAGCCTATCGATCAAGTACATGCCAGCTCTATCAGCTATTCACTGTAGATGTCCCTGCTCCCCTTCCAGACAAGGAACATACTGTACGTACTAAATACAGAATAACAAAAGAGGAACATGTTAAAGAACAGAAGAGGAAGCATATTCTTGAGGTTCCACTTAATTGCATACAATGTTGGTTGCCCACTCATGATGAATCACAGCGCCCAAAGAAATGAAATTCCATGATGTCTCTCTATATGTGGCAATTTTGAACAAGAGTCATTAGGGTCATATTCTGAACAAGAGTCAACGGGTGGGGAGCGTATGAGTTTCATTGCATCCAGAATGGCACTCAATGCCTTGGTGCCAATTTTGTAAGTCATTGCAGTGTTTAGCTTCAAGAGTGGACCGCTGCTAGTGCGACACAAAGCAACTACACAGATCATAGTGTAGATATAACGAGAAAACCGTAAGCATCAGAGTAAAATTAACAAAGTGGAACATGCTGGAATATATGTGCTAGTATTGCCGGTACGGCTAGAAAGGCTTCGGATACTAGCGCTCTTCAACTAAAGGTGCGGTACTATTAATATCAGTGTAACTCTCAAAGGTGACACAGCTTCCCTCATTTCCTTGCTATTCTTTTAGGATTCAAGTGGGCAGGCCACTACAAATCTTATTCCCATGTTTACAAAATCCTACGAATCAAAGAGGCCCGAAGAGTTCAAAGTGTCCATACCAACCGACCGTATAGACCTCTACACTGCAAATGTCCTGCTCATCTTCACTACAAGGAACATACTGTACTACTATCATACTCCCTCCGCTCCAAAATATAAGTCTTGGTAGAGATTTCCACTGTGGATCATATACAGATGTATCCAGATACATTTTAGAGTGTAGATTCACTCATTTTGCTCCATATGTAGTCCATGGTGGAATCTATACACAGACTTGTATTTAGGAACAGAGAGTACTTATTAAAGAAGAGCGGAATAGGAACATGCTAAAGAAGAGCAAGCAGATTTTGGATAATAAAATGTTCGTTGCACAGTGCCCACACATGATGAACCAGAGCGCATTAAGAAAGCAACTCCCTGATGTCTCTCTATATGTGGTGCACGTGCTTTTTCGAAAGTAGAGTAGGAACATTAGCTGACCAATTAAATGTTATATGTTTTAGTAATATCAGCATCATATCAGATTCGTACTTGAGCAACAAGTTTGGAATTATGAGTGGCATGTTGTTTAGCTTGATGGATTCAGGAGCAGTGCTAAGCATGTACGCTGATGGTACTGAATATAAATGCATGTCTGCATTTGGGTCAGTTGACCATTTCAGGCGGTTGGATGAAGATCCTACGTCTCCTAACCCTTCTTCGTCCTCGGCTCTGATTCTTCCCTTACAGAACACCGCACAGGCCGCCGGCCGGATCATCGGCCCCCATCGCCTGTGTTCCTCTGCCACCCGCACCCCCCACCCCCGCCCCCACCCGCGTCGAGTTTTCTTTGTTCAGCGAGGCCCCACCACCGCCCCCAACAACCAAAATCCCCACCCGAGCCCCTTCGTTCGCACCAGCAAACTCCAGCGAGCTCTGAAAAATTGACTGACCCAATTTTGAAATTTAGTCTACTGTGATTTACCTAGTGTGGAATATAAAAGGCGAAAACCATAAGCATTGGGAGTATAGTGTTGAGCGTGCCATGGCGGATCTGAAGGTGCAAACCGGACAAAGACAACTTCGCAACCAGTGTTTTCTCTCAACTAACAAGTAAGTGATGGACAAGAAATCAGAGTAAAGCAGTGACGATCTATTTTCTTGCTGCGATAAATAAGTTGAGAAGATACGAAAGAGTACCACCTCTGGTGTGGTGTCGTGTATGCATCTGCTGAGAATTTGACGGTGCTGCGGTAGCGATGGCTGTCGGTGGCGTGGAAGCAGATCTAGGAGGGTAGAAGGTGGCGGCGGGGCATGGTGGACGAGACGGTCGTAGGAGCGGCGCCAGCAAAGTGGACGGCGGCGGGGATAAAGCAAGAGGACGGGATGCAAGGATCCCGGTCTGAAGCCATGGATGAGAGAGGTCGATCTCTTGTAATGGACGGCGACGTCGGGGTATCAGCTCTGGCATGGTGGAGGAGGACGGCGGTGGATGGGGTGGCGGACGGAGGAGGCTGCGGTGGAGAGGGTGTTTTGGCGCCCACGGAGTACGAATGGGGAAATGGAGGTGGAGAGGAAGGGGGAACCATGTCTTCAAGGCGCGCTTGTCTCAAAGGCGAGGAAATTTACAAACATAGCCCCCGTTTCCAATTTCCTACATCACAACAATATTAGTCGGTTGGGGATAGGATGGTAATCTCGCATACACCGAATATTTGCCGATGAGAGTTTGTTTTTGGCGCCCACCGTGTATGAATCGGGGAGGGAGTCGATTTCGACTAAGGACATAGTGTGTTTTGGTGCCCACCGTGTATGAATCTGGGTGAGAGCCAGTTATGTCACGTTTGAGTGAAATTACAAACCTACCCCTATCGAAACCTATAGAAATCGAGCAGATAGGCTTTGCGTGGCAGGGATAGGCAGTAGTAATTTCCATCTCGCAGATTTTGGTTTCGGGCAGTTACTGTGACTTTCCCCGCTTCGTTCAAATTTTGCAGAGTGCACGTTTACCATGCCAACTCAATTCGAATCCCGTTTGTATCCTATTTTTTCGGGCGGGATCCATTTTCGATTGGAATAAAATTCTATATACATCATTTTTTATATATACTTTCAAAAGCACAACAAAGAATTCTGCTCCTTTATATGTATAATATGATTTACAAATACAATGATCTCAAAATCATAAGGTTGAATTCAAAAAATTAAACCAAATTATGTTCTACTAAAATGTATGGATCGGTAATATCTACATATTAAATAACATAGATGCGCGTGAATTCGTATGAGTATGCATGTTTGATAGATCAATTTTCGTTCGAGTATGGATTACATGTATCATCATCTCGAATTCAAATATTTGAATCCCTTTTATGTTCACTCATTTCATGCCCATCTCTCTCGCATGCATGCTCCTTCATGTAGCTATCACTCTCTTTTCTCCAGCTCACCCGCACGCTCACTTCATGTTTCTCCTATCCTCGCAAACATGGTCTCTCGACGTCTCCCTTGAGAAGTGTCACACTCTCCCTATCATTATACATTACACGGTTTTCATTATCTCTCACGTCTCTACCGTTCTCTCGTATCACTAGGTACCTAAGCTTTCTTTTTCACCGCCACACACAGTCTCCACTCGTCTTTCACTTTGTCTTTCTCTCTATGGGATTCTCTCACACACCCTATATGTCTATAGATATGAATCATACCACTAAAATTACTCTCTCTCTCTCTCCTGTAGACACAACATTTGTTGTGGTCTCCTTTTCGTCTCCATCCCAGACTGACATTATTCATTTGTTTACCGATCAGACAAACTCCCCCCCTCTCTCTCTCACACACACACATAACTCCTGCTTCCACTCCCCTTCCCGACTGCCATCTCTCTCTTTCTCACACACACAGAACTCTCGCTTTCGCACCCCTGACTCGTATTTCTCTCACAAACATTTATCGACTAGCTTCTAGATAGGTTTACACACCCGCACACTCGTGCTTCCACTATCGCATACATGTCTCTCTCCCGCTTCTTGTATCTATGTAGATTTTTCTTCCCTTCTTGAGACACGCCCTCTCGATCGTGCACACACACACTATCACCTCATTTTAAGCTGATACCTCTCGCACACACACTCTTTGTGTCTTTGTCACACATGCACTCCGTCCTCCTCCTCTCTCCCTCTCTCTCACACACACATGGGCTTTTTGCAACAACTAGCAAGATGCCCATGCGTTACACGGAACATGAAGATGCATTTGTATGAGTAGTTTATCTTGTGGGAGAAAAGGATGAACAGGGGAAGGCCTTATTTGCAAGTGTGGAGAGGGTTGTGGGTATCTTTTTGCAAAATTGCCATAGTTTCCTTCCTATCCGGCAGATATAGATCGGACGGCCTATATTGCAGGATGGATCGTGTGCCTTCCATCCTGCAATATAGGCCGTCCGATCTATATCTGACGGATAGATAGCAAAGTATGACAACTTTGCAAAAAGATACCCCACTTCTCTCCATATTTGCAGATAAGGTCTTCCCTCGTTCATCCTTATCTCTCACAACCTCATTGTTGAGCAATTAAAAAAGAAGCCACTAGAACAATCTGGCATGGTGGCCGGCTGGCCGCTACTGGCGTCGTCCATCCACATGCCTACGCTCAGTCCGACCACCAATCGCCACCACGCCCAACTCCTACTCACCTCATTTCTCCTCTTTCTCAAGATATTGTTAGTTTTTACATATGGGATTACTCCTGCATGGATCAATCACAACAGATATTTTGTAAAATAAATGTGTCTTGGTGTTCCATGCAATGCACGGGCATCTTGCTAGTAGGGATAAAAACAGAGTTGGTGATGATGGTGGGCCTGCCATCCTGCAATATAGGCCGTCCGATTTGTATCTGACGGATAGGAACGAAACTATGGAAATTTACACGCACTCCTCTCCACATTTGCAGATAAGGCCTTCCCTCATTCATCCTTTTCTCCCCCAAGATCTTGATGTTCCATGCAACGCACGGGCATCTTGCTAGTAAGAGTAGAAATTAGACATATACCACTTCTCGAATCTTGAAACCAATAATATTCCTCTCTTGTCTCATCAAAACCGCTAAAGGAATATATTTTCAGTGAAACATAACAATTTTTTAGTTGATGGTCGGGACCACAGGTGAACGACTTGGAGGCGGTGGCTCGCCAGTTGCCACAGATCGAGTAGCCACGTTTAAAATAGTATCTTTTTTAGCGGGGTTAAGAGTTCCGATTTTCAATGGCGCGTTATAAGTACTAAGTAGTTTTTAGAACGATTAGTATGGAGTGAAAATGGAATTCATAGTACTACCTACTATGTACCTCCTTGGCATATGGTTGTATGGGTTTATGTTGCGAGATGTTGAACCTGGTACTTCTATGGAAAATACTATGTTTAGATTTAGATGTTGGTTTTCAGTAATGAAAATCGAAAGGACCACAGGCGAACGACTTGGAGATGTTGAAATTGTTGAACATGCGTAGGAAGCGAGCAAGGCATGCTTTCACCGTCACGGATCCACGGGTGTAGATGACGTCGAACTCATCGCCGGTGATGGTTCTAACACTGTACTCACCGCCGATCATGGAGATTTGGGACGCCATGGATTTGGGAGGACGGTTAGGATTAGTGGAACTACCGTAATGTGAAAGGACGAGACGACTGGGAGCAAACTATTGTAAGGTACTGTACTAGTAGAAGACGGGGACGAGTAGGGCGTGCGAACGGGGTGGGGTTGCTGGCTTGCCCAGTGGATAAACAGCTGCAAGCCCCTAAAGTGTTCTCGAGAACTATGCAGGACCCACTAGATGTCATGTCTACTATACCTATATCATAGGCCTGACGGTATAGCTTCTTCCTGTTCACACGCCATGCCGGCGCGTGGGTAACTTCACTTAATTCCGTCAACCGTCATGCCTCCCACAACCTTCTGTTGGGGAACGTTGCAGAAAACAAAAATTTTCCTACTCGTTTCACCAAGATCATCTAGGAGTTCATCTAGCAACGAGTCATTGGATGCATCTACATACCTTTGTAGATGGCGCACGGAAGCGTTCGAAAGAACGGTGATGATGTAGTCGTACACGACGTGATCCAAATCACCGATGACCAAGCGCCGAACGGACGACACCTCCGCGTTCAACACACGTACGGGACGGGAGACGTCTCCTCCTTCTTGATCCAGCAAGGGGGAAGGAGAGGTTGATGAAGATCCAGCAGCATGACGGCGTGGTGGTGGATGCAGGGCGTCACAGTAGCAGGGCTTCGCCTATACTGCGAGAGAGAGACGTAACGGGGAGAGAGGGAGGCGCCAGGGGCTGGTGTATGAAATCCCTCCTCTCCCCCACTATATATAGGAGGGCCAAGGGGGGGGGTGGTGCGCAGCCTAGGAGATCTGATCTCCTAGGTGCGGCGGCCAGGGGGAGGATTCCCTCCCCCCCAAGGCACCTAGAGGTGCCTTCCACCACTTGGACTCCTCCCCCATGGAAACCCTAGGCGCATGGGCCTAGTAGGGCTGGTGCCCTTGGCCCATGTAGGCCAAGGCGCACCCCCTACAGCCCATGTGGCCCCCCGGGACAGGTGGCCCCACCCGGTGGGCCCCCGGGACCCCTCCGGTGGTCCCGGTACAATACCGATAACCCCGAAACTTGTCCCGATGGCCGAAACAGCACTTCCTATATATAATTCTTTACCTCCGGACCATTCCGGAACTCCTCGTGACGTCCGGGATCTCATCCGGGACTCCGAACAACATTCGGGTTTCTGCATATACATATCTTCACAACCCTAGCGTCACCGAACCTTAAGTGTGTAGACCCTACGGGTTCGGGAGACAAGCAGACATGACCGAGACGACTCTCCGGTCAATAACCAACAGCGGGATCTGGATACCCATGTTGGCTCCCACATGCTCCACGCTGATCTCATCGGATGAACCACGATGTCGAGGATTCAATCAACCCTGTATGCAATTCCCTTTGTCAATCGATATGTTACTTGCCCGAGATTCGATCATCGGTATCCCAATACCTCGTTCAATCTCGTTACCGGCAAGTCACTTTACTCGTACCGTAATGCATGATCCCGTGACCAGACACTTGGTCACTTTGAGCTCATTATGATGATGCATTACCGAGTGGGCCCAGTGATACCTCTCCGTCATACGGAGTGACAAATCCCAGTCTTGATCCATGTCAACCCAACAGACACTTTCGGAGATACCCGTAGTCTACCTTTATAGTCACCCAGTTACGTTGTGACGTTTGGCATACCCAAAGCACTCCTACGGTATCCGGGAGTTACACGATCTCATGGTCTAAGGAAAAGATACTTTGACATTGGAAAACTCTAGCAAACGAACTATACGATCTTGTGCTATGTTTAGGATTGGGTCTAGTCCATCACATCATTCTCCTAATGATGTGATCTCGTTATCAATGACATCCAATGTCCATAGTTAGGAAACCATGACTATCTGTTGATCAATGAGCTAGTCAACTAGAGGCTTACTAGGGACATGTTGGTGTCTGTTATTCACACATGTATTACGATTTCCGGATAACACAATTATAGCATGAATAAAGACAATTATCATGAACAAGGAAATATAATAATAATGCTTTTATTATTGCCTCTAGGGCATATTTCCAACACCTCGTGCCCTTTGAGACTTTGACCGACTATAAATGAGCAATTTTTTTGCCTACTCCACATGCATGATACTCCCTCTGGTCCTTTTTACTTCCGTCAACAGTTTGCAAAGTGTTTGACCAAATTTATAAGTACTAAAAATATCAATATCTACAATATCGTTTCTTATTTTGTGACATATAAACCAATAAGAGATGTGGGAGGTGCATGCTTTCAATGACTTGAGACTGCCAAACATGACATGCAGTGGTTAGTTCATTGCATGCAATGCTATTAATTAGCAAAAAGACATTAAGTTTTCTCGTTTTCCTCTCCGTCTTGGTCGCAGTGTACAACGTAAGATGACTTACACACCTAGACAGAGGGAGTAACCCAAATAAGCACCTCTTGGGTGGGTTAGATTTTTTTGGGTTAGTTGAGTTCAAACTAACCCAAACTAACTCTAACACATGGATCCAAACAGGGCCAAGGTTAGCTATTAGAGTACTACTACCTCCCTTCTAGTTTAAAGGGCTCGATTCAAAATTTTGACCTACTCTTAGCAAGATAGAGGCGGTGGAATAGTTTTTGTAGTTCCTCACAAAAAAATGTGTATACCAGTGCATGCATGAACACTAGTTACTCTAACCCCCCTCTCTTCTTTAATTCTTTGCCACATCAGCATGTTTGCTATTCCAGTGTGCATGATACCAGCTAAGATACCATCATTATGGCCAACCTTAATCATCACATGCAATAACTTAGTGCACCTTGAAATATGAACATGTGTGGGGTGTGTATGTTTTTAATGACTTGAGACTATACCTAGCCCGGCATGCAAGATGAGACTTATTATGACCGTTCCTCATACCTGCAGGAAGCCCGTTCGTTGGGCACCAATCCATTATGACCAGCAATATTTCCAACCCTTCCCTCCCCGTAATTTACTCCAACAAATATTCCCACGTAGTTGTTACTTAACTGCAGGTGCATTGGGTCACTGACATATGGGCCCAACAGGGGTCTGGCCCACATGTTAGTGTCGCAACTGGACTTGCAGTTAAGTCACTGCAGCTCAGTCCATATCTTACGTAGGTGTGCCATTACTCGCTATAAATACTGCGCCTCCTGACGTGGTTCTAACTCTGACAGTGATGTAGGGGGGTATGTATGGAGAGGCTAGATCTCAGCTATTGGGAAGTTGTAAACACACCAAGATGTACGAGTTCAGGCCCTTCGCGGAGGAAGTAACGGCCCTACGTCTCGGTGCCCGGAGGCGGTCGACTGGATTACTGGCGTGTGAATAACAGGGGTGTGACCCCCTCATACTGAGGAGGGGGGTGGCTTATATAGAGTTCGCCGGCCCCCTCCTGCCCTCAGTAATGCAGGGTTTAAGGTACATTTAAGGTTGGGCGTTACTGGTAACGCCCCTAATAAAGTGCTATAATGACCATAAAGACTACTTAACAGCTGACCGTTTGCCTGCGGAGCGACTATAGGTCTCCTGGCGGTCGAGTGGTTGGCTTCATGGTCGAGTGATAGCTTCCTGGTCGAGTGTCTTGAGTCCGTCGAGTGGGATACCTTCAAGTCGATTGAAAGGTGACTTCTCCTAGGGATGTCCTAGGGTAGGGCTCCTTGGACAGGTCCGTGCCCCTACCCTAGGTACATGTCTTCATCATTAGCCCCCGAATGGATCGAGGTTAGAGTGGGGGAAGAGTTGGAGATCTTTCCGACTGGTTCTTTGGGCTACGTGAGCGCCTTGTTTTGGGTCAATCGTCACGGATGACGTTGCCAACCTTTTTCAGTCGCCTTGATCCATTCCAGGCCTTTCGTCGAGTGAATTTCTCTGCTTGTGACATACTGAGCGCCGACGCGATCGGGGTCTTCTGTTTTGACAAGTTGTTCTGTGGCCCGCGGATGTCGCGGGATTTGGATTTTGGGAAGCGCGCGGGACGGGAGCGGCCGCAGTAATCGGAAGCGATAAAGCGGAAGCTCCTCGATTCCCGCGTCGCCTTTTTCGCCACGTACTGCGCCCGCGTCTGCTGCGGGATTTGACTGGATAGCCTGGGCCTACCAGTCAGCCACTCGGAAGCGGTCCCTTATAAATCGCCGGCTCGGGGTTTCCAAGCCGTGCGCTCTCTTCTCCTCCTTTCTTCTGCCTCTCTCCCTTCGCAAGTCCTTCCACCACCTCCGTTCCCGCCCCAGCGCAGCAGGCCCGTGCGAGACTTCGCCGGTGACGATGACGAAGAGCAAGACCTCCACTCTGGAGCGCGCGAAGAAGGCGGCGGCGGCGGGGAAAGGGAAGAGGTCAGCTCGGGGCGGATCTTCCTCTAGGACCGCTCTGCCCAAAGGTTGGATCCAGGGCGACTGGATGCCGTCGGTGCTCCGGCAAGAGGATCTCGACGACATGGTCGAGGGGGGAGTCATTCCCCACCAAGCCGCGCGTCTTCCGGGGGGAGAGATCGAACCTCAACCCCGCGACGGTGAGTGCGTGCTCCTAGCCACCCACATCGACCGAGGGTTTTCTCTGCCGCCCCATCCTTTTTTCCGGAGCTTCTTGAACTTCTTCGGAGCGCAGCTCCACCACTTCACTCCCAACTCCATTCTATACCTTGTCGCTTTCATTTCCATGTGTGAGGCTTTCTTGGGCTTCCGCCCCCATTGGGGACTTTTCAAACACATCTTTACTTGCCGTTCTCGATCGGTCAAGAAGGCCAGGTCGAGTGACGAGAGGACGTAGGTGATCCAGTTGTGCGGGGGCTTGGTGATCCAGGCGAGGGGGAAGAGCTGTTTTCCATCCATTACTTTCCCGGAGTCTGTCCGTGGTTGGCAGTCGACCTGGTTCTACTGTCAGGACCAGGCGACCCCGGGGCAGTCGACTGGTCTTCCTCCCTTCTCCCTCGACCGGGCTGAAAAACCCGCTTCTCTGAAGGTGACGCCGGAGGAAAGGGCCCAAGTCAAAGTGTTGGCTGGTCGAGTGGTCGAGCTTGTCCGTGAGGGTGTGACTGGGATGGACCTGCTGGAGGTCTTCCTCCAGAGGCACATCCAACCGCTCCAGGCCCGTGACCACCCGATGTGGTTGTATTCTGGTCTTGATGACACCACTCGTATCCACCTGAAGGAGGTCACCGACGAGATGCTGGAGGGGTGGCTGTCGAGCATCACGGGGAACAAAGACAACCCCCGAGGAGCTAGGAGGGTAACTCCACTCGACAACTCGTATGAAGTGGACCAGGTATGTCTTGTTCTTTGCATTCCGACTGAAAATGCTCCCGACTGAAATCTTGTTTTCTGCATTGGTCTTCTTTGAGTTGGTCGATTGACTTTCGTCTTGTCTATTATTTTCCAGGCGACCACCGAGATGTACTCGACGCCCAACGGGGCTCAGGGGCCAACTGAGGAAGGGGAGGCGAGCGGAGGTGAGAGCGGGGACGACCAAGGCGAGTGGGAGTCCGACGGTGAAGGAGAGGGAGACGACAATGTCGACTCCAGCGAAGAGGAGGAGGAGGAGGAGGTCGAACCCCCTCGCCCAGAGGGGCGGTCCAAGCACACACACGACCCAGCGCGGGAACGTGGCAAGGCGACTGCTTCTGTTGGGCAGTCGTCGAAACGCCCTCGGACCTCTTCTCCTACGCCGACTGGGAAGGTCCCCAAGCTCCCACGCACGACGCTGTCCAAGCTGCCCAAGGCTCTACCTAAGATGAAGATAGCTGTCCCTACCATTTCTGGGTAATAATAAAACTTGTTTTCCTTCGTCGACCATGGACAGATCCTTGGTCGATTTATTGAGCCAACCGACTGACTTTCGAGTTTTGCAGTGCTGCTACTTCTGAAGTCTCCGCCAAGGGTGACGACCGAGAGATGGAGGATGCTGTTACCTCCAACCCTGGTACGATTACTGACGTTCTGCTTTGAGTCGACTGATCATTTATTGCAACCCTGGTCGACTGAACTTTTCCTTTGTAGCCCCTCCTCATGTTATCGACCTCCCGGATGATGACGACAACGGTCCGTTGAGAGTGAGGAGGCACAAGAGGGCGTCGGCTGACAAGACCCCCCAATCCGCTCCGGCGTTCGAGGCCGTGGCTCGGGATGGTGGTGACACCACTCAGGCTTCTGTGACCTTCGCCGTTCCTCTGGCGAGTGCGCGGCCCTCGTCGTCGACTGCGGATCCGTCTTCACTTTTTGCCGCATACCCCATCCCTGAGGACCAAGCGGCTGCTGCGAAAGAGGCTATACGCCAGGCGGGGATCATGATGGAGCAAGTGAAGATGGCTCGGGAGGCCAGCCAAGCAGCCTATGACGCGAGTTCGGCTCTTCAGAGCAACGTCCAGGTCAGTCGACTCAACACTTGGTATGTTATGATATGCTGTTTGAAGAGTCTCTTTTCCGAAGATCTTTTGTATCTGCATCTGTACACCCACTGGGTGTGTCTTCCAATTCTTGCACGAGTGGGGGCACGCTAAGTGCACCCACTGGGTGTAGTCCCCGAGACTACGGTGGACTGCTGGTAGTCGACTGTAGTCTTTACATTATGTTGCTGTAGCTATATTTCTTCAGTCGGTTTGGTCGGGCCAGGTCGAGTGGAACTGTATCCGGTCGACTGCGGGCAGTCGACTTTTTCTCTCTTTCTTTTTTTTGTCAAACCAGTGGGGGCACGCTGAGTGCACCCACTGGGTGTAGTCCCCGAGACTACTGTCGAATGTTTTTGATTCGGCTGTAGTCTTAGAAACGTCATCATTGTCTCTTGGTTGCTCGGAAGCAACTTGTCTTGGACGTCTGTCGACTGATTATTCTTTTTACAGAAATCTTGCGAACTTGTAGCTCGCTATACTGAGTTGGAGAATCAGCAGATCCAGCTCAACCTTAACTTGAAACTTGCTCAGGAGAATCTGAAGAAGGCGCAAGAAGAAGCAAAAGGTATGGCTGGTGAGGTTCTCCTTTCTTAACGGGTGGCTTTTCTTTCTTGTCCATTCTTGATGTTGGTTCCACTCGATGCGCCGCAGAGAAACTGGAGGAAGCTCTGAAGAAGAAGGACCAAGACCTTGCAGAGGCACAGAAGGAGGCCTCGAGCAAAACGAAGCTCGCAGAGGAGAAATTGGCTTCGGTCGGAGCTCTTGAACAGGAGAACTCCAGACTGAAAACTACTCTCGAGGCAGCTAATCGAGATGCCAGTCGACCGAAGAAGGAGAAGATGGCTCTGCACGACAAGGCGGGCGAGCTGGCGGGGAAGGCAAAAGATCTGGAGGCTTATCTCGGAGGACTCGCCAAGAAGCTGTTCGTCATGCTCGAAGGTAATTATCCCAACCCGGCTGTCTTGTAGTTGCCGAGCCTGCGTACGGCCACTGTCTTATTCTTGAATCGTGTTTGCAGAATTCTGCCAGAGCTTCGAAGAGGAAACCAGTCGAGTGGAGCCAGGCTTGGATCCCGCCAATTCTCTTGTGAAGGACGAGGCTGCCATGAACGTGCTCCGACTGGAGTCTCGTGTTACCAGCGCCGTTGATTATCTGGCTCAGCTGAAAGTTGCGATGTCGTGGATCGACATATCACTCTGGCCTGGGACGACACTTCAGAACGACCTCGAGTCTCTGATGGCTCGACTTAACGAAGTCCCAGGTCGAGTGGCGGAATGGAAGAAATCTTCTGCTAGATGTGGTGCTGATGTCGCTCTGTCTCTGGTCCGCGTCCATTGCAAGGAGGCGCGAGAAGAAAAGCTGGCGGCCATCCAAGTTGCAAATACCAGGAACCACAGCTTTCAAGACTTCATGGAGACTTTCATTGCCGCTTCCACCCGTATTGCCGACGGGATCGACTTGGATGAGTTCGTCGCCCCTTCCAGTCCTCCTCCTGAGGAGTGAAAAACTTTAAATTTACCTCGGAATGCCGAGTGGATTTGTAACCGTTAAACTCTGCCTTAAATTTTCCTCGGGATGCCGAGTGGACTTGTAACAGTTAAACTCTGCTGAGCCGAGGGCTCGAGTACTTTGAGGTCTGGGACCTTTTAGACTTTATCTGAAATTGATTTCTCGTTGGATATCTTCATGGTTTGATTCGTCGAGTGGAACTTGATCTTCACTCGGAATGACCTTGTATTTGTGGCGCAGCTCCAAAGGGGGAGTTAGCAGTCGACTCACGATTGGGTTGAGTCTTGTACTTAGGCGAGCACTGGGCTGTAGCTAAGCCTCCGAGTGAGAGGTTTGCTCTCCACTCGGTAGGATTTTTAAACACTTAGGCGAGCACCGGGCTACAGCTAAGCCCCCCGAGTGGGAGGTTTGCTCTCCACTCGGTAGGATTTTTAAACACTTAGGTGAGCACTGGGCTGCAGCTAAGCCCCCGAGTGGGAGGTTTGCTCTCCACTCATTAGGATTTTTTAAACACTTAGGCGAGCACTGGGCTGCAGCTAAGCCCCCGAGTGGGAGGTTTGCTCTCCACTCGGTAGGATTTTATCAAACTTAGGCGAGTGCCTGACTGTAGCTAAGTCTCTAAGTGAGAGAACTTAGGCGAGTGCTGGACCGCAGCTAAGCCCCCGAGTGGGAGGATCGCTCTCCACTCGGTAGGATTTTTTCAAACTTAGGCGAGTGCCGGACTGCAGCTAAGTCTCTAAGTGAGAGAACTTAGGCGAGTGCTAGACTGCAGCTAAGCCCCCGAGTGGGAGGTTTGCTCTCCACTTGGTAGGATTTTTTAAACACTTAGGTGAGCACTGGGCTACAGCTAAGCCCCCGAGTGGGAGGATCGCTCTCCACTCCGTAGGATTTTTTCAAACTTAGGCGAAACAGATTCGCAGCTAAGTCACCCACTGGGGGATTTCGTAAGCAAACAGAAGTGACGGCAATTATTGGAACACTCTTGTCTTTGATAAAAATAAACTGCAGAAATTTTTCTTATTACATCTCGTCCAAGGGAGAGCTCAAGTGTAAAAGGGGCGGAGTAGTTCCGCATTCCAAGCTCGTGGCTCGTCGATCTGGCGATCAACATCGTAGAGGTGATATGCTCCATCGTGGAGGACTCTGGTGATGATGAAGGGGCCTTCCCAAGTAGGAGCAAGCTTGTGTGGTTTCTGTTGATCCACTCGGAGGACCAAATCTCCTTCTTGGAAGGCTCGACTCTTCACATTCCGGGCGTGGAATCGACGCAAGTCTTGCTAATAAATGGTCGATCAGATCATGGCCATTTCCCTTTCTTCTTCTAGGAGGTCGACTGCATCTTGTCGGGCCTGTTCTGCTTCATCTTCGGCGTAAATCTCGACTCGGGGCGCGTTGTGAAGAAGATCACTTGGCAGAACCGCTTCGGCTCCATAAACCAGAAAGAATGGAGTTCTTCCAGTCGACCGGTTAGGGGTGGTCCTCAATCCCCACAGAACTGACGGAAGCTCGTCGACCCAAGCACCTGCCGCGTGCTTGAGATCACGCATCAGTCGAGGCTTTAGTCCTTTGAGAATCAGACCATTTTCTCTTTCAGCTTGTCCATTCGACTGGGGATCGGCGACCGATGTGTAGTCGACTCGAGTGCCTTGAGAGGCGCAAAAAGCTCTGAACTTGTCCGAATCGAAGTTTGACCCATTGTCAGTGATGATGCTATGCGGGACTCCATATCTGAATGTTAGCCCTCTTACGAAACTGATAGCAGTGCAAGCATCAAGATTCTTGATAGGCTTAGCTTCAATCCATTTGGTAAACTTGTCGACTGCCACAAGCACATGAGTGAAACCACTTCTGCCTGTTCTCAGTGGACCAACCATGTCTAGTCCCCAAACAGCAAAGGGCCAGACGAGTGGAATGGTCTTCAGGGCTGATGCAGGCTTGTGTGACATGTTGGAGTAGAACTGGCACCCTCCACACTTGTCGACTATCTCTTTTGCCATCTCATTTGCTCTAGGCCAGTAAAATCCCGCTCGGTATGCTTTAGCCACAATGGTCCGAGAGGACGCATGGTGACCACAGGTCCTCGAGTGGATATCATCAAGGATTATCCGACCTTCTTCTGGTGTTATGCATTTCTGACCAATTCCAGTTGCGCTTTCCCTATACAACTGTCCCTTTATGACTATGAAGGCCTTGGATCGGCGGACGATCTATCGAGCCTCTTCCTCGTCCTCCGGGAGTTCTTTCCTTAGGATATACGCGACATACGGTATCGTCCAGTCGGGGGTGATTGCCAAGACTTCCATGATTAGGTCGACCACAGCAGGAACTTCGACTTCAGTCAGATCTGTGGCACTTTTCGGTTGTGGGGCTTCTTCTGTGAAAGGATCCTCCTGGACTGACGGCGAGCGGATGTGCTCCAAAAACACATTGCTGGGAATGGCTTCTCTCTTGGAGCCTATCTTTGCCAGATCATCAGCTGCTTGATTTTTCAGTCAGGGGATGTGATGAAGCTCTAACCCCTCGAATTTCTTTTCTAGCTTTCTCACTGCATTGCAATAACCAGTCATAGCCGGACTTCTGACGTCCCACTCCTTCATCACCTGATTAACCACCAAATCTGAGTCGCCATAGACCATGAGGCGACGGACGCCGAGTGAAATGGCCATGCGCAACCCATACAAAAGTGCTTCATATTCTGCTTCATTATTGGAGGAATCAAAGTGAATCTAGAGAACATATCTGAGCTTATCTCCTCGGGGGGAGACTAGAACTACCCCAGCACCGGAACCATTCAGCATCTTAGATCCATCGAAGAACATGGTCCAGTGCTCCGAGTGAACTTGAGTCAGAAGTTGCTGTTCAACCCACTCGGTGATGAAATCTGCGATTGCTTGGGACTTGATAGCCTTCTTTGCTTCAAACTTGATATCTAAGGGAAGGACTTCAATCGCCCACTTGGCCACTCGACCAGTTGCATCTCTGTTATGCAGAATTTTTGACAGTGGGGCGTCGCTGACGACTGTAATGGAGTGGTCAGAGAAGTAATGAGCAACCTTCTTTGTGGTCATGTAAATCCCATATACAAGCTTCTGATAGTGAGGGTATCTTTGTTTTGAAGGGGTCAAAACTTCAGACAGATAATAGACTGGGTGCTGAACTCTGAAGGCCTTTCCTTCTTCTTCCCGCTCGAAGTACTGTACTGACAACTTGTCCTGTGGCTGCAATGTAAAGTAGCAGAGGCTCTTTGCTGATTGGGGCAGCAAGCACCGGCTGGGTGGAGAGCAGAGCTTTGAGCTCTGCAAATGCTGCGTCAGCTTCTGGAGTCCACTCGAACTTGTCAGACTTCTTCATCAGTCGGTAAAGAGGCAACGCCTTTTCACCGAGATGAGAAATGAATTGACTTAGAGCGGCCAAGCAGCCTGTAAGCTTTTGGACATCGTGCACGCATACAGGACGCTTCATCCGGAGTATGGTGCCAACTTTTTTAGGATTGGCATCGATCCCCCATTCGGAAACGAGAAAACCGAGTAACTTTCCACCTGGAACTCCGAACGTGCACTTTGATGGATTGAGCTTGATATCATACCTCCTGAGGTTGGCAAAGGTTTCAGCAAGGTCAGCCATCAGGTCGGAACCTTTCCGTGACTTGACCACAATATCATCCATGTATGCCTCCACATTCCGACTGATTTGAGTGAGTAGACACTTCTGAATCATTCTCATGAACGTGGCTCCGGCGTTCTTGAGGCCGAACGACATGGTGACGTAACATAAGCATCCGAATGGAGTGATGAAAGCTGTTTTGATCTCGTCGGGTCCATACAGATGGATCTGATGGTATCTGGAATAGGCATCTAGAAAAGACAATCTCTTGCACCCCATAGTCGAGTCGACTATTTGGTCGATGCGAGGGAGGGGAAAATGATCTTTCGGGCAGGCCCGATTGATATCTTTGAAATCAATGCACATGTGAAGTGACTTGTCCTTCTTGGGGACCATGACAACATTGGCGAGCCACTCGGAGTGGTAAATCTCTCGGATGAACTCCGCTGCTAAGAGCCAAGCCACCTCCTCGCCAATAGCTTTCGTCTTCTGGACGGCGGACCGTCGAAGATGTTCTTTCACGGGCTTGAACTTCGGGTCGACTCGCAGATGGTGCTCAGCCAGCCCCCTGGGAAATCCAGGCATGTCAGAAGGCTTCCATGCGAAGACGTCCCAGTTCTCACGGCGGAACTGGATGAGCGCTTCTTCCTATCTGGAGTCGAGCGTCATCGAGACGTGAGTCAGAGCAGCGTCGGGGTCGGTCGGGTGAATGTGAGCTGTCTTAGTTTCACCGGACGACTGAAAAGCAGATTCTGAAGCAGGCTTCTTGGCTCGTAGCAATTCACTCGGATCAGCAGTCTTCTGGTACTCTTGCAGCTCAACAACTGCCATCTGAGCGTCAGCAATCTTCGATCCTTTCTGAAAACACTCCTCAGCTTTCTTCCTATTTCCGGTAACGGTGATCACACCTCTGGGGCCGGGCATCTTCAACTTGAGATACACGTAGCATGGTCGAGCCATGAAGCGTGCATAAGCCGACCGGCCCAGGATAGCATGGTAAGCACTTTGGAAGTCCACAACCTCAAATGTCAATTTTTCCTTGCGGTAATTCTTTGAATCACCGAAAACCACGTCGAGAGCAATCTGGCCGAGTGACTCGGCTTTCTTTCCAGGAATGACTCCATGGAAGCTCATGTTGCTGGCGCTGAGCCTGGACATCGGAATGCCCATCCCTTTCAATGTTTCAGCATACAATATGTTCAGGCCACTGCCACCATCCATCAGGACTTTGGTCAGTCGAGTGCCTTCGACAACTGGGTCGAACACCAAAGCTTGCCTCCCAGGGGTGGCAATGTGCATGGGGTGATCGGACTGGTCGAATGTGATGGCAGTCTGAGACCACTTCAGATAACTGGGTGTCGCCGGAGCAACCATATTCACCTCATGGTTAATGACTTTCAGTCGACTTTTGCTTTCAACATCAGCAAAAATCATCAGGGTGGAATTGATTTGGGGGTATCCATCGTCACTCTCTTCCTTGTCCTCGACTCTGTCCGACTCTTTTTCCTTATCCTTGGGCTGTTTGCCCTGAAACTGCTGGATCAGGAGCCGACACTGTTGAGTGGTATGCTTTGGGTAAATAAAATTACCCTCTTCATCTTTCTTGGTGTGTATGTGACATGGCAGATCCAAAACATCGTTTCCATCCTGATCCTTGACTTTCTTGGGCTTCCAGGTGCCCTTGGGTTTTCCCTTGAAGTTTCCCTGGGCCACGGCCAGGGCCTCCCTAGGAGCGGCTGGCTCGGCCTTCCGCTTCTGTTTCCGACTGGAGTTTCCTCCGGTTTCTTGGGCGACTGCCTTGTGCTTGCCACTCCGGAGTCGGTCCTCGTCTTCACCATTAGCGTACTTGGTGGCAATCTCCATCATCCGATTCAGGGACATCTCTCCAGTTCGACCGAACTTCAGATTCAACTCTCTGTATTTAACGCCTTCCTTGAAAGCGCAAACTGCTTGATGGTCTGGCACATTCTCAACCGAGTGATGCAGTGTGATCCACCTCTGGATGTATTCCCTCAGGGTTTCATTCGGCTTCTGCACGCAAGACCGCAGCTCTGTAAGGCCTGCAGGTCGCTTGCATGTTCCTTCAAAGGTTGTGATAAACACCCGGGAGAGATCCTCCCAAGTGTAAATGCTGCTGGGTGCCAACTGATTTAGCCACGCTCTGGCTGAGCCCTCTAGCATGAGAGGCAAATGCTTCATGGCCACCTCATCATTGCCACCGCCAATCTGTACAGCCACTCGGTAATCTTCGAGCCAAGTGTCAGGCTTAGACTCACCGGTGAACTTGCTGACTCCGGTCGCCAACCGAAAGTTGGGAGGGATCACCGCGGCCCTGATGGCTCGACTGAAACACTCTGGCCCTGAAACACGCATTCTGCTGCTGGCGGGCGCATCTTTGTTCTGGCCTTCCCGATGAGCCCTGTTCCTGTCAACTAAGCCTTGAACGAGGACAGATCCCGCGTCAAAGCCCGGGTCCTTGGGGTCGACGGGAATCCTCTGCCCAACGCTATGAGGGCGTCTGTCATCTCGATGTCGAGGCGCATATGACCCACTCCTCGGGGGAGGGGTTGACACTCGACGTCGACCATCACGATCGGATCGGTGATCATACTGCTCATTCCTTCTGTACTGATCATGCTAGTCGCCACGTCCCTCACGCCTCGGGGGCGACCGCGGGCTGTGAGCCGACTGGACTGTATCTGTTGCAACGGATCGACTATGGATCCTGTTCCACGACTGAGAAACGGCGGAATTCTGGTTTCCCGCCGCCCGGAGCAACGCTCTGATCTGCAACAAGCCCCTGCCAGCCTCCGACTGGGAGGGCTGAATTGATTCTGCTATACGGGCCGCAGCGGCCAAATTCTGAACTGGGGTTCGATATACCTGCGTCGGCGGGAAGAGCTGGCGTCGACTAGACTCAGGAGCCCGCTGACGCGCTCGCTCGTCGAGTGCTCGCTGGAGATTCTCTAGTCGAGTGCGCTCGGCCAAATTAGCCAAGCGCGCGTCCTCCAAGGCCCAGGCCTCGGGGGACTCTCCGACGATAGGGGTGCGGAGGGCGTCCGTGTTCCGGCGGCGAAGCTCCTCTCGCTGTGCTGACGTGAGAGGTTCGGGGAGATACTCATCGTGGGGATGCGACGGGTCGCCCCCACCCGCGCCTCCATCAGCGCGAGGGAAACCAGGTGGACTGTGCGTTCCATCGACCGCCAGGACCTCAGCCGCGGGGTCGCTGCTGTCGCACTCGGATGCGGTCCCCGCGGAGCCAGTCGACAGGTCAAACAGGCCGCAGAGGGATTTGTCAGGCTCGATTGCCGCGACTTGCGGGGCGGCCGACTGGCGAGCCATGGCGTGCCTCACCCACCTCTGAAGTCTCGACCGACCGGAGCGCTTGCGCCGGTGGGAGACAGAGTGGGGAGACGATACGGGGGCCGACCGATACTGGGTCGACGGCTGCCGCAGGAGGACGCCACGAACGCATGCGCGTAAATGCGTCGCACCGCGGACGGGGAGCGCGTCGATGTTGAGTGGTGCCTCCTGAAGCCAGGCGGAGTCGTCAGTGATGAATGTGAGCGCGCCGAGGCAGATCTCACGGCCCTCCACCAAAACTCCGCACGAAACCATGATCAAAGGGATCGGAAAAATCGCAACTTCTCCAATCAGGTGCTAAGATTCCTGCCCCACGGTGGGCGCCAACGGTCGTGGTTCTAACTCTGACAGTGATGTAGGGGGGTATGTATGGAGAGGCTAGATCTCAGCTATTGGGAAGTTGTAAACACACCAAGATGTACAAGTTCAGGCCCTTCGAGGAGGAAGTAACAGCCCTACGTCTCGGTGCCCGGAGGCGGTCGACTGGATTACTGGCGTGTGAATAACAGGGGTCCGACCCCCTCATACTGAGGAGGGGGTGGCTTATATAGAGTTCGCTGGCCCCCTCCTGCCCTCAGTAATGCAGGGTTTAAGGTACATTTAAGGTTGGGCATTACTGGTAACGCCCCTAATAAAGTGCTATAATGACCATAAAGACTACTTAACAGCTGACCGTTTGCCTGCGGAGCGACTATAGGTCTCCTGGCGGTCGAGTGGTTGGCTTCATGGTCGAGTGATAGCCTCCTGGTCGAGTGTCTTGAGTCTGTCGAGTGGGATACCTTCAAGTCGATTGAAAGGTGACTTCTCCTAGGGATGTCCTAGGGTAGGGCTCCTTGGACAGGTCCGTGCCCCTACCCTAGGTACATGTCTTCATCACCTCCCACGACATCGCTATCTCCTCCCCCTCACGTTCACGTTCATCCCTATCTCCTCCCCCTCCCTCTCACGTCGACCACCATGGCATCACCCCTCCCAAGCCCTAGGAGCCCCTCGCTGCACTGCACGGACGGTCACGCGTCGTTGTTCCGTTCCTCGCCGCCACTAGTCAAGGAGGACGCGTCGGCATTCCGCTCCTCGCCGCGACGCGACGCGTCGCCGTTCCGTTCCTCGCCGCCACTAGTCGAGGAGGACGCGTCGGCGTTCCGCTCCTCGCCGTGACCCGTCGAGGTGGACGCATCAGTGTTCCCAATCTCGCTAGCACGCGCGTCGGCTCCCCGCTACGAGGAGAATGCCGCGCCGCCCGCCGAGCCCCCCATCCTTAAGGAGCTTTGGAAAGAAATGGATGTCGCCTTGTGGGAGGCTTTGCCTCCAGTAGAGCGCGCCAAAAAAGAGGCAGAGAAGATGGCCAAGGAAGAGAAGCGCACTGCGGAACAAGCTTCCTGGGAGGCCTATGTCGCGTCCGAGAGAGTCAGGCAATTGGCTCTTTGGCAGAAGGCTCGTGCGAGGGTCATGAGGGTGGAGGAGGACTCCCGTGCCGATGCCCTGAGTGCAGTCGGGCCCAAGTGCCTCATCTATGCTTGGCGGTACGTGGACCGGGTGCACGCTTCCAGCAGGAGTACCTATTGGCGCCAGATCACCACACCGGTGAGATTGCGCTCGCCCGTCGGCAAGCCGCCAATCAGCACCTCGCGAGTTGCGAGGTTGAGGAAGAGGCATTGTGTCGACATGCTGGGAAACGGCCGCGCACCAGGGCACTCGTGGCGCGCCGCAAGCGCTCCTGCGAGCGCCGTGGCTTTTGGTAGGAGTATAATTTTAGTTTCGTAAGGCGATCTCATTAGTTTTGGGATGCAAATGATAAATCTCGAACGTTCAGGAATTCTTAGCGTCCTTAATTAAGTATGTAAAAGGGAAAGTTTGGAAACCTTGTGTATTTGTACGCATTTTGCAAGACGTGCATATAGCACAAACTTTACTATATACTATCGCACTACATGTCTCTCTCTATATATGCTTGCAGACTGTGCTACTCCCTTCGTCCAGGTCAATAAGTCATCTTTGGTTGTGCACCGTGACCAATAAGGAGGGAATGCTTATACACCTAGACGGAGGGAGTACTACTATTACTTATGTACGTGCAAATGCACGTTTTAACATTATGATGCGATTTTTGTAAAAGTAGAAAAACAGCACTAGTCAAGCTTGTGAAACGATTCAATGCAAAACAAATGCAAAAATGCTCGTTTGATTGTTTACTTTTAGCTTCCTTCTCTGTGGTTATTTCTCTGTCGTACTTTGTACGGAGTATCTCACTGGTCGGAAAGGCATGCAAATTTACCAAACCGCTTCCTACACCCTGTATTGAATTTTTTGCCTAACAAGTTGTGCCGTGCAATTGGAATTCCAACTTGAGTACTACTAGTAGGAGTACCAGGGGCTAGTTCTTTTAGGCTTCTAGATTAGGAATCCCATAACTACTACCTCCGTCCTGGTTTATTGGTCCCCATTGTAATCTGTGTCAAATTTTGATCATAAATTTAACTAATGAAATGTTAGTGCATGTCACATGCACTAACATTTTATCAGTTAAATCTTTGGTCAAAATTTATCACAAATTACAATGGTGAGGAATAAACCAGGACGGAGGTACTACTAGTACTAGTAGCTTAGAAGCCCAAATAAATGAGTGAGGCGCCTTAATGTTAGTCTCCACTGTGACAAGTCTTATGGGAAAAGCTGGGGAAGCCGCCAAAAGAACTGGCCCTAGGATTAGTAGCTAGGGATACTAGGAGTAGTAGCTAGGGATCGAGTGCGCGAGATGAACCGGAGAAAGTAAATGCAGAGAGATGAAATGCAAAAAAGACGGAGGGATGTGATGGTTGCTTGTCCGTTTATTTTACCAGGACACTTATTACTGGGAGTGGTTGGGTTTTGTGATATGATGACTTTACTGTCGCGCCACGAGCGGGGTGAGACTCCCGTGCAGCACCACCCTCGACACTAGTATGACTACATCGGTCGTGGTTTATCCCCCATTGAATTTGACTGAAGATTTAACTGACAAAATGTTAGTGCATGTCAACAAAAACAATATCGTTGGATTCGTATTCGAACATAGTTTTCAATGATACACCTATAATTTTAGGTGACATGCATCCTCATTCATCGTACTATATATAATGTTAGTTCAATTTTTGGTCGTACTAATCTATAGTAAGGTGACTGTGCGTTGCACGGAAGAGTGAAATGCATTGATCGGGGAGTTGTTTATTTTGACAAATGATGTGGGGGTCATCTCATGTGTAATGGGTATTGATAGGTTTGTTCAGATATTATTTCATCACTAGAGCTCACAAACATCCGGGTGAAATAGATAAAAAAGTATCTTTTGCAAACAAAAGCGTTCAACTGTTCAACCTGCATCCAAAACTTGTGAAGAAATAACTCTTATTGTGCTTTGCATGAAATGATCTTCAAGAATTAGTTTTTGAGTATCCATTGTTATACATGTTGGCTACAGATGACATGGCACTTTCTTATAGAGTCACATCCAATCCATTTGAGTTAATTGCGTGTATGATTCTCCCTCTATAAAAAGTTAATTGCATACTTAATCTTGTATTCTAAGTACTCTGTGGGTTCCATCGTCAGTACAGTGTACATGACTTACAGGTTGGCTACAGATTCGTACAGAAAGTTAAAAAGAAACAAATCCATGACTTGCAGGACTGGAGTTAGCACCGATGGCGGTTCGTAGTCATTCCACGCTCGGGCATTGAAGTTTGTAACTATTTTAGATTAGAACATACTACTCCTCTGGTGCTAGTAGTAGAGCAGAGTCCTACTCCACTACTACTCTACTGAAGCAAGTTAGGGCATAGTAGCAGGTACTGTAGGGAGTACCAGTACTGTGATCACTCAAGCAAGTTGTCTGACTTTGATATGACCCTACACTGCTGGTATGTGTCTCGTAAGTCAAGCGGCGTGATATAGTCATCAGCACCTGTCCACTTCCTGCAGCTCATATTCTCTTCTCCATCTTTGTCCGCTCTTCCATCCCCGCTAAGGCACCTCCCCCCTCGTTCGAAACCCAAGCACTAACAATGGCAGAACTGAGCAGCGTCCACCGAAAGAGTGGCTGGAATTCGCTCCCCAAAGAGGTAACCAAGCTCATTGTTTCGCGTGTGGACAATCTCAGTACCATGCCGCTCGCCGCGTGCACCTCGGGGCTATACCGTTTACTCAAAGCCCTCAGGCCAGAGATTTTTAAGCCAGCTCCTTGCTTTCTGATGCCGCTTGATCTTCAGAAACGGCGTGTTATGCAGCATAATGATCGTAGGGTGGCGAGCATCAACCCCCTTGACTGTGATCCGATCCCCGTCACCCTCAACTCCATTAACAGTATGTACTAGGTTGGCATGAACACGTCTTGGGTGGTGCTCGTCGACGGCCGCGGCAACTGGATGCTCGTGGAGGTCTACTCCCGGCGATTGATCCCCCTTCCTTCGATTAACACTGCACTGCTTTGGCACCGCGGCGCAGAATACTCGGAATCTTATAGTAGCCAACATGATACCAAGTTTGATTTGCTAAAGGTTGTAATCTGCCAAGTGCCCATAAGATCTGTGAATTATAAAGACTTCATGCTAATTGTGTTCTTCAACCGCGGTCTCGCCTATCTGACAGGTCATTGCGGTAAGTGGATAAATTTGCACGTCCATCGCAGGATCATACATCCTCCATGGTTCTCTGATGCCATTGAACACAAGGGCTTCATTTACGCTGTCGACTCCTTCTATGGCTGGACGTATTGCTGACCTACTCCGGTCATCGCTACAAACGGCTGTTACAGTAGTATGTTACTTTCCTATGATATCATGATGGCTTGCTTATATTACTGTCAATATTTACTGAAAAAATATTCATGCTCATAACATGTTGTTCTTAAGATTGACTACATCAAGAGCCCTTTTTATTTGACTCCAACTTTTTTTATGTTACTTTTCTATGATATCATGATGGCTTGCTTATATTACTGTCAACATTTACTGAAAAAATATTCATGCTCATAACATGTTGTTCTTAAGATTGACTACATCAACAGCCCTTTTTTTATTTGACTCCAACTTTTTTTGTGGGTTATTTGACTCCAACTTGATATGATGTCGTAGGCCGCCTCGTGTCCCTACCCTTCCTAATCCCAGAACCTTCCAAAGAAAAGCGGCATGGCAGTTGCAGGTGGTTCCTGGCTCGATCAGATGACGGCGAATGATTGATGATCGTTCGCACATACAGGACATGTTGTTTCGCGGAATACAATCACAGTCACTACAAGGTCTTTGAGCAGGATCCCAGCTTCTCTGGGCCTTCAGGAATTTTCACTGGAGGTTGGTAAGTAGCCTTGGTACACGCTCTCTGTTTGTCAGACTGAATTATCCGATTAACCAAGAGATAACCGACAACAAGGATCATGATGGCGGCGCGGTTTCGTTCATCAGGCAAAACTGTGTGTACACAGCGTACCATGCGTCTCTGCATGCACCATACCCTGATATGTGCCGCCATGCTCTGCAGCCCAAAGTAGGATAGAGGGTCGCAAGTATCAGACTTTGACCTGCTGGCTGGAGTTTCCCCCGTCAGGCACCCATCTGGTTCAAGCCGTCAGCCAATCTCCACAACTTAATAAATAGTAACATCTAACTGAGCTAGTTAGTTAGATGCGTACACTTGGTGTAGTAGGATCTTTATTTAGTTTGATGCATACACTTGTTCTTTTTTGGTATCCCTTTTGCAATGATGGCTGATGTTTGGTTTGGAAGAGAGAGCTACGTCTTCACTCTACTGGACTGCTTACTGCTTCTGTTGCACCCCCAGCCCTGGTTGCTGCTGCTGCTGTTTTCAATGTACAATCAGTAGTATATTTCGTCTGTTGGTTGAATAAATGTGTTGTTAGAACGACAAACACAATGTTTTGGAAGTCGTTGCATGGTTCGATCCTTTAGTGCCCCGTACCGTACGTAGCGCATACTATTTTTCATACGGAACACATTTTCCACTTGTTGATAACATGCAGCCCACTGATGAAGGCCCAATAGAGAAGCCCATAATTAACTGGAAGGGAGGCTCTCACATGAATCCAGCCCAGGTACATGCTCATGGTCCCCTAAACATAAATAAGTAAATAAATAAATCAAGCTAAATTCTCATGCACCAGTTCTTTAAATTCATGATTTAATAGGAGGATATTATTTCCTATGATAGTGTCGTTACATTTAGTCGATATTATTCTTCGGCAAAGATAGCGACCAGTCTTCTTTCTCCTAGCATTTTCTTCCTGGAACCAGCGGACGCATGCAAATCATAGTCAATGTCGTAAATAGATCCGGTCCATTTTTATTTTTCAATAAGAATGTCCAGCCCAGCCCACCACATTGGCGACAGCATTTTATCCTCCGCCTTGGTGAGCTCGCCGCGGCGCCGCCGTCCGGCCCTAGCAAAATAGTTCTTTTTCAAAACGGTCCCTGTCAACATAGTGAATCGAGAGAGGACTGTAGCTGTGAGTATGGCAGTACGGACCCACCAGGTCCACTCCCGAACACAAACAAGCACCTCTTTTACTACTCAGATGAACCCCTCATTTTTTTTACTCTAATCGACCCTGCTGATATCTGGGACCCACATCATTTTCAACTTATATTCAATTAACGACAGAATTGCACAACTTTTTTAGTAGTAATTTGGAGGAGCAGGCTATAAACTGGGTTGTGCGGTCTATGTGACCCGTCTAATAACATGACCAGCCCAGCAGTTTTTTCTTTGGGAAAATAGGTAGCCTAGTATTTCTTTTTGAAGAATACCCAAGCTAGGCCTATTTGTTTTCTCCGACTTACTGGGCTGCAAATCTTTCAAGACGACGAGGGATGCATTCCAGCCTGGCCAAAGAGTATGGTCAGTGTCTGTTAAAAGTAATATCAAAAGGGGTTGAAAATTCCAAAAAATTATAGCAAATGGGATATTAGTTTCTTTTTTTGTTTTTGTTCTTCACTGATATCTTATACGTATTTCATTGGATTTAACATGACATAGTACTTTTTAAATTTGTTTTAGTATGGCTACTAATTTTTGCATTAAGAATATTTTGTTCCCCAGCAAATATTTGCGAATTTTCAAAATTTCCCACATATTTAGTTAATTTTTTTAACCCTGGTACTGACCAGAAAATGGGCAACAATTCTAAAAATGGAAAACGGGCTGCAATAAATTCCATATGAATTAGAAAATGAGTAAAAACAGAAAAATAATAGCAAATGGACTGTACACGCCACAGATTTCGAGGCTGACTTGTTTACGCAAGGCTTTGTCAGTCAACACACGATTCTAGCAACAGTGAGTGTTGGATTTCCATCCAACGGCCGACGTGCTTCTTCAATCTCTAATCTTCCTACTCCACCCGCCTAAACTAGCGCAGGCGGGACTACCTGCTCCCTCCTCTTGTGGCCTGCGGTGATGCCGCGCAGGCTTCCCCCGCCCACCCTACTCCCTCCGCTGGGTTGGCCGCACGCAATCAACTGGCTCCTTATTACGCGGAAAAAAATGATTACTCCCACTGACATCTGGGGCGCACCGGTTGGGAGGCTGACCTGTGGGCCCACTAAGTTGACGCATACTCAGGGCTTGTCAACTTAGTCAACAAACGATTCTAGCAGCAGTAACCGTTGGATTTGAATTGAACGGTCCTGCTGCTTCTTCAATCGCTGCTCTTCTTGCACCAGCCGCCCAAACCAGTGCTGGCGAGACCGCCTGCTCCTGCCTCCAGTGGTCTGCTGTGCTGCCATTGAGGCCTCACCGCCCCTACTACTCCCACCGCTAGCTAGGCCCTGCGGCGACGGCAGCCTCACACCGCAGCCGAACCAGTGAACCCTCGTACACCTCTCCGCGTGGGCATCCACTTCTGCGTCTCCCCCGGCTCCGCGTCGTCCCCTTCCTAGGCCTCTCCGTCGTCCACTTCCTTGGTGCTCTCGGTGCGGCGTGGTCAATGTGGTCAACAACCGACTTCCATCGAAAGAGTACTGTACATGGAGATGCTAACAGCTGGGTCCACGGCCGCAGCTGGGTCCACGGCCACAGCCCAGTTTTTTTGTGATTTGCCAAGTAAGTCGCTTTGTCAGGCCTGTTGGGCTGCAAATCTTTCAAGACGAGGAGAGCTTCATTCGGCTGGCCGAGAAAATGGACTATCAGTAATGAGAAATGGGTTGTACATTTTTAAAACACATCAAACCGGCAATTAGTATCAAATTTCCTTTTTTCATTTCGAGATTTTAAATTGCATTGATTTTTATGTGTGGACAATTTGTTGGATTTTATAATGATATATATATTTATTTTTAAAATCAGTTTGAACGTGACTCGAAATTTCAGGATTAAAAAGAGTTTGGACCGCACCAAAATATGCAAAATTTCGTATAATTTTTTAACCGTGGCCATAATATGCGCTGTAATGCTAACAAAAAGAATATGGGCTCCAAAAAACCTTAAGAATTAGCAAATGGGTTGTAAATTATTAGAAATAATGACAGATGAGTTGTATGCTGTTTTCCACATATTTGAGGCTTTCCTAAAAAAGGTTGACGCACAAGCAGTGACTGTTGGATGTCCATCCAACGGCCGTCGTGCTTCTTCAATCTCTGTTCTTCCTGCTCCAGCCGCTCAAACAAGCGTCGGCGGGACTGCCTGCTCCCTCCTCCCCGCGGCCGGCTGTGCTGCCGCACAGGCCTCATCGCCCCACCGTACTCCCATCGCTGGCCTAGCCATCCCTCTACTCACCCACACCTATTGTTATTCTCCGGCGATGGCAGACGAACTAGTAAACCCTCGTACAGTCGTACTCCCCTCCGTGTAGGAAACAACTGCCGAGTCTTCCCTGGCTCCGTGTCATTCCCTTCGTAGGCCTCGCCGTCGTCCACCGCCCTGGTGCTCTCGGCACGGCCTGGTCAACATGGTCAATGACTGACATGCATCTGAAGTGGACTGTGCGTGGAGAGGCTGACAGCTGGGTCCACGGCCGCATGCAAGGAAATGCCTCCTTATTATGCACAAAATAATGATTCCTACACCTGACATCTGGGACCCACCGCAAGGGCCTCTGTATTTCGCGAAAAAACGTTACCGCCGCTGACAGCTCGGACCCACCAGTTATATCTTCGCACGCAAGGAAGTGCCTCCTTATTACGCACAAAAAAATGAATACTCCCCCTGCTAGCTAGGACCCAGTATAGTGGTAGGCTGACTAGTGGGCCTACTAAGTTGACGGAGACGGAGGGCTTTGTCAACTTAGTCAATATGCATGATTCTAGCTCTAGTGACCGTACGATGTCCATCCAGCGGCTGTAGTGCTTCTTCAACCTCTACTCTTCTTGCTCCAGCCGCCCAAACAAGCGTCGGTCGTGCCTCGTGCTCCTGCCTCCCGTGGCTGGCTGCGATGCGACGGAGGCCTCACCGCCCCCTACTACTCCCACCGCTGGCCAGGACATCCCTCTACTCACCCACACCCCTTGTTATTCTGCGGCGACGGCAGCCTCACACCGCAGCGAACCAGTGAACCCTCATACTCCTCTACGTGTGGGCATCCACTGTCGTGTCTTCCCTGGCTCCGCGTCGTCCCCTTCCTAGGCCTTGCCGTCGTCCATCACCCTGGTGCTCTTGGCTCGGCGTGCTCAACATGGTCAAGGAACGGCTTCCATCAAACGTGGCCTGTACGTGGAGAGGCTGACAGTTGGGTCCACGGCCGCAGCAAGGAAGTGCCTTCTTATTACGCGCAGAATAAATATTCCTCTACCTGACAGCGGGGACCCACCGGACAGGCCCCCATATTTCATGAAAAAAACGTTTCCCCCTGACTACTGGGACCCACCAGCTACATCTTCGCACGCAAGGAAGTGTGTCCGGGCAAACAAAAAGATTCACCCCCTGGCTGCTGTGACCCACCAGCTACATCTTCGCACGCAAGGAAGTGCCTGACAGTCGGGACCCACCTGGTCGAAGCGTACGTAGCGTTGTCATTCTGCTCGCGAACATGTACGTACATACTGGTCGATGTAGAGGCGCGCACGCGTCGTAGTAGAGGCGCGCACGTAGCATGTACACGTATGTATAGCGGCCAGGGTGCAAGAAAGTAAATATGCCACGTACGTACATACGGGCGGGGTCTCAAATGCCTACTCGCGTGTACGTACGGCCAGGGCTCGTGTACATGGCTGGGTCGGAACGGAGATACAACGTCGTCGTCGTGTTCATGGGGAGCCAACTGGCTAGGTCAGAACGGAATGCGTCGTCGTGTTCATTGGGAGGGCTTGGACGAAACAGCCGATGGAAACAAGGCCTGGCGTACCGCAAACGGAGGAAACGACCTTGTGTTCGACCGGCCAAGTTCGAAATGGGATCCTGTTCATCGGGAGGGGTCTGGCATACCACAAAACGGAGGAAACGGACCTCCTATGGTTGAAACAGGGGTCCTGTTGATCGGGAGGGGTGTGGCGTACCGCAAAACGGAGGAAATGGACTTGTGTTGGAGCGCTACGGTCGAAACGGGGGTCCTGTTCATTGGGAGGGGTGTGGCGTACTGCAAAACGGGACTCCACGAGATACTGTTCATCTCCACCGTCGACCCGCTCCAGCCTCCACGGGCTACTGTTCATCCACCGTCGACCTCATCCAGCCTCCACCTGCGACTGTTCATCCACGGGCTCCTGTTCATACAGCCTCCACCGTGCGCTACTCCACCGGCTACTGTTCAAGCAGCCCTCTCCACGGGCTCCTATTCAACCACCCCTCCGCGGGCTACTGTTCATCCTGCCCTCGTCTACTGTTCATCCTGCCCTCCACAGGGTGGTCCTGTTCATCCTGCCCTCCACGGGGTCCTGTTCATCCAGCCCCAACCGGCTCGATCGATCGGGGTATTGTTCATCCAGAGGCAACACCACGGGGTCCTGTTCATCCACCCCCACCGGGAACTGTTCATCCAACCCCCCGGCAATGCTCACTGTTCATCCAGAGGCAGCATTGATCGGATTCGGTTAGTAGCAGTAGTGAAGGAATCGCTCGATCAGGTTCAGTTAACAGCTATCGATCGATCGCTCGGGTTCAGTAATGCGTAGCCTGCAGTGCAACCGCTCGGGTTCAGTTAGAGCCCAACGCCTCGCTCGGGTTCAGTTAGAGACCAATGCCTCGCACACATGCGCGTACGTATGAGAGAAACGCGCATCGCTCGGCCCCCGGCCAGCCACTGTAACCGTGGACTCCTCGATATTTTCTGCGCCCTCGCTTCTACCACAGTTTTTTCTGTCATGGACGGCCCAAAGAATGTCATGCAGCTGCGTCTCCGGCCCGCCCAAGACGAAAAGGCCATTTTTCTGTCATGATTTTTTGTCATAGAAGTAGGACCCCACCACATCTATGATGATACCAAGTTTTGTCACAATTATTGTCATGGAAGTGTCATAAGTATGACAGAAAAAAAATTCGTTCGACCCAAAATGTCACGGATGTGTCTTTTTTTGTAGTGGAAGTCAGCCAGTACTTGGGATTTAATAGCTTGACATGGTTTATATGTAATATCAAATGGGAGGAGCTCATTGGCCCATTTGGCAATCTGGCCCATGGCATCGCGGTTTTTTATTATGTCGTTGAGTGGTACTTCAGAAGCCACCATGATCGAACACTCCTGGAAGTAGTGTCGTAGCTTTTGGGATGCCATGAAGACCGCGTATGCTATCTTTTGATAATGGGGGTACCGGGATTTGCATGGTGTAAGGACAGTGGATACGTAGTATATTGGCTTCTGAAGCGGGAATTTGTGTCCGTCCTGTTCTCGTTCAAGGACGAGTAGGGCGCTCACCACCTGATGTGTTGCTGATATGTATAGCAACATGGGCTCGCCGACGTTTGGTGCGGCCAGGATTGGGTTGCTCGCTAGAAGGGTTTTTATTTCTTCCAGTCCAGCTGTTGCCGCGTCCGTCCACTTGAAGTGAGCGGTTCACCGTAGAAGGCGATAGAGTGACAGTGCCTTTTCTCCCAGTCTGGAGATAAAGCGGCTTAGAGCTGCCATGCAACCCGCGAGTTTTTGGACTTGTTTAAGGTCTGGTGGCGTAGCCAATTGTGACAGAGCTCGGATTTTGGCTGGATTTGCTTCAATTCCTCTATTGGAAACAATGAAGCCCAGCAGCTTTCCTACGGGGACGCCAAAAACACATTTTCAGGATTAAGCTTAATGTCATATGCGTGGAGGTTGTCGAATGTGAGGCGTAGATTGTCTATTAGTGTTTCGACGAGCCTTGTCTTGATTACGACGTATCTACATAGGCTTCAACTGTCTTTCCGACCTATTTCTCCAGGCATGTTTGGATCATGCGTTGATAAGTGGCGCCGGTGTTCTTGAGTCCGAAGGGCATTGTGTTAAAGCAGAATGGCCCATATGGGGTGATGAATGATGTTGGAGCTTGATCGGAATCCTTCATTTTTCATTTGATGGTATCTGGAATATGCGTCAAGGAAGCATAATGAGTCGTGTCCTGTGGTAGCATCAATGATCTGGTCAATGCGGGGGAGGGGTAAGGGATCCTTAGTGCAAGCCTTGTTGAGGTCTTTGAAATCGACGCACAGGCGCCAGGACTTGTCCTTCTTTGGAACCATCACCAGGTTTCCCAGCCAGTCCGGATGTTTTATTTCTCTAGTGAATCCTGCCTCAATTAGCTTGGTTGGCTCCTCCCCCATAGCTTGACGTTTGGGTTCGGAAAAGTGCCGTGGTGTTTACTTGACCGGTTTATATCCCTTCAGTATATTGATGCAGTGTTCGGCCAACTCGTGTGGGATTCCTGGCATATCAGAAGGGTGCTAGGCGAATATATCCCAATTCTCGCACAGGAACTCTCGTAGCGCGGCGTCAACCGTTGGGTCTAGTTGTGCTCCAATGGATGCTGTCTTCTTGGGGTCTATTGGATGGACTTGGAATTTGACTATTTCTTCTGCTGGTTTGAAGGAGGTGGATTTGGGTCATTTGTCAAGGACCACATCATCCCTGTCCACCGTGGAGCGCAGCGCGGTTAATTCTTCGGCCGCGAGGGCTTCAGATAATGCCTCAAGGGCCAGGGATGCGGTTTTATTCTCGGCGTGAAGTGCTATGTCCGGATCACTAGCTAGAGTGATTATATAGTTGGGCCCAGGCATCTTAAGCTTCATGTATCCAAAATGGGGTACTGCTTGGAAGCGCGTTAATGCATCTTGCCCTAAGAGGGCGTGATATCCGCTATTGAAAGGGGCCACTTGGAAGGTTATTTCTTCGGACCGATAGTTCTCCGGTGTGCCGAAGACCACGTCGAGTGTGATTTTTCCCGCACACCGTGCCTCCCGAATGGGAATGATTCCTCGGAAGGTCGTGTTGCTTTGCTCGATGCGGCTCATGTCTATTTCCATTTTTTGTATTGTATCCTCATAGATGAGGTTTAGTCCGCTGCCGCCGTCCATGAGAACCTTGGAGAGCCGAAAGCCATCCACAATTGGGCTGAGGACCAAGGCAGCTGGTGCTCGGACTGTCCTGTATTTTGGATCGTCGCCGGCATTAAAGGTTATCGCCATGTCGTTCCAAGGGTTTATTGTTGCAATCTGTCATACTTCGGCAAGCTCGTAGAGTGCCCTTTTACGCCTATTGTTTGAGGCGAATGTCTTGAAGACCATCAATACTTTGAGTTCGCCGTCTTCTGCGGGGTGTTGCTCTGGGGTATTCCTGGTGAGGATATCTTCACCCCTCTTGGCCACCTGCCGGAGTATCCAACATGCTATAAGGCCGTGGGTTGGTATGCTATCCGGTGTTGTGTGTATTTTGCATGGCCCATCGAGCCATCCTTCCAGAACAATTCTGCGCCCCGTAATGGGCTTGTGTTTCTTTACCATTTGTCCCGGCGTTCCATGAGGGTACGCCCTTTTCGTCTGAACGAGAGGTTGAGTGGGGACTGCTGGTCCCCACCGTGCTGCCTGAGTTTTCCAGGCGCTTTCCATTGCGCTGTACTTCTGCATGATAGTTGCCAAGTCAGCAAAGTGTAATATATGACGACGGTTGATAGCATTGAGGATTCCCTCGTCTGTGCAATTGTTGCGAAACACTGAGATCACGTCTTCGTCGCGAGAATCTTTGTTCTTGTTTTTGACAAGGAGGAATCTGGCCCAAAAGTGGTGGACCATTTCCTGAGATTGCTGTTGCATGCTCAAGAGAGCGCTTATGTCTGGGTGGGTGGGTGGAATTAAATCTGAACCCTGACATAATTTTGGGTCCAGAGTCCGAGGATCTTCCAGAATTAGTGGTTCGAGCTCTGGGATATAAACTGATTTTTGAAGCTTATCGTCTAATTCTATGTTCGGAGGACAAGGCGTGTCTTTCTGCCGGTAGGTGTCTCGCTTCTCGAGGTCAGATATCCGAATGTAGTTTGTCCTCAATATAGAGGAAGAGTTATCTTGCTCCTCGACTACCGCTATCTAGTGGGTGATCGGTGGAGATTTGATTTCTCTCTAGTCGGGTTTAAGCCCAATCCGATTGTAGTCTGTAGCGACCCCCAAGGCGGCAATGTGATCTAGGAGTTCGTTTAAATATGATAACTCCATCGGATCCATATGTTTGGCTTATCCAGAATCAACGCAGAGGCGATTTTCGATGACTCGAGAGGTCATCATCGTCGGCTCAAGGGCCGAACGGGCGGTCATGATAAAAACGCCCAGCCGAAGGGTTTGGCCTGAGGCCAGAGCTCCTCCGGAGGTGATAGTTTCCTTGATGATAAGTCGAGCCATCAACCCTTTCGACGACGGCACAGTGTAACTCCTAAAGAAAGCACCAATGTCAGTGTCAAAACCGGGGATCTCGGGTAGGGGGTCCCGAACTATGCGTCTAAGGTTGATGGTAACAGGAGACAGGGGACACAATGTTTTACCTAGGTTCGGGCCCTCTCTATGGAGGTAATACCCTACGTCATGCTTGATTGATCTTTATGAATATGAGTATTACAAGAGTTGATCTACCACAAGATCGTAATGGCTAAACCCTAGAGGTCTAGCTTGTATGGCTATGGTAATGTGTATCTCCTCCGGACTAAGTCCTCTGGTTTATATAGACACCGAGAGGATCCACGGTTACACAAGGTCGGTTACAAAGAAAGGAATCTACATATCTAGTCGCCAAGCTTGCCTTCCATGCCAAGGAGAGTCCTGTCCGGACACGGGTACAGTCTTCGGTCTTCGTATCTTCACAGCCCACCAGTCCGGCCCATGGCTACCAGGCCGGACGCCCGAGGACCCCTTAGTCCAAGACTCCCTCAGTAGCCCCCACTCATCGAAGGAGGGTATACGCTCCACAAATTCCACCTTGTTCTAGCAGCGGTACAGCAGGCAACTCTTCCCCGTCATGTCATCTGGCAACGGGACACCGGTTAGGACCTCGAGTACCGTTCGCCGTGCCTCAAGGGGGAGCCCGGACTCCTGAAGTCTCATGCGGTCCTTACTGCTGAGCAAGGCCCACATTCGCTGGGAATGGAACTAAAGCGGAGCAACCAGGCCCCGGACGAACTCCTTCACCACCATAGGCGCAGTCACGCCAAGGTCTTTCAGCCCCTTCAGCTTGAGCCAGACGGGGACGAGGCGCGAATCGGCGAGCCTTTGATGGCACCAACCGGAGTTGGGAACGGCAGGTGCCGACGGGGAATGGAGCAAAGGGCTAAGTACTCCGACATCAACAAATACCCACCATGTCCGAAACTCGCTCGTGGATGGTGGAAGCTCGAAGTCAATCCCCGTGTCTGCCATTGCCGCCACGGCCTGGAAGCTCAGGCACCCCGAGCTCTGCAGGGGATCAATCAGGTGCAACGAGAAGAAGTGGCGGAGAATGGCCACAGAAGGAGCAATGCCCACCATGGCCTCGCAAACAAAGGCGAAGACAACAAGAAGGGTCATGGATTGGGGATCATGGTGCATCATGTGAATCTGGTAATGGGCAAGCACTGCGTTGAAGAAGGCAGAGAAAGGAGGAACCAGGCCAGCCCAAAGGGCGTCGATGAAGAATGGGACCTCGGTGGCTGTCCTGTCGATACGAGCACGAGACACAGGCCAGGCCACCGTCCCTCCCCACTCATTGAAGCTGGGGGCGAGCATGGGACGCACCTTGTCCATGGATTCTTGGTTGAGCACCAGCGACCTGCTAACGGCAGGCTCAGTGGCCGAGCATAGCCCGGCGGAGGACAGGGGACTCTTGTCTTTCTCCGACTGGTCCGGTGCCATGGCAATGGGAGGATTGAGCTCAGATCAGATCGATAGAAGAGGCCGAGTTTCGAGGAAGCGGAAGAATTGGGGAGTGCGCCGCAACAACGGGAAGGAAACCGTGTAGACCGCGATGGCCGCCTAGCCAGGCGGGTATCAAGGCAACATGGGGAAGCGGAGACGCCCACGTCCAATCAACCGCCACACGTCGACCAGGGTCATAGGCTGTTGGGGCCCGCGGCGCTCCGCACTTGCCCTTTGGCTTTGCCTCAAAGCCAAGCCCGAGCGCGCCTTGGGCCTGGGGGCTACTGTCAGCGTTCTGGGAACAGGGTTCCCCAGACTTGCCTGCCTGCGGCCCACGGCATGGCTCTACAAGCGGGCCCATATGGCCCATCTTCACCAACAAGCATTCAAGACCCTCGCGAGGGGCCAAGCCTTGCAAGGCGGACGACACAAGACCTCCTCGGGAGCGGCCTCACCAGGCTGGCTCGCGAGGGGCGGAGAGATCAAGGCCAGGCAAACCTCGTGAGGTTCCAATGACGTGAGCCATGACGATCGAGACCAGGCGGGCGCCAGCGCGCACAGTGTCCTTGTTTCCTCTTTGGTGCAAAGGAGGCAAGTGCAGACGAAGAGTGCCGAGGCATCAAGCAAAGGTTTCCATATCGGTGCAACGAGACCAAGACTAGCAGGACGTCAAGACAGAGGTCACCATGGAGCCCATGGCGGCGTCACCACCAGAGCCTTTGGCAGACGAAGACTGCTTTTGTCAGGATAACTTGTACTAGTTGTCCCCTTTCAAATTGGCCGTTGTTGGCTCCCTTCCTGCTCAATATTTGGGGAGAGGACCAGGGCCTCTATAAATAGGATTAGCCACCATAGTAGGGGGGAGACGGAGCCTCAACCATCTCATCTTGGACTAGATCCTACCCATCCTCCCACCCACCAAGCACAAGAACACCTCACCTCAGGAGGATGTTCTTCCCCTTGTACTGTTCATCCTCAGCTCGAGAGGCAATCCACCACACCACACTGGAGTAGGGTATTACACCACAATAGTGGCCCGAACCAGTATAAATCTTGTGTCTCTTGTGTTGTGAGTTCGTCGAGCTTGCCTTTGAGATTGTGGCGAGGTTGAGGGCACGAGTTGGTAGGGGGAAATCTTCATGCGCACCCCAGTGTTCGAACCTTGAGGGTTTTGCTGGAACCCGAGATCCGATAGAGCTTGCTGCGACGACTCTTGGTCATCCGGCCCACAGCGTATCCCTTGATCCCTTCGAAGTTGCCCTTTAAGAACTCGAAACCATCGTGCGATAGCCCCACGGTGGGCGCCAACTATCGTGGAATTGTCACGGCAGATGTCCTAGTGTGAGGACTTAGTCATGGAGCCATCGCGATGAGTTTAGATTAAAGGGGTTAATCAGGACAAAGGATACGAGGAGTTTATACTAGTTCGGCCCCTTACGATGAAGGTAAAAGCCTAGTCCAGTTTGTAGTTGGTATTGCTAGGGTTTCGATGAGCCGGGAGCGAATACGCTTGACCTGGCTCTCGATCTATTGTTTCTTGTCCTAAACCGCCGCTAGGTCGTCCCCTTATACACATGGGTTGACGCCCTGCGGGCTACAGAGTCCCGGCCGGTTTACATAATGTATCCTGCTCGGTGACCTTTCTTACATACCTTACAATACAAGTTTACATACATGGCGGTTTATAATCATGGGCCTTAAGCGGCCTTCGGGTCTGGGCCCTCTACCTAGCCTATCTATGAACCACCACATGCTCTTGGGCTTCATTGAAATGGATCGTTATAGGGATGACCCGGCCCCTCCTGGGCGGGTCATACCTAATAGCTATATCCCCAACAGAACTCCTTGCTAAAGTCCATATCCAGTAGGCTCACCCCTTGGATCCCCATTGGAGTCTCTTCTGACGCAGAGTTGATGTGGCGGTTCTCGTTTTGTGCGTATTTGTGGCAGGGGAGAGATGAAGACGAATGGTCTGTACTGGGGTACTGGGGGCGACACCGCGGCAGTAGCAGTTTGTTTTTCCAATCTTGGGGAACTGTAATCGATGGTGGACATAGTGAGTAGGCACCAGAAGCGATTCGTTTTTCAACTCTTGGGGAACTGCATTCAATAGTAAATTGAGTGGGTACAGGCGGCATTAATTACTACCCCTCCCTCGCCCGTTGCGCGCTTGGCAGAACATGCCTCCTCGACGCATTCAAACCCCTCCATTAAACCCGCGTGGAAGCCAAGGAAATTATTCCGGCCACACGTCTGGTCACGAGCGGGCCAGTATTGGTACTGTAATAGCAAGTGTTAGTGGTCACTTTACTTAAATTTTATTCACTTTAGTTAAATCTTATTCTTAAAACAAGCAAAGCATTGGCTCGTTGTATCAATGCCACAGGATCAACATGCACAACGATTAGAATTATTATTCTCATGACACACACGATCAGCTCATTTGCCGCACTTTCACAGACAATACTACAAAGTTTGAACAACTTGTTATGGTTGTTGTCCTCTGCATCATCATGTCGTGTTTCCCAGCTTGCAAGGTTCACAACCAACCAATAAGACTCAAATAATAAGTACAACAAAGATGCCTACACATCTCAATGATTCACATATCAGAGCCAATAGTTACTGTACAACTAAAATGTTGTGAGAATGCAAGCAAATAAATAAAATTGATCAAAGGTTCATGTAAGCAATTTGACTCAAGAATTTGCTAAAACATTCAAACTAGTCTTGTTTACGGCCACGCATGTGAAACATTGGCAGATGAACATGTTCTGCATCACTGGTGGCATTACCACTTCCAATATATGCATAAGCAGGTCGCCAACTTCGCAAATGCTTTGACCATCCCAACATCTATAATTGAGTATTCCTGTTTGCATGGATAAAGAAAGAGCATGATCACTATAATAATGGAACTAGTTGGAGCAACTTTATTTTCAAAACAAAAAAGATTATGATAGAATAACTTTGTTAATAAAATAGAGCATTAGCACAGTATGACAAAGCACAATCATGTGGATAAAGGACAGTACTGACCTGTGTGAGATGACTTTGGGAGATCAAGTTATTCTTTAGGTCCCCGCATCTTTCCATGAAGGCAATTCATTGACATCTATTAACAACCTCAGTGTGGTAGTAGAAGGAGGGGTGTCGACTGATACGCCTCCGTCGTATCTACTAACTCTTTTGCTCTTGTTTTGGACTCTAATTTCCATGATTTGAATGAAGCTAACCCGGACTGACGTTGTTTTCAGCAGATTTGCCATGGTGTTGTTTTTGTGCGAAAATCAAAGTTCTCGGATTGACCTAAAAATTGATGAAGAATATTTCTAGAATATAAAAAAATACTGGCAGAAAAATATACCAGAGGGGGCCACCCAGGAGCCACAAGCTCACGGGACGCGCCTACCCCCCCCCCCCCAGGGCGCGCCTCCCAAGCTTGTGGGCCCCCTCGACCTCCGACAACCCCAACTCCAACTCCATATATACCTATTCGCCAAGAAAAAAATCGAAGAGAAGGATTCATCGCGTTTTACGATACAAAGCCACCGCTACCTCCTGTTCCTCATCGGGAGGGCTGATCTCGAGTCCGTTTGGGGCTCCCGAGGGTGGAATCTGTCGCCGTCGTCATTATCAACCTTCCTTCATCGCCAATTTCATGATGCTCGCATCCAGGAGTGAGTAATTCCATCATAGGCTTCATGGACGGTGATGGGTTGGATGATATTTATCATGTAATCAAGTTAGTTTTATTAGGGCTTGATCCCTAGTATCCACTATGTTCTGGGATTGATGTTGCTATGACTTTGCTTTGCTTAATGCTTGTAACTAGGGCCCAAGTGCCATGATTTCAGATTTGAACCTATTATGTTTTCATGAATATATTTGAGTTCTTCATCCTATCTTGCAAGTTATACGCACCTATTACGAGTTATGATCCGCATACCCCAAGGTTACAATAATTGGGATTCTTTTCGGTGATTACCGTAGTTTGAGGAGTTCATGTATTCACTAAGTGCTAATACTTTGTTCCGGTTCTCTATTAAAAGGAGGCCTTAATATCCCTTAGTTTCCTTATGGACCCCGCTACCATGGGAGGGTATGACAAAAGATGTCACGCAAGTTCTTTTCCATAAGCACATATGACTATATACTGAATACATGCCTGCATTACATTGATGAATTGGAGCTAGTTCTATGTCGCCCTAGGTTATGAATGCTACATGATGAATATTATCCAACACAATTATCCATCACTGATCCAATGCCTATGAGCCTTTCACATATTGATCCTTGCTAAGTTACTTATGTCGTTGATGTTGCAAGTGCATCTAGTGCCACCCCTAGTTGGTTTTGGAGTATTGACGACAAACTTGGTTGAGGGACTAATGTGTTTGTGAGAATTGCAGGATAACACAGGTAGTAGTTGTCGGCATTCTAGGAACGGGGGTGCCCAGACTTGCCTGCCTGTGGCCCTCAATGTGGCTCCTCTAGCGGCCCCGTATGGTCCATCTTCACCAGCAAACACCCAAGACCCTCGCGAGGGGCCAAGCTTCGCGAGGCGAGAGATGCAAGACCTCCTCAGGAGCAGCCTCACCAGGCTGGCTCGCGAGGGGCGGAGAGATCAAGGAAAGGCGAACCTCGCAAGGTTCCAATGACACAAGCCATGACGATCAAGACCAGACGGGTGCCAGTGCGCACAGTGTCCTCGTTTCCTCTTTCGTGCTAAGGAGGCAAGCGCAGGCGAGGAGTTCCAAGGCATCAGGCAAAGGTTTCCATATCGGTGCAAAAAGACCAAGACCAGCAGGACGGCAGGACGGAGGTCACCGTGGAGCCCAAGACGGCGTCGCCGCCAGAGCCTTTGGCAGGCGAAGACTACTTTTGTTAGGATAACTTGAACTAGTTGTCTTCCTTCGAATTTGGCCATTGTGGGATCCCTTCCCGCTCAATATTTGGGGAGAGGACCAGGGCCTCTATAAATAGGACTAGCCACCAGCATAGAGGCAGAGATAGAGATCCAGACGATCCTCAACCACACAAGCTCACCAAGCACAAGAACACCTCTCCTCAGGAGGCTGTTCTTCCCTTGTAACTGTTCATCCTCAGCCCAAGAGGCAATCCACCACACCACACTGGAGTAGGGTATTACACCACAACGGTGGCCTGAACCAGTATAAATCTTGTGTCTCGTGTTCTTTGGGTTCATCAAGCCAGGCCGTGAGATCATTGAGTGTGCGAGCTAGAGAGGGGGGAGATCTTCGTGTGCACCCGAGTGTTCAAACGTCAAGGGTTTTGCCGGAACCCGAAATCCGACATTTGGCGCACTAGGTAGGTGTCCGCCTAAGCCTTCTTATTCGTCGATCCACACTTCGTCACTCCACCAAGCTCATGGCCGACGCTCGCCGGGCTCGCGCGGAGCGCCGGGCCGCTCTCACCGCCCGTGTCGCTCAGACGGCCCCAGTAGGCGGGCCTCCCCGTCGTTCTCCATCATCCACCGCCAACGCCATCACCGGTCCGGCGGCAAACAAGCAGCAAGCCTCTTCGATGCATCCCTCCGTGCACCATGACGGACACACCACGACCCCGTCGCTGACTTCTGCCGGCTCGTCATCTCACGCTCGCCGCACACCCACGGATGCGCAGGCCGCGCTGCTCATGGCGCACGAGCTCCTGCGCTACCGTCTAGTCGATGACCTCTACAAGGACTGGCTGGACCACATCGCTAAGCTCGTCAGCGCCGCAGAAGGATCTCCTGCACCGTCCCTCTCACTGCCTTGCCTGCTGCTGGCTCACGGAGCGCCTCCGCCTCCTCCGCAACAAGATGGCACCCTTGTGCCAAGGCGTGCGGCTCAGGGAGCACCTCAGCCTCCCCTGCATCAAGACGGCGTCCTCGCTCCAAGATGCGCGGCCCAGCGGCGCAACCCACCACGCCACGTGCCCACGCGCAAAGAAAGAAGCTGCCAAGAGATCCCCCGTCCACAAGGAAACGCTCCACCACTCCCAGCTCCGTTGTGTCATGATTACTTGCTGCGATAGGTCCATGCATCGTGTGCCGTGGCGGCACAGGGGCACCACGACCAAGCTCTGCCTCCACGACGGGCCACGATGGCCATGGCGAGCTGCCGCGTCCTCGCTCCTGAGTTGCGTAGCGTCGTCTGGCCAGGCAAGTTCAAGCCAGGTCTGCCTCCTCGCTACGATGGCACCCCCGACCCTGTGGAGTTTCTGCAGCTCTACGAGCTGAGCATCGAAGCGGCCAACGGCGACGAAAAAGTCATGGTGAACTGGTTTCCGATGGCTCTCTAGGACGGCGCCCGCTTATGGCTCCTGAACCTGCCCCCAGGCTCGATTTCCTCCTGGGACAAGATGCATGACTGCTTCATCGCCAACTTCCAGGGCACTCACGACTGCCCCCCGGTTGCGGGTGACCTATGCCACATCAAGCAACAACCAGGAGAAACCCTGCAGAAGTACATCCAACGCTTCAACAGCGTGTGAATCAAGATCCCCAAGGTAATGGACGAGGCCATCATCTCAGCGTACTCCGACGGCGTCCGCGATGTCAATATGAAGGAGGAGCTCGCCATCCATGAAGAGTTGTGCATGACCTTGGAGCTGTTCAACATCGCGGCCAAGTGTGCAAGGGCTGAGGAGGGGCGTCTCTCCCTCCTCGAGCTCCCTACTGCAGATCCAGAGGAGAAGAAGGCCAAGGCCAAGGACGTGAAGCGCAAAGGAGTCGCCGTGCTCACGGTGGAACCAGACACCAAGCGCGGCCGAGATCTTCCCGAGTCGTCTAAGGGCAGCCGCATGTTCTGCGCCTTCCACAACGTGCGTACACACAACACCAATGACTGCCAAGAGCTTAGGGCCATTCGAGATGGACGCTTCGGTCGACGCCCCGAGCACAACGACCGGGGCTACGGCCGAGGAGGTGGACATGGTGGAGGACGTTGGGACAATCGTTGGCCCCGCCAAGAGTGGCGCGACCAGCCTCGCGAGGATCGTTGGCAGGACCAGCCTCGTGAGGGTGCCTAGAGGGACCAGCCTCGTGAGGACTGTCCTCAGGGAAACCCTGGTCTCCCTCCGCTGCCGCCGCCAAGAAGGAACGACGACCATCAACAGGACGAGGGGGATGGGGGCTTCCAAGATCCACGAGCTATCACCTGCATCTTGGGCAGAGCTCAATCCCCAGCCTCTCAACGAGTCTTCAAGCAGTTTGCTCGTGAGGTGAACGCAGTCCTCCCCAGGCTCGAGGCCACACGCCCGCTCAGGTGGTCCAAGTACGCCATCACCTTTAGCTCGACAGACCAGCTCAAGTGCGCGGCAACGGCCGGCGTTCTCCCGATGCTCTATTCACCCGTCATCAGCAATGTCCAAGTCACCAAAACCCTCATCGACGGTGGCGTCGGGCTCAATGTCCTGTCCGTCGAGACTTTCGATAGCCTTCAAGTGCCATACGATCAGCTCCAGCCTACCAAGCCTTTCTCAGGAGTGACTGACGGCTCTACCACCCCGATAGGGCAGGTTCGCCTCCCTGTCACACTACAAAAAAGACACATCTGTGACATTTTGGGCCGAACGAAATTTTTTCCTGTCATACTTATGACACTTCTATGACGATAATTGTGACAAACCCCGGTATCATCATAGATGTGGTGGGCTCCTACTTATATGACAAAACATCATGACAGAAAATGGGCTTTTCGTCCTGGGCGGGCCGGAGACGCAGCTGCATGACATTCTTTGGGTCGTCCATGACGGAAAAAACCGTGGTAGAAGCGAGGGCGAGGAAAATATCGGGGTGTTCCCGGTGACGTTGGGTTGTCGGGGCCGAGCGATGCACGGAGGTTTGCGTGTTTCTCTCATACACGCACGTGCGTGGGTGCGAGGCATTGTGCTCTAACTGAACCCGAGCGAGGTGTTCGCCTTCTGAACCCGAGCGATTGCACTATAGACTACGCATTACTGAACCCGAGCGATCGATCGATGGCTGTTAACAGAACCCGATCGAGCGATTCCTTCGCTACTGCTGCTAACTAAAGCCGATCAATGCTGCCTTTGGATGAACAGTGAGCGTTGCTGGGAGGGTTTGGATGAACAGTTCCCGATGGGGGTGGATGAACAGGACCCCGTGGTGTTACCTCTGGATGAACAGGAACCCGATCGATCGAGCCGGTTGGGGCTAGATGAACAGGACCACGAGGAGGGCTGGATGAACAGTAGACGGTGGAGGGCTGGATGAACAGTAGCCCGTGGAGGGGTGGTTGAACAGGAGCCCGTGGAGAGGGCTAGTTGAACAGTAGCAGGTGGAGTAGCGCGCAGTGGAGGCTGGATGAACAGGAGCCCGTGGATTAACAATCGCAGGTGGAGGCTGGAGGAGGTCGACGATGGATGAACAGTAGCACGTGGAGGCTGGAGGGGGTCGACGGTGGAGATGAACAGTATCCCATGGAGTCCCTTTTTGTGGTACGCCACACCCCTCCCGATGAACAGGACCCCCGTTTTGACCGTAGCGCTCCAACACAAGTCTGTTTCCTCTGTTTTGCGGTATGCCACACCCCTCCCGATCAACAGGACCCCGTTTCAACCATAGGAGGTCCGTTTCCTCCATTTTGCGGTACGCTAGACCCCTCCCGATGAACAGGATTCCGTTTCGAACGTGGCTGGTCGAACACAAGGAAGTTTCCTCTGTTCTGCGGTACGCCAGGCCTCGTTTCCATCGATTGTTCCGTCCAAGCCCTCCCGATGAACACACGACGCATTTCGTTGCGACCAAGCCGGTTGGATCCCCATGAACACGACGACGACGCAGTTTCTCCGTTCCGACCCAGCCATGTACACGAGCCCTGGTCGTACGTATGCGTGAGTAGGCGTTCGAGACCCCGCCCGTATGTACGTATGTGGCCGTATTTTCTTTCTTGCACATTGGTCGTTGTACATACGTGTACATGCTACGTGCGCGCCTCTACTACGACACGTGTGCGCCTCTACATCGACCAGTATGTACGTACACGTTCGCGACCAGAGTGACAATGCTACGTACGCTTCGACCAGGTGGGTCCCGACTGTCAGGCACTTCCTTGCGTGCGAAGATGTAGCTGGTGGGTCCCAGCAGTCAGGGGGAGAATCGTATTTTTTTGCCCGGACGCACTTCCTTGCGTGGGAAGATGTAGCTGGTGGGTCCCAGCAGTGAGGGGGAACATTTTTTTTGCGAAATATGGTGGCCCATCCGGTGGGTCCGCGCTATTAGGTGGACGAATAATTATTTTACGCGTAATAAGGAGGCACTTCCTTGCTCCGGAAGTGGACCCAGCTGTCAGCCTCTCCACGTACATTCCACGTCTGATGGAAGCCGTTCCTTGACCACCTTGACCACGCCGCGCCGAGGGCACCAGGGTGGTGGACGACAGCGAGGCCTAGGAAGGGGACGACGCGGAGCCGGGGAAGACACGATAGTGGATGCCCACACGGAGAGGGGTACGAGGGTTCACTGGTTCGGCTGCGGTGTGAGGCTGTCGTCGCCGCAGAATAACAGGGGGTGTGGGTGAGTGGAGGGATGGCCTGGCCAGCGGTGGGAGTAGTAGGGGGCGGTGAGGCCTCCGCGGCAGCACAGCTGGCCACGGGAGGTAGGACCAGGCGGCACGACTGGCACTGCTTTGGGCGGCTGGAGCAAGAAGACCAGAGGTTGAAGAAGCACGACGGCCGTTGGATGGACATCGTACGGTCACTACAGCTAGAATCGTGCATATTGACTAAGTTGACAAAACCCTTGGTACGCGTCAACTTAGTAGGCCCACAGATCATCTTCCGAAACAATGGGCCCCAGATGTCAGGGGGAGGAATCATTTTTTGGGCGGGTGAAGCTAGAATATACGAGATTGAAGAAGAAGCACGGCATCCGTTAGATGGACATCGAACAGCCACTTCTGCTAGAACCGTGTGTTGACTATAATTTGACAAAGCCTTGCATACTGCTACCTCTTGAGCACTTGCGTTGGTTTTCCCTTGAAGAGGAAAGGGTGATGCAGCAAAGTAGCGTAAGAATTTCCCTCAGTTTTTGAGAACCAAGGTATCAATCCAGTAGGAGGCCGCGCACGAGTCCCTCGCACCTACACAAACAAATAAATCCTCGCAACCAACGCGATAAGGGGTTGCCAATCCCTACACGGTCACTTACAAGAGTGAGATCTGATAGATATGATAAGATAATATTTCTAGTATTTTTATGATAAAGATGCAAAGTAAAATAAATGGCAAAGGAAATAACGAAGTATTGGAAGATTAATATGATGGAAGATAGACCCGGGGGCCATAGGTTTCACAAGTGGCTTCTCTCAAGAGCATAAGTATTTACGGTGGGTGCACAAATTACTGTTGAGCAAGTGACAGAATTGAGCATAGTTATGAGAATATCTAGGTATGATCATGTATATAGGCATCACGTCCAAGACAAGTAGACCGACTCCTGCCTGCATCTACTACTATTACTCCACACATCGACCGCTATCCAGCATGCATCTAGAGTATTAAGTTCAAGAGAACAGAGTAACGCTTTAAGCAAGATGACATGATGTAGAGGGATAAACTCATGCAATATGATATAAACCCCATCTTGTTATCCTCGATGGTAACAATACAATACGTGCCTTGCTGCCCCTACTGTCACTGGGAAAGGACACCGCAAGATTGAACCCAAAGCTAAGCACTTCTCCCATTGCAAGAAAGATCAATCTAGTAGGCCAAACCAAACTGATAATTCGAAGAGACTTGCAAAGATAACCAATCATACATAAAAAATTCAGAGAAGATTCAAATATTGTTCATAGATAAACTTGATCATAAACCCACAATTCATTGATATCAACAAACACACCGCAAAAGAAGATTACATCGAATAGATCTCCAAAAGAGAGGGGGGAACTTTGTATTGAGATCCAAAAAGAGAGAGAAGAAGCCATCTAGCTAATAACTATGGACCCGTAGGTCTGAAGTAAACTACTCACACTTCATCGGAGAGGCTAGGGTGTTGATGTACAAGCCCTCCGTGATCAATGCCCCCTCCGACGGAGCTCCGGAAAAGGCCCCAAGATGGTATCTCGTGGATACAGAAAGTTATAGCGGTGGAATTAGGGTTTTGACTCCGTATCTGGTAGTTTGTGGTACATAGGTATATATAGGGGGAAGGAGTACGTCGGTGGAGCAACAGGGGGCCCACGAGGGTGGAGGGCGCGCCTGGGGGGTAGGCACGCCCCCTACCTCGTGCCTTCCTTGTTGATTGCTTGACGTAGGGTCCATGTCCTCTGGATCATGTTCGTTCTGAAAATCACGTTCCCGAAGGTTTCATTCTGTTTGGACTCCATTTGATATTCTTTTTCTGCGAAACCCTAAAATAGGCAAAAAAAACAACAATTCTGGGCTGGGCCTCCAGTTAATAGGTTAGTCCCAAAAATAATATAAAAGTGTATAATAAAGCCCAATAATGTCCAAAATAGAATATAATATAGCATGGAACAATCAAAAGTTATAGATACATTGGAGACGTATCAAGCATCCCCAAGCTTAATTCCTGCACATCCTCGAGTAGGTAAATGATAAAAACAGAATTTTTGATGTGGAATGCTAATTGGCATAATTTCAATGTAATTCTTCTTAATTGTGGTATGAATATTCAGATCCGAAAAATTCAAGAAAAAATTTCAATATTGACATATAAATAATAATACTTCAAGCATACTAACTAAGCAATTATGTCTCTTCAAAATAACATGGCCAAAGAAAGTTATTCCTACAAAATCATATAGTCTGGCTATGCTCTATCTTCACCACATAAAGTATTTAAAGCATGCACAACCCTGATGACAAGCCAAGCAATTGTTTCATACTTTTGGTGTTCTCAAACTTTTCCAATCTTCACGCAATACATGAGCGTGAGTCATGGACATAGCACTTTAGGTGGAATAGAATGGTGGTTGTGGAGGAGACAAAAAAGGGGGAAGATAGTCTCATACCAACTAGGCGTTCAACGGGCAATGGAGATGCCCATCAATAGATATCAATGTGAGTGAGTAGGGATTGCCATGCAACGGATGCACTAGAGCTATAAGTATATGAAAGCTCAACAAAAGGAACTAAGTGGGTGTGCATCCAACTCGCTTTCTCACGAATACCTAGGGCATTTTGAGGAAGCGCATCATTGGAATATACAAGCCAAGTTCTATAATGAAAAATTCCCACTAGTATATGGAAGTGATCGCATAGGAGACTCTCTATTATGAAGATCATGGTGCTACTTTGAAGCACAAGTGTGGTAAAAGGATAGTAGCATTGTCCCTTCTCTCTTTTTCTCTCATATATTTTTTTATTTGGGCTTTTTTATGGCCTCTTTTTTTCGTACGGAGTCTCATCCCGACTTGTGGGGGAATCATAGTCTCCATCATCCTTTCCGCACTTGGGACAATGCTCTAAAAATGATGATCATCACACTTTTATTTAGTTACAACTCAACAATTACAACTCAATACTTAGAACAAAATATGACTCTATGTGAATGCCTCTGGCGGTGTACCGGGATATGCAATGAATCAAGAGTGACATGTATGAAAGAATTATGAACGGTGGCTTTGCCAAAAATACAATGTCAACTACATGATCATGCAAAGCAATATGACAATGATGGAGCGTGTCATAGTAAACGAAACGGTGGAAAGTTGCATGGCAATATATCTCGGAATTGCTATGGAAATGCCATGATAGGTAGGTATGGTGGCTGTTTTGAGGAAGTTATATGGTGGGTGTATGATACCGGCGAAAGGTGCGCGGTATTAGAGAGGCTAGCAATGGTGGAAGGAAGAAAAGTGCGTATGATCCATGGACTCAACCTTAGTCATAAAGAACTCATATAATTATTGCAAAAATCTACAAGTTATCAAAGCAAAGTATTACGCGCATGCTCCTAGGGAGATAGATTGGTAGGAAAAGACCATCGCTCGTCCCCGACCGTCACTCATAAGGAAGACAATAAATAAATAAATCATTCTCCGACTTCATCACATAACGGTTCACCATACGTGCATGCTATGGGAATCACAAACTTTAACACAAGTATTTCTAAAATTCACAACTACTCGACTAGCCTGACTCTAATATTACCATCTCCATATCTCAAAACAATTATCAAGTATCAAACTTCTCATAGTATTCGACACACTCATAAGAAAAGATTTATTAATCTTGAATGCCTAACATAAATAAAGAAAATTACCATGCTGTTTCGTAGGAATCTCAAAATAATTTATGTGAAGCATGAGAGAACAATAGTTTCTATAAAACAAATCCACCGGCGTGCTCTAAAAGATATAAGTGAAGCACTAGAGCAAAAACTATATAACTCAAAAGATATAAGAGAAGCACATAGAGTATTCTAACAATTTCCGAATCATGGGTGTCTCTCTCAAAAGGTGTGTACAGCAAGGACGATTGTGGAAAACTAACAAATAAAGACTCAAATAATACAAGACGCTCCAAGCAAAACACATATCATGTGGTAAATAAAAATATAGCTCCAAGTAAAGTTACCGATGGAAGTAGACGAAAGAGGGGATGCCTTCCGGGGCATCCCCAAGCTTTGGCTTTTAGGTGTCCTTAGATTATCTTGGGGTGCCATGGTCATCCCCAAGCTTAGACTCTTTCCACTCCTTGTTCCATAATCCATCAAATCTTTTACCCAAAACTTGAAAACTTCACAACACAAAACTTAAAGTAGAAAATCTCGTGAGCTCCGTTAGCGAAAGAAAACAAAACACCACTTCAAGGTACTGTAATGAACTCATTATTTATTTATATTGGTGTTAAACCTACTGTATTCCAACTTCTCTATGGTTCACAAACTATTTTACTAGCCATAGATTCATTAAAATAAGCAAACAACACACGAAAAACAGAATCTGTCAAAAACACAACAGTCTGTACTAATCTGTAGCTAACGCAAGATCTGGAACCCCAAAAATTCTAAAATAAATTTCTGTACGTGAGGAATTTATCTATTAATCATCTGCAAAAAGAATTAACTAAATATCACTTTCCAAATAAAATGGCAGCAATTCTCGTGAGCGCTAAGTTTCTGTTTTTTACAGCAATAAAAAGACTTTCCCCAAGTCTTCCCAATGGTTCTACTTGGCACAAACACTAATTAAACACAAACAACACAACCAAAACAGAGGATAGATAAATTATTTACTGAATAACAGCAAGGAAAAATATTGGGTTGACTCCCAACAAGCGCTTTTCTTTAAAGCCTTATAGCTAGGCCTAAGATTTCAACGATGCTCACATGAAAGACAAGAATTGAAGCACAAATAAAGCATCATAAAACACGTGACAAACACATATAAGTCAAACATACTTCCTATGCATAGGCATCTTATAGGCAAACAAATTATCAAGGTAAGAAAAAACTAGCATATGCAAGGAAGCGGAAAGAAACAATAGCAATCTCAACATAACGAGAGGTAATTTAGTAACATGAAAATTTCTACCACCATATTTTCCTCTCTCATAATAATTACATGTAGGGTCATAAGAAAATTCAACAAAATAGCTATCACATAAAATATTTTCAACACGATCCACATGCATGCAAAGTTGACACTCTTCCAAAATAGTGGAATTAACATTAACTAAAGTCATGACTTCTCCAAACCCACTTTCAATATTATTACAAACACTATAATCAATCTCATATTCATCATGGGGCTTAAATAAATTTTCAAGATCATAAGAAGAATCACCCCAATCATGATCATTGCAACAAGTAGTAGACATAGCAAAACTAGCATCCCCAAGCTTAGGATTTTGCATATTATATGCATAATTAACATTAATAGAATTTATAATATCATCATTACAATCATGCTTTCTATTCAAAGGTCCATCGTGAATCACTCCAGAAAGTACTTCATCAAAATTTTCAGATTCACGAATTTCAACAAAACTTCATAAAGATAATCTAGTGCACAAAACTCACTAGCAATTGGTTCATCATAATTGGATCTCTTAAAAAGATTAGCAAGCAGATGAGGATCCATAGATCTTAGGTTCTCTATTTAGCAATAAATAAATAACTATTCCAACCAAACGAGCAAACGGGCCAAGTAAGACATCAAAGCAAATGGAAAGACGAACATAATAAGGGCGAATAAAACGGCAAGGGTGAAGTGGGGGAGAGGAAAACGAGAGGCAAATGGCAAATAATGTAATGCGGGAGATAAGGGTTTGTGATGGGTACTTGGTATGTATTGACTTGCAACGGCGCCACAAGTGACTCATTGTCGGGAGTCAAATCTTGACTTGTATTGCGTGAACCTCCCTAGCAACGGCGCGAGAAACCCTTCTTGCTACCTCTTGAGCACTTGCGTTGGTTTTCACTTGAAGAGGAAAGGGTGATGCAGCAAAGTAGCGTAAGTATTTCCCCTAGTTTTTGAGAACCAAGGTATCAATCTAGTAGGAGGCCGTGCACGAGTCCCTCGCACCTACACAAACAAATAAATCCTCGCAACCAACGTGATAAGGGGTTGTCAATCCCTACACGGTCACTTACGAGAGTGAGATCTGGTAGATATGATAAGATAATATTTTTGGTATTTTTATGATAAAGATGCAAAGTAAAATAAATGGCAAAGGAAATAACTAAGTATTGGAAGATTAATATGATGGAAGATAGACCCGGGGCCATAGGTTTCACTAGTGGCTTCTCTCGAGAGCATAAGTATTTACGGTGGGTGAACAAATTACTGTTGAGCAAGTGACAGAATTGAGCATAGTTATGAGAATATCTAGGTATGATCGTGTATATAGGCATCACGTCCAAGACAAGTAGACCGAATCCTGCCTGCATCTACTACTATTACTCCACACATCGACTTCTATCCAGCATGCATCTAGAGTATTAAGTTCAAGAGAACAGAGTAACGCTTTAAGCAAGATGACATGATGTAGAGGGATAAACTCATGCAATATGATATAAACCCCATCTTGTTATCCTCGATGGCAACAATACAATACGTGCCTTGCTGCCCCTACTGTCACTGGGAAAGGACACCGCAAGATTGAACCCAAAGCTAAGGACTTCTCCCATTACAAGAAAGATCAATCTAGTAGGCCAAGCCAAACTGATAAGAGACTTGCAAAGATAACCAATCATACATAAAAGAATTCAGAGAAGATTCAAATATTCTTCATAGATAAACTTGATCATAAACCCACAATTCATCGGTCTCAACAAACACACCGCAAAAGAAGATTACATCGAATAGATCTCCACAAGAGAGGGGAGAACTTTGTATTGAGATCCAAAAAGAGAGAAGAGGCCATCTAGCTAATAACTATGGACCCGAAGATCTGAGGTAAACTACTCACACTTCATCGGAGGGGCTATGATTTTGATGTAGAAGCCCTCCGTGATCGATGCCCCCTCCGGCAGAGCTCCAGAAAAGGTCCCAAGATGGGATATCGTGGATACAGAAAGTTATGGCGGTGGAATTAGGGTTATGGCTCCGTATCTGGTAGTTTGGGGTATGTAGGTATATATAGGAGGAAGGAGTACGTCGGTGGAGCAACAGGGCACCCACAAGGGTGGAGGGCGCGCCTGGGGGTAGGCGCGCCCCCTACCTCGTGCCTTCCTCGTTGATTGCTTGACATAGGGTCCAAGTCCTCTGGATCATGTTCATTCCGAAAATCACATTCCCGAAGGTTTCATTCCGTTTGGACTTCGTTTGATATTCTTTTTCTGCGAAACCCTAAAATAGGCAAAAAACAGCAATTCTGGGCTGGGCCTCCGGTTAATAGGTTAGTCCCAAAAATAATATAAAAGTGTATAATAAATCCAAATAATGTCCAAAACAGAATATAATATAGCATGGAACAATAAAAAATTATAGATACATTGGAGACGTATCACATACGCGTCAACTCTCTTTTTTTGAGGGGACACGTCAACTTAGTAAGGCCACAAATCTGTGGCAGCGAACTTATAGCCCATTTGAGATTTATAAGAATGTGCAGCCAATTTTTGAATTCTAATGGAATTTACTGCAGCCCATTTACAGTTTGTTAAAAGTACAGCCCATTTCAACCAACCGTTCAAAACAGAATTCAATAAAATTTCTCACATTTTGATGGGATCCGAAATATTTTTATCCCGAAATTTCTAGTCAGATTAAATACAATTTCAATATAAATTTATATTACGTAAAAATCCAATGAAACATTGCGCTCGCAACAATTAATGAAATTAAAATTTTCAATATCCAAAAATATTATTTTATAAAGTAATTACGTGTTTGGTGCATTTTTTATAGTTACTGCCCAGTTTTTATAATTACATCCCATTTATTATTTCTTAAAGCCCATTTTCTTGTGAATCCTAATGCATCCCTCCTAGGAAAGATTTGCCGCCCAGCGGGGCGCAGAATAACAACTTAACCTTGCCTGGGTATTCCTAAAAAAAGTATAGCTGGGCTAGCCATTTTCAGTTTGAAAAAATTAATACTTGGGCTGGATATTTGGCCTGGACTAGACGGGCCACGGCCCGCCCAGTTAATACCTGCAGCGATGTTTTCGTTATTGTTCAGAGGAGAAAAATTAATATCTGGGCTAAACATCGCTCAAGAAAAACTCTGCAGTGCTCACACCTCAAAAACACAAATACTACTTGAGCTGCTTGGTCCCAGCTGTCGGCCGCTTCTTGTGCAATTGTATCGTTTATTGACTACATAGGTTGACAATGGTGTGGGACCGTGATGTCAGGAAATTAGGAGGAAGCAAAAAAATAGGTTTATATACTAATAAGGAGGCACTTGCGTACGTGCGGCTATGGCCCTAGTGGGTCCCCACTGTCATCCTCTCCAAATAAAGTCATCTCCTCATCCTCATGTCCATTGACCATGTTGACAACGCGAGACGGCAGCGCCACGGCGAGCGCAACAACTCGAAGGACGACAGAGAGGGCCTCGCGGGCCCTATGGATGCTCTGATACAGCGCCCGCTACTCATTCGGGAAGCCAGGATCATAGGGCCACATGTCCGCGACGGCATTGTCGTTCGCTTGTTCACCGATGCTCGTTGAGGAGACGGAGGTTGCAGCACAGGTCCTCCTGCGCTGGTAGCTCTTCCGCCATTAGGGCGTCGAAGTGCGGCCGCACCTGCTCTATGGTGAACATGGCATGAACCGGCTTGGACAGTGGCGCCGGCTCCTGGTCGGAAGCTACGTCCATCGTCTGATTGACATCGCTCAGCCCGGGGAGCTAGCTGGTGAGCCAGCATGTCCGGCTACTAGACCGACCCGCTGCCAAGCATGAGTCTGACTACCTTGGCCCACCCAGACAGCCTCCCTCGCCCGCGTGTGCTTTCTGCCCGAAACGTTCAGTGCCGCCCGCCCCGCTTCCCAGTGCAGGCGATTGCTCCACCTTCAAACGACACAAGTGTCATTCGTCCATCCTTCTGCCGCCCACATTAATGATACGCGGTTGCCGAGGTGGCTACTCCGGTGCCACACGTCCGTCCCTCCTCCGCCCACTATTACTATATAAACTGCTGCGCCGGCCATTGCCGTAGTCATCCGCATCCGTTCCCTTTCTCCTGTCCACACCACTACTGCCCACCATGGCTTCCTCGCGCTCCAGCGCTCTTCGGGACGGGCGGACGACGGACCACAAGGAGATGGCAGCCATTGTTGCTGACTGGCTGGCCGGTAGGCAGCTGGAGGACGACGACGTCCCAATGGAGAACATGGTAGTCGATGATTCGGCGCCAACCCCCTCCTCCGCGCCATCCTCGTCAGTGCATTGCACCATGACCATCGGCGAGGCCCGTGCCCAATATATGGACACGGTGAGGTAGAAGCGTGAGGAGAAGTTGCGGGAGGCACAGGCCAACGCTGCCTACAACCACCATCTCCTCTAGGAGCACCTACAAGCGGAGGAGCAGATTGTCGCGGAGCGGGCGGAGCAGGAGGTGCTGCTCGACTCGTACCGCTCCGCCCGCGAGGGCTGCCTCGAGCACTGCTGCTGCTTTAGCTCTCGCTCGGCGGCGAGGTCCACATCAGTAGGAGCTGCTGCTGCTTTAGCTCTCGCTCGTGTTGCTGCTTTGCTCTTTGCTACCTCTTGAGCACTGCGTTGGTTTTCCCTTGAAGAGGAAAGGGTGATGCAGTAGAGCAGCGTAAGTATTTCCCTCAGTTTTTGAGAACCAAGGTATCAATCCAGTAGGAGACCACGCGCGAGTCACCTCGTACCTACACAAACAAATAAGAACCTCGCAACCAACGCGATAAAGGGGTTGTTAATCCCTTCACGGCCACTTGCAAAAGTGAGATCTGATAGAGATGATAATAATAAGATAAGTATTTTTGGTATTTTTTATGATATAGATTGAAAGTAAAGATTGCAAAATAAATGGTAATGGAAATAACGGTAGATTAATATGATGGAAGATAGACCCGGGGGCCATAGGTTTCACTAGTGGCTTCTCTCAAGATAGCATAAGTATAACGGTGGGTGAACAAATTACTGTCGAGCAATTGATAGAAAAGCGAATAATTATGAGATTATCTAGGCATGATCATGTATATAGGCATCATGTCCGTGACAAGTAGACCGACTCCTGCCTGCATCTACTACTATTACCCCACACATCGACCGCTATCCAGCATGCATCTAGAGTATTAAGTTCATAAGAACAGAGTAACGCCTTAAGCAAGATGACATGATGTAGAGGGATAAACTCATGCAATATGATATAAACCCCATCTTTTTATCCTCGATGGCAACAATACAATACGTGTCATTTACCTTTCTGTCACTGGATCAAGCACCGCAAGATTGAACCCAAAGCTAAGCACTTCTCCCATTGCAAGAAAGATCAATCTAGTAGGCCAAACCAAACTGATAATTCGGAGAGATTTGCAAAGATAAACCAATCATACATAAAAGAATTCTGGGAAGATTCAAATATTGTTTATAGATAAACTTGATCATAAACCCACAATTCATTGGATCTCGACAAACACACCGCAAAAGAAGAGTTACATCGAATAGATCTCCAAGAGAATCGAGGAGAACTTTGTATTGAGATCCAAAGAGAGAGAGAAGAAGCCATCAAGCTACTAGCTATGGACCCGTACGTCTGAGGTAAACTACTCACACATCATCAGAGAGGCCATGGAATTGATGTAGAGGCCCTCCGTGATCAGTGCCCCCTCCGGCGGAGCTCCGGAAAAGACCCCAAGATGGGATCTCTTGGGTACAGAAGGTTGCGGCAGTGGAATTAGGTTTTCTTTGTGCTCCTGGATGTTTAGGGGGTACATGGATATATATAGGAGGAAGAAGTATGTCGGTGGAGCAACGAGAGGCCCATGAGGGTGGAGGGCGCGCCCAGGGGGTGGGCGCGCCCCCCTGCCTCGTGGCCGCCTCGTTGATTGCTTGGCGTCCACTCCAAGTCTCCTAGATCACGTTTGTTGAGAAAATCATGTTCCCGAAGGTTTCATTCCGTTTGGACTCCGTTTGATATTCCTTTTCGTTGGAACTCTAAAATAGGCAAAAAACAGCAATTTGGGCTGAGCCTCCGGTTAATAGGTTAGTCCCAAAAATAATATAGAAGTGTAAAATAAAGCCCATTAACATCCAAAACAGATAATATAATAGCATGGACCAATCAAAAATTATAGATACGTTGGAGACGTATCAAGCATCCCCAAGCTTAATTCCTGCTCATCCTCGAGTAGGTAAATGATAAAAACAGAATTTTTGATGTGGAATGCTTCCTAACATATTTCTCAATGTAATTTTTCTTTATTGTGGCATGAATGTTCAGATCTGAAAGATTCAAGCTAAAAGTTTAATATTGACATAAAAATAATAATACTTCAACCATACTAACTAAGCAATCATGTCTTCTCAAAATAACATGGCCAAAGAAAGTTCATCCCTACAAAATCATATAGTTTGGTCATGCTCCATTTTCGTCACACAAGAATGCTCTCATCATGCACAACCCCGATGACAAGCCAAGAAATTGTTTCACACTTTAGTAATCTCAAACTTTTTTCAACTTTCATGCAATACATGAGCGTGAGCCATGGATATAGCACTATGGGTGGAATAGAATATAATGAAGGGGTATGTGGAGAAGACAAAAAAGGATAAAGTCTCACATAGACGCGGCTAATCAATGGGCTAGGGAGATGCCCATCAATTGATGTCAATGCAAGGAGTAGGGATTGCCATGCAACGGATGCACTAGAGCTACAAACGTATGAAATCTCAACAAAACAAACTAAGTGGGTGTGCATCCAACTTGCTTGCTCACGAAGACCTAGGGCACTTGAGGAGGCCCATTGTTGGAATATACAAGCTAAGTTCTCTAATGAAAAGTTCCCACTAGTATATGAAAATGACAAACCAAGAGACTCTCTATCATAAAGATCATGGTGCTACTTTGAAGCACATGTGTGGAAAAGGATATTAGCATTGCCCCCTTTTATTTTCTTTTTTATTTTTATTTTCTTTTTTGGGGCCTTCTTTTTTTTGGCCTTTCTCTTTTTTTTGGGACAATGCTCTATTAATGATGATCATCACACTTCTATTTATTTACAACTCAATGATTACAACTCGATACTAGAACAAGATATGACTCTATATGAATGCCTCCAGCGGTGTACCGGGATGTGCAATGACTCATGAGGGACATGTATGAAAAAATTATGAACGGTGGCTTTGCCACAAATACGATGTCAATTACATGATCATGCAAGGCAATATGACAATGATGATGCGTGTCATAATAAACGGAACGGTGGAAAGTTGCATGGCAATATATCTCGGAATGGCTATGGAAATGCCATAATAGGTAGGTATGGTGGCTGTTTTCAGGAAGATATAAGGCGGTTTATGTGTGATAGAGTGTATCGTATCACGGGGTTTGGATGCACCGGCGAAGTTTGCACCAACTCTCAAGGTGAGAAAGGGCAATGCATGGTACCGAAGAGGCTAGCAATGATGGAAGGGTGAGAGTGCGTATAATCCATGGACTCAACATTAGTCATAAAGAACTCACATACTTATAGCAAAAATCTAGAAGTCACCAAAAACCAAGTATTACGCGCATGCTCCTAGGGGGATAGATTGGTAGGAGAAGACCATCGCTCGTCCCCGACCGCCACTCATAAGGAAGACAATCAAATAACACCTCATGTTTCAAATTTGTTACACAATGTTTACCATGCGTGCATGCTACGGGACTTGCAAACTTCAACACATGTATTTCTCAAATTCACAACTACTCAACTAGCACAACTTTGATATCACTATCTCCATATCTCAAAACAATCATCAAGTATCAAACTTCTCTTAGTATTCAATGCACTTATATGAAAGTTTTTATTATGCCTAAAAGCAAATTGACATGTTGTTATAAAGGACTCTCAAAATAATATAAGTGAAGCATGATAGATCAATTATTTCTATAAAATAAAACCACCGACGTGCTCTAAAATATATAAGTGAAGCACTAGAGCAAAAACTATATAGCTCAAAAGATATAAGTGAAGCACATAGAGTATTCTAATAAATTCCAATTCATGTGTGCCTCTTTCAAAAGGTGTGTACAGCAAGGATGATTGTGGTAAACTAAAAAGCAAAGAATGAAATCATACAAGACGCTCCAAGAAAAATACATATCATGTGGCGAATAAAAATATAGCTCCAAGCAAAGTTACCGATGAACGAAGACGAAAGAGGGGATGCCTTCTAGAGCATCCCCAAGCTTAGGCTTTTTGGTGTCCTTGTATTTTACCTTGGGGTGCCATGGGCATACCCAATCCTTGGCTCTTTCCACTCCTTGTTCCATAATCCATCAAATCTTTACCCAAAACTTGAAAACTTCACAACACAAAACTTAAAAGAAAAATCTTCGTGAGCTCCGTTAGTAAACGAAAACAAACCACCACTTCAAGGTACTGTAATGAACTCATTCTTTATTTATATTAGTGTTAAACCTACTGTATTCCAACTTCTATATGGTTTATAAACTCTTTTACTAGCCATACATTCATCAAAATAAGCAAACAACACACGAAAAACAGAATCTGTCAAAAACAGAACAGTCTGTAGTAATATGTAGGTTTCGACCACTTGTGGAACCCCAAAAATTCTAAAATAAATTTCTAGACGTGAGGAATTTACCTATTAATCATCTGCAAAAACAATTAACTGAATATCACTCTTCAATAAAAAATGGCAGCAATTCTCGTGAGCGCTAAAGTTTCTGTTTTTTACAGCAAGATCAAAAAGACTTTCCCCAAGTCTTCCCAACGGTACTACTTGGCACAAACACTAATTAAACACAAAAAACACAACAAAAACATAGGCTAGATAAATTATTTATTACTAAACAGGAGAAAAAAGCAAGGAATCAAAAAAAATTGGGTTGCCTCCCAACAAGCGCTATTGTTTAACGCCCCTAGCTAGGCATAAAAGCGAAGATAGATCTAGGTATTGTCATCTTTAGTTTTTAATGTTTTAGCGGAGTCATGCATGAATCTGGGAGATTCTTTACATTTCCCTTCATATTCAGAAGTTTTTAGATCTAAAGAGTCCAACCGCTTATTACAAAGAGTGATCAACATATTCATGCGGTGAAGATTCCCGCTAACACTTTTAAGAGGTTCAAGATATTTTTGTAATATTTTCGTTGCTTTGCAAATTTTTTCAAAAACTTGGGTTTCTTCCTTGGTATGATGAGTCCCCTTTTGTTGAGGTAGTGTTCCCACTATTCCCTCTATAATTTCATGCGCAATACTGGGATCAATTTCAATAAAATTTCCTTTGGCAACGCAGTCCAAGAGTTGTCTATGGGACAAATTTAGTCCAACATAAAAATTGCGAGGCAAAATTCTAAAATTAACCTCTAGGGTGCAATTACGATAAGATTCCATCATCCTAAACCAAGCATCTTTTAAGTTTTCTCCTTGTCTTTGTTTGAAGTGAAGAACCTCAAACTCGGAAGATAAAGGAGTAGATAAAGGACTAGCCATAACGACGAAGCAAGCGAAAAAGAGGTGAACGGAAAAGAGAGGGCGAATAAAACGGCACGGGTGAAGGGGGGAGAGGAAAAAGAGAGGCAAATGGAAAATAATGTAATGTGAAGGATAAGAGTTGTGATGGGTACTTGGTATGTCTTGACTTGGCGTAGATCTCCCCAGCAACGGAGCCAGAAATCCTTCTTGCTACCTCTTGAGCACTGCGTTGGTTTTCCCTTGAAGAGGAAAGGGTGATGCTGTAGAGCAGCGTAAGTATTTCCCTCAGTTTTTGAGAACCAAGGTATCAATCTAGTAGGAGACCACGCGCGAGTCACGTCGTACCTACACAAACAAATAAGAACCTCGCAACCAACGCGATAAAGGGGTTGTCAATCCCTTCACGACCACTTGCAAAAGTGAGATCTGATAGAGATGATAATAATAAGATAGGTATTTTTGTATTTTTTATGATATTGATTGAAAGTAAATATTTCAAAATAAACAGTAATGGAAATAACGGTAGATTAATATGATGGAAGATAGACCCAGGGGCCATAGGTTTCACTAGTGGCTTCTCTCAAGATAGCATAAGTATAACGGTGGGTGAACAAATTACTGTCGAGCAATTGATAGAAAAGCGAATAATTATGAGAATATCTAGGCATGATCATGTATATAGGCATCACATCCGTGACAAGTAGACCGACTCCTTCCTGCATCTACTACTATTACTCCACACATCAATCGCTATCCAGCGTGCATCTAGAGTATTAAGTTCACAAGAACAGAGTAACGCCTTAAGCAAGATGACATGATGTAGAGGGGTAAACTCATGCAATATGATATACACCTCATCTTTTTATCCTCGATGGCAAAAATACAATACGTGTCATTTCCCTTTCTGTCACTGGGATCGAGCACCGCAAGATTGAACCCAAAGCTAAGCACTTCTCCCATTGCAAGAAAGATCAATCTAGTAGGCCAAACCAAACTGATAATTCGAAGAGACTTGCAAAGATAAACCAATCATACATAAAAGAATTCAGAGATTATTCAAATATTGTTCATAGATAAACTTGATCATAAACCCACAATTTATCGGATCTCGACAAACACACCGCAAAAGAAGAGTTACATCGAATAGATCTCCAAGAGAATCGAGGAGAACTTTGTATTGTGATCCAAAGAGAGAGAACAAGCCATCTAGCTACTAGCTATGGACCCGTAGGTCTGAGGTAAACTACTCACACATCATCGGAGAGGCCATGGACTTGATGTAGAGGCCCTCTGTGATCAATGTCCCCTCCGGCGGAGCTCCGGAAAAGGCCCCAAGATGTGATCTCTTGTGTACAGAAGGTTGCGGCGGTGGAATTAGGTTTTCATGGTGCTCCTGGATGTTTGGGGGTACGTGGATGTATATAGGAGGAAGAAGTACGTTGGTTGAGCTACGAGGGGCCCACGAGGGTGGAGGGCGCGCCCCCTGCCTCGTGGCCACCTCGTTGATTGCTTGGCGTCCACTCCAAGTCTCCTACATCACGTTTGTTGAGAAAATCACGTTCCCGAAGGTTTCATTCCGTCTGGACTCCATTTGATATTCCTTTTCGGCGAAACTCTAAAATAGGCAAAAAAACAACAATTTGGGTTGGGCCTCCGGTTAATAGGTTAGTCCCAAAAATAATATAAAAGTGTAAAATAAAGCCCATTAACATCCAAAACAGATAATATAATAGCATGGAACAATCATAAAATATAGATACGTTGGAGACGTATCACTCTTGCTCTCGGTCCCCTGCCTTGTCTGCTCTTACTCTTGCTCTTGCTCGCGCTGCTGCTCTCGCTCTTGCTCTTGCTTGCGATGCTGCTCCGGTTTAGCTACACTTCAGTCAACTGAATCGACTTTTTGGTCAGTCGATTTTCAGGGGGTGGCGGGGCTCGCCGGAGTTAAGGAAGAACCGGCCGCAGTGGGGAGGGGGCTCGCCGTAGAGGTCCCCACTATCTATCTTAGGGTTCAGGGTGGGGCGGTGGTAGCCGGCGGTGGTGGGGCGGTGGCATGGGGATCACTGGAGAAAAAGCTCGGCACGGGGGGCCTAGAGGGATGGCGGGGGCGGCGGTGGGGAGTGTTTTCGAGGCGGGCGTGCTGGTACACCGCCGGCCGCGGGCGGCGGGGGCGGCTGTTTGGCCGGTGGTGGCTGGCGGCTCAGGGGGGTGGAGGTTGAAGATGAACTGCAGGCCCTTGATTTCGTATCCAACGGCTGAAAAATCTACTGACCAGAGATGAAAAAGTCAGTCGACTGACGTGTAGCCTCACCTCTAGTGCGTTCAGTTTCGACAGTAAAATTTAGTTTCGACAGCAAAATTCAGTTTCGACAGTTAAGTTCAGTTTTGATAGTTAAATTCAGTTTCGACAGTTAAGTTCAGAGATGAGCGGCTGATGTATTTTACATCTAGCACTTTGTGGTTATGTATTTTACGTCATCTATTGGAGATGCTATTAGAATTCCACTCAGGTTAACGTTGTCTCTCTTGTCCTGCTTCAACCTCGGCGTCATACAACTCATCGGAGCTTCTCCAACGATGAAACCCTCCATCACAGCGGAGCGGTACCTCTGGCTCCATCTCCAGACGCCTAAGATCTTCTTCCCCTCCTCCGACAGCCAAGTCAGCCGGAGCATCCTCACCAGCCAATCCAATCACGCTGAGATCGACATGGCATCGCCAAAGAGGTTGTACACTTGTTGCATCTCTTTTTTATTCTACATGTTATATATATTGTCCACTGAGCACACAGAGTAACGGGAAATACGATTATTTATCCTACTATATGACAAGCAGTGAGGTACCGGGCAACTTAGCTATCCATGATGGACTCTCTTGAACGCCATCATTATTTATCTCTGCGCGTTTGAGCTGTGCATTTGTCGATGGCCCTGGGAGCTGAGCTAGTAGGGTAGTGGCCTGGGTCCAAAGTAATAGAAGTAGCATAAAAATATTTTTAGTGTAGGATTTTCCTTGCTCAAGCCTGCGTACTAGAATCTCGAGTGCTTGAAAGGAAAAGTGAATGAAAACATATGAATTTGGAAAGTTTCCTATGGTACTACTTTTCATGAATTTGGTCCAAAGGAATGGAGCAAAGGAAAACTGTAGGATTTGTTCCTTTAGTGTCTCCTTGAAAGAAAAACCATAGGAATTTTAATTTCCACTTGTCCTCCTTTTCAAATTCCTATTCATGAAGCACAAGACTAAGAGATAGTAGCATAATAGCATTATAACCGTACATTTTCTTGTGGTTTGACTTAATCCCACCATGCTTCTTTGCATCATGTGTTCTTCCAATTCTTATGAACCAAACACCCAGATTGGCAGAAATCCTGTGTTTTTAAATTCTCTGTTTTGCATGTGCATTCCTATCCTATTCATGTCTATTTCCTATCCCTGCATTGTTAGAATCCTCAAATTCAAACAAGCCCTTACACAATTACTTCTGTTACAGATATGTGTCAAATAAAACATTGTGTGGTTTGTCCTGCTCCTACGGTGTTGTGTTCCACCCCAGCTCAGCTGCTCCAACAACGGAAGGGTTCACCACAGCAGGGATCTGCTCTCCAGGCTGTCTTTCGCCGCTACAGATCTTCTTCCCCGCCGCCGGCAGCCACGACAACTGCATTACCATCATCAACTGAGCAGATGACCTTGAGGACTACACGGGTCCGCAAGAGAGGTCGCACTCTTCCATGTCTGCTTACGCTATGCATCGCTTAATATGATGACATGCTACTTTATCGTTGTGTTCACCTATTAGACTCCAAGTCAGGTCCAAACTTCTGCTGAAACTTGAGTTTTTAAATGGTTGTGGGGTACATATTGGGGCAGCAATCAGTACTATCTATCTACTATCTGGTTAGTCTTGGGTGTCTACTATGAGTTTCATGTTGGGTGCAAACAAACATTAAAGGAGCCATTATCTGTTTTTTTAACTAAAGCTATTATCTGCCTGCTATCATTGGTTTTGGGTCTATCCACAGTTTGCTACCATCACTCTGGATTTGTGCATGCGTTCCTTACATAATCTCACTATGTTTTATTCCTATGCATGTCAGTTATTGTACACAATGGAACTGAACATGTAGATCAAAAGAGACGAGCCTTGCGTGGCACTAAAATTTCATGCAGGCGTCGCTCCATGGTGGGCGCAAAGGCAGCCCCCCCCCTCCACCCATTTCGGATCGTAATCAAGAGGAAGATAATTGTTCTGAGGGGGATTCAGAAGCAGAAGACCACTCCTATTTCCCCCATGAGGTCTTCGCTCTAACTTGGCATGCCGATGTTGGTAATATCATGCATATGGTTGTCACACCCTAGCTAGTTCATGCATTAGAGTGTTGCATCATGTTTAAATGCCCTTCTAAAAAGTCCACCCTTTTTGTTTTGGGTTAAAACCTTTGACAAAAATGGTGCACACTTTTCTAGGACATCTTAAGGTCATTGGATTAATTCATATAGTATTTGCATTTGGGCATTTAAATGCTATAAAATATTTTAAATGCTCAAATAATCATAAACTAAAATGTTTACTATTGGATATATTCTAAGCAGTAGCCATGATTAGTTTTATGATTTTTGGAAATGCCCTGGCATTTTTAATAAAGGCCTAAAGTTACAGAAATAATAGAAAACAGAAAAAAAAGGAGAGAGAGAAAGGATCCAGCCACTTACCTGGTGCAGCCCACCTGGCAGCCCAGTGGCCGGCCCAGCACTGTGCTGGCCCACGCCAGTCATCGCCTACCTCTGACAGTAGGCAGAGGAGGGACATGGCGCACTCGCTCGAGCTCGCCACGCCACCACCCTGCTCGTCTGCTTCGCCTGGTCACCGCCTCGACGCCGCGAACGCCTCCTTGGTGTCGCCCTGGTCTACCCGACACCTCACACTCCCCCCCTGCTCTCTCCCTCGCCCTCTCCCACCATGGCCGACGCCCCTGCCGCCGCACCGTCGTCGTAGCCGCGCCCTCCGTCGTCCTCGCGCCGCGTCGTCGTGTCCACGAGCTCCGCCGTCGTCGACTACGTCGAGCAGGCCGAGCCCCGAGCGCTCGCCCGCTCTGGAATCGCCCCGACCCCGTCTTCCCCAACTCCGACCACCGGAGATCCTCCTCGCCGCCCTGCTCGTTTCAGCCCCTCCCCAAGCTCGCCGACTCGCTCGTCATGTTCACCATGAGCTGTTGAGCATCCTCCCCCTCTCCGTTTTCTCTCTTGCACTCCGTAGCCACCGCGCCCCTCTCGCCCGACTGCGCCGCCGCCTGCGCTCGTCGCCGGTGATGCTCCGGTGACCATTTGGTCCCGGGCGCACATCCATCATACTCGCCGCCTCGCGTAGACGGCTTAGGCTCCGCGCATGCATCGCCTAGGCCACCGCAGCTGTGTTTCCATGCACACCCGAATGCCGGCCGCCGCTGCCGAGCTCGCCGCCGTCAGCTCCGGCCACCACACGGCCGTCTACCACCCCCATCTGTTATGCGATGGCAAGAGCTGTCCAACGAGCCTAGCCGCGCATCGAACGGGCACCGTAGCCCAATCCCGAGCCTCGCCGCCGCGACTGGCCTCGCCGGCATCAACTCGCCGGTGGGTTTGACCCATTTTGACCCCGGCTGGACCCCGCCTGAGTCAATGACATGTGGGGCCGGCCTCTAACTAAAATAGTTTAATCTTTAGTTAGTGCTAATCACACTGTTAGGGGTTAATGACCTCGCTAACTAACTCTGTGTCACTGACATGTGGCCCCAGGCCCTTAACTAACCTAGGTTAGGATTAGATTAATGTTAATTAACTTGGTTAGTTAGGTTAGCCACTGACCAGTGGGTCCCACTGGTCAGGTTTTACCTGGACGGCGCCTGTTGACCTGCTGACGTCGGCATGACCTAGTGCTGACGCAATAAATCATTTACTGGAATTATTCTCATATAGGAAATTCCAGAAAATATTACAAACTTCAAAATCATAACTTTTAATCTGTAATTTCAAATGCAAAGATTTATATATGAAATTTGATCAGAAAAATTCAATCTTTCCATATGTAATGGTTTCATGCATGACAAAACACTTTAACCTTGCTGTTTAGGTGAAACAAGATAATACACTTATAATGCTTAAGAACATAAGCTTCCATTTGAATCTTTGATTCAAATGGACCCAAACCAACTTGTTTCACATTGCATTAGGCAGGACACCTCATATTGCCATGTCATAGCATGCATCATATTGTTGCATATTGCCATGTGATGATTGTGTTCTACGGTGTCTTTTGTGGTAGGTTCTGCCTCCAAGGATATCTCCGAGTATCCAACTGAAGGGCAGTACCCTACTACTACTCCATCAGGCAAGCAGCCCCATTGATCATATCGATACAATCCCATGTTCTCGCTTCTGCTCTCATTTACTGCATTAAGACAACAACGTTTCAAACTGCTGTGTGCTGCGGTAGTTGAACCCTTATCCTCTGCATGACCTGTCATTGCCACAGTAACTAGATGAAACCCACCAGCATGTGTAGGAGTTGATTGAGCCTTGTATGTGTTTCCTACCTTGTTATGCCTACTATGCTTAGAGTTGTGTCGGGTCTGGTTCATCTGGGTGATGGGCTAGAGTGAAATGATTACATCGGTAATGTGAGGAATGTGTTGAACATGATTTGGTAAAGGTACCGATGAGAGGCCATGTAGGAGTACATGGTGGGTTGTTTCATTGAGGCCGTCCCTAAGAACTGAGATTTGTATGTGTGATTTAAGAATCAGTTACTACCATGCATGGGATCCTTAATTGACCCTCTCGGCTTCTTAATCACCCTAGTACTCTGTCCAAGAGTTGCAACTAGTTTCTGGTGTTTATAGGTTATGTGTTGGCGGCCGTGCGTAGCGCTGACCCTAGGGGTGGGCTATGATGCGGTAGATACACCGAGGCACGGTGTACCGAGTCACCCGTTTGGTGCCTCGGGAACCCTGTTCACATTGTTCGGGGCCGTATGTGGAAACCTCGGCCGGACTCCCTGCGGATGGAACCTGGATAGGCGATGAACCTGGACTAGAGACTTGAGTGTTTAGGTAGGCCGTGGCCGACACCCTCGTTGGGCTTCCGCTTGAAGGTTGCCGAGTACATGTCGTGTAAACGACGATAAGTGGTGAGAGCGTGTATGAAGAAGTACACCCCTGCAGGGTTAACATCATCTATTCAAATAGCCGCGTCCGCGGTAAAGGACTACTTGGTTGCCTATATAGTTCATAGAAAAGTTAATGGTTACTACTAAAATACAAGATAAGTGTGAGTACCAAGGATGGCCCTCTCGTAGGATGACGAGGGAGGATCCCCGGTGGAGTATTGTGTTGGTGATTAGTGGACTCATGTGCGAAAACTATTTTACTAGTGGTGTCTCATAGGATAGCTTAGCCAAGAGTCAAAGCTGGATTGCTGCATTAACTCCACCACCTTCTTGAGAATGAGCATGTATAGTAGGATCTGTTGTAAGACTTGCTGAGTACCTTTGTACTCATGTTGCCTTAATTACTGTTTTCAGACGACAACACTGCCCCCTCCGATGGGTTTTACGTAGACCTCGACGTCGATGAGTAACTTGCCACCCAGGTGGTGATTCTAGCCATGGAGGGCCCAATGTAGATAGACAGGCTTCGACAAGCCTTCTTTCTTTCTAGTGTCAGTACTCAGACTTATTTGCTTCCGCATGTGCTTGTATGCTTGTATGTCTTGAGTGTCGGGTCTTGTGACCGCTACCTGTATGAACGTGTTATGTATGGCTCTCCGGAGCCTTTAAATAAAGTACTTGAGTTGTAGAGTTTTGTTGTGATGCCATGTTGTATTTACACATATCGAGCATATTGTGTGTATGATTGAAATGCTTGATATTTGTGGGATCCGACAATCTAGTTGTTTATCCTTGGCAGCCTCTCTTATGGGGAAATGTAGTCTAGTGCTCCTTGAGCCATAGTAGTCCGCTACAGCCCGGTTCACCGAAGTCCTGCTAGCCCAGCACTACTGCTCAGGACACTTGACTGGCCGGCATGTGTTTCACTTCGTTCCTATGTCTGTCCCTTCGAGGAAATGTCACGTGATGACTTCCGGAGTCCTGCCTAGCCTGCTACAGCCCGGGTTCCCCGGAGTCCTGTTAGCCCAGTGCTACAGCCCGGATTCACACGCTGTTGACCGACATGCTCGATGTGGTTCATGTATGCCTGCCCCCATAGGTCTGTGCCGCTTTGGGTTCACGACTAGCCATGTCGGCCGGGTTCTCTGTCATATGGATGCTAGCGACACTATCATATACGTGAGCCAAAAGGCGCAAACAGTCCCGGGCCATGGTAAGGCGACATCCGTGGGGATACCGTGTGTGAGGCCGCAAAGTGATATGAGGTGTTACCGGCTAGATCGATGTGACTTGGAATAGGGGTCCTCACAGCGTTGGCATCAGAGTCGGACTGCCTGTAGGTTCATTGAGCCAAACTGGTCGATGTCGAGTCTAGAAATGCTTTAGTTATATGTAGGGGAATTGATTGTGGGAGGGAACGTAAGACTCTTTTACTCCTTTACCTTAAGCCCTCTGATCTGAGTCATTCTCTTCTCATTCTACGTGGGTTAAGGACTAGGCTCTCTTCTCTCTATCAGGTTCAAGTGTTACTAATCTGTAGTAGCTTATAGGATTGTTGTTACAAGCCTCAGTATAGTTTCTACTACATTTAGTATGTTGTCGATTGAACCAGAACCTTGATATGATGTTGTTGAGTGGTTTCGCAAACTGTTGTGGATGTCTCAAATCTTTTTCTGAGCATTTACAGCCGTTATGTTGTCCGATTTCTCCTAGAAAATTCTAATGCCTTTGCATTATTCTGTGCTTTCAGATGGCCAACCGTTCCCAGAACCAAGTGGTTTGTCTGACCCGGTGCCTTGATGTACCCGGTCACACGGCCATGTTGGTTCGAGTGATGGTCGAGACAGGCTATCGGTGGTATCCGGAATATACCGTCGAGGAGCAGTTCCGAGACTTCAACCAGAGCCAGTACTTTTGTACCGTCAGGATATATCCCTCTTATCCTGGAGCCACTAAACCCCTTCACTGTTCCTATGGACTTGGGGTCACTATTGAGATATCTGTGCAGGATGCAGCTTACTCAATGATGACTATCATTTGAGCCAGGACTGCCTTGCTTCAGAACACCGATTTCTGCTACATGCCAGCCTCACTCCCTGGAGCACAGGGGTACTATCAGGCTTTGTACTATGACTCCACACATGAGGAGTCACTACTCCGCACCACTGCTGAGATGCTCGAGGATAAGGACCGCAAAAATCGGGCCTTGCGTATGGAGATTTTCAACTCTCGTGCTGATCACTGGGCCACTTTGACTCGGTTTGCACCTGCTGTACAGGCAGGATACATGGACCTGAGGGACCTGTACCCTGTGCGGTCTGGGTTGCCAGATTGTATGGAGTGGCGTGATGTAGGCGGCATCACCCCTCCTCGTGGTCCCCGTCTGCCACCGTCTGTGGGACCAAGGCCACATCCGAGTCCCTATGGTCCGCAGGACCATCTGTTTCTAGATGATCATGTTCCGCTTCCAGGCTTTCGTGGTGACTTTTATAAGGATTACTACGGAGTCGTCTGAGCTAGTAGTAGTTTCACTAGTATTGTAATAGTTGTATTCTCCACAGTCCTGCGTGACCGTGGGATACGACTTGGTGTGTATCACGCTCCGGAGGTGTAGAAAAATAATGTATAGGAGCTCGGAGTGCCTCCGATGAGATGTAATGCCTTTCACCGTAGTTGTACTCTAGCCTGAGCTTGTACTAAACTATGTACGGTGTGTATGACCAATGGTATATATATGGCAGTTTCTATATTACCATGTCGTGCAATGAACATCTCAGCATTCCATGTTATCCATTACATTCTGCACTTCCTTGCCAAGATTATGCCACTAGAGCCGTTCAACTTACTCACTCATCGGGCAAGACAGTCAATGTCTTAACTCGAGTGGCCAAGCGCCAGCTTTACTCCCTAAATGCCAACCCCCTTCCAGACCTTGAAGATATTCCGGTAGTCCGAGACTTTCTGGATGTCTTTCCAGAAGAACTGCCAGGTGTTCCACCTGACAGGGATGTCGAGTTCGTGATAGACCTTGTTCCAGGAACCGTCCAATTTGTAGAAGACCCTATAAGATGGCACCCTTAGAACTAGCCGAGCTTAAGAACCAACTCGATGAGTCCTTGAAAAGGGGTTTCATCCGTCCTAGTTCCTCTCCTTGGGCTTGCCCCGTCCTCTTCGTCAAGAAGAAGGATGGAACGGATCAGATGGTTGTAGATTACTGACCTGTCAACTTGGTCACTATCAAGAACAAGTATCCGCTTCCCAGGATCAACGATCTGTATGATCAGCTCGCTGGATCCTCGGTCTTTTCCAAGATGGATTTGAGGTTGGGCTACCATCAAATCAAAATCAGAAATGGGGACATTCCCAAAACGGCCTTTGTTACTCGTTATGGCCAATACGAGTACACTGTTATGTCCTTCGCTTTAACCAATGCCCCAGCCACCTTCTCTCGGTTAATGAACTCGGTCTTCATGGAGTATTTGGATAAATTTGTCATGGTATACCTCGATGATATACTCATCTACTCCAAGAGCGAGGAAGAACATGCCGAACATCTAAGGCTGGTATTGATGAAACTTCGAGAGCATTGCCTTTATGCCAAATTCTCCAAGTGTGAATTTTGGTTGCCAGAAAAAACCTATCTAGGCCATGTAATCTCTGGTAAGGGTATTGCTGTCAATCCCGAGCGAGTTCAAGCCATCCTTGATTGGACTCCACCTGAAACGGTCAAGCAAGTTCGGAGCTTCCTTGGCTTAGCGAGCTATTGCCGCCGCTTCGTCGAGAATTTCTCCAAGGTTGCTAAACCTCTAACTGAACTCCTCAAGAAAGATAAAAAGTTCGAGTGGACCCCACAGTGCGAGTTCAGCTTTCAGGAACTAAAAAGACGCCTGACAACTGCTCCCGTACTGATACCACCAGATTTCTCCAAGGACTTTATTATCTATTGCGATGCCTCGCGGCAAGGACTAGGTTGCATACTCATGCAAGATCGTCAGGTAATTGCCTATGCTTCACGGCAATTACACCCACATGAGGAAAACTATCCCACACATGATCTAGAGCTTGCAGCGGTAGTCCATGCACTTAAAACATGGCAACATTACCTTCTTGGTAATCGTTGAGAGATCTTCACCAATCACCAAAGTTTGAAATATATCTTCACCCAACCGGATTTGAATCTCAGGCAAAGACGTTGGGTCGAGTTGATCTCGGATTATGACTTAGGAATAGCTTAAACCCCGGGCAAAGCCAATGTCATGGCTGATGCGCTAAGTTGTAAATCTTATTGTAACAACCTGATGTTACAACAAAGTCAACCACTTCTCCATGAGGAATTTCGTAAGCTTAACCTTCACATTGTTCCTCAAGGATTCCTATCCACCCTGGTGGCGAAACCGACCCTTATGGATCAGATCATAACCGCTCAACGGTATGACAAGGGAATATCTCGGATCAAGCAGAACATTGCTAGCGGAGCTACTACGTGTTTCTCAGTGAACGATCAAGGTGTTGTCTTCTTTGAGAACCGCCTGGTGGTTCCCAAGAAAAAACAACTACGACAACTGATCCTTAAGGAAGCTCATGAATCCCCTCTCACTATTCATCCCGGTAGTACTAAAATGTATCAAGACCTACGCCAGAGGTTTTGGTGGACTAGGATGAAGAGAGAAATTGCTCAATACATTGCTAACTGCGACGTTTGTCGTCGTGTTAAAGCAGAGCATCAACGGCCTGCTGGCACCCTTCAACCTTTGGCTATTCCCGAATGGAAATGGGATAAAATCAGTATGGATTTCATTACTGGGTTTCCCAAGACCAAGAGAGGGAATAATGCTATCTTCGTTGTGATCGATCGTCTTTCCAAAGTAGCCCACTTTCTACCTGTTCGTGAGAATATCACCGCTAGCCAGCTAGCTGACCTATACATCTCCCGAATAGTGTCTCTTCATGGTGTCCCATTGGAAATTAACTCAGACCGTGGGAGTCTCTTCACCTCTCGATTTTGGGAAAGTTTCCAAAATGCTATGGGAACTCGTCTCTCTTTTAGCACCGCCTTTCACCCCCAATCAAGTGGTCAAGTAGAGTGCGTCAATCAAATCCTGGAGGTTATGCTCCGAGCTTCTGTCGTCTCGTTCGGAATGGATTGGGAGAAATGCCTTCCATTCGCGGAGTTTGCTTATAACAATAGTTATCAAGCTAGCTTGGGAAAAGCTCCTTTCGAAGTTCTCTATGGACGAAAATGTCGAACGCCTCTTAACAGGTCAGAAACCGGGGAAAGACAACTCTTTGGCCCGGATATGATTCAGGAAGTAGAAGAGCAGGTTCACGTTATTCGTGAGAAATTGTAAACAGCCCAGTCTCGTCAAAAGAGCCAATATGACCGTAAACATAAGCTCATGACTTATGAAGTCGGCGAGAAGGCTTACCTTCGGGTTACTCCGTTAAAGGGAACCCAGTGTTTCGGTATCAAAGGCAAATTGGCTCCTCGTTACATTGGACCCTTTAGCATTCTTGCCAAACGAGGAGAAGTTGCCTACCAATTGGAACTACCTCCGCATCTTTCCAGAGTTCATGATGTCTTCCACGTTTCTCAACTCAGGCGTTGCTTCGCGGATCCTATCCGTGGAGTGGACCACGAAACGCTTGATCTACAAGATAATCTCTCATATTGGGAATATCCCGTTCGTATCCTCGATCAAGCCGAGCATACCACTCAACGCCATAACATCAAGTTTCTTAAGGTTCAATGGTCACATCACACTGAAAAGGAAGCCACTTGGGAAAGGGAGGATCGTCTTCGACTCGAGTACCCCACCTTCTTCCCAACGGATCCTAAATCTCGGGATGAGATTCTTTTGAGTGGGGGTGATTTGTCACACCCTAGCTAGTTCATGCATTAGAGTGTTGCATCATGTTTAATTTCCCAGCAAACTGAAATGGGGATGATAGAACCCCCAGCACCCCCCCTGGAACAACTAGGGTTTACTAAAAACTTTTTCAATGAACCTGAAATGCCCTTCTAAAAATTCCACCCTTTTTGTTTTGGGTTAAAACCTTTGACAAAAATGGTGCACACTTTTCTAGGACATCTCAAGGTCATTGGATTAATTCATATAGTATTTGCATTTGGGCATTTAAATGCTATAAAATATTTTAAATGCTCAAATAATCATAAACTAAAAATTTTACTGTTGGATATATTCTAAGCAGTAGCCATGATTAGTTTTATGATTTTTGGAAATGCCCTGGCATTTTTAATAAAGCCCTGAAGTTACAGAAATAATATAAAACAGAAAAGAATGAGAGAGAGAAAGGATCCAGCCACTTACCTGGCGCAGCCCACCTTGCAGCCCACTGGCCGGCCCAGCACTGTGCTGGCCCGCGCCAGTCATCGCCTACCTCTGCCGGTAGGCAGAGGAGGGACACGGCGCACGTGCCCGAGCTCGCCACGCCACCACCCTGCTCGTCTGCTTCGCCTGGTCACCGCCTCGACGCTGCGAACGCCTCCTCGGTGTCGCCCTGGTCTACCCGACACCTCACACTCCCCCCTACTCTCTCCCTCGCCCTCTCCCACCATGGCCGACACCCCTGCCGCCGCACCGTCGCCGTAGCCGCGCCCTCCGTCGTCCTCGCACCGCACCTCGTGTCCAGGAGCTCCGCCGTCGTCGACTACGTCGAGCAGGCCGAGCCCCGAGCGCTCGCCCGCTCTGGAATCGCCCCGACCCCGTCTTCCCCATCTCCGGCCACCGGAGATCCCCCTCGCCGCCCTTCTCACTTCAGCCCCTCCCCGAGCTCGCCGACTCGCTCCTTGTGTTCACCGTGAGCTGCTGATCATCCTCCCCCTCTCCGTTTTCTCTCTTGCACTCCGTAACCACCGCGCCCCTCTTGCCCGACTGCGCCGCCGCCTGCGCTCGTCGCCAGTGACGCTCCGGTGACCATATGGTCCCGGGCGCACGTCCATCATACTCGCCGCCTCGCGTAAACGGCTTAGGCTCCGCGCACGCATTGCCTAGGCCACCGCAGCTGCGTTTCCATGCACACCCAGACGCCGGCCGCCGCTGCCGAGCTCGCCGCCGTCAGCTCCGGCCACCACACGGCCGTCTACCACCCCCATCTGTTACGCGATGGCAAGAGCTCTCCAACGAGCCTAGCCGCACATCGAACGGGGCACTGTAGCCCAATCCCGAGCCTCGCTGCCGTGACTGGCCTCGCCGGCGTCAAGTCGCCGGTGGGTTTGACCCATTTTGACCCCGGCTGGACCCCGCCTGAGTCAATGACATATGGGGCCGGCCTCTAACTAAAATAGTTTAATCTTTAGTTTGTGCTAATCACACTGTTAGGGGTTAATGACCTTGCTAACTAACTATGTGTCACTGACATGTGGCCCCAGGCCCTTAACTAACCTAGGTTAGGATTAGATTAATGTTAATTAACTTGGTTAGTTAGGTTAGCCACTGACCAGTGGGTCCCACTGGTCAGGTTTGACCTGGACGGCGCCTGTTGACCTGCTGACGTCGGCATGACCTAGTGCTAACGCAATAAATCATTTACTGGAATTATTCTTATATAGGAAATTCTAGAAAATATTACAAACTTCAAAGATTCATAACTTTTAATCTGTAACTCAAAATGCATGACAAAACACTTTAACCTTTCTGTTTAGGTGAAACAAGATAATACACTTATAATGCTTAAGAACATAAGCTTCCATTTGAATCTTTGATTCAAATGGACCCAAACCAACTTGTTTCACATTGCATTAGGCAGGACACCTCATATTGCCATGTCATAGCATGCATCATATTGTTGCATATTTCCATGTGATGATTGTGTTCTATGGTGTCTTTTGTGGTAGGTTCTGTCTCCGAGGATATCTCCGAGTATCCAACTGAAGGGCAGTACCCCACTACTACTCCATCAGGCAAGCAGCCCCATTGATCATATCGATACAATCCCATGTTCTCGCTTCTGCTCTCATTTACTACATTAAGACAACAACGTTTCAAATTGCTGTGTGCTGCGGTAGTTGAACACTTATCCTCTGCATGACCTGTCATTGCCACAGTAACTAGATGAAACCCACTAGCATGTGTAGGAGTTGATTGAGCCATGTATGTGTTTCCTACCTTGCTATGCCTGCTATACTTAGAGTTGTGTCAGGTCTGGTTCATCTGGGTGATCGGCTAGAGTGAAATGATTACGTTGGTAATGTGAGGAATGTGTTGAACATGATTTGGTAAAGGTATCGATGAGAGGCCATGTAGGAGTACATGGTGGGTTGTTTCATTGAGGCCGTACCTAAGAACTGAGATTTGTATGTGTGATTTAAGAATCAGTTACTACCATGCATTGGGATCCTTAATTGACCCTCTCGGCTTCTTAATCACCCTAGTACTCTGTCCAGGAGTTGCAACTAGTTTCTGGTGTTTATAGGTTATGTGTTGGCGGCCGTGCGTAGCGCTGACCCTAGGGGTGGGCTATGATGCGGTAGATACACCGTGGCACGGTGTACTGAGTCACCCGTTTGGTGCCTCGGGAACCCTGTTCACATCGTTCGGGGTCGTATGTAGAAACCTTGGCCGGACTCCCTGCGGATGGAACCTGGATAGGCGATGAACCTGGACTAGAGACTTGAGTGTTTAGGTAGGCCGTGGCCGACACCCTCGTTGGGCTTCCGCTTGAAGGTTGCCGAGTACATGTCGTGTAAACGATGATAAGTGGTGAGAGCGTGTATGAAGAAGTACACCCCTGCAGGGTTAACATCATCTATTCGAATAGCCACGTCTGCGGTAAAGGACTACTTGGTTGCCTATACAGTTCATAGACAAGTTAATGGTTACTACTAAAAGACTCAAGATAAGTGTGAGTACCGAGGATGGCCCTCTCGTAGGATGACGAGGGAGGATCCCCGGTGGAGTATTGTGTTGGTGATTAGTGGACTCATGTGCAAAAACTATTTTACTAGTGGTGTCTCATAGGATAGCTTAGCCAAGAGTCAAAGCTGGCTTGCTGCATTAACTCCACCACCTTCTTGAGAATGAGCATGTATAGTAGGATCTGTTGTAAGACTTGCTGAGTACCTTTGTACGCATGTTGCTTTAATTACTGTTTTTAGACGACAACACCGCCCCCTCCGATGGTTTATACGTAGACCTCGATGTCGATGAGTAACTTGCCACCCAGGTGGTGATTCTGGCCATGGAGGGCCCTATGTAGATATACAGGCTTCGACAAGCCTTCTTTCTTTCTAGTGTCAGTACTCAGACTTATTTGCTTCTGCATGTGCTTGTATGCTTGTATGTCTTGAGTGTCGGGTCTTGTGACCCCTACCTGTATGAACATGTTATGTATGGCTCTCCGGAGCCTTTAAATAAAGTACTTGAGTTGTAGAGTTTTGTTGTGATTCCATGTTGTATTTACACATATCGAGCATATTGTGTGTATGATTGAAATGCTTGGTATGTGTGGGATCCGACAATCTAGTTGTTTATCCTTGGCAGCCTCTCTTATGGGGAAATGTAGTCTAGTGCTCCTTGAGCCATAGTAGTCCGCTACAGCCCGGTTCACCGGAGTCCTGCTAGCCCAGCACTACTGCTCAGGACACTTGACTGGCAGGCATGTGTTTCACTTCGTTCCTATGTCTGTCCCTTCGAGGAAATGTCAGGCAGTGACTTCCGGAGTCCTGCCTAGCCTACTACAGCCCGGGTTCCCCGGAGTCCTGTTAGCCCAGTGCTACAGCCCGGATTCACACGCTGTTGACCGACATGCTTGATGTGATTCATGTATGCATGTCCCCATAGGTCTGTGCCGCTTTGGGTTCATGACTAGCCATGTCGGCCCGGGTTCTCTGTCATATGGATGCTAGCGACACTATCATATATGTGAGCCAAAAGGCGCAAACGGTCCCGGGCCATGGTAAGGCGACACCCGTGGGGATACCGTGCGTGAGGCCGCAAAGTGATATGATGTGTTACTGGCTAGATCGATGTGACTTGGAATCGGGGTCCTGATGATGGTGCCTTGCATTGCTTACTATATACATCAAAGATGTCATCTGCTTAGTTTAGACATGCTTTGTGTCAATGCCATCGGTTTAGTTTCTTTCTCGTATATGTGAATCATGCAATGCCATCTTATTTAGCCAGGCATCATATATGTGAATTTTGAAATGCCACCCTGGTTAGCCAGTCATCTTATATGCGAATTATATTATAACATCATTTTTTATTATGTGTTAAATTTGTCAACAATTTTAGTACATTCAATTACTCTTCCTATGCATCAGCCATCCGGCACGGTCATGGAAAAATCTGGAGTGGGAACAAGGTCTTCAGAGCAGACAATGCTATCTAATGAAGCGCATGTCTTGCTGGTTATAGATAGCTCCTCGGAGGAGGATTCAGAGATAGATGACCAGTCCTATCCCCCCCCCCGAGGTGCATGCTCTAACTTGGCAGGGTTATGTTGCTCATATCGTGTGTATGGTATCTTGCATTGCTATGTCATTTGCTTAGTTTAGACATGCTTTGTGTGAATGTCACCTATTTAGTGTCTAATTACCATATATGTGAATTATGCAATACCATCTTGTTGCAAGACATTATATATGTGAATTATGCAATGCTATCTTGTTGCAAGGCATTATATATGTAAATTATGCAATGCCATGTTGTTTAGCCAAGCGTCGTATATGTGAATTATATCATGTCGTCCTTTTTTTGTATTTCTCATTGCTTTTGCCGACAATGTTTGTATATTCAACTGCTCTTCTTGTGCATCAGCCATTTGAATTTGTGATGGGAGAAATCATGAGTGAAAACAAGGTCTTCAGAGCAGACAATGCTACCTGCTGAAGCAGATATCTTGCTGGTTACAGATAGCTCTTCAGAGGAGGATTCAGAGGCAGATGACCAGTCCTATTATCCCCCTGAGGTGTATGATCAAACTTGGCAGGGTTATATTACTCATATCATGCATATGTTGTATTGCAATGCTTAGTTTTTACATCATATACACGATATTGAATGCCATCTCCTTAGTTGACACATCATATATGTGCTTGCCCTCTGCTCACTTCCTTAGTATATAAATCATATATTTGAATTATATCATGCCATGATGTTTACATTGACAGCATGTATCTGAATTATGGCATGCCAACCCATTTTCTAAAGACATAATATAGTTATATCATCTCATCATGTTTACATAGTCATCATATTTTGAATTATGTCATTCTATCCGTGAATTATATCATGCCATCATGTTTCCATCGACGGCATGTTTGTGATTTATGGCATGCCAACCACTTTAATACACACATCGTATAGTTATATCATGTCATCCTATTTACATAGTCATCATATTTTGAAGTATGTCATTCTATCATGTTTGGTTAGCCATCATACATGTGAAATTGTGTCATGCTATCCTGTTTAATTAGCCATCATATATGTGAAATTACGTCCTGCTATTCTGTTTGGTTAGACCACATAAATATGAACTATTTCATGCCCTGTTTTCTTCCCTACTATCCATTGCACCTGTCTATCTTACAATGTCTGTACATTCAATTACTTTTCTTGTTTATCAGCCATTTTAAATGGAGGGGGTGATGGCAGTATCTGTGGGAGTAAAAACACGGTGTTCAGAAAAGATCATGCTACCTGTCGATGGAGATAGAACCAGCCCCACCACACATAACCCAGACTCACGCAGATTATACCCCTACCCAGTTGGACAGAGAACCAGCTACACCCCTTCTAACCCCAACCCCAGCAGATAGTAACCCAGTTCCCATTGACACAGCACCGTCTCCACCATAGAGCACCCAAACACGAACAGTTAGTAAGGCAACAGCAGTGCCCAAAGCACGAGGACCACCACTCCGAACCCCAAGTCAACGCTTAAAGCGGAAGAAGAATTGTTCTCAGGTCAGGTTCCGTAGCTATGGTTCATACTACTTTGCTCTTGCATCACTGTATTTACTAATACCAAGTAACTTCAAATTTGAAGGATGCAATTGAAACTCCAATGGCGCAACAGGTATGTTTTAAACCTGTTTCTTTAACGTGTTTGCTGTTGTAACTTGCTCTATGTTGATTTTAGTTTCAATTGAATAAACAGTTATGTTCTCATGCCATGCACATTACAAGTGTTGTTATTGCTGTGTAGTTTCCCACACTTATATTCTGTCTATGCTGCTTTGTCTTAAATAGATATGATTCGAACTGTATCTATCTTGATTTGGCAACATAAACTAGAATGATATAGACCATACAGTGACCATACTACATAGATATATGTTTGTTTCATGTTGTTATCCTGTCCACCTTACTACTGAACTGGTTTACCAAAATGAGTTTCATATACTACATTGTAAACCTGTGATGTGTTTGTTTGTTTCTCTTTTAGAACGCGGATAAAATATTGGAGAAGAGTACCCCGTTATGCAATGGTAAAGGAAGTAATGCAGATAAGGTTCAAGATAGTGAGATGATTTCTACTACACAACCTTCTTCTTGTAGACGTTGTTGGGCCTCCAAGTGCAGAGGTTCGTAGGACAGTAGCAAATTTCCCTCAAGTGGATGACCTAAGGTTTATCAATCCGTAGGAGGCGTAGGATGAAGATGGTCTCTCTCAAGCAACCCTGCAACCAAATAACAAAGAGTCTCTTGTGTCCCCAACACACCCAATACAATAGTAAATTTATAGGTGCACTAGTTCGGCGAAGAGATGGTGATACAAGTGCAATATGGATAGTATATAATAGTTTTTGTAATCTGAAAATTTAAAAACAGCAAGGTAACTAATGATAAAAGTGAGCATAAACAGTATTGCAATGATAGGAAACAAGGCCTAGGGTTCATACTTTCGCTAGTACAAGTCCTCTCAACAATAATAACATAATTGGATCACATAACTATCCCTCAACATGCAACAAAGAGTCACTCCAAAGTCACTAATAGCGGAGAACAAACGAAGAGATTATGGTAGGGTACGAAACCACCTCAAAGTTATTCTTTCCAATCAATCCATTGGGCTATTCCTATAAGTTTCACAAACAGCCCTAGAGTTCGTACTAGAATAACACCTTAAGACACAAATCAACCAAAACCCTAATGTCACCTAGATACTCCAATGTCACCTCAAGTATCCGTGGGTATGATTATACGATATGCATCACACAATCTCAGATTCATCTATTCAACCAACACATAGAACCTCAAAGAGTGCCCCAAAGTTTCTACCGAAGAATCACGACAAAAACGTGTGCCAACCCCTATGCATAGGTTCATGGGAGGAACCCACAAGTTAATCACCAAAACATACATCAAGTGAATCACGTGGTATCCCATTGTCACCACAAATACGCACGGCAAGACATACATCAAGTGTTCTCAAATCTTTAAAGACTCAATCCGATAAGATAACTTCAAAGGGGAAACTCAATCCATTACAAGAGAGTAGAGGGGGGAAGAAACATCATAGGATCCAAATATAATAGCAAAGCTCACGATACATCACGATCGTATCACCTCAAGAACACGAGAGAGAGAGAGAGAGATGAAACACATAGCTACTGGTACATACCCTCAGCCCCGAGGGAGAACTACTCCCTCCTTGTCATGGAGAGAACCGGGATGATGAAGATGGCCACCGGAGAGGGATTCCCCCTCTGGTAGGGTGCCGGAACGGGTCTAGATTGGCTTTCGGTGGCTACGGGGGCTTCTGGCGGCAGATCTCCCGATCTATTGTGCTTCCCGATCGTTTTAGGGTATATGGAGATATATAGGCGAAAGAAGTACGTCAGGGGAGCCACGAGGGGCCCATGAGGGTGGAGGGCGCACCCAGGGTGGAGGGCGCGCCCCCCTGCCTCGTGGCTTCCTCGTTGCTTCCCTTACGTGGACTCCAAGTCTCTCCCGGGTTGCTTTCCTTCCAAAAATAAGTTCCGTGAAGTTTCAGGTTAATTGGACTCCGTTTGATTTTCCTTTTCTGCGATACTCTAAAACAAGGAAAAAACAAAAACTGGCACTGGGCTCTAGGTTAATAGGTTAGTCCCAAAAATCATATAAAATAGCATATAAAGGCATCTAAAACATCCAAGGTTGATAATATAATAGCATGGAACAATCAAAAATTATAGATATGTTGGAGACGTATCAGCATCCCCAAGCTTAATTCATGCTCGTCCTCGAGTAGGTAAATGATAAAAACAGAATTTTTGATGTGGAATGCTACCTAACATATTTCTCTAAGTAATTCTTCTTTATTGTGGCATGAATGTTCAGATCCATAAGATTCAAGACAAAATTTTAACATTGACATAAAAATAATAATACTTCAAGCATACTAACTAAGCAATTATGTCTTCTCAAAATAACATGGCCAAAGAAAGCTATCCCTACAAAATCATATAGTATGGCTATGCTCTATATTCACCACACAAAATATTTAAATCATGCACAACCTCGATGACAAGCCAAGCAATTGTTTCATACTTTTGATGTTCTCAAACATTTTCAATCTTCACGCAATACATGAGCATGAGCCATGGATATAGAACTATATGTGGAATAGAATGGTGGTTGTGGAGAAGACAAAAAGGAGAAGATAGTCTCACATCAACTAGGCGTATCAACGGGCTATGGAGATGCCCATTAATAGATATCAATGTGAGTGAGTAGGGATTGCCATGCAACGGATGCACTAGAGGTATAAGTGTATGAAAGCTCAGCAAAAGAAACTAGTGGGTGTGCATCCAACTCGCTTGCTCACGAAGACCTAGGGCATTTTGAGGAATCCCATCATTGGAATATACTCCCTCCGTTCCAAATTACTCATCGCAGAAACGGATGTATCTAGAACTAAAATACATCTAGATACATCCATACTTGCGACAAGTAATTCGGAACGGCGGGAGTACAAGCCAAGTTCTAGAATGAAAGATTCCCACTAGTATATGAAAGTGACAACATAGGAGACTCTCTATCATGAAGATCATGGTGCTACTTTGAAGCACAAGTGTGGTAAAAGGATAGTAGCATTGCCCCTTCTCTCTTTTTCTCTCATTTATTTTTTTATTTTATTTATTTGGGCCTTTTCTCTTTTTTTTATTTGGGCTTCTTTGGCCTCTTTTATTTTTATTTTTATTTTGTCCGGAGTCTCATCCCGACTTGTGGGGGAATCATAGTCTCCATCATCCTTTCCTCACTGGGACAATGCTCTAATAATGATGATCATCACACTTTTATTTGCTTACAACTCAAGAATTACAACTCGATACTTAGAACAAGATATGACTCTATATGAATACCTCTGGCGGTGTACCGGGATGTGCAATGACTCATGTGTGACATGTATGAAAGAATTATGAACGGTGGCTTTGCCACAAATATGATGTCAACTACATGATCATGCAAAGCAATATGACAGTGATGAAGCGTGTCATAATAAACAGAACGGTGGAAAGTTGCATGACAATATATCTCGGAATGGCTATGGAAATGCCATAATAGGTAGGTATGGCGGATGTTTTGAGGAAGGTAAATGGTGGGTTTATGGTACCGGCGAAAGTTGCGCGGTACTAGAGAGGCTAGCAACGGTGGAAGGGTGAGAGTGCGTATAATCCATGGACTCAACATTAGTCATAAAGAACTCACATACTTATTGCAAAAATCTATTAGTTATCAAAACGAAGTACTACACGCATGCTCCTAGGGGGATAGAATGGCAGGAAAAGACCATCGCTCGTCCCCGACCGCCACTCATAAAGAGGACAATCAATAAATAAATCATGCTCCGACTTCATCACATAACGGTTCACCATACGTGCATGCTACGGGAATCACAAACTTTAACACAAGTATCTCTCAAATTCACAACTACTCACTAGCATGACTCTAATATCACCACCTTCATATCTCACTCATCAAGTATCAAACTTCTCATAGTATTCAATGCACTATATATGAAAGTTTTTATTATATCCCTCTTGGATGCCCATCATATTAGGACTAAATTCATAACCAAAGAAAATTACCATGTTGTTCTAAATACTCTAAAAATGATATAAGTGAAGCATGAGAGTTCATCTATTTCTACAAAATAAAACCACCACCGTGCTCTAAAAAGATATAAGTGAAGCACTAGAGCAAATGAAAAACTACTCCGAAAGATATAAGTGAAGATCAATGAGTAGTCGAACAATTATGCAACTATATGAAGACTCTCTAACATTTAATAATTTCAGGTCTTGGTATTTTATTCAAACATCAAGCAAAACTAAATAAAATAGCATTCTAAAAATGGCAAACATCTTGTGAAGAAGCAAAAACTTAGGATCAACCGAAACTAACCGATAGTTGTTGAAGAAGAAAGGTGGGATGCCAACCGGGGCATCCCCAAGCTTAGACACTTGAGACTTCTTGAAATATTATCTTGGGATGCCTTGGGCATCCCCAAGCTTGAGCTTTTGTGTCTCCTTAATTCCTCTCATATCACGGTCTCCCTAAATCTCAAAAGCTTTCATCCACACAAAACTCAACAAGGACTCATGAGATAAGTTAGTATAAACCATTGCCAAAACCTTATCATACTCTACTGTAGCAAATCACTAAAATTATTATTCAACATTGCATACTAAATTCCTCTGCATATTTAATAGTCCTATCCTCAAATAGAAAAATTAAAGAAGCAAACAATGCAAACATAACAGCATTCTGCCTAAACAGGACAGTCTTTAAAGAGTGCAGCAAGATCCATACTTCCCTAACTCCAAAAAATATGAAAGAAAATTCCCACTGTAGTAAATTTATCAGAGCTTAATATAAAAAAGGTTTCAACATTTTATCACATTCTGACTTTTCTAGGGAATTATTGCAACAGAGGTAAACTTTCTGTTTTCAAACAGCAACATGTGGACTTGTAAAAATAGGCATAGTAAAGGCTATCAATGCCACTTCTATTGAAATAAAATATGAAAAACATTGTTCTAAATAACAGCAAGAAAATCCTAACAAAATACATTGACGCTCCAAGCAAAACACATATCATGTGGTGAATAAAAATATAGGTCCAAGTAAAGTTACCGATGAACGAAGGCGAAAGAGGGGATGCCTTCCGGGGCACTCCCAAGCTTAGGCTCTTGGTTATCCTTGAATATTACCTTAGGGTGCCTTGGGAATCCCCAAGCTTAGGCTCTTGCCACTCCTTATTCCATAATCCATCGAATCTTTACCCAAAACTTGAAAACTTCACAACACAAAACTTAACAGAAAACTCGTAAGCTCCGTTAGTATAAGAAAATAAATCACCACTTCAAGGTACTGTAATGAAATCATTCTTTATTTATATTGGTATTAAACCTACTGTATTCCAAATTTTCTATGGTTCATAAACTCTATTACTAGCCATAGATTCATCAAAATAAGCAAACAACACACGAAAAACAGAATCTGTCAAAAACAGAACAGTCTGTAGTAATCTGGATCAAACGTATACTTATGGAACTAATAAAATTCTCAAATAAATTGGTGGACCTGAGTAATTTGTCTATCAATCATATGCAAAAAGAATTAACTAAATATCACTCTCCATATAAAAATGGCAGCAATTCTCGTGAGCGCTAAAGTTTCTGTTTTTTACAGCAAGATTAACAAGACTTTCCCCAAGTGTTCCCAACGGTTCTACTTGGCACAAACACTAATTAAAACATAAAAACTCAATCGAAAAAGAGGCTATATGCCGGGGTACTGATCCACGGCCACCTATGGGGCCGGCGGACCGGGTCCCTTTCGGTTCGGCGGGGGCGGAGGTCGCGCAAAGAGCAAATCGAGGCGATGCACGCGAGCGATTTACCCAGGTTCGGGCCGCACGGATGCGTAAAACCCTACTCCTGCTTTGTGGTTTGTATTGATTTCTTGCTCGGGAGCGTGGAGTGCTACAGTACACACCAGCAGCTAGCGAGACCGAGCGTGAGTGTTCTCCGAACCCCCCTCTACGTTGCACACGGGCCTTCTTTTATATGCTCAAGGGGTCACCGACAGGTGGCAACGGAGGTAAAGGGCAAAAATGGAAAGGTGCCGCGGTAGGTACAGCTACCTGATACAGTGTATCATACCTAACCCTGACGGCAGGGGACAAGGGCCTTAAATGCCCGTATGTGTCGCCTAAACAGTGCGAAAAGGGACCGCCAGGGACGCCACCGTTCGCCACGATGGCGATCTTGTCAGCGCCGCTTGCCACCGCACGCCGCTGGCTGCACAGCCTCCCGCCACGTACGCCTGGAAGGGCCCCAGGGCGACACGTTGGTGGATGTGCTGGAGCGCGGGCCCAGAGAGGTGGTTTGCTGCGGCAAGCGCCTTGCCGCCGTCGTTGTCTCGTCGCGTCCGGGAGCTTGTCACTCACCGGGCCTTGCCGGGGCGCGTGGTGCACCGCGGCAAGTTCCTTGAAATGCCTTGGGTGGCCTTCCCGGCAAGCTCCTCTTGCCGGGGTCTTGGGATGCTTTTGATAGCCTTCCCGGCAAGCTCCTCTTGCCGGGGCCTTGTCTTCTTAACTTGGATACTTTGTCCTTGAATGGCTCCAAAGGAACCACGGAGGATCTTGGCGGTCGCCCGGCAAGCCTTGCCGCGGGATGCTGCGACTGCCCGTGCACAAGTTCGGGATACTAGGGTACCCCTACTCTAGTACACCGACAGGAGCCCCCGGGCCTGGGCCATACACGGTGCCGAGCGCTGTTGGGCCAGGCCCAAAACAGGGCACGCGCGGCCTAGGTTGCGCCGTATCTCACTCCGTATCCACCACGCCCTCCCCGAACGGCACGCGTTGAATGCGGCGTCGTGGGAGAGGTCGTGGGGGTTACTTTATTTGGAAATGCGGAACGTCCGCCCCCTCCCTCTTTATAAGCAGGGGAAACAGGGGCAGTTCGCCCACTTGCCCGTTGCCGTTCCCAATCTCAGAAATCTCCGCCGCTCCCTCGCCTTCCCAAAGCAGAGAGAGAGAGAGAGAAAGAGCAGCGCTTCGCCCCCCATTGCCACCAGCTCCACCACGCCGTCGACCTCCTCCACTGCTTCCGCCATGGCTCCAAAAGCCGACAAGGGGAAGGCCGTGAAGACGACCGAGGCGCAGCGGCTCGCGGCGCTGCGGAAGGAGCGATCCGTCTTCCCCCCCCCCCCCCCCCCCCCCAAGCTTGGCGCGAAGGAGCTGAGGGAGAACTACTACCTTTTCTGGTCGGCGGAGACGCGCGCGCATCCGCGCACAAAGGTACTCCCCGCCGCCGCTTGGAAGAAGGCTCCGAACGGATACCCCTTTTTTGCTCTGTTCTTCTACTGCGGGCTCTGCCCGCCTTTCTCTGATTTCTTCTGCGACATCATGAATACCTATGGATTCCATCTCCTTGACTTCACCCCCAGTGCCGTCCTGACAATGGCAGTTTTCGCACATCTCTGCGAAAACTTTGTCGGAGTCCTTCCCAACGTAGCCCTCTTCCGCCACTTCTTCATCCCCCGAGTAGAGAGAGGAGAGGCTCTATCCGGCGGAATCGCCTGGATCTCAAGGGCCGGCAAGAAGGAAACCTATCTGGAGGGAGAATTCCGTGGCAAGTGGGAGGAGTGGAGAGCTGATTGGTGCTGGATTGACGAGGAGAGCCCGCAGCCATTCACCACCCGGCGCCGAACCCCAGTAACCCGCGGCAGCGATTGGAGTGACGTGGCCCCGGAGGACGACAAGCTGAAGATTGCTGTCATCAGAATCCTGCACCTGAGGCTTGCCGGGCTTACTTTTGGCGCTGTTGGCGCAGACTTCCTTCGCCGCCGCATCGCCCCCCTGCAGGAACGGGGGAGACCCACTTGGGAGTTCAAGAACGCGGCAGATATCATGAGGCTGCGGCCGGGCCTCAACTACAACTTCACAGTCCTGGAGCTCAACGTGATGCTGCAGGAACTGTTCAAGTATGACCCCCAACATCCCGAGGTGTTCAGGTTGCCGGGGGGCGTTGTTCCCTTGTGCAACAACTCCTCGCTCGACCGCATCCGTGCAATGATGCCGGAGTGCGACTCGCACGGGATCGTGCCAACTTGGCAGGAGCCTGCAGACGAGGTCGTGCAGCAGTTCTTCGACGACTTGGTGGAGGTGCCAATCCGCCCCGACGAGAAGGATGGCCTCACCCGCGACACCACCGACGCAGAGATGGCGCTCATCGCCACTAGGCTGGAGGAGGCAGCGGCAGCCGCAGCCGCGGGTGAATTTGGGTTCACTATGGAGGAAGCAAATGCAGCGGAGGCGGCAAGCCGTGCTGAGTGAGGGGAGTCCGCCGGCAAGAAGGAGCTTGTCGGGCGTGGCGGCGAGACGAGCGAGCCCGCCAAGGACACGAGCGGCTCGTTGGAAATCAACTCCTCTTCCACCTCGTCTTCAGACAGCCCACCAGAAGCAGAGCCTCCATCCCCACCAAGAAGGCGTCTCCGCAAGGTCGGTGACGTGGCGGAGCGGCAAGCGTGTCAACAGTCGCCACGCCGCGTGACACGCTCCACCGCGGCAAACACCGTTGCCGCGGGAGCGCCTCATGCTGCGACGGCAACTGGAGCAGAGTCTAGCCGGACCACCGCTTCAGTTCCTGCCGCTGCTCACGCCGCGCCGACGGCCGGAGCGGGGTCGTCTCAGACCGCCGCCACTGCTCCCGCCAAGCGGCCAAGGGAAGCTTCTCCTCCGCTTCCTCGCGCCGGGCGTGCGCCGGGCTTCGACTTCTCCGCGTTAAGCTCCGACGAGGAAGAAGAAGAAGAGTAAGCTTCTCTTGTTGTACTTGCATTTCTCAGTTCTTGTTGTTGGTCTTGTTTCTCACTTGCTTTTCTTCTGAACTTGTTCCTTTTTAGGACTCTGGCTCAGAGAGCGGCAAAGAGAGCCAAGGTCCCGGTGATCGTCATTGAGGACGAGCCCACTGCGACAGCAGGTGGCGCGCCCGAGACAACCTTGCCGGACCCGGCGACTTTCCTCCAGGGCAGCCCCCAGCGTAAGTGTATGATTTACTTTCTGCTGCGAGGCGCGCTTGGGTACTTGCCTTTGCTGATATCTGTTTGTTGACTTGTGCAGGAGCCGAGCAGCCCCACCAGGAGCCAAGGGAGGATCCCCCGACAAGGGAGAACTCTCCGGCAAGGGACGGCTTCCCGGTAAGGGAGAAGTCTCCGGCAAGGGAGGGTTCTCCGGCGAGGGACGGCACCAGCGGCCCCCCGACAGCGGAGACCACGACTGCAGAGCCTGGTGCAGGTACTCCTCTTGCTTCAAAACTTCCCTCGGGTTCTTCTTCTTTTGATCTTCTTTTTGTTGGATTTTGCTTGACTCTTCTCCCCTGGCCGGCTGTCAGACCCATCTGCTGCGGAGCGGATGGAGACTGAGGTCGCCGCCGAGGACGTAGCCGGCGCGGGTGATCCCGCCGGCGCCGAGGCCGCCAAGGCTGGCGCCGCGGCGACTGGCGAGGGATCTCGCGATCATACTGACGGCCCAGGGGCCGCAGGAGCGCCAGGCGCTACACCGACCGCTGACCCGTCCGCCGAAGCCGCAGCGCCAAGCACCGAGGAGCCCCAGCCGGGCGTTTACTTGAAGGCCGGCCAAGGCGTCTTCATCAACCTCCCCTGGGCGTCAAGCTCCAGGGCGCCGGTCGAGGGGGAGATCTTCGACGAAGAGGTGCTTGCCTCCGCGGGGTTGACTCTGGTCGACGCGCCAAACAGCAGCAGCAACGAGCCTGAAGAAGAGCGGCTGCTGTGGAAGCTGATGTCGCTCTACCGTGCGCGGCAAGCCAAGCTGGAGTCCCGCGAGGCGCTTGTCGCGAAGGCGGGAGCAGACATTGAAAAGCGCGCGGAGGAGCTCGGGGGTTTCCATCGGGAAGCCCTCCGAAATCTGGCGGAGGAGCGGGAGCAGCTCACTGAAGCGCAGAAAGCCTTCCTCCTCGAGAAGGCCGAAGCCGAAGAGCGGCAGCGACTTGCCGCTGTGAAGCTAGCCGCGGAGGAGGGCGAGCTGGCGCAGCGGAAGGTCAATCTCGACGCCACGAGGAGGAGCTTGCCGCGCGCGAGGGAAAACTCGGCGAAGCCCTCAAACAAGCAGAAGACGCCGCCGCCGCTGCCGAGGCCGCCAAGGAGGAGCTGAAGACGAAGGTGGCGCAGCTCGAAGCCGATCTCGCCGAGAAGGGCAGAGAGCTCAGCGCCGCCGAGGTCTCCAACGTGGATCTTGAGTTGAAGCTAACCACTTTGACCAAGACTCTGGACAGCGCCAAGAAGCGGGAGGCGGCCTTGAAGGAGGAAATCAAGGCCGACAAGGCGCTGCTGGAGAGCGCTACCGCCGCCTAGAACACCTTCAGGGAGACTGTGACGCATTGGACGGAGAGTCTGGTGAACGCCGCCATAGATATCGACAAGGAGCTGGCGCAGCTGGGGATGGAAGATCTTGGGTATCTCTCCGACGACAACCTCCAACCCAGCGCCAAGCTCGTCCTGTTCTTCAAGGGCGTGGCGACGGCCCTCCAGCGACTCCGGGAGAGGATCCCCAAGCAGCTGGCCGACGAATCGCGCAAGATCTGCGCCGGAGCCCTCCAGAAAGTGTTGATGAAGGTGGCCTTCCGCAATCCGGGCCTCCGCCTCACCAACATCCTCAGGACCTTGCCGCCAGAGGATGACCTAGAGGAGCTCAAGGCCCTTGTCGCACCCATTGTGGACAAGGTGAGCGGGATTAAGAGGGTCGAAGGCGATCGCGTAGATTAGGCCGCCCATTTCTTCTTTCCTTGTCGCTGTTTGACATGTTATGTAAACAGACTATTAGAGCCGCGACAAGTTATCCTTGTAATATAACTTTTATTCTAGGCAATTATTGCAACGTTATTCCCTTTACTTGATCCCTCCCTTTGTATGTCTTTTAACCCTACGCTTTTAGGGAACTTGCCGGTGCAGGCACCTTAGCCGTGAGCGCTGAGTGCGGGACATCAGCGGCCTGCCGGCGGTGCTGCTACCGGCAAGAAACCTTGTCGCGACTAGCTGCAGCTCTCTTAAGTTGCTGAGCGAACTCGAAACAAAGTAAGGGTGCTAGCGGCTCACTTAAGTTGCTGAGCGGACTCGAAACAAAGTAAGGGCGCTAGCAGCTCACTTAATTTGTTGAGCGGACTCGAAACAAAGTAAGGGCGCAACTAGCTACGAGTTGGTTCCTCCGCGCACAGGTTTTCCATACAAAGTGCGGTCGTTCAAGGGAGATAACTTAAAATTTTAAAAAATTTGATTGCTCAAACTTTGGCAACTTAGCTTTTCTGTTGTTTGCTTCCCGGCAAGGCGAAGCTTTCTTGAACGACGCCTGGTCCATACCATCGTCTACTCCTATCCCCCCCGGCAAACTTGTGGGCGAGGGGAACCTTGCTTTCAAAAAGAAAGAAGAGACAATACAGATATGGGCCTTGACGGCTCGTTATTGCTTACCGTGGAATAGGTGCTGCACAAAATGTCAGATCATATATGCCAAAAAATAGAAAGCATGAAATCGACAAAATGTGCGGGGCACATGAGCTTTACTTATGCATGGGGTCTGCGCCCGGCTTTGTAAGGAGGATTACATGCAACAGCGGCAAGACTTGTACAAAAGGTGGTTGCCGGAACAGGTTCCGACAACCGCGCCTTACGGGTAAAACTTACGAAGATGCTCAATGTTCCAGGAGTTGCTCACCGGAATGCCATCTTCGGTCTCAAGGCGGACAGCGCCAGGCCTAGTGACTCGCTTCACCCGGTAAGGGCCTTCCCACTTCGGCGTCAACTTGTTGGAATTCTTGGCAGACTGAACGCGCCGAAGAACAAGGTCGCCTTCCTCGAGACTTCTGGCATTAACTTTGAGGCTATGGTAGCGGCGCAAAGCTTGCTGGTAGCGAGCAGCTCGCACAGCAGCCTGAAGACGGTCTTCCTCAAGGAGCAGCGCGTCATCTTGTCGCAGCTGCTCTTGCTCAAGCTCATCATAAGCGAGCACTCGAGGTGACCCGTATACGAGTTCCGTGCGGATAACTGCCTCTGCTCTATAGACTAGAGCGAAAGGTGTCTGACCAGTGGCTCGATTTGGCGTCGTCCTAATCGACCAAAGAACCACCAGCAGCTCCTCGATCCAATTTCTTCCGCACTTGTGCAGCTTGTCGAAAGTTCTGGTCTTGAGCCCGCGCAGCACTTCAGCGTTTGCCCTCTCCGCTTGACCGTTGCTTCTCGGGTGAGCAACAGAAGCGAAGCAGACCTTGGCGCCAAGATCTTGGACGTACTGCATGAAGGTGCGGCTCGTGAATTGTGTACCGTTGTCGGTGATTATCATGTTAGGGATCCCGAAGCGGCAAACAATCGACCTGAAGAACTTGACTGCTGACTGTGCTGTTACCTTCCTCACTGGTTCCACTTCCGGCCACTTTGTGAACTTGTCGATTGCAACGTACAAGTACTCAAAGCCCCCGACGGCTCGGGGAAAGGGGCCGAGGATGTCGAGCCCCCAGACCGAAAATGGCCAGGATAAAGGGATCGTCTGGAGAGCTTGAGCTGGCTGGTGTATCTGCTTGGAATGGAACTGGCACGCTTCACACTTGGTTACTTGTGCAGTTGCATCCTGGAGGGCTGTTGGCCAGAAGAAACCTTGCCGGAATGCTTTGCCGACAAGTGCTCTTGCGCCAATGTGGTGACCACATATGCCTCCATGTATCTCTGCCAACAGCTTTTGTCCATCTTCCCGGTGAATAGACTTCAATTTCACGCCGTTGAGTCTTCTTCTGTACAGTGTCTTGTCGACAAACTGGTACATACTTGACTGCCGGGCTACTCTTTCCGCTTCTTCTTGCTCTTCAGGAAGTTCTCCTGTCTGAAGGAAATGGACAATCTGCTGCGCCCATGCTGGAGCTTGTGGCTCGACAACAAGGACTAAAGGCGAATCTGCGGTTGCGGGAACATCCGCTTCTATGGCGAGAACCTGGGTCTCTGCCGGAGCTTGACGTTCCCCGGCAAGCTTGCCGGAGCAAAACTTGTCGGGAGCTTCTGCTACAACGGAGCAAACCCTAGGGCTTGCCGGAGCAGACTGCTCCTCAGTGCTCTTGGTGTTGATCTTGGGGACTGTTGCGGGAACATCTGCTTCTACGGCAAGAACCTGCGGCTCTGCCAGAGCGTGACGTTCCCCGGCAAGCTTGCCGGAGCAAAACTTGCCGGGTGCTTCTGCTTCAACGGAACAAACACTGGGGTTTGCTGGAGCAGAGTGCTCCTCAGCGCTCTTGGCGTTGATCTTGGGGACCTTCTTGGCGGCGGCTTCGGGAAGCTCTGCCGGCAAATAGTCACCAGAAACCAACTTCCTCTTCTTGCTCTGTCCAGTCGATGGCGTTACAGACGGCTGATTCAGCTCGAGCACAAAGATCCCTGGTTCCACAGGTAACTTAAGTGCGGCGCACTTTGACAGGCCATCTGCAATGGCGTTCTGAGCTCTTGGAACATGTTCCATTTGTAGGCCGTCAAAGTGCTCTTCTAGCTTTCTCACTTCGTCGACGTAAGCTTCCATCAACGGACTCTGATAACTCTTGTTTACTTGGCGGATGACAAGCTGTGAGTCACCCCTGACAATGAGCTTCTTGATCCCAAGGTCTGCCGCGATCCGGAGACTGGCAAGCAAGCCCTCATACTCTGCAGTATTGTTTGTTGCTTGCTCCTTGGGAAAGTGCATCTGGACTACGTACTTGAGGTGCTCTCCGGTGGGTGCGACAAGCAGCACACCAGCGCCGGCGCCTTGCAGCGAAAAGGCACCATCAAAGTACATCAGCCACTCTTTGCTTGCTTCCTTGTCGGGGATGCTCGTTTCTGGAATTTCTTCATCTGGTGTTGGCGTCCATTCTGCTATGAATTCTGCCAATGCTCTACTTTGGATAGTTGAAGTGCTTTCAAACTTGAGGCCAAAGCTTGACAGTTCCAGTGCCCACTCAACAATCCTGCCTGTCGCTTCTGGATTCTGCAGTATCCTCTTCAGCGGAAAGCGAGTGACAACTGTGATCTCATGTGCTTGGAAGTAATGGCGCAGCTTTCTCGAGGCCATGAGAAGGCCGAAAAGCAATTTCTGCATGCCAGAGTACCTTGACCTAGCCCCCTGCAGAAGGGAGCTAACAAAGTAAACTGGGCGCTGCACCATTTTCTTCTGTATCTCTTCTCGCATCTGTGCAAATTCATCTTTGTTGGGACCAGAGCTTGTCGGGGGAGCGCCCTGCTTGTCGCTGGATGTGCTTGCCGTGGCTGCGGGCTCGTCATCTGCCTCCCTCTCTGCTACTAACGTAGCACTAACCACTTGATTGGTTGCCACTATGTACAGCAGCAACTTCTCTTGTGGCTTAGGTGCGACAAGTATTGTAGGGGAGGACAGGTATCTCTTCAAGTCTTGCAGCGCAGCCTTCGCTTCCGGAGTCCATCTCATTGGACCTGCCTTTTTCAATAATTTGAAAAAGGGCAGGGCGCACTCAGCAGACCTAGAGATAAACCTGCTGAGAGCAGCCACGCAACCGGCAAGTCTTTGTACATCTTTGACACGCTTGGGTGCTTCAATCTGCTCAATGGCCTTGATCTTGTCGGGATTGGCTTCAATTCCCCGTTGAGACACAAAGAACCCGAGAAGCTTGCCGGAGGGAACTCCAAACACACACTTTTCTGGGTTGAGCTTCAGGCTGATCTTGCGCAGATTCGCAAAGGTCTCGTCTAAATCTTGAATCAGGGTTGCTCTGTCCTTGCTCTTGACCACTATATCATCCATGTATGCTTCCACATTTCTGTGTATTTGCAGCTCAAGAGCGACATGGACTACTCTTGCAAATGTTGAACTAGCATTTTTTTAATCCGAAAGGCATCCGTATAAAGCAATACGTGCCACATGGAGTAATAAATGCGGTCTTCTCCTCATCCTCTTCTGCCATGAAGATCTGATGATATCCTAAATATGCGTCAAGAAATGAAAGCAAATCACATCCGGCTGTGGAGTCAACAATCTGGTCAATGCGCGGCAAAGGAAATGGGTCTTTGGGACAAGCTTTGTTAACATCAGTAAAATCGATACAAAGTCTCCATTTCCCATTTGCCTTGCGCACGACTACAGGATTGGCCAACCACGTGGGATGGAGCACTCCTCTGACAAGGCCTGCTGCTTCCAATTTCTTGATCTCTTCTGCAATGAATTCTTGGCGCTCCACTGCCTGCTTCCTGACCTTCTGCTTGATGGGCCGCGCATGATGACAAACGGCAAGGTGGTGCTCAATCACTTTCCTGGGAACACCGGGGATGTCAGACGGTTGCCACGCAAACACGTTGACATTCGCCCGCAGGAAAGCAACGAGCGCGCTTTCCTATTTAGGGTCGAGAGTGGCACTGATGGTGAAGGTACCACCAGTGCCGTCCTCCTTGGCGGACACCTTTTTCGTCTCTGGCGGAGCTGCCATCGTCTTCTTACACTTGCCGGTGGAGCTCGATGGTGCGTCCTCGATAGCAGCGCAGCACTGCGAAGAGGTGCGCTTGCCGGAGTGGGCATCAGAACTCTTGCCGGGCTTGGTATTCTTCCCCCCGGGAGCTTCAGCGGCAAGTGAGTTGTGATCTGTTGTGGCTGCTGCTTCCCGGTAGATCTTGTTGGCACAGATAAGGGCATCTTTCCTGTCGCCGGGGACAGAGATGACGCTTATCGGGCCTGGCATCTTCAGCATGTTATATGCATAGTGAGAGGCCGTCATGAACTTGGCGAGTGCTGGACGGCCAAGTATCCCATTGTAAGGCAATGGAATATTGGCAACGTCGAATGTGACCCTCTCAGTCCTGAAGTTTAGCTCGCTGCCAAATGTCACTGGCAGCGTGACTTTCCCCTTCGGCTTGCTCCTTCCCGGGTTGATTCCTTGGAATGTGCCGGTCTCTTCGAGCTCGCTGTCAGGGATCTGGAGTGTTTGGAGCACAGCGGAGGAGATCAGGTTCAAGCCGGCCCCGCCGTCAACTAGCATCTTGGTGACCTGGAGGTTGCGGATAGTTGGTGAAACCAACATCGGCAAACACCCGACTGCAGTTGTGCGATCAGGGTGGTCCTCAATGTCAAAGATGATAGGCATGCTGGACCACTTCAGAAGCTTGCGCGATTCGATGGGTGGTTCTGCTGCATTGACTTCCCGCACCCACTGTTTGAGTTGGCGGTGCGAAGCATGCAGAGAAGCACCACCGTCAACGCACAAGACCTCTGTGGCTTTCTGAAACTCCTACTCACTGGTCTCAACATCATCCATGTCTTCGTCGTCGTCGTCGTCTTCATCGTTGTCGCGGACGCGGGGAGGTCTTTCTCCTTGCCACTGCTTGGCCTTGCCGCGGCGTCCTCCCCGGCCGGCGCGCTTCTTGCCGGATTCTCCAGCACCTCCTTGGGCCCTCTCCTTGTCGCGTCGCTCGTACTCAGCTTTTTGCTGCTGGACAAGCTGCTCAACCTTTTTGCAGCTCTGGAGGTCATGGCCCTTGGTGCGGTGAATCTTACAGTACTGCTTGTCGGAGCCGTCCTGCTTGTTGGCGACCGCCACAGCCTGGCAGTTGGCGCACGCGGCAATCTCCTTGCCGGAGCTACCAACCTTGGCCTGCTTGGCGCCACCTTCGTTGCCGGACTGCTCAACGACTAGCACCTCTTTGCCTTTCTTCTTCCTGTTCCGCCGCCGGTTTTTCTTTGCCGGGGCAGCATCTTCGCTGTCAGATCCTCCTGCTCCTGTATTCTCTCCGGGGAGTCTCCTCCCTTCCTCAGCGCGTGCACACTTGTCGGCCAGGGCATATAGCTCACTGACATCTCTGATCCTGCACATCGCCATCTCCTCCCGCATCCTGCGGTTACGCACGTTCTGATGAAACGCGCTGATGACCGCTGCGGGGTGGACGTATGGGATGTTGTACTGTACACGGCTGAACCTCTGAATGTACTTGCGCAGGGGCTCTCCTTCCTTCTGGACGAGCAGATGAAGATCACTCTCTTGGCCATGAGGTTTGTAGCCTCCTGTAAAGGTGCCGACAAACTGATGGCATAGATCAGCCCAGGAGGATATGGAGTTGTCCGGCAAGTGCATGAGCCAGGACCTGACGTTGGGCTTGAGCACCAACGGGAAGTAGTTGGAAAGGATCTTGTCGTCCCGCCCCCCAGCAGCCTGCACCGCGATGGTGTAGATGCTGAGGAACTCCGACGGATGCGACTTGCCGTCGTACTTCTCTGGTACATCTGGTTTGAAATTCTTCGTATTGGGCCACTGGACTTGCTGCAGCTCACGAGTGAACGCAGGGCAACCTACTGCGTACGGCAAGTCACCTGGTTCCCCTGGCGCATGCATGTCAACAGAGGGCCCAGCGCGCTGGTCTGATTGACGTCGCGCTTCTCTTCAGCGCTCGATGCGAGTACGAGCGTCTTCTTGTTGTCGTTCTTGAAGAACTTGGCGCTGATCGCGACGAGCTCGCGGATCTGACGACGCGGTGGAGTCGCTGTCGAGGTGGACCCAGCGAGTCGGCAATCTTGGCCTTCGGGGCGGAGAGTGCAACGTAGTTGCACCCCCACCAGTCTTGTCGTCTCCGGCTCATGCCTGGCTGGCTTGCCGCGGCTGAGACGTGCTCGGCTGCCGTGGAGAGTCGCCGTTGGCAAAGCCGATGAGACTCTGGATGGTGGCCCTCCAGTCGTCGATCTTGTCCGCCATTGGAGGGTAATCTAGGAGCAGCTGAGCTCGCGCCAAAGCTTCTGCTGCAGTGGCGGGTGGCGGTGGCGAACGGTGCGAGGAGTGGGATACGCTCGGACTTCTAACCACGTTAAAAGGAGCAGTATCCCGTCCAGGCGACCGTGCCTCGCTCGTGCCAGCATGTTGGCGTACATGGTGGTCTTGAGCGCTCCGAGATCCACCAGCTCGATCTTGATCTAGCGAGCGCATGGTACCATGAGTACCATGACGCTGCCGGTCCCGCGCCTCCTGAGACGGGCGCGGTGCATGTACGGACGCCGAGGTCTTGGAGTGCGCCCGGTCGTTGTGGGAACCGGCTACGCCGCCGGTGGGCAGCGCAGCCTTGTCCTTGGACCTGGCGGCACCGTGAGCTCCCTCGTCAACGCGCGTTCTTCCGCCGGCGCCCGCCCCATCAGCCGTTTGCTCCGGCGATGGTGGGCTCGGCACGGACGGAGCAGCTGCCTCCGAAACCTTCTTCTTCGGCGGCATGTTGATGAAGATGATGGAGATCTAGCTCGCGAGAACGCCGGATCTGGTTCACACAACTTCGACGCCCCCTACCTGGCGCGCCAAAGATGTCGGGGTACTGATCCACGGGCACCTATGGGACCGGCGGACCGGGTCCCTTTCGGTTCGGCGGGGCCGGAGGTCACGCAAAGAGCAAATCGAGGCTATGCACGCGAGCGATTTACCCAGGTTCGGGCCGCACGGATGCGTAAAACCCTACTCCTGCTTTGTGGTTTGTATTGATTTCTTGCTCGGGAGCATGGAGTGCTACAGTACACACCAGCAGCTAGCGAGACCGAGCGTGAGTGTTCTCCGAACCCCCCTCTACGTTGCACACGGGCCTCCTTTTATATGCTCAAGGGGTCACCGACAGGTGGCAACGGAGGTAAAGGGCAAAAATGGAAAGGTGCCGCGGTAGGTACAGCTACCTGATACAGTGTATCATACCTAACCCTGACGGCAGGGGACAAGGGCCTTAAATGCCCGTCTGTGTCGCCTAAACAGTGCGAAAAGGGACCGCCAGGGACGCCACCGTTCGCCACAATGGCGATCTTGTCAGCGCCGCTTGCCACCGCACGCCGCTGGCTGCACAGCCTCCTGCCACGTACGCCTGGAAGGGCCCCAGGGCGACACGTTGGTGGATGTGCTGGAGCGCGGGCCCAGAGAGGTGGTTTGCTGCGGCAAGCGCCTTGCCGCCGTCGTTGTCTCGTCGCGTCCGGGAGCTTGTCGCTCACCGGGCCTTGCCGGGGCGCGTGGTGCGCCGCGGCAAGTTCCTTGAAATGCCTTGGGTGGCCTTCCCGGCAAGCTCCTCTTGCCGGGGTCTTGGGATGCTTTTGATAGCCTTCCCGGCAAGCTCCTCTTGCCGGGGCCTTGTCTTCTTAACTTGGATACTTTGTCCTTGAATGGCTCCAAAGGAACCATGGAGGATCTTGGCGGTCGCCCGGCAAGCCTTGCCGCGGGATGCTGCGACTGCCCGTGCACAAGTTCGGGATACTAGGGTACCCCTACTCTAGTACACCGACACTATATAAATTATTTATTACTAAACAGGAGCAAAAATCAAGGAATAAAAATAAAATTGGGTTGCCTCCCAACAAGCGCTATCGTTTAACGCCTCTAGCTAGGCATGATGATTTCAATGATGCTCACATAAAAGATAAGAATTGTAAAATAAAGAGGGAATCATGAAGGATATGACTAGCACATTTAAGCCTAACCCACTTCCTACGCATAGGGATTTTGTGAGCGAACAACTTATGGGAACAATAATCAACTAGCATAGGAAGGCAAAACAAGCATAACTTCAAAATTTTAAGCACGTAGAGAGGAAACTTGATATTATTGCAATTCCTACAAGCATATATTCCTCCCTCATAATAATTTTCAGTAGCATCATGAATGAATTCAACAATATAACCAGCACCTAAAGCATTCTTTTCATTATCTACAAGCATAGAAATTTTATTACTCTCCACACAAGCAAAATTCTTCTCATGAATAATAGTGGGAGCAAACTCAACAAAATAATTATCATGTGAGGCATAATCCAATTGAAAACTAAAATCATGATGACAAGTTTCATGGATATCATTATTCTTTATAGCATACAAGTCATCACAATAATCATCATAGATAGCAACTTCGTTCTCATAATCAATTGGAACCTCTTCCGGAATAGTGGATCATCACAAAATAAAGTCATGACCTCTCCAAATCCATTTTCATCAATACAATCATCATAAATAGGAGACATGCTTTCATCATAATAAATTTTCTCATCAAAACTTGGGGGACAAAAAATATCATCTTCATCAAACATAGCTTCCCCAAGCTTGTGGCTTTGCATATTATTAGCATCATGGATATTCAAGGAATTCATACTAACAACATTGCAATAATGCTCATCATTCAAATACTTAGTGCCAAACATTTTAATGCATTCTTCTTCTAACACTTTGGCACAATTTTCCTTTCCATCATACTCATGAAAGATATTGAAAAGATGAAGCGTATGAGGCAAACTCAATTCCATATATTTTTTTAGTTTTGTTTTATAAACAAAACTAGTGCTAAAACAAGAAACAAAATGATTCGATTGCAAGATCTAAAGATATACCTTCAAGCGCTAACCTCCCCGGCAACGGCGCTAGAAAAGAGATTGATGTCTACTACACAACCTTCTTCTTGTAGATGTTGTTGGGCCTCAAAGTGCAGAGGTTTGTAGTGGATGACCCAAGGTTTATCAATCCGTAGGAGGCGTAGGATGAAGATGGTCTCTCTCAAGCAACCCTGCAACCAAATAACAAAGAGTCTCTTGTGTCCCCAACACACCCAATACAATGGTGAATTGTATAGGTGCACTAGTTCGGCGAAGAGATGGTGATAGAAGTGCAATATGGATAGTAGATAATAGTTTTTGTAATCTGAAAATATAAAAATAGCAAGGTAACTAATGATAAAAGTGAGCCTAAACAGTATTGCAATGATAGGAAACAAGGCATAGGGTTCATACTTTCGCTAGTGCAAGTCCTCTCAACAATAATAACATAATTGGATCACATAACTATCCCTCAACATGCAACAAAGAGTCACTCCAAAGCCACTAATAGCGGAGAACAAACGAAGAGATTATGGTAGGGTACGAAACCACCTCAAAGTTATTCTTTCCAATCAATCAGTTGGGCTATTCCTATAAGTGTCACAAACAGCCCTAGAGTTCGTACTAGAATTACACCTTAAGACTCAAATCAACCAAAACCCTAATGTCACCTAGATACTCCAATGTCACCTCACGTATCTGTGGATATGATTATACGATATGCATCACACAATCTCAGATTCATCTATTCAACCAACACATAGAATCTCAAAGAGTGCCCCAAAGTTTCGACCAGAGAATCACGACGAAAACGTGTGCCAACCCCTATGCATAGGTTCATGGGCGGAACCCGCAAGTTGATCACCAAAACATACATCAAGTGAATCACGTGGTATCCCATTGTCACCACAGATACGCACGGCAAGACATACATCAAGTGTTCTCAAATCTTTAAAGACTCAATCTGATAAGATAACTTCAAAGGGGAAACTCAATCCATTACAAGAGAGTGGAGGGGGGAAGAAACATCATAGGATCCAAATATAATAGCAAAGCTCACGATACATCAAGATCATATCACCTCAAGAACACGAGAGAGAGAGAGAGAGAGATCAAACACATAGCTACTGGTACATACCCTCAGCCCCGAGGGAGAACTACTCCCTCCTCGTCATGGAGAGCACCGGGATGATGAAGATGGCCACCAGAGAGGTATTCCCCCTCCGGCAGGGTGCCGGAATGGGTCTAGATTGGCTTTCGGTGGCTACAGAGGCTTCTGGCGGCGGAACTCCCGATCTATTGTGCTCCCCGATCGTTTTAAGGTATATGGAGATATATAGGCGGAAGAAGTACATCAGGGGAGCCATGAGGGGCCCACGAGGGTGGAGGGCGCACCCCCTTGCCTCGTGGCTTCCTCGTTGCTTCCCTTACGTGGACTCCAAGTCTCCCGGGTTGCTTTCCTTCCAAAAATAAGTTCCGTGAAGTTTCAGGTCAATTGGACTCCATTTGATTTTCCTTTTCTGCGATACTCTAAAACAAGGAAAAAACAGAAACTGGCACTGGGCTCTAGGTTAATAGGTTAGTCCCAAAAAACATATAAAATAGCATATAAAGGCATATAAAACATCCAAGGTTGATAATATAATAGCATGGAACAATCAAAAATTATAGATACGTTGGAGACGTATCATGAGACATCCCTGTTGGTCCCCAAGAAAGCTGATAAAAACTATATTGAAGACACTCAGACAACCCCAAAGTCCTGTCTTGATGTAGTGTTCGAGTTACTGGCTACTACTGCTGGCACCAGATCTTCGAACTCGTTGCCTGAATCAGTTCGGCTTCTTGAGTCTCAACTTCAAGTTGAAAGACATCGATCAGATGTTATGCGACAGGAAGCCGAAGGACTGAGGAAGTCCCTGCAGAATTCAAATGCATACTTTCTGGTGCAACAGCAAGTGTTGGACGATTTAAGCACCAAACGAGAGTAAGTTAATAAGCTTGCTAAGCATCTTGCTAGCATTATGTGTACCCAGGATATTGTTTCTTGAGCTCTTCTGAAGTGGTTTCAGTTCTGGACTTGTTTTGCTGCGGCATTTTGATACGTCTCCAACGTATCTATAATTTTTGATTGCTCCATGCTATATTATCTACTATTTTGGACATTATTGGGCTTTATTATCCACTTTTATATTATTTTTGGGACTACCCTATTAACCAGAGGCCCAGCCTAGAATTGTTTTTTTTGCCTGTTTTAGGGTTTCGAAGAAAAGGAATATCAAACGGAGTCCAAACGGAATGAAACCTTCGGGAACGTGATTTTCTCAACGAACAAGACCCAGGAGACTTGGACCCTACGTCAAGACACAAAAGAGGAGGCCACGAGGTAGGGGGCGCGCCTACCCCCCCCCCCCCCCCCAGGCGCGCCCTCCACCCTCGTGGGCCCCCTGTTGCTCCACTGACCTACTCCTTCCTCCTATATATACCTACGTACCCCCAAACGATCAGATACGGAGCCAAAAACCTAATTCCACCGCCGCAACTTTCTGTATCCACGAGATCCCATCTTGGGGCCTGTTCCGGAGCTCCGCCGGAGGGGGCATCGATCACGGAGGGCTTCTACATCAACACCATAGCCCCCCGATGAAGTGTGAGTAGTTTACCTCAGACCTACGGGTCCATAGTTATTAGCTAGATGGCTTCTTCTCTCTTTTTGGATCTCAATACAATGTTCTCCCCCTCTCTTGTGGAGAACTATTTGATGTAATCTTCTTTTTGCGGTGTGTTTGTTGAGATCGATGAATTGTGGGTTTATGATCAAGTCTATCTATGAACAATATTTGAATCTTCTCTGAATTCTTTTATGTATGATTGGTTATCTTTGCAAGTCTCTTCGAATTATCAGTTTGGTTTGGCCTACTAGATTGATCTTTCTTGCAATGGGAGAAGTGCTTAGCTTTGGGTTCAATCTTGCAGTGTCCTTTCCCAGTGACAGTAGGGGCAGCAAGGCACGTATTGTATTGTTGCCATCGAGGATAACAAGATGGGGTTTTCATCATATTGCATGAGTCTATCCCTCTACAGCATGTCATCTTGCTTAAGGCGTTACTCTGTTTTTAACTTAATACTCTAGATGCATGCTGGATAGCGGTCGATGAGTGGAGTAATAGTAGTAGATACAGGCAGGAGTCGGTCTACTTGTCTCGGACGTGATGCCTATATACATGATCATACCTAGATATTCTCATAACTATGCTCAATTCTGTCAATTGCTCAACAGTAATTTGTTCACCCACCGTAGAATACTTATGCTCTCGAGAGAAGCCACTAGTGAAACCTATGGCCCCCGGGTCTATCTTCATCATATTAATCTCCTACTACTTAGTTATTTCCTTTGCTTTTACTTTGCCTTTATTTTACTTTGCATCTTTATCACAAAAATACCAAAAATATTATCTTATCATATCTATCAGATCTCACTCTCGTAAGTGACCGTGTAGGGATTGACAACCCCTATTCGTTTTGGTTGTGAGGATTTATTTGTTTTGTGCAGGTGCGAGGGACTCGCGCATAGCCTCCTACTGGATTGATACCTTGGTTCTCATAAACTGAGGGAAATACTTACGCTACTTTGCTGCATCATCCCTTCCTCTTCGGGGAAAACCAACGCAATGCTCAAGAGGTAGCATGTTTATATGCTGCTTTGTTCCCTATATTTGCACTGGTGGCGAACTTTGATGCCCAGTGGATGTAATATGTGTAATAGCCGTGATAGCCTAGCGTAAGTTGCTTGCTAATTTATTTCCTTATTGTCTTGTTTATTTGTTTTCTTGTAGTCAGTGCAGTTCTTTTTCCGCGGTTTGCTAGTGGCCGCAATAACCTATTTTTTTAAACTAGGCCACAATAACCATGGGCTACATATTTACTGTAGTTAACATGAGCCTCCTACGGGCCGTAGAAACAATGGGACTTCTACGGGGCGCAGAAACAATGGGCCTTATACGGGCTGTAGACATAATGGGCCTTCTACGGGTCGTATCATCAATGGGCCTTCTCTAGGCCGTATGATCGGTTGGCCAAACATGGGCCAATAATAGACCACATTATGGCCGTAAATGGGCTAGAGTTGAAATCGTCCGCTCATGGGCCGACCATAACGGGTCGTCGTTAATCGGCCGTATTTGATGACACTATGAAAACGGCCCAACGTATTAATGGGCCACAAACGGGCCGACTGTAACCACGGGCTAAATTTGGCCCACAAGCAGAAAATTACAGTAACGGGCCGTAAGTAAACTAATGCTGGAAATGGGCCCAAGAATAAATGGGCCCTGAGAAGGCCGAAAGATAACATGGGCTGGAAACGGCCCAACGGAATAATGGGTCGTTAATGGGTATAAAGTGATACACTGTTCATTACAGGCCAGTTTCACCACGTGTCGTTAATGGGTATAAAGTGATACACTGTTCATTACGGGTCAGTTTTACCACGGGCCGTTAATGGGCCGAGAGTTACTAAGGGCCTCATATGGGCCGAAAGACGTCATGGGCCATACATGGGCCGGAAGTTAAAACGGGCTGGAATTATATTGGACAACCCAGATGACGCTACTAGGCCTAATTCGGATAGGTCGTAAACAGGCCCTGGGTTAGCGGGCTGTAAATGGGCTATATGTGAACAGGCCGTCAACAGGCTTGCCGTGGGCCGGCCCGCCACCTTTTAAGCAAGTCAAACGGGCCGGCCTTTTCACAGGAATGGGCCTCTGTTGGGCCGTGCCACGTGTCGACGTATCATAGGTGCTTTGGGTCCAATGAGTGGATGACATCTGTCCCAACGGTGAGCCGACACGTGTTTCCTCCAGCCAATGGTGATTTTACACATGGAAAATCCCCATTGGCCAGGGCTGTTAACGGGTTATCGGATCCAAAACCGGACCCGATAGCTTAACGGTGTTCCGTTATGGTGGATGCCACGTGTTGGTCACCCTTGACGAAAGCACTTCTATGATGCGCGATTTATCATCATGGAAGTGGGCACTTCCGTGATGATAATTTTGGTAATGTCATGGAACACTTCTACGACAGCACAGGTATGACTATCTTGATTCCATCATAAATTTGTCATGGATGTACATGCATGATAGAAAACGTGACCTACTGTGACAAACACGTATCATCATGGAAGTGTATTTTTTTTTGTAGTGTCACCTTTGGTCAGCACGACAACTACCACACCGAGCTCATCGACTTCAACGTCGCCCACATCCGTCTACCGTATAATGCCATCCTCGGGTACCCAGCGCTGGCCAAATTCATGGCAGTCGCCCACCATGGCTACAACGTCCTCAAGATGCTCGGAAGCTGCGGAATCATCACCATCCCCTGCGAAGAAAGGGACGCGGTGTGCTCCATCGAGCATGCCTTCCAAGCTACATCACTCGAAGACCCCGACAACAACGCAGCGCAGTACCCTCCTGAGGCCAACCCTAAGAAGAAGAAGCAGCTAGTCCACGCGGGGCCTCAAGGGAGCGGCACCTCCGGCGGCACCACTTCATGATCTACGCCACGCCTGGGGCGCCTCTCTCCCTCGCATAGGGAGACGCGCCTAGCGCCGTCCTCGAGCAGGGCTCGGGGGCTCTCTTCTGGAGGACCTTAGACCTGGCCAGCATCACGAGGTAGGCGCTCGGGCACCACATGGAGGCGTGCTTCGCGGCATGTTTCCCTTAGGAGGGCGCCCGGCGCCCAGGAGTTTATCGACAAGGCATCTCAGGAGCTTCAGGAAGCAAGAGCGATACGCGGCGACCGCCGCCCACCTGGCATTGCTCCCCACCCAGGCGAGGGTGGTGAGCTGTGTGTCTGCATCGACATCCTAGGGCTCAACCGGGCCGCATCTCAGGAGCGCTTCTGGCCTTTGCATGTTGGGCGCTGCGAGGGTCCACCTCACAACTACGTTCGCATGTCGTTTGGCCTGCCGAGCGTGGCTGCCGCCTTCCAGCGCAACCTACGGAGCGTCATGACGGGTTAAGAGGGCAGGCATCACGCAGTCCTGGCGGAGATGGAGACAGTCCTCCGGAGGCCGCCCGAGCCTCCAGAGCCACCCGAGGCTCGGGTCCCTGGAGGCTCGTGAGGGGCGACTTCTTTGCCACGCGTCTTCAGCTACCCCAACACCCCTTCGGCAACCAAGCTAGGTGACATCTTTCCAAGTTCATTTAGCTGGGAGCGCCACCTAGGCTGCATCACTCCCAGGCCACGTGGGTTCGTCCCTGCGGCATGTATCTGCTTGCATCTTCAGTTCACTCTGCTGAGAGCGCCCCACGGGCAGCATTAACCCCAGGTCACTCGGGTCCAACCAGTGACATGTATCGTTCCTGCATTTACCTAAGCCAGTTTGCTTCTTATGCATAATCTATCTATGGTTATCACCTGCTCGATTGTCACCCACGAAGGGAGCCGCGTGCCGATTGTCTTTCTTCAGGATCCTTCGCATAAGAAGGCTTGGCATGGTGTCTGTGCTCGGGCCCGTCCCTGCAACGTTGATAAATCCAACGGCTGAGCTCTGTCTGGCGGGCCGGCCCCGTTCACGTCACCTCCCGGGGTCGTTGGTGCTTGGCCTTCTTGTGCAATAGCCTCAGGAAATCCTTTCGCCGCAGGTTGTCTAACCATCTCGCAGGACCGCCACAGCCATCAAGAATCAAGACCAGGCGCAACCCGCCTTGGGGTAGGGCCTCGTGAGTCCCGCGCTGTCTCATGAGCATCCAGATGCACCTCGCCTAGCCCTGTCGTGCAAGCCACGTGCCAGGGCGGGGCTGTACACGCCCTGGGGGCTCTCCGTAGTAGGGAGTCCCCTCCCACAAGCCGGCAATGGACGGGCGATCACCGCAGCGATTTGTTCCCCTCCTCGCGCTGACCTGCAGGAACTTCCTGAGGACTACAGCGGGCAGTACCGCGGACTCTCTCCCTTCTCCCATGAAATTCGTTTGCGCGTTAAAAGGGGGGCTCCTGAGCATTGCGACTCAGGAGCTCTTACTGGCTCTCCATCCCTCACCCCCTGGCCTTGACCACGGCATCGCGACCTGGCATACCAGCGGCGGATGAGCTCGCTCGAGGGTTGGGGCCTGAGGACGTAGAGCACCAGGAAGAACATGGAGGAGAGAGGGAGGCCCGCACGGGCCTAACCTAGATACCAAGTAGCGGCCAACACCCAAGTCTAGTGTGGCACGAAAAGCCGGCTCTAGAACGCCAAGATAAGTCTTGCACCTGGACCAACCCAGCACTGCGACATAAGATTCTCGCCTTTTTGCTACCCTATTGTGGCAACATCGCCTCCCTTTCCCATCCTTAGGTAGCTGCTTGCGCGCTAAACGGAACCTCCCGAGCATCGCGCCTCGGGAGCTCTTATTGGACCTTGGGCCGCTCACCTCCTGGCCTTGACCACGGCATCGCGACATGGCATACCAGCGATGGCTGCAGCCTGCCAGCTGGGGACCGGGACCTGTCAGCGTAGAGCACCAAGCTATTGTGGGATTGGAAAGGGGGAGACTGCGCCTCAGCAGGGCATGTGCTCGCAAAATTTTCGCAATAAGGATAGTATTATAAAAAGGCATTACTGAAAGCACAAGTGCTCCCTGGTGATTTTGGTAATTAATGTCAACATATCTCTTGTTGGACTAATGCTTCTACCTAGTATGTTCCAGATAAGTTCAACAATGGAGTGGCAAGGACTAGAGGATGTAGAACCTCTTCAGGATGCTGAGGACAAAGGATTGGCTCAAGCTCAAAGCTCCGGGCCCTACATTTTCTATTTTAGTGATCCAAGATCACATTGAGTCCATAGGAAAGCCAATACTATTAAGAGGGGATGATGTGCTGCATAATGAGTTTCTTGCTCAAAGTGCTTAGTGATATGCTCCAAAGCCCTCAACCACTTTCTCATATCCACATATGTCCCAAACCAAAAGTCAAACACGGCCCCACCGAAACTTTCTATCCGGCGCCACCGTGTTCTCTTGACATAGCCACTGCCAGAAACCCTAATCAATTCGGTCTCACCGATGGGATCTCGGTCTCACCGAGATGGGCTTGAAAACTCTCTATTGCCTATTGCAATAATTTCGGTCCCACCGAGGTATGCAATCGGTCCCATCGAGTTTGCTTGGCCAACTCCTGTTTTGCTTATTACCCAAATCGGTCCCATCGAGTTTGTGTAATCGGTCAAACCGAGTTGAGGCTTTACCCTAACCCTAGCACATCGGTCCTACCGAGTTGATCATATCAGTCCCACCGAAAACCCTAACGGTCACATTATGAACAAAATCGGTCCGACCGAGTTTCATGAATCGGTCCCAACGAGTTTGGTAAATTGTGTTTAACGGTTAGATTTTGTGTGGAGGCTATATATACCCCTCCACCCACTCTTCATTCGTGGAGAGAGCCATCAGAACATGCCTACACTTCCAACATACATTTTTTGAGAGAGAACCACATACGCTTGTGTTGAGGTCAAGATATTCCATTCCTACCACATAAATCTTGATCTCTAGCCTTCCCCAAGTTGCTTTCCACTGAAATCTTCTTTCCACCAAATTCAATCCTATGAGAGAGACTTGAGTGTTGGGGAGACTATCATTTGAAGCACAAGAGCAAGGAGTTCATCGTCAACACACCATTTGTTACCTCTTGGAGAGTGGTGTCTCCTAGATTGGTTAGGTGTCACTTGGGAGCCTCCCTCAAGATTGTGGAGTTGAACCAAGGAGTTTGTAAGGGCAAGGAGATCACCTACTTTGTGAAGATCTACCCGAGTGAGGCAAGTCCTTTGTCGGCGACGGCCATGGTGGGATAGACAAGGTTGCTTCTTCATGGACCCTTCGTGGGTGGAGCCCTCCGTGGACTCGCGCAACCGTTACCCTTCGTGGGTTGAAGTCTCCATCAACATGGATGTACAATAGCACCACCTATCGAAACCACGCCAAAAATCTCTGTGTCTCCAATTGTGTTTGCACACTCCAATCCCATCCCTTTACATTCTTGCAACTTGCATGACTTACTTTCCGCTGCACATATACTCTTGTCATGCTTGCTTGAGATGTATCGTGAATGTTCAAACTTGTGCCAAAACTCCACTTCGACTTAAAGAAATTAAAAACTATAACTTCTCTTGCTAAGAGTCTATTCACCCCCCTCTAGACACCTCTTCTCGATCCTGCAATTGGTATTAGAGCATTGGTCTCCATTGCTTTCGTTTAAACACCTTTGGAGGAAGATGGATGAGTCTACGTTGGGGAGTCTTAGATGTAGAGTGCCTATTCTTGATGGAGAGTATTTTCATGAGTGGAAAAATGAGATGCTTGAGATCTTCAATGAATATCATTTGCCAAGTACAGTACTACTCCTTGTGCTCGCATTGTTGATCCTTTGCATCCTACCCTTGATGAGTCTATTGACATGATCCGTAATCTTAGAACGGTCAATTTAATCACTAGAGGTTTGCCTAGAAACTTGCTTGCTAGCTTGCCTACTTTTGACTGTGCCTACACCTTTTGGAGATTTCTTGAGGAACGATTCCCAAATTATTCCTTGAAAATTCTAGATGAGATTCTTCATAAGTCTATTGCCTTGAGTAAGATGAGTTTTAATGATCCCAAGTTTGGTGATTGCTTATTTGAGCTTACTAATCTTACGAGTGCAAAAGGAGATGTTGGAATCATTAGCAATATCATTTTCGGAGTCATTAGAATCCATAGAGATAAACATTGGTACGGTCATACTTCTAATGAATTACCCTCTCTAGGAGTTGATCCCTCACATGACGATGTTGAACATGGATACTATGATGAGAATGATGATAGTGACTATGATCTTGATGATGCGATGAGACACTTTGGTCTTATGGCCAATCTTCGCGGCTACATGGTTGGAGGAAAGTAATGGGTCATTGATAGTGGATATACTGATCATATGACCGAAGACAAAGATATGTTTCGTGAGCTTGCTGAAAACAACGACCCTCGAAAGTATGTCACTTTAGGTGATAACTCAAAGGGTAAGGTGGTTGGCCTTGGTAAGGTGGCCATCTCACAGGATAGCTCCATACAAAATGTTATGCTCGTTGAATCTCTCGGCTACAATTTACTTTCTGTATCTAGACTTGCTGACTTTGGTTTCAATGTCCTATTTACTGAAGTAGATTGTCAAGTGTTTCGTAGAGATAACCATAAAATGGTCTTTACCGGTATACGTAGAGGTGATCTTTACATTGTTGATTTCACTAAAAAGGCTCAACCTAGAACTTGCTTAATTGCTAAATCTTCCAAAGGCTCTTTGTGGCATAGAAGGCTAGGTCATGTGGGCATGCGAAATCTTGATAAGCTTATTAAAGGTGATCATATCCTTGGAGTAAAAGATGTTATATTTGACAAGGATAGACTTTGTAGTGCTTGTCAAGCAGGAAAACAAGTTGGAGGGAGTCACCCCGTGAAGAACATCATGACCACGCTAAGATCACCCGAGCTACTTCACATGGATCTCTTTGGTCCCAATGCCTACAAGAGTCTCGGTGGTAACTCATTTGGTCTAGTCATAGTCAATGATTTTTCAAGATTTACGTGGGTGTTCTTCCTTGATGATAAATCACAGGTCCAAAAGATCTTCAAAAACTTCGCTAGGAAGGCCCAAAATTAATTTGAAGTGAAGATCAAGAAGTTTCGGAGCAACAACAGAACGGGGTTCAAGAACGCAAATGTGGATACCTTTCTTGACGAAGAGGGGATTTCACACGAGTTCTCGGCTACGTACACACCTCAACAAAATGGAGTTGTTGAGTGAAAGAACCAGACTCTTATTGAGATGGCAAGAACGATGCTTGATGAGTACAAGACTCCAAAACACTTTTCGACGGAAGCGGTTGAGACAGCTTTTCATGCAACAAATCGATTGTATCTTCACAAGCTACTCGGCAAGACGGCATATGAGCTCCTCACCGGTAACAAACCCCAAGTTGGATACTTTCGAGTATTCGGCTCAAAGTGCTACACTCTTGATAAGCATCGTCGTTCTAAATTTGCTCCTAAATCTCATGAAGGTTTCCTACTTGGTTATGGCTCAAACTCTCACACTTACCGTGTCTACAACAATTTCACCCGAATGGTTGAAGAGACGGTAGATGTGAAGTTTGATGAATCTAACGGCTCGCAAGTAGAGCAATTGCCAATTGATTTAGGAGACAAAGACCCTTCGGAAGCAATCCAAGACTTGTCTATTGGCAAGATTCGTCCAACGGGGGTGAAGGAGAGTACCTCGTCCATCCAAGTGGAAGCTTCCACCTCACGACAAGGTGAACCAAGAGTTGATACGGAAGCATCCACAAGTGGGACACACCAAGACGAAGAAAACGAGGAAGTACACCAAGATGAACATCAACAACCTCCTTCTCCACCACGACAAGAGAACAACAATGTTAACAATGAAGAAGGCCAAGATGAAGAACAAGATGAAATGGATGTTCCACCCCGAGCCAAGCAAAAGTTCCCACAAGTTCGAGCAAGAGTCGCCAAAGACCATCCCGTCGAGCAAATCTACAATGATATCCAAACCGGGAGAATCACTCGCTCTAAAACTCGTTTGCTAACTTTTGTGAACATTATTCATTCATCTCTAGCATTTAACCTATGAAGGTTGAAGAAGCATTGGAAGATCCGGATTGGATAAATGCCATGCATGAAGAGCTACACAACTTTGAGAGAAATCAAGTGTGGACATTGGTTGAGAAGCCCGACAACAACCACAACATCATCGGTACCAAATGGGTGTTTCGCAACAAGCAAGTTGAAGATGGACAAGTTGTTCACAACAAAGCATGTCTAGTCGCCCAAGGCTACACTCAAGTCGAAGGTATGGACTATGGTGAGACATATGCCCCTATTGCTAGACTTGAGTCCATTCGCATCTTACTTGCTTATGCTAATCACAATGATATCACCTTGTACCAAATGGACATTAAAAGTGCTTTTCTAAATGGTGAAATAGAGGAGGAAGTTTATGTTAACCAACCTCCCGGCTTTGTCAATCCTAAGAAACCTAATCATGTTTACAAACTTCAGAAAGCTCTTTATGGTCTTAAACAAGCTCCTAGAGCATGGTATAAATGCTTGACCAAGTTCCTTATTGAAAAAGGCTTTGCAATTGGAAAAATAGATTCTACTCTTTTTACTAAAAGGGTTAGTGAGAACTATTTGTGTGCCAAATTTATGTTGATATAATATTTGGTTCAACTAACCCTCATTTTAGTGAGAAGTTTGGAAAGCTAATGTCGGAGAAGTTTGAGATGTCTATGATGAGTGAACTCAAGTTCTTTATTGGTTTGCAAATCAAGCAAACTAAGGAAGGCACCTTTGTCTCTCAAACAAAGTACACCAAGGACTTATTCAAGAAGTTCAACATGCAAGAAAGCAAAGGTATGAAAACTCCCATGCCTACTAGTGGACATCTTGACTTGACTAAGGAAGGTGAACCAGTTGATCAAAAAGTTTACCGCTCTATGATCGGTTCATTGTTATATCTATGTGCCTCTCGTCTCAATATTATGCTAAGTGTGTGCATGTGTGCACGATATCAAGCGCCCCCTAAATAATGTCATCTTAAGGCTGTGAAAAGGATAGTGGGATACTTAATACACACACCAAATTTTGGCATTTGGTATCCTAAGAGGTCTTCTTTCGATCTTGTTGGTTACTCCGATTCGGACTATGCCGGAGACAAGGTTGATAGAAAGTCCACTTTGGGTACTTGTCAATTTCTTGGTAGATCTCTTGTGTCTTGGTATTCCAAGAAACAAAACTCGGTATCCTTATCCACCGCCGAAGCGGAATACATTACCGCTGGTTCATGTTGTGCTCAATTACTTTGGATGACCCAAACTCTCAAGGACTATGGGATATATGTGAAACATGTTCCATTGCTTTGTGACAATGAACATGCTATAAAGATTGCTCACAATCCCATGCAACACTCTCGAACTAAGCATATTGAAGTTCATCATCATTTCATTCGAGATCACGTTGCCAAAGGGGACATTGATCTTAAGCATGTTCGCACTGATAAGCAATTGGCGGATATATTTACCAAACCGCTTGATGAGAAAGTCTTTTGCCATTTGAGAGGTGAATTGAACATCATTGATGCTTCAAACTTGGAGTAGGAACTCCATTTAGATACATGCAAGGCATGAGCCTTTGACTAATCCTTGATATTTCTTTCATGTTGCTATTTATATGTCTTGGATATATTTGCACCCTTGCATGCTATCTAACCCTTGTAGGTACTCGGATGAATCCAAATCTATGAGATTGCAACCCACTCACATCTTGAGCAATCTCTACATCACCAAATCTCTACACAATGGTGGTTAAAAACAAGGAAGCATGAAAATCTCCAAACATATCCTTTGACAGATTCTATATTAAGTTTTATTATTGTTATTTTGGATACACAAGTGCTCTTCCTTGCAAGACTAACCCATGTAGGTAGATGAACTCAAATTCTAAGTGGTGCTCCCAACTCTTGATGAGCTACATCAACATTGAGCAACCCACACGAGCTCAACTACATGATCAAGATCGACACCACTACCCAAGGTATGCTATTCCATCTTAGAGAAGCTTTACTCCAAGTCATGGGTAAAAGCAACTCAACAAGATGAGAATACATCAAGATGCTTAAACGAAAAATGGTAATCCCGTTTTGAGCTTAAACGATGAGTATGACCTATGATCAAGTGCCCTCACTTGACTCCTAAGTCAATATACTCTAACATAGGTGACTTTGTCGCCGCCCAATTCTAGATGAAGTTCTCTTGTGTTTTTCTGTGATCTTGCATTTGTCTCATGCATATTAGTTCCCCTTTCAAAAAAACTTCATCTAGATTTCTTTTCTGCTCTGCATTCCCTACATCCAATTCATTGCAAATCTTTCAGCAAATTCCTTGCAAATCCTTGTGATATTTTACCTGCCTAGTGAGCTGAGGTGACAAGTGTTTTCACTGTGATGAACTCGGTCACGCCGGTTTGTTTCCTTCGGTCCAACCGAATCCTTTTGGCACCACCGAAGCACACAACTCGGTGCCACCGATTTCACTGCAGGAAAGACAACTTGCCACTTGTTTCTGCATTTTTTTTCTCCAGCTCCACTCAATGATTCTTGTCCTCTACCAGCATCACATTCGACTTGCTGCTTTGTTCTGTGACTCAAGGACCAAACCCATTTGTAACAAAAATCCAGAAGAACCCTTCTTGGAAATTGATGTCAAAGGGGGAGAGAGAGATCACATCAAAGCTTAATCATTTCTATAGGGGGGAGAATACTCAGGGGAGAGTGTAAGAAACCCCAGATGCTTGGTGTTCAAGAGGAGAGAAGTCACATGTCTTTAAGAGGGTAAAGACATGTTCATATTTGATTGTTTGCATTAGCTCTTTTTCTTTTCATTTGCTCTGATTTTTTGTTCCCTATCTTATCCTAGTATCCCATGCTAGATTCAGGGGGAGCAAGACATCTAAGGGAAGGAAATCCTTGAATTCATTGCACATATTTACCTTTGGGACATGTCTATATCCAATGGGGTACTCAGTACTCACTCTCAACATGTCATCCCAGTCTTGGTACTCTTGTGGTTTATTTTGTTTGCTTTGGCCAGTAGGTGTATCTGTGTTATCTAACCTTGTTTACTCGGGTTCATTCCTTCCTAAGCCAACTCAAGACCACAAGGTAAGTATATGCATCACAGTCACGTGTATGAGGACTTCTTGCTGATGTACATATTGTTTGCAAGAAGGACTCATGAGCATGAAGGTACATTTCCTATATTCACATCATTTGCTCTGATGCATATAGCCAAGATACATGTAACACATTGCTTACTCTGTCATGTTTATGCATTCACATGCTCCTATATTCCATATTTACATGATTGCATACATGTAGGGGGAGCCTATGCATGTTACATGTCTTTCGAAAGCTTTACTTGTTATTCTCTATATCTTTATCTAAAGCTTTGATGTATGTTGTCATCAATTACCAAAAAGGGGAGATTGAAAGCACAAGTGCTCCCTAGGTGATTTTGGTAATTAATGTCAACATATCTCTTCTTGGACTAATGCTTCTACCTAGTATGTTTCAGATAAGTTCAACAATGGAGTGGCATGGACTAGAGGATGTGGAACCCCTTCAAGATGCTGAGGACAAAGGATTGGCTCAAGCTCAAAGCTTAGGACTCTACATTTTCTATTTTAGTGATCCAAGATCACATTGAGTCCATAGGAAAGCCAATACTATTAAGTGGGGATGAGGTGTTGCTTAATGAGTTTCTTGCTCAAAGTGCTTAGTGATATGCTCCAAAGCCCTCAACCACTTTCTCATATCCACATATGTCCCAAACCAAAAGTCAAACTGGGCCCCACCGAAACTTTCTATCCGGTGCCACCGAGTTCTCTTGACATAGCCACTGCTAGAAACCCTAATCAATTTGGTCTCACCGATGGGATCTCGGTCTCACCGAGATGGGCTTGCAAACTCTCTGTTGCCTATTGCAATAATTTCGGTCCCACCGAGGTATGCAATCGGTCCCGCCGAGTTTGCTTGGCCAACTCTCTATTTCGCATATTACCCAAATCGGTCCCACCGAGTTTGTGTAATCGGTCCGAGTTGAGGCTTTACCCTAACCCTAGCACATCGGTCCTACCGAGTTGATCATATCGGTCCCACCGAAAACCCTAACGGTCACATTATGAACCAAATCGGTCCCACTGAGTTTGGTAAATTGTGTGTAACGGTTAGATTTTGTGTGGAGGATATATATACCCCTCCACCCACTCTTCATTCGTGGAGAGAGCCATCAGAACATGCCTACACTTCCAACATACATTTTTTGAGAGAGAACCACATACGCTTGTGTTGAGGTCAAGATATTCCATTCCTACCACATAAATCTTGATCTCTAGCCTTCCCCAAGTTGCTTTCCACTGAAATCTTCTTTCCACCAAATTCAATCCTATGAGAGAGAGTTGAGTGTTGGGGAGACTATCATTTGAAGCACAAGAGCAAGGAGTTCATCGTCAACACACCATTTGTTACCTCTTGGAGAGTGGTGTCTCCTAGATTGGTTAGGTGTCACTTGGGAGCCTCCGTCAAGATTGTGGAGTTGAACCAAGGAGTTTGTAAGGGCAAGGAGATCGCCTACTTCATGAATATCTACCTGAGTGAGGCAAGTCCTTTGTGGGTGACGACCATGGTGGGATAGACAAGGTTGCTTCTTCGTGGACCCTTCGTGGGTGGAGACCTTCGTGGACTCGCGCAACCGTTACCCTTCGTGGGTTGAAGTCTCCATCAGCGTGGATGTACGATAGCACCACCTATCGGAACCATGCTAAAAATCTCCGTGTCTCCAATTGTGTTTGCACACTCCAATCCCATCCCTTTACATTCTTGCAACTTGCATGACTTACTTTCCGCTGCTCATATACTCTTGTCATGCTTGCTTGAGATGTATCATGAATGTTCAAACTTATGCCAAAACTCCACTTCAACGTAAAGAAATTAAAAACTGCAACTTTTCTTGCTAAGAGTCTATTCACCCCCCTCTAGAAACCTCTTCTCGATCCTACAATTACAGACGCTATACACACCCCCGCGAGGTCCGTTTCGATTCCTCGCAGGGAACAAAAGGAAGGGAATTCCTAGGAGCTCTAACTACATGCGCCGGACATCGTCGACGCCATCATCAACAGTGGGCCACGGAAGACCGGCGCCAACCCCATCCGGATCAACGGCGGCGGCGGCCAGACGCGGCGACCTTGCTCCGGGCCCGACGAGAGCTCGGGGGCACGTAGCTGTCGTCGCTCGTCTCTGGAGACTCCACGAGCTCGGGAGAGTCGCTGGACCACTCGGAGTCACCGACGTCCTGGTGACCCCCTCCAGGGCAGCACTCCAAGCGGCGGCCTTCCTCGTCGAAGACCTTGAAGAACAGCGTGGAGGCGCCGTCGTACTCAAAGTGGATGGCGAGGGCACCGTTCGCGCGGCGGGCTTGGGCGACCTCGCCCCAGCCTCGAGTCATGAAGATCCTCCCGGAGGCGACGGCTTCAACTTCCGCTCCAGTCGCCGGGGCGTCGTAGTCGGCATGCTGCAGCCAAAGCTCGAGAGGGCCCCTCGATGGCATCTTGGCAGTGAAGAACTGCGGAAGGTGAATCCAAGTGCTCGGGGGCATCACCGACCACAGCACGAACTCGCGTGAGGAGTCCGCAGCATGGACCCTTGGGGCGACAGTGTGCGCCACCGCGACACAATGTACATGGCCCTGGCGCGGGCGGCGGCGCTCATCGCTCCTCCCTCCGGAATCATCGACGTGAGCATACAAGGGCAACGGGTACCCAGGAGGTGGCATTTCGTACAACGGCCGCGACACCACCGGCCTCACGACCATCTCGCGACCATGGGACCTCCTCTTCTTCGGCGGGAGCAGCTCGGGCTCATTGAGGGGAGTCTTGCCATTCTCCGCGTCCGAGAACCTCCGAATCGGCGCCATGACTACACCAGCAAGGAGTGGAGCAAGGAAGGCGAGGAAGCAGGAGAAGCAAGGAAGAGACGGGCGATGGGGCTCCGCCCCCCACTTCACATTTATAGACAAGGGGAGGCCAACCGCTGGACTCCATGATCTAAGGTAATAATGATCTTTTTCCTGCATGCAGCAAGGACCCGTCAAGTCGGGCAGTTGCCGAGGCAGCGTGGGGACGCGGAGACGCCCACGTCCAATTAGTCGCCACGCGTTGACCAAGGTTGCAGGCTGTTGGGGCCCGTGGTGCTCCGCACTTGCCCTTTGGCTTCGCCTCGAAGCCAAGCCCGAGCACGCCTTGGGCTCGGGGGGTACTATCGGCGTTCTGGGAATGGGGGTCCCCAGACTTTCCTGCCTACGGCCTGCAGCGTGGCTCCTCCAGCAGCCCCGTACGGGCCATCTTCACCAGCAAACACCCAAGGCCCTCGCGAAGGGCCAAGCCTCGCGAGGGGGGCGACGCAAGACCTCCTCAGGAGCGGCCTCACCAGGCTGGCTCGCGAGGGGCGGAGAGATCAAGGCAAGGCGAACCTCGCGAGGTTCCAATGACGCAAGCCATGACGATCAAGACCAGGCAGGCGCCAGCGCGCACAGTGTCCTCGTTTCCTCTTTGGTTCTAAAGAGGAAAGCGTAGGCGCGGAGTTCCAAGGCATCAGGCAAAGGTTTCCATATCGGTGCAACAAGACCAAGACCAGCGGGACGGCAGGACGGAGGTCACCGTGGAGCCCAAGACGGCATCACCGCCAGAGCCTTTGGCAAGCGAGGACTACTTTTGTCAGGATAACTTGTACCAGTTGTCTCCCTTAGAATTTGGCCGTTGTGGGATCCCTTCCCGCTCAATATTTGGGGAGAGGACCAGGGCCTCTATAAATAGGACTAGCCACCACCATAGAGGCAGAGAGAGATCCAGACGATCCTCAACCACACAAGCTCACCAAGCATAAGAACACCTCTCCTGAGGAGGTTGTTCTTCCCTTGTAACTGTTCATCCTCATCCCAAGAGTCAATCCACCACACCACACTGGAGCAGGGTATTACACCACAATGGTGGCCCAAACCAGTATAAATCTTGTGTCTCGTGTTCTTTGGGTTCGTCAAGCTAGGCCGTGAGATCATTGAGTGTGTGAGCTAGAGAGGGGGGAGATCTTCGTGCGCACCCCAGTGTTCGAACCTCAAGGGTTTTGCCGGAACCGGAAATCCGACAATAGTACCTCATTGATTTGGTTTACCTACCAAAGTTGACCCCTAAAAATATGTGAAGACATTGAAGACAATGGTGGTCTGTGAAGAAATTCACAATTGAAGACTATGACATGAGAAGACATCACATGACGACTATGGATTGCGAAGACATAGTTGTTTCGTAGTTTCCTTTTATTCTTTGTTGAGTCATAAAAACCACCGTACTATTAAGTGGGGTCCAAGTGAACAAAGTCAGAGTGACTGAAGTGATGCTCAACCAAATCCTATGTCTTCGAGTGAAGACAATGAGAGCAAATCTTATCCACAGCTGGATAAGTTAGCTTTACTTGTAGCCAAAGTCAAGCTATTGCGTGTGTTTGAAATCTGACCGTTGTACATGTGTCAGTTCCTTAGTGCCCAGGGTCATTTCGCACAAATCAGTTCGGGTTGCCTCCTGGCTATAAATAGCCCACCCCCTACACCATAAATTGGTGGCTGCTCAGAGTTAGTGCACGGCTTTTGTCGTTTGAGAGCAACCCACCTCCGAAGCTTTTGAGAGAGAAATCCTTTCGAGGACAAAGCCCTAAACACCCATAGCCAAAGAGTGTTAGGCATCACTGAAGTCTTTCTGTCTGCGTGATCTGAAGACTTGTTACACTTGAGGACTATGAATCCTCCAAACGGTTAGGCGTTGCATTCTGAGCATCCAATAGTCATTGTGGATCGCCGGTGAACGAAGTCTGTGAAGGTTTGGAAGTCTCCCTTGAAGACTTACCAGAGTGATTGGGCGAGGACTATGTGTCTTTAGCTCAAGGGGAATAAGGTGAAGACGCGGTCTTCTAAGTTGAATCTCAGCCTCCCTAACCAGACGTATAGTTGTCACAGCAACTGGAACTGGTCCAACAAATCCTTGTCCTCACCAAGCAACTGGTTCTATCCTTTACCTCTCTTTACTTACTGTTTGTCTTCATGAAGTCATTGCCTGCTTGCGTGATCTGATTGACTTCACTATGTGAAGATTGTTGCTGTTTGGCTTCATACTATCTTCCATCCTGATCCATTCTACCTAGCTGTTGATAGTCTTCGTGCTTTCACTTCATTGCTTACTTGACTATGGCTTGTCTAGTGTAGTCTACCTTCCGCTGCATATCAATAGATTCATTTCTACTGTTTGGCTTCAAAGCCCCCATGCTTTGAAGACTTGCATAAAATCGCCTATTCACCCCCCCCCCTCTAGTCGATAACTAGCACTTTCAATTGGTATCAGAGCAAGGTGCTCCCTTGTTCTGTGTGATTCGGTTTAACCACCTGGAGTTTTAGCTATGTCGACTGCAGGGATAATCAAAGTCTCCACTGCGTGCCCTGTCTTCGATGGCACTGATTACCCCTACTGGAAGAATAAGATGCGCATGCATCTTGAAGCCATTGATGTCGACCTCTGGTATGTCATCAAGAACGGCGTTCTCGAGGCCGGTGAAGGTGTCACCCCTACTTTTGTGAAGAAGTTCATTCAACTGGATTCTACTGCCAAGAACATCATTTGTGGTCATTTGACCAAAGGACAGTATGGTCGTGTGAGGGCTCTGGAAACTGCGAAGCTAGTCTGGGACTGGCTCTCCAAGGTCAACGAAGGCATCTCAACCCAGAGAGACTCAAGGATCAGTGTTCTTCGCAACCTCTTCAACCGCTTCAAGAGAAATGACAATGAGAATGTTCAGCTGACGTTTGATCGCCTCACTGACATCACAAATGAGCTTCATGCACTCGGCGCCACTGAGATCACCAAGCATGAAATCGTCAAGACACTCTTGAGATCACTCGACAGCTCATTTGACACCTTGACCCTGATGATTCAAGAACGCTCTAACTTCAAGACTCTCGATCTGTCTGAAATACTTGAGAGGTTTAACACACATGAGTTCCAGTTATCTGAGAAAAGAGATATCTATGGTCCCAACTATGGCTGAACTCATGCTTTGAAGGCAAAGGTTGTTTCCTCATCTGAAGAAGAATCTTACTGCAGTTCTGAGGATCCTGAAGACATTGGCAAGGAACTTGCCATGCTAGTGAAGAAGTTACAGAGGTTCACCAAGAAGAAAGGCTCCAGACAGTCTTCAAGATCCAGCTCAAGAAATGATGAAGCTTCCTCCCGTGACTACAAGAAGAGAATGTGCCACAAGTGCAAGAAACCTGATCACTACATCTTTGAATGTCCTCAATGGGACAATCAGAAGAAGAAGAAGAAGAAGAAGAAGAAGAAGAAGAAGAAGAAGAAGAAGAAGAGCAAGGAATATGATTCTGATGACAAGATGAAGAAGAAATCCTCAAAGTCTTCTTCCAAGTCTTCGTCGAAGTCTTCATCACTCAAGAAGAGCTCATCCAGCAAGGCTCGTGCATTTGTTGGCAAGGAGATGGATTCAGAGGAGGAGTCTGCATCTGAGGAGGTGGAGATGGAGTCTGAAGAGGAATCTGATTCAGGCGTGGCAAGCCTGGCTCTAGCTTCAGCATATGTCGCCAAGTCCATCTTCAACACTGAAGACAATGGCCTCGTCACCAACGCTGATGCTAATGATGAGGATGACTCTGCACCCACCTACTTCTTCATGGCACGTGGTGCCAAGGGTATGACACCAAACGCTTCAGAATGGATTATGGACAGTGGATGCACTAACCACATGACTGGTGATCAAAGTCTTCTCATGGACTCAACCTTACGTCCATCTAACAAGAGTCACATCACATTTGCTTACACTGGTAAAAGCAAGGTATTGGGTCTAGGTAGAGTTGCAATCTCAAAGGATCAGCACATGGATAAAGTGATTCTTGTTGAATCCCTTGGTTTCAACTTAAAGTCTGTCTCAATGCTTTGTGACTTGAACATGATTGTGATATTTGGAGAATATCGTTGCCTTGTTCTAATGGAATCTGACCAGTCTCGAGTCTTTGAAGGGTACCGAAAAGATGATCTGTACATGGTAGATTTCTTAATAGGACCACAGTTGGCCGTATGTCTTCTAGCAAAAGCTTCAGAGTGTTGGATCTGGCATCGGAGGCTAGGGCATGCTGGCATGAGGAACTTGTACACTCTCGTGAAGAAGAAGCATGTCATAGGCATTGAGGGCGTCAAGTTCGAAAAGGATCATCTGTGTGGTGCCTGCGAAGCTGGGAAGATGACTAGGGCCAGGCATCCCTCGAAGACAATCATGACGACATCACGTCCATTCGAGCTGCTTCACATGGACCTATTCGGCCCTACCCATTACTCCACTCTTACTACCACTACTTGTCTCTATGGTTTCGTTATTGTTGATGATTACTCTAGATATACCTGGGTGCATATAATTCTCTACAGGACTGAAGTGCAAGATGTCTTCAGACGATTTTCCAATCGTGCCATGATGAACTATGGCATCAAGATCAAGCACATCAGAAGTGACAACGGCACAGAGTTCAAGAACACCAGCCTCGACACCTATCTTGATACATTGGGCATCACTCATGAGTTCTCTGCTCCATACACACCTCAGCAGAATGGCACCATGGAGCACAAGAACGGGACACTCATTGAGATGGCTCGGACGATGCTTGATGAGTACAAGACTCCAAGGAAGTTCTGGCCTGAAGCTATTGATACTGCATGCCATGTCATCAACCGTGTTTATCTTCACAAGCTTCTAAAGAAGGCATCATATGAGCTACTGACTGGTAAGAAGCCAAATGTAAGCTATTTCAGGGTATTTGGTGCTAGGTGCTGGATCAAAGATCCGCATCACACTTCAAAATTTGCACCGAAAGCACATGAAGGTTTTATGCTTTGTTACGGAAAGTATTCGCACTCCTACAGAGTCTTCAACCTCTTTCACTATAAAGTGGTTGAAACTGTGGATGTGCAGTTCGATGAAACTAACGGCTCGCAAAGAGAGCACCTGCCAAATGTGCTAGATGAAGTCTCACCAAGTGAATCCATCAATCTTATGGGTACTAGAGAAATCATACCTTCAGAGGCATAGGCTGAAGAGGAGCTTATCATTTCTGCACCAAATCAACCTGAAGACACTGCTCAGCCTGAAGCCAATGCTGAAGATGAAGACAATGATCAGCATGGGCAAGATCTTCGTCCAGTTCATCCTCATGTTGCAAATGAAGTACAAATTGAGAAGATAATTGATAGCATCAATGCACCTGGTCCACTCACTCGTTCAAGAGCAACTCAGCTAGCAAATTTCTGTGGGTACTTTGCATTTGTCTCTATATCCGAACCCAAGAAAGTTGCTGAAGCCTTCATGGAACCTAAATGGATTCAAGCTATGCAAGAAGAGCTTCAACGGTTTGAGCTGAACAATGTGTGGGAATTAGTCAAGCGTCCTGACCCTCGCAAGCACAATATCATTGGCACCAAATGGATCTATCGCAACAAACAAGATGAGCATGGTCAAGTTGTCAGAAACAAGGCTCGCCTCGTTGCTCAAGGATACACTCAAGTTGAAGGGATTGACTTCGGTAAAACATTTCCTCCCATGGCTAGGCTTGAAGCCATTCGCATTCTGCTAGCCTATGCCAACCATCACAAAATCCTCCTATATCAAATGGATGTGAAGAGTGCCTTTCTCAATGGCAAGATTGAAGAAGAAGTGTATGTTGCACAACCACCTGGCTTTGAAGATCCAAAATATCCTGATATGGTATACAAGCTCAACAAGGCACTGTATGGCCTCAAACAAGCCCCTCGTGCTTCATATGACACACTCAAAGACTTCCTGAAGAGCAAAGGCTTCAAACCTGGTTCCCCGGATCCCACTCCCTTCACGAAGACATACGATGGTGAACTGTTTGTGTGCCAGATCTATGTGGATGACATTATCTTTGGCTTCACTGACAAAAGATACAGTGATGAGTTTGGACACATGATGCAAGAGCAATATCAGATGTCCATGATGGGTGAGCTAAAGTTCTTCCTTGGTCTTCAAATCCGCCAGCAAAGCAACGACATCTTCATATCTCAAGAGAAATACCTCAAAGATTGCCTGAAGAAGTTTGGAATGCAAGACTGGAAGGGATACATGACGCCAATGCCAACCAAAAGTCATCTCGGTCCCGACGACAATGGTAAAGAGTTCGATCAAAAGGTATACCGCTCCATGATTGGTTCTTTACTCTATTTATGTGCATCTAGGCCAGATATCATGCTTAGCGTTTGCATGTGTGCCCAATTTCAAGCGGCACCAAAGGAGACGCATCACTTAGCTGTGAAGCGAATTCTTCGATATTTGGCTTACACCCCAACACTAGGATTATGGTATCCAAAGGGCTCAGAGTTTGATCTAGTTGGATTCTCATATGCTGATTATCCTGGTGACAAGGTTGATTGCAAGTCTACATCAGGCGCATGTCACTTTCTTGGACGATTGACGGTGTCCTGGACTAGGGGGTACTCACCACGTCGTCTCCCGATCTATTAGATTGGGCCGAGGCCCCCCATGGCCGTATACTCATGGGCCAGTTCGGACAGCTGCCGCATACAAGGAAGATTCCACAAAGACTTGGCGATCAAGACAAGGACTTCTCCCCACCGGCGTATTCGGCTAGGACTCTTGTTAACCTAGGCCTCTGGTACATTATATAAACCAGGGCCAGGCTAGTCGACAACATACACAACAACAATCATACCATAGGCTAGCTTTTAGGGTTTAGCCTCCTTGATCTCGTGGTAGATCTACTCTTGTACTACCCATATCATCAATATTAATCAAGCAGGATGTAGGGTTTTACCTCCATCAAGAGGGCCCGAACCTGGGTAAAACATTGTGTTCCCTGCCTCCTGTTACCATCCGGCCTAGACACACAGTTCGGGACCCACTACCCGAGATCTGCCGGTTTTGACACCGACATTGGTGCTTTCATTGAGAGTTCCGATGTATGATCGACAAAAGGATCGATGGCTCGCCTGCAGATCAACTGCGACTTCGGCATCTTCGTCACCAGCTCGACTGGTCACCTTGGTTCGACCAAGAATTGCGCCCCGTGTTCGGATCACCATGTTCGGACGAGGGCCTTCATCAAACATCAACTCCGATCTCTATCAAGATCACGGAGGAATCATCTGTGGAGCTCGGGGGCTCAACGTTAACATTGCCCTCAAGCGATCGTGCTGTTTTTCTGGACAGCAAACTCGTATCTGCTGCCACCACCTCCTCGAGTATCGCTTTGACGATCTCTTTGGTGGAATTGTGCGGAATTGAGTCTACAACAACCCTGAAAAATTTCGTCGAGTTTCGATGGAGGAATCTCTGGCAATCCACGATATACCGGAGCTCTGTCAAATCTGGATGGGAATTTGGATGTGTTTAGGGCATGGTGTCCAGCTTCTAGCTCGGATGTCCTTTGGAAGATCTAACCATTTATCGGCTGCGGAATTCCTGTATCTACCACCTCTCAAAATTTCAGCTCGATCCAACCGTCCAAACTCCGGGAACCTTCCGATTAGTGCATCACTTTTCGGATCTGTTTTCTATGCGAAAACGAATCCGACCCGATTTCATCTTTTCTATGAACGGGATTTCGGACATCCCTTTTGAAGGAAGTTTTGTATGGGGTATTGTGTTTTGTTCCCGAACACATCCCACTAACTTTAAGATCTTTTGAACATGATCTTCAACATCATGCTGGTGTCAAACCAGTCCGGCAATATTACTCCACGGCTGCCGACCTGCGCTAAGACACGGCGTCACTTTGTTGAGCCGAGCTCAACTTCTTCGGATCATCATCTCGGCAAGCCGAACAAGAGTCCGGCATCATGAAGGATAAATCATCACCAACATCGCCGCCCCACGGATTACACGGAGCGGGCATACCGGCATCGTCGCACGGTTGCTTCATCAAGCCGGCATCGACCACGTCACGACCTGCATCGACAGGGCCGCACTATCGCTTCTTCAAGCTGGTGTCCATCACGCCGACCTACTTCGACTCATCGGCTGACATCGGGGCTTCGACATCTCGGCTGGACCGGGGGCTTCGCCATCTCTTCATCAACCTACTCCGGACACTTCGGCGTCACTAGCCGACCAGCTCCGTCACATTAGCTAGGCCGAGGGCTTTGCCTCGGCGAGCCAACCTTTATCAGCATTGCCATGCCGTCGTTTTATCGCCCATCAGGCAATGGGTGTGCGGATCGAGTCCCAATTTTGGGAATCACCTTCCTTCGAATTGCTACAACAAATAAACTAGGTGCTATCAATCCCTAATATTTTTTGCTTGTTTGGGTTCATTTTTCCCAAGGAATTATTACTCTGGTTTGTCCATCATATGTACACAGGTCTATCAAATGGTAGCCGCATTCACGATAGTCGCATGGTGGTTCGGTCAATTTCCGTACATAGTCCGGCGAACGCCGCATCCGGAGCTCGGACCGACCTGCGAATTCAGGCTTTGCCATGCCTTTACCGCATCACGCCGACGCCCTGCATCGACATTGACTTCGGCGCCAGGCCATATTTCTTTTATTACTCACTTTGCATAAATTATTTATTATGCAACGATTTTTTTAAAATTATCATTATTACTACTATCTCCGGTTTGCACTATTTTTTGTGCACAGGAAAATGATCCGGGGACTTCGGCGTCACTCTGCCGGTCTGCATTGACCGTGCTATGTCACCACTTCGGCGTGTCGAGCTCTCCGCGCCGCCACCTCGGGACCGGCTTGGGGGATGGAACCTTTCCCCGCATCAAGCTCGGACCGCGTCATCAATACCGAACACATTAACCAGCTAAGTCGCTTTCATGCTCAAAGCTTTAATTTCTAACTTGTGTTCGGTTCGACCAAGCATTATACTTTTTGGAAAAAAGTTGCTTCTAAAAAATTTCCTTATCCAAACTTTTTTTGTGATGCATAAATTCAAATACTCCGTTTACTTGGGGGCTTGCTTTATGAAGCTTTTCCTGTTGCATATGATTATACTTGTACGGCTGCGTTCCTTGTTCGTGTATTACGCCACAATATGCACCACATTGACTTAAGCGATTTGCAAGCTGGGTTGCCTCGCTCCTGTGTTTACCCCTACGTTCCCGATTGTTTGGCTAGGGAGTAAAGGTAGCACCTCTGCGATTGTCACGATCGGGTCACCCGAGCCGGACCTCGGACTGGGTGAAGCCGAAAGCTAGCACTCTTATAGTTATTCAATGATGGTCGGCACACAACGAAACTCATGAGTACAAAAAATCTATTGCACAAGTCTCATAATAACAATGAGCACCGAAGAAAGGTATCGGTGGGGGTACTATTTTCTTCGAAGATGCTTCTTACTCTTCGCGGTAATATAGCATAAGTTCCCTGAGCGCGCTTTGTCTGTTACAGCCTTATGGCCTGATTGCCTGGTTATTGGAAACACCGTTGATATTCTCGACCGATGGAGTACATAACACTTTTCGGTCCTTAACCGAAGAGGGAGAAGCCGACGGTCGGTTAAGACGCGTTTAAAGTTCGGTTGAACATAGATATGATATAAGTACTTCGGTACATGCAATCATTCTTCTACCCAAGTCACTTGGGGGCTCTTAAGTTTATTTGAGCCGTTTTATAATAAGTGTCCTTCTTCTCAGTCATTGCAAAGTTCTATTATTATTATTTATCACTTCTTTTTTCGACGCGAGTGTGCGGTCACTAGCCGGGGAGCCTAATTTCTCTCTCAAAGCCGCTAGAGTTTAGTTTGCTAAACTGGCCTAATGAGAAGTACTCCGCCCTCGGGATAGGAGGTTGAAGCCGTAGGCTGACCCGCTCGAAGTCTTGAGATAGGATGTGTCATGTTAAAGGACGACAGAAGCACTTCTTTTTTCTAAGACCAATTTTCGGATTGGCACCGAACACTTGATCTTGTTCGGACGTCATGTTTTTACTGACGTTTCTTGGTTTTCCAAGCTTTTTGGCACTTTTAAACTATTTGTGCTTTTCCAGCATTAGTCTTGCAGTGCAACGCCGGACACCTTTAGGGATTCGGCAAAAACATTCTCAGATATTGCTATATATGCATCGGTTTCGAATTGTGTCTTCGGTCAATAGTTGGGTTGCCCGGCTCCTGCACTTGCTTCCTACGTTCCGTTTTGTTCGGCTAGGCGTGCAAAGGGAGAACCACTGCGATTGTGCTTCCAGCTCACATGGTTAAGCACCTTAGTGGAGAAAGCCGAAAACTGACTGTCACAATAAGCGTAAACTGGTCAGCGATCCGATGACTATGATGGGCCATTCATAACATTGGCCGAAGTGTTTATGGCTTGACCTCGACTGTCGCCGAACACTACCGGGGGCTATTAACTGGCCTCCCAAACTAAATCCTCGATATTTTGCTCTTACATTCGAGCTGAGGTTTCATGATCATGCTTAGCATGACAACCCAAAGAAAGGAACCGATAGCGGGACTATTTTCTTTGGAATACATTTCTTCTGTTAAACAGTAATATAACATATCTCTCTGCGTACCTTTGTTTATAAAACCATGTGGCCAGATTGCCTTGTTTGTCGTAAATCTTTTCCCTCATAAAGGCTTCATAAAGTAGGACAAACACTCCTCGGCTACTGGCCAAGGAGGTGGAAGCCGATGGTCGGTTAACAAAGTTTTGTACAATGCGGATAAAAGCATTAATGACGTAAAGTACTTGGATACATAGAGTCATTACACATAATTTGTGATTTTACTATGGATATTGATCCTTAATTCGGCCACCCGTGCCCGCATTAAGGCTCGGGGGCTACTGGGCTTCGGGCTTATTATTTACAAATATTAAAGGGGCACATCGATCCCCTGATCTGGTGTTGCCACCCGACCAGTGTCTCGGGGGCTACTGCATTGCTTGTCCAATGCAGAAAATTTTATGTGCAATATAGTTTCCGAGGAGATTTTGATCCTCAAGTTGGTCGGCCGCACCCAACCTGAGTCTTGAGGACTGAGCACGCCGCTTTTGTGTCCCGAAGTATTCTGCCGAGCCAGGACTTGATCCGCAGGCCGATTTTGCAAATCAACCTGAGTCTCAGCGGCTACTGGGATCAGCGGTCTTATGTCATCCTTCATGTGCATCTCGGGTTTTAGACCGATACACACCTTGAGGGCTATAGGCTATATATCTCGGCAGAGAATAAATTGCACCAATAAAAAATATTGACAAAAATCGGCCCATAGTCAGGGTGGTGCACCACCTCGGAAGCAGTCCGGCATAAAGCTCGGGCGCTAGTGGCTGGCTCCATAGAGGGCATTTCCAGCATTAAGCTCGGCTAAACTCCTTCAACTTTTTTGAACCAAGGTGATATGACACCTCAGATATAGTCCGGCGTTGGAGCTGGGACACTGTCCGGCATTGGAGCTCGGATACAGTCCGGCGTTGGAGCTTGGACATAGTCCGGCGTTGGAGCTCGGATACTTTCCGGCATTGGAGCTCGGAAGCTATCCGGCATTGGTGCTCGGCCGCAAAAGATACCTCGAATGCAGTCCGGCGTTAGAGCTCGGACGCAAGAGGACACTGCCTCCCAGGAACAACTTCAAACCCGAGGTGTGGCATAAAAATAACAAGGCATTGGTAAAGGCCGGAAACTTAAAGGGGCTCCTTAGATACCCGACGTGTAAACTCGTCGAATGCATTTCGGCGATCCTCAAGATCGAAGATAAAGAAGATTTGTTGAACCAGTTTTCAAGACCGACGACCGAAGATGAAGAACAGTTCGGAAGAATCAAGGAGCGTCCCTAACTTGAAGACCGGTTCAGGGGGCTACTGACGGTGTCCTGGACTAGGGGGTACTCACCACGTCGTCTCCCGATCTATTAGATTGGGCCGAGGCCCCCCATGGCCGTATACTCATGGGCCAGTTCGGACAGCTGCCGCATACAAGGAAGATTCCACAAAGACTTGGCGATCAAGACAAGGACTTCTCCCCACCGGCGTATTCGGCTAGGACTCTTGTTAACCTAGGCCTCTGGTACATTATATAAACCAGGGCCAGGCTAGTCGACAACATACACAACAACAATCATACCATAGGCTAGCTTTTAGGGTTTAGCCTCCTTGATCTCGTGGTAGATCTACTCTTGTACTACCCATATCATCAATATTAATCAAGCAGGATGAAGGGTTTTACCTCCATCAAGAGGGCCCGAACCTGGGTAAAACATCGTGTTCCCTGCCTCCTGTTACCATCCGACCTAGACGCACAGTTCGGGACCCACTACCCGAGATCCGCCGGTTTTGACACCGACAACGATCTCTTGTCTGTTGGTCTTCAAAGAAGCAGAACTGTGTGTCTCTCTCCACTGCTGAATCCGAATACATTGCTGCTAGATCTTGCTGCACTCAGCTTCTATGGATGAAGCAAACTCTTAAGGACTATGGTATCCATCTGAAGCAAGTACCACTTTACTGCGATAATGAAAGCCCCATCAAGATTGCCAACAACCCAGTTCAGCACTCGAAGACAAAGCACATTGAAATTCGTCATCACTTTCTCATAGATCATGTCATGAAGGAAGATATTGATATCATTCACATCAGCACTGAAGAGCAATTGGCAGATATCTTCACAAAGCCCTTGGATGAGAAAAGGTTTTGCAAGTCACGGTGTGAGCTAAATATCTTAGAATCCTCGAATGTCCTGTGATTGGACACACATCCTAATGCTTATGCATGTGATGACTTAGATGTGCAACACACGAAGTAAAGTATATCTTCAATCAATGAAGACATACACTCTGAGTGTGAATACATTAATGCGGAATATGACTTCAGAGCACCAAGATAATTGTGCATCGTGTCTGGTTCTAATACTTCCTATACGGTGGGTAACACCACCACCAAATTCTGGTTTGAAGTGTTTCGTTTGACGTCCCATTTGCAAATTCTTCGCATTTGGTTTGTATTCAACATTGATTTGACTTCATGTTTATCTTCCCAATGTTGATTTGGTCTATATATACATATACTTGTGTTCTGTCCTCTACAGCATTCACTTATAGCCATGTCTTCTTGTTTGAATATTTTCATCTAAGTGAATGTGATCGGACCCTAACCCCTTCTATGCTTCTACCTCAAATTCTATCTATCCAAATCATATGCATTCTGTTGAAACTGTCGCAAGTCTTCTCTGTGTCCTTGTCAGCAGAAGATACAGAGACAAAAGTTGAATCTGTCTTAATGCTATATCCTTATTGCCTGAAACCCGGAGAAGCCGGAACGACCACCCGACAATCCAGGCATGGGTGGGGACATGGAACAACTTCTAATGTGTTGCATGCATGCCACGTGTCCTTCAGATGTGAACCGCCAGGGGCACCTGCGTAATTACGATGTATTGTCCCTTTCCTTATAAATACTCAACTCACTGCGGTCATTATCTCTTCTTCCACCTTGCCACCTCGCACAAACCCTAGCGCCTCCGCTAGCTCGTGACGATGCCGGAGACGAAGAGCTTAGCTGCTGCGACTTCTTCGACGCCGTCCTCACGCCGGCCGCGGACCTCGTCCTCTCCGCTGCCACCGTAGGTGTCTTCCGCCGCCAAGTTAGGGCGCAGGAGATTGAACTGCTCGGCCTCCCTCTCAACTTCGTCTAGCAGTTCTTCGTGTGGTAATTAAATCTTACTTTTACTGCCCTTTTTGATCCAATCCACTTCAACCAAAAGTACTTTCTTCACTTTCATATCTGGATCTGTCCATGTCTGCATCTCATATCATGCCAAGTATATTCACTTATGCGTCACAACTAGTTAGATTCCTCACTTGTACTTATTCATGGATTCGTACAAATCTAGAACCGATTCTCTTCAAATAAGTGAATTTCTTCGCACTATGAGGTCAATGTCTTCAAACTGATTTATCTTCAAAATCTTCTGAGAATGCATATGACCTCTTCCCCTTCCCTCGCACCTCTAATGCTGTCACGGGTACATGTTCGTGGGAGAATCCCTTGGTTCTCACAGTCTGCATTCATTTGCAGAATTCTTACAGCGACACATCAATTCTCCTGAAGCCAGTTCCTGTCTGACCAGCAGACGGAAGCCATTCATAGTCTTGAAGCCTTTCATCTTGAATACTATGGCCATTGAGAAATCAGCTAGAAAGGGCGGCAGGCAGCATCATGGGGATACAGCCAAGGACCTGCCACCAGATCTCTTTGAAATGTATAAGACAGATCCTAAGGAAACCTATGGAGAACGCAAAAACCGAATCCAATGGATTCGAAGATATTGGGCAGAGGAATGGTACAGATACATATTTGTAACTGCCGAATATGCTGAAAAGAACGCCATCAAGTGCCCCCGGGGAGATATTGTATACAAAGGTCTTCAGCCCAAGTCCAAGCCCGAAGCCATTGCGCAAGGTTTCTATCCGTGCATGCTCCGAGGGCCACAGCCCGAAAACGGCGACCCATCATCTTTGTTGTGGTGTCGTGAAGACAATCTCTTCGGGCGCAACTTCCAGTTTGCAAAGGAGTCCGATGCAAAGAACAAGAAGGACCTGGGACTCAATTTCAACCCTGGTCCATCTGCACCAAGGGCTGATGGCACATGTGATGCCAATCCCAATGAAATCGGCCCCTTCTACAACCTCGAAGGCCTCATCACTCATATTGCTGTACAGGGGGCTACAGTGGATCACACAGCTGACGACGCAGATTCTGATGAAGCGCCAGCTCCACCTAAGTCGCAGAAGCCAAAGAAGTCAAAAGCTTTGAAGCCCTCTGCTGCACCAAAAGCTTCACGCATGAAGCCATTGGCCACTGCACCTCCTGAACCCAGCGTGCATTCTGAGGATCTGTCTCGTGTCTCCAAGAAGGCCGAGAAGACAAAGAAAACCAAGAAGCCCAAGAAGATTTCTGGGCATGAACTTACTCTTGTTGTCGTTCTATGGAACAAAGACGAAACCATTGATTTGTCAAGCGACGAAGATCTTGGTGATGATGCCCTTGAACTGCTGATCAAGAGTAAGCAAGAGGCGGAGATCTTCAACGATCTGCCCCTCTTTGATGTGGATATTCTGAACCACTTCATCGACGAATGGTTTGATGACCCGAGCCTCGGCATTGATGATCTTCAGCTACCAGTTGACATCAATGTCACCTTCCACGGAGCCATTGCTAATGAGTTGGCCTTGGCTCAGAAGATTGTTGAGCTGAAGAACAAAATTGATTTTGAGAAGGCACAGTTCAAGAAGAACATGGCCAAGCTCAGTGTGGCTGATGTTCAAAGCTTCAAGCAGATGCTACATAACCTCAAGGAGCAGTTTCACAAGAAACACGAGGAAGCCAAAGGTTCAAGAGAGTGGATGAAATACTTCACAGAGAAATGTGTTCAAGCACACAATGAGGCTGAGATGCGCAAGGCTTTGGGGCGTCCTGGTATCAACCCCAGAATGGCTGCCAAAAAGAAGAAGTCTACTACGGCAAGCACTGAAGCCCCAAGGCAGGAAGCACCTAGCATTGTCTTCCCTGCCAGCATGATAGGCTCGAAGCCTGAGGTCCCCTCGGCGGCTTCAGAACTCAAGAAGACAAGGGCAGCTGAAGCTGATGCCAGGAAGCGCAAGCACAAGCATGATTCTGATGATGCTCTGTCACAGAAGAAACTGAAAAAGGCTTCAAAGAACGAGCGCGCTGCGGCCTCTGAGCCACTTGTTGTTGATCCCATCTCAGTTGCACGTCCTGCCTCCTCCAACCAAGAGTGTTAACTTGTAGTTCATGAGCATGCTACCACAGAGGCTCCTGAAGAAGAAGAAGTACCAGTTGTTGACCCCATCACAGCTGAAGACATTGGTCGTGAAGCCAATGTAGATGATGATGAAGTCCTTCCTCAAATCGAGAACCAACCGGTATCATCGCCTGTTCTCACGAACAGCAAACTCATCAGCATTGGTCATCCTTTGACGCCAATTGCTCAGGATGCTTAGTGGGCCGATCCAACAAGAGACCCCAAGTAATGAAGACACACCCAGTACTCCACCACCTCAAGTCACCACTCCGGTACTTGACGACGACTACATGGTCCAGACCACTCCATCACCACAGGCGTCGCCCGTATTTCGCAGGCTTCGCAAAGGCCCTAGGCCACAGGTCGCCATGTCGAGCATTCCAGAGGGAGAAGTGCAACAAAGCTCAGTAGCATGCCAAGTGTTTCCTGAAGCCACTCCCACTTCTAATGTCTCTGAGTTTGAAGCCAATGCTGTTGAAGACATTCCGGCTGCATCAGCCGATGAAAATCAAGTACCGCGTCCAAAAGAAAGAGTTGCCACACCCCCTGTCACTCAAGAAGTCGTTCTCGAGGAGAACGTGACTGTGCCCGACCCTCCTGTCATTGACGACACGGAGGTTGACCATACTGAGGTGGCCACATCACATGATGCTGAAGCTAATGACACTATCATGGCTGAAGATAATGTGGCGCCTGATACCAATGTGGACCCAGAAGCTCATGAGATGCCTGAAGCTAATGTTGCACCTGACGCTAGTGTGCAACCTGAAGCCACTGTCAATGCCAACGCTGTTGTTCCACCTCCAAGGCCTCACACTATTGAGCAGGCATTTGATCACGTCCAACTTGTCACTGTCAGATGGCATGTTCTAGCTCCTCCCACTGCTCCCAGACCACAATATGAATATCATGTGGAGCACAGGCCTCAGGTCCAAAAGCCAAAGCCCAGACTACCAAGGTTTCCCGGTGCTGCAACATCGCCAGGATCGTTCAGTGTAAGCAGCTTCAGGGCACACAACACATTCTTTGACAGTGCCAAGAACCCGTACTCGAAGCCAAAGATCTCATCTGATCACTTTTGGAGCTTTCCGCAGTGCATTTATTACTCATGTATCTTATACAATCAAGAGAGGATCTTTCCTCACATGCGTCTGGATTGTGAAGCCATTGCTGGACTGCCCTTCTTGGAAGAAGCTCTAGACTGTTTTCAGAGATGTTGGCCTTCTGCAGTTCGTCACTGACAAAGAGCATTGGAACGAAGAGCTTCTGTTGTAGTTCTATGCTACTCTTCACATTCGTGGCTACAACAGGGATCTGAAGACTTGGGTCCTTGAGTGGATGACAGGTGATGTGCACCATGAAGCCAAAGCTCAAGATATCATCGACCTTACTTCCCTGCCCACTCCAGGTGAATACTATGAATCTGGTTGTCAGCTACACAGGAATGCATTGGAGAGCATATTTCAGAAGCCTGAGCCCAACATGAGTCAGATGCTCAGCATGATGAAGCCACTGCCACAAGATGCTGACTATCCTAAGGAATTCTTTGTCGAACACCTCGAGTATCTGCCCCGAACCATTTATCATATTGTAAGGCGAACTCTATCGCCCGTCAAAGGACATTCTCCTGCAGGTAAGCTTGAAGGCACGATGAAGACATTGGTGTTCTATATTCTCAATGGCATCAGCTTCAATGCTCAAGATTTCTTCATTAGGCAACTTGCTGCATCTGGAATTGATCTATTTGGCCTGAAGTTTTATGCTCCATGGGTGATGTGCTTGATCAAGCTTCACTCTTCTGTCAACTATTAGCCCTCTGCGCGCAACCATCTTATCTTCTTACCTAAGGTTGATATGTCTATCGAAGCCATCTACCCTGAGCCTGCCAAGGAGCCAATTTATCTTCATAAGGTTGATCGCCAAAGCTTCTTGCAACCAATTGAGGGAGTTCTTGCTGCAACTCGTGTCTTATCATCTGGCTGGCAATACACGTGCACCTCATTGCGCGACTACTGAAGCCACTGAAAGCACAATTGCTCAAAGGCCTCGGAAGCGATATCATGTGCTCAATGACCGAGAGCTTCTTGTGGCCTTGCATCAAAAACAAGATCGGCACCATCACTGGCTAAAGCGTCAGATGCAGAGCATCTTGGTGGACTTCAATCACATCAGAAACTTGGCCACCAAGAACTCATTTGTTGCTCATGAAGCCTATAGGAGGTCCTGGAAGAGTCTCACACTGCTATGCCTTGAAGAAGATCTTCGCGAAGATGGCTTCACTGAGGGTTTCAAATTTGACTCCACTCCTCCTCGCAATGCAAGTTGGCGTCGAACTCCACCCATTGAAGATTCTGAGTATTCATCTTTGGCAGCAACTGTTGTTGCGAGAGTCGTCGAAGAAGAAGATGATGCCACTTCACCATCCATGGCTTCACTGCGTCTCGACACTGCACCAGGCCCCTCTGCACCACCGAACTCCAGCGTTGACCCTACACCTTCATCTACTCCTGATGGGAACGAGTAGATGCTCTATGTCTCAAATCTTTTTGGTCCTTACTGACAAAAGGGGAGAAGCATATGAGTTGATAGTCTTCAAGCGGGTCCATATGGGTGGTTGCTATATTTTTGCTAAGTGGTTATGACTCTCGTTTTTGATACATTTGGTTCTTTGGGTTGTAACACTTAAACTTGATGGTCGTCTGCTACCTTGTCTGCCACTCTATGATGCGATGATAAATTCCGCATGAAGTCATTCCGCAGACGTCCATTTTTCATTGTGCATGTCATTATCTTTGTTATATCCTTATATGCATGATGAATTATCTTCATAGGTTGAAGAGGATCTCCACAAGTAAAATCTGTCATGTGCATTTGCATTCAAGAGCAAACTACTTATATGCACATCTTCAGGGGGAGCCTTTTTCTACTTATGAAGACAATGCCTTAAATCTCTAAATTTTCACATACTTTTATCCCCATTGAAAACTTCAACCAGTTTGTCATCAATCACCAAAAAGGGGGAGATTGTAAGTGTATCTAGTGTCACCCCTAGTTGGTTTTGGAGTATTGACGACAAACTTGGTTGAGGGACTAATGTGTTTGTGAGAATTGTAGGATAACACAGGTAGTAGTCCCTCATTGATTCAGTTTACCTACCAGAGATGACCCCTAAAAAAGTGTGAAGACATTGAAGACAATGGTGGTCTGTGAAGAGATTCACATTGAAGACTATGACATGAGAAGACATCGCATGAAGACTATGGATTGCAAAGACATAGTTGTTTCGTAGTTTCCTTTTCTTCTTTGTTGAGTCATAGGAACCACCGAACTGTTAAGTGGGGTCCAAGTGAACAAAGTCAGAGTGACTGAAGTGATGCTCAACCCAATCCTATGTCTTCGAGCGAATACAATGAGAGCAAATCTTATCCAGAGCTGGATAAGTCAGCATTACTTGTAGCCCAAGTCAAGTTGTCGCGTGTGTTTGAAATCTGACCGTTGGACACGTGCCAGTTCCTTAGTGACCCAGGGTCATTTCGGACAAATCATATCGGGTTGCCTCCTGGCTATAAATAGCCCACCCCCTACACCATAAATTGGTGGCTGCTCAGAGTTAGTGCACGGCTTTTGTCGCTTGAGAGCAACCCACCTCCGAAGCTTTTGAGAGAGAAATCCTTGCGAGGACAAAGCCCTAAACACCTAGAGCCAAAGAGTGTTAGGCATCACTGAAGTCTTTCTATCTGCGTGATCTGAACACTTGTTACACTTGAGGACTGTGAGTCCTCCAGTCGGTTAGGTGTCGCGTTCTGAGCATCCAAGAGTCATTGTGGATTGTCGGTGAACAAAGTCTGTGAAGGTTTGGAAGTCTCCCTTGAAGACTTACCAGAGTGATTGGGAGAGGACTGTGTGTCCTTAGCTCAAGGTGAATAAGGTGAATACGTGGTCTTCTGAGTTGAATCTCAGCCTCCCTAACCACACGTACAGTATTCACAGCAACTGGAACTGGTCCAACAAATCCTTGTCCTCACCAAGCAACTGGTTCTATCCTATACCTCTCTTTACTTACTGTTTGTCTTCATGAAGTCATTGCCTGCTTGCGTGATCTGATTGACTTCACTGTGTGAAGACTGTTGTTGTTTGGCTTCATACTATCTTCCATCCTGATCCATTCTACCTAGCTCTTGATAGTCTTCATGATTTCACTTCATTGCTTACTTGACTATGGCTTGTCTAGTGTAGTCTACCTTCCGCTGCATATCAATAGGTTCATTTCTACTGTTTGGCTTCAAAGCCCCCGTGCTTTGAAGACTTTCATAAAAATCGCCTATTCACCCTCCCCCCCCCTCTAGTCGATAACTAGCACTTTCAGATGTTGTTACAATTACTACAAAACTGCTACTTTTAGTATTGTTACTATTACCGTTACTATCATACTACTTTGCTAATGATCACCTTGCTGCAAATATTAAGTCTTTCGGGTGTGGTTGAATTGACAACTCAACAGCTAATACTTGTGAATGTTCTTTGGCTCCCTTGTATCGAATCGGTAAATTTGGGTTGAATACTTTACCCTCAAAAATTGTTGCGATCCCCTATAATTGTGGGTTATCAAGGCCTTTTTCTGGCACCGTTGCTGGGGAGTATAGCTCTATTTGCTGAGCCAGTTGGGATTCATATCTGTTGATCGCCATGAAGAATCTGAAAGATACCAGAACAAAGATTGTTTCCTCTAAGACGAGGGGAGGTAAGGAACTGCCATCACACTCTGCACTTGATTCACCTTCTGTTTTAAGTAAGCTTGCCACACCACCACCTGCTATTAATTCTGACATGTCGCAAGTAGTAGATGACGCTAGTACTTTGCATGATGATGTGCCACTAGGTGAATTTCCTGATGAATAACTTGCAAGAGCTAAATATATTGAGAATGCTATGGCCGATGAAATTTGAAACTGATAAAGCCTTCAAAACTGTAAGTTATGAAACACCTATTAGATCTAGCTCTCCTAGATATGAATTGCCTGATATACCTAAGGGATATGTTATGGATGGATAGGTAGCTAGGGGACTTTCTTGCTTGTAAAGATAGAGAAGATCTTAAGAAATTACTTGTCAAGTTGAAAGAAAAATCTTTGAATGCTAAAATGAAATGTGATCCTAAGTTTGCTACTTTGCCTATCTTTGTTACTCATAAGGATTATGAATTCTCTGTCAATCATGAGTTAATTACTTTGGTTGAATCTGATCCTTTCCATGGTTATGAATCTGAAACTGTTGTGGCACATCTTACTAAACTGAATGATATAGCCACCTTATTTGCTCATGAGGAAAAAATTCGCTACTACTATATTCTTAAGTTGTTCCATTTCTCATTAAAGGGTGATGCTAAGATATGGTTTAATTCTCTTGCTCCTGGTTGTGTGCATAGTCCATGGGATATGATTTATTACTTCTCTGAAAAATATTTTCCTTCTCATAAGAAACAAGCTGTTTTAAGAAAATATTTAACTTTGTGTAAATTGAAGAAGAGAGTCTCTCACAAGCCTGGGGGAGGCTTCTCCAATTACTTAATGCTTTGCCTAATCATCCTCTCAAGAAAAATAAAACAGTTGATATATTTTATAATGGATTAACCAATACTTTTAGGGGCCACCTAGATAGTTGTGCTGGTTGTGTTTTCAGAGAACAAACTGTTGAACAAGCTAAAGAATTACTGAATAATATATCGGGTAATGATAATGATTGGACTCTTCCTGAACCACCACACAAGCCAACTCCAAAGAAGAGGGGTATTTTATTTCTCAGTCCTGAAGATATGCAAGAGGCAAAGAAATCTATGGAAAAAAGGTATTAACGCTGAAGATGTTAAGAATTTAACACCGATTGAAGAAATACATGATCTTAATACTCTGACACAGGTAGTGGAGGTAAATTCTCTCTATATGTTTGATGAAGGTGATATTCCTTATACTAAATCTGCTAGTCAATGCTTGGATGAATTTGATAACTTTATTATTAAACAAGAAAACTTCAATGCATATGTTAGTAGACAATTGAAACGAAATGCTTATATGATTGAACGCTTGAGTGACTATATGTTTAGAACTGTTAATGATGTCAAGGGTGTGAGCAAACATGCTTCCATGATAAAAACTTAGAAGAAGTCCTCAAAACACAAAAAGATTTGCTTAATGAGATGAATGATCATGCTGTTAGAGTTATGACTAGAGGTGGTAAAATGACCCAGGAACCATTGTATCCTGAAGGTCACCCTAAGAGAATTGAACAAGACTGTCAAAGAATTAATACTGATGCACCTAGTCCTTCTAAAAAGAAAACAAAAGATAATAGGACTTTGCATGCTTCTAGTGAACCTACTGTAGACACACCTGAGAATCTAAATGATACTTCTATTTCTGATGCTGAAACACAATGTGGTGATGAACATGAACCTAGCAACAATGATAATGATGATGTTCATGTACATGCTCAACCTAATAATGATAATGAGGTGGAAAAAGAATTTGATGTTGATCTTGATAACCCACAACCTAAGAGTAAAAAATATAATAAGAGATATTTCATTGACACGAAACATGATAAAGAAAGAGAACCATAGGTTCAGAAACCCATGTCTTTTCCTCCTAAAGCTTCAAAGAATAAAGATAATGAAGAATTTGAGGGCTTTGTTGAAATGCTTAGACCTGTATTTTTGCGTCTTCGTTTGACTTATATTACGAAAACGAGGGGAGCGCCGCCGCACCTTCTCGTTGTAGGCGACAGCTTGGTGGACCGCGTCGTCATCTCCGGCATCCTCCGGAGCTTCAACTTCCGCGGTACGTGCGTCCGTAATCAATCCACAAGATCACATCATGTTTCGATCTCTTGTTGTTGTTTTTGTCGTACATGGTTTTGTGACGAGTGGTGTCCGTGCATGCGTGCAGTGACCGCCATGGACAGCGGGAAGAGGGCGCTGGAGCTTCTTGCCTCCGTATGCATGTGATCTTACTCAACCTTTTTTTTGTGAAAAGATCTTGCTCAACCTTTGATCTGTCCTTTTTTATTTCGGATGTTTTTGTGCTTCGCATGTGTTATACCAAATGGCATGCGTGTTCTCGTGACGCAGGAGGCCAATGTGAGCATGATATTCACTGACTACTCAATGCTGGAGATGACCGGCTACAAGGTCCTCAAGAAGGTCAAGGTAATACAGATTTTTTTTCCCTTGTCAAGTTTCATAGTAAGTCATGTATGTACGAAAAATCTTTATTAGAGTAGTTCTTGCACAGCTTTGGGATGAAAATAGAGAAAATGTGATGGATGGATGCATGCAGGGGTCATCCAAGCTGAGGGAGATCCCCATGGTGATCATGTCCTCGATGAACGTGCCTACAAGGATCAACAGGTTAGTACCTTGGCCCTTATTCATCAGTGGTGACAGACTGATAGCTCTAGCATGCATCAAGTTCATGTTCTTATCGTTGACACGTACTCTCTACGTTTCAAAATAGATAAGTCAACTTTATACTAACTTTAATACAAAGTTAGAATAAGGTTGAGTCATCATAAAGAGTACAACGTACGTTTCTACTCCATCAGGTGCCTGGAGGAAGGAGCCGAGGATTTCCTGCTCAATCCCATCCAGCCGTCCGATGTGTCGCACCTCTGCAGCCGTCTCCTCCAGTGAGCGTTGCGTCCTCAGGTTGCACCGTTGACGGCATCACACGCTACTGCATGGCATATGGATTCTGTTATGAATTAATTAATTAAGTCTAAGTAATCCTGTCATCCCCTCTTTGTAACTAAGGGAAGGCTAGCAACTTACTCCCTCCGTTTTAAATTACTCGTCGTGGTTTTAGTTTAAATTTGAACTAAAACCACGACGAGTAATTTGGAACGGAGGGAGTAGCATATAAGTACGTATTGCTAACCGGCGCATCCCCTACTGACGCCTCTTGTAAACGTGACGGACACATCGCTATCAGGGATATAACTCCCTCCGTTTCTAAATGGAAGTTTTTAATATGGATTAAATATGGATATATATACATGGATATTAGAGTGAGATTCACCCATTTCGCTTCGTATATGGTTCATATTGAAATCTTTTAAAAAAGGCTTATATTTAAAAACGAAGGAAGTATATTATAAGATCATCCGGAATGAAGAGTCACTGCACGTTCATTTTGCAATGGACTATGCCGAGAGCAATAAGGCCAGGATGGGAAGAAACCACAAAAACAAAACAAAAAAGTTGTCATTCATCATATATACCAAGTAGACGACGACAACAACAACAACGGAACCATCTCTTCTGTTGAGTGAATGTTCTTCAACAAGAACTTTCCGTGGAGAGTAATTGACAAAAAAACTACTACATTTCACATATCTGTTCTATAGAACTATCAAATTTTGAAAACTGACCAAAAACTCCAGTATAGCGCTAATTTCGTGAAAAAAACTATCAGATCGACTTGATGACCAACTGAAGCGTTTTAAACGCATTTTTGACAGACCCGGCCCACCGGTCAAGACGGCGGCCGCGCTAACGGCTAACGGCGCTCGCCTGACGCCCGTTAGCCGGGCGGGTCGGTCGGGCCCGATCGGACCAGGACTAACCTGGCCGACCGGCTAGCTCGACTGGTAAATTCCTCTAACCGCAGATTCTCTGACTAAGAAATGAAACCAAATTTCCCACTTTGGGTCATCAATACTGCACTACAAATTGGAAAATTTATAATTAAATGGTCTGCACAATATTTAGTGTCTGACAGTTTAAATTTTCTATTTTCTGACATTTTTGCTCGACTGGTAAATTCCTCTAACCATAGATTCTCTGGCTAAGAAATGAAACCAAATTTTCCACTTTGGGTCATCAATACTGCACCACAAATTGGAAAATTTATAATTAAATAGTCTGCACAATATTTAGTGTCTGACAGTTTAAAATTTCTATTTTCTGACATTTTTGATTCAGTCACAGCAAAACAAATTGTTAATGTTCCCAACAGATTTCAATTCCCGTTGTGCTCAAACATGGTTCTAATGTAAATCTAACTATGCAACTAGCCTATAGATCGTGATTCCTAACAAAACAAACCATTTCAGAAAAAGAATTACAGATTTGTTGCCATACCTCGCGCGGCCAACAAGACAAGGAAGCTTGCGCCGGCCTTGAGTTGCGCGTCTTCTCTTCGACGCTGCTGCTACACGCCGACTCACAATCGTCTGGGACGGCTGAGATTGAGGCTGGGATTGGTTTTCGACCGCAAAGCTACTGCTGCCTAGCCATTTATCAACCTCAACGAAGACGGCATCCCCGCCGCCCAGCACGTCGGGGAGCGCTCCTCCAAGCGATTCGGCACCAGAGTTTGGATCCGCCGCCGCCATGAACGAAGACGGCTAGGGCTAGGACAGCGAGCTCGGGGGAGAGTGGGGTGGGGAGGACGACGAGCTAGCCGGTCGGCCAGGTTAGTCCTGGTCCGACCGGGCCCGACCGACCCGCGCGGCTAACGGGCTCAGGCGAGCGCCGTTAGCCGTTAGCACGGCCGCCGTCTTGACCGGTGGGCCGGGTCTGTCAGAAATGCGTTTAAAACGCTTCAATTGGTCATCAAGTCGATCTGGTAGTTTTTTGTCACGAAATTAGCATTAAACTGGAGTTTTTGGTCAGTTTTCAAAATGTGGTAATTCTGTAGAACGGATACATGAAATATGGTAGTTTTTTGTCAATTACTCTTCTGTAGACTATTCGCAAAAATAAAAAATAAAAATGGAACTTTTTGTAGACAATAAGGCTTGAGACAATGGCTAAGTCATCAACTGACCAGGATTACAGTCAACACCAACACCTTGCAAAAACAGAAAGAAAAGCCAACGGCTAAAAGATACAAGGGTGCCCAGCACACAAGCTGAAAGAAAACAGAGAAGCTCGGCTTGTCGAAGAAAGACGGCTTGCTTGCTCGAACACCGCGGAGACATGAGCAGCAGCAGGGAAACATCAGCTGCCTTTGAAAACGATCTCGCCATCGCCTGCAATGGGGTTATGGGGACCAAGTACAACGCGCACACACCTATTCCTCACCGAAGAGGGACCCTACCCTTTCATTTTGGCTCGAAGGACGTCGCACCGTCGAACTTATCGACCCTAGAACGAAGACACAGGGCAACCGCACGATGACCGCCTTGCCCGCACCAAGCTCTACTTGACAGCTCCAACGTTGCAGACCGGCGGTGGCGAAAGATGAAAAGGGCAAGCTGAGGGAATGACGCGCAGCAGCCGGAGAAACAGAGAGCTCGAGGGAAGTTGGCCCATACTACTGCTGGGATTCATGCTACCCAAATATTCCCTCTGTGTTTTAGCTTGGAAACGATCTTATATTATGGGACGGAGTGAGTACTAAATTGGAAGAGCAGAGGCACTGCTCGAATAAATTGTAGAGCAGACAAAATAGCCAAGTTATGTTTTTCCTTATACTAATAAAAGAAATAAAAGTAGAAGCACAGTACCAGCTTCGGTTGATTTGTGCTGGGATTCAGAATTCCCGCCAAAAGGAAATTGAAAAGCAGAAGAAGGCAAGGGAGCAAAAAAAAAACACAAGTATGAATCTTACAAGGTTCTTGATGATTGGCGACTCGTGTACAATTTGTCATCAGAACAATCTACACAGCAACACCGTCCTCTCCGTGTTACAAATGCAAGCCCGATCAATCCGATCACGTGTTAGTCATGCATCGCCACGGAATGTAGAACCCCAAAAGCGCCAGCCTCGGCTCACTCACTACTCTAATCTTTGCTGCCAGAAGTTGCGGTCGGAGGACACCCCATCTGCACAATCTTCAGCATCGGCTGTTCCGTGAAACAATCACACGGGAGGCACGAATCTTTTCTTGGGTTAAAACGCCACTCCATCACTGACGATGTTCCCTCCTCACTCGCACACTCACCGCCTTGGCAGGTTGTTGGAATCTTCATTCCTCGATGATGCTGTTCTTCGCAGCGGCAGATGCATTTCGCTGCGCCTGATTCTGGACGGCATACTTCCTTTGCAGTTCCCTGAGCTTCTCCAGAAGTTCTTGGAACGACGGACGGCTTTGTGGGTCGCTGCTTGCACCAAGGACAATGGTAGTAAGAACACACGACATGTACGAAAACCAGCACAGTTCAAAATTTATGAAGTCTGAAAAGGCAAGTCTTTAAGAAGAGTGAGAAAAAAAAAGGGGGATGGCAGAGATAGTACATACGTTTCCCAACAACTCAGTATAAGTGATGTCCAGTAAGGATCTGTTTCACTGGGAATCTCCAACCTTTGGTTCATGAAACCTACTGCACCAATGACCTACATAGGAAAGAGTTTCAACAATTAATGTACAAATAGGCAAGAGTTTCAACAATTAATGTACATTCTACAAAACTTGTCAAATTCTGAGAAAACTGCAAGTGATCTAGATTTTCTTTTAATGCAATACAGTTTTAATCTGCAATACTGAGCACAGATGCTGCTACCATAAGAAAATTTCACACTATTCATGGGACTTCTCCAGAATATGAAAACCAGTAGAATATGCTGCTTCTCGTAACTCTAGTAGTTACATTCCTAGGTGACCAATAATACTAGCGATCGCAATTAATCGGACAAATTTAGAAGCCCATCAACTGAATATTCATATGTCAACCAGCTCATGTTGTTGTGCCAAATTCTAGGAAGCGCTGTAACCAATCCAAAAGGAATATATTACTCTTGGAATTTAACTTTTTGAGGAGCTGCTGAGACAAATATTACTTGAAGTCCAAATCATCACAATCTGAACCAAATGTATGGCCAGAACCAGATGATTTAATGACAGATAAAACTACATAGAAGCAATATACCTGCATTGAATTGAGATTTTCCCACGGTATCTTCTGAGTGACAAGTTCCCATAGGATCACCCCATAGCTATACACATCAGACCTATATATGTAGTCACTCAAGTCATTAGCAATTATATACTTTTGCAGATGTGACCACAGGAACTTCTGTTGATTACAACTGTCATGTACTTACTTCTCATCTGAAGGTTCATTGCGCAATACCTCTGGAGCCATCCATTGTGGCTACACAAGAAAGCGGCATCAAAAAAGTTAGGAAAACAAAAGATCCATGCTGTGTATGTCAATCAATCAAATGAATTTTGCTTGTACTTACCGTTCCTTTTCCTGTTTTTGTTGTGAGATAAGTTTCACGCTTGAGACGTGAAAGACCAAAATCTGCAACCTGATTGAGCGAGATGAAATGAGATGCAAGTAGGAACATATTAAAAAGTTTGAAGAGCAAATGATTGTAATGTTACCTTAACAGTCCAGTTCTTATCAACCAGCAGATTTGACGACTTTAAATCTCGATGAATGATAGGTGGGCTATAGTGATGAAGATAATTCATGCCCCTTGCCTGTAGAAATGTTAACAAGAAGACGTTAAGAATCTTATCATCCAGGAGATTCGGAAGTTCCTTGCTTGAAATGAAACGCAAACTAACCAAAACTATTCACAGAATAGCTATGTGCGTATTAGCATCACAATAATTCGAAACTTCAGGTAGAATCCAGCCACCCAAGGGGGGAAATAAATGAATATATGAACATACGATACCTCACTTTTCAAATATATTTATTTCTTGCACTGGAACTACCCGATGTGGCCTTTTTATCTGGAATTCAACTTCTACACGTGCCCATTTGCAACAAATACAAAATCAGGTGTCTCAAATTTTACGTTTTGTATGCAATCAATGTCTCTGCATACCACAATCCAAGAATAATTCTCTGTTTTTCCTGTCATTAACTGCATTTCCTTTTGGACTAAAAAGTAATATGTGATCTGTGGTAAAATCCACATTCGGCCATTAGAAAGAAATGCACTTACAACATCTAAAGCCATGTGAACACGTCGTCTCCAATCCAACTTGGTAGTGCTTCTTTGAAGTAAGCGAAATAAACTTCCACTGCATTTGAGAAATAATGAACGATGAAAATGAGACCCAACCTATTTTTTCTGTAGGTAAAATCATGAAGTCAGGGTAGTAGTCATATTCTGTTAAAAAAATTGAACAAAACCAATCTTGACGTGCCAGTGAGTATTGAAGCATAAAATCAAAAATTATCTTGATGTGCTAACAGGATAAAAATATACAACTAAACAGCCTAATAAACAGTATGGCCCCATAAATTTTTGTCCACCTCTATCAACAAGTATGGATACACCATAAGAGAAAAGGAGACATGTCTAATCTAGTTAAAACCGGCAAATAACTTCTGTTAGCTAGGATCAAATCCACACATTGTTGCACAGTTGCAGACATTCAACTTTCTTTTTTATTAGAATTAAAATTGATTATTAATGGTCCTATAAAATATGGAACATGTTGGGTCTTTATATGCATGTAAGAGAAATCTAGAGAAAGGAGGTGTGCTCTTAAGTATTTACTAAGTGTATAGTATGAACTATATTTTATAAATACTGAGTGTTTCCTTAGGTATTCTTTTCAATTTTGTTCATAAGATTTGAATCAAATAGTAGAAAGAAAATGGAGTGACATGGCACTTGCTTGTGCCATCTTCTGTACTTAATTTTGATAGAGATGAGATTTACCATGCCTTCATGAAAATGTTTTTGTAAAAATCAAGCCATGGCAGGTTTTGTACAAGTAGCTCCGGTCATTGTCTTATACATTTGAAGAAGAGAGCAACAACCAGAGAATAGATACTTTCAAAAATATAGGGTAGTAGAACGCAAGTACAAAGTAGGGAACATACCGTGGGAGGAACTCGGTAACAATACAAAGGCGGTGTGGAGATGTAACCGCACCCATGAAGAGCAGTATATTAGGATGGCGTAATTTCTTCATAAGGGATACCTTCACATACGAATGATGACAATTTATTATAGAAGAACTAAGTTTAAAATGATATCACGAGACCTGAAGTCAGTGAATACTTTATTTCTATATTCCAGATTTAACCTTTAAAAAAAGTGATGATCTGTGGCCATGTTATTTTCATATTTGTTCACACCAAAATGTTTGGCAACCATGGCAATGATAGGTTTTTATGGGCATCCTGAGAACACAAATTTTCATTATTTTGACAGGCCCAAAGTATCAATAGAACATCACAGGTTTGATGCTAGCTAATCGGCTAAGAAAATACTGAAAGCCACCCTGCTGATTAGAGAGACATTGTCTTCTCTTGTATATTTCATTCATGAATCAACTAACAGAAGTTGTGCTAAAAATGGAAAATTACCTCTTGTCGAAAGGCCTGTATTACTTCCTCCGAATATTCCTGCCTGGAGAAAACTTTCACACCCACATCCTGCAGCAAAATGCCAAACAAAAAGATGAAACTAACAACCAAAAGTGAACAGAGACAAGTCACTCGTGCAACAAAGAAACAACTGAACATACCGAGCCATACCACAAAGCATGGTATACTGTCCCACAGGAGCCTGTGCAGATCAAAATTGAAAGGGACACAATTAGAAAACACTCGATATAGTAGAAAGCAGTATACTCCGTTGTCCGTTCAACATTTTTGGCATGCTTGTACTCCTCTAAAAAATAACAAACCCAATATAGCAACTAAATTCACACAAGAGTATTTGGATCCGGAGAAGTGTTTGAGCATAAATGCCAGGAAAGTTCTTGATGGTCTAAGCTCTCTAAATGTTCAGGTCCTAGGGATAAGCACACACTTTCAGTAGCGCAAATTCATATCAAACCAAAATAGCATATTAAGAAGTTGAAAGTAGAAATTTTAATCACAAATTTGAAAGCAGACTTAAGCTACCCATGTGAAAGCCCAGAGGTTCTATGTCTCATTAGGAGTTAGAGCTAGTGAGCTAACTGGCCCCACTTGTAATAAAATTAGAACCAAAACTTGGCCAAACTGGGGGCAAAATGGATTATTATTTATTCCAACTACTCCCTCCGTTCCGATTTACTTGTCGTGGTTTTAGTTCAAATTTGAACTAAAACCACGACGAGTAAATCGGAACGGAGGGAGTACATATCTAGTTGTAATATTATCTAGCTGATTTGACAATGGAGATTATGCAACAAGCATAGATTTTATAAAACAAATAGGACAGGAAAGGAGCTATTCAAAGTAATGTCATGCAGACAAAGCCAGTTACAATAACCAAATAGTCAATTCTAAAGCCGCTGGTAGAAACTATGAAACAACATAGAAACTTCAATGTGATAAAATATATATACACATAAGAATTCACAAAAGGAGAAGCAACTACCTTGGCCTACTTGTTCTCCAATTACAAGATCTTCCCACAGGATTTCATAATCCAGACAGTCTGCTTCATGGTCGATTTTGTATAGAGCACTACTATTGGTACTTCCAGTGCTGCTTGCACTACTTGAGCTGTTATTGTTGAAAGAAGACCAGGAACCTGATGCCTCGTTTTTGTTAGGTTGGTTGTATTCAGCCAATTGAGTGTCAGAGACTTTCGGATGATTCTGGCCATTCTCTTGCTCACTATGCAACGATGGCCAGGTCACCTGATTTCTGCAGTCAGGCACATCATTCTCCCGCCCTTTCCAAGGCCATGTTATCCCTTTCTTGTTCAACAATGCCTCTGCTTTTGAACTCAAGATCTTGTGGAGACCTATTTTCGCTTCTGATTCATCACCGTTTGTTTTGGTTGATTTCCCAGGGGAATTCTCTTCCGTGCCAAAGGCACCATGTGGTGCATCTCCTCTTGGTGTACTTGGTCCACTAGATGGACCTTCCTTGTTATCACGATCAGAACACTGACTCTCACCACTGCCACCTTCCCGTACCATGCCATTCTCATCCATCTTGACCCTCGAACGAACTTTATTTGTGACCTTGTTAGCCTGTGTTATTCTAAATATCAGAAAGGAATACGGTAGCAAATAATTAAGAAAACATGCTATAGAGAAACAATGTTTCATTGCTATTCAATGGCATGCATATTTCTACTTTTTACAATAATAAAGTAGTAACAGAACTCACCAAATTTGTTATCTTGGAGGCTATAGTAGACTGCTGGGGATCAAACGGATTTCTGTTCAACAAACTGGCTTTTCGATTACTGTTGCTGCAACTGCCATCACAACAGGAGGGGCTAGATGATTCTGAATGGGACCTTGCAGAGGTTGAAGGTCCACTGAGTATCTGCTCCAATGTGCGTGAATCACTTGAAACACAAATAATGCCCACCAAACTGCCATCCTCATCATAAAATGGAGTGTTGGTGCCAACAGCTAAAAACCTATCCCCTGCCTTGTTCTTAACTGGAAACTTCCCAGTCCAACTCTCACCCAAAGAAATACGTCGAAACATATCATTTACCACACTGAGGTCACGGGAATCAACCAGCAGCATGAGTGCATCCTGACCAAGTACTTCTGATGCAGGATAACCATAGAGATTCTCTGCAGACCGATTCCTACATCATGGCAAATGAAAGGCTTTGGTGATAAGAAAGCATTAACAAGAACAAAAGAGAAGCGAAAATCCATGCAGAACTGCAGACTAAAAAAAAATATGTGATGTTTGTTTAGCACAGGTGGGAAGTAGGTACACGACTATCAAACTGTGTTGCTGAATCGATAAGCAATGTGACTCGCACAAAAATGAAGACCCAAAACTTTGACCCATGTGCATCACTCAACTCTTGGCTCTTGGGCAACTTGGAACAACAATGGCAGAAGTGCCATGAAACCTTATTGTGTTGTTTTACTGTTACCAATTTGTTCAACCAGGCAGAAAGCTTCACTTCAAATCAATATAAACTGTGACATAGCATGGACGTAACTTGTAGTACAAAATACCAGATTTCACCAAGTAGTAAGTTCCACCATCTCATGCATAAATGGTTAAAATGCCACTAAAAGCACAACTCCCATTGGATGCATGGTCACTTCATTGCAGTATAACAAGAACAGTTGAACCGATGCCATCACTATCACCGCAGCAGCTCCTCGAGCATTTACAAGCTCGCACAAAACAGGTCAACAAACATTCAAGAAGTAGAAAGCTCACCAGTATATGATCCTTCCATCGAGGTCAAGAATGTGGACGGACTGCCCCAGCGACTGGAGCACCCTGCGGTACTGCCGCTCCGCCAGCCCAGCGCCCGTGGCGCCGCCCTCCGCCGCGGCACGGCCTTCCCGCTGCAGCGGCGACGAGTGCGAGAAGGACGCGGAGCCACGGCCCCACGCCCGCGGGCCTGCATCAAGCCCCCCGGAGAGCCGCCTCGAGGGCGCCGGCGCCGGCGCAGGATGAGGCGGCGCACCGCGGCTGGGGGAGACGGACTGCGAGCGCCGGCGCTCCCCTCCGCCGCCGGTCGGCGGCAGCGCGAACTTGGACATCTCCTGCTTGAGCTGCGCCTGGCCCACCTCCAGCTGCCGGATCTTCTTCAGGAGCTCCTCCCCGCTGGATTCCATCCCCGGCAGCAGCGTGAACCAGAATCAAACCAGCGGCATCGCCGCCCTCCCGAGCGCTCCGAGGCCGCCTCGCTCACCCTCCGCGGCTCCCGGGAGCTCGAAAGGCCGCTCGCCTGTCGCCGGTCCCGAGGCAGGATGATTCGGGCTCAAAATGGAGCAAGAACCGGCATCAAATCCTCCTCCCGGAGATCCAGCCGCCGCCAACCCGAGATTTCCCGGACAGGAACGGACCAAATCCAGGAAAAGAAAAAGATCCTTCCTTGGGAGGGAGCTGTTCTTGGCTTCTGCTCGGAGCAAACAAGTAGCAGCTTAGCTGGGGTTGGAAACTTGGAATCTATCTATCCATCCATCACACACACCCAAATGGGCGAACAACTAAACAATTAAATAATCAAGATAAAAAAGAAGCAAGCGTACAAGGGGGAGGGAGGGCGGAAATGATATAGGTGACCTGGTGGTGAGTTCCTCCTCCGGCGATTGGTCAGCCGGGCAATAAAAAACACGGCGGCTGCTCGCTGGCCTTGCGCGAGGTGATGATGGAAAGCTCCGGTCTTAGTTTTTATTTGGGCTTTGGAATTTTCCTCAGAAATTCATTTACTTGTCAATCTGCTTTGTTTTATTTATCTATATCGTTTGATCCACACAGTAGGAGGGGAGAGGAGAGGGGAGGGGGGGCTGGCTGTCCTTGTCCCTATCCATCTACCTTGCTGCCAATGCCAACCTGTGGCGTCATCTGACGAGAGAGAGAGGGAGAGAGCAGGGAGAAATGGGCGAATTGGTTGGTCCATTTTATCAGTGGCCTTTCCCACTGGCGTTGCCACAATTGGGTTAGGGTTTGGCTTCTAACTGCCTCTTTGGTGTTTTGTGCTGCGTGTTTCTACTCTGGTGTGCTCTCCCCTTTTTTGTGCTAGTACATGTTTATGGGTGCATGTGGATATCTTTCATGTTGATCAACTACATTGTTACTATACAAGTTTCTCTTCTTCTTTGACCCGTAAGAATTTTATTCTTTCTATTTTCTGCCGAGCAATTCGGTTGAGAAAACACGGCAAGATATGACAAATAAGTGTGTTGTTATTGGATGCTCAAGAGCCATACAATATTGAATGTCAACCATTTGTATATTTTAAAAAGTTGGAAACAAAATAAGTTGATTAACTTGCGGTTTGTCTTAAATCAGAATTTTTCTCTTCTAATCATATATTTTGTAATATTTATTTTCTTCTTTTGGCAGGGAGAGAAAGAGTTTATAGATGAGCATCAAACATGTCTACATTACATAATTCAGGTGCCTCACCAGGCCCTAATCGAAGCCACACATCAGTGTGCTTCTCCTTTCTACTGGAATTTGCTAAATAATGACTCATAGAGTTCTGCTCTCTTCTAACGTGCTTGATTACAAACTATCTTCCTTCCTCAAGATATGTGTTGATTTCACGAACCATCATAGAATGCAAAGATCTATCATCACCGGCAACTTGTATCATGTGTGTCAACTAAAGGTGGTCGGACTACACCACAACAGTCAACACACGTCGATGTCCACTGGATAGCTGGAGCTAAGCCCTCCATGCATGCAGCAAGCTTTGATCTGAAGGCGATGAACACTACCGCATCTCTTGGCAGGATGAGAATGTGGGCACCCCAGATTCGTCACGCAAGATCATCCATGCACCTGCCTCGTTCTCTCCTTCACTAAAGGAACCATCAATGTTCAAAGTAGTCCCGCTCGATGGCGGTGATTCCCATCGTAATGATGTGACGTTGGATTGTTCCACATGTGGAAGCACTCTTTGAGGGGGGTGAATGTTGGGAAACGTAGTAATTTCAAAAAAAAAATCCTACGCACACGCAGAATCATGGTGAGGCATAGCAACGAGAGGGGAGAGTGTTGTCTACGTACCCTCGTAGACCGTTCACGGAAGCGTTATATCAACGCGGTTGATGTAGTCGTACGTCTTCACGATCCGACCGATCCAAGTACCAAAAGCACGACACCTCCGAGTTCTGCACACGTTCAGCTCGGTGATGTCCTCGCCTTCTCGATCCAGCAAGAGGGGCGAAGTAGTAGATGAGTCCCGGCAGCACGACGGCGTGGTGACGGTGTTGGTGAAGAACAATCCCCAGGGCTTTGCCTAAGCACTACGAAAACTATGACGGAGGATAAACTAGAGGGGACGGGGTTGCCGGCACACGGCTTGGTGTTTCTTGATGTCTCTTTGGTGCTAGCCATGCCCCTCTATTTATATGTTGAGCCCTGGGGTCGAAACTTGGAGCAAAAGCCTCCTCAAAGTCGGTTTTGCCCAAAAGGCAAGAGTCCCACTCGGACTCCAGGACCAAACGCCACAATCCTTGGCATCTGACCCAGACGCCATGGGCCTCGGCGCCAGGGTCTCCGGCGTTTGGCCCCCTGGCCTCCGCAAAACTCCTTTTGCACCGACTTATAGCCCCGTGGGCCTGACCCCTTGGCCAAACCATATCATCCAATATATGAATCTTTACCTCCGGACCATTCCGGAGCTCCTCGTCATGTCCGTGATCTTATCCGGGACTCCTAACAACATTCGGTCACCAACATACATAACTCATATAAAACTATATCGTCAATGAACGTTTAAGCTTGCGGACCCTACGGGTTCGAGAACTATGTAGACATGACCGAGACACCTCTCTGGTCAATAACCAATAGCGGGACCTGGATTCCCATATTGGCTCCTACATATTCTATGAAGATCTTTATTGGTCAGACCGCATAACAACATACGTTGTTGTAGGATCAAAAGTATGTCTAGAGGGGGGTGATTAGACTACTTGACCAATTAAAAACTTAATCTTTTCCCAATTTTAGTTCTTGGCAGATTTTAGCTATTTTAGGACAAGTCAAGCAATCATCACACAATTCAAGCAAGCATGAAAAGAGTATATTGGCAGCGGAAAGTAAAGCATGCAACTTGCAAGAATGTAAAGGGAAGGGTTTGGAGAATTCAAACGCAATTGGAGACACGGATGTTTTTCCCGTGGTTCGGATAGGTGGTGCTATCCTACATCCACGTTGATGGAGACTTCAACCCACAAAGGGTAACGGTTGCGAGAGTCCACAGAGGGCTCCACCACAAAGGGTAACGGTTGCGCGAGTCCACACAGGGCTCCACCCACGAAGGGTCCACGAAGAAGCAACCACCCACAAAGGGTCCACGAAGAAGCAACCTTGTCTATCCCACCATGGCCATCGCCCACACAGGATTTGCCTCACTAGCGGTAGATCTTCACTAAGTAGGCGATCTCCTTGCCCTTACAAACTCCTTGGTTCAACTCCACAATCTTGTCGGAGGCTCCCAAGTGACACCTAGCCAATCTAGGAGACACCACTCTCCAAGAAGTAACAAATGGTGTGTAGGTAATGAACTCCTTGCTCTTGTGCTTCAAATGATAGTCTCCCCAACACTCAACTCTCTCTCATAGGATTTGAATTTTGTGGAAAGAAGATTTGAGTGTAAAGCAACTTGGAGAGGCTAGAGATCAAGATTCATATGGTAGGAATGGAATATCTTGGTCTCAACACATGAGTAGGTGGTTCTCTCTCAGAACATATGAGTTGGAATGGTGTATGTGTTCTGATGGCTCTCTCTCCGAATGAAGAGGAGGTGGAGGGGTATATATAGCCTCCACACAAAATCCAACCGTTACACACAGTTTTCCAATCTCGGTGGGACCGAATCAACAAACTCGGTCGGACCGAAAATGTAAACCTAGTGACCGTTAGAGATTTTCGGTGGAACTGACATGCAACTCGATAGGACCGATATGGTTAGGGTTTGGGCATAACGTAATCTCGGTGAGACCGATTACACAAACTCGGTGAGACCGAATTTGGTAATTAGCTAACCAGAGAGTTGGTCAGGCAAACTCGGTGGGACCGATTTGCTCTTTCGGTGAGACCGAAAAGTTACAAAGGGGAAACACTGAATTTACATTGCAATCTCGGTGGGACCGATTCGCTCTTTCGGTGAGACCGAAAAGTTACGAAAGGGAAACAAAGAGTTTGCAATCCCATCTCGGTGAGACCGAGATCCCTATCGGTAGAACCGAATTGCTAGGGTTTGGCAGTGGCTTATGACAAGTGAAACTCGATGGTGCCGGATAGGAAGAATCGGTAGGACCGAGTTTGGCTTAGGGTTTAGGTCATATGTGGATATGGGAAAGTAGTTGAGGGTTTTGGAGCATATCACTAAGCACATGAAGCAAGAGGCTCATTAAGCAACACCTCATCCCTCCTTGATAGTATTGGCTTTTCCTAAAGACTCAATGTGATCTTGGATCACTAAAATATAAAATGAAGAGTCTTGAGCTTTTGAGCTTGAGCCAATCCTTTGTCCTTAGCATTTTGAGGGTTCCACTTTCACATCCATGCCATGCCAATCATTGAGCTTTCCTGAAATAATCATCTTGGAATAGCATTAGCTCAATGAGCTATATGTTGTTATGAATTACCAAAACCACCTAGGGATAGTTGCACTTTCAGTTGTTCCCTTTGTCATCGGTATGTTACTTGCCCAAGATTCGATCGTCGGTATCTTAATACCTAGTTTAATCTCGTTACCGGCAAGTCTCTTTACTCGTTCCGTAATACATCATCCCGCAACTAACTCATTAGTTGCAATGCTTGCGAGGCTTATAGTGATGTGCATTACCGAGTGGGCCTAGAGATACCTCTCTGACAATTGGAGTGACAAATCGTAATCTCGAAATACGCCAACCCAACAATTACCTTCGGAGACACCTGTAGAGCACCTTTATAATCACCCAGTTACGTTGTGACGTTTGGTGGCACACAAAGTGTTCCTCCGGTAAACAGGAGTTGCATAATCTCATAGTCATAGGAACATGTATAAGTCATGAAGAAAGCAATAGCAACAAACTAAACGATCAAGTGCTAAGATAACGGAATGGGTCAAGTCAATCACATCATTCTCCTAATGATGTGATCCCGTTAATCAAATGACAACTCATGTCTATGGTTAAGAAACTTAACCATCTTTGATCAATGAGCTAGTCAAGTAGAGGCATACTAGTGACACTCTGTTTGTCTATGTATTCACACATGTATTATGTTTCCGGTTAATACAATTCTAGCATGAATAATAAACATTTATCATGATATAAGGAAATAAATAATAAATTTATTATTGCCTCTAGGGCATATTTCCTTCAGTCTCCCACTTGCACTAGAGTCAATAATCTAGTTCACATCGCCATGTGATTTAATATCAATAGCTCACATCACCATGTGATTAACACCCATAGTTCACATTGACATGTGACCAACACCCAAAGGGTTTACTAGAGTCAATAATCTAGTTCACATCGCTATGTGATTAACACCCAAAGAGTACTAAGGCGTGATCATTTTTTGCTTGTGAGAGAAGTTTAGTCAACGGGTCTGCCACATTCAGATCCATAAGTATTTTGCAAATTTCTATGTCAACAATGCTCTGCACGGAGCTACTCTAGCTAATTGCTCCCACTTTCAATATGTATCCAGATTGAGATTTTGAGTCATCTGGATCAGTGTCAAAACTTGCATCGACGTAACCCTTTACGACGAACCTTTTGTCACCTCCATAATTGAGAAACATATCCTTATTCCACTAAGGATAATTTTAACCAATGTCCAGTGATCTACTCCTAGATCACTATTGTACTCCCTTGCCAAAAACAGTGTAGGGTATACAATAGATCTGGTACATAGCATAGCATATTTTATAGAACCTATGGCCAACGCATAGGGAATGACTTTCATTCTCTTTCTATCTTCTGCCGTGGTCGGGCTTTGAGTCTTACTCAGTTTCACACCTTGTAACACAGGCAAGAACTCTTTCTTTGACTGTTCCATTTTGAACTACTTCAAAATCTTTTCAAGGTATGTACTCATTGAAAAACTTATCAAGCGTCTTGATCTATCTCTATAGATCTTGATGCTTAATATGTAAGCAGTTTCACTGAGGTCTTTCTTTGAAAAACTCCTTTCAAACATTCCTTTATGCTTTGCAGAATAATTCTACATTATCTTCGATCAAAAATATGTCATTCACATATACTTATCAGAAATGTTGTAGTCCTCCCACTCACTTTCTTGTAAATACAGGCTTCACCGCAGGTCTGTATAAAACTATATGCTTTGATCAGCTTATCAAAGCGTATATTTCCAATTCCGAGATGCTTGCACCAGTCCATAGATGGATCGCTGGAGCTTGCATATTTTTTTAGCACCTTTAGGATTGACAAAACTTCCTGGTTGCATCATATATAATTATTCTTAAATAAATCCATTAAGGAATGCAGTTTTTTTTATCCATTTGCCAGATTTCATAAAATGCGGCAATTGCTTACATGATTCAGACAGACTTAAGCATAGATACGAGTAAGAAACTCTCATCGTAGTCAACACCTTGAACTTGTTGAAAACCTTTTTGCGACAATTCTAGCTTTGTAGATAGTAACACTACTATCAGCGTCCGTCTTCCTCTTGAAGATCCATTTAATCTCAATGGCTCGCCGATCAATGGGCAAGTCAATCAAAGTCCATACTTTGTTCTCATACATGGATCTCATCTTAGATTTCATGGCCTCAAGCCATTTCGTGGAATCTGGGCTGATCATCGCTTCCTCATAGTTCGTAGGTTCGTCATGGTCAAGTAACATGACCTCCAGAATAGGATTACCGTACCACTCTGGTGCGAATCTCACTCTGATTTACCTACGAGGTTCGGTAGTAACTTGATCTGAAGTTAGATGATCATCATCATTAGCTTCCTCACTAATTGGTGTAGTAGTCACAAGAACAGATTTCTGTGATGAACTACTTTCCAATAAGGGAGCAGGTACAGTTACCTTATCAAGTTCTACTTTCCTCCCACTCACTTCTTTCGAGAGAAACTCCTTCTTTAGAAAGGATCCATCCTCAGCAATGGATATCTTGCCTTCGGATCTATGATAGAAGGTGTACCCAACATTTTCTTTTTGGGTATCCTATGAAGACACACTTCTCCGATTTGGGTTTGAGCATATCAGGTTGAAACTTTTTCACATAACCATTGCAACCTCAAACTTTAAGAAACGACAGCTTAGGTTTCTTGCCAAACCATAGTTCATACGTTATCGTCTCAACGGATTTAGATGGTGCCCTATTTAACATGAATGTAGTTGTCTCTAATGCATAACCCCAAAACTATAGTGGTAAATCGGTGAGAGACATCATAGATCGCACCATATCTAATAAAGTACGGTTACGACGTTCAGACACACCATTACACTGTGGTGTTCTAGGTGGCGTGAGTAGTGAAACTATTTCACATTGTTTTAACTGAAGGCCAAACTCGTAACTCAAATATTTTACTTCTGCGATCATATCGTAGAAACTTTTATTTTTCTTACGATGATTCTCCACTTCACTCTGAAATTCTTTGAACTTTTCAAATGTTTCAGACTTGTGTTTCATCAAGTAGATATACTCATATCTTCTCAAATCATCTGTGAAGATCAGAAAATAATGATACCTGCCGCGAGCCTCAATATTCATCGGACCACATACATCAATATGTATGATTTCCAACAAATCTATTGCTCGCTCCATTGTTCCGGAGAACGGAGTCTTAGTCATCTTGCCCATGAGGCATGGTTCGCAAGCATCAACTGATTCATAATCAAGTGATTCCAAAAGCCCATCAGCATGGATTTTCTTCATGCGCTTTACACCAATATAACCTAAACGGCAGTGCCACAAATAAGTTGCACTATCATTATTAACTTTGCATCTTTTGGCTTCAATATTATGAAAATGTGTATCACCACGATTGAGATCCAACAAACCATTTTCATTGGGTGTATGACCATAGAAGGTTTTATTCATGTAAACAGAACAACAATTATTCTCTAACTTACATGAATAACGTATTGCAATGAACATGATCCAATCATATTCATGCTCAACGCAAACACTAAATAACATTTATTTTAGGTTTAACACTAATCCCGAAAGTATAGGGAGTGTGCGATGATGATCATATCAATCTTAGAACCATTTCCAATACACATCGTCACTTCACCCTTAACTAGTCTCTGTTCATTCTGCAACTCCTGTTTCGAGTTACTATTCTTAGCAACTGAACTAGTATCAAATACTGAGGGGTTGCTATAAACACTAGTAAAGTACACATCAATAACATGTATATCAAATATACCTATGTTCACTTTGCCATCCTTCTTATCCTCTAATTACTTGGGGTAGTTCCGCTTCTAGTGACCAGTCCCTTTGCAGTAGAAGCACTCAGTTTCAGGTTTAGGTCCAGACTTGGGTTTTTTCACTTGAGCAGCAACTTGTTTGCCGTTCTTCTTGAAGTTCCCCTTTCTTCCCTTTGTCCCTTTACTTGAAACTAGTGGTTTTGTTTACCATCAACACTTGATGCTTTTCTTGATTTCTACCTTCGTCGATTTTAGCATTCATGAAGAGCTTGGGAATCATTTCCGTTATCCCTTGCATATTATAGTTCATCACGAAGTTCTACTAACTTGGTGATGGTGACTAGAGAATTCTGTCAATCACTATTTTATCTGGAAGATTAACTCCCACTTGATTCAAGCGATTGTAGTACCCAGACAATCTGAGCACATTCTCACTACTTGAGCTATTCTCCTCCATCTTTTAGCTATAGAACTTGTTGGAGACTTCATATCTCTCAACTCGGGTATTTGCTTGAAATATTAACTTCAACTCCTGGAACATCTTACATGTTCCATGACGTTCAAAACGTCTTTGAAGTCCCGATTCTAAGCCGTTAAGCATGGTGCACTAAACTATCAAGTAATCATCATATTGAGCTAGCCAAACGTTCAGAACATCTTCATCTGCTCCTGCAATAGGTCTGTCACCTAGCGGTGCATCAAGGACATAATTCTTCTATGCAGCAATGAGGATAATCCTCAGATCACGGATCCAATCCGCATCATTGCTACTAACATTTTTCAACTTAGTTTTCTCTAGGAACATATAAAAATTAAACGGGGAGCAACATCGCAAGCTATTGATCTACAACATAGATATGCTAATACTACCAGGACTAAGTTCATGATAAATTAAAGTTCAATTAATCATATTACTTAAGAACTCCAACTTAGATAGACATCCTTCTAATCCTCTACGTGATCACGTGATCCATATCAACTAAACCATGTCCGATCATCACGTGAGATGGAGTAGTTTCAATGGTGAACATCACTATGTTGATCATATCTACTATATGATTCACGCTCGACCTTTCGGTCTCAGTGTTCCAAGGCCATATCTGTTATATGCTAGGCTCGTCAAGTTTAACCTGAGTATTGCGCGTGTGCAACTGTTTTGCACCCATTGTATTCGAACGTAGAGCCTATCACACCCGATCATCACGTGGTGTCTCAGCACGAAGAACTTTCGCAACGGAGCATACTCAGGGAGAACACTTGTACCTTGATAATTAGTGAGAGATCATCTTATAAAGCTACCGTCGAACTAAGCAAAATAAGATGTATAAAAGATAAACATCACATGCAATCAAAAAATATGTGACATGATATGGCCATCATCATCTTGTGCATTTGATCTCCATCTCCAAAGCATCGTCATGATTTCCATCGTCACCGGCATGACACCATGATCTCCATCATCTTGATCTATATCAATGTGTCGTCACATGGTCGTCTCGCCAACTATTGCTCTTTCAACTATTGCCATCGCATAGCGATAAAGTAAAGCAATTATTTGGCGCTTGCATCTTATGCAATAAAGAGACAACCATAAGGCTTCTGCCAGTTGCCGATAACTTCAACAAAACATGATCATCTTATACAACAACTTATATCTCATCACGTCTTGACCATATCACATCACAACATGCCCTGCAAAAACAAGTTAGAAGTCCTCTACTTTGTTGTTGCAAGTTTTACGTGGCTGCTACGGGCTGAGCAAGAACCGTTCTTACCTACGCATCAAAACCACAACAAAAGTTTGTCAAGTTAGTGATGTTTTAACCTTCTCAAGGACCGGGCGTAGCCACACTCGGTTCAACTAAAGTTGGAGAAACTGACACCCGCCAGCCACCTGTGTGCAAAGCACGTCGGTAGAACCAGTCCCGCGTAAGCGTACGCGTAATGTCGGTCCGGGCCGCTTCATCCAACAATACCGCCGAACCAAAGTATGACATGCTGGTAAGCAGTATGACTTATATCGCCCACAACTCACTTGTGTTCTACTCGTGCATATGACATCTACGCATAAAACCTGGCTCTGATACCACTATTGGGAAATGTAGTAATTTCAAAAAAATTCCTACGCACACGCAGGATCATGGTGATGCATAGCAACGAGAGGGGAGAGTGTTGTCTACGTACCCTCGTGGACCGTTCGCGGAAGCGTTATATCAACGTGGTTGATGTAGTCGTACGTCTTCAGGATCCGACCGATCCAAGTACCGAAAGCACGACACCTCCGAGTTCTGCACAAGTTCGGCTCGGTGACGTCCTCGCCTTCTCGATCCAGCAAGAGGGGCGAAGTAGTAGATGAGTTCTGGCAACACGACGGCGTGGTGACGGTGTTGGTGAAGAACAATCTCCGCAGGGCTTTGCCTAAGCACTACGAAAACTATGACAGAGGATAAACTAGAGGGGACGGGCTTGCCGGCACACGGCTTGGTGTTTCTTGATGTGTCTTTGGTGCTAGCCCTGCCCCTCTATTTATATGTTGAGCCTTGGGGTCGAAACTTGGAGCAAAAGCCTCCTCAAAGTCGGTTTTGCCCGAAAGGCAAGAGTCCCACTCGGACTCCAGGACCAAATGCCACCATCCTTGGCGTCTGGCCCAGACGCCATGGCTACGCCAGGGTCTTTGGCGTTTGGCCCCCTGGCCTCCGCAAAACTCCTTTTGCACCGACTTATAGCCCCGTGGGCCTGACCCCTTGGCCAAACCATATCATCCAATATATGAATCTTTACCTCCGGACCATTCCGGAGCTCCTCGTCATGTCTGTGATCTCATCCGGGACTCCGAACAACATTCGGTCACCAACATACATAACTCATATAAAACTATATCGTCAACGAACGTTTAAGCGTGCGGACCCTACGGGTTCGAGAACTATGTAGACATGACCGAGACACCTCTCTGGTCAATAACCAATAGCGGGACATGGATGCCCATATTGGCTCCTACATATTCTACGAAGATCTTTATTGGTCAGATCGCATAACAACATACGTTGTTCCCTTTGTCATCGGTATGTTACTTGCCCGAGATTCGATCGTCGGTATCTTAATACCTAGTTTAATCTCGTTACCGGCAAGTCTCTTTACTCGTTCCATAATACATCATCCCACAACTAACTCATTAGTTGCAATGCTTGCAAGGCTTATAGTGATGTGCATTACCGAGTGGGCCTAGAGATACCTCTCCGACAATCGGAGTGACAAATCGTAATCTCGAAATACGCCAACCCAACAATTACCTTCGGAGACACCTGTAGAGCACCTTTATAATCACCCAGTTACGTTGTGACGTTTGGTGGCACACAAAGTGTTCCTCCGGTAAACGGGAGTTGCATAATCTCATAGTCATAGGAACATGTATAAGTCATGAAGAAAGCAATAGCAACAAACTAAACAATCAAGTGCTAAGATAACGGAATGGGTCAAGTCAATCACATCATTCTCCTAATGATGTGATCCCGTTAATCAAATGACAACTCATGTCTATGGTTAGGAAACTTAAGCATCTTTGCTCAACGAGCTAGTCAAGTAGAGGCATACTAGTGACACTCTGTTTGTCTATGTATTCACACAATGTTTCTGGTTAATACAATTCTAGCATGAATAATAAACATTTATCGTGATATAAGGAAATAAATAATAACTTTATTATTGCCTCTAGGGCATATTTCCTTCAATGAACACCGACCGACATCTTGCCCTCAGCTTGGCCCGCGTCAAAGTAGTTCTTGATGGACACCAGTGAGTTGACATAGCTCAATAGGAATCGCTTCGAGGCCTCCACCTCTGATGGTCACTTGTGATGCATAATCTCATTCCTGACATGCGAGTTGCGCTATAATGTCATCAGCAACATTAGGAGCTCCTCCTCTGGTAGATTAGCGAGGTTGTGGAGCAGCCACTCAAACCCCGAGTGCACTAGTTGATGAAACTCCAGGAGTCTCCAGTCATTGCCTGCCAAAGCGCCACCGTGCGTGAACATCTGTAAAGGGCATGAAAAGTATCCTCCTGCTCGGTCGCATGGATAAGGCATAAGTCAAAAAACTCAAGTGTACGACGTTCTCTATTCACCCAAGTAGGCAGAGAATCAGGGCACCTCCCTAATAAAGCCCAGACGGCTCGTTGCCCGTCAGATGTCCTGCTCGCAGCGATTGAAGAAGAACGAAGATGTTCCTCTAGCACCAACATGTGCGCGCTCTGAACAGTGAACACACCACTCCATTCTGGTTCCCATGCCAGCACATCCTCCTCGAGGTGAGGGGGTTCTTGGATTTTGACTATCTGCTTAATGTCGACTGGAAGGAAGTTCTTGCAATAAACTAACTCTCCAATTGCCATGATCGTCCAATAATTTAGATACCCTTTGCAGCTTGCATCGTCCTTGTGGGGAAATTGGCCTACCAGACCCTCCATTTGGGATCCATCTATCGTGCCAAATCCGAATTGATCATCCATTTCCCACTCTCCAAACTAAGCCTTTTTTGTGAAGTTCAAGGCCATGTTGATCTTCCTGTGAGTAGGTGAAGAAGCATCAGAATAAAAAGTGTCCTCCATGTTGTCGTCGAGGAAGTATCGTGCCTTCAACAGCCTTAGCATAAGGTGTCAGGGAAAAGCACTCTCCAAGCTTGTTTTATCACACGAGTAGCGCCTGGTTAAAAAGGCGGACCTGAATCCAATGCCGCCGTGTGACTTTGGTCGCATCAGAGCCTCCCGTGCGCGCCGGTGCATCTTCCTTCTCCCCTTCTCATCTTCCCACCGCTAATTTTGAACCATGTATGTGAGGTCATCCACTGGTGCACGTCGGTGCTAAACAAATGGTTTTTAACCCCTTTCCGGGACGCCATGTGGAACCGTCGCCAAGTGAGTGTGGGCGATAGGGGGGTCCTTCCCACACGATCTAGAAATTGACGGGGATAGGCCCTCCTGGGACACAGGCTGGGGCCGTGTGCGATCGGGCGAGGCATCGAAACCCAATCATTTCCGTAGGTATGTACATCCCACACGGTAATCTGAGAAAATCATTTCCGTAGGTATGTACATCCCACATGATGATTCCCAGAAAAACATTTTCGTTCGTATGTATATCACACACGGTCAATCCAAGGAATACGTTTCTATTCTTATGTACATCTCACACAGTCAACCCAGGGAAAACGTTTTCATTCGTACGTACATCACACACAGTTTTATTTGTAGGCTCGTGTGTGAAACGTGTAACTATCACACATGGTCTGCCTTGGTTAACTATTTGCTTTTATCAACTATATCACACACGATTTGATGAAGAAAACTGTGTGGCATTGTCTTATCCATCGCAAGCGCTTTTACTGCTAGAACCGTTTGCAAAGGTTCATGACACATTTAGCAGGTTTATTAGTTTATAATTAATAATTTCAGTATTACGCAAATTCACATTTCATATCGAACAGTTGTTTGCCAATTTCATATCAGACACATAAATATATTATAACATCACAGTACGGTAGCGACATGAAAACAACACAGTACAACATATAGCTAGTTCAACTTCATAAGAACAATATATTCATTTCCCTAATCGAGATCATACAGGATCGTCTTATCCACCTCTGCTTTCAGTTCAGTAAGAACCTGTTTTGCACGGGCCAACTGGGAAAGTGCCTCCTCCTTCACCAACACCATCTTAGCAAAGTATGATTTAAAAAATCTGAGCTCATTCTCCATCTTCAACTTTTTATCCCGCATCTTCAACTATTCTTCAGCGTTGACAACAGTTTCTCTAAGCCTACATCTGTTCTCTTCCTCATACATGTTGCAGAGCTTCGCTAGGCACATCTTCAAAGACTATGGCCACTCTTGATCAACCCACTCCAAGTAAGAACACTTCCATTCATCCTATAATATTTAAAACTAGATCAATAACAATTGTAGGGGAAATTGGTTTATAGCAACATAGAAAATCACCTATGCTTATTTTGAAAAACTGAAGAAACATGTTAATTATGACATATCTTCTCAAAAAGATCAATGAGCAAATGAAATAATTGGTACTGAGACAACAACCAAATTCTGGAACATCAGAAGCTATAATTAACTACAACGACGCTACAACTTCTTACTCGTGTATAATAAATAACAAATTGAACATTTTATGAGGAATGTAAATATAACTGCAACAGCATAGCGACAGTGTTTGGATGACAGCAAATTGATACTAACAGGTGTGTACATGCACACATTTAGTAACATAGAACTAATAGCACTAAGGTCATCCACTATGTATGCCAAAACTGGGGTAAACACAACTGTTGCTACATCTCGCATAGGTGCCCTGGACTGGCGAGCCGATGCAGCGGAAAAAAAATTAGGGACCCGGACTCCGGAGCACGTAGTTGCTCTGATGCCCAGTTTCTTCGTGCCATAAAGATTTAGTATTTTACTGCTTGGCTGCTCGGATGTGTGGACCAAAGTTGGCTGCACAAACTGCTGAAGCGGTGCCAAATAATTTTCTAATGGCACCGCTGATGAGATGGCAACAATTTAAGATACTAGGTACAAACTGTGATACTGTCTTAGGATGCGTTTGGTTGAAGGTGTGGTATGAATGGGTTGGTACCGTGCAGGGTCTGAATCACATCTAACAAATAATTTGTAACAACAAAAGAGGGTCTAACCTTCTCTGCACATGCTGAAACTTCCTTCCACTGTCCAGAGAATCAAACGCAACTAGCTTCACGCATGGAGATTGATGGTGACAACGAGCAGATAGATCTTCAGCCACCCCGCTCCATTCGTTGCCACTGATGGTCCTAGGGAGATACAAGAGGAAGAAATGACTCAAATCGACCGCCGGGTAAAAATCCTTCATTCCAAGTCATAGTCCGAGAGAGAGAAGAGAGGCATACCCGGGTGGTGAAGGAGTCATCGCTGGAGGAGGAACCGCTGGAGAGGTCTTTGAAGAAGACCATGGCGACCCCGGCGGTAGGATGCGAGACGGCGAGAGCGAGGAAGCGGCTATAGGTTAGCAAGGAAGGAAGGAAGGAAGGAAGGAAGGAGGAAACAGGGGAAATGTGACTTGTGGTCGGGGAGAAAAGGGGGTGGCGAAGGGGGAAGGGGGGGCGGGGTAGATATTTTGGCGGTAGGTCAAAATTTTGGAAATGTGGAGGGAAACTTTGCGCGCGGTGCCGCCGGAACTTTCACTTTGAACGATTCTGTGCATCACAAACAATTCTTCTGCTTTACGTGCATGGGATGAGTTTAAGGATGGCAATGGGTCGGGTTTGGATCGGGTTGAACAATATCAAATCCATATCCATATCCATGAAGACAGTCTTTCCCCGCCCATGAAAAAATCCACGGGTGAAAAATTATGTCCATGTCCAAACCCGATGGATATCCATACCCACTGGATATCCATTGGGTCCTTTCAAGACATATAAATAAGACATAACACAATGTTAACATAAGCTCTTCCATTCTTCACCTCGTGGCAGGCTAGACTTCACTTATGGTAAATCAACGTCACTAACAACCAAATATCATTTAGTATTTTTCTAAAAGATGAGAATGACGAGTCATTTAATGAGGAGATAAAAATAAGGGAAGGGGCGGTGAAGTATGTTATGGTGGGGATTGAATGTCAACTAATAAAAGTTATACAGGGATTCTGCAATTTATTTTGCATGTTTTAGATAACGAAGTGTAAAACTGCGGTGGGACATGTAACTGTGGAGTAGGGATAGTAGATTTTTGCAAATTAAGTCATACTATCAGCTCGGGTTTGGGTATACCCACGGATACAAGGTTATATCATGCCCTATCCACGAGCAATCGGGTCGGGTTTGGATGACGCCCATGGGCACAAAAGTATATCCAAACCCTATCCATTCGGGTCGGATATCCATGGGTATCCATGTCCATAGGTAAAATTGCCATCCCTAGATGAGTTTGATAATTCAAATTTTGATGGAAATTTCCTCGGGTACATCATTGCATAATTTAACATCGCTTGCTAATTTGGGCACACAAAAGAGCGTACAGCAGACCAACCACACTTACTGAATCGAGCAGTTTTAGTAATTAAACAGAGTTAGTTGACCTAAACATTACTCTAACAAAAGACCAGCATTAAAAACAAAGCCTAAGTACGCATAATTTTACCAAATCCGCCGCCGTGCCGGCCTATGCATCGCCGGTGTGAGATGAGACGTCGATGACTTGTCCTGGCGACATGCTGCCGTTGGCGGACTCCGCGTCCCCCGTGCTGAAGTTGGCCGCGTCCTCGTCCTCTTCCTCGTCCTCGGCGCCACCCTCAAGGTTGTAGTACTCGTAGTAGTGGCTGTGCCAGAGCTCGCGTTGGTACTCCACCGCCGATTCCTCGACGGACAGACTCTTCTCTACCTCGACCTCGGCCACACGCAACTCCTCCTCCCGGCGCTCCTCGATCTCCGCCACCTCCTGCATCTCGAGCTCCCGCTCGGCGACCTCATTAGGAAGCAGGTGCTCCATGGCCACCGCCGCCTTTTCAGACTTGGGTGGCATGTTGGAGTCTGAGGTGGCCTGGAATATGTTGGCGTGTGCATCCTCGATCTTGGTGTGGATGGCCTCGACACGGGCCAAGGCGACATCGGCGGCACGGACGGTAGCTCAAGCGCTCTCGGTGTTTGCAGCCGCAGTCGCAGCAGCAGCTGCAGCTATCTCGGCTGCTGCAGCTGCCCTGTCGGCTGTCGTAGACGCCCTCTCGGCGGAAGCGGCCGCGCTCAATGTGGATGTGGCGGCACTCTCGACGTAGGCGGCCGCGCTCTTGGCCAGGCGGCGGCGCTTGGGGGGACGCGGCCATCGTACGGGCCTTCACGAAGCGTTTCCACGGCGTCATCTTTGCAAGAAGGGGGTGCGGAATGGGGATCGGGATTCATGGATTCGGGGGTTTCCGGCACTGAAACAGATGAGCAGGCGAAGCTTAAGGAGGGAAACTTAAATAGACCCATATATTTTCATCGCAAATGGTTCCTAGAAAACAACTGTATGTGATGTTGTAGATATTTTTTATTACCTGTGAAAGACGAATTTGGAGTAAAGTGGCAACGGATGGTGTTTCGAATAAACGAGAAATTTTGTAGTACTAATACAACTGTCATGTCAAACTTTGGAAAATTTCAGGGGTCATTTGACCTTTTAAGACATTCAAGTGATTTTCTAGCCATTTAATGACCGTAATTGAAATTTGAACTACATGTACATGCAACAGCTAACCATAACGGTTTAAAAACTCATATTTCGTGTACTTGTGTGCGATATAATTCCATGTGTAGTAAATTGGAAGGAATTTTCAAACATATTGGTCTAACGGCTGTGACACAATTAAGTATGGAGTGACATGGCATTTTAATTCCAAAAAAATTAGAAACACATGAAACCTTGGTTGATGTAATGTCATGCCACCAAGATGATGTGGTAAAGAAATTGGCATGTTTGACAAAAGTTTGGACACGCACCCCTCACAAACCGGAGCAACTCACTAGAAGGTTCATGGTTTTGAGAGGGAACAATGCATGTTTGCTGACGAACGGAAGATAGCTTCCTCTTACAACCTTCAAATTTTTTCTACGTCTAACGTGCACTAATACAACTGTCATGTGAAAATTTTGAAAATTTCAGGGGTCATTTGACCTTTTAAAGAAATTTAAGTGATTTTCTAACCATTTAATGACCGTAATTCAAATTTGAATTACATCTACATGCAACGTCCAACCAAAACGGCTTGAAAAATCGCATCTGTGTACTTGTATGCGAGTTAATTCCATGTGAAGTAAATTAGAAGGAATTTTCAAACATATTGGTCTCATGACATGGACACATGCATACGTATCCATGAAGTGACATGGCATTTTAATTCCAAAAAATAAAAAAATTATCAGAGAAACATGAAACCTTGGTTGATGTAATGTCATGCCACCAAGATGATGTGGTAAAGAAATTGGCATGTTTGACGAAAGTTTGGACACACACTCCTCACAAACCGGAGCAACTCACTAGAAGGTTCATGGTTTTGAGAGGGAACAATGCATGTTTGCTGACGAACGGAAGATAGCTTCCTCTTACAACCTTCAAATTTTTTCTACGTCTAACGTGCACTAATACAACTGTCATGTGAAAATTTTGAAAATTTCAGGGGTCATTTGACCTTTTAAAGAAATTTAAGTGATTTTCTAACCATTTAATGACCGTAATTCAAATTTGAACCACATCTACATGCAACGCCTAACCAAAACAGTTTGAAAAATCATATTTTTGTGTACTTGTGTGCGAGTTAATTCCATGTGCAGTAAATTAGAAGGAATTTTTAAACATAACGGTCTCACGACATGGACACATGCATACGTATGCATGGAGTGCCATGGCATTTTAATTCTAAAAAATAAAAAAAAATGATCAGAAAAACATGAAGCCTTCGTTGATTTAATGTCATGCCACCAAGATGATGTGGTAAAAAATTGGTTTGTTTGATGAAAGTTTGGACACACACCCCTCACGAACCGGAGCAACTCACTAGAAGGTTCGTGGTTCCAAGAGGGAATAATGCATGTTTGATGACGAACGGGAGATAGCTTCCTCTTACGGCCTTTAATTTTTTTTCTACGTCTAACATGCACTAATACAACTGTCATGTGAAATTTTTGAAAATTTCAGGGGTCATTTGACGTTTTAAAGACATTTAAGTGATTTTCTAGCCATTTAATGACCGTAATTCAAATTTGAACTACATCTACATGACACGCCTAACCATGACGGTTTAAAAAATCATTTTTTCTGTACTTGTGTGTGAGTTAATCCCATGTGCAGTAAATTGGAAGGAATTTTCAAACATATTGGTCTCAAGTCATGGGCGCATGCATGGAGTGCCATGTTATTTTAATTCCAAAAAATTAAAAAATGATCAGAAAAACATGAAACCTTACTTGATCTAATGTCATGCCACCAAAATGATGTGGTAAAAAATTGACCTGCTTGATGAAAGTTTGGACACACACCCCTCACAAACCAGAGCAACTCACTAGAAGGTTCGTGGTTCCGAGAGGGAACAATGCATGTTTGATGACGAACAGGAGATAGCTTCCTCTTACGGCCTTCAAATATTTTTCTACGTTTAATGTGCACTAATACAACTGTCATGTGAAAATTTGAAAAATTTCAGGGGCCATTTGACCTTTTAAAGACATTTAAGTGATTTTCTAACCATTCAATGACCGTAATTCAAATTTGAACTACATCTACATGCAACGCCTAACCATAACGGTTTAAAAAATAATTTTTTTGTGTACTTGTGTGTGAGTTAAAAAATTATCAGACGATATAAATATCTGGTGTTGAACAAAAATGTAAAGATCTGGCAAGACAACCGGCCCCCACACGATTGACACTCTATCTCGCGGCTCGAGATTTGATAGGTGACTGGCGGGGATCATTAATCAGACACGGTTTTGCATTGGCAATTGTCAGCTATTATGTTCACACATGGATTTTGGCTATTATGTTCACACACGGATTTTGCTGCAGGAATCGTGTGTAATTCAAACTACAGTACTCGTAAATTCCGGCGACCGGCGTGTGTACTGTCCCCGTCGATCTAGATTTCGGCCGCCAATAAATACTACCGTGCTCACGTCGTCCCGCCTGCATTCTCACATTCTCTCCTCGCTTGCCCTCTCTCTCTCTCAAATCTCTGCCATGGCGCCGCCGGTCTGCCCACATGCCGACGAGGAGTCGCCGCCCTGATACGTCTCCAACGTATCTATAATTTTTGATTGCTCCATGCTATATTATCTACTGTTTTGGACTATATTGGGCTTTATTTTCCACTTTCATATTATTTTTGAGACTAACCTATTAACCGGAGGCCCAGCCCAGAATTGCTGTTTTTTGCCTATTTCAGTGTTTCGAAGAAACGGAATATCAAACGAAGTCCAAACGGAATAAAATCTTCGGGAACGTGATTTTCTCACCGAACGTGATCCAGGAGACTTGGACCCTGCTCCAAGGAACAAAAGAGGCGGTCACGAGGGTGGGGAGCGCCCCCCCTAGGGCGTGCCCCTTGCCTCATGGGCCCCTCGTTGCTCCTCCGGCGTACTTCTTCCTCCTATATATACACACGTACCCCCAAACAATCAGAACAGGAGCCAAAAACCTAATTCTACCGCCGCAACTTTCTGTATCCACGAGATCCCATCTTGGGGCCTGTTCCGGAGCTCCGCCGAAAGAGGTCCGTCATCACGGAGGGCTTCTACATCACCATAGCCCCTCCGATGAAGTGTGAGTAGTTTACCTCAGACCTTCAGGTCCATAGTTAGTAGCTAGATGGCTTCTTCTCTCTCTTTGAATCTCAATACAAAGTTCTCCCCCTCTCTCGTGGAGATCTATTCGATGTAATCTTCTTTTTGCGGTGTGTTTGTTGAGACTGATGAATTGTGGGTTTATGATCAAGTCTATCTATGAATAATATTTGAATCTTCTCTGAATTCTTTTATGCATGATTGGTTATCTTTGCAAGTCTCTTCGAATTATCCGTTTGGTTTGGCCAACTAGATTGGTAGTTCTTGCCATGGGAGAAGTGCTTAGCTTTGGGTTCGATCTTGCGGTGTCCTTTTCCAGTGACAGAAGGGGCAGAAAGGCACGTATTGCATCGTTGCCATCGAGGATAACAAGATGGGGTTTATTTCATATTGCATGAATTTATCTCTCTACATCATGTCATCTTGCTTAAGGCGTTACTCTGTTTTTAACTTAATACTCTAGATGCATGCTGGATAGCGGTCGATGAGTGGAGTAATAGTAGTAGATGCAGAATCGTTTCGGTCTACTTGTCATGGACGTGATGCCTATATACATGATCATGCCTAGATATTCTCATAATTATGCTCAATTCTATCAATTGCTCAACAGTAATTTGTTCACCCATTGTAGAATACTTATGCTCTTGAGAGAAGCCACTAGTGAAACCTATGGCCCCTGGGTCTATTCTCATCATATCAATCTCCATCACTTTTATATTGTTTTGCTATTTACTTTGCCTTTACTTTTTACTTTGCATCTTTATACCAAAAATACCAAAAATATTCTATCTATCAGATCTCACTCTCGTAAGTGACCGTGAAGGGCTTGACGACCCCTAATCGCGTTGGTTGCGAGTAGCTATCGTTTTGTGCAGGTATGAGGGACTTGAGTGTGGCCTCCTACTGGATTGATACCTTGGTTCTCAAAAACTGAGGGAAATACGTACGCTACTCTGCTGCATCATCCTTTCCTCTTCGGGGAAAACCAACGCAAGCTCAAGACGTAGCACGCCCCCTGAGGACGCTCACTCAATTAGCAGCAACGAGGACCCCTACGCGCCGTGATGCGGAGCATCCTATGATCATCCCCATGACACGAGCATGAGCTAGAGCTCTCGAGAACGAGGTGACTTCTTTCCTTAGTGATATCCTATTTGATCCTCTCGAGGCATGGCTACTACCTAAGTCCGGAATGTTATGCATGATTAGGTATCAAGAGGACCCTCCCGAAGATGCACGTGAAGTCGGACAAACTGCCAAGTCCACAGATGAAGAGAAACGCCGAAAGGAGAAGAAGGAAGCTCCAGGACCCAGACATCCGGCCGCTGGAGACGACCACTACAGCAACAGCCGCCTCGCCGCCAAGTGCCACAGGCCCCAGACATCCGACGTGAACCCCAGACATCCGGCGCCTCGCCAAGTCCCGGACATCCGCCCTCGCCCCCGGAAATCTGGCACCCTCCAAACAGAGAGCAACAATGTCAGCTCCTCTAGCCCGGACATCCGACCTGCTAGCCCGGACATCCGGCTCTCCGTGAAGCCCCGGACATCTGGCCCGTTGCCCGGATGTCCGGCCTCCCCTGCCTGTGTGCAGTGCATCTGGGCCAAGGCCCATGTACCCCTTCGCCCCTTAGACTATATATACTCCCCCTCCACCTATGTTTTAGGGTTAGCGTTGTGTTAGCTCATTTGTGAGATAGAGCTTCGCTCATCCATTTCGGATCTACTCCACGAGAGAGACCGCGGCCCCTCTTCGGAGAAGATCCACCTTGGATTCAAGACCCCTTTACGAGAAGATCCCCTTGTGGATTCAAGACCTCCTCATGGAGAAGAACCGGTTACCTCTTGTATCGTCCCTTGTTGACTTTGGATCTTGTATCTCTTCTCGTGTTTCGAGGATCTAGCACATATGTGACTTAATCTTGTTGGTTTGAGTGATTCTCTCGTGTTTCCGCTTGTATTTCCCCTCGTGTTTCTCCTCGTGTTCTTCGCGGGATCCGCTCCTTTCGTGAAAGATAGGCCACATAGGGTTCCACCCTACATCATCTTGGTATCTAGAGCCACGTTGATCACGATTTCAGAGCCTCCCCTCGTAGTTTTCTAGCCTAATTTTGTCGTGTTCTTCCCCAATTTTGAAAATCCCCACCAAAAATAGTCCCCATTTTTTTTGTGATTTGTTGGTTTGACGAAGTTTTGTTGATTTTGATCCATGAATTTGCTTAGTTTCGAGTGGATCTAGCATATCCCCAATTTTCCCCACTTTCCATCCACGAAATTCCATCAATTTTGCGCCCAAATTCATCTATTTCCGCCCCCAAATCAAGTTTTGATGTCCCAAACGAGATCTGGAATCGTCGGGCCGGACATCCGGGCCCCAAGCCAGACATCCGGGCCCCAAGCCAGACATCCAGCTGCTGGAGCATAAAACCCGCACGGTTCTGGACATCAGCCCCCGGATATCCGGCCCCCACCCCCGGATGTCCGGCCCCTGTACATTTCAGCTTTCCCGTTTCACCGTTTTGTCCATAACTAATTCATCCGGAGTCCGATTTTCGCGTTCTTTAGCTCGTTGAAAAGCTCTTGACATCCCCCTTCCTACAAAAATACTACCAACACCATTTGACTCCATCAAAGTTTTGGAACTTTGGCATCTTTGCCTAGGGCTTCCACCACAACCTCCGCATAACCACCACCGACTTCCGCAACCTAACCAATTTTGTTCCCCATCGCATTAGTGGTTGCTTGAGGAGTGATTTGAGTCTCCTAAGGTGTCTAGGCTACTTAGGGACGGTTGCCTCTTCATCAACCACCACCACTACCGCATAGGCTTGACCACCATACACTTCCACCATCCCAACTTAACCCAATTTTGTTTGTGTTGTGAGTTGTGTCTCCTAAGGTGTTTTGGCTACTTAGGGACCGTGCTTCCAACTCCGACACCGTGTATAGTCCACCACGTGACTCTCGACTTCCGCATTGCGTACTCCACAACCCATCATTGCCATTTCCGCAATCCCATTGAGCTTCCGCAACCACCACCGCATTCCCGCTACCACCATTTGACATTTGAGATTTTGAGTTCGCTGTTTTTCCGTTTCCTAAGGTGTTTCGGCTACTTAGGGACGAGTCTCCATCATACACGCTACTTAGGGAACACAAGAGAACACTCAAACCAACAAGAACAAGTCACACATGTGCTAGATCCATGAACACAAATGAAGATACAAGATCCAAAGTCAACAACGGACGATACAAGAGGTAACCGGTTCTTCTTCGTGAGGAGGTCTTGAATCCACAAGGGGATCTTCCCGTGAGGGGTCTTGAATCCAAGGTGGATCTTCTCCGTAGAGGGGCCGCGGTCTCTCTCGTGGAGTAGATCCAATATGGATGAGCGAAGCTCTATCTCACAAATGAGCTAACACAACGCTAACCCTAAAATGTAGGTGGAGGGGGAGTATATATAGTCTAAGGGGCGAAGGGGTACATGGGCCTTGGCCCAGATGCACTGCTCGCAGGCAGGGGAGGCCGGACATCCGGGCGATGGGCCGGATGTCCGGGGCTTCACGGAGAGCCGGATGTCCGGGCTGGCAGGTCGGATGTCCGGGCTAGAGGAGCTGACTTTGTTGATATCTGTTTGGAGGGTGCCGGATTTTCGGGGGCGAGGGCGGATGTCCGGGACTTGGCGAGGCGCCGGATGTCTGGGGTTCACGTCGGATGTCTGGGGCCTGTGGCACTTGGCGGCGGGGCGGTTGTTGCTGTAGTGGTCGTCTCCAGCGGCCGGATGTCCGGGTCCTGGAGCTGCCTTCTTCTCCTTTCGGCGTTTCTCTTCATCCATGGACTTGGCGGTTTTTCCGACTTCACGTGCATCTTCGGGAGGGTCCTCTTGATACCTAATCATGCATAACATTCTGGACTTAGGTAGTAGCCATGCCTCGAGAGGATCAAATAGGATATCACTAAGGAAAGAAGTCACCTCGTTCTCGAGAGCACTAGCTCGTGCTTGTGTCATGGGGATGATCATAGGATGCTCCGCATCATGCCGCCTGACGAGGTTGCGCCGGACCCCCCATCTTTGGATTGGTTTTGAGGCCAGTACAATCTTTGTCTGTGGAAGTCGCTGCCGCCGGCTAAGAAAGTCAGGCAAGTGGCGTTCAAGAAGGAGATGGCGGAGGAGGAAGCCAGGTACCAGGCAGCCTGTGAAGCCCGTGATGCCGCCTGGAAAAAGGAGGCGGCGGAGCTTTGGGGGCGGGCGCGTCGTCGTGTCGAGGAGGTGTACGAAGACGGGTACTTCACGAGGAAGGTCATAGGCGCTGGGTGCCTTGTCACTGCGCGGAGGTGGGCCGATAAGCTCCAGCATGCCACCGATGAGGAGCTCCGGTGGGCGCCCAACGAGATGGCAAGATCGGCCGCGCGCGTCCGCCGGCAAGAGGCAGATCTATATGTCAAGCGATGCGAGGTGGAGGAGGCGGAGTACTGCCTCTGCACTGGGAAGACGCCGCGCACCAGGGAGCTGCTGGCGAGGGGCTGCCGGAATACTGGCCCCAGGAGGGATTATTAGTTTTAGTATTGCTCGTTTTCAATTTTATGCATTGTACCTAGTAGTTAAGTATCATCACATATATGCGATGATATTATATATATATATATATATATATATTCTGTGATGAAATAATGAACAATTAATATATATATATATATATATATATATGAAAGGATCGAGAAGAGGTGTCTAGTGGGGGTGATTAGACACTAAGTGCCAAAAGTTGCAGTTTTTAATTTCTTTAAGTTGAAGTGGAGTTTAGGCACTAGTTTATCAAACACAATACATATCAAGCAAGCATGCAAAGAGTATATGAGCAGCGGAAAGTAAAGCATGCAACTTGCAAGAATGTAAGGGGAAGGGTTTGAAGAATTCAAACGCAATTGGAGACACAGATGTTTTTGTCGTGGTTCCGATAGGTGGTGCTATCGTACATCCACGTTGATGGAGACTTCAACCCACAGAGGGTAATGGTTGCGCGAGTCCACGGAGGGCTCCACCCACGAAGGGTCCACAAAGAAGCAACCTTGTCTATCCCATCATGGCCATCGCCCACGAAGGACATGCCTCACTAGCGGTAGATCTTCACGAAGTAGGCGATCTCCTTGCCCTTACAAACTCCTTGGTTCAACTCCACAATCTTTGTCGGAGGCTCCCAAGTGACACCTAGCCAATCTAGGAGACACCACTCTCCAAGAAGTAACAAATGGTGTGTTGATGATGAACTCCTTGCTCTTGTGCTTCAAATGATAGTCTTCCCAACACTCAACTCTCTCTCACAGGATATGGATTTGGTGGAAAGAAGGTTTGAGTGGAAAGCAACTTGGGGAAGGCTAGAGATCAAGATTCATATGGTAGGAATGGAATATCTTGGCCTCAACACATGAGTAGGTGGTTCTCTCTCAGAAAATGTGTATTGGAAGTGTAGGTATGTTCTGATGGCTCTCTCCATGAATGAAGAGTGGGTGGAGGGGTATATATAGCCTCCACACAAAAACTAACCATTACACACAATTTACCAATCTCGGTGAGACCGAAGTGAAAAACTCGGTCGGGCCGATTTAGCAAACCTAGTGACCGTTAGGATTTTCGGTGGGACCGACTAGATCAACTCGGTGGAACCGATGTGCTAGGGTTAGGGTAAAACCAAAACTCAGTTTGACCGATTACTCAAACTCGGTGGGACCGATTTGGGTAATAAGCGAAACAGAGAGTTGGCCAAGCAAACTCGGTGGGGCCGATTGCATATCTCGGTGGGACCGAAAATATTGCAACAGGTAACATAGAGTTTGCAAGCCCATCTCGGTGAGACCGAGATCCCATCGGTGAGACCGAACTGATTAGGGTTTCTGGCAGTGGCTATGTCAACTGACCTCGGTGGCTCCGGATAGAAAGAATCGGTGGGGCCGAGTTTTACTTTTGGTTTAGGACATATTTGGAAGTGAGAAAGTGGTTGAGGGCTTTGGAGCATATCACTAAGCACTTTGAGCAAGCAAGCCATTAAGCAACACCTCATCCCTTCTTAATAGTATTGGCTTTCCTATAGACTCAATGTGATCTTGGATCACTAAGATAGAAAATGTGGAGTCTTGATCTTGGAGCTTGAGCCAATCCTTTGTCCTTCGCATTTTGAAGGGGTTCCACATCCTCTAGTCCATGCCACTTCATTGTTGAACTTACCTGAAACATACCAGGTAAAACTGTTAGTCCAACAAGAGATATGTTGTCATTAATTACCAAAACCACCTAGGGAGCACTTGTGCTTTCAATATATTACGAATTCCATTTTCTATCTGTTTTTGTATAGTAATTTGAATCTAGCTGTTATCATCCACATATACAGAATGGAAAGCGTATATACACACATTGAAACAGAAGATATAATAATGGAAAACAGAGTACACACATTGAAATAGAGCAATAAACAGAGCAATACTATGATTGTTGTGAATATATAGCTATCCACGTCGAAACGACTTTTCAAAATAAAACGCGTCCATGAGACCATGACCAGCAGCCCTTGCCCACGGTAGCTCTTGGCTCTGCCTGAACTCGTGCAGACGTTCGTCCAAGCGGTCGACACGCTCACAGTACATATGAAGCGTGATCTCGAGCTCCAAGTTGGCTATTTCATCGGAGATCACCAGCTCGAGGATGCGACGACCTTGTTTCTCTACTGCGCCTAGGTGGACACCTGGGCCAAGGAGGCGGTCGAGCCTATAGACCAGCGCATTGGCATCCAGCGGGCCGCGGACAAGGTGAACGGTGGCACCCATGCGAACGCGCGTGGCGGGCGTCCGGTGCAAGTACGGCGTGGCCGGCCTCTGGTGCAAGTACAGTGTTGAGGGCCTCTACCCACTCCTGGCGAGGAACGGGGGTACTAACGGGACATGTACCCATCTGCGACGCCGTGTCGACAGCAGGCAAGCGCCGATGGATCCGCTCTTGCTGTGCGGCGCGCCACACCTCTCGCTCTGCGGCGCTCCAACTGTCTCGCCATGCGGCGAGCCGCAGCCTATCGACGCGGACGCGCCTAGCTTGCTCTACAGGGCGCCATCGATCACGTTGTGCGGCGAGCTGCAGCCTGTCGGCGCTGACATGCCTATCTTGATCCGTGGCGCTCAAGCACCATGCGCCAAAGGTCTGCTCAACCCTGGAGATGACGCGCATCACAGCGTCGTCCATCGCATTGCCAAGGAGCGCCTCGGCCTCGATGGGCCGTGGCGCCTGCTCATTTTCCTCGTCGACAAGGTTGATGGCAGAGGCGGCGCTTTTGGTGCGTTGGCATGCTTGGAAAAGGTGGATGTGCTACAGGCTGCGCTTGTCGCCTCCGTGCGTCGCGCACCGCCTATGCGCAATATCGCTGGGTGGCGGGAAACAGGTGAGGAAATCACGGGAAACAGTGGCGTGTTCATAAAATGCCATCAATTAATGGAAACTTAGCATAGAAAGAACATCAAGCTAGCACAAGAAGTAGATGGTGATCAGATGAACACGGACCACACTAGGGAACCCATCGGTGATGAATTCATCAATCCCAAACGGATGAATTAGAAGCAATCGTCTGTGTTATTATCAGTCTTCACACACATTTCTGATTACAGACCTGTTTGCCGCGTATCACACACATCTTGTTATATTGAACCGTTTCTGCTCTCTTGTCTCAATGCAAACAGTTCATCCGAGCGAACCGCATGCCGTATATCGCACACACCTTCATCTGGCTTCCCATTTCTTTTGCGTTGCCTAATCACAAACAGTTCATCCAAGTGAACCGTATGCTGTATATCGCACACACCTTCATCTGGCTGCCCGTTTCTTTTGTTCCTCCTCATCGCAAACAGTTAATTGAGCTGAACCGTATGCCCTGCATCGCACACGCAACTAAAATCTGAACCGTGTTTGATGCATCTTCCATCGAAAACGTTTTGCACCTTTTTTGACGGTTATTTTACACCACCATTTGCGATTATGGCATCGCACACAATTTCGTCGAAGGGTCATTGATCATAGTGTCGCGTTAGCAGCATCCTGCAGTAGTGATAACATGTGGCTGCATGTAATTAGAAGACGCTCACCAGGTAATTTGGGAGTGCTTGAGCTATGGCCTTGATTAACACCTCCTCACTGCTTTGAGCCATTTGAGAGTCACACCAAAGGATAAGACTCTTTTGTAAATCTCTCTTGTATGTTCTTAAAACGCCTTTTAGACATGCGCACATTAGGGTTTGGCAAACCCATGTAATTTTCTTCAAAGTTAACATTCTCCACTTCCAGAACCCAAGTAACATCATCCTTTTCACCTGCTTGAGAGTGTTCTCCAAACAAAATAGAGCATTTTTCAGTATTAATCAATTGGCCAGTAGCTCTTGCATAATTCTGTAGGACTCTTTTAACCCACACCGCCTCAGCCTGGGTTACCCAAAAGAATAGCAACCTATCATCTGCAAAGAGGAGGTGTGAAATTCCTGGTGTTCTCAGGCACACCTTCAAAGAGGTGATGCATTGTTGGGGAACGCAGTATTTCAAAAAATATCCTACGATCACGCAAGATCTATCTAGGAGATGCATAGCAATGAAGGGGAGGAGTGTGTCCACGTACCCTCGTACACCGAAAGCGGAAGCATTAAGTAACGCGGTTGCTGTAGTCAAACGTCTTCGCGATCCAATCGATCAAGTACCGAACGCACGACACCTCCGCGATCTGCACATGTTCAGCTCGGTGACGTTCCTCGTACTCCTGATCCAGTTGATGCTGAGGGAGAGTTTCGTCCGCACGACGACGTGATGAAAGTGATGATGAAGTTATCGATGTAGGGCTTCGCCTAAGCACTACAACGATATGACCGGGGTGGAAATCTGTGGAAGGGGGCACCGCACACGGCTAAGACAACTGTCAACTTGTGTGTCTATGGGGTGCACCCTCCCCCGTATATAAAGGAGGGGAGGAGGAGGAGGGCCGGCCACAAGGGGCGCGCCCTAGGGAGGGATTCCTACTCCTAGTAGGAGTAGGTTTCCCCCTTTCCTAGTCCAAGTAGGAGAAGAAGGAAGGAGAAGGAGAGGGAGAAGGAAAGAGGGGGGCGCCGCCCCCTCCCTAGTCCAATTCGGACCAGACCATGGGGGGCGTGCGGCCTCCCCTTGTGGCCCTTCTCTCCTTTCCACTAAGGACCATGAAGGCCCAATACTTCCCTTGGCGAATTCCCGTAACTCTCCGGTACTCCGAAAAATACCCGAACCACTCAGAACCTTTCTGATGTCCGAATATAGCCTTCCAATATATCGATCTTTACATCTCGGCCATTTCGAGACTCCTCGTCATGTCCGTGATCTCATCCGGGACTCCGAACAAACTTCGATATATCAAATCACATAACTCATAATACAAATCGTCATCGAACGTTAAGCGTGCGGACCCTACGGGTTCGAGAACTATGTAGACATGATCGAGACTCATTTCCGGTCAATAACCAATAGCGGAACCTGGATGCTCATATTGGTTCCTACATATTCTACGAAGATCTTTATCGGTCAAACCGCATAACAACATATGTTGTTCCCTTTGTCATCAGTATGTTACTTGCCCGAGATTCGATCGTCGGTATCTCAATACCTAGTTCAACTTGTTACCGGCAAGTCTCTTTACTCGTTCCGTAATGCAACATCCCGCAACTAACTCATTAGTCACATTACTTGCAAGGCTTATAGTGATGTGCATTACCGAGAGGGCCCAGAGATACTTCTCCGATACACTGAGTGACAAATCCTAATCTCGGTATATGCCAACTAAACAAACATCACTGGAGACATCTATAGAACATCTTTATAGTCACCCAGTTATGTTGTGGCGTTTAATAGCACACTAAGTGTTCCTCCGGTATTCGGGAGTTGCATAATCTCATAGTCATAGGAACATGTATAAGTCATGAAGAAAGCAATAGCAATAAACTAAACGATCATAGTGCTGAGCTAACGGATGGGTCTTGTCCATCACATCATTCTCTAATGATGTGATCCCGTTCATCAAATGACAACACATGTCTATGGCTAGGAAACTTAACCATCTTTGATTAACGAGCTAGTCTAGTAGAGGCATACTAGGGACACTCTGTTTGTCTATGTATTCAGACATGTACTAAGTTTCCGATTAATACAATTGTAGCATGAATAATAAACATTTATCATGATATAAGGAAATATAAATAACAACTTTATTATTGCCTCTAGGGCATATTTCCTTCAGTCTCCCACTTGCACTAGAGTCAAAAATCTAGTTCACATCGTCATGTGATTTCATACCAACAGTTCACATCTTTATGTGATTAGTTCACATCTTCATGTGACAAATACCCAAAGGGTTTACTAGAGTCAATAATCTAGTTCACATCGCTATGTGATTAACACCCAAAAGTGATCATGTTTTGCTTGTGAGAGAAGTTTAGTCTACGGGTCTGCAACATTCAGATCCGTATGTATTTTGCAAATTTCTATGTCTACAATACTCTGCACAAAGCTAGTCTAGCTAATTGCTCCCACTTTCAATATGTATCTAGACCGAGACTTAGAGTCATCTAGCTCGGTGTCAAAAGCTTGCATCGACGTAACTCTTTACGACGAACTCTTTTATCACCTCCATAACCGAGAAATATTTCCTTAGTCCTCTAAGGATAATTTTGACCGTTGTCCAGTGATCTACTCCTAGATCATTATTGTACTCCCTTGCCAAAATCATGCTAAGGTATACAGTAGTTCTGGTACACAGCATAGCATACTTTATAGAACCTATGACTGAGGCATAGGGAATGACTTTTCATTCCCTTTCTATTTTCTGCCGTGGTCGGGTTTTTGAGTCTTTACTCAACTTCACACCTTTCAACATAGGCAAGAACTCTTTCTTTGACTGTTCCATTTTGAACTACTTCAAAAACTTGTTAAGGTATGTACTCATTGAAAAGTTTATCAAGCGTCTTGATCTATCTCTATAGATCTTGATGCCCAATATGTAAGAAGCTTCACCGAGGTCTTTCATTGAAAAATTCTTATTCAAGTATCCTTTTATGCTATCCAGAAATTCAGTATCATTTCTGATCAACAATATGTCATCCACATATAATATCAGAAATGCTACAAAGCTCCATCTCACTTTCTTGTAAATACAACCTTCTCCAAAAGTCTGTATAAAACTATATGCTTTAATCAACTCATCAAAGTGTATATTCCAACTCCGAGATGCTTGCACCAGTCCATAGATCGATCGATGGAGCTTGCAAACTTTGTTAGCATCTTTAGGATTGACAAAACCTTCTTGTTGCATCATATACAACTCTTCTTTTAATAAATCCATTAAGGAATGTAGTTCTGATATCCATTAGCTAGATTTCATAAAATGCGGCAACTGCTAACATGATTCGGATAGACTTTTAAGCATCGATACGAGTGAGGAAATCTCATCGTAGTCAATGATGTCTACTACACAACCTTCTTCTTGTAGACGTTGTTGGGCCTCCAAGTGCAGAGGTTTGTAGGACAGTAGCAAATTTCCCTCAAGTGGATGACCTAAGGTTTATCAATCCGTAGGAGGCGTAGGATGAAGATGGTCTCTCTCAGGCAACCCTGCAACCAAATAACAAAGCGTCTCTTGTGTCCCCAACACACCCAATACAATGGTAAATTGTATAGGTGCACTAGTTCGGCGAAGAGATGGTGATACAAGTGGTGACATTAGATATAGGTTTTTGTAATATGAAAATATAAAAACAGCAAGGTAACTAATGATAAAAGTGAGCACAAACGGTATTGCAATGTGTTGAAACAAGGCCTAGGGTTCATACTTTCGCTAGTGCAAGTTCCCTCAACAATAATAACATAATTGGATCACATAACTATCCCTCAACATGCAACAAAGAGTAACTCCAAAGTCACCAACCAACACATAGAACCTCAAAGAGTGCCCCAAAGTTTCTACCGGAGAATCACGACGAAAACATGTCCCAACCCCTATGCATAGGTTCATGGGCGGAACCCGCAAGTTGATCACCAAAACATACATCAAGTGAATCACGTGGTATCCCATTGTCACCACAGATACGCACGGCTAGACATACATCAAGTGTTCTCAAATCTTTAAAGACTCAATTCGATAAGATAACCTCAAAGGGGAAACTCAATCCATTACAAGAGAGTAGAGGGGGGGCATCATACGATCAAACTATAATAGCAAAGCTCGCGATACATCAAGATCGTACCACCTCAAGAACATGAGAGAGTGATCAAACACATAGCTACTAGTACATACCCTCAGCCCCGAGGGAGAACTACTCCCTCCTCGTCATGGAGAGCACCGGGATGATGAAGATGGCCACCAGAGAGGAATTGCCCCCTCCGGCAGGGTGCCAGAACGGGTCTAGATTGGCTTTCGGTGGCTACGGAGGCTTCTGGCGGCGGAACTCCCAATCTATTGTGCTCCCCGGTCGTTTTAGGGTATATGGGTATATATAGGAGGAAGAAGTACGTCAGGGGAGCCACGAGGGGCCCACGAGGGTGGAGGGCGCGCCCAGGGGGGTGGGCGCACCCCCTGCCTCGTGGCTTCCTTGTTGCTTCCCTTACGTGGACTCCAAGTCTCCCGGGTTGCTTTCCTTCCAAAAATAAGTTCTGTGAAGTTTCAGGTCAATTGGACTCCATTTGATTTTCCTTTTCTGTGATACTCTAAAACAAGGAAAAAACAGAAACTGGCACTGGGCTCTAGGTTAATAGGTTAGTCCCAAAAATCATATAAAATAGCATATAAATGCATATAAAACATCCAAGGTTGATAATATAATAGCATGGAACAATCAAAAATTATAGATACGTTGGAGACGTATCAGCATCCCCAAGCTTAATTCCCGCTCATCCTCGAGTAGGTAAATGATAAAAACAGAATTTTTGATGTGGAATGCTACCTAACATATTTCTCTAAGTAATTATTCTTTATTGTGGCAAGAATATTCAGATCCATAAGATTCAAGACAAAAGTTTAATATTGACATAGAAATAATAATACTTCAAGCATACTAACTAAGCAATTGTGTCTCTTCAAAATAACATGGCCAAAGAAAGTTATCCCTACAAAATTATATAGTCTGGCTATGCTCTATCTTCACCACACAAAGTATTTAAATCATGCACAACCCCGATGGCAAGCCAAGCAATTGTTCATACTTTTGGTGTTCTCAAACTTTTTCAATATTCACGCAATACATGAGCGTGAGCCATGGATATAGCACTATAGGTGGAATAGAATGGTGGTTGTGGAGAAGACAAAAAGGAGAAAGTCTCACATCAACAAGGCTAATCAATGGTCTATGGAGATGCCCACTGATTGATGTTAATGCAAGGAGTAGGGATTGCCATGCAACGGATGCACTAGAGCTATAAATGTATGAAAGCTCAACAAAAGAAACTAAGTGGGTGTGCATCCAACTTGCTTGCTCACGAAGACCTAGGGCACTTGAGGAGGCCCATTGTTGGAATATACAAGCCAAGTTCTATAATAAAAATTCCCACTAGTATATGGAAGTGTCAAAACAAGAGACTCTCTATCATGAAGATTACGCTGCTACTTTGAAGCACAAGTGTGGCAAAGGATAGTAACATTGTCCCTTCTCTCTTTTTCTCTCATTTTTTTGGGCCTTCTCTTTTTTATGGCCTTTCTCTTTCTATTTTTTGGGCCTTCTCTTTTTTTTGGCCTTTCTCTCTCTTTTTTTATTCCTAACTTGGGACAATGCTCTAGAAAATGATGATCATCACACTTCTATTTATTTACAACTCGATGCTAGAACAAAAGGTGACTCTATATGAATGCCTCCGGCAGTGTACCGGGATATGCAATGAACCAAGAGTGACATGTATGAAAGAATTATGAACGGTGGCTTAGCCACAAATACTATGTCAACTACATGATCATGCTAAGCGATATGACAATGATGAATGTGTCATGATAAACGGAATGGTGGAAAGTTGCATGTCAATATATCTCGGAATGGCTATGAAATTGCCTTAATAGGTAGGTATGGTGGCTGTTTTGAGGAAGATATAAGGAGGTTTATGTGTGATAGAGCGGATCATATCACGGGGTTTGGATGCACCGGCGAAGTTTGCACCAACTCTCAATGTGAGAAAGGGCAATGCACGGTACCGAAGAGGCTAGAAATGATGGAAGGGTGAGAGTGCGTATAATCCATGGACTCAACATTAGTCATAAAGAACTCATATACTTATTGCAAAAATCTACAAGTCATCAAAAACCAAGCATTACGTGCATGCTCCTAGGGGGATAGATTGGTAGGAAAAGACCATCGCTCGTCCCCGACCGCCACTCATAAGGAAGACAATCAAATAACACCTCATGTTTCAAATTTGTTACACAATGTTTACCATACGTGCATGCTACGGGACTTGCAAACTTAAACACAATTATTCCTCAAATTCACAACTACCCAAATAGCACAAATTTTATATCACTATCTCCATATCTCAAAACAATCATCAAGTATCAAACTTCTCTTAGTATTCAATGCACTTATATGAAAGTTTTTATTATATCCCTCTTGGATGCCCATCATATTAGGACTAATTTCATAACCAAAGCAAATTACCATGCTGTTCTAAAGACTCTCAAAATAATATAAGAGATGCATGAGATTTCATCTATTTCTACAAAATAAAACCACCACAGTGCTCTAAAAAGATATAAGTGAAGCACTAGAGCAAATGACAAACTACTCCGAAAGATATAAGTGAAGCTCAATGAGTAGTTGAATAATTATGCAACTATGTGAAGACTCTCTAACATTTAAGAATTTCAGATCTTGGTATTTTATTCAAACATCAAGCAAAACTAAATAAAATAAAATTAAATGACGCTCCAAGCAAAACACATATCATGTGGTAAATAAAAATATAGCTCCAAGTAAAGTTACCGATGAACGAAGACGAAAGAGGGGATGCCTTCCGGGGCATCCCCAAGCTTAGGATCTTGGTTGTCCTTGAATATTACCTTGTGGTGCCTTGGGCATCCCCAAGCTTAGGATCTTGCCACTCCTTGTTCCATAATCCATCAAATCTTTAAACAAAACTTGAAAACTTCACAACACAAAACTTAACAGAAAACTCGTAAGCTCCGTTAGTATAAGAAATAAGTCACCACTTAGGTACTGTTGTGAACTCATTCTAAATTAATATTGGTGTAATATCTACTGTATTCCAACTTCTCTATGGTTCATATCCTCCGATACTACTCATAGATTCATCAAAATAAGCAAACAACACATAGAAAACAGAATCTGTCAAAAACAGAACAGTCTGTAGTAATCTGGATCAAACGTATACTTCTGGAACTCATAAAATTCTCAAATAAATTTCTGGACGTGAGGAATTTATCTATTAATAATCTTCAAAAATAATTAACTAAATATCACTTTTCAAATAAAAATGGCAGCAATTCTCGTGAGCGCTAAAGTTTCTGTTTTTTACAGCAAGATTAAAAAGACTTTCCCCAAGTCTTCCCAATGGTTCTACTTGGCACAAACACTAATTAAAAGCATAAAACCACATATAAACAGAGGCTAGATGAGTTATTTATTACTAAATAGGAACAAAAAGCAAGGAACAAAAATAAAATTGGGTTGCCTCCCAACAAGCGCTATCGTTTGATGCCCCTAGCTAGGCATGATGATTTCAATGATGCTCACATAAAGGATAAGAATTGAAACATAAAGAGAGCATCATGAAGAATATGACTAGCACATTTAAGTCTAACCCACTTCCTATGCATAGGGGTTTTGTGAGCAAACAACTTATGGAAAAATAATCAATTAGCATAGGAGGGTAAAGCAAGCAAAACTTCAAGATTTTAAGCACATAGAGAGGAAACTTGGTATTATTGCAATTCCTACAAGCATATATTCCTCCCTCATAATAATTTTCAGTAGCATCATGAATGAATTCAACAATATAACTATCACACAAAGCATTCTTTTCATGATCTACAAGCATAGAATTTTTATTACTCTCCATATAAGCAAATTTCTTCTCATGAATAATAGCGGGAGCAAACTCAACAAAATAACTATCATGTGATTGAAAATTAAGATCAAAATGACAAGTTTCATGGTTATCATTATTATTTAAAGCATACGTGTCATCACAATAATCATCATAGATAGGAGGCATGCTTTCATCATAGTAAATTTGCTCATCAAAGCTTGGGGAACAAAAAATATCATCTTCATAAAACATAGCTTCCCCAAGCTTGTGGCTTTGCATATCATTAGCATCATAGATATTCAAGGAATTCATACTAACAACATTGCAATCATGATCATCATTCAAATATTTAGTGCCAAACATTCTAGTGCATTCTTCTTCTAGCACTTGAGCACAATTATCGGAATCCTTATTTTCATGATAGATATTAAAAAGATGAAGCATATGAGGTACCCTTAATTCCATTTTTTGATAGTTTTCTTTTATAAACTAAACTAGTGATGAAACAAGAAACTAAAAGACTCGATTGCAAGATCAAAAGATATACCTTCAAGCACTCACCTCCCCGGCAACGGCGCCAGAAAAGAGCTTGATGTCCACTACACAACCTTCTTCTTGTAGACATTGTTGGGCCTCCAAGTGCAGAGGTTTGTAGGACAGTAGCAAATTTCCCTCAAGTGGATGATCTAAGGTTTGTCAATCCGTAGCATGCGTAGGATGAAGATGGTCTCTCTCAAGCAACCCTGCAACCAAATAACACAGAGTCTCTTGTGTCCCCAACACACCCAATACAATGGTAAATTGTATAGGTGCACTAGTTCGGCGAAGAGATGGTGATACAAGTGGTATAAGGATAGTAGATATAGGTTTTTGTAATCTGAAAATATAAAAACAGCAAGGTAACTAATGATAAAAGTGAGCACAAACGGTATTGCAATGTGTTGAAACAAGGCCTAGGGTTCATACTTTCGCCAGTGCAAGTTCCCTCAACAATAATAACATAATTGGATCACATAACTATCCCTCAACATGCAACAAAGAGTCACTCCAAAGTCACCAACCAACACACAGAACCTCAAAGAGTGCCCCAAAATTTCTACCAGAGAATCACGACGAAAACGTGTGCCAACCCCTATGCATAGGTTCATGGGCGGAACCCGCAAGTTGATCACCAACACATACATCCAGTGAATCACGTGGTATCCCATTGTCACCACAGATACGCACGGCAAGACATACATCAAGTGTTATCAAATCTTTAAAGACTCAATCCGATAAGATAACCTCAAAGGGGAAACTCAATCCATTACAAGAGAGTAGAGGGGGGAACATCATAAGATCCAACTATAATAGCAAAGCTCGCGATACATCAAGATCGTACCACCTCAAGAACACGAGAGAGAGATCAAACACATAGCTACTGGTACATACCCTCAGCCCCGAGGGATAACTACTCCCTCCTTGTCATGGAGAGCACCGGGATGATGAAGATGGCCACCGGAGAGGGATTGCCCCCTCCGGCAGGGTGCCGGAACGGGTCTAGATTGGCTTTCGGTGGCTACGGAGGCTTCTGGCGATGGAACTCCCGATCTATTGTGCTCCCTGATCGTTTTAGGGTATATGGGTATATATAGGAGGAAGAAGTACGTCAGGAGAGCCACGAGGGGCCCACTAGGGTGGAGGGCGCGCCCAGGGGGTGGGCGCGGCCCCCTGCCTCGTGGCTTCCCTTAAGTGGACTCCAAGTCTCCCGGGTTGCTTTCCTTCCAAAAATAAGTTCCGTGAAGTTTCAGGTCAATTGGACTCCGTTTGATTTTCCTTTTCTACGATACTCTAAAACAAGGAAAAAACGGAAACTGGCACTGGGCTCTAGGTTAATAGGTTAGTCCCAAAAATCATATAAAACAGCATATAAATGCATATAAAACATCCAAGGTTGATAATATAATAGCATGGAACAATCAAAAATTATAGATACGTTGGAGACGTATCAGTCAACACCTTGAATTTGTCGAAAACCTTTCGCGACAATTCGAGCTTTGTAGATAGTAACAATACTATCAGTGTCCGTCTTCCTCTTGAAGATCCATTTATTCTTAATGGCTCACCGATCATCGAGCAAGTCAATCAAAGTCATACTTTGTTCTCATACATGGATCCCATCTCAGATTTCATGGCATTAATCCATTTTGCGGAATCTGGGCTCATCATCGCTTCCTCGTAGTTCGTAGGTTCGTCATGGTCAAGTAACATGACCTCCAAAACAGGATTACCGTAGCACTCTGGTGCGGATTGTACTCTGGTTGACCTACGGGGTTCGATAGTAACTTGATCTGAAGTTTCATGATCATCATCATTAGCTTGCTCACTAGTTGGTGTAGGAATCACTGGAACCGATTTCTGTGATGAACTACTTTCCAATTCGGGAGAAGGTACAATTACCCCATCTAGTTCTACTTTCCTCCCACTCACTTCTTTCGAGAGAAATTCCTTCTCTATAAAGGATCCATTCTTAGCAACGAATATTTTGCCTTCGGATCTGTGATAGAAGGTGTACCCAACAGTTTCCTTTGGGTATCCTATGAAGACACATTTCTCCGATTTGGGTTTGAGCTTATCAGGTTGAAGCTTTTTCACATAAGCATTGCAGCCCCAAACTTTAAGAAATGACAGCTTTTGTTTCTTGCCAAAGCACAATTCATACGGTGTCGTCTCAACGGATTTAGACGTTGCCCTATTAAACGTTAATGCAACTGTCTCTAATGCATAACCCCAAAATGATAGTGGTTAATCAATAAGAGACATCATAGATTGCACCATATCTAATAAAGTACGGTTATGACGTTTGGACACACCTTTACGCTGTGGTGTTCCAGGTGGTGTGAGTTGTGAAACCATTCCACATTGTTTCAAATGAAGACCAAACTCGTAACTCAAATATTTGCCTCCACGATCAGATCATAGAAACTTCATTTTCTTGTTACGATGATTTTCCACTTCACTCTAAAATTCTTTGAACTTTTCAAATGGTTCAGACTTATGTTTCATTAATTAGATATACCCATATCTGCTCAAATCATCCGTGAAGGTCAGAAAATAATGATACCCGCCGCGAGCCTCAACATTCATCGGACCGTATACATCGGTATGTATTATTTCCAATAAGTTAGTGGCTCGCTCCATTGTTCCGGAGAACGGAGTCTTAGTCATCTTGCCCAGGAGGCATGGTTCACAAGTATCAAGTGATTCATAAGCAAGTGATTCCAAAAGCCCATCAGCATGGAGTTTCTTCATGCGCTTTACACCAATATGACCTAAACGGCAGTGCCACAAATAAGTTGCACTATCATTATTAAATTTGCATCTTTTGGCTTCAATATTATGAATATGTGTATTGCTACGATCGAGATTCAATAAACTATTTATTTTAAGTGTATGACCATAGAAGGTTTTATTCATGTAAACAGAACAACAATTATTCTTTGACTTAAATGAATAACCGTATTGCAATAAACATGATCCAGTCATATTATGCTCAACACAAACACCAAATAACATTTATTTAGGTTCAACACTAATCCCAAAGGTAGAGGGAGTATGTGATGGTGATCTTATCAACCTTGACATCTCTTCCAACACACATTGTCACTTTGCCCTCAACTAGTCTTTGTTCATTTTGTAACTCCTGTTTCGAGTTACTAATCTTAGCAACTGAATCGGTATCAAATACCTAGGGGTTACTATGAACACTTGTAAAGTACACATCAATAATATGTATATCAAATATACTTTTTTTCACTTTGCCATCCTTCTTATCCGCTAAGTATTTGGGGTAGTTCCACTTCCAGTGACCATTTCATTTGCAGTGGAAGCACTCAGTTTCAGGCTTGGGTCTAGTTTTGGGCTTCTTCATGGGAGTGGAAACTTACTTGCCATTCTTCTTGAAGTTCCCTTTCTTTCCCTTGCCCTTTTACTTGAAACTAGTAGTCTTGTCAACCATCAACACTTGATGCTTTTCTTGATTTTTACCTTTGTCGATTTCAGCATCGCGAAGAGCTCGGGGAATCGTTTTCGTCATCCCTTGCATATTATAGTTCATCACGAAGTTCCAGTAACTTGGTGATAGTGACTAGAGAAATCTGTCAATCACTATCTTATCTGGAAGATTAACTCCCACTTGATTCAAGTGATTGTAGTACTCAGACATTCTGAGCACATGCTCACTAGTTGAGCTATTCTCCTCCATCTTGTAGGCAAAGTACTTGTTAGAGGTCTCATACCTCTTAACATGGGCATGAGTCTGAAATACCGATTTCAGCTCTTGGAACATCTCATATGCTCCGTGGCGTTCAAAATGTTTTTGAAGTCCCGGTTCTAAGCCGTAAAGTATGGCGCACTGAACTATCAAGTAGTCATCATACCGAGCTTGTCAAACGTTCATAACGTCTGCATCTGCTCCTGCAAAAGGTCCGTCACCTAGCGGTGCATCAAGGACATAATTCTTCTGTGCAGCAATGAGGATAATCCTCAGATCACGGACATAGTCCGCATCATTCTTACTAACATCTTTCAACTTAGTTTTCTCTAGGAACATATCATAAATAAAACAAGGGAGCTATACGCGAGCTATTGATCTACAACATGGATATGCAAGAAAACTATCAGGTACTAAGTTCATGATAAATTTAAGTCCAATTTAATCATATTACTTAAGAACTCCCACTTAGATAGACATCCCTCTAATCATCTAAGTGATCACGTGATCCATATCAACTAAACCATGTCCGATCATCACGTGAGATGGAGTAGCTTTCAATGGTGAACATCACTATGTTGATCATATCTACTATATGATTCACGCTCGACCTTTCGGTCTCAGTGTTTCGAGGCCATATCTGCATATGCTAGGCTCGTCAAGTTTAACCCAAGTATTCTACTTGTGCAAAACTGGCTTGTACCCGTTGTATGTGAACGTAGAGCTTATCACACCCGATCATCACGTGGTGTCTCGGCACGATGAACTGTAGCAACGGTGCATACTCAGGGAGAACACTTGTACCTTGAAATTTAGTGAGAGATCATCTTATAATGCTACCGCCGTACTAAGCAAAATAAGATGCATAAAGGATAAACATCACATGCAATCAAATAAGTGATATGATATGGCCATCATCATCTTGTACCTTTTGATCTCCATTTCCAAAGCACCGTCATGATCACCATCGTCACCGTCTTGACACCTTGATCTCCATCAAAGCATCATTGTCATCTCGCCAACTATTGCTTCCATGACTATCGCTACCGCTTAGTGATAAAGTAAAGCAATTACATGGCGATTGCATTTCATACAATAAAGCGACAACCAAATGGCTCCTGCCAGTTGCCGATAACTGCGTTACAAAACATGATCATCTCATACAACAATTTATATAATCACGTCTTGACCATATCACATCACAACCTGCCCTGCAAAAACAAGATAGACGTCCTCTACTTTGTTGTTCCAAGTTTTACGTGGCTGCTACGGGCTTCTAGCAAGAACCGTTCTTACCTACGTATCAAAACCACAACATAGTATAGTGATTGCCTTTTGATCTTCAGAAAGAACCTTGTTCATTGAAACCGATTCAACTAAAGTTGGAGAAACAAACACTCACTAGCCACCTGTGTGCGAAGCACGTCGGAAGAACCAGTCTCGCGTAAGTGTACGCGTAATGTCGGTCTGAGGTGCTTCATCCAACAATAACGCTGAATCAAGAATTAACTAGTAATGGCAAGCAATATGTATATACCCACGCGCACAACTCCTTTGTGTTCTACTCGTGCATATAACATCTACGCATAGACCTGGCTCTGATGCCACTGTTGAGGAACGCAATATTTCAAAAAAAATCCTATGATCACACAAGATCTATTTAGGAGATGCATAGCAATGAAGGGGAAGAATGTGTCCACGTACCCTCGTAGACCAAAAGCGGAAGCGTTAAGTAACATGGTTGATGTAGTCGAACGTCTTCGCGATCCAACCGATCAAGTACCGAACGCACAGCACCTCCGCGATCTACACATGTTCAGCTCGGTGATGTCCCTCGTACTTTTGATCCAGTTGACGCCGAGGGAGAGTTTCGTCAGCACGACGACGTGATGACGGTGATGATGAAGTTACCGACGCAGGGCTTCGCCTAAGCACTACAACGATATGACCGAGGTGGAAATCTGTGGAGGGGGGCACCGCACACGGCTAAGACAACTGTCAACTTGTGTGTCTATGGGGTGCCCCCTCCCCTGTATATAAAGGAGGGGAGGAGGAGGAGGGCCGACCACAAGGGGCGCTGTCGGTGTCAAAACCGACGGATCTCGGGTAGGGGTCCCGAACTGTGCGTCTAAGGCGGATGGTAACATGAGGCAGGGGACACGATGTTTACCCAGGTTCGGGCCCTCTCGATGGAGGTAAAACCCTACGTCCTGCTTGATTGATCTTGATGATACGAGTATTACAAGAGTTGATCTACCACGAGATCGTAGAGGCTAAACCCTAGAAGCTAGCCTATGGTATGATTGTGTGTTGTCCTATGGACTAAACCCTCCGGTTTATATAGACACCGGAGGGGGCTAGAGTTACACAGAGTCGGTTACAAGGGAGGAGATCTACATATCTGTATTGCCAAGCTTGCCTTCCACGCCAAGGAAAGTCCCATCCATACACGGGACAAAGTCTTCAATCTTGTATCTTCATAGTCCAAGAGTCCGGCCAAAGTATATAATCCGGTTGTCCGGAGACCCCCTAATACAGGACTCCCACATTAGCCGTTGGACCAGGCTTCAATGACGATGAGTCCGGCGCGCAGTTTTGTCTTCGGCCTTGCAAGGCGGGTTCTTCTTCCGAATACTCCATAGAAGATTGTGAACACAAGGATAGTGTCCGGCTCTGCAAAACAAGTCCCACATACCATCACGGAGAGAATAATATTTCCACAAATCTAATCTGCTGACACGTTTTGACAGCATGACATCATGTTATGGCTCGGTCATTATTTGAACCGTTTTTCTCAACCAGCACCGCACATATCGCGAGGCGGTTTTCTTGACACGTCTTGTCAAAGCAGAGATTGTGTCCCCCCTTATTACGGGATTCTCATCAATACAGACGTGGGTAACCCAACCGCGCCATCGATTACGGCGCTTGGAGAATAAGCGATTTTACCATGCAAGTGGGGAGGCGCATCGCCTCTTCCGCCCTTATAAAGGGACAAGGATTCACCCTTTTTACCCACGCCTTCTTCCTCCTTGCTTAACCATTCTCGCACACTCGAGCTCCAGCGCCCAAGTTCGCGTCTTTCTTCTCAAACCACTCCAAGCATGTCCGGAGTGGGAGGCAAGTGGATGGTCTCCTCCATCACGGAGGAGAACATCACCAAGTTACGAGAAGCCGGATATCTAGCCGCAGATATTGCGCACCGGCTGCCAGATGCAGGGCAGATCATCCCTACGCCCGAACCCCATGAGAGGGTAGTTTTTCTTACCCACTTCGTCCGTGGACTGGGATTTCCCCTCCACCCGTTTGTTCGCGGGCTCATGTTCTACTACAGGCTGGATTTTCATGATCTGGCCCCCAATTTCATCCTCAACATCTCGGCGTTTATTGTCGTGTGCGAGGCCTTCCTCCGCATTAGGCCCCACTTCGGCCTGTGGCTGAAGACCTTCAATGTTAAACCGAAGGTGGTGGTCGGCCAGCAAGCAGAGTGCTGAGGCGCCATGGTGGGCAAAATGCCTAACGTCACCTGGCTCGAAGGCCCCTATGTGGAGACCATAAAGGGGTGGCAATCGGGGTGGTTCTACATCACCGAGCCACGCGACACCAACTAGGTGGCGGCCCCCAAATTTCGATCCGGAATCCCCACGCGGCTCACATCCTGGAAAGAGAAGGGCCTGTCCTGGGGTTCCCCGGCAGAGCTGACCGGACTCCAGACCTGCATCAGGAACATGATGAGCAAGAAAATCAAGCTTGTCAACATGGTCCAGGTCATGCTCTTCTGCTGGATTCTCCTGTGTCAACGAAGTGTGTTCAATTTGTGGGAGTTCGACCCGGCCAAGCACCAGACGTTGCGAGAGCTCTATGACACGATGCATAAGGACGTCTAGTGGGTGTTGTTCAAGGGCGCCGAGGTACCTACTTCCCTCACGGAGGACCACGGACTCAGCGCAAAGCGCCATGCCAATCCGGTAAGTTTTTATACCTCACAGGGTATTTATTTGCCCCAGTTAAATCAAGTGCGGGATCTAAGCTTCCATGTCATTAACAGGACTGGATAAAGACGGCGGAGCAGCTCGATTACCCAGCCCCCGTGCCTGAAGATCCTGCAGATGCTCTCCTAACGGAGATGCTGGCTCCGGCACCTTACGAGGTGCCGGTGAAGAAGACCAAGAAGAAGGCCACGGGGACCCGAAAGGGTCTCTGGTGCAAAGTTGTATTAGACTCATCGTCCGATGACTCCGACACGCACTCCTCCCACGAAAACAAGGAGGAGGAGGAGGAGGAGGAGGAAAGTTCTCCCCCCCATCCGGGGGAGACAATAAAAGGAAGGCCGACCCAACCGGGGAGGCCGAAGGGTCCAAGAAGGGAAGGACCCTCCTTCCGGACTGCTCCACGACAGCCGCCTACAGCGGCGACCAATGGTTACCCAGGGAGAAGCCACTGGTGAAGTCGTAACTATCCGGACACCATAGTAATTCATGGTATATTTTATTGCACTGTTTCTCATTACGCCGCATATGATTATGCAGTCCGTCCCGAGCTCTTCTCGACGTAGATTCGTCGGACGGTTCATTAGACTCGTCGGATATGAATAGTGATTCACTTCCGACCGCCTCCACCCCTTGCCCTACGGACAACATCGAGGTGTTGTCCCGAAAGGCACCGAGCCGAGGGGAGGTAGTCCTGGGGGCGCCTCGAGGTGACCTTCCGGACCATAGGCGCAAAGGGAGCAAGACTCTCACGGTCTCCAAGTTCGGCCCCCAGCCGAATACTGCCCCAGAACCTTCGGTGGTTCCGGACTCCGGCAAACGATCCCCCATTAAGGGGGGCAAGCCGCCCGTGCCGGTGTCCTCTGTCCATCCAGAGGCACCGGACAACTTGCTGGAAGCGCTTCGCGGTGCTTCCACCGACGAAGAGCACCGCACTATCATGAGTGCGGTGATCGAGAAAGTTCAGTCCACCAAAAACGGACTGACCGAAGCTTGCGCCAGCCTCCTAACAGGCTTTGAGGCAAGCAATCAAAATATAACAAAATATTACCGCATAGACAGTAGCCCCTGATGCTTTGTTCGGCGTTCGCAAAGAAAGGCCGAATATAGGATGAAATGATGACCCAGGAGTCTAATCAGAATATGTCTATGTGTATGTGCAGGCTTCACTGCTGGCTGCTGCCGCACGTACTGCGGAGGTCTCTGCATTGAAGCAGGACCTGGAGCGGTCCGAGAACGAGCTCGACCTTACCAAGAGGCAGCTCGAGGAGAGCAAAGGTAAGCAATACCTTGTCTATATATTTAAAAAGAAGTTCGGGTGTGAAGTAATAGGGTCATCATGAATTTGCCAGGGGCCACGACCGAGGTGGCGACCCTGAAGAAGGCGCTGTCTGAGGCCGAAGACAAAGCGGCCAAGGAGCGCCTTGAGCGGGAAAAGCAAGAAGCCCGGGTAGGCAAGGTGCAGCAAGAGCTCGAGGCTCTCACCAAAAAATACGAGTCCTTGGAGCTTGACTCTAAGACGCGAGAGTCCGAGCTTGCGAAGGCGCTCGAAAGTGCACAGAGCGCCAAGGCTGAAGCCCACAAGGCCCTCCAGGAGATGGATGCGGTGAAGAAGATAGCAGCGGGTAAGGCATTCATTATGCAAATCAAGCATGTGAAGGAAACTTTCCTTTTACTTACCCGAGTTCGGAGCTCTCCAGGAGCGTTCGCAGATCTTCCCTGCAGTGTACTGGATGCCGCGGAGTTTTACCGAGCTGAGGAGGGGAGCTCTAAGGAAAAGTTGGTCTGGTCTCAGTATACTGGGACCGAACACCCAATACCCTTGAGCGACCAGCTGAAGCAATTGGTCGAGCTTCACAAGGCGGCCGAACAGGCCATGAAGGGTCTTATAGTCCGGATATGGCCCGGCGAGCCCCTTCCCGGCAGCTACTTCAGTCTGGTGAGGCGGCTTGTGGATGCCTGCCCACGGCTTGAAGTCATAAAGCGGTCCGTCTGCATGGAGGGTGCGCGCCGGGCTTTTGCCCGGGCGAAGGTGCACTGGGCGAAGCTAGACGCCGTGAAGCTGGTGAAGGAGGGGCCGCCGGAGGGCAAGGAGCATCGCTGCCCCGAAATGTATTATGAGAGTGTCCTAAAGGGTTCCCGCCTTGTGGCGGATGAATGTGCCAGAGATGTAATTTTTGAATGAACATGCTCATGTGATCCTGTAATGTGAAACGAGTTCATTTGCGCTATGCAACATTGTTTTAATTTAAAATATTATCTTCTGTGCGGCCGTTTATAAAATCTGAGAGTTGGCCAGTCATCGGCTTCTACCCCCATGTAACTAGTACTGGGGTGTTCGGGATAAACCTGAGCACTCTTTATCCCAATTTCCGGTCCTTCGAGGGAGGTGTTCAGCACAACGAACTAGGAAATCGGACTATAAGGCTTTATCACTCTCACTTAGCCATAGAAGTCTACAATTTTAAATTTTGGCGAAGCCCCTAGTATTCGGAAGGCCAAATTTGGGGCGCTATACACGCCTAAGTCTGGCAAGGCCGACTCCTCGCCCGAAGCGAAAAAAGTCTTTAAGGACTTGAGACCTCTCGAACAGCGACCAGCTCTCGCCCTATCATGACAGTCAGTTTTCAGCTTTCTCTACTGAGGTGCTTGTCCGGAAGAACTGGGACACAATCGCAGTAGTTCTCCTAGCGTTACCTTAGCCGATATAGCGGAACGTAAGGTACCAAAGCATGGGAGCCGGGCAAACCCAACTATTGACCCAAGACATGATTCGGAGCTGATGCATATAATGCTATAAGTTCGGGGTGCCGCACTGTCGAAAGTGTTCGGACTTCTCACACCGTATTATGGGGTAAACGAAAGCCCCTGGCGTACTGACCGTACCAGAATGTACGGGTGCAAGTTGTCGTAAATGATCATATAAGAAAAAAAGGATGAATAATGCAATAATAGACTAATGCTATGCATTGTTATTTTAAATAATACGTCGAAGCGTACTCATACAAGTAGTGCAATAAGCAAAAAATAGGACTATTTGACATGTCTATCCAAGGGCAAGCTGCGTATGAATAGTAGAAAGCGGGTATATCGATTATTATTAGAGACCACCTGTGGGTTCCCATGTACACCTTAGCTTCTTGCCTCCTTGGATGTTCCTTCCCGTAATGTGTCCGACAATCGTACTGCCGGAAAGGGCTTCCAGAGAGTTAGGTCCTGAAAGAGAAAAAATGATAAAGGTATACAGCCCCTAGGGCGGTTAAGCCGCATTGCGGGACGTGCTCTGATCGTGCCCCTGCCCATGCCCATGGTATTTTCTGTGCGTAATTATGTACGCGCGACACGGATTTCGTCGCTTGGCTGGAACTGGGACGGGGGCCAAATTGCTAGGCGAGCTCTGAACGTGCCAGGCGATCCTGTTGCAGTTTACTCCAGACTCGCTTGACAGTGTTCGGGGGCTGTATCGCCGAATTGGTGGTTTGCCTTAAAAGGCTGCTTTGTGCTTCTGCTGCAAGGGCCGCAGTGTGCTCTTCCGTGCGGAGCGAGCATTCTGTGTTTCCACTGACTGTTATGACCCCCCTAGGTCCTGGCATCTTGAGCTTGAGGTATGCGTAATGCGGTACCGCGTTGAATTTTGCAAATGCGGTTCGCCCGAGTAGTGCGTGATAGCCGCTGCGGAACAGGACGATATCAAAGATTAACTCCTCGCTTCAGAAGTTGTCCGGAGATCCGAAGACCACTTCCAGTGTGATTGAGCCCGTGCAATGGGCCTCTACACCTGGGATGACACCCTTAAAGGTGGTTTTGGTGGGTTTGATCCTTGAGGGATCTATACCCATTTTGCGCACTGTATCCTGATAGAGCAGGTTCAGGCTGCTGCCGCCGTCCATAAGGACTCGAGTGAGGTGGAATCCATCGATGATGGGGTCTAGGACCAGTGCGGCAGATCCTCCATGATGGATACTAGTGGGGTGGTCCCTGCGATCAAAGGTGATCGGACAAGCGGACCATGGGTTGAACTTTGGGGCGATGGGCTCCATCGCATAGATGTCCTTTAGTGCATGCTTCCGTTCCCTCTTGGGAATGTGGGTTGCGTATATCATGTTCACCGTCTTCACTTGTGGGGGAAACCTCTTCTGTCCTCCTGTGTTCGGCGGCCGGGGCTCCTCCTCGTCATCACTATGCAGCCCCTTGTCCTTGTTTTTGGCATTTAACTTGTCGGCCTGCTTGAACACCCAACATTCTCTGTTGGTGTGATTGACTGGCTTATCGGGGGTGCCGTGGATTTGACACGAGTGATCCAGTATGCGATCCAAACTGGACGGGCCCGGAGTACTTCTTTTGAATGCCTTTTTCCGCTGACCGGATCTAGAGCCTCTGAATCCGGCATTGACTGTCGTATCATCGGTGTTATCGCTGTTGTTGCGGCGCTTCTGTCTTTTACGACGTGGTCTGCCGTTGGCATCTTTGGTATCCGGAGTACCCGGATTCCTTGATGTGTTGTTGCTGCGAGCCAACCAGCTATCCTCGCCCGCGCAAAAGCGGGTCATGAGTGTCGTGAGGGCTGCCATAGACTTCGGCTTCTCCTGGCCGAGGTGTCGGGCAAGCCACTCGTCACGGATGTTATGCTTGAATGCCGCTAAGGCCTCTGCATCCGGACAGTCGACAATTTGGTTTTTCTTAGTTAGGAACCGTGTCCAGAATTGTGTGGCCGATTCCCCTGGCTGCTGAGTTATATGGCTCAAGTCATCAGCATTCGGTGGTCGCACATAAGTGCCCTGGAAGTTGTCAAGGAATGCGTCTTCCAAATCCTCCCAACTGCCAATGGAGTCTGCTGGCAAGCTATTCAGCCAATGCCAAGCTGGACCTTTGAGTTTTAGTGGGAGGTACTTGATGGCATGTAGATCATCACCGCGAGCCATGTGGATGTGAAGGAGGAAATCCTCAATCCATACAGCAGGATCTGTTGTACCATCATATGATTCGATATTTACGGGTTTAAAACCCTCCAGGAATTCGTGATCCATAACTTCATCAGTGAAGCATATGAGGTGTGTGGCGCCTCTATGCCGGGCTATATCCCGACGCAGTTCATATGAGTCTTGTCTGCTGTATTCGGCCCGGTCGGATTTACTTTTAGTGTATCCGGTGCAACGATCATCGTCCCGCGTTGGCGCGCGCCCCCGTGACCCGTATATTGACCTTGCATGTTTTTCCCTACTGTCCAATACGTCTCGCAGGTCCCGTGTGTTGCCCCGGGCCTTGGTATTTTTGATTGAGTGGCGGCGGGGTGCAGGCTGAACTTCAGGCTGAAACGCCTCTCTGGCTTTCAATGCTTCCTCCTCGAGGTGAGGTAGCAACCTGCGCTTTCGGTAACTCTTGGATGGGCGCTCGAGTTTGTATTCCTCGGCCGCAAGGACTTCGGTCCATCTATCTGCTAGCAAGTCTTGATCAGCTTGAAGCTGTTGTTGCTTTTTCTTCAGGCTATTTGCTGTGGCCATAAGCCGGCGCTTGAAGCACTCCTGCTCGACGGGATCCTCAGGCACGATAAATTCTTCATCGCCGAGGCTCACCTCGTATTCGGAGAGAGGCATGTAATTGTCCTCCTCTGATTCTCCATCTGCTGCTTGCTCTGGAGGGCTAACTTGTTCATCCTCCCGCTCTACATCGTGCTGGAGGGGATTGTGGTTGTCTTCGGCACTATCCGGAGTGTTATTGTCTCTTGTGCCAGTATCACTACTTTTGCTGTGGCGGGACTTAGAGCGGCGCCGCTGACGTCGGCGCTTGGGTTGCTTCTTGGAGGGGTCATCCTCCGCTGTCTCATTGCCATTGCCTTCTTTGGGGGTGTCCACCATGTATATATCATATGATGAGGTGGCGGTCCAGCGCCCTGTGGGCGGTGGTTCCTGTTCGTCTCTTGCATCGTCGTCCATACCGTCGATGTCTTCGGAGTCGAAGTCGAGCATGTCGGTTAAATCGTCGACAGTGGCTACTAAGTGGGTGGTGGGTGGGCAGCGAATTTCTTTGTCGTCCCCGTCCCGTTCTAGACGGACATAGTTCAGCCAAGGTTCTCTTGACAAGGAGAGAGACCTTAATGAATTTAGCACATCGCCGAAAGGCGAGTGCTGAAAGATATCCGCGGAGGTGAAGTCCATGATCGGCGCCTAGTCGGATTCGATAGGCACGGATGCAGGCGGCTCGGAGTCCGTGGCCGGAGACGAATCTAGTGGTTCGGTGACACGGCTCTCGTAAGGGGTGAAGTCAGTATCCGGCTCCATCGCCACTGAGAGTGCGACCTCCGTGGCGGGGTCTATCCCTCCGTCCTCGGATGGTGCAATTTGCTCCAGATTGAAGGCCGGAGTGGCTGCAGATGCGATCTCCCGAACACTGTCCGGCGACAGAGTTACGTCATGCTCGTCGTGATTGTGCCGCGCACCTGACATGGGCTCGAATCCGTCGAAGATCAAGTCTCCACGGGTATTGGCGGTGTAGTTTAAGTTTCCGAACCTGACCTGATGGCCAGGGGCATAGCTCTCGATCTGCTCCAGATGGCCAAGCGAATTGGCCCGCGGTGCGAAGCCGCCGAATACGAAGATCTGTCCGAGGAGGAAAACCTCACCCTGGACCGTTACCGATGATCGAAGGGGCCATCGAGCCTTATGGTGACGGCACAGTGGAACTCTCAATGAAAGCACCAATGTCGGTGTCAAAACCGGCGGATCTCGGGTAGGGGGTCCCGAACTGTGCGTCTAAGGCGGATGATAAAAGGAGGCAGGGGACACGATGTTTACCCAGGTTCGGGCCCTCTCAATGGAGGTAAAACCCTACATCCTGCTTGATTTATCTTGATGATATGAGTATTATAAGAGTTGATCTACCACGAGATCGTAGAGGCTAAACCCTAGAAGCTAGCCTATGGTATGATTGTTTGTTGTCCTACGGACTAAACCCTCCGGTTTATATAGACACCGGAGGGGGCTAGGGTTACACAGAGTCGGTTACAAGGGAGGAGATCTACATATCCGTATTGCCAAGCTTGCCTTTCACGCCAAGGAAAGTCCCATCCGGACACGGGACGAAGTCTTCAATCTTGTATCTTCATAGTCCAACAGTCCGGCCAAAGGATATAATCCGGATGTCCGGAGACCCCCTAATCCAGGACTCCCACAGGCGTGCCCAAGGGAGGGATTCCTACTCCTAGTAGGAGTAGGTTTCCCCCTTTCCAAGTCCAAGTAGGAGAAGAAGGAAGGAGAAGGAGAGGGAGAAGGAAAGAGGGGGGCGCCGCCCCCTCCCTAGTCCAATTCGGACCAACCCATGGGGGGCGCGTGGCCTCCCCTTGTGGCCTTTCTCTCCTTTCTACTAAGGCCCATGAAGGCCCAATACTTCCCCTGACGAATTCCCATAACTCTTCGGTACTCCAAAAAATACCCGAACCACTCAGAACCCTTCCGATGTCCGAATATAGCCTTCCAATATATCGATCTTTACGTTTCATCCATTTCGAGACTCTTCGTCATGTCCGTGATCTCATCTGGGACTCCGAACAAACTTCAGTATATTGATATCTACTACACAACCTTCTTCTTGTAGACGTTGTTCGGCCTCCAAGTGCAGAGGTTTGTAGGACAGTAGCAAATTTCCCTCAAGTGGATGACCTAAGGTTTATCAATCTATAGGAGGCGTAGGATGAAGATGGTCTCTCTCAAGCAACCCTGCAACCAAATAACAAAGAGTCTCTTGTGTCCCCAACACACCCAATACAATGGTAAATTGTATAGGTGCACTAGTTCGGCGAAGAGATGGTGATACAAGTGCAATATGGATGGTAGATAAAGGTATTTGTAATCTGAAATTATAAAAACAGCAAGGTAACTAATGGTAAAAGTGAGCGCAAACGGTATTGCAATGCTAGGAAACAAGGCCTAGGGTTCATACTTTCACTAGTGCAAGTTATCTCAACAATAATAACATAATTGGATCACATAACTATCCCTCAACATGCAACAAAGAGTCACTCCAAAGTCACTAATAGCGGAGAACAAACGAAGAGATTATGGTAGGGTACGAAACCACCTCAAAGTTATTCTTTCCAATCAATCCGTTGGGCTATTCCTATAAGTGTCACAAACAGCCCTAGAGTTCGTACTAGAATAACACCTTAAGACACAAATCAACCAAAACCCTAATGTCACCTAGATACTCCAATGTCACCTCAAGTATCCGTGGGTATGATTATACGATATGCATCACACAATCTCAGATTCATCTATTCAACCAACACATAGAACCTCAAAGAGTGCCCCAAAGTTTCTACCGGAGAATCACGACGAAAACGTGTGCCAACCCCTATGCATAGGTTCATGGGCGGAACCCGCAAGTTGACCACCAAAACATACATCAAGTGAATCATGTGATATCCCATTGTCACCACAGATACGCACGGCAAGACATACATCAAGTGTTCTCAAATCTTTAAAGACTCAATCCGATAAGATAACTTCAAAGGGAAAACTCAATCCATTACAAGAGAGTAGAGGGGGAGAAATATCATAGGATCCAACTATAATAGCAAAGCTCGCGATACATCAAGATTGTATCACCTTAAGAACACGAGAGAGAGAGAGAGATCAAACACATAGCTACTGGTACATACCCTCAGCCCCGAGGGAGAACTACTCCCTCCTCGTCATGGAGAGCACCAGGATGATGAAGATGGCCAACGGAGAGGGATTGCCCCCTCCGGCAGGGTGCCGGAACGGGTCTAGAATGGCTTTCGGTGGCTACGGAGGCTTCTGGCGGTGGAACTCCCGATCTATTGTGTTCCCCGATCGTTTTAGTGTATATGGAGATATATAGGCGGAAGAAGTACGTCAGGGGGGCCACGAGGGGCCCACGAGGGTGGAGGGCGCGCCCAGGGGGGTGGGCGCCCCCCTACCTCGTGGCCTCCTTGAAGCCTCCCTTACATGGACTCCAAGTCTCCCGGGTTGCTTTCCTTCCAAAAATAAGTTCTGTGAAGTTTCAGGTCAATTGGACTCTGTTTGATTTTCCTTTTCTGCGATACTCTAGAACAAGGAAAAAAACAGAAACTGGCAATGGGCTCTGGGTTAATAGGTTAGTCCCAAAAATCATATAAAATAGCATACAAATGCACATAAAACATCCAAGGTTGATAATATAATAGCATGGAACAATCAAAAATTATAGATACGTTGGAGACGTATCATATATCAAATCACATAACTCATGATACAAATCATCATCGAACGTTAAGCGTGCGGACCCTACGGGTTCGAGAACTATGTAGACATGACCGAGACTCATTTCCGGTCAATAACCAATAGCGGAACCTGGATGCTCATATTTGCTCCTACAAATTCTATGAAGATCTTTATCGGTCAAACCGCATAACCACATACGTTGTTCCCTTTGTCATCGATATGTTACTTGCCCGAGATTCGATCGTCCGTATCTCAATACCTAGTTCAATCTTGTTACCGGCAAGTCTCTTTACTCGTTCCATAATGCAATATCCCGTAACTAACTCATTAGTTACATTGCTTGCAAGGCTTATAGTGATGTGCATTACCGAGAGGGCCCAGAGATACCTCTCCGATACACGGAGTGACAAATCCTAATCTCGATCTATGCCAACTCAACAAACACCATTGGAGACACCTATAGAGCATCTTTATAGTCACCCAGTTATGTTGTGACGTTTGATAGCACACTAAGTGTTCCTCCGGTATTCAGGAGTTGCATAATCTCATAGTCATAGGAACATGTATAAGTCATGAAGAAAGCAATAGCAATAAACTAAACGATCATAGTGCTAAGATAACGGATGGGTCTTGTCCATCACATCATTCTCTAATGATGTGATCCCGTTCGTCAAATGACAACACATGTATATGGCTAGGAAATTTAACCATCTTTGATTAACGAGCTAGTCTAGTAGAGGCATACTAGGGACACTCTATTTGTCTATGTATCCGCACATGTACTAAGTTTCCGGTTAATACAATTCTAGCATGAATAATAAACATTTATCATGATATAAGGAAATATAAATAACAACTTTATTATTGCCTCTAGGGCATATTTCCTTCATGCATGTCCTCTAAACTTCCTATTTCAACAATCGTGCTAAAACATCAACAATACAAAGGAATATGAATGGTGAAAGGGGATCTCCATGACATAGCCCTCGCGACGATGCAAATGAATCAGAGCGGGCTCCATTAATATTAACCGTATATCTCACCGAGTTGACACATGAAATTATCCATCTCACTCATTGATGATCAAAGCCCAACTGTTGCATCACTCGCTCCAAAAAGATCCAACCCACTCTACCATATGCCTTAGATAAGTCCAACATATGCACAAAAGCCTAGTGTTCATACTTTCGCTAGTGCAAGTTCCCTCAACAATAATATCATAATTGGATCACATAACTATCCCTCAACATGCAACAAAGAGTCACTCCAAAGTCACTAATAGCGGAGAACAAACGAAGAGATTATGGTAGGGTACGAAACCACCTCAAAGTTATTCTTTCCAATCAATCCGTTGGGCTATTCCTATAAGTGTCACAAACAGCCCTAGAGTTCATACTGGAATAACACCTTAAGATACAAATCAACCAAAACCCTAATGTCGACTAGATACTCCAATGTCACCTCAAGTATCCGTGGATATGATTATACGATATGCATCACACAATCTCAGATTCATCTATTCAACCAACACATAGAACCTCAAAGAGTGCCCCAAAGTTTCTACCGGAGAATCACGACGAAAACGTGTGCCAACCCCTATGCATAGGTTCATGGGCGGAACCTTGATCACCAAAACATACATCAAGTGAATCACGTGATATCCCATTGTCACCACAGATACGCACGACAAGACATACATCAAGTGTTCTCAAATCTTTAAAGACTCAATCCGATAAGATAACTTCAAAGGGAAAACTCAATCCATTACAAGAGAGTAGAGGGGGAGAAACATCATAGGATCCAACTATAATAGCAAAGCTCGCGATACATCAAGATCGTATCACCTCAAGAACACGAGAGAGAGAGAGATCAAACACATAGCTACTGGTACATACCCTCAGCCCCGAGGGAGAACTACTCCCTCCTCGTCATGGAGAGCACCGGGATGATGAAGATGGCCACCGGAGAGGGATTGCCCCCTCCAGCAGGGTGTCAGAACGGGTCTAGATTGGCTTTCGGTGGCTACGAAGGCTTCTGGCGGCGGAACTCCCGATCTATTGTGTTCCTCGATCGTTTTAGGGTATATGGAGATATATAGGCGGAAGAAGTACGTCAGGGGGGGCACGAGGGTGGAGGGCGCGCCCAGGGGGTGGTTGCTCCCCCTACCTCGTGGCCTCCTCGAAGCTTCCCTTACATGGACTCCAAGTCTCCCGGGTTGCTTTCCTTCCAAAAATAAGTTCCGTGACGTTTCAGATCAATTGGACTCCGTTTGATTTTCCTTTTTTGCGATACTCTAAAATAAGGAAAAAACAAAAACTGGCACTGGGCTCTGGGTTAATAGGTTAGTCCCAAAAATCATATAAAAAAGCATATAAATGCACATAAAACATCCAAGGTTGATAATATAATAGCATGGAACAATCAAAAATTATAGATACGTTGGAGACGTATCAGCATCCCCAAGCTTAATTCCTGCTCGTCCTCGAGTAGGTAAATGATAAAAACAGAATTTTTGATGTGGAATGCTACCTAACATATTTCTCTAAGTAATTCTCTTCATTTTGGCAAGAATATTCAGATCCATAAGATTCAAGACAAAATTTTAATATTGAGATAAAAATAATAATACTTCTAGCATACTAACTAAGCAATTATGTCTCTTCAAAATAACATGGCCAAAGAAAGTTATCCCTACAAAATCATATAGTCTGGCTATGCTCCATCTTCACCACACAACGTATTCAAATCATGCACAACCCCGAGGACAAGCCAAGCAATTGTTTATACTTTTGATGTTCTCAAACTTTTTTAATCTTCATGCAATATATGAGCGTGAGCCATGGATATAGCACTATAGGTGGAATAGAATGGTGGTTGTGGAGAAGACAAAAAGGAGAATATAGTCTCACATCAACTAGGCGTATCAACGGGCTACGGAGATGCCCATTAATAGATATCAATGTGGGTGAGTAGGGATTGCCATGCAACGGATGCACTAGAGCTATAAGTGTATGAAAGCTCAAAAAGAAACTAAGTGGGTGTGCATCCAACTTGCTCGCTCACGAAGACCTAGGGCATTTTGAGGAAGCCCATCATTGGAATATACAAGCCAAGTTCTATAATGAAAGATTCCCACTAGTATATGAAAGTGACAATATAGGAGACTCTCTATCATGAAGATTATGGTGCTACTTTGAAGCACAAGTGTGGTAAAAGGATAGTAGCATTGCCCCTTCTCTCTTTTTCTCTCATTTTTTTATTTTTTTTATTTGGGCCTTTTTATGGCCTCTTTTCTCTTCCTTTTTTTATTTGGGCTTCTTTGGCCTCTTTTATTTATTCATTTTTGTCCGGAGTCTCATCCCGACTTGTGGGGGAATCATAGTCTCCATCATCCTTTTCTCAATGGGACAATGCTCTAATAATGATGATCATCACACTTTTATTTACTTACAACTCATGAATTACAACTCGATACGTAGAACAAGATATGACTCTATATGAATGCCTCTGGCGGTGTACCGAGATGTGCAATGATGCATGAGTGACATGTATGAAAGAATTATGAACGGTGGCTTTGCCACAAATACAATGTCAACTACATGATCATGCATAGCAATATGACAATGATGGAGCGTGTCATAACAAACATAACGGTGGAAAGTTGCATGGCAATATATCTCGAAATGGCTATAGAAATGCCATAATAGGTAGGTATGGTGGCTGTTTTGAGGAAGGTATATGGTGGGTTTATGGCACCGGCGAAAGTTGCGTGGTACTAGAGAGGCTAGCAATGGTGGAAGGATGAGAGTGCGTATAATCCATGGACTCAACATTAGTCATAAAGAACTCACATACTTATTGCAAAAATCTATTAGTTATCGAAATAAAGTACTACGCGCATACTCCTAGGGGGATAGATTGGTAGGAAAAGACCATCGCTCGTCCCCGACCGCCACTCATAAGGAAGACAATCAATAAATAAATTATGCTCCGACTTCATCACATAACGGTTCACCATACGTGCATGCTACAGGAATCACAAACTTCAACACACGTATTTCTCAAATTCATAACTACTCAACTAGCATGACTCTAATATCACCATCTCCATATCTCAAAACAATTATAAAGTATCAAACTTCTCTTAGTATTCAATGCACTTTATACGAAAGTTTTTATTATATCCCTCTTGGATGCCCATCATATTAGGACTAAATTCATAACCAAAGCAAACTACCATGCTGTTTAGAGACTCTCAAAATGATATAAGTGAAGCATGAGAGTTCATCTATTTCTTCAAAATAAAACTACTACCGTGCTCTAAAAAGAGATATAAGTGAAGCACTAGAGCAACAACAAACTACACCTAATACGACCCGTTGTAATATAAAAACTGAGGTCCTTGATGTTTTGCCTGAAGCCGGTGTTCACCGAAAATACGCTGCATATACATCAGAGTATCTACAGCCAAGTTTGAAAACAAATGACACATATGTACCGAAGTATATACATATAGATCAAGAAATTGCTAGTAAATGTACAATGGAACTTGGATGCATATGCGTACATCCATGCATGCATGAGAAGCATGAAGCCTGGGTCAGTCACGTTGGTGGATATAGTCTTGAAGAGGTCCTGTTTGAGAACTATGGGAAGTCACGTTCGTTCAAAAAGAATAGGAGGAGGCGTTACTTATTTTTATTTCTGCCACACCGAGAGTTTGCAGGACGGAGGACTTGTAAACTGTTACATGATATGTTCTCTTTGTCCAACTTGGGCCGGGGCCCACCTTCATCAAATCAGATTAACATGCTGCACCAAATTATAGTTTATATAGTTAAATTCGGCCGAGATGTAAAAGGCAGAGTTGTCCAGTTTATTTACGTACGTGTGTTTTCTTGCATTCTAAGTCTAGTTATAGTTGGCTCTTATATAAAGCCAGGTGCGGCCATGTAATACATAGGTTATATTTTATGAATAAACACGATGTGTTTTTATGGTAAATACCCGTATCGAGTTTTGGGGGAAGCCGTCTAAAAATCCCTAAGTTTTGAGGAAGCTTTAGAAAACATCTTTGTTGCGATTTCTGCATGAGTACCATCGTCAAGATTGGTTTTCTCGTGCTGGACCGTAAGGTTCAATCCCTCTACTTCACGTACATCGCGTGCGCGGGCGAGAGGTTACTACCGCTGAAGGAGGAGTGTCGTGAAAGGTCGGGCTGCAACAACGGATCGGATCTCGCCACGAGGTTCGGTCGATATCAGGTGGTATTCAGAGCATCATGTTGTTCACGACACTATGAAGAAGATGGCGAGTGCATTGTTATTCAGTAAGTTAAGCTATGGATTTCAGTTGGAGGAGGAAAGTCGTTGGACTGGGCTTTTTCACACCCGTGTGGTGGTAAGAGAGAGATCATGTGCCATGACCATCGATCACATGAATTTGATCAATGCCGCAAGCATCGAGATGGTGGAGAAGTTGGATCTACCGATGGCACCACGAGCACGACTGTACTTGTTTCATTGGGGTCATGAAGAGCTCACTGTGACGCACCAAACCAAGGTACCGTTTTGGAAAAAAAAATTGCGAGGTTTTATGCTACGTGATTCCGGCACCTATGATTTCATGTCACTTGTTATTGGGCGAGCCATGGTATAAAGAGCATGATGTTACGTATGATTGCAAAACACATAGATATACTGTCAAGAAGGGTAAGAAGTACAGCCTCATGCCAGTGGGTGAGGAGTGTTTTATTTCTTGGAGGAAAGAACATCTTGAGAAGATAAAACAGCAAGAAGAAGAAGAGAAGAAGGTCGAAGTTGCTGAAATTTTTGCGGTTGTTATTCAATTAAATAAGGAAGAGGTCAACTCAAAATCGAGGATGGTTTTGTTTCAAGGAGGAGAGGATGATACGACCTGTTGTAATATAAAAACTGAGGTCCTTGATGTTTTGCCTGAAGCCGGTGTTCACCGAAAATACGCTGCATATACATCAGAGTATCTACAGCCAAGTTTGAAAACAGATGACACATATGTACCGAAGTATATACATATAGATCAAGAAATTGCTAGTAAACGTACAATGGAACTTGGATGCATATGCGTACATCCATGCATGCATGAGAAGCATGAAGTCTGGGTCAGTCACGTTGGTGGATATAGTCTTGAAGAGGTCCTGTTTGAGAACTACGGGAAGTCACGTTCGTTCAAAAAGAATAGGAGGAGGCGTTACTTATTTTTATTTCTGCCACACCGAGAGTTTGCAGGACGGAGGACTTGTAAACTGTTACGTGATATGTTCTCTTTGTCCAACTTGGGCTGGGGCCCACCTTCATCAAATCAGATTAACATGCCGCACCAAATTATAGTTTATATAATTAAATTCGGCCGAGATGTAAAAGGCAGAGTTGTCCAGTTTATTTACATACGTGTGTTTTCTTGCATTCTAAGTCTAGTTATAGTTGGCTCTTATATAAAGCCAGGTGCGGCCATGTAATACATAGGTTATATTTTATGAATAAACACGATGTGTTTTTATGGTAAATACCCGTATCGAGTTTTGGGGGAAGCCGTCTAAAAATCCCTAAGTTTTGAGGAAGCTTTAGAAAACATCTTTGTTGCGATTTTTGCGTGAGTACCATCGTCAAGATTGGATTTCCCGTGCTGGACCGTAAAGTTCAATCCCTCTACTTCACGTACATCGCGTGCGCGGGCGAGAGGTTACTACCGCTGAAGGAGGAGTGTCGTGAAAGGTCGGGCCGCAACAACGGATCGGATCTCGCCACGAGGTTCGGTCGTTATCAACTCCGAAAAATATAAGTGAAGATCAATGAGTAGTCGAATAATTATGCAGCTATGTGAAGACTCTCTAACATTTAATAATTTCAGATCTTGGTATTTTATTCAAACAGCAAGCAAAACTAAATAAAATAAAATGACGATCCAAACAAAACACATATCATGTGGCGAACAAAAATATAGCTCCAAGTAAAGTTACCGATGAACGAAGACGAAAGAGGGGATGCCTTACGGGGCATCTCCAAGCTTAGGCTCTTGGCTATCCTTGAATATTATCTTGGGATGCCTTGGGCATCCCCAAGCTTAGACTCTTGCCACTCTTTATTCCATAGTCCATCGAATCCTTAGCCAAAACTTGAAAACTTCACAACACAAAACTTACCAGAAAACTCGTAAGCTCCGTTAGTATAAGAAAATAAATCACCACTTCAAGGTACTGTAATGAACTCATTCTTTATTTATATTGGTTTTGAACCTACTGTATTCCACTTTTCTATGGTTTATAAACTCTTTTACTAGCCATAGATTCATCAAAATAAGTAAACAACACATGAAACACAGAATCTGTCAAAAACAGAACAGTCTGTAGTAATCTAGATCAAACGTATACTTTTGGAAATCATAAAATTCTAAAATAAATTGCTGGACTTGAGGAATTTATATATTAATCATCTGCTAAAATAATTAATTAAATAGCACTTTCCAAATAAAAATGGCAGCAATTCTCGTGACCGCTAAAGTTTCTGTTTTTTTACCGCATGATCAACAAGACTTTTCCCAAGTCTTCCCAAAGGTTCTACTTGGCACAAACACTAATTAAACACAAAAAACACAGCCAAAACAGAAGCTAGATAATTTATTTATTACTAAACAGGAGCAAAAAGCATGGAATAAAAATAAAATTAGGTTGCCTCCCAACAAGCGCTATCGTTTAACGCCCCTAGCTAGGCATGATGATTTGAACGATGCTCACATAAAGAATAAGAATTGAAATATAAAGAGAGCATAATGAAGAATATGAATAACACATTTAAGTCTAACCCATTTTCTATGCATAGGGATTTTGTGAGCAAACAACTTATGGAAACAAGAATCAACTTGCATAGGATGGTAAAACAAGCATAACTTCAAAACTTTAAGCACATAGAGAGGAAACTTGATATTATTGCAACTCCTACAAGCATATATTCCTCCCTCATAATAATTTTCAGTAGCATCATGAATGAATTCAAAAATATAACCAGCACATAAAGCATTATTTTCATGATGCATAAACATAGAATTTTTATTACTCTCCACATAAGCAAAATTCTTCTCATTCGGAATAGTGGGAGTATCATAAGAGACTCGAATACTATAAATTGTTTCCACATTAAAAGAGTAATGTTCAGAAAAGGGGTAATCATAATCATGACAAGTTTTATAAATATAATCACTACTTTTATATCATATGTATCATCACAAGAATTATCATAAGTAGGAGGCATGCTATCATCATTATAAATTTGCATATCAAAACTTGGGAAACTAAAAATATCATCTTCATTAAGCGTACCATCCCCAAGCTTGGGACAAACATTAATTGCAGCAAATATATTCTCAAAAACATCATCTTCATCAAACATAGCATCCCCAAGCTTGGGCCTTTTCATATCATAAAATAAATCACTCTCATCATTAATAGTATAGATAGCACCAATAGTATAGCAATTATCATATTCTTCCAAGCAAGTGCCAAAAAGATTTTCAAGATCATAAGAAGTATCATTATCTGCCACAATTATATTTTCATGAGGCACAATAGTAATAGGAGCTGCATTATTTGGGAGAGATATCTTTTTACCTCTCTTTCTTTTTCTTTTCTTCTTCTTCTTCACCACATCATGTGTGGGTTCAATCCTATTTTTGGAGCTCCTTAATAATGAGATTGGTTGAATAGGAGGCTCCTCCTCGTTACCTGATTCATCATCAGAAATAATAGGAGGATATTCGGAAGTCTCTTCCCTTTCATTAGTATTCTCTTCATCTTCTATTTGTTTTCTTTTCTTTATCTAGTTGGCAATATAAGGATTTTCAATACAATTCACCGCACAATACATATAAATTTCCTCTAGATCAAAATTAAGAACTCTATCAAGGGCAAATTATGGAATGTCCTTAGTTATACGTTTCATTTCTTCATAACCCATAAGCAAACTAAGTTCATTATAATGTGCAAGGGAAATCAAGTCATCACAATTTTTGGACACGATTAGATCATGGAACAATTTGCATCGGATAGCTAAATGACCCTGTTCATTGCAAAGTCCACAAGTACGGCCAAGAAAATTTAAATTTTCAGCACAATCATCTAGTATTTCTTGCAACAATTTAGTTTCTAAGTACTTATGCTTCTTGCAATATCTATCTTCCCTTTTTGGTGTGTACTTACAAACCCAATGCACTCCACAAAAATTGACATGTTTATAGGAGACATTTTCATCATAACTAGTGCAATCATCATTAGTATCATGGATATTCAAAGAATTCGTACTAACAACATTGCAATCATGCTCATCATTCACATATTTTATGCCAAGTATTCTATGTAATTCTTCTTCTAGCATTTGAGCACAATTTTCCTTTCCATCATACTCACGAAAGATATTAAAAAGATGAAGCGTATGAGGTAAACTCAATTCCATTTTTATAGTTTTCTTTTATAAACTAAACTAGTGCTAAAACAAGAAACAAAAAGATTCGATTGCAAGATCTAAAGATATACCTTCAAGCACTCACCTCCCCGGCAACGGCGCCAGAAAAGAGCTTGATGTCTACTACACAACCTTCTTCTTGTAGATGTTGTTGGGCCTCCAAGTGCAGAGGTTTGTAGGACAGTAGCAAATTTCCCTCAAGTGGATGACCTAAGGTTTATCAATCCGTAGGAGGCGTAGGATGAAGATGGTCTCTCTCAAGAAACCCTGTAACCAAATAACAAAGAGTCTCTTGTGTCCCCAACACACCCAATCAAGCTTTTAAATCTAGGCTGATACGACCGATATCTAGGCCGATATATCACTTTCGGGGCTCTACCGATATAAACATGACATATCATTTCGTAAATATCATTTTCACACATATCATCTGATATGGACCAAAATATCAACTGATGTGGCCGATATCTAGCCCAATATGTCCACCGATATAGAACGATATGTAGATGACAACAATTATTTCTTAGAATGCAGTGAAATAAGATTATGCATTTATAAATTCAATATATATTATCAAAGTCATGCACAATGTTTCATACAAATGCATATATATCGTATTGTTTTTAACAATAGAGTAAGGATTTTGTGAATCTTTCCTTAATAGTTTCTTAATCAACAAGTTAATAAACTTGGAATATAACAGTGTCAGGTTAAAGCATTCACATCATACATTTTATTTACTAAAAATAAATGTTTTGAACAGGAATAATGAAAAAAACTAGACATCTTTTCTTCGATATATCTACATATCGTCCGATATTCAATATCCGATATGTCAAAGCCAAACCGGTATGAACCGATATCCGACATTTTGAAGCTTGCACCCAATACAATGGTAAATTGTATAGGTGCACTAATTCGGCGAAGAGATGGTGATACAAGTGCAATATGGATGGTAGATAAAGGTATTTGTAATCTGAAATTATAAAAACAGCAAGGTAACTAATGGTAAAAGTGAGCGTAAACGGTATTGCAATGCTAGGAAACAAGGCCTAGGGTTCATACTTTTACTAGTGCAAATTCTCTCAATAATAATAACATAATTGGATCACATAACTATCCCTCAACATGCAACAAAGAATCACTCCAAAGTCACTAATAGTGGAGAACAAACGAAGAGATTATGGTAGGGTACGAAACCACCTCAAAGTTATTCTTTCCAATCAATCCGTTGGGCTATTCCTATAAGTGTCACAAACAGCCCTAGAGTTCGTACTAGAATAACACCTTAAGACACAAATCAACCAAAACCCTAATGTCACCTAGATACTCCAATGTCACCTCAAGTATCCGTGCGTATGATTATATGATATGCATCACACAATCTTAGATTCATCTATTCAACCAACACATAGAACCTCAAAGAGTGCCCCAAAGTTTCTACTGGAGAATCACGACGAAAACGTGTGCCAACCCCTATGCATAGGTTCATGGGCGGAACCCGCAAGTTGATCACCGAAACATACATCAAGTGAATCACGTGATATCCCATTGTCACCACAGATACGCACGGCAAGACATACATCAAGTGTTCTCAAATCTTTAAAGACTCAATCCGATAAGATAACTTCAAAGGGAAAACTCAATCCATTACAAGAGAGTAGAGGGGGGGAAACATCATAGGATCCAACTATAATAGCAAAGCTCGCGATACATCAAGATCGTATCACCTTAACACACGAGAGAGAGAGAGAGAGAGAGAGAGAGAGATCAAACACATAGCTACTGGTACATACCCTCAGCCCCGAGGGAGAACTACTCCCTCCTCGTCATGGAGAGCACCGAGATGATGAAGATGGCCACTGGAGAGGGATTGCCCCCTCCGGCAGGGTGCCGGAACGGGTCTAGATTGGATTTCGGTGGCTACAGAGGCTTCTGGCGGTGGAACTCCCGATCTATTGTGTTCCCCGATCGTTTTAGTGTATATGGAGATATATATAGGCGGAAGAAGTACATCAGGGGGGCCATGAGGGGCCCACGAGGGTGGAGGGCGCGCCCAGGGGGGGTGGGCGCGTCCCCTACCTCGTGGCCTCCTTGAAGCTTCCCTTATGTGGACTCCAAGTCTCCCGGGTTGCTTTCCTTCCAAAAATAAGTTCCGTGAAATTTCAGGTCAATTGGACTCCGTTTGATTTTCCTTTTCTGTGATACTCTAAAACAAGGAAAAAACAGAAACTGGCAATGGGCTCTGGGTTAATAGGTTAGTCCCAAAAATCATATAAAATAGCATACAAATGCACATAAAACATCCAAGGTTGATAATATAATAGCATGGAACAATCAAAAATTATAGATACGTTGGAGACGTATCATATATCAAATCACATAACTCATAATACAAATCATCATCGAACGTTAAGCGTGCGGACCCTACGGGTTCAAGAACTATGTAGACATGACCGAGACTCATTTCCGGTCAATAACCAATAGCGGAACCTGGATGCTCATATTTGTTCCTACAAATTCTACGAAGATCTTTATCGGTCAAACCGCATAACCACATACGTTGTTCCCTTTGTCATCGATATGTTACTTGCCCGAGATTCGATGTCGGTATCTCAATACCTAGTTCAATCTTGTTACCGGCAAGTCTCTTTACTCGTTCCGTAATGCAATATCCCGTAACTAACTCATTAGTTACATTGCTTGCAAGGCTTATAGTGATGTGCATTACCGAGAGGGCCCAGAGATACCTCTCCGATACACGGAGTGACAAATCCTAATATCGATCTATGCCAACTCAACAAACACCATTGGAGACACCTATAGAGCATCTTTATAGTCACCCAGTTACGTTGTGACGTTTAATAGCACACTAAGTGTTCCTCCGGTATTCAGGAGTTGCATAATCTCATAGTCATAGGAACATGTATAAGTCATGAAGAAAGCAATAGCAATAAACTAAACGATCATAGTGCTAAGCTAACGGATGGGTCTTGTCCATCACATCATTCTCTAATGATGTGATCCCGTTCGTCAAATGACAACACATGTATATGGCTAGGAAATTTAACCATCTTTGATTAACGAGCTAGTCTAGTAGAGGCATACTAGGGACACTCTGTTTGTCTATGTATCCACACATGTACTAAGTTTCCGGTTAATACAATTCTAGCATGAATAATAAACATTTATCATGATATAAGGAAATATAAATAACAACTTTATTATTGCCTCTAGGGCATATTTCCTTCATGCATGTCCTCTAAACTTCATGTTTCAACAATCGTGCTAAAACATCAACAATACAAAGGAATATGAATGGTGAAAGGGGATCTCCATGACATAGCCCTCGCGACGATGCAAATGAATCAGAGCGGGCTACATTAATATTAACTGTATATCTCACCGAGTTGACACATGAAATTATCCATCTCACTCATTGATGATCAAAGCCCAACTATTGCATCACTCGCTCCAAAAAGATCCAACCCACTCTACCATATGCCTTAGATAAGTCCAACATATGCACAAAAGCTCTTATTGGGGTCCGTCTCCACCTTAATAAAATGAGTGCACTAAAACGCAATGAAGGTTTTATTTGTGATGGGTGTGTCTGGTACAAATGCACTCTAGTCCGATGAAACAACGTCCCCCATAATTGTTTGTAACCTGTAAACTGGATATTTTGCAATCACCATGTAAATTACATTACAGGAGCTAATAGGCCTGAACACTGAAAACTTTGTTGGCTCGTCAACTTTGGGAATTAACACAGTGGTCGTCACATTCACTCCCTCCAGCATGTGTCCAAACTCAAAGAAAAGCTTTCCACCGCCGCAACAATATCATCCTTTAGGATGCCCCAATGATTCTGAAGAAAAAAACGAGCAGGAAACCCATCTGGCCTTGGCGCCTTCAAGGGCCCGATCTTGAACATGGCATCACTAATCTCCTTATGTGAAAAGGAAGCACATAACCCATTCAACTTCTCCGAGATGAGCCGCTCGAACAAGGGCACCACATGATCTACATTTAAACCCTGGCAAACATCGGGCCGAGCCGGGTTTCGGGCCGGGCTTGCAAAATCCTGACCTTCATTTCTCAAGCCCGAGCCCGGCCCGAAGCTTGAAATACTCCATGTTTTCAAGCCCGAGCCCGGCCCGAAATCAAGCCCGAAGCCCAAAAGCCCGGCCCGAATGATGTTTTTTAGTACGCGCACGTGCAAGCCTGGCCCGAAATTCAGAAAAATAGAAGCCTGAGCCCGGCCTGAACTATCTTTCGGGCTGCAAAACAAAGCCCGAACCCAGCCCGAATGTCAAGCCCGACCCGGCCTGGCCCGGGTTTTTCGGGCCGGGCTGCCCATGCCCGGGTTTTTCTGCATTCAACCTCGCATCAACTTCAAATAAAATTTTAAAGTAACTCATCGCCATACTTTCCATTTCTTGTTGATTGGTATGGAGCACTCCATATCATTAACCAAGCCTTTGATCAATACTTATTTTATATTTAATGATTAGAGTAAAGGAGGCTTTGTCAAATTGCTCGATGCTTAGACATCTCCATATGCTCTTAGTTAAGGTTTCCTTAGGTATGCTGTCAATTTTATTTTTGACCTCTAATTTTGATTATCTTGGCTAGAAAATTTGTACTAACATCCCTTGACTTTGCAAGTATATTACTACCTCTTAACATTGTTTTATTTTGAGCGGAAATGATGTGTACTAGAAGGGATGGGCATGCTTTCCTGCGCCTTTGGTGTTGTTGAATTTCTATAAAAAGATTACTCACATTGTTTCAAAATATAAGACATATTACTTTTTTGAAAAGTCAAACATTTTAAGTTTGATCAAACTTGTAGAGAAATATATAAAAATTCATAATATCAAATCGGTATGATTAGATTCATCCTGAAATGAATTTTCATTTTTTTTGTTTAATATTGCGGATGTCGACTGCTCTAAACTTGGTCAAAGTTAACGAAATTTGACTTTCCAAAAAGCTTATACCCTTTATTTTTATTTATAATGTGTTTATTTGATGAGCCTTTCGTGGTGTGGTTCTGTGTTATCCGCTAACCAACATATATTTACATGAGGAAATTTCGGTGGCGGTGGTTGCATGTGCTATATTGGTGCTACAATATCACATGGTGACGCTTATTTTTTCTAGGTGGTGAGAGGGTGCGCGGGATTGATATGTTTTTATAGACCTATTGCTGCTGATTTATTTGAAAATTGTTGCCCCGGTCAAAATCATAAACCAAATTCAAAATTCAATACCTCAATTGAATGAAATAGGTTCAAAATTTGGAAATATTAGGAATTAAAAGAATTAAATGGGAGAGCTCCTTGAGAAATCGTTGACCGGTCAAAATCAGGTAACCTAGTTATAAATTGAAGACATCAATTAATTATGAGGCCATAATAATTAGAAAGCAGAGTGTATAGTATACAAAGAATTGAATGAGAGAGCTTTAAGAAATTGTTGACCCAATCAAAATCGGGTGACCCTATTTCAATTGGAGAGCTCAATTGAATGTGGGCTCTTTAAAACTAGTGAACGTAGTGTTATAGGATAACAAGGGTGCTCCCCTTTTTTGTGGTTGCTTTGCTAACAAGGTCAATGTTTGTGTGTACCTGTGGATCTTTTTCTATAAGCACCAAAATCTACATTGGTATACAAATTTCTCTTCTCTTGTCACCTGCAAGTGTTCTTCTCTTTTTCAAAGCAAGTCGAGGTTTAGTCTAACCTTTAAAAAAATGGTCTATCAATACTAAAAACACTGCAGGATATGCACACATAATTATATTATTGGATGCATAACAGCTATAAAAAAATTAAAGTCAACTATTTGTATATTTCAAAATTTTGGAAACAAGATAAGTTGATTAACTTGTGGCTTGTCTTATATCGGATTTTTTCTCTTTTGAGATATAATTCATATATTTTACATTTCATGAATAGACCTAAGGAGTCTTTGCGAACATATTACCATTAGTAATTCCTTACCGTTATTTCCGTTTACAGCATAAGTGAGGTATATGATGAGGGCTTCATCACGGTCACCGCTTTTTTTTTGTCCTCCTATTAAAGTCTATAATTGTTAGCTGCGATGGTGACAATTTTACTGCATATGTTGCAACATACATACTATATACATGTATTTACTAGAACAAAATAGTCAACCATCGTCTACAGGTACACCCAAAAGTTCCTGTGCACTTTTCTCCATCCAGAATCCAGATAATAAACCAGAAACAGTACTAGTACTAGTAGTAACAGTTACAAGTAGAAATTGTCCAGAAATAGTGGCGAATCTGCTGTTGGACCAATCTCTTTCAGCTGTCATTCAAGTTTGTTTGCCATGGCCTCCCTTCGCTCGCTTGGGGAGCAGAGCATATCCCCTCCCAACTTGCTGGATAATCATTAGCTTTGCATGGGCCTCAAGCAACCCATCTATTTTGCTGGTGCTGGTGCTGTGCTCCCACACGCAATCCTTCCTCCCTTTTTCTTTGCTGGCTTTTGCAACTTGCAGCCACACCTCTGAGGCCTTTTTTGTTCATAGAATAGGATTATCATAGGAACAAGATTTTTGTAGGAAATGAGATGACATATATAGATGTCATTTGGTTGACACCAAATTTTTTTTTCCATTGAGTCTAGGCTCTTTTTTATTTTCTTATGAAATGTGGAGGATAGGAACCAATTCTATGTAGGAATAAGAATCCATTCCTATGAACCAAAGGGCTTTAAAGGAAAAAAATTCTATAAAAATCCTATCCTCTAGAATTTTTATGAAATTCCTCTAAACCAAAGGAGGCCTGAATTTATTTGATCTTCAAACTTCTCGGCCATTTCTTTTCCGAGAAAAAAGAGAGAAAACGACGGACCATTGATTTCTTCCCACAAAGAGAAAATCAATCGAACAATGCTAACCGATCATTTACCGATCCCGTGACCAAAACCAGAACCATCGGTTCTTCCTTTTTCCTTGGTATGAATGTCGCTCTCGCCTCTCTTCCTTTGACTCCGCCCTCGTGTAAGATGTCGCTTCAACGACTCAAAAGTATCTAAATTAGGAGAAACAGGGCAGATATGCAAGGGGGTATGCGAGGAGGAAGAAGTCAAATACCGATGATAGCGAAAAGCGAACCAACCATTAAATGTAAAATGAAAACAAAAGTAAAAAAATGGGTCGCGTGTCGGTGATATACAGTTTCCAGCCAATTTTTTGACCATTTCGAATGGTTGACAATGCCCCACTCCAGGTCCAATTGTTCAGAAAGGAACCATGGCAAGTGAATGAATGAATGAATCAGCAGACTACACATTGCGCTCATCTCCTCCACGCCTTTTTGCTCGCCCTTTCCATGGCGCCTCGTCAGCCAACCACTTGAGCTGCCCACATAGCCACAGGCTGCTTGCTCATCATTCATGGACGGGGAGATGCCATTTGCATCTTCAACAAAGCTGATGGCATCTTGTATCTTGTAAAGCAGCATCACGAGCCAAAGGGGAAAACCAGCCAGTGGAGGTGTCAGCGTCATCCATCCATGGCACTTGCCGAAACAAGAGCAAAAGAGCTCCAGGTATCTGCCTTCACTGGACGAGTACCAAAACAAGAACTCAAGGCATCTTAACCTGCTGCAGATGACCCTCTGAGAGCAGTGATTCCCGGTCCTTGCTGTCGACGAAGCGACAATCCATCAGGGACAGGGGAGCCAATCGGGTGGATTCTCATTAAACTTCTTTTCTCCACCCCTGATGAAAGGAGTTGGAACTTGAAAGGCACACTGCCAATTAACAACAGGATTCAACAACAAAACAAGCTCCTATTCGGCGAGCCTATAGTACACTACACAGTCTTCTGAAAGGCAGAAGACAAACTAAGGAGAGGCGGGGGAGCTTACAGACAACGCTGCTACAGGGGTATGCCGTGCTCTACGGGCTACAACTGCAGCGCCTCCAACCTCGGCACCAGATTGGATGGGCTTGCACGCTGCGCACGCTCGTCACTGAGGAGTATCGTGTTGATGGTGCCGGATTCTCTCAACCAGGCAGCCACCACGACGCTGGGCGACACAAACCTTCCAATGTTGAATCGCTCAACCTGAAACGGTGCTCCGATTGAGTTGAGAAGTGCTTCGATGACGTGGCGAAGAGTGCTTGCGCCCGCAATCTTGCTATGCTTTCCCCACCCTGTCAGAATGCTGTACAGATATACAGAGCATGGTTTCAGTTATACAGATACAGATGGGAGGAAAAGTTAACAGCCTTTGCATTTGCACAGACACAAAACTACCGTAAATGTAACAAACACAAGAAAAATAAGTTGTAGCATCGAGTACCTTAGAAACTCAGGCATAGCTCGTCCTTCGAAGACAATAGAGCGCACATTCAGGAGCCATGCATGGACCATTGCTTGAGCTGCACCACATGACATAAGGTGCAGGTCCAAGCAAAACTCACTCCATGTGTTCTCCCACACACGGCGATTTACCCCTTCGAGCACAATTAACTGAGCTCCTTGCCTCTGAAAATAAGAAGGAACACACATTTGTCATTCAATTCATCAAATGGATTAGCCCTGTGTATGCAGTTTAACAGGGAACATTTTACATAGCATGCAACGCTTGCTACTCTACATATGAAGATGGTTTAGTACAATTAAATATCAAGCTGTCCAGTAAATACCAAATTCAGGACAGTTTAACTACTACAAATCTCAAAACAACTTCCAAAGTAACCAAAAATGCCAATAGACTACGTAAAAAATGTTTAATTGAAATATTAGAATGGCTATCACATATCATGAGTATCTTCATTCAAGAGATAAGATCAAATTCCATGTATACTAAGGTTAAGGATAATGACAAAATCCACTACACCAAGGGAATATTAAAGATTACAAACTATCACAAGTCACTTAAAAGTTAATATAAAAGAACAAGTATTACTATGATACTATTTCATCTATTCAAATATAACCAGTCAGTTGAGAATAAAAATTACCCCTAAGCATCGATAAATTGCTAAGGATTACTCAAGGATTTAACCTTTTTAACATCACAAAATCTCTGTTTTTGCGAATCAACACAATACTTAAATCAAAGATGTACACTTTGAGCAGATCCTACCTGGCCAAAATGCCACAGCATATCAGTAAGAGCATTATAAAAGGCAGACGATGTTGGAGAATCCATGCGTCCCAGCTGATTAAAAAGGGACTGTGCTTGCGACCAAATTTCTTGGTAACCCATAAGGAGCCCATACGCAACACCATAGACAAAGTTATCAAACAAGCGAAGTTGTTCCAGTAATAGGGCTGCATCTTCAAAGTTATTACAGCGACTGCAAGAACCAAATTGAAGCGTAGAGTTAGTTACGTATACCAGATTTGCAGGTTGGAGAGGAGCGCAATGTGACTCTGCTAATTCAGATTTATGTACTAATAACATGATTTCCTAACTCAACCCTCATATGTATTACACTTCTGTTTTGGCCAAAATAAATATGGAGACATAAGGATATCTTCGGCTTACACTCTTTTCTAGAACCAGCAAAAAATGAGAGGATGTAAAATAAATAGTATTTTCCATACGTAGATCATGTATTCTGAAGGCTAAAATTTAACCAGTGCAAGCATACATCCATATTGGACTTAGAAAAATTAAACTGACAGGAAAAAGGTAATTAGCTTCCAGTACAATTCAGCACAAAATTTTGAAATTTTCAACTGGTATGACAAGTTTAGAACTAAATGGCCAGACAGCATCTAGTGGCAGAATACTGAGAACAATTTCCAGTATAATATAGCACTAATTTTTTAACTTTCAACTAGTACAACAAAATTAATAACAAAATGGCTAGATAAGCATCCAGTGGTAGAATACTACTCCCTCTGTCCCATAATATAAGAACGTTTTTGACACTAGTGTAGTGTAAAAAACGCTCTTATATTATGGGACAGAGGGAGTAAGAATTAGAGAGATTTGGCATTAAAAGGCTTAAGTTAAAGAAATCAAGATGTACCTGCAAGCATTCAGGATCGCAGAAAATGTAACAACATTTGGCCTTACACCCTGTTGGACCATCTTCTGAAACAATTCCAGAATGAAATACAATTCCTGAGACCTCCTCATCCGGACATCAATGGCAGAGCGTCCTCTTGTCACTGGATTAGCAGCCCTTATGATCTGGCCATTATAAACCCCAACAATGCCCATGTCCCCAACTTCAGGATCCTCCTCAGCGTGTACCTTAGACTTGCCAAATGCATCAATTATTGTGTTATATGTAACCACATTTGGTTTGATACCCATCTCAGTCATATCATTTAGCAAAGATAATGCCCACTCTACCAATCCATTCTTGGCCAATGTGTCAATGAAAGAGCTGAACAGAACAACGTCGGCCTTTAGGCCAGATTCCTTAAAATCTAAATAGACATTAAATGCATCTCCGTGCATTCCCGCTTTTGAATAGATATCTATCAAAGTTGAGTATGTGAGTACACTAGGAGCTACCCCGCGTCTCCTCATATCTTGGACGAGGAAAGAGACGATGTCCAAGCGTCCCTGCTTTCCATATCCATTAATCAAAGAATTGTAAGTGACAGTATCCTTCTCAATCCCAGAGTCCTCCATCTCGTCACACACAATGGCAATTTCGGCATACTTCCCGGTCTTCACATAAATAGCCAGCACTGTGTTGTAGCAAACTCGATCCAATCGAATTCCCAAAGACTTCATCTTTTCGTACAACTTGAGTGCCTCCTCATACTTCTCCAGCTTGGAGTATCCATCAATCAGTGTACTGTATGTAACAACATTTGGCTTCAGCTTTTTCGCTTCCATATCCAGCAGAACCTGCATAGCAAGCTCTATGTTGCCACACTTGCAAATTGCATCGATAAATGTGTTGTATGTGTAAATGTCACGCCCAATGCCAAGATGGGTCATTTCATCAAAGACAGCACGGGCATCCTCCAAGTGCCCTGCGCGGCTGCACGCAGAAAGAAGTGAATTGAAAGTCTTCCGGTCGGGACAGAGCCCATCCCGTAGCATCTGACGAAAATATCCGAGCGTGAACCTGAGGTCAACACCCCCTTTCCCACATGCATCAATCACCGCATTGTACGTAACTGTGGTAGGCCGCAAGCCTGCACCCTTCATCGACTCAAGCACCCCCATGGCCTCGGTCGCAAGACCACTCCTCGCATATGCTGATATGAGCGCTGAGTATGCAAACACCGTTTTGCCATAACCCCCTGCAATGCCAGCATCAAAACCTCTTCTTGCAAGGTCTGGTCGCCCCATCTTGCCGAGTGCACCGATTGTGGCAGTCAAAAGCTTGCCTTTATCGACGGAGCCATTGCCAACAAGGGGCAATGCAGCGTGGAACACCTCAAGCGCACGGACTGCAGATTTGTCCCTGTCGCCGAGCTCCCGAAGGACATGGCAGTAATCATCAGGACCAACCAGCTCTCCCCGGAAAGAGGAAAGCGATGCGCCGAGCGCGCGCCGGTCATCAGGGGCAACACGGAGCAGCTTGTCAACACAGCGCCCAGCAGCAGCTGAGGACGTGCGCCCGCCGCGGTCCTGGCCACCCGCCCCACGGTTGTTGCGCTTGGAGATGTTCTTCGTGGAGCGCGCCCGCCTGAACTCAGGGCCAAGCGCCCCTACAGCGGCGCGCTGGGGCTGCACCGCCCATGGCGCGGCCGGGCCACTAAATATCGGGTTCTGGACGGGCGGGCAGGCCACGGAGTGGGACCCCGCCGCGAGGAAGGGCGGGCAAAGCGCCGCCGCCGCGGCAGGAGCCGACGCGGACGCCGACGCATGCAGCCGGGCCGTGGCCGTGGCGGGGGCCGCCGCCGCCGCCGCGGCAGGGTGGTGGGAGGCGGCCGCCGCGTGCGCCTGCGACGGCGTGAAGTGCGTCGTTGGCGCCATGACGGCCACCGAACGCAATCACCTTCCTTCCTCCACGGACTCCCGGCACCGTACGTATCCCGCCTCGGAGACCCTCCCAAACTCCTCCAAATCCTTCCACACAACCAAACAGCTTCTCCAATCTCTCGCCCCGCAATCAGGCTGGACCGGAAGCGAATCCCCGGGAGACAGCGACCAGGAAGTCAGGATATTTATATGGCCGGAGCAACAAGATCGCTCCCGCGTGCAGCGACGGCGATTACTGCGTCGCCGCGCGCTGGCAGCATGCTAGTAGTGGCGAATGATTTGGTGATAAGATTGGATTAGGCGGATTTGGGGATTGGATGGCTGGGAGAGGAAGATCGCACCAGGCTGCGCGCGGGGGTGGGGGAGGGAAGAGATAAGACGCCGGAGCAAGCAAGGAAGAGAGAATTATTTCCGGAAGATTTCTCGTCTGGAAAGCGTCACCGGTTTTGTTGGTGGTGTAAAGTCCATGACCTGTGGGGCTGGCATTCGAGGTGGCCCGGCTGCAACGGCAGATGGTGGAGGTCTGTGGGAGTGACATGTGGGGCTGACTAGGTCCGAATCAGCTGAGCTGGTAGTGCTGTGTTTATTAGAGCAGATGATGTAAAAACTGCTAGATGCAAATTTACATCACCAAAAAAGCGAATTTTACAACAAAAACACCTAACTTCAACGGATGATTTACATCAGCCGTGCGCCCGTCGCTCCAACATGCAACAAAGATGCTTGGTAGTTAACGGACAATAATATCATTCTTAACGTGTTGGATTTTGGACCACTATTCTAAGATTGATTGTGCTATCTAGTCCATTTTCTTGGTGCACCCTTCGATCAATGAGTTAAGATTGTGTCAATCCCTCGCTCTTCTGATCACATCATTTTGCCTTGAAAAGCAAGATTGTTCCCCAGCTTAGTAACATATCGGTGGTTCGTGATTTTCCGAATATCTTCTCGGAAGTGTTATCAGGTTGTCACCTGACCGCTATGTTGAGTTCGTGATCAGGTTGGTTTCTTGTAAACCACTCCTTCTTCAAGAATCCATGATGGATACCCCTGAGCTAGTTGGTTAAGCTAAACAACAACTTGAAGAGTTGGAAGATAAAAGCTTACATAAATTAGTTCGTTTCAAAGGGATATCCTTGTGTTGTGTGTTAGTTGAAGAAAGATATCTTCATCGATTGGTCCCTGTGATCAGTTGTTGGGCCTATTATCTTATCCAGTCTTTGATTTGAGCATGGGCTATCGTCAAATCAAATTAGAACCAATGATGCTCGTAATGTTGTCTTACTCGTGGTTGTTTTCTCGAGCATACACCATTATATCCTTGGGTCTGACCAATACTATCATCTTGTTCACATAATTATGGAATTCCACTTATATGGAAAACTGGATAAATTGTTATTGAGCCCATCGACAACATCTTTATTTTCTCCATGATTTTGTTGGACATTAAGCTAGTGTTGGAAACTTTGTAAACAATGCCTTCGAGTCCCGTCCCTGAGGTATATGTTTGGATGAGAGAAGTGACTTCCTCTAATTCACGTGTATCTGATGTAAGTTGCCGCCGTGAATTCGAGAAAGTTTGTTTTTGCTTCCTTTGGAATCATCCCAAGTCAGTCACGCATGTGTGAAGTATTCTATGGTTTGATAGACTGATCATCTCCATTCCATATGTATTCCTAGCACACAAAGCCACTTATTGATTTTGTTCAAGGATAAGAAGTTCAAATGCTATTCCCGAAGGGCCCAGACAGACATGCACAAGACTTCGTTATCTTCAATGATGGTTCCCAACCAGAACTCGGTAGTGTTTTATTGTAAGACTACTATGTGATCATGCTTGTCTTGGACAGCGTGTTCATAGGTTTGTAGCAGAACTGGCTCATGTTTTGGAGCTTGCTATTGTAGTTCATTTCCCGAGAATCTTGCAACGCCATCTCATCGACTTGTGTTGCAAACTTTCTTTTCAGACATGCTGAGTCTGAAGTATCCTATCACCAACCGGATCTGAATCTCAGGCAGATATGATGGTTGGAACATTCCCAACAGTTGTATTTTGTTCCCAGCTTGCACCCCCATTGTGCCAATTCCCCATGGGCTGCCTTCTCGGTAGTTGCTGTCCAATATCATCTTCAAAAGTGGACTTACCATGAGTCCCATCCATTTCCGATGATAAGCAAAAATCATCCATTGCGTTTTCTTCAACAAGGTAGTCCACATCATCCATTCTAGTCCGGGTATGCCATTCCTCTAAACTTCACCAAATGATTGTTGGTGAATTGCCTTAGGCTGGTATAGAGAGTTTCAATTATCTCCGTATCAAAAGTAATTCTTTTTGCCACTTAAGGGAATAACTCTATGAGTCATCTCCCCTAAGATGTCTCATTATGGTATCATGGGCAACTTAACTCCTCGCTACCTTAAAAACCCCTCACCATCTATTTAAGCATGGAATGGTTTCCTACCAAATCAAGCCACCACCTTCTATTTTCTATCACCCCGCTGTGTGTTTCGCATCTCAGCTCAAGAGATGTTTTATATCTCACTTCATGAGTTGATCTTGAGTGCTCGATCTTCGAGGAGATCGATTCCTGTAGAATTTCTTTCTGCCGTCATCATGTTGGATGAAGATCCCGAAAGCAAAGACGTCAAGATCAAGATGACGCAATGAATCAACATCCTCGGGAAGGGCAGTTGGATCGAGAAGACTGTGATAGTTTTGTGACCCCCCTTCCTTCTTACCTCACGGCTTGAATCTCGGGCCGAGATTCTTGTTTAGTAGGGGTGAGTTGTAACATCCCTAGCCTTGCCATGCGCTTGGACTAGCTTGGTTGCTGCATCATGTCTAAATTTCTTTTAAACGTGAAATGAGGATTGTTCAAACCCTAGCACCAGATCAAATCAAATAGGTTCAACCTAAAATAATCTTCAATGAACCCAAAATGCCTTTGGAAATGTTGATGATTTTTGATAAAGGTGAAAACCTCTGCCAAAAATGATGAGCATATTTCTTAGCCATTTATGGATTTTTGAATTAACTCATATTGTATTTGAATTGGGGCATTTAAATTCTATAAATATTTTAAATGCTCTAATAATTCTGAAAAGTAGTTGAGGGCTGTTGGGAATAATCCAGTATGTGCCCACAATTTATTTCAGGATTTTATAAAGTGGTTTAGTATTTTACCAAATCCAAAAAACAAAGACAGAAAATAGAAAACATAAAAAAAGGAGAGAGAGAAGGACTCACCTGGTCTCACCTGCAGCCCACCTGGCCGGCCCAGTCGGCCCGCCTAGCCACCTGGCCTAGCCCACCTCCTCTTGTCGTCTTCCTCTTGCCAGAGGGACGGGCGCGCGTGGCCGATGCACGCAGGCGCCCCCCGGCCACCTCCTGCTTCGCCGTGTCAATGCCTCCTCCCCCCCCCAACCCCGCGCCCAGGAGACATGGACGAGGCCGTGCTGACCCCCCCCTTCTTCCCTGGCCATTTCCCCCTCTTCCTCTTCGTTCTTCGCCCGAACAAAGAGCCGTCATCGACGCCACTCGCTATTGCCGTGGCCACCGAGCCCCCCGCGCCTAGCTAGGATGCCCAGCAGCTCCACCACCTCGCGCTACGCATCTCCACAGAAGGAAGCCAGTCGGAGCGCCCCGTAATGCCGCCATCGCCGTCATCCCCTTCTTCGGCCGCCGAAGATTCGCCTCGCCGTCCCGGCGTCGTCCGACCTTCCCCGAGCCCACCGAGACGCGTGCTACAACCGCTGTGAGGCCGCCCATCTTTTCCCCCTACTTCCGTCGTCGGTTGCGTCCTCTAGCTGGTAGCCTCGCCGCATCCGTGAGCTCACCGCCGGCGCCCCCGTCGCCCCCGTCGCCGCCATCGATCTAGCATGCATTAGACGCGCCCGAGCGCATGGTCGTGTTCCTAAAGATGCCAGGAGTTCAGAGGACCCCTTTGGTTAGCTACTAGCGCCCTATAGCCGCGCTCGCTCGCACACCGAACTCCGGCCGCCGCCCAAATGCTCGCCGTCGATGAACCAGGCCACCCCGCGACCACCTGACACCTCCCCTGGATGCGGGAGAGCACGGGCTTGCCTCCGGTGCCCTCGGTGCGTCCAGCCGTGGCCGGAAACGGCCGGCCGGCGATCGCCGCCGCATTCTGTTAGCGCCGGCGGTTAAACGCCGGTTAGGTGACGTGGCAGGTTAGTTTAGCCACTAACCCCGCGGTTAGCTTAACCTTGTGCCACTGACGGAAGGGCCCCACACCCTAATTAATCCCCGCTTTTTATTCCCTGTTTAACTTAGACTAATCCACTGGGCCCACATGTCAAGTTGACCTTGCTGACGTGGCCGTTGACCGGACCCACCTGTCATTGACCCTGGACAGCATTGTGTCACTGACCAGTGGACCCCACTGGTCAGGTTTGACCAGGACCCGTCTAGTTGACCTGCTGACATCACCTTGACGTAGTGCTGACGCAGTAAAGCTTTTTCTGGAATTAAAATAAATCAGAAAATAATTAGAAATTCCAGAAAATAGTATAGACTTCAAAAATTCATATAAATTCAACCGTAACTCCAAATGGAATAATTTATATATGAAAAATTATCAGAAAAATTCAATCTATCCATCTGTACCATTTTCATGCATGTTTGAACAACTTAACCTCACTGTTTAGTCCAAAACATGATAATGCACTATTTGAATTCATAGTTTGAATTTGAATTTGAACCTTGAGTTCAAATCAATCCAAACCTTTATGTTACTAGTTGCATTAGCTCAAATCACAACATATTGTCATGTCATGATCATGCATCATATTGTGCATTGCATTGATTGTGCTCTTCCTTGTTTGCCGGTAATTGTCCCCTCTCGGTAGACGCTGCTCCGACGCTGTGATCGATGACACCGATGAAGAGCTACAATATCTTCAGAAGTGCCAGGCAAGCAAAACCCCCTTGTTCATTCTGATACAATCCCACTCTCTCACTCCTGCTCTCTTTTACTGCATTAGGACAACAACGTTTCAACTGTTACATGCTGCGGTAGCTGAACCCCTTTCCTCTGCATGACCTGTCATTGTCACAGTAAATAGATGAAACCCACTAGCATGAGTAGGAGTTGTTTGAGCCCTGATGTGCCTACTCATTTATGTTTGTTTGTCATGCCTGCTACTTCTTAGAGTTGAGTCAGGTCTGATTCATCGGGGATGAATTGGAATGTGGTGAACATGTCCTACCGTTGAGAGCTAAGTGTGTGAACCCGATTTGGTAAAGGTAGCGGTGAGAGGCCATGTAGGAGTACATGGTGGGTTGTCTCATTGCAGCCGTTCTTAGGAACTGAGTTCTGTGTTTGTGATCCATGAACAGTTACTACCACACATTGGGTTCCGGTAACTCGACCCCTCTCGACTTATTAATCCACTCGATCTCTGTCTAGGAGTTGCAACTAGTTTCTGGTGTTTGTAGGTAGTGTTAGTAGTCTACCAAGTGGCACCCGGTACAGGTGGGCTTGGGACAGACTAGGCACAATGGCCCGGTGTACCAAGTGGCACCCGGATGGTGGGCTTGGGAACCCTGTACACATCGTTTGGGGCCGTGAGCAACACCCCGGCCGGATCTCCTTGCGGATGGAACCCGAATAGGCGATAAACCTGGATGAGAGACTTGTGTGATTAGTCAGGTCGTGGCCGACTCCCTCGCCCGGCTTCCGCTTGAAGGTTGCCGAGGTACATGACGTGTACAGGGCGATAAGTGGCGAGAGCGTGTGTGAAGAAGTACACCCCTGCAGGGTTATCATTATCTATTCGAATAGCCGGATTCCTCGGATATGGAAACCTGGACCCCTTGCATAGTTCATAGACAAGTGAAAGTGGATACTCTAAAATGTGCAAGATAAGCGTGAGTGCTATGGATGGCGTTCTCGTAGGGAGACGGGAGCGGATCCATAGTGGTGTATTGGTATGGTGAATTTGTGGACTCGTGTGCACCACCTCAAAAGGGTTACTTGCAGTCGTAGTTCAGGATAGCCACCGAGTCAAAGCTGGCTTGCTGTAGTTAAACTCCACCATCCCTTCGTTGATAATGATGCATATGTAGTTAGCTCTGATGTAAGTATTGCTGAGTACATTTGTACTCACGTTTGCTTAATTTATGTTTTTGTAGAGAGACGTCAATATCGCTAGTAGTTCCACGTGGACTTCGACGTTTAGCTTGTTACCTCAGCTACGATCTTGTACCTTGGGAGGGTCTTGTAGATAGTCAGGCTTTCGAGCCTTCTTCATTTGTAGTTGTCTGTACTCAGACAAGTTAAGCTTCCGCATGTGCTTGTTGCTTGTATGCTCTGAATGTTGGGTCATGAGACCCATGTTTGTAATATCTCGCTCCTCGGAGCCTAATGAATAAATACTTTGAGTCGTAGAGTCTTGTTGTGATGCCATGTTGTATTGCACATATTGAGCATATTGTGTGTATGATTGAAATGCTTGGTATGTGTGGGATCCGACAACCTAGTTGTTTATCCTTGGTAGCCTCTCTTATGGGGAAATGTAGTCTTGTGCTTCCATGAGCCATAGTAGTCCGCTACAGCCCGGTTCACCGGAGTCCTGCTAGCCCAGCACTACTACTCCGGAACACTTGACTGGCCGGCATGTGATTCACTTCATTCCTGTGTCTGTCCCTTCGGGGAAATGTCACGCGGTGACATCCGGAGTCCTGCCTAGCCTGCTACAGCCTGGGTTCCCGGAGTCCTGTTAGCCCAGTGCTATAGCCCGGATTCGCACGCTGCTGACCAACATGCTCGATGTTGATTCATGTATGCCTGTTCCCGTAAGTTAGTGCCACTTTGGGTTCACGACTAGTCATGTCGGCCCGGGTTCTCTGTCATATGGATGCTAGCGACACTATCATATACGTGAGCCAAAAGGCGCAAACGGTCCCGGGCCATGGTAAGGCGACACCCGTGGAAATACCGTGCGTGAGGCCGCAAAGTGATATGAGGTGTTACAGGCTAGATCGGTGTGACTTAGAATCGGGGTCCTAACAAAGACGAAAGCCGTCCACTATTGGACTGACGACCAATGCGGCTGGTGCTCGGGCTGTTCGGAATTTAGGTTCATCACTGGTGTTAAAGGTAATAGCCGTGTCACTCCAGGGGTTTATTGTTGCTACTTCGTAGACTTCGGCAAGGCTGTGGAGTGTCCTTTTTCGCATATTATTTGATGCGAAAGTCTCGAAGACTGTTAATACCGTATTGGTGTCTCTGGGGTGGCTTTCTGTGGCCTCTGGAATTAGGAGATCTTCGCCAATTTTGGCCACCTGCTGGAGTATCCAACATGCTCTAAGGCTGTGAGTTGGTGTGACGTCCTCTGTACTGTGAATTTTACAGGGTCCATTAAGCCATCCTTCCAGTACGGTTCCATGCCCTGTAGAGGGTTTTTGCTTTTTGGTGTTTGACCCGGGTGTCTGGCGATGATGCACCATTTTATTTCAGACTGGGTTTGTATTCAGGGCCGGATCGTCCCAAAATATTATTTCGGTTTTCCAGGCGCTTTCCATCGCACAGTACTTTCATACAATGGACGCCAAGTCAGCGAAGCGTGTAATATCACGGCGACTTATGGCGTTGAGGATTCCCTTGTCCGTGCAATTATTACAGAAGATTGAGATTGCGTCTTCCTCGCGGCAGTCCCTTATCCTGTTCCTAACCAAGAGGAAGCTGGCCCAGTAATGATGTACTGTTTCTTCGGGCTCTTGCCTGATTTGGGATAGATCGCTTATGTTCCGGTGGGTGGGTGGAATTAAATCCGAAGCCTCACCCAATCTGAGGCTCAGAGGCCGAGGAATTTCCGAACTCGAAAATTTGGATTCCTGGATGTTGTCCAATGAATCCAGCCCGTCGCCTGACTCTAAGTTCAGGTCTTGAGTGATATCCTCCCCTCCGCGGGTATCCGGCTTGGAGGGATCGTGAAACCGGACGTAGCTAGTCCTTAATATAGATGAAGGGTCGCCGCACTGTCCCTCTACCACGACAACGTGATGGGTGACTTGGGGAGAGTTAATCTCTCTCAGATCGGGTTTAGGCCCAATCTGGTCGTAATCCGTAGCGACTCCCAGGGCGCGATGCGATCCAAGAGCTCGTTTATGGAGGAGAGCTCCATTGGATCTAACTGCTCGGCGAGTTCCGAGCTGACATGAAGATTGTTTTCGATGGCTCGAGAGGTCATCGTCGGCGCAGAAGCCGAACAGGCGGTCATAAGAAAACCACCTAGCCGGAGGGTTTGGCCGACAGCCAAAGCTCCCTTAGCAACGGTGCCGTCTTTAAAGACGGTGCGAGGCATCCTTCCTGATGGCGACGACACAGAGGAACTCTCAATGAAAGCACCAATGTTGGTGTCAAAACCGGCGGATCTCGGGTAGGGGGTCCCGAACTGTGCGTCTAGGCCAGATGGTAACAGGAGGCAAGGGACACGAAGTTTTACCCAGGTTCGGGCCCTCTTGATGGAGGTAAAACCCTACGTCCTGCTTGATTAATATTGATGATATGGGTAGTACAAGAGTAGATCTACCACGAGATCGGAGAGGCTAAACCCTAGAAGCTAGCCTATGGTATGATTGTTGTCCCCTACGGACTAAAACCCTCCGGTTTATATAGACACGGGAGAGGGTTAGGGTTACATAGAGTCGGTTACAATGGTAGGAGATCTACATATCCGTATCGCCAAGCTTGCCTTCCACGCCAAGGAAAGTCCCTTCCGGACACGGGACGAAGTCTTCAATCTTGTATCTTCATAGTCCAGTAGTCCGGCTGAAGGTATAGTCCGGCTATCCGAACACCCCCTAATCCAGGACTCCCTCAGTTGTGGTCATCGAGGGTGATTCCGCCATAACCACTTTCGATACGGCTCTGTCGTGCAACCCCTCAAGTGTGAACCTCGAGGGTGGATCCTCTTACGTTCACCTTGATGATTACATCGAGTGGAATTCACCAGGGGTGATTCCTCGGGTTTTCCCCTTGATGTTTGGACACATGGATACTTGGACTTTACAACTGTTACTTGGAAAGGCGGGTCGACCCTGGGGGGTACCCGCGAGTGATGTGGAGACGGGATGACCTGGAGGATGCCCGTGAGATAATTACGAGGCGTGGCCGGGCATTCCTAGCCCTTGCCGCAAGTCCTCGAGACGGGGCAACGGGGTCACATCTTTCGTGAGTCTCTACTTGTTACCGTGTGCTCCTAATCCACTACGATTTGGATATTTGATCCGAGGGGCCTCTAGCCTGATAGCACTAACCATCATGTGGGCATAGTATAGGCGTTCTGCGTCATATGCATCAGCCGAGAGCGGCGCGCGCCGGGTTGGACCGCGTAAGCGCCTGCCTTTTTTTAGGAGGTAGCTAGGTCTGGTCACCAGCTGCCCTCGCAACGTGCAGGAGTTCCCGAGGCGATGGCCCATGACCCCTTGGGGCATAGGTTTAGTCCGGCGTGCTGACCTCTCTATTAAGCCTAGGTCGGGTTGCGGCATATTGTTTGGCCGAGGCCGGGCATGACCCAGGAAAGTGTGTCCGGCCGGAGTTAACCGAGTGTGGTGGGTAAGTTGGTGCACCCCTGCAGGGAAGAAAACATCTATCGATAGCCTGTCCTACGGTAACGGACACTTGGAGTTGTATCCCGATCGATACAACTAGAACTGGATAGTTGAGATGATAACTGGATAGTATGGCTCTAGGATTGCTTTCTTGCAGGGAGTCGAGAAAGGATCTTTGGCCGAGGTTGATAACACTACTACTACTTACTTTATGCTACTCTTATCTCTTCTGATGCTGCAAGATGCTTGGAGCTGCTTGAAGATGCTAGTCTTCGATAGGCTAGGCTTTCCCCTTCACTTCTGGCATTCTACAGTTCAGTCCACAGATACTACCCATTTCATAGACACCGATGCATATGTAGTGTAGATCCTTGCTTGCAAGTACTTTTGATGAGTACTCACGATTGCTTTGCTCCCTCTTTCCCCCCCTTTTCCATTCTTCTCGGATGACGCAACCAGATGACGGAGTCTAGGAGCCAGATGTCACCACCGATGATTACTACTACCACGAGGGTGCTTACTACTACGTGGAGGCCGCCGACGACCAGGAGTAGTTAGGAGGCTCCCAAGCAGGAGGTCTTGCCTTTTCGATCGTTGTTGCTTTTGTGCTAGCCTTCTTAAGGCAAACTTGTCTAACTTATGTCTGTACTCAGATATTGTTACTTCCGCTGACTCTTGTGTTTTCGAGCTTATGTATTCGAGCCCTCGAGGCCCTAGCTTGTAATATAAAGCTTGTTTGATTTTAATTTGTGTCTAGAGTTATGTTGTGATATCTTCCCGTGAGTCCTTGATCTTGATCATACACATTTGTGTGCATGATTAGTGTATGATTGAATCGAGGGCGTCACAAGTTGGTATCAGAGCCGACTGCCTGTAGGTAGCCCCCCTTTTCCAACTCCTTGCCCGAAGTTGAGTCTAGAAACCGAAAACTATTTTACTAACTTGGCTGTGTGGCTTACGGGACCACGTCGCCAATTGGGTGGTATTAGGATCTTTTATTCCTGGACTATACTCTGGGACTCTGATCTCTCTTCTATTCGGGTTAAAATGGATTTACTAACGCCGACACTTAGACACTCCCAGAGAGCCTCGACATTACCGATGATCGCTTGCTGCACCAGAAGATTTTGCAGATACTCTCCGATGTTTTCCCGAGACCCTTGTGACCTCCGCCTTTGCAATTCCCTACCACCGTATATTCATATGGATAGCGACTTATGCATGTCGTTCATACAATCATTCCCAATTGCTCTTGATGATTACAAGTTACCCCAATACTCTTAGTTGTTCCGAGAATCCTTGTGCTTCTGCTTTGTAGCTTCTTTCGCACTGCGGATAAATCCTCACACTTATCAGGGATTCGTTCATCCCTAGTTGATCATGTGCTTCGCAACATCATTCCCATTGTTAACCGATCTTCCGAAATTTCTCCGCACCACTTTTGCTCTTGAAATTCATGCCTGCTGGCATTATGGATAGTTCCATATGTCAAGTAATCCTCGTTGACATTCCTTGATACTACTATTTTGAATCCCTTGAATCAATATGCTGCCAATGTTCGTGATCATCAGTTGAATCCTAGAATTCATCCTTCCGACTCAGACATCATTTTGAGCAGGAACTGGTTCTCGACCAATCCATTTGCCGTCGAGTGTACCCCTAAGTCTATTCAACTTATCCATCCTTAATCAGAGTGTTTGCTTCCGATCCATTAATTTGGAAATCATAATTCCTTTGCATTTGAGCTTTGAATTAGTCAGTTGTTTCTATAATCTGATCTCCTTGCATTCTTTCTTCTTCTGGTTGGGTACCGATGCTCACATCAGATCCCTTGTGGACCACCACATCCTTTGTTGGATCATTATCCGACAGTGCCCCTCGTATTTAATCACCTTGTGAGTTCTTCCCTGATACATAATGCCTTTGGTAAATTATATCCTCTCCTTTGGTCAACCATGCTATACCTTTGAGCTTGTGTTAGTTACTCTTTAAGTTTGTGGTATATGTTCCTAAGATACCCCTATGGGTTGAACCCATGCCTTCCCTAAACTGTGTGAGCCCAAAAGTTTTCATGGGTCATACTCCTCTGGTAATCAACCAGTTAGATTTTCACATTCAAAACATTTATAACAGAGCAGTGAATGAAAGGTTATACATTGGAGAAGTGGGAGTTGACCTTGAAATTTGTGTTCATGCCCATGGACACGATGTAGATCTTATCATGGAAGCTTCTCTTAAAATTAATTATCCCCATGGTATAAGTTCATCTTATATCTGGGATTTGGTCTTCTGTAATCGTGGTTCCGGCCATATTGATATTCTTTGATTCCTTTTCTCGGACAAGTTAAAGCACTTGTCTTCTGCAGATCAATGCATCTCCGCAACCTCTATATATATCTTCCTTCGAGTATTTCCCTCCGGTATCTCGAGAATAACAAAGAACTGTGTTGCTTCCTATGAGTCTTCATCTAGTATTGCTTCTCAACGATTTCAGATTTCCCCTGGTTCTGAGTTATTAGTCACTAAGAACATCGATAAGTGAATTGATCCCGCACTCCGAATCAATCACTCTAAGTAATTTTCGTTGCTTATGAGTTAAATAATCCTTCAAGTCATTCCTAGCCTGATCGGGTATATCATTATCGTGCTAATTTTAACTGTGCTACCTGGTCCTTATTCCCGGAGCACAACTTTTCGACGATGAGCGAAGCTTACGCCGATCTTCCTCATCTTATCATTCCACCTTGAACAACAAGCTTGAATCCGAGCTTGTGTCGTATCCATGGTTCCAATAGCCTTTGCTTCATCATTCCTTTTGCTTGATGTCGTTGCTGCTCGATGGCATCTTCATAGACCCTCTCGACAAAATTTTCCGTGATCACCATCAATATGCTGCCTTGTTCTAAGATATCAATCGAATTCTTGAGGAGAAATACCATCCTTGCCCGTCGATGATTCGTGTTGTCATCGACACCATCCTTGACTTCCTGCCAACACAGACTTGGTCATGTTTTGGTTATATCTTACATTCCTTGACATTTTTGGAATTGTTCCTTTGTACTTCTTGTGACCTTCAGATTCAATCTTGCTTGAAACACCATGTTAATGTTACCTCGAAGCATGACTGTGGTACGCCGAACAACAACAACAACATTGGAAGAGCATTGCCAAATGTTTCTTGCTCTATTACCCAAACACCATTGTATGGATAACATCATGAATTCCCTTGCCCCTTTATCCAAATGGTGATGTACTTGTTGATCTAACATGTATATCATGCTCTACTTTTCCTTGGGAAAAGATACACTCCTAAATCTTGTGTATAAACATATTTTCCTTTCCTTTGGTTTGCTTAACCTTTCTTGTGATCTATATATGTTATAAACAAAAATAATTCCCTGCTTATGGGAACACCTCAGTTTACAACTCTGTCAGAGTGACCCTGTTACTATTGCTGACGACATCCCGGTAACCCCCGATGGACGAGAACTTTGCCTATTGGTCCGCCTCGTTCAACGAGCAGGAGAATGGTTCTCTTCGTCCCTCGCCCTTGGTACCAACGTTGTTGCCAACATAACTGACAGTCTATCCTCTGACCTGCCTTGTTATCATGACCGTGCAAAATGTTAGCACCCTTCCTGCATTTAACCTACATGGTGGGCCCATAACCCACAGTTCCACAGGATCGAAACCTGACCCTCATGTACATCCCTGTCTTCCAAAATTGTTCCTCACTGTCGGTGTCAAAACCGGCGGATCTCGGGTTGGGGGTGCCGAACTATGCGTCTAGGCCGGATGGTAACAGGAGGCAGGGGACACGATGTTTTACCCAGGTTCGGGCCCTCTTGATGGAGGTAAAACCCTACGTCCTGCTTGATTAATATTGATGATATGGGTAGTATAAGAGTAGATCTACCACGAGATCAGAGAGGCTAAACCCTAGAAGCTAGCCTATGGTATGATTGTTGTTGTAGTTGTTGTTGTCCTACGGACTAAAACCCTCCGGTTTATATAGACACCGGAGAGGGTTAGGGTTACACAAGGTCGGTTACAAAGGAGGAGATATCCATATCCGTATTGCCTAGCTTGCCTTCCACGCCAAGTAGAGTCCCATCCGGACACGAGGCGAAGTCTTCAATCTTGTATCTTCATAGTCCAACAGTCCGGCCAAAGGATATAGTCCGGCTGTCCGGAGACCCCCTAATCCAAGACTCCCTCAGTAGCCCCTGAACCAGGCTTCAATGACGATGAGTCCGGCGCGCAGTATTGTCTTCGGCATTTCAAGGCGGGTTCCTCCTCCGAATACACCACGGAAGAATTTGAATACAAGGATAGTGTCCGACCCTGCAAAATAAGTTCCACATACCACCGTAGAGAGAATAATATTTTCGCAAATCTAATTTGCTGACTTGTTTTGGCAGCATGACGTTATGTCATGGCCCGGTGATTATTCGAACCGTTTCCTTTAACTAGCCCCGCACATAACGCGAGGCAGTTCTTTGACACGTCTTGTCAAAGCAGAGATCGTGTCCCCTTATTACGGGATTCTCATCAATACGGGCGTGGGTAACCCAACCGCGCCATCGATTACGGCGCTTGGGGGATAAGCGAGTTTTACCAGGTTAGTGGGGGGCGCATAGTTTCGTCCGCCCATATAAAGGGATAATGATTCACCTTTTCATCCACGCCTTCTTCCTCCTTTGCTCATCCGTTTTCGCGCACTCGAGCTCTAGCGCCCAAGTCCGCACTTCCCACCTCAACCTTTTCCAACCATGTCCGGAGCGGGAGGCAGGTGGATGGTCTCCTCCGTCATGGAGGGAGACATCAAGAAGCTGTGCGGAGCCGGATACTTAGCCGCGAATATCGCGCATTGGCTGCCCGCTATGGGGCAGATCGTCCCTACCCCGAAACATCACGAGAGGGTAGTTTTCCTCCACCACTTCCTCCGCGGACTGGGGTTTCCCCTCCATCCATTCGTCCGTGGTCTCATGTTCTACTACGGGCTAGACTTTCATGATCTGGCCCCGAACTTCATCCTCAACATTTCGGCATTCATCGTCGTGTGTGAGGCTTTCCTCCGCATCCGGCCCCACTTCGGCTTGTGGTTAAAGACCTTCAATATCAAGCCGAAGGTGGTACGAGGCCAACAAGCAGAATGCGGCAGAGCCATGGTGGGCAAGATGCCCAACGTTATATGGCTTGAAGGCTCCTTTGTGGAGACAATAAAGGGATGGCAATCGGCGTGGTTCTACATCACCGAGCCGCGCAACGCCAAATGGGCGGCAGCCCCCGAGTTTCGATCCAGATTCCCTACACGGCTCACTTCCTGGAAAGAGAAGGGCTTGTCGTGGGGTTCATCGGTGGAGCTGGATGGACTCCAGAAATGTATCCGGAGTATGGCAAGCAAGAAGCTCAAGCTTGTCAACATAGTCCAGGTTATGCTCATCCGCCGGATCCTCCCGTGTCAACAACGGGATTTTAACTTGTGGGAGTTCGACCCGGCCCGGCACCAAACTCTGAGCGAGTTCTTTGATACGACGCATAAGGACGTCTGGAAGGTGCTGTTCAAGGGCGCCAAGGTCCCTCCTTTTCTCGCTGAGGACCGCAGACTAAGCGCAAAGCGCCTAGTGCGTTTGGTGAGTTCAATACGTCCCGTAGGACATTTATTTTCCCTAGCTTAATTATGTGCGGGGTCTAATCTCCATGCCCTTGACAGGACTGGGTGGAGACGTCGGGGCAGATTAACTGTCCGACCCCTTTGCCCGAAGACACTGCGGGCGCTCTCCTGACGGAGATGCTGACTCCGGCTCCTTACAAGGTGCCGGAGAAGACCAAGAAGGCCAAGGGAACCCGAAAGAGTTCCCGGCGCCAGGTGTTATCAGACTCATCGTCCGATAACTCTGCGGTGCACTCCTCCCCCGAGGACGAGGAGGAAGAAGAAGATGCTCCCCCTCCAGGCGGGGGAGACAAGAAAAGGAAGGCCGTCCCAACTGGGGGGGGGGGGGCGAAGGGTCCAAGAAGGGAAGGACTCTCCTTCCGGACAGCTCCACTGCCGCCGATGAAGATGAAGACGAGTGGTTGCCCAGGGCCAAGCCCCTGGGGAGATCGTAAGTATTCAGATACCAGAGTAACTCGTAGCATTTCTTTGTCGCATTGCTTTCCCTAACGCCGAACATGATTATGCAGGCCGCCACGAGCCAGTATCGATGTATCATCAGACGGCTCCCTGGGCTCGTCGGACATGGATAGCGATCCAGTCCCGACCGCCACCTCCCCTCATCCTGCTGACGACGCCGAGGTGCTGTCTCAAGAGGCACCGGGTCGAGGGGAGACAGTCCCGGAGGCGCCTCAAGGTGACCTTCCGGACTCCGGGAGCCGAGGGGATGGGGCCCCTGAGAGCTCCGAGTTCGGCCCTCAGCCGAACACCGCGCCAGAACCTCCAGTTGTTCCAGGCTTGGGCAGACGGCCTCCTTCTAAGAGGGGCAAGACGCCTGTGCCGGTGACCTCTATCCATCCAGAGGCGCCGGACAATCTGCTGGAAGCGCTTCGCAGCGCTTCCATCGATGAGGAGCACCGTACTATTACGAGTGCGGTGGTTCGGAAGGTTCAGTCCGCCAAGAGCGGATTGACTGAAGCTTGTGCCAGCCTTCTAACAGGCTTTGAGGTAAGTGTTTTAGAATGTAGTAAAAATATTTCCGCATAGACAGTAGCCCCTGATGCTCTGTTTGGTGTTCATAAAGCAAAGCCGAACAGAGGATCAAATAATATCGCAGGAGTCTAATATAAGTATGTCAATATGCATATGCAGGCTTCGCTGCTGGCGTCCGCCGCACTGACTGCGGAGGTCGCCGTACTGAAGCAGGACCTCGAGGGGTCCAAGAAAGAGCTCGGCCTTGCCAAGAGGCAGCTCGAGAAGAACAAGGGTAAGTAATACCCTGTCTATAGATATGTATATATAAAAGAAGACGCGATTGCAAAATGACAGGATCATCGTATATTTGCCAGGGGCCACGCCCGAGGTGGCGACCCTGAAGCAAGCGCTGTCCGAGGCCGAAGATAAAGCGGTCAAGGAGTGCACCGAGCGAGAGAAGCACGAGGCTTGGGTGGGCGAGGTGCAGCAAGAGCTCCAGACTCTCATGGCGAAGCACGAGGCGTTGGAGCTTGACTCAAAGACGCGAGAGTCTGAGCTTGCCGCGGCCCTCGAGAGCGCAAAAAGTGCCAAGGCCGAAGCCCAAAAGGCCCTTCAGGAGATCAACGCAATGAAGAAGATAGCGGCGGGCAAGGCTTTCTATATGCAAAGCAAGCATGTAAAAGTAAATTACCGATTACTTACCCGAATCCGGAGCTCTCCAGGAGCATTCGCAGATTTGCCCTGCAGCGTGTCCGATGCCGCACAATTTTACCAGGCCGAGGATGGAAGCTCGGCGGAGAAGCTGTTCTGGTCTTAGTATACTGAGGCCAAACACCCGATGCCAATGAGCGACCAGCTGAAGCAGATGGTCGAGCTACATAAGGCAGCTGAGCAGGCCATGAAGGGCTTTATAGTCCGGATGTGGCCTGGCGACGCTTTTCCGAATAGCTTCTTTGGCCTGGTGAGGCGGCTTGTGGATGCCTGCCCGTGGCTGGAGGTCGTCAAGCGATCCGTCTGCATTGAAGGTGCACGCCGGGCTTTCGCCCGTGTGAAATTGCAGTGGGTCAAGCTAGACGCCGTGAAGCTGATCAAGGGAGGGCCGCCGGAGGGCAAGGAGCACCGCCACCCCGAGATGTACTACGAGGGTGTTCTGCCGGGTGTCCGGCTCATAGCGAACGAGTGTTCAAAAGATGTAATATTTGAGTAAACTTGCTCGTGTGATCCTGTATGATGAAAACTTGTTTCATATGCGCTATGCAACGCTTGTGTGAATTTAAAATATTACCTTCTGTTTGGTTGTTTATCCAATCTGAGAGATGGCTAGTCCTCGGCTTCTGCCCCCATGCCACGAGTGCTGGGGTGTTCGGGATAAACCTGAGCACTCTTGTTCCCATGTTTGGGTCCTTCGAGGGAGGTGCTCAGCACAACGAACAAGGCAACCGGACTAATAATGCTTTATCACTCTCACTTAGCCATAGAATTCTATAATTTTAAATTTCGGCGAAGCCCCTGGTATTCGGAAGGCCGAATTCAGGGCGCGATACACGCCTTTAAGCCGGACAGGGCCAGCCCCTCGCCCTAAGCGGCATAAGTCTTTAGGGACTCGAGAACCTCGCCGAACAGCGACCAGTCTCTCGCCTTATCATGACAGTCAGTTTTAGCTTTCTCTACTGAGGTGCTAAGCCCGGCAGAACCGGGGCACAATCGCAGTAGTTCTCCTAGCGCTACCTTAGCCGATAGAGTGGAACGTAAGGTACCAAAATATAGGAGCCGGGAAAACCCAACATTTGACCAAAGACATGATTTGGAGCTGATGCATATAATGCTATAAGTTCGGGGTGCCGCACTTGTGAAAGTGTTCGGACTTTTCACACCATATTGTGGGGTACGTAAGCCCCTGGTGTATTGGCCGTACCAAAGTGTACGGTTGCAAGGCATCGTTAATGAACACACACACACACATATATATATATATATATAACAAGAATGCAATAATAGTCGTGATGTTATGCATTGTTTATTCAAAAAGGTGCATTGAAGCAGAATGATACAGATAGTGCGATAAGAAAAGAGTGGGACTATGTCCCTTCCAAGGGCAAGCTGAGGAATAGTATTAAATCAAATATTTCGCTCGTTATTGTAATCCACCTGGGAATTCCATGGTGTGACGTAGCTGTCTGCCTCCTTGGTTGCCGCATCATGTGTTCGACAATAGTGTTGCCGGACAGGGTTTCCAGAGATTAAGGACCTGAAAAAGAGAAAAATAACCAAATGGGAAGCCCCTAGTGTGGTTTAAGCCGCGTCTTAGGGAGTGCCGCAGTGTGCCCCCCTCCCCACCTGTGCCCATGATATTTTTAATGCGTAATTATGTACGCGTGGCACGAGCTTCACCGTTTGGCTGGGACTGGGGTGGGGGCCTCATTGCTACGCGAGCTCAGATCGCGCCAGGCGGTCTATTTGCCGATTGCTCCGAGCGCGCTTGAAGGTGTCCGGGTCTTGAAACGCCGAACTGGTGGATTGCCTTGAGAGGCTGTTTTGCGCTTCTGCTGCGAGGGACGCAATACACTCCTCTGTTCGGAGAGAGCGCTCTGTGTTTCCATTGACTGTAATAACCCCGCGAGGTCCTGGCATTTTGAGCTTGAGGTATGCATAATGCGGTACCGCATTGAATCTCGCAAGTGCGGTTCGCCCGAGCAGTGCATGATAACCACTGTGGAACGGGACTACATCGAAGATTAATTCTTTGCTTCGGAAGTTATCCGGTGATCCGAAGACCACCTCCAGTGTAATTGAGCCTGTGCAATGGGCCTCTACACCTAGAATGACGCCTTTAAAGGTCGTTTTTGTGGGTTTGATCCTTGAGGGGTCTATACCCATTTTGCGCAATGTGTCCTGGTAAAGCAGGTTCAGGCTGCTGCCGCCATCCATAAGGATTCGAGTGAGGTGAAATCCGTCAATGATTGGATCTAAGACCAGTGCGGCAAATCTGCCGTGACGGATACTAGTGGGATGGTCCCTGCGATCGAAAGTGATCAGATAGGAGGACCATGGGTTGAACTTTGGGGCGACTGGCTCCAACGCATATATGTCCCTGAGCGCACGCTTCCGCTCCCTCTTGGGGATGTGGGTTGCGTATATCATGTTCACCGTCCGCACTTGTGGGGGAAACCTCTTCTGTCCTCCGGTGTGTGGCTGCCGAGGCTCCTCCTCGTCATCGCTATGTGGCCCCTTGTCCTTGTTTTCGGCAATTAACTTGCCGGCCTGCTTGAACACCCAACAATCTCTGTTGGTGTGATTGGCTGGCTTTTCTGGGGTGCCGTGTATTTGACACGAGCGATCGAGTATACGGTCCAAGCTGGACGGACCCGGCGTACTTGGTTTGAATGGCTTTTTCCGCTGACCGGGTTTAGAGCCTTTGAATCCGGCATTGACTGCCATATCCTCGGTATTATCGCTGTTAATGCGACGCTTATATTTGTTGCGACGTGACCTGCTATTGTCGTCCTTGGTATCTGAAGTACCTTGGTTCTTTGATATGTTATTACTGCGAGCCAGCCAGCTGTCTTCTCCCGCACAAAAGCGGGTCATGAGCGTCGTGAGGGCTGCCATAGATTTCGGCTTTTCCTGACCAAGGTGCCGGGCTAGCCACTCGTCTCAGATGTTGTGTTTGAAAGCCGCTAAGGCCTCTGCATCCGGACAGTCGACAATTTGATTTTTCTTTGTTAGGAACTGAGTCCAGAATTGACTGGCCGATTCTTCTGGCTGCTGAATTATGTGGCTCAAGTCATCGGCATCTGGTGGCCGCACATAAGTGTCCTGAAAGTTGTCGAGGAATGCGGCTTCCAGATCTTCCCAACAGCTGATGGACTCGGCTGGCAAGCTGTTAAGCCAATGCCGCACTGGTCCCTTGAGCTTTAGTGGGAGGTATTTGATGGCGTGTAAGTCATCACCGCGAGCCATGTGGATGTGGAGGAGGAAATCCTCGATCCATACTGCGGGATCTATTGTGCCGTCATATGATTCAATATTTACAGGTTTGAAACCTTCTGGGATTTGATGATCCATTACTTCGTCTGTGAAGTATAAGGGGTGTGCGGCGCCTCTGTATTGGGCTATATCGCGATGCAGCTCGAATGGGTCTTGCCCGCTGTGTTCGGCCCGGCCGGATTTGCTTTTACTGTATCCGACGTGACGTTTATCGTCTCGCAGAGTGGCGCGCCCTCGTGATGCATGCTTTGCTTTGTCCTCCAATATGTCTCGCAGGTCTGGCGTATCTCCCCATGCCTTTTTATTTGAATGGCGTCGGGGTGGAGGCTGAGTTTTTGGCTGTAATGCCTCTCTATCGCGGCCACGAGGTGGCCTATTAGCCGTATCATACGCTTCTTCCTCCAGTCAGGGTAGCAACCTGCACTTTGGGTAACTCTTGGAGGGGCGCTCGATTTTATATTCCTCGGCCGCGAGGACTTCAGTCCATCTGTCAGCTAGCAGATCCTGATGAGCTTGAAGCTGCTGCTGCTTTTTCTTAAGGCTATTTGCCGTGGCTATAAGCCGGCGTTTGAAGCGCTCTTGTTCGACGAGATCCTCTGGCACAACGAATTCGTCGTCGCCAAGGCTTGCCTCGTCTTCAGAGGGGGGCATGTAATTATCATCCTCCTCTTCTCCATCTGCCGCTCTCTCAGGAGGGCTGGCTCCTCCATCCTCCTGCTCTAAATCTTGCTGGAGGGGATTGTTGTTGTCTTCGGCACTATCCGGAGTATTATTATCTCATGTGCCGGTATCTCCACTTTTGCTTTGACGGGACTTAGAGCGGCGCTGCTGACGTCGACGCTTGGGTTGCTTCTTGGAGGGGTCATCCTCCGCTATCTCGTCGCCATTGCCTTCTTTGGGTGTATCCACCATGTATATATCGTATGATGAGGTGGCCGTCCAGTGCCCTGTGGGCGGTGGTTCCTCTTCGCCTCCCGCATCGTCGTCCATACCGTCGATGTCTTCAGAGTCGAAGTCGAGCATGTTGATTAAGTCATCGACAGTGGCTACTAAGTGGGTGGTGGGTGGGCCTCGAATTTCTTCGTCGTCCGCATCCTAGTCCTGTCGGACATAGTTCGGCCAGGATCCTCCTGACAAGGAGAAAGACCTTAATGAGTTCAGTATGTCGCCAAAGGGCGAGTGCTAAAAAATATCCGTGGAGGTAAACTCCATGATCGGCGCCCAATCGGATTCGATAGGAACGGGTGCAGGCGGTTCGGAGTCCGTGGCCGGAGAAAGATCCGGTAGTTTAACAACACGGCTCTCGTGCAAGGTAAGGTCGATGTTTGGCTCGATCGCCGCTGAGGGTAAGGCCTCCATGGCGGGGTCCATCCACCCGTCCGCGGAAGGCGCACTTGGCTCCGAATTGAGGGTTGGAGCGGCTGCCTGTGCGATCTCTCGAACACTGTCCGATGGTAGCGCTAAACCGCACTCATCGTGACCGCGTGACGCACAAGGCAGAGGCTCGAATCCGTCGAAGATCAAGTCTCCACGGATATCGGCCGTGTAGTTTAAGCTTCCAAACCTGACCTGGTGGCTAGGGGCGTAACTTTCAATCTGCTCCAGATGGCCAAGCGAATTGGCCTGCAGTGTAAAGCCGCCGAACACGAAGATCTGTCCGGGGAGAATAGTCTCACCCTGGACTGCATCGCCATCGATGATAGTAGGAGCCATCAAGCCTAACGGCGACGACACAGAGGAACTCTCAATGAAAGCACCAATGTCGGTGTCAAAACCGGCGGATCTCGGGTAGGGGGTCCCGAACTGTGCGTCTAGGCCGGATGGTAACAGGAGGCAGGGGACACAATGTTTTACCCAGGTTCGGGCCCTCTTGATGGAGGTAAAACCCTACGTCCTGCTTGATTAATATTGATGATATGGGTAGTACAAGAGTATATCTACCACGAGATCAGAGAGGCTAAACCCTAGAAGCTAGCCTATGGTATGATTGTTGTTGTAGTTGTTGTTGTCCTACGGACTAAAACCCTCCGGTTTATATAGACACCGAAGAGGGTTAGGGTTACACAAGGTCGGTTACAAAGGAGGAGATATCCATATCCGTATTGCCTAGCTTGCCTTCCACGCCAAGTAGAGTCCCGTCTGGACACGAGACGGAGTCTTCAATCTTGTATCTTCATAGTCCAATAGTCCAGCCAAAGGATATACTGTCCGGAGACCCCCTAATCCAGGACTCCCTCACTCACGCTTGGCTTGGTATGTAATTCACGAGCCACCTTCTTGTGATCTGTTCTGGTATCATATGCAATACTTGATCTCAATACTTTGAACCCTTTCACACTCTGTTTCAGACATCGAACTATTGTCCATCCGCTTGAAGCTTCTTATTGCACTCTCTAGCATTTCTCTCGATGACTTTCCTGAATTTCAACTTGAGAGATGCCTCTATGCCACGTTCACTGAGATAGCCCCCAGGTACCTATCTTGTGTTGAGCTCCATCCTTCCCGAGTCTTTCCCCCTTACTCCACCCCTTAAATCTCGGGACGAGATTTCTTGTAGTGGAGGAGAATTGTGGCACCCGGATACCTATGCTACAGTAACCCTCTGTTGGGGAACATAGTAATTCCAAAAAATTTCCTACGCACACGCAAGATCATGGTGATGCATAGCAACGAGAGGGGAGAGTGTTGTCCACGTACCCTCGTAGACTGAAAGCGGAAGCGTTAGCACGACGCGGTTGATGTAGTCGTACGTCTTGACGATCCGACCGATCAAGTACCGAACGCACGGCACCTCCGAGTTCAGCACACATTCAGCCCGATGACGTCCCTCGAACTCCGATCCAGCCGAGTGTTGAGGGAGAGTTTCGTCAGCACGACGGCGTGGTGACGATGTTGATGTTCTACCGACGCATGGCCTCGCCTAAGCACCGCTACAGTATTATCGAGGTGGACTATGGTGGAGGGGGGCACTGCACACGGCTAAAAGATCAACTTGATCAATTGTTGTGTCTCTGGGGTGCCCCCTGCCCCCGTATATAAAGGAGCAAGGGGGGGGGGGTGCGGCCGGCCATAGGAGGAGGCGCGCCGAAGGAGTCCTACTCCCACCGGGAGTAGGACTCCCCTCCTTTTTCCTAGTTGGATTAGGACTTGGGGGGGAAGGAGGAGAGAGGGGAAAGGAAAGGGGGGGGGGCGCCGCCCCCCTCCTTGTCCAATTCGGACTTGGGGGGGGGGGGGAGGAGGGGCGCGCGGCTGCCCCTTTGCCCGCTTCTCCTCTTCCTCCACTTGGGCCCATAAGGCCCAATAGCCTCCGGGGGGTTCCGGTAACCCCTTCAGTACTCCGGTAAAATCACTATTTCACCCGGAACACTTCCGATATCCAAACATAGGCTTCCAATATATCAATCTTCATGTCTCGACCATTTCGAGACTCCTCGTCATGTCCGTGATCACATCCGGGACTCCGAACAACCTTCGGTACATCAAAACACATAAACTCATAATAAACTTGTCATCGTAACGTTAAGCGTGCGGACCCTACGGGTTCGAGAACTATGTAGACATGACCGAGACATGTCTCCGGTCAATAACCAATAGCGGAACCTGGATACTCATATTGGCTCCTACATATTCTATGAAGATATTTATTGGTCTGACCGCATAACAACATACGTTGTTCCCTTTGTCATCGGTATGTTACTTGCCCGAGATTCGATCGTCGGTATCTCAATACCTAGTTCAATCTTGTTGCCGGCAAGTCTCTTTACTCATTCTGTAATACATCATCCCGCAACTAACTCATTAGTTGCAATGCTTGCAAGGCTTAAGTGATGTGCATTACCAAGAGGGCCCAGAGATACCTCTCTGACAATCGGAGTGACAAATCCTAATCTCGAAATACGCTAACCCAACAAGTACCTTTGGAGACACCTGTAGAGCACCTTTATAATCACCCAGTTACGTTGTGATGTTTGGTAGCGCACAAAGTGTTCCGCCGGTAAATGGGAGTTGCATAATCTCATAGTCATAGGAACATGTATAAGTCATGAAGAAAGCAATAACAACATACTAAACGATCGTGTGCTAAGCTAACGGAATGGGTCATGTCGATCACATCATTCTCCTAATGATGTGATCCCGTTAATCAAATGACAACCCATGTCAATGGCTAGGAAACTTAACCATCTTTGATCAACGAGCTAGTCAAGTAGAGGCATACTAGTGACACTCTGTTTGTCTATGTATTCACACATGTATTATGCTTCCGGTTAATACAATTCTAGCATGAATAATAAACATTTATCATTATATAAGGAAATAAATAATAACTTTATTATTGCCTCTAGGGCATATTTCCTTCAGTCTCCCACTTGCACTAGAGTCAATAATCTAGATTACACAGTAATGATTCTAACACCCATGGAGCCTTGGTGCTGATCATGTTTTGCTCGTGGAAGAGGCTTAGTCAACGGGTCTGCAACATTCAGATCCGTATGTATATTGCAAATTTCTATGTCTCCCACCTGGACTAGATCCCGGATGGAATTGAAGCGTCTCTTGATGTGCTTGGTTCTCTTGTGAAATCTGGATTCCTTTGCCAAGGCAATTGCACCAGTATTGTCACAAAAGATTTTCATTGGACCCGATGCACTAGGTATGACACCTAGATCGGATATGAACTCCTTCATCCAGACTCCTTCATTTGCTGCTTTCGAAGCATCTATGTACTCCGCTTCACATGTAGATCCCGCCATGATGCTTTGTTAAGAACTGCACCAACTGACAGCTCCTCCGTTCAATGTAAACACGTATCCGGTTTACGATTTAGAATCATCTGGATCAGTGTCAAAGCTTGCATCAAAGTAACCATTTATGATGAGCTCTTTGTCACCTCCATAAACGAGAAACATATCCTTAGTCCTTTTCAGGTACTTCAGGATGTTCTTGACCGTTGTCCATTGATCCACTCCTGGATTACTTTGGTACCTCTCTGCTAGACTTATAGCAAGGCACACATCAGGTCTGGTACACAGCATTGCATACATGAGCCTATGGCTGAAGCATAGGTGTCGGTGTCAAAACCGGCGGATCTCGGGTAGGGGGTCCCGAACTGTGCGTCTAAGGTGGATGGTAACAGAAGGCAGGGAACACGATGTTTTACCCAGGTTCGGGCCCTCTTGATGGAGGTAAAACCCTACGTCCTTCTTGATTAATATTGATGATATGGGTAGTATAAGAGTAGATCTACCACGAGATCAGAGAGGCTAAACCCTAGAAGCTAGCCTATGGTATGATTGTTGTTCGTCCTATGGACTAAAACCCTCCGGTTTATATAGACACCGGAGAAGGCTAGGGTTACATAGAGTCGGTTACAATGGGAGGAGATCTACATATCCGTATTGCCAAGCTTGCCTTCCACGCCAAGGAAAGTCCCATCCGGACACGGGACGAAGTCTTCAATCTTGTATATTCATAGTCCGAGAGTCCGGCCAAAGGTCATAGTCCGGCTATCCGAACACCCCCTAATCCAGGACTCCCTCAATATCCCCTGAACCAGGCTTCAATGACGACGAGTCCGGCGCGCAGATTGTCTTCGGCATTGCAAGGCGGGTTCCTCCTCCGAATACTTCATAGAAGATTTTGAACACAAGGATAGTGTCCGGCTCTGCAAAATAAGTTCCACATACTGTCGTAGAGAGAATAATTTTTACACAAATCTTAATTTGCTGACACGCTTTGGCAACATGACATTATGCCATGGCCCGGCGCTTATTCGGACCGTTTTTCTTCAACAGCTCCACACATAACGCGAGGCGGTTTCTTGACATGTCTTGTCAAAGCAGAGATCGTGTTCCCCCAATTACGCTATTCTCATTAATACGGTCGTGGGTAACCCAACCGTGTCTAGGACTCCTAGATTATAGGAAAGTCCCAAACGGCTACGGAGAGGACGCTTGATATTCACCCTCTTTATAAAGGGACAAGATTTTCGCTTTTTCCCTCTCGTGCTCAATCGAACCCCTCCCCCGTCTCGAGTTCTAACACCCAAAACCCAGGTCAGGTGCTCCAGATCCTCAATCATGTCCAGATCCAGCCTTCAAGGCCGATGGATGCCCTCCTCCATTACGGAAGAGGACATCAAGAAGTTGAGGGAGGCCAGATACCTGACCGCCGAGGTTTCGCATCGGCTGCCTGCTTGAGGGCAGGTCGTCCCCACTCCCGAACCCAACGAGAACGTCGTGTTCGTCTCCCACTTCCTCCGAGGCCTAGGCCTCACTCTGGGTCCCTTCGTCAGGGGTTTGATGTTCTATTACGGGCTAGATTTCCACGATCTAGATCCAGACTCCTTTCTCCACATCTCGACATTTATTGTCGTGTGTGAGGACTTCCTCCGCATTACCCCTCACTTCGGTCTGTGGCTCAAGACCTTTGAAGTGAAGCCGAAGATGATCGAGGGGCAACATGCAGCGTGCGGAGGCGCGTCAATAAGCAAGATGGCAGGAGCTCCGTGGCCGAAAGGTTCCTTTCCAGAGGTGTCCGGATTATGGCAACGGGAGTGGTTTTACATCACGGCTCCTAGAAGTGCCAAGTGGGCGGCTGCCCCCACTTTCTGCTCGGCCCCACCACCACAACTGATGTCATGGATTAGCACAGGACTGAGCTGGGGTCCAGCCAAGGACGTGCCTATACTGCAAAGCTACATTCAAGATCTCTTCGAGGGAGATTTTAATTTGGTCGTGGTATTGCAAGTTATGCTGGTTCATCGAGTCCAGCCCTGCAAACTGTAATGCCCTCGATGCGGCTATATCTCCTACGTGTCGAAGCACGACTTAGAGGCATAACCGCATTGAAAGCAATGTCGCAAATAAGGTAATCTTCACAACAACCCATGTAAATAGATAATAAGGGGAAAAGTACATAGTTGGCTTACACTCGCCACGTGACACAAAGTACATAAATAGCATTACAATCATCCAATACACTCATGGTCATGAAATCGATATAAAGAACACCGGAATCAGATGCATGGTTTGGTAATGGCAAGCAAAACAAATATGGCACCGGTCTGCGATAAACAGCAAGTAGCCATCTAAATGCATCAAGTTAATTATGTTACAGCACCCAAACATGACAACAAAATACATGGTAGGGATCCACTCATGATGCTTGACAAAAGATGAACACTGAGCTACGGCCAATTCATCCATTTACAGGTTCAAACAAGCATGGCAAAAGTGCAAATGATAAACAGGTTTCAGACTTAGTGAAATTAAAACAAGTCTGGAATTTCAGATCAAGTAGCACACTTTGGAGCATGAAAACTATATGCTACAGGAACTTAACATGGCAAAGCAAGGCATGGCATGAAGCTACTCAAAGTGCTTAACAAAAGTCCCTTAGTGACCTTGAGCCAAAAGGGATCAGAAAATACAATTGCAAGCATGTGAACATGGCAAAAACATAACCAGGTTACAGACTTAGAGAAAAACTGGAACATGCAAATCTGTTAACGAGTAGGCATGTTTATGAGCTCGATGCACTCACTACAGAGCATGGCGTGACAAACTAAGCATACACCCATCCAGAATACACATTATATAAGCTAGACATGGCAAGAACAACAACATAGCATGCACGGGTCAACAATAACATCCTCGGCAAAATCGCTAACAAGTCAACAATCTGCCAGGATTCACGAAATAGCAAAAGTAGAGCTCGATTGACTCAAGCTAGGGTGCTCTATAATTGCAAACAAAGACATGGATGGATAGAGCACCACAATATTAACAAATCATCCTTACTGATCATCCTCAAAAGAGGCACGGATCACTAGGAAACAACATGAACATATGACATATTGATAAAAACAGATCAAGGACTTTGTGAAATTACTAAGTCCCTGAAATCAGCATTAATGAATGCACTACTTTGCAAGCTTGTGCTAGTCACCACAAATGTCACAAAAATACATGGATATCACCTCTGTAAAGATGGCATGGCATATAACAAAACACATGTAGAGATCAGGAGCATATCATGCACACAATAATCATGGCAAAAATGACAAATAGCTATTTGATGCAGCAGATCTGACAATTATCTCAAATAGCTCTCTTCCAACAGCATTTCGGGCATCAAGATGAGCTCAAATGAAAATGATGCAATGAGATGAAATGATGTACTCTCTGAGGCGAACATTTTGATATGCCACAGCGCAAAACGGAGTTACGAATGCAAAGTTATGGCATGACGAAGAATGCTAAAAATATCTGGGAGTTAGACGAAAAAGTCAACCGGTTAGGGTTTACTGTAGCACCCGAACCAGATCTAGATCTGGCGCTCCCGCACTGTAGCAGCTCGGCGCTGGAGTTCGCCGGAAATGTCGACGGGGCCGCCGGAGTCATCGGAGGTCGCCGGACTTGATGCTTCCCGGGGCGAGGAGGTGAGTAGGAGGCCGAGGCGGCGACGGCGTCGGTCGGGCGCGGCGCCGGCGTGACTTGGCGGCGCGTCGGGCGGCGGGGAAACTCGCTGGAGACGGAGCGCCCCGGTGGCAGCGCTCGTCGGCGGCGGTGGTGCGGCGGCTAGAACGAGGAGACCCGGGCGGCGCGCGGGGAGGACGAGGGCGGCGGCAGGCCGATGGAGCGGCGCAGCGATGACGGGCCGTGGGGGCCGGGCGTGGGCTCGGCGGGCCGCGCGGCCAGCGGGGGCGGCGGCGACAGGTGGCAGCCTGTCACTGGCTCGGGTCGGTGTCCGGCGCGGGGACGGACATTGTCCGGCGGCGGCGGGGAAATTTAGGGTTAGGGGGGAAGAGAAGATCCAGGATTTCGGAGGAGGGGCTATTTATAGGCATAGGAGGAGCTAGGAGAGTCCAAATGAGATGTGGTTTTGGGCCACGCGATCGTGATCGAACGCTCTAGATGATGGAGAGGGTTTTGGGCCAAAATGTAAGGGTGTTGGGCTGCAACACACACGAGGCCTTCTCGGTCCCTCGGTTAACCGTTGGAGTATCAAACGAAGTCCAAATGGTACAAAACTTGACAGGCGGTCTACCGGTAGTAAACCAAGGCCGCATGGCAAGTCTCGGTCCAATCCGGAAATGTTTAACCCCCACACATGAAAAGAAGGTAGAAAGGACCACCGGAGGAGATAGGAGCGCCGGAATGCAAAACGGACAACGGGGAAAAAGCTCGGATGCATGAGACGAGCACGTATGCAAATGCAATGCACATGATGACATGATATGAGATGCATGACAATGACAACAACACACGGAGACAAAAACCCAAAACCGAGGAAATAAAATAACTTAGCGCCGGAAACGGCAAGAGTTGGAGTACATATTGGGTAAGTTACATCCGGGGTGTTACAACACTCCACCACTACGAAAGGATCTCGTCCCGAGATCTTGGACTGGAAGAACGCTGGGTACTTAGAACGGAGGTGATCCTCGCGTTCCCAGGTGGCTTCACGGTCGGAATGGTGTGACCACTTGACTTTGAGGAATTTGATTGACTTATTGCGAGTCTTGCGTTCAGTCTCTTCAAGAATAGCCACGGGGTGCTCACGATAAGAGAGGTCTTCTTGGAGATCAATGTCTTCGAAGTTGACGGTGCGGTCAGGAGTCTTGAAGCACTTGCGGAGCTGAGAGACATGGAACACGTCATGCACATTTGCAAAGTTTTAAGGAAGCTCGAGTTGATAGGCGAGATCGCATCTCTTGTTGACGATTTTGAAAGGGCCCACGTATCTAGTGGCAAGCTTCCCTTTGATACCGAAGCGACGAGTACCTTTCATTGGAGAGACGTGGAGGTAAACATGATCTCCGATCTCGAAAGCCAAATCACGGTGCTTACTATCATAGTAGCTCTTCTGACACGATTGCGCTGCTTTGAGGTTATCACGAATGACTTTACACATCTCCTCTGCCTCTGTGATCAAGTCATTTCCAAGAAGTTGACGTTCACCGGTTTCTGACCAGTTGAGAGGAGTACGACACTTCTTGCCATACAGAATTTCGAATGGGTCCTTACCCGAACTTGCTTGAAAACTGTTGTTGTAGGAGAATTCGGCATATGGAAGACAATATTCCCACTTCATACCGAAGGAGATAACGCAAGCCCTGAGCATATCTTCAAGAATCTGATTGACACGCTCGACTTGACCGCTAGTTTGAGGATGGAAAGCTGTGCTGAAGCGGATGTTGGTGCCCATGGCCTTCTGAAAAGACTCCCAAAACTTGGAGGTAAAGATGCTGCCACGGTCTGAAGAGATCACCTGTGGAATGCCATGTAGAGAGACAATCCGAGAGGCATACAGCTCTGCCAATTGAGCTGCAGTGATAGACTCTTTGATAGGCAGAAAGTGAGCCACTTTAGTGAGTTTGTCGAAGACAACGAATATAGCGTCATTGCCACGCTTGGACTTTGGAAACCCAGTCACGAAGTCCATCTCAATGTGGTCAAACTTCCATTCTGGAATGGCAAGAGGTTGGAGGGGACCAGCTGGCCTTTGGTGTTCTGCCTTCACTCTTCTGCAGACATCACATTCATTCACGAATTGAGCAATCTCGCGCTTCATTCGAGTCCACCAATAAGCCTGCTTGAGGTCCTGATACATCTTCGTACTCCCAGGGTGGATGGAGAGGAGTGAATTGTGCGCCTCATTCATGATAACTTTACGAAGGTCACCTTTGGGCACAACAATACGATCCTCGAAGAAGAGAGTGTCCTTGTCATCAAGGCGATAGCACTTGTACTTGGGTTGACTCTTGGCAATCCCAATCTTCACCTTCTTCACCATAGCATCAAGAAGTTGAGCCTCGCGGATCTGATCTTCCAAAGTAGGAGAGACTTGAAGGTTGGTGAGGAAACCTTGAGGAACAACTTGCAGATTGAGTTTGAGGAAAGCTTCACAAAGCTCGGGTTGGTAAGGCTTGATAATCAGACTGTTGCAATAAGCCTTCCTGCTCAAAGCGTCAGCAATCACATTGGCCTTGCCTGGAGTATACTCGATACTCGAGTTATACTCTTGAATCATTTCGACCCAACGAGTCTGCCTGAGTTTGAGATTAGGCTGAGTGAAGATGTACTTGAGACTCTTGTGGTCAGTGAAAATGTCCACTTTTCTTCCCAATAAGAGATGTCTCCAAGTCAAAAGAGCATGCACAACTGCCGCCAACTCGAGGTCATGAGTGGGGTAGTTCTTCTCGTTGGGCTTCAACTGGCGAGAGGTATAAGCCACAACTTTCTTCTCTTGCATCAACACTGCACCAAGACCTTGAAGAGAGGCATCGCAGAAGACCTCGAACGGTTTGGATTCATCAGGAGGAGTCAGAACTGGAGCAGTGACCAATTTCTCTTTCAAGGTGTTGAAAGCGATGTCACATTCCGGAGACCAAACATACTTGACGTGCTTCTGGAGAAGGTTTGAAAGGGGCTTCGCGATCTTAGAAAAGTTCTCCACAAACCTTCGACAGTAGCTTGCGAGACCAAGGAAGCTACGGAGTTGCTTCACGTTCTGAGGTGGTTCCCAATTCACAATTGCAGACACCTTCTCAGGATTCACCGCAATGCCCTTGGCATAGATGATATGCCCAAGATGGAGAACCTCATAGAGCCAAAACTCGCACTTTGAGAACTTGGCGTAGAACTGATGTTCCCTGAGCTTATCGAGCACCAAACGCAAGTTCTTGGCATGATCTTCCTTGTTCTTCAAAAAGACCAGAATGTCGTCGAGGTAGACCAAAACAAAGTCATTTGTGTAGGCGTTGAAGATGAAGTTCATCATGCGAGAGAAAGTCGGAGGAGCGTTGACGAGGCCAAAAGACATGACAATGTATTCATATGAACCATAGCTTGTTCTGAAAGCCGTCTTGGGAATATCTTGCTCACGGATTCGAATCTGGTGATAGCCCATACGGAGATCAAGCTTGAAGAATACTTGGGCACCTTTGAGTTGTTCGAACAGCTCATTGATGTTGGGAAGTGGGTGCTTGTTCTTGATAGTCTTCTTGTTCAATGGACGGTAGTCAACATAAAGTCGGTCTGTTCCATCCTTCTTCTTGACAAAAAGTACTCCACAACCCCACGGAGAAGAACTAGGTCGGATGAGACCCATTCGTTCTTGAATATCGAGTTGCTTCTTCAGCTCCTTCAACTCTTCAGGTCCAAACTTGTAAGGACGCTTGCAAACCGGTTCCGTGCCAGGCTCAAGATCGATGACGAATTCAACTGGCCAGTGCGGAGGCATTCCTGGAAGCTCTTCTGGAAAGACGTCTTGATATTCGCAAACGACTGGAATTTGAGAGATGGCATCCAGTTCACCTTTCTCATTGAGAGAAAACAGATGGATTGAATCATCACGAGCGGCAAAGACAATTACATCCTCAGACGAATGAGTCAATTGAATCTACCTGGTAGCACAATCAAGATGCGCCTTATGCTTAGAAAGCCAATCCATTCCGAGAATAAGATCAATATCTGAGTCGCCCAAAACAATAGGAGAAGCTAGAAATTCGTAGTCGCCCAACGTGATAGAAATATCCGGGATGCAGAAATTAGCTGTCATTTGCTTGCCCGGTGACACGATTTGCAAAGAATTTTGCTGGTACTGATAATCGCAATCATACTTTGATGCAAAAGGTTTGGAAATGAAACAATGCGATGCACCAGTGTCAAAAAGAACTTTTGCAGGAACATCGTTAACAGGAAGGATACCCATGATGACATCTGACGAGTCCTCTGCCTGAGCTGCATTCACCATGTTGACCTTGGCGTACTTGGGGTTATGCTTGACCACAACTATACTTGCCGATCTCACAGGAGGAGGAGGGAGACGCCTCTGATTGAAGCATTTTTTGGCATAGTGACCCTTCTGTTGGCACTTGTTGCAGGTGACCTCTGAAAGAGGACGGTGATACGGAGCACTCGATCTTGGAGCTTGAGACGAAGTCTTGTTCTGAAAGCCAGGGTTGGGTGGGTGGGAAGATCCACTGCCACCCTTGCTCTTCTGCTGATAAGGCTGACGGAACGGAGGAGGAGGAAGCCAATACTTCTGCTGCTTAGCCACTTGAGTTGAGGAAGAAGGAGTAGAATCTTTGACTCGCTTCTTGGAAGTATCACACTTCAGTTGAGCAGCCTCTTGCTTCAATGCCATGTTGTAAAACTCATCGTACCTCCTGGGCTCAAAGAGGACAAGAGCTAGCTGGATTTCTTCTCTGAGACCACCCCTGAACTGGTATATCATGCTCTTCTCGTCAGGGACGTCCTGCTTAGCAAAGCGGGCGAGCTTCTAAAACATCTTGTTGTAATCGTAGACAGACATAGAGCCTTGCTTCAGGCTGCGTAATTCCTCGCGCTTGCTTTCAACCACGCTCTGAGTAATATGATGAGCTTTGAAGTCTTGACGGAATTCATCCCAGGTAATATCACGGCCTCCTCTGGAATCTTTGTACTGCCGAAACCATTCTGCAGCTTGGTCTTTGAGTTGGAAGGAAGCGAACTTGACAAAGTCCTCAGGCCTGACGTTACTGCACTCGAAATGCTTGCACAAGTCCACGAGCCAATCATCAGCGTCCGTTGCCTCAATGCAATTGCTGAAGGTCTTTGGCTGGTTAGCAAGGAACTGGTTGAGTGTAGCAAAGTGATTCTGATTGTTGCCCTGGTTGCCTTGGTTCGCTTGGTTGCGCTCTTGAAGAATTTGCATGATCAGCTGCGTGTTTGCATTGGTAGCGGCCATCACAGCTTGCCATGCCTCCAGAGGTGGAGGTGGTGGTGGCGGATCAGGATTCGGAGTCGTGCGCGTTGGAGGAGCCATCCTGAAGAGGTTGACATCCATTAGCACATTGATAGACAAATATTGAAGCTGAATCAAGCGGGTTGAAATTGCAACATATAGTCTTCACATCCGAACAAAATGAACGAATGCATTCCAATTGAAATGGTCACATATCCATAAATTGAGAAGCCACTTAGAATTTAGGTAGAGGAATAAAATCAACAAGGTACAGAGCAAGAACGAATACTCGGTAAGGATCACCCAATCTCAAACCAAATATCCGTGGAAGAAGAACTAGAGCTACAAGAATTCCCACCTATGAAACTCCCGAACCTTTCAGGTTATGCAATCAGGTGTTGGGGATACAGGGGAAGCATAATATCTCACCCAAATCTAGCAAATCCTACATCCAGCTGTATCCATCCCTCAACACATAACCGAGAAAAACTTCAGAAATCGTCTACCTCAACCTTCGAAAAGTATCCGTTATACAAGTTATGGCAATACTCCCGAACTCCCGCCCCAGTACTGGGTGGCATCGAGGTTATCTCACCAACAACTGCATAAAAGAGATTTTCGATGTCGGCGAACTAAACTCAGGTATTCCAGAACTGCAACGATAAAATTGGGACGACAACACCTTGGAGCTCAACTCCCCGGGACACTGCCACAACCCCTAAATGACAGGAGGCACCAAGAACAATGTTCTCGTCACAAATCGATCGGAACGATTCCAAGATACCCGCGTGATCCTAAATTTTTTTTAGTGAAATTTGAGAAGAGAAGAGTCAAAACTCTACGTCAGGATGCCTTACCAGAGCGATGAAGGGACTGGGGAGTAAAAAGAATTCCTAAACTCTCCGATATACAATTCCTAGATGACTCAAAACACTTTTCTAGACTCAACCCGTCAGCTAATTCGATCAAGCAATGGGGCTCCTAAGGTCGGGGAAGGCTTTGATTACCAACTTGTAATGCCCTCGATGCGGCTATATCTCCTACGTGTCGAAGCACGACTTAGAGGCATAACCGCATTGAAAGCAATGTCGCAAATAAGGTAATCTTCACAACAACCCATGTAAATAGATAATAAGGGGAAAAGTACATAGTTGGCTTACACTCGCCACGTCACACAAAGTGCATAAATAGCATTACAATCATCCAATACACTCATGGTCCGACTATGGTACCAAAATAAAAGATCAACCCCAACAAGCGACATGGTCCCGATCGCCCCAACTGGGCACCACTACTGATCATCAGGGAAAGATACATAGTAACGGCGTGAGTCTTCGTCGAACTCCCACTTGAGCTCAAGCGCATCATCTAGAACGGAATCATCGGGCCCTGCATCTGGTTTGGAAGTAATCTGCGAGCCATGGGGACTCAACAATCTCGCACCCTCGCGATCAAGACTATTTAAGCTTATAGGTAAGGCAAGGTAATATGTGGAGCTGCAACAAGCGACTAGCATGTATGGTGGCTAACCTGTTCGCAAAAGAGAGCGAGAAGAGAAGGCAAAGCACGAACGAAGAACTAAAGAACAACCTACGCGAACATTACTCCAACACCGTGTTCACTTCCCGGACTCCGCCGAGAAGAGACCATCACGGTTACACACGCAGTTGATTCATTTTAATTAAGTTAAAGTTCATGTTATCTACAACCGGACATTAACAAATTCCCATTTGCCCATAACCGCGGGCACGGCTTTCAAAAGTTCAAATCCCTACAGGGGAGTCCCAACTTAGCCCATGACAAGCTCTGACGGTCAACGAAGGATATATCTTCTCCCGAGACATTCCGATCAGACTCGGCATCCCGGTTCTACAAGACAACTTCGACAAGGTAAAACAAATCCAGCAACACCGCCCGAATGTGCCGACAAATCCCGATAGGAGCTGCACATATCTCGTTCTCAGGGCACACTCAGATGAGCTCTCCATACAACTAAAACCAAACCTCGAGTTTCCCCGAGGGGGCGCTGCACAGGACTCTACTTTGGACCAACACTCAGAGGAGCACTAGCCGGGGGGGGGGGGTTAAAATAAGATGACCCTTGGGCTCCGGAAACCCAAGGGAAAAACAGGCTAGGTGGCAAATGGTAAAACCAAGGTTGGGCATTGCTGGAGGAGTTTTATTCAAGGCGAAATGTCAAGGGGTTCCCATTATCACCCAACCGCGTAAGGAACATAAAATCCGGGAACATAACACCGTTATGACGGAAACTAGGGCGGCAAGAGTGGAACAAATCACTAGGCAAAAGGCCGAGCCTTCCACCCTTTACCAAGTATATAGATGCATTAAGATAACAAGATAATATAGTGATATCCCAACAAGAAAATAATGTTCCAACAAGGAACGGTCTCCAATCTTCACCTGCAACTAGCAACGCTATAAGAGGGGCTGAGCAAAGCGGTAACATAGCCAATCAACGGTTTGCTAGGACATGGTGGGTTAGAGGTTTGGCATGGCAATTTGGGAGGCATGATAAGCAAGTGGTAGGCATCGTAGCATAGGCATAGCAAAAGAGCGAGCATCTAGCAAGCAAAGATAGAAGTGATTTCGAGGGTATGATCATCTTGCATGCGAAGTTGTTAGAGTTGGCTTGATCCTCGTAAGCAAACTCAACGGGCTCCTTGTTAGCGAACTCGTCTCCCGGCTCTACCCAAACAAGACAAACAAGCAAAAGGAACACAATCAACCACGTGCAAAGGTCAAACAAAATGATGCAAACATGGTATGCTATGCGGGATGCGATATGTGATGCATATGCAAGATTTGACAAGGAATGATTGAACCTGGCCTCAACTTGGAAATCCAAGTGTTCCACTGGAAAGGTGAGGTGATTTCGGTTGAAATCGATATAAAGAACACCGGATGCACGGTTTGGAAATGGCAAGCAAAACAAATATGGCACCGGTCTAACGGAGTGTTTTCAACTTCGTTCATCTCCGTTGCATTCTTTTCTCGAAATGGCTTAACCTTTTCGAGGTTCTTTGGTTTCACTCGTTTGTCAAAGAAGCAACTTAGTTTTACCTCTTCTTTTTCTCTTCCGTTGTCCCTCCGGTGCCATTCTAGATCTCGGGACGAGATCCTCTCGTAGTGGTGGAATGTTGTAATGCCCCGAGACCGTTGTGCCAGGTGTCTTCCTGTTATTCGCTTTTGTTGCCATGTCATTTGCTTGCGTGTTGCATATTGTCATGTCATTATGTGCATTGCATCATCATGTTTTCAAAACCTGCATCCGTCCGGGTTCCCCCAGTTCCTTCTGTTGTCTGTTCTGAGCCCAGCCACACTTGCACGCGCCCGCGGCACATCCGAAATATTATTTTATAAGTGGCCGAAAAATGTTCTCGGAATGGGATGAAAGTTGGCATGCGGTGTTTTTATGTTGTAGATAGACCGCCTGTCAAGTTTCATCGCATTCGGAGTTCGTTTGATAGTCCAACCGTTAAACTATAGCGGCATTATAGCCGGTCTAACGTCGGACGTTTTCGGTCTCCGGAAACAGTCGCCGGGCCTCTCCTCTTCTCTCTTCTCAGCCTTTGCCTTCTGCACTACCTACCGCCAGGTCCAACCTAACCTCTCTCATCAGCCCGCGGCCCTCCTCGCGCGCGTCCAAAAATTGTCCCGGACCCGACCCAAGCAGTCGTCACCGTCGTGTCCGGATCATCCCCAAACATCTACAAAACGTCTCCGTTTTTCTCTTTGGGCTACCTAACCTATTTTTTTCCGTCCGTCCGATTAAGATCGGAGGGACCAAATGCCCCTATCCAAAAATCCACTTACTACATATAGACCAATCCCCTAGGCAGCAACCCTAGAATCTAGGGACTTTGTCCCGTCGAGCCGCCACCACCTACCGTATCTTCCTCGGGATCCAGATCCAATCCACCTCCTCGCCTCGATCCAACCACATCTCGCATCTCGCAGTGCCTGCAGCCTCCGTCTGTCCAGCCATGCCGCCGGCGGACCCAACAGATGAGCTTCGCCCTGCTCCTTCATTCCTCTTCTGATCCTCTCTCTCACTGCTCATTTTTTCCCCCTGTCTCTTCCTCTACAGGAACGCCCGCGCCGGCCGCTCACGAAGGCCACGACCAGACCCGCCGCTTCTCGTGCCTGCCGGACCCCCCCTGCCGCGCCGTACTCCTTCCCCGAGCTCCTCCTCGTTGACCCAGCAGCAGCACCGAGCCACCGGCGAGCAGCAGCGGCTCCTTCCTCCCTGACCGCGGCCATACTGCGACCCTTGCCGGCGAACCCAGCAGCATTGCCACCCTCCTTTTCCTGCCTTCCCTCCCCTTTCTCTTTGCTTTGCTCTCCCTCTCTCAACTCCATGTTTCTTCTGCCCCAGCGGGATTCAAGCCGCCGTCGGAGCTCATTCCTAGCCGGATCCGCCGCCCTTCACCCGCGTGCCCTCGCCGGACCTCCTCCTCCGCCAAGACCCAAGCCACGCCATGGCCGCCGAACCCCTGCCCGCCTCGGATCTCACTTGGGACGCCATCCAGTGGCCGGATCCGCATCTCCTCCGTGCCTTGCATCGCCTGAAGCTGACGCGCCTTGCATCGCCGGCTCTTCTGCGTCCTCTGCATCGAGCAGCAGCTCGGGATCGAGCGCCTCGCCCGCTTGCATTGACTTCGCCTGGACCAGCCTCGCCTAGGCCCAGCGCCCACCTCGTCCTTCCACTCAGCCGGCCTGCTGCAGCCCATCGACCAGGCCAAGGCCCATTATGTGAGGCACCCCCCCAGCACCCATGACATGTTTCGGCCTGTAGCTCCAATGCGGCCCGATGCCTGTTTTTTTTTTCACGAACGAATTTGCTAATTAATCAGAGAACTGCAGTTTTTCAGAAAACCCCTTAATGTTCATGCATATTCTAACTCACAAACCGTACATCAATTTAAAATAAGTTATATATGAAACTTGCTTAGTTTTTCATCTAGTTTAATAATTTGTCATTTTCATCCATGTTTAAAATGTTTAAAATGCTGTTTGTTTAAATTTGTTTAAATAACTTGCTAAAATGCTTTATTTCATAACTAAATAACCGTAGCTCCGAATTAAATAATATTTATATGTAATTGGGGTAGAATTTTGCCTAGTTTAACATGATGTACTTGTTTTGCATGTTTAATAACTCTAAAATTATGTTTAGGGCAGAACAGTACCAAACCTAATATATGCATATGAGGAGTTTCTGGACTTGTTGTTTTGTTGTTCCGGCCTCATTTAAACTTGCCTAGATTAGATAGTTTCATCATGTTTCACCTCTTGCCATGCTAACAACATTTAATCTTGTTGGGTACATAAACGAGAGAGAACTAAATAATTGATGTGGTGTTCCGTCAATATGCAACCCGTTGCATATTGAGCTCCACTTAACTTGTAGTGTTGTTTGTGCACTTTGCCATGCCATGCATATTTAAACCGGACGTGCATCATACTTGGTTGTGCATCATGCCATGATTATGTGATGGTTGTTTACTATGTTGTTTGCTTCTTTCCGGTGTTGCTTCTTCGGGTTGGTTCCGGTAACGTCGTGTTTGTGAGGACCCGTTCGACTACGTCCGTTTGTCTTCTTCATGGACTCGTTCTTCTTCCTTGCGGGATTTCAGGCAAGATGACCATACCCTCGAAATCACTTCTATCTTTGCTTGCTAGATGCTCGCTCTTTTGCTATGCCTATGCTGCGATACCTACCACTTGCTTATCATGCCTCCCATATTGTTTGAACCAAGCCTCTAACCCACCTTGTCCTAGCAAACCGTTGTTTGGCTATGTTACCGCTTTGCTCAGCCCCTCTTATAGCGTTGTTAGTTGCAGGTGAAGATTGAAGTTTGTTCCTTGTTGGAACATGGAGATGTTGTTCCTTGTTGGAACATGTTTACTTGTTGGGATATCACAATATCTCTTATTTAATTAATGCATCTATATACTTGGTAAAGGGTGGAAGGCTCGGCCTTATGCCTGGTGTTTTGTTCCACTCTTGCCGCCCTAGTTTCCGTCATATCGGTGTTATGTTCCCGGATTTTGCGTTCCTTACGCGGTTGGGTAGTAATGGGAACCCCTTGACAGTTCGCCTTGAATAAAACTCTTCCAACAATGCCCAACATTGGTTTTACCATTTGCCACCTAGCCTTTTTTCCCTTGGGTTCCGTGAACTCAAGGGTCATCTTTATTTAAACCCCCCGGGCCAGTGCTCCTTTGAGTGTTGGTCCAAACTAGAGTCCTGTGCAGCGCCCCCTTGGGGAAACTCGAGGTTTGGTTTTAGTTGTATGGAGAGCTCATCTGAGTGTGCCCTGAGAACGAGATATGTGCAGCTCCTATCGGGATTTGTCGGCACATTCGGGCGGTGTTGCTGGATTTGTTTTATCATTGTCGAAATGTTTTGTAACCGGGATTCCGAGTCTGATCGGGTCTTCCCGCTAGAAGGAATATCTTTCGTTGACCGTGAGAGCTTGTGATGGGCTAAGTTGGGACACCCCTGCAGGGATTTGAACTTTCAAAAGCCGTGCCCGCGGTTATGGGCAGATGGGAATTTGTTAACGTCCGGTTGTAGACAACTTGAAGTTGACCTTAATTTAAAATACATCAACCGCATGTGTAACCATGATGGTCTCTTTCCGGCGGAGTCCGGGAAGTGAACACGGTGTTGGAGTTATGCTTGACATAGGTTGTTCTAGGATCACTTCTTGATCATAGTTTCTCGACCGTGCTTTGCCTTCTCTTCTCGCTCTCATTTGCGTATGTTAGCCACCATATATGCTAGTCGCTTGATGCAGCTCCACCTCATACCTTTACCTTACCCATAAGCTTAAATAGTCTTGATCGCGAGGGTGCGAGATTGCTGAGTCCCCGTGACTCACAGATACTTCCAAAACCAGCTTGCAGGTGCCGATGAGTCCGTGCAGATGACGCAGCCACTGAGCTCAGGAGGAGCTTGATGAAGATCTTGTCCTTTGTGTTGTTTCGTTCTAGTTGATCTGTAGTGGAGCCCACTCGGGACGATCGGGGATCTGTGTAGCATTTGGGGTAGTCTTCTTTTATTTTGGCTCCGTAGTCGGGCCCTGATTGTATTTGGATGATGTAATGCTTTATTCATGTATTTGTGTGAAGTGGCGATTGTAAGCCAACTATGTATCTTTTCCCTTATGTATTACATGGGTTGTGTGAAGATTACCTCACTTGCGACATCGCTTTCAATGCGGTTATGCCTCTAAGTCATGCTTCGACACGTGGGAGACATAGCCGCATCGAGGGCGTTACAACGGGCCATCTATCTACAAACAACATAGACAAGCAAGATACTATCAGGTACTAAGTTCATGATAAATTTAAGTCCAATTAATCATATTACTTAAGAACTCCCACTTAGAAAGACATCTCTTTAATCCTCTAAGTGATCATGTGATCCAAATCAACTAAACCATAACCGATCATTACGTGAAATGGAGTAGCTTTCAATGGTGAACATCACTATGTTGATCATATCTACTATATGATTCACGCTCGACCTTTCGGTCTCAGTGTTCCGAGGCCATATCTGCATATGCTAGGCTCGTCAAGTTTAACCTGAGTATTCTGTGTGTGTAAAACTGGCTTGCACCCGTTGTAGATGGACGTAGAGCTTATCACACCCGATCATCACGTAGTGTCTGGGCACGACGAACTTTGGCAACGGTGCATACTCAGGGAGAACAATTTTATCTTGAAATTTAGTGAGAGATCATCTTATAATGCTACCGTCAATCAAAGTAAGATAAGATGCATAAAAGATAAACATCACATGCAATCAATATAAGTGATATGATATGGCCATCATCATCTTGTGCTTGTGATCTCCATCTCTGAAGCACTGTCATGATCACCATCGTCACCGGCACGACACCTTGATCTCCATCGTAGCATCGTTGTCGTCTCGCCAATCTTATGCTTCTACGACTATCGCTACCGCTTAGTGATAAAGTAAAGCATTACAGGGCGATTGCATTGCATACAATAAAGCGACAACCATATGGCTCCTGCCAGTTGCCGATAACTCGGTTACAAAACATGATCATCTCATACAATAAAATTTAGCATCATGTATTGACCATATCACATCAGAACATGCCCTGCAAAAACAAGTTAGACGTCCTCTACTTTGTTGTTGCAAATTTGACGTGGCTCCTACGGGCTTAGCAAGAACCGTTCTTACCTACGCATCAAAACCACAACGATAGTTTGTCAAGTTGGTGCTGTTTTAACCTTCGCAAGGACCGGGCGTAGCCACACTCGGTTCAACTAAAGTTGGAGAAACTGACACCCGCCAGCCACCTGTGTGCAAAGCACGTCGGTAGAACCAGTCTCGCGTAAGCGTACGCGTAATGTCGGTCCGGGCCGCTTCATCCAACAATACCGCCGAACCAAAGTATGACATGCTGGTAAGAAGTATGACTTATATCGCCCACAACTCACTTGTGTTCTACTCGTGCATATAACATCAACGCATAAAACCTGGCTCGGATGCCACTGTTGGGGAACGTAGTAATTTCAAAAAAATTCCTACGCACACACAAGATCATGGTGATGCATAGCAACGAGAGGGGAGAGTGTTGTCCACGTACCCTCGTAGACCGAAAGCGGAAGCGTTAGCACAACGCGGTTGATGTAGTCATGCGTCTTCACGATTCGACCGATCAAGTACCGAACGCACGGCACCTCCGAGTTCAGCACACGTTCAGCCCGATGACGTCCCTCGAACTCCGATCCAGCCGAGTGTTGAGGGAGAGTTTCATCAGCACGACGGCGTGGTGATGATGTTGATGTTCTACCGATGCAGGGCTTCACCTAAGCACCGCTACAGTATTATCGAGGTGGACTATGGTGGAGGGGGGCACCGCACATGGCTAAAATATCAACTTGATCAATTGTTGTGTCTCTAGGGTCCCCCCTGCCCCCGTATATAAAGGAGCAAGGGGGGGTGCGGCCGGCCATAGGAGGAGGCGCGCCGGAGGAGTCCTACTCCCACCGGGAGTAGGACTCCCCTCCTTTTTCCTAGTTGGATTAGGACTTGGGGGGAAGGAGGAGAGAGGGGAAAGGAAAGGGGGCGCCGCCCCCTCCTTGTCCAATTCGGACTTGGGGGGGAGGGGCGCGCGGCTGCCCCTTGGCCCGCCTATCCTCTTCCTCCACTTGGGCCCATAAGGCCCAATAGCCTCCGGGGGGTTCCGGTAACCCCTCCGTACTCCAGTAAAATCACTATTTCACCCGGAACACTTCCGATATCCAAACATAGGCTTCCAATATATCAATCTTCATGTCTCGACCATTTCGAGACTCCTCGTCATGTCCGTGATCACATCCGGGACTCCGAACAACCTTCGGTACATCAAAACACATAAACTCATAATAAACTTGTCATCATAACGTTAAACGTGCGGAACCTACGGGTTCGAGAACTATGTAGACATGACCGAGACATGTCTCCGGTCAATAACCAATAGCGGAACCTGGATACTCATATTGGCTCCTACATATTCTATGAACATCTTTATCGGTCAGACCGCATAACAACATACGTTGTTCCCTTTGTCATCGGTATGTTACTTGCCCGAGATTCGATTGTCGGTATCTCAATACCTAGTTCAATCTCGTTGCCGGCAAGTCTCTTTACTCGTTCTGTAATACATCATCCCGCTACTAACTCATTAGTTGCAATGCTTGCAAGGCTTAAGTGATGTGCATTACCGAGAGGGCCCAGAGATACCGCCAAGGCCCCTGTATATGGCTGTGTGTGTGGCTGGCTGGACTATGTCCAGTGATGGCCGGTCCTTGTTTAATTAGGTTAAGTGTAGCTTAGTACTGTTTTAGTTTAGTGCTAATTTAGGCTATTAGCAAATGACAGATGGGCCCCATGGGTTAAATAACCCTTGTCTAAAATTATGAGTCAATTACATGTGGGACCCTTGGTTAAATTAATCCAGTTGTTTAAATAACAATCTACTAAAATAGTGTGTGTCTTTGACACTTGGGTCCCACTAGGCCTTTTGACCAGTCAACCATGGACCAGTCAACAGCTGACCGGGTGCACCTAGCCTTCTCCTTTTATTTTTTGAAATTAGATTAAATTTGTTAATTTTAGAATATCGTTAAAACTTTGAAAAAACATAGAAAAATATTCGTAACTCAGATGAAAATGTTTTCTACATGAAAGTTGCTCAGAATTTCGAGCTGAATACGGATACGCGGTCCGTTCGTCTGCCACGCATCCCTAGCATAGCGAACCTGCAACCGTCCCTCTCTAGTTCGTTTGTCCGAAAATGCCAAACTTCGGGAAAACTTTCCCGGATGTTATCCCCTTCGCCGGTATCGTGTAGCATCGCGTTAGAACACGCCTAGTGCTGCTTTTTGTCTTGTCATGCATAGTATTGCACTTGTTTGCTTTGTATTCATTGTTTCTTCCCCCTCTTCTCTCCGGTAGACCCCAAGACCGCTGCTGATGCCGCTGTGATCGACTACATCGTCGACGACCCTTCTTCCCTTTCAGCAGAGCCTCTAGGCAAGCCCCCCCTTTGATCATCCCGATATCGCCCGTTCCATTCTCTCATGCTTGCATTAGATTTTGCTACTATTATTGTTTGCTCCTATTCTGATGCATAGCCTGCTTTTGTAACCTGCTCATTGTACCTTACCTGCTTATCCTAAACTGCTTAGTATAGGTTGGTTAGTGATCCATCAGTGACCCCCACCTTGTCCTTGTTGCCCCTGTTTCATCATCGAAGGCCCGATCAACGGGATCGAAGACCAGGCCCCGGCACCGCACATCACTTTCCCCTTAGTTGCTCGACACTACTGGGTTACTATCGAGTGCCGAGGGTGAGACTTCATCAGCACTTATGATGTTAACCCTGTAGTGTAGCTATTCGGTCGTGGTCATCGAGGGTGATTCCGCCATAACCACTTCCGATACGGCTTTCTCGTGCAACCCCTCAAGTGTGAACCTGGAGGGTGGATCCTCATATGTTCACCTTGATGATTACATCGAGTGGAATTCACCAGGGGTGATTCCTCAGGTTTTCCCCTTGATGTTTGGACACAGGATACTTGGACTTTACAACTGTTACTTGGAAAGGCGGGTCGACCCTGAGGGGTACCTGCGAGTGATGTGGAGACGGGATGACCTGGAGGGTGCCCGCGAGATAATTATGAGGCATGGCCGGGCATTCCTAGCCCTTGCTGCAAGTCCTCGAGATGGGGCAACGGGGTCACATCTTTCATGAGTCTCTGCTTGTTACCGCGTGCTCCTAATCCACTACGATTTGGATATTTGATCCGAGGGGCCTCTGGCCTGATAGCACTAACCATCACGTGGGAGTAGTATGGGCGTTCTACGTCGTATGCATCAGCCGAAGCTTAATAGACGTCAGCGACTGAGTGGCGCGCGCCAGGTTGGACTGCATAAGCGCCTGCCTTTTTTAAGGAGGTAGCTAGGTCTGCTCACCGGCCGCCCTCGAACATGCAGGAGTTCCCGGGGCGATGGCCCATGACCCCTTGGGGCATAGGTTTAGTCCGGCGTGCTGACCTCTCTATTAAGCCTAGGTCGGGTTGCGGCGTATTGTTTGGCCGAGGCCGGGCATGACCCAGGAAAGTGTGTCCGGACAGAGTTAATCGAGCGTGGTGGGTAAGTTGGTGCACCCCTGCACGGAAGAAAACATCTATCGATAGCCTGTCCTACGGTAACGGACACTTGGAGTTGTATCCCGATCGATACAACTAGAACTGGATACTTGGGATGATAACTAGATAGTGTGGCTCTGGGATTGCTTTCTCGCGGGGAGTCGAGAAAGGATCTCTGGCCGAGGTTGATAACACTACTACGACTTTACTTTATGCTACTCTTATCTCTTCTGATGCTACAAGATGCTTGGAGCTGCTTGAAGATGCTAGTATTTGATAGGCTAGGCTTTCCCCTTCTCTTCTGGCATTCTGCAGTTCAGTCCACAGATACTACCCATTTCATAGACACCGATGCATATGTAGTGTAGATCCTTGCTTGCGAGTACTTTGGATGAGTACTCATGGTTGCTTTGCTCCCTCTTTTCCCACTTTTCCATTCTTCTCGGATGATGCAACCAGATGACGGAGTCCAGGAGCCAGATGTCACAACCGACGATTACTACTACCATGAGGGTGCTTACTACTACGTGGAGGCCGCCGACGACCAGGGGTAGTTAGGAGGCTCCCAGGCAGGAGGCCTTGCCTTTTCGATCGTTGTTGCTTTTGTGCTAGCCTTCTTAAGGCAAACTTGTCTAACTTATGTCTGTACTCAGATATTGTTGCTTCCGCTGACTCTTGTATTTTCGAGCTTATGTATTCGAGCCCTCTGATACGTCTCTGTCGTATCTACTTTTCCAAACACTTTTGCCTTTGTTTTGGACTCTAACTTGCATGATTTGAATGGAACTAACCCGGACTGACGCTGTTTTCAGCAGAATTGCCATGATGTTATTTATGTGCAGAAACAAAAGTTCTCGGAACGACCTGAAACTTCACGGAACAACTTTTCGGAAATAATAAAAAATCCTTTCAAAAGATGAAGGCCAGAGGGGCCCACCAGCTGTCCACGAGGGTGGGGGCGCGCCCCCCTACCTCGTGGCCCCCTGGAGCTCCTCCGACGCCAACTCCAACTCTATATATTTGCTTTCGGGGAGAAAAAAATCAAGGAGAAGAAATCATCGCGTTTTACGATACGAAGCCGCCGCCAAGCCCTAAAACCTCTCGGGAGGGCTGATCTGGAGTCCGTTCGGGGCTCCAGAGAGGGGGATTTGTCGCCGTCGTCATCATCAACCATCCTCCATCACCAATTTCATGATGCTCACCGCCGTGTGTGAGTAATTCCATCGTAGGCTTGCTGGACAGTGATGGGTTGGATGAGATCTATCATGTAATCGAGTTAGTTTTGTTAGGGTTTGATCCCTAGTATCCATTATGTTCTGAGATTGATGTTGCTATGACTTTGCTATGCTTAATGCTTGACACTAGGGCCCGAGTGCCATGATTTCAGATCTGAACCTATTATGTTTTCATGAATATATGTGAGTTCTTGATCCTATCTTGCAAGTCTATAGTCACCTACTATGTGTTATGATCCGGCAACCCCGAAGTGACAATAATCGGGACCACTCCTGGTGATGAGCATAGTTTGAGGAGTTCATGTATTCGCTATGTGCTAATGCTTTGTTCCGGTTCTCTATTAAAAGGAGGCCTTAATATCCCTTAGTTTCCATTAGGACCCCGCTGCCACGAGAGGGTAGGACAAAAGATGCCATGCAAGTTCTTTTCCATAAGCACATATGACTATATTCGGAATACATGCCTACATTATATTGATGAATTGGAGCTAGTTCTGTGTCACCCTATGTTATGATTGTTACATGGTGAACTGCATCTGGCATAATTATCCATCACCGATCCAATGCCTACGAGATTTCCATATACTGGTTCTTGCTTATTTACTTTTCCGTTGCTACTGTTACAATCACTACAAAACACCAAAAATATTACTTTTGCTTTAATTACTCTTCTTTTACCTTTACCACTACTATCATATTACTTTGCTGCAGATATTAAGTTATCTAGGTGTGGTTGAATTGACTGCTAATACTTGAGAATATTCTTTGGCTCCCCTTGTGTCGAATCAATAAATTTGGGTTGAATACTCTACCCTTGAAATCTGTTGCGATCCCCTACACTTGTGGGTTATCAAGACTAATTTCTGGCGCCGTTGCCGGGGAGCATAGCTCTATTCTTTGAGTCACATGGGATTTATATCTGCTGGTCACTATGAAGAACTTGAAAGACACTAAGACAACAATTTATCCCTCAACTACGAGGGGAGGTAAGGAACTGCCATCTAGCTCTGCACTTGATTCACCTTCTGTTATGAGTAAGCTTGCGACACCTAAACCTGCTTCTGCTATTCGTTCTGATATGTCGCATGTTATTGATGATGCCACTTCTGCTATACATCATACTTATGATGAAACTACTTCTATGCTTGATACTATTGTGCCCCTTAGTGAATTTCTTGATGAACAAATTGCTAGGGCTAGAGAGAAAGAAATTATTAAAACTGATTATATTGATGAAAAGTGATGATGAAGATATGCCCGTTATTCCTGAGGGTTATGTTTTTGATATGGAAGCTTCTTCAGCTATTTTGGCCTGCAAAGGTAGAACTGAGCTCAAGAGGCTATTAGTTAAATGGAGTAAGGAATCTCTTAAAGATAGAATGAAAGCCGACCCTGCTTTTGCTACTTCACCTATTTGTGTTGCCGATAAGGATTATGAATTCTCTGTTGATCCTGATATAATTACTTTGGTTGAATCTGATCCTTTTCATGGTTATGAATCTGAAACTGTTGTGGCACATCTTACTAAATTAAATGATATAGCCACCCTGTTCACTAATGATGAGAGATCTTGCTACTTTTATATCCTTAAAATATTTTCATTCTCATTAAAGGGTGATGCTAAGATATGGGTTAATTCTCTTGATCCTGGTTGTGTGCGTAGTCCCGAGGATATGATTTATTACTTCTCTGCTAAATATTTCCCTACTCATAAGAAACAAGCTGCTTTAAAGGAAATATATAACTTTGTGCAAATTAAAGAAGAGAGTCTCCGACAAGCTTGGGGGAGGCTTCTCAAGTTACTTAATGCTTTGCCTGATCATCCTCTCAAGAAAAATGAAATACTTGATATCTTTTATAATGTACTAACCGATGCTTCCAGAGATTACCTGGATAGTTGTGCTGGTTCTGTTTTCAGGGAAAGAACACCAAATGAAGCTGAGATTCTATTGAATGATATGTTGACAAATGAAAATAATTGGACACTTCCTGAGCCAGCTCCAGAGCCAATTCCTAAGCCTATTCCTAAACCAACTCCGAAGAAGAGAGGTGTTCTATTTCTTAGTCCTGAAGATATGCAAGAGGCAAAGAAATCTATGAAAGAAAAAGGTATTAAAGCTGAAGATGCTAAGAATTTACCTACTATTGAAGAAATACATGGTCTTAATTTACCGCCTGTTTAAGAAACACATGATCTTAATCCATTACCTATTGAAGAACCTCCAGGTCTTGATAACCCTACACAGGTAGTAAAGGTAAATTCTCTCTATAGATATGATAAAGCTGAAGTCCCTCCTACTAAAATTGCTAGCCAGTGCTTGGATGAGTTTGATAACTTTATGGTTAAGCAAGAAGATTTCAATGCTTATTTTGGTAGACAATTAAAACAAAATACTTATATGATTAAACACTTGGGTGATTATATGGCTGATGTTAGATGTGAACTTAAACTTATTAGCAAACATGCTTCTATGGTTACCACTCAAGTAGAACAAGTATTTAAGGCTCAAAATGATTTTCTCAATGAAATGAATAGTAAGAAAAATGATTATGCTGTTAGAGTGGCTACTAGAACTGGTAGAATGATTCAGGAACCTTTGTATCCTGAAGGCCACCCTAAGAGAATTGAGCGAGATTCTCAGAAAAATAATATTGACGCACCTAGTTCTTCTAAAAGGAAGAAAAAGAAAAATGATAGGACTTTGCAAACTTCTAGTGAACCTATTGCTGAACCACCTGAGAATCCAAATGGTATATCTAGTTCTGATGCTGAAACACAATCTGGTAATGAACATGAACCTAGTGAAAATATTAATGATGATGTTCATGATGATGCTCAACCTAGTAATGATAATGATGTGGAAACTGAACCCGCTGTTGATCTTGATAACCCACAATCAAAGAATCAACGTTATGATAAGAGAGACTTTGTTGCTAGGAAACATGGTAAAGAAAGAGAACCTTGGGTTCAGAAACCCATGCCTTTTCGTCCCAAACCATCCAAAAAAAGGATAATGAGGATTTTGAGCGCTTTGCTGAAATGATTAGACCTATCTTTTTGCGTATGCGATTGACTGATATGCTCAAAATGAATCCTTATGCTAAATATATGAAAGATATTGTCACTAATAAAAGAAAGATACCGAAAGCTGAAATTTCCACCATGCTTGCTAATTATACTTTTAAGGGTGGAATACCAAAGAAACTTAGAGATCCAGGAGTACCTACTATACCATGCTTCATTAAAAGGAACTATGTTAAAACTGCTTTATGTGATCTTGGAGCCGGTGTTAGTGTTATGCCTCTCTCTTTATATCGTAGACTTGATTTGAATAAGTTGACACCTACTGAAATATCTTTGCAAATGGCTGATAAATCAACTGCTATACCTGTCGGTATTTGTGAGGATATGCCTGTTGTGGTTGCAAACGTTACTATTTTAACGGACTTTGTTATTCTTGATATTCCCGAGGACGATAGTATGTCTATTATTCTTGGAAGACCTTTCTTGAATACTGCAGGGGCTGTTATTGATTGCAACAAAGGCAATGTCACTTTTCAGGTTAATGGTAATGAGCATACGGTACACTTTCCGAGGAAACAACCTCAAGTTCATAGTATCAACTCTATTGGAAAAATTCCATCGATTATATTTGGAGGTTTTGAATTTCCTCTTCCTACTGTCAAGAAGAAATATGATATTCTTATTATTGGGGATGTGCATATCCCCGTTGAGGTAACATAGTGTTATTCGAAATTTCTCCGGTTCCATGTTATTCGGAATGAGTTTATTAACAAGACCTGATCAACCTTGTTAGTGGATTCCTTTTGATGAGCATGAGACGGATGAATCTAGAAGGCACAACCTTCTGTACCCTCTTTCTACTTTCTGTTATTTAGTTGAAATAAAGTAAAAATAGTATTTTTCTGTCTGTTTCCTGATTTATCCGTGTAATATAAAAATACCCCGAAAATAAAAGTCCTCCAAATGCCATGCCAATTTAATATGATTTTTTCTGAAATATTTGAGGATTTATGGTACTGAAAACACCGCGGGGGGAGCTGCCACCTGGCCATGAGGGTGGAGGGCGTGCCCTACCCCCTAGGGCGCGCCCCCTGCCTCATGGGCCCATGGTGGCCCTCCTCCACTTATTCCTGCACCCATCCACTTCTTCTTCTTCCCACAAACACGAATATCTAGCTCAAGCATGAGTTCTAGCTCACTTTGCTGCGATTTTCGATCTCCTTGCCCAAAGCACCTCTCACAAAACTGCTTGGGAAGATTGTTCTTTGGTATGTGACTCCTCTATTGGTCCAATTAGTTTTTGTTCTAGTGCTTTATTCATTGCAAATTTGTGCTTCCTAGGTGACCATGTTCTTGAGCTTGCATGTCAAATTTATATGGTTCCAAGTAGTTCTAATGCTTGATATAGGCTCTAGGCACTTGTAGGAGTAGTTGCTATCAATTTTGTTGAGCTTGGTTCACTTTCGTTTGAAGTTACTAAAAATTTCAGAGTATTTCAGAAAATAATGAAGAGATTTTTGAGGGGCTCATCTAGCCGAAGCTCGAAGGAAAAGCAAAATGAAGAAGCACAGAGGCCCAAATTTAATTTGCCTCGTACCGCGGAGGTCCAGCCGTGTGAATGGCCTTCCGATGACTTCTTGAGAGCAGCCGGGATTTATGAAGATTTCTATTCATTGGCTGAGAATGCTGGCCTCACCGACTTCCTCCACGACCAATGTCATCAGTATCTCTTACTCACTAATACTTTTGTGCAAAACTTCTACTATTTTCCTAAGGAATCACCTCCTTCAGTAGAGTTTCATTTATATGATGTTGTTGAGAAGATGCCATTAGCTGAATTTTGCAAGGTTTGCAAAATACCCTTTGAGGGTACCTTAGATGAACCACACCGTAAAGATGTGGAAGAATTTATTGACACCATCACCGTGGGAGAAACAAGGAAGGTTTCTGATGCAAGAATCACTAACGTACATTTTCCTGTTTTACGCTACTTTGCCATATTTGCTAGTCTTTGCTTGATTGGTCGTGGAAACTGTGGAAACCTTAGTGTTCCTGATATTATCATTTTGTTCCATGGTTTATTCCGCGATAACACTGTTAGTATGGGCGGAATTATTGCTAAACTGTTAAGTCTGAACCGTACTAAGGGCCCCATATTTGGAGGTATTTATGCTTCACGCCTAGCTGCACATTTTAACATACCTATTAGGCTCTATGAGAAAGAAGAAAAATTGTTGCCTAATGCTTATTTAGATTATAAGAGTAATCTAGCGCATGATTTTATTGTTAAGAATAGGGAAGGGGAGCTTAAATATAAATTGTACTTTAACAAACATCACCCTGAGACTATTACCTTGCCTGCTCCTTCCTTGTTTAATTTATCTGAAGGTCCATATCTCATTCCGTGGGCGGCCGTTCAAGCCTACCAAAACCATGAACCAGCCCCGGAGCCGGAACCACAATATGAGCCTCCACGACAGTCTCATTATTCTTGGGATCCGGAGATGGCTGCCAGCCAGTGGCAGTCAGAGTCTTCTTCATCTCAGTACGATCCCAGCTACATCTACGGATATCCGCCAGGCCATCCCTGGCAATGAACCAACTTAGGCCAAAAGCCTAAGCTTGGGGGAGTACATATTTCCCACCGACATTATATTTATGTTTACACACACTCATTGCTAGATGTCGGAGCTCATACTCTTTCACTGTAATATCCATGCTAATTTATTTTCTTTTTCCTGCTTTCTTCTTGTGTGTTTGTTAAACCTTAAGAAAAACCAAAAAAATTAGTGGTAGTTTACCTTTCTTGCTGTAGTAGTAATAACTAAAAAAAACCAAAAAGATTTCCCGTTCTTCTTTTGCTTGTTGGGAGCTTTCCCGTGTAAATAGTTCTATTTCTTTTCTTTTCTTTGGGGGTTGATAGGAGAAGACCATGATTAAATTGTTGAAGTGGCTCTTATATGCATTATTGTTGATTTAACCAAGAGCCCATATTACCTTGTCTTCTCCTATTTATTGAATGCTCGCAGATTCCAGCTTAGTCCAATGCACGTCCACTCTCATTATTATTCACATTGTTCAGTCGTGCAAGTGAAAGAGAACTATGACGATATATGATGGACTGACTGAGATAAGAAAAGCTGGTATGAACTCGACATCTCTTGTTTTCGTAAATATGATGAGTTCATCGTTCCTGATTCAGCATATTATGAATAAACATGTTTGCAATGACAATTAGAGATCATAGTTGCTTATGCCATGCTTGATTAGCTATGAGTTATAATGGTTTACCTTGCGTGCCAACATGCTATTAAAATGGTTGTGATGTGGTATGATGAGGTGGTATCCTCCTTTGAATGATTTAAGTGACTTGACTTGGCACATGTTCACACATGTAGTTGAAACAAATCAACACAGCCTTCACGATATTTATGTTCATGGTGGATTATATCCTACTCATGCTTGCACCCAATGTTTGTTAACTTTAATGCATGTTCATGACTGTTGTCGCTCTCTAGTTGGTCGCTTCCCAGTCTTTTGCTAGCCTTCACTTATACTAAGCGGGAATACTTCTTGTGCATCCAATCCCTTAAACCCCAAAGTTATTCCATATGAGTCCACTATACCTTCCTATATGCGGTATCTACGTGCCGTTTCAAGTAAATTTGTATGTGCCAAACTCTAAACCTTCACATAAACATTCTGTTTTGTATGCTCGAATAGCTCATGTATCAACTAGGGCTGACCTTATCTTCCATGTTAGGCGGGTTATTCTCAAGAGGAGTGGACTCCGCTCCTCATTCATGAGAAAATGGCTGGTCACCGGGATGCCCAGTCCCATGCTTTATGCAAACTGAATCAAAATAATTGCAAACACTGTTGTTAGTTGGAGCCACTCGTTGTTTCGAGCAAGTCATGGATTGATGCTTGTTGGTGGAGGGGGAGTATAAACTTACCATTCTGTTTGGGAACCGCCTATAATGTGTGTAGCATGGAAGATATCACCATCTCTTAGTTGCTATGTTGACAATGAAAGTATACCGCTCAAAATATTATTCATCTATATTTCAAAACCGAGCTCTGGCACCTCTACAAATCTCTGCTTCCCTCTGCAACGGGCCTATCTATTTACTTTTATGTTGAGTCATCACCCTCTTATTAAAAAGCACTAGCTGGAGAGCGCAACTGTTATTTGCATTCATTACTATTAATTTATATTGGATATGACTATGATTGGATCTCTTTTACTATGAATTACAATGTCTAGTCAGTCCTTGATCTTTAAGGGTGCTCTGCATTTATGTTTTGCGGTTTCAGAAAGGGCTAGCGAGATACCACCTTGTTATATCATATTATGATTGTTTTGAGAAAGTGTTGTCATCCGAGATTTATTATTATCGCTCGCTAGTTGGTTATGCCATTGATATGACTAAACATGAGACCTGAGAATTATTGCAAATGTGGTTAGTTATAATCTTTGCTGAAAACTTGAATGCTGGCTTTACATATTTATAACAACAAGAGCAAACAGAGTTTGTAAAAGTTTTTCTTTATCACTTTCAGTTTGTCAACTGAATTGCTTGAGGACAAGCAAAGGTTTAAGCTTGGGGGAGTTGATACGTCTCCGTCGTATCTACTTTTCCAAACACTTTTGCCTTTGTTTTGAACTCTAACTTGCATGATTTAAATGGAACTAACCCGGACTGACGCTGTTTTCAGCAGAATTGCCATGATGTTATTTATGTGCAGAAACAAAAGTTCTCGGAATGACCTGAAACTTCACGAAACAACTTTTCGGAAATAATAAAAAATTCTTGCAAAAGATGAAGGCCAGGGGCCCACCACCTATCCACGAGGGTGGGGGCGCGCCTGCCCCCTAGGGCGCGCCCCCTACCTCGTGGGCCCCCTGGAGCTCCTCCGACGCCAACTCCAACTCTATATATTTGCTTTCGGGGAGAAAAAAATCAAGGAGAAGAAATCATCGCGTTTTACGATACGGAGCCGCCGCCAAGCCCTAAAACCTCTCGGGAGGGCCGATCTGGAGTCCGTTCGGGGCTCCGGAGAGGGGGATTCGTCGCCGTCATCATCATCAACCATCCTCCATCACCAATTTCATGATGCTCACCGCCGTGCATGAGTAATTCCATCGTAGGCTTGCTGGACGGTGATGGGTTTGATGAGATCTATCATGTAATCGAGTTAGTTTTGTTAGGGTTTGATCCCTAGTATCCATTATGTTCTGAGATTGATGTTGCTATGACTTTGCTAAGCTTAATGCTGGACACTAGGGCCCGAGTGCCATGATTTCAGATCTGAACCTATTATGTTTTCATGAATATATGTGAGTTCTTGATCCTATCTTGCAAGCCTATAGTCACCTACTATGTGTTATGATCCGGCAACCCCGAAGTGACAATAATCGGGACCACTCCCGGTGATGACCATAGTTTGAGGAGTTCATGTATTCACTATGTCCTAATGCTTTGTTCCAGTTCTCTATTAAAAGGAGGCCTTAATATCCCTTAGTTTCCATTAGGACCCCATTGCCACGGGAGGGTAGGACAAAATATGTCATGCAAGTTCTTTTCCATAAGCACGTATGACTATATTCGGAATACATGCCTACATTATATTGATGAATTGGAGCTAGTTCTGTGTCACCCTATGTTATGATTGTTACATGATGAACCACATCCGACATAATTATCCATCACCGATCCAATGCCTATGAGCTTTCCATATAATGGTTCTCGCTTATTTACTTTTCCGTTACTACTGTTACAATCACTACAAAACACCAAAAATATTACTTTTTCTTTCATTACTCTTCTGTTACCTTTACCACTACTATCATTTTACTTTGTTACTAAATACTTTGCTGCAGATATTAAGTTATCCGGGTGTGGTTGAATTGACAACTCAACTGCTAATACTTGAGAATATTCTTTGGCTCCCCTTGTGTCGAAACAATAAATTTGGGTTGAATACTCTACCCTCGAAAGCTGTTGCGATCCCCTACACTTGTGGGTTATCACCCTCGAGGCCCCTGGCTTGTAATATAAAGCTTGTTTTATTTTAATTTGTGTCTAGAGTTGTGTTGTGATATCTTCCCTTGAGTCCTTGATCTTGATCGTACACATTTGCGTGCATGATTAGTGTACGATTGAATCGAGGGCGTCAGAATGGCTGGCGGCTAGTGGAGGAGTCCACTTACGACGATGCAACGTCGGTGCCGCCGACCAAAGCAATGTCCGCTTGGTGGGGTTGCGGTGGTCATGCAACTACCCTTGCTAGATTCGACGGCGAGCAGCACTACTCCGGTAGGCGGCCATGAGCTCCTGGAGCCGTAACGTTTGCCGGCGCTCCAGTGAACATCTGAATCTGTGACAGGGTAGATCCAAATTGGCGGGTCGTCGGGGGCTCCGGCGGTGATGAGGACATGACTACCTTGGATACGACCAAAAATATTGCATACATGCATATTTGTCACGTGATTTCTAGTGTAAACTATTCAATAATCTATTTATGTTATCCAGAACAAAAATACTTCACACAGTTTTGTGTTTTGTCTAATTGCAGGTGTATGGGACATTTGTACAATCCACATATGAAGATAAGGCAAAAGGAGAAGTTTAGGTTCTGTTCAAAAAGTCCTCTCACGTCACTTTTGGGCCAAGAGAAGATAGAGTCCAAGTCTCTCATGTTCTGGATTCAGATTCGGACTGCATAGACATACCTGACTCAAAACGCCAACAACTTTTTCATATGGACTCCGAATTGCGTGATTCTTTTTTGTTGGAAAGTAGATTTTGTCCTCTTTCGAACCCAATTGGATTCACCTTTAAATTCGTCCGGAGCGTTGAGATATGGACGAAACAATCTGACGCTGCAGCAGAATCCGAGTCAAACAACAAGTTCAAAGGTGTTGCATCACCTCCACTTGGGCCCATAAGCCTTATACGACCTAGAGTTGGTTTTAGGCTGCCTTGGGACGTCCTCCCACCTCCTTGGCCGCCACCCCTTGCTCCTATATAAGTAGATCCATCTAGTAGCTTTTTTCTTGGGATTTGTTTAGTTAAAAGTTAGCCATTGCAACTTCGTGTACTTCGTTTGTGTCCAATGACCAGACCAAGACCGCTTACGGATCCCCACCATTATCAATACTTCATCTATATTTGCAATATTCAGATTGCATTATCATATTCTTGCTTGTTCTTCGATTGCGTGCAGGAATAGACCTTCGTGGTCAGGCTGATCGTGCTTCCGGCATCGTCAGTAATCTCAGGAGATTGGTTTAGAGATTGCTAAGGCGCAACATCGTGCGCGTTTGTAGTCGGATCGTCAAAGTCGGCTCCACCAACTCGATAGTTATCATCTCATCGAAAGATCGGGACACCCTCGCCTCTATCAAGTGGTATCAGTTTTCAGGTTGCTCGGTGAGAATTTCCAGTTATCCCTAGATTAGATTTATTTTCTTACCTATTGTCCAAGAAAAGGCCACGAAAAAAGTAAGATATATTCATCCTTTTGTCCAAGCCAGTCTGAGCCTTTGCAATTTTCTTTTCATTGTTTGCATTATTGAATCGGTTGCATTGTCGTGTCGAGTTGCTGGTCTTAGTGTCTAGTTCGTCTAGAGTTTCGAGTTTTGTTCACATTAGTCACGTCGCCACTGCATCATTATCCCTTCTGCTGTCCGCCACACCATCCATCAATTTCCACCATGTGCTACCCATAGTTCATTGTCACAATCATAGTTGAGGTCGTTCACATCTTCGCTTGATCCAATCTGCATCTTATCTAGTTTGTCTTGGAAAGAGGGAGAGAAAAAAGACAGAGAGAAAAAAAAGAAAAAAAGAAAAGAGAAAAAAAGAGAGAAAGAAAAAGAAAAAAGTGCGAGGAAAAAAAGAGAGAAGAAAAAAAAACAAAATTTGGATCTATCTAGACTCAATCTCGTAGTTGAATTCGGATTGGAATCTGTTTTGTGCACTGTTCAGTAAAACAGGCATAACTTCCTCATACGAAGTCCGTTTTGGCTCCGCGAGTACTCAAATGAAAGCTAGCGACGAGCCGCATCTAAATAGTTGCAGAGGCTTGTTCAATATTTGACACCTCAAAATCGTATTTCTAAATAGATCTTTTTGCCCTCCGAAGTTCGCGGACACAGCTTATTCCAGTTTTTCAGGCCAGTTTTAGAATTCTTTGACTCCTCATATCAATTCGGAATTGAGTGATTCTTTTTGCATTGGAAAGCTTGAGTTAGTAGAATTCTTTGAAAAATTTTATCAAAAAATTGGCTCAAACTTTTCAAGAGGAAAGTTGGAGAGAGAGTTGTTGTATATCCTGCTTGGCAGTTGTTTTCCATCATTATCTTTACTGCCGTTGTGATCTTCACTTATATCTTGCTGTCCAGAGCAACTTAATATTCTTCATTGATGCTAGTTGTGCTACGCCTTGACCTCATTAGTGTTCTAGGCTCGCGTCTCTAGTCCGGTCTAGCCTAGGACCAGCAAAGTACCGTCGTTGAGCGTTTATTCAACATTGCATCTCTGAATTGAGTATTGCTAATCTTTTGCTACCATATATATAGCCAACCCAGCTCCAAATATTTCTACACTGTGTATACGTACGTTCCCCTGACAATCGCTTTACACAATCTTCGGAGTTATTTGACACCGCTGGTTGCCTGTCACCACCTGCCGCATGGTAAGAACTTGTAAGATATTGATATTTGCTTTACTGTGAGCACTTTACAACCACATCCTAGTAGTTCATAGGAACATTATTTTCGAGTTTTGTTTCTTGTTTCTACTAATCATGATAGGTTCCGGAGATAGAAGTTCTTGGACGACGGACACATCTTCACCATCACGAGAGTTGGGACAACACACACAAGCACATGGCCAGGTTATCACTTTACCGCCATTTGAGGGTAGATTTAATCCTGCTATTTATCTAGCTTGGGAGCTTGAAGTAGAACAAGTTTTTAGTCACCATGACTTTTCTGAACTTGAGCGAGTACGAGCTGCCACTAGAGCATTTACTGGTTTTGCTTCTGTTTGGTGGAGTGTGCATTGTAAGAAAACCATTGATAACCAACCCACAACTTGGAAAGATTTGAAACATGTAATGAGACAACAATTTTTCCTTCCTTATTATCGTCATGAATTGCTTCGCAAATTTGAACAATTTAAACAAGGCAACAACACTGTTCATGCTTACTACCAAGAGTTCAAATCTTATATGTATCATTGTGACATAGAAGAATCTGAGGATGATACAATGAACGGATTTTTTGGTGGTTTGAACCATGATATTCAGGCACGATTTCAGTATATTCCTCGTTGCATTACTGGTATGTATGTTTGTGCTTGTACCTTTGAGAGACAGTTACAGGAGGATGCATTGGGTGACTACAACAACTACTATTCTAGTTCATGCTCACCACCACCGCTTGGTTCCTCCATGGTTGCACCTACTAGAGCAGCCACACCTCAGATTGTGAGCGCGACATCATCTCAAGAGTATGGTACATTGCCATCATCCGTACCTACATCAGCTACATCTTTGCGACAAGGTACCTGTAAAGGTATTGATGATATAACTTCACATGAGAATGATGCATGCCTAGTTAACTTGAATACATCATGTGTTGAGTTACCTGTTGATTTGAGCGCATCACCTATTTTAGAGAATCATGTTACTATCATGAATGCGTCATGTGATCAAACAACTGAAATACCAACAATTTTGAGTGCACCTAATGAATTAACTTTTGATGCAAAAGAACCAATGTCTAATCATTTTGATATGACCTCTAATCTTGGAGATGATTCTGTGTCAAATGACTTATTGCATGTTTGCTTATTTAAGCATGTTGTAGCATGTAAATTTGATGCAAGTAAGGTTTATTCACCAATGTTGGGATGGTTTAATGATGAATATTGTCAATCTTTTCATATGAATAAGAGCTTCACTTATATGTGCAAACTGAGTTGCAATACTTTCATGCCTTCTACTTCTTGTGATAATATTTTGGCTTTATATTTTATTAACTATGAAAGTTACTCATGTATACATGTGTCATATGTGCAAAATCCACGGGAAGTAAAAATGGATGACATATACATATACAACATGTATACCTTGTCTCCTTTGTTAGCCACATTTCAGATTAAGCAACGCCGAGGACGGCTTTGTTTTCAAGAAGGGGAGGATGATGAGGACATGACTACCTTGGATACGACCAAAAATATTGCATACATGCATATTTGTCACGTGATTTCTAGTGCAAACTATTCAATAATCTATTTATGTTATCCAGAACAAAAATACTTCACATAGTTTTGTGTTTTGTCTAATTGCAGGTGTATGGGACATTTATACAATCCACATATGAAGATAAGGCAAAAAGAGAAGTTTAGGTTCTGTTCAAAAAGTCCTATCACGTCACTTTTGGGTCAAGAGAAGATAGAGTCCAAGTCTCTCACGTTCTGAATTCAGATTCGGACTGCACAGACATATCTGGCTCAAAACGCCAACAACTTTTTCATACGGACTCCGAATTGCGTGATTCTTTTTTTGTTGGAAGGTAGATTTCGTCCTCTTTCCAACCCAATTGGATTCACCTTTAAATTCGTCCGGAGCGTTGAGATATGGATGAAACAATCTGACACTGCAGCAGAATCCGAGTCAAACAACAAGTTCAAAGGTGTTGCATCACCTCCACTTGGGCCCATGAGCCTTGTACGACCTAGGGTTGGTTTTAGGCTTCCTTGGGACGTCCTCCCAACTCCTTGGCCGCCACCCCTTGCTCCTATATAAGTAGATCCATCTAGTGGCTTTTTTCTTGGGATTTGTTTAGTTAAAAGTTAGCCATTGCAACTTCGTGTACTTCGTTTGTGTCCAACGACCAGACCAAGACCGCTTACGGATCCCCACCATTATCAATACTTCATCTATATTTGCAATATTCAGATTGCATTATCATATTCTTGCTTGTTCTTCGATTGCGTGTAGGAATAGACCTTCGTGGTCAGGCTGATCGTGCTTCCGGCATCGTCAGTAACCTCAGGAGATTGGTTTAGCGATTGCTAAGGCGCAACATCGTGCACGTTTGTAGTCGGATCGTCAAAGTCGGCTCCACCAAATCGATAGTTATCATCTCATCGAAAGATCGGGACACCCTCGCCTCTATCAGACGGCAGGGATGGGCGACCAGGTCTCGGGGTAGACGGATGAACGGGCGGCGGAGGCGTTCCTGGGGAAAAATCACCGGCGGCGGGCGGCTAGAAGTTTCCCGGTGACAATTGGGCGTTTGCGCGGCAGCTGGCCGTTGACATCACACACAGCCAAGTGATGTATCTTTGCATCACTTGATAATGCATTTACATTAGATGTAAATTTGTAGTAAAATTTTATACATCTGAATCATCTATTGGCGGGGTGTTTTGGGTCCTAATGATGTAAAAGACGGTTATTTATACATCTACATCATCTATTAGAGATGCTCTTAGAGCATGCATTCCAGACCGCAGCTGATTGATCTGCAGTATAAGTTTCAGTTCCCACAAAAATGGTTTTATAGGGTGTGTGTATATAATTTACGGGGGGGTTTATAGATAAGGTGCTTTAGCAGATCCTGTGAAAACTTCCCTTATAAAGTGATTTGTTTATGGTGGCACGCTCGAGGCGGCGCATAGCGAACGACGATGCTCGGCGGCGGCGGGGGTGGGACTCTGGTGATGACACGCTCATGACACTTTTAAGGAAAGGGTCATCTTTCTCTAGATAGAGAGAAAGTTGGACAGATTATACAAGGTCCCATAAAAATTGCGTTTGTGTGATATGTTGGAGCCCTTTTTTACTCAACTCCCCCAAAACAAGAAATATTTTAGGGAACATCTCTAACAAGTCCCTTTTCCAACAAATGTTCTGATTTCGGGGGAGTTATGCAAAAAAAGTGCTCCAACAAGCCCCGTAAAACACGAAAAAATTATAGGCTCATATAATCAGCCCAACTTGCCTTCTGTCCAGGGAGATGACCCTTCCCATTAACTTTCTCCTAAATGTGATGAGAGGCAACTACCGGATTTTCAAGGCATCTCCGCGATCGTCTTGTGTCGGCGGCCGGTTAGCGGAGTCGTCCGCCGCCTCCCCGCATCACCCTGCAATCAAAGCGCCACCTTCCAGCATCACCTAGACGAGCCGCCCGCCGCTCGAGCATTCTACCTACCCGCCTCCCACCTTCTGGACGCCACTTGTCGGTCGCTCGGCAGCCTCTCGTAGCCACCTGTTGGCTGCCTCGTCAGACCTTCTTCATGCTGTCGGAAATATGCCCTAAAGGCAATAATATCGTATTATTATATTTATATGTTCATAATTGAGAGTTTATATTATATGCTATAACTGTTATGATCCTGAAATATGCGATTTAGTGGAAACCTCATATGAACGTGTGGAATGATAAACGATAAAATAAGATTTCGAATCTCGCCTCTAAGACTAGCTCAAGTGTTGTTGGTGATCATATTTTTCGGTCAGGTGTAATGATAGTCCTAAAACAACATTGAGAATATGATGTTAGAAAAATGATCATATTGAATCGACCCAAACTTGTATGTTATACTTTGAAATAATATCACCAGAAGTCAATTGTTAAAACACGAAGTGTTAACGTGTGATTTAGTTCCTTATACCATGAGAGTATCGTAATCGCTTCTTTCCATACGATGAACTTTGGGTTTGCTCAAACGTCATATGTAACGCGGTGATCATAACAACAACTTATATGTTCATTAGAAAGTTTGACAAGGGACTAGATAGCTCGAGAGTGGAATTTGCTCCTCCTACGATGGAGAGATATTCTAGGTCTCTGCAAGCTTGCGTTGATTTTTTCCTTGAAGAGGAAAGGGAGATGCAGCAAAGTAGAGATAAGTATTTTCCTCAGTTAAGAACAAAGGTGTCAATCCAGTAGGAGAAGAACGCGCAAATCACCGATACCTGCACAAACAATCAAACACTTGCACCCAACGCGATAAAGGGGTTGTCAATCCCTTCACGGTCACTTGCAAAAGTGAGATATGATAAAGATAGATAAATAAAACTAAACAAAAGATAAAATATTTTTGGGTTTTTTGGTTTATATATCTGAAAATAAAAGATTGCAAAATAGTAGATCGGAAACTAATATGATGAAAATAGACCCGGGGGGCCATAGGTTTCACTAGAGGCATCTCTCATGAAGACAAATAATAAGGTGGTTGAACGAATTACTATTGAGCAATTGATATAAAAGCGCAAAGTTATGATGATATCCAAGGCAATGGTTATGAAATATAGGCATCACGCCCGTGTCAAGTAGACCGACTCCTGCCTGCATCTACTACTATTACTCCACACATCGACCGCTATCCAACATGCATCTAGAGTATTAAGTTCATAAAGAACGGAGTAACGCCTTAAGTAAGATGACATGATGTAGAGGAATAAACTCATACAATATGATATAAACCCATCTTTTTATCCTCGATGGCAACAATTCAATATGTGTCTCGCTACCCTTACTTTGTCACTGGGTAAAATCACGCAAGATTGAACCCAAAGCTAAGCACCTCTCCCATTGCAAGAAAAACCAATCTAGTTGGCCAAACCAAACCGATAGTTCAAAGAGAAATACAAAGATATCAAATCATGCATATAAGAATTCAGACAAGATTCAAATAATATTCATAGATAAGTTGATCATAATCCACAATTCATCGGGTCTCGACAAATACAACGCAAAAGAAGATTACATCGGATAGATCTCCAAGAACATCGAGGATAACATGGTATTGAGAATCAAAGAGAGAGAAGAAGCCATCTAGCTACTAGCTATGGCCCCGTAGGTCTGAGGTAAACTACTCACGCTTCATCGGAAGGGCAATAGAGTTGATGTAGATGCCCTTCGTGACCGAATCCTCCTCCGGCAGGATGCCGAAAAAGGCTCCAAGATGGGATCTCACGGGAACAAAAGGTTGCCGTGGTGGAAAAATGATTTTGTGGATGCTTCTAGTGGTTTGGGAATATATGTGAATATATAGGAGGAAGAAAAAGGTCAGGAAGGTCATGTGGGGCCCACAAGGTAGGGGGCGCGCCCTACCCCCTGGGTGCAGGGCGTGCCCTCCACCCTTGGCGCCGCCTCGTGGCTCTTCTGACTTGCATTCCAAGTCTCCTGGACGTCTTCTAGTCCAAGAAAAATCATCGTGAAGTTTTATTCCGTTTGGACTCCGTTTGGTATTTCTTTTCTGCGAAGCTCAAAACAAGGAAAAAACAGAAACTGACACTGGGCTCTAGGTTAATAGGTCAGTCTCAAAAATAATATAAAATAGCATATTAATGCATATAAAACATCCAAAACAGATAATATAATAGCATGCAACAATAAAAAATTATAGATACGTTGGAGACGTATCAGGCCCTCTCGGCGTCTGTCCAGACACAGGTGACTATGTCGCGGGGATACCGAAACATGTCAACGAGAAAGAAGAACAAAATCGGTAACAAGGAGACGATATAGAAAGCATGTGTATGACTCAAAGGGGTAATGATATATCTCACCCCGGGTTTTGTAAAGTATAGCGAAGCAAAGGGAATAGCACATGACAACCAAAGGTTCACTCGAATGTCATTGTGTACTCATAGGGATCGATATGGACGTCCATGATTCCGCTATCGGTCATTAAACAAAAGGGGATTTGTTCATGTCTATGTTTTACCGAACCTACAGGGTCACACGCTTAAGGTAATTATGATCTGTTGAGTGTTAGTAGGACAGGAGTAACAAGAAAATATTTATGAAATTGTTTCATTAATATTTGAAATAGTTTTGAGAGGATCCGAAAGCGTTTCGGGGTCATCAAAGGGTTTTGGAATTTATCGGGCAATACCGAATATTTCCAAAAAATAATATATAGATGAAAAGTGTTTTTGATGATGTCAAATTAATAATAAATAAAAGGCTCTAATAATAGCTAAGAGGCTTTTATATTTAATTTAGTATTAACGGGCATCGAAATCTCATAGGAGCGCTCGTCCTCGCGTGCTCACGTTATCGTCGAGCGCCTGTTCTTGTTGGGATCGGAGACTGGGCTAGTATTGTACGCAGTTTAGATGTACTCCCTCCGTTCCTAAATATTTGTCTTTCTAGGCATTTTAACAAGTGACTACATACAGAGCAAAATGAGTGAATCTACACTCTAAAACATGTCTACATACATCCGTATGTAGTAGTCATTCAAAATGTCTAGAAAGATAAATATTTAGAAACGGAGGAAGTAGTACGAAACGCCCTTACATATTAAAGATTCTGGTTCGGACCCACAACACAGTGCGCGCCCCTCACGCCATGAGAACAACGTCTACAAATCTGTACTCATCGCCCAATGTTCTGAACCTTAATAATGCTAGAAGGTGTGATTCTCAAAACAATAAAACCTGAAAGGTGTTGGGTTCGATTCTTCAGAGTGGCAATCTGGCAATTTTTTTTCTTTATTTTGTTTTTGCCCAATAACAAAGAACAATTTTTCTAATTAATACTCTTTTCGATCCAAAATAATTGTCGCAATTTTAAACTAATCTTAGATCAACACAACACTTACTCTAGATCGCAGGGTAGGGAGTATTGGATATGGATTATTGTGGGAAAACAACATATTTTTACTTTAGCGTACATGAATTAAGAAAGTACAGATTTTGTGATGTAAATCCCATCTTTGCTTTAGTGTACAAAAATTAGAAAGTGAAAGCAGTATTAATCCAAATAAAAAATTTATCCAGTTTGTTTTGACTGAAAAAAAATCTTAACCACACAAGTGCTATTTTTACATGTGCTAATGCAAGTCAATGTCAAAATATTCTAAGACCGTAGTTTTTTCTTTTTATTTTGCCGATTTGAAAATTCAAAAAGCGATAAAAGACGTGAACGATAAACTGGATACACGTTCTGTTTGCACCTTTTGTGTTTTGCTGCATTGGCCATGTGATAGCTACCAAGTTTTTACCTTTCATAAATTAGGTCCATGTTTCAAGTTGCTCTACATTGTTGTGACCTAGAGGAAGAGCTTTCCTTTGTAGTCATCCATCTTTCTTCAATGAATTAATTGGTTGCGTACTTTTCAAGATGTATATGTTTTGGGACCAGCGGTATATATGAAAAATGTCATACGAACACCAACATTCGGTGGAAACTGATGAAAACCACGAGAAAATTATATTTTGAAGTTTTGAAAAATCTCAAAAAAATATGGGATGTTAAGAGGGTGATTCTCTATTGCCATGCAATATTTCAAGTTCAAACATGTTATGAGATGTGAGCTATAAAAAAACAACATCAACATTGAATAGTGTTGAACAGTAATGTCACTATTCATTGCTGCATTTTTCTTTGTAATAGCTCGTATCTTGTAATGGGTTTTTACTTGAAATTTCACATGACAATAAAACATCATTCTCTTAACATCCCACATTTTTTTTGAATTTTTTGAAGCTTTAAAACATGGTTTCTATGAAGTTTTCTTTGAATATTGGTTTCCGTACTATATTCTTCCTGCCATATATATATATATATATATATATATATATATATATATATATATATATATATATATATATATGCATAGGCCAGTGGCAATCACTTACAAACTTACAAATAAGTAAAATATTTTTTTAACAATAGTCCATACCATTATTACTTAAACAATTATTACTATTATTGGGAAAAACCTAAATGAGCATGCACACGATTTATTTTACAATTCAGCCATGTAAGCGCCCTACATGGCGGTCCCACCTAAACCCTCTCCCGCGCGACCTCTCCCACGTCCGCGATCACTCCAACTATCCGCAATCAAACTTTGATGCACATAATTGTATGACCTGTTGTCGTATCCTTGTCCACGGACGTGTCCAGACGCGTTCACAGATGTATGATGTGTTTATTTTAATCTGGTACACCGTTGGAATTACCCTGACTGCGTGTTTGGTAGTTTTAGCTAATGCCGGAGAACATGACGGTAGTCTCATATGATCTACCGCTGTCAAACATCGACGGTAGCTGACTAGCTGTTTGCAACATTTAGCAAGCATGGATCAGAGCCTACCGCTATTGACTCCGTCGGTAGCTCCTCTATCCTACCGTTGCAGATGGTAGTGAAAAATGTTGGATCATGAATTTTTAAATATGAATTATTTCATGCTAAACTCATCAATCAAAGTCAAAAGAGTGATTTTGGCCCGTTCGCATATCCAAAGTACATCCATTCCAAGAGGAACACCTATTGACGAGGAGAAAACAAAATGATAAAGCCAAATGCATCACGAGTACGAACAGCTAGAAGAATCAGGTAGTCATGCATGCACGTTTATTCAACGCTGACATGGGCGAAAAGCTGGAATCTAACCACGACACATATCTTTTTGCGGCCATCAACGATCGTGAACCAATCGAACATTATCATTTATCACGTCCGGCCGTCACGGCAATGACTAACTCCGTTGCCCCATCATGTAGGCCCATTCATGTACGCGTACTGTATCACTGACGTATACACGCCAGCATTTCCATCCGCCATAAATACTACTCCTATCCAGCCGTTGTGCTATTGGCCCATATAACAGGAGCAGGCGAGCTCGTCCGCCATACCGTTGCGTTCCAACGGGCATCCCCTTTAGCCCCTTTTGGAATGCCGAATTAGAGTGGGAGAGGGGAGGGGAGGAGTCCTCCCCCTTCTGGCGCCCCCTCTTCTCCCTCCAACCTATATATACTAGTACTTCTTTCTTTTTTATATACAAGCTCACAAACTCATATTACATGTATCAAGATAGAAATTAATGGCTACTTAAACTAATATTGCAAACTAGTCTTTTCTCCTTACTTGACGTGTTAATTAATGTGTATTTTTCTCTCAACAGACAACAAGACAACTCTCTCACTCCTCGTTGGTTGATTAATATGGTGCATGCAAATCAATTTTCTCACTCCCGCATGCATGCATGAGGTATTAATGTCTTCGGTTGCTAGTACGATGCAAACCTCATCAATTTTACATCGATTTGTGTTAGTAGCCTTGTATAGTTGCAAATTGTAATTTTGATAGTGGCCTTGTATACAAAAATGGAGGAAGTAGAGGTTATAGGCACTTTTGAATACATAAGTTTTTGGAGCCTTCTCTAGTTCTAATTGTTTCAATTAGAGCTAGATATAGATCCTCTAATCCTCATAATTAGAAGCACATCGTGGTTCTAATCTCCTCCCTCTAATTCTCCGGCGATGATTAGTTCTGGACGGTGAAGCATTGCCGGATCTCGAAGACTGTACACTTGCAAACCGTGGAGAGGGCATGCTTTTGGTCTTCCATTCGAGTGACTGTTCGTGAGCAGTTTGCGGGATCGTTCATCCAGGGTTCGAGTGACTTCAAGTGCGATCTACACCGACTCTTCTTCCGCTGCAACTCGGAGTTGGTAACGATCTGATCCAAACCACATCTTCATAGGTTCCTGTTTGATCGTAGGGTGAATTTTCTTTGTTTTCTAATACGTTTCCCAACACATGCTGCTTCGTCGATGCTTTTTTCATCCCCAAGGTATTCGACGAATTAGCTCGCACATTTCTTTAATGTCCCAAAGGATTTCTGCATTATAGATAAACTCTCTCGTTGATTTGTTCTCTGAGGACTCATTGTCGGATGATAATTCCCCACAAAAGAAGAATGAGGATGGCAAACTTGAAATGGTAGTCCTCAACTACCTCCATTGCCTCTACGATGAGCTAATAAAAATGGACCCCATCCAAATTTGGTTACATCGTGCTCACCTGATCCGCACTCTTCACGCGAGTGTCCAATTATACCGCAGGCATGGCAAAAGGTTGGAAGTTTTTCAAATTTCACCTTATACTTTTCTGTCTCCCAGCCTTTGTAAATCTCACTACCGAGGTTAATTTCTTATGCACATCCAGCTTAACTCTCACCTGAATTAACTCTGCTATAAACCCATTAGGCAGAGTGACTTGTAACTCTTGCACTTCTCCTATACGGCTTGCCAGGTTCTGCAAGAAAGATTTGTTCTTCAGAACTCCATCCGGTAGCTTGTGAACTTGAGACCATGTTTTAAAGTTTATCAAGTGGTACCTTCTCTAGGATGGAAAACCCACCATACTCCCTTCATTCTAAAATATAGTGTGCCCGCACTTCCCGAGGTCTAACATTGACCATAAATTTAAGTATTTAACCAACAAGACTGACTGAGGCGGGAGAAAAAATTATATAATTGAAAACTTCTTTTGAATACGAATTCATTGATATAACTTTTACTCCTGCCGCAGTCGGTCTCGTTGATTAAATTTATGATCAAAGTTGAAGCACGAGAATAGAGGAAGCACTATATTTTGGAACGGAGGGAGTACTAACTATGATAATTGCATACCCACGAAAATCTCATGGACTGTGGTGCATTGCCTTGTTCTGGTCCCCTAGACAGTTGAATTGGATTGAAAACAAGTTCACATTCATCCTCCTCCACACCACAGCCTAGGCAGGGTTCCAAGCAGCTCTCCTGTCAGCTATTAGAGCACTCTGGCTGACGGTCTTCCCTGTTAACAAGTGTCCCAAAGCCAACAAATTCGGCCTAATTTTGGCGGCATCGATCTCCTCTTCCCAGATGATATCATCAAGTTCATCTTCCTGTAGCGCCAGGAGCTTGAGTGGAAGCTCGGATCATCCTTCCCTAGCTCCTGAGAGCCACCTCCCGCTGTCTGACTAGCCATCTCTCAATCTTCATGAACAAACAGAAGAACGCCCTAACCCCAGCTACGTCCGCTCACGACCAAGGTCGGGAAGACAATCAGATTGTCCCCTAGATCAGCCCGAGAAGTAGAGGGGCGAGTAGGAGAGAGGGGATCCGAAGGCTGAACAACGGTCAGCCGGATGAAACCAACTCACGACGACACGTTGTCGGAGGACAGAAGAACCCTAGAGGAGGACCTGTGATACTTAATATAGGGCTTTAGGCCTTTTTGCAAAAGAAAAAAGAAAACGACCATACACCGATCTGTTTGTCAAATTTTCACCGTGAACAGAAAAAAAACAATGACAATAAAAATACTCATAAAAAACAGAAAAGCCCGCAAGTAAGCTCAAAGGCGGTAAAGATAAAATGCCCAAATACAACACACTCCCAACTTCAGAGTTCGTGCAAGCACACAACATACAGAAAAAGCTGCATACATAACACCTAACAACTAAATTTGACATGAATAGTGAACCAATCTGTGGTTGGATGGTTAAGAGAACAATGGTATCCCTAACCAATCAGGGTTCAAGTCTTAGACTTGACACTGGTGCTTGCATTATTCCTAGATTTATTTCAGGTCCCGACGTTGTTTGTTCAGTGGGAGGAGACGTTTCCGTCGACTGCGAGACGTCTATGGTGTGTATGTGAGCATCATAGGGGTGAGTGTGTACTCATATGTGAGCGACTTTAATTGTACTGTGTTGATTTTTATTTTTTTTGACAGGAATCTTAGGTCCAGAATCCAACCACTACAGACCGTGTGTTTGACCATACACCGATCTTAGCAAGTCCGTTTGTAAATAGCCAGGTAATTTACCTGTCAGGGACCGCTAATAGCTGAACTTCAAAATGAGTCCTCGGAAAATCCACGTGAAACCAACTGAGACCAATGACCATTTGCAAATATTCCGGTACTCATAGTATGTCACTAGCCGAAAAAGGTAGTAAAAGGAACTGCACAGAGCAAGGCCTATGTTGATTCTGATGACTATTTTCTAAATAGCCTGGTAACTCACATATTACAGTTTTTGGAACTTTTAGCCCGAAATAACTGCTCAAACATATATATGAGATCTAGTTTCAAAGATCTCATAATTCAATAGCAGAAATAAGTTACAATTCGGTTTTGTTGTGTAAGAGTTAAAACACTTTGTGCATTCGTATCTATCCATAAATCGATAACATTTGTTATGAACTGGGTCTGTATTTTTTTTTAATTTAATAGAAAAAATATAAATACCTACAACAACGGATTAGCATCATTAGACCCCTTGTGAAATATTTTATTACTGTAGATTTGGTCAAATTTAAAACAATGACTTAAAAAGAAACCAAAATGTCTTGTATTATGTGGATCCGGTAGTGTATTTAATAAACCTTCAACTCAAGATCAGCTCTGGAGTATGGCACCGGCTACAGGCCCCCCGAACATTTAATTTAACAGTAGAGGGAACTTTCCTCACGATGTATCCCTCAATGGAGATAAGAGCTTTATTAGATTCCAACATCATCTCACTTGTCTGGGGGGAGCATTTACCGGATCTCCGTGCAGAAGTTTCAGAACATCTACCGACAAAGTCTTCGTCTTCTGCATCATATATGGTGTCCAAGGTGATACATTCCAGTGATGTAGCATTCTCTAGAATATGGCATGTTAGCTCAACCATGCTCTTTGCAGAGCAGAAGCCAAGAATCTTCACATTCTTGAGGCTGTCGTGCTTGTGTTCAGGCATCTTCCTCATTTGTAAGGCACCCCCCGAAATCGAATCAAACAGCATTTCATCCTGATCCACCTGCACAGCGTCAAAACAAATGTCGGTCACTATCTTATATGGTTTGTCACAGGTACAATATAGCTTGGCTAAAAAGTTGACTTACACGGAAGATGAAGGTCTCCAAAGCAGGAGAAGCATCGAGAAAAGAAACCAAAGACAAATAATCATATCCTGGGGAAAGATCTCCATCAAGATAAATTTCCAAGAACTTGAGGTGGAGGAATTTCGCAGCTGGCATCGGTGTATTAACCCTCTGCATAAAGATGTCTTCTCATATTAATTGATGACATAGGGCATGCATGCATGAGTACTGACAGAAGTATCACAAAGGTGGCAAGTAGTATTTAATAATACTGAGATTTAGATTATACCTCACCACTAATTGAAGACAATCTAAGATCTTCAATGTTTGACACAACATATGGAAGCTTGGTAATAGCGTAGCAGAGAAGGTTTGACTCATTTGGACATATCATATATAGGTCCTTAACTTGCAATGGTTGTCTGAGAGAGCGCTGTACTATGTCGCCATCAAAGTTGAAGGTGGAGAGGTTCGGAGCATTGCTCTCAACAATTTGCAGCGCATTGCATGCAGAAACAGTGAGGCAGCTTAGTCGCTCCAGCACGCATGGTATCTTCAGGCAGATTATTTCACTGCAATACCTGAGTTCCAACCGCTGCAAAGCCAAAGAATTAGAAAGAAGGCACCCTAACTCTCCCCCTGTAATCCTCACATTACGCAAATACAGCTTTGTTAAGCTTCTCAAGAAACCAAATCCAACTGTAGGACGGAAGGTGCAGTAATTGAGATGAAGATACCGAAGTGAGCTTCCATTCTGACCAAATAAACGTGAGCATGGGAAGGTGTACACTTCTTGGTATCCTGAAGGCAGAAAGAGGACCAGTTTTTCAATCCCTGGTGTAATAGCAATCTCAAGCCAATTATTGAGACAAGAAATGTAGAAATCGTGACAATCAAACATGTCAAGCTTGAGTATCTTCGTGGCAGTGTGTGAGTGGTTTTTCAGAATCTGGTCAACTTTGCTAGTGAAAGCCCTCGCCATATCACCCTTTCCACATGCATTTCGTTCCAAGCGCAGCGTTTTCTTATTTAAGATGAGGTTCGGATGGTGTCTCCATGAATCTAGAAATGCATGTGATACACAAGCAGAACGAGCAGAATCTTGCATTGGCATCAGAGAATGTATGTGGCACCAGATGTCCTGCAGAAGCATGAAAGATCGATCATCATTTGGGTCATAAGGGCAAATGGTTAATGCGACGGATTCCACAATAAATAAATGAAATGACAATGTAACACCAGTGTACGATACTATGTAATGTGATTGTACAAACTAAAGTAGTATCATGCACTAAAGTAGTATCATGCACTATGATACGGCTACATGACACTATGCATTGCAAGTGGCTTTATAGCTACCAAACTTAGGTCGACATCAATTTGTGTAGTTAGAACAAAGTGATATTTTACTTGCAATATAAGTCCCCTGCAACCAATATGTTATACTGTAACATACCTGTGGGAGGTTTGACACTGAATCTCTCAATCGCTTACCACAAAGAAGAGATTTACCATCTTCTCGACAGAGAAGCCAGTCGTCTCTTTTGGATGTAGAAGTAATCGATCCATCTGCAACACATCCATCAGATATGGTTACTCTAAGGTGATTATGCATAGACAATCTAAGGCGGGCACATTTGAGGTTACATTTTTTGCTAGCTATTGGACAAATAATAATAGGTAATGTAACACAAAAAATACATGATAGATAGGTGTCTTCAATCCTTAAAAACTCTATGCTACCTAGGAATAGGGGCCTATGAGCGCTCCGGGCATTGCCCTCGGCTGGACCCCGATGGTCAGCAGGATTAAGCGCCGGTGCCATTTGGCTCCAGCCCCGCATTTCACGTGTCACTCGTACGGAATTTCTTTGTCTTCACATAGCTTCCACGCTCTGTTGTTTTCCTAGGAAGAGAGGGAGGGCGGTTTGGCAAGGGAGTGAAGCTAGTGCCGCCTATGGGTTCAGTGGGATGCTGGACATGGTCGGCTCCTCTGCTCCTGTACCTGTGCCTGGAAAGGTTTGTCAGCATACTTGCTCCGTTCGCTTTGGATTCGTGTGGCGGGCCGGCGTAATCTTTATGGATCGGATGGCAGAGGTCACCTGGTGGTGGTTCAGGGCGCTCTCCTGATGGCATTGGATTTTCTAGTGGGTTCTATCGATGGCCATCATTATGTTTCTGCTCGGGTTAGGGTTGTGTTTTGCTGCAGCAAATAGGGTGGCGGGTTTTCTTGGCTGCGGGGCTGCACTGCAGCGTGTGCGGACAGTTATGTTGTTGCGTTCTCGCCTGCATTAGATTGGGCTTGGGGCCTTATGTACTGTGGCGTCTATGTTGTAGCGTGGGCAGAGGTTTGCGCTGATGTGGGGCGCCAATGTGCTCTGTGTTTGTCTCATTGTGTGGATGTTGTATACTTTCGTTCGTTTCTTTACTGGTGTTGGCTTCCTGCATCTGTTCCGTTGTGGTGTTGGAGAAGTTCGCCTTCTTGTGTGGTGATGTGGGTGTTGTGTGTTTCAGTTGTGCTTTGATGGATGGTTTTCAAACAGACCGTGGAGCACAATTTATTGATGTCACATGCTCGACATGTTCTTCGGTTCTTTGATGCTCTTCACGGCGGAAAGGATATGTAAGCTGTTCAGAGTTCCTTCATTACTTCTTTTCATTATCTGTATGGATGCTCAAATCTTGAAACTGGTCATGCAAATACAATGTATAAATAATGGATTTGTATGAGAAATAGTAAAGTCCTATCTAACATCTATACTATCTGATTAATTAAACAAGAAAGAAAAAAATCGCAGGAATCTAATACCAAATGGTGTAGAAATTACACGAGGCTTAGTTAATTCTCATCTAGATGAGAGCTAGCCACACACAAATAATAATTGCTTAACATGTTATATGAGGAAGTCGGCTCGGCTGGTTTAATTGATGTTTTCTCATGGGAAGAAATTGTTTCTGCCATCCAAAACTCTCCAAATAACAGGAGCCCAGGGCCTGATGGCTTCACTAATAAATTCTACAAGAAGTTTGCGCATTTGATAAAACATGATATTATCAACTTTTTCACAGACTTCTATAAGCACAAGGTTGATCTCAAAGGTATTATCACTGCCCTAATTACCTTACTGCCCAAGAAAGACACCCCTTTGGAGGTCTCAGATTTCAGGCCAATATCTCTTGTGCATTTTGTTCCCAAGCTTGTTACCAAGGTATTGGCCGGTTGCAGCATATAATTAGAGACTTAGTTCACCCCCCCCCCCCCCCCCCCCCGCAGTCTGATTTCACAGACTTCTATAAGCACAAGGTTGCAGTCTGATTTCTTGCCCAGACGGTCCATTGTGGAAAATTTTGCTCTTGCAGCAGAATTGGTACAGTGTGCACATAAAAGGAAACTACCCCTATGATGGCTCTAAAACTTGACTTCAGGCAGGCTTTTGACAGTGTTAGCTGGTCTGGGTTGTTTGCGATTCTGAAGGCCAGAGGTTTTGACACAAAATCGATCAGATGGATTGACGCCTTGCTCTCCACTAGCTCTTCTCGAGTAGTTATCAACAGTGAGGTGGGAGAGCCTTTTTAGTCTAACAGGGATCTACGGCATGCTGATCCTTTATCCCCATATCTCTTCATTCTTGTAGCAGATGTTCTTCAGAGACTTTGCTGCAAGGCTTACCCTACCAGGAGGGGGCCATCTGTCACACCCGCTGAATGTGGACTCTTTCTTCCCGGCATTGCAATACGCCGATGATACACTGTTGCTTTTCAGAGGAAGTATGGACCAAGCCAGAGTGATTAAGGAGATCTTCATCATTTTTTCTGATTTCACTGGATTGCAGATAACCTTTCATAAGAGTACCCTTGTTCTAATCAGTGTGGCGGAAGGGACTGCGGCATTGGTTGCGGAATTTTTGGGCTGCTCTTTGTCAGACTTTCCTTGCACCTACCTAGGTCTACCTTTCTTTTGACGAACTAGCAGGAGCTCTGCTTTGCATTAAGAAGAGAAGGGGGTTACACTGTCCAGAACACTAGATACAGTGATGGACCTCAAAGAAAAGAATAAAAGAAAATAAAAAATGCTACAGTTGTTTGCTACAAGATCGCCCATGGGCTTTTAATGCCTGTTATCCGAGTCACAAAAGGCTATCTAGATGGCTTGCTACACTTCCCTCTTGGGGAGGGCGCCTGATTCTGATCAATGCAGTGTTATCGGCCATTCCCAACTACTATATGGCATGCTTCTTGTGGCCCAAAGAGTCTCTGGATAAGCTGGAGCATTTGCTGAGAGCTTTCCTCTGGGAAGGGAAAAATTCTGTTCATGGGGAGCACTGTCTAGTTGCGTGGGATAAAGTTATCACACCCATAGAGCGTGGTGGGCTTGGCATTAGGGATCTCAGGGCTCACAATATAGCTTTGAACTGTAAGTTTGCTGCAAGAATACTACAGGTTAATACCATTCCCTGCTATCAATGGTTTGCGCAACGTATTGCTGGCAAAGGATTCCAAGCACCAGTTCAAGCAGTGACACGGTCATTTGGAAAACCATAAAATCCCGCATCTCCATGTTAGGTAATGGTTCGCTCATCTCTTTCTGGCATAATAAACGGTCAACAATGGGTAGGCTGCATCTAGTTTTCCAACACTCTATTCTTTTGCTCAGGACCCCTCCTGCAAGATCTCCTCTCAGTTCAAGCAAGGAGCTTGGGCACTCAACCTACACCCGAACTTGTCGCTGCTGGTCTCTAGAGAGCTAGAACAATTATTGCTCTGCTTAGAGTAAATTCTGACGGCCAGGACAGACACCTGTCCTCAATTCACCGTTCAGATTTAAGCACTCTATTTTTACAACCTGATGGCCTTCAGAGGAATCTAATGGCAGTACGCCAGCTATGTTTGAAACGCTATATAGTCTCTTTAAAACACAGGTTTTTCCTGTGGCTTGCTTTCAAAGGACGCTTGAAGCCCACAGCAGAACCCTATGTGTATGGTGTGTTCACGTGTGGCTGTTGGTGTTTGTAAGACTTTGTGAACGGTGGCGGTGTGTGTGTGTTCGCTTGTCGGTACTTTGTTGGACCTTGTGCTCGGTGGTTTGCTTTATGTATAAAGCGGGGCGAAAGCCTTTTTTGGTAAGGACGCTTGAACACAAGAGACAATATGGTTCACAAAAAATGGAATGCTATATCTCCGGTTGCGGATTGTGAAATCTGCCCTACCACTGAGACAATCAGTCACATCATTTTACGTTGTCAGCTTGGTTATGAACTCTGGGATAGGCTTGGAGTTGCGGACATTGCAATTAGTGCTGCCAATATTTCAGAGTTTGTTGATCATATCACTCAAGGGAACAAATATGGGCATCTGTGGTCTGTGCTTTTTGCTGCCTGTGCTGTGTCATCATGGCAAGCTGGAAATGACCGCATTTTCGACAACAAAAGATGGTCGCCAGGGGCACTATGCTATAACGTCGCTGAGTTACTCAAGCTATGGAGCCACAGGGCGCGGCAGTCAGCTGGACAAAATGTGACTTTTCTCGTGGGCTCATAGGCTTCATAGCTGATTCTTCTCGAGTAATCTGTAACTCTCTCCTTCCCCTGTATTTCTAAGCTAGGTGGAAGCTTTCTGTTTCCACCAAACTCACTCATGTAATTGACCCCTGGTCATCCGGGCTACGGCTGTTTTGAATGCATAAGGTAGACAATGGTTTACCATTTACTTTTAATTTTTGTTTTGCTTATATCACATGCAGAAACCATTTGTAACATGTGCTCCTTCATTAAAAATTGGACGGGAACCTATGAAGATTTGATTGCAGGAGCGGCGAAACTAGAATAAGCACTAAAAATTATGATGCAGATTCATGAAGTCAGGCGATGACGGGCTGTGTTTTGTTATCTGGGATGGTGATGCTGATGGCGCCTCCTTCGATTTACAAGGTGGTGACTGAAATACTCGAAGATGAATTAGAAACTGGAAGCCAGGAACAAAAGGATGTTGGGAATAGAGGTCTTCTGAGTCGACCATGGGTACTACCGTTAGGTGGTGAACCAGGTCAATGTTTCATTGATAAAAGACGCTTTTATTGATTCATAACGTCAAATCAAGATCTTTTTTTTGCGGGGGTCAAATCAAGATCATACAAGCATATTGATTGAGTTGATCTCTACATACTGTAGTTAGTATGCACACAGTCAATCCAAATCACGCCTACACATGCATCAAATACAAATATAAGCGCAATACAGGGCTTAACAATAATAACAAACCTAATAAGAGTGAAGGGCCGATCTAAATTGGATTAAAAAAAATATCCTTAGCGGCAGCGAAGTAGTAACTCGTAAATTGGGTTTTTCTTTATGGGGCATCGGAGGAGGCTTACCACGAGCTTGGAGTCTGCGACGGCGCCGCCTCTCCCGCTGTTGGCTGTTCATGAGCCGCTTCAGCGCCAGCATCCCCGTGATTCTCAAACCACGGTCGGTACCTGAGTCGAGAAATCGACGAACGAAGATTAACTTCTGCTCTCTTTTTTTAGCTCGATCTGCCCTTCCCGTTCTTAATCTATATATGTAAACAATGCAAGACGGAAGGGCGGACGAGCCGGATGCCAATTCGAATCGGAATCAACAAGCCACGACCCACCGCTGGTGGGGAGGGCGGAGGGAAACCGGACCTACTAGTAAACACGATCCGTGGAGGGAAACCGGATCTAGTAAACACGATCCTCTTCAGCTTTTTTTGGGCGCTGCGCGCTATGCGTGCGCATATCGCGGCCGGCAGTTAAGGAAAGTCCTTCTCTCGGTCCCCGCCCATGTGCTTCAAAAAAGGCAGGTTCTCCTTCCCCTGTCGTTGCCGCGTCCCGACAGCCAACGCCCCCTCTGCCTCACGTGATTCCCCACCACCTCTCCCAACACACCATCACAAAACCCCACGCTCCACCTGATCAGCACCTGTACCACAGCAGCGAAAAAACAGAGTAAAAGAAGGCGAAAATCAAAGCAAAAAATCCTGGAAAACGCAATTGTGTCTGCAACTCTTTCTTGCTAGTCAGGCAAAAAATCTGGAGATTGTAGGCAAAAAAATTGCCAAAGCTTGGCAAATTTCTCCTGTGTGAACAGCAAAAGATAACAGGTTGTTCCAATTTGTTTTCTCCATGAACTTAGTTCTAGAACTTGTGGATTTCCCTGTCTGTACCTATCCTTGATCTACTACTTGCAGAAATTTCCCCCTCTAACGAATTGTTTCAGAACCTGACTTGTATCATGCCCCTATTCTTGCATCCCCTTCACACCTGTAGACCTTGGATGCTACATAAAATGGTTGTTGACTCTTGAATTGTATCTTGTCTATTGTCTTGCACCTTGTCTCTGCAAAACAAAAAAAAACAAAAAAAAGTATATTTGTGTTAGTAAACTGGTCAAATAAGCTATTGTAGTTGCTTACAAAACAAGCTAGTAGTAAAGTATAGTTGCTTACAAAAACACAAGGTAGGCAGGAAAAAAAGGCCTGAAAAACCAGTAGCAGAAAAGATGTTGCATCCCCCCATATGAGGCTGTTCATTTAGTTTGTTGTGCTCTTGTAATTTGTTGCAATAAATTGTGATGGATAAGTCTGTGTACTAGGGTCGTTGTGGGGCTGCAGCACATGGTCCTTGTGGCAGTTAGGATAGAGTTCCTGACCATCAAGGACTATCAGTTAGGATAGCATCTTAGACTGGCATCTTAGACTAGCATCTTGGACTAGCATCTTAGCAGCATCTCAGCATATGCTTGGCTGGCTAGCAGCCTATAAGTATGTAACCCCAACCCCTCAGGTTGGCTATGGCATTGTGTGAGAAATAAACAACGAAAATTGTCCCAACTCTCCTAGTGTCATCCACAACTATCAATGCCTAGGTTCAAAGGTCTAAGAAGTGGTATCAGAGCCTCGTTATCCTGTACCCTGAGCATTTCCTGTGAGCAGCCTAAGTCGGTAGCAGCAGCTGCTCCGTCTGCCTCTGGTTACCTTCCTCCCTCTGGACTGTCGAGCTGTAGTTCGTCTTCAACAGCCTCCTCTTCACGCAACAGCCCCCTCAGCGAGCCATGTCTGCAGGTCGCTCTCAGCACACGGCTACCTCGAGCATACGGCGTCGGCAGGAGGCCGAGCACGCCGTGGCAGAGGAGCGTGAGCGAGCAGTTGTAGCAGCAGCTGCTGCGGCAGCAAGGGTGTCGAGACTGGCTGCAGCGGAGCTGGCAGCAGCCAGGAGCGGAGGTAGAAGCAGCCAGGGCGGAGGTAGAAGCAGCAGCAGCAGCAGACGCATCACATGAGGCTACGGCGGATGCCAAGGTACTCCGCGGCGGTTCCGGCAGCTCCAACAGCTCCGCGCCTGCGGACGACGGCGCTGACGCAGACCGGGCCAAAGTGGCGCAAGAGCGGACGTCGCAGTGGGCAGCCGAGCATGCCCGCGCTCCAGGTGGAGTTGCGCACCACGACGGCGGCTGGAACGACCAGGACCGCGGCCTCTACGAGGTCCGGACTGTGGTCAGGGATGTTGGTCCCAGTGCTGGGTGGCCTACCCTCACTAAAACCAACTACGTCGAGTGGGCCGGGATCATGAAGGTTAGGCTCCAGGTGCGGCGGATGTGGGAGGCAGTCCAGGACAACAACGTCGCCCACCAAGAAGACCGACGGGCGCTGGACGCCCTCATCGCCGCAGTCCCGCCCAAGATGCAGTTCTCGCTTTCCAGCAAGCGGACTGCCAAGGAAGCTTGGGACGCCATCGCCGTAGCACGCATCGGCAGCGACCGTGCTCGCAAGTCCACTCTGCAGGCACTTCGTAAGGATTGGGAGAGCCTGGCTTTCAAGCCAGGTGAGGACGTTGATGACTTTGCTCTCTGTCTCAACACTCTGCTGCAGAAGTTGGTGAAGTTTGGTGATACCACCTACACCGAGGAGAGAGTTGTCGAGAAGCTTTTTCGGTGCATCCCCGAGAAGTACAAGCAGATGGCTCGGTCGATCGAGTCTTTGCTGGACCTCTCCATGATGACAATCGAGGAGGCGATAGGTCGCCTTAAGGTCGTCGACACCGATGAGCCACAACCTTCCTCGGGGCCCATCACCACCGGCGGGAAGCTGCTCCTAGCTCGTGAGCCGTGGGATGCCAGCCTTGGTGACAGGAAGAAGGGGGAGCCTTCTTCCACGACGGGCGGCCGCAAGCGTGGCAATCAGCGTAAGACGCGAAGAGGCCCCCTGGGCAGGGCACAAGGACGTGCTGTGACGCCCTCGATTCAATCGTACACTAATCATACACATAAATATGTACGATCAAGATCAAGGACTCACGGGAAGATATCACAACACAACTCTAGACACAAATTAAAATAATACAAGCCAGGGGCCTCGAGGGCTCGAATACAAAAGCTCGAATACACAAGAGTCAGCGGAAGCAACAATATCTGAGTACAAATATGAGTTAGACAAGTTTGCCTTAAGAAGGCTAGCACAAAAGCAACATCGATCGAAAAGGCAAGGCCTCCTGCCTGGGAGCCTCCTAACTACTCCTGGTCGTCGGCGGTCTCCACGTAGTAGCAGGCATCGGCGGTGGCATCTGGCTCCTGGGCTCCGACATCTGGTTGCATCAACTGGAAAGAAGAAGAAATGGGGAAAAGGGGGAACAAAGCAACCGTGAGTACTCATCCAAAGTACTCGCAAGCAAGGATCTACACTACATATGCAACATTATCAAAGGAAGGCTGTATATGTGGACTGGGCTGCAGAAATGCCAGAATAGAGAGAAGGCCTAGTCCTATCGAAGACTAGCATCTTCTGGAAATCACCATCTTGCAGCAACATGAGGGAGTAGAGTAGCATAAAGTAAAGTAGTAGTAGTGTTGTCAACCTCGGCTGGAGATCCTTTCTCGACTCCCTGCGAGAAAGCAATCCCAGAGCCATACTATCCAGTTCTCATCTCCTTTTCTCATATCCATTTCTCATCACAGTCCATTTCTCATCTCAGGTATCCAGTTCTAGTTGTATCGATCGGGATACAACTCCAAGTGTCCGTTACCGTAGGACAGGCTATCGATAGATGTTTTCTTCCCTGCATGGGTGCACCAACTTATCCACCACGCTCGATTAACTCCGGCCGGACACACTTTCCTGGGTCATGCCCGGCCTCGACCAAACGATACGCCGCAAACCGACCTAGGCTTAATAGGGAGGTCAGCACGCCGGACTAAACCTATGCCCCCAGGGGTCATGGGCCATCTCCCCGGGAACTCCCGCATGTTGCGTACGCGGCCGGTGAGCAGACCTAGCTACCTCCTTAAAAAGGAAGGAGCTTACCAGTCCACCCCAGCGCGCGCCGCTCAGTCGCTGACGTCTATTAAGCTTCGGCTGATGCATACGACGCAGAACGCCCATACAATGCCCACGTGATGGTTAGTGCTATCAGGCCAGAGGCCCCTCGGATCAAATATCCAAATCGTAGTGGATTAGGAACGCGCGGTAACAAGCAGAGACTCACGAAATATGTGACCCCGTTGCCCCGTCTCGAGGACTTGCGGCAAGGGCTAGGAATGCCCGGCCACGCCTCGTAATTATCTCGCGGGCACCTTCCAGGTCTGCCCGACTCCACATCACTCGCAATTAAGCTTGCGCGGGTACCCCTCAGGGCCAACCTGTCTTTAGTAACAGGGTCCAGTGCAAAGTCATAGTAACCATAGTAACCGTGTGTCTAACACCAAGGGGGAAAACCTGAGGAATCACCCTTGTCGAATTCCCACTCGATGTAAACATCAAGGTGAACGTAAGAGGAACCACCCTCGAGGTTCACACTTGAGGGGTTGCACGACAGAGTCGTATCGGAAGTGGTTAAGGAGGAAATCACCCTCGATGACCACGACCGAATAGCTACTCTACAGAGATCTCATCAGGAGTGATGTATGAGGTTCCACCCTCGGCACTCGATGGTAACTCTGCAGAGTCGAGCAACGAAGGGGCGTGATGTGACGTGAGGTGTCGGGGCCTGGTCTTCGATCCCGTTGACCGGGTCTTCTGATAATCCAATGGGGCAGTCGAGTCAAGTGGGGGGTCACTGATGGGTCTCTAACCAACCTATACTAAGCAGTTTAGGATAAGCAGGTAGGTAACAATAGCAGGTTACAATAAACATGCTATGCAGCAGAATAGGAGCAAACAATAATAGTAGCAAAATCTAATGCAAGCATGAGAGAATGGAATGGGCGATATCGGGATGATCAAAAGGGGGGCTTGCCTGGTTGCTCAGACGAGAAGGAGGGTCGTCGGTGACGTAGTCGATCACGGCGGCATCGGCAGCCGTCACGAGGTCTACTGAAGAGAAGAGGGGGAGAAACAATAAATACATAGCAAGCAAGTGCATAACAGGACAACAGGCAGAGCTAGACGTGTTCTAACGCGGTGCTACACATTACCGGCGAAGGGGATAACATCCGGGAAGGCTTTTCCGAAGTTTGGCATTTTCGGACAGATGAACCAAAGGGGAAACGTTCGATGTTTGCTATGCTAGGGATGTGTGGCGGACGAACGAACGAACCGCATATTCGGATTCGTCTCGTTGTTCTGAGCAACTTTCATGTAGAAAACATTTTCATCCGAGTTACGGATTATTTTCTATGATTTATCGAAGTATAAAGCATTTTCTGAAATTTCTGGATTTAATATTAATTTAAAAATATTCCAGTTAATCACTGGGTGCATCCGTGCAGTGCACCCAGAGTTGTGCTAGTGGTTGACAGCGGGGCCAGTCAACACCTAGCCAGCAGTTGACTGGTCAGTTTAACTAGTCAAGGAAGTCTAGTGGGACCCACATATCATTGTCTCTGACTCTAGTAGGTTAGGTAACTTTGTTTAATTAACAGCGTGTCCCATCTGTCATTGAGTTAGTAGTCTAACTAATGTAGACAAAAAGTTAATTGCTCTAATTAGTGGGAGGGATTAAACTAATGGGGAGTTAGCACCCCCGAATTAAGCGGGGCCGGCCCGAGCAGGCAACGACCAGGCGGCCAGAGGGGAACCACGCACGCACACGCGCGGGCGGAGGAACCCAGCTCGGCCGAGGGCGAGCAGTGGTGGGGGCGCCAGCAGGTGGATGCCGGCACGGGAAGCGGCCGCCGGCGCGGCCCCGGCTCGGCCAGGCGCGGCCAAGCGGGCGGCGCAGGCAGGGCGGCTAGCGGCGGGCTCGGTGGCACGTAGCTTCGAGGCCACGGCGGGCGCGCAGCTAGGGAGCGGTGTGCTGCGGCATGGGAGAGGTGGCGGCGGCAGCAAATGACCAAAAGCAGCAGTGCTAGCAGGCAGCTACTGAAGTAGACAGCAGCGGCAGCGGGAGGGGGGCCAAGGGCAGCGGGCGGTCGGGCTGCAGGGCAGCGACTGGCGTGGTTGAGGGGAGCAGGGCGCGCAGGTGTGTTTGGGTCGCGTACGGGGCACAGTAACTAGCGACGGCGGGGAGCACAGCGGGCGCGGGCGGAGGCGACCGCGGACAAGAGCGGGCGGGCACGACAGTGGTGGCTGCTACGGGATGGAAAGAAGGGAGGAAAGTAGGGGACAGCGAGCTCACAGGGGCTCAGGAGCGACTCGGGGAGGCGGCGAAGCAGAGGAGCGCGTGCGAGGAAGGACAACGATGCCAGCGAGCTGCGGGGCAGTCCGGCTCGTCCTGGTGCTCGGGAAGGACGAGGACGAGGGCGCCGGTCCTCCTAGAAGCCTTGGCGCGGCTCGGGGAGGAGGGTGGCCGCGGTGATTCAAGAGCTACGGCGACCGCGGCGCTCGGCTCTGATCCAGATCGAGAGAGAGGCGAGCAAGGGAGGAAAGGAGAGGGGGCAAGTGTTCTAGGGTTTGGCAGTGGACTCGCGAGGATGCTCTTATCCAACTACACGACCGCGGGATGGTCGACATGGCGACATCCGCAGCGTGGACGGGCGTGCAGAGTCCACGCCATGGCCTCTATTCCCTCTGTACAGAGGTTGAAGGAAAAGGCCCTGGTAGTGGGCTGGGCCGTTTACTGTAGTAGGTAGAGCCCATTAGCACAGTAGCTAGTTTGCCTTTTCCTTTTTCTTTTCTGGAAATCAAAAAGATACTGCTTGTCAATTATTCCGAGCACCAAATGACTCTTGTAAAATGTGCCACATGCCACAATAAATACTTTGAAATATTGTGAAGTTGCAAAAAATTGTTTTGAGCATTTGGAAATGTTTACACACTTTTAGAAATTGAAAAGGCCAATTTAATTGTTGCTGGACCACTCAAATAATTTCCAGAAGCATTTTTGGAATCCAACGGAGGTAGGTTTCATCATGAAAAATACTTAGAGAATATTTGCCACATTGTGAACTATTTTTCTGGCTCATTTGAAGATGCAAATAATTGACTTGCAATTTGAATTGAAATGGTCCCATTTTTTGGCAAGTGGCATTTTGGCTTAGGAAAGCATGACGACAAGGCATCATTAGGGGGGGATTACTGTAGCAAGATTCTCGGGGCGTTACACGTGCCAAAGGTGACACCCGCGGAGGCGCCAAGGACGACGCCGCTGGCAAGCCCAAGCCGGCACAAGACAACAGTTGCCACAATTGTGGCCGGTTTGGCCATTGGGCCAATGAGTGTTGGCAACCACGACAAGGCCAGGCTCACGTCGCACATGCGAAGGAGGAAGAGACGGCTTTGTTCATGACGCGTGCAAGCATTGAGCTATCCTCAGCGACAGCAGTCGCAAAAGCTCTCATCCACCTCGACGAGCCAAAAGCGCACGCTCTTCTCGACGATGGCTCCGGGAAGGACAAGACTACGGGATGGTGCCTCGACACCGGCGCCACCCACCACATGACCGATCGAAGGGAATTCTTCGCCGAGCTCGACTTCGATGCGCGAGGCTCCGTCAAGTTTGGGGATGCCTCCACTGTGGAAATTAAGGGCGTTGGCTCCGTCATCTTCACCACCAAGATGGGAGAGCACCGGCTGCTCAACGGTGTCTACTACATCCCCGCGCTGAGGAGCTCCATCATCAGCTTGGGACAGCTGGATGAGAATGGCTCACGCGTGCTGATTGAGCATGGGGTCCTACGCATCTGGGATCGCCAGGGTCGCCTTCTCGCCAAAGTACCCAGAGGTGGAAATCAACTTTATGTCCTTGATGTGCAGGTGGCACAACCAGTGTGTCTTGCTGTCCGTTGGGATGACGAGGCGTGGCAATGGCATGAGCGCTTTGGGCACCTTCATTTTGAGGCCCCGAAGCGTCTAAGTGCCAAGGAGATGGTACGAGGCCTGCCATGCCTCAACCATGTGGAGCAGTTCTGCGACATCTGCGTACTGACGAAGCAGAGACGACTCCCCTTTCCTCAACAGGCGAGTTTTTGGTCCAAGGAGAAGCTGGAGCTCGTGCACGGAGACTTGTGCGGCCCGGTGACGCCAGCCACACCAGGAGGTCGACGCTACTTCCTGCTGCTCGTCGACGATCTCTCTCGCTACATGTGGGCGATGATTCTCGGCAGCAAGGGAGAAGCGGCGGACTCCATCAGGCGCGCGCAGGTTGGTGTGGAGGCGGAGAGCGGCCGCAAATTGCGCGTGTTGCACACTGATAACAGCGGCGAATTCACGGCAACTGAATTCGCATCGTACTGCGCCGATGAGGGCATCCAGCGCCACTACCCCGCGCCATATAGCCCGCAGAAAAACGGAGTCGTCGAGCGGCACAACCAGACGGTTGTGGGGATGGCTCGGGCTCTCCTCAAGCAAAGAGGGATGCCGGCTGTTTTCTGGGGAGAGGCGGTGCTGACGGCCATCTACATCCTCAACCGCTCGCCTACTAAGGCACTCGACGGCTGGACACCGTATGAGGCCTGGCATGGGCGGAAGCCGGCGGTCTCCCATTTGCGGGTCTTTGGATGTCTTGCGTTCGCCAAGGAGCTCGGCCACATCGGCAAGCTCGACGACAGGAGCACTGCGGGAGTCTTCATCGGCTACGCGGAGGGCTCAAAGGCCTACCGCATCCTCGACCCAAAGGCACAACGTGTGCGCACGGCGCGAGACGTCGTGTTCAACGAAGGGCGAGGGTGGCAATGGGACAAGGCGGTGGATGACGGCTCGACACCGACGTATGATGACTTCATTGTCGAGTACGCCCACTTCAAGGAAGCCGGGGGAGCAAGCAGCTCCTCTTCGCCGGGAACGTCTACCCCGGCCCCCAAAACTACATCGATTCCGGTGCCGGCTACGCCGATGGCACCACAACCGGCGACGCCGCATACTCCAGCCCCGGCAGTCACCACTCCGGGTTCGTCTTCATCAGCACCAGCTCACGCAAAGCACAACCCGATGAAGTTCGCTTCCCCGCTCACTCACGACGAGGAGCAGGTCGACGCGTATTATGGAGGCGAACAACTGCGGTATTGCATGATGGATGATCTACTCGGCGACCAGCCGATGCCGGGACTGATGCCACATGACCTGGAGGCGTAGCTACAACTCACGTGTGAGGACGGTGAACCACGGTCCTTTGCAGAGGCCGAGAGAGATGCGGCATGGCGCGCCGCGATGCAGTTGGAGATGGATGCGGTCGAGCAAAACCGCACCTGGGAGCTCGCTGACCTCCCTCGTGGTCACCATGCAATCACCCTTAAGTGGGTGTTCAAGCTGAAGAGGGATGGAGTCGGCGCCATCATCAAGCACAAGGCCCGCCTGGTGGCCCGAGGCTTCTTGCAGTAGGAAGGAGTCGACTTCAACGACGTCTTTGCTCCTGTGGCACGGATGGAGTCCGTGTGACTTGTCCTTGCGCTGGCTGCCCAGGAGGGCTGGCGTGTCCATCACATGGATGTCAAGTCAGCATTCCTCAACGGCGACTTGAAGGAGGAAGTCTACGTGCATCAACCACCGGGATTTGCGATTCCCGGCCAGGAGGGCAAGGTACTTCGCCTGCGCAAGGCTCTCTATGGCCTACGGCAGGCACCTAGGGCGTGGAACGCCAAGCTGGACTCCATGCTAAAGAAGATGGGCTTCGAGCAAAGCCCGCGTGAGGCTGTCGTCTACCGACGGGGCAGTGGAGGAAATGCCCTGCTGGTGGGTGTCTATGTTGACGACTTGGTGATCACCAGCATCAAAGATGCAGAGGTGGCGGCGTTCAAGGAAGACATGAAGGCCACCTTCCAGATGAGTGATCTGGGCTCCTCTCCTTCTATCTAGGGATTGAGGTGCACCAGGACCACTCCGGGATCGCGCTTTGACTGTCCGCCTATGCCAAGCGCATCATTGAGCTAGCTGGGCTCACCGACTGCCACCCAACTCTCACTCTGATGGAGGAGAGGCTAAAACTGAGCCGCGACAGCACGACGAAGGAAGTGGATGCTGCGCAGTACCGACGCCTTGTGGGGAGCCTTCACTACCACACACGGCCGGACTTGGCATTCTCCGTCGGCTATGTCAGTCGGTTCATGGAGTGACCGACGTCGGAACACCAGCAGGCAGTGAAGAGGATCGTCCGCTACATAACAGGGACCCTCGACCACGGCCTCCACTACCCTAGGTGTCCGGGGGCGGCACACTTCGTCGGGTACAACGACAGCGACCACGCCGGCGACATCGACACCAACAAGAGCACGAGCGGGATCCTCTTCTTCCTCGGCAAGTGTCTCGTGAGCTGGCAATCAGTCAAGTAGCAGGTGGTGGCCCTGTCCAGCTGTGAGGCTGAGTACATAGCGGCCTCCACCGCCTGCACTCAGGCGCTCTGGCTCGCTCGACTGCTTGGTGATCTTCTCGTTCAAGACACCAGAACGGTGCAGCTCCTGGTGGACAGCAAGTCTGCCCTAGCCCTGGCAAAGAACCGCGTGTTCCACGAACGGAGCAAGCACATCCGACTGAGGTATCACTTCATCCGTAGCTGTGTGGAAGAAGGGAGCATCGAGGCGAGCTACATCAACACCACGGATCAGCTTGCAGACCTGCTCATCAAGCCTCTTGGGAGGGTCAAGTTCCTCGAACTTTGCTCCAGGATTGGGATGATTCAACTCTCCCACAAGACGACGTACAAGACTTAGGGGGAGAATGATGGATAAGTCTGTGTACTAGGGTCGTTGTGGGGCTGCAGCACATGGTCCTTGTGGCAGTTAGGATAGAGTTCCTGACCATCAAGGACTGTCAGTTAGGATATCATCTTAGACTGGCATCTTAGACTAGCATCCTGGACTAGCATCTTAGCAGCATCTCAGCATATGCTTGGCTGGCTAGCAGCCTATAAGTATGTAACCCCAACCCCTCAGGTTGGCTATGGCATTGTGTGAGAAATAAACCAACGAAAATTGTCCCAACTCTCCTAGTGTCATCCACAATATCAATGCTTAGGTTCAAAGGTCTAACAAATTGCCCCTGTTCATTTAGTTTTGCTTGCATGATGGAAGTGGAAAAAAGCTAAAAAAGTGTTTCATTTACATTATGTATTAAATGCAGATGGCTGGCAGTAATCTCAATGAGGTCCCTGATGAGTTTCATGGTTGTGATGGTGGCCCTCCATACCGCACACAGAAAAAACTGAAAGAGTCCCTATTTCTATTGAGGGTGTGGGCGAGTCGCCGGAATTGGGAGCTGCACCTGTCCAGGATGGCAAGGTGTGAATTTTCCTGTTGCGGTATGTATGCGGGCGACTTTCGAGGGGGTTGTGGTATGTATGCGGGCGACTAGGTTGGCGGGTTAGGCGACCTATCTGCCATGGGTGGGCGAGTTTTTCTTTCTGAAGGGTCTTAGGCGACTTCCGAGGGGTGTGTGGGGTGTGTGCGGTCTACTAGGTCTGCGGGTTAGGTGACCTAGCACCCGGGTGGTGGGCGAGTTCATTTCGACCGGCTTAGGCGATTTTTCAAGGGATGTGGTGTGTGTGTGTGTGTGTAAGCGAGTAGGTTGGCGGGTTAGGCGACCTAGCACCCGGGTGGTGGGCGAGTTCATTTCGTCCGGCTTAGGCGATTTTTCAAGGGGTGTGGTGTGTGTGTGTGTAGGCGAGTAGGTCGGCGGGTTAGGCGACCTAGCATCGCGGGGTGGGCGAGTTCGTTTCGGCCGGCTTACGCGATTTCTCAAGGGGTGTGGGTGTGGGTATAGGCGAGTAGGTCGGCGAGTTAGGCGACCTAGCACCCGGGTAGTGGGTGAGTTTGTTTGGGCCTGCTTAGGCGATTTCTCAAGGGTGTGGGTGTGTGTGTAGGCGAGTAGGTTGGCGAGTTAGGTGACCAAGCACCGGGGGGTGGGCGAGTTCATTTCGACCGGCTTAGGCGATTTTTCAAGGGGTGTGGTGTGTGTGTGTAGACAAGTAGGTCGGCAGGTTAGGCGACCTAGCACCCAGTGGTGGGCGAGTTCGTTTCGGCCGGCTTAGGCGATTTCTCAAGGGGTGTAGGTGTGTGTGTAGGCAAGTAGGTTGGCGGGTTAGGCGACCTAGCACCACGGGGTGGGTGAGTATGTTTCGGCCGGCTTAGGCGATTTCTCAAGGGTGTGGGTGTGTGTGTAGGCGAGTAGGTCGGCGAGTTAGGCGACCTAGCACCAGGGGGTGGGCGAGTTCATTTCGGCCAGCTTAGGCGATTTTTCAAGGGGTGGTGTGTGTGTGTGTGTGTGTAGGCGAGTAGGTCGGCGGGTTAGGCGACCTAGCACCCGGTGGTGGGCGAGTTCGTTTCGGCCGGCTTAGGCAATTTCTCATGGGGTGTGGGTGTGTGTAGGCGAGTAGGTCGGCGGGTTTGGCGACCTAGCACCGTGGGGTGGGCGAGTTTTTTTCGGCCGGCTTAGGCGATTTCTCAAGGGGTGTGGGGGTGGGTATAGGCGAGTAGGTCGGCGAGTTAGGCGACCTAGCACCGGTGGGTGGGCGAGTTCGTTTCGGCTGGCTTAGGCAATTTCTCAAGGGGTGTGGGTGTGTGTGTAGGCGAGTAGGTCGGCGGGTTAGGCGACATAGCACCCGAGGGTTTTTAGGCGACTTGGTTCGACCGGTGAGGCGACACTAGGCCGCCGAGGGTATGCGTGGTGCACCCCATCTCCCGTGTTAGGCGACTTTGGGGTGGGTGGTCGAGGTTTTTTAGGAGACTTGGTTCGACTGGTGAGGCGACGCTAGGCCGCCGAGGTAGGCGATGTGCGCCCCACCTCTCGTGTTAGGCGACTTTGGGTGGGTGGTCGAGGATTTTTAGGCGACGTAGTTCGACCTGTGAGGTGATGCTAGGCTGCTGAGGTAGGCGATGTGGGCCCCACCTCTGGTGTTAAGCGACTTTGCATGGGTGGTCGAGGGTTTTTAGGCAACTTGGTTTGACCGGTGAGGCGACGCTAGGCTGCCTAGGTAGGCGAGGTGCGCCCCACCTCTCGTATTAGGAGATTTTGGGTTTGGGTGCCCGAGGGTTTTTAGGCAACTTGGTTCGACCGGTGAGGCGACGCTAGGCTACCTAGGTAGGCGAGGTGCGCCCCACCTCTCGTGTTAGGAGATTTTGGGTTTGGGTGCCCGAGGGTTTTTAGGCGACACTAGGCCGCCTATGTAGGCGAGGTGCGCCCCACCTCTCATGTTAGTCGACTTTGGGTTGGTGGTTCAGGGTTTTAGGCGACTTGGTTCGACCGGTGAGGCGACGCTAGGTCGCCTAGGTAGACGAGGTGCGCCCCACCTCTCATGTTAGGCGACTTTGGGTGGGTGATCGAGGGTTTTTAGGTGACTTGGTTCGACCGGTGAGGCGACACTAAGCCGCCTAGGTAGGTGAGGTGCCCCCTTCCTATGTTAGGCGACTTTGGGCTGGGTGGTTGAGGGTTTTTAAGCGACTTGGTTCGACCGGTAAGGCGACACTAGCCGCCTAGGGAGGCGAGGTTCGCCCCCCTCCCGTGTTAAGCAATTTTTGGTTGGGTGATCGATTTGTATTAGGCTCGGGTAAGAAAAAAATGATAAAGCAGAAAAGAAAAAATGCGAAAAAAGAAAATAAAAGATGGGATAGGGGTGCCCTTGCCTGTTATCCTGCTTTGTGCACTTGATTTCGTGGAGTTTCCAATCTGCAATCTGCACACCTGACTTGTTGTAGTGCCTCTCCCAGGTTATTTTAATGCCCTTCATGATTTTGTTTGCATTTTCTACTAATGCCTTGTCCTTGAACGTCCTTGCCGAGTCCAGTACCTCGAATGCTTGTCCTTGATGTTCAGCACCATTAGCCAATAATGCCCTATCTCCTTTGGATCTCCTTGTCCAGAATCTCGAGTGTCGGAAATGATACCTGGTTGATGAGAGAGTGGGTGAGATAGGGCAAAAAAAGAAAAAGGATAGAGGGAAGTATAAAGAAAACTGCATTGTCATTTTCTTTCTTACTGATTCACATCTGCTTAGCCTCCTGGTTTTGTTGTAAAAATGTTTGTCTATGTCGTTCCTTGTGAAACTATTGTTCTGGAAGAATGTCTAGCAACGCATGGTGATGTAAAAAAAGAGAAGTGGTAACAGATTAGTTGTTGTGCTTTTAGGATAAAAAACAAAAAGAAGATAAAAAAAGGGATAAGGGGGAAAATGCTTACAGCTACTCGTAGTGGCATTAATCTCTTCTTTGGCCTCAGCCCTGCTTCAAGGTCGAGAGGTGGGGCTTATGATATTGGGGCGGCATCAAGTATTGTGATTTTGTCACTGCCCGGAGGGGTGTTGGTGAAAAAATAAAAAAAAGAGGTGCCCTTGCCTTGCCTGCATTTGATAACATAAAAAAAATGAGTTAGAAGAAATTGTTGTTGAAAAACCCTTGCCGACTACTAGAGGCAAAACCTTGCCTACACAAAAAACACTATAAAGAAAATTTGGGATACATATGGGATCCGCTTTAGTTTTGGGATCGCGCCCTACGACCGCACAGAATTTTTGTGCAACAAGTAGTGATTGGTTACTACCAAAATGTTTACCTGAGATTTATATAAATATTAAAGAAGGCTACCTGCAGCTTCATCAGTTCATGTTTTCCTCTAAGAGTACAACTTATTAGTTTTCATTGAAGAAGTTCATTGTATATAATCAATCACATTGTTGCTTCTGGATGTACAGTCACACTAATGTGTACAATCAAATTACTGATATACTTTCATGATTTCATTTCAGTATGAACAACGAAGTGCTTGCTTGAGAAAAATGTAGGCATCATTTGCCTTACAGAAAGATAAGATGTGTTGCAGCTACTTGGTAAACCTAACAGTTCATCTGTTGTTGCTAATTGCAGTAATCAGTATCAGTACAAAGATAACCAGATAACAGACCAAAATGTCATCATAATGCACTGAGAACATTCCTATCAACTCTCACATGTACAAGTTTGTTCAGTTTCAAAACGTAATGCAGTTGCCGACGAAAATCATGAAAGGGGATAAGCAAATAAAAAAAATCATGAACGTTTGCTGGCTGCAACGGAGATGGACATCACTGGCTAAACAACCACATCAATTCCCTTCCATGTTCCTGAAACTGTGTTTCACGCGATCAAAAGAGACCTACAGCGAGCCCGGCGTGAGTGGCTAGCTGTTCAAATCAATGTCGAAAACAAAAAAAATCCTGGGCGCATCTGAGCCTTTCCTCGCCTGATTCTCCGCCTTGTTCGAGCAGGCAGGCGGCGGCGTGAAACCGAAATATTGTCAAAACTAGCCTAATTCTGGAGGAAACAAAATGCTAAAAGTGCCCTCTCTGCATGTGAAAGCAAGCTTGCCTACTCAAAAATGCCTTCCTATATACAAACTTGCCTACTGCTTGTACCCCAGGACTAAAACTGTATACAGAGAGAACTTGCTTACTGGGCGACTAAAGCAATAGTACTACAGTATTGCCTACTGAAACATAGATGTATTGCCTACTGAACCACGCATGCGCTGCCGAAAAATTGCCTACTAAAAAAATTGTTCATGTTGAGCGCCTCTCCTTCCTCATCTCACCCGCGCTGCCCCCTCCCTCTCCTCGCTTGTGCCTCGTCACCCGGCCCTCGCACGCACTCGGGCGAGCCCCCGCTGCTCCCACCTCCAGCAGGACCCCTCGCCCGACCCTCGCCTCCTTCCTGGGAGCCTCTCCGTTTTGATCTACCCTTGATTCCCCTTGCGATCATTGATAACGACGAGGCCGTCGGTGACGAACCCCAGCAGCCATGAGATGTGTGAGCGAGGGGGGAAACATGGGATGAACTCACCTAGGTCATCGAAGCAAGCGGGATCTTGCTCTCCGGGTGCTCGTCGCCGCCTCGCGCTGAACCACCAGCTCCACCCCTCCCCCGTCGCCGCTGCCTTCTCCTCCTTGTACGGCACGTGCGCGCCGCCCTCGCCCCGTCGAACTGCTACGGGATCCTTCGCCAGGCCGTCACCGCGCTCGTTGAATTAGACTCACCGCCGGCTCTGTCGTCGCCCACGCTCGCGGCGAAGCTAGGGATTTCATGTGGGATTTGGCTCGTCGCCGGGAGAGGGTGTGAGGTGGGGAACGGGGAAATGGCAGGATAGATGAAGCAGCGCGTCTCCCAAAATTTTGAAGCGACCCGACAAAAAACCATCACCCACCTGGTTGGTCCACTAGCCACGTGTCCGTGCGGGGAGCGTGAGATCGACGGTCGTGGTGCGGCCGCTGCATCGCGTCACCAGACAGCGATTGGTTTTTTTAAGTTAACACAAACTCTGGGGTGCGAGCGAAGAACTCGTCCTCACCAGTCTGCCTGCTCGCTAATCTCATGGCCTAGCTTGATGAACTGAATGAAAAAAGAGACACGTCAGTTTACCCAGGTTCGGGCCACCTCGCAGTGTAAAACCATACTCCTGCTTTGTAGTGGATTGGACTCGAGGGGCTGAGGATGAACTAGTACAGTGGGAGAACAATCTCAGGAGGAGAGGTGTTCTTGTGCTCGATGAGCTGGTGAGTGTGAGGATGGTCTGAATGATCTCCCATTCTACGGTGGTGGCTAGGTCCTATTTATAGTGGCTTTGGTCCTCTTCTCAAATGTAGGCGGGAAGGTATCCTACATTGGCCAAATTTGAAGGGGGCATCTAGTACATGCTATCCTGACAAAAGTAGTCTTCTGGTGGTCTTGGTGTTGTTGCACTAGAATGAGAACCTTTGGCTGATTCCTCAGGACTCCGCGCCTGCGCTTGCCTCCTTAGCACCAAAAAGGAAACTGGTACACTGCGCCCGCTGGTGCCCGCCTGGCCTTGGTTGTCATGGCTCACGTCATCTGAACCTTACGAGGTGAGCCTTGCATAGAGATCTCCGCTCCTCGGGAGCCAGCCTGAGGAGGCCGCCCCTTGTGGAGGTCTTGATGTCGTCCGCCCCGAGAGGGTCTTTAGTTGTTGATGTCGAAGCTGGGTGGTACCAGGCCGTTGATGGAGCCACGCCGTGGGCCGCAAGCAGGCAAGTCTGGGTACCCCCATTCTCAGAACGCCAACAGTAGCCCCCGGGCCCAAGGCACGCTCGAACTTGGCTTCGAGGCGAAGCAAAGGGCAAGTGCGGAGCGCTGCGGGCCCTAATCGCCTGCGGCCTCGGTCGGCGCGTGGCGATTGATGGGACGTGGGCGTATCCACTTCCCCACGTTGCCTCGGCAACCGTTTGACTTGACGAGACTCTGCTGCATGCTGAAAAAGCCATCATTGCGCGGGGTCATGGAGGCCGGCGGTTGGCCTCCCTCCGGCTATAAATGAGGAGTGGGGAGGAGCCCCCTTCACTCATCTTTATTTTCTCGCTGCCTGCTCCTTCTTCTTCCTCTTTGCCTTGCCGTCTCGCGGTAGTTCTCATGGCGCCGACAAGGAAGTTCTCCGCCACCGAGAAGGGGAAGGCCCCCAAGGAGGGACCTGGCTCGCCGCCGCCCCTGCGTTGGCTCCTCAGGGGCGCGGGCGCACTCCTTCGGGGGCCAGCATTGCTTTGGGCGGCCGCAGCGAAGCTTCTTCTCGAGGCAGGAGCCGCCATGGGCGAGACAGCCCCTGCGACGAGGGGAGGCGTGCCATGTTTGCCTGGCCTCCCCGGCCGCACTTCCACTCGGCAGAGGTGCTCCCGTAGTTCGTTGTGTCATCGGAGAGGCTGGCCGACACCTGGCTCCCGCTCCTGGGCTTCTTTGCGGGTGAGCTGCCGGCCGCGGGGCTCGACGACCTCTGACTTCAGGCTGACGGCTGCTGCAGCAAGGCTTCATGGGTTGGGGTGGAAGTTAGCACTGCCGGGAACGTGTCCTTTGATATGTCTCCAACGTATCTATAATTTTTGATTGTTCCATGCTATTATATTATCATTCTTGGATGTTTTATATGCTATCACTACTGCAGGATGCTGCTAACGCGACACTACGATCAGAGACCCTTCGAGAAATTGTGTGTGATCCAATAATCGCAAAGAGTGCTGTATGAAAACCATAAAAAAGGTGCAAAATGTTTGCGATGGAGGATGCATCAAACACGGTTCAGATTTTAGTTGCGTGTGCGATGCAGAGCATATAGTTCAATTCAATCAACCATTTGCGATGAGGAGGAACAAAAGAAACAGGCAGACAGATGAAGGTGTGTGCGATGTACAGCATACCGTTCACTCGGATGAATTGTTTGTGATTAGGCAACACAAAAGAATCAGTCAGCTAGATTAAAGGTGTGTGCGATATACGGAATGCGGTTCACTCGCATAAAATGTTTGCATTGAGACATGAGAACAGAAATGGTTCAAATGAACAAGATGTGTGTGATACGAGGCAAACAGGTTTGTAATCAGAAACGTGTGCGAAGACCGATAAGAACACATACGATTACTGCTAACAAGCCGTGTGTGTTGTGAGCAAACAATCGTTGGTATACAATTGTGAGTGATTGATGAAAACATCACCGATGGGTTCCATTGTTTAGTCCGTGTGCGATGTGATTTTCTTTGTCCGCACACCATCTACGCTCTGTCTAGAGAGCATCAGCATATATACTTAAAAAGACAGCATTGCATAACCAAATTAAGCATACAATTACACAAGTGACTACACACATAACATTTGCACACACCAAAGTAAGCAATTACATGCATACTAAAGTAGGAGAAATGAGGATCTAATCATCTACTTATTATTGCGACGACGCTTGCCATTGCTTTGCTTTCGGCTGGATCCCTGGCCGTTTTGGGGAAGGAGGCACTTCCTCATGTCAACGATCTGCCTGTACATGTCGTAGCTCGTGTACGCCTCCTTGGCTGCGTACATGACGTGAGCTTTCTCGAGTTTCTCCATCCAGGCCGAGTGCCAGGCATGCTTGTCCTTGTTGCATGAATCCTTCATGTCTCTGTAGTAGGGGTCGATGATGGCCTCGACGAGGTGAACCAGTGAGTCCTTCTCATGCTCCTTGCTGCCCCAGATCTTGTATTGGCCCTGGATGTCGACAAGATTCTGGCAGGCGATGCCCGAACTCTCGAGCGCCTTTACATCATTGGCGATGTCCACTGTAGAGAACATGTAGTGGGGGCTGTTGACAAACCTAGCGAAACGCTCGCAAGGCCTTGTGGCCAGGCAGTAGTGGTAGACGCTCTGTTGGAAAAGGCAGTGCCTAGGAGGCGCTTAGGCACGCCTAGGCGCTAGGCAATGGCCAAATGCCTCGCCTAGGGCATAAATGGAGATCTAGGCAAGGCAATCAAGGAATTGACTACCCAAGCATGAAATCATGCCACATACTGCACTGATATGCCAAACGGGTTATATTCCAATGGCATTAGATGGTAATTAACTTATCTATATGCCCTAAACTAATATCAAAACCCATATAATAATCACAAATACACTATTAGTAAAAACTATATTGCCGCCTACGCTGCGCCTAGGGCGCTTAGGCACCGCCTAGGCACTAGGCGAAGGCCAACCGCCTCGCTTACGCCTACCGCTTTTCCAGCCCTGGGTAGACGAGGACGTGGTGGCACACGCACATCTGGGCGACGACGACGTTGGGACAAGACCCGACACGAGCGCAGGTGTACTCAAGGTCGAACCCGACCACCTTGTACTTCTCCTCGGCAAGCAACAACTCCATGATGTGGATGGAGTGCTCCACCCAGACCAGATCGTTGGTGTACACCACCGAGAGGTCCATGAACCTTCTGTGGATGTCCACCACGGCACGCATGGTGAACTGCTGCTCGTCGTCGGCATCCGCTCGGAGCGCCATTGGAGCCGCGTAGGATACCCTCTAAGAATTTCTCGTGGTGGGTGTGCTTCTTGCAATGGTGGGGTGCGATCGAAAGGTTGAAGAGACACAAGGGTAGGTTAAATGACCGCTGTAATAAATGGGGGCCGGCCGGCCTGTAATCGTCATGTCTTGTCACGACGTTCATAGCGGAGGATTCTAGAATCCATTGCATGCTTGACAACACCGCACCCCAGGCGTGGGCTCGAAGAGGCGCGAAATGTATCGTCAGTGAGCCTGTTCCCGCGCTACCCCGCTGTTTACCGCCCAAGCTTCCCGCCCGGCTAGTTTGGCCACACGTCGGCTAGAAGAGGGACAAATCGTGGGCGTTTATTGGCAAAAAGCTTTGTAAAAACGAAGTGTGTGGAATGACTTCGGTCATAAGTTTACCCTTGGGTGATGAGGTCAAAGTTACACAGAAGGGTGATGATGGACACTCGAGTGCGATAATTAATTCTGCGTCTACAGTGCGCACGGTGGAAGAAACCAACTGTGTGCAATAATGTCGAGGATCGCAGCCGAATTAGCTATACAGATCATGTGATGTGAGATCGACAAGTTAAACTGATTCAAGAATGGTTAATAAAATCTAAGACCATTGCATATTAAGGTCAAAATAGTGCTACCAATATACTAGTCTCATACGATGCCATTTCAATGATTGTACCACAAAAGCTCGAAATGTTACAAGGTTCAAATTCCAGAGTTATATGGCTCAAATTCGAAGATTACAAGGTTCAAACTGATATTAGAAATGAAATTCAGCTCATCAGCTGCAAACGCTCGCGCTAATGCGCTGAACATGGATATCAGAGAGGTTCAAACTAATATCACCTCTTCTACGTCTGGCTTCGAAACCTCACAATTTTGGCAAAGGGGTCAGCCACTTATAAGTCATGTATGGGGTTGACCCGATGACTTCCGATTACTCTGTCATCTGAAGTTCCAAAATGAAATTCAGCATTTTTGGAGCCTACTCCATTTTTCCATAGGCGCCGACGCTGATCAACAGACCATTCATTTTTGCGAAATAAATGTAGGGAAAACCTCATTTCCTTCAGCACCCTTGCTCTAAGAACAAAGAACCTGGCGAATATAATGTAACACCCTCGATGCGACTATAGCTCCCACGTGTCGAGGCACGACTTAGAGACATAATCGCATTGAAGGCATATGTCGCAAGTTAGGCAATCTTCACAACATCCCATGTAATATAAATAATAAAGGGGAGATAACATAGTTGGCTTACACTCGCCACGTCAATCAAGTACATAAATAACATTACATCATCCAAACACTCATGGCCCGACTACGACGCCAAAATAAAAGAGAACCCAACATGCGACAACGGTCCCGTTCACCCCCAACTGGGCACCACTACTGATCATCGGGAAAGGAAACATAGTAACGTTGAGAGTCTTCATCGAACTCCCACTTGAGCTCATACGTGTCTCCTGGAGTGGAATCATCAGGCCCTGCATCTGGTGTAATAGTAATCTGTGAGCCACAGGGACTCAGCAATCTCGCACCCTCGCGATCAAGACTATTTAAGCTTGTAGGTAAGGCAAGGTAAAATATAGGTGGAGCTGCAGCAAGCGACTAGCAAGTATGGTGGCTAACTTATCCACAAAAGAGAGCGAGAAGAGGAGGCAAAGCGCGAGCGAGAAACTAGAGAGCAACCTGCGCAAACATTACTCCAACACCGTGTCCACTTCCCGGACTCTGCCGAGAAGAGGCCATCACGGTAACACACTCAGTTGATTCATTTTAATTAAGTTAAGGTTCAAGTTATCTACAGCCGGACATTAACAAATTCCCATCTGCCCATAACCGCGGGCACGGCTTTCGAAAGTTCAACCCCTGCAGGGGAGTCCCAACTTAGCCCATGACAAGCTCTCACGGTCAACGAAGGAATAGACCTCCTCCCAAGACGTTCCGATCAGACTCGGTATCTCGGTAATTCAAGACACTTCGACAGGTTAAAACAAGACCAGCAACACCGCCCGAATGTGCCGACAAATCCCGATAGGAGCTGCACATATCTCTTTCTCAGGGCACACTCAGATGAGCCAGACGTCGAGTAGGCCAGCCCAGAGTTGCCCCTGGTAGCCCCGGACATCGCTCGGTGGGACCAACACTCAAAGGAGCACTGGCCCGAGGGGGTTAAAATAAGATGACCCTTGAGTCTGCAGAACCCAAGGGAAAGAAAAGGCTAGGTGGCGAATGGTAAGACCAATGTTGGGCATTGCTAGAAAAGCTTTAATCAAGGCGAACTATCAAGGGGTTCCCATTATAACCCAACCGCGTAAGGAACGCAAAATCCGGGAACATAACACCGATATGACGGAAACTAGGGCGGCAAGAGTGGAACAAAACACTAGGCGAGAGGCCGAGCCTTCCACCCTTTACCAAGTATATAGATGCATTAAGATAACATAGCAATATAATGATATCCCAAACAATTAAATAAATGTTCCAACAAGGAACGGCCTCCAATCTTCACCTGCAACTAGCAACGCTATAAGAGGGGCTGAGCAAAGCGGTAACATAGCCAATCAACGGTTTGCTAGGACATGGTGGGTTAGAGGTTTGACATGGCAATTTGGGAGGCTTGAAAGGAAGTGGTAGGCATCGTAGCAATGGCATAGCAAAAGAGCGAGCAAACTAGCATAGCAAAGATAGTAGTGATTTCGAGGGTATGATCATCTTGCCTGCACAGTTGTCAGAGTTGACTGGATCCTCGAAAGCAAACTCAACGGGCTCCTCGTTAGCGAACTCGTCTCCCGGCTCTACCCAAACAAGACAAACAAGCAACAAGGACACAATCAACCACGTGCAAACTCAAACAACACAATGCAAAGATGATATGCTATGCGGGATGCGATGCGGGATGCAAAATGCAAGATATGACAGGAAATACATGAACCTGGCCTCAACTTGGAAATCTAAGTGTGACACTAGAAAGATGAGATGAAATCGCTTGAAAACGATATAAATAATGCCAGAATCGGAGTTACGGTTTGGAAATGGCAAGCGATTCAAAAATGACACCAGTCTGCGATTTACAGCAAGTAGGCATCTAAATGCAAAGAAATGAACATGCTACAACACTCAAACATGACAACAAAATACATGGCAGGGATGCACACAAGATTCTTAACAGAAGTCTAGCACTGAGCTACGGCCAATTCATCCATTAACAGGTTCAAACAAGCATGGCAAAAATGCATATGACAAACATATCTCAGACTTAGTGAAATCAACACTTGTCTGGAATTTCAGATCAGGTAGCCCTCTTCGGAGCAACAAAACTACATGCTACAGGACCTGAACATGGCAAAGTAAAGCATCGCATGGAGCTACTCAAAGAGCTTAACAAAAGTCCCTTAGTGACCTTGAGCCAAAAGGGATCAGAAAATACAATTGCAAGCATGTGAACATAGCAAAAACATAATCAGTTTTCAGACTTAGTGAAAACTGACACATGCTGAAATATAACTCAAATAGGCATGTTTACGAGCTCGATGCACTCACTACGGTGCAAGTCATGGCAAGACAAGCATACATCCATCAAGAAGGCACAAAATTCAAGCTAGACATGGCAAGAACAATAGCATAGCATGCACAGATCAACTACAACATCACCGGCAAAATTGCAAACAAGTTGACAATCTGCCCAGATTCACAAAGTAGCAAAAGTAGAGCTCGATTGACTCAAGCTAGGGTGCTCCATAATTGCAAACAAAGACATGGATGGATAGAGCACTACAAGATTAACAAAACTCCCTTACTGATCATCCTCAAAAGAGGCACGGATCTATAGGAAACAACAAGAACATATGGCATCATGAGATAAACAGCTCCAGGACTTGGTAAAATTGCTGTCCCTGAAAACAGAATTAGCAAGTGCACCACTTTGCAAGCTTGCACGAGACACCACACACATCCTAAAAATACATGGGTTGCACCTCTGGAAAGATGACAAAACCCTTAACAAAACGTATGTAGAACTCACGGGCATATAATGCACACAATAATCATGGCAAAAATGACAAAAGTGCTAAACGGAGTAGCAGATCTGACAATTAACTCAAGTAGCCCTCTTCTAACAGCATTTCGGGCATCAAGATGAGATCAAATGAAAATGATGAAATGGAATGAAATGATTTACTCTCTGAGGTGAACATTTTGATATGCTATATGCATGAATCGGAGCTACGGTTGCAAAGTTACGGAGCCGCGAACATGTGCACATGGACTGAAATTTCAAGGACTTGCGAAAAAAACAACCTCCCAGATCTATATCTAGGATTTCATGGCACGCAACCCGAGGCGGCCGGATCTCCGCCGGAGTTCGTCGCCGGAGGTGACCGGAGCGGGAGGAGGAGGCCGGGACGGCGGAGAGGAGGCGAGGCCGAGGCGCGACCGGGGCGGCGCGGCGGCCGGCGACCGCGGGCGGCAAGCGGCCGGGCGACGGGCGGCGGCGGGGAGCGGCCGGGCGGCGGGCGCCGGCGAGCGGCGAGCTTCGGCCGGGCGGCGGCGGGCGGCCGCGGGCGCGCGGAGGCGGGGCGAGGGAGCGGGGAGGCGGCGCGGGCCCGGGAGGGCCTCCCGCGGGCCGGGCGGGCCGCGGCGGCTGGGGCGCTGGCGGCGCCACGTGTCGCCCTTCCAGTGGCCGCGGGCGGCGGCACGGCGTGTCCGGCACCGGCGGACAATGTCCGGCGCGCGCGATGTGTGGATTTAGGGTTTCGGGGAGAGGGGATCCGGGATATTTCGAGGGGGACCTATTTATAGGCATAGAGGGAGCTAGGGGAGTCCAAATGAGGTGCTGTTTTCAGCCACGCGATCGTGATCGAACGCTCTAGATGATGGAGCAGAGTTAGGTGGGTTTTTGGGCCAAATTGGAGGGGTGTTGGGCTGCAACACACACGAGGCCTTTTCGGTCCCTCGGTTAACCGTTGGAGTATCAAACGAAGTCCAAATGATACGAAACTTGACAGGCGGTCTACCGGTAGTAAACCAAGGCCGCTTGGCAAGTCTCGGTCCAATCCGGAAATGTTTCATCCCCACACACGAAAGAAAGATAGAAATGGCCACCGGAGGAGAACGAAGCACCGGAATGCAAAACGGACAATGGGGAAAATGCTCGAATGCATGAGACGAACATGTATGCAAATGCAATGCACACGATGACATGATATGAGATGCATGACAACGACAACAACACACGGAGACAAAAACCCGAACCCGAGGAAATAAATATAACTTAACGCCGGAAACGACAAGAGTTGGAGTACAAATAGGGAAAGTTACATCCGGGGTGTTACATATAATCTCCGGTAAGGTCCCTCGGTAGGAGTTCAAAGTAATTTCTGAGAGATGCAGATCTAGGCATTCGACGTGATTGTTATATTGTATCACATTATCCACCACTAGGCCTAATCTTATCTGCAAAAGAAGAAAACATGTTAGTGCCTACATGCAGTTTTGAACATTACTACATGCCTAGCTATTTGGTTTGCAGGATTTGTAAAATGGACTAACCTGCCATCTTCGATCTGACATGATTAACATGGGCATTTGATTACATTCTAGAAAAATGTAGCCTTCTTCACAAGAGGTTGGAGTGGATGAAAAGTTCCCTAAGAAAACTAGTACAGATGAATCCAAAGGAGAAATCTTATTGATTGTAACCATATGGATCAAGCAACCAATATGGGGGGGGGGCATGTATGTACTGAAATCCTCCAAAAGAACCTTCAAAAATCGTAGTACATTGTCATTTTAAACTTGGAAAAAGGTGTCACAAATTGAACTCCCTTATGGTTAACATTTAACAGGAAAGGAACATCACCTCAATATATAGCTTCTCCAGGCACGGAAAGCATCTCATGAAACTGACAACTTGCTCCAGGTCGGGCCCGATAGATTCTAGTGCCAAGACCTTCACTATGCACAGTTTCAGGATCAAGCTTGTTGGAATCATTTTCTGAATGACAGATGGACAAACATTTTCAAAATTAGAAATAATGTTAATTTGTATAAGGAGAGGTAGAAGGCGGCTATTGTACCTGAACTGGTGTGGATCCAATAACAAGTTCGGAGTATTTGTCAGACGAGTAGCCCACCACTGTCAATTTTGACGCAGAAATGACATTGATTCTTGTTGGTCCTTCTGGATCAACTACAAGTAATCTCTCAAGTGCAGGTGTGTCCCGGATGACCATACCATGGTCCACCTTTTGTGATGTCTTCCTGCCGCACCAGAAACACACATAAATAGTCCGGAGGGTCATGGAGGTGATGTGGAAGGTACTCAACCCATTGATCGCCTGAAGATGAAGGTACTCGAGTGTAGTACAGCCACGGAGCAGGCACTCCATGTCACCCTTTGAGAGGCAGACGACGACGAGCTCAAGGTGCTTCAGTCGTGGTAGAATAAGAGCGGGCGTGTCATTAAGGGGCGAGAAAATGGCAGTTCCTGAACTTGGCAACGCGCGGCGTGGGCGCGAGGCGGAGTGCAGATGTTGGCAGCGACCGCATATGCCCATCATCAAAAGTGAGCTCCTCGAGCTGATCTAGGGCAGGGGATCAGAACCAGTCGTCAAGCTGGCTCGGTCCTTGCCGTTGGAACAGAACTTGCCCATTCTAAGGCCTTTGGTTGGGCCAAGGTGACTACTGAGGATCTTGGAGAATGCATCCAAGCTTTTGCGATAGCCATGGCAGAGCTCATGGGTGTCGATGAGGTCGAGAGGGCTTGAGTTCCATAGGGAGCGCCACCGCCGGGAAAGGAGGGTTGTCCGCGCCCCATATTTGATTGGGAGGAGGGAGATGATGACTCTCAACATATCATCGAGGAGGCTGCTGATTAAGTCTAGGCCTGCTGGAGTCGCTTGTGGTTCTAGCTCGCCCCGCCTCCACTTGTTGGCAGCCCCGTTCTCCACCTCCGGAGTCTCCTTGTCAGCGGCGCTTTCTGATAGAAATGGGAGTACATGGAATATTTAGTTAAAACAGGGCAATAGAAAAGTGTATTGGTAACTAGAAGTTATTAGGTAGGAATATAGTAAGATAAGGGAATAACAATTGGTTGCTTAAATACTACACAATTCATTTGACATTGCTGGGTAAGTCAACATATGCAGATAGTTGAAAAGAAAACTTACTTCGAACAAAGTCTGGACGGATGATTTTGTCGGGGAAGTTAGCATATATCTCATGACCAGGCCCTTCTATGTGCAGTACAATTTTAGTGCCAGCTTTCAGTACATAAAACTTTGCAATTTCATTCCAAAAGCCAGTGCCAAAATAGGAGTCACCACGTTCATCAAGTCTTAGCGTAGCAACGATTGTAAATCCATGGTTTGTGTGCAGTATGACATTCGTGGAGCCTTGATGTATGTAAAGGGAAAAATTGTGCACTACATAATTTGTTGCATAGCGAGGGATGTCCTGCAGAAAATGGTACGATTGTTAAAGAAAATATGGTAACATGCAAATATGGGCCCAAATTGAAAGAACTATATAGCAGTTGAAATCGAAGGACAAAAGTCTATAATTAAACAGATAGGGTAAACATGATGTCATGGAAATATGAGAGTAATCAAAAGAACAATACATCATTAATTTTCCTAATATAGAAAGAAGAGGGAAAAAAAATTCTCCTTTGACTTATATGGTGCATGTGGCACCTTTTATCCAAATGTAACAATATTTAGAATATGTTCAGGAAAGTAGGCCATGCCAACCGATTTAGGATGAGATTGAACATACTGCGTGAGTCCTCAAGTTATCTGGTACGATGAGATGGAATCTCTGGCGGTGGTCGCCAAGTCCTAAAGTGTCGGCGCACTTTACATTCTATGAATGAAAAAAACCCCTCAAATCAGCTCGAATAAAAATGAATTCACGGCTGTTTCCGCCGGGTGATTAAAGGAGGCAGATGAACTGGGCTAAGAAATGAGATAATATCTCGTTAAATTAGTTACGTTGTCGTCCATGAGAAAGAACACTCAGTACGGCAGATTCCCCAACCGAGCGGAGCTGGGTCGACCGCGAGCAGCGTTGAGAAAGTCGATGGCGATAGGCGGCGGCAAGCGGAAGTGGCGAAATGCGGTGGGCTTTGCCGGCAGCCTGGCAGCGACGACAGGCGTTGAGCTAAGTGTTTACTGCCGCAATAGGTGGTGCCATGGCATAGACGCGGAGGAGTTTGTGCAGGTGTGAATGGGGAACGTACCGGAGGGGCCGAGGGGGTGGCGGGCGGGGTGAGGGTTTTTGTGACATGGGGTTGGTGAGGGTTTTCTTTTTTATTTTTTGAATTAGGTGGTGAGGGTTTTCTGTCCCACAAAGAATTTTGGGGGCGACGGTTTGCTAGATCGAACCGTGTGTGATTGACGCAACAGGCAAAATGATAGTCATTGCACACGGTTCCAATTTTGGGAACCGTGTGTGATTGACGTACTACCTCCGTCCTGGTTTATTGGTCCCGAGTTGTAATTTTTACCAAAATTTGGCGAAATATTTAACATACTCAGACATAGATAATAAGAGTACACGTACATAAGCATAGTTCAACCATAAGTACATAGTTCAACCGTTATTAAGCATACTCAAGCGTACATAGTTCGATCCATCCCACATCTAATCTTACATGCGGCCGGCACGATCCTGAAGCTTCTCCAGGTACTCGGTGTACGCGTCGTGCGCCACCCTGTGAGAATACTTATGCTTGAAGGAGCCAACGGCCCATCCTCTTGCATGCACCAGAACACTTAGATACGCGTCATGAATCTTGTGGTTGCAAAATGGGCATCCATAACCGTCGTTCCAGGTCCTAATACGTCTGTTATGCATTCCCGCATAAAGCTCCATCAGGATTCGCCTCTTGTACCTCCTCTGGGTATCTTCATCCTTGCTGTCCATATCGTCAGACAACACCATATACATATAGTAAAAAAATTGGCATCAAATCACTGATTACATGTCGTGAAGTAGGATTAGGAATTTATGACTATTTATTTATACATATTCAGAGATTATGGTTCGATTTTTAAGCACAGTCGTCTATGTAAAGACCAATCTTGAAGAAAATAATGGCACAAACATATTTAGGTAATTCAAAATCAATTGTCAAGTCCTGGCTAGGAATTATTAGCACGAACACTAACCCTAGTCGGATTACTAGCTAAAATCATTTGCATAGATGAAACAACTAATCACTTATCACCTGTACCATTCAAACAATCAATACACTACACGGATCTAACAAAACTTACTCAGATTTCATGGATTGGGAGAACATAACCACAAGATTTCTATTCCAAAAACGGGGAGGCAGGAGTAACCAGAGAAACCCTATGATCTATTTGACACATAAATGGGTATATATGACTAACCAGCTGTCCGTCGTCACCAGAGTCATCGCCGGAGTGGTCGTCGGAGTCGGTGTGGAACTCCGCCTCCGGCTGTGGAAGCTCGACGCCGTCGACGACGTCAGGGTGCAGCGATAACTCGCCGATGGTGACGACAACCTCTCTCTCCATCTCCACGCCATGCTCCGGTGCTTTAGCAGCCCCGACATTGCCACTCCCTTCGATGGGGCGCTTCGGTGGCATCCTCATACACTGACGGCTTTGAGAACTGAGAGCGGCGTCGAGGATGCAAGCAGAGAGAGAGGATTGTGTGTGCGTAGCGAGGATGGGGGCTGCGGCCGCTCAGGCGCACCATTAATATGGAGTAGTGGGAGTTGTGGGAGAGAGGCGGGTGGCGGTCAAACCGATGGCTCGCCTCCCGGTGAGCCTGCGCACCGGACTGCTGGCATGCCTACCAAAGTTTCACACAGCTACTCGCACGCCTCCGGATGACACTGCGCAGCGAGCACGCATCCGTCAATTCACACACCTGCACGCATACCTCCCCATCTGCCTGCGCGGCGGACTGCTCGCATGTGTCCCGTCAACCCACGCCTGCTCGCATGCCACATGGGTCGCGCGGCAGCACGTATATTGTTTTTCTATTTGGATGATTAATGCTGTCGCTTTATTGCTTAACCGAAGCATGGCACGTATCCATTGTTGGTCTAACGCTCACGGTTCGAATAAATAATCCGTTTGGGATATTGGTTCCCAATTATTAATAATCTCCTATCTATAATTAGATAAATATTACAACAAAACCGGTCTCAAATTTGACAAAAAAAGTACAATGCCACTTTGTATTGGTGTCCATATGACTACACAATAAGTTTCATGAATTTCAAATAAATTTTGGATGTACTAGAATTTAAAAATCAAGATTCTCAATGTTTGAAATTTGTTGCACGGGGAGTAAACATGCACCCAGTGAGACACATGTGTTTTTGCAATCCATTTAGGTGCAATGTCACGTGTGCATGTAGCTCAAATATAATTTTGCACATTATACCCATAGAAAATCAATCAATCAATGTACTAAAATGTCTTAATCATCTTTGTGATTTTTTTGAAATTAAAACGTCCCTCCTTTGATAACATGTATGTTCACCGCGGGATAATTAATTTAACACGCATCGTAGTTGCGGTGGATTCACGGTGTGTGTGTGGGTGTGTGCGTCTGGGGGTGGTGGGTGGCTCGCAGTACACTACGAGTTGTGAGCCACTGTGTGGGTTGGCCGTTTTGTTAGGCAGGCTGGTGCCACATCAGAGTCGTGAAATCGTTATTTAAAACGTTACACAACCCTTTCATACATAAATGTTTTGGCCACATGCAGTCGATGGTTGTCCTACACGACAGTCGATACTCGCGTGTGATGCTTTCTGTGGGCCCGCGAGGTTGTCGTCCATCACTTTGACGAACAGCCGGTAGTGAGGTTAATTTGACCAGCAAGGTAGAATCTTTTTTGTTTGTGTTATGGTGGTATATAGTACGCGTCGAAGAGGTGGGAGGGGACTAGCATATATACTATACGTATGCGTCCGTGAACAAGTACACCTCACTCAGTGTCGGGACTTTTTGGTTACCAAGGCATGTGCCACATCAAAATTGTGAAATTGGTTATTCAAACATCACACAACACCTTTTTGGGCCACATGCATATATATATCCTAGTTAGGACACTCACGTGTGACGCTTCCATCTGTGGGCCCACGAGGCCGTCGTCGATGCATGCATGCATGCATCACTTTGACCTACATCGGGAGAGGTTAATTAATTTCACAATCGATGAGGATTCTTTTGGGTTGTACATATATTACGGCAGGAGCATATAGTATGCGGTGAAGAGGGGGGAAGGGGACCATCATATGTAGTACGCTTGATATGAACCTTGCTCTGTGTGGGTGCATGGTTTACGGATTTTGAGGCATGTGGCACGTCAAAGTTGTGCATTTTGGGTATTCAACATATATATGTTTGGCCCACATGCAAAGCGGTCATGGTTGTCCTTGTTGGGGAACGTAGTAATTTCAAAAAAATTCTTACGCACACGCAAGATCATGGTGATGCATAGCAACGAGAGGGGAGAGTGTTGTCCACGTACCCTCGTAGACCGAAAGCGGAAGCGTTATAACAACGCGGTTGATGTAGTCGTACGTCTTCACGATCGACCAATCCTAGTACCGAACGTACGACACCTCCGCGATCTGCACACGTTCAGCTCGGTGACGTCCCACGAACTCACGATCGAGTAGAGCTTAGAGGGAGAGCTTCGTCAGCACGATGGCGTGATGACGGTGATGATGAAGCTACCGGCGCAGGGCTTTGCCTAAGCACTACGACGATATGACTGAGGTGGATTATGGTGGAGGGGGGCACAACACACGGCTAAGAGATCAATGATCAACTTGTGTGTCTATGGGGTGTCCCCCTCCCCTGTATATAAAGGAGTGGAGGGGGGGGGGGAGGAGGCCGACCTCCTAGGCGCGCCCCAAGGGGGGTCCTACTCCCACCGCCCCTTCCATGAGTAGGAGTAGGAGGGAAGGAAGGAGGAGAGATGGGGAAGGAAAAGGGGGGGCGCCGCCCCCCTTCCTAGTCCAATTCGGACTAGAGGGGGAGGGGGCGCGCGGCCTGCCCTGGCCGCCCCTCGCTCTCTCCACTAAGGCCCATGAGGCCCATTACACTCCCCGGGGGGTTTCGGTAACCCCCCAGTACTCCGGTATTCGTCCAAACTCACTCGGAACCCTTCTGATGTCCAAACATAGTCATATAATATATCGATCTTTATGTCTCGACCATTTCGAGACTCCTCATCATGTCCGTGATCATATCCGGGACTCCAAACTACCTTCGGTACACCAAAACACAAAAACTCATATTACCGATCGTCACCAAACGTTAAGCGTGCGGACCCTACGGGTTCAAGAACTATGTAGACATGACCGAGACTCATCTCCGGTCAATAACCAATAGCGGAACCTGGATGCTCATATTGGTTCCTACATATTCTACGAAGATCTTTATCGGTCAAACCGCATAACAACATAAGTTGTTTCCTTTGTCATCGGTATGTTGCTTTCCCGAGATTCGATCGTCGGTATCTCAATACCTAGTTCAATCTCGTTACCAGCAAGTATCTTTACTCGTTCCGTAATGCATCATCCCGTAACTAACTCATTAGTCACATTGCTTGCAAGGCTTATAGTGATGTGCATTACCGAGAGGGCCCAGAGATACCTCTCCGATAATCAAAGTGACAAAACCTAATCTCGATCTATGCCAACTAAACAAGTACCATCGGAGACACCTGTACAGCACCTTTATAATCACCCAGGTACGTTGTGACGTTTGGTAGCACACAAAGTGTTCGTCCGGTATTCGGGAGTTGCATAATCTCATAGTCATAGGAACATGTATAAGTCATGAAGAAAGCAATAGCAACATACTGAACGATCAAGTGCTAAGCTAACGAAATGGGTCAATTCAATCACATCATTCTGTAATGATGTGATCCCGTTAATCAAATGATAACTCATGTCTATGGTTAGGAAACATAACCATCTTTGATTCAACGAGCTAGTCAAGTGGAGGCATACTAGTGACACTCTGTTTGTCTATGTATTCGCACATGTACTAAGTTTCCGGTTAATACAATTCTAGAATGAATAATAAACATTTATCATGATATAAGGAAATATAAATAACAACTTTATTATTGCCTCTAGGGCATATTTCCTTCAGTCTCCCACTTGCACTAGAGTCAATAATCTAGATTACACATTAATGATTCTAACACCCATGGTGTCGTGGTTTTGTCATGGCAGATGTCCTAGAGAAAGGACTTAGTCGTGTAGCCATCGTGACGGGTTAGCTTGAAGGGGTTAAAGCGGACACAGGGACGCAAGAGAGTTTATACTAGTTCGGCCCCTTCAATGAAGGTAAAAGCCTATGTCTAGTTGTGATGGAATTGATGGGGTTTCGATGACTAGGGAGCAAACAAGCTTCGCCTATGTCTCGAGTTGTTGTCTGTTGTCCTTGAACCGCCGCCGGGTCGTCCCCTTATATACATGGGTGAAACCCGTAGGTTCACAGAGTCCCAACACCGGTCAATATTCGTATCCGGGTTGGTATCTCCTTATCCCTAACTTACAATACAAGTTTATATACAAATTCCGGTTTACAGCTACAAGCCTTGAACCGGCTACGAGCCTTAGGCCCTCATATGCCTTCTTGGGCTTTATCACTTCTGGAACTACTAATGAAGTTGACCCGGCCCAGATAGGCTGGTTTACGCCCAGCAGTAATATCCCCAACATTAGGCCCCAGATTGATTTGAACGGGTTCATGTCAATCCTTTAACAAAAACTTCATCTTCAACGTCTTCTCATAAATTGGTAAACCGCCATGATGTCATCTTCTCTGATTACTGTAAACCATGTTGGAAATATGCCCTAGAGGCAATAATAAATTAGTTATTATTATATTTCCTTGTTCATGATAATCGTTTATTATCCATGCTATAATTGTATTGATAGGAAACTCAGATACATGTGTGGATACATAGACAACACCATGTCCCTAGTAAGCCTCTAGTTGACTAGCTCGTTGATCAATAGATGGTTACGGTTTCCTAACCATGGACATTGGATGTCGTTGATAACGGGATCACATCATTAGGAGAATGATGTGATGGACAAGACCCAACCCTAAGCATAGCACTAGATCGTGTAGTTCATATGCTATAGCTTTTCTAATGTCAAGTATCATTTCCTTAGACCATGAGATTGTGTAACTCCCGGATACCGTAGGAATGCTTTGGGTGTATCAAACATCACAACGTAACTGGGTGACTATAAAGGTGCATTACAGGTATCTCCGAAAGTGTCTGTTGGGTTGGCACGAATCGAGACCGGGATTTGTCACTCCGTGTAAGCGAAGAGGTATCTCTGGGCCCACTCGGTAGGACATCATCATATGCGCAATGTGACCAAAGAGTTTATCATGGGATGATGTGTTACGGAACGAGTAAAGAGACTTGCCGGTAACGAGATTGAACTAGGTATTGGATTCCGACGATCGAATCTCGGGCAAGTAACATACCGATAGACAAAGGGAATTGTATACGGGATTGATTAAGTCCTTGACATCGTGGTTCATCCGATGAGATCATCGTGGAACATGTGGGAGCCAACATGGGTATCCAGATCCCGCTGTTGGTTATTGACCGGAGAACGTCTCGGTCATGTCTGCATGTCTCCCGAACCCGTAGGGTCTACACACTTAAGGTTCGATGATGCTAGGGTTATAAAGGAAGCTTGTATGTGGTTACCGAATGTTGCTCGGAGTCCTGGATGAGATCTCGGACGTCACGAGGAGTTTCGGAATGGTCCGGAGGTAAAGATTTATATATAGGAAGTCCTGTTTTGGCCATCGGGACAAGTTTCGGGGTCATCGGTATTGTACCGGGACCACCGGAAGGGTCCCGGGGGCCCACCGGGTGGGGCCACCTACCCCGGGGGCCACATGGGCTGTAGGGGGTGCACCTTGGCCTACATGGGCCCAGGGCACCAGCCCCAAGAGGCCCATGCGCCTGGGGAAACCCTAAAGGAAGAGTCCCAGCAGGGGAAGGCACCTCCTAGGTGCCTTGGGGGGGGGGGAGGACTCCTCCCCTGGCCGCCGCCCCTTGGAGATTGGATCTCCTAGGGGCTGGCGCACCCCCCCTTGGGATCCCTATATATAGTGGGGTAGGAGGGCCTCTCAAACACACCTTTTGCCTTTGGTGCAGCCCCTCCCTCTCTCCCAAGTTCTTCTCCTCTTCTGCGGTGCTTGGCGAAGCCCTGCAGGATTGCCACGCTCCTCCATCACCACCAAGCCGTTGTGCTGCTGCTGGATGGAGTCTTCCTCAACCTCTCCCTCTCTCCTTGCTGGATCAAGGCATGGGAGACGTCACCGGGCTGTACGTGTGTTGAACGCGGAGGTGCTGTCCGTTCGGCACTAGGATCATCGGTGATTTGAATCACGACGAGTACGACTCCATCAACCCCGTTCACTTGAACGCTTCCGCTTAGCGATCTACAAGGGTATGTAGATGCACTCTCCTTCCTCTTGTTGCTAGTTTCTCCATAGATAGATCTTGGTGACACGTAGGAAAATTTTGAATTTCTGCTACGTTCCCCGACAGTGGTATCAGAGCCAGGTTTATTGCGTAGATTCTATGCACGAGTAGAACACAAAGTAGTTGTGGGCGTTGATTTTGTTCAATATGCTTGCCGTTACTAGTCTTATCTTGATTCGGCGGCATCGTGGGATGAAGCGGCCCGGACCGACCTTACACGTACTCTTACGTGAGACTGGTTCCACCGATTGACATGCACTAGATGCATAAGGTGGCTAGCGGGTGTCTGTCTCTCCTACTTTAGTCGGATCGGATTCGATGAAAAGGGTCCTTATGAAGGGTAAATAGCAATTGGCATATCACGTTGTGGTTTTGCGTAGGTAAGAAACGTTCTTGCTAGAAACCCATAGCAGCCACGTAAAACATGCAAACAACAATTAGAGGACGTCTAACTTGTTTTTGCAGGGTATGCTATGTGATGTGATATGGCCAAAAGGATGTGATGAATGATATATGTGATGTATGAGATTGATCATGTTCTTGTCAAGGGAATCACGACTTGCATGTCAATGATGAGACAACTTCAAGAAGACACGATGATGGAGATCATGGTGTCGTGCCGGTGACGATGATGATCATGGAGCCCCGAAGATGGAGATCAAAAGGAGCAATATGATATTGGCCATATCATGTCACTATTTGATTGCATGTGATGTTTATCATGTTTATACATCTTATTTGCTTAGAATGACGGTAGTAAATAAGATGATCCCTTACAACAATTTCAAGAAGTGTTCTCCCCTAACTGTGCACCGTTGCTACAGTTCGTCGTTTCTAAGCACCACGTGTTAATCGGGTGTGATGGATCCTTACGTTCACATACAACGGGTGTAAGACAGTTTTACACATGCAAAAACACTTAGGGTTAACTTGACGAGCCTAGCATGTACAGACATAGCCTCGGAACACAGAAGACCGAAAGGTCGAGCATGAGTCGTATAGAAGATACGATCAACATGAAGATGTTCACCGACGTTGACTAGTCCGTCTCACGCACAGATCGGACACGGCCTAGTTGACTCAGATCATGTAATCACTTAGATGACTAGAGGGATGTCTATCTAAGTGGGAGTTCATAAGATGAACTTAATTATCCTGAACATAGTCAAAAGGTCTTCGCAAATTATGTCATAACTCGCGCTTTAGTTCTACTGTTTAGTTATGTTCCTAGAGAAAAAATAGTTGAAAGTTGATAGTAGCAATTATGCGGACTAGGTCCGTAAACCGAGGATTGTCCTCATTGCTTCATAGAAGGCTTATGTCCTTAATGCACCACTCAGTGTGCTGAACCTCGAACGTTGTCTGTGGATGTTGCGAACATCTGACATACACATTTTGATAACTACATGATAGTTCAGTTAAACGGTTTAGAGTTGAGGCACCAAAGACGTTTTGAAACGTCGCGAAACATATGAGATGTTTTGAGGGCTGAAATTGGGATTTCAAGCTCGTGCCCACGTCAAGAGGTATAAGACCTCCGACGATTTTCTTAGCCTGCAAACTAAGGGAGAAAAGCTCAATTGTTGAGCTTGTGCTCAGATTGTCTGAGTACAACAATCATTTGAATCAAGTGGGAGTTGATCTTCCAGATAAGATAGTGATGTTTCTCCGAAGTCATTACCACCAAGATGCTAGAGCTTCGTGATGAACTATAATATATCAGGGACATATATGATGATCCTTGAGATATACGCGATGTTTGACACCACAAAAGTAGAAATCAAGAAGGAGCATCAATTGTTGATGGTTAGTGAAACCACTAGTTTCAAGAAGGGTAAGGGCAATAAGGGATACTTCATGAAATGGCAATTCAGCTGCTGCTCTAGTGAAGAAACCCAAGGTTGAACCCAAACCCGAGACTAAGTGCTTCTGTAATAAGGGGAACGGCCACTGGAGCAGAATTACCCTAGATACTTGGTAGATGAGAAGGCTGGCAAAGTCGATAGAAGTATATTGGATATACATTGTGTTGATGTGTACTTTACTAGTACTCCTAGTAGCACCAGGGTATTAGATACCGGTTCAGTTGCTGAGTGTTAGTAACTCGAAATAAAAGCTACGAAATAAACGAAGACTTGCTAAAGGTGAGCTGACGATATGTGTTGGAAGTGTTCTCAATGTTGATATGATCAAGCATCGCACGCTCCCTCTACCATCGAGTTTGGTGTTTGCGTTGAGCATAGACATGATTGGATTATGTCTATCGCGATACGGTTATTCATTTAAGGAGAATAATGGTTACTCTGTTTATTTGAATAATACCTTCAATGGTCTTACACCTAAAATGAATGGTTTATTGAATCTCGATCGTAGTGATACACATGTTCATGCCAAAAGATAGTAATGATAGTACCACCTACTTGTGGCACTGCCACGTAAGTCATATCGGGATAAAACGCATGAAGAAGCTCCATGTTGATGGATCTTTGGGCTCACTCGTTTTTGAAAAGTTTGGGACATGTGAACCATGTCTATTGGTATATATGCATGAAGAAACTCCATGCAAATGGACTGTTTTGACTCACTTGATTTTGAATCACTTGGGACATGCAAATCATACCACATGGGCAAGATGACTGAAAGCCTCGTTTTCAGTAAAATGGAACAAGAAAGCAACTTGTTGGAAGTAATACATTTTTGATGTGTGCAGTCCAATGAGTGCTGAGGCATGTAGTGGATATCGTTATGTTCTTACTTCACAGATGATTTGAGTAGATGTTGAGTATATTTACTTGATGAATCACGAGTCTGAATTATTGAAAGGTTCAAGTAATTTCAGGGTGAAGTTGAAAGGTCGTCGTGACAAGAGGATAAAATATCTATGATATGATCATAGAGATGAATATCTGAACTACGAGTTTGGCACAGAATTAAGACATTGTGGAAATTGTTTCACAACTAATACAGCCTGGAACACCATAATGTGATGGTGTGTCCGAACATCATAACTGCACCCTATTGGATATGATGCATACCATGATGTCTCTTATCGAATTACCACGATAGTTTATGGGTTAGGCATTAGAGACAACCACATTCACTTTAAATAGGGCACCACGTAATTCCGATGAGATGACACCGTATGAACTATGGTTTAGAGAAACCTAAGCTGTCATTTCTTAAAAGTTTGGGGCTGCGACGCTTATGTGAAAAAGTTTCAGGCTGATAAGCTCGAACCCAAAGCGGATAAATGCATCTTCATAGGACACCCAAAACAGTTGGGTATACCTCCTGTCTCAGATCCGAAAGCAATAAAGGATTGTTTCTAGAATCGGGTCCTTTCTCGAGAAAAAGTTTCTCTCGAAAGAATTGAGTGGGAGGATGGTGGAGACTTGATGAGGTTATTAAACCGTTACTTCAACTAGTGTATAGCAGGGCACAAAGAGTTGTTCATGTGGCACCTACACCAATTGAAGTGGAAGCTTATGATATTGATCATGAGACTTCAGATCAAGTCACTCCCAAACCTCGTGGGATGACAAGGATGCGTACTACTTCAGAGTGGTATGTAATCCTGTCTTGGAAGTCATGTTGCTAGACAACAATGAACCTACGAGCTATGGAGAAGCGATGGTGGGCCCGGATTCCGATAAATGGCTCAAGGCCATATAATCCGAGAGAGGATCCATATATGAAAACAAAGTGTAGACTTTGGCAGAACAGCTCAATGGTCGTAAGGCTGTTGAGTGCAGATGGATTTTAAAAGGAAGACGGACAATGATGGTAAATGTCACCATTAAGAAAGCTCGACTTGTCGTTAAGAAGTTTCCGACAAGTTCAAGGAGTTGACTACGGTGAGACTTTCTCACTCGTAGCGAAGCTAAGAGTCTGTTGGAATTATATTAGCGATTACTGCATTATTTATGAAATCTTGCAGATAGGATGTCAAACCATTGTTTCCTCGACGATTTTTGAGGAAAGGTTGTATATGATACAACCGGAAGGTTTTTGTCAATCCTGAAAGATGCTAATAAGTATGCAAAGCTCCAGCAATCCTTCTAAGGACTGGAGTAAGCATCTCGGAGTTGGAATGTATGCTTTGATGATGATCAAAGATTTTGGGTTTATACAAAGTTTATGAGAAACTTGTATTTCCAAAGAAGTGAGTGGGAGCACTATAGAATTTCTGATAAGTATATGTTGACATATTGTTGATCAGAAATGACGTAGAATTTCTGGAAAGCATATAGGGTTATTTGGAAAGTGTTTTCAATGGAAAACCTGGATTAAGCTACTTGAACATTGAGCATCAAGATCTATAAGGATAGATCAAAACGCTTAAAAGTACTTTCAAATGAGCACATACCTTGACATGATCTTGAAGGTGTTCAAGATGGATCAGTCAAAGAAGGAATTCTTGCCTGAGTTGTAAGGTATGAAGTTAAGACTTAAAGCTCGACCACGGCAGAATAGAGAGAAAAGGACGAAGGTCATCCCCTATGCTTAAGACATAGGCTCTACAGTATGCTATGCTGTGTACCGCACCTGAAGTGTGCCTTGCCATGAGTCAGTCAAGGGGTACAAGAGTGATCCAAGAATGGATCACAGGACAGCGGTCAAAGTTATCCTTAGTAACTAGTGGACTAAGGAACTTTTCTCGATTATGGAGGTGGTAAAAGAGTTCGTCGTAAAGGGTTACGTCGATGCAAGCTTAACACCTATCCGGATAGCTCTGAGTAGAGATACCGGATACATATAATGGAGCAACAATTTAGAATAGCTCCAAGTAGAACAGTTATTTGAAATGGCTCCAAATAGAGCGTAGTGGGAGATGACATAGAGATTTGTAAAGCACACACGGATCTGAAAGGTTCAGACCCGTTGACTAAAACCTCTCTCACAAGCAACATGATCAAACCTAGAACTCATTGAGTGTTAATCACATAGTGATGTGAACTAGACTACTGACTCTAGTAAACTCTTGGGTGTTAGTCACATGGCGATGTGACATGTGAGTGTTAATCACATGGCGATGTGAACTAGATTATTGACTCTAGTGCAAGTGGGAGACTGTTGGAAATATGCCTAGAGGCAATAATAAATTAGTTATTATTATATTTCCTTGTTCATGATAATCGTTTATTATCCATGCTATAATTGTATTGATAGGAAACTCAGATACATGTGTGGATACATAGACAACACCATGTCCCTAGTAAGCCTCTAGTTGACTAGCTCGTTGATCAATAGATGGTTACGGTTTCCTAACCATGGACATTGGATGTCGTTGATAACGGGATCACATCATTAGGAGAATGATGTGATGGACAAGACCCAACCCTAAGCATATCACTAGATCGTGTAGTTCATATGCTATAGCTTTTCTAATGTCAAGTATCATTTCCTTAGACCATGAGATCGTGTAACTCCCGGATACCGTAGGAATGCTTTGGGTGTATCAAACGTCACAACGTAACTGGGTGACTATAAAGGTGCATTACAGGTATCTCCGAAAGTGTTTGTTGGGTTGGCACGAATCGAGACCGGGATTTGTCACTCCGTGTAAGCGGAGAGGTATCTCTGGGCCCACTCGGTAGGACATCATCATATGCGCAATGTGACCAAAGAGTTTATCACGGGATGATGTGTTACGGAACGAGTAAAGAGACTTGCCGGTAACGAGATTGAACTAGGTATTGGATTCCGACGATCGAATCTCGGGCAAGTAACATACGATAGACAAAGGGAATTGTATACGGGATTGATTAAGTCCTTGACATCGTGGTTCATTCGATGAGATCATCGTGGAACATGTGGGAGCCAACATGGGTATCTAGATCCCGCTGTTGGTTATTGACCGGAGAACGTCTCGGTCATGTCTGCATGTCTCCCGAACCCGTAGGGTCTACACACTTAAGGTTCGATGACGCTAGGGTTATAAAGGAAGCTTGTATGTGGTTACCGAATGTTGTTCGGAGTCCTGGATGAGATCTCGGACGTCACGAGGAGTTTCGGAATGGTCCGGAGGTAAAGATTTATATATAGGAAGTCCTGTTTTGGCCATCGGGACAAGTTTCGGGGTCATCGGTATTGTACCGGGACCACCGGAAGGGTCCCGGGGGCCCACCGGGTGGGGCCACCTACCCCGGGGGCCACATGGGCTGTAGGGGGTGCACCTTGGCCTACATGGGCCAAGGGCACCAGCCCCAAGAGGCCCATGCGCCTGGGGAAACCCTAAAGGAAGAGTCCCAGCAGGGGAAGGCACCTCCTAGGTGCCTTGGGGGGGGGAGGACTCCTCCCCTGGCTGCCGCCCCTTGGAGATTGGATCTCCTAGGGGCTGGCGCACCCCCCCCTTGGGATCCCTATATATAGTGGGGTAGGAGGGCCTCTCAAACACACCTTTTGCCTTTGGTGCAGCCCCTCCCTCTCTCCCAAGTTCTTCTCCTCTTCTGCGGTGCTTGGCGAAGCCCTGCAGGATTGCCACGCTCCTCCATCACCACCAAGCCGTTGTGCTGCTGCTGGATGGAGTCTTCCTCAACCTCTCCCTCTCTCCTTGCTGGATCAAGGCATGGGAGACGTCACCGGGCTGTACGTGTGTTGAACGCGGAGGTGCTGTCCGTTCGGCACTAGGATCATCGGTGATTTGAATCACGACGAGTATGACTCCATCAACCCCGTTCACTTGAACGCTTCCGCTTAGGGATCTACAAGGGTATGTAGATGCACTCTCCTTCCCCTCGTTGCTAGTTTCTCCATAGATAGATCTTGGTGACACGTAGGAAAATTTTGAATTTCTGCTATGTTCCCCGACAAACCAGAGTGACGTCACCTGTCATAACGAAGATATCCATTATGCTTCTTTATTTAATATATCTGCGGAAATCGAGGCGACAACTCTGTTTCGTGGCCCCTTGATTGTCGCATCTGACACATGTCTTTTTGCCTTATAAATAGGACCGAAGGGTCATTTCCTTTCTCTTTCCCTTCTTCCCCTTCTGCTTCATCTTCCTCGCATCGCCCGGCTTCAGAGCTCCGCCGCCACCTTCGACCTCTGCCTTAACCTTGGCTGCTGCATCAACCTGGGCGCACCAGAGCATCGCGACAACCTTCCGCGTCTTCCTCAGCTCCGGTAAACCTTCTATCCTTTCCCCTGCAGATCTGTTTTAGGGTTTCACAGTTCATCAGTATTCATCATCTGCCTCTTGCTCATACGATAGATCTTTAGATGAATCTGCAAATCTTTACTCTGTGCAATGATAGTTGCTTGACCTTCGCCTTTACTTATGCATCTCAAAACCATAGATCTATATGAACGTTTTGCTCATTGGTTCGGTACTGCTCCTTTGAACCTCTAAGTATTTATCTCCTTTCTGAACTTGCTTCAGATCCAATGCTATAAGGAAATCTTGTGAAACCTGTTTTTGCGTACTTGTCCATCCGCAATGCTTTAGATCAGGCGGTTTAACCTTATAGAATTTTTTTCCAAACCGGTATATGCCATTAGTCCCCTTATTGAACCGCCAGATGCTTGTTGCTTCATAAAACTCCGGTTCAGATAGTTCTATCTCCGGTTTAACAGTGCCCATACCAATGTATCTTGATCAAATGTATTTTTGAACCGGGATCTTCTACCTTGTAGATTCCATCATGGCCAAGCAAGTGTATGAGTGCAATTGGGTTCCTTCTCGTGTCACAGAGGCTCAACTGGACGATTTAGTCCTGATTGGCGCTTTAGGCAGCAAAGATACCATCCATTGGAGGGCTCCTGGCAAAGAATGCCCTCCCACACCTCGAGAAGGAGAGGTTGTTGTTTTCGTAGATCACTTAGCCCGGGGCTTTAAGCCACCCGGTTCTAAATTTTACCGGGATGTTTTAGCCAATTTCCAGCTCCATCCACAAGATACTGGCCCCAACTCTGTTACAAATATGTGTCACTTCCAAGTGCTCTGTGAAGCGTTCTTTCAAGAGGAGCCCACAGTGGAATTGTTCAGAGACCTTTTCCATCTAAACCGCCATACTGAGTTTACTGACAGCTCCAATACGGAGTTGGGTGGCGTGGCGATTCAGAAAAGGAAAGAGGTCACATACCCTCACGCCAAACTGCATAGCCACCCCAAAGTATGGAATCAGACATGGTTCTACTGCAAATACACCTCCCCTGTTGGTGAGAATCCCTTGCCTGGCTTTCGTCCGGAGCGGCTCAGCAATACACACCCTTTTCCACAAAGATTGACTGCATAGGAGAGAAGCAAATATGCTCCTCAATTGTCAAAGCTCAGAGCCTTTATGGACAACGGTTTAACAGGGGTTGATCTCGCTCGCAGTTGGATATCATGGAGCATACTGCCCCTTAGTCAGCGCTCCGGTTTGATGTGCGAGTATACTGGCAGTGTTGATGACCCACTGCGACATTCCAAAATCCAGCTCACCGATGAAGAAATCACAGAGGCTGTGAATAAGATGCTGAATGAACCGGAACACGTCTGTGCTAGAAACGGCCTGCTTCCCTTCTGTGCCACCAACAAACCGTCAGCTGTAAGACTTTGATTTTTCTTTTTGCTGAATCTGTTAATGATATATCTGGTCTTTGTTTAATATCAGTGTCTGTGTAATCAGGGCAATGGTCCGTTTTGGAGCAAGAAACTGCCACAGGAGAAACCAGAAAAACCAGACAAACCAGAAAGAGCAACTCGGCAAAAGACTAAAACTGTGAAGAAGACCGCCCACAGGAAAAGAACCACTGCATATCCGGACTTTGAGGTAGAGCTTGACTCACTTGGTTTATTTTTCATGCATCTTATTGATGATGATATTTGTCAGGATGATGCTGAAGCCAGCCACGCGGATGTTGCAGAGGTAATTATTCTCTCTTCCGATTCAGAAACTTTGCCTTCACAAAAAATCTGTCAGGCAAACCGGAAAGTTAAATTTTCTCATCCTCTTGCTTATTTGGATCCTAAATTTCTTATGAAGACCCAACAACACGACGCTCATCGCACAACCCGGCACAGCGGCCAGGTAGTTACCTCCGCCGGTTTACCGAATAGTCCGGTTCGGAAACGCCATTCAGAGGTCTCTAATTTGCTTGTCAGTGCTTGTCCTAAAGCGGGCTGCTTTCTTCAACCTCTTAATCCGTCTGACTCCGATTACCAGGTTACTTCCCACTCATCTTCTGGCGAGTCATCGGCTACTCAGCTCCCACCGCTCAAAACGGTGCTTGGGTAAGCTATACTTATTGTGATGTTTGCAGTACATTGCCTTAGAACATATGCTGTATTTGATTTTGTTATTCTTCTCAGGGCCAAACCTAGGCCAAGCAAGAAGGCCTGCCTGGACAAAGCGGCCGAAGAATACGTCGTTCTTGAACCAGGCTAGCCACCCAATCTTGAAGCGGCTATTCCTAAGGATATACCCAACGATCCACCGCAGCAAGATGACGATCTTATTGCTGAAGAGAGACCTACTGATGCCTCAGGTCCTGTCAATCATCCCACAGGTTCCATCCGGATTGAAAGCTCCACCGGTCCAGCAAAACCTACTAACACGCCAACAGCCCCAGTGCAAACCGGCGGTACCCAGGACGATGAGGTTGTCATTACTGGCACTGGCCATACTGAGGCAAGCAATCCTGTCGCTTTGTCCAAACATTCTGCCAAGGAAGAATTTGCTGCCTTTGGCAAAGGCAAGTGGAACGCCGATCTGACGACTTATGCTACTCTGAACGCCCAAGATATCCATTCCGGCTATCTGAACTGGTTGTATACCAGTCGCGACTATGAAGCCGGTCTGGTTAATATGATGAAAGATAAATATGAGGTAACTTCCATATGCTCCTTCCTGCTTGTATGCTTCCATTCTTGCTGACTCTCCTAGCCCCCAAGGGCCGGTTTGTAATATTCTTTCAAACCGGGACTTACTAATATAAATCTTGATGCTTTGAAATTCGCTGATGTAGCCCCCAGGAGCCGGTCCAACTTAGCGTAGTTAAACCGGTACTTTAAGTAATTGAAATTGCCACATCAGAATATATACGAGCAAATAGCCATTAGCCCCCAAGTGCCAAGTTGAATACTTGTATTGATCTTGGGACTTTGTAAGCAATTGAAAGATGAAGATCGAATATGCATTAGCCCCCAAGTGCCAAGTGCATAACTTGTTATGTGGTTGGTACTTCAATCCTTGTACCGTTTTGTTGAAGCATATAACTGTCTGCATGCAGGCTGAGCTGAAGACGAAAGAAAACCAAATCGCCGACCTCCAAGAAAACCTGAAAACCCAACAAGCTAAAACCTCCAAAGCAAAAGAGGAATTGCCAGCGCTTTAAGCGCCATGGAGCAGCTTAAGGAGAGCTTCAAGAAGAAACAAGCAGATTGGGCCATTGAAAAGTCCACTTTAATCAAACGAGCAGAGGATGCCAAGGCTGCACTAAAACCGGTGGCGGATGAATTGACCAGTATAAAGCGGCACGTGCATACTATGACCACTGCTATCTTTGGTAAGCCAGTTTGACTTCTGAATTGACTCGGCCTTCTTACAGAGCTGCCGGTTTAACCCTTATGATATTTCAGGGACACGCACTAGTCATTTGGGTTCAGATGTGCGGAAAAAATTGAAGGCCGTCTACACGTTGGTCGAACAGCTGTATAGTAGCACACGACGGATCATCTGTACCGCATCTCACAACAAACCGGCGCCCACTTTGATTCAAGATACCCTGATGAAACTGTCGGTGCTTCCCGCCCGGGTTGAAGAGCTGAAGAAATCTGCTGCTCGAACCGGTGCGATCAATGCCTTAATGCGGGCAAAAGCCTGGGTGCCGGATTTTGATCCTATTGAAGCGGCTCAGAGCTATCCCAGCTTGAAAGAAGATGGGTCAGAATTTAGTGAAGCGGATCAGTGAGCCATAAACCAGGAGGTGCGTCCGCTAGCTTGTCAACTGGCTGAAGAAGCAGACTTGTCTCGTTATCAAGCTCAATATGATAATCAGAACAAGCGAATAGCTGCTCCAATTCATGAGTCGGAAAATCTTATCCCTCCAATCCGTAAACACACTTACGCTCCCGATATTGACCTGTCATTGCTGATCCACGATGAAGTTGTTTTTCAAGCATTAATGGGAATAGACTGGACAACTATTGATTTCCAGCCACTAGGTAGAGAAACAGAGGCTGAAGCGGCGCAGGGTGACCCACAACCATCAGGCCAGACTGGTGACCAAGCTTGAACCGGAAGCCGGTTTTGAAACCGCCTCTCCTTTGCGAAAAACAATGATATTATTATGGGCACCGTGTTGCCTTGTAATAGGCTAGCTGATACTTTTGATGTTGATATGCCTTCGTGCATAATTTGTTCTTCCTGTGGTGATGAACTTTCCAAAGCACCTTCTGCAATAAAAAACTCTTCAAGTGCCACCGCGGTTGTACCGTCCGGCGAAATATGATGTCTGTATATATGAAGTCAAAACATCCAAAAAAATTTCTTAAGTATATGACCAAAATTTTGTGATACATAATACCTGCCCTCGTAGAGCATGAAGTTGGCTTGGCCAATCTTGAAGCGGAGTTTTGCAAACCCACACTGTTGGAGGAGATAACAGCTCCTGTATATATATGACGCTGGTTTACCATGTAAACCGTGTTGGGTTATAATAAACACCGTGTTACTCCATAAGAGGATGTTAACAACAAGGATCAAACCGGGCAAATAGTCTCCGGATTGACATGAACTGTGTTCCGTCAATTGATTGGTTAAAAAACTTTGTCGGTTTAAAAAACGCAATAAAAAGCAAAAAAATCCCTTCAAAGAAAAGTGTAAATCAAGTGCAATGACAAAACGTTGCAAAAAAGGTTTATTTGAGCTGATCAGATGGTGTTACCATGGCCGAACACGACCAAGCTCCCGTTAGGTGTAACTATGGTTCTAGTCAGCCAGGTCCCCAAATGAAACCGTGGCATTTATGCCGATCAAGTGGCATGGTCATGGTTCGGGTTTGACCAAGCCCCCAAGTGATTCTGTGGCCTTAAGCCGATTAAGAGGCATGACTGGTTCAGACATGACCAAGTCCCCAAGTGATCTGGTGGCTCTCGCCTATCAAGAGGCATGGTATTGATTCGGACACGACCAAACCCCCTGTGATATAACATGATGCTTTTAAAAAGCGAACTCAAGGGGTAAACCGGAGGCCGCTTTAGAGCAACTCCGTGTAACCTCACATGATGTAAAAGAACAGATACCCCGCTTTACCTGAGGTTCCGGTTTATTATATTTAATCATAATATATACATTGTCGTAATATGTACATAAGTATAGCCAATGGCTCAGGTATAGTAAGGCCGAAGATGAGCTATGTTCCACGGCCTGTTAGTCTCCTCCTCTGATGTACGTGAGTCTTTATGCTCTCGAATATCGATCAGATAGTACGACCCGTTGTGCAGATTCTTGCTGACCACGAAAGGCCCCTCCCAAGGTGGGGATAACTTATGCATATCAGTCTGATCTTGGATGAGCCGAAGCACCAAATCTCCTTCCTGAAAGGTTCTGGTTCTGACTCGGCGACTGTGATAAGGACGAAGATCCTGCTGGTAAATCGCCGATCGGGCGGCTGCGATGTCACGCTCTTCATCCAACCGGTCCAAAGCATCTTGCCGTGCTGTCTCATTGTCCGCTTCAATATAAGCCGTTACACGAGGTGAATCATGACGGATATCACTGGGGAGAATCGCCTCCGCTCCATAAACCATGAAGAACGGTGTGTATCCTGTTGATCTGTTGGGTGTTGTATTGATGCTCCATAACACAGATGGTAATTCTTCTACCCAACAACCCGGCGTTCTCTGCAAAGGAACCATGAGCCGGGGCTTGATGCCTCTCAAGATCTCTTGATTAGCTCTTTCTGCTTGACCATTGGACTGTGGATGTGCCACTGATGAAACGTCGAGCCGGATGTGCTCCCGTTCGCAGAACTCCTTCATAGCACCTTTGGACAAATTGGTACCATTATCTGTGATAATACTGTGTGGAAAGCCAAACCGGAAAATCACCTTTTTGATGAACTAAACCGCCGTGGCCGCATCACACTTGCTAACAGGTTCTGCCTCCACCCACTTTGTAAACTTGTCAACCGCCACCAGGAGGTGGGTCTTCTTATCTTTGGACCTTTTGAAAGGCCCAACCATATCCAGCCCCCAAGTCGCAAACGGCCAAGTAATTGGAATCATTCTCAATTCTTGAGCCGGTACATGAGCACGTCTTGAAAACCTTTGGCAACCATCACATCGTCTGACCAGATCCTCCGCATCAGCATGAGCAGTTAACCAATGGAAGCCATGGCGAAACGCTTTAGCCACCAGAGACTTTGAACCGGCGTGGTGACCACAATCTCCTTCGTGGATCTCACGCAAAATTTCACGGCCTTCTTCAGGAGACACGCAGCGTTGAAAAGCTCCTGATACACTGCAATGATGCAACTCACCGTTGATGATAGCCATGGACTTGGATCACCGGATTATCTGCTGGGCCAGAATCTCATCCTCTGGCAACTCGCCCCGGTTCTTGTATGCCAGGTAAGGAAGCGTCCAATCCGGAATAACATGAAGAGCCGCCACCAATTGAGCCTCCGGATCAGGAATAGCCAAATCCTCTTCACCAGGGATCTTGACCGACGGGTTGTGTAGCACATCCAGAAAAACATTGGGCGGGACCGGTTTGCGCTGAGAGCCCAGCCGGCTTAAAGCGTCCGCCGCTTCATTTTTCCGCCGGTCCACGTGGTCCACCTGATAGCCTTTGAAATAACCTGCAACAGTATCCACCTCCCGACGATACGCTGCCATGAGTGGGTCCTTGGAGTCCCAAGTGCCAGACACTTGCTGAGCCACAAGGTCCGAGTCACCGAAGCACTTAACTCGACTTAGATTCATCTCCTTAGCCATCCAGAGACCATGGAGCAAGGCTTCATACTCAGCTGCATTGTTAGTACAAGGGAACATTAAGTGGAGAACATAACAAAACTTATCACCTCGTGGGGAAGTTAATACGACTCCAGCCCCCGAGCCTTCCAACTGCCTGGATCCGTCAAAATGGATGGTCCAATACGTGTGATCCAGCTTTTCTTCAGGTGCTTGCATTTCCGTCCAATCATTGATGAAATCAACAAGTGCTTGAGACTTAACCGCTGTCCGAGGCACATACTTCAAACCGTACGGCCCCAGCTCTATAGCCCACTTTGCAATCCGGCCAATTGCTTCTCGGTTCTGGATGATATCTCCCAAAGGAGCAGAACTGACCACCGTAATTGGGTGCCCTTGGAAATATTGTTTAAGCTTCCGACATGCCATAAAAACTCCATACACCAGCTTCTGCTAATGCGGATACCTTTGCTTGGACTCGATTAGCACCTCGCTGATATAATAGACCGGTCGTTGAACCGGATGCTCCTTGCCTGCCTCCTCTCGCTCCACCACAATAGCCACACTGACCGCCCGAGCATTAGCAGCAACATATAGCAGTAACGGCTCCTTGTCAATGGGAGCGGCGAGCACAGGTGGATTGGCCAACTGCCGCTTTAAGTCCTAAAATGCTTCATTAGCGGCGGAGCTCCAAACAAACTGATCCGTTTTTTTCAACATCTGATACAAAGGGATTGCCTTCTCACCAAGACGACTGATAAACCGGCTTAATGCGGCAATCCGGCCTGCCAGGCGTGGAACATCGTTGATACACTTCGGTTTAGCCAGGGAGGTGATAGCCGTGATCTTCTCCGGATTAGCCTCAATTCCCCTGTTGGACACCAGAAAACCCAGTAGCTTGCCCGCCGGTACACCAAAGACACACTTGTCCGGATTAAGCATCATCTTGTATGTTCTCAGGTTATCAAAGGTTTCCTTCAAATCATCAATCAGAGTCTCCTTCTCCCTGGACTTAACCACAATATCATCCACGTAAGCATGTACATGACGGCCAATCTGCTTGTGAAGACAATTTTGTACACACCGTTAGTAAGTTGCCTGGGCACTCTTGAGCCCGAAGGGCATAGACACATAGCAGAAGGCTCCAAAGGGAGTTATAAATGCTGTCTTCTCCTGGTCCTTAACTGCCATTTTGATCCGATGATAGCCAGAATACGCATCCAAAAAACTTAAACGCTCACAACCCGCCGTAGCATCCATAATTTGATCAATACGGGGGAGGGCAAAAGGATCTGCTGGACAAGCCTTATTAAGATCTGTGTAATCCACACACATGCACCAGGTGCCATTTTTCTTGAGGACCAGCACTGGATTGGCAAGCCACTCAGGGTGAAAAACTTCAACAATAAAGCCATCTTCTAAGAGCCTGGCTACCTCTTCTCCAATCGCCTTGCGTCTTTCTTTGTTAAACCGGCGGAGGAACTGTTTCACCGGTTTATATTTAGGATCCACATTAAGTGTGTGCTCAGCGAGTTGCCTCGGTACACCTGGCATGTCAGAGGGCTTCCATGCAAAAATGTCCTGATTCTCACGGATGAACTCGATGAGCGCGCTTTCCTATTTCAGATCCAAGTTGGCACTGATGCTAAACTGCTTGGACAAATCGCCAGGTACAAAGTCAACAAGCTTAGTTTCTGCTGCCGATTTGAACTTCAGGGCCGGATCATGCTCCGTAGTTGGCTTCTTCAACGGAGTCATGTCCGCCGGATCAACATTGTCTTTATAGTACTTCAACTCCTCGGTGGCACAAACCGACTCTGCATAAGCCGCATCTCCTTCCTCGCATTCCAAAGAGATTTTGCGGCTTCCGTGAACCGTTATTGTCCCCCTGTGACCCGGCATCTTGAGCTGCAAATACACATAACAGGGCCGTGCCATAAACTTGGCGTAAGCCGGTCGCCCAAACAGGGCATGATATGGACTCTGGATTTTCACCACTTCAAACGTCAATGTCTCTGACCTGGAATCATGGTCATCCCCAAAGGCCACTTCTAGAGCTATCTTACCAATGGGATACGCTGATCTGCCTGGCACTATGCCGTGGAACACTGTATTAGACGGTTTGAGATTTTTATCTGTTAGTCCCATACGACGGAAGGTCTCATAATACAGGATGTTAATGCTGCTCCCTCCGTCCATGAGCACCTTGGTGAACTTATAACCTCCCACCTGAGGCGCCACCACTAGAGCCAACTGACCCGGATTATCGACCTGGGGAGGGTGATCCTCTCAGCTCCATATGATTGGTTGTTCAGACCAACGTAGATAACGGGGTATGGCCGGTTCAACAGAGTTGACCGCCCGCCTCTGAACCTTCCGGTCTCGCTTTTCCAAGCTAGTGGTGAAGACATGGTACTTCCCACTACTCAACTGCTTTGGGTTGCTCTGGTAACCTGACTGTTGCTGCTGTTGGTTGTAACCACCCTGGCTGTTCTGACTATTTTGACCATTATGTCCGCCCCGATTACCATTGAATCCTGAACCGGAACTTCCTCCACCATAACCCGGCCCGGATCCTAAGCCATCGCCAGATTCGTGATCATACCGGAAATTATTAGAATTCTTGAACTCCTGCATAATAAAGCAATCCTTCCAAAGGTGGTTTGCTGGGGCCTCCTTCGTCCCATGTCTTGGACAGGGCTGGCTTAGCAGATAGTTTAGGCGGTTTGGGTTAGGGTTGGGTGCTCCATTACGATTTTTCGGTCTACCCTTGCGTCGCTGGCCATTGTCCTGTGCGTTGGTATTAGCCACAAAGTCCATGTTACTATCCGCTTTACGCTTGCCTCCACCACCATTGCCTGCCCAGTGATGCTGCTGACCTTTGGAGCTGCTGTTCTTCTTCCCTTTCCCTGTCTTGTCATCATCAGATTCGGGATCCTTGGTACTATCAGAATCAGCATATTTCACCAAAGCGGCCATGAGGGTCCCCATGTCGGTGCAATGACGCTTCATCCATCCCAACTTTAGCTTCAGGGGCCCAAATCGGCAGTTGCCTTCTAGGGTTAATACTGCGGTGTCAGCGTTGATGCGGTCTGAGGAGTGCAACACTTGTGAAACCTGGCGCACCCAATGAGTCGTTGATTCTCCTTCCTCCTGGACGCATGCAGCTAAGTCCACTATCGACATAGGCTGTTTACAGGTATCCTTGAAATTGCTGATAAACCGGGCTCGTAATTGGGCCCATGAACTGATAGAATTAGCTGGCAAGCTTTTTAACCAAGTACGGGCCGTTCCTTCAAGCATCATGGTGAAGTATTTCGCACACGCCGCGTCATCCACATCAAGCATCTCCATGGCCATCTCATAGCTCTCCACCCATGTCTCTGGAGGTTGATCCGCCGTGTAATTTGGTACCTTGCGCGGGCCTTTGAAATCCTTGGGCAGGCGCACGTTGCGTGAAGCGGGGATAAGGCAAGGCACCCCCAAAGAACTAGAAGTAACACCAGGTTCAGTCAAGGTGGTTGGAAGAACCGGCGTGAGCTGCCGAGCCTGATGCTGTGTGGCTAACTCGGCCTCCCTGCGCGCGCGGGCCCGGTCCACCACTCCCTGAGCGTTATCAGCACCACCTGCCGGGTTGTTGTCATGGGGTGCCCCACGTCGTTCATTACTCGACATTGCTGGTTCATCCATATGTCTGCTATAGCTCCGGCTTGGACGGGGGGTCGAGTGGATCCGGTCGCGGCTGTACGAGTACGCTTCCTATTGGGCCAAAGCTGTCCTTGGAAGTTCCTTGACCCGTCACGTCTCTACTGCCTGCAGCGAGTCACCTTCAATTGGAATGGCATCCAGCCGTGCAGCAGCGACAACAAGATTGTCCATTAGGTTGGAGTAGTGACCCGGAGGTGTTAAAGCAGCCTGAGGTATAACAGTGTTTTGACGAGGCGGGTCCATCTGACGAGGCTGAACCGGTGCACCGGTCCCAGGGGCTTCTGCCCGGTTTCCCTCCAGCGGATTGCCGGCTCTTGGTCCTGGAGTGTTGAAAAGGTCTCTGGCCTCAAAAACCGGAGGTAAGCGGGATCGGTGCTTCCTCCTCATGACTTCATGCGACGCGCTCTGGTCCAACATAAGCCTGTAGGCATGTGCGTCTAAAGCGGCCCGCTCTGCGGCCATCCTGGTGTCCTCAGCCGCCAGATCCGTCTTGGCCTGGGTGATCTGTTCCTTTACCTTTGCAATCTCCGCGTTGTGAACATCCTGATACGGCGGATTAACTTCCGCCATAAGCACAACCAACACATCAAATAGTTCTGATAGAACCTGAGCCGGCGGGCGCACAGGGCCTCCTTCCCCGGCAGCCGTCGCCGCTGCTGAACCGGAGATCGTTGCCGCAGCTGTCGAAGAATGAAGCGCTGCTTGTGTTCCGGCCATGAATATTCCAACCCGGTTGGGAAGATCAAAGGGGTCCGGAATACTGTCGCCATCGGAACAGCTCCCAATCTGGCCATCTTGTAGCTGATAAAGAGATTCGGTTTCTCCGGTCGAAGATTCGTCACCGGAACAAACGACGTTCGCGCCGCGAAATTCCGATCCGTCCTCATAACTTCCTCCATGGATGACTCCCACAAAGGCACGCTTCATGGCCGGTTTAACCCGGGCGGATCGCGCACGCTGAGCCGTCTCGACGAGGTCGGTGCAAATGTCCGGCTCAGGGCCCGGTTCACCGATCTTGCCAACGAAAACGTGAATGCTACCAAAGGGGACCCGGTACCCGTACTCAATTGAGCCGGCCTCGGGGCCCCAGCCTGCATCGTCGATGTAGAGCTTGCCGCGACGACTCTTAGTCATCCGGCCTACAGCGTAGCCCTTGAGTCCTTCAAAGCGGCCCTCCAAGAACCGGAAACCATCGTGCGATTGCCCCACGGTGGGCGCCAACTGTCGTGGTTTTATCACGACAGATGTCCTAGAGAAAGGACTTAGTCATGGAGCCATCGCGACGGGTTAGCTTAAAGGGTTTAAAGCGGACACAGGGACGCAAGAGAGTTTATACTAGTTCGGCCCCTTCAATGAAGGTAAAAGCCTACGTCTAGTTGTGATGGAATTGATGGGGTTTCGATGACTAGGGAGAAAACAAGCTTCACCTATGTCTCGAGTTGTTGTCTGTTGTCCTTGAACCGCTGCCGGGTCGTCCCCTTATATACACGGGTGACACCCGTCGGTTCACAGAGTCCCAACACCGGTCGATATTCGTATCCGGGTTGGTCTCTCCTTATCCCTAACTTACAATACAAGTTTATATACAAATTCCGGTTTATAGCTACAAGCCTTGAACTGGCTACGGGCCTTAGGCCCTCATCTGCCTTCTTGGGCTTTATCACTTCTAGAACTACTGATGAAGTTGACCCGGCCCAGATAGGCCGGTTTACGCCCAGCAGTAATATCCCCAACACATGGAGTCTTGGTGCTGATCATGTTTTGCTCGTGAGAGAGGCTTAGTCAACGGGTTTGGAACATTCAGATCCATATGTATCTTGCAAATCTCTATGTCTCCCTCCTTGACTTGATCGCGGATGGAATTGAAGCGTCTCTTGATGTGCTTGGTTCTCTTGTGAAATCTGGATTCCCTTGCCAAGGCAATTGCACCAGTATTGTCACAAAAGATTTTCATTGGGCCCGATGCACTAGGTATGACACCTAGATCGTATATGAACTCCTTCATCCAGACTCCTTCATTTGCTACTTCCGGAGTAGCTATGTACTCCGCTTCACACGTAGATCCCGCCATGACGCTTTGTTTAGAACTGCACCAACTAAGAGCTCCACCGTTCAATATAAACACGTATCCAGTTTGTGACTTAGAGTCATCCAGATCAGTGTCAAAGCTTTCATCGACGTAACCATTTACGACGAGCTCTTTGTCAACTCCATAAACGAGAAACATATCCTTAGTCCTTTTCAGGTATTTCAGGATGTTCTTGACTGCTGTCTAGTGATCCACTCCTGGATTACTTTGGTACCTCCCTGCTAAACTAATAGCAAGGCACACATCAGGTCTGGTACACATCATTGCATCCGTGATAGAGCCTATGGCTGAAGCATAGGGAACACCTTTCATTTTCTCTCTATCTTCTGTAGTGGTCGGGCATTGAGTCTGACTCAACTTCACACCTTGTAACACAGGCAAGAACCCTTTCTTTGCTTGATCCATTTTGAACTTCTTCAAAACTTTGTCAAGGTATGTGCTCTGTGAAAGTCCAATTAAGCGTCTTGATCTATCTCTATAGATCTTAATGCCCCATAGATAAGCAGCTTCAGCAAGGTCTTTCATTGAAAAATCTTATTCAAGTATCGTTTTATGCTATCCGGAAATTCTATATCATTTCCAATCAACAATATGTCATCCACATATAATATTAGAAATGCTACAGAGCTCCCACTCACTTTCTTGTAAATACAGGCTTCTCCAAAAGTCTGTATAAAACCATATGCTTTGATCACACTATCAAAACGTTTATTCCAACTCCGAGATGCTTGCACCAGTCCATAAATGGACCGCTGGAGCTTGCACACTTTGTTAGCATCCTTTGGATTGACAAAACCTTCAGGTTGCATCATATGCAACTCTTCTTCCAGAAATCCATTCAGGAATGCAGTCTTTACATCCATTTGCCAAATTTCATAATCATAAAATGCAGCAATTGTTAACATGATTCAGACGGACTTAAGCATCGCTACGGGTGAGAAAGTCTCATCGTAGTCAACTCCTTGAACTTGTCGAAAACCTTTCACAACAAGTCGAGCTTTGTAGACAGTAACATTACCGTCAGCGTCAGTCTTCTTCTTGAAGGTCCATTTATTCTCGATGGCTTGTCGATCATCGGGCAAGTCAACCAAAGTCCACACTTTGTTCTCATACATGAATCCATTTCATATTTCATGGCCTCAAGCCATTTTGCGGAATCTGGGCTCATCATCGCTTCCTCATAGTTCGTGGGTTCGTCATGGCCAAGTAACATGACCTCCAGAACAGGATTACCGTACCACTCTGGTGTGGATCTTACTCTGGTTGACCTACGAGGTTCAGTAGTAACTTTATCTGAAGTTACATGATCATCATCATTAGCTTCCTCACTGATTGGTGTAGGAGTCACAGGAACAGATTTCTGTGATGAACTACTTTCCAATAAGGGAGCAGGTATAGTTACCTCATCAAGTTCTACTTTCCTCCCACTCACTTCTTTCGAGAGAAACTCCTTCTCTAGAAAGGATCCATTCTTAGCAACGAATGTCTTGCCTTCAGATCTGTGATTGAAGGTGTACCCAACAGTCTCCTTTGGGTATAATATGAAGACACATTTCTCCGATTTTGGTTTGGGTTCGAGCTTATCAGGTTGAAGCTTTTTCACATAACCATCACAGCCCCAAACTTTATGAAACGACAACTTTGGTTTCTTGCCAAACCATAGTTCATAAGGTGTCGTCTCAACGGATTTAGATGGTGCCCTATTTAACGTGAATGCAGCCGTCTCTAAAGCATAACCCCAAAACAATAGTGGTAAATTAGTAAGAGACATCATAGATCGCACCATATCTAGTAAACTATGATTACGACATTCGGACACACCATTACGCTGTGGTGTTCCAGGTGGCGTGAGTTGCGAAACTATTCCACATTGTTTCAAATGAAGACCAAACTCGTAACTCAAATATTATCCTCCATGATCAGATCGTAGAAACATTATTTTCTTGTTACGATGATTTTCCACTTCACTCTGAAATTCTTTGAACTTTTCAAATGTTTCAGACTTATGCTTCATCAAGTAGATATACCCATATCTGCTCAAATCATCTGTGAAGGTGAGAAAATAATGATACCCGCCGCGAGCCTCAACATTCATTGGACCACATACATCAGTATGTATGATTTCCAACAAATCTGTTGCTCGCTCCATTGTTCCGGAGAACAGAGTTTTAGTCATCTTGCCCATGAGGCATGGTTCGCAAGTACCAAGTGATTCATAATCAAGTGATTCCAAAAGTCCATCAGAATGGAGTTTCTTCATGCGCTTTATGAAGGAAATATGCCCTAGAGGCAATAATAAAGTTATTATTTATTTCCTTATATCATGATAAATGTTTATTATTCATGCTAGAATTGTATTAACCGGAAACATGATACATGTGTGAATACATAGACAAACAGAGTGTCACTAGTATGCCTCTACTTGACTAGCTCGTTAATCAAAGATGGTTATGTTTCCTAGGCATAGACATGAGTTGTCATTTGGTTAACGGGGTCAAATCATTAGGAGAATGATGTGATTGACTTGAGCCATTCCATTAGCTTAGCACTTGATCGTTCAGTATGTTGCTATTTCTTTCTTCATGACTTATACATGTTCCTATGACTATGAGATTATGCAACTCCCGTTTACCGAAGGGACACTTTGTGTTCTACCAAACGTCACAACATAACTGGGTGATTATAAAGGTGCTCTATAGGTGTCTCTGAAGGTACTTGTTGGGTTGGCGTATTACGAGATTAGGATTTGTCACTCCGATTGTCGAAGAGGTATCTCTGGGCCAACTCGGTAATGCACATCACTATAAGCCTTGCAAGCATTGTAACTAATGAGTTAGTTGCGGGATGATGTATTACGGAACGAGTAAAGAGACTTGCCAGTAACGAGATTGAACTAGGTATTAGGATACCGACGATCGAATCTTGGGAAAGTAACATACCGATGACAAAGGGAACAAAGTATGTTGTTATGCGATTTGACCGATAAAATTCTTCGTAGAATATGTAGGAGCCAATATGAGCATCCAAGTTCCGCTATTGGTTATTGACCGGAGACATGTCTCGGTCATGTCTACATAGTTCTCGAACCCGTAGGGTCCGCACGCTTAAAGTTTCGGTGACGATTGTATTATGAGTTTTTGTGTTTTGACGTACCTAAGGTAGTTTGGAGTCCCGGATGTGATGACGGACATGACGAGGAGTCTCGAAATGGTCGAGACATAAAGATCAATATATTGGACGACTATGTTCGGACACCGGAATGGTTTCAGGGAGTTTCAGACATATACTGGAGTACCGGGGTTTATCGGAACCCCCCGGGGAGTTTAATGGGCCAAGATGGGCCTTAGTGGAGAAGAGGAGGGGCTGCTAGGGCTGGCCACGCGCCCCCTCCCCCTCTAGTCTGAATTGGACAAGGAGGGGGGGGGGGGCGCCCCCTTTCCTGCCCCCTCTCTCCTTCCCTTCCTTTCTCCCTCCTACTCCAACTGGCCGCCAGCCTCCTCCCCCTTATCCTTTATATACGGGGCAGGGGGGCACCTCTAGACACAACAATTGATCTCTTGATCTCTTAGCCGTGTGCGGTGTCCCCCTCCAGTATATTCCACCTCGATCATATCGTAGTGGTGCTTAGGCGAAGCCCTGCGTCGGTAGCATCATCATCACCGTCACCACCCTGTCGTGCTGACGAAACTCTCCCGTGAAGCTCTGCTGGATCGGAGTTCGCGGGATGTCATCGAGCTGAACGTGTGCTGAACTCGGAGGTGCCGTACGTTCGGTACTTGGATCGGTCGGATCGTGAAGACGTACGACTACATCAACCACGTTGTGCTAATGCTTCCGCTTTTGGTCTACGAGGGTACGTAGACAACACTCTCCCCTCTCGTTGCTATACATCACCATGATCCTGTGTGTGCCTAGGATTTTTTTTGAAAGTACTACGTTCCCCAACAGTGGCATCTGAGCCTGGTTTTATGCGTAGATGTTATATGCACGAGTAGAACACAAGTGAGTTGTGGGCGATACAAGTCATACTGCTTACCAGCATGTCATAGTTTGGTTCGGCGGTATTGTTGGATGAAGCGGCCCGGACCAACATTACGCGTACGCTTAGGCGAGACTAGTTCTACCGACGTGCTTTGCACATAGGTGGCTGACGGGTGTCAGTTTCTCCAACTTTAGTTGAACCGAATGTGGCTACGCCCGGTCCTTGAGAAGGTTAAAACAACACTAACTTGACGAACTATCGTTGTGGTTTTGATGCGTAGATAAGAACGGTTCTTGTCGTGGTTTTGTCACGACAGATGTCCTAGAGAAAGGACTTAGTCATGGAGCCATCGCTACGGGTTAACTTAAAGGGGTTAAAGCGGACAAGGGACGCAAGAGAGTTTATACTGGTTCGGCCCCTCGCGGTGAAGGTAAAAGCCCACGATCCAGTTGTTGTGGGATTGCTTGGGTTTCGATGACCAGGGAGCGAATACGCTTTGGCTGAGTCTCGAGTTGTTGTCTGTCGTCCTTGAACCGCCGCCGGGTCGTCCCCTTATATACATGGGTTGACACCCGTCGGTTTATAGAATCCCGAGGCTGGCTCATAAACGTGTCCGGCTCGGTCTGTACTCTTTCTATCTTACAACACAAGTTTACATATCAATACCGGTTTATGTCTACAGGCTTTAAACCGGATTTGGGCCCTGGGCCTTCATAAAGCATCACCGTCTATCTTCATGGGCTTCAGATATAATGAACTACTTATGGGGTTAACCCGGCCTCTCCTGGCCGGTTTACGCCCAGTGGTAATATCCCCAACATTAGGCCCCAGATTGGTTTGAACTGGTTCATGTCAATCCTCAATACGTAAGAAATTTTCTTCTTCAACATCTTCACATAATCTTGTAAACCACCGCGACGTCACCTTCCAGGACCATGGTAAACTGCCATGACGTCATCTGTCATTTAAAATTGTGTATAAATCATCTTCATTAATGAGCCTCCGATAATCGAGGTGACAGCTCTGCCTCATATCCAAATTTTGGGCTCCTCGATTTTTGCGCCTAACACTTATCTTTTTGCCTTTATAAATAGGGCCAGGGGGTCTTTCCAATTCCCCCCGTACCTCTTCACATCATCCTCTTCCTTGCGCTACCCGACCTTTGGAGCTCCGCCTCCACCGTCGACCTTCATTTTTGCCTCCGCCACAGCCGCTGCATCAACCTGACCGGACCAGAGAAGTGCAGCACTCCTCCGCTGTTCTTTCATCACCAGTGAGTTCTTCTTTTCTTTGTTCTAGATCCACCATTAGGGCTTCAAGGTTCATCAGAGTTTATCCAATCTCTGCCATTGTTCTTTCCTGTTCTTTTCATTAGCATAAACAACTAGCTGGATCCGATACTTCTTACGCGGCCGTAGCCATAATCCCCCCTTTTGTTAGATCTGTTCCTTTACGCAAAACTCATCTAAACCTTGCCGGACTGTTCCAACACTTGAAATTAGGTCAGAATTTATTTTGATTTTACAATGCACGGCAGATCTGAAATTACCATGCCAAGCTATGAAACTTGTTTTTCGTTCACTTACGCATCTTTAGACTTGTATCTTCAATACCAGATTAGGCGGTTTAACTCCTATAAAAATGATGACCCAGTAGATACCATTAGTCCCCTATTGAACCGCCAATGCACTCATCATTATACTGTCTCCATCATCAGACTCCGGGTCACAAATGACCAACTCCGATTTAACAATATGCTTACATCCTTGTACCAATTTATAATTGTCCACTGTAAATCTTAAACCGGCAATAACCATGTTTACAGATCTTCATTGCCATGGCCAAGCAAGTTTTATGAATGCAATTGGGCTCCTTCTCGAGTCACCGAAGAGTAGTTAAACAACTGTGTTAAAACGGGCATTTTAGCCAAGAAAGATGTCATCCACTGGAGGGTCCCTGGCCCGGAAAATCCTTCTATACCCAAGGATGGAGAGGTAGTCGTGTTTGCTAATCACCTGGGTCGGGGTTTTAGTCCTCCCGGTTCAAAAAATTTCCGGGATGTGCCGGCCAGTTTTCAACTGCACCCTCAAGACATCGGTCCAAATTCTGTGACCAACATCTGCCACTTCCAAGTCTTTTGTGAGGCTTACCTACAAGAGGAACCTACAGTCGAACTGTTTAGCGATTTCTTTCACTTAAACCGTCGCACAGAATTCACGGATGGACCCAATACTGAATTGGGTGGAATGGCGGTTCAGAAAAGGAAGGAAGTCACTTTCCCTCATCCCAAGCTCCACAGTCACCCCAAAGAATGGAACCAGACCTGGTTTTATTGCAAGGATACATCTCCATCTGATGAAAACCCCCTGCCAGGTTACCGCCCTGAACGCCTTAGCAACACACATCCTTTTCCTCAGAGGTTGACTGCAAAAGAAAGAGCCAACTATGCTCCTCAACTATCAAAACTTAGAGCCTTCATGGCAAACGGTTTGACAGGAGTTGATCTTGCCCGTTGTTGGATAAGCTGGTGTATTGTGCCCTTAAGCCGGCGCTCCGGTTTGATGTGTGAGTACACAGGGAGTCTGAAGGATGCTCAACGACACATTGACATTCAGCTTACAGATGCGGAAGTTACTGAGGCTGTAAAGAAGATGCTGAACGAACCGGAGGCTGTCTGTGCCCAAACCGGACTACTCCCTTTCTGCACTTTCAACAAACCGCCCGCTGTAAGAATCATATACTCATTTCATCTTAATTTTCTTTTGTCCAAATATTCTCTAAAAGCGTGATTATTCTTTGACAGGGTAATGATCCGTTCTGGAACAAGAAACCTCAAGAAAAACCGGTCAAGCCGGAAGAAAAAATGGCCAAGCCACAACGCCCAAAGACCAAGGTTGTTAAGAAACCTGCCAAGAAAAGGACCACTGCATCCTCCAAGCTACCAGCTGATGAAGATGTGGGTAACCCGGAATTAGAGGTAGAACTTGACTCTCTTGGTTCATTTTTCATACACCTCATTGAGAATGATTATTGTCAGGACGACGCTGAAGTCAGCCAAGCCGATGCCGTAGAGGTAATCGTTCTTTCCTCTGATTCAGATCCTTTGCCAACACTAAAAATCCTCGAGCAAACCGGAAAGTAAAATTTTCTCATCCTCTTGCTTACTTGGATCCAGACTTTCTTGTGAAGACGCAGTAGCACGAGGCTCGCCGCACAACCCCGCATAGCGGCTAGGTAGTTACCTCCGCCGGTTTACCGAACACTCCGGTTCGGAAACGCTGATCAGAGGTCTCTTATCCCCTTGACACTTCACGCCCCAAAGTGGGTTGTTTTCGTCAACCTCTTAACCCGTCTGATTCAAATTATCAGGGTACTTCTCACTCATCTTCTGGCGAGTCGTCGGCCACCAAGCTTCCACCCCTCAAAACAGTTCTTGGGTGAGCTATACACTTGTTTTATCCTTGATGTGTTATTTTTATACACTACACTGATCCTCATGTTTTATTTTTCTTAGCGCCAAGCCCAGACCAAGCAAGAAGGCTCGGTTGAATAAACCGGCTGATGATAACGTGGCTGAACTAGAAAAAACTCCAGATCCTGAGGAGACTGATGTTGACGTCATGCTCAATGACCCACCACCTCAATACCATGATTTTGTCACTGAACAGGTGGAAATTGACACCACCAGCCGTGCTGATCAGCCCACCAGCCCTGTCCAAGCTGATGATAAACCGGTCAGTCTAGTTAAAAATACCGACAAACCGCCAACTCTAGTAAAGGCTGCTGAGGAAAAAGATGATGATATTATGATTACTGGCACTGGCCACACCACTCCTGGCAATCCTGTCGCTTTGTCAAAGCATACTGCCAAGGAGGAGCCCTCTGCTATCGGCAAAGGCAAATGGAATGCCGATTTATCAAGCTATGCCCATCTCAATGCTCAAGACATTGAGTCGGGCTTCTTAAACCGTTTGTATACCAGCCGTGATTATGAAGCTAGTTTGGTAAATTTGATGAAGGAGCGATATGAGGTAACTAACATAACTATTTTATCTCTTACATTCAATTGCAGCTTATCAGTTCCAGTAGCCCCCAAGTGATGGTTTATGATATCAATCCCAACCGGGACTTAGTAACAATTTCATGCTTGCAACAATGCATCTTAACGTCGCTGTTGTGACCCCCAAGGGCCGGTCTAACTTTATAAAGATGAACCGGGACTTTGTAGAAGAATTACTCATATCAGCAATTATGAGCAAACACACATTAGCTCCCAAGTGCCAAGTTTAATACTTGTATTGTGCTTGGGACTTGTAGAAATTTCTGACAATAAGCAAATATGCATTAGCCCCCAAGTACCAAGGGCATAACTTGTTATGTGTTTGGTACTTCAAACATGTACTGTCAAATCATTATATATTTATCTCTTTATAGGCTGAGCTGAGCAAGAAGGAAAGCCAAACCGCTGATCTGCAAGAGAACCTCAAATCCCAGCAAGCCGAAACCTCTAAAGCCAAAGAAGAGCTGACCAGTGCTCTAGGCGCTATGGAGAAACTGAAAGAGGGTTTCAACAAGGAGCAGGCGGATTGGGAGACAGAGAAATCCGCTTTACAAAAAAGGGCTGAAGACACAGAAGCAGCTCTTAAACCGGTGGTTGATGAACTGACTGGTGTAAAACGGCAGATTCATGCCATGACTGCTGCTGTGTTCGGTAGACATCCTTGCCTTATGCTTTCAACATATCCTTCCATGTATTGCCGGTTTACTGATGCTTGTAATGATGTAGGAACTCGCATCAGTCATCTGGGCTCGGATGTGCAGAAGAAGCTGAAGGCTGCTTACACGCTGATAGAGCAATTATATACCGGCGCGCAACGAATCATCTGTACTGCTTCTCACAACAAACCGCCCCCGACGTTAATCAAGGATACCTTAGACAGGTTATCTATGCTGCCTGCCCGGGTTGAAGAGCTTAAGAGATCTGCTGCAAGGGCTGGCGCCTTGACTGCACTAACCCGGGCAAAAGCGTGGGTTCCTGATCTTGATCCGACAGACGTCATTAAAGGCTATCCAAGCCTAAAAGAAGATGGATCAGAGTTTGGTACGGAAGATCTCCGCACCATAAACTGGGAAGTGCGTCCGCTGGCTTGTCAACTTGCTGAAGAAGCTGATCTATCATTTTACCAGGCAAGTTATGACACCAACAACAAGAGAGTTGCCGCGCCATCTCCTGAAGCTCAAAACCTTATTCCTCCAATCCGTAAGCACACTTATGCCCCTGACATTGAACCGTCCACCCTTATAAGCGACAAAGCTGTGTTCCAAGCGTTAACAGGGATCGACTGGACAACTGTTGATTTCTAGCCGCTGGTTAGAGATGAAGAAGATGAACCAGCACAAAACGATCCACAGCCGTCAGGTCAAGCTGGAGACCAAACATAATCCGGAGGCCGGTTTAGCCTTCCATGCGTGGCAACACTTTGTTTAAGAAACAATCATCCTTTTGGGCATTGAAACGCCTTGTAATAGGCTAGTTAAAACACTTGGTCTTTTATGCCTTTGTTCATATTTATCTGCGACTGATGCTTGCTTAATCCGACATGCTTAAGATATGATGCTTATAATCCATAGCCATTTATTCAAGTTGTTCCTGCAGATAAGAAGCTTAAAGCGCCCTGGAGGTTTACCACCGGGCGGGTTATGACACTCAAATATATATATACGACCAATGTTTATAACCAAGGTTGTAGAAGATAACCAAATATGGAAATATATGATACCTGTGACCTTTAGGCATAATGTTGGCTGACCAACTTCGTAGTGAGGGGTATAACCCTAATTTGGAGTATAAGTAACTCCTGTTATATGATATTGGTTGACAATAAAACTGTTCCGGGTTATGATAAACACCGGGTTATGATAAACAGCTGTTTATTCTATACTGGTGACTTTGAGTCAAAACCAGACCGGGCTGATAGTCTCCGGATTATAACTTGATCATGTACTGACAACTCGTAGTTGACAACCTAACCGGGTTGATAAACACGGGTTTGAAAACATCACAAATCTTATCAAAAGAAAGAAAAACTTAACAAAAGGCAAATAAAACCGTTGTAGTCGAGGCTTTTCATGGGTTGCCAGGCCCTAAATTCGAGGCTTTTCATGGGCTGCCAGGCCACTGAGTTAAACCATTTTTGCAAAGCCTTTTAAGATGGTCCTCAATCCTTAACCAATCATCGTTTTAACTTGACAAGTTCAGGGTCTTTATTTTAGAGTAACTTGTCAAAGTTCGAAGGGTCATACCAGGTTTACCTGGGCGGAGTGACTTACTTAAATAGGCAGGTTAACCCGGGGTTTTAGGTGTATACACCAGGCTTCCAAGCCATGGCTTGATAGCCTATTACAAGTGTAGATTCTAAGTTCATTTTGACAGCAAAGAATCCCCAAGTAACATTTTGAGCTGTGCTCAGTGGGTGCCTATGTTTGAGTTGTTGTTTTACAACACTCTCTTTGGCCCCGGATTGATTTGGCTTTGACCCGATCAAGAGGTGTGACTATGGTTCGAATACGACCAAGCCCCCAAGTGATGCTGTGGCATTGCGCCGATCAAGAGGTGTAGCTATGGTTCGGATACGACCAAGCCCCCAAGTGATGTTGTGGCCTTGCGCCGATCAAGAGGTGTAGTTATGGCTCGGATACGACCAAGCCCCCAAGTGATGCTATGGCCTTGCATCGATCAAGAGGTGTAGCTATGGTTCGGATACGACGAAGCCCCCAAGTGATGTAACGTAAAGCTTTGATTAGCTGAATCAAGGGGTAAACCGGACGCCGCTTTATAAACAGAAGCTCCATGTAACCACATATGATGTAAGAAAAACAACAGATACCCCGCTTTAGCCGAGGCTCCAGTTTATTATATTGATCATAATATATACATTATCATAATATGTACATAAGCAGAGCCTATGGCTCAAGTACAGTACGGCCGAAGATGAGCAATATTCCACGACCGGTTGGTCTCCTCCTCCGATTTACGTGAGTCTTTGCGCTCTCGAACATCGATTAGGTAGTATGACTCGTTGTGTAGATTCTTGCTGACCACAAAGGGTCCTTCCCAAGGGGGGGATAGCTTGTGCATATCCGTCTGATCCTGGATGAGTCGAAGCACCAAATCGCCTTCTTGAAAGGTTCTGGTTCTAACTCGGCGGCTATGATAACAACGCAAATCTTGCTGATAAATCGCCGAATGGGCTGCCGCCATGTCAAGCTCCTCATCTAATAGGTCAAGAGCTTCCTGCCGTGCCTTCTCGTTGTCAGCTTCAACATATGCCGCTACACGAGGTGAGTCATGACGGATGTCACTATGAAGAACCACTTCCGCTCCATAAACCATGAAGAACGGTGTGTATCCTGTCGATCTGTTGGGTGTGATATTGATGCTCCATAACACAGAAGGTAACTCCTCAACCCAACAACCCGGCGTCCGTTGCAAAGGAACCATAAGCTGGGGTTTGATGCCTCTCAAGATCTCTTGATTGGCCCTCTCGGCTTGACCATTGGACTGGGGGTGAGCCACTGATGACACGTCAAGCCGGATGTGCTCACGTTGACAGAACTCCTTCATGGCACCCTTTGATAGATTGGTACCATTGTCTGTTATAATACTGTGTGGAAAGCCAAACCAGAAGATCACCTTTTTGATGAATTGAACCGCCGTAGCTGCATCACACTTACTAACTGGCTCTGCCTCCACCCACTTCCTGAACTTATCAACCGCCACCAAAAGGTGGGTCTTCTTGTCCTTGGATCTCTTGAAAGGTCCAACCATATCCAGCCCCCAAGTTGCAAACGTCCAGATGATTGGAATCATCGTCAATTCTTGAGCCGGTACGTGATCGCGCCTTGAGAATTTCTGTCAGCCACCACATCTTTTGACCAAATCCTCGGCATCAGCATGAGCTGCCAACCAGTAGAAACCGTGACGAAATGCCTTGTCCACCAAAGACTTTGAACTGGCGTGGTGACCACAATCTCCTTCGTGGATCTCCCGCAAAATTTCACTGCCTTCTTCAGGAGACACACAACGTTGAAATGCCCCTATCACACTGCAATGATGTAACTCTCCCTTGATAATAGTCATAGACTTCGACTGCCGGATTATCTGCTTGGCCAAAGTTTCATCCTCTGGTAACTCGCCCCGGTTCATATACGCCAGATATGGAACCGTCCAATCCGGAATAACATGAAGAGCCGCCACCAACTGAGCTTCCGGATTAGGAATATCCAAGTCCTCTTCACCAGGGAGCTTGACGGACGGATGATGCAGAACATCTAGGAAGGTATTAGGTGGAACTGGTTTACGTTGATTACCCAGGCGGCTTAAAGCGTCCGCCGCTTCATTCTTCCGCCAATCCACATGATCCACCTGATAACCTTTAAAGTGACTTGCAACAATATCCACCTCACGATGATATGCTGCCATGAGTGGGTCCTTGGAATCCCAAGTGCCAGACACTTGTTGAGCCACCAGATCCGAGTCACCGAAGCACTTAACTCGGCTTAGGTTCATCTCCTTAGCCATCCGAAGACCATGGAGTAAAGCCTCATATTCAGCTGCATTGTTAGTGCAAGGGAACATTAAACAGAGAACATAACAAAACTTATCACCTCGAGGGGAAGTTAATACGACTCCAGCCCCCGAGCCCTCCAATTGCTTGGACCCATCAAAATGAATAGTCCAATAAGCATGATCCGGCTTCTCTTCTGGCGCTTGTAGTTCGGTCCAATCATTGATGAAATCCACAAGTGCCTGAGATTTGATTGCCGTTCGGGGTTTGTATTTCAACCAGTGAGGCCCGAGCTCGATAGCCCACTTAGCAATTCGGCCAGTTGCCTCCCTATTCTGGATTATATCCCCCAAAGGAGCAGAGCTGACCACCGTGATGGGATGACCTTGGAAATACTGCTTAAGCTTCTGGCTTGCCATGAAAACCCCATACACAATTTTTTTCCAGTGCGGGTACCTCTGCTTGGACTCAATAAGTACCTCACTGATATAGTAAAGCGGCTGCTGAACCGGATATTCCTTTCCTGCCTCCTTGCGCTCCACCACAATAGCTACACTAACAGCCCTAGCGTTAGCTACCACATATAGCAACAATGGTTCCTTGTCAACCGGAGTAGCGAGAACCAGAGGATTAGCTAACTGCCGCTTTAAGTCTTCAAATGCTTCATTAGCGGCATCGCTCCAGACGAAGTTGTCCATTTTCTTCAGCATTTGATATAAAGGGATGGCCTTCTCGCCAAGGCGACTTATAAACTGGCTCAACGCAACAATCCGACCTGCCAGGCGTTGAACATCATTGATACACTTCGGTTTGGCCAAGGAGGTGATGGATTTGATCTTTTCTGGATTAGCTTCAATGCCCCTGTTAGACACCAAAAAACCCAAGAGCTTGCCTGCCGGTACACCAAAGACGCACTTGGCCGGATTAATCATCATTTTATAAATCCGCAGGTTATCAAAGGTTTCCTTCAAGTCATCAATCAATGTCTCCTTCTTCCTTGATTTCACCACAATATCACATAGGCGTGAACATTGCGGCCGATCTGTTTATGAAGACAATTCTGCACACACGGTTGATAAGTCGCCTGGGCACTCTTGAGCCCAAAGGGCATGGACACATAGCAGAAGGCTCCAAAGGGAGTTATGAAGGCTGTCTTCTCCTGGTCCTTAACTGCCATTTTGATTTGATGATAACCAGAGTATGCATCCAAAAAGCTTAAACGCTCGCAACCCGCCGTAGCGTCAATAATTTGATCAATACGGGGAGGGCAAAAGGATCTGCTGGACAAGCCTTGTTGAGATCCGTGTAGTCCACACACATACGCCAAGTGCCGTTCTTCTTAAGGACCAGCACTGGATTAGCCAACCACTCAGGATGAAACACTTCGATGATAAACCCAGCCACCAAGAGCCTGACAACTTCTTCTCCAATAGCTTTGCGCCTTTCTTCATTGAACCGACGGAGAAACTGCTTGACCGGTTTATACTTGGGATCAACATTGAGAGTGTGCTCAGCGAGTTCTCTCGGTACACCTGGCATGTCAGAAGGCTTCCACGCAAAGATGTCATGATTCTCATGGATGAACTTGATGAGCACGCTTTCCTATTTCTGATCCAAGTTAGTGCTGATGCTAAACTGCTTGGACGAATCGCCGGGCATGAAGTCAACAAGCCTAGTCTCATCAGCCGATTTGAACTTCAGGGCCGGATCAAGCTCAGTAGTTGGTTTCTTCAATGAAGTCATATCTGCCGGGTCAACATTGTCTTTGTAAAACTTCAACTCTTCTGTTGCACAAACCGACTCAGCATAAGCCGCATCACCTTCTTCACACTCTAGAGCGATCTTGCGGCTCCCATTCACTGTTATAGTTCCCTTGTGACCCGGCATCTTGAGCTGCAGATAGACATAACAAGGCCGTGCCATAAACTTAGCATAACCTGGCCGTCCAAACAGGGCATGATACAGGCTTTTGATTTTCACCACTTCAAAAGTCAAAGTTTCTGATCTCGAGTCATGTTCATCTCCAAAAGCCACCTCCAGAGCTTTTTTACCAATAGGATAAGCCGATTTACCAGGCACCACGCCATGGAACACCGTATTGGACGGTTTAAGATTTTTATCGGTTAACCCCATGCGACGGAAAGTTTCATAATAAAGGATATTGATAGTACTCCCCCCATCCATGAGTACCTTAGGGAACTTATAACCTCCCACTTGAGGCGCCACCACCAACGCTAGATGACCCGGATTGTCAACCCGGGGCGGATGATCTTCTCTACTCCACACGATTGGCTGCTCAAACCAGCGCAAATAACGGGGCACCGCCGGTTCAACAGAGTTCACTGCCCTCTTATGAAGCTTCTGATCGCGCTTGCACAAGCTAGTGGTGAAAACATGATACTTCCCACTATTCAACTGCTTTGGGTTGCTTTGATAACCTGACTACTGCTGTTGCTGCTGATTGCCCTGATGATTATAACAACCTTGGTTACCCTGATTACCTTGATTATTATGTCCACCCTGATTACCGTGGAAGCCTGAACCGGAATTTCCTCCGCCATAACCCGGCCCATGAGATCCAGGACCCGAACCACCACCCGGTCCATGCTCATACCGAAAGAGATCAGAATTTTTAAACTCCTGCATGATATATCAATCCTTCTAGAGGTGCGTGGATGGTACCTCCGTTGTTCCGTGTTTCGGGCAAGGCTGGTTCAACAAATAAGACAAGCGATCTGGGTTGGGACTTGGCCCTCCACCGCGATGGGGCGGTTTACCCTTACGCCGCTGGCCCTTGTCATGTGTGTTGGTATTAGCCACGAAGTCTAAACTGTGGTCTGCCTTTCGCTTGCTGCCGTTTCTATGACCCGCCGGGTTGTGGTGCTGCCCCTTGGTGTTGCTGCTCCTTTTTCCCTTCCCTGTCTTATCATCATCAGACTCGGGATCCTTGGTACTATCAGAGTCGGCATACTTCACCAGAGCGGCCATGAGATTTCCCATGTCATTACAATGACGTTTAAGCTGCCCCAACTTCAACTTCAGGGGTTCAAACTGGCAGTTGCCTTCCAATGTTAAAACTGTGGTATCAGTGTTGATGCGGTCCGATGAATGCAGAATCTCTGAAACCCAGCGCACCCAACGAGTTGTTGACTCTCCTTCTTCATGGACACATGCAGCTAAGTCTACAATTGACATGGGCTGCTTGCATGTATCCTTGAAATTCTGGATAAACCAGGCTCTCAATTCGGCCCATGACCTGATAGAATTAGCTGGTAAGCTCTTCAGCCAAGTGCGGGCCGCCCCCTCTAGCATCATGGTGAAGTATTTTGCACATGCCGCATCATCCACATCCAGCATCTCCATGGCCATCTCATAACTTTCGACCCATGTCTCAGGGGACAAATGGACGGTGTAATTCAGCACTTTGCACGGGCTTTTAAAATCCTTGGGCAGACGCACGTTGCGCAGCGCCGGGACGAGACACGGTACTCCCAGAGAGCTAGAAGTAACCCCTGGTTCCACCGACGTGGTTGGACGAACCGGAGTAAGCTGACGGGCATCATGCTACGCCGCCAACTCGGCCTCCCGACGTGCCCGAGCCCGGTCTACCACCTTCTGAGCATCACCAGCACCACCCGCCAGGTTATTGCCATGGGCCAAATCACGGTTCCACGCGTTACTTGACACTGCTGGTTCATCCATACGCCTACTGTAACTCCGGCTTGGGCGGGGAGTGGAATGGATCCGATCGCGACTATATGAATAAGCCTCCTGCTGAACCAAAGTTGTTTGAAGAAGCTCGCTAACCCGACGCGTCTCGACCGCCGCTGGAGACTCGCCTTCGATCGGGATGGCCGCCAGTCGTGAAGCGGCAGTGACAATGTTGTCCATCGGGTTAGAGTAATGACCCGGTGGTGTTGAGACATGCTGTGTCACAATGTTGTTTTGGCGAGGCGGGTCCACCGAACGCGGCTGAACCGGCACCCCCGCTCCAAGTGCCTCCGCTCGGTTTATCACTGGCGGATTACTGGTCCCTGTTCCTGGGGAATTAAAGAGGTTCCAAGCTTTATAAACCGGCGGCAGGCGAGATCGATACCTCATCTTCAATACATCGTTTGGTGCACTCTGATCCAGCATAAGCCGATAAGCCTGTGCATCCAATGCGGCCCGCTCCGCAGCCATCCTAGAATCCTCGGCGGCCAAGTCGGCTTTGGCCTGGGTGATCTGATCTTTCACTTTTGCAATTTCCGCATTGTGTGCATCTTGATCCGCCGGGTTAACCTCCACCATCAATGTTGCCGAAGCGTCAAACAAATCAGATAGAACCTGAGTCGGCGGTCGCACAGGGCCTCCTGCCCCGGCCGCTATTGCTGCTGCCGATCCGGAAATCATCGCCGCTGCTCTCGAAGAGTGGAGTGCTGGTTGCGTACCAGCAACCCGGTTTGGCAGATCAAAGGGGTCCGAAATACTGTCACCATCGGAACAACCCCCAATCCGTCCATCTTGCAACTGATATAATGACTCGGTCTCTCCGGTCGATGACTCGTCACCGGAATAAACGACGGTTTCACCACCAGATTCCGATCTATCTTCGGATTCCCCTCCGTGGATGACTCCCACGAAGGCACGCTTCATGACAGGCTTGACCCGGGCAGATCTCGCACGCTGAGCCGTTTTGACGAGGTCGGTGCAGATGTCCGGCTCAGGGCCCAGTTCGCCGATTTTGCCAATGAAAACGTGTATGCCACCAAAGGGGACCCGGTACCCGTACTCGATCGAGCCGGCCTCGGGGCCCCAGCCTGCATCATCGATGTAGAGCTTGAAGTGACGACTCTTGGTCATCCGTTCCACAGCGTAGCCCTTGAGTCCTTCGAAGCTGCCCTATAAGAATTCGAAACCATAATGCGATAGCCGCATGGTGGGCGCCAACTGTCGTGGTTTTCTCACGGCAGATGTCCTAGAGAAAGGACTTAGTCATGGAGCCATCGCTACGGGTTAACTTAAAGGGGTTAAAGTGGACAAGGGACGCAAGAGAGTTTATACTGGTTCGGCCCCTTGCAGTGAAGGTAAAAGCCTACGATCCAGTTGTTGTGCGATTGCTTGGGTTTCGATGACCAAGGAGTGAATACGCTTTTCCTGAGTCTCGATTTGTTGTTTGTTGTCCTTGAACCGCCGCCGGGTCGTCCCCTTATATACATGGGTTGACGCCCGTCGGTTTACAGAATCCCGAGGCCGGCTCATAAACGTGTCCGACTTGGTCTCTACTCTTTCTATCTTACAACACAAGTTTGCATATAAATACCGGTTTATGTCTACAAGCTTTAAACCGGATTTGGGCTCTGGGCCTTCGTAAAGCGTCACCGTCTGCCTTCATGGGCTTCAGATATAATGTACTACTTATGGGGTTAACCCGGCCTCTCCTGGCCAGTTTACGCCCAGTGGTAATATCCCCAACAGTTCTTGCTCAGCCCGTAGCAGCCACGTAAAATTTGCAACAACAAAGTAGAGGACGTCTAACTTGTTTTTGCAGGGCATGTTGTGATGTGATATGGTCAAGACATGATGCTATATTTTATTGTATGAGATGATCATGTTTTGTAACCGAGTTATAGGCAACTGGCAGGAGCCATATGGTTGTCGCTTTATTCTACGCAATGCAATCGCCCTGTATTGCTTTACTTTATCACTAAGCGGTAGCGATAGTCGTATAAGCAATAGTTGGTGAGACGACAACGATGCTACAATGGAGATCAAGGTGTCACGCCGGTGACGATGGTGATCATGATGGTGCTTCGGAGATGGAGATCACAAGCACAAGATGATGATGGCCATATCATATCACTTATATTGATTGCATGTGATGTTTATCCTTTATGCATCTTATTCTGCTTTGATTGACGGTAACATTATAAGATGATCTCTCACTAAATTTCAAGGTACAAGTGTTCTCCCTGAGTATGCACCGTTGCCAAAGTTCATTGTGCCAAGACACCACGTGATGATCATGTGTGATAAGCTCTACGTTCATCTACAAAGGGTGCAAGCCAGCTTTGCACATGCAGAATACTTAGGTTAAACTTGACGAGCCTAGCATATGTAGATATGGCCTCGGAACACTAAGACCGAAAGGTCGAGCATGAATCATATAGTAGATATGATCAACATAGTGATGTTCACCATTCAAAACTACTCCATCTCACGTGATGATCGGACATGGTTTAGTTGATTTGGATCACGTGTTCACTTGGATGATTAGAGGGATGTCTATCTAAGTGGGAGTTCTTAAGTAATATGATTAATTGAACTTAAATTTATCATGAACTTAGTACCTGATAGTATTTTTCTTGTCTATGTTGATTGTAGATAGATGGCCCGTGCTGTTGTTCCGTTGAATTTTAATGCGTTCCTTGAGAAAGAAAAGTTGAAAGATGATGGTAGCAATTACATGGTCTGGGTCCGTAACTTGAGGATTATCCTCATTGCTGCACAGAAGAACTACGTCCTGGAAGCACCGCTAGGTGTACCACCTGCGCCAGCAACTGCAGACATTGTGAATGCCTCACAGTCACGTGTTGATGACTACTCGATAGTTCAGTGTGCCATGCTTTACGGTTTAGAACCGGGGTTTCAACGACGTTTTGAACGTCATGGAGCATATGAGATGTTCCAGGGGTTGAAGTTAATATTTCAAGAAAATGCCCGGATTGAGAGATATGAAGTCTCCAATAAGTTCTACAGCTACAACATGGAAGAGAATAGTTCTGTCAGTGAGCATATACTCAGGGTCCTGCAATCACTTGATTCAATTGGGAGTTAATCTTCCGGATGATAGTGTCATTGACAGAATTCTTCAATCACTGCCACCAAGCTACAAGAGCTTCATGATGAACTATAATATGCAAGGGATGGATAAGACAATTCCCGAGCTCTTCGCAATGCTAAAGGCTGCGGAGGTAGAAATCAAGAAGGAGCATCAAGTGTTGATGGTCAATAAGACCACCAGTTTCAAGAAAAAGGGCAAAGAGAAGAAGAAGGGGAACTTCAAGAAGAACAGCAAACAAGTTGCTGCTCAAGAGAAGAAACCCAAGTCTAGACCTAAGCCTGAGACTGAGTGCTTCTACTGCAAGCAGACTGGTCACTGGAAGCGAAACCGCCCCAAGTATTTGGCGGATATGAAGGATGGCAAGGTGAACAAAGGTATATGTGATATACATGTTATTGATGTGTACCTTACCAGAGCTCATAGTAGCACCTGGGTATTTTATACTGGTTCTGTTGCTAATATTTGCAACTCGAAACAGGGACTATGGATTAAGCGAAGACTGGCTAAGGACGAGGTGACGATGCGCGTGGGAAATGGTTCCAAAGTCGATGTGATCGCCGTCGGCATGCTACCTCTACATCTACCTTCGGGATTAGTTTTAGACCTGAATAATTGTTATTTGGTGCCAGCGTTGAGCATGTGCTGGGGAACGTTGCAGAAAACAAAAATTTTCCTACTCGTTTCACCAAGATCATCTAGGAGTTCATCTAGCAACGAGTCATTGGATGCATCTACATACCTTTGTAGATCGCGCACGGAAGCGTTCAAAAGAACGATGATGATGTAGTCGTTCTCGACGTGATCCAAATCACCGATGACCAGCGCCGAACGGACGGCACCTCCACATTCAACACACGTACGAGACGGGAGACGTCTCCTCCTTCTTGATCCAGCAAGGGGGGAGGAGAGGTTGGTGAAGATCCAGCAGCACGACGGCGTGGTGGTGGATGCAGGGCGTGACAGAAGCAGGGCTTCGCCAAGACTACGAGGGAGAGACGTAACGGGGGGAGATGGAGGCGCCAGGGGCTGGTTACAATCCCTCCTCTCCCCCCACTATATATAGGGGTGCCATGGGGGGGGCGCCGGCCCTAGTAGATGAGATCTACTAGGGGGGCGGCGGCCTAGGGTGGGGGGCTTGCCCCCCAAGGCAAGGGGCGCCCCCTCCAGGGTTTCCCCTCTAACCCTAGCCGCATGGGCCCTTGGGGGGTGGCGCCCCAGCACACTAAGGGCTGGGTTCCCTCCCACTTCAGCCCATGGGGCCCCCCGGGATAGGTGGCCCCACCCGGTGGACCCCCGGGACCCTTTCGGTGGTCCCGGTACAATACCGGTGACCCCGAAACTTGTCCCGATAGCCGAAACAGCACTTCCTATATATAATTCTTTACCTCCGGACCATTCCGGAACTCCTCGTGACGTCCGGGATCTCATCCGGGACCCCGAACAATATTCGGGTTACTGCATATACATATCTTCTCAACCCTAGCGTCACCGAACCTTAAGTGTGTAGACCCTACGGGTTCGTGAGACAAGCAGACATGACCGAGACGACTCTCCGGTCAATAACCAACAGCGGGATCTGGATACCCATGTTGGCTCCCACATGCTCCACGATGATTTCATCGGATGAACCACGATGTCGAGGATTCAATCAACCCCGTATGCAATTCCCTTTGTCAATCGATATGTTACTTGCCCGAGATTCGATCGTCGGTATCCCAATACCTCGTTCAATCTCGTTACCGGCAAGTCACTTTACTCGTACCGTAATGCATGATCCCGTGACCATCACTTGGTCACTTTGAGCTCATTATGATGATGCATTACCGAGTGGGCCCAGCGATACCTCTCCGTCATACGGAGTGACAAATCCCAGTCTTGATCCATGTCAACCCAACAGTCACTTTCGGAGATACCCGTAGTCTACCTTTATAGTCACCCAGTTACGTTGTGACGTTTGGTATACCCAAAGCACTCCTACGGTATCCGGGAGTTACACGATCTCATGGTCTAAGGAAAAGATACTATGACATTGGAAAACTCTAGCAAACGAACTATACGATCTTGTGCTATGTTTAGGATTGGGTCTGGTCCATCACATCATTCTCCTAATGATGTGATCTCGTTATCAATGACATCCAATGTCCATAGTCAGGAAACCATGACTATCTGTTGATCAACGAGCTAGTCAACTAGAGGCTTACTAGGGACATGTAGGTGTCTGTTATTCACACATGTATTACGATTTCCGGATAATACAATTATAGCATGAATAAAGACAATTATCATGAACAAGGAAATATAATAATAATGCTTTTATTATTGCCTCTAGGGCATATTTCCAATAGCATGAACATTATATCTGGATCTTGTTTGATGCGAGACGGTTATTCATTTAAATCTGAGAACAATGGTTGTTCTATTTATATGAGTAATATCTTTTATGGTCATGCACCCTTGAAGAGTGGTCTATTCTTGTTGAATCTCGAAAGTAGTGATACACATATTCATAATGTTGAAGCCATAAGATGCAGAGTTGATAATGATAGTGCAACTTATTTGTGGCACTACTGTTTGGGTCATATTGGTGTAAAGCGCATGAAGAAACTCAATACTGATGGACTTTTGGAATCACTTGTTTATGAATCACTTGGTACTTGCGAACCGTGCCTCATGGGCAAGATGAGTAAAACGCCGTTCTCCGGAACTATGGAGCGAGCAACTGATTTGTTGGAGATCATACATACTGATGTATGTGGTCCAATGAATGTTGAGGCTCGCGGCGGGTATCGTTATTTTCTCACCTTCACAGATGATTTAAGCAGATATGGGTATATCTACTTAATGAAACATAAGTATGTGTCACACCCTAATTTTCATGCCACAACACTTAAGCTAATAAATCATGATAAAATGTGGTTTGACAAAAACTTTTGAGTGTTTTGGACCTTGCCTTGATTGGATTTTGTGTGTTGTTTGCAAGTGCTCTAAAAATCAAATAAATCCTCCAACTCCTATACTTCATCTCCTTGCTCCAAACTCTTGAACCAATGATCATGCCATGTGTATAGGACATAAAAATAATTTCTTACAAAAATAATTTGGCCAAATAGTATTTTCAAAAATTAGTTTTCCAAAAACCCCTGAATTTAGGTTTGCACTGCAAGTACTTAATTAAGGGCAGTAAAAATCTTTCCAAAAATATATTTGACTCCTATTAGATATAGGATACCCAGAAACCACAAAAATATAATTTTAAAAGTTATTTACCTATTTTATTTAAAGGCTTTTTCTTTAGGCCAGAAATGGTCTTTAATAGGTAAAAATTATTTTAATGCTTCAAAAATATTTGGTAAAACCTAGGGAAACTCAATGGACATATATTGTCCATATATAAGAGTTTCAACACATGATCATGATCAAAATATTGGTTAAATCCCTCAAAAACCCTTTCTGGATATTTCAAGCTTTTGAAATATTTACAAAGGAAATATTCTTCAACAATTCCAGGAAAAATTCTAGAATGTCACATATGACATTTTTAATGATCTTGACAAGTCTCATGTCATGGAGAACAGTATAACCCCATGAAACCCTCTCAAAACCACTTCTGTCCTTTTTCAAGTTTGAACAACTTTGCACTGTCAAACATGACCAAATGCTCTCAAACTTGGTTCACATGCCCAAATGGTGTAATAATGCATCTAGACGAAATGGCACGAGTTGGAGAGAATGTTATCTTGATTAAAGTGCTCCAAAACCCTCTCTGTCCAGAACCAAATTTGAACAAGTTTACACTGGCAACTTTCTCCTTTTGATCTCAACTTTTGTGGACATGTTTAGAATCTCAAATGATGACACTACACTAAGTGGTGCATCAAGGAGAATAGATTTGCATGACTAAATCTTGAAAAGTCCATTTCTGCTAATTTCTAGGGTTTACCAAAGTTGCATTGTCAACTTCCTCCAAATGAGCTCCAACTTGGTGATCAACCCCATTTCTATATGACACTTGATCCTGTTAATCTTCATATCATTTGGAATCCATTTGCTTTCCCAAACCACCATCAAACACCTTCTGGAAGAAACTTAAAATGCATGTTTTGGTAATTTCCACTAATCTCCATGAGCTCAACTTTTTCCCACAGCCTCATCTGCTCCTCCTCTACCTCCTTCATGCTTGGCTGCCCAAGGATTAACGATTAAGGGGGGCAGAGACCCAATTTTCCTCTCTGGACAGCACCATTTCTCTGTCTCTCAACCTCCCACCTCACTCCAGTGGATCCCCAGGGCATCCAATGCCATTGCCACATTGTTTACTCCCACCTGCAGCTTCCAGACACAAGTGGGCGCGTGAGGACGCGAGAAAAAGCCGCGGGTGCCGGCCATTTGCGCGCTCTGGAGCATGCCAGCGTGCTCCCGACCGTTGACGCCGCGCTCCCCCACCACCTCGAGCCTCCCCCTCGTGCCAGTCGAGGTGCCTCGACATCCGCAACACGCCACCGTGCAGGCCCCCTTGTCTCTCCCTCTCACCTCCTGCGGCGTGTGCCCAGAGCCGCCCGGCTCGGCTAATGCATGGCCTCGCACGTGCGAGCACTAGAGCCTTGCCCCGCTCCTCCTCTCTCTTCCTAGCACCCCACTCAACTCCCACGGACGCCGTAGACAGCCCCTTGCCCTCTCTCCTGGCCTCCCGAGCTGTTGCCGCGGCCACCCGTGCGCCACGTCCACGGTGAGCCACGGGTCGGCTACTTAAGGCCACCCCCGAGCCCCATCTCGACTCCTTTGGCTCTCTCTCTCTCTCCTGTACGCTCCCCAGGCTAACCCATTCCTCCTCTAGTTCCCCCATTCACCTCCATGGCCGGAAACCTTGCCACCGGCCACCGCTCAAATTCGAGCTCTCTGGTGCTCCTATCTCCCTCCTACCTGCACCAGAACATCACCCACTTCCCCACGACCCTCCCCAGGATTCCATTTCTTCTTCTCTGCGGCCGCAACACCGTGCTCCCAACCACACTGTCAGCCTCGTCCGCCGCGGCCGACGCCCTGCTCGACCCGGTGCCCCTGGGCAACCATGCCACCCACGGTTGGATGCGGCCGGGTCCCCTGAGCACGCCGGTGGCCATATCACCGGAAACGGTGGCTTGTAGTGTCGGCAAGCCTCCCCGTCGCCACGGCCCCTGCCTCTGCTCTGCTCGAGCGGGAGGTTGGGGATGAACCCGACAAGTGGGCCCCGCATGTCGGCGACCCTGAGGGCCGGGCCCGTGGGATAAGTGGACACGGCTTCCCTGGGTGCCGTCTCCCCGCGGCGAAGACGTATTCTGGGCAGGCGCCTTCAATGTGGTCGCCTGCGCGCGTGCGGCCGAGCCGCTGGGCCGGCCCAGTGCGCTGCGGCGCTATGCTGCGCTCGGTGCGCGGTATAGGTATAACCCCCCCACTTCCTTTGTCTTTTTTCCTTTTCCAGAAATTTGTAAAATCTCCCAAATATTCATATTAACTCCAAATTGAATGATTCAAATTTCTGGTGACCCCATATATCATGGTCTACCTGTTGGTGCAGCATGCACATTTTTCTAGAACAATTTTCCTCACACAAATTAAATAAAATCCCATTTTCCATTTCTGTGATGAACTTTAGAAAACCACAGAGAGCTCAAAATTGATCCAAATGCGATGATTCAAATTCCTGGATGCTTCTAACTTCATAACTTAGTTTATGAACATTTTTTAATACTTTCCGCACCACACAAAATAATAAGCCATTTCTTCATATTTGTCAACTTTGCAAATTCATAGGAAATTCATTTGAACTCCAAATCCAGTGAAACAAACTCCTAGATGCTTCTAAAATCATCCTTTGTTAAATGGGTGCCTTTGCTCATTTTTGAAAAATATGTTTCTGTACACTTCTTGCAAATCCATAAACCCCTTGATTTCATCATATCAAAATGTTTAGAAATATCCACTAACCAAATCCCAATGAAACCACTCTGGTTAATTTTCATATAACCAGAGATGTCCTAGAAAAGTCAAATCAATATTTTTAGAGCACTTTCATTTCCTGCCTTGTTGTGTTGCTTATTATGGTTGCTTTCGACGATAGTTGATGAAGTAGACGAAATGCTTGGAGTTGGACCAGAGATATTTGAAGACCTCGAAGACTTTGTTAAAACAGGCAAGCAGCCCTTTGACCATGTCTATGAAACCCTTTTATGCATTTCATATAGCACTTTCTTATTGTTGCATCAGAATCATGATGAGATGGTAGCCACTTTGGTGGGTTGCCTCCATTTCCTCCTTGTTGATACTTGCATTGTGCATGACCCTACCTTCTTATGAGGGTTATGCCAGTGGGAGTAGATAGGATGCTAAAGTAGTTGCTACGCAAAAAGGGACGGGAATGTGCATGGTGATGGAGACAAGGTATTTTCAAAAGACTTTTCAAAAACCCCGTCGGGTGCCACTTATGCCCGAGGGAGATAATGAGATGGGTAACCACTTGATGACGAAGTGGTATACTGAGGCAAGTGTGTGTGTTGTTTTCAAAAATGGATTAGATTTAAGATTTGTCGATTGTCCCAACCTTACATGCGCAACCACTCTACCCTTGTATGGGAAAGGGCATTATTGATTACCTAGGCCGATACTAGCTTGGAGCCCGCATTACTAGTGACGGGAGAGTTGTTGGTGCGCTCTCTCGGGACGGGGTCGTGCCAGGTAGGGCGGCCAAGAACATTTTTATGGGGCACCGGACACACCGTTGGTACCCCGTGCTAGTGGTATGTGATGAATATGGGAGCGAGGCTCCACCATTTTTAAAGTTGTGAAATGTTGGGCACGGGGGTTACTACCAATCGAGTGGACTCCATGTTAGTGTCATCTAGGGAAAGATAGTGATCGGGTGCTTACCCTGGGTACTTGAGGTACCGCGGGTCGTGGATGACACGGAAGTTCCCCGGATCTTGTGGGTAAAGTGTGCAACCTCTGCAGAGTGTAAAACTATTCGAATAGCCATGTCCATGGTCAAGGACAGTTGGCGGTGCTGCTTAAACTACGTCCACATGTTTGCAAACCAGTGTGTGTGTTTGGATAAGTGGGAAGAACTACTTGGGTCAAGTCAAGGACTTGACATGATTGAGTTGGGTTGGTGCCCACTCTATTTATGTTGATATCTGTAACCTGTCCTCATGGTTACATGAGTTCTCCTGATGCATGTCTTACAAGTTGTTGAACATGTCATTGCACTCAAAACTAGCTTTCTGCAAAAAATTTACCTATATCCTGCATCGTTGTATCTCGAACCAAAACATGGGTTGCTTGCGAGTACATTCAAAGTACTCATTGGCTTGCCACTGGTTATTTTATTGGCCAGGCATGAAAGAACAGGATATAATGAAGAACTCCTCCGTGACGAACACGCGAGCTAGGACGCTTCCCAGTCAGAATGCCTATAGGGTTAAGGCAGATGGCATGGGTCCAAGTTATCGACGAAGATTTCCGCTGCGATGTTATACTCAAGACTTGACCATAATGGTCCTACTTGTGTAAAACGGTATGTATGGATGTAAGACTCTTGTTATTCAGCTTCTGTGTGTTCAGTGAGCATTGATCTCTGGGATCACTGTACACGTGCATTCGGTGATCACGACTTATGAGTCGGGGTCCCCACAGTATGAAACATTTGAAAAGTTCAAAGAATTTCAGAGTGAAGTTGAAAATCATCGTAACAAGAAAAATAAAGTTTCTACGATCTGATCATGGAGGAGAATATTTGAGTTATGAGTTTGGTCTACATTTCAAATAATGAGGAATAGTTTCGCAACTCAGGCCACCTGGAACACCACAACGTAATGGTGTGTCCGAACGTCGTAATCGTACTTTACTAGATATGGTGCGATCTATGATGTCTCTTACTATTTTACCACTATCGTTTTGGGGTTATGCTCTAGAGATAGCTGCATTCACGTTAAATAGGGCACCATCAAATTCCGTTGAGACGACACCTTATGAACTATGGTTTGGCAAGAAACCAAAGTTGTCGTTTCTTAAAGTTTGGGGTTGTTATGCTTATGTGAAAAAGCTTCAACCTGATAAGCTCAAACCCAAATCGGAGAAATGTGTCTTCATAGGATACCCAAAGCAAACTGTTGGGTACACCTTCTATCACAGATCCGAAGGCAAGACATTTGTTGCCAAGAATGGATCCTTTCTAGAGAAGGAGTTTCTCTTGAAAGAAGTGAGTGGGAGGAAAGTAGAACTTGATGAGGTAACTGTACCTGCTCCCTTATTGGAAAGTAGTTCATCATAGAAACCGGTTGCTGTGACACCTACACCAATTAGTGAGGAAGCTAATGATGATGATCATGAAACTTCAGATCAAGTTACTACCGAACCTCGTAGGTCAACCAGAGTGAGATCCGCACCAGAGTGGTACGGTAATCCTGTTCTGGAGGTCATGTTACTAGACCATGACAAACCTACGAACTATGAAGAAGCGATGGTGAGCCCAGATTCCGCAAAATGGTTTGAGGCCATGAAATATGAGATGGGATCCATGTATGAAAACAAAGTGTGGACTTTGGTTTACTTGCCCGATGATCGGCAAGCAATTGAGAATAAATGGATCTTCAAGAAGAAGACTGACGCTGACGGTAATGTTACTGTCTATAAAGCTCGACTTGTTGCGAAAGGTTTTCAACATGTTCAAGGGATTGACTACGATGAGACCTTCTCACCCGTAGCGATGCTTAAGTCCGTCCGAATCATGTTAGCAATTGCCGCATTGTATGATTATGAAATTTGGCAAATGTATGTAAAGACTGGATTCCTGAATGGATTTCTTGAAGAAGAGTTGTATATGATGCAACTTGAAGGTTTTATCGATCCAAAGGGAACTAACAAAGTGTGCAAGCTCCAGCGATCCATTTATGGACTGGTGCAAGCCTCTCGGAGTTGGAATAAATGCTTTGATAGTGTGATCAAAGCATATGGTTTTATACAGACTTTTGGAGAAGCCTGTATTTACAAGAAAGTGAGTGGAAGCTCTGTAGCATTTCTAATATTATATGTGGATGACATATTGTTGATTGGAAATGATATAGAATTTCTGGATAGCATAAAAGGATACTTGAATAAGAGTTTTTCAATGAAGAATCTCGGTGAAGCTGCTTACATATTGGGCATCAAGATCTATAGATATAGAACAAGACGCTTAATTGGACTTTCACAAAGCACATACCTTGACAAAGTTTTGAATAAGTTCAAAATGGATCAAGCAAAGAAAGGGTTCTTGCCTGTGTTACAAGGTGTGAAGTTGAGTAAGACTCAATGCCCGACCACTACAGAACATAGAGAGAAAATGAAAGCTGTTCCCTATGCTTCAGCCAGAGGCTCTATCATGTATGCAATGCTGTGTACCAGACCTGATCTGTGCCTTGCTATTAGTTTAGGAGGGAGGTACTGATAACCCACAAGTATAGGGTCCGCAATAGTTTTCCAGGGTAGAGTATTCAACCCAAATTTATTGATTCGACACAAGGGGAGCCAAGGAATATTCTCAAGTATTAGCAGTTGAGTTGTCAATTCAATCACATCTGGATAACTTAATATCTGCAGCAAAGTATTTAGTAGCAAAGTAGTATGGAAGTAACGGTAACGGTAGCAAAAATAATATTTTTGGGTTTTGTAGTGATTGTAACAGTAGCAACAGAAAAGTAAATAAGCGAAGAACAATATGTGAAAAGCTCGTAGGCATTGGATCGGTGATGGAGAATTATGCCGGATGCGGATCATCATGTAACAGTCATAACATAGGGTGACACAGAACTAGCTCCAATTCATCAATGTAATGTAGGCATGTATTCCGAATATAGTCATACGTGCTGATGACAAAGAACTTGCATGACATCTTTTGTCCTACCCTCCCGTGGCAGCGGGGTCCTAATGGAAACTAAGGGATATTAAGGCCTCCTTTTAATAGAATACCGGACCAAAGCATTAACACATAGTGAATACATGAACTCCTCAAACTATGGTCATCACCGGGAGTGGTCCCGATTATTGTCACTTCGGGGTTGCCGGATCATAACACATAGTAGGTGACTATAGACTTGCAAGATAGGATCAAGAACTCACATATATTCATGAAAACATAATAGGTTCAGATCTAAAATCATGGCACTCGGGCCCTAGTGACAAGCATTAAGCATAGCAAAGTCATAGAAACATCAATCTCAGAACATAGTGGATACTAGGGATCAAACCCTAACAAAACTAACTCAATTACATGATAAATCTCATCTAACCCATCACCGTCCAGCAAGCCTACGATGGAATTACTCACGCACAGCGGTGAGCATCATGAAATTGGTGATGGAGGATGGTTGCTGATGACGACGGCGACGGATTCCCCTCTTCGGAGCCCCGAACAGACTCCAGATCAACACTCCCAAGAGGTTGTAGGGCTTGGCGGCATCTCCGTATCATAAAACGCGATGAATCCTTCTCTCTGGTTTTTTCTCCCTGAACACGAATATATGGAATTGGAGTTGAGGTCGGTGGAGCAACAGGGGGCCCACGAGGCAGGGGGCGCGCCCAAGGGGCAGGCGCGCCCCCTGCCCTCGTGGATAGGTGGTGGCCCCCCTGGCCTTGATTCTTTCGCCAGTATTTTTTATTATTTCCGAAAATAAGTTCTGTGGAGTTTCAAGTCATTCCGAGAAATTTTGTTTCTGCACATAAATAACACCATGGAAAGTCTACTGAAAACAACGTCAGTCTGGGTTAGTTCCATTCAAATCATGCAAGTTAGAGTCCAAAACAAGGGCAAAAGTGTTTGGAAAAGTAGATACGATGGAGACGTATCAACTCCCCCAAGCTTAAACCTTTGCTTGTCCTCAAGCAATTCAGTTGATAAACTGAAAGTGATAAAGAAAAACTTTTACAAACTCTGTTTGCTCTTGTTGTTGTAAATATGTAAAGCCAGCATTCAAGTTTTCAGCAAAGATGATGACTAACCACATTCACAATAACTCTTAGGTCTCATGTTTACTCATATCAATGGCATAATCAACTAGCAAGCAATAATAATAAATCTCGGATGACAACACTTTCTCAAAACAATCATAATATGATATAATAAGATGGTATCTCGCTATCCCTTTCTGAGACCGCAAAACATAAATGCAGAGCACCTTTAAAGATCAAGGACTGACTAAACGTTGTAATTCATGGTAAAAGAGATCCAGTCATAGTCATACCCAATATAAATTAATAGTAATGGATGCAAATGACAGTAGTGCTCTTCAGCTGGTGCTTTTTAATAAGAGGGTGATGACTCAACATAAAAGTAAATAGATAGGCCCTTCGCAGAGGGAAGCAGGGATTTGTAGAGGTGCCAGAGCTTGATTTTGAAATAGAGATAAATAATATTTTGAGCGGCATACTTTCATTGTCAACATAACAACCAAGAGATGGCGATATCTTCCATGCTACACACATTATAGGCGGTTCCCAAATAGAATGGTAAAGTTTATACTCCCCCTACACCAACAAACATCAATCCATGGCTTGCTCGAAACTACGAGTGCCTCCAACTAACAACAGTCCCGGGAGAGTTTTGTTTGCAATTATTTTGATTTGGCTTGCATAAAGCATGGGACTGGGCATCCCGGTGACCAGCCATTTTTTCGTGAGTGAGGAGCGGAGTCCACTCCTCTTGAGAATAACCCGCCTAACATGGAAGATATGGACATGCCTAGTTGATACATGAGCTATTCGAGCATACAAAACATAATTTCATTTGAAGGTTTAGAGTTTGGCACATACAAATTTACTTGGAACGGCAGGTAGATACCGCATATAGGAAGGTATAGTGGACTCATATGGAATAACTTTGGGGTTTAAGGGATTGGATGCACAAGCAGTATTCTCGCTTAGTACAAGCGAAGGCTAGCAAAAGACTGGGAAGCGACCAACTAGAGAGCGACAACAGTCATGAACATGCATTAAAATTAATAAACATTGAGTACAAGCATGAGTAGGATATAATCCACCATGAACATAAATATCATGAAGGCTATGTTGATTTGTTTCAACTACATGTGTGAACATGTGCCAAGTCGAGTCACTTAAATCATTCAAAGGAGGATACCACCCTATCATACCACATCACAACCATTTTAATAGCATGTTGGCACACAAGGTAAACCATTATAAACTCCTAGCTAATTAAGCATGGCATAAGCAACTATAATCTCTAATTGTCATTGCAAACATGTTTATTCATAATAGGCTGAATCAGGAACGATGAACTAATCATATTTACAAAAACAAGAGAGGTCGAGTTCATACCAGCTTCTCTCATCTCAATCAGTCCATCATATATCGTCATAATTGCCTTTCACTTGCACGACCGAACGATGTGAAAATAATAAGAGTGCACGTGCATTGGACTAAGCTGGAATATGCAAGCATTCAATAAACATGAGAAGACAAGGCAATATGGGCTCTTGGGTAAATCAACAATAATGCATATACGAGCCACTTCAACAATTTAATTATGGTCATCTCCTATCGACCCCCAAAGAAAAGAAAAGAAATAAAACTATTTACACGGGAAAGCTCCCAACAAGCAAAAGAAGAACATGAAATCTTTTTGGGTTTTCTTTTAATTATTACTACTACAGCATGAAAGTAAACTAGCTAAAAGCTACAACTATTTTTTTTGGTTTTTCTCAAGGTTTATTAAACACACAAGAAGAAAGCGAGAAAAAGAAAATAAACTAGCATGGATATTACAATGAAACAGTATGAGCACCGACATCTAGCAATGAGTGTGTGAACATAAATGTAATGTCGGTGAGAAATACGTACTGCCCCGAGCTTAGGCTTTTGGCCAAAGTTGGTTTATTGCCACGGATGGCTTGGCGGATATCTAAATTTGTAACCGGGGTCATACTAAGATGCAGCAGCTATTGCCTCCTGAGCTACAGCGTGGTGGCAAGCTGCCTCCGCCCTCCTCTCGTACTCATTTGCCTCCTCTCTGGTAATAACATGTCTTCCTTTTGCCTGTTAATCAAAGAAGGCAGGAGCAGGGAGAGTAATATGGACAGCGCGACGTTTGTCAAAGATTAAGCGATACTGGAGGGACTGCTCGTTCCTCTCAAGAAAACGATGATGAACCATGGCATTATAATTTAAATAAACATTAGGCAGCTCAACATCATACTCACGTATAGGTACCTCAATAAAATTAGCTAGACGGCTTGCATAAATTCCTCCAAAGAAATCTCCATTAATATTATTATTATGCAACCTACATGCAACGATGGCTCCTAAATTATAATGTTTGTCTCCTAACACAGCACTCCTGAGAACACTGAGGTCAGGGACACACATGTGACATGCTTCATCCTTACCATTTATGCACCTACCTATGAAGAGAGAAAAATAATGTATAGCAGGAAAATGAATACTCCCTATGGTAGCTTGTGTTATGTCCCTAGATTCACCCACAGTTATACTAGCAAGAAAATCTCTAAATTCAGATTTGCGAGGTTCACTAGGACTACCCCATTGTGGAAGTTTGCAAGCAGTGGTAAAATCCTATAAGTCCATAGTATAAGAATTTTCATAAAGATCAAACAGGACAGTCTGAGAATTGCGTGAAGATGAAAATTCAAACCTCCTCACAAAGGAACTAGTGAGATAGTGGTACTGACGGCACTTTTCTGCCTCGAAGCTCACAAGATCAGCGTTACGCAAATGTGCGTTAAATTCTTCCTTGATTCCCGCTCGATCCATAAAGTCTTCTGAAGGGCATTCACAAGACCACACTGGAGCATCCCTTGGTGGTTCATCATCAGCATCACACATTGCAAGCCTAGGTCCTTGTTTCCTTGAAGAACCACCTTGGTACATTTTACTAAGCATATTTCTTCCTCTGAATTTTTTTTGAAATTTTTAGTAACCTCAAAATGAAATTGAACCAAGCTCAACAAAATTGATAGCCACTACTCCTACACGTACCTAGGGCCTATATCATGCATTAGAACTACTTGGAACCATATAAATTTGACATGCAAGCTCAAGAACATGGTCACCTAGGCAGCGCAAATTTGCAATGAATAAAGCACTAGAACAAAAACTAATTGTACCAATGGAGGAGTCACATACCAAGGAACAATCCCTCCGAGCAGTTTTGTGAAAGGTGCTTTGAGCAAGGAGATCAAAAATCGCAGCAAAATTAGCTAGAACTCGTGCTTGAGCTGGATAGTGATTTTTTTGGGAGGAAGAAGAAGTGTGTGGGTGCAGGAATAAGTGGAGGGAAGCCACCATGGGCCCACAAGGCAGGGGGGCGCGCCCTGGACCCTCGTGGCCAGGTGCTTGCTCTCCCTACTGTGTTTTCAGTGCCAGATATTCTCAAATATTCCAGAAAAAATCTTATTAAATTGGCAGGGCATTTGGAGAACTTTTATTTTCGGGGTATTTTTATATTGCACGGATAATTCAGAAAACAGACAGAAAATACTATTTTTACTTTATTTCAACTAAATAACAGAAAGTAAAAGAAGGGTACAGAAGGTTGTGCCTTCTAATTTCATCCATCTCATGCTCATCAAAAGGAATCCACTAACAAGGTTGATCAAGTCTTGTTAACAAACTCATTCCGAATAACATGGAACCTGAGAAATTTCGAATAGCACTATGTTACCTCAACGGGGATATGCACATCCCCAATAATAAGAATATCATATTTCTTTTTGACAATAGGTAGAGGAAATTCAAAACCTCTAGAAATAAATGATGGAATTTTTCCAATAGAATTGATACTGTGGACCGGAGGTTGTTTCCTCGGAAAGTGTATCGTATGCTCATTTCCATTGACATGAAAAGTGACATTGCCTTTGTTGCAATCAATAACAGCCCCTGCAGTATTCAAAAAGGGTCTTCCAAGAATAATGGACATACTATCGTCCTCGGGAATATCAAGATAACAAAGTCCGTTAAAATAGTAATGTTTGCAACCACAACAGGCACATCCTCACAAATACCGACAGGTATAGCAGTTGATTTATCAGCCATTTGCAAAGATATTTCAGTAGGTGTCAACTTATTCAAATCAAGTCTACGATATAAAGAGAGAGGCATAACACTAACACCAGCTCCAAGATCACATAAAGCAGTTTTAACATAATTTCTTTTTATGGAGCATGGTATAGTGGGTACTCTTGGGTCTCCAAGTTTCTTTGGTATTCCACCCTTAAAAGTATAATTAGCAAGCATGGTGGAAATTTCAGCTTCTGGTATCTTTCTTTTATTTGTAACAATTTCCTTCATATACTTAGCATAGGGATTCATTTTGAGCATATCTGTTAATCACATACGCAAGAAGATAGGTCTAATCATTTCAGCAAAGCGCTCAAAATCCTCATCATCCTTTTTCTTGGACGGTTTGGGAGGAAAAGGCATGGGTTTCTGAACCCATGGTTCTCTTTCTTTACCGTGTTTCCTAGAAACAAAGTCTCTCTTATCGTAATGTTGATTCTTTGATTGTGGGTTATCAAGATCAACAGCAGGTTCAATTTCTACATCATTGTCATTGCTAGGTTGAGCATCATCATGAACATCATCATTAATATTATGGCTAGGTTCATGTTCATTACCATATTGTGTTTCAGCATCAGAAATAGAAATATCATTTGGATTCTCAGGTGTTTCAGCAATAGGTTCACTAGAAGTATGCAAAGTCCTATCATTTTTCTTTTTCTTCTTTTTAGAAGGACTAGGTGCATCTAAATTATTTCTTTGAGAATCCTGCTCAATTCTCTTAGGATGGCCTTCAGGATACAAAGGTTCTTGAGTCATTTTACCAGTTCTAGTAGCCACTCTAACAACATAATCATTATTCTTACTATTTAATTCATTGAGAAAATCATTCTGAGCTTTAAGTACTTGATCTACTTGAGTGGTAACCATAGAAGCATGTTTACTAATGAGTTTAAGTTCACCTTTAACATTAGCCATGTAATTACTCAAGTGTTAAATCATATAAGCATTTTGTTTTAATTGTCTACCAAAATAAGCATTAAAATCTTCTTGCTTAACCATAAAGTTATCAAACTCATCCAAACATTGGCTAGCAAACTTAGTAGGAGGGATTTCAGCTTTATCATATCTATAGAGAGAATTTACCTTTACTACCTGTGTCGGGTTATCAAGACCATGTGTTTCTTCAATAGGTAATGAATTAAGATCATATATTTCTTCAACAGGCGGTAAATTAAGACCATGTATTTCTTCAACATGAGGTAAATTCTTAACATCTTCAGCTTTAATACCCTTTTCTTTCATAGATTTCTTTGCCTCTTGCATATCTTCAGGATTGAGAAATAGAACACCCCTTTTCTTCGGAGTTGCTTTAGGAATAGGCTCAGGATCTGGCTCAGGAAGTGTCCAATTATTTTCATTTGTCAACATATTATTCAATAGAATTTCAGCTTCATCCGGTGTTCTTTCCCTGAAAACAGAACCAGCACAACTATCCAGGTAATCTCTGGAAGCATCGGTTAGTCCATTATAAAAGATATCAAGTATTTCATTTTTCTTAAGAGGATGATCAGGCGAAGCATTAAGTAATTTGAGAAGCCTCCCCCAAGCTTGTGGGAGACTCTCTTCTTCAATTTGCATGAAATTATATATTTCCCTTAAAGCAGCTTGTTTCTTATGAGCAGGGAAATATTTAGCAGAGAAGTAATAAATCATATCCTGGGGACTACACACACAACCAGGATCAAGAGAATTAAACCATATCTTAGCATCACCCTTTAATGAGAATGGAAATATTTTAAGGATATAAAAGTAGCGAGTTCTCTCATCATTAGTGAACAGGGTGGCTATATCATTTAGTTTAGTAAGATGTGCCACAACAGTTTCAGATTCATAGCCATAAAAAGGATCAGATTCAACCAAAGTAATTATACCAGGATCAACAGAGAATTCATAATCCTTATTAGTAACATAGATAGGTGAAGTAGCAAAAGCAGGGTCAGGTTTCATTACAGCATTAAGAGATTGCTGCTTCCATTTAGCTAATAACTTCTTAAGATCATATCTATCATTGCAAGCTAAAATAGCTCTAGCAGCTTCTTCATCCATAACATAACCCTCAGGAACAACAGGTAATTCATATTTATTAGGGGGAGAGTCTTCATCATCACTTTCTTCAATATTATCAGTTTCAATAGTTTCATTCTCTCTAGGCCCAGCAAGTTGTTCATCAAGAAATTCACCAAGTGGCACAGTAGTATCAAGCATAGAAGTAGTTTCATCATAAGTATCATACATAGCAGAAGTGGCATCATCAATAACATGCGACATATCAGAATTAATAGCAGAAGCAGGTTTAGGTGTGCAAGCTTACTCAAAACAGAAGGTGAATCAAGTGCAGAGCTAGATGGCAGTTCCTTACCTCCCCTCGTAGTTGAGGGATACATTTTTGTTTTCTCGTCTTTCAGGTTCTTCATAATGACCAGCAGATATAAATACCAAGTGACTCAAAGAATAGAGCTATGCTCCTCGGCAACGGCGCCAGAAAATAGTCTTGATAACCCACAAGTATAGGGGATCGCAAAAGTTTTCGAGGGTAGAGTATTCAACCCAAATTTATTGATTCGACACAAGGGGAGCCAAAGAATATTCTCAAGTATTAGCAGTTGAGTTGTCAATTCAACCACACCTGGATAACTTAATATCTGCAGCAAAGTATTTAGTAGCAAAGTAGTATGGAAGTAACGGTAACGGTAGCAAAAGTAACATTTTTGGGTTTTGTAGTGATTGTAACAGTAGCAACGGAAAAGTAAATAAGCGAAGAACAACATGTGAAAAGCTCGTAGGCATTGGATCGGTGATGGAGAATTATGCCGGATGCGGTTCATCATGTAACAGTCATAACATAGGGTGACACAGAACTAGCTCCAATTCATCAATGTAATGTAGGCATGTATTTCGAATATAGTCATACGTGCTTATGGAAAAGAACTTGCATGTCATCTTTTGTCCTACCCTCCCATGGCAGCGGGGTCTTAATGGAAACTAGGGGATATTAAGGCCTCCTTTTAATAGAGTACCGGACCAAAGCATTAACACATAGTGAATACATGAACTCCTCAAACTATGGTCATCACCAGGAGTGGTCCCGATTATTGTCACTTCGGGGTTGCCGAATCATAACACATAGTAGGTGACTATAGACTTGCAAGATAGGATCAAGAACTCACATATATTCATAAAAACATAATAGGTTCAGATCTGAAATCATGGCACTCGGGCCCTAGTGACAAGCATTAAGCATAGCAAAGTCATAGCAACATCAATCTTAGAACATAGTGGATACTAGGGATCAAACCCTAACAAAACTAACTCGATTACATGATAAATATCATCTAACCCATCACCGTCCAGCAAGCCTACGATGGAATTACTCACTCACGGCGGTGAGCATCATGAAATTGGTGATGGAGGATGGTTGATGATGACGACGGCGATGGATTCCCCTCTCCGGAGCCCCGAACGGACTCTAGATTAGCCCTCCCAAGAGGTTTTAGGGCTTGGCGGCGGCTCCATATCGTAAAACGTGATGAATCCTTCTCTCTGGTTTTTTTCTCCCGGAACACGAATATATGGAGTTGGAGTTGAGCTCGGTGGAGCAACAGGGGGCCCACGAGGCAGGGGGGCGCGCCCAGGGGGGCAGGCGCGCCCCCCACCCTCGTGGACAGGTGGTGGGCCCCCTGGCCTTGATTCTTTCGCCAATATTTTTTATTATTTCCAAAAATAAGTTCTGTGGAGTTTCAGGTCATTCCGAGAACTTTTGTTTTTGCACATAAATAACACCATAGAAAGTCTGCTGAAAACAACGTCAGTCCAGGTTAGTTCCATTCAAATCATGCAAGTTAGAGTCCAAAACAAGGGCAAAAGTGTTTGGAAAAGTAGATACGACGGAGACGTATTAGGTACCAAAGTAATCCAGGAGTGGATCACTGGACAGCGGTCAAGAACATCCTGAAATACCTGAAAAGGACTAAGGATATTTTTCTCGTTTATGGAGGTGACAAAGAGCTAATCGTAAATGGTTACGTTGATGCAAGCTTTGACACTGATCCGGATGATTCTAAATCGCAAACTGGATACATGTTTATATTGAACGGTGGAGCTGTCAGTTGGTGCAGTTCCAAACAAAGCGTCGTGGTGGGATCTACATGTGAAGCGGAGTACATAGCTGCTTCGGAAGCGGCAAATGAAGGAGTCTGGATGAAGGAGTTCATATCCGATCTAGGTGTCATACCTAGTGCATCAGGTCCAACGAAAATCTTCCGTGACAATACTGGTGCAATTGCCTTGGCAAAGGAATCCAGATTTCACAAGAGGACCAGGCACATCAAGAGACGCTTCAATTTCATCTGGGACCAAGTCCAGGTGGGAGACATAGAGATTTGCAAGATACATACGGATCTGAATGTTGCAGACCCATTGACTAAGCCTCTTCCACGAGCAAAACATGATCAATACCAAGGCTCCATGGGTGTTAGAATCATTACTGTGTAATCTTGATTATTGACTCTAGTGCAACTGGGAGACTGAAGGAAATATGCCCTAGAGGCAATAATAAAGTTATTATTTATTTTCTTATATCATGATAAATGTTTATTATTCATGCTAGAATTATATTAACCGGAAACATGATACATGTGTGAATACATAGACAAACAGAGTGTCACTAGTATGCCTCTACTTGACTAGCTCGTTAATCAAAGATGGTTATGTTTCCTAGCCATAGACATGAGTTGTCATTTGGTTAACGGGATCACATCATTAGGAGAATGATGTGATTGACTTGACCCATTGCGTTAGCTTAGCACTTGATCTTTTAGTATGTTGCTATTGCTTTCTTCATGACTTATACATGTTGCTATGACTATGAGATTATGCAACTCCCGTTTACTGGAGGAACACTTTGTGTGCTACCAAACATCACAACGTAACTGGGTGATTATAAAGGTGCTCTATAGGTGTCTGCGAAGGTACTTGTTGGGTTGGCGTATTTCGAGATTAGGATTTGTCACTCCGATTGTCAGAGAGGCATCTCTGGGCCCACTCGGTAATGCACAACACTATAAGCCTTGCAAGCATTGTAACTAATGAGTTAGTTGTGGGATGATGTATTATGGAACGAGTAAAGAGACTTGCCCGTAACGAGATTGACCTAGGTATTAGGATACCGACGATCGAATCTTGGGCAAGTAACATACCGATGACAAAGGGAACAATGTATGTTGTTGTGCGGTTTGACCGATAAAGATATTTGTAGAATATGTAGGAGCCAATATGAGCATCCAGGTTCCGCTATTGGTTATTGACCGGAGACATGTTTTGGTCATGTCTACATAGTTCTCGAACCCGTAGGATCCGCATGCTTAAAGTTTCGGTGACGATTGTATTATGAGTTTTTGTGTTTTGATGTACCGAAGGTAGTTCGGAGTCCCGGATGTGATCACGGACATGACGAGGAGTCTCGAAATGGTCGAGACATAAAGATCGATATATTGGAGGACTATGTTCGGACACCGGAATGGTTTCGAGGAGTTTCGGACATATATCGGAGTACCGGGGGGTTACCGGAACCCCCCGGGGAGTTTAATGGGCCAAGATGGGCCTTAGTGGAGAAGAGGAGGGGCGGCTAGGGCTGGCCGCGCGCCCCCTTCCCCTCTAGTCCAAATTGGAAAAGGAGGGGGAAGGCTGCGCCCCCTTTCCTTCCCCCTCTCTCCTTCCCTTCCTTTCTCCCTCCTACTCCAACTAGGAAAAGAGGGAGTCCTACTTCCGGTGGGAGTAGGACTCCTCCCTACCGTGCCCTCCTCCTGGCCGCCGGCCTCCTCCCCCTTATCCTTTATATACGGGGGCAGGGGGGCACCTCTAGACACAACAATTAATCTCTTGATCTCTTAGCCGTGTGCGGTGCCCCCCTCCTTTTCGTAGTGGTGCTTAGGCGAAGCCCTGCGTTGGTAGCATCATCATCACCGTCACCACGCCGTCGTGCTGAGGGAACTCTCCTGTGAAGCTCTGCTGGATCGGAGTTCGCGGGACGTCATCGAGCTGAACGTGTGGTAAAATTGGAGGTGCCGTATGTTCGGTACTTGGATCAGTCGGATCGTGAAGATGTACGACTACATCAACCGCGTTGTGCTAACGCTTCCGCTTTCGGTCTACGAGGGTACGTAGCAACACTCTCCCCTCTCGTTGCTTTGCATCACCATGATCCTGTGTGTGCGTAGGAATTTTTTTTGAAATAACTATGTTCCCCAACTCATTACAACAATATGCCCCAAACGGTAGTGCCACAAATAAGTTGCACTATCATTATCAACTCTGCATCTTTTGGCTTCCGTATTATGAATATGTGTATCACTACTATTGAGATTCAACAAAAATAGACCACTCTTCATGGGTGCATGACCATAAAAGATATTACTCATATAAATAGAACAACCATTATTCTCCGATTTAAATGAATAACCGTATCACATCGAACAAGATCTAGATATAATGTTCATGCTCAACGCTGGCACCAAATAACAATTATTCAGGTCTAAAACTAATCCCGAACGTAGATGTAGAGGTTGCGTGCCGACCGCGATCACATCGACTTTGGAACCATTTCCCACGCGCATCGTCACCTCATCCTTAGCCAATCTTTGCTTAATCCGTAGTCCCTGTTTCGAGTTGCAAATATTAGCAACAGAACCAGTATCAAATATCCAGGTGCTACTGCGAGCATTAGTAAGGTACACATCAATAACATGTATATCACATATACCTTTGTTCACCTTGCCATCCTTATTATCCACCAAATACTTGGGGTAGTTCCGCTTCCAGTGACCAGTCCCTTTGCAGTAGAAGCACTCAGTCTCAGGCTTAGGTCCTGACTTGGGCTTCTTCACTTGAGTACCAACTTGCTTGCCATTCTACTTGAAGTTCCCCTTCTTCCCTTTACCCTTTTTCTTGAAACTAGTGGTCTTGTTGACCATCAACACTTGTTGCTCCTTCTTGATTTCTACCTCCGCAGCCTTTAGCATTGCGAAGAGCTTGGGAATTGTCTTATCCATCCCTTGCATGTTATAGTTCATCATGAAGCTCTTGTAGCTTGGTGGCAGTGATTGAAGAATTCTGTCAATGACACTATCATCCGGAAAGATTAACTCCCAGTTGAATCAAGTGATTGTTATACCCAAACATTTTGAGTATATGCTCACTAACAGAACTATTCTCCTCCATCTTGCAGCTGTAGAACTTATTGGAGACTTCATATCTCTCAATCCGGGCATTTTCTTGAAATATTAACTTCAACTCCTGGAACATCTCATATGCTCCATGACATTCCAAACGTCGTTGAAGTCCCGGTTCTAAGCCGTAAAGCATGGCACACTGAACTATCGAGTAGTCATTAGCTTTGCTCTTCCAGACGTTCATAACATCTGGCGTTGCTCCTGCAGCGGGTTTGGCACCTAGCGGTGCTTCCAGGATGTAATTCTTCTGTGCAGCAATGAGGATAATCCTCAAGTTACGGACCCAATCCATGTAGTTGCTACCATCATCTTTCAACTTAGCTTTCTCTAGGAACGCATTAAAATTCAACGGAACAATAGCACGGGCCATCTATCAACAACAATATAGACATGCAAAATACTATCAGGTACTAAGTTCATGATAAATTAAAGTTCAATTAATCATATTACTTAAGAACTCTCACTTAGATAGACATCCCTCTAATCATCAAAGTGATAACGTGATCCATATCAACTAAACCATGTCCGATCATCACGTGAGATGCAGTAGTTTTCAATGGTGAACATCACTATGTTGATCATATCCACTATATGATTCACGCTCGACCTTTCGGTCTCAGTGTTTCAAGGCCATATCTGCATATGCTAGGCTCGTCAAGTTTAACCCGAGTATTCTACATGTGCAAAACTGGCTTGCACCCGTTGTATGTGAACCTAGAGCTTATCACACCCGATCATCACGTGGTGTCTCGGCACGACGAACTTTCGCAATGGTGCATACTCAGGGAGAACACTTGTACCAATTTAGTGAGAGATCATCTTATAATGCTACCGTCAATCTAAGCAAAATAAGATGCATAAAAGATAAACATCTCATGCAATCAATATAAGTGATATGATATGGCCATCATCATCTTGTGCCTTCGATCTCCATCTCCAAAGCACCGTCATGATCACCATCATCACCGGCGCGACACCATGATCTCCATCGTAGCATCATTGTCATCTCGCCAACTATTGCTTCTACGACTATCGCTACCGCTTAGTGATAAAGTAAAGCAATTACATGGCGATTGCATTTCATACAATAAAGTGACAACCATATGGCTCCTGCCAGTTGCTGATAACTTCGTTACAAAACATGATCATCTCATACAATAAAATTTAGCATCATGTCTTGACCATATCACAACACAGCATACCCTACAAAAACAAGTTAGACATCCTCTACTTTGTTGTTGCAAGTTTTACGTGGCTGCTACGGGCTGAGCAAGAACCGTTCTTACCTACGCATCAAAACCACAATGATATTTCGTCAAGTATGTGTTGTTTTAACCTTCACAAGGACCGGGCATGGCCACACTCAATTCAACTAAAGTTGGAGAAACTGACACCCGCCAGCCACCTGTGTGCGAAGCACGTCGGTAGGACCAGTCTCGCGTAAGCATACGTGGAATGTCGGTCCGAGCCGCTTCATCCAACAATACTGCCGAATCAAAGTATGACATGCTGGTAAGCAGTATGACTAGTATCGCCCACAACTCACTTGTGTTCTACTCGTGCTTATAACATCAACGCATAAACTTGGCTCGGATGCCACTGTTGGGGAACATAGTAATTTCAAAAAAATTTCTGCGCATACGCAAGATCATGGTGATTCATAGCAACGAGAGGGGAGAGTGTTTTCCACGTACCCTCGTAGACCGAAAGCGGAAGCGTTATAACAATGCGGTTGATGTAGTCGTACGTCTTCACGATCGACTGATCCTAGTACCGAACGTACGGCACCTTCGCCATCTGCACACATTCAGCTCGGTGACGTCCCACGAACTCACGATCCAGTAGAGATTCGAGGGAGAGCTTCGTCAGCATGATGGCATGATGACAGTGATGATGAAGCTACCGGTGCAGGGCTTCGCCTAAGCACTATGACGATATGACCAAGGTGGATTATGGTGGAGGGGGGCACCGCACACGGCTAAGAGATCAATGATCAACTTGTGTGTCTATGGGGTGTCCCCCTCCCCTGTATATAAAGGAGTGGAGGAGGTGGAGGAGGCCGGCCTCCTAGGTGTGCCCCAAGGGGAGTCCTACTCCCACCGGGAGTAGGATTCCACCCCTTCCATGAGTAGGAGTAGGAGGGAAGGAAGGAGGAGAGAGGGGGAAAGAAAAGGGGGGGCGCTGCCCCCCTTCCTAGTCCAATTCGTTCTAGAGGGGGAGGGGGCGCGCGGCCTGCCCTGGACGCTCCTCCCTCTCTCCACTAACGCCCATGAGGCCCATTACACTCCCCAGGGGTTCCGGTAACCCCCCGATACTGCGGTATTCGTCCAAACTCACAGCCAGGGTGAGCTAGTGACCATATAAACACCGGAAAATGTATATATTGAGCGCAATGAGCGTATTATGAAGTCTAATGACCGTATTTTTAAAAATATACAGTGATAGATAGTGTATTTATCTCGTTTGAAATTAAGCCATATTAACCGGAGAGGAGGCAGTATGGACTAGCATTACTTTGTTGTGTCTCGTCAATTTGCCAAACAAGGAGAAGCTTGCAGGACGGGAGAAGCTTGCACGTGGTGGCTTGTAGGACAATGAGAAACTTTTGACTAATGCAAGCTCTCCCTCGCTCAGGCGGTGGACGTGCAACAGTTAATTCGGTGTCAGATTGCCAGAAGCATACACTATACTAGTACTAGTATTATTGTTCGACTTCTCGAAGAGGCGAACAACCAAGAGCAAAGTTTACTATATCATCAATAATGGCCCCACCTTTTGTCTCACAAAGTATGTGTAGTCTGAAATGTCGGGCGTGCAGCGGGCGGTGCCCTCGGTCGGCGCGCCGCTTCAACGGCAGAAGCAGTGAGAGGTCGCGTCGCCCTGACTTGCCATCAATGTGGAGAGGTGGGCTTAGCTGGCGCCGGGCGGGAAGGTTTTGATTTTTGATTCAGTTGCTGTGCTGCTACCGTCCAATATTCGTGTGTGGTGGTTTCAAGAATAAATAAAAGGAGGTACTCCTACTTATGTTACTCCCTATATGGCTAGCCTTGCGCTTGGCTCTTCGCCTCTTCCGGAAGTCAAACAATAATGGTGGTATGTACTATACTATACTAGGAACCGGATGGAGGAGCGTCTGCACTCTTATTATATTTTAAAAATGTGATAAAGCAATCTTCAACACATTTGGTTATCTTCGAGGGTTCTCGCATGTGATAATGGAAGTTGATTGCATGGAACACTCGCCACAATTCTCACTTAATTCTGGCTCAGATCCTTCTACAAATAGGATCACTCGGTAGTATTTCCTTGTTTTTTGTTATTCAGCATGTAAACAGGTCAGCAAACCTTGAGGCGCATCTTTGTGCGAACCGTGCTTGCTGCACTTTGAATGTGGACGAGAGCTGGCTTGATGAAACACCTCGCTTCCTTCTTCTTTTTTTGCGCGGTACCTCGCTTCCTAGTGACTAGTCTCTTGGCTGATCATCCTAAGAATGCTTATATATGAATAAAGCTCACTCATTTACCCGCAAAAAAGATTAAGCCATATTAACCGGAAAGGAGGGAGTATGGACTAGCACTACTTTTTGGTGTGTCCCGTCAACTCGCAGAACGAGGAGAAGCTTGCAGGACAAGGTGAAGCTCGCTTACGCCTTTTGACTAATGCAACCTACCCTCGCCCAGGCGGTGGACATGCAGCAGTTCATTTGGTGTTAGATTGCCACAAGCATACACTATAGTACCCAACATACGGAGTACCATCATTGTTCAACTTCATGAAGAGGCGAAGAGCCAAGCCCAAGGTTTATAGTTGTACGAGTAGTACTAATACTAGAACCGCATGGTGGAGCGTATGTACTCTTATTTTATTTTAATCTCTAATAAAGTACACATTTATTCGAGAGAAGGGCGGAAAACGGTAGCCCAATGGTAGTGTTAAAAAACATCGAACACGTAATGATGATATCGATCAACCATGCTCGAATATATCTTGGCCTCCGTGCGAGACCGTCTGTGTGTTCTTGCTCCTCATCTCTCTCAAGGAACGGCGGGTCGGCAATTTTGCCATCAATTGAGATCGGTTTGCTCACACTCCGGTCCCACATGTCATTGATATGCCAAGAGGAAGTGCATGCATTGATCGACTGGCCATACGCGTACTTGGTTTTGCACCTTCAGCCCATGCTTGGAATGGTTGTATTTCAATACGAAGGCGTATAACTTACACCTATAAGTTACTGGCCACTGTGCAAATTCCAGCCGGAATTGAAACGACGGGCGCATGTGTTTATTTTTTACAAGTGTATTCAAAAGAGAAACGGTGATCCAAACAAGGCCTCATACTACTCCTCCCTCCGTCACAGTTTACAGGGCGCAATTCATCCTGATGCATTTCTCTCCGTGCATTTCCATCACCAGAGAGACTTTAGAGTGTCTTAATGGTTGCTTCTTCCGAGTAACTTACAGTGGGAAAGGTGGGGCTTATGATTTGACTGCTCATTACTACTCACTATTAGTGCGGCGCAACAACCGGGCCGAGTCTCCCATGCGGTTGTGCACTACTCCCTCAGTTCTTAAATATACTACGGAGTATTTGTCTTCCTTGAGATTTCAACGAGTGACTACATGTGAAGAAAACTGAGTGAATCTACACTCTAAAATATGTCCATTTGAAATTTGTAAAAAGATAAATATTTAGGAACGGAGGAAGTATGATTTTGTGCATGGCACATGGACCCGGATGCTGAAGAGGCTTCTAGCAATGCTATCAAGATTCCATCATTTGTTTACATAATTGACGTACTATACAAATAATTTTCCAGCGACATGAAATTTTACAATGCTCTGAGCTTTCAGCTTTTATTTCATGTATCTTGCCATCGATGCTCTTTCAGAAATAATAAAGAGCTAACTTCCTTGCTAATGCATCTCAATGATTAGCATATCAGAGCTAATATTTACATCACAACTGAAGAAAAAGTTGTGAGAAGGTGTTAAATTAAAATTGATCCATGCTTTCATTGGCAGGAACGTCCCCCCCAGCTCTGTCTAAATCAACGAGGCATGTTGGGAAAAAAGTAGCTGTCTGGAGAATGCAACATTCCGATCATTTTGTGCAGTTCCACTAAAATAGAGCTGAGCGCCCCTGTTCCAAAGATATTAAGTGTGATTACGATAATAGAGGACTGCTGATGAAACAATAAACACACAAATAGAAGCCGGTCACCTTTGCAGTCTCTCTTAAGACTAACTAGTTGGAGAAGATTAGGCTCAGAGTTTGATGAGGAGGATAGAGCAAAACCAATCTCCCTTTGTGAAGTCGCACTGAAATGTAGACATTGCCCGTGTGACATTTTAGTACAAATGCACAAAACACTCTTTAGAAAAAAGTGATTTGTGTAGTTCACCAAAAGGTCGCAATAGCAATGAGGTGAAATGGATAGCCCTGTTTGCAAAAAAGTGGTAGAAAGGAAACAATTACTAGCCAATAACAGTTGATGACACATGCGACGACAAAAAAGAAGCATATTCCATGTCCTAAGGGAACATAACAGCCCGGTTGTGTTTGTCTAAAACGGTGTGAGGACGAGATTGCAATGCGGAAAGTATGCCGGACGAGCTACGTTTTGGGCAAAAAACTATGTTAGATCCACATGCAGCGACGTGGGAAGACGGGTAGTGGAGCAAGGCCGGAGGGGATACCTGGGGGTCGCTGGGATGTAACTAGGTGAGTGGCAGTGAGCAGGATCTACCCATACTGCGAAAGCGAGCAGGTGGCGTAGGCCCTACCGCGCCGGAGCTTGGTCAGAGAGAATAGCGGGTACCGCAGATCGGGACGTGCTGCCTTGGCGCTGTTGAACGGAGAAACGATGCACATCCTCCCTTTCCGCCGGTGGACGGGATGCGGCCGGATAAGTGACCAACGGTGAGAGAGAGAGAGAGGCCACCGCCGCCTTATGTGAGATACTCTGAAGAGAGGCAAACCCAGGCAGGCAGGCTCCATTGTATATAGTGGAGCAGACTACCTTTTTCTCCATAAAAATCGTTTTATACTTTGTGTATGTGCCATTGAATGATATAACTTTATTTAAAAATAACGCGCCAACGCATCAAGTGAAAGTTTGTTTCGTGCACACGTGGTACACGACCTCCGTAGGTAAACAACCGTTACACACATTAAAATTAGCACGTGGGCTGCCATTTCATACATAAAGGAGCTCCACCGTGTACCCCGCGCGGGTGTGGCTGGGCACGAAGCGTGAGTACGTGCACCTATTCTCTTCGTGTACGTACACCACCTACGTGGGGTTGCGTGAGAGAGATACAAACGTAGAGAGATATAGTGTGTGGGTTCGTGAGTGTTTTTTTGGGGGGGTGTCAATCAAAAAATGTAACATATGCAATGTGTGTGAAAATGGATACCTGGATATATCATATATATAGAGGGGGCGATCACGAGAAGAGAGTGGTGGTATCATCGGCTTGAGGTATCCATAGAATCGAAGAGAGGGATGATGATGTGTGTGTGTGCGCGCGCGCATGATCGATAAATAGTGCCATCGAATTTGTGTGTGCCCACGTCCAACATATAGGGTGGCTGGCCTACTGGAACATGTGGGGACAGGTGCAGTTTGTCTCTGTGGCATGGATACCTACCTATAATGCTTGACTATCTCTGTGTGGTGGGGGGAGGCCTTATTAACTATAGGGGTACAATGGCTGGTACATGTGTGGAGGAGGAGAGAGGCCTACCTTATGTATTAAGGGAGATCGATCGACATCCATGCATATGTGTGGGAGAGGAATAAGGTTGGGAGAGAGACAGATCTAGAGTGTTGGAGGCGGTGGTAGTGGAGTTGCTTCTAACAAATGGTGGGAGAGGCTTGCTAGACAAACGGAGGGCACGCCTGCAATATCAATAAGAAAGGGGATGGCTGCCTGTTTGTGCGTGTGCGTGTGAGAGACGGGTTAGGAGGCATGCACGAATGATGAGGGGGGACGAGATGGCTGTGGTAAGCAGGCATAACTACATAGGAAGATCAATCGTCCTCTGTCAGAGAAAGGAGAGACATAACTTGTGAGGTACGTCAATCGATGGGTGGGGGTAAAATAGTTAAAGTCGACCTAGGTATATGTAGGGAGATCGATCGGTATACATGCATCTATGTCTTAGAGGCAAATAAGGCTAGGGGAGAAGGATAGAGAGAGAGTGATGCATCTAAGAGGTGGTGCGAGAGGCATACTATATCGAGGGGGAAGGAGTGTACGAGTACGAGATTGATGAAAAGAGTGGTGGGAGTGAGGCATGGATGGTGAGAAGAGAAGAGGGGAAGCTTGTGTTTCTGGTAGGCACATGTGGCTAGAGAGGCATATCGGTCGATGTGTGCCATAAAGAAGGAGCTGGGGGGCCTACACACACCGTGGGTGAACGACCTAAAGTGAAAAGACGAATTTGCATGATGGAGCTAGAGAATGCTCAGGGAGGGTGAGAGGGATGCGGGCGTGTGCATGCACGAGAGAAAGTTAGCACTAGCTACAAAGATAAGAGGATTGTGTGGGTGTAAAAGACGAATAGAGATCATAATTCATTATAAAAAGCGAATTTAGATATTTGAAGAATTTATCATAGTGTTTTAAACCAACGCATGCGTGCATATATATAACGGTGATACACATGGTGTGGTTATGAACATGTTATACTACATATAATATATTTTATCTCTACTCTTATAAAAAAACAGAGTTGTTGATGATGGTGTGCCTGCCATCCCGTAATATATGCCGTCCAATTATATCTGACAGATAGGAAGGAAACTATGGGTATTTTGAAAAAAGATACCCACACCCCTCACAATATTTGCAAATAAGGCCTCCCCTTGATCATGTTGATGTTCCGTGGAACGCATGGGCATCTTGCTAGTACTACATATAATATATAGAACATTGATTATAATTTGGGCTAATGTGTGGCTTTTGTAGCTCAGGGCTAAATACTTGTCATAGTGTAGGGGGCGGGGCACTATACTTTGTGTGATAAACACGGTGTACGTATGGAACATGGATTAGATTATGAATATATAGTTAGTACATCAAATGTACTATTATTTGGAATCAACATCTAGTGTATTCAAAAGATTGAATTCGAGTTCATATAGTACACATACTTCATATCTATCTCTATAGTAATCATGTGGTGTATTGTTAAGGTAATACATGAATGATGGTTGAAGTTGGAAAGAATCATGATTGTAGATTCTTATTGAAATAGAGAAATGAATTCAAATTCGGTTTGAATTGCAGCGGTAGTAGAAACATTTGGAATGCACTAAAATGTTGGTATGAGTAGATTACATGCATTATACAACCAGTGAAAAAATTTAATTGTACATAACATGGATTCATACTCTCTCTTTGTGTAGCTTTGAATAGCATTTGTATAGTAAAAATGGGACAAGGCTCTCTCTTTGTGTGGTGTGAATAGTTTTTATTTTTTCGTATTTTTTCATTGAGGGAAGTGCGAATTGATTTGGTACGTACAAGTACAATATTGCATGTTAGGCTTGTCCCTAAAATCCAACCCGCACCTTGTTATATCCCAAAAATTCAGATATTGTGCTCCCAAAACTGGCAGCTTCACAACCCGCGCCTTGCTATCCCGAAATTACAACGCGCGCGAAAACTCCCTTCAGCTGCCAAATCTCGACACGCGAAATCCCCCTTCTAACCCTGAGCCAAAAGGGCCGCTAGTTCAAATCGGTGGGGGTACTTTTATAACACACCCTACATTTTGGACAAGCACGTCCCTAAGTCATAGTTCCCCCTCCCATCGCCTCCTTTTCGCCATTCGAAATCTGGCTGTCGTAACCTCTCCGCTCCAGCCGCGAAACCCCACTCTCCTCCGTCCGCCACCTCACCGCTGCCCAGCCGAAGCCTCTTCCCCAACGATGTCGTCCGCCGCAACAGCTCGACGTCCCTCATCCGCCTCCCCGGTTGAGGATCCATCGTCCATTCCGTCGTCCTGCCGGTTCAGCCGCCCCGTCCTCCACCTCCAAGGAGCTGCCCTGACGATCGCCTCATCTACCACAGCTATTCCATCCCCACAGTGCCACCTTAACCTGCTCCACCGGAACCACAACATCCTCACCGACTCCTCGGACGAAGCCGAGGCCTATTCGGCGCCACCAAAGAGGTTGTACACTCATCGCATCGCACCTTCTCCTTAACTTGACCTCCCAGCACCAACGGTGCTCCATCCCGCACCCACATGGATCGGCTACCTCAAAGCCAGTGCCACGGGCGACATCTCCACGGTGGCTCTCCCCAGTGCGAGGCCCCTTCGGCGGCAGCGTCCATACCTGCCGGATCTGCTGCTAATACTCCGGCTGTCGCTCGCGCTGCTGCTGCTCTGGCTCTCGCTCGCTTGCTCGCTCGCCCAACAGCTACTGCTCCGGCTCTCGCTAGCTCGCTCGCGCTGCTACTGCTGCTGCCTGAGCTCTCGCTCGCTCGCGCTGCTGCTGCTGCTCCGGCTCTCGCTCGTTTGCTTGCGCTGCTGCTCTCCCCCTCGCTCGTGCTGCTCCTCTGCTCAGATTTAGCTACACTTCAGTCGACTGAATCGACTTTTGGGTCAGTCGATTTTCAGGGGGTGGTAGGTCTCGCCGGAGTTAAGGAAGAACCACCAGCAGTGGGGAGGGGGGCACGCCGGGGAGGTACCCCGCTATCTATCTTAGGGTTTTGGGTGGGGTACTGCTCGCCGGCGGTGGCGGCACGGTGGTGGTGCGGTGGCGTGGGGATCGCCGGAGAAAAAGCTTGGTGCGGGGGGGGGGGGGGCTAGAGGGATGGCCGGGGCGGCGGCGGACCGACGGTGGGGAGTTTTTTCGGGGCGGCGAGGCTGCGCCGGACCGGTGGTGGGGAGTTGTTTTGGGGCGGTGGACCAGCCGTGGGGAGTTGTTTCCGGGCAGCGAGGCGGCGCGGGGTTCGGTCGGTGGTGGCTGGCGGCTCAGGGGGGTGCAGGTTGAAGATGAACTACATGCCCTCCCTAAACTATCCCATGTGAAGTGCCTCTCTGCTACCATTGCATTCAGTTTCGACAGTAGCATTCAGATTCCACAGTAAATTTCAGTTTCGATAGTTAACTTCAGAGTCAACAGTTTTTACCTCATCTGTTGTAGTCAGGTGGTTTTTGGTGATGTAAATTTTACATCTATCACTTTTTGGTAATGCATTTTACATCATCTATTGGAGATGCTATTAGAATCCCACTTGAGATTAATGATGTATGTCTTGTGCTGCTTCAGCCTTGACGTCTTACGGCTCACCAGAGCTGCTCCAACGACGGAACGATCCATCACAACAGAGCAGTGCCCTAGACGCCGTCTACATATTCCTCAGATCTTCCTCCACACCTTCGACCGCCACCTCTGCCTCAACTTCTTCAGCGACCAACCCAATGATGCTGAGGTCGACACGACTACGACAAAGAGGTTGTACACTTGTTGCATCACTTATTACTCTACATTCTTGTTGATCCATTAGGGCTATTTTGGTTCAACGGAAAAACATAGCAATAGGAAATTTTTCTATGGCACTCTATTATTCAATTATTCATGCATTTCGTTGAAAGGAATGGAGCAAAACATCCACCTAGACCTACTTTTCAAAATCATATGCATGAAAACAAGACCAAGTGCATTAGTGGCAGAATAACATTCTAACTGTACACACTTTCATATGGTTTCACTTTATTTTGGCAATGTTTCTTTGCATTCCTCTACTCCTCCTTTTCCTGTGAACCAAACACCCAAGTTGACAGAAATCCTGTGTTCACAAACGCTCTCTTTCCCATGTGCATTCCTATCCTATTCCGGTGTTTTTCCTCCTATCCCCGCGTTTTTAGAATCATGCAAGCCATATGAGCCCTTACAGAATTACGTCAGTTTTTTTTTGACAGAAAGACTGTAAGGGAACCCCCTATAGTATAATTGGTGCAACAACCCCAAATTGCAAGTACCATGCCTTGAACTTGGGTGGGTGGGAAGGCATCAGCCCCTTCCAACCACTAGGCTATGCCTTAGTCTGCAGAATTACGTCTGTTACAGGTAGGTGTCGAAGAAAACTTTGTGTGGTTTGTCCTGCTCCTGCCGTGACGTCGTCCACCTCACCTGAGCTGCTCCATCGACAGAAGCATCCACCAAACCAGACATCACGACTCCTGACCGTCTTTCGTCGCCTCAGATCCCCTTCCCTGCTGCAGGCACCCACCACAACGGCATCACCATCATTGACTCAGCAGATGAACCTGAGGAGTACACGGGTCCACAAGAGAGGTCACACTCTTTTGTTTCTACTTATGTTATGCATTTCTTAATATTACCTGCTACTTTATTGTCCTGTTCACCTCTTAGACTCAAAGTCAGGTCCAAATTGACGTTCAAACTTGAGTTCTAAATTAGTTGTGGGGCACATATCGAGGAAGCAATGAATAGTATCTCTGTCTAATATCTGGTTCACCTAGGGTATGCCTATGTTGTTTATCTTGGCTGGGAAACAAATAGTAAAGCAATCATCATCTGTTTTTTATTAAATTAAAGCAATCATAAGCCTGCTATCATTATTTTTGGATCCATCCACTGGTTGTTACCATTACTCTAGATTGCTACCATTACTCTAGATTTCTGCATGCTCTCCTTACATAATCTCACTATATTTTTTTGTATGCATGTCAGATATTGTACACAGTCCTGCTGAACATGTAGAGAAAAAGAGAAGAGTTTTGCACGGCAATACAATGTCATGCAGACATCGCTCCATGGTAGGTTCAATGGCAAACCTTTCCCCCCTCTCCAGAGTGTAATCCAGAGGAAGATATCTGTTCTGAGGCGGATTCACACGCAGCTGACCACTCCTATTTACCCCCCAAGGTGTTTGCTCCTACTTGGCATGATGATAGTCATATCATGCATATGTTGCCTTGCAGTGCCTACTTTCGACATCATATATGTCATCTGCTTAGTTTAGACATGTTCTATAATGCCATATGTTTAGTTTCAATATCATATATGGGAATTATGCAATGCCATCCTGTTTAACCAGGCATCATATATTTGAATGATATCTAGCCCATCCTTTTCTTCACTAAATTTCCATTTGTCGACAATGTTTGTACATTAAACAAACAACTCTTCATGTGAATCAGCCATTTGAGTGGGTGATGGAAAAATCTGGAGTTAAAATAAGGCCTTCAGAGCAGACAGTGCTACCTGTCGAAGCAGATCTCTTGCTGGGTCCCGATAGCTCCTCAGAGATGGATTCAGAGACAGATGACTAGTCCTATTCCCCCACCGAGGTGTATGCTCTAACTTGGCACGGTTCTACTGCTCATATCATGCATATGGTGTCTTGTATTGCATAGTTTAGACATCATATACACAATATTCAACACCACGTTCATAGTTCAGACATCATATATGCGAATGCCCTCCGCTTAGCATATAAATCACATATGTGAATTAAATCATGCGATCATGGTTACTTAGATAACATGTATGTGAATTATGTCATGCGATCATGTTTAGTTAGTCATCATATCTTTGAATTATGTTATGCTAAGCTATCCAGTTTAGATAGACATCATATATGTGAAATTATGTCATGCTATCCGTTTTAGTTAAACAATATACATGTCAATTATTTAATGCCCTCTTTTTTCCACACTATCTATTGCATCTGTCTCTCATACAATGTCTGTACATTCAATTATGTTTCCTGTTTATCAGCCATTTGAATTGGAGCGGGTGATGGCAGTTTCTAGTGGAGTAAAAACACGGTCTCCAAATAAAACAGTGCTACCTCTTGGTGGAGATAGCACCCCGGTTGTACATGCACGAGAACCAGCCCTACCACACATAACCCAGACTCTTGCAGATTTTACCCCTACTACGATGGACAGAGAACCAGCTTCACCCAATCTAACCCCAACCCCAGCAGATAGTAACCCAGTTCCTGTTGACACAACACCATCTCCACCACGGAGCTCCCAAACAATAGCAGTTAGTAAGGCAGCCCTAGTGCCCAAAGCGCCAGTACTACCACGGCGAACCCCAACTCCACCAGTTAGTACACCTATTCCTGTGGAGGAAGCACAACCAACCATTCATAGTTTAGCATCTATCGCATTTGATGTTGTTAAATCCTATGTGTGTATATTCCCATCATGGAAATATTATACTGAAGATGAAGGAAAATGCCAGTTGCAGGTGTATATAGTTGACTTCTCATATCATGCACATTACTAGCATATAATAGGGCCAATAGTGTTGTTGTACATGTAGACCCGTGGTACCCATCTGAAATCTTGTTGTGGCGTTTAGTTTCCCACGCTCTATATTCTTTTAGTGCTGCTTTCTCTTGAACTGATATGATTTGAACCGTGTCTCTATTTTGATTTGGCAAGACAATGTAGTGACCATAGGACATAGATATATGTTTGTTTGATGCTTTTATAATGTACTACTTGGCAATAGAAGACTTGGTAGTTTAATCTTGTCCACCTTACTAATGATCTGGTTCACTGAAATGAGTTTCATATACTAGTACATGCTAGACCTGTTATGTGTCTGCTTGTTTCTTCTTTTAGAATGCTGACAGAATATTGGGGAAGAGTGCCTTATTAAGCAATGATAAAGGAAGTAATGCAGATAAGGTTCAGGATCGTGAGACATCCTTGTTGGTCTCCAACAAAGCTGATACAACAGCTAAGGAAAACTATCTTGAAGACAGTGAGGCAACCCCAAAGTCCTGTCATGGCTTACTGTTCGAGTTACTGGCCACTACCGCTTGCATAAGCTATTAAAACTCAATGCCTGAATCAGTTCGGTTTCTTGAGTCTCAACTACAAGCTGAAAGACATTGATCAGCTGTGCTGCGACAAGAAGCGGAAGGACTGCGGAAATCCCTGGAGCATTCAGATGCATACTTTCTGGTGCAACAGCAAGCGTTGGAGGATTTTAGCGCCAAACAGGACAAAGCTAATAAGCTTGCTAAGCTTATTGCTAGCATGGTGGATATCCAGAATAATGTTTCTTGAGCTCTTCTGAAGTTGTTTCAGTTATGGACTTGTTTTGCTACTGCGTTTATTTGCACTGGTGGCCAATTTTGATGGCCAGTGTATGTAATATGCTGCTTTGTTCCCTATATTTGCACTGGTGGCGAACTTTGATCCCTAGTGGATGTAATATGTGTAATAGATGTAATAGGCTAGCGTTAGTTGCTTGCTTATTTATTGTCTTTTTTAGTTGTTTCTTGTAGTCATTGCAGTTCTTTTTCCTTGTTTTTTTAGTGGCCACAATAACCTAGTTTTGGTAACTAGGCCACAATAATCATGGAAACACACGGACTGTTGTAACCATGGGCCTCCTGCGTACTATAGGATCCGTGGGCCTTCTACGGCCGTAGGATCCATGGGCCTTTTACGGGTCGTAGGATCCATGGACTTTCTACGGGTCGTATGATCCATTGGCCTTCTACGGGCCGTAGGATCCATTGGTCTTCTATGGGCCGCAGGATCCATGGGCCTTCTACGGGGCGCATAATCATTTCGCCAGACATGGGCCGTACTATTCATGGACCATAACGGGCCGTTAATATGCCGTATTTGATAATGCTATGAAAACATCCCAATAGGTTAACGAGCCACAAACGGGCCGAATGTAACCACGGGCTGTATTTGGCCCGCAAACGAAACATGACAGTAACGGACCTTATCTAACCGAATTCTAGAAATGAGCCCAAGAATAAATTGGCCCTTAGAAGGCCGAAAGTTAACACGGGCTGGAAATGACCGACGGAATAATGGGCCATTAATTGGTATAAAACGATACACTATTCATTATGAGCCAGTTTCATCTCGGGCCTTTAATGGGCTGAGAGTTACAGAGGGCCTCAAATGGGCCGAAAGACATCATGGGCCATGCATGGGCCGGAAGTTACAACTGGCTGGAATCATATTTGACGGCCCAGATGAAGCTACTGGGCTGAACTATAATAGGCCGTAACGGGCCGGTAGTAAGCGGGCCGTAAATGGGCTATATACGAACATGCCATTAATATGCTTTCCGTGGGCCGGCCCGTACCTTTTGACCAAGTTAAACGGGCCGGCCTTTTCACCGTAATGGGCCTCTGTTGGGTCGTGCAATGTGTCGATGTATCATAGGCGCCTCCTGTCCAATGAGTGGATGGCATCTGTCTGAATGTTGAGCCAACACGTGTTTCCTCCGGCCAATGAGAATTTTACACGTGGAAAATTCCCATTGGTCCGGGCTATTAACGGGTTATCAGATCCAAAACCGGCCCCAATAGTTTAACGGCGTCCCGTTACGGTGGATGCCACGTGCCGGTCACCCTTGACGAAAGCACTGCTATGATGCGCGATTTATCGTCATGGAAGTGGACACTTCCGTGATGATAATTTTGGTAATGTCATGGAACACTTCTACGAGAACACATGTATGACTATCTTCATTCTGTCATAAATTTGTCATGGATGTACATGCATGACACAAAACTTGACCTACTTTGACATACACGTATCATCACGGAAGTGTATTTTTTTGTAGTGATGCACATCAAGTAAAGGCCAATACATAGCATAAGCAGTTTCTTGCAATTTTATCGTGTTGCAAACACAGAGAGGTGGAGACATAGTTCCTCGCTCATAATAATTGAAAGTAGGAGCAGCAAGCACATGCATTTTATATTCATCAAAATCATCATGTGCAACGGTAAAAGGCAACCCATCAATGTAATCCTTAATAAGTGCAAACTTCTCCGATATAGTGTAGTTGGGAGAATTCAAAAAGATAATAGAAATATCATGTGTGGGTGCAATAGCAATAATTTCATTCTTAATATAAGGAACTATAGCAAGTTCATATCCATAAGCATAATTCATATTGGCATCTTGGCCACAAGCATAACAAGCATCAAGTTCATCAAAAAGGGATATTTCAAAAGAACCAACGGGATCATAGCAATTATCATGGCATTCATCCTTCGGTAAGAACGAAGGGAAATTAAACAATGTATAAGTTGAAGAGTTACTCTCATTAGAAGGTGGGCATGGGTAGCAAATCCACTCTTCCTCCTTTTGTTTTTCACTCTTCTCATCATCTTTTTCATCTAACGAGCTCACAGTTTCATCAATTTCTTCTTCCATAGAATCCTACAAAATATTAGTCTCTTCTTGGACAGCGGAGACATTCTAAATAAATGCATCAATATCGGAATTGAATTTATAATTATCATATAGCAACATTTAAGGATAGCAAAAATTTCAGGTCTATAAACTGAATCATCAAAATCTTCAAACCTTTCAAACAAAGATTCAATTTCATAAGCACCCTTAAAAGCAACAAATTCTTCTATTCGTTCCACATCATAATAATCATATATACATTAGCATAAGAAGCCAAGATTTCATTATCATTAAATTTGCATGAAAAGGGGAGATGTAGGGCATTCATCCTAGAGCAACAAGTATAATCATATCTCAAGCACAGCTTCCGAGCATACCAATGCAACATATGAATTTGACCCCATAACAATTTCCCTTTATGAGTAAAGCGATAATCCCTAAAGTACTCACGTTGATCCAACGTTACTCCCATTATCATGTTTAATGGGGTTTTCTCAGGATTATCAAAGTAGTGCATAATATTTTTCACATAACGAGCATCGAGGCTTTTAGGAGGTTCCCCATCTCCATGAGTAGCAAGTAAAACTAATAGTTTTGATGTCTCGTGTTCCATATCCATAACTAAAGATAGAGAACAACTTAAAACAGAAAATAAAAACTACTTGGTGATAAAGCAAACAAGCACACACGAGAATATTCACCCCACTCTATAACTCCCCGGCAACGGCGCTAGAAAAAGGTCTTGATAACCCACAAGTGTAGGTGATCATTTGTAGCCTTCTTCGATAAATAAGAGTGTCGAACCCAACAAGGAGCTAAAGGTAGAACAAATATTTTGCAACTCTGCGGACAATACAACAAGTTCTATCGACCACCGATACAACCCTACGGACGCTTGACGTTTACTTTATCTCGAACAAGTATGAAACTATTTTGCAAGAATAAAACTACGAGTACTTTGCAAGATAATAAAAGTTAGGTGTTTAGTAAAAGGGTTTGTGTCAACAAGAAAGTTATTGGTCCCTAGGCAATCGATAACAAGTACTGGTAATCAGTCTTGTAATTTTATATGAGGTAGAGGCATGAGCTAACATACTTTCTCTACTTGGATCATATGCACTTATGATTGGACCTCTAGCAAGCATCCGCAACTACTAAAGATCATTAAGGTCGTGAAACCCAACCATAGCATTAAGTATCAAGCCCTCTTTACTCCCATATGTCATACCCCACTTACTCGGGTTTAAGCTTCTGTCACTCTCGCAACCCACCATAAGCGAACCATGAACATATTGCAACATCCTACAACGGGGCCCCTCACGTTTGCGCGAGAACGGAGGGCACCGTAGGACAACACCATAAATAAAATATAGAATCATACCAACCAAGATCATGATTAACCCACAGGACAAAATGGATCTACTCAAACATCATAAGATAACCATAGATCATTGGGAAATAATATATGGAGTTGAGCACCACGTTTAAGTAGATATTACAGCTGGGAGAAGCGGTGTTACACCGCTGCATAGAGGGGGAGAAAGTTGGTGTTGACAGTAGCGAGATTGTTGATGTAGATCGCCATCCCGATCATTGCCCCGGTGGCACTCCGGCGCCACCGGAAGTGAGGGGGGGAGGGCCCCCCTCCTCCTCCTCCTCCTTCTTCTTCTTCTTCTTCTTCTTCCTTTGCCTCCCCCGAGATGGGAGGACGGTTCCCCCTCTGGTCATTGGTCTCCATGGCGGCGGAGGGGTGGGAGCCCCTCTGATATTGGATCTCCCTCTCCGTTCCCTTCTATTTCGCGTTCCCCAGATCTGGCTGAAAACCATTTGTTATATTCTCGGAGAACCGTAACTCCGATTGTGCTGAGATGTTAACACGATTTTTTTCCGGATATAAGCTTCCTTGCACCCGAAGTAGAGCTCCAACCGACGTACGAGGTGAGCACAACCCACCACCACACGCCTGGCTAGGGGTGGTGCCGTGGTGTCTTGTGCCCTGTGTTGGCCTCCGTTTGTGGTGATTACAACTCCCCAAAATCACATATATTCCAAAATAATTCTCCGTGAAATTTTATTGCATTTGGAATTTGTTTGATATGGATTTTCTATGATACAAAAAACATGCAAGAAAACAGGAACTGGCACTGGCACTGGATAAATAGGTTAGTCCAATAAATCATATAAAAAGGTGCCAAAATATGTAAAAGTTGTATAATATTCGCATGAAACAATGAAAAATTATAGATACGATGGAGACGTATCAGGGGCTCGGGGGCTGGTCGGCTTGACCACCACCCGCCGCCTTCCTTAGCACATCTTTACGTGTTCGGGTTGCCGCGGCCCTCCACTTCACCCTACGCCACATAATCGGCTTCGGCTGTTGGCCGGCAAGAATTATGGGCCAAAGCACCAGCACACTGCGAAATACACTGGATTGGCCATCCTGTCCCCACCACTTTAGCTTACCGCATGACCGGCTGCTCGCTAGCTGTCCCAGTGGGGGTTCACTCGCGCTCAATGTTTGAAGGGCCTATGTACCACGCGCTCCTTCCAAGGGATGAACTCCTTGTCACAGACAAGAGCCTGTCTGTTTGACTCGCGCGGGGGGGGGGGGGGGGGGAGGCCCGAGAAGGGAAGCAAGCAAGAAAACGGCTCGAAAAATAGAAAGCAAAAGCGCAAACACTCATGAAACATTTACATCATGGATAAAGCAGGCACAAGGCCAGAATTCGTTACATTACACCTAAACACCCCAGTGGGTGGGTGGACCTGCTACTTAATAGAAAATGTTGAAAAGATAAAACAGGGCGGCTTCAGCCTCAAAAAGCCCCAGTGCCGGGTCGCGTAGCAGCCGGCTCCCCCTCGATGGACTCTGGGTTCATCGAGGTGCCGGTGTCTTCCAGCCCGGCGTCCTCGTCCTTGTAAGGACCCGACTCCTTAGAGCGTCCCTCCGGGTCGTCCAGCTGCAGGCCAAAGTCGTTGGGAGGAACGACTCCGCCATCATCTGTTCGCTCCAGCTGGAACTCGTTGTGCATCGAAAACACATCATTGTAGCTGGCCCAGGCGGCGATCCGGCCGGCCTCCGCCTGCAGCTGGCACTCCGCGCCAGCTCGTTGGCCCATCAGTCGGTCCAGCGCCTGGTCCAGATACCAAGACATCACGAACCTGAGCGTGATACGTCTCCAAAGTATCTATACTTTTTGATTGCTCCATGCTGTATTATCTACTGTTTTGGACCATATTGGGCTTTATTTTCCACTTTTATATTACTTTTGGGACTAACCTATTAACTAGAGGCCCGGCCTAGAATTGCTGTTTTTTTGCCTATTTCAGTGTTTCGAAGAAATGGAATATCAAACGGAGTCCAAACGGAATGAACCCTTCGGGAACGTGATTTTCTCACCGAATATGATCCAGGAGACTTGGACCCCCCGTCAAGAAAGAAAGGAGGCAGTCACCAGGGTGGAGGGCGCCCCCCTAGGGCGCGCCCCCTGCCTCGTGGGCCCCCCTTTGCTCCACCGACATACTCCTTCCTCCTATATATACCTACGTATCCCCAAACGATCAGATACGGAGCCAAAAACCTAATTCCACCGCCGCAACCTTCTGTATCCACGAGATCCCATCTTGGGGCCTGTTCTGGAGCTCCGTCAGAGGGGGCATCCATCACGGAGGGCTTCTACATCATCACCATAGCCTCCCCGATGAAGTGTGAGTAGTTTACCTTAGACCTTCGGGTCCATAGTTAGTAGCTAGATGGCTTCTTCTCTCTTTTTGGATCTCAATACAATGTTCTCCCCCTCTCTCGTGGAGATCTATTCGATGTAATCTTCTTTTTTGCGGTGTGTTTGTTGAGACCGATGAATTGTGGGTTTATGATCAAGATTTTCTATGAACAATATTTGAATCTTCTCTGAATTCTTTTATGTATGATTGGTTATCTTTGCAAGTCTCTTCGAATTATCAGTTTGGTTTGGCCTACTAGATTGGTTTTTGTTGCAATGGGAGAAGTGCTTAGCTTTGGGTTCAATCTTGTGGTGTCCTTTCCTAGTGACAGTAGGGGCAGCAAGGCACGTATTGTATTGTTGCCATCGAGGATAACAAGATGGTTTTTTTATCATATTGCATGAATTTATCCCTCTACATCATGTCATCTTGGTTAAGGCGTTACTCTATTTCCTTGAACTTAATACTCTAGATGCATGCTGGATAGCGGTCGATGAGTGGAGTAATAGTAGTAGATGCAGGCAGGAGTCGGTCTACTTGTCTCGGACGTGATGCCTATATACATGATCATACCTAGATATTCTCATAACTATGCTCAATTCTGTCAATTGCTCAACAGTAATTTGTTCACCCACCGTAGAATACTTATGCTCTTGAGAGAAGCCACCGGTGAAATCTATGGCCCCCGGGTCTATTCTCATCATATCAATCTTCCATCACTTTATTATTGCTTTGCTTTTTTACCTTGCCCTTTTATTTTACTTTGCATCTTTATACCAAAAATAGCAAAAATATTATCTATCATCTCTATCAGATCTCACTCTCGTAAGTGACCGTGAAGGGATTGACAATCCCTAATCGCGTTGGTTGCGTTGAGCTATTTGTTTTGTGTAGGTACGAGGGACTTGCGTGTAGCCTCCTACTGGATTGATTCCTTGGTTCTAAAAAACTGAGGGAAATACTTACTCTACTCTGCTGCATCACCCTTTCCTCTTTAAGGAAATCCAATGCAGTGCTCAAGAGGTAGCGGGAAGATTTCTGGTGCCGTTGAGTCTACGCAAAAGTCAACATACCAAGTACCCATCACAATCCCTTATCTCTAGCATTACATTTTTTTCCATTTTCCTCTCGTTTTCCTCTCCCCCACTTCACCCTTGCCGTTTTATTCGCCCTCTCTTTTCCGTTTGCTTTTTTTCCTGCTTGCGTGTTGTCATGGCCAGTCCTCTATCTTCTCCGTTATCTCTCGATAATGAAGTTCTAAATTTTAAGCAAAGGGAGGGACAAAATCTGAAGGATGCTTGGTATAGAATTTGCAATGCTCAAAATAGATCTACCAGGAAGCAATCTACTTCAGTTCTTCTTCGCAATTTTTATGTAGGTGCCAATCCTTGGTATAGACATATCCTTGATACCATTGCTGGAGGGAATTTCTTGGGTAGCCATACTTTTGATTCTTATAATGCTTTGATAGATTTATTTGGCTCACCACCCATTTTGGTTAATGGAACTATGTTAACTTTGGAGCATGTAATGCAAAGACTTGAAATTATTGAAAATAAAGTTGCTACCGTTGAGTTAATTGAAAATCTAGATAAAAAGATCCACAATCAAATTACCCAATATGGATCTAAGGTAGGAGTAACTTTGAAAAATATTAAGGAGAAGGAACCCATAGTTAATGAGAGAATAAATCAAGATTGCACTAGAAACGATAAACTTGAGGGTATCATTACTAATTTGGGAACCGCCTTTTCTTCCGTAAAGAATACTCCAAGTCCACCTACTAAAATTGCCAAGCTTATGTATGTTCCTAAAAATAAGGGTGAATCCTCTAGTAAGGAAACTGCGCATCTTAAATCTATAAGTATTCATCCCAATCTTTTTGCTATCAATAAGGAACCATTTGCTACAAATAAATTTTTCGATCTTGTGCCTAAAAGTTTGATAATTAATAAAAATAAAGAAAATCCTAAGGAAGATAGATGCCTCATTGAAGAATTGCCTACCAAAGATGGCAATACCTAGATCTATCCTTGCTTTTATGCCTAGCTAGGGGCGTTAAACGATAGCGCTTGTTGGGAGGCAACCCAATTTTATTTTTAGTTTTTTTGCTTTTGCTTCTGTTTAGGAATAAATAATCCATCTACCTTCTGTTTAGATGTGGTTTTATGTTTTAATTAGTGTTTGTGCCAAGTTAAACCTATAGGATCTTCTTGGATGATAGTTATTTGATCTTGCTGTAATTTCCAGAAACTTTCTGTTCACGAAAACAATTGTTAAAAATCACCAGAACGTGATAAAATACTGATTCCAATTGCTTCTGATCAATAAACAAATTGCCTAGGTCTTCCTATTTTGGCTGATTTTTTGGAGTTACAGAAGTTTGCGTTAGTTACAGATTACTACAGACTATTCTGTTCTTGACAGATTCTGTTTTTCGTGTGTTGTTTGCTTATTTTGATGAATCTATGGCTAGTAAAATAGTTTATAAACCATATAGAAGTTGGAATACAGTAGGTTTAACACCAATATAAATAAAGAATGAGTTCATTACAGTACCTTGAAGTGGTCTTTTGTTTTCTTTCGCTAACGGAGCTCACGAGATTTCTGTTAAGTTTTGTGTTGTGAAGTTTTCAAGTTTTGGGTGAAATCTTTTGATGGATTATGGAACAAGGAGTGGCAAGAGCCTAAGCTTGGGGATGCCCATGGCACCCCCAAGATAATCCAAGGAAACCAAAAAGTCAAAGCTTGGGGATGCCCTGGAAAGCATCCCCTCCTTTGTCTACTTCCATCGGTAATTTTACTTGGAGCTATATTTTTATTCACCACATGATATGTGTTTTGCTTGGAGCATCTTGTATGATTTGAGTATTTGTTTTTAAGTTTACCACAATCATCCTTGCTGTACACACCTTTTGAGAGAGCCATACATGAATTGGAATTTGATAGAATACTCTATGTGCTTCACTTATATCTTTTGAGCTATATAGTTTTGCTCTAGTGCTTCACTTATACCTTTTAGAGCATGGTGGTGGATTTGTTTTATAGAAACTATTGATCTCTCATACTTCACTTAGATTATTTTGAGAGTCTTAAATAGCATGGTAATTTCTTAATAATAATATACTTTGCTTTGATAACTTCTCCGTCGTATATTCCAATGATGGGCTTGGCTTGTCTATACTAGTGGGAATTTTTCGTTATAGAACTTGGCTTGTATATTCCAATGATGGGCTTCCTCAAAATGCCCTAGGTCTTCGTGAGTGATACGTCTCCATCGTATCTACTTTTCCAAACACTTTTGCCCTTGTTTTGGACTCTAACTTGTATGATTTGAATGGAACTAACCCGGACTGACGCTGTTTTCAACAGAATTGCCATGGTGTTGTTTTATGTGCAGAAAAAAATATTCTCGGAATGACCTGAAATCCACGGAACATCTTAGAAAAATAATAAAAAATCCTCGCCAAAGATGAAGACCAGGGGGGCCACACCCTGTCCATGAGGGTGGGGGGCGCGCCCCTCCTCTAGGGTGCCCCCTACCTCGTGGGCCCCCTGGATGCCCTCCGACGCCAACTCCAACTCTATATATTTGCTTTCGGAGAGAAAAAAATCAGAGAGAAGAAATCATCGCGTTTTACGATACGGAGCCGCCGGCAAGCCCTAAAACCTCTCGGGAGGGCTGATCTAGAGTCCGTTCGGGGCTCCGGAGAGGGGGATTCGTCGCTGTCGTCATCATCAACCATCCTCCATCACCAATTTCATGATGCTCACCGCCGTGCGTGAGTAATTCCATCGTAGGCTTGCTGGACGGTGATGGGTTGGATGAGATTTATCATGTAATCGAGTTAGTTTTGTTAGGGTTTGATCCCTAGTATCCACTATGTTATGAGATTGATGTTGCTAGGACTTTGCTATGCTTAATGCTTGTCACTAGGGCCCGAGTGCCATGATTTCAGATCTGAACCTATTATGTTTCCATGAATATATGTGAGTTCTTGATCCTATCTTGCCAGTCTATAGTCACCTACTATGTGTTATGATCCGGCAACCCTGAAGTGACAATAATCGGGACCACTCCCGGTGATGACCATAGTTTGAGGAGTTCATTTATTCACTATGTGCTAATGCTTTGTTCCGGTTCTCTATTAAAAGGAGGCCTTAATATCCCTTAGTTTAATAGGACCCTGCTGCCATGGGAGGGTAGGACAAAAGATGTCATGCAAGTTCTTTTCCATAAGCACGTATGACTATATACGGAATACATGCCTACATTACATTGATGAATTGGAGCTAGTTCTGTGTCACCCTATGTTATGACTGTTACATGATGAACCGCATCCGGCATAATTATCCATCACTGATCTGGTGCCTACGAGTTTTCCATATACTGGTTTACGCTTATTTACTTTCCCGCTGCTACTGTTACAATCACTACAAAATACCAAAAACATTACTTTTGCTATCTTTGCTTTTGTTGCCGCTACCTCCACTATCATATTAGTTTGCTACTAAACACTTTGCTGCAGATACTAAGTTTCCAGGTGTGGTTGAGTTGACAACTCAGCTGCTAATACTTGAGAATATTCTTTGGCTCCCCTTGTGTCGAATCAATAAATTTGGGTTGAATACTCTACCCTCGAAAGCTGTTGCGATCCCCTATACTTGTGGGTTATCAAGACTAATTTCTGGCGCCGTTGCCGGGGAGCATAGCTCTATTCTTTGAGTCACTTGGGATTTATATCTGCTGGACACTATGAAGAACTTGAAAGACGCTAAGAAAACAATTTATCCCTCAACTATGAGGGGAGGTAAGGAACTGCCATCTAGCTCTGCACTTGATTCACCTTCTGTTATGAGTAAGCTAGCGACACCTAAACCTGCTTCTGCTATTCGTTCTGATATGTCGCATGTTATTGATGATGCCACTTCTGCTATGCATGATACTTATGATGAAACTGCTTCTATGCCTGATACTACCGTGCCCCTTAGTGAATTTGTTGATGAACAAATTTCTAGGGCTAGAGAAAGAGAAATTATTGAATCTGAATACGATGATGAAAGTGATGATGAAAATATGTCTGTTATTCCTGAGGGTTATCTTTTTGATATGGAATCTTCTGCCGCTATTTTAGCTTGCAGGGATAGATATGAGCTTAAGAGGTTATTAGTTAAATGGAACGAAGAATCCCTTAGAGATAAAATGAAACCCGACCCTACTTTTGCTACTTCGCCTATCTGTGTTCCTGATAAGGATTATGAATTCTCTGTTGATCCTGATATAATTACTTTGGTTGAATCTGATCTGTTTTATGGCTATGAGTCCGAAACTGTTGTGGCACATCTTACTAAGTTAAATGATATAGCTGCCCTGTTCACTAATGATGAGAGATCGCGTTACTTTTATATACTCAAAATATTTCCGTTCTCATTAAAGGGTGACGCTAAGATATGGTTTAATTCTCTTGATCCTGGTTGTGTGCGTAGTCCCCAGGATATGATTTATTACTTCTCCGCTAAATATTTCCCTGCTCATAAGAAACAAGCTGCTTTGAGGGAAATATACAACTTCGTGCAAATTAAAGAAGAGAGTCTCCCACAAGCTTGGGGGAGGCTTCTCAAATTACTTAATGCTTTGCCTAATCATCCTCTTAAGAAACCTGAAATACTTGATATCTTTTATATTGTACTAACCGATGCTTCCAGAGATTACCTCGATAGTTGTGCTGGTTCCCTTTTCAGGGAAAGAACACCGGATGAAGCTAAAATTCTATTGAATAATATGTTGACAAATGAAAATAATTGGGCACCTCCTGAGCCAGCTCCTGAGCCAACTCCTGCTCCTATTACTGAGCCTATTCCTAAACCAACTCTGAAGAAGAGAGGTGTTCTATTTCTCAGTCCCAAATATATGCAAGAGGCAAAGAAATCTATGAAAGAAAAAGGTATTAAAGCTGAAGATGTTAAGAATTTACCTCCTATTGAAGAAATACATGCTCTTAATCTACCTCCTATCGATGAAGTATATGATCTTAACCCTTTATTTATGGAAGAACCTCCCGATCCCGATATTCTCTATAGATTGATGAAGGTGATATCCCTCACTATAAGTCTGCTAGACAATGCTTAGAAGAGCTTGATAATTTTATTGTTAAACAAGAAAATTTCAATGCTTATTTTGGTAGACAATTGAAATATGATTCCGATATGCTTAAATACTTGGTGATTATATGGCTAATATTAGAGGTGAACTTAAACTTGTTAGCAAACATGCTTCTATGGTTACCACTCAAGTAGAACAAGTACTTAAGGCTAAAAAATAAGTGCTTGATGAAATGAATAGTAAGAAAAATGATTATGCTGTTAGAGTGGCTACTAGAACTGGTAGAATGACTCAGGAACCTTTGTATCCTGAAGGACACCCTAAGAGAATCGAGCAAGATTCTCAAAGAAATAATATTGATGTTCCTAGTTCTTCTAAAAAGAAGAAAAAGAAAAATGATAGAACTGTGCAAACTTCTAGTGAACCTATTGCTGAACCACCTGATAATCCAAATGATATATCTATGTCTGATGCTGAAACACAATCTGGTAATGAACATGAACCTAATGAAAATATTAATGATGATATTCATGATGATGCTCAACCTAGTAATGATAATGATGTAGAAATTGAACCTGCTGTTGATCTTGATAACCCACAATCAAAGAATCAACGTTATGATAAAAGATACTTTGTTGCTAGGAAACATGGTAAAGAAAGGGACCCTTGGGTTCAGAAACCCATGCCTTTTCCTCCGAAACCATCCAAGAAAAAGGATGATGAGGATTTTGAGCGCTTTGCTGAAATGATTAGGCCTATCTTTTTGCGTATGTGATTAAATGATGTGCTCAAAACAAATCCTTATGCTAAATATGTGAAGGATATCATTACTAATAAAAGGAAGATATCGGAAGCTGAAATTTCCACCATGCTTGCTAATTATACTTTTAAGGGTGGAATACCAAAGAAACTTGGAGATCCCGGAGTACCTACTATACCTTGCTCCATTAAAAGAAATTATATTAAAACTGCTTTATGTGATCTTGGAGCCGGTGTTAGTGTTATGCCTCTCTCTTTATATCGTAGACTTGACTTGAATAAGCTGACACCTACTGAAATATCTTTGCAAATGGCTGATAAATCAACTGCTATACCTGTCGGTATCTGTGAGGATGTGCCTGTTGTGGTTGCAAACGTTACTATTTTAACGGACTTTGTTATACTTGATATTCCCGAGGATGATAGTATGTCTATTATTCTTGGAAGACCTTTTCTTAATACTGCAGGGGCTGTTAGTGATTGCAACAAAGGCAATGTCACTTTTCATGTTAATGGCAATGAGCATACGGTACACTTTCCGAGGAAACGACCTCAAGTTCATAGTACCAACTCCATTGGAAAAATTCCATTGATTATAATTGGTGGTTTTGAATTTCCTCTTCCTACCGTCAGAAAGAAATATGACATACTTATTATAGGGGATGTGCATATCCCGGTTGAGGTAACTTAGTGTTATTCGAAATTTCTCCGTTTTCATGATTATCAGAATGAGTTTGTTAACAAGACTTGATCAACCTTGTTAGTGGATTCCTTTTTGATGAGCATGAGATGGATGAAACTAGAAGCACAACTTTCTGTACCCTCTCTATATTTTCTGTTGATTAGTAGAAATAAAGTAAAAATAGCATTTTTTGTCTGTTTCCTGGCTTATCAGCGCAATATAAAAATATCCCGAAAATAAAAGTCCTCAGAATGACATGCCAATTTAATATGATTTTTTCGGGAATATTTGAGGATTTACTGTGCAAAAATTACCGCAGGAGGAGCTGCCACCTGGCCACGAGGGTGGTGGGCGTGCCCCCCTGGCTCGTGGGCCCACGGTGGCCCTCCTCCACTTATCCCAGCACCCATCTCCTTCCTCTGTCTCACACAAACCCGAAAAACCAACTCAAGCACGAGTTCCAGCCACTTTTGCGGTGATTTTCGATCTCCTTGCTCAAAGCACCTCTCGCAAAACTGCTTGGGGAGATTGTTCCTTAGTATGTGACTCCTCCATTGGTCCAATTAGTTTTTGTTCTAGTGCTTTATTCTTTGCAAATTTGTGCTGCATAGGTGACCATGTTCTTGAGCTTGCATGTCAAATTTATATGGTTCCAAGTAGTTCTAATGCTTGATATAGGCTCTAGGCACTTGTAGGAGTAGTTGCTATTAGTTTTATTGAAGTTGGTTCACTTTTGTTTGAAGTTACTAAAAATTTCAGAATTTTTCAGAGAAAAACAATATGCTTAGGAAGATGTTCCAAGGTGGTTCTTCTAAGAAGCAAGGACCCAAGATTGCTATGCGCGATGCTGACGAGGATCCACCAAGAGATGCTCCAGTACGGCCTTGCGAATGGCCATCAGAAAATTTGATGGACCGTGCGGGAATTAAAGAAGAATTCAAAGCATATTTGCGCAATGCCGGTCTTGAGTATTTTGAGGCTGGCAAATGCCCCCAATATCATGATCTCACAAGTTCATTTGTGAGGAGGTTTGAGTATTCATCTTCGTGTAATTCTCCTTCAGTCATGTTTGATCTTTATGACAAATCTTATAGAATGGACTTAGAGGATTTCACTCTTGCTTGCAAACTTCCATCTTGGGGTAGTATTAGGGATCCCCCTAAATCTGAATTTAGAAAATTTCTTGCTAGTATAACTGTAGGGGAATCCAGGCATATAATGCAGGCTACCATAGGGAGCATTCACTTTCCTGCTATACATTATTTTGCTCTTTTCATTGGTAGATGCCTAAATGCTAAGGATGAAGCATGTCACATGTGTGTCCCTGACCTTAGCATTCTCAGGAGTGCTGTGTTAGGAGACCAATCTTATCATATGGGAGCCATTGTAGCTCGTAGGTTGCATCATAATAGACATAATGGAGATTTCTTTGGAGGAATTTATGCAACCCGCTTAGCTCATTTTCTTGAGATAGACATTCGTGAGGGTGATACGGAGTTGCCTCCTGCATATTTAGATTATAACTCCATGGCTTCGCACCAGTTTGTCGAGAGGCCTGAATCACCTCTCTTATATCATTTAATTTTTAACAAATGGCACGTTGTCCGTAGTACTCTCCCTGCTCCTACCTTCTTTGATGCTCAGACAAAACAAAGATACACTATCACCAGAGAGGAGGCAGATGAGTACGAGAGGAGAGCGGAGGCAGCCCGACTCCACGCTGCAGCTCAGTAGGCGATAACCGCTGCACATCAGTATGATTCCAACTATTCCTCATCGCAGTACGACCTTAGCTACACCTACGGGTATCCGCCAGGCTATCCCTGGCAATAGACTAACTTAGGCCAAAAGCCTAAGCTTGGGGGAGTACGTATTTCTCACCGACATTACATTTATGTTCACACACACTCATTGCTAGATGTCGGTGCTCATACTCTTTCACTGTAATATCCATGCTAGTTTATTTTCTATTTCCTGCTTTCTTCTTGTGTGTTTGTTAAACCTTGAGAAAAAAAATTAGTAGTAGTAATTAAAAAGAAAACCCAAAAATATTTCCCGTTCTTCTTTTGCTTGTTGGGAGCTTTCCCGTGTAAATATTATTTATTTCTTTTCTTTTCTTTGGGGGTCAGTAGGAGAAGACCATGATTAAATTGTTGAAGTGGCTCTTATATGCATTATTGTTGATTTAACCAAGAGCCCATATTGCCTTGTCTTCTCCTGTTTATTGAATGCTCGCAGATTCCAGCTTAGTCCGATGCACGTGCACTCTTATTATTATTCACATCGTTTGGTCGTGCAAGTGAAAGGCAATTATGATGATATATGATGGACTGACTGAGATGGGAAAAGCTGGTATGAACTCGACCTCTTTTGTTTTTGTAAATATGATGAGCCCCTCGTTCTTGATTCAGCTTATTATGAATAAACATGTTTGCAATGACAATTAGAGATCATAGTTGCTTGTGCCATGCTTGAGCTATGAGTTATAATGGTTTACCTTGTGTGCCAACATGCTATTGAGATGGTTATGATGTGGTATGATGGGGTGGTATCCTCCTTTGAATGATTTAAGTGACTTGACTTGGCACATGTTCACGCATGTAGTTGAAACAAAATCAACATAGCCTTCACGATATTTATGTTCATGGTGGATTATATCCTACTCATGCTTGCATCCAATGTTTATTAATTTTAATGCATGTTCATGGCTGTTATCGCTCTCTAGTTGGTCACTTCCCAGTCTTTTGCTAGCCTTCACTTGTACTAAGCGGGAATACTGCTTGTGCATCCAATCCCTTACACCCCAAAGTTATTCCAGATGAGTCAACTATACCTTCCTATATGCGGTATCTACCTACCGTTCCAAGTAAATTTGTATGTGCCAAACTCTAAACCTTCAAATAAATATTCTGTTTTGTATGCTCGAATAGCTCATGTGTCAACCAAGGCTGTCCGTATCTTCCATGTTAGGCGGGTTATTCTCAAGAGGAGTGGACTCCGCTCCTCACTTACAAGAAAATGGCTGGTCACCGGGATGCCCAATCCCATGCTTTATGCAAACTAAATATAAATTAAATGCAAACAAAACTCCCCCTGGGACCTGATGTATGTTGGAGACACTCGTTGTTTCGAGCAAGTCATGGATTGATGCTTGTTGGTGGAGGGGGAGTATAAACTTTACCATTCTGTTTGGGAACCGCTTATAATGTGTTTAGCATGGAAGATATCGCCATCTCTTAGTTGTTACGTTGACAATGAAAGTATACCGCTCAAAATGCAATTTATCTCTATTTCAAAACCGAGCTCTGGCACCTCTAAAAATCCCTCCTTCCCTCTGCGAAGGGCCTATCCATTTACTTTTATGTTGAGTCATCACCCTCTTATTAAAAAGCACTAGCTGGAGAGCACAGCTGTCATTTGCATTCATCACTATTAATCTATGTTGGGTGTGACTATGATTGGATCTCTTTTACCATGAATTACAATGTCTAGTCAGTCCTTGATCTTTAAAGGTGCTCTGCATTTATGTTTTGCGGTCTCAGAAAGGGCTAGCGAGATACCATCTTGTTATATCATATGATGATTGTTTTGAGAAAGTGTTGTCATCCGAGATTTATTATTATGGCTTGCTAGTTGATTATGCTATTGATATGAGTAATTACGAGACCTGAGAATTATTGCAAATGTGGTTAGTTATGATATATGCTGAAAACTTGAATGCTGGCTTGACATAGTTGCAACAACAAGAGCAAACAGAGTTTGTAAAAGCTTTTCTTTCTTTCTTTCAGTTTGTCAACTGAATTGCTTGAGGACAAGCAAGGGTTTAAGCTTGGGGGAGTTGGTATGTCTCCATCGTATCTACTTTTCCAAACATTTTTGCCCTTGTTTTGGACTCTAACTTGTATGATTTGAATGGAACTAACCCGGACTGACGCTGTTTTCAGCAGAATTGCCATGGTGTTGTTTTATGTGCAGAAAAAATATATTCTCGGAATGACCTGAAACTCCACGGAACATCTTAGAAAAAATAGTAAAAAATCATCGCCAAATATGAAGACCAGTGGGCCCACACCCTGTCCATGAGGGTGGGGGGCGCGCCCCCCCTCTAGGGCGCCCCTACCTCGTGGCCCCCCTGGATGCCCTCCGACGCCAACTCCAACTCTATATATTTGCTTTCGGAGAGAAAAAAATCAGAGAGAGGAAATCATCATGTTTTACGATACAGAGCCGCCGCCAAACCCTAAAACCTCTCGGGAGGGCTGATCTAGAGTCCATTCGGGGCTCCGGAGAGGGGGATTCGTTGCCGTCGTCATCATCAACCATCCTCCATCACCAATTTCATGATGCTCACCGCCGTGCGTGAGTAATTCCATCGTAGGCTTGCTAGACGGTGATGGGTTGGATGAGATTTATCATGTAATCGAGTTAGTTTTGTTAGGGTTTGATCCCTAGTATCCACTATGTTCTGAGATTGATGTTGCTATGACTTTGCTATGCTTAATGCTTGTCACTAGGGCCCGAGTGCCATGATTTCAGATCTGAACCTATTATGTTTCCATGAATATATGTGAGTTCTTGATCCTATCTTGCAAGTCTATAGTCACCTACTATGTGTTATGATCCGGCAACCCCGAAGTGACAATAATCGGGACCACTCCCGGTGATGACCATAGTTTGAGGAGTTCATTTATTCACTATGTGCTAATGCTTTGTTCCGGTTCTCTATTAAAAGGAGGCCTTAATATCCCTTAGTTTCCAATAGGACCCCGCTGCCACGGGAGGGTTGGACACAAGATGTCATGCAAGTTCTTTTCCATAAGCACGTATGACTATATACGGAATACATGCCTACATTACATTGATGAATTGGAGCTAGTTCTGTGTCACCCTATGTTATGACTGTTACATGATGAACCGCATCCAGCATAATTATCCATCACTGATCCGGTGCCTACGAGTTTTTCATATACTGGTTTACGCTTATTTACTTTCCCGCTGCTACTGTTACAATCACTACAAAATACCAAAAACATTACTTTTGTTGTCTTTACTTTTGTTGCCGCTACCGTCACTATCATATTACTTTGCTACTAAACACTTTGCTGCAGATACTAAGTTTCCAGGTGTGGTTGAGTTGACAACTCAGCTGCTAATACTTGAGAATATTCTTTGGCTCCCCTTGTGTCGAATCAATAAATTTGGGTTGAATACTCTACCCTCGAAAGCTGTTGTGATCCCCTATACTTGTGGGTTATCAGTGAGCAAGCGAGTTGGATGCACACCCACTTAGTTTCTTTTGATGAGCTTTCATATACTTATAGCTCTAGTGCATCTGTTGCATGGCAATGCCTACTCACTCACATTGATATCTATTGATGGGCATCTCCATAGCCCGTTGATATGCCTAGTTGATGTCATACTATCTTCCCCTCTTTTTGTCTTCTCCACAACCACCATTCTATTCCACATATAGTGCTATATCCATGGCTCACGCTCATGTATTGCGTGAAGATTGAAAAAGTTTTGAGAATGTCAAAAGTACGAAACAATTGGTTGGGTTGTCATCGGGGTTGTGCATGATTTAAATACTTTGTGTGGTGAAGATAGAGCATAGCCAGACTATATGATTTTGTAGGGATAACTTTCTTTGGCCATGTTATTTTGAGAAGACATAATTGCTTTGTTAGTATGCTTGAAGTATTATTATTTTTATGTCAATATGAACTTCTGTCTTGAATCTTTTGGATCTAAATATTCATGCCACAATTAAGAAGAATTACATTGAAATTATGCCAAGTAGCACTCCGCATCAAAAATTATTTTTTATCATTTACCTACTCGAGGATGAGTAGGAATTAAGCTTGGGGATGCCTGATACGTCTCCAACATATCTATAATTTTTGATTGCTCCATGCTATATTATCTACTGTCTTGGACCATATTGGGCTTTATTTTCCACTTTTATATTACTTTTGGGACTAACCTATTAACCGGAGGCCCAGCCCAGAATTGCTGTTTTTTTTGCCTATTTCAGTGTTTCGAAGAAACGGAATATCAAACGGAGTCCAAACGGAATGAAACCTTCGGGAACGTGATTTTCTCACCGAATATGATCCATGAGACTTGGACCCCCCGTCAACAAAGAAAGGAGGCGGTCACGAGGGTGGAGGGCGTGCCCCCTAGGGCGCGCCCCCTGCCTCGTGGGCCCCCCCTTTGCTCCACCGACGTACTCCTTCCTCCTATATATACACTACAAAAAATACACTTCCGTGATGATACGTGTTTTTCACAGTAGGTCGCGTTTTTTGTCATGCATGTACATCCATGACAAATTTATGACAGAATCAAGATAGTCACACATGTGCTGTTGTAGAAGTGTTCCATGACATTACCAAAATTATCATCACGGAAGTGTCCACTTCCATGACGATAAATCGCGCGTCACAGAAGTGCTTTCATCAAGGGTGACCGACACGTGGCATCCACCGTAACAGAACGCCGTTAAGCTATCGGGTCGGGTTTTGGATCTGATAACCCGTTAACAGCCCCGACCAATGGGAAATTTCCATGTGTAAAATTCTTATTGGCCGGACGAAACACGTGTCAGCTCGTCAGTGGGTCAGATAGGCGCCTATGATACGTCGACACGTGGCACGACCCAACAGAGGCCCATTCCTATGAAAAGGCCGGCCCGTTTGACTTGGTCAAAAGGTGGCAGGCCGGCCCATCTAAAGCCTGTTAATGGCCTGTTCGCATATAGCCCATTTACAGCCTACTAACCCAAGGCCCATTACGCCCTATCTGAATTAGGCCCAGTAGCGTCATCTGGGCCACCCAATATGATTCCAGCCTGTTTTCACTTCTGGCCCATGTATGGCCCATGACGTCTTTCGGCCCATATGAGGCTCTATGTAACTCTTGGCCTATTAACGACCCGTGGTGAAACTGGCCCATAATGAACAGTGTATCACTTTACACCCATTAATGACCCGTGGTGAAACTGGCCCGTAATGAACAGTGTATCACTTTATACCCATTAACGGCCCGTTATTCCATTGGGTCGTTTCCAGCCCATGTTATCTTTCGGCCTTCTCAGAGCCCATTTATTCTTGGGCTCATTTCGAGCATTCGTTTACTTACGGCCCGTTACTGTCATTTTCTGCATGTGGGCCAAATTCAGCCTGTGGTTACAGTCGGCCCGTTTGTGATCTGTTAATATGTTGGGCCGTTTTCATAGAGTCATCAAATACGGCCTATTAACGATGGCCCGTTATGGTCGGCCCATGACCGGACGATTCCAACTCTAGTCCGTTTACGGCCATAATGCGGCCTGTTATTGGCCCATGTTTGGCCATCGATCATACTACCCGTATAAGGCCCATTGATGATACGGCCCGTAGAAGGCCAATTGTTTCTACGGCCCATAGAAGGCCCATTGTTTCTACGGCCCATAGAAGGCCCACTGTTTCTACGTCCCGTAGGAGGCCCAGTGTCACTACAGTAAATATTAGCCCATGGTTATTGTGGCCTAGTTTTAAAAAATAGGTTATTGCAGCCACTAGCAAACCGCGCAAAAAGAATTGCAATGACTAGAAGCAAACAAATTAACAAGACAACAAGGAAATAAATAAGCAGGCAACTTACGCTAGGCTATCACGGCTATCACACATATTACATCCACTGGGCATCAAAGTTCGCCACCAGTGCAACTAAACGCGCTGACAAAAGAATATACAAAACCGAGAGCACTTCAGAAGGCACTAGGCCTGGCCAGGTCGCCCCCCCCAAACAGCTGAAGAAGCTGAGTAGACCTCAGTTGTGTCAATGATAGATGCATCAACACTAGATTTAAGGCATGATGGTGTGCACGACAGTGCTCTGACATCTTCAATGCATCTTTGACTTCAAGTCGGAGCTGAGCTGAAGCCAGCCTTTCCTCTTTAATTTGAGACTGAAGAAGTCGAACTGATTGAGGCATTGACTGCACTGAGGTTGTCTCACACCTGCTGGTGAGTAGCTTCAACTCACTGTCTTCATCAAGACAGGACCTTGGGGTCATCTCGCTGTCCTCAAGATGGTTTGGCTCACTATCTTCCCTAAAGTTCTGCCTGGCGCAAGAGATACGAGTCTGAAAGAGAAACAAGGAGACAAGTAACAGGTTTCACAATTATATAAGCAAATAAATGGATCTGTTCTGCATAACGAACATGTTTTTACAACTACAATCTGAAACTGGTAGTTGTTGCAAACATCCAATTAGATGTAAACAGCAAAGCAAATAGCAGTGGAGGAAATGATTCCTATCCTAATCTATACTATAACAAAGTTTGAAGGCTTGAGAAGGATGAACTTACATTACATGTTAACACGGGTTGGACAAAGCCCTTCTCCATGTTGATGGAAGGATAATTCAATAAATTCCCCAAAGAAAATTCTTTATAAGCGTTGCCATTATTCCAGATTTTGCAAAGAGTAAATATAGATCAAATAATATTGGAAGAAACAGAGGATAATGAAGCTGAGGTGCAGACTATTGATACATAATCAAATAGCAATTAATTAAGTACAACGTTACAAGGAAAAAGGGAGAGAGGTACTGACAAGAGCAATGCAGAGCCCATTATTGTTTTGAGATCATATGATCCTTTGAGTAAGGAGATTCATCTGAAATTAGTTTTCATACAAGAGAGAAGGTAAGGCACAAGTAGAAATTTAGGAGTTCAAATTTTGAATTGATATCATAGACAGTACCTGACGCTGGGCTCCCAGCAGTTCTAATAGGGGTTTGGCCACTGGAGTAGGGGTAAAGTGTGGTATAGTTGGGCCTATGTTTTCTGTGGCTGCTGATCTATCTGATTTAACAGGTATCACTACCTTTTCCAAATACCTAGTTTGTACTCCTTGAGGATCTGCACTCACCCTTTTCCTTTTGGACATCTATTACAAAAGAACAACATTTGACTGGAAAAACATAGTGTGACGACACATGGAATAGGTACAAAAAATTGATAGGTATGGCATATACTCATATATGATGCTTAAACTAAGCAGATGGTGTAACAAAGTAGAAGTAATGCAAGAGGTCAGAAGCAAAATATGTGCGACCAATACAACTTTGCAAAGTTAGAGCAAGCACCTTGATGGGTGAATAAGATAGGCCATCCTCCACCATGCCAAGTTTGTTAGCCAGTGGATCGTTCCGCAATATTCCTCTCATGCGCCCATTCTCATATTCATTTTGATAATGTTCAATATTTGACATGCATGAAAACATAAAAACAAGTGAGATTTTCTTTGTAATGCAGAAGTGATTCTAATCCAATACTGCCTCCCTGTAAACCCCTTTGTGCTATCTCTGCAATTCTTTTAAAAGATGCCATGCATGCTGTAATTTGTTGTGTGCATTAATATAATGTGGCCTATTACTTAAAATATGAGAGCTCCAGAAGTGATGACACTTCGCAGATGATAGCTTCAACATATAGTAAAGAAGAACAAGTCGACCTGACCTGACAGATTCAAAATAAACTAAGGGAGAACAACTCGACCTGACCAGTTGACCGCAAGAGAAGAGTATCATCTTAAAGAAGAGCAGAAGAGCAAGAAGATTGAAGATATTACAATTCTTTTAATACAATGTCGGTTGGCCACCCATGATGAACCAGAGCGCACAGAGAAATACTATTCTTACCGGTCTCTCCATATGTGGCTCACATGCATTTCGAAACTAAAGTAGGAACATTTAGCTAACCAATTAAACATCTCTTAGTTTTACTAATATCAGCAATAATATCAGATATGAATTTGTACAACTAAGCTTGTTTAGCTCGATAGGTGGAGCAGTGCTATTACGACACGAACCATGTAGGTTGATTGTGGTCATCATAAAAAGGGGAAAACATAAGCATGATGAGTGCAGTGTTGACCGTGGCAGTGGGATGGCAGATCTGAAGCTGCAAATCGCGCAAAGGGTAGTTAGCAACCGATGTTTTCTTTGAAATAACAACTAAGATTTGGTATGGACAAGAAAGTACGGTCAACAAGTGACAAAGAAATGCAATTATGCTGTCTCTCTATATGTCGCGACATGCATTTGGAAACTCAAGTGGGACCTTTAGCTAACCAATTAAATGTGTCGGTTAACTAATATCAGTATCATATCACAATCATATTTGAACAACTAAGCTTTCGAATTCTGAGTGTTGTGTTGTTTAGCTTGAAGGGTGGAGTAATGCTAGTACGACAAAAAGCACCTACGCAGATCATAGTAGAGTAGATAAAAGGGGAAAACCCTAAGCATCAAGAGAAAAATCAGGAAAGTGGAACTAGTTGGACTAGTGGGTGGCGCACATGCTTTTCGAAACGAATATAGGAACATTAGGTGACCAATTAAACGTTCTCTGTTTTAGTGATATGAGCATCATATCAGATTCGTATTTCAACACGTAAGCTTTGGGTTGAGGTCTTGAGGAGCAGTGCTAGCATGACACGAAGCACCTATGATGATGGTAGTGAATATAAAGGGGGGAAACCATAAGCTTTACGAGTATAGTGCCCGTGACATGGCGGATCTAAAGGTGCAAACTGGACAAAGCTACTTCGCAACCAATGTTTGCTTTCAACTAGCCACTACGATTTGGTACGGACAAGAAAAGTACAGTAAACGAATTACGATCTATTTTCCAGGTGGATCAATAACTTAAGCACATATGGAAGAGTACCATCTCTCTTGCGACGCCGTGTAGGCCTATGCTGATACGTTGAGGGTGCTACGGGTGCGATGGCTGTCGGCGGTGGGGAAGAAAACTTTAGACGGCAGACGGCCGGGTTGGGGGATATATCCTGTTGCCGTGGACGAGGTGGTTGTAGGAGCGGCAACGGCAAGGTGGACGACGGCGCCGATGAAGCGAGAGGAGGGGATGAAAGGATCCTGGTCCAGCGCCGTGGATGAGAGACGTCCATCTCTTGCAGTGGACGATGGGGTAGGGGTAGCGGCTCCGGCAAGGTGGAGGATGGGGTGGCGGATGGAGGAGGCTGGCCGCAGTGCGGAGGTTGTCATGCCGCCGACGGTGTATGAATGGGGAAATGGAGGGGAGGGGGGATCTCAAACTTTGAGACGCGCTTCTCTGAAATGGGGGAAAGTTACGAACTTATCCCCCGTTTAAATTTTTGGACATCGCATCGGTTGGGGATAGGACGGTAATCTCGCATCTCCCAAATATTTGCCGGTAACTATTTCGGGCGAGGAGAGGGTGTTTTGCCGCCCATGGTTGGCGCCCACGGTGTATGAACGGGGCTGACAGGTAGGGCGGTTGTGTCACGTCTGATGGAAGTTACACATTTGCCCCTATTTAAAATATTAGCCTACATCGATTTCGGGCGAGGAGAGGGTGTTTTGCCGCCCACGGTTGGCGCAAACGGTGTATGAACGGGGCTGACAAGTAGGGCGGTTGTGTCACGTCTGATGGAAGTTACACATCTGCCCCTATTTAAAATATAAGCCTACATTGATTTCGGACGAGGAGAGTTTGTTTTGCCACCCACCGTGTATGAATGGGGAAATGGAGGAAGAGACACATGTATTTAGGACGAGCTTGAATCAAATGTGTTTTGCCACCCACGTTTGGCGCCCACCGTGTCTGAATGGGTTTAGAGGCCGTCGTGTCACGTCTGATTGAAGTTACTAGTCTACCCCTATCGACAGTAGTGTAAATCCTGTCGATAAGGATGTCAAGTGTCAGGGGTAGATAGTAATTTCCATCTCGCAAACACTTGCTTTCGGAATCCCATAGATTATAGTGGGTGTTTAGCCGCTTCATTCAAAACTTGGGAGAATTAGCATTCACGTTTGCCCTGGGACCTGGCAAACTAAACTCAAATCCAATTTGTATTCGATTACGAATATCCACAGATAATTATACGTTTTGTTATTTATTTCTTCAAAACCACAACAAAGATTTATTCCACCTTTATATATGATTATGATTTAGAAATGCTGTGATCGTCGAATTCAGTAGGTTGGATACACTCTGAGTCAAACCGTTATTTCATCCAATACAATAGGCTCACACGAAAAACAGTTCACCTTATGTCAATCATACAAGTACTGAGGATTACCTCGCCTAAAAAATTCGGATCATTACAACACATGGACAACATAGGGGGTCTTGCAAAATAATCCATTCAGAGACATGACACAACATGCAAGTACAATAATCTAATGAAAATTTCAACTGGTATCTAAAGAAGAACCGGGATTATCTTGGGCTTCAGATAGCAGAAACAGCAGGACCTCCTCCATCTTCAAATGCAACATTCTTACTTCCTCCAATTCTTGGGTTGCTTGCATAATGTGTGCCGCTAATTCCGTAATTTCCAGCCTCAAGATAAAGATTACCTCATTCATGGAAGCCACACCATCTCTTTCTGCTTCTAGTAGAGCCTCAAGCACTATAATATCTATGCTCAAACTACTCTCCGGTGGTGTTGCCTCTGAACTGCTACCATCTGGTAACATGGATGGTGCACTGCTTCCACAAATAGATTCTGGGGTTGTACACTGTGTCCTAGTGTGAACGGCATCCTGAAAGGTTTCCGCTGGACATCAGTAAGAGATAGTTATCGTATGATCCAGGCAGTAAGCTTACATGGTAAACGACGGACGAATTATTGCCGAGCATGGCAAACTATATTTAAATGGTTCGAAGTAGCATCAGCCGAAAAGAAATTAAAATGGTAAGATGAAACTAGGGATGTAAGTGGCAAATAAACGAAATCCGCCAGTCCCATCTAGTTAGTTTTTGCTACCTCCCTAGTTCATTTTCCTCAAAAAAACAAAAACTCTTTTGAACTATCATACCACTAGTGGACTTTAATCGGGATTAAACTGGACCCAGTTGACATCCCTAGTTGAAAGGGAGTGTACAACTGCTATATTTAAGTTGCCAAGGCATCTAAGCAGTTGAAATAATCTGAGAAAGCACATAATAGTGTGTCCTCATATAAACTACGAAGACAGTCTTGTGATGAAGTTGAGAGCAAAAGTTAAGGACTCAAATGAAATAGGCATGCATTTCTTTACGATAGTACATCAGGCACGTTGAGGGCACAAGCCAAGAAAGCAGCCCACTCGCTTTACATTTCACATGTACTAAAACACACTGGCTTACCATATGTTGCTGTGTAGCCTAGCTGCTGTTGCAATGTTCTTTGAAGATATCGTCAGCATCCCGTGGTTGCAAATCTAGTTGTTGTAGTTTATTCTGCACCATCTATTTAGGTAAAATTAATTTTAATCGCATGCACTGGTCTGAATTGATCATCAATGGTTCATCTAAACTAATGAAAGAAGGGTGTGTGCATACACGACAATACTCCCTCCGATTCTTTTTACTTTGTGTATAACTTTTTCTCAGTTTTCCTGTATTAGTCTGCGCGTTGCCGATTCCTAGCGCTGGTTTCCTTTTGTGCCCCGCCCATCCGCCTCTGCCCTAATTAATTGGCAAATTAGTCCAGAAAAATTAAATCAGTGCCCTCCTTGGTATGCGGGTCAAGAGTTATGCGCAGAGTAAATAGAATCGGAGGGAGTATATCTGCTTCCCTCTATTTTTATGCTTGTTGGAGGTGCCAGCCCCAAAACAACAAATATTTTGCTTGATGGGGTTGGCAGCTCCATAATTAATAGAAGCATCAAATTAGTCATGCAACTTGGGAAGATCAAGAACACACAAACAAGTAATGAACAGAGGCTCGGAGCAGTGATGTAATAGCTAGCATCAGAAAATGTAGGGTAAAACGAACAAAAAGCAGCATAACCACATGCTAGTTTGCTGATGTGTAATTAAGCATAGAGAACATTAAGCAGTCTGATGGAACCAACAGGTGGCATCAGAACAAAACTAAAGCATATTAACTATATATGCACTGGTATGTAATTTAGCACATGTAACATGTTCACTGCCAGAAGTATGGCCCTACATGTGCAAGCAGAATAACGCGTCTCATGAAAAACTGAATGATGCCCTGAAGAAATTCAAAGGTGCGGTGCTTATGCTAGGGAAGTGAACGTAGGCGCCGTCGTTGGATAATAGTACCCGATTCTCGGTGGCGTATGGGTATCATTGTCATACTTGATAGCTAAGGATCATCGATGGTGCGCTCGTGTTGCGGTTGAGTTTGGGCCGGCTGTCGCCGTCGCTGAAGCGGCTCCGGTGCTACGGTTGCGGCGCCTGTCGACATACAAGAAAGCTCATCAGTTGTAAGTGAACAATTGCACGATAAAGAGAAAAACCGAAGGAGTACAAATCGAAATAACCTGATGAGGCTGCGGCGTCGGTAAAGTAGGGCCGATGGAGTTGAATATGGCGTCCCTGGAGCGGGTCTGGTGCAGTGGACGAAGGCTTCGGCGGGTGTGTTGTACAGTGCTTTCAGTGAGGTGGATCTGTTGCGGTGGATGAGGGCTTGTATGAAGGGCCAGCGAAGGGGCGGACGAGGGAGTTAGTGAAGGGCCTAAGCTGTGGTGGACGAGGGCGCTGGTTAAGCAGATCCGGTGTGGTGGACCATGATGGCGGTCAAGGAGATCTGGAGCGGTGGACAAGCCAGTCGCTGAAGCGGCTCCAATGAAGTGGTGAGTTGGCAGTTGGGGGTTCCATGGTGCGGAAGGTAGATCCGGCGGGGTGTGAGGTTCACCGCTGTGGCGGAGGACTAGATTCGGCGGCTTGCCGTGGTTGGGGGGGGGTCGGGGAGGGGAAGGGGAGGGGCTCTGGGGAAGAATGTTGGGGGCAAAGAGGGGAAAACAATGGAGTTACCAAAGCTTCAGCATGAGGTAAATTCTTAACATCTTCAGCTTTAATACCCTTTTCTTTCATAGATTTCTTAGCCTCTTGCATATCTTCAGGACTGAGAAATAGAACACCCCTTTTCTTCGGAGTTGCTTTAGGAATAGGCTCAGGATCTGGCTCACGAAGTGTCCAATTATTTTCATTTGTCAACATATTATTCAATAGAATTTCAGCTTCATCCGGTGTTCGTTCCCTGGAAACAGAACCAGCACCACTATCCAGGTAATCTCTGGAAGCATCGGTTAGTCCATTATAAAAGATATCAAGTATTTCATTTTTCTTAAGAGGATGATCAGGCAAAGCATTAAGTAATTTGAGAAGCCTCCCCCAAGCTTGTGGGAGACTCTCTTCTTCAATTTGCACGAAATTATATATTTCCCTTAAAGCAGCTTGTTTCTTATGAGCAGGGAAATATTTAGCAGAGAAGTAATAAATCATATCCTGGGGACTACACACACAACCAGGATCAAGAGAATTAAACCATATCTTAGCATCACCCTTCTCTCATCATTAGTGAACAGGGTGGCTATATCATTTAATTTAGTAAGATGTGCCACAACAGTTTCAGATTCATAGCCATAAAAAGGATCAGATTCAACCAAAGTAATTATACCAGGATCAACAGAGAATTCATAATCCTTATTAGTAACACAGATAGGTGAAGTAGCGAAAGAAGGGTCAGGTTTCATTCCAGCATTAAGAGATTGCTGCTTCCATTTAGATAATAACTTCTTAAGATCATATCTATCATTGCAAGCTAAAATAGCTCTAGCAGCTTCTTCATCCATAACATAACCCTCAGGAACAACAGGTAATTCCTATTTATTCGGGGGAGAGTCTTCATCATCACTTTCTTCAATATTATCAGTTTCAATAATTTCATTCTCTCTAGCCCTAGCAAGTTGCTCATCAAGAAATTCACCAAGTGGCATAGTAGTATCAAGAATATAAGTAGTTTCATCATAAGTATCATGCATAGCAGAAGTGGCATTATCAATAACATGCGACATATCAGAATTAATAGCAGAAGCAGGTTTAGGTGTCGCAAGCTTACTCAAAACAGAAGGTGAATCAAGTGCAGAGCTAGATGGCAGTTCCTTACCTCCCCTCGTAGTTGAGGGATACATTTTTGTTTTCTCGTCTTTCAAGTTCTTCATAATGACCAGCAGATATAAATACCAAGTGACTCAAAGAATAGAGCTATGCTCCTCGGCAACGGTGCCAGAAAATAGTCTTGATAACCCACAAGTATAGGGGATCGCAAAAGTTTTCGAGGGTAGAGTATTCAACCCAAATTTATTGATTCGACACAAGGGGAGCCAAAGAATATTCTCAAGTATTAGCAGTTGAGTTGTCAATTCAACCACACCTGGATAACTTAATATCTGCAGCAAAGTATTTAGTAGCAAAGTAGTATGGAAGTAACGGTAACGGTAGCAAAAGTAACATTTTTGGGTTTTGTAGTGATTGTAACAGTAGCAACGGAAAAGTAAATAAGCGAAGAACAACATGTGAAAAGCTCATAGGCATTGGATCGGTGATGGAGAATTATGCCGGATGCGGTTCATCATGTAACAGTCATAACATAGGGTGACACAGAACTAGCTCCAATTCATCAATGTAATGTAGGCATGTATTTCGAATACATGCTTATGGAAAAGAACTTGCATAACATCTTTTGTCCTACCCTCCCGTGGCAGCGGGGTCCTAATGGAAACTAAGGGATATTAAGTCCTCCTTTTAATAGAGTACCGGACCAAAGCATTAACACATAGTGAATACATGAACTCCTCAAACTATGGTCATCACCAGGAGTGGTCCCGATTATTGTCACTTCGGGGTTGCCGAATCATAACACATAGTAGGTGACTATAGACTTGCAAGATAGGATCAAGAAATCACATATATTCATAAAAACATAATAGGTTCAGATCTGAAATCATGGCACTCGGGCCCTAGTGACAAGCATTAAGCATAGCAAAGTCATAGCAACATCAATCTCAGAACATAGTGGATACTAGGGATCAAACACTAACAAAACTAACTCGATTACATGATAAATCTCATCTAACCCATCACCGTCCAGCAAGCCTACGATGGAATTACTCACGCACGACGGTGAGCATCATGAAATTGGTGATGGAGGATGGTTGATAATGACGACGACGACGGATTCCCCTCTCCGGAGCCCCGAACGGACTCCAGATCAGCCCTACCAAGAGGTTTTAGGGCTTGGCGGCGGCTCCATATCGTAAAACGCGATGAATCCTTCTCTCTGGTTTTTTCTCCCAGAACACGAATATATGGAGTTGGAGTTGAGGTCAGTGAAGCAACAGGGGGCCCACGAGGCAGGGGGGCGCGCCCCCACCCTCGTGGACAGGTGGTGGGCCCCCTGGCCTTGATTCTTTCGCCAATATTTTTTATTATTTCCAAAAATAAGTTCCGTGGAGTTTCAGGTCATTCCGAGAACTTTTGTTTTTGCACATAAATAACACCATGGAAAGTCTGCTAAAAATAGCGTTAGTCCGGGTTTGTTCCATTCAAATCATGCAAGTTAGAGTCCAAAACAAGGGCAAAAGTGTTTGGAAAAGTAGATACGACGGAGACGTATTAGGTACCAAAGTAATCCAGGAGTGGATCACTGGACAGCGGTCAAGAACATCCTGAAATACCTGAAAAGGACTAAGGATATGTTTCTCGTTTATGGAGGTGACAAAGAGCTAATCATAAATGGTTACGTTGATGCAAGCTTTGACACTGATTCGGACGATTCTAAATCGCAAACTGGATACGTGTTTATATTGAACAGTGGAGCTGTCAGTTGGTGCAGTTCTAAACAAAGCATCGTGGTGGGATCTACATGTGAAGCGGAGTATATAGCTGCTTCGGAAGCAGCAAATGAAGGAGTCTGGATGAAGGAGTTCATATCCGATCTAGGTGTCATACCTAGTGCATCGGGTCCAATGAAAATCTTCTGTGACAATACTGGTGCAATTGCCTTGGCAAAGGAATCCAGATTTCACAAGAGGACCAAGCACATCAAGAGACGCTTCAATTCCATCCGGGACCAAGTCCAGGTGGGAGACATAGAGATTTGCAAGATACATACGGATCTGAATGTTGCAGACCCGTTGACTAAGCCTCTTCCACGAGCAAAACATGATCAATACCAAGGCTCCATGGGTGTTAGAATCATTACTGTGTAATCTAGATTATTGACTCTAGTGCAAGTGGGAGACTGAAGGAAATATGCCCTAGAGGCAATAATAATGTTATTATTTATTTCCTTATATCATGATAAATGTTTATTATTCATGCTAGAATTATATTAACCGGAAACATGATACATGTGTGAATACATAGACAAACAGAGTGTAACTAGTATGTCTCTACTTGACTAGCTCGTTAATCAAAGATGGTTATGTTTCCTAGCCATAGACATGAGTTGTCATTTGGTTAACGGGATCACATCATTAGGAGAATGATGTGATTGACTTGACCCATTCCGTTAGCTTAGCACTTGATCTTTTAGTATGTTGCTATTGCTTTCTTCATGACTTATACATGTTCCTATGACTATGAGATAATGAAACTCCTATTTATCGGAGGAACACTTTGTGTGCTACCAAACGTCACAATGTAACTGGGTGATTATAAAGGTGCTCTATAGGTGTCTGCGAAGGTACTTGTTGGTTGGCGTATTTCAAGATTAGGATTTGTCACTCCGATTGTCGGAGAGGTATCTCTGGGCCCACTCGGTAATGCACAACACTATAAGCCTTGCAAGCATTGTAACTAATGAGCTACTTGTGGGATGATGTATTACGGAACGAGTAAAGAGACTTGCCCGTAACGAGATTGACCTAGGTATTAGGATACCGACGATCGAATCTCGGGCAAGTAACATACAGATGACAAAGGGAACAACGTATGTTGTTATGCGGTTTGACCGATAAAGATATTTGTAGAATATGTAGGAGCCAATAAGAGCATCCAGGTTCTGCTATTGGTTATTGACCGGAGACATGTCTCGGTCATGTCTACATAGTTCTCGAACCCGTAGGGTCCGCATGCTTAAAGTTTTGGTGACGATTGTATTATGAGTTTTTGTGTTTTGATGTACCGAAGGTAGTTCAGAGTCCCGGATGTGATCACGGACATGACGAGGAGTCTCGAAATGGTCGAGACATAAAGATCAATATATTGGAGGACTATGTTCGGACACCGGAATAGTTTCGGGGAGTTTCGGACATATACCGGAGTACCGGGGGGTTACCGAAACCCCCGGGGGAGTTTAATGGGCCAAGATGGGCCTTAGTGGAGGAGAGGAGGGGCGGCTAGGGCTGGCCACGTGCCCCCTTCCTCTCTAGTCCGAATTGGAAAAGGAGGGGGGGGGCTGCGCCCCCTTTCCTTCCCCCTCTCTCCTTCCCTTCCTTTCTCCCTCCTACTCCAACTAGGAAAAGAGGGAGTCCTACTTCCGGTGGGAGTAGGACTCCTCCCTACCGCGCCCTCCTCCTGGCCGCCGGCCTCCTCCCCCTTATCCTTTATATACGGGGGCAGGGGGCACCTCTAGACACAGCAATTAATCTCTTGATCTCTTAGCCATGTGCGGTGCCCCCCTCCTTTTCGTAGTGGTGCTTAGGCGAAGCCCTGCGTTGGTAGCATCATCATCACCGTCACCACGCCGTCGTGCTGAGGGAACTCTCTCGTGAAGCTCTACTGGATCGGAGTTCGCGGGACGTCATCGAGCTGAACGTGTGCTGAACTCGGAGGTGCCATACGTTCGGTACTTGGATCGGTCGGATCGTGAAGATGTACGACTACATCAACCGCGTTGTGCTAACGCTTCCGCTTTCGGTCTACGAGGGTACGTAGCAACACTCTCCCCTCTCGTTGCTTTGCATCACCATGATCCTGTGTGTGCGTAGGATTTTTTTTGAAATTACTACGTTCCCCAACTCATTACACCAATATGACCCAAACGGCAGTGCCACAAATAAGTTGCACTATCATTATCAACTCTGCATCTTTTGGCTTCCGTATTATGAATATGTGTATCACTACTATTGAGATTCAACAAAAATAGACCACTCTTCATGGGTGCATGACCATAAAAGATATTACTCATATAAATAGAACAACCATTATTCTCTGATTTAAATGAATAACCGTCTCACATCGAACAAGATCAAGATATAATGTTCATGCTCAACGCTGGCGCCAAATAACAATTATTCAGGTCTAAAACTAATCCCGAATGTAGATGTAGAGGTTGCGTGCCGACCGCGATCACATCGACTTTGGAACCATTTCCCACGCGCATCGTCACCTCGTCCTTAGCCAATCTTCGCTTAATCCGTAGTCCCTGTTTCGAGTTGCAAATATTAGCAACAGAACCAGTATCAAATATCCAGGTACTACTGCGAGCATTAGTAAGGTACACATCAATAACATGTATATCACATATACCTTTGTTCACCTTGCCATCCTTATTATCCGCCAAATACTTGGGGTAGTTCCGCCTCCAGTGACCAGTCCCTTTGCAGTAGAAGCACTCAGTCTCAGGCTTAGGTCCTGACTTGGGCTTCTTCACTTGAGTACCAACTTGCTTGCCATTCTTCTTGAAGTTCCCCTTCTTCCCTTTACCCTTTTTCTTGAAACTAGTGGTCTTGTTGACCCTCAACACTTGATGCTCCTTCTTGATTTCTACCTCCGCAGCCTTTAGCACTGCGAAGAGCTCGGGAATTGTCTTATCCATCCCTTGCATGTTATAGTTCATCACGAAGCTCTTGTAGCTTGGTGGCAGTGATTGAAGAATTCTGTCAATGACACTATCATCCGGAAAGATTAACTCCCAGTTGAATCAAGTGATTGTTATACCCAAACATTTTGAGTATATGCTCACTGACAGAACTATTCTCCTCCATCTTGCAGCTGTAGAACTTATTGGAGAGTTCATATCTCTCAATCAGGGCATTTGCTTGAAATATTAACTTCAACTCCTGGAACATCTCATATGCTCCATGACGTTCCAAACGTCGTTGAAGTCCCGGTTCTAAGCTGTAAAGCATGGCACACTGAACTATCAAGTAGTCATCAGCTTTGCTCTTCCAGACATTCATAACATCTGGTGTTGCTCCTGCAGCGGGTTTGGCACCTAGCGGTGCTTCCAGGATGTAATTCTTCTGTGCAGCAATGAGGATAATCCTCAAGTTATGGACCCAGTCCGTGTAGTTGCTACCATCATCTTTCAACTTAGCTTTCTCTAGGAACACATTAAAATTCAACGGAACAACAGCACGGGCCATCTATCAACAACAACATAGACATGCAAAATACTATCAGGTACTAAGTTCATGATAAATTAAAGTTCAATTAATCATATTACTTAAGAACTCTCACTTAGATAGACATCCCTCTAATCATCAAAGTGATCACGTGATCCATATCAACTAAACCATGTCCGATCATCACGTGAGATGGAGTAGTTTTCAATGGTGAACATCACTATGTTGATCATATCCACTATATGATTCACGCTCGATCTTTCGGTCTCAGTGTTTCAAGGCCATATCTGCATATGCTAGGCTCGTCAAGCTTAACCCGAGTATTCTACATGTGCAAAACTGGCTTGCACCCGTTGTATGTAAACGTAGAGCTTATCACACCCGATCATCACGTGGTGTCTCGGCACGATGAACATTCGCAATGGTGCATACTCAGGGAGAACACTTGTACCAAATTAGGGAGAGATCATCTTATAATTCTACCGTCGATCTAAGCAAAATAAGATGCATAAAAGATAAACATCACATGCAATCAATATAAGTGATATGATATGGCCATCATCATCTTGTGCCTTCGATCTCCATCTCCAAAGCACCGTCATGATCACCATCATCACCAGCGCGACACCTTGTCCATCGTAGCATCATTGTCGTCTCGCCAACTATTGCTTCTACAACTATCGCTACCGCTTAGTGATAAAGTAAAGCAATTACATGGCGATTGCATTTCATACAATAAAGTGACAACCATATGGCTCCTTCCAGTTGCTGATAACTTCGTTACAAAACATGATCATCTCATACAATAAAATTTAGCATCATGTCTTGACCATATCACATCACAGCATGCCCTACAAAAACAAGTTAGACGTCCTCTACTTTGTTGTTGCAAGTTTTACGTGGCTGCTACGGGCTGAGCAAGAACCGTTCTTACCTACGCATCAAAACCACAATGATATTTCGTGAAGTATGTGTTGTTTTAACCTTCACAAGGACCGGGCGTGGCCACACTCAATTCAACTAAAGTTGGAGAAACTGACACCCGCCAGCCACCTGTGTGCGAAGCACATCGGTAGAACCAGTCTCACGTAAGCGTACGCGGAATGTCGGTCCGGGCCGCTTCATCCAACAATACTGCCAAATCAAAGTATGACATGCTGGTAAGCAGTATGACTAGTATCGCCCACAACTCACTTGTGTTCTACTCGTGCTTATAACATCAACGCATAAACCTAGCTCGGATGCCACTGTTGGCGAACGTAGTAATTTCAAAAAAATTCCTGTTCATACGCAAGATCATGGTGATTCATAGCAACGAGAGGGGAGAGTGTTGTCCACGTACCCTCGTAGACCGAAAGCGGAAGCGTTATAACAATGCGGTTGATGTAGTCGTACGTCTTCACGATCGACCGATCCTAGTACCGAATGTACGGCACCTTCGCGATCTGCACACATTCAGCTCGGTGACGTCCCACGAACTCACGATCCAGTAGAGATTCGAGGGAGAGCTTCGTCAGCATGACGGCGTGATGACGGTGGTGATGAAGCTACCGGTGCAGGGCTTCGCCTAAGCACTACGACGATATGACCAAGGTGGATTATGGTGGAGGGGGGCACCGCACATGGCTAAGAGATCAATGATCAACTTGTGTGTCTATGGGGTGTCCCCCTCCCCTGTATATAAAGGAGTGGAGGAGGTGGAGGAGGCCGGCCTCCTAGGAGCGCCCCAAGGGGAGTCCTACTCCCACCGGGAGTAGGATTCCACCCCTTCCATGAGTAGGAGTAGGAGGGAAGGAAGGAGGAGAGAGGGGGAAAGAAAAGGGGGGGGCGCCCCCTTCCTAGTCCAATTCGGACTAGAGGGGGAGGGGGCGCGCAGCCTGGCCTGGCCGCCCCTCCCTCTCTCCACTAAGGCCCATGAGGCCCATTACACTCCCCAGGGGTTCCGGTAACCCCCCGGTATTCCGGTATTCGTCCAAACTCACAGCCAGGGTGAGCTAGTGACCGTGTAAACACCGGAAAATGTATATATTGAGCGCAATGAGCATATTATGAAGTCCACTGACCGTCTTTTTACAAATTTACAGTGACAGACAGTGTATTTATCTCGTTTGAAATTAAGCCATATTAACCGGAGAGGAGGAAGTATGGACTAGCATTACTTTGTTGTGTCCCGTCAATTTGCCGAACGAGGAGAAGCTTGCAGGACGGGAGAAGCTTGCACGTGGTGGCTCGCAGGACAATGAGAAACTTTTGACTAATGCAAGCTCTCCCTCGCTCAGGTGGTGGACATGCAACAGTTAATTCAGTGTCGGATTGCCAGAAGCATACACTATACTAGTACTAGTATTATTGTTCGACTTCTCCAATAGGCGAACAACCAAACACAAAGTTTACTATATCATGAATAATGGCCCCACCTTTTGTCTCACAAAGTATGTGTAGTCTGAAATGCCGGGCGTGCAGCGGGCGGTGCCCTCAGTCGGCGCGCCGCTTCAACGGCGGAAGCAGTGAGAGGTCGCGTTGCCCTGACTTGCCATCAATGTGGAGAGGTGGGCTTAGCTGGCGCCGGGCGGGAAGGTTTTGATTTTTGATTCAGTTGCTTTGCTGCTACCATCCAATATTCGCGTGTGGTTGTTTCTAGAATAAATAAAAGGAGGTACTCCTACTTATGTTACTCCCTATATGGCTAGCCTTGCGCTTGGCTCTTCGCCTCTTCCAGAAGTCGAACAATAATGGTGGTATGTACTATACTATACTAGGAACCGGATGGAGGAGCGTCTGCACTCTTATTATATTTTAAAAATGTGATAAAGCAATCTTCAACACATTTGGTTCTCTTCGAGGGTTCTCGCATGTGATAATGGAAGTTGATTGCATGGAACACTCGCCACAATTCTCGCTTAATTCTGGCTCAGATCCTTCTACAAATAGGAGCGCTCGGTAGTATTTCCTTGTTTTTTGTTATTCAGCATGTAAACAGGTCAGCAAACCTTGTGGCGCATCTTTGTGCGAACCGTGCTTGCTGCACTTTGAATGTGGACGAGAGCTGGCTTGATGAAACACCTCGCTTCCTTCTTCTTTTTTTGCGCGGTACCTCACTTCCTAGTGACTAGTCTCTTGGCTGATCATCCTAAGAATGCTTATATATGAATAAAGCTCTCTCATTTACCCGCAAAAAAGATTAAGCCATATTAACCGGAAAGGAGGGAGTATGGACTAGCACTACTTTTTGGTGTGTCCCGTCAACTCGCAGAACAGGGAGAAGCTTGCAGGACAAGGTGAAGCTCGCTTACGCCTTTTGACTAATGCAACCTACCCTCGCCCAGGTGGTGGACATGCAGCAGTTCATTCGGTGTCAGATTGCCACAAGCATACACTATAGTACCCAACATGCGGAGTACCATCATTGTTCAACTTCATGAAGAGGCGAAGAGCCAAGCCCAAGGTTTATAGTTGTACGAGTAGTACTAATACTAGAACCGCATGGTGGAGCGTATGTACTCTTATTTTATTTTAATCTCTAATAAAGTACACATTTATTCGGGAGAAGGGCGGAAAATGGTAGCCCAATGGTAGTGTTAAAAAACATCGAACACGTAATGATGATATCGATCAACCATGCTCGAATATATCTTGGCCTCCGTGCGAGCCCGTCTGTGTGTTCTCGCTCCTCATCTCTCTCAAGGAACGGCGGGTCGACAATTTTGCCATCAATTGAGATCGGTTTGCTCACACTCCGGTCCCACATGTCATTGATATGCCAAGAGGAAGTGCATGCATTGATCGACTGGCCATACGCGTACTTGGTTTTGCACCTTCAGCCCATGCTTGCAATGGTTGTATTTCAATACGAAGGCGTATAACTTACACCTGTAAGTTACTGGCGACTGTGCAAATTCCAGCCGGAATTTAAACGACGGGCGCATGTGTTTATTTTTTACAAGTGTATTCAAAAGAGAAACGGTGATCCAAACATGGCCTCATACTACTCCTCCCTCCGTCACAGTTTACAGGGCGCACTTCATCCTGATGCATTTCTCTCCATGCATTTCCATCACCAGAGAGACTTTAGAGCGTATTAATGGTTGCTTCTTCTGAGGAACTTACAGTGGGAAAGGTGGGGCTTATGATTTGACTGCTCATTACTACTCACTATTAGTGCGGCGCAACAACCGGGCTGAGTCTCCCATGCGGTTGTGCACTACTCCCTCTGTTCTTAAATATTCTACAGAGTATTTGCCTTCCTTGAGATTTCAACGAGTGACTACATATGAAGCAAACTGAGTGAATCTACACTCTAAAATATGTCCATTTGAAATTTGTAAAAAGATAAATATTTAGGAACGCAGGAAGTATAATTTTGTGCATGGCACATGGACCCGGATGCTCAAGAGGCTTCTAGCAATGCTATCAAGATTCCAGCATTTGTTTACATAATTGACATACTATACAAATAATTTTCCAGCGACATGAAATTGTACAATGCTCTGAGCTTTCAGCTTTTATTTCACGTGTCTTGCCATCGATGCTCTTTCAGAAATAATAAAGATCTAACTTCCTTGCTATTGCATCTCAATGATTATCATATCAGAGCTAATATTTACATCACAACTGAAGACAAAGTTGTGAGCAGGTGTTAAATTAAAATTGATCCATGCTTTCATTGGCAGGAACGTCCCCCCAGCTCTGTCTAAATCAACGAGGCGTGTTGAGAAAAAAAGTAGCTGTCTGGAGAATGCAACATTCCGATCATTTTGTGTAGTTCCACTAAAATAGAGCTGAGCATCCCTGTTCCAAAGATATTAAGTGTGACTACGATAATAGAGGACTGCTAATGAAACAATAAACACACAAATAGAAGCCGGTCACCTTTGCAGTCTCTCTTAAGACTAACTAGTTGGAGAAGATTAGGCTCGGAGTTGGATGAGGAGGATAGAGCAAAACCAATCTCCCTTTGTGCAGTCGCACTGAAATGTAGACATTGCCCGTGTGACATTTTAGTACAAATGCACAAAACACTCTTTAGAAAAAAGTGATTTGTGTAGTTCACCAAAAGGTCGCAATAGCAATGAGGTGAAATGGATAGCCCTGTTTGCAAAAAAGAGGTAGAAAGGAAACAATTACTGGCCAATAACAGTTGATGACACATGCGACGACAAAAAAGAAGCATATTCCATGTCCTAAGGGAAGATAACAGCCCGGTTGTGTTTGTCTAAAACGGTGTGAGGACGAGATTGCAATGCGGAAAGTATGCCGGACGAGCTACGTTTTGGGCAAAAAACTATGTTAGATCCACATGCAGCGACGTGGGAAGACGGGTAGTGGAGCAAGGCTGGAGGGGATACCTGGGGGTCGTCGGGATGTAACTAGGTGAGTGGCAACGAGCAAGATCTGCCCATGCTACGAAAGCGAGCAGGTGGCGTAGGCCCTACCGCGTCGGAGCTTGGTCAGAGAGAACAATGGGTACCGCAGATCGGGACGTGCTGCCTCGGTGTCGTCAAACAGAGAAACGATGCACATCCTCCCTTTCTGCCGGTGGACGGGATGCGGCCGGATCAGTGACCAACGGTGAGAGAGAGAGAGAGGCCACCGCTGCCTTGTGTGAGATACTCTGAAGAGAGACAAACCCAGGCAGGCAGGCTCCATTGTATATAGTGGAGCAGACTACCTTTTTCTCCATAAAAATCGTTTTATACTTTGTGTACGTGCCATTGAACGATATAGCTTTATTTAAAAATAACGCGCCAACGCATCAAGTCAAACTTTGTTTCGTGCACGCGTGGTACACGACCTCCGTAGGTAAACAACCATTACACACGTTAAAATTAGCACATGGGCTGCCATTTCGTACAGAAATGAGCTCCACCGTGTACCCCGCGAGGGTGTGGCTGGGCACGAAGCGTGAGTACGTGCACCTATTCTCTTCGTGTATGTACACCACCTATGTGGGGTTGCGTGAGAGAGATACAAACATAGAGAGAGATAGTGTGTGGGTTCGTGAGTGTTTTTTTTTTGGGGGTATCAATCAAAAAATGTAACATATGCAATGTGTGTGAAAATGGATACCTGGATATATCATATATATAGAGGGGGCGATCACGAGAGGAGAGTGGTGGTATCATCGGCTTGAGGTATCCATAGAATCGAAGAGAGGGATGACGTGTGTGTGTGTGTGCGCGCGCGCACGATCGATAAAGAGTGCTGTCGAATTTGTGTGTGCCCACGTCAAACATATAGGGTGGCTGGCCTACTGGAATGTGAGAGGGGACAGGTGCAGTTTGTCTCTGTGGCATGGATACCTACCTACAATGCTCGACTATCGGTGTGTGGTGGGGGGGGGGGTTATTAACTATAGAGGTACAATGGCTGGTATATGTGTGGAGGAGGAGAGAGGCCTACCTTATGTATTAAGGGAGATCGATCGACATCCATGCATATGTGTGGGAGAGGAATAAGGTCGGGAGAGAGACAGATCTAGAGTGTTGGAGGGGGTGGTAGTGGAGTTGCTTCTAACAAATGGTGGAAGAGTCATGCTAGACAAACGGAGGGCACGCCTGCAATATCAATAAGAAAGGGGATGGCTGCCTGTTTGTGCGTGTGCGTGTGAGAGATGGGTTAGGAGGCATGCACGAATGATGAGGGGGGACGAGATGGCTGTGGTAAGCAGGCATAACTACATAGGAAGATCAATCGTCCTCTGTCAGAGAAAGGAGAGACATAACTTGTGAGGTACGTCAATCGATGGGTGGGGGTAAAATAGTTAAAGTCGACCTAGGTATATGTAGGGAGATCGATCGGTATACATGCATGTATGTCTTAGAGGCAAATAAGGCTAGGCGAGAAGGATAGAGAGAGAGTGATGCATCTAAGAGGTGGTGCGAGAGGCATACTATATCGAGGGGGAAGGAGTGTGCGAGTATGAGATTGATGAAAAGAGTGGTGGGAGTGAGGCATGGATGGTGAGAAGAGAAGAGGGGAAGCTTGTGTTTGTGGTAGGCACACGTGCCTAGAGAGGCATATCGGTTGATGTGTGCCGTAAAGAAGGAGCTGGGGGGCCTACACACACCGTGGGTGAACGACCTAAAGTGAAAAGACAAATTTGCGTGATGGAGCTAGAGAATGCTCAGGGAGGGTGAGAGGGATGCGGGCGTGTGCATGCACGAGAGAAAGTTAGCGCTAGCTACAAAGATAAGAGGATTGTGTGGGTGTAAAAGACGAATAGAGATCATAATTCATTATAAAAAGTGAATTCAGATATTTGAAGAATTTATCATAGTGTTTTAAACCAACGCATGCGTGAATATATATAACAGTGATACACATGGTGTGGTTATGAACATGTTATACTACATATAATATATTTTATCTCTACTCTTATAAAAAAACAGAGTTGTTGATGATGGTGTGCCTGCCATGCCGCAATATATGCCGTCCAATTTATATCTGACAGATAGGAAGGAAACTATGGGAATTTTGAAAAAGATACCCACACCCCTCACCATATTTGCAAATCAGGCCTCCCCTTGATCATGTTGATGTTCCGTGGAACGCATGGGCATCTTGCTAGTACTACATATAATATATAGAACATTGATTATAATTTAGGCTAATGTGTGGCTTTTGTAGCTCAGGGCTAAATACTTGTCATAGTGTAGGGGGCGGGGCACTATACTTTGTGTGATAAACACGGTGTACGTATGGAACATGGATTAGATTATGTATATACAGTTAGTACATCAAATGTACTATTACTTGGAATCAACATCTAGTGTATTCAAAAGATTGAATTCGAGTTCATATAGTACACATACTTCATATCTATCTCTATAGTAATCATGTGGTGTGTTGTTAAGGTAATACATGAATGATGGTTGAAGTTGGAAAGAATCATGATTGTAGATTCTTATTGAAATAGAGAAACGAATTCAAATTCGGTTTGAATTGCAGCGGTAGTAGAAACATTTGGAATGCACTAAAATGTTGGTATGAGTAGATTACATGCATTATACAACCAGTGAAAAAATTTAATTGTACATAACATGGATTCATACTCTCTCTTTGTGTAGCTTTGAATAGCATTTGTATAGTAAAAATTGGACAAGACTCTCTCTTTGTGTGGTGTGAATAGTTTTTATTTTTTCGTATTTTTTCATTGAGGGAAGTGCGAATTGATTTGGTACGTACAAGTACAATATTACATGTTAGGCTTGTCCCTAAAATCCAACCCGCACCTTGTTATATCCCGAAAATTCAGATATCGTGCTCCCAAAACTGGCGCCTTCACAACCCGCGCCTTGCTATCCCGAAATTACAACGCTCGCGAAAACTCCCTTCAGCTGCCAAATCCCGACACGCGAAATCCCCCTTCTAACCCTGAGCCGAAAGGGCCGCTAGTTCAAATTGGTGGGGGTACTTTTATAACACACCCTACATTTTGGACAAGCACGTCCCTAAGTCATAGTTCCCCCTCCCATCGCCTCCTTTTCGCCATTCGAAATCTGGCTGCCGTAACCTCTCTGCTCCAGCCGCGAAACCCCACCCTCCTCCGTCCGCCACCTCATCGCTGCCCAGCCGGAGCCTCTTCCCCGACGATGTCGTCCGCCGCAACAGCTCGACGTCCCTCATCCGCCTCCCCGGTTGAGGATCCATCGTCCATTCCGTCGTCCCGCTGGTTCAGCCGCCCTGTCCTCCACCTCCAAGGAGCTGCTCTGACGATCGCCTCGTCTACCACGGCTACTCCATCCCCATAGTGCCGCCTTAACCTGCTCCATCGGAACCACAGCATCCGCACCGACTCCTCGAACGAAGCCGAGGCCTATTCGGCGCCACCAAAGAGGTTGTACACTCATCGCATCGCACCTTCTCCTTAACTCGACCTCCCAGCGCCGATGGTGCTCCATCCCGCACCCCCATGGATCGGCTACCTCGAAGCCAGTGCCACGGGCGACATCTCCATGGTGGCTCTCCCCAGTGCGAGGCCCCTTTGGCGGCAGCGTCCATACCTGCCGGATCTGCTGCTACTACTCCGGCTGTCGCTCGCGCTGCTGCTGCTCCGGCTCTTGCTCGCTTGCTCGCTCGCCCAGCAGCTACTGCTCCGGCTCTCGCTAGCTCGCTCGCGCTGCTACTGGTGCTGCCCGAGATCTCGCTCGCTCGCGCTGCTGCTGCTCCGGCTCTCGCTCGCTTGCTTGCGCTAGTGCTCTCCCCCTCGCTCATGCTGCTGCTCTGCTCAGATTTAGCTACACTTCAGTCGACTGAATTGACTTTTGGGTCAGTCGATTTTCAGGGGGTGGTGGGTCTCGCCGGAGTTAAGGAAGAACCACCCGCAGCGGGGAGGGGGCGCGTCGGGGAGGTACCCCGCTATCTATCTTAGGGTTTTGGGTGGGGTACTGCTCGTCGGCGGTGGGGGCGCGGTGGTGGTGCGGTGGCGTGGGGATCGCCGGAGAAAAAGCTTGGCGCGAGGGGGGGGGGGCTAGAGGGATGGCCGGGGCGGTGGCGGACCGACGGTGGGGAGTTTTTTCGGGGCGGCGAGGCTGCGGTGGACCGGTGGTGGGGAGTTGTTTCGGGGCGGTGGACCAGCGGTGGGGAGTTGTTTCGGGGCGGCGAGGCGGCGCGGGGTTCGGCCGGTGGTGGCTGGCGGTTCATGGGGGTGCAGGTTGAAGATGAACTGCAGGCCCTCCCTAAACTATCCCATGTGAAGTGCCTCTCTGCTACCATTGCATTCAGTTTCGACAGTAGCATTCAGATTCCACAGTAAATTTCAGTTTCGATAGTTAACTTCAGAGTCAACTGTTTTTACCTCATCTGTTTTAGTCAGGTGGTTTTTGGTGATGTAAATTTTACATCTATCACTTTTTGGTAATGCATTTTACATCATCTATTGGAGATGCTATTAGAATCCCACTTGAGATTAATGATGTATGTCTTGTGCTGCTTCAGCCTTGACGTCTTACGGCTCACCGGAGCTGCTCCAACGACGGAACGATCCATCACAACAGAGCAGTGCCCTGGAAGCCATCTACATATTCCTCAGATCTTCCTCCACACCTTCGACAACCACCTCTGCCTCAACTTCTTCAGCGACCAACCCAATGATGCTGAGGTCGACACGGCTACGACAAAGAGGTTGTACACTTGTTGCATCACTTATTACTCTACATTCATGCCGATCCATTAGGGCTATTTTGGTTCAACGGAAAAACATAGCAATAGGAAATTTTTCTATGGCACTCTATTATTCAATTATTCATGCATTTTGTTGAAAGGAATGGAGCAAAACATCCAATTAGACCTACTTTTCAAAATCATATGCATGAAAACAAGACCAAGTGCATTAGTGGCAGAATAACATTCTAACTGTACACACTTTCATATGGTTTCAATTTATTTTGGCAATGTTTCTTTGCATTCCTCTGCTCCTCCTTTTCCTGTGAACCAAACACCCAAGTTGACAGAAATCATGTGTTCACAAATGCTCTCTTTCCCATGTGCATTCCTATCCTATTCCGGTGTTTTTCCTCCTATCCCCACGTTTTTAGAATCATGCATGCCATATGAGCCCTTACAGAATTACGTCAGTTACAAGTAGGTGTCGAAGAAAACTTTATGTGGTTTGTCCTGCTCCTGCCGTGACGTCGTCCACCTGACCTGAGCTGCTCCATCGACCGAAGCATCCACCAAACCAGACATCACGACTCCTGACCGTCTTTCGCCACCTCAGATCCCCTTCCCTGCTGCCGGCACCCACCGCAACGGCATCACCATCATCGACTCGGCAGATGAACCTGAGGAGTACACGGGTCCACAAGAGAGGTCACACTCTTTTGTTTCTGCTTATGTTATGCATTGCTTAATATTACCTGCTACTTTATTGTCCTGTTCACCTCTTAGACTCAAAGTCAGGTCCAAATTGATGTTCAAACTTGATTTCTAAATTAGTTGTGGGGCACATATCGAGGCAGAAATGAATAGTATCTCTATCTAATATCTGGTTCACCTAGGGTATTCCTATGTTGTTCATCTTGGCTGGGAAACAAATAGTAAAGCAATCATCATCTGTTTTTTAATTAAATTAAAGCAATCATAAGCCTGCTATCATTATTTTTGGATCCATCCACTGGTTGTTACCATTACTCTAGATTGTTACCATTACTCTAGATTTCTGCATGCTCTCCTTACATAATCTCACTATATTTTTTTGTATGCATGTCAGATATTGTACATAGTCCTGCTGAACATGTAGAGAAAAAGAGAAGAATTTTGCACGGCAATACAATGTCATGCAGACATCGCTCCATGGTAGGTTGAATGGCAAACCTTCCCCCCTCTCCAGAGTGTAATCCATAGGAATATATCTGTTCTGAGGCGGATTCACACGCAGCTGACCACTCCTATTTACCCCCAAGGTGTTTGCTCTAACTTGGCATGATGATAGTCATATCATGCATATGTTGCCTTGCAGTGCCTACTTTCGACATCATATATGTCATCTGCTTAGTTTAGACATGTTCTATAATGCCATCTATTTAGTTTCAACTAGAAACATGCCAAGATTCGTGCGCTCACGAACGGACGCGGATCCACGCGTGTGGGCGAGATGCAAACGCCCACACGTGTGGGCATTAACATTTCCGTAGAAATATAGACCAGTTCAAAAAAGTAGGAGTACATACTATTATTATCTTTTACTGCAGAAAAATAAGGAGTCCACATTGATTACTTTACTAAAATATACTGGACTTCAGCGCCAACATGTACTGTTCTCGGATATTTTTTCTTTATTAGAGGCTGATTCTTTTGTTTGGGTGGGGTTGTTACGGTCGGACTCTTGCCATCCCTCCTTTCGAATTGGACTCTTTCCTAGTTGGCTGCTGAAGTTCTTTTTTGTTGCCGTACTTTTCAATAGCAACCTAAGGTAGTCTCCTTTTATAGTATAACAAAACGTAGGCTAGTCTGATTGCTGCCCACCCTTTTTAGTACAAAGACATATGTGTTTCTTTTTTTTTCTTGCGGAGAGAAAGACATACGTATTAACCAAAGATGTGTTGACCAATTAGTACGTCACATGTCAAAATATTTGTCCATGGTCATATTTATGTGTAACGCTGCATCTTTTATATCTCAACCGTTAATCTCTAAAATTTACGGTTAAGATAATTTAATCTATGTGGACAAATGTGATGGTTTGTTTGCCTCTTGTTTTAATTACATAATAGATATCATATATGGGAATTATGCAATGCCATCCTGTTTAACTAGGCATCATATATTTGAATGATATCTAGCCTATCCTTTTCTTCATTAAATTTCCATTTGTCGACAATGTTTGTACATTAAACAAACAACTCTTCCTGTGAATCAGCCATTTGAGTGGGTGATGGAAAAATCTGGAGTGAAAATAAGGCCTTCAGAGCAGACAGTGGTACCTGTCGAAGCAGATCTCTTGCTGGGTCCCGATAGCTCCTCAGAGATGGATTCAGAGACAGATGACTAGTCCTATTCCCCCACCGAGGTGTATGCTCTAACTTGGCATGGTTCTACTGCTCATATCATGCATATGGTGTCTTGTATTGCATAGTTTAGACATCATATACACAATATTCAACACCACATTCATAGTTCAGACATCATATATGTGAATGCCCTCCGCTTAGCATATAAATCACATATGTGAATTAAATCATGCGATCCTGGTTACTTAGATAACATGTATGTGAATTATGTCATGCGATCATGTTTAGTTAGTCATCATATCTTTGAATTATGTTATGCTAAGCTATCCAGTTTAGATAGACATCATATATGTGAAATTATGTCATGCTATCCGTTTTAGTTAAACAATATACATGTCAATTATTTAATGCCCTCTTTTTTCCACACTATCTATTGCATCTGTCTCTCATACAATGTCTGTACATTCAATTATGTTTCCTGTTTATCAGCCATTTGAATTGGAGCGGGTGATGGCAGTTTCTAGTGGAGTAAAAACACGGTCTCCAAATAAAACAGTGCTACCTCTTGGTGGAGATAGCACCCCGGTTGTACATGCACGAGAACCAGCCCTACCACACATAACCCAGACTCTCGCAGATTTTACCCCTACTACGATGGACAGAGAACCAGCTTCACCCAATCTAACCCCAACCCCAGCAGATAGTAACCGAGTTCCTGTTGACACAACACCATCTCCACCATGGAGCTCCCAAACAATAGCAGTTAGTAAGGCAGCCCCAATGCCCAAAGCGCCAGTACTACCATGGCGAACCCCAACTCCACCAGTTAGTACACCTATTCCTGTGGAGGAAGCACAACCAACCATTCATAGTTTAGCATCTATCGCATTTGATGTTGTTAAATCCTATGTGCGTATATTCCCATCATGGAAATATTATACTGAAGATGAAGGAAAATGCCAGTTGCAGGTGTTTTTCCAGGAGTTATGTGTAAGTAATGTTATTCATGGCAATTACTTTGCTTTGTCCCATACATTCTATCTCCATGATGGTTATAATACAGAAAATTTTCCCATTTTTCTCTATAGAGAAGGACCAATTTGGAAACTCAGTATGAGGTAACCTGTGCTAATACCTCTGCTATCTTCAAGAATTCTTGGTGGCAGTATCGGAATTACCTGAAGAAAACGTACTTCACTGGAAAAGAAACTCATCAAATTCCCTTACGTACTTCACTGGGAACGCCTTGTTCTTTACTGGTCCCGAACCAAGAATGTGGTAAGGTCCATGAGCTCAGTTTATTTTATGTACTATATGCTTGCCTCTTACAGTACTCTGTTCATGTAAAAATAGTGCTTAAACCTGAAGAACAATTGTTCTCATTTAAGATTCCATTGCTATCGTGCATATTGCTTTGCTCTTGTATCACTGTATTTACTCATACAAACTTATTTTTAAATCGAACTATCCAATGGAAACTCCAATGGCACAATAGGTATGCTTATGCATGTTTCTTTAATAGGTTTGCTCTTATAAATAGCTCTGTTGATTTCAATTTCAATTGTGTATATAGTTGACTTCTCATATCATGCACATTACTAGCATATAATAGGGCCAATAGTGTTGTTGTACATGTAGACCCGTGGTACCCATCTGAAATCTTGTTGTGCCGTTTAGTTTCCCACGCTCTATATTCTTTCAGTGCTGCTTTCTCTTGAACTGATATGATTTGAACTGTGTCTCTATTTTGATTTGGCAAGACAATGCAGTGACCATAGGACATAGATATATGTTTGTTTGATGCTTTTATAATGTACTACTTGGCAATAGAAGACTTGGTAGTTTAATCTTGTCCACCTTACTAATGATCTGGTTCACTAAAATGAGTTTCATATACTAGTACATGCTAAACCTGTTATGTGTCTGCTTGTTTCTTCTTTTAGAATGCTGACAGAATATTGGGGAAGAGTGCCTTATTAAGCAATGATAAAGGAAGTAATGCAGATAAGGTTCAGGATCGTGAGACATCCTTGTTGGTCTCCAACAAAGCTGATACAACAGCTAAGGAAAACTATCTTGAAGACAGTGAGGAAACGCCAAAGTCCTGTCATGGCTTACTGTTCGAGTTACTGGCCACTACCGCTTGCACAAGCTATTAAAACTCAATGTCTGAATAAGTTTGGTTTCTTGAGTCTCAACTACAAGCTGAAAGACATTGATCAGCTATGCTGCGACAAGAAGCGGAAGGACTACGGAAATCCCTGGAGCATTCAGATGCATACTTTCTGGTGCAACAGCAAGCGTTGGAGGATTTTAGCGCCAAACAGGACAAAGCTAATAAGCTTGCTAAGCTTATTGCCAGCATGGTGGATATCCAGAATAATGTTTCTTGAGCTCTTCTGAAGTTGTTTCAGTTATGGACTTGTTTTGCTGCTGCGTTTATTTGCACCGGTGGCCAATTTTGACGGCCAGTGTATGTAATATGCTGCTTTGTTCCCTATATTTGCACTGGTGGCGAACTTTGATCCCTAGTGGATGTAATATGTGTAATATATGTAATAGGCTAGCGTTAGTTGCTTGATTATTTATTGTCTTTTTTAGTTGTTTGCTTGTAGTCATTGCAGTTCTTTTTCCTCGTTTTTTTAGTGGCCACAATAACCTAGTTTTGGTAACTAGGCCACAATAATCATGGAAACTTACGGACTGTTGTAACCATGGGCCTCCTCTGGACTGTAGGATCCGTGGGCCTTCTATGGGCCGTAAGATCCATGGGCCTTTTACGGGTCGTAGGATCCATGGACTTTCTACGGGTCGTATGATCCATGGGCCTTCTACGGGCCGTAGGATCCATTGGTCTTCTACGGGCCGCAGGATCCATGGGCCTTCTACGGGGCGTATAATCATTTCGCCAGACATGGGCCGTACTATTTGTGGACCATAATGGGCCGTTAATATACCGTATTTGATAATGCTATGAAAACAACCCAATAGGTTAACGGGCCACAAACGGTCCGAATGTAACCACGGGCTATATTTGGCCCGCAAACGAAACACGCCAGTAACGGACCGTATCTAACCGAATTCTAGAAATGAGCCCAAGAATAAATGGGCCCTTAGAAGGCCGAAAGTTAACACGGGCTGGAAACGGCCGACGGAATAATGGGCCATTAATTGGTATAAAACGATACACTATTCATTATGAGCCAGTTTCATCTCGGGCCTTTAATGGGCTGAGAGTTACAAAGGGCCTCATATGGGCCGAAAGACATCATGGGCCATGCATGGGCCGGAAGTTACAACGGACTGGAATCATATTTGACAGCCCAGATGAAGCTAATGGGCTTAATTCCGATAGGCCGTAACGGGCCGGTAGTAAGCGGGCCGTAAATGGGCTATATACGAACATGCCATTAACATGCTTTCCGTGGGCCGGCCCATACCTTTTGACCAAGTTAAATGGGCCGGCCTTTTCACCGTAATGGGCCTCTGTTGGGTTGTGCCACGTGTCGACGTATCATAGGCGCCTCCTATCCAATGAGTGGATGACATCTGTCCGAATGTTGAGCCGACACGTGTTTCCTCTGGCCAATGAGAATCTTACACGTGGAAAATTCCCATTGGTCCCGGCTGTTAATGGGTTATTGGATCCAAAACCGGACCCTATAGTTTAAAGGCGTCCCGTTACGGTGGATGCCACGTGTCGGTCACCCTTGACGAAAGCACTTCTATGATGCACGATTTATCATCATGGAAGTGGACACTTCCGTGATGATAATTTTGGTAATGTCATGGAACACTTCTACGACAACACATGTATGACTATCTTCATTCTATCATAAATTTGTCATGGATGTACATGCATGACACAAAACTTGACCTACTTTGACATACACGTATCATCACGGAAGTTTATTTTTTTTGTAGTGATGCACATCAAGTAAAGGCCAATACATAGCATAAGCAGTTTCTTGCAATTTTATCGTGTTGCAAACACAGAGAGGTGGAGACATAGTTCCTCGCTCATAATAATTGCAAGTAGGAGCAGCAAACACATGCATATTATATTCATCAAAATCATCATGTGCAACGGTAAAAGGCAACCCATCAATGTAATCCTTAATAAGTGCAAACTTCTCCGATATAGTGTAGTTGGGAGAATTCAAAAAGATAATAGAAATATCATGTGTGGGTGAAATAGCAACAATTTCATTCTTAATATAAGGAACTATAGCAAGTTCTTATCCATAAGCATAATTCATATTGGCATCTTGGCCACAAGCATAACAAGCATCAAGTTCATCAAAAAGGGATATTTCAAAAGAATCAACAGGATCATAGCAATTATCATGGCATTCATCCTTCGGTAAGAACGAAGGGAAATTAAACAATGTATAAGTTGAAGAGCTACTCTCATTAGAAGGTGGGGACGGGTAGCTAATCCACTCTTCCTCGTTTTGTTTTTCACTCTTCTCATCATCTTTTTCATCTAACGAGCTCACAGCTTCATCAATTTCTTCTTCCATAGAATCCTACAAAATATTAGTCTCTTCTTGGATAGCGGAGACATTCTCAATTAATGCATCAATATCGGAATTGAATTTATAATTATCATATAGCAACATTTAAGGATAGCAAAATTTTCAGGTCTATAAACTGAATCATCAAAATCTTCAAACCTTTCAAACAAAGATTCAATTTCATAAGCACCCTTAAAAGCAACATATTCTTCTATTCGTTCCACATCATAATAATCATATATACGTTAGCATAAGAAGCCAAGATTTCATTAGCATTAAATTTGCATGAAAAGGGGAGATGTAGAGCATTCATCCTAGAGCAACATGTATAATCATATCTCAAGCATAGCTTCCGAGCATACCAATGCAACATATGAATTTGACCCCATAACAATTTCCCTTTATGAGTCAAGCGATAATCCCTAAAGTACTCACGTTGATCCAATGTTACTCCCATTATCATGTTTAATGGGGTTTTCTGAGGATTATCAAAGTAGTGCATAATATTTTTCACATAACAAGCATCGAGGCTTTTAGGAGGTTCCCCATGATATTTTGATGTCTCGTGTTCCATATCCATAACTAAAGATAGAGAACAACTTAGAACAGAAAATAAAAACTACTTGGTGATAAAGCAAACAAGCACACATGAGCATATTCACCCCACTCTATAACTCCCCGGCAATGGCGCCAGAAAAAGGTCTTGATAACCCACAAGTGTAGGGGATCACTTGTAGCCTTCTTCGATAAATAAGAGTGTCGAACCCAACAAGGAGCTAAAGGTAGAACAAATATTTTGCAACTCTACGGACAATACAACAAGTTCTATCGACCACCGATACAACCCTACGGACGCTTGATGTTTACTTTATCTAGGACAAGTATGAAACTATTTTGCAATAATAAAACTACGAGTACTTTGCAAGATAATAAAAGTTAGGTGTTTAGTAAAAGGGTTTGTGTCAACAAGAAAGTTATTTCTCCCTAGGCAATCGATAACAAGTACCGGTAATCAGTCTTGTAATTTTACATGAGGGAGAGGCATGATCTAACATACTTTCTCTACTTGGATCATATGCACTTATGATTGGAACTCTAGCAAGCATCCGCAACTACTAAAGATCATTAAGGTCGTGAAACCCAACCATCCATAGCATTAAGTATCAAGCCCTCTTTACTCCCATATGTCATACCCCACTTACTCGGGTTTAAGCTTCTGTCACTCTCGCAACCCACCATAAGCGCACCATGAACATATTGCAACATCCTACAGCGGGGCCCCTCACGTTTGCGCCAGAACGGAGGGCACCGTAGGACAACACCATAAATAAAATATCGAACCATACTAACCAAGATCATGACTAACCCACAGGACAAAATGGATCTACTCAAACATCATAAGATAACCATAGATCATTGGGAAATAATATATGGAGTTGAGCACCATGTTTAAGTAGAGATTACAGCGGGGAGAAGCGGTGTTACACCGCTGCATAGAGGGGGAGAAAGTTGGTGTTGACGGTAGCAAGATTGTTGATGTAGATCGCCGTCCCGATCATTGCCCCGGTGGCACTCCGGCGCCACCGGAAGCGAGGGGGGGGGAGAGCCCCCCTCCTTATTCTTCTTCATCTTCTTCCTTTGCCTCCCCCTAGATGGGAGGACGGTTCCCCCTCTGGTCATTGGTCTCCATGGCGGCGGAGGGGTGGGAGCCCCTCAGAGATTGGATCTCCCTCTCTGTTCCCTTCTATTTCGCGTTTCCCAGATCTAGCTGAAAACCATTTGTTATATTCTCGGAGATCCGTAAATCTGATTGCGCTGAGATCTTAACACGATTTTTTTCCGGATATAAGCTTCCTTGCACCCGAAGTAGAGCTCCAACCGACGTACGAGGTGAGCGCAACCCACCACCACACGCCTGGCTAGGGGTGGTGCCGTGGTGTCTTGTGCCCTGTGTGGGCCTCTGTTTGCGGTGATTACAACTCCCAAAAATCACATATATTCCAAAATAATTCTCCGTGAAATTTTATTGCATTTGGACTTTGTTTGATATGGATTTTCTATGATACAAAAAACATGCAAGAAAACAGGAACTGGCACTGGCACTGGATAAATAGGTTAGTCCAATAAATCATATAAAAAGGTGCCAAAATATGTAAAAGTTATATAATTTTGGCATGAAATAATGAAAAATTATAGATACGACGAAGACGTATCAGGGGCTCGGGGGCTGGCCGGCTTGACCACCACCCGCCGCCTTCCTTAGCACATCTTTACGTGTTTGGGTTGCCGCGGCCCTCCACTTCGCCCTACGCCACATAATCGGCTTCGGCTATTGGCCGGCAAGAATTATGGGCCAAAGCACCAGCACACTGCGAAATACACCGGATTGGCCATCCTGTCCCCACCACTTTAGCTTACCGCATGACCGGCTGCTCGCTAGCCGTCCCAGTGGGGGTTCACTCGGGCTCAATGTTTGAAGAGCCTATGTACCACGCGCTCCTTCCAAGGGATGAACTCCTTGTCACAGACAAGAGCCTGTCTATTTCGACTCGCGGGGGGGGGGGGGGGAGGCCCGAGAAGGGAAGCAAGCAAGAAAACGACTCGAAAAATAGAAAGCAAAAGCGCAAACACTCATGAAACATTTACATCATGGATAAAGTAGGCACAAGGCCAGAATTCGTTACATTACACCTAAACACCCCAGTGGGTGGGTGGACTGCTACTTAACAGAAAACGTTGAAAAGATAAAACAGGGCGGCTTCAGCCTCAAACAGCCCCAGTGCCGGGTCGCGTAGCTGCCGGATCCCCCTCGATGGCCTCCAGGTTCACCGAGGCGCTGGTGTCTTCCAGCCCGGCGTCCTCGTCCTTGTAAGGACCCGACTCCTTAGAGCGTCCCTCCGGGTCGTCCAGCTGCAGGCCAAAGTCGTTGGGAGGAACGACTCCGCCATCATATGTTCGCTCCAGTTGGAACTCGTTGTGCATCGAAAACACATGACTGTAGCTGGCCCGGGCGGCGATCCGGCCGGCCTCCGCCTGCAGCTGGCACTCCGCGCCAGCTCGTTGGCCCATCAGTCGGTCCAGCTCCTGGTCCAAATACCAAGACATCACGAACCTGAGCATGATACGTCTCCAACGTATCTATACTTTTTGATTGCTCCATGCTATATTATCAACTGTTTTGGACCATATTAGGCTTTATTTTCCACTTTTATATTACTTTTGGGACTAACCTATTAACTGGAGCCCAGCCCAAAATTGTTGTTTTTTGCCTATTTCAGTGTTTCGAAGAAATGGAATATCAAACGGAGTCCAAACGGAATGAAACCTTCGGGAATGTGATTTTCTCACCGAATATGATCCAGGAGACTTGGGACCCCCTGTCAAGAAAGAAAGGAGGCAGTCACGAGGGTGGAGGGCGCCCCCCTAGGGCATGCCCCCTGCCTCGTGGGCCCCCCTTTGCTCCACCGACGTACTCCTTCCTGCTATATATACCTACGTATCCCCAAATGATCAGATACGGAGCCAAAAACCTAATTCCACCACCACAACCTTCTGTATCCACGAGATCCCATCTTGGGGCCTGTTCTGGAGCTCCGTCGGAGGTGGCATCCATCACGGAGGGCTTCTACATCATCACCATAGCCTCTCCGATGAAGTGTGAGTAGTTTACCTTAGACCTTCGGGTCCATAGTTAGTAGCTAGATGGCTTCTTCTCTCTTTTTGGATCTCAATACAATGTTCTCCCCCTCTCTCATGGAGATCTATTCGATGTAATCTTCTTTTTTGCGGTGTGTTTGTTGAGACCGATGAATTGTGGGTTTATGATCAAGATTTTCTATGAACAATATTTGAATCTTCTCTGAATTCTTTTATGTATGATTGGTTATCTTTGTAAGTCTCTTCGAATTATCAGTTTGGTTTGGCCTACTAGATTGGTTTTTGTTGCAATGGGAGAAGTGCTTAGCTTCGGGTTCAATCTTGTGGTGTCCTTTCCAAGTGACAGTAGGGGCAGCAAGGCACGTATTGTATTGTTGCCATCGAGGATAACAAGAGGTTTTTTTATCATATTGCATGAATTTATCCCTCTGCATCATGTCATCTTGCTTAAGGCGTTACTCTGTTTCCTTGAACTTAATACTCTAGATGCATGCTGGATAGCGGTCGATGAGTGGAGTAATAGTAGTAGATGCAGGCAGGAGTCGGTCTACTTGTCTCGGACGTGATACCTATATACATGATCATACCTAGATATTCTCATAACTATGCTCAATTCTGTCAATTGCTCAACAGTAATTTGTTCACCCACCGTAGAATACTTATGCTCTTGAGAGAAGCCACTAGTGAAATCTATGGCCCCCAGGTCTATTCTCATCATATCGATCTTCCATCACTTTATTATTGCTTTGCTTTTTTACTTTTCCCTTTTATTTTACTTTGCATCTTTATACCAAAAATAGCAAAAATATTATCTATCATCTTTATACCAAAAACTGAGGGAAATACTTACTCTACTCTGCTGCATCACCCTTTCCTCTTCAAGGAAATCCAATGCAGTGCTCAAGAGGTAGCAGGAAGATTTCTGGTGCCGTTGCCGGGGAGTCTACGCAAAAGTCAACATACCAAGTACCCATCACAATCCCTTATCTCTCGCATTACATTTTTTCCATTTGCCTCTCGTTTTCCTCTCCCCCACTTTACCCTTGCCGTTTTATTCGCCCTCTCTTTTCCGTTTGCTTTTTTTCCCGCTTGCGTGTTGTCATGGCCAGTCCTCTATCTTCTCCGTTATCTCTCGATAATGAAGTTCTAAATTTTAAGCAAAGGGAGGGAGAAAATCTGAAGGATGCTTGGTATAGAATTTGCAATGCTCAAAATAGATCTACCAGGAAGCAATCTACTTCAGTTCTTCTTCGCAATTTTTATGTAGGTGCCAATCCTTGGTATAGACATATCCTTGATACCATTGCTGGAGGGAATTTCTTGGGTAGCCATACTTTTGATTCTTATAATGCTTTGATAGATTTATTTGGCTCACCACCCATTTTGGTTAATGGAACTATGTTAACTTTGGAGCATGTAATGCAAAGACTTGAAATTATTGAAAATAAAGTTGCTATCGTTGAGTTAATTGAAAATCTAGATAAAAAGATCCACAATCAAATTACCCAATATGGATCTAAGGTAGGAGTAACTTTGAAAAATATTAAGGAGAAGGAACCCATAGTTAATGAGAGAATAAATCAAGATTGCACTAGAAACGATAAACTTGAGGGTATCATTACTAATTTGGGAACCGCTTTTTCTTCCGTAAAGAATACTCCAAGTCCACCTACTAAAATTGCCAAGCTTATGTATGTTCCTAAAAATAAGGGTGAATCCTCTAGTAAGGAAACTGCGCATCTTAAATCTATAAGTATTCATCCCAATCTTTTTGCTATCAATAAGGAACCATTTGCTACAAATAAATTTTTCGATCTTGTGCCTAAAAGTTTGATAATTAATAAAAATAAAGAAAATCCTAAGGAAGATAGATGCCTCATTGAAGAATTGCCTACCAAAGATGGCAATACCTAGATCTATCCTTGCTTTTATGCCTAGCTAGGGGCGTTAAACGATAGCGCTTGTTGGGAGGCAACCCAATTTTATTTTTAGTTTTTTTGCTTTTGCTTCTGTTTAGGAATAAATAATCCATCTACCTTCTGTTTAGATGTGGTTTATGTTTTAATTAGTGTTTGTGCCAAGTTAAACCTATATGATCTTCTTGGATGATAGTTATTTGATCTTGCTGTAATTTCCAGAAACTTTCTGTTAACGAAAACAATTGTTAAAAATCACCAGAACGTGATAAAATACTGATTCCAATTGCTTCTGATCAATAAACAAATTGCCTAGGTCTTCCTATTTTGGCTGATTTTTTGGAGTTACAGAAGTTTGTGTTAGTTACAGATTACTACAGACTATTCTGTTCTTGACAGATTCTGTTTTTCGTGTGTTGTTTGCTTATTTTGATGAATCTATGGCTAGTAAAATAGTTTATAAACCATATAGAAGTTGGAATACAGTAGGTTTAACACCAATATAAATAAAGAATGAGTTCATTACAGTACCTTGAAGTGGTCCTTTGTTTTCTTTCGCTAACGGAGCTCACGAGATTTCTGTTAAGTTTTGTGTTGTGAAGTTTTCAAGTTTTGGGTGAAATCTTTTGATGGATTATGGAACAAGGAGTGGCAAGAGCCTAAGCTTGGGGATGCCCATGGAACCCCCAAGATAATCCAAGGACACCAAAAATTCAAAGCTTTGGGATGCCCCGGAAGGCATCCCCTCCTTCGTCTACTTCCATCGGTAATTTTACATGGAGCTATATTTTTATTCACCACATGATATGTGTTTTGCTTGGAGCGTCTTGTATGATTTTAGTATTTGTTTTTTAGTTTACCACAATCATCCTTGCTGTACACATCTTTTGAGAGAGCCATACATGAATTGGAATTTGATAGAATACTCTATGTGCTTCACTTATATCTTTCGAGCTATATAGTTTTGCTCTAGTGCTTCACTTATATCTTTTAGAGCACGGTGGTGGATTTGTTTTATAGAAACTATTGATCTCTCATGCTTCACTTAGATTATTTTGAGAGTCTTAAATAGCATGGTAATTGCTTAATAATAATATACTTTGCTTTGATAACTTCTCCGTCGTACATTCCAATGATGGGCTTGGCTTGTATATACTAGTAGGACTTTTTCGTTATAGAACTTGGCTTGTATATTCCAATGATGGGCTTCCTCAAAATGCCCTAGGTCTTCGTGAGTGATACGTCTCCGTCTTATCTACTTTTCCAAACACTTTTGCCCTTGTTTTGGACTCTAACTTGTATGATTTGAATGGAACTAACCCGGACTGACGCTGTTTTCAACAGAATTGCCATGGTGTTGTTTTATGTGTAGAAAACAAATATTCTCGGAATGACCTGAAACTCCAAGGAACATCTTAGAAAAAATAATAATAAATCCTCACCAAAGATGAAGACCAGGGGGCCCACACCCTGTCCACGAGGGAGGGGGGCACGCCCCCTACCTCATGGGCCCCCTGGATGCCCTCCGACGCCAACTCCAACTCTATATATTTGCTTTCGGAGAGAAAAAAATCAGAGAGAAGAAATCATCGCGTTTTACGATACGGAGCCGCCACCAAGCCCTAAAACCTCTCGGGAGGGCTGTTCTAGAGTCCGTTCGGGGCTCCGGAGAGGGGGATTCGTTGCCGTCGTCATCATCAACCATCCTCCATCACCAATTTCATGATGCTCACCGCCGTGCGTGAGTAATTCCATCGTAGGCTTGCTGGACGGTGATGGGTTGGATGAGATTTATCATGTAATCGAGTTAGTTTTGTTATGGTTTGATCCCTAGTATCCACTATGTTCTGAGATTGATGTTGCTATGACTTTGCTATGCTTAATGCTTGTCACTAGGGCCCGAGTGCCATGATTTCAGATCTGAACCTATTATGTTTCCATGAATATATGTGAGTTCTTGATCGTATCTTGCAAGTCTATAGTCACCTACTATGTGTTATGATCCGGCAACCCCGAAGTGACAATAATCGGGACCACTCCCGGTGATGACCATAGTTTGAGGAGTTCATGTATTCACTATGTGCTAATGCTTTGTTCCGGTTCTCTATTAAAAGGAGGCCTTAATATCCCTTAGTTTCCAATAGGACCCCGCTACCACAGGAGGGTAGGACAAAAGATGTCATGCAAGTTCTTTTCCATAAGCACGTATGACTATATACGGAATACATGTCTACATTACATTGATGAATTGGAGCTAGTTCTGTGTCACCCTATGTTATGACTGTTACATGATGAACCGCATCCGGCATAATTATCCATCAATGATCCGGTGCCTACGAGTTTTCCATATACTGGTTTACGCTTATTTACTTTCCCGCTGGTACTGTTACAATCACTACAAAATACCAAAAACATTACTTTTGCTGTCTTTACTTTTGTTGCCACTACCGCCACTATCATATTACTTTGCTACTAAACACTTTGCTGCAGATACTAAGTTTCCAAGTGTGGTTGAGTTGACAACTCAGCTGCTAATACTTGAGAATATTCTTTGGCTCCCCTTGTGTCGAATCAATAAATTTGGGTTGAATACTCTACCCTCGAAAGCTGTTGTGATCCCCTATACTTGTGGGTTATCAGTGAGCAAGCGAGTTGGACGCACACCCACTTAGTTTCTTTTGTTGAGCTTTCATATACTTATAGCTCTAGTGCATCTGTTGCATGGCAATCCCTACTCACTCACATTGATATCTATTGATGGGCATCTCCATAGCCCATTGATATGCCTAGTTGATGTGAGACTATCTTCCCCTCGTTTTGTCTTCTCCACAACCACCATTCTATTCCACATATAGTGCTATATCCATGGCTCACGCTCATGTATTGCATGAAGATTGAAAAAGTTTTGAGAATGTCAAAAGTACGAGACAATTGGTTGGCTTGTCATCGGGGTTGTGCATGATTTAAATACTTTGTGTGGTGAAGATAGAGCATAGCCAGACTATATGATTTTGTAGGGATAACTTTCTTTGGCCATGTTATTTTGAGAAGACATAATTGCTTTGTTAGTATGCTTGAAGTATTATTATTTTTATGTCAATATGAACTTTTGTCTTGAATTTTTTGGATCTAAATATTCATGCCACAATTAAGAAGAATTACATTGAAATTATGCCAAGTAGCACTCCGCATCAAAAATTATTTTTTATCATTTACCTACTCGAGGACGAGCAGGAATTAAGCTTGGGGATGCCTGATACGTCTCCAACGTATCTATAATTTTTGATTGCTCCATGCTATATTATCTACTGTTTTGGACCATATTGGGCTTTATTTTCCACTTTTATATTACTTTTGGGACTAACCTATTAACCGGAGGCCCAACCCAGAATTGCTGTTTTTTTGCCTATTTCAGTGTTTCGAAGAAACGGAATATCAAACGGAGTCCAAACGGAATGAAACCTTCGGGAATGTGATTTTCTCACCGAATATGATCCAGGAGACTTGGACCCCCATCAAGAAAGAAAGGAGGCGGTCACGAGGGTGGAGGGCGTGCCCCCCCTAGGGCGCGCCCCCTGCCTCGTGGGCCCCCCTTTGCTCCACCGACGTACTCCTTCCTCCTATATATCCACTACAAAAAATACACTTCCGTGATGATACGTGTTTGTCACAGTAGGTCGTGTTTTTTGTCATGCATGTACATCCATGACAAATTTATGACAGAATCAAGATAGTCACACCTGTGCTGTCGTAGAAGTGTTCCATGACATTACCAAAATTATCATCACGAAAGTGTCCACCTCCATGATGATAAATCGCGCGTCACAGAAGTGCTTTCGTCAAGGGTGACCGACACGTGGCATCCACCGTAACGGAATGCTGTTAAGATATCGGGTCGGGTTTTGGATCCGTAACCCGTTAACAGCCCCGACCAATGGGAAATTTCCATGTGTAAAATTCTTATTGGTCGGACAAAACACGTGTCAGCTCGTCAGTGGGTCAGATAGGCGCCTATGATACGTCAACACGTGGCACGACCCAACAGAGGCCCATTCCTATGAAAAGGCCGGCCCGTTTGACTTGGTCAAAAGGTGGCGGGCCAGCCCATCTAAAGCCTATTAATGGCCTGTTCGCATATAGCCCATTTACAGCCCGCTAACCCAAGGCCTGTTACGTCCTATCCGAATTAGGCCGAGTAGCGTCATCTGGGCCACCCAATATGATTCCAGCCCGTTTTCACTTCTGGCCCATGTATGGCCCATGACGTCTTTCGGCCCATATGAGGCTCTATGTAACTCTTGGCCTATTAACGGCCCGTGGTGAAACTGGCCCATAATGAACAGTGTATCACTTTACACCCATTAACGGCCCGTGGTGAAACTGGCCCGTAATGAACAGTGTATCACTTTATACCCATTAATGGCCCGTTATTCCGTTGGGCCGTTTCCAGCCCATGTTATCTATCGGCCTTCTCAGAGCCCATTTATTCTTGGGCTCATTTCCAGCATTCGTTTACTTACGGCCCGTTACTGTCATTTTCTACGTGTGGGCCAAATTCAGCCCGTGGTTACAGTCGGCTCGTTTGTGGTCCGTTAATACGTTGGGCCGTTTTCATAGAGTCATCAAATACGGCCTATTAATGATGGCCCTTTATGGTCGGCCCATGAACGGACGATTCCAACTCTAGTCCGTTTACGGCCATAATGCGGCCTGTTATTGGCCCATGTTTGGCCATCGATCATACTGCCCATATAAGGCCCATTGATGATACGGCCCGTAGAAGGCCAATTGTTTCTACAGCCTGTAGAAGGCCAATTGTTTCTACGGCCCGTAGAAGGCCCATTGTTTCTACGGCCCATAGAAGGTTCTACGGCCCGTAGGAGGCCTAGTGTCACTACAGTAAATATTAGCCCATGGTTATTGTGGCCTAGTTTTAAAAAATACGTTATTGCAGCCACTAGCAAACCACGCAAAAAGAACTGCAATGACTAGAAGCAAACAAATTAACAAGACAACAAGGAAATAAATAAGCAAGCAACTTACACTAGGCTATCACGGCTATCACACATATTACATCCACTGGGCATCAAAGTTCGCCACCAGTGCAGATAAACGCGCTGACAAAAGAATATACAAAACTGAGAGCACTTCAGAAGGCACTAGGCCTGGCCAGGTCGGGCCCCCCCAAACAGCTGAAGAAGCTGAGTAGACCTCAGTTGTGTCAATGATAGATGCATCAACACTAGATTTAGGGCATGATGGTGTGCACGGCAGTCCTCTGACATCTTCATTGCATCTTTGACTTCAAGTCAGAGCTGAGCTGAAGCAAGCCTTTCCGCTTTAAGTTGAGACTGAAGAAGTCGAACTGATTGAGGCAGCGACTGCACAGAGGTTGTCTCACACCTGCTGGTGAGTAGCTTCAACTCACTATCTTCATCAAGACAGGACCTTGGGGTCATCTCGTTGTCCTCAAGATGGTTTGGCTCACTATCTTCCCTAAAGTTCTGCCTGGCGTAAGAGACACGAGTCTGAAAGAGAAACAAGGAGACACGTAACAGGTTTCACAATTATATAAGCAAATAAATGGATTTGTTCTGCATAAGGAACATGTTTTTACAACTACAATTTGAAACCGGTAGTTTTTGCAAACATCCAATCAGATGTAAACAACAAAGCAAACAGCAGTGGAGGAAATGATTCCTATCCTAATCTATACTAGAACAAAGTTTGAAGGCTTGAGAAGGATGAACTTACATTACATGTTAACACGGGTTGGACAAAGCCCTTCTCCATGTTGATGGAAGGATAATTCAATAAATTCCCCAAAGAAAATTCTTTATAAGCGTTGCCATTATTCTACATTTTGCAAAGAGTAAATATAGATCAAATAATATTGGAAGAAATAGAGGATAATGAAGCTCAGGTGCAGACTATTGATACATAATCAAATAGCAATTAATTAAGTACAACATTACAAGGCAAAAGGGAGAGAGGTACTGACAAGAGCAATGCAGAGCCCATTATTGTTTTGAGATCATATGATCCTTTGAGCAAGGAGATTCATCTGAAATTAGTTTTCATACAAGAGAGAAGGTAAGGCACAAGAAGAAATTTAGGAGATCAAATTTTGAATTGATATCATAGACAGTACCTGACGCTGGGCTCCCAGCAGTTCTAATAGGGGTTTGGCCACTGGAGTAGGGGTAAAGTGTGGTACAGTTGGGCCTGTGTTTTCTGTGGCTGCTGATCTATCTGATTTAACAGGTATCACTACCTTTTCCAAATACCTAGTTTGTACTCCTTGAGGATCTGCACTCACCCTCTCCCTTTTGGACATCTATTACAAAAGAACAACATTTGACTGGAAAAACATAGTGTGATGACACATGGAATAGGTACAGAAAATTGATAGGTATGGCATATACTCATATATGATGCTTAAACTAAGCAGATGGTGTAACAAAGTAGAAGTAATGCAAGAGGTCAGAAGCAAAATATGTGCGACCAATACAACTTTGCAAAGTTAGAGCAAGCACCTTGATGGGTGAATAAGATAGGCCATCCTCCACCATGCCAAGTTTGTTAGCCAGTGGATCGTTCCGCAATATTCCCCTCGTGCGCCCATTCTCATATTCATTTTGATAATGTTCAATATCTGACATGCATGAAAACATAAAAACAAGTGAGATTTTCTTTGTAATGCAGAAGTGATTCTAATCCAATACTGCCTCCCTGTAAACCCCTTTGTGCTATCTCTGCAATTCTTTTAAAAGATGTCATGCATGCTGTAATTTGTTGTGTGCATTAATATAATGTGGCCTACTACTCAAAAGATGAGAGCTCCAGAAGTGATGACACTTCGCAGATGATAGCTTCAACATATAGTAAAGAAGAACAAGTCGACCTGACCTGATAGATTCAAAATATACTAAGGGAGAACAACTCGACCTGACCAGTCAACCGCAAGAGAAGAGTATCATCTTAAAGAAGAGCAGAAGAGCAAGCAGATTGAAGATATTACAAGTCTTTTAATACAATGTCGGTTGGCCACCCATGATGAACCAGAGCGCACAGAGAAATACTATTCTTACCGGTCTCTCCATATGTGGCTCACATGCATTTCGAAATTAAAGTAGGAACATTTAGCTAACCAATTAAACATCTCTCAGTTTTACTAATATCAGCAATAATATCAGATATGAATTTGTACAACTAAGCTTGTTTAGGTCGATAGGTGGAGCAGTGCTATTACGACACGAACCATGTATGTTGATTGTGGTCATCATAAAATGGGGAAAACATAAGCATGATGAGTACAGTGTTGACCGTGGCAGTGGGATGGTAGATCTGAAGCTGCAAACCGCGCAAAGGGTAGTTAGAAACCAATGTTTTCTTTGAAATAACAACTAAGATTTGATATGGACAAGAAAGTACGGTCAACAAGTGACAAAGAAATGCAATTATGCTGTCTCTCTATATGTCGTGACATGCATTTGGAAACTCAAGTGGGACCTTTAGCTAACTAATTAAATGTGTCGGTTAACTAATATCAGTATCATATCACAATCATATTTGAACAACTAAGCTTTTGAATTCTGAGTGTTGTGTTGTTTAGCTTGAAGGGTGGAGTAATGCTAGTACAACACAAAGCACCTACGCAGATCATAGTAGAGTAGATAAAAGGGGAAAACCCTAAGCATCAAGAGAAAAATCAGGAAAGTGGAACTAGCTAGACCAGTGGGTGGCGCACATGCTTTTCGAAATGAATATAGGAACATTAGGTGACCAATTAAACGTTCTCTGTTTTAGTGATATGAGCATCATATCAGATTTGTATTTCAACACATATGCTTTGGGTTGAGGTCTTGAGGAGCAGTGCTAGCATGACACGAAGCACCTACGATGATGGTAGTGAATACAAAGGGGGGAAACCATAATCTTTACGAGTATAGTGCCCATGGCATGGCGGATCTGAAGGTGCAAACCGGACAAAGCTGCTTCGCAACCAATGTTTGCTTTCAACTAGCCACTACGATTTGGTACGGATAAGAAAAGTACAGTAAACAAATTACAATCTATTTTCCGGGTGAGATCAATAACTTGAGCACATATGGAAGAGTACCATCTCTCTTGCGACGCCGTATAGGCCTATGCTGATACGTTGAGGGTGCTGCGGGTGCGATGGCTGTTGGCGGCAGGGAAGAAGACTTTAGACGGCAGACGGCTGGGTCGGGGGATATATCCTGTTGCCGTGGACGAGGCGGTCGTAGGAGCGGCAACGGCAAGGTGGACGATGGCGCCGATGAAGCGAGAGGAGGGGATGAAAGAATCCTGGTAGAGCGCCGTGGATGAGAGACGTCCATCTCTTGCAGTGGACAATGGGGTAGGGGTAGCGGCTCCGGTAAGGTGGAGGATGGGGTGGCGGATGGAGGAGGCTGGCCGCAGTGCGGAGGTTGTCATGCCACCGACGGTGTATGAATGGGGAAATGGAGGGGGGGATCTCAAACTTTGGGACGTGCTTATCTGAAATGGGGGAAAGTTATGAACTTATCCCCCGTTTAAAATTTTGGACATCGCGTCGGTTGGGGATAGGACGGTAATCTCGCATCTCCCAAATATTTGCCTGTAACTATTTCGGGCGAGGAGAGGGTGTTTTTCCGCCCACGGTTGGCGCCCATGGTGTATGAACGGGGCTGACAGGTAGGGCGGTTGTGTCACGTCTGATGGAAGTTACACATATGCCCCTATTTAAAATATTAGCCTACATCGATTTCGGGCGAGGAGAGGGTGTTTTGCCGCCCACGGTTGGCGCCCACGGTGTATGAACGGGGCTGACAGGTAGGGAAGTTGTGTCACGTCTGATGGAAGTTACACATCTGCCCCTATTTAAAATATAAGCCTACATCGATTCCGGACGAGGAGAGTTTGTTTTGCCGCCCACCCTATATGAATGGGGAAATGGAGGAAGAGACACATGTATTTAGGACGATCTTGAATCAAATGTGTTTTGCCGCCCACGTTTGGCGCCCACCGTGTCTGAATGGGTTTAGAGGCCGTCGTGCCACGTCTGATTGAAGTTACTAGTCTACCCCTATCGACAACGATGTAAATCCTGTCGATAAGGATGTCAAGTGTCAGGGGTAGACAGTAATTTCCATCTCGCAAACACTTGCTTCGGGCGGCCCATAAATTATAGTGGGTGTTTAGCTGCTTCATTCAAAACTTGGGAGAATTAGCATTCACGTTCGCCCTGGGACCTGGCAAACTAAATTCAAATCCAATTTGTATTCAATTACGAATATCCACAGATAATTATACGTTTTGTTATTTATTTCTTCAAAACCACAACAAAGATTTATTCCACCTTTATATATGATTATGATTTAGAAATGCCGTGATCTTCGAATTCAGTAGGTTGGATACACTCTGAGTCAAACCGTTATTTCATCCAATACAATATGCTCACACGAAAAATAGTTCACCTTATGTCAATCATACAAGTACTGAGGATTACCTCGCCTAAAAAATTCGGATCATTACAACACATGGACAACATAGGGGGTCTTGCAAAATAATCCATTCAGAGACATGACACAACATGCAAGTACAATAATCTAATGAAAATTTCAACTGGTATCTAAAGAAGAACCGGGATTATCTTGGGCTTCAGATAGCAGAAACAGCAGGACCTCCTCCATCTTCAAATGCAACATTCTTACTTCCTCCAATTCTTGGGTTGCTTGCATAATGTGTGCCGCTAATTCCGTAATTTCCAGCCTCAAGATAAAGATTACCTCATTCATGGAAGCCACACCATCTCTTTCTGCCTCTAGTAGAGCCTCAAGCACTATAATATCTGTGCTCAGACTACTCTCCGGTGGTGTTTCCTCTGAACTGCTACCATCTGGTAACATGGATGGTGCACTGCTTCCACAAATAGATTCTGGGGTTGTACACTGTGTCCTAGTGTGAACGGCATCCTGAAAGGTTTCTGCTGGACATCAGTAAGAGATAGTTATCGTATGATCCAGGCAGTAAGCTTACATGGTAAACGACGGAGAATTATTGCCGAGCATGGCAAACTATATTTAAATGGTTCGAAGCAGCATCAACCGAAAAGAAATTAAAATGGTAAGATGAAACTAGGGATGTAAGTGGCAAATAAACGAAATCCGCCAGTCCCATCTAGTTAGTTTTTGCTACCTCCCTAGTTCATTTTCCTCAAAAAAACAAAAACTCTTTTGAACTATCATACCACTAGTGGACTTTAATCGGGATTAAACCGGACCCAGTTGACATCCCTGGTTGAAAGGGAGTGTACAACCGCTATATTTATGTTGCCAAGGCATCTAAGCAGTTGAAATAATTTGAGAAAGCACTTAATAGTGTGTCCTCATATAAACTACGAAGACAATCTTGTGATGAAGTTGAGAGGAAAAGTTAAGGACTCAAATGAAATAGGCATGCATTTCTTTACGATAGTACAGCAGGCACTGCTGACATATTGGCCAACTCAGGTATAGCGTAACAACAAATAAGCATTCGAATCAAGCAATACAGCAAAGCAGACAACTGAACTATTTGTAATTTGGTAGGATTACACGTTGAGGGCACAAGCCAAGAAAGCAGCCCACTCGCATTACAGTTCACATGTACTAAAACACACTGGCTTACCATATGTTGCTATGTAGCCTAGCTGCTGTTGCAATGTTCTTTGAATATATCGTCAGCATCCCGTGGTTGCAAATCTAGTTGTTGTAGTTTATTCTTCACCATCTATTTAGGTAAAATTAATTTTAATCGCATGCATTGGTCTGAATTGATCATCAATGGTTCATCTAAACTAATGAAATAAGGCTGTGTGCATACACGACAATATTCCCTCCGATTCTTTTTACTTTGCGTATAACTTTTTCTCAGTTTTCCTGTATTAGTCTGTGCGTTGCCGATTCCTAGCGCTGGTTTCCTTTTGTGCCCCGCCCATCCGCCTCTGCCCTAATTAATTGGCAAATTAGTCTAGAAAAATTAAACAAGTGCCCTCCTTGGTATGCGGGTCAAGAGTTATGCGCAGAGTAAATAGAATCGGAGGGAGTATATCTGCTTCCCTCTATTTTTATGCTTGTTCGAGGTGCCAGCCCCAAAAGAACAAATATTTTGCTTGATGGGGTTGGCAGCTCCATAATTAATAGAAGCATCAAATTAGTCATGCAACTTGGGAAGATCAAGAACACACAAACAAGTAATGAACAGAGGCTCGGAGCAGTGATGTAATAGCTAGCATTAGAAAATGTAGGGTAAAACGAACAAAAAGCAGCATAACCACATGCTAGTTTGCTGATGTGTAATTAAGCATAGAGAACATTAAGCAGTCTGATGGAACCAACAGGTGGCATCAGAACAAAACTAAAGCATATTAACTATATGTGCACTGGTATGTAATTTATCACATGTAACATGTTCACTGCCAGAAGTATGGCCCTACAGGTGCAAGCAGAATAACGCGTCTCATGAAAAACTGAATGATGCCCTGAAGAAATTCAAAGGTGCGGTGCTTATGCTAGGGAAGTGAACGTAGGCGCCGGTCGTTGGATAATAGTACCTGATTCTCGGTGGCGTATGGGTATCGTTGTCATACTTGATAGCTAAGGATCGTCGATGGTGCGCTCGTGTTGCGGTTGAGTTTGGGCCGGCTGTCGCCGTCGCCGAAGCGGCTCCGGTGCTACGGTTGCGGCGCCTGTCGACATACAAGAAAGCTCATCTGTGGTAAGTGAACAGTTGTACGATAAAGAGAAAAACCGAAGGCGTACAAATCGAAATAACCTGATGAGGCTGCACCGTCGGTAAAGCAGGGCCGGTGGAGTTGAATATGGCATCCGTGGAGCGGGTCTGGTGCAGTGGATGAAGGCTTCAGTGGGCGCGTTGTACAGTGCTTCCGGTGAGGCGGATCTGTTGCGGCGGACGAGGGCTTGTATGAAGGGCCAGCGAAGGGGCGGACGAGGGAGTCAGTGAAGGGCCTAAGCTGTGGTGGACGAGGTCGCCGGTTAAGAAGATCCGGTGCGGTGGACCATGATGGCGGTCAAGGAGATCTGGAGCGGTGGACAAGCCAGTCGCTGAAGCGGCTACGGTGAAGTGGTGAGTTGGCAGTTGGGGGTTCCAAGGTGCGAAAGGTAGATCCGGCGGGGTGTGAGGTTCACCGCTGTGGCGGAGGACTAGATTCGGCGGCTTGCCGTGGTTGGGGGGGGGGGTCGGGGAGGGGAAGGGGAGGGGCTCTGGGGAAGAATGTTGGGGGCAAAGAGGGGAAAACAGTGGAGTTACCAAAGCAGCCCTTTTCCGTTCATGTGGCAGGGGTAAAACAGGAATATCGCAGGGCTAAACTTTTGGGCGCATGATATTTCCATGTGAGCGAGAAGTTTGAAAGCTTTTGGTGCCTAAAATTATAAGTATTCTGCTCTCGTGCGGCCGACTATGATATCATGGCCGACGATTTGTTTGTTTTGCACGCAAAAAAATGTGCAAGTTTTGAAAATCAATGTCTCCAACTCGAAACTTAGATTGTCCATTCAATTCAAATATGGATAATTGAGCTACTACAAGCAAATACCATCATACGGTGCAATTCAAATGAAATTCCAAATGTGTTTATCCTAAATATGATGACAAAAGCAAAAATGTGTATGTGTATGAATAAAGTGGATGATTATAAAGTTTGAACATGCCCATATGTGTATATCTCTAGGTTTGATATATGAATTTGAAATCACGAAATCCCGGCTTAAAAAATGTACCTCCGTTTAAATGAATTACAAAAGCTAATGATGGAGTCGAATTCCAAAATTCCAATCTTAGGTTTGTAATTCTGGTACATCAAGGTATATCACGCAGGTTCAAAAGTATCATTATCTCATAGTACAAACTGTGAAACAAATTGATCAACCATGAGTGCACAATATCTCAATTACGCTAAAGTCCCTCAAATATAGACACCTCACTCTTTATCTGAAGTCAACCCCCCCCCCCACCACACACACACACATAGAGAAGTCGTTCTCTCCCCCAAACACCAACACACGAGCACATTAACACCCCTCTCTATCATAATGTCCGGACCCCAACATAGGTCTCTATCACTTTGTCTCTCGGGCATGCACACATCTCTTCCCTCACTCTCTAGGTCTCCCGCTATCTCTCTTACCCAAGCACACACACTATGTAGAGTGTATATTTCCCATACACACAAAACTTCGCCCCAAACGTCTATCTCCCTAGTTATCTGGTTCTCGCGCACTCACCTCACACACCACCCCTGTCGGATTTCGGGTTCCGGCAGACCCTTGAGGTTCGAACACTGGGGTGCGCGCGGAGATTTCGCCTCCTACCTACCTGCACCCCTCCGCCATGCTAGGATCTAAAACTACGGAAAGAATAACACAAGAGACACAGGGTTTATACTAGTTCGGGCCACCGTTGTGGTGTAATACCCTACTCTAGTGTGTGGTGTGGTGGATTGCCTCTTGGGCTGATGATGATGAACAATACAAGGAAGAACAGCCTCGCGAGGGTCTGTTCTTGGCTAGGGCGATGAACTGCTCGGAGGAGTTCAGTCACCTTTCTCTCTCTCTCTCTCTCTCTTTCTCTGCTTCCTCCAACCGACCGAACCCCCTTGCTATGTGGGTGGCTGGTCCTATTTATAGAGGCCCTGGTCCTCTTCCCAAATATCGAGCGGGAAGGGAGCCAACAATGGCAGGCTAATTTGAAGGGGGACAGCAAGTATCAGCTATCCTGACAAAAGTAGTCTTCGCCTGCGCAAAGCTCTGGTGATGACGCCGTCTTGGGCTCCACGGTGACCTCCGTCTTGTAGTCCTCCTGGTCTTGGTCTCGTTGCACCGAAATGGCAACCTTTGCCTGATGCCTCGGTACTCCGCGGCTGTGCTCTCCCCCTTTGCACCAAAGAGGAAAGGAGGACACTACGCAGGCTGGCACCCGCCTGGCGCCCTGAGTCGTCATGGCTTGCGTCATGGGCACCTCGTGAGGTACCCCGCCTTGGTCTCTCCGCCTCCTCGTGAGCCAGCCTGACGAGGCCGTGCCTGAGGAAGCTCCGCGTCGTCCGCCCCGCGAGGCTTGGCCCCTCGCGAGGGTCTTGGGTTTGTGTTGGTGAAGACGGGCCGTGCTGGGCCCCCCTTTGAGCCACGCCGCAGGCCGCAGGCAGGCAAGTCTGGGGACCCTCGTTCCCAGAACACCGACAGTAGCCCCTGGGCCCAAGGCGCGCCCGGACTTGGTCGTGCAGGGAGGCGGAAGGGCAAGAACGAAGCGCCACGGGCCCTAACAGCCTGTGGCCTTGGGCGCCGCGTGGCGGTTGATTAGACGTGGGCGTCTCCCCTTTCCCACGACGCCTTGGCAACTTCACGGATTGGACAAGCCCCTGCATGAAAAAACGGGTCATGATTACCTGCGATCGTGGAGGTCGGCGGTTGGCCTTCGCCGGCTATAAGTACGGAACGGCGCTCGCCCTTCCAGTCCATCCCTCCTTGCTTCTCCTTTTTCCCGATTCTTGCTCCATCTTGCCGTGATGGCTCCGATCCGCCGGTTCTCGACAGCAGAGAAGGGAAAGGCTCACCGAGAGGGGCCAGACCCACTCCCGCCGAAGAAACGGCTCATCCCCCGTGGCCCGGACGAGGGGGCCCTTCAGGTGGTGTCGAGGCCTTTGTGCGAGCGGGCGCCACCGGTGTTCCCGCTCCCATTGTACGCCCACGTCGAGGGCCCCGAAGGAGTTGATGCTGACCGCCATGGGCGGCGCCGCCGTCGGCGCCGCCGAGTCACTAAGGTGTGGGTCGTCCCCCCTGGGGTCCACACCGAGGGCTCCTTCCAAGAGTTCGTGCTCCACGTCGCCATTCCTCTTCAGTCTTGGATCCGCCTTCCTCCCTTCTTTGCCTCCATCATCCCGCAGGGGGAGCCCCTGGAGCTCTGGCTGCAGCATGCCAGCTGCAGCACCCTCGCGACCGAGGCAGAGGTCGCGGTCGTCGCCCCGGGCGAGGTCTACATGACCCGGGGCTGGAGGGAGATCGCCCGGGTTTGCAGGATAATGGGTGTCTTCGCGATCCACTTGGACTACGACGGTGCTTCAGTGATGCTCTTCAAGGTCTTCGATGCGAGCGGGCGCCGGCTGGAGTGCTGCCCCGGGGAAGGTGGCCAGGGCCTTGCTGTGACAAGGACTGGGCTCGCCACCCGCTCCCTTGGAGGCTCCTCAGGCGATGGAGGCGTCGGAGGTTCCAGCGACTCCGGCGAGCCCTTCGCGACTCCGGAGACGAACGACGACAGCTACGAGCCCCCGAGCCGGCGCCGCTCCTGGAGCAGGGCGGGCTCGTCAGGCCCCGTCGACTCTGATCTGGATGGGGTTGGCGTCGATGCTTGACGGCCCGCTGTTGATGATGGCGTCTTTTGTAAGAATGCGCGTAGTTTGCGTCTCTTCAGGATCTGTTCCCTGCGAGGAACCAAAAACGCGCCCCGTGGGGGCTTGTAAGGTGCCTGTGATCCTGTTTTGTATATATAACCCTTGTCGTAGAATTGCACGAGTTGCTCATTCCATCTTAGCTCAGTCCTCCCTTTCGAACCTCACGAGGGCTTGGTGCTCTGCGCCGACAGGTCCCAGTCCCAAGGCGGCTTCACCCGTCGCTGGTATGCCAGGTCACGATGCCGTGGTCAAGGCCAGGAGGTGAGCGACCCGGAGTCCGGTAAGAGCCCCTGAGTCGCGATGCTCAGGAGGTCCCCTTTGGCGCCCAAGCAGCCGTCGTTCGGTGAGAAAGGAGAGCAGCGTCGCTAACATGGGATAGCATTAGGTGCGGGGATGGTGTCACGGTAGCTGGCGCTTCCGGGCGATGACTTATCTCGAGGATCAGGGGCCGCTCTCTGGTGTGTCACCGGGTCCGTGCATCGGCAGGCGCGAGGTTGCTTGGCGAGGTCCTCGTGTGTCTCTCCCCTCTCGCTTTTGCTCCCCTTTCTGCTCTACGTCCTCGGGTCTCGGCCCTCGAGCGAGTCTCAGCCGTCGCTGGTATGCCAGGTCGCGATGCCATGGACAAGGCCAGAGGGTGAGGGCTGGAGAGCCAGTAGGAGCCCTGAGTCGCGATGCTCAGACACACCCCCTTTAACGTGCAAGCGGTTCGCGCGGACGAGAGCGAAGGAGACACCGCAAGGGCCTCGCCTGACGCAGCTCCTTCGGGAGGTCCTGCAGGTCCATCATAGAAAAAGCAAAGGGTTGCCATGACAATTGACGGTCAGCCGTGGGTTGCTTCCGAGGGGTAGTGAGGCACTGAAGGCTTGACGAGGTGACGCTATGCGGGGCTGCCGCGGCCAGAGCTCAGCCATCCAGGTTTGTTGGCGTTGCAGGGACGAACCCATGCGCAAGCGTCATGCCGTTTGGGAGCAGCTTCGTTAGTTGGCGTCAGCTGAGCAGGCAACTGGGTAAAACACATTACCGCGAAGGAGGGGATTCGTTCAAAGAGATGTTCGGAATGCGGACATCACTGGGTCAGGCCCGAGCGACTTGGGGGGTCACGCAGCCCGAGGGGCGCCCCCAACAAGGTAAGCTAACAACATGGAATAAAAGGGATACACGCCGCAGGGATGGACCCACACGGCCTGGGAATAATGCAGCCCTGGGGGCGCTCCCAGTTGAAAGTGAAACTTGAAAGATGTCACCTGATGACGCTGAAGACGAAGGGGTGTTGGTGTAGCAGACTCGGTGGGCTGCGGAAGCCGATCCTCATGAGCCACCAGGCCCAGGAGCCTCAGGAGGCTCTGGAGGCGCTGGCGGCTCCTCGCGGGCCATCTCCACCCCTGCCAGGGCAGCGGAACGCCTGGCCTCTCGTGCCTCCGTGATGCCCCTCATGAGGCGCTGGTACGCGTCAGCCGCGCTCGGCAAGCCGTAAGGCATGCAAACGTAGCTGTGGGGTGGACCTCCGCAGCACCCCACTCGCGAGGGCCAGAGGCGCTCCAGGGAGGCGACTCGGTTGAGCCCTGGTATGTCGATGCAGATGCGCAGCCCACCATCCTCGCCTAGATGGGGAGCCACTGCTGGCAGGCGGCGGCCTCCTCTCATGACTCTCGACTCCTGTAGCTCCTGAATGACCTTGCTGACGAACTCCTGAGGGTCTGGATCTCCTTGCCTTGCTCCTTATTGAGGGAAACGTGCTTCAAAACACGCCTCCACGTGGTGCCCAAGCGCCTCCTTCGTGACCCTAGCTAGGTCGGTGGCCCTCCAGGGGAGATCCCCCGAGCCCTGCCTGAGGAGGGCGCCGGCCGCACTTTCTTATGCGATGGAGGGAGGTTCCCCCTGGGCAGGCGCGGGCCCAAAGGGGCCTGCCTCCTGAGTGGTCGGGCCGGACGATGTCTTCTTCTTCTTGGGGGCGGTCTCAGGAGGCCTCCTTCTTCCATGATCCGGGTCTTCCAGTGACGCGGCCTGGAAGGCTCGTTCCAGGGAACACACCGCGTCCTTCTCTTCACAGGGCATCGTGATGACTCAGCCGCTTCCTGGCATCTTGAGGACGTTGTAGCCGTGGTGAGTTACGGCCATGAACTTGGCCAGCGCTGGGTACCCAAGGATGGCGTTGTACGGTAGGCGAATGTGGGCGACGTCGAAGTCGATGAGCTCGATGCGGTAGTTGTCGCGTGACCCGAAGGTGACAGGGAGGCGGACCCGCCCAATCGGGACCGTGGAGGCATCGGTGATACTGGAGAAAGGCTTGGTTGGCTGAAGCTGGCTGTAGGGCACTTGGAGGTTGTTGAATGTTTCCACGAACAGGACGTTGAGCCCTGCCCCGCCATCGATGAGGGTCTTGGTGACCACCACGTTGCTGATGATTGGGGAGCAAAGCATCGGGAGGACTCCGGCTGTAGCCGCACACTTGAGCTGATCTGCTGAGCTGAACGTGATGGCGCACGCCGACCACCTGAGAGGGCGCGTGGCTTCGAGCCTGGGGAGGACTACGTTCACTTCGCGGGCAAACTGCTTGAAGATGCGTTGAGAGGCTGGGGCTTGTGCTTCGCCCAAGATGAAGGCGATCGCGCGCGGCTCCTGGAAGCCCCCAGCCTCCTCGTCCTGGTGGCGGTCCTCATTTCTCCTTGGCTGCGGCGGCAGCGGTGGGAGGCCTGCGTTGCCTTGCGGGCGATCCTCGCGAGGCTAATCCCTCCAGTCTCCCTCCCGTGGCTGATCCCTCCATCCTCTCTCGCGAGGCGGGTCTTACCAGCGATCCTCGCGAGGTTGGTTGCGCCACCCTTGGCGCGGGCCACGGTTTTCCCAGCATCCTGCGTTCCTTCCTCCTCCTCGACCGTAGCCCCGGTCACCGCGGTCGGGGCGATGTCCGATCCTTCCTTCTCGCACAGCTCGGAGTTCTTGACATTCGTTGGTGTTGTGGGTGTGGAGGTCGTGGTACACACAGTACCGGCTGCCCTTGGAAGGTTCGGGCTGATCTCTGCCCTGCTTGGTGTCTGGTTCTACCGCGAGCACAGCAGCCCCCTTGCGCTTCACATCCTTGGCCTTGAGCTTCTTCTCGTCTGGGTCTGCGACAGGCAGCTCGAGGAGGGAGAGACGCCCTTCCTCAGCCCTGGTGCACTTGTTCGCCAAGTTGAACAGCTCCAAGGAAGTGCATAGGTCTTCATGCATCGCCAGCTCCTCCTTCATCTTGACGTCGCGCACGCCGTCGGAGAAGGCCGAGATGATGGCCTCCTTGGTCACCTTGGGAATCTTGAGGCGTGTGTTGTTGAAGCGCTGGATGTACTTCTGCAGGGTCTCCCCGGGCTGTTGCTTGATGCGGCGCATGTCGCTTACGGCGGGTGGCCGGTCGCGAGTGCCTTGGAAGTTGGCGATGAAGCGGGTGCGCATCTCCTCCTAGGAGGAGATTGTGCCTGGAGCCAGGTTCAGGAGCCAGGTGCGGGCCCCGTCCTTGAGCGCCATGGGAAACCAGTTCGCCATGACCTTCTTGTCTCCGTTGGAAGCTTCGATGCCCACCTCGTAGAGCTGGAGGAACTCTGCAGGGTCAGCCGTGCCGTCGTAGCGAGGAGGCAAGTCTGGCTTGAACTTGCCGGGACACGCGACACTGCGTAGTTCGGTGGTGAAGGCGCGGCAGCCTGCTGTGGCCACGGGAGGCCTTGGGTGGCGGAGAGCTTCGTCTTGCATGTCCCCACACGCAGCAGCTGGGAGCAGCGCGGGGTCTTGACGCGCGGGAGCAGGAACATGGTCGCGACGTGCTGGAGCAGGAAGTGCCCGGGCAGCTTCTTGCGGTGAGGGACTTCTTGGCAGCTCTGTTCTTGCCGCGCTGGCACCTGGCGGAGCGGGTTCCGCCCAGGGGCCACGCGCCTTGGAGCCATGGCGTATTCTTGAGGAGGAGGCGGCTGGGGCGCCGCCGGAGCCTCATCGCCCGCGCGGGGCGGGGTGCGGTGCAGCAGAACGGACGGCGCAGGAGAGCCCCCTGCGGCGCGGACGAGCTCGGCGACGCGGTCGAGCCATTCTTCGTAGACGTCGTCGACGGGACGGTAGCGCAGGAGCTCGTTCGCCGCTATGAGCACAGCTCGAGCCTCCATGGGTGCGCGAAGCGCGCGGGACGAAGATCCGGCCGGGGCGAGCGAGGGAGTTGTGGTGCGGCCGTCTTGCCGCACAGACGGATGCTGAGACGATGCTTGCTGTTCGTCCCCCACCGAGCCGGTGGCGGCGTTGACGGCAGGTGACGGGGAACGGCGTGGATGCCCGCCGACAGGGGCCATCTGGGCGACGCGGGAAGCGAGTGCGGCCCGGCGCTCGGCACGGGCCCGACGAGCGTCAGACATGGGCGTGATGGTCGGAGGAGAACGGGGTGGTGGAAGACGAATTCCGGCGCACCCCTACCTGGCGCGCCAAATGTCGGATTTCGGGTTCCGGCAGACCCTTGAGGTTCGAACACTGGGGTGCGCGCGGAGATTTCGCCTCCTACCTACCTGCACCCCTCCGCCATGCTAGGATCTAAAACTACGGAAAGAACAACACAAGAGACACAGGGTTTATACTGGTTTGGGCCACCGTTGTGGTGTAATACCCTACTCCAGTGTGTGGTGTGGTGGATTGCCTCTTGGGATGATGATGATGAACAATACAAGGAAGAACAGCCTCGCGAGGGTCTGTTCTTGGCTAGGGCGATGAACTGCTCGGAGGAGTTCAGTCACCTTTCTCTCTCTCTCTGTTTCTCTGCTTCCTCCAACCGACCGAACCCCCTTGCTATGTGGGTGGCTGGTCCTATTTATAGAGGCCCTAGTCCTCTTCCCAAATATCGAGCGGGAAGGGAGCCAACAATGGCGGGCTAATTTGAAGGGGGACAGCAAGTATCAGCTATCCTGACAAAAGTAGTCTTCGCCTGCGCAAAGCTCTGGTGATGATGCTGTCTTGGGCTCCACGGTGACCTCCGTCTCGTAGTCCTCCTGGTCTTGGTCTCGTTGCACCGAAATGGAAACCTTTGCCTGATGCCTCGGTACTCCGCGGCTGCGCTTGCCCCCTTTGCACCAAAGAGGAAAGGAGGACGCTGCGCGGGCTGGCACCCACCTGGCGCCCCGAGTCGTCATTTCTTGCGTCACGGGCACCTCGTGAGGTACCCCGCCTTGATCTTTCCGCCTCCTCGTGAGCCAGCCTAACGAGGCCGTGCCTGAGGAAGCTCCGCGTCGTCCACCTCGCGAGGCTTGGCCCCTCGCGAGGGTCTTGGGTTTGTGTTGGTGAAGACGGGCCATGCTGGGCACCCCTTTGAGCCACGCCGCAGGCCGCAGGCAGGCAAGTCTGGGGACCCCCGTTCCCAGAACGCCGACAACCCCCACTACAAACAAGCACACTTTGTCTCCTTGTGCACCACTCTCCTCTTTCTATCTCTCCCACATGCGGACCCGCCCCCTCTCTTCGCATAGCTCCCTAATGTATAATCGTTCTCGATTTCGCACATTGTTCTCTACACCATCTATTCTAGATCTCTCATGAAGTCCCTATCACACACACGATGACTCGCTTCCCTTGCGTCTTCGTTCATAGGCCAATTTCGGACAACATCAACATTGTCTCCCTATCTATACGCCATTTATGGACACAGACGACCCCTCTCGCCCCCTCTCTTCCTCTCTCTCTCTATCTCCGTCGCTAGCTCTCTCTTTCTCTCGCTCTCACACCCCTCTCCCACACACACACTCGATGTCTCTTCCAAATAGTCTGCTCCCCCCGCCCGCACCCATGCTATCTCGCTACTACACATGTCACACCATTCCCCATTCCCTTATACTAGGTTTACATCATCAGTGGTTTCTCTACTCCACATACACTCTCTCCCTCTCACACACAAACGCGTGCACAGACACACACAGACACGCACAAACACCCATTTACCTGGATCCTCATCTCTCCTGATGTCCGCATGTGTATCTCACACACTCATTCTCTAATTATGTATATGTGTCTCCATGTTACACAACACAAAGCTCCATGTACATGTCTCTCTCTATCCTCCACACACATAGACACAAAGAATCTGTTATCATTGCCTCAGTCTCTAACATATCACACACGCACTCTCTCTCTCTCTCTCGCAAACACGCTCAACAAGGGTTTCCCCGTGAATAACTTACCATCTATTCATCAACAGTCGTGGCAGTACGGCGAACACGAGACGTGAAAAAGAATAAATCTACACGTGCTTAGACCACCTAGTATGACTACTAGGACTAGAGCAAGCCAAAAAGCGCGCCGCCGCCACCCCCTCCTTGTCGGCGACGGGAAAATCTTCGTTTTACACAGTCGAGAAGTCATTGTGCTAAGGCCCCACATGCCGAGTTGTTGAATAGAATGTAGATGCTAGTTTACGGAAGAAAGTATCGATAATACGTTTGTATCTCCATACTTATATTTCTTCTCTTATAAAAAACCAATTTGGTGATGATGGTACGTGTGCCATCTTGCAATATAGACTGTCCGATCTATATCTGACGGATGGAAATTAAACTAAAAGATACCCGCACCCCTCTCCACATTTGCAGACAAGGCCTTCCCTCATTCATCCTTATCTCCAACAAACCTCATTGTTGAGCAATTAAGAAAGGAAGCCTATGGAACAAACTGGCCTGGTGGCCGCTGTCAGCGTCGTCAATCCCCATGCCTCCGCTCAGTCCGACCACCAACCACCACCACACCCCACTCCTCTTCACCTTATCTCATATTTCTCGAGATATCATTAGTTTTTACACATGGGATTACTCCCGCAAGGGTCAATCACAACAAGTGTTTTATAAAAAAATGCATCTTGATGTTCCGTGCAATGCACGGATCTTGCTAGTACTCCTACACAAGACTAAGTTGGTGATGCTGGTGTGTCTGTCATCCGTCGTTTCTGACCATTAGATCTACATCTAATGATGGTGAGGTAAGTTGTTGCCTTTTCTCACCAACATCCCACTTGTCTACCAATTTGCAGAAAAACCCATAATTAATATCTTAAAACCAACCACATCCCTCCCTGACCTCACCAAAACAGCCCAAGGAATATATTCTAATTGAAACATAATATATCTCTAGTGACATATGTATATCAAAATTAGAGTGTTTTGTACCAAGTTTGTGAATAAGTATTATTCTAATTATGATTCGTTGCAACGGACATGAACATTGCTAGTATTTCCAACCATGCATTTCTTTTCCTAGTATTCCATAGTTTCGAGTTTTCCATCAAGATATTAGTCACTCATGGTTGATATTTACTTTCAATCATGTACACATACGCACTATGTAACTAGCCTTGCTTATTGGCTTCCAAAGCTTAACTCCCACTCCTACATATAATATGTAGAGTATTTAACAAAAAACTAACACTTTCAACCAGCCCTAGGAAGAATCTATTATACAAAAAATAGCAAAAACATACCCAAAATTTCTTAATCCACGCCAAAAACTACCTAGTACTCCTACCGATTAGGTTCGTTTAAACCCATTTATGATAGGGTTGGCCCACATGTTCGTGCTGACGAGGCAGCTTAAACCAACACATTTTGTTTGACCGTTGACACGAGGGACCCACATCTGACCTTCTATCCTGTTATTCCCCCTCAAATAATTATTTTTCCTGAACATTACTTCAAACAGTACCGATGCGTGTTCGTCGGTGGCGTCGGTGATGAGCGAGTTGGCCGCCGCTCCGCCGGACGGGCTGGACGCCGTGCTGGCCTCCGCACGGGTTGGCAGGCTGGCCCGAGCGTGACTCACGAGCGAGCAAGCCGCCGCGCTGGCCTTCGCTCGAGCCAGATCGCTGGCCTTAGCGCAGCGCGCGCGAGCAAGCCGCCGCGCTGTCGTGCCAATCTAGCTAGCAAACCTTGCAGACAAGTAGTTGGACGGAGCTATCTTGGCTAGCTAGCGGCCGCGAGCGCCGGACGGAGCTGGCATCCGGGCTGCCACAACATGGGCTCCACACCGCCAGCGGTTTTGACCTCTCCTTCTGCCGGCGGCGGTAGCTGCGTCCCATGGCCGAGGATGACTAGGTGGACGGGCCGGAGGTTGGAGGTCACTCGAGGATTTTTGTTGGTAAGAGCATGTATAATGGTTGATAAGGTAGTCTTATCTTAAGTCTGCCACGTATGCAAGTGGTAGTAGTTTCTTGGCATTTTAGTGGTTTCTTGCATTATTAGAGAAAGTACAATAGAACTGAGTCAGCGGGCTATAAGAAATAAACTACTCCCTCCGTCTAGGTGTGTAAGTCATCTTACGAAAAGCAAATAATCCCAAAACACTTAGGCGTGGTGCATTAACTTCTACCTCGTTTCTTGTTTCTTGACATATCAACCAATAAGAGATGTGGGTGTGCATGCTTTTAATGACTTGAAACTACCAAACATGACATGCAGTGGTTGATTCATTGCATGCAATGCTATTAATTAGCAAATAAACATTAAGTTCTCTAGTTTTCCCCTCCTCCTTGGTCACGGTGCACAATCTAAGATGACTTATTCACCTAGATGGAGGAAGTACTACATGTTGGCTATAAGATGGGTTGTAGATGACATGGCACCGGCTTATAGCCAGCAGCTGGCTATACTATTAACCATGCTCTTAGGGGTTTCTTGTAAGGACCAATGTACGTACTACTAGCGACAAAAGGTGATTCTAGGTTGCATTGTACTCCAGCGAGTACTACTAGTGGTCGCGGGAGTGTATACCTCGTTTTGTGGGTTCGATCCCGGCCGAACGCACGGCGGCCTCTTAAAAAAATAGTACTACTACACTTCGCTGCGAGCCAATATTTTACACGGGTAGTCTGAGTTTTGAAGTCAAACGGACGTGCAGCCCCAGAATCTTGGTGCACTGGACAGCCTAGCCACGTGAATGGGTTTTCCTTCCTAGCATTCCGTGGCTCGCGTGCTCGCCCTAGCCGCACCTCGCTTGCAACCTCCAGCTAGTAGCATATTTAAACTAGTGCCTCCCAATTAAGCCCGAGGAGCCGGAAAAGCCTGGCCGGGCATTGGGAACTGTGCAATATGGCTCTGTACGTAAAGTGCTCTACTACTACTCTGTAGCTTGTGGCGTTGCGTGCATAGACTTCACTCCATTATCGGCTCTACTATAAAAGAAATTCCTCTTGACGTGTTTTTTTGAAAGGGAGGCAAAAGCTTTGCTTCATCTCATTCATAAAGAAGGAACTACTAACAAAGTTCAACGAGATCCATTACACCTCCACAAATGGAAGCGAAAAGCCTAGTCTCGTTGTATCAAATAACTCAAATGTTCTGCCCCCGTAGTAACCGTTGCCGATAAACAGGCTGCTAGTGTGTGCGTGAGAGGAGCGGCTGAGTAGGCTAGCTACGTGAGAGGAGCGGCTGAATAGAGCACCGAGAGTACCCACTAGGCCACTACGCAGGTGTACTTCCCCTAGAATGATAGTACAGTGATGGTTCTAGAGAACAGTAGTACCCTCCACTTCCAACTGTAGATCCTTGGCCCTGAGATTCAAGAGTTCAAAACTGGTGCACTATACTAGACTAGACTAGAAGTACAGTACATCACACTACTAGTTGAGAAAAGTAGTACTAGTACTGCTACAGTACGAGTACGTACTCCTCCGTCACATAATGTACGACGTTTTTTGACACTAGTTGGCGTGTACAAAAAATGGTAAAAACATACCCAAAATTTCTTAATCCACGCGAAAAACTACTACCTAGTGCCAAAAATTTCTTACTAGTGCTATTATTTACAGTATAATGCAATCCCATAACGTTCCATAATGCTAGTACTAGTACTCCCTCCTTTCCGGTTTATAAGGCTCAATTCAAAATTCACACCAACCAAGGTAGATGGTGAGTGGAGGAATACTTTTTGTAGTTTGCAAAAGCACCCAATTAATGCTCTTGTTTTCCTCAAAAAAGTATGTTTACCAATGCATTAATTGCAATGCATGCATGCATAAATTACATGCATTGGTCAATTTTCTCTTAGTACTTGCATGCAATGATTTAATGCACCTTGGAATCTGAACATGTGATGGAAAACAACCAAATTGAGCCTTATAAAATGGAAAAACTAAAACTTTGAGATAAGCCCTATAAACCGGAAAGGAGGGAGTAGTAAATAATAGCCTCACCCCTTCGCTGAGGAACGATCTACAGTTGGAAGGGACGAGGCCCTGCGGTTACTACGCTCTTATCTCCTCCTCGCGAGTTCCCCTCCCCCCGAAGAGAAGGCAGTTCGTCGCTGCCCCATGGATTCGCCAGGCAGTTCTCCTCCTCGTCGGGGCTGGGAGACCTTGGACGACGATTCTCTGGGATAAATCGCACGCCGCTCCGACGTCCTCACCGCCGCTAGACTCGGTGCTTCCTGCACCAACTTTTTCAAGCCGCTGCTTAAACAGGCTTGGGAAAAGACCATGCTTGTTGGTCTTCCATGCGTCCTCGAGGAGAAGGTTCTTCTATGGAACAATTCTTCGAACAGTCCACCGCTCCCTAGCCATGGTTGCACGTTGACTCCGCTAGAGTTGACGACGTTGAGAGGTAGTCGGGTTTTGTCTGATGAGCAGGTCAGTAATGGAGTCTGATCATGTAGTACTTAGTTATTCCATTTCCATCCCATAATTTCTCCGCTTCCCACCGTCTTATATATAGGTCTGGGTCGGTGCCAAAGAAGATTGGCTGGCATACCTCCGGCCGGATACCACCATGATTTTGCACAACATCCACATCAGTGCGGCCGTTTCGATAGACCCCTTCTCCACCATTGGGATCAGCCTTCCAGACTGGTTGGGCAAGAATACGTATGATGATGCCTACATGATATTGAAGAAGATAGCAATTGCGGACTCGCCGACAAAGCGACGCGGCTACGACGATTACTATCTCATCGCGGTGTTCGACATAAGGATTGCCATCAATGCAGGAGGCAGTAACAGCAGAGGCTGGCGCATGTTGGCGGCGGCAGATTTGTACCCCTACACGTTCGAAGACGCCGTGTGCCATCTAGGCCGGATATTCGCGGTGACAAGCTAGGGGACTTGTTTCATCTGGTTGACATCCTACGGTACGGGAGATTACAAACGGAATGCACAAACCATCATTTGCATCCCTAACGGTACTCCATTATTTTGCAGGGACCAGTCATCCCCCGAGCAAAATAAGATCGCTAATCCTGGATGTGCATTTGCATCCGCGATTCGGTCTAACCTGGAACCTTGTAGCTGACTCTGGCATATTGGGATCAACTATCTTAGCAGTCGTTACCCATGGTACCACTGATGTGCAACATGGTCACACAATCTACCACGATCGGACCGTCACCATCTACCCAGGTATTCCATTTTTTAACCCTCTCGCCTTCTCTTTCATTGTTGTACTAGTAGTATACTTTGTAGTACTAGTAGGAGTACTTTTTACCTTGGAGGACGCATATAGCTAGCTAGGCCCTTGAAGACTTGAACCCACTAGCTGCCACCATTTTTGTTTTTCCATGTCTTACTATCTCATCCATGTAGCCAAGAGTGGCTATATATAATAAGCCAGTTATTTTACTTCCTCTATGCCGGAGTTGTACTATTTGTTGCACAGTATTACTGACCACCACATTTGAGCACAACATTATTATGCATGGACCTTGACTATGTACATCACCATGTGTCCAGATCTCGGACGCCGCGTGTACCAAATGAATGGCGCCGAGTTTGACCCCCGTGATGCTACGTGGGTGCCGAGGAACACTCTTGGAGAGTACTCGCTTTTCATCGGGGACAGCTACCCCATTGTGAAGCGGATGCCACCTTCAGTGCACGACATGGAAGGCCTGCCGTTCATGAAGCATGGTTGTGTCTTCAGTGCGCGCCGCCGGATAAACGACATGATGGGACACGCTATCCCTGATTTATGCCGCTTCAGCTTGGATGAGTCTCCATCGTGTGGAACCGGACTAGAAAGCTGCGACAATGATTCCTGTTGGCCACCGCTATGGATCGTGCCATCCATGAAGAACACCTGGGACTGGAACCTGGAGGAGGACATATAGCCCATCTATAACGTGTAAGTGGAGTACGGTAATTGTGAACGGTAGCGCTGTGAATATATGTAGACTAGTCGTGCACAAATTTATCACATGAGTTGGAGATGAACTTGTGTGGCATACTGGCATTTGTCCTTTAGAATTTATTACTAGTAAATGTGTTATGTGTATGTGCAACTTGTGTCGTTGTTGCACGTGCTCCAACATGCTCTTTGAGAAAAAAAAAGGTGGCACAGCTTTGGATATACGTGACGTGGCGGCATCATACAGTAGCATCGTTCGCAATAGTTGTGATGACCCGAGACCGGAGCTTCAGATGCCTTCCATGTTTCCGAGTGTTGTCGGGTGTTTCGTTTTGGTTCGTTGCATCATGTGCTTTGCATCATGTCATCATGTCATAAGTCTTTTGCATCTCAACTAAATAAACTGTATGGATCTTCGATCCATTTAAACCGAGGGAATTCACATGGTGATTCTCTTTATAATATATCCTCCCGATATTAGGGAGCTATTTTAAATATCCCATTAACTTGGAATCACCCATCACACAATTGCATTACTCTTCAACTCTTCTTGTATCCAACTTAACCTCATATATTTTCCTTGACATCTCTCTCAAGCCATACCCATGCATCATCCCTCTCACTTCTTTCTTCTTTCATGTCTTTGCAAGCAACCTTATTCCTCCTCCATTAATGTTCATCTTTTCCCTATAAATCTTGCCTTTTTCCTACACCCTCTCTGTCAGATTTCATCCCATTCGAAGTTGTTTTGGTCAGGTTAAAAAATGATTGATGTTTGAGAATAATTCAAACTCTAATTATTTTTCTACCTTCTAAAAATGCCAGAGAAATTTATTCAAACCCTACATAAATCCAGGGTTCCAGATATATTTTTATATCTCTCTTTTTCCTAACAAAAAACCCCTGGATTTTCCCCTTTGCTGTTTGTTTATTTATATAAACAATAAATTAAGAAAGGGAAGATTTTGGAAAGGAGAGGGAGCCCAGCAGCCGCACCAGTTGGCCAAGGCCCAGCTGGCGCCCATCCCACTTGGCTGGCTCCAAGGTCCAGCCGCCCCCACCAGTTTCCATAACCCTAGCCCGATCCCCTCGCTCGCTAGCCCTCTCTCTTTCGTTACCCTGGCCTCTCCCTCTCGTGTTCCCTCGCGCCGCCAGAGAGAGAGCCTTGGCTCATTTCCCATCTTCGTTTGCTCGAACACCCTCCTCCCTCTCGATCTTCAACGCCAACGCTGCCGGCCTTCACCTCACGCCCTACCGCCTCTGGTGCCGCGCTGGCGAGCGCCATCGCCGGAGTTGCTCCTTGTTGCCAGCGCCACCACCGAAGCTCGCGTCCTACTGCCGGAGCTCCATCCAGCCGCCGGCGACCTCGACCTTCAAGCGGTCGCTGCTCCTCCGCCGAGCCTCCTCTGGACGTTGGCTCGCCGTCCGGCCGCGTCGACGACCACCACCTTGTCCCGCCGAAGGTGCTGCCTCCTCTGCTAGGACCGCCTGGAGGTCGCCACCCGCTCCTCCCTCGACCCTGCCGGAATCGGGCGCCGTCGAGTCCTCGCGCCCGAGACCATCCCTCCGCGGCTCGGATCCTGCTATCGCCCACCGCCTGAGGCCCATGAAGCCGCCGCTCTGCTACTGAGCATCAGCGCTGCTCCTCTGCTCCGCTCAGTCACCCCTCTGCTCCTGCTTCCTGCCCTGCTGCACCGCCGTCTCCATCCACCCCTCCACCTGCGTCCTGCAAGTCTCGCCGCTACCCCGAGTGCCCTGTCCTCGAGCACGTGATGGTTGTGGTTCCGGTCAAGCGCTTTGACCTGCCGTTGCCATGGCCTTGCATCCCTTTGGCTCTGTTGTTTTCACGGAGCCACTGTTCCATGGCCACAAATGAGACCCATCGGACATCGCCAAGACCCGCTGCTTGGACTAGATCATCGGTGCCGCTCCAGACCATCACACGGTACAACTACATTGAGAGAACCCGAATACGCCGAGACTCGGGCCGACAAGAACCACGACATCCGTCAATCGCCAAGTACCCCTTCGTTTCGTCGAGACCGGCAAGTCTGAAGACCGCAAGTACCACGACAACCTCGAAGGGATTCAACTCCGTCAAGTTCCTATAACGATGACCCGAACGGCTACGAAACGCGTACCACTACTATCGCCGAAGACCCGTGCAACGGAACCGTCAAGTTCGACTACCTTTGTGTGTACCTTTACTTCCCACGATGACCGTGTACAACTACCATCCTGTGCATGTTGTGAAGTACCTCTTCGAAATGACCGAGTACCACTACCGTCGACCCTCGAAGAACCCGCAGACGACAAGTTCCTCGATGTGACCCTGAACACCTACGGAGTGTGTACAACTACGAAACGAGAACACCTACTTCCTCTACTTTGCACCGAACGGGAACCGTCCCGTTTGCACGCTTCGAAGGTATAACCCCGAGACAACGCTCGTGAACGAACGAATGCATGTTTTATGAGATGCACCCTTGTTTTGCCTCGAGTCTTAATTATCGGTGCACGTTGCCCCTCTTTTGCCTTGCCACCGACATGTGGGAACCCGGTATCCGGGAGCGCCCCACCATCTTTTGCATGCATCTGCACACTTCCCCTTTGCATCAGTATCTCAATCGAGTACCGGAACCGGAACGTTGTCGTGGCACCGTTACCGTTATCGTTGCCGTGGCACCCCTTTTCTTTCCACCACGGTGACAAATGCTTCATAATGCTGTTGTCAACTTTTTATAAAAATTCCATAAACTTGTTCATGTCATCCGCATCTTGATAACAACAATTAAAATGTTTAAATTGTTGTTGCAATAAATTACTAAGGCATATGGGGATTTACCGGGTTTGTTATTTGTTATATCCGGCCCCATTTAAATTGTTTAGATGATGTAGTTTTGTTATGCCTCACCTCTTGCCATGTTTAACAACATTTAATATTGTTGAGTACCTAACCGGGAGTGAACTAAATAATGGAATGTGGTGTTTTGTCAATATGCATCCCGATGCATATTGAGCTCCACTTAACTTGTAGTGTTGTTTGTGCACTTTGCCATGACATGCCTCATTAAACCGGACATGCATCATACTTGGTTGTGCATCATGCCATGTTCATGTGGTGGTTGTTTACTATGTTGTTTGCTTCTTTCTGGTGTTGCCTCTACGGGTTGGTTCCGATAACGTCGCGTTTGTGAGGATTCGTTCAACTTCATCCGTTTGTCTTCTTCATGGACTCGTTCTTCTTCCTTGCAGGATTTCAGGCAAGATGACCATACCCTCGAAATCACTTCTATCTTTGCTTGCTAGTTGCTCGCTCTTTTGCTATGCCTATGCTGCGATGCCTACCACGTGCTTATCATGCCTCCCATATTGCTAAGCCAAGCCTCTAACCCACCTTGTCCTAGCAAACCGTTGTTTGGCTATGTTACCGCTTTGCTCAGCCCCTCTTATAGCGTTGTTAGTTGCAGGTGAAGATTGGAGCTTGTTCCATGTTGGAACATGGATATTTTGTTGGGATATCACAATATCTCTTATTTAATTAATGCATCTATATACTTGGTAAAGGGTGGAAGGCTCGGCCTTATTCCTGGTGTTTTGTTCCACTCTTGCCGCCCTAGTTTCCGTCATATCGGTGTTATGTTCCCGGATTTTGCGTTCCTTACGCGGTTTAGTTATATTGGGAACCCCTTGATAGTTCGCCTTGAATAAAACTCCTCCAGCAAGGCCCAACCTTGGTTTTATGATTCGCCACCTAGCCTTTTTCCCTTGGGAGTCGCGCATCCCGAGGGTCATCTTTATTTTAACCCCTAGGCCAGTGCTTGTCTAAGTGTTGGTCCAAAATAGAGCCCTTGCGGCGCCACCTCAGGGAAACTCGAGGGCTGGTTTTAGTTGTACGGATTGCTTATCCGGTGTTGCCCTAAGAACGAGATACGTGCAGCTCCTATCGGGATGTCGGCGCATCGTGTGGTCTTGCTGGACTTGTTTTACCATTGTCGAGGATGTCTTGTAACCAGGATTCTGAGCCTGGTCGGGTCTTCCCGCTAGAAGGATTATCCTTCGTTGACCGTGAGAGCTTGTGATGGGCTAAGTTGGGACACCCCTGCAGGGATTTGAACTTTCAAAAGCCGTGCCCGTGATTATGGGCAGATGGGAATTTGTTAATATCCGGTTGTAGAAAACCTGAAGTTGACCTTAATTAAAATACATCAACCGCGTGTGTTACCGTGATGGTCTCTTCTCGGCGGGGTCCGGGAAGTGAACACGGTGTTGGAGTTATGCCTGACGTAGGTTGTTCTAGGATCACTTCTTGATCATAGTTTCTCGACCGTGCTTTTGCCTTCTCTTGTCACTCTCCTTTTGCGTATGTTAGCCACCATATATGCTAGTCTCTTGCTGCAGCTCCACATCATACCTTTACCTTACCCATAAGCTTAAATAGTCTTGATCGCGAGGGTGTGAGATTGCTGAGTCCTCATGACTCACAGATACTTCCAAAACTAGTTTGCAGGTGCCGTTGAACCGTGCAGGTGACGCAACCAAGCTCAAGGAGGAGCTCGATGAAGATCTCGTTCATTATGTTGTTCCATTTTCCAGTTGATCAGTAGTGGAGCCCAGTTGAGACTATCGGGATCTGTGTAGCATTTGGGGTAGTCTTCTTTTATTTTGGTTCTATAGTAGGACCTTGTGTGTATCTGGATGATGTAATGCTTTATTCATGTAATTGTGTGAAGTGGCGGTTGTAAGCCAACTATGTATCTCTTTCCCTTATGTATTACATGGGTTGCGTGAAGATTACCTCACTTGCGACATTGCTTTCAATGCGGTTATGCCTCTAAGTCGTGCTTCGACACGTGGGAGATATAGCTGCATCGAAGGCGTTACAATAGTTTTACTAGTACACTCCTACTAGGACGACAACTCCTATAAAACCTTGCGCTTGGCTCTTTGCCTCTTCGGGAGGTTCAACAGTTCGTACTCATGTGAACCTTGCACTTGGCTCTTCGCCTCTTCGGAAGGTCCAACAATGATGATACTACAGTACAATATGCTTCTGGCAATCTAACACCGATTGAACTGCTGCATGTCCACCGCGAGGGCGAGGGAGAGGGAGAGGGCGCTGTAGTCAAAACCCTCTCCTCGTCCTGCGAACCACCGCGCGCGTGGGTGAGGGAGAGGCGTAGTAAGCAAGCTTCTCCTCGTTCGGCGAGTTGACGGGACACATCAAAGTAGTACTAGTACTAGTAGTAGTCCATACTGCGTCCTTTCCGATTAATATGGCTTAATTTGAAATGAGAAAAATACACTGATGGTCAACGTATGTAACAGTACTCTCTTTACGGTCACTATATATAGTTTTGCGGCGATTATACGATCACTATCTCATCGTAGAGCACCGTATTGCACCCTACTGACCGGCCAGATAGTCGACGTGGCACTTTGTTGACTGGTTAAATTGTCACCTGGTTTCTGGGTCCCACCTTTCAGTTGGCAGAGCAAAGAAATCAGTTAAACAAAACTTTACGTAGGCGCGACACGAGTCCAACCCTTGCGCGCGAACCGACCTGGCTGTGTATGTGAGTGCATGCACGTGTCCTCCCTCGGTCTTCCAACAAATAGTGTACTACATGATGTACATCTACACTTCCAATGCATTTGGCCTTTAATCTAAATCGATATTGATTGACTAATGCACCAACTTGTGCTGTAGGTATAGGCTACATGTCTATCCTTAATTACAGCATGCAACGACCTTCATTTAATCTTCTTATCTCAATGGTCGCATGCACACATAAGTCTGCTACTTTTGGGCGTTAATTATGACCTGGTCAATGTGTAAATCTTTAAATGTACAGTCTTTCACGGACATTGGGAGTGGGTTGAGCACTTGAGCGTAAGCGTGTGTGTTGCGTCGTGTGCTCTGTGCCGCATGGGTGCGTGAGTGTTGCGTGCGTCGATGTGTACGTGTGAGTGTTGCATGTTGCATGCATGCATGCATGCATGCATGCATGGGGCTTACTCCCTCCCATTGACATGTTCATATTTCAAGCTTCCTCTATTCCCTCCATATGGTGATACTCCCTCTGTTCCCAAATAGTACGGAGTAAAAGCCACCCTCTATTCCCTAATACGGAGTATTCGTCTTTCTACAAATTTCAACAAGTGACTAGGTACGGAGAAAAATGAGTGAAGTGAGCATAGAGGCTTAGGGATATTGTAGAAAGGAAGTCCTCGCGATCCATTATTCCCCATCTCGGCCAGAGAGAACTATTCAACTAGTCTTCGCACTGAAGTGACAATACACGCTGCAGCAGATGGGACACGTAATTAATAAGCTGAACCAGCGTGTTGGTGTTACTAAATCAGCCTTACCCAGTAGTGCCATCATGTTTGCCAGTAGAGCACGCTTCCGCAAATACGCCTACGCACCTCTGTCCTCCATTAACTGACATATGGGCCCTGTTGTGGTAGACCCACATGTCATCGGTGTAACTATTTACACTCCGAAGGACAGTGTATCCTGGTAGTAGTACTAGTAGAATTGAGATTGAATGCAGTTTCTTCCCCGTCTTCCACTCTTCTTCCTCCTCTCTCCCCCATCGTCGGCCGCACACCATTTACGCCCGCTCACTGCTCGCCCGCCCGCGCCATCTTCCTTGGTAGCTTGCGCGTACCATTTCCCCCCGCTCACTGCTCGGCCACACGAGGAGAAGCTTCTTCGCTCGCTCACCCAAATCCACTTCCCCGCTGGCTCGCAGGCACCGAAAACCCCAATGTCAGAACCGACTGACACGCAGAGCCACGATTGGAATTCCCTCCCCGATGTTCTCTTGGAGCAGATCTGTAGTCGTATGGACCTACTCAGCACCGTCCGTCTGGCCGCATGCTCGGTGTCTTTGTACCGTCTACTCGTCTGCAACCGGCCGGCTCTTTTCAAGACACCCTGCTTGCTGATGCCCGATCCTCGCAGGTGGCCCATACACCGACTTACGATCCTACGGAGGTTGCCGTGGTGCCCCTCGACATGCTACCACTACCCGTCCACCTGTCTTTCATGCGCGGCCACTACTGGGCGGGCATGAAGGCCAACTGGATCATCCTCATCCACCACACCGGTAGTCCGTGGCGTCTCGTGGATATCTACACCCAGCGAGAGATCACCCTTCCATCGTTGGATACCGCCGCCATCGAGCCTCGCGGCCCGCCGGAAACTCCTGCCTACCACGCACAAGACGCGTCAAGCTTTTGGCTCCACCTCTGTTTGCAGAAAGTTGTAATCTGCGAAGTGCCCACACCATCAGAAGACTACATGGATTACAAGCTCATTGCCTTGTTCAACAAGGGATTAGTCTATCTGGAATCCGGTCGCCATACATGGTTATGGATCATCATCAATCCTGTTGAGGAAACATTTCTGTCTGATGCTATAGTGCACGATGACATCATTTACGCGGTCGACGGACAAATTGGCTACCTATACTGGTGGAATCTATCATCATGTAATTGTTCTATCTCATCTCATCTTTACCTTATGAATACGACTGCTTGTTCATTTGTTACAAATTTAGAATGCATAGCATGTCTATAACCACATCATTGCTATATGTTCCTCTCATTTCCTAGATTTTTATGACCACACATGTTATTGTTAGAGTTGATATGAGAAAAATTGGCATCTAATGATTGTTAAAATACATATTATGAGCATAACATCATGATTGCTATATGTTACTCTCGTTTACACGATTTTTATAACAACGCATGTTATTGCTTAGAGTTGATATGAGAACAGTAGTAGTAAGTGCTATGGTAGAATATGAGTAGGCACTGTCATAGTTGTTTTCCTCTCATTGTTACATGATGTTTGAACCATGACATATTGCTAGAATATGAAAGCCATTGGCTTATTTTTTTAACTTGGGGTATGATTATGACCACGACATTGCAATTCTCTGTCTATGATATGTGTCACTGTTATAATAATCTTAATTCCACACATACTCTGAACATGATTGTTTATTTTTGTCCTTCTGGTTTCCAATTTGAATTGTTGCAGCAGATGCAAATGCGTTGGCCTTCATGATTCCAGGACCTGGAATCATACCAGCCGATGAGTGGTGGTTTATTGCTTGTTCAGCTGACGGCGGTCATTTGATGCTCATTCGCACTTACCAAATTGACCAAACCATTACATCAAACCACATGCAGTACAATGCGTGGGGCGTTCGTGACATTGATGGCTATGGCTGCTTCGTGTTCGAGAAAGATCCCAGCTCTGTTGGGCTAGGCGTATTCAACTGGAGGCGGGTTTACAGCCTCGGCAACCAGTCCTTGTTCCTGGGGCTTAATTATCCGATCATCCAACCAATCATCGATCATATCGCCGGCGATGGTTATTGTGCTATGAAACTTCCGTTCGTGAGGGGGGGGGGCTGTGTTTACACATCATACCATGGGTTTCATGAATCACCATATCCAGAGATTCATCGACACAGCTTGTTGCCAGATAATCTTCAGTGTGTGAAAGGCATCAAGCTTCCATGCGATGCATGGCTTTTGCAAACCCGACAGGCGGCGATGTGGTTCATGCCAACAACAAATATGCACAACTTGATTCGTGCTGATATCTAGACTGAGCCATGTATTATGCTGCTGTAGCATGACCCTCTTTTGTTGGATATTATGTATTGTTGTTAGTTTGAAGCACTCCTCTGGTTTGAAGGATAGATACCTTCCTGGGATCAAGTGCATCCTAACTCACCTGCGTAGGATGTACTGATAATGATGATGGAGATGCTGTGCAGAAGCCACATATATATATATAAACACTATTCTGATCACGGGATCAGAATAATATTCCGATCACAACCTGACCTGCCCCGCTAGTAGTACGTTGAACTTCCCTGTGAACTCGGTTGAACTTCCGCCAACATTGCCAAACGGGGCTTGCGATATACCGTTGGAAAGCTATGTACACCAATATCATGACCCAACTTAAATTTTTGGCAAAATATAAGTGGTTTAAGAGCAGTTTTGAAAAACCGTTTTTTCTTTGCACAAAAAACGTGAATCGTATTTTCGATCGCATTTCGAAACCGTTTATCGGAATGAGGCATATAATATGGCGTTGGAAATCTGCTACAAAACCGCTCCTTCCACATGTTGAAATTTTTTTCTAATTCCATATGGTTAAAGAGTAATTTGAAAAAACGTAAAATTTCGTAAACCGAACAGCGTAGTTCGTTTTTTCGATGTCATTTCTAAACGGCTAGTCCAATGGAGGCATATGATATGGCGTTGGAAAGCTTATGAAAATGCACTACTTTTTCACCTTGAAAGTATTTTTCTAATTTTGAATGGTTTAAGAGTAATTTAGAAAATGGTCCAAGTCCTACCGAGTTCGTATTTTCGAGCTAATTTTTTAACTGTGCGTCCGAATGCAGCAAATGATATGGTGTTGGGAAGCTTGAACAAATGCAAAACTTTTTGGTATGTATTGTTTCTCCCAATTCTTTACGGTTTTAAGTCAGTTTCAAAAATGGCGAAAAATGTATTTTCGCCGTAATTTCTACAAACTTTATCGGAATTGGGCAAGTAATACACCGTTGAAAAGCTACGGAAAGTGCGAAACTTTTCCATGTTGCAGGTTCTCTCTGATTCCTAGCCGTTTTCAAGTAATTCTGAAAACGGCGGGATCATTTGTTCCAGCTCTATCACGAAACAGATTTTTCAAAAATGCACCGCGTGAAGAACCTGAAGTTCTCGGTGCGTGTACCTGAACTTCACTCTGTTTTTCACGTGATTTTTTTGCTCGTAGATCTTCATCCACTTCTCGTAGCTCTCCATCCCACTCACGGGAATTGAGCGGGTGATATACCGATGGAAAGCTGCTGTAAACACGCAACTTTCCCGTGTTGATCATTTTTTCATACTCATGACGATTTTGAAAGTTTTTCATCGGAAATTCATTCAGTGTAGAAGGTGAACTTCCTGCTGTTTTCACGTTGAACTTCTGTGACGTATTTTCGTTTGCAGTAGTTGAACTTCTGTGTTGTTTTCACCTCTATCACAAGAATTTTTGAACTTTCTCCGGCCGAGCACTTGAACTTCTAGCAAGAAAACTTTAGGCTTTACATTTTCATTCTTTTTTTAATACAAAATGCACACCGTGTACTACGTGAACTTCTGGCAGTTATCGATCTGAACTTCTGAGATCATGCATTCTGCCTTCATCGAAATAACAGAGTCTCCGAAAAGGCACTTCGTGAAGAGATTGAACTTTTGGATCAGTTCTTTTTGAACTTCACTCTATTTTTCACGTGTTATTTTTTACCCGTAACTCCCCAACCACTTACCAGAATTGAGCAAATGATATATCAATGAAAAGCTGTTGAAAACACGAAACTTTCCCATGTTTATCAGTTTTTCATACTTGTGACTGTTCAAAATAATTTTTTCATTACACAAAAACGTGTTTTAATTGGTATACATGAAACTTTTAAAATGTACATCGGAATGTAACATATAATATACCATTGGAAAGCTTATGAATAGGAGCATATTTTTCATATAGACAGACGTTACAATTTTTTGTCGTTTGAGAGTAGTTTTAGAAATGGAAAAAACAACATGTAGTTTTAGAAATGGAAAAATAAACATCGTTTTTTGCCTGTTTTTTACATGTAATTGAAGGTTGGACGTCTTTCACTAGAGATCTTCAACTTCACCAGGAGGAGCACGTGAACTTCTTGCAACAAAATTTGTAAGCTTTTTATTTTCTATTCTTATATTCCTATCTAAAATGCATTTCCTGTACTAGTTGAACTTCCCGCTGTTTTCACCTTGAACTTCTGTCACATACTTTTGTTCAACCTCTCTCACATGAATTTTTGAACTTTCTCGGGCCGAGCACTTGAACTTCCAGTAACAAAACTTTTAGCCTTTGCGTTTTCATTCTTTCTTTTCATAAGATGCACACCGTGTTGTATGTGAACTTTTGGCAGTTATCAAACCGAACTTCTCTTGGTTACGTGAAAATATCTAAGTTTTTTATAAACATTGAACAGCTCTGCCTTTTTTACCTGAACTTCATTTGTGTATTTTTAGAAATGTGAAAATTGGAGGTTTTTTTATAAACATCAAACTTCTTCATTGTTTGAAATTGAACTTATTGGTTTTATTCTTTAGTAAATATAAAAATCCGATTTTTCAAATAAGTATCAAACTACTCCGCTTTTTCCAATTGAACTTCTTGGTTTTATTCTTAGTAATGTGGAAATATGAATTTTTTATATACATTGAACTACTACGTTTTTTTTTGAAATTGAATTTCTTGGTTTTAATCTTTAGCATTGGGGAAAATCTGAGTTTTTATAGACATCAAACAACTTCATATTTTTTAATTTTTGGACTTTTTGGTGTTATTTGTTAGTAACGGGAAAAGTGCTAGTTATATAATAAATATCGAACAACTCAATTATTTAAAGTTGAACTTCTAGGTCTTATTTTTAAAAGTAGGAAAAATCTGTTTCTTATTAACTTTTTGAATTGCTTGGTTTTTTGTTACAAATATTTGAATGGCTCTATTATGTTACATTCAAATTTTTTGGTCATCATTTTCCAATCACAGAGAAATCAGTGAGAATTTTTCTTTTGTACACACATAACATTTTTTTCGAACTCTCCATTTTATTAAATTTGAACTTCGAGAGTTAACATTTTCTAGGGGACGCTTGTTTTTTCTTGGTATACGAACATCAAACAACTCTCTTATTTTAATTTGAACTTCTTTGATTTATTTTTTAGTAATTGAAGAAATCCAAGTTTTGTAATAAACATCTAACCGCTCCACTTTTTAAATTTGAACTTCTAGGATTTTTTACCTTCTTGGTTATTTAAATTTGAACTTCTATGTTCTGTTAGAAATTGGGAAACCACTTTTTTCTTGACTTCAAAATTTTAGTTTTCTTCCAAAAAATGGAGGGGGGGTGGGGTCTCCACACTAAATTTCCTATGGTTCATATTTTTCCATTTTTATCCAAAGTTTTGTAAATTTTCAAACCCGAACTTCCAAACTTTTAGACTTGCAAATTTGTGAAACGTCAGTTTTTGGACAAGCAGGTGATCACAAGAAGCTTCATTTCAATATAAAAGGAGAAAAGGAAATTGTGCAAGGATGTACTAGAGCTTCGACGCACTCTTTTCTGCATTTGGGGAGCATTTGCACCCAATACACACGCGCACACACACACACATATCTCGTTTGCATCACATTTTTTAAAACAAGGCATAATTTGCTTATGGTATCCTTTTCAAAATGAATATTTTCAGTTTTTGTGAGTGGTTTTGTTATAACCGCGTGATCAAGAAACACACACAGTAACTTCAGAACCATCACTTCTTTTATTTAGGCATAAATACAAACACATTTTTGATGAACAATAGCTTGTCTGCAAGTATCATACTTCTTTTATCAGACTCGAGTTCTCTACAATATTGAAGCTCCATTGGGAAGCTAGCAAGCTCTCAGATGAAAATCAATCTACCAAAAAATAGCCTCTCCACCTCCACGGTTCGTTCATGATCTACTGTTTCTTTGTTCGACTCCACCATTGGGTGGTGCAGCCTGCTGCTGCATTCAGAGAAATAGCTTTTCCTAGGCAGCAATACAAAAGAAGCAACTTCTTGCAACAATTTGGAAGAAGCAAGATATGTGTTTTTCTGAACCGACAGAAGGAGCTGAGTAATCCCAAGGTAACTGTGGTAAACACACGTGACAGAAGATTCATGTTAATGAAACCTGACAACCTCCCAAGAAACAAATGCTACATGTTCAGAAAAATGGGATCTTCTGTCAAATGTGGCAAGAAGGCATGCTTGGTCCAACCGTTTTGTGCAGGGATCCGGTTAGCTCGCCATGGTGTTCACCACATGCAGTTGAAGATGAGGGGGCGGCGGAGAAGACACGGGCATGAAGGTCACATCGTAGGACTCGGGCAGGTCGTCGCTTCGGCCTTGGGAAGGTCATCGAGGGTGTTGTGGGAGACCCACAACAAGCACCTGGATGGACTGCTCGCACGCGAGGCGTGAACTTCATGTGCTCGAGATGGATGGTTGGGCCGCTGGCGCAGGCATGGCCAGGGGCAGAAGAGGGAGGAGGCATGGGTGGGGCGGAGCGAGAAGGCCGCGTCAATGGCGATCATCTGGATGACTCGGATCCAGATCCTCGTTGGGGAAGCACCAGAGGAGGAGGGTGGAGTGGTTCGGCATGGGGGGTGGCGCAGCGCCGGCCCGCGATGGTCGGGAGGCCTGGCATGGCGGATGTGCGCTGTGGGCAGGAGGCGCGTCGGGGCCGGAGGTACGGTGACAGGAGGCGCGTGGGGACTAGGGGACCATGGATGGAGGCACGTCTAGGACGGGGTGGGTGGCGGCGGAGGCGCATCAGGGCAGGGGTCGGCGGAGGTGGAGGCTCATCAGGGTAGGGGCGCCGCGGATGTGCGATGTAGGGAGGGAGGCGGCAGTGGAGGCGCGATGCAGGGAGGGAGGCGACGGCGGAGGCACGATGCAGGGAGGGTGGCGACGGTGGCGCACTCCAGGGAGGGTGGGGTTAGCAGCGGCGTGATCCAGGGAGTCAGGTCGCGACGGCGATCCGGGAGGTTATCAGGGAAGGTCAGGGGAGGGGATCGGGGGAGCGGGTGGGTGGGCTTTTTTTCTGTACTGTCGGGTGGGCAGGATCCAGGAGCATCCTGTCGGGCCCTTATAGGGCTTGTTGTGATCCAAATAGTTATTCTAATCCTAGGATTAGAATAGTGCTATCCTATATATATATAAGTGCGTACTTGTTAGTTAAACCTATGTATAAATTGTGACACAAAATACGACTAGTAAGTAGTACAGTAGCAGTACTAGTATACGTCGGTCAAATTATTCATCATGTCCACACATTGAATTGACGTGACAACACGATGCGCGTGAGGTGACACAATAATCCCGGCGGCGTGTTCGGGTATTCTGGACTTCAGATTTGGAGTACCACTTATCTGTCGAAATCTTACATCATTCACTTAAAACAGTCGATTGATCATACATTGAGTACCATATAACTGGAATTACCGATGCAAGTCAAAGAAGGATTGGCTCGTGCTGCCGGCTGGCGTCAAGTTCGATCCCACAGATCAGGAGCTCATCGAGCACCTTGAGGCCAAAGTGAGTGCCGACAGCGCGAGATTTCAGTCTCTCATCGATTTGTTCATACCAACCATCGACAGCGAGCACGGAATATGCTACACCAAACCTGAGAAACTTCCAGGTAAGACACTGATCGACCGTCTACTTGCACAAACATATTCCTTTGTTTATAGCTCTATTTTTCTTTTTAGACGCAGGCCTGGTGAAGCAATTACAATTTGACAGTTAATAAAAAGTGAAACAAGTGAGTGCAACATGCCAAAGATGTTATGAAAATGCCAACTAAGTACACTAAAACCTTATTCCACAATACTGCAGGTATCACACTGAGTGGCCTAAGGAAGCATTTCTTCCAGCGCAATTCCAGGGCATTCAGAAGGGGCACGTGGACGCGTCGCAAGATACAGTCGGAGTGCGGCAGGCACGCGAGGTGGCACAAGACCGGCAATACCTTGCCGGTGATGGTCAACGGCCGGAAGACGAGCAGCAAAAAAGGTTCTGGTGCTGCACACCAATAAGAACTTCGACCAGCAGAGGACCAAGTGGGTGATGCACCATTACCACCTCGGGGACTTGGAGCAAGAGAAGGAGCGGGAGCTGGTCCTCTGCAAGATTTTCTACCAGATGAACACTAGGGCCAGGAGTAAAAAGATTATAAGTTAGTTTGGTATTGTTAGTTGTACTACCTTGTCGTCCGCAAGTTGGTATTGTTGTTAACGATCTTTTGGTATGAACTTGCATTTGCTTCCAAGCATCATGCCGAGGGTCGACGTGGATATAAAGCTGAATCATTTGTTTCGAAACGAATTTTCAGGCACCTGATTTTTTTTGATGGGTAGCATAAGAACCCACCGTTCGAATTCCCAGGTCTCCAATTTTTTCGAAACAAGTGCATGCACTTATTATGACGATAAAAAAAACAATATCCGTGCTGCATCCCAGTTATCAGTCTGTACTTGCAGAATTCTCTCGTTTATTGAGCACGTATATTGTTTTTTTAGGTCGAGCAAGTTTCAACTGGGCTGTAGATTACCCAGGGTTAGTTTTGTTTTTAACAGGCCCAGCCCATGACAACAATGGTGCACAAAGATCCAGCAGGTATCTACTGGCCTCTGGCCCGCCAGCGTTAGTTATATTTTGTCTTTCAACATCCGCAGGCAGTTTTTTTACTGAATCAAACACATAGCCCAGTTCTATTTTCCTCTTGAAACGCATGTCCCACATCTGTTTTCTAATATCTACCTATAGTTTTACTAGTTCATATACACGTATCATTATATTGAAAACACATAAAATTCCCTTTTCATATTTACATCCTTATTTTCGTTGTTTTTTCCCACCCAACGCTGATTTTTTTACCACTGGTTTTCCCTTAAACCAACTCAATTGTCCCACGTCTTATTTGCTTACAAAAACAAAATGATTTTTTGGCAAATCAATAAGTTCTTAAAAAATGTTTATCATTTCAGGATTACAACAGTTTGGTCTCCACCGAAATATGCAAAATAAGGTTGAACTTTTTGACTGTGGTCCTGGGCAGAAAATGGGCTGTAATAAATTACTTAAGAATTAGCAAATGGGCTGCAAATTATAAAAAATACCAAATGGGCTTTATGTTGTCTACCACAGATTTGGAGGCTGACTTGTGGCCTACTAAGTTCATGCGTACACAAGGTTTCTCAAAAAATAAACTTAGTCAACAATCGACTCTACCTGCGTCAGACCGTTAGATGTCAATCTAACGGCAATTGTGCTTCTTCAGTCTCTGATCTTCCTGCCCCAGCCGCCCAAACCAGCACCGTCGGAACCGCCTGTTCCCGCCTCCCGTGGCCAGCAGTGCTGCCGGGAAGGCCTCACGGCCCCATCATACTTGCATCCTCGCTTGTCTATCCCTCTACTCACCCACACCTCCTGTTATCTTCCGTCGATAGCAGCCGAACCAGTCAACTCTCGTACTCTCCACCACGTGGGCAGCCACTGCCGTGTCTTCCCCAGCTCTGTGTCATTCCCTTTGTAGGCCTCGCCGTCGTCCACAGCCCTGGTGCTCTCGGTGTGGCGTGGTCAACGATGTCCATCCAACAGCCGTAGTGCTTCTTCAACCTCCGGTCTTACCCCAGCCGCCGAAAGCAGCGCCGGTCGTGCCGCATGCTCCTGCCTCCCGTGGCCGGCTGTGCTGCCGCGGAGGCCTCACCGTCCCCATACTACTCCCACCGCTGGCCAGGCCATCCCTCCACTCACCCACTCCCCCTGTTATTCTATGGCGACGGCAGCCTCACACCGCAGCCGAACCAGTGAACCCTCGTACTCCTCTCCGCGTGGGCATCCACTGCCGCGTCTTCCCCGGCTCCACGTCATCCCCTTCCTAAGCCTCGTCGTCGTCCACCGCCGTGGTGCTCTTGGCGCGGTGTGGTCAATGTGGTCAACGATCGACTTCCCTCGGAAGAGTATTGTACATGGAGAGGCTGACAGATGGGTCCATGGCAGCCGCAAGGAAGTGCCTCCTTATTACGCGCAAAATAATTATTCCTCCACCTGACAGCAGGGACCCACCGGAAGGGCCACCAGTATTTCGCGGAAAAAACGTTTCCCCCTGACTGCTGGGACCCACCGGACGGGCCACTGTATTTCATGAAAAAACGTTTGCCCCTCACTGCTGGGACCCACTAGACGGACCACCTTATTTCGCAAAAAAACGTTCCCCCCTGCTGTCAGCTCGGACCCACCGGAAGTGCCTCCTTATTACGCATAGAAAAATGAATACCCCCCTGCTAGCTGGGACCCACCATGGTGGGAGGCTGACTTGTGGGCCTACTAAGTTGATGAGGACGAAGGGCTTTGTCAACTTAGTCAATATGAATGATTCTAGCTCAAGTGACCGTACGATGTCCATCCAACGGCCGTAGTGCTTCTTCAACCTCTGGTCTTCTTGCTCCAGCCGCCCAAAGCAGCGCCGGTCGTGCCGCATGCTCCTGCCTCTCGTGGCCGGTTGTGATGCCGCGGAGGCCTCACCGCCCCCTACTACTCCCACCGCTGGCCCAGGGTATCCCTCTAGTCACCCACACCCAAGGTAATTCTGCGGCGACGACAACCTCATGCTGCAACCGAACAAGTGAGCCCTCGCACTCCTCTCCGCGTGGGAATCCACTATCGCGTCTTCCTCGGCTCCGCGTCATCCCCGGCTCCGCGTCATCCCCTTCCTAGGCCTCGCTGTCGTCCACTGCCTTGGTGCTCTCAGCGCGCGCGTGGTCAATGTGGTCAACGACCGACTTCCATCGGAAGAGTACTGTACATGGAGGTGCTGACAGCTGGGTCCATGGCCACAACCCAGTTTTTTTTGTGATTTGCCAAGTAAGTCGCTTTGTTAGGTCTGTTGGGCTGCAAAGCTTAGAAGACGAGGATAGCTTCATTCGGCTGGCCGAGAAAATGACCCATTAGTAATGAGAAATGGGCTGTACATTTTTAAAACACATCAAATCGGCAATTAGTTTCAAATATCTTTTTTTTCATTTCAAGATTTGAAATTACATTAATTTTTATGCGTGGAGAATTTGTTGGATTTTATATTGATATACATTTGTTTTTAAAATCAGTTTGAATGTGAGTCGAAATTTCGGGATTAAAAACAGTTCGGACCGCACCAAAATATGCAAAATTTCGTATAATTTTTTAACCGTGGCCACAATATGGGCTGTAATGCTAACAAAAAGAATATGGGCTCCAAAAAAACCTTAATAATTAGCAAATGGGCTATAAATTATTAGAAATAATGGCAGATGGGCTGTATGCTGTTTTCCACAGATTTGAGGCTTTCCTAAAAAAAGGTTGACGCACAAGCAGTGACTGTTGGATGGGCATCCAATGGCCGTCGTGCTTCTTCAGTCTCTGCTCTTCCTGCTCAAGCTGCTGAAACAGGTGCCGGCGGGACTGCCTGCTCCCTCCTCCCCGCGGCCGGCTGTGCTGCCGCGCAGGCCTCACCGCCCCACCATACTCCCATCGCTGTCCTAGCCATCCCTCTACTGAGCCACACCTGCTGTTATTCTCCGGCGACGACAGACGAACCAGTAAACCCTCGTACAGTCGTACACCCCTCTGCGTGGGAAACAACTTCTAAGTCTTCCCTGCCTTCGTGTCGTTCCCTTCCTAGGCCTTGCCGCCGTCCACCGCCCTGGTGCTCTCGGCGTGGCCTGGTCAACGTGGTCAACGACCGACATGCATCTGAAGTGGACTTTACGTGGAGAGGCCGATAGCTGGGTCCATGGCCGCACGCAAGGAAATGCCTCCTTATTACATGCAAAATAATGATTCCTCCACCTGACACCAGGGACCCACCGAAAGGTCCTCTGTATTTCGTGAAAAAAATGTTACCGCCGCTGACAGCTCGGACCCACCAGCTATATCTTCGCACGCAAGGAAGTGCCTCCTTATTATGCACAAAAAATGAATACTCCCCCTGTTAGCTGGGACCTAGTATAGTGGCAGGCTGACTTGTGGGCCTACTAAGTTGACGGGGATGGAGGGCGTTGTCAACTTAGTCAATATGCACGATTCTAGCTCCAGTGACCGTACGATGTCCATCCAATGGCCGTAGTGCTTCTTCAACCTCTGGTCTTCTTGCTCCATACGCCCAAACCAGTGCCGGTCGTGCCTCATGCTCCTGCCTCCTGTGGTCGGCTGCGATGCGGCGGAGGCCTCACCGCCCCCTACTACTCCCATCGCTGGCCAGGCCATCCCTCTACTCACCCACACCCCCTGTTATTCTACGGCGACGGCAGCCTCACACCGCAGCGAACCAGTGAACCCTCGTACTCCTCTATGCGTGGGCATCCACTGCCGCGTCTTCCCCGGCTCCGCGTCGTCCCCTTCCTAGGCCTCGCCGTCGTCCACCGCCCTGGTGCTCTTGGCGCAGCGTGGTCAAGGAACGGCTCCCATCGGACGTGGACTGTACGTGGAGAGGCTGACAGCTGGGTCCACGGCCGCAGTAAGGAAGTGCCTCCTTATTACGTGCAAAATAATTATTCCTCCACCTGACAGCGGGACCCACCGGACGGGCCACCGTATTTCGCCCCCCCGACTGCTGGGACACACCAGCTACATCTTCGCACGTCGGGACCCACCTGGTCGAAGCGTACGTAGCGGTGTCATTCTAGTCGTGAACGTGTACGTACATATATACTGGTCGATGTAGAGGCGAGCACGTGTCGTAGTAGAGGCGCGCACGTAGCATGTACACGTATGTACAACGGCCAGTGTGCAATAAAGAAAATATGGCCACGTATGTGTACATACGGGCGGGGTCTCGAACGCCTACTCGCGCATACGTACGGCCAGGGCTCGTGTAGATGGCTAGGTCAGAACGGAGAAACAGTGTCGTCGTCGTGTTCATGGGGAGGCAACGGAATGTGTCATGTTCATGGGGAGGCAACGGAATGCGTCGTCTTCATCGGGAGGCAACGGAACGCATGGGAGCCATGGTCGTGTTCATCGGGAGGGCTTGGACAGAATAGGCGATGGAAATGAGGCATCGCGTACCGCAAAACAGAGGAAACGGACCTCCTACGTTCGGAACGGGGTCCTGTTGATCAGGAGGGGTGTGGCGTACCGCAAAACGGATGAAACGGACCTCCTACGGTCGAAACGGGTGTCATGTTGATCGGGAGGGGTGTGGCGTACGGCAAAACGGATGAAACAGACTTGTGTTGGAGCGCTACGGTCGAAACGGGGGTCATGTTCATCGGGAGGGGTGTGGCGTACCGTAAAACGGGACTCCACGGGATACTGTTCATCTCCACTGTCGACCTCCTCCAGCCTCCATGGGCTCCTATTCATCCAGCCTCCACGGGCTCCTGTTCATCTAGCCTCCACCGCGCGCTACTCCACCGGCTACTGTTCAACCACCCCTCCACCGTCTACTGTTCATCCAGCCCTCCACACCACGGGATCCTGTTCAACCACCACTGCACGGGCACCCCTCCACCGTCTACTGTTCATCCATCCCTCCACACCACGGGGTCCTGTTCAATCGCCCCTCCACGGGAACCCCTCCACCGTCTACTGTTCATCCAGCCCTCCACACCACGGGGTCCTGTTCATCCACCCCTCCATGGGCACCCCTCCACCGTCTACTGTCCATCCAGCCCTCCACCACACCACGGGGTCCTGTTCATCCAGAGGCAACGCCACCGCTCACTGTTCATCCCAGAGGCAGCATCGATCGGCTTTAGTTAGCACCAGTAGCGAAGGAATCGCTCAATCAGGTTTAGTTAACAGCCATCGATCGATCGCTCGGGTTCAGTAACGCGAAGCCTGCAGTACAATCGCTCAGGTTCAGTTAGAGCCCAACGCCTCGCTCGGGTTCAGTTAGAGCCAACGCCTCGCACACACGTGCATACGTTACGAGAGAAACGCGCATCGCTCGGCCCCCCGACCTCCCACCGTAACCGGGAACTCCCCAAAATTTTCCTCGCCCTCGCTTCTACCATGGTTTTTTCCGTCATGGACGGCCCAAAGAATGTCATGCCGCTGCCTCTCCGGCCCGCCCAGGACGAAAAGCCCATTTTCTGTCATGATTTTTTGTCATAGAAGTAGGAGCCCACCACATCTATGATGATACCGGGTTTTGTCACAATTATCGTCATAGAAGTGTCATATGTATGACAAAAAAAATTTCGTTTGGCCCTAAATGTCATGGATGTGTCTTTTTTTTGTAGTGATACCTACGTACCCCCAAACGATCAAATACAGAGCCAAAAACCTAATTCCACCGCCGCAACCTTCTATATCCACAAGACCCCATCTTGGGGCCTGTTCCGGAGCTCCGCCGGAGGGGGCATCCATCACGGAGGGTTTCTACATCATCCCGATAGCCTCTCCGATGAAGTGTGAGTAGTTTACCTCAGACCTTCGGGTCCATAGTTAGTAGCTAGATGGCTTCTTCTCTCTTTTTGGATCTCAATACAATGTTCCCCCCTCTCTTGTGGAGATCTATTCGATGTAATCTTCTTTTTTGCGGTGTGTTTGTTGAGACCGATGAATTGTGGGTTTATGATCAAGATTATCTATGAACAATATTTGAAGCTTCTCTGAATTATTTTATGTATGATTGGTTATCTTTGCAAGTCTCTTTGAATTATCAGTTTGGTTTGGCCTACTAAATTGGTTTTTGTTGCAATGGGAGAAGTGCTTAGCTTTGAGTTCAATCTTGCGGTGTCCTTTCCTAGTGACAATAGGGGCAGCAAGGCACGTATTGTATTGTTGCGATCGAGGATAACAAGATGGGGTTTTTATCATATTGCATGAATTTATCCCTCTGCATCATGTCATCTTGCTTAAGGCGTTACTCTGTTTACTTGAACTTAATACTCTAGATGCATGCTGGATAGCGGTCGATGAGTGGAGTAATAGTAGTAGATGCAGGCAGGAGTCGGTCTACTTGTCTCGGACGTGATGCCTATATACATGATCATACCTAGATATTCTCATAACTATGCTCAATTCTATCAATTGCTCAACAGTAATTTGTTCACCCGCCGTTGAATACTTATGCTCTTGAGAGAAGACACTAGTGAAGTCCATGGCCCCCGGGTCTATTCTCATCATATCAATCTTCCATCACTTTATTATTGCTTT